>NC_080687.1:59359946-64159946 GCF_030445035.2 Dasypus novemcinctus
GATTCCTCCTAAGAATAGTTAGCATTTGGGACCCTTAAAAAGAAATTCTCACAATTCCTACTGAAAAGTCGTCTTCTGCCAAACTTCAAAACCTCTTGAAACTTCTGGTTTCAGATGGCAGGTTTGAAAATACAATAAATTTAGTCTATTATGCCTCAAGTTAAAAAAATGCATATTTTAAAGTTTAATAAATATATAACTATACTTGAAAACAACGAGGAGAACTTTTACTGAGGAGAAGTGGGCAGTAGGGATACCTTCTTTTCAGGTATCCCTAAAAGAAGAGGGCAGATGTTAAGAGGTAGCTAGAAGTGCACCAGTACAGCAACCACAGGCAAAGGCATTCCTAAGTAGATAGATATATGTCAAAGAAAGTCTAGAAGGAGATTTTTGACATAGAAGGTAGTGCAACATGAAGCATCACCCAAGTTACAAAGAAATCCAACACAGTGAAAGAGTGACAAGAATCTCAACAAATGAAAGACATAATACAGAACATATGGTGTTAAGGGAATAATTAGACAGAAATTTAAGTATATTTCAAAAAATCAGAGAGATAAATAAGTGAATCATTTACCTGAAACAGGAATAAGAAATGAAATAACAAAGAATTCAATAGCTATGTGGAGGGCACCAAATGTGGCTCAAGCATTTGGGCTCCCATTTAAAATATAGGAGGTATAAGGTTCAATGCCCAGGGCCTAATGGTAAAGGCAAGCTGACCTGTATGGCGAGCTGGCCCATGTGGAATGCTGGCCTGCACAGAGTACTGCCTGGCACAGGAGTGCTGCTCCACACAGGAGTGCTGGCCCACATGGAGAGCTGGCACAGCTAGATGACACAACTAAAAGAGACTCAGAGGAGAGATCATAAGAGATGCAGCAGATCAGGGAGCTGAGGTGGCACAAGAGGATGATAGCCTCTCTCCCACTCCAGAAGGTCCTAGGATTGGTTCCCAGAACTGCCTAATGAGAATACAGGCAGACACAGAAAAACACACACCGAGTGGACACAGAGAGCAGACGGGGGTGGGGGTGGGGTGTTAATAAATAAATCTTAAAAAAAATTAGATATGTGGAAACAGGGAAAAACAAACTGTTTGAATTGTAAGATTCAAATGAAATGAATTGAAATCACAGAACAAAAATATAGGTAAAATATGAAAAGTTGAGGCATGTAAAAATGCAGTCAAAATGTCCAAACCTCAGAATTCCAAAAGGAAGAAATGAAAGAAGCAAAGGTAAAGAATAAAAAGTGGAATGAAAAAGTCATGCAGCGATTATAAAAAATATACAGGCAGATTTGAACATAAATGAATGGAACTTAGGAATTGAAAAATGTAACAATTTTAATTAGAGGATTAGTGGATGACTTCAAAATAGATACCATTAAAGAGAAAACTAGAGGACAGGGAAACGGACTTGGCCCAGTGGTTAGGGCGTCCTTCTACCACATGGGAGGTCCGCGGTTCAAACCCCGGGCCTCCTTGACCTGTGTGCAGCTGGCCCACGAGCAGTGCCGATGTGTGCAAGGGGTGCCCTGCCATGCATGTGTGTCCCTGCATAAGGGAGCCCCACGCACAAGGAGTGCACCCCATATGGAGAGCCGCCCAGTGCGAAAGAAAGTGCAGCCTGTCCAGGAATGGCGCTGCACACATGAAGAGCTGACACAACAAGATGATGCAACAAAAAGAAACACAGATTCCCACACCACTGACAACAACAGAAGCGGACAAAACAGAACATGCAGCAAATGGACACAGAGAGCAGACAACGGGGTGGGGGGAGGGGGTAGGAAGAAGGGGAGAGAAATAAAAAAAAAATCTTTAAAAAAAAAGCTATGTCCACACAAAAATTTGTGCACAAATATTCATAGTAGAATTATTTGTAATAGTAAAAAACGGGAATCAACTCAAATGTCCATCAACTGATCAATGGATGAACATAATGTAGTATATCCATACAATTAGAAATTATTCAGCAATAAAAAGAAATGAAGTATAGGACATGCAATGCCATATATCAATCTAAAAAAAAAACATTATGCTAAGTCAGAAACAAAAGGTCACATTTTGTATGATTCCATTTATATGGAATATCTAGAATAGTTAAACCTGTAGAAGCAGAAACTAGATCAGTTTTCACTTAGGATTGGAGGGAGTATGGGGTGAGGAGCAATGGAGATTGACTGCTAATGGGTACAAATTTTCTTTGTCAGTACTGAAAAATTTATAAAGTTAGATTATGGTTGTGGCTTCAGTGGTCTTTATATACATTAGAAACCATAGAAATGAGCACTTTAATGGGTGAGTTCTATGGAATATAAAGTATATCTTAATAAGGATGTGAAAAGAAAAGTGAAAGAACCTAAAAAAATTTAATGGAGCAGCATCATTGGTTTAAAATAATAATGACTGAGAATTTTCTAATTTTAATGAGATGCCAATCCTTAGATTAAAAAATTCAAATGAATTCCAAGCAGGAATAAAAGTGTGAATGTGGCAGTTTGGTATTGTTTATGAATTCCAAAATTAGATATTGTACTTCTAACTAATCTGTTCCCCTGGTCATATTAGATGGCATTAGATTCTGAGGTTTCACTTTTACTTTATTAAATCAAAATTAAGGCTTTTATTTGAGTGTGTCATTAGGGTGACTCTTGTGGGCTCTATAAATGGATGCTCAGTCAAAGAGAGGGGAGTAATACATGGAGAAGGAGAACACAGAGAGTTTAGGTTTGGACGCTGGAGCCTCAGGGAGACAGCTGAGCCATTTTCCTGACAGTTTGCCCCTGAAGAGACCAGAGTCTTGAACAGCTGAGAAAGCCCAGAAAGAAATGAGGGGGGTAGAGAGACAAGCCTTATGCTAGTCTACAGCTGAGATCAGAAGATGCTGGGACCACAGATCCTCAAGAGGAAGGAGAAAGTTGAACCCTTGCAGAGACTGGCAGCCATCTTACTCCAACATGTGAGAGAATTTGGTGAGAGAAGTAACTTTACTCTTACTTTTAGGACTGTAAGCGTCTACCCCAAATACCCTTTATAAAAGCTAACAGATTTCTGGTATTTTGCATGAGCACCCTTTTGGCTGACTAATACAATGGATAAATACAATTTTAAAATCCATATTTAGACATATTAAAATGAAAAAAGAAACAGAACAAGAATGTTTCTCAATTTGGTTCATGATTAGAGTCAATATGTGCATTTTTGGAAGAAAATCACAGAAATGGTACAGTAATCTTTTTCACTGCCTTCCATCAAGATAGAGTTAATTTGTTCCATCACCTGTAAAGTTAATTTTGATCACTTGAGTAAGGTGGGCTCTGCCTAGTTCCTCTACTGAAAAAAAATTTTTTTCTCTTTTATAATAAGTATTTTGAGGAGAAATGATAAGACTATGTAAATATTCTATTCTTGATCCAAATTTCACCCACTAGTTTTAGCCCAATGGTAACTTTCTAATTTCATCATTCCTTCTACATTTCTTGGATGTATTCTAAAGAAAGACTTTTCTCCTAATTCATGTATTTTTTCATTTGTCTATTTACATTAGTGTAGAATCATGGATACTTAATGAGATATAATCTATTACTATCATTATTCATTTTGAGCTTCATATTATCCCATATCTGTTTGGTGGAAGCCCCTGTATTTTTTGACATATTGTTGTCACTCTTTTATTACTTCATTACTTTCTATTGCAAAAAGTTGTTAGGTTCTTCTTATACCTAGAATTGGCATTTCCCCAAGGATTCCCTAGTTCCTTTAATGGGATCATGGTATTTAG
The DNA here is from genome assembly GCF_030445035.2 of Dasypus novemcinctus. Taxonomy (NCBI): domain Eukaryota; kingdom Metazoa; phylum Chordata; class Mammalia; order Cingulata; family Dasypodidae; genus Dasypus; species Dasypus novemcinctus. Next base: position 59,363,735 of record NC_080687.1, read on the forward strand.
AAACCAAGGTTTGGGCACCAGTTGTGCTCATTGCTCTTGGTGTTTCACTATTCCCAGGCTTACTCAATAGACACAACCAGGAAACATATGTATGTTTACACACACACACACAATTATATCTGTATTTATTTCTATACGTATTCCTAGATAGTGAAAATCATTGGTTTGTACCAATATTTCCAATTCCAATCTATTACCATACCTCATTCTAATTTTCTTCTTTCTCATATTTGTAACTCCCCTAAGAATGAGAAAGCTGACTCCTACTGCTGTCAATATATTTACTTATTTTCTCAATCTCCATGATTATAACTCATTCCTTAAGCCCTGCAGGACTATAGCTCCATTGAGTCTTCTTCCTCTTAAAGACTTTCAGCTCCAATGGGCTCCTACCTAGCTTGGCTGCCTTCCATTTGCAGGCCCTGGGTCCTGAGCCCTGATAAAATGCTGTCCCACTCAGTCACATTCCTTGCATTGGCCCTGATCTCTGTCTGGCTTGCTTTTTCACTCAGACCCATCTAACTTTTTAAAATTGTTTTTCTGCTTTAGTAGATTGGCATTTGAAGACATATAGCTATCCAGAAGCACGAGTAAAACAGTATGAGATATTGAAAACACAATATTGTAAAATACTACTAGATTAAAAAAAACTCACCAGCTCTTCAGTCATATAGAATGATGATATTATAGTAAGCCATTTCACACTGCAAATGTATCAGATACCCACTCCATAGATTCACTGTGTATTACATCTTGATTTTTCATGTAAGTAAAGGGACAGATCTATATTTCACAAAACCAGATACCTAAAAACTAAAGAAGTATAAAATCTGGCCTGTCAGTTTGTTCCTTAAATTGAATTTTTTAAAACATAGTATAATTTATTCTCTAAACCAATTTTGTACATGTGATGTCTAGGATTTTCCCGTAATGAATTTGATTGATCATGACAGAAAAGAAATGCAGATATTTTCCAGAATAGTATACATAACTGCCTTAAAGCACCAGCTTATATTTTTTAAGAATTGTGAAGAAAACTTACATAAATTTAAGCTTCTTCTTCAAGTTTTTTTAAATGTCAATAAACATTTTTGTCCAGTTAGCAAAAGGACACAAAAAATACTGAATATATGAGCAGGTGCCAATCTGGGGACATCCTTATTTTTTTTTTTTTTTTTTTTTTTAAATTTTTTTATTTTTTATTGACTTTGTAATAATATTACATTAAAAATATATATGTGAGGTCCCATTCAACCCCACCCCCCCACCCCCCCTCTCCCCCCCCCCAACAACACTCGTTCCCATCATCATGACACATCCATTGGATTTGGTAAGTACATCTTTGGGCACCTCTGCACCTCATATACATTGGTTCACATCATGGCCTATACTCTCCTCTATTCCATCATGTAGGCCCTGTGAGGATTTACAATGTCCGGTGATTACCTCTGAAGCACCATCCAGGGCAGCTCCATGTCCCGAAGACGCCTCCACCTCTCATCTCTTCCTGCCTTTCCCCATACCCTTTGTCCATTATGTCCACTTTTCCCAATCCAATGCCACCTCTTCTATGTGGACACTGGATTGGTTGTGTCCATTGCACCTTTATGTCAAGAGGAGGCTCAGATTCCACCTGGATGCTGGATGCAATCCTCCCATTTTCAGTTGTAATCACTCTAGGCTCCACGTGTGGTGGTTGTCCTTCTTCACCTCCATCTTAGCTGAGTGTGGTAAGTCCAATAAATCAGATTGTAGGTGCTGGAGTCTGTTGAGGCTCAGGATCTAGCTATCACATTGTCAGTCCAGAGATTCAAATCCCCTAAATATATCTTAAACCCCAACATTAACTGCACCTCCAGCACATTAGCATGAAAGTCTTATGAAGGGAGATCCCATCTGAGTCCAGATTCATCACACATAAACACCATTTCCAAAGAGGGGCCATCTGCCCTGGTAGTTAACCCCATCGGCCATGACCATAACTCCCATGGGTCTCTTTAGCCCTCAAAGGAACCAATATCTGGGGGTTGTATCTGCTTTATCTGTCTCTCTGACTCTGCTCAGTTGTGCATGAGGGCAAACCTTCTGCCAGCCTCCAGACTCTTTTTTAGAAACTCGTAGCCATATAAACTCATTTCTCCTTTCCATTTCCCCCTTACTTTAGGTAAAACAGCATTTTAAAGTCATGGTATTTTATGTAGACATGGATATTCTGCTGATCCGCATTGAACCTTCCGTATAAGGTCATTTTCCAGTTGCATCATCAGTTGGTAGTTGATAGTGGTCCCTCGTTGCCAGGGAGGCTCATCCCCGGGTGTCATGTCCCACGCTGGGGGGAAGGCATTGCATTTACATGCTGAGTTTGGCTTCGAGACTGGCCACATTTGAGTAACATGAAGGCTGACAGAAGGAAATTCCCAGGCACAAAGTTGCTCTAGGCCTTGTTATTATTTTGGGTTTATCAGCTCACAAGCATAGTCATTAGTATCAGGGGCTCACTGTTGAACCCTCACTCCCTCCCGGTCCCCACCACTGTACCTGGGAGACTGTCGCTGCTCCCCTAGGGACCACGACAGAGCACCACTGGCCAGGAACCCAGTACCCCCCCTACTGTGGTTTTTAATTGTTGCCACTATGCGTATATCCAAACATTACCATGCACCCTGGACATATGTTCTGTACAGCTCCCTGTCAGTCATATATCATCTGTCATTGGTATCCCATACCAGTATCCCTCCATTGCCATTGTTGAAACACTCTGTGATCCAGAACTCCCCGAAATTTGAAGCCCAATATAATGTCATGGTCCCTTACTAGGGAATGGCATATAGCGATGAGTTTAAAGGATAGATAAAGAACTTGGATAAAGTTAGATAAAGAACTTAGATAAAGAATGTTGACTTGAAAAAATTCCACATCCTATTTTTTTCTTTTTTTTTTTCTTTTTTTTTTCCCCCCCCCCCCCTAATTATTCAGCTTTTCTTCACAGGAGTCCTAGACCACAGCAATGTATATATATAATATACAGCACTCCCACACATCCACCAGAAAACCTTTTCCCTTCCACAGTGATACTCTTACGCCCTATTCATATCATATTTACTTAAAGTGATGTACAGAGTCTGAGACATTAGCTTTCTAACAAGGTGACATCTGTGTTTACATTATGGTGCATACTTTAGGATACACAGTTCTTTACATTTTTAGTTATCCTATGTTTTACATTATGGTTTACATTATCAGTCTGTCATCTCCTATATGTTATGGTGTAATATTACATGTTTTATATCCATCCTTGTGTACTCTCAAGAAACTCCTCTCTTACCCCCCATTTACTTTGGTTCCACACATTTAACGTCCATTTTTCCTTCCACCTTGGTGCCCACAGTGATAGCCAACCTCCGTTTCCTGAGGAGCCACTTCCAGAGATAGATGGAATAGTGTTCAGGGCCTAACTTGCTCAACTGCCCCAATGCCCTGGGAGCCACCCTTTCTCTCGAGGGACACAGTTCCCTCTATTGGATGGCATTAGTCCTCCCCAGGATGTGGGTCCACCCCCACTCTCACTACTTGGGTTTCTACCCCATGGTGTCACCCACTCTGGCAGAATGAGCATTTAGACATTCCCCAGGAGCCCGTCCTGCATCAGACCCTCCCCTCCGAGCATTCTAAACAGGTAACCCTCTTTATTATATTTTGATATGATTTTCTCGGCATTTTACTCTCCACCAACACCTGACCCTCTCCTGTTTCGTATGCTACCCCTCCCTCCCCCCACTTTTGGGCAACATTACCCACCCGTCCCTCCCCAGCCACCCTCAAACCCGCAAAGCCCCAAGCAAAGGCAACCCCTTGCCCCCCTTTTATCTCTTCTTTGTGTTCATACTTACCACCATCTCGTCTTAAATTCCACCCCTGCAGACATCGGCTCATATCCTTCCTCCACCCTCCGATTTCCTGCAAGCCTATCGTTCAGTCTCTTGCTATCTAGGGCAGCTTGTTTATTTCATATCATTGAGGTCATGTAGTATTTGTCCTTCAATGTCTGGGTTGCTTCACTCAACATAAGGTTCTCAAGATTCATCCATGTTATCACATGTGTTTGTAGTGTGTTTGTTCTTACAGCCGAGTAGTATTCCATTGTGTGTATATACCACATTTTATTGATCCACTCGTCTGTTGATGGGCATTTGGGTTGATTCCAACTTTTGGCAATGGTGAACAATGCTGCTATGAACATTGGTGTACATATATTGGTTTGTGTTCTTGTTTTCAGTTCTGCTGGGTATATTCCCAGCAGTGGTATTGCTGGGTCATATGGCAAATCTATGGCTAGTTTTTTGAGAAACCGCCATACTGTTCTCCAGAATGGTTGGATCCTTCTGCATTCCCACCAGCAGTGGATGAGTGTTCCCCTTCCTTCACATCCTCTCCAGCACTTGTATTCTTCTGTTTTTTTCATAGCTGCCAATCTTATGGGTGTAAGATGGTATCTCATTGTGGTTTTGATTTGCATTTCCCTGATAGCTAGAGATTTGGAACATTTTTTCATGTGCTTTCTTGCCATTTGTATTTCTTCTTCGGAGAAGTGTCTGTTTAAGTCTTTTTCCCATTTTTTAAATGGATTGTTTATCTTTTTATTTTCAAGATGTAGGAGTTCTTTATATATGCAAGTTATAAGTTTCTTATCAGATATATGATTGCCAAATATTTTCTCCCACTGTGTGGGCTCCCTTTTTACTTTCTTGACAAACTCCTTTGAGGTGCAGAAGGCTTTAATTTTGAGGAAGTCCCATTTATCTATTAGTTCTTTTGCTGCTCGTGCTTTTGGTGAGATATTCATAAATCCATTACCTATTACAAGGTCCTGTAGATGTTTCCCTACACTGCTTTCTAAGGTTTTTATGGTCTTGGCTCTTATATTTAGGTCTTTGATCCATCTTGAGTTGATCTTTGTATAAGGTGTGAGATGGTAATCCTCTTTCATTCTTCTACATATGGCTATCCAGTTCTCCAGACACCATTTGTTGAATAGGCCACTCTCTCCCAGTTGAGAGGGTTTGGTGGCTTTATCGAATATTATGTGGTTGTATATGTGAGGTTCTATATCAGAGCTTTCAATTTGATTCCATTGGTCTATATGTCTCTCCTTATGCCAATACCATGCTGTTTTCACCACCGTAGCTTTATAGTATGTTTTGAAGTCAGGTAGTGTGATTCCTCCAATTTCGTTTTTCTTTTTCAGTATGTCTTTGGCTATTCGGGGTCTCTTTCCTTTCCAAATAAATTTCATAGTTAGGTTTTCTAGTTCCTTAAAGAAGGCTGCATTGATTTTTATTGGGATTGCATTGAATGTGTAGATCAATTTTGGTAGGATAGACATCTTAATAATGTTCAGTCTTCCTATCCATGAACAAGGAATAGTCTTCCATTTATTTAGGTCTTCTTTGATTTCCTTGAACAATCTTGTATAGTTCTCAGTGTATAAGTTCTTTACCTCTTTAGTTAAATTAATTCCAAATTATTTGATTTTTTTATTTACTATTGTGAATGGTATTTGTTTCTTGATTTCCTCCTGATCTTGCTCATTATTGGTGTACAGAAATGCTACTGATTTTTGCGCATTGATCTTATAACCTGCGACTTTACTAAACTCATTTATGAGTTCTAGAATCTTCGTTGTAGATCTCTCAGGGTTTTCTATGTATAGGATCATGTCATCTGCAAATAATGAAATTTTGACTTCTTCCTTTCCAATTTGAATGCCTTTTATTTCTGGTTCTTGCCTCAGTGCTCGAGCAAGTACTTCTAAGACAATGTTAAATAGGAGCGGCGACAGTGGGCATCCTTGTCTTGTTCCTGAGTTTAGAGGGAAGGAGTCTAGGATTTCTCCATTGTAAACAATATTGGCTTTAGGTTTTTCATATATACTCTTTATCATGTTCAAAAAATTTCCTTGTATTCCAATCATTTGGAGTGTTTTTATCAAGAAAGGGTGCTGTATTTTGTCAAATGCTTTTTCCGCATCAATAGATATAATCATGTGATTTTTTTCCTTCAATCTGTTTATATGGTGTATTACGTTGATTGATTTTCTTATGTTGAACCATCCTTGCATACCTGGGATGAATCCCACTTGGTCGTGGTGTATAATTCGTTTAATGTGTTGTTGAATACGATTAGCAAGTATTTTGTTAAGTATTTTTGCGTCTAGGTTCATTAGAGAAATTGGTCTGTAATTTTCCTTTCTTGTGATGTCTTTGTTTGGCTTTGGTACTAGGGTAATGTTGGCATCATAGAAGGAGTTGGGTAATGTTCTTTCTGTTTCGATGGTTTGGAATAGTTTCAGCAGGATTGGTGTCAATTCTTTCCGGAATGTTTTATAGAATTCACCTGTGAAGCCATCTGGCCCTGGGCTCTTCTTAGTTGGGAGATTTTTAATAACTGATTCTATCTCTCTGCTTGTGATTGGTTTGTTAAGATCATCAATTTCTTCTTTTGTCAATATGGGCTGTTTATGTGTTTCTAGGAATTTGTCCATTTCCTCTAGATTGTCATTTTTGTTGGAATATAGTTTTTCAAAATATCCTCTTATGATAGTCTTTATTTCTGTGGGGTCAGTGGTGATATCGCCTTTCTCATTTCTTATTTTGTGTATTTGCATCTTCTCTCTTTTTTTCTTTGTTAGTGTTGCTAAAGGTTTGTCAATTTTGTTAATCTTCTCAAAAAACCAGCTCTTGGTCTTGTTTATCTGTTCAAGTGCTTTCTTATTTTCTATTTCATTTAGTTCTGCTCTTATCTTTGTTATTTCCTTCCTTCTTCTTCCTGTTGGGTTACTTTGTTGTTGTTTTTCTAATTCCTTCAAATGTGCAGTTAGTTCTTCAATTTTTGCTCTTTCTTCTTTTTTGATATATGAATTTATGGCTATAAACTTCCCTCTCAGTACTGCTTTTGCTGCATCCCATAAATTTTGGTATGTTGTGTTGTCATTATCATTTGTTTCAAGGTAGTCATTGATTTCTTTTGAGATTTCCTCTTTGACCCACTGTTTTTCTAAGAGTGTTGTTTAATTTCCAAATCGTGGTGTGAAATCTGGGCTTCTTTCCCTTGCAAATCTCCAGCTTGACTCCACTGTGGTCAGAGATAATGTTTTGTATGATTTCAATCTTTCTGAATTCGTTCAGCCTTTCTTTGTGGCCTAGCATATGATCTATCTTGGAGAATGATCCATGTGCGCTTGAGAAAAATGTATATCCTGCTGTATTTGGGTGTAGCGATCTATATATGTCTATTAGATCGAGCTCCTCTAATATACTATTCAGATGTTTTGTTTCTTTGGTGATTCTCTTTTGAGATGTTCTGTCCAGAGTTGATAGTGGTGTATTAAAATCCCCCACTATAATTGTAGATGTATCTATTCTTTCACTTAGTTTTTCCAGCGTTTGCCTGACGTATTTAGAGGCACCCTTGTTAGGGGCATAGATATTTATGATTGTTCGATCTTCTTGACAGATTTTCCCTTTGACTAAAATGTAGTATCCTTCTTTGTCTCTCACAATTGTTTCACATTTAAAGTCTATTTTGTCTGATATTAATATAGCTACTCCTGCCTTTTTTTGGTTATTGTTAGCTTGTATGATTGTTTTCCAGCCTTTCACTTTCAATCTCCATGCGTCTCTGGGTCTAAGATGTGTCTCTTGTAGACAGCATATGGATGGGTCATATTTCCTTATCCAGTGTCCCAGTCTGAATCTTTTGATAGGTGAGTTTAATCCATTGACATTCAGTGTTATTACTATCAAGGAATTATTTGTGTTAGCCATATTTTGATTGGATTTGTGTTTGTCATATTTTGTTTGTATATTTTTTTTTGTCTTTTTTGTTGTTGTTGTTGGTCTTATACTCTCCTCCAACTTTGCCTTTCCTGTTTTTTCCTTTCTTCCTGCAGAACTCCCTTTAGAATTTCTTGAAGGGGAGGTTTCTTGTTGGTATACTCTTTCAGTTTCTGTTTGTCTGCGAATATTTTGAACTCTCCATCATGTTTGAATGCTAGTTTAGCTGGATAGAGTATTCTTGGTTGGAAATTTTTTTCCTTTAGTACCTTGACTATATCATACCACTGTCTTCTTGCCTCCATGGTTTCAGAAGAGAAATCAGCACTTAATCTAATTGAGCTTCCCTTGTATGTGATGGTTTTCTTTTCTCTTGCTGCTTTTAGGATTTTCTCTTTGTCTTGAGCATTGGATAATTTGACAAGTATATGTCTTGGGGTGGGCCTGTTGGGGTTTATGACTTGTGGAGTGCGCTGTGCTTCTTGGATATGTACATCTGTCTCTTTCAGTAGATTTGGGAAGTTTTCAGCCATTATTTCCTGCAACACTCTTTCTGACCCCTTTCCCTTCTCTTCACCTTCTGGAATGCCTATAATACGTATGTTTGAGCGTTTTGCATTGTCATTCAGGTCCCTAAATCCTAATTGGATTTTTTCTATCTTCTTATTGACCCCTTCTACTATCTGTTTGATTTCTGATGTACTGTCTTCCACATCACTAATTCTCTGCTCTGTCTCTTCTAGTCTGCTGATATTTGCTGCAAGTGTATTTTTGATTTCTTGAACTGTGGTGTTCATTCCCATCATATCTGTTATGTTTTTGCGTATGTCTGCAATTTCCCCTCCAAGTGATGTCTTCATGTTGTTAACCTCTTTCATTACTGCATCAAATTTGTCGGTGATAAATGTTCTGAGATCTTTCATTGCTTGTGCCAAGTTTTGCTCCCCTTCGTGATTATTGGTTTGTTGATTGGATTCAGCCATGTTTTCCTGATTATTGGTTTGGTTCGTAGATTTTTGTTGCTTCCTGGTCATCTCTTTATTTTGATGAATTTAATCAGTTCCTTAGCTTCTTTGTCTGCTCTTGGAGGTTAATTAGTTGTTATTTTTGCACAGGTGTTATATCTTCTCTTTGTCACTTTTTTCTTCTTATTCTAGTTACTTGTTGTTGGTTAAGTTCACTTTAGAGGAAAGTATTAGTGTTGGGGAAAGGCAATTGTGTAAGCAAGGGAAAAGTGTAAAGTTGTATTGGTGATGTATGTTAATAAAGCAGGAATATGAGATCTGGAAGGATGGAGGTTAGATTCATGTAGATTATATAGAGTTATAGCTGTAGGTAGAGTACCTTTTATGAAGTTGATGACTGAATTTGGGAGGAATATGGTATGAACTACACAGCTATTGTTTTCATGAGAGAGGGAAAAAGAAAAGAAAGGTAATAGTTTCAAGAGTGGATAATAGACAGAAAACAGAGCAAAGGTATTAGAAATTAAGAGTTAGACACTTTGTGGATCAAAGAACGGGAGGTGGGGGGTGGAATATAGGAGAGACAGTAGATGATAGTGGATATCAAGATGCAGGGGAAGGGGGATAGTGTAGGTAGCCTAAATCAGTTCACACAGAAATGAGGCAGTGGAGGATGGGAAAACCCAGCAAATGTGAGGTGTTCCCTGTAGCACCTATTGTATACTTGAATTAAAGTAAAAATAAGTGGAAGATGAGGGACAAGAGGGAAAGAGAAAACCGAAAAAAAAAAGAAAAACTAATTATAATAAAGAAAAAAGAAAGGCAAGAAGAAAGGAAGAAAGAAAAAGAGGATGGGCAAACGGTGGGGAACGGATAGGGAGAAGAGAGATACAGGTACACACGTGTCACAATTGCAACACTATCTAAAACAACAACTTCCCCCCGCTTTGCCCTAAAACCCCCCCGTCTGTCTGCCCAAATGGGTCTGCAAGCACCTCCCTTCCCACAAACCCCCAATAGGCCGCCCAGGGCCCACGAACTCCCCAGTACTGCAGATGCTCAAAAAAAAAAAAAAAAAAAAAAACAGAAACCCCTCCGCAGGCCCGGCTCCGCCCGCCGCGGAGGCTTGGACCGGCTCTGCCCGGCTCCTCACGCCGCCTTGGCCTGGCCTGGCTCCGCCCAGCTCCGCTCGCTACAGCGGCCCAGCCGGCTCCGGCATCCACCTCCCACCACCGCGGCCTGGACCGGCCCTGCCCGGCTCCGTACCCGCCACGGCCTGACCCGGGCCCGCCCGGCTCCAAACGCTACCGCGGCCCGCAGCCGGGGCCTGCACCGGCCCCGCCCGGCTCCAAGCGCTACCGCGGCCCGCAGCCGGGGCCTGCACCGGCCCCGCCCGGCTCCAAGCGCTACCGCGGCCCGCAGCCGGGGCCTGCACCGGCCCCGCCCGGCTCCAAGCGCTACCGCGGCCCGCAGCCGGGGCCTGCACCGGCCCCGCCCGGCTCCAAGCGCTACCGCGGCCCCGCAGCCGGGGCCTGCACCGGCCCCGCCCGGCTCCAAGCGCTACCGCGGCCCGCAGCCGGGGCCTGCACCGGCCCCGCCCGGCTCCAAGCGCTACCGCGGCCCGCAGCCGGGGCCTGCACCGGCCCCGCCCGGCTCCAAGCGCTACCGCGGCCCGGCCTGGCCTGGCTCAGCCCCACCGAGCGGGGCTAGATGCCTCGTCTCCGCCTACCCAAGAAGGGAATCCTCCACAGGTAGCTGGGATCTCCGTGTATATCTCACAGACGAATCCTCTCTGCCACCTTCCCTCCAAATCGATGTCCAGACACCTCCGGACCAGCAAAAATCCCGAAACAATCCGGTCCCAAAGAGTCTCCAACGCCGCCCAGCCGATTCCCTGCAGAAGACTCCAACAGGGATGTTCACTCAGCCGCCATCTTGCCCCCTCTGACATCCTTATTTTATATAATTAAATCCTCTACTGATCCATCATGCCCCAGGTCCTGGCTGTCTAGGAACAAATTCTAAGAGTTCTAAAGCCGTAAGAGAAACTGTCATCTTCATCTGGATGTTTTTGTCTGATTTCAGTGAGGGAAAGTCTTCCAAATCAATATCCAGGGCCTGATCCCCAATAGTCCTCAAAGAGAGGGAAAACAGCATATAGGTTCTAGAATCCTTTCATTGAAAAAGGGTCAGCCCTTGACGGGAGGATCACATTGGATGTGCCTTGATGCAGGATGAATGACGGTCCCTTTTCTTCATTGCAGTTTGAAGAGTAAATGGGCTACAGTGAATCCATTGGTACCTGGCTTTCCATACAGTACAACCTTGTGCTGAAGATTCCAAAAACAGGATTAGGGCAGGTACCAGTAAAGTCCTACTGCGCTATGGAACTTCTACACTGTGACCAGCCTTCCTGCAGCCCAATCTTACAATTATGAAGGTAGGGGAGTATCCCCATCCCTTTTAGAAATTGTCCCCAAATTGTCTACCCAGGACACAGGACACAGGACAAACATTAATGTTTCCTTGATTTGCTAGTCCTATTATTCTTAAATCAGCTGGGAATCAGGAACAACGATAGGTCCTCCTCTTAATGAGCTGCTAGACCTTGGAAAACAGGTCAACCAGTGCCCACCTCCCTACAGCTCCTGTTCCTGTTCCACATACACTATGGTCCAGAGCTGAGGAGGTGCTTGGGTGTTAGGATCTGCTCTTAGGGAAGCAGAGGTTAGGTTCTGAGACCCAGCAAAGTACAAACACAGAAGGCTTAAGGTTTTTTGCATATGATAAGGCCATCTTCAGTTTAGCTGATAGCCTGGCACAGTAGAGGCGTTCAGAATGGGTTTCTCAGATTCACAAGATCCAGAAAGAAGCAGGTGAATCCTTAAAGGTGTATTGACTGAATTATTCAGGAAGGAAGGTGGGAAAGTAGCTAACAAAACCATAAACAGCTATCTTGGGGAAGTTCTGCTACTTTTTCAAATAAAATGGGGGAAAAAAAATATCTGGAATATATAAGCCATGGTTAACAAATGAAAACATGCTAATACGCTAAGACCTTGATCTTTTTTCCTTAACGATTTATTTATTTATTTTTATCTCCCACTCCCCCCCCCACCCCCCTGTTGTCTGCCCTCTGTGCCCATTTGCTGTGTGTTCTTCTGTGTCCACTTGCATTCTCATCAGGTGGCACTGGGGATCTGTGTCTCTTTTTGTTGCATCATCTTGCTGTGTCAGTTCTTCATGTGTGTGACACCACTCCTGGGCAGGCTGCAGTTTTGAATGGGTGACTCTCCTTGTGCAGGGGCCACTCCTTGTGCAGGAGGTACACTTACATGGGGGCATCCCTGTGTGGGAGTGTGTGGGCCAGCTCACCACACGAGCCAGGAGGCCTGGGTATCATACCCTTGGACCTCCCATGTGGTAGGTGGATGCTCTATCTCTTGAGCCACATCCACTTCCCAAGATTTTGATTTTAATGCTGGTACTTATGAGCCTTATTCCTGTAAAAATGGAACTTAGCCTAATTATAATTGATCCAAAAAGTCACTTCCTGAAAACCTCCTTGTTACTCAAATGTGACCTCTCTCTAATCCAAATTCAGCAAATGAACTCACTACCTTCCCCCCAACATGGGACATGACTCCCAGGAATGAGCCTTCCTGGTACTGAGGGATTATTACCAAGTGCTAACCAGTGATGCATTTGGGAAAAAAACCTTGACCAAAAAGGAGAAACATTCAATAAAAAAGATTTTTATGGCCAAGAGATTTCATAGTAAGTTGGGAGGTCATTCCAGAGGTTATGCTTATGCAAGTCTCAGGCAGATTTCACTACCACAGTAAAAGCCTCAAACAAGGCTGCTTCTGAGGGCTCTAGGGATGTCCAGACACCAGAAGCAAGGCACTCAGTCTCATGAAATCAACATCAGTTGGTGGGCCCTATTTGGGTTATATAATAATCTCTTTCCCAGATATAATATTGTTATATTCATTTATAATTCCCCTACTCATAACTCTTCTTCTCCTTTTATTTGAACCTATAATTTTCAATGTACCTGTCAAAAATAACTGTCAGAGACTTAAATCTTTGTATTATTCCTATGCTGGTTGAGCCCAGAATCCCAGTAGAGTTGTGGCCAACAGTTACTCTCCAGTTCTTCAGGCTTGCCTTGGACACTGACAAAATGATGATGATGGACAAGTCTCATTGTATTTTAATTTTTCTCTCTGGAACTTGTAACATTTTTTCTCATTCCTAATTCTGTGCCCAATTTTTCTTCTTTTTTGTGATGTTTCTGCTTTTTTGCATATTCCGTAAATTTGCTAATCTCCAAAATGCCACCCTCAATTCTCTTACCCTTTGACTCTAAAAGCTCTATTTGGTAGAGCTCAACAAATCTTCAGCTTTAATCATCAACTACAAACTCTATGTCCTTTCATCTGTAATTGGGAGTAATAGGAGTACCAACCTCATTACCTATTAACAAGGTTAGATGAAATTATCCAGGTATAACATTTAGATCAATGCCTAGAACTAAGTGTTCAATAAATGTTAGATGTTGTTGCTGTTATATATATATATATATGACACATAAGAGAGGTCCTGAGCTCATTTGGGGTTTGGGTAAGGCTTCCTATAGAAAAAGTTACCTGTGAACTGAATTTAAAGAATTAGGAGGAAGTTAGCCAGTTGAAGAAGGGTGAGAATAACATTTCAAGCACTGCAAAAACCATAATGACACAAAGGAAGAAGCAACATGACATGTGGGAGAGAAAAACTAAAAGCAGGTAGGTATTTCTAGAGTGTATATTTCAAGATAGGGCAAGGTCAGAAATAAAACAGGAAAATTAAAGAGAAGCCAGAGCATGAAGAGCTTGAATGCTGTACTAAGGAGTTTGGCTACACTGTGTGGGTGATAAAAAATACTGGAGAATTTAATCATTGGAGTTATTAAATCATTTTTCATTTTAGACAGAACAACTTTGACAGCAATTAGTATATGTCATTAAGAGTGACAAGTTTAAAAGTAATGCATCCAGTAGTGCAAAACCTGAAAGGCCTGTGTCTATAATCATATTTGACACATCTCTTAGGAACTCCCTGAAATAATTTTAAGTCAAGAAGGGGATGATGGAGATACCACACAAGCCATCAAAGTAGGAGTGATACTGAGACGTGTATGGCCAGGTCCAACAGGTTGCACAGCTAACTCTAATGTGTGAAACAGTATTAAGCACATGTGTAGAATGTAAATAAAGTACAATGGTAATGAAAAGAAAGAATTAATCCAGACAGGCAGAAACGAAACCTCATGGAGGTGTGACCCCAAATAGCACACAAGGAGCCTCCATTGTGGTTAAGTGATCAGAGGAATGCGGAGGAGCCGTATAAAATGACTTAAAACAGCCTGGCAGGTCTCCAGGAGAGGGCTTGGAAATATCATGATGCAGCAGACAAAATCTTTCCTCCCTTAAACTTGACCTTGACCTAACCATCCTTTCACAGAACTGGCAAGCAGCCAGGCAATGCCACCAGTGGAGTGAGCACAGGCTAAGGGAGGCTCCTGATGGAGTTCACAATCCAGTGGGTCAGAAAAAACTTCATAATTGATGAGAGACCAATGGATACATATAAAGAAAACATACAAACCAGGGAAAGCCTGCACAACTATATAAATAATCCCATGCAGAGTAAAGATGTCTGTTTTTTGGTGTAGTCTAGGAACAGGCCATTCAGTTTAATGAAATATTTATGGAAAATTAAAAAAAAATAAAAAATAAAAAACACAGGTTGTGAGTAAACTGTGAAAGTCATTAACTCTCTTGCCAACAATTATTTTCTTCTACATTGTTATCAGAAATTGATATTTTGCTATCTCACTTATTAGCTTTGGAATGCATTTCTATTTATTGTTATGGAATAATAGAATGAAAAAGATGAAACAATATGGGACACATAAAATTAGATGCTGGGCAACATGTTTAAATTTGTATCTGTATTTCCTGATTATATGTATAGGTAGTAGATTTAAAATATCCTTCACTTCAGGAAATAGTAGAAAGAGAATAGCAATCAGTTGAGAACTGAGGTCTTAATATTAAAATGTGCTTTACGATATATTCATTATATTTGCAACTGACCCATATAATAGATTGACCATGTTTGTTGCAGTTATTAATTCAGAATGTCTACAGCATTCGGGTGAAGTAAGATGTCAAAACCATTTAGTGCAGCCTATATTCTGATTAAGAATATGTGTGCTGAGTTGTCCATTCATTCAAAGGAATCACAGGTAATAATAATCCATCTTGTGTTTATACACCATATTTAATCATGAGAAAATCCAGAGCGTTTGGTAAACTAAAATTATTTCAATGTTCAGTTGTAACAGTAACAATAGAGAAATAGAACAATATAAACCATGGGAACCTGAAAAAACTTAAATATGCATTTGTTAAAATACATGTTTTAAAATAAATACTGTAGATTCAAATTCAGATTTTATTTGTATACAGAATAGAATTTTAGAATCAAAGAGTCTTAATAAAGCAAGTAGGACCTTGGCGATCATGTTTGCCAACCAGTTCATTTTACAGATGAAACTAATTTCTAGGATTTTGATTTCTTGTTAGTTTCTACTAAATTGCAACAATTTTTCATGCCATTGTTTGCAGAAATATTATGTAATTCACTACAGTGATATGAAAAGTATGTATTATTCAATTCATATTACTACTACCATCCCCCCTCCCCCATGCCCAATTCAGATCTCAAGAGCTCTATGACCTATACAAGGTGGTGCCAAATTCATTGCCAGTAGGTACTCTTCATTGAGAGCCAGAAATAGGTTAGGGTGAGAAATGATGTTATTCCTGTAAAATTGGAATGTTCTTCTCTGTCTCCCTACTGCCTTGCTAACCCAAGACGAACCTCAGATATGCATACTATTTGACAAATATACCTGCCTCTCTTTGATCTAGAGAAAGATCTGATGACTGCAAGAGGCCCAGAGACACTCCAAAATACATAATACCCCGTAGGTTGTTCTAATATTTGAGTTGGGGGTTGTTTTTAATATCTACTTGAATATGCAGACACTTGTGTATTAAGAGTAGAATTCTGAAGTTCAGAGAAATGTCAAACTACTTTGGCCAATTTTAGGCAACCTCCCATCCCCAACTTATTTTGAACTTAAAAGTGTTTATTTAATTTTATTAGAGAAAATCAGGCAGAGTATATAGAGTTCCCATACACCCTGCCTCATGCACACAGTTCTCTCCATCATTAACATTATGCATTAGTGGGTTCTTTTGTTACAATTGATGAAACAATATAAATTATAATTATACTATTAACTATAGTCCATAGTTTACATTAGAGTTCATTGTTTGTGTTGTACACACCTAAAGTTATTTTAAAAATTCTATTATATACAATCTAAAATTTCCCCTTTAACAACTTTCAAATATATAATACATTCTAAACGTTGTATAAACGTCACCACCACCCAGTACCAAAACTTTTCCATCACCTCAAAAGAAACTCTACCAATTAAGGATGAACTCCCCATTCCCTGCCTCCACTACAGCTCCTGGTAACTTGTATTCTAGTTTCTGAATCTAAGAATTTGCTTATCTAATTATTTCATAACAGTGAGCTCATATAGTTTGTCTTCTTGTGTCTAGCTTATTTCACTTAACGTGATGTCTTCAAGGTTCATACAAGTTGTAGCATGTATCACAACATCATTCCTTTTTATGGCTGAGTAATATTCCATTGTGTGTATATACCGCATTATGTTTATCCATACATATGATTGATGGACACTTGAGTTGCTTCTATCTCTTGGCAATTTCGAATAATGCCTCTATAAACACTGATGTGCAAGTATCTGTTCTAGTCCTTGCTTTCAATATCTTGGGTATATTCCGAAAGTGAGATTGCCAAACTGTATTTTAGCATTCTGAGGAAATTGTTTTTTACAGCAGCAGCACCAGTTTACATTTACAACAATGACCAAGTATTCCTATTTCTCCACGTCCTTTCCAATATTTATTTTCTTTTCCTTTATAACAATTATAAGGTAGGAGTAGGGGAAATAGATTACTCAATTGTTGTGAGTCCTATTGCTTGTTTATATCTGGTAGAGCTTATTTTCTAAATTATGATAGTTTGTTAACATATCTCTCATTGAAGATTGGTACTATCCTTACAACCTGAGAACATCAAAAATCCTGGCACAGGAGCCACTCAAGAAATATTTGTTCCCTTTTACCTACCCCTTACTGATCCATTCCATGACTGCCAGGGTTCTCGTTTCTAGTAGTATGGCGACACAATCGGGGTAATTAGTGGTAATAATAAGTGAGGTGTGTTTGATACTTCAACATTTTTCAAAGTATTACACTTTCGCATCGCTAGGAAGTTATCTCTACACAGTAACAAAGGCACTATAGTTTTTGCCTCTAGGCAGAGATCTGCAATGGATTAAAACACATCAAATATTTTTAAAATTCATGAATTTATAATTATACTAAACAAAACCCCTCACTGATCACCACTAGAGGTTGCTAGGACACCAATTTTGTATTTTAAAAAGTGATTACAAAAAATGATGGGGGAGGAGTAAGAACTTATTTATACCATGTTTCTTGGATGAACTATATTTTAGGGTAAAAAAAAAGCTGACGAAATAAAAATTTTCTGTATTGAACAATTCTAGCTAATAAAAGCAGAAGGGACCATATAATTAGAAAAATCACTATTTTTCAACTCTAAATGAAATAATGTATTGAGTCAATAATAAGCAATCGGTGCTAAGACTTTTATTTGAATGGCCATTGAGGAACTTTGAAAAGGATGGATCAGACTGGCAACACTCAATCTAATTTTTACAGCACTACAAATGGCCCCCAAATTAAACCTGAATCTAAACAAACTGGTAGATGTAAAAGTAGTTGACACAAAATGCTGTTGATAGAAGGGTATGGTACATGGTGCCAAATCCTGAATGTGGGAAATTCTACAGTGATGTGGAGAGTCTCTTCATCCAATCAGTTGGAGGTCTAAATGACCCAGATTCTTTATCAAGTCAATAGTATGAAAAAAGGAGAGAAAAGGAAATGCGATAGGTTAGAGAGACCGAAGTAGCAATACCAAACAAATGCAAACCTTGTTTGGATCCTAATTTGGAAAATATAACTGTGAAAAAGCATCTTTGAGACAATCAGGGAAATTTGTACATTGAGAATGAGGTGGTACTAAGGAATCATTGTTAATTTTATTAGTTATGACAGAGGTATTGAGGTTATGTTTATTAAAAAGTCTTTCTCTTTTAAACTTACATACTAATGTATTTATGGGTGAAATACCTGGGATTTGCCATTAAAATAGTTCAACAAAAATGTAGGAATGAAATGAAACAAGAATGACAAAATAACTGTTGAAGTTGGATAATAAGTAAGAGAGGTTGCTTATACTATTTTCTCTTTGTATTGATTATGTCTAAAACTTATATCATACAATTTACAAACAGTTAAAAATAAAATTAAAGTCAGGACAGAGAATCACTTCAGAGAGCAAGTCTTAACACGAACCCATGTTCTATTTCCCCATTTTTATTTGTAAAGACTCTAAGACCATGTATTTGGGATTTCAGATTTTCCTTGGGTCAGACTCTCTGCTGACTTTCTGGCTCTCACACCTCTGGATCTGCTTGCCCACCCCCTGGCTAATTCCCAGGTTAATTTCCAGGTGTCAGCTTGGCTAGGTGATAATGGTCAGTTGTTTGGGCCAGCTCTGGCAGGCTTGCTAATGTGACATATTTTAAGATGGGATTTAGATCTGTAACAGTTGATTGCCTCTTCTATCAACAAAGGAGATTGCCGTCAGTGATGTGGAGGGTTTCTTCATCCCATCAGTTGGAGGTCTAAAAAGCCAGAACTGAGGATTTCAGGGATCCTAAGAGGAATTTGGACTCAATTTCCACGTTGGTTCTCATCCAAATCGCCAGCCAGCCAGCCTCCCCTGGGAAATTTGGACTAAGGACTTTGACATCACTTTTATCAAATGGTCCATCTTGCAACCTGGTCTACAGAGTTCACACTTGCCAGTGGTCATATGGCCCAGTCAAAGATGTTAACTTGGACTAAAGACACGAGCAACTCCCCCACTTTTGGGAGGAAACGTGGACGGAGGAGTGGAAGTAGTTCACTTCCCTTAACTAGATGCGATGTTTGCAAATACAAATAAGACACAGGCCCAGCCTTCAGGAGGTTTCTGCTTGTAGAGATAAAGAGACATAGAAACAAATAGTTGCAAGTCTTCCAAGTAATATAGGTTATATCATTTATGTCATTTATGTTCCCAGTTGTTTCCAGCTTGTTCCTTCCCACTCTTCCTTTTGCCCCATTGCCCCATACTCACCCCTTTATCATGACCACTGTCAAATAAATACTCCAAATTTTGTAGAAATAAAAAACAGATACCTGTCTTAGAAATCTGTTAGAGAGCCCTGTCTAGCCACTGCTTAAGATGAAACAAGCAGAATTTCATATGGCAGGGAAATGGGTATTTACAACTCAGCCAGACCTGCTGCTGGAAGAAAATGGCAGGCTCTGTCACCCAGTGCAGAAACAGACAAGGGAAAGCTTGGTGCTGTCCTGGCGTTTCTGTCAGCTTTGCTGCCTCCTTAGATTGTGAAGATCTTTGAAAGTTCTGATCCACTGTAAAATATCAGGTTGCCCTACTTAGGGCTACTGTGGAAACAGCTTCTCAGTAAACACTGGATAAAGCAGGCGGACACTTGTAAAACATGCAAGGCTCTGGCCAGCCAGTGCTGTGAATTAAGGGCGTCCATGTTGAGATCACAGTTCACTGATGTGTTCAAACTACAATACAAGATTTGAATTTGAGAACTACATTCATGGGTCTTACTTTTTATTACATGTTAAAAATTTTTCCTTCCAGTTGACTGCTTTCTACCAACAATTTCTCATTAGTCCTTTCATTTGTATAACTCTTTTCCAGTCACCAAACTGATCAATTAAAAAGAGGAAACAACGTCCCTGAAGGACAAAAGTTTTAAAATTTTTGCCTAAATCTCAGATGTCATTTAGTTAGTTCCTTTTAAGCCATGCTTATAATTATAAGCTGACCTATTCTTCTGATGTATCCATGTAAAGGAAACCGTTCATTTCCCAGATAAGGAGTATCATTCCCTCCTGAGTAACACTTTCACAAGGTGCTGGAGTAACCTAATTGAATGAAATCACAGGAAGCTAATACTAGTTAGCCAGGCACTCTTTCCACACCAAGGGCAGAAAGTGAGAATAACAAAATGGTAGGAAGGAGAAACACTATGTCTAAAATCAAGGCAGGGAATTTGGGGAGACTGTGATTGATCTTCTATGACTGAATCCACATAATTCAACAATGTCAAATTGATGGAACAATCTGAATAAAAGTAAAAAGTAAGGAAATATTTTCCCCACTTGGGTTCAGTACTTAGTTCTAAAGTGGAGATGTCATAATTATCTGGTAAATTGGTTCTCTCTAAACTAGCAAATTGAACTGTTCAGGGATAGTAGGATGGTTTCTGAATTACCTAGACAGCTTACCGACACTAATCATGAATATTTATGAAATCTGACCCTCACTTTGTGCTCTGTAAACACAGCCTGAATTATTCAGATTGTTTGTCTATACTGTAATAAGTGGAAAATTCTCCTTATATCTTATTTTTAATATTAAAATGTAGATACTATAATGGGATGTAAAGACAAAATGGGACAAAGGCATCTGCCTTCCCCTTGTATGGAATCTGATTAGCCATGCTGGTATCTTTGAAATGATTTGTTTATGTTAAACATATATTTTGTGTTTCATGGTTCACCAGTGTTTAACCTATGGCTATGCTTCAAATTAGTTAAGCTTTTAAAACATTTAAGTGATTGTGTAATTCAATCAGATAACCTAGCAGGAGATTAATTGGAAACATACGTGCCACAGTGGCATCATTGCCCCTGCCTTAAAAAAAAAAAAAAAGGATTTGCTTTGTGCTGCTCCAGAAATGCTTGGGCAGAGCAATGGCCAGTGCCTGTGATGACTTTGGCTATGCAGCTAACTTGGAAGAGGGCATCAAGACCCCAGATATGTATTTAAACCAAACTTTTTAAAAATTAGACTTAAACTTAAAAACACATTATTTCATAATAAAATCAGCAAAAAGATAGTGATACTGATTTGTTATTTTATTCCAAATGTACATACGTGTGTGTGTATATATACATACAGATATTTTTTTCCCTTCAATACAAGATCTGCAAGATAGCTTTAGCATGCCAATAAAATGAGACATGTTTTGGTTTGCAATTGGTGTACACTTCTACAAGCAGCTAAGTTTCAGTTCATCTGGTGTGAATTGTTTTACTTCAGGTTTTATTCTGCAATGAAATGAATTGTCCAGCAATATAAGTGGAAAGGAAACCCACTTCTTAACTTGTGTGTGGATTATATTGTAATTTAAGACTAAGAGAGGTAGAAAGTGAGCAGATTAAAGACATTGGGCTCTTAATACCTAAACTCTGGGACTTGACCTTTTAAATAAAGGAAGACTAGAGTTAGGTCTCTTCAAGATTGGTACATTTACATTTAAGAGTTATATGTGCTGCATCTTTTATCTTGCTATATTTTACATTGCCAAGATATTGTACTTGCATTATAAAATAATTATTTATATTATTTATACATATGATGGAGATTAAAAGAAAAAACCCTTCCTTTATGTGATTTGCAACAGAACATAGATACATACCTAACATGTTGTAATGTTTTTCTAAATTTGTTAGTTCTAGAAGGTCTAGGCTTGAATGACAATCCAACTTTGATGTGAAAACAAGGGCCCCCACAAATTATCTTGTGACATGAGTTCAATTTAAAGATACAGTCCAGGGATAAACCTGTCTGAACTCTGAGTGACAGGAATATGATGGTAATGTGTAAGAAACTCTTTGGAAAAGGAAAATACTCTGGAAATGTGAAAAATGTGGAAAAAATGCGAAGAGATTATTTTGAATTGAAAGTAAACTGTTAAAGAATCCGTCTTTCTCCACTCCCTAAAAAACACATGAAAATATTCTCTATTCCTCTTGATATAATCTTGGGGAAATGAGTACCTTTATAGAAATGCCGACTTCTAAGGGCAATGTATATCATTAAATCTAGATCAAGTGGAATTCAATAATGGTTCAGTCAGCATTGGTTGAAAGAACTGTTTCCCTGCCCAGGAAGAGAGTGGATTAGAATTGTTAGTGGCACATTCCAACCACTAGAGGGCATGTCAAACACCCCCTTCTCTTGGTTCTCTCATCCTTCTCACACATTTATTAGGTCACAGTGTTTGATATGGCTTTTTTCTTTATATTGCCCCTTGGAATTCTCTTGTTCTGTCTTCCTCATTTGAAGCTTGTTCATTAAGGCCAACTCCCATTGACTTGCTTTTAGGAATAAGTATTTCCCTGATTACAAATGAGTTTGAGCATCCTTTCATATGTTTAATGGAAATGGGAATTTTACCTTCTGCGAGAGGGCGATATAAGCCTTTTGATCATTTTATTCTTTTAGATTAGTCTTTTTAAAATTTATATGGGGGCTCTTTATGGGTTCTAGTTACAAAATCTTTTTTTTTTTTTGGGTTATATATGTTCTTATGTTGTAAATCTACAAGTTTGCATTTGAATTTTCCTTCTCTCTAAGGTATTTTTTTATTGAACAGAATTTCTTAATTTTAATATAGACGAACATATTTTTTCCTTTCAGGCTTTTTGCTTTTAAATTTTATTTAAGGAACTCTTTCCTACTCTAAGGTCATAAAAATATTCCCCTATATCATCTTCTGAAAGTTTTGTACTTTTGCTTTACATATTTAGGTCTTTAACCAAATTGGAATTGAATTTTTTTGGGGGGAGGAGGGGAAAATCATAAAGTTGAGGTTTAATTTAACTTTGTTATATTTTAATAACCAGCATGATTTTGAAATTTCACCATTTTCCCACTAAATTGCAATGGCAGCTCTGCAGTAAATCAGGTAGCCATTTATGTGTGGGTTTGTTTCTGGGCTTTCCATTTTCCACCATTTATCTATTTGTTTGTGTCTCCATCAGTTAAATACCATAACACTATAAACACAGTAACTTTATTTAAAATCTTGGTAACTAGTAAAGCTATTTCCACTTTTCTTTTTTCCTTGAGGAGGATGTCTGCTATTCTTGGGCTTTTGTAATTTCAATTAAAGTTTTGAATCAGCTTGTCAAGTTCCACAAGAAATAAAACACCACCACTACTACAAAAACCTGTTGGGATTTTATTGGAATTGCTTTGAAGAGTTTAGATCAATTAGGGAAAACCCACATATTTAGAATCATGATCATGGCATAACTTTTTAAAAAATTAAATTGAATCTTCTTTACTGTCTTTCATCAAGGCTCAGAATGGTGAACTGATCCTTTTATCACACATTTCTCCCTGGTTGTATTCTTTTCTGAAGCCTACTTGATCTGATTTCAATATAGCCACTCTAGCTTTGTTTTTTAATGGGTATTTGATATATATCTTTTTCCATAATTTTACTGTTAACCTGCCTAGATATTTATATTTAAGGTGGATTAATTTTATTTTTTTATTTTATTTTTTAAATATTTTTTAAATTTATTTTTAAAAGATACTTAGATAACATAAAATGTTACTTAAAATATATATATATATACGGGATTACCATATGCCCCACTCCCCACATTTCCTACTTTTGCCTAAGGTTGATTACTTTTAGAGAGCATATAGTTGGGCCTTGTTTTTTTTAATGTATTCTTACTATCTCTGACATTTAATTACTGTGTTTAGACTATATAAATTTAATGTCATTATTGATACGGTTTGTTTTATATTTTCTGGGTTTTTAAAAAAATCTGTTTTAGTTCCTTGGGTCCTCTATTCATTCTTTAAATTATTTGAATTTTTAAAATTATTCCATGTGTGTAACAGACTTAGACTTGTTTACAGTTTGCCTACACATACTCTTCTGACACTTTTGTATGTCCCAGAGACTTAAATCTTTGGTCCATTCATTTGCCAATTGAGCCCTGAATCTCAGCAGAGTTGTAACGCCTACTCTCCAGTTCACTGTACTCACCCAGGACAACTAACAAGATGATGATGATGAACAACAACCATCCCAAGGAAGAGAGAGTGTCTGCAACTGCAAGCAAGATAGTTCCATCCATCTGCTCCATGGGACCTAACCCCCAAATCAATTTGAAGCAGAGTGGCATCACCATCCCCAAATCATCAAAACTAAAGTAGACTTATTACTCTATTAGAGACTTATTATTATTCTAGCAATGGAAGAACTTTTATCATTGATATAAAGGGAGTAGCCATGAGAGGTTCTGAGGGGAGGGAGAATTGTCCTGCATGATGACATTGCAGTGACAGATACAGGCCATTATATATTTTGTCATAACCTAAAATATTGTGCAGGATAGAGTGTAAACTATAAAGTGAACTACAGTCCACAGTTAGTAACAATGCTTCAATATGTGTCCATCAATTGTAACAAATGTACCACACTATTAAAGGATGTTGTTAATGTGGGAAAGTGTGGGAGGGTGAGGGAGTGGGAATCCCCTATATTTTTTATGTAACATTAATGTAATCTAAACCTTCTTTAAAAAGAAATTTTAAAAAAAAATTTCAGTTGGTTTGTGGCTATATTCTATATAAGTTTTTGTGGTTGCTACATTTCACAGTACACTAGGAGTTAATAATTTTGCCACTTAAAAAAACAATATAGAAGATTTACACCCATGTATGCCCTCTTTATATGACCCTTTCAGTTTTTGTTTGTAGTATCTCCACCGGAACAACTGTATAATATTTGCTTTCAAAAAGTCATATGTATTTTAAAGACGTTGAGAGGAAAATAGTCTCATATTTGTCCAGATATTTGCCATTGTGTTCGTTGGTCTTTCTTAATTCTTCAAGCTCCATTCACTTTGGAATCTTTACCTTTCAGCCAAAAGAATATCCTTTAATATTTCTGTTAGATCAGTCCTGCTGACAACAAATTCTCATCATTTTTCTCCATCTGATAATGTCTTTATTTCACCTTTATTCCTAAAGGATATTTATAGAATTCTTCATTGACAGTTCTTTTTTTCTGTCTTCTAGTCTCCATGGTTTCCAATGAGAAATCCATATGATTTAAATTGTTATTCTCCCACATGTAATGTTGATTTTCTCTGAATGCTTTCGAGATGTTTTTCTTCATCTTAGGCATTCATCAATTTGATTATAATACACCTGGATGTAATTTTTCTTTGTGTTTCTACTATTTGCATTAAGCTGAACTTCTTGAATTGTAAATTTATGTCTTTTATCAAATTTTGGAAGTTTCCATATTTTAAAGAAAGTAAATTTTTGATAATTATTAATAAAATATAAATCCATCCAAAGTATACAATCAATGGTATTGGGTATAATCACATAATTGTGAATTTATCACTTCAATAATTTTTAGAGCATTTTCATTATTCCAATAATAATAATAATAAACAAAAAACAAAGAAACAAAAAACATATCACCTCTCAATCTCTCTGTGCTTCCACTGCCATACATAGCTGCTATTCTGTTTGTCTCTCTAGTTTATTTGTATTTATATGTTGTAAAAAACAGTATTAAATATGCAATATCACTTGTATTCATACTTTACATGAGGTTTCACTATGTTATACAGTCCCATGTTACAGTTTTAACTTGCTTCCAGTAATATACATGACCTTATACTTATCCTTTCAACCAGTCATACCCATATTATTGCTCTGCTATCTACACCACTATGATGTGCTTTTACCATTTCTACTTGTTTTCAGAGATATACAAACAATTTTTTTTTTACCAATTCTGCACAGATTAACCCTCAGTTTTCTATTCACTACTCTCATTCTATTTTCTGGTCACCTATATTCCAACATTAACTACATGACTTTACACAACATATTTACTTCATAATATCACAATCATACAGTCTTTGTCCTTTTGTCTCTGGCTTGCTTCGCTCAAAAGAATGCCCCCAGGTCCATACATGTTGTTGTCAAATGTTTCACAACTTCATTTCTTCTTACTGCTGCATAATATCCCATCGTGTGTATACACCACAATTTGTTTATCCATTCACTGGCTGATGGACACCTGTTTTTTTCCAACTTTTGGCAATTGTGAATAACACCATTATGAACATAGGAATCCAGATGTCTGTTCATGTCTCTGCTCTCAGTTCTTCTGGGTATATACCTGGTAATGGTATTGCCAGGTCACAGGGTAAGTCTATATTCAACTTCCTTAGGAACTGCCAAACGGTTTTTCACAGTGGCTGTATCATTCTACATTCCCACCAACAGTGAATAAACAGTGGATAAGTGTTTCTCTCCACATCCTCTCCAAAACTTACAGTTTTCAGACTTTTTAATAGTGGCCAGTCTAATTGGTGTGAAATGATGTCTCATTGTATTTTGATTGGCATTACCAATTGCTAGTGATGTGGAATATTTTTTCATGTGCTTCTTTGCCATTTGTATGTCTTTGAACAATTGTGTTTTCAAGTCTTTTGCCCAATTTTTAATTGGGTAGTTTGTCTTTTTACTGATGAGTAGAATGATCTCTTTATATATCATGGATATCAAATACTTATTGGAGATGTGATTGCCAAATATTTTCTCCCATGAGTCGGTTGCCTTTTCACCCTTTTGACAAAGTCCTTTGTGGTGCAAAAGTGCTTACTTTTGAGGAGATCCCATTTATCTATTTTTTCCTTTTGTTGCTCATGCTTTGGGTATAAGGTTTAAGAAAGTACCAACTACCAGAAGGTCTTGAAGATTTTTCTTACATTTTCTTCCAGGAAGTTTTTATTTTTGTCATTGATTGTTTCTTTTTGGGATTTTGGAGGCTGGGGATTGAACCTGAGACCTTGTATGTGGAAGCTGGCACTCAACCACTGAGCCAAATCGGCTTCCTTGAGTTGGTTGTATCGTTTTGTTTTGCTTGTTTTTTTTTCAGGAGGCACTGGGTACTGAACCCAGGACCTGCCATATGGGAGGTGAGCACTCAACTGCTTGAGTAACATCTGCTCTCTTTTCTAGGAGTTTTATGGTTGTTGCTTTTATATTTAGATCCTTGATACACTTTCAATTAATTTTATTATAAGGTGTGAGAAAAGGATCTTTCTTTCTTTCGGATATGGCTATCCAGTTCTCCAAGCATCATTTGTTAAATAGACTATACTGGCTCAGTTGGGAGGACTTGACAGTCTTGTCAAATACTTCTTGACTGTAGATATGAGGGTCAATTTCTGAGTTTTTGATTTGGTTCCACTAGTCAATTGATCTGTCTTTATGCCAGTATCATGCTATTTTTCCAGTGTAGCTAGGTAACATGCTTTAAAATCAGGAAGTGGGAGTCTCCCAACTTTGTTCCTATTTTTAAAGACATTTTTTGGCTATTGGGGACCACTTACCCTTCCAAATAAATTTGATAATTTGCTTTTCCATTTCTTTGGAAAGGCTGTTGGGATTGAATCTGTAAATCAATTTGGGTAGAACTGACATATACATGATTTCATGATATTTAGTCTTCCAATCCATGAACACAGAATGTCTTTCGATTTATTTAAGTCTTCTTCAGTTTTTTAGCAATGTTTTATAGTTTTCTGAATGCAGGTCCTTTATGTCCTTGATTAAGTTTATTCCTAAATATGTGATTCTTTTATTGCTATTATGAATGGAATTTTTTTCTCTGAATTTACTCATCAGATTGCACATCAGTAGTGTATAAAAATGCTATTGATTTTTGTGTGTTAATCTTGTTCCCTGCCACTTTGCTGAACTTGTCTATTAGTTCTAGTACTTTTGTTGTGGATTTTTCAGGATTTTCTAGATATAGGATCATATCATCAGTGAATAGTGAAAGTTTTATTTCTTCTTTTCCTATTTGGGTGCCTTTTATTTCTTTGTCTAGCCTAATTGCTCTAGCTAGAACTTCTAGCACAATATTTAATAACAGTGGTAACAGTGGGCATCCTTGTCCTGTTTCTGATCTCAGCAGGAAAACTTTGTCTTCACCATTGAGTACAATGCTAGCTGTAGGTGTTGCTAGCTTTGCTCTTTACCATATTGAGAAAGAATAGAGTATGGATTAGAGTGTACTTACTGATATTCTATTAATGAACTATTGTGATTAGTAATCAAAGAAAATGTGGCATTGGTGTGGAGAAAGTGGCCATGGTGGCTGCTGGGGGTAGGGAGTGGGAGGAAGTGATGTGATGTGGGGGCGTTTTTGGGACTTGGAGTTGTCCTGGGTGGTGCTGCAGGGACAGTTACCAGACATCGTATGTCTTCCCATGGTCCACTGGTTGGACTGTGGGAGAGTGTGGGCTATGATGTGGACTATTGACCATGAGGTGCAGTGGTGATTAGAGATATATTCACCAAGTGCAATGAATGTCTCATGATGATGGAGGAGGTTGTTGTTATGGGGGGAGGAGTGGGGTGGGGGGGATGGGGTATATGGGGACCTCATTTTTTTAAATGTAACATTAAAAAAATAAAGACAAAAAAAAAAAAAAGATGCCCAAGAAAGAGCTAAGTCAATACTAAAATATGTGTGTGTGTGTGTATATATATATATCAATGTGGCTTATTACACTAATTGTTTTTCTTTATCCTTGCATACCTGGAATAAAACCTACTTGATTGTGCTGTATAATTCTTTAATGTGCTTTTGGATTTGGTTTGCAAGTATTTTGTTTAGAACTTTTGCATCTGTACTCATTAGTGTTATTGGTCTGTAATTTTCTTTTTTTCATAGTATCTTTATCTGGCTTCATAGATATGAGTTTGGTATATTTTACTGTTGAATTTTTCTGAATAGCTTGAGCAAGATTGGCATTAGATCATCTTTGAATGATTGGTAGAATTCACCTGTGAAGCCATCTGATCCTGACTTTTTCATCTTTGGGAGGTTTTTGATGACTCTTTTGATCTCTTCACTTGTGGTTGTTTTATTGAGGTCTTCTATTTCTTCTAGGATCAGTGTAAGTGGTTCATGTGCTTCTAGGAATCTGTCCATCTCCTCTACATTCTTTTGTTTTTGCATACAGTTTTTACAGTGTCCTCTTATGATCTCTCTTACTCTGTGGCTCAGTGATAATGTCCCCACTCTCATTTCTGATTTTAATTATTTGTGTCTTCTCCTTTCTTTAAGGTGAGTTTCTTGTAGACAGCATATAGATGACCCATTTATAAATACATATTTTTAAAAGATTTATTTACTTTATTTATTTTTTATTTATCCCTCCCTCCCCCAGATGGTTCTCTTTTCTGTCTGCTCTTGTTTACTCTCCTTCTCCAGGAGACACCAGGAACGGAATCTGGGACCTCCCACATGGGAGGCGAGTGCCCAATGGCCTGAGCTACATCTGCTCCCTGTGGGTTGTGGTGTCTGATGGGTTCTGGCATCTGTTTGCCTAGGTATCTGCTCATTGTGGCGGGGCACGCCATCTGGCTTGCTGCAGTGGATGTGGGCATCTGCTTGCCTTTTTATGAGGCACTGGGACCCAAACCTGGACCATGTGGTAGGCAGGTACCCATCTGGTTGAGCCACATCTGCTTCCCAAGATGACTCATTTTTTAAATCCATTCTATCAGTCTGTCTTTTGATAGAGATGTTCAAGCCATCATCATTCACTGTTATTACTGTAAAGGTGTTATTTACTTCATCATTTTGTCATTTGTCTTTCTGTTTTCATATCTTACTATTGTCTGTCTTTTTATCCTTCCATTTACCCTTCCTAATAATCTTCAATTCTACACTCTTCTCCAAGTCCCTTGCCCTTGTTTTTTCCTTTCAGGCTGCTGTACTACCTTTACTATCTGTTGTAATTCTGTTCTTTTGGTAACCTACTCTTATCAGTTTTTGTTTGTGAAGACTTTGATCACTGTCATTTTTTTTTAATAGTATAGGACATATGGAAAAGTTTTTACATGATTTGTATTTCTAACTCATTTTTTTTCATCCTCTCCCCCTCCCTTGGGACTTTTTTGTTTTTTGTTTTTGTCTGCTCTCTGTGTCCATTTTGTTGTACATTCTTCTGTGTCTGTATTTATTTTCCCCTCCCCCCTTGTGGCTTGCTTGCTGTCTGCTCTCTGTGTTCATTCGCTACTGGCTCTTCTGTGTTCTTGCTTATTTCCCTTCTTTTTTTTTTTTGTTGCATCATCTTTGCTGAGTCAGCTCTCTGCAGTGCCTGTGGGCCGAGCAGTGCTCTGCGGCATGTGGGTGAGCCTGCCTTCACAAGGAGGCCCTGGGATGCGAACAGAGGGCCTCCCATATGGTAGATGGGAGCTGATCTGATTGATCCACAACCACTTCCCCTCATTGTCATTTTTTTTTAAAGATTTATTTTATTTATTTATTTCTCTCCCCTCCACCCTCCCCACCCTGATTGTCTGTTCTCTGTGTCTATTTACTGCATCTTCTTTGTCCGCTTCTGTTGTTGTCAGCGGCACGGGAATCTGTGTTTCTTTTTGCTGCGTCATCTTGCTCTGTCATTTCTCTGTGTGGGCGGTGCCATTCCTGGGCAGGCTGCACTTTCTTTCACGCTGGGTGGCTCTCCTTATGGGGCGCACTCCTTGGGCATGGGGCTCCCCTATGTGGGGACACCCCTGCGTGGCACGGCACTCCTTGTGCGCATCAGCACTGCACAAGGGCCAGCTCCACACAGGTCAAGGAGGCCCGGGATTTGAACCGCAGACCTCCCATGTGGTAGACGGACGCCCTAACCACTGGGCCAGGTCCACTGCCTCACTGTCATTTTTGAAGGACCATTTTGCCAGAAACAGAATTCTTGGTTGGAAGTTTTTCTCTTTCAATACCTTAAATACATCATACCACTTTCTTGTCACTTCCATGGTTTATGAGAGGTCAGCACTTAATTTTACTGAGGTTCCCTTGCATGTGATGCTTTGCTTTTCTCTTGCTGCTTTCAGAATCCTCTTTATTTCTGTTATTTCTCATTCTGAATAGTAGGTGTCTTGGGATAGGTCTATTATAAATTTATGTTTTTTATCAAACTTTGGAAACTTCCATTATTTTTAAGTATTGAGATTTCTTCATTGTCTTTTCTGCATCAAGCTATTCTCCTCTCCTTATAGGATTCAAGGATACAAATGTTAGAACTTTTGATATTGTTCACTAGGTCTGTGAAAATCTGCTCTTTTTTAATATTAAGATGCTTTACTTCTTGAATATTTTTAGGTTTACAGAAAAACCTAGCAAAATGTATAGTCTCCATATAGTCCTCCTCTTGATACACAATTTCCCCTATTATTAACATCTTGCAGGGGTGTGGTATATTTGTTACATTGATGAACCAATAGTGATACCTTATTAGTAACTGAAGTTCATGGTGTGCCCTAAGGTTCATTCTTTTTACCATACAGTTATGCTGGTTATATACACCATTACAGTATTATTCAGAATAGTTTCACAGCCTTAAAAATGCCTTATACTCCAGCTATCTATCCCTCCTCCCCAGCCCCACTCCCACCTACCGCCTAAATCCTTAGCAACCACTGATCTTTTTTACTGTACCTATAGTTTTGCTATGATTGGAATCATATTGTATATAGCCTTTTTACACTGCCTTCTTTCACTTAGCAGTATGCACTTAAGGTCCTCCATTTCATTTCATGGTTTGATAGTTTATATTTTAAATTACTGAATAACACTCCATTGATGGATGCACCACAAGACTTTTATCCATTCACCTGTGGCAGGACATCTTGGTTACTTCCAATTTTTGGCAAATACCATTACAGCTGCGAGAACCATTCATATGCAGATTTTTTATGGACATGTTTTCAACATATTTGAGTGAATGCCTTGCAGTACAATTGCTGGATCGTATGATAAGCGTATGTTTAGCTTTATGAGAATCTGCCAAACTGTCTTCCAGAATGGCTGTATCATTTTTCATTCCCACCAGCAATGAAAGAAAGTTCCTTTTGTCCCATATCCTTGCCAGTAACTGTTGCCAGTGTTGTTGATTTTAGCCATTCTAATAGGCATGTAGTAGTATCTCATTTTTAGTTTTAATTTGCAATATCCTAATGACATATGATGCTGAACCTCTTTTCATATGCTTATTTACCATCTGTATATCTTCTTTGATGAGGTATTTGTTCATAGCTTTTGCTGGTTTTTACATTGGGCAGTTCTCTTATTGTTGAGGTTTGATAGTTCTTTGTATATTTATATACAAGACCTTTATCAGTTAAGTATTTACAAAGATTTTCTCCTAGTCTATAGTTGACCTTTTCATTCCGTGAACTGCGACGGTTTGCTCGGTCGGTAGAGGTGGGGTCTGGCTGCGGACAAGGGGTCAGTCCCACTTGGGACGAGGGGTCGGTCCCACTTGGGACGAGCGGTCGGTCCGGCAGCAGACGAGGGGTCGGTCTCACAGGGGTTGTGCGGTTCGGCTGACGGGGTCGCCCGGTGAAGCCGGTGACGAAGGGGTCGCCTGGAGAAGCAGGCGACGAACTGGGGACAAGGGAGGCCAGGCCCTTGTCGGGGGCTCTCAGGACTGGAGGGCACACGGCAGAAGAACTACCGCGGAGACAAGGTAAACACGCAAGTCCACTTTATTGAGGGAGAGGCAACAGTTTTATAGGGGCTGGGGAAGGCTGATTGGTCGAAGCCATGCCCTGTTCTGATTGGTTGCCGGCGAAAGGTCAGTGGGCGGTACCGGACGGGGGAGGGGTGGTGGTTAGGGATTGGCTGTCGCTGTTGCTGGGGGAAGGGGCAGGGTTTAGGGATTGGTGGCTGCTGTTGCTGGGGTGGAGGGCAGACTTGAGTTTCCTGCCCACGCCTGGCTGTTGCTGCTGTCAGGGGAAGGGAAAAGGGTGGGCTGGATTTTTCCGCCCACACCTGGCTGTTGCTGCTGTTGGGGGAGGGGAAAAGGGCAGACTGGATTTCTCCGCCCACGCCTGGCTGTTGCTGCTGTTGGGGGAGGGGAAAAGGGCAGACTGGAATTTTCTGCCCTGCGCCTCCGCAGGGAGAAGGAAGAAGAAGGGTGCCGCCCCACAAGGCATCGGGTGGCGCCATCTGGGAGGAGGGGCGGCCGCGGAAGCATGGCTGCCGAGAAGGGAAGACCCGAGGGCACTCTGCGCCCATGCCGAGCTTCCTTCAGGGGTGGCGGTGGGCCCAACCAACCACCCTATTATGGGGGCAGCGGAATTAGGCCTACCGCGGCCGCTCCCCTGCCAGGCCAGCAAACCACACTTCAGCCCGAGGGGTGACCGCAGTGAACAGTGCCTTTTAAAGAGCAGAAGGGGAAATGGACTTTGGCCCAGTGGTTAGGGCGTCCGTCTACCACATGGGAGGTCCGCGGTTCAAACCCCGGGCCTCCTTGACCCGTGTGGAGCTGGCCATGCTGGCCATGCGCAGTGCTGATGCGCGCAAGGAGTGCCGTGCCACGCAAGGGTGTCCCCTGCGTGGGGGAGCCCCACGCGCAAGGAGTGCGCCCGTGAGGAAAGCCGCCCAGCATGAAAAGAAAGTGCAGCCTGCCCAGGAATGGCACCGCCCACACTTCCCGTGCCGCTGACGACAACAGAAGCGGACAAAGAAACAAGACGCAGCAAATAGACACCAAGAACAGACAACCAGGGGAGGGGGGGAAATTAAATAAATAAATAAATCTTTAAAAAAATAAATAAATAAAGAGCAGAAGATTTTAATTTTATGAAGTACAACTTATTTTTTCTTTCTTGGATCAGGATTGTGCTTTAGGTGCTGTATGTAGAATCTGTATGTAAAATCTGATGCCATCTAGGTTTTCTCCTACTAACAGTTGTATGGCTTTGCATTTCATATTTAGGTCTATGAACTATTCTGAGCTAGTTTTTGTGGAAAGAGTAAAGTCAATGTCTAGATTTTTTTTTTTTTTTTTTTTTGCATGTAGCTGTCCAATTGTTCCAGCACTATTTGTTGAAAAGACTCTTCTTTCTTCATTGAATTGCCTTTGAGCCTTTGTCAGAGATAATTTGACTATATTTGTGTGGAACTATTTTTGGTCTCTCTATTCTGTTCTATTACTCTATTTGTCTATTTAGTTTCATTGCTATGCTCTGGGATAACCCATGCACACACCACTCAAAATATTGTCTGGGACTTAGGTCACGGTTTATACTGTAATTCAATTCTCAATAATTTTGTTCTTCTGATTTGGTTCTGTTGCATGCATATGAAGCCCAACAGTGTGCCCAAGATTAGTGTAAGTTCATACACAGAATTAAAGAATCCCTTTCTTCAGTTCTATATTTTCTGGATTTTCCCATGCATTATCTGGTTGCAAGTGCTTATCAAAGTCCTCTGGCCAGAAAGACAGTGTTTCTCTCTGAGATTGTATTTCCTGGACCATTGCACAATAATGAGAGTAGGGTCTGCCTTCTGGTTAAAGTCACAAGAAAAACAGGAAAAAATACTTGGGAATCTTATCTCCACATGGGTCCCTTCTCGAATGTTTGACTTTCACTCCAATCTGCCTACTTCGTTTATTTTTAGTGTTCTCAAGCAGTTTCTTTGCCTCTTGTCCAGAGTTTTTAGTTGTCATTCAAAGGAATAATAGGCTGGAGTAGGCTCACCTTCATCTTGACCAGCTCTGAAAGTCTAAAAAACATGTTTTTAAATTACAAAAAATAAAAGAAAAAAATTTTCACATTTAAGTAATTGACTTCTAATTTTGCTATAGTTGTGGTCAGAAAATATATACAGGATGAAATCAAGCTTTTCAAATTTATTGAGACTTACTTTACCATCTTTAATACAAGCTCCATTTATGGCCTGAAATTAATATGAATATTTTGGCTCAGCTTACCATATATTACCATTAATATTTATTTATATTTGCTCACATATTTCCCCCTACTCTTCCTTATTTTTTCTTGAGACCTGAAAGGCTTTATTTCTGTCTGTAATACATCATTTAGTATTTCCTTTGTTGAGTTTCTCTTGGCATAACGTTCCCTCAATCAAAAAAGAAAAGAAGAGAAATAGGTACCTTATCCAGCAAATAAACTTTGCAGGGGGTAAAAAAGGTATGAGAACAACTTAAACACAAAGCTAAAGTTTTCCAAATCCAGCTGGACCTGCTTAAAAGTAGTAGGGGAGCATTAGGGGGTAACAGTTATGTTTCAGTTCCATTGCTACAGGAAAATGGTAAAAAAGGAAAATTAAGCCATTTTGCTGTGATAATAGCAAATGTTCTCAAGTCCTGGAAAATTCAGAAGTTGTGAAAAGGCTAAGATTTGGAACAGAGAACATAGAACGGGTCATATTCTTTCCAAAAGGTCTCTGAGCATCCAAGGTCAGAAAGCTACTACACAGACACAGAAAATAGAGGAACCAAGTTATTCAATTAGAATTCAAGAGATTCAGAGAGAAGAGGGGGTGGTAGAAAGAGTAAGGTCATAAACTTTGCTTCAAGAATTGCTCATTAGAAAGATACTCCTCTCTGAAAAGGAGTGTTGAGATACTCCTCAATAGAATCAAGGATACCTTGCCCCTAGGACTGTAGTTCCTAAATGGCTTCAGACTAGACCCTTCTTTATATACAAGAGCAAGAACAGAAGCCTCAAGCTCTCACAGGTGACTGGTTTGTAACCAAAAAGAATTTCCAATTAGGTTGCAAAAAATCAGGCCAATCAACCAACAAACAAGACAACAAAACTAAGCACGCAAAGTCTGTAACTAAAGGGCCTCATTTATGTACTTTTGTAATCCCAAGGCATTTTCCTCCATGCTTTTCATTACAGTTTGTTATATTAAGAAATTATAAAAGGTCTTTGGCAGAAAATCCTTTGTTTCAAGTCTCAGGGAAGCAGAATGACTTCTCTTTATGGAGGAACTCTAAATTTATAATTTTCTTCCTCTTACATTTGATAGAATCTACATTAATTTTATCGTGTGGCATGCTATAACTACTCCCAACCTTCTTTTTTATCAGATATAATTTCTTATAGACATTTTGACTGTGTAGATATTTCAGCTGATGATTCTAAGACAATAAAGTAATGTAAAACCAAATCAATATTAAATGATTCCTCAAAAGTCATTTTTTACCAAATCTTTAAAATTTTAAATTTAATAAAAAAACAATCACAATAAAATAAGCTCCTAACACATATTCCACTAGATTTTAAATTGTGGAGTAACTCATTTGAGGAAAGGGTATTTTTTATTTAAAACACGGACTTGACAATA
This sequence comes from Dasypus novemcinctus, assembly GCF_030445035.2. Classification (NCBI taxonomy): domain Eukaryota; kingdom Metazoa; phylum Chordata; class Mammalia; order Cingulata; family Dasypodidae; genus Dasypus; species Dasypus novemcinctus. The sequence continues at coordinate 59,399,899 of NC_080687.1, forward strand.
TTATGCCATTTTTACGCTTCTTTTTAAAGCCAGCTATCTAAGAGGCTGCTCCTGTTTTTCAATTCTTTGTGGTGAGTAGAAACCATAAATAAATTTGAAAATAAGTAATTGGTTCAGGAATAAATTACACAGGTCACCAAATCTGGGTGTAAAACAGATATGAATCATATAGGGAAAATCACCAAGACTAAAATAACCCCTTCCGAGAAAGCCTGTGGGAGGAGTGGGAGGGCCCCCACGGGGCATGCGCGCATCCAGAGAGCCACCGTGGCCGAGCGAAACCCGGGCGTGCTGAGTGGATCACGGGCTGGGCAGACTTTCCTCATCACTACAGCCTTCAGCTCACCTCACAGACTTCCTGCCGAGACCGCGAACACACTTTTGACAAATTCCCAACAGTTTATTTGTCAGATATTTTATTCAAATTGCTTCCTTCTCCTTGCAGAGTGCGCAGGATAACAGCAATATCCCGTCCCCTCTGTCCCTCCTAACTGCTGTTTCCAGGGATAATGAGCAAATTTAGATCTTTATTACAATGTTAGTTTGTACAGCAGACCCTATTTATTTTCTCTACCTTGCTATTGTAATCACCAGAACGAGAAGACTGGGTTTGGATATAAGTATTTATTTGGAACCAGAGCTGCAAGAATGTTCTTATGTTGAAATGGTAAGAACTTGCTAGCATTGTTCTGTAGGAAAAATACTGAAAAGTTCATTATGTCTTAGGTACACAGAGCTTTTATGATTATCCATGCAAAGGTAGCATCTTAAGGATATGTTTAATTATAATCTTTTCTCCTTCAGTGTTTTCCAAAAGCAACAACTATCCCAATAAAGTGTTTTGGACTTAGGAATCTCAGTTTCAAATATCCCTTTTCTGAGACCTGTGCATACATCTTATCGATAAAGCACACTGTAAGTATTTGAGGTATGATTTAACAGAAATACAAAGGCAAGAGGAAGGAGGGGGAATAAAGACCTGTGCTCAATGAAGCTTAATTTAAACCTCATAACACACGATGGTAAGTATTTATTGAAAGAAAGAATGCACCTGAAAATAATGGAAATCACATTACCAGCTGAAATCTTGTGGCAGTTTATAATAAATGAAACTGTTTCAAATTATGCAATGTTAGAAAACCTCTTTTCAAAAGACCGGGAAAACTTCTTCATTTCTTTTAAATTAAGTAAAGTTCTATAATTCTTGGGGAGATTTGGGAACTTTAGGGGATAGAAATCCTGCAGAAACCAGTTCCTTCTTAATATTCTATGTTGCAAGACAACCGGTCTTGAAACAGTTTTGTAGGAAATGTCATGGCCCATATTAGAAGTAAGCTAACATGTGACACATTATTGAACAATTTGTGGTGGGTAAGGAAATCCACTTTAACCTCGGCGATGGCATGGCTCACCAAGGCATGGGTCCAGGATGCTGATGGAGAATTGGTGGAGAAATCCTAGCCCACTCAGCTTTGAAATGAACATGAGTTAATATAATTCTGTTAGTGTAAATGCCTTTAATTAGCTTTTGACTTTTAGAATCCACCACAGACCAGGCACTGCAGAGTTAATTATGGTTGCAGAATGGAATTTAAATGTTATCTACCTTGCAACATAAAGGTAATTGTATAGCTGGCAAAGCTAAGGAGGTGAGCCTACAGGTGATGAAAGAAGAAGAAGGAAAGTTGGCATGGTAATTTCCCTCACTATACACATTGGGAAGGATGAGATTAATAAACAATAATGAATAATAGGAAGCGTCGTCCAAGATAGAAATGGTTCAGTAGTTACTTCTGCAAAGTGGGACCAGTGATGGGGGAAAATAAAAGAAGCTTTTATTATTTATTGGCAACTTCTGCATTTTATTTTAAAAAGTTAATTATCATCATCATCATTATTTTTTATCTTGTGTGTGTACCACCTGAATATTTCAAAAACCTCTGACGCATAACTGAAGGCTCAGCTTCAGGTCAGATCCTGCATGAAGCCTCTCTTTTCTGCCTTTTCGGTTCCCTTTGCGCCAACCGCCATTATAATGGTACTTATCAACTATATAAAGAAATATTTCTTTACATAAGCTTTCTCTACAAACTATAAGTTCTTGGAAGGTAGAAATTCATTTTCTTTTTAAATTTATTCCACAATCTGGAAATCATTTATTTGATCCTTCCTCCTTTTCTTCCTTCTTTCTTTCTCTTTCTTTTCCTTCTTCTCTTCCATCATTCCTTTCTCCTTCCCTCCCTCCCTTCTTTTTTTCCTAAGCAGCAGGTAAATATCAGTTCAATGAATAAATGCCAACTGAAGCCTCAATGCTCTTCTCAGTTAAAAACCTGAATTCCCAAAAGGATATACAATGGATAACATAATATAGCCAGGGATTGCTTTATATTCAGTACTTTTATGTATAGTCTGAGAATCCTAACCTTTCTGTAGATTGGGCCAACTGGACAGTAGCTCATTTCCAGATTTCAGAGTTTTGCTCTTATCTGGATCTGCGTGCTGTAATTTTCAAATGATTCCAAATGTTCACCACCAACACTTCCATAATTTCTTGAAAATACATTTTAATGAAGTGAACATACTTATAGCTCTAGTAAGCTTACTAAAAGGGTTTTGGTATACAAAGAAACTATTTTGAATTTTGAATATAGTACTCTGACCAAAAGACTAGAGGGTGAGTGAGTAAACCCCAAAAGAGCAATGTTCACATGCATTCACATATCAAATCTCTTTTTCCCACAATTACAATATTTTCCTTTTACTGTTGACACATTTTAATTAAAAACACACACACACACTATTTTAGCCCTGACACTACACCAGAAATAATAATTAAGAATGGTTATGAAAGAATGGTTACACAAAGAGAATTGTATATATACAGTTCCTATAAATCCACTGACAACAAATTATATTTACACAGAAGTATCACACTGATGCTAACAACAGTTACCAACAAAATATTGAAAAAACACATAAAGCCATGCCAATAAGGTAAATTACAGCTAGGCGGAACTATAAATTTAACTGCAAATATAAATGCAAAACCAACAAAAGACATAAAGTAAAAAAAAAATTAAGCTGGTTTTGAACAAAATTTATAATAGAGCTTAATAAATTTACATCATATTTTGCAAAATGATAGACTGATAAATTTCCTATTGTAAAAATCTAGAAATCTCATTAAAATAGGGAAATAAGAATTTTTTAAAATTTCAGCTGAAATATTTAATGGAGAACGCAACTCATTACATAGTACATAGTAAGTAAGTACTTACATAGTAAGAACTTTTCTATCCTTTAGTACAAGGCACTTACTGGCTTTGATCATGAGACACAGTGATTATCTAATCAGGAAGACGCCTGCTAACATGCAACTAAATTTCACATCTTGCACTAAAATTTGACTGAGAAGCATAAGGAAAACCATATGGAAGCCCTAGCTTTGCATTGACTTACCTCCAATCACAAGCAGATATATGACCTGTATTTGCATCTTCTCTCTTTTTTCCTTTGTTAGTCTAGCTAAGGGTTTGTCAATTTTATTAGTCCTCTCAAAAAACAGTTTTTGGTTTTGTTAAATTTTTATAGTGCTTATTTTCAATTTCATTTAGCTCTGCTCTAATTTTTGTTATTTCCTTCTTTCTACTTTCTTTGGATTGGTTTGTTGTTCTTTGTCTAATTCCTCCAGGTGTGCAGTTAGGTCTTTGATTTTAGCTCTTTCTTCTTTTTTAATATAAGCATTTATGGCTATGAATTTCCCTCTCAGCACTGCTTTTTCTGCATCCCATAGGTTTTGATATATTGTGTTGTCATTTTCATTTGTTGCAATGTAGTTACTGATTTCTTTTGCAATTTCCTACTTGATGTCCTGATTATCTAAAAGTATGTTATTTTACTTCCATATCTTTGGGTCTAATATGCTTCTCTGCCCTTTACTAATTTCCAGCTTTGTTCCACTGTGGTCAGAGAAATTGTTTTGTATAATTTCAATCTTTCTGAATTTATTGAGAGTTGTTCTGTGGCCTAGCATGTGATCTATCCTAGAAAATGATCCATGTGCTCTCAAGAAAAATGTATATTCTGCTGTATTTGAGTGTATTATTCTATATATGTCTATTAGGTCCAGATCCTCTAATGTATTATTCAAGGTTTCTGTTTCTTTTTTACCCTCCATTGAGATGTTCTGTCTAATGGTGCTAAAGAGGTATTAAAGTCCCCCACTATAATTGTAGAGACATCTATTTCTCCATTTAGCTTTTCCAGTGTTTGCCTCAGATATTTTGAGATGCCCTGATAAGGTGCAAAAATGCTTATGATTGTTCTTTCTTCTTGATAGATTATCCCTTTTATTACTATATAGTGTCATTCTTTGTCTCTTCCAATAGTTTTACATTTAAAGTCTATTTTATTCTGAAATTAGTATAGTTATTCCTGAGCTGTTCTGATTATTATTTGCATGTAAAATTGTTTTCCAACCATTCCTTTCAGCCTCCTTGCATTCCTGGGTCTAAGTTGAGTTTCTTGTAGAGAGAATATAGATGGGTCATATTTCCTTATTCATCATGCCAATCTGCATCTATTGATTGGAATTTAATCCACTAACATTCAATGTTATTTTTGTCAAAGAATTACTTCCATTAGCTATGTTTTCTTTAGGTTTATGTATGCCACATGTTGTTTTTATATGTCTTTTTATATTTTTAGTTATTCTTACACTGTCCTTTAGCTCTCTCTCTCTTTCCTGTATTTTCCTTTCAACCTGCAGAACTCCCTTTATTACATCTTGAAGGACAGGTTTCTTATTGAAAAACTCTTTTAATTTCTGTTTATCTGTAAATATTTTGAACTCTCCCTCATTTTTGATGCAAGCTTTGCTGGATAGAGACTTCTTGGCTAGATTATTTTTTTCTTTTAGCACCTTAACTGTGTCATACCACTGCCTTCTTGCTTCCAAGGTTTCAGATGAGAAATCAGTACTTAATTTTATTGAGCTTCCCTTGTATGTGATGGATCTCTTTTCTCTTGCTTCTTTCAGTATTCTCTCCTTGTCTTGAGCATTGGACAATTTGATAAATATATGTCTTAGAGTAGGCCTTGTGGATTTATAATGTTTGGGGTGTGCTATGCTTCCTGGACATGTATGTCCATGTCCCACATTAGAGTTGGGAAGTGTTCAGCCACTATTTCCTCCATTACTCCTTCTGCCCCCTTTCCTCCTCTTCTCCTTCTGGGATGCCTATAATATATTTGTTTGTGTGTTTTGTGTTTCCATTCAAATCCCTAAGTCCCTGCTGGATTTTTTCTATCTTTTTATCTATCTATTCTTCTATCTGTCTGATTTCAGATGTTTGGTCTTCCATATCACTGATTCTGATTCTTTCCTTGGCCTGTTCAAAGCTGCAGTTATGTGCTTCAAGTGTATTTTTGATTTACTGCATTGTGCCATTCATCATCATTATATCCATTATCTTTTTATGTATGTTTACAATTTCTTCAGTGTGTTCCCCAAGTGTCTTCTTAATGTCCTTTATCTCTTTCTTCACTTCATTAAGTTGATTCATAATATTTGTTTGGACATCCTTGATTAATAATTCCACATTCTGTATCTTCTCCTGTTTTTCACTTTGTTAGACTGAGTCGTATCTTCTTGTTTCTTAGTATGCCTTGTAATTTTTTGTCAGTCTAGACCTCTCTTTATCTTGATGGGCTTATTTGGTTTGTTAGCTTCTTTTTCTAATTGAGGGTTTTATTTTGTTGTTTCTTTGTTTGTAGTAACGTTAATTTTTGATATTTGGTTCCTCTTATTCTATATCTTTGCAGTTGTCTGTGTTCCCTTGAAAAAATATGTTAGGACCAGAGAAAAGGAAAGAGATTAGAAGAGAAAAAATAATAGTAATAATAATTCAAAAAAAGGTAGAAGAGGAAATGTGCAAGAGCTAGGAAACTAAGTAATATGAGTAAAAATCATAAAAAATACAAAGGAATAAGAATAAAAAGAGGTGGAATAAAAAAAGTAAAATGAGACAAAATAGAGGAAAAGAATAGAATGTATTAAAAGGTTGGACAGATGGGAAGAGAATAGAAGGAAAGGGGAAAGAAAAAAAATGAGAGAGAGAGATAAAGAAAAAATGAAGACCAAATGAGAAATTGTGGAATGGAAGAAAGGAAGCAACAGAAGTCAGAAGACAGAAAATGAAGGAAAGAAGAGAAACATAGTAGGTTAAAAAATAAGTGAAAGAAAAAAGGTAACAAAGAAAGGGAAAACAATAAACAAGAAATAAAATAGCAACAAAGAAGCAACCCAGGAAAAACAGCCTTCCCCCTTAGGCCCCTGGAGATCTTCTCAGGCTGCTAGTGCTCATCAATTAATCACCCTGCAATGTGCCCTCCGCAGGCAATATATCCAGTTTTAGTGAATAAAATAAATGAAAAAGAAAAAAATCCAAAAAACCACAAAAGAAAACACTTGAAACTCAGTCTATAAATTCTCTATCATAAGGTATTAGCTGTGTGCCTTAACTCTCCTTGGCTCCCCTCAGATATCAGGGGTCAAACCAGTGACCTTTTACACACAAGGCAGGAATTCCCCCATTGCACTACAGCAGCTCTATAGGATAAATAGTCTTTTGAAACTGTATTGGTAGTAATCCCTTAGCACCAGGGAGAAGAAATTGTAGCATCCATGTGGAGAAAGTGGCCACAGTAGCTGCTGAGGGTAGGGAGAGGGAAGAAGAGATATGATGTGGGGGCATTTTCAGGATTTGGAGTTGTCCTGGATGGTACTGCAGGGACAGATGCTGAACATTGTATGCCCTGCCATGGCCCACTGGATGGACTTGGGGAGAGTATAAACTACATGTAAAGCACTATTCATGAGGTGCAGCAGTGCTTCAAAATGTATTCACCAAATGCAATGAATGTGCCACGATAATGTAAGAGGTTGTCGGTGTGTGAGGAGTGGGGTGAGGGGAGTGTGGTTATATGGGGACCTCTTATATTTTTTTAATGTAACATTTAAAACAAATAAAGAAGGGGGGGGAAAGTGTATTGGGCTCTTCCTGCCCCTGTTAGTTTGCTGTCTCTGCTGCTTCCCTGATCAATTTCCTCTCTCTCAGGGCACCTGGGTCTGACAGCCTGCCTGAGCAGATTCCCCTCTTCCCTGTCCCGGGGGCCTCCTCAGTGCTGGCTAGTATCCTCCCCAAGATTCAAAGGGGCTCAGGTGTCCAAACCCACAGAAAGGAAACCATTGTCAATCCCTCACCCTCTTCCTCTTCCTCCAGGGAATCCCTCTTCCTCCAGGGAATGCTCCCTCCCACTCGGCTGGCTGGTGAGTGCCTGGGGGTCCATGAAGGTTATTTGCCTTGAGGGTGGGCCTTAGCTGCCAGTGAGCAACTCAAGGTTTTCTCTTGGATTTTTTAATCTCCTCATCCAAATCCCTCCAGATCGATGCCCTGAAGCCTCTTGCTCCGTGGATTCCCAAAACAGATCACTTGGGTAGGATTTTGCCCCTTCTCAGCAATTTTTTTTTTTTTTTTGCCAAAGAGCTGGGCAGTGCCTACCTACACCACCATTTTCCCAGAACCACATACAGTGGTAATTACATGTTCAAATAAAAGGGGCAGAAGAGCCATGTGGAGGGAAATTATAAATGAGCCAAACTCTGCAACACTGGGGAGCATATATTTTGAAGCAAGGCTCATTGACAGGGTACCTAATTCTTGAGATTGTTCACCCTACATAGAGTGTCTAGATGTCTCTAGAGCCCTCAGGAGCCCTGCTGTTTACTGGGGCAGTCAATGAGATCCTGCTGAGACTTGCATAAGTGTAACTTCTGGAATAACTTTCCAACTCACTTTGAAGTCTCTCAATCATAAAAACTCATTTGTATTTAATATTTCCCCTTTTGGTCAAGGTCTTTTTCCAGATTCCTCACTTGTCAGTGTTTTGGTAATAATCCCTCGGTGTCAGGAAGGCTCATCCCTGGTAGTCATGTCCCACACTGGGGGGAAGGTAATGCATTTATATGCTGAGATTGACTTAGAAAGCAGTCCCATTTGAGCAACAAGGAAGCTTTTAGGAGGTAACTCTTCGGCAATATATAATACTAGGCTCTGTTTAAATGTCACAAGAAAAGGTTCATAAGTACAACTATCAATATCAAGGGCCTGGCATAATGGTCTGTCCGCCTTTGCTAGGCACTGCCCATATTCTCAGAGGATTCTTGCTGCTATATTAGAGAATGTAGCAGGACTTCCCAGGATGGAAATTCAGTATTCTTTTGGTTATTGTGTGGGTCTACACCCACCGAGATAATGCCCTATGATCACTTGCACATATTCATGTGCCATAGAGGCATGCCCCAGGTGTACCCCTCTACACACATACCCCCATCACTTACACCCTGCACCAGTGATCCTCCTCTACACAGTTGTGAACCTTCTGTGATCCAAAACCTCCCTAAAAACAAAGCCAAAAAATTAATAAGATGAAAAAAATAATGGAAAGTAATAAATAAAATACAAAAATTAAAATTAAAAAATAAAAAATAATTTTTCATTGTGTCTTTTTTACCTCTGTGTCTTTCCTGTTGAATAGAAGATAGTAATAATAGCTTTGATAGTTCACTATCTGCAAAATTTTTACTAAAGAATGAAAATACCCTATGTAGTTTCAGAAACTGTAAGAGTTTAGAAATAAGGTTCTGGTTTTCTTTTCTCTTAATTCTTACAGCCTCCTCCTGTTGCTATGACGAAGCTTCTATTTTTAACATCTATTCATGCTGACTGTCTCTTTGGTATATTTCAGAGAACCTGGTTTTTATGGCAGTGTTATTACCCTCGCATTATGTTGACATTGCTGAATGACTATGTAAGTGATGTTTGTGGTTTTAGGAACTTTCAGGAGAAGAATTTTTAATACCTCTTAATCTGACTGTAAAATCCCAAGGGGAGCTAAGTATTAAGGAGAGTCAGAGTCAAAAAATCCCTTTCCTAGGAGAAAGTTCTCATTCTTCTATACTGGCTTAGAACTCACAGATGCTTTTAAAAATCCAATTTAGGTATAATTACTGATATTAGTAAGTATCTTATTCAAAAGAACAATAATAACAAACAGCAAAAAATGGTTCAGTTTATTTTAATTCATCATTGCATTGAACCCAAAGACTTAATTTACTCCACTTTTACCTTCACTGATCAGAAACTATGATTATTACATTTGTACTTTGCTTATTATCTTTTGCTTTTGTAAATAAGTTTTATTTTTGCTTTAGGTGGGCATTCAATATTTATTAACTATGTAAAGTTAGAAATGACATCGCTTTACAAATTCTGATAAGAGAATATTGTCAACTTGTTTAACACTTATTTGACTTATCATATTCGATAATACCTGAAAACATTAAAATCTTATAAACCAATTGTTGAAATGATAATCAGCATGGGAAACACCAGTAAGCACAAATTGGACAGACTATGGGTCCCAGTGCCTACTTCGTTGAACAGAAGTTATTTGAATTGATTCAACTTTCATATTTACTTCTCTAAAAAAGAAGTTTCTAAAGACAAAATTCTGTTTTACCACTTTCCTATTTAAACACTTTATTGCCATTTATTGTAAAAACACTCAAAGCAGTGACACTCCACATTGGCACATATGACATGAAGAGTGTTGGGCAGGGAAACCAACTTCGGCCGAGTGGTTAGGGCGTCTGTCTACCACATGGGAGGTCCGTGGTTCAAGCCCTGGGCCTCCTTGACCCGTGTGGAGCTGGCCCATGTGCAGAGCTGATGCGCGCAAGGAGTGCTGTGTCCCACAGGGGTGTCCCCCTGCGTAGGGGAGCCCCACACGCAAGGAGTGCACCTGTAAGGAGAGCCGCCCAGCGCGAAGGAGGGAGCAGCCTGCCGAGGAATGGCGCCGCCCACACTTCCCGTGCCGCTGAGGACAACAGAAGTGGACAAAGAAACAAGACGCAGCAAAAAGTCACAGAAAACAGACAACCCGGGGAGGGGAGGGGAATTAAATAAATAAAAATAAATCTTTAAAAAAAAAAAAAGAGTGTTGGGCAAAACTAAAGCTTTTGAAAGTACAAAATGGTGAGAAAAATGTAAATCGAAACATGGTTAGATTGAATTTTTAAGAGCAGATCTTCTCAGAACTTTAACATGCTAACATGCCTTGCAAATCTCTGGGTGGGTGGGGGGTGCTCTACTTGTCAGGTTTCTCCCAATTACTTAATCACAGATCTTTAATCCCAACAAGGATTGGTGTTGGGAGGAACATTTTGAAAGATGCTGATATGTAGAACTCATATTCATATTGTTTCTTGTGGCATTCAAGATATTGTACTTTTGCCTTAAAATTAATTTCAGCTACTTCCTTACAGATTCTCCATTGGACAGGATTGGCCAACTCATGGTATCTCAAACCCAGATGATGTGCTGCCGACTCCAAGTCTTTGTTAATGGCTCTCCCTCACTTAAGGAACCCTTCCTTTCTTCACTTATCAAATTCTAACCATCTTTCCAGACCCAACTTCTTTCTGACTTTCTTCGGTGATTATGGTGTTTAGGCATATTTAATTTTTTTATTATCTTATCTTTTTTTGAAGATACATATATCACACAAACTGTTACATTAAAAATTTAAGAGGTTCCCGTATGCCCCAACTCCCCACCACACCCCCACATCTCCCACATCAACAACCTCTTTCATCAGTATAGTACATTCATTGCATTTGATGAATACATTTAGAACACTGCTGCACAGCATGGATTATAGTTTACATTGTAGTTTACACTCTCTCCCAGTCCATTCAGTGGGTTATGGCAGGATATATAACGTCCTGCTTTTCTCCCTTTAATATCATTCAGGACAACTCCAAGCCACGAAAATGCCCCCACATGTTTTCTTCCCTTTCCTTGCCCTCAGAAACTCTCATGGCCACTATCTCCACATCATTGGTACAGTTTCTTCCATTGCTAGAGTCACAATAATTCTGTAGTAGAATACCAGTAAGTTCACTCTAATCCATATTTTATTCTTCCATCCTGAGGACCCTGAGAAGGCGATGTCCACTTCACCTCTAAATAAAGAGAAGGCTTAGATCCCACATGGCTGATGGATGGGATTCTCCTGCTTGCGACTGTAGACTCTCTTGGTTCCCTGGTGTGGTGGTTGACCATCCTCACCTCCCTGTTAGCTGACCTGGGTAAGTCTAATGAACTGGAGAGTAAGTTTTTGCAACTCTGCTGACGCTCAGGGCCCAGCTGGCACATGGACAGTCCAGAGATTCAAGTCTCCTGAGCATATATCAACCCCAGCACAGGTTCAGTAAAAGTGACAGAAGAGGCATGTGTAGAGAGGTCACCTCTGAGTCCAACTCCATCACACTCAGGAGCACAAGTTCCAAAGTAGGACCCACTGGCAAAGCACTGAACTCCAGAGCCATCTGTCATGACCACAGAACCTGGGTGTCTCTGTAGTCCTCAGGAGCACCACTACCTGGGTTGTATCTACTTTGGCTGTCTCTTAGATAATGCTGTGTAAGAGCTTAGATAATGCTCTTAGAGATGTGTGTAAGTGCAACCCCTCTGATTGACCTCCTGACTCATTTTGAAGTCTCTTAGCCATATAAACTCATTTGTCTTTACCATTTCCCCTTTTTATTCAAGGTCTTTTTCTAGTTGCATCACCAGCAAGTGTTTGGTAGTAATCCCTCAGTGCCAGGGAGGCTTATCCTTGGGAATCATGTCCCACACTGGGGGGAAGGTAATGCATTTACATGCTGAGTTTGGCTTAGAGAGTGGCCACATTTGAGCAACATGGAGGCTCTTAGGAGGTGACTCTTAGGCACCCTCTCGGCCTAGTTGAAATTTCTTTTTTTTTTTTTTTTTTTTTTAATTTTTTTATTTTTTATTGACTTTGTAATAATATTACATTAAAAATATATATGTGAGGTCCCATTCAACCCCACCCCCCCACCCCCCCTCTCCCCCCCAACAACACTCATTCCCATCATCATGACACATCCATTGGATTTGGTAAGTACATCTTTGGGCACCTCTGCACCTCATATACATTGGTTCACATCATGGCCCATACTCTCCTCTATTCCATCAAGTGGGCCCTGTGAGGATTTACAATGTCTGGTGATTACCTCTGAAGCACCATCCAGGGCAGCTCCATGTCCCGAAGACGCCTCCACCTCTCATCTCTTCCTGCCTTTCCCCATACCCTTTGTCCATTATGTCCACTTTTCCCAATCCAATGCCACCTCTTCTATGTGGACATTGGATTGGTTGTGTCCATTGCACCTCTATGTCAAGAGGAGGGTCAGATTCCACCTGGATGCTGGATGCAATCCTCCCATTTTCAGTTGTAATCACTCTAGGCTCCATGGTGTGGTGGTTGTCCTTCTTCAACTCCATCTTAGCTGAGTGTGGTAAGTCCAATAAATCAGATTGTAGGTGCTGGAGTCTGTTGAGGCTCAGGATCTGGCTATCACATTGTCAGTCCAGAGATTCAAATCCCCTAAATATATCTTAAACCCCAACATTAACTGCACCTCCAGCATATTAGCATGAAAGTCTTATGAAGGGAGATCCCATCTGAGTCCAGATTCATCACACATAAACACCATTTCCAAAGAGGGGCCATCTGCCCTGGTAGTTAACCCCATCGGCCATGACCATAACTCCCATGGGTCTCTTTAGCCCTCAAAGGAACCAATATCTGGGGGTTGTATCTGCTTTATCTGTCTCTCTGACTCTGCTCAGTTGTGCATGAGGGCAAACCTTCTGCCAGCCTCCAGACTCTTTTTTAGAAACTCGTAGCCATATAAACTCATTTCTCCTTTCCATTTCCCCCTTACTTTAGGTAAAACAGCATTTTAAAGTCATGGTATTTTATGTAGACATGGATATTCTGCTGATCCGCATTGAACCTTCCGTATAAGGTCATTTTCCAGTTGCATCATCAGTTGGTAGTTGATAGTGGTCCCTCGTTGACAGGGAGGCTCATCCCTGGGTGTCATGTCCCGCGCTGGGGGGAAGGCATTGCATTTACATGCTGAGTTTGGCTTCGAGACTGGCCACATTTGAGTAACATGAAGGCTGACAGAAGTAAATTCCCAGGCACAAAGTTGCTCTAGGCCTTGTTCTTATTTTGGGTTTATCAGCTCACAAGCATAGTCATTAGCATCTGGGGCTCACTGTTGAACCCTCACTCCCTCCCGGTCCCCACCACTGTACCTGGGAGACTGTCGCTGCTCCCCTAGGGACCACGACAGAGCACCACTGGCCAGGAACCCAGTACCCCCCCTACTGTGGTTTTTAATTATTGCCACTATGAGTATATCCAAACATTACCATGCACCCTGGACATATGTTCTGTACAGCTCCCTGTCAGTCATATATCACCTGTCATTGGTATCCCATACCAGTATCCCTCCATTGCCATTGTTGAAACACTCTGTGATCCAGAACTCCCCGAAATTTGAAGCCCAATATAATGTCATGGTCCCTTACTAGGGAATGGCATATAGCGATGAGTTTAAAGGATAGATAAAGAACTTGGATAAAGTTAGATAAAGAACTTAGATAAAGAATGTTGACTTGAAAAAATTCCACATCCTATTTTTTTCTTTTTTTTTTTTCCCCCCCCCCCCCCTAATTATTCAGCTTTTCTTCACAGGAGTCCTAGACCACAGCAATGTATATATATAATATACAGCACTCCCACACATCCACCAGAAAACCTTTTCCCTTCCACAGTGATACTCTTACGCCCTATTCATATCATATTTACTTAAAGTGATGTACAGAGTCTGAGACATTAGCTTTCTAACAAGGTGACATCTGTGCTTACATTATGGTGCATACTTTAGGATACACAGTTCTTTACATTTTTAGTTATCCTATGTTTTACATTATGGTTTACATTATCAGTCTGTCATCTCCTATATGTTATGGTGTAATATTACATGTTTTATATCCATCTTTGTGTACTCTCAAGAAACTCCTCTCTTACCCCCCATTTACTTTGGTTCCACACATTTAACGTCCATTTTCCCTTCCACCTTGGTGCCCTCAGTGATAGCCAACCTCCGTTTCCTGAGGAGCCACTTCCAGAGATAGATGGAATAGTGTTCAGGGCCTAACTTGCTCAACTGCCCCAATGCCCTGGGAGCCACCCTTTCTCTCGAGGGATACATTTCCCTCTATTGGATGGCATTAGTCCTCCCCAGGATGTGGGTCCACCCCCACTCTCACTACTTGGGTTTCTACCCCATGGTGTCACCCACTCTGGCAGAATGAGCATTTAGACATTCCCCAGGAGCCCGGCCTGCATCAGACCCTCCCCTCCGAGCATTCTAAACAGGTAACCCTCTTTATTATATTTTGATATGATTTTCTCGGCATTTTACTCTCCACCAATGCCTGACCCTCTCCTGGTTCGTATGCTACCCCTCCCTCCCCCCACTTTTGGGCAACGTTACCCATCCGTCCCTCCCCAGCCACCCTCAAACCCGCAAAGCCCAAGCAAAGGCAACCCCTTGCCCCCCTTTTATCTCTTCTTTGTGTTCATACTTACCACCATCTCGTCTTAAATTCCACCCCTGCAGACATCGACTCATATCCTTCCTCCACCCTCCGATTTCCTGCAAGCCTATCGTTCAGTCTCTTGCTATCTAGGGCAGCTTGTTTATTTCATATCATTGAGGTCATGTAGTATTTGTCCTTCAATGTCTGGGTTGCTTCACTCAACATAAGGTTCTCAAGATTCATCCATGTTATCACATGTGTTTGTAGTGTGTTTGTTCTTACAGCCGAGTAGTATTCCATTGTGTGTATATACCACATTTTATTGATCCACTCGTCTGTTGATGGGCATTTGGGTTGATTCCAACTTTTGGCAATAGTGAACAATGCTGCTATGAACATTGGTGTACATATATTGGTTTGTGTTCTTGTTTTCAGTTCTGCTGGGTATATTCCCAGCAGTGGTATTGCTGGGTCATATGGCAAATCTATGGCTAGTTTTTTGAGAAACCGCCATACTGTTCTCCAGAATGGTTGGATCCTTCTGCATTCCCACCAGCAGTGGATGAGTGTTCCCCTTCCTTCACATCCTCTCCAGCACTTGTATTCTTCTGTTTTTTTCATAGCTGCCAATCTTATGGGTGTAAGATGGTATCTCATTGTGGTTTTGATTTGCATTTCCCTGATAGCTAGAGATTTGGAACATTTTTTCATGTGCTTTCTTGCCATTTGTATTTCTTCTTCGGAGAAGTGTCTGTTTAAGTCTTTTTCCCATTTTTTAAATGGGTTGTTTATCTTTTTATTTTCAAGATATAGGAGTTCTTTATATATGCAAGTTATAAGTTTCTTATCAGATATATGATTGCCAAATATTTTCTCCCACTGTGTGGGCTCCCTTTTTACTTTCTTGACAAACTCCTTTGAGGTGCAGAAGGCTTTAATTTTGAGGAAGTCCCATTTATCTATTAGTTCTTTTGCTGCTCGTGCTTTTGGTGAGATATTCATAAATCCATTACCTATTACAAGGTCCTGTAGATGTTTCCCTACACTGCTTTCTAAGGTTTTTATGGTCTTGGCTCTTATATTTAGGTCTTTGATCCATCTTGAGTTGATCTTTGTATAAGGTGTGAGATGGTAATCCTCTTTCATTCTTCTACATATGGCTATCCAGTTCTCCAGACACCATTTGTTGAATAGGCCACTCTCTCCCAGTTGAGAGGGTTTGGTGGCTTTATCGAATATTATGTGGTTGTATATGTGAGGTTCTATATCAGAGCTTTCAATTTGATTCCATTGGTCTATATGTCTCTCCTTATGCCAATACCATGCTGTTTTCACCACCGTAGCTTTATAGTATGTTTTGAAGTCAGGTAGTGTGATTCCTCCAATTTCGTTTTTCTTTTTCAGTATGTCTTTGGCTATTCGGGGTCTCTTTCCTTTCCAAATAAATTTCATAGTTAGTTTTTCTAGTTCCTTAAAGAAGGCTGCATTGATTTTTATTGGGATTGCATTGAATGTGTAGATCAATTTTGGTAGGATAGACATCTTAATAATGTTCAGTCTTCCTATCCATGAACAAGGAATAGTCTTCCATTTATTTAGGTCTTCTTTGATTTCCTTGAACAATCTTGTATAGTTCTCAGTGTATAAGTTCTTTACCTCTTTAGTTAAATTAATTCCTAAGTATTTGATTTTTTTATTTACTATTGTGAATGGTATTTGTTTCTTGATTTCCTCCTGATCTTGCTCATTATTGGTGTACAGAAATGCTACTGATTTTTGCGCATTGATCTTATAACCTGCGACTTTACTAAACTCATTTATGAGTTCTAGAATCTTCGTTGTAGATCTCTCAGGGTTTTCTATGTATAGGATCATGTCATCTGCAAATAATGAAATTTTGACTTCTTCCTTTCCAATTTGAATGCCTTTTATTTCTGGTTCTTGCCTCAGTGCTCGAGCAAGTACTTCTAAGACAATGTTAAATAGGAGCGGAGACAGTGGGCATCCTTGTCTGGTTCCTGAGTTTAGAGGGAAGGAGTCTAGGATTTCTCCATTGTAAACAATATTGGCTTTAGGTTTTTCATATATACTCTTTATCATGTTCAAAAAATTTCCTTGTATTCCAATCATTTGGAGTGTTTTAATCAAGAAAGGGTGCTGTATTTTGTCAAATGCTTTTTCTGCATCAATAGATATAATCATGTGATTTTTTTCCTTCAACCTGTTTATATGGTGTATTACGTTGATTGATTTTCTTATGTTGAACCATCCTTGCATACCTGGGATGAATCCCACTTGGTCGTGGTGTATAATTCATTTAATGTGTTGTTGAATACGATTAGCAAGTATTTTGTTAAGTATTTTTGCGTCTAGGTTCATTAGAGAAATTGGTCTGTAATTTTCCTTTCTTGTGATGTCTTTGTTTGGCTTTGGTACTAGGGTAATGTTGGCATCATAGAAGGAGTTGGGTAATGTTCTTTCTGTTTCGATGGTTTGGAATAGTTTCAGCAGGATTGGTGTCAGTTCTTTCCGGAATGTTTTGTAGAATTCACCTGTGAAGCCATCTGGCCCTGGGCTCTTCTTAGTTGGGAGATTTTTAATAACTGATTCTATCTCTCTGCTTGTGATTGGTTTGTTAAGATCATCAATTTCTTCTTTTGTCAATATGGGCTGTTTATGTGTTTCTAGGAATTTGTCCATTTCCTCTAGATTGTCATTTTTTTTGGAATATAGTTTTTCAAAATATCCTCTTATGATAGTCTTTATTTCTGTGGGGTCAGTGGTGATATCGCCTTTCTCATTTCTTATTTTGTGTATTTGCATCTTCTCTCTTTTTTTCTTTGTTAGTGTTGCTAAAGGTTTGTCAATTTTGTTAATCTTCTCAAAAAACCAGCTCTTGGTCTTGTTTATCTGTTCAAGTGCTTTCTTATTTTCTATTTCGTTTAGTTCTGCTCTTATCTTTGTTATTTCCTTCCTTCTTCTTCCTGTTGGGTTACTTTGTTGTTGTTTTTCTAATTCCTTCAAATGTGCAGTTAGTTCTTCAATTTTTGCTCTTTCTTCTTTTTTGATATATGAATTTATGGCTATAAACTTCCCTCTCAGTACTGCTTTTGCTGCATCCCATAAATTTTGGTATGTTGTGTTATCATTATCATTTGTTTCAAGGTAGTCATTGATTTCTTTTGAGATTTCCTCTTTGACCCACTCTTTTTCTAAGAGTGTGTTGTTTAATTTCCAAATCGTGGTGTGAAATCTGGGCTTCTTTCCCTTGCAAATCTCCAGCTTGACTCCACTGTGGTCAGAGATAATGTTTTGTATGATTTCAATCTTTCTGAATTCGTTCAGCCTTTCTTTGTGGCCTAGCATATGATCTATCTTGGAGAATGATCCATGTGCACTTGAGAAAAATGTATATCCTGCTGTGTTTGGGTGTAGCGATCTATATATGTCTATTAGATCGAGCTCCTCTAATATACTATTCAGAAGTTTTGTTTCTTTGGTGATTCTCTTTTGAGATGTTCTGTCCAGAGTTGATAGTGGTGTATTAAAATCCCCCACTATAATTGTAGATGTATCTATTCTTTCACTTAGTTTTTCCAGCGTTTGCCTGACGTATTTAGAGGCACCCTTGTTAGGGGCATAGATATTTATGATTGTTCGATCTTCTTGACAGATTTTCCCTTGGACTAAAATGTAGTATCCTTCTTTGTCTCTCACAATTGTTTCACATTTAAAGTCTATTTTGTCTGATATTAATATAGCTACTCCTGCCTTTTTTTGGTTATTGTTAGCTTGTATGATTGTTTTCCAGCCTTTCACTTTCAATCTCCATGCGTCTCTGGGTCTAAGATGTGTCTCTTGTAGACAGCATATGGATGGGTCATATTTCCTTATCCAATGTCCCAGTCTGAATCTTTTGATAGGTGAGTTTAATCCATTGACATTCAGTGTTATTACTATCAAGGAATTATTTGTGTTAGCCATACTTTGATTGGATTTGTGTTTGTCATATTTTGTTTGTATATTTTTTTTTGTCTTTTTTGTTGTTGTTGTTGGTCTTATACTCTCCTCCAACTTTGCCTTTCCTGTTTTTTCCTTTCTTCCTGCAGCACTCCCTTTAGAATTTCTTGAAGGGGAGGTTTCTTGTTGGTATACTCTTTCAGTTTCTGTTTATCTGCAAATATTTTGAACTCTCCATCATATTTGAATGCTAGTTTAGCTGGATAAAGTATTCTTGGTTGGAAATTTCTTTCCCTTAGTACCTTGACTATATCATACCACTGTTTTCTTGCCTCCATGGTTTCAGAAGAGAAATCAGCACTTAATCTAATTGAGCTTCCCTTGTATGTGATGGTTTTCTTTTCTCTTGCTGCTTTTAGGATTTTCTCTTTGTCTTGAGCATTGGATAATTTGACAAGTATATGTCTTGGGGTGGGCCTGTTGGGGTTTATGACTTGTGGAGTGCGCTGTGCTTCTTGGATATGTACATCTGTCTCTTTCAGTAGATTTGGGAAGTTTTCAGCCATTATTTCCTGCAACACTCTTTCTGACCCCTTTCCCTTCTCTTCACCTTCTGGAATGCCTATAATACGTATGTTTGAGCGTTTTGCATTGTCATTTAGGTCCCTAAATCCTAATTGGATTTTTTCTATCTTCTTATTGACCCCTTCTACTATCTGTTTGATTTCTGATGTACTGTCTTCCACATCACTAATTCTCTGCTCTGTCTCTTCTAGTCTGCTGATATTTGCTGCAAGTGTATTTTTGATTTCTTGAACTGTGGTGTTCATTCCCATCATATCTGTTATGTTTTTGCGTATGTCTGCAATTTCCCCTCCAAGTGATGTCTTCATGTTGTTAACCTCTTTCATTACTGCATCAAATTTGTCGGTGATAAATGTTCTGAGATCTTTCATTGCTTGTGCCAAGTTTTGCTCCCCTTCGTGATTATTGGTTTGTTGATTGGATTCAGCCATGTTTTCCTGATTATTGGTTTGGTTCGTAGATTTTTGTTGCTTTCTGGTCATCTCTTTATTTTGACGAATTTAATCAGTTCCTTAGCTTCTTTGTCTGCTCTTGGAGGTTAATTAGTTGTTATTTTTGCACAGGTGTTATATCTTCTCTTTGTCACTTTTTTCTTCTTATTCTAGTTACTTGTTGTTGGTTAAGTTCACTTTAGAGGAAAGTATTAGTGTTGGGGAAAGGCAATTGTGTAAGCAAGGGAAAAGTGTAAAGTTGTATTGGTGATGTATGTTAATAAAGCAAGAATATGAGATCTGGAAGGATGGAGGTTAGATTCATGTAGATTGTATAGAGTTATAGCTGTAGGTAGAGTACCTTTTATGAAGTAGATGACTGAATTTGGGAGGAATATGGTATGAACTACACAGCTATTGTTTTCATGAGAGAGGGAAAAAGAAAAGAAAGGTAATAGTTTCAAGAGTGGATAATAGAAAACAGAACAAAGGTATTAGAAATTAAGAGTTAGACACTTTGTGGATCAAAGAACGGGAGGTGGGGGGTGGAATATAGGAGAGACAGTAGATGATAGTGGATATCAAGATGCAGGGGAAGGGGGATAGTGTAGGTAGCCTAAATCAGTTCACACAGAAATGAGGCAGTGGAGGATGGGAAAACCCAGCAAATGTGAGGTGTTCCCTGTAGCACCTATTGTATACTTGAATTAAAGTAAAAATAAGTGGAAGATGAGGGACAAGAGGGAAAGAGAAAACCGAAAAAAAAAAAAAAACTAATTATAATAAAGAAAAAAGAAAGGCAAGAAGAAAGGAAGAAAGTAAAAGAGGATGGGCAAACGGTGGGGAACGGATAGGGAGAAGAGAGATACAGGTACACACGTGTCACAATTGCAACACTATCTAAAACAACAACTTCCCCCCGCTTTGCCCTAAAAACCCCGTCTGTCTGCCCAAATGGGTCTGCAAGCACCTCCCTTCCCACAAACCCCCAATACGCCGCCCAGGGCCCACGAACTCCCCAGTACTGCAGATGCTCAAAAAAAAAAAAAAAAAAAACAGAAACCCCTCCGCAGGCCCGGCTCCGCCCGCCGCGGAGGCTTGGACCGGCTCTGCCTGGCTCCTCACGCCGCCTTGGCCTGGCCTGGCGCCACCCAGCTCCGCTCGCTACAGGGGCCCAGCCGGCTCCGGCGTCCACCTCCCGCCACCGCGGCCTGGACCGGCCCTGCCCAGCTCCGTACCAGCCGCGGCCTGACCCGGCCCCGCCCGGCTCCAAACGCTACCGCGGCCCGCAGCCGGGGCCTGAACCGGCCCCGCCCGGCTCCAGACGCTACCGCGGCCCGCAGCCGGGGCCTGAACCGGCCCCGCCCGGCTCCAGACGCTACCGCGGCCCGCAGCCGCGGCCTGAACCGGCCCCGCCCGGCTCCAGACGCTACCGCAGCCCGCAGCCGGGGCCTGAACCGGCCCCGCCCGGCTCCAGACGCTACCGCGGCCCGCAGCCGCGGCCTGAACCGGCCCCGCCCGGCTCCAAACGCTACCGCGGCCCGGCTCGGCCTGGCTCGGCCCCGCCCGGCCCCGCTTGCTGCCGGCGCAGCCCGGCCCGGCTCCGGCGTCCGCCGCTGCGGCCCGGCCTGGCTCAGCCCCACCGAGCGGGGCTAGATGCCTCGTCTCGCCTACCCAAGGAGGGAATCCTCTACAGGTAGCTGGAATCTCCGTGTATATTTCACAGACGAATCCTCTCTGTTACCTTCCCTCCAAATCGATGTCCAGACACCTCCGGACCAGCAAAAATCCTGAAACAATCCGGTCCCAAAGAGTCTCCAACGCCGCCCAGCCGATTCCCTGCAGAAGACCCTAACAGGGATGTTCACTCAGCCGCCATCTTGCCCCCTCTCTCTAGTTGAAATTTCAAGCACACAGTCTCATAAGCATAGTCATCAGTATCAAGAGCCCATTATTGGACCTTCCTTCTTCACTGGTCATCATATTTAATTTTTAATTACTCCCCAGAGATACTCTCTCACCTGAATGCCAATTGTCTGCTCACTGTGTCTGCTCACTGTCTCTGCCTGTTGACTCTGCACATTATATCCACTTGTTGTCTGCTCATCTTCTTTAGGATGCATGGGGAACTGAACATAGTACCTCCCATTTGGGAGGGCAGGCACCCAACAGCTTGGGACACATCCGCTCCTGACACATTTAATTTTAATCTTCTTATTTTTTATTATTATTTAGTGCAAGTGTCTTTGTGTGTATGTTCCTAAGAAGGCTAATTATTTCAGGCAATCAACCTTATTTTTTCCGTATATCTTATATTATATATTTTCTTTCTCCTTCTAGCTATACCTGTATTTGAACACTTAAAAGTCATGGCAATTTTATGAATATAGCTATTATTTAAAGTGCTCATGAATAGTTAGATGAGAATTTGAATGAGTAAGTATCATAGATACTCCTCACAGCTAGGAAAAAGTAAACCCATTTTCCGGTGAGACGGGTAAATCTGAGAGTCTGCATAAGTTTCTTAGTTTGAAATATTTAGTCTTGTTTTCTACTCAAAAGTCATCTGATTATTCCTGAATACTTTGTTGAGGTTTTTAATTTGTTTGCTTTCTATTTGTTGGATAATAAAAAACAGAAATAAGAGAAGAGGAATGGGGCAAGAATGCTGAGGAAAAGTGAAACCGCACATTTCTTCATGAAAGGAAATAATATCTATCTTTTCATATATCCTCAAATTCACACTGGGTTTCAAATGGTCTTCATTCTTCTTTACTCTCATGAAATGCTCCCCCCAAAGTAGGAAATTTATCAAGATAGTAGAATTGAGATGGAATTGGGAGGTATTTGTTAATTCTATCTATATAATTAAAACTAGCAATTTAAATAATAGAACAAGAGCCTTCTCTGCTAAAAGATTACTTGGAAAGTATATTTGTAAAAGAAAAATGATAATACAGATTAGTGAAGAAAGAAGCACATAACTGATGTCAGGAACTGTGTGTTTTAGAAGCATCTCATTTCTCTTGTCTAGCTCAGTAACATTAGGCAAGCATGGAAGTAATTGAGGCCCAGAGTCCTTAAGTCTAACTTGAGCTACCTGATCTCTAAAACATTTTCTTGCACTAAAATGCTATGATTTAATGAATAAAAGGTCTTGTTGCTTCCATATTCTAGAGAGTACACTCATTTACATAAAAATGATTATATTATCATTACAAGACAGGAGAAAAAGTAGTCTCCCCAATATATTCTTGCAGCAAGAATAAATAGTGGATAAAATGGGGACTTGGGATGGTGGATCAACCTCCACTCCATATTTGTACATCATGTTCCAATAGGCAGGTGCACACCTGGTCAAATGGATGCAGAATGGAGAGCAACATCATATTTTACCATGTGCCCATATGACTGTGTGATGTTTGGTTTTCAGGAAATCACTGGTCATATTCCTATCTCCATTTATAAATGAATTCCAATTCATACTGTTTTGAGTGTCACTGTTCTTAAAGATTTTATGTTGACACAAATGAATTATTGCCTTCAAAAATTTTTAAAATAAACTTTCCTATGTGTTTTTAAAAAATCAGCTTGTAGTGTGATCTCAAAGATCAAGGCAAAACTCCACACTCCCCCCTAGTGATCAAAGTTTGATGACCTCCAAATAACAGAAAACACAATAAGTGGACTTTAGATCATAAGAACAAAAAAATGCCCAGAAGCTACACAAGTCACTGCTGGTGTTCTTTACTTAGGATCCTTTTTATGATAGAAGAATAAAGCTTTGGCTGTCAAGAGGCAGCAACTTTCAATTCCTTGGTCTGAAGCCTCAGTGTGAGTAACCAAATAGGCTCTGTATATACTCAGGAGAAAAGATATAAAATAACAGAGGGTGGGGCAAGCCTCAAGGAATAAGGTTTGAAGAACAAAATAAAACAACAGGTCAGGAACAGAAATTCAAACTTGAAATTGGTAGTCAGGTACCTTGCAAAATCCAGCTGTACTAAAGTACTTCGGAATCCATTGAAAAGGGTTTCTTTTACAATTATTTTTTGCAGTGATACAGATAGAATATTTTTATAGATAAGCTGAGTTATGAGGGAGGTCATTTGTTCTTATACTTGAAAAAGGTTCTTTCATTTGTGAAATAATATGATCACTGCAGATTAAGATAGCATTTATCTAAGTCCCTCAGTCTCTGTCTTATACCCAAATATTCTGCAAAGTTTTAAATTATTGATTTAGAATCCAATAATTTAAATTATTGATTTATTTTACACAATTTTTAGACTGCAATTTATACCCTTAGGAAATTAGTAATGCAAACAGGGTCATTCTTGTTTTGCTGAGGAAAGTAGATTTTTTAAAAACACTTTAAAATTGCCGTTAAGGGGAGTGGATGTGGCTCAAGTAGTTGGGTGCCAGCCTCCCACATAGACGGTCCTGGGTTCAGTTCCCAGTGCATTCTAAAGATGCAGATGCCACAACCACCTCAAAGAGCAGATGCAACCAGCAGACAACACAACCAGCAAGGAGAGGCCGTGACTCAGACAGTCGGGCACTCGCCTCCCGTATGGGAGGTCTCGGGTTTGGTTCCCGGTGCCTCTTAAGGAAGGCAAGGGAGCAGACACAGCAAGCAGACAGATGAGGGAGCCATTTGCGGGGAGGGGAGCATTAAAAAATGTATTTTTAAAAAATCACCGTTAACAAAAGCTGAACTATATCATTCTTATCTTTCCAAGAAACATGTCTGTTTGACAGAAGTTTCTCCCTACAATTCTTTAACGTGATTTTAGTTACCAGTTTCTCACTACTACCACCAGCACCATGAACCTTACCTGCCCTCTAGAGAAACTAAAAACTGCAGACAATCATGAAAAAAACCAGATATTCATCAAACATGGGAAGGATTCTTCCACCAATGAAATGCAGTCTCCCCCTCCAGGTCCATCTTGCACAACCTGACATTGTAACTCTCTCAAGTGCTGCTTATACAATATCACTCTCCAATTCCTAAATGTTCCACATTGAATATACGACAAATTATAAGGGCTTAGTAGGGCAGTTGGCATTTTTGTCCCTCTACTCTCTTAACATAGTCTAAAAGTCAATAAAATATGCTTAGCATTCCCCTTCTCACCTGTAGTGTCTTTCCTCCATACTATTTCGCAGATCATCTCTTAACCTAAAATGCTGAACTTTGGAATTCTTATGGATCCATAAGGCTCATATATCTGTCACCTTTTCTCAGGGTGCCTTTCAAGCTGCTCCCATGTGGCAGTATCACTGCTTTGTCCTCTCATCTTGCTGTGCTTCCACTTCCCCAAAGAACTAACTCCTGTCTGCTTGTTGACAGAGTAGAGGAACTCTCTGCCCTAATGGGTGGTGAATAGCTTAAGGGACAGATGCCATGCTTGGCTCATTCCTCAGTTACCTGGTACATGCATTAGTCATTATGAATGCCAATAAATGCTTATTGAATTTAATTACATCGAGAATATTTGATTTTGTTATTGTTATGGATCGAATTTGTCCACTGAAAAGATTTGTTGAATCCTAATCCTCAGTAATTAGGAATGGGCTGGAATTAGGCAAATTAAAATGAGATCATACTGGAGTAGGCAATCCGATATGATCAGTGTCTGTATAAGAAGTCTTTTGGACACTGGCAGAGGAGGCCATGCTATGTGACAACTGAGGCACAGAAGGCCATTGATTGCCAGCAAGAAACAGCCAGACGGAAGCAGATATGGCTCAAATGATTGCGCTTCGGCCTACGATATGGGAGGACCCGGGTTTGATCCCTGGGGTCTCCTGGTGAAAAAGAAGAGGAAGCATGCCTGTGCAGTGAGCCAGCCCGTGCTAGTGCCCACGTGGTAAGCACAAGTACCCACGTGGTGAGCCAGGGCCCATGTGGTGAGCCAGTGCCTGCATGAGTGCCTGTGTGTGGTGAGCCAGTGCCCATGCAAGTGAGTCATGCGGCAAGATGATGACACATTAGAAGAGAGACAAGGGGAGAGTCAAGGAGAAGCGCAGCAGAAACCAGGAACTGAGGTGGTGCAATTGACAGGGAACATCTCACCACATCAGAGGTTCCCAGGATCGAATCCCAGTGAATTCTGGAGGAGAGAAAATGAGAAGACAACACAACAGCAAAAACAGCAGGGTGGGAGGAGGGGAAGGGGGAAAATAAATAAATAACTAAATCTTTTTTAAAAAAGAAACAACCAGAAGTTACTTGAGTAACCAAAAAACCCCTCTGCTTTAGGTACTCAAAGAGGAAGGGAAAAAAAGGTACATTTTGATCTTCTTTAGAAAAATCATTATATTTCAATTTTACAATGAATCCTTTTTAGTGAAAGAAGCTATATAAATTATTAGTATTTTGTGTTTCTCTTTTTAACAAAAACATAACAGAAAATGAAAAGGTGCTTAGCTAAGTATCTAATCTGAACCTGCTTTGGTTGCAGTTTAAGAGTTTTCAGGATAGACTCTATATAAATCTGACATTATTATTGTTATTTTATCCCCTTATGAACTTTCCTGTGCTCACATTGAAATATTCAAGATGTTGATGGCATGACATTAAAATGAAAAATATCTAGGGACCAACTTCTCATTCTGTGCTCTTCTAACAGAAAATTCCTCTATTCTCACTGAAATATGGGTGCCTTGAGTGTGGAGGTATAATACCAGCTAATACTTATGATTTCTCAACAGAGTTATAATGCTACATGCAACCCGAAGTGAGAGCTAGGCACATTTTCAGTCTTTGCTCTAAAGTGTTCTTTACAAAAATCTCTTGGGAATAATGAGAATCATATGCATAACTCTCTGAAAATACAAATTAATAATTAGTGCTGAATCGTGAAAGTAGCACTCATCAATAAGCACATGCAGAAACCAAATTGCTTATAAAAGTGAAGGAATAATTCTTCTTATCAAATAAATCCTTCCCTTGCAATCAGACAAATGGGAATTGCATTATTTACATATTGTGTATTCATGGTTGATAATTTCTTGCTCTGACATGGAAGTGTGTGCATGTGGAAGTTCGGAAAATTGAAAATTATGTTACTTATTTCATAATTTTAAATCAACTTATTTTATTGAAAGTAAACCTTTGGTTAGCTTAGTGTTTACACAGGAGATTTTTAATAAAAACAAACAAATACTATTTTAATGTCTTTAGCAAGTATAGTGTAAGTTTCTAAGTATTCTTTTCCTTCAGGAAATATTCACCGAAATTGGTTATTTTATCATGTATGTTTTATTGATGTGGAAATTTTATATTAAAACAGTTAAATTACATTTTTAAAAAGGAATTCATTTACAAATAAACTTTATTGTCTCACATAAAATTCAGAGTGCCTACAACTCTACCACCTGAGGTGAGAAAATATATATGTTCCATACAAAATTCTGGGGCTCTTGAAGCACATACTCTTTAAATTTACACATTTAAAGAACTTTTTCCAAAACAACACTGCATTTGAATATCTTTGTTGTTGTTATGATTATCTGTACCACCATTAATTACTCACCAATGACTCTACCTTACATTTGTATAATGTTTTGTGATGTCTAAAAATTCATGTAAATTGTTTCATGGTGTCTTCACAGCCTCACTTCAAAATAGCCAGTGCAAGAATTACCAGCTTTATTTTACAGGTCAAGAAGCCGAATTTGAAAGACATAATGGTACTTGCCCAAGATTGTTGTTAAAGAGTGGCAGAATTGGGATTCAGCCCCAGGTCTCTGATCTCTTGGTGCTCTTTAATCACCATTGCCTCTATCTGCTTACTCAGAGGCACAGAAATATCCAATACCCATGTCTATTGGGAAAGTCCAACAACAACACACTGTTCTTGCAAGAGGAGATTTCTCACGGGCTTCCTTCCCATTAATGAAGAGCAGTAGGTACCCTCCAATGTGCCAAAAATCAGGGCTGGTTTCGTGGATGTCTGGCCTGGGCACTCATGCAGGCCCTGCTCTTGGTTGATGCTCTGCTGTCCCCGTGTTGACATTCTTAGTAATGTGTGAAGATTTTCATTTTGCACTAAGCTCCACAAATTATGTAGCCGTTCCCGGCAAGAAGCCATAAATTGACATCCATTCCTCTAAAGGCAAAAGTAAACTAAAATGCAACTAAATCACACAAATATGGTGTCATATTACTCTTCTAATGATTTTACTGAATACTTCTAATAGACCACTTTCTTGGGAAGTGTCAACTGTGGCTTTCTCATGACGAAAGTTCACTGAAGGGCAGCTGAAGCCAATGCTGGTGGGCCGCTGAGGAGCACTTTTGAAATGACAGATGTGATAACACTCCCTAACAATGAGAAACCTTGTTGCCAGCCAAACGACCTTAAAATATAGGGATTATCAGTATGACGATTTTCGATCCACAAATTGACAGCCAGGATAAAAGAGGAGTTATACACATTATAAGGGTTTGAAATCTCCTTGTCTCTGGGAACATGAGACAACTGGAGTCACAAACAATGTTTGGTTTTTATTTTCTTTTCCCTTCATAATGGATCCCTTAAATTTCCTTAGGTAGTCATGACCCAGGTAAGACTATGAAGAAAATTGGATACTATTGACTTAGTTTGTTGGGACTGCTATAACAAAGTAACACAGACTAGTTGGCTTAAACTACAGACATTTATCTCTTAACAATTTTGGAGGCCAGAAGTCCAAAGTCAAGTGTCAGCAGGATCATGCTTTCCCTGAAATCTGTAGCATTCTGACCATAGTTGGCTGGTAATCCATAGCTCAGTCTCTGCCTCCGTTTCCTTCTGTCTCTACTCCTACTACTATGACCAAATTTTCTCTGCATATAAGGACTCCAGTCATATTGGATTAAGCCCTAGCTTGATTCAGTTTGTTAGGGTTCTCCAAAGTGGTTTGGGAAATATAAGGTGATACAAGGTGGACATGTAAGATATTCAAATACGCATCTGTAGCAGTTTGATATTATTGATGAATTCCAAAAAGAAATATCGGATCGTGTTTGTAAACTGATATTTTCCTCTGGACATATTAGATTATATTGGATTCATAGGTTTACTTGATTAAGTACTTATGTAAACCTCTTGTGCCAGTAGGGCATTGAGTCCCCACCCTTTGGTGGATGGGGACTCGCAGATAAAAGGCATGGCAAAAGACAGAGTTGAGGGTTCTTAATATTGGAGTTTTGATGTTGGAGTTTGATGCTGGTCTTAAGCTGAAGCCCGGGGGAGAGAGAAAGCCATTCGCATGATAGTCTGCAACTGACCCTGTGGAGAGAGACAAAGTCTGAAGAGCCTCATAGTCTACAGCTGACCTTGTAGAGAAAACAGAGCTGAGTCCAGAGGAACCCAGGAAGCCTGAACCCTGGCAGACGTCAGCAGCCATCTTGCTTCAACATGTGAAAATAGACTTTGGTGAGGGAAGTAACTTATGCTCTATGGCCTGGTATCTGTAATCTTCTATCCCAAATACATACCCTTTATAAAAACCAACCCATTTCTGATATTTTGCATCAGTACCCCCTTGGCTGACTAATAACGGTATCTAAACCAAATACAGAAACAGTCCTTTACTTTTCAGGGACTTCTAAATCTTTATCTACTTTGAGTTGCTCAGTGACATGACAATAGCCCAAAAAGAAAATTTTACATGGAACAAAATATGGTATTTAAGAGGACACAACAAAGGACAGTTTTATAGTGTTAAAAATTAACAAAAAACAAATTACCCCCTTCTAAAATATGTGTCACAAACATCAAAATTGACATCAAATCAGAAGCTTATTATGTAATGGTGGCTGTTGTGTACTAAATCATGTTCCTCACAAAAATATGTTCAAGTCCTAAACCCCACTTCTGTAAATGAACTCATTTTTAAATAGAATATTTGAAGATCCTAGTAGTCAACCATGCTTTTAACACTTTGAATTTAACTATCGATGCAAGTACTTCCAAATTTCCTGCTCAAAAATGTTACTATAGAAAATCCTTACTTTTTGAAAGAAATTGTGTGGAAAATTAAGGACTTCTTATCTAGCACAATTAAGTGAAATCAGAATTTTTCTTAATCCAATGTAAAACTGAGATTTTAGTGGCCCATAAATAGCATTAAAGGAAACATTAGCTTTGGCTTAATGCCATTTGTGGACTATCAGTAAGTTCTGCTTCCATTAGAATCATTTCTGAGACATTGAGAAAACCATCAGAATCCTGGTATGGGTACACCCTTCCATGGATGTACACTCTCCACACTTAGGAATAATGATTTTCCCTTGTAAACTTCTACAATAATATTTGTGTCTACGTTCATTTTACTCCCTCAATTTCTGATTCTCTTACTTTCTTCTTGGAGAACTGTACAAAACACTTTTAAAAAAAATATTTTTCCAGGTTTTTCTTTAAGATGGCAGGGTAGCCTATGCTTTAGGAAATGTATAGCTAACAAGTCTCCAAACAGACTCAAAGTAACTACGTAATTTATTAAGAAATGTTTTATATTCAATTATTGTTATTTATGGAAATACTATATTAACTATCCACAAAAAAATCTTATGTCCCAGATATGACAAATATATGCATTTATCTGCTAACAGCAAATAGAGCATGTTGGAATAACAAAATAATGCACTTTGCAGTAAGAGGGCATGGGTTTAACTTTTTTTTTTAAGATTTATTTTATATTTATTTCTCTCCCCTTCCTCCCCTCCACCCCAGCTGTCTGCTCTCTGTGTCCATTCACTGTGTGTTCCTCTGTGTCCATTTATATTCTTGTCAGTGGCACCAGGAATCTGAGTCTCTTTTTGTGGCATCATCTTGCTGTGTCAGCTCTCCGTGTGAGCAGTGCCACTCCTGGGCAGGCTGACCTTTCTTTCGTGCTGGGCTTCTCTCCTTATGGGGCGTGCTTCTTGTGCGTGGGGCTCCCCTACACAGGGGATACCCCTGCGTGGCACGACACTCCTTGCGCACATCAGTACTGCACATGGGCCAGCTCATCACACGGGTCAAGGAGGCCCTGGGTTTGAACCCTGGACCTCCCATGTGGTAGGCAGACACTCTATCAGTTGAGCCACATCTGCTTCCTGGGTTTAACTTTTATTTCACTCGTTTAAGTACCGTTTTTGGTTGTGATGAATAAACATGAATAATAACTCTAACGCAGTATAGAGATTTTAGTTATTATTTATGGACTAATGCCACTTCAATTTTCATCTTCCATGAATACTTTACTCAGTACTCAATCTGCCAATAGTCTTGCAGTTTAACTTTATCTATCTTTCTTAATTTATCTATTATTAATTAATATGAGCCTGTTATTAATAAGGCCACTCACTTTTCTTGAAAGAAACATTATAGGACATTTTCTGCAAAAAAAGATTGTGAGGTAACTATAGATAGGAATTTACCCACTTCTCAATAAGGAACATATATGGTATTTATGAGCACCAGCAATTTGTTCCCCAAAATTTGGACCAATCAGTGAAGAATATCAAATTTAAATGAAATTGTAAAAGGATATTGGAAAGCAGAACGCAATTATCCAAACTGGGATTTTAATAAGACACCACTACTGTTTTAAACACATCAAGGTATCTTTAACCATCAAAATCTCATTTTGCTTGAATATTTCGCCCCAACTTAGCACGTCCAACAGGGGTACCCATCCTAGGGGATTTGGTCTCGTCAGCACCCATGCCGAGGGAAGAGCGCCACCTGCTGCAGCTTTCCCAAAGTCCTTTCTACATTGTGTGGGATTTCTTTGGAATCTGCTGACCAATTGTGTATTACAAAAACAACTTTCCTTTCTATTTTAGCTCCATCACAGACATTTTCCTCTAACATACTTAGTATAGCTCCAAGTAATGAATAACAGTCCCAAATAAATACCCACTAGCAATATTACTAACATCAGATTAGCAATATATTTAAGTTTTACAATACAATATGATTAAAATTATACACATTTTGTTTAATGCTTTTTCCTTCTTCAAGCTTTATGTTTGTACTTTAAATGTCCAACTTGTGTGCATTTATTTTTCTTTCATTTGAATAATTTCACCATGTGCTTTATGTTATTTCTTCTTCTTCCCATTACAAAGAAGCATCTCTTCCTAGAGCTGTCTTTCTTGTTAGATGTTTGGAACAAAGGTTTTTATATTTGGAGGGCCGCAGACGAGTGAATCTTAAAATGATAGAGATTTTCTCAGCAAATCAATAGAAGGCATTGTGAAGTGAACTCACATTACCTCCTCTGCTTCTGCTTTTTCCACTTGGAGCCATATGCAGAAAATTTAATCCTTGATAGCCTAAAGGAGATTATCTCTCTTTCAGAAGAGTTGCAGATGAAGGGAGAGGTTAATTGAACATTCGTAGATACCTCAAAATGATGTTTCTACTTCAATTTCAGCCTCCAAAGGGTAAAGAGGGAAAGATCTGAGTGTCAATTTCTTTTTGTGGAAGATTGATATTTGGGTTAAGAAATATAGTAGGTCAGAGGAGTCTTCCCGTGCATAAGGTTTTCAAAATGGAATTACTTGGAGAAGTTAAATGGTGCTTGAGTTCTAGGCAGGGCAGATTTGTGCTAGTGTCACCAGTGACAGGAAGACAGCAAAAAAGAGCACAGAGAAAATTCTTAAATGTAACTTTAATATGCACTCTAAGGATTACTTCTTTAAGAATTTTGACATTTCTGATTTAAAATGAAAATCAACCATTACACCACCCAGCATGGGAACAGATTCACGGGATTCTTCTTTTTCATTAGACCTCCTCAACTGGTGACTTTAGATAGGTTT
Organism: Dasypus novemcinctus; assembly: GCF_030445035.2. Lineage (NCBI taxonomy): Eukaryota > Metazoa > Chordata > Mammalia > Cingulata > Dasypodidae > Dasypus > Dasypus novemcinctus. The sequence continues at coordinate 59,432,229 of NC_080687.1, forward strand.
CTATTTTACCTCTTGATTTTTGTGACAAAACCTGAAAATATGAAATTTAGTGACACCATTCACATTATGCTGCTAACAGTTACACAAAATATCTTTGTTTAGAGACCTAATAAAATTGGTCATATAAAGAGGAAATGAGATTTTTAATGCAAAATGAAGCTGACAGTGCTCTTCTATTACCAGGGTCTTATTAGGGAAAAATTCTCTGACATCTGTTTATCCCCTGCAGCCAACCTTGTATTCAGAATACAGTAATTGATTCACAGCATCCACTGGGGATCTAACTGGCTCACTTTTCCACACCGCACTACACAGGTATCTCTGCAGCTAATTCTGAATGTACATCTACATCGTTATCTCCTGGTGAACTGTGACCCTAAACACTTTGGAGGCCCAGATGAAAGTGCTTCCTCCACCCTCCAGTGCTAGGGGTGTAGTGGGTTCTGCAGCGCCGCAATTCACACAGGACATCCAATCAGAACCAGCCCCTTTGAAGCCCTTCTCAGCTGGGAGACCATGAATGATTCATAGCTTCTCTACACAGACTAAAGAGCAAGAGCAAAGCTAGTGTGTATTATTCAAGCCTGCATCCTCAATAAGTCTCCATGTTCAGCAAATTGCTACAATGTTTTTTTGCTTAGTCCTTACTTCTCTACAACATCTCTTTTGTGTACAAGTTTTAACAAAGAAAGGTCGTCTGTTTAAGCGAACTTGTTGATTGGCTTATTTCCCCCCTTTAATGAATTTTCGTGGAGTCACCGATTTAACGCAAAGGAAAAGCGTCTGGCAGGGACCAGGGTTTCCAAGAGGATTCCAAGGTTCCAACTCCACAATGAGCTCAGAAAGAGTGAATTTGGTGCCAGCTTCCCATTTTTTCATAATTAGGGTCAAGATAGGAATTTCGCAGCATACCCATGCACAGAAGCCAGTTTCATAATGCCAGGTGTAAAGTTAAATGAAATATTTTATCCACTGGAATATACTGTTTGCCATCCTGAACTGCAGTGCTGGCGAGGAAACCCAAAGCAGGCCCCTCTCTTTCAGCAACCGTGAGGGGAGATCATCATGATAACGATTACTAAGCATCTTCCCCGTCCCAGGATTCTGCAGACACAATAACGGGATATTACCCCCTGAAGAAACATCAGTTCTGGAAGCTTCATTATTAAGCAAGAAGGATTTTCCTTGTGTCATCATTCACAGAGGGTTTATCTTCCAAGCTGAAATATAAGCACCAGGAGAAAACCACAGAAATCCTACCCAAAAGAGATAGTGTCACTCAACATCTTGGAGGTTTTGTTCTAGAAATATCAGTTTTCCTTTCACTTGTGACCAAACCCATAGATCTGATATTGGCATTCATACCTATAACCTTGGTATTTCTAAACATCTTTTAGCAATGGGAATTTAAAAATGTTTCTAAGCATCTTTGATTTTATTGCTTTTCTATCTATAAGATCAGTGGCGGAAGTAATACCAAGAGTTTTTTAAGATTCATTTAACCAGAGTATTTTTTGGTAGTTAGAAGTTCTTTAGCTTGGTAATTTGAAGAAAACATGCAATAGGACTAACATAAGACAAGGTTTCTCAAAATGTATAAAAATTAAAAGTTATGGTGAGACACTATTTGTTAAAACACCCAAATTACTCATTTTTCAACTGAACACGATAGACTTATTAAAAAGTATTGCCTTAAAAATAAATACAGAAAGGTTTCATATACCTTAGATAACTTTACATTTCCCCCCCTGGCTGGCCGAGGTTCCCATGTGGCCACCTGATTTGCTCATTGCTGAGACTGATTGACAGGTATGGTTGCAAAAATGCAAATGATATGCAAATAGACACATTAGGGCAGTTCTTTGTATATAGATTTGCTGGTTATATAGGTAACCATGGCACTTTCTAACAATAGTCTTTTACCTTTGTAAATGTGAAACACTCAATTTCCACAAACTATAACATGTTGAGGTTTTCAACTCTTTTGAAAGTAAATGTACACCACAAATAGATAAGTAGATATGGATCTGGAAACAACTCCAATATATAGACTTATGTAAAATGTTCTTATGGTATCTATGCATTTATTATCATGTGTGTATGTGTGTGTGTGTGTGTGTATATATTTTGCTTAAGACATTGTTTAAAGATATATTTATAAAGGTAGGACTGTTAGGATGGACTCTTATCTCTGTATATTGGATAAAGAACCCTCTAAATTTGATGACTGTATTTTTCAGATCTAAAATTTCCATTTGGTCCTTCTTTACATCTTCTATTCTTTCACTAAGAATTTCTATTTTTCTACTGGTGTCAAGAGGGTTAGTGATTGCTTGCTGCAGCATTTTTGTAATAACTGCTTTTGAGTCCTTTTCGGATAATTTCAACATCTGTTTCATCTCAGCACTGGTGTCTGTTGTCTTTTCTCATAAGAGCTGAGATTTTTCCTGGTTCTTTGCCTGTTGTATAATTTAGGATTGGACTCTGGATGATTTGAATATTATGCTCTGATACTCGGGGACCTATTTAAGTCCTATGGAAACTGCTATTTTTGTTTCAGCAGGCAGTTTTCCTGGCTAGTTTCAGGCTGTAAGGTCCAGCCCACCTTCTTTGGGCTCTCGGTTCTGTTCACAAGGACTCTGCAATGCCATCGGGTGTGGTCTGCCTGTGCACCACTCAGTCTGGGATGTGGGGATTAGTCTATGTGTTTAATGAGACCTCAACATCCTTGATAGGCCAAATGGAATCAGATCTTATTCTGAATGGATCTAGTTCTCTTTTCCCAACTTCCTCCCTCTCCATGATCTCCCCCAGTGCTTTTCTCTTTTCCTAGGCTTGGACTTTACTTACTATGCTCTGCATTTCTACAAAACTGTGTCTGCATCTGGAACCAAATGACTGGATGACAATGAGGAAAAATAAAAATAAAAAAGGATCCGTGCAACCCTCTTGTAACCAATAATTCTGATTAGAGAGAAAGGTTCTCCTTTAGAGTTTTGGCTCCTGCAAACTCCCATTATTGGTCACTGCCTCTAGCCCACAGAATTGCTTAAAGCAGGGGCACAGGGGACTGAAGAAACAAAAAACAAACCTCTGTGTATGATGAATTTCCTTCTCAGCTTCTTGAGCCAGAACTAAGAGCTTCTCCTGAAACTCTTGATGTCTGCACTTCAGTGTTTACTTCCAGATTGGCAGAGGAATACTGAAAGAATAGAAAATGGTAACCTCATGCTGATTTGGTGGTATTTTAATTCTGGTCTTCTTCCCGGGGTTACCTGCTATTATTCTAGTTTTCAGATAGCTGTTCCCTGCATTCGGCCCATGTTTTATAGTTGTGTTCAGTGGAATTGATGATGGAAATGTCTTTTCTCCATCTTACCAGAACCAGAACTTTCTAGAATCACTTTAAATGTAAAGTCATGCCTGGGGCCAGTCACTAGAAGAAAAATTGGATTGTGTCATCTGAAAATTAGAACTGGGAGAGGAAGTTGCACTGCTGGAATGTGCTTTGCTTAGTGTTGCTCACCATAGTGACAAGAAGTCTTGAAAGAAGTTGCAGGGTGATTGTGTGAGAGATGTGCCCTTTGTATGAAATCAAACATGGATCCAGGCATTGTGTCTGGAAAATTTAAACCAACTTGTGGCTATTGTAAGATGGCTGATAGAAGGGGTCCTAGGTTCAAGTGGCTGTGGTTAAAAGAATAAATTGAAGAAGATTAAAACAGACTGCATGACATGTCTGCCTCTTTATTTTTTTCCTATTTTTTTAACTTTAAAAATTAAGTAAATCTTCTAGAAGTTCCATCTCAACTTATCTGTGAGAAAAAAAAATAAGGGAAAAAAAAGATTCAATTCAGCATTCATTCCAAAAATATTTATTTAAGAATTTTGAACAATGTCTTGAGCATAGGGATAACTTGAGGGAAAAAATATCTTTGATTTTATAAAGTTTACATTCTCATGATATTCTAGGCTTTGGAAGTTCTGGATTCTGATCTAAGAAGGAAATTAATTATAGTCTCATTTTCCTAGGAAAAAATTTTATGTTGCATGCTCATTAAAAATTCCTTACAATGATTATCTCCACAATTATATCTTCCCAACTTGCCTAAACTTTGCCTTTAGGAATTTATTGAACCATTACTTATCTTTTTAAGGAGCTGGGCTAAGTACTGGGACCAGAAAGATAAATAAAACATAGGTCCAGCTGTCAAAGAGAGCACATTCTATTGGCAGGGAGAGACAGAAATGGATTCTTTCAAAGTGTTTAAATACTAAAATCATGCTAAGGGTTCTGTGAGGAAGTATTAACCAAATCTAAGCTGATCATTGAAAAGTCAGTTGAAGCAAGATGGTAAGAGCATTTATTTCAGGCAGTCCTACCAACATTTTTCTAAAAGGCAAAGAAGAAAAAAGAAAACAAGTCCTGAGACAGCATTGTAATTTTGTATATTAGCATGAGTTCTGGCAAAGAATCTAAGTTTAAGTCTCAGCTCAGCCAAATATTTAGCAAATGGTCATGGGCAAGAGAGTGCTATTCTTCAAGTTTCAGTATCCACATCTGTAGAATGGGAAAAAATATGTTATCTACTTTCAAGGATTGTGATGATTGAACAAGGTAATAAATGTAAAGTGCTTAGCACAGAGATGAGTGTCAAGTACTTGTTATGTTCATGGCTCTTCTCTTTCTTCTCCTCCACCATCTTCATATTAGAATAATAATAATTACTACTGTTATTATCTGGTGTGAGATGGGAAGAGGTTGGAGATAAGAATGGAAAGAGTGATAATGATTAGGCCATTGAAGGTTTGCATATCTTTCTAAGAAACAGACAATTTATGCTATAGTTTACAGGAAAAATTGAATGGCTTTAACAGAGGAATAAATATAGTCCAATCTGCATTTTCCACAATGTTTTTAAATTTAAAGGGGCAGAAGGGAATAAGCGATAAGTGGGGAAAAAAACAGAAAGTAATGTAAATAGTTCACAAAATGATGAGCATCTCAAAAAAAAAGTGTGAGAAAATAAATAGAAAAGTGGACCTGATTTAAGAGATATTTGTAAGTAACACTAGCAGTAATACATGATTGAATGTTAGAAGTCTAGGGAAAAGAGACAGTATGGCATGATTGATTCCCAGGTTTCCTTCTGTTTTCTCTGAATGGATGATTGGTCATATTATTAACTGTGAAAAAGAAATACTGAAGGGAAAACAGTTTGTGGTAAGAAATCATCAGCTCACAACAAAAACATGAGTTTGAGGTCAGCGTGATTATATACATTGTAACCAGGAGCTCATGAGAGAGGTTAGAACTAGAGCTATACTACCAGGAGACACACAAATGGTGTTACATACTCTAGAACGGGTGAGGGAAAACAGTAGTGAGAGGGCAGTGGACCAAGAAATGAACCACTGGAACACTAATAATTAAGGAACAGAAAAAAACATGTAAATACTAAAATCATGCCAAGGGAGACATTAAGGAATACTCAGAGGGGAAGTGGATTTGGCTCAACTGATAGAGTGTCTGCCTACCACATAAGAGGTCTAGGGTTCAAACCCAGGGCCTTCTGGCATGTGTGGTGATCTGGCCCATGTGCATTGCTGATGCGTGCAAGGAGCATCATGTCATGCAGGGGTGTCCCCATGTAGGCGAGCCCCACGTGCAAGGAGTGCACCCCTCAAGGAGAGCTTCCTCATGTGAAAAAACTGCAGCCTGCCTAGGAGTGGCACCACACACACGGAGAGCTGATGCAGTAAGATGATGCAACAAAAAGAGACACAGATTCCTGGTTCCAATGACAACAGTGCAGGCAAACCCAGAAGAACACATAGTGAATGGACACAGACAACTGGGGGGAGGGTAGGAAGGGGGGAGAAATAAATAAATAATAAAATCTTAAAAAAAAAAAAAAGGAATACTCAAAAAGACAGAAGAGGGACATGTCATGCAAACCCAAGAGGTAGAGAATATCATGACATGATGGGCAGATCAGAAAGGACCAGTGGGATACATATTGAAAATAACATTCATCAAGTTGGTCAACACAGAGGTACCTGTTAACCTTGGCTTGAATCATTTTGGGAGTGCAATGATGAAAGAAACAGGGCACTGAGAAGGAAAAAGGGAAGTAATTTTTATTTTTTTCTTACAGTGAATGACCATTGTACTGGCAAAATCAGTACAAATTTCAGCATTTTTTTAAAAATGGCCAAATGTTCCACAGAACAAACACAAAAAAAACCCTACTCTACCTTTCTCAAGTTATTAATGAGAATAGAGGTGAGTTCATGCACACCTGTATTAAGGACACTGCTTTACAAATGCATGCTACTGATTCATATGCTAATTTATTAGATCATAAACTTTTCCAGAGCAAAGACTATTTCCTGATTCTTTTGATAATGTTAACAGTGCCCAGCACATTGGCATACAAAGTAGTAAGTGCTTATTAAATGAATATTGAACACAAACTCCAAAGTAGGGCCAACTGACATGGCACTGAACTCCAGAGCCACTGCCATAGAACCTGTGTGTCTCTGTAGCCCTGAGGAGAACCAGTACCTGAGGTTGTAACTACTTTGGCTGTCTCTGGTATCCTGCTGAGGCGTGCATAAGTGTGATCCCTCTGATGACCTCCTGGTCCTTTTTTGGAGACTCATAGCCTTATAAACTCATTTGTCCTTTCCATTTCCCCCTTTTATTCAAGGTCAAAAAGAAGATTTTAACATCTGATCCTACATGTAGGCTGAGATATTCTGCTGGTCTGAGTTGACCCTTTTATTCAAGGTTTCTTTCTAGTTGCATCACCAGTTAGTTATTGGTAGTAATCCCTCGGCACCAGGGAGGCTTATCCCTGTGAATCATGTCCCATGCTGGGGGGAAGGTAATGCATTTACATGCTGAGTTTGTCTTAGAGAGTGGCCACATTTGAGCAACATGGAGGCTCTCAGGAGGTAACTCTTAGACACCCTGCAGCTCTAGGCCTAGTTCATATTTCAGGTGCACAGGCTCATAAGCATAGTCATCAGTATCAAGGGCTCATTGTTGGACCATCCTTCTTTATTGGTCTTTGCCATTGCACTTGGGGAATTGTTGCTGTTCCATTGGGGAATGTGATAGTGCTCCCCTGGCTAGGAACTCAGCACTCCCTCAGTTGTCGTTTTTACTGTAGCTACTATGAAAATATCCAAACATTTATATGTACCTTGTATATATGCCCTGGAGAACTCCCTCCCAACCATGTGCCCCCCATCAATAACACCCCATACCATTGTTTCTCCTCTGCCATAGTTGAACCTCTCTGTGGTCCAGAACTTCTCCAAAAAATGAAGCTTAAGATATTGCCAGGTTACATTAATAGTAAAATGGAATATAGTGTTGGGTTTAAAGGTTAAATATAGAGTACATACTAATTTAGAAAACTTGTATGAAGAAAAAATAAATCGGGGTATCAAAAACAAAAAAAAGAAAAAGCTTTGTTTTTGACATTTTGCCTTTCATCACTTCAATAGGTGTTGCTGAGTGTGATGGAATTGGACTCAGATGTGATCTTTCTACACATGCCTCTTCTGTCAATTTTACTGGACCTGTGGTTGGCACTGGGGTTGGTGTATACTCAGGAGACCTGAATCTCTACACTGTCCATGTGACAGCCAGGCCCTGAGACTCAGCAGACTTTCAATTTCTACCCTCTGATTTATTGGACTTACCCCGGCCAGCCAACAGGGTAGTAAGGAAGGTCAACCACCATACCAGGAAGCCAAGAGTGCCTACAATTGCAAGCAGGAGAATTGCATCCATCATCCATGTGGAATCTAAGCCCCCTCTCAATATAGAGGTGGAGTGGAAATAACCTTCTCAGGGTCCACAGGACGGAGGAATCGAGTATGGATTAGAGTGGACTTACTGATATTCTACTATGGAACTATTGTGATTAGTAATGGAAGAAAATGTAGCATTGATGTGGAGAAAGTGACCATGGTAGCTGCTGCGGGTAGGGAGAGGGAAGAAGAGATATGATGTGGGAGCATTTTCAGGACTTGGAGTTGTCCTGGGTGGTACTGCAGGGACAGATGCTGGACATTGTTTGCCCTGTCATGGCCCACTGGGTGGACTGGGGGAGAGTGTAAACTACAATGTAAACCATTATCCATGTGGTGCAGTAGTGCTCCAAAATGTATTCACCATATACAATGAATGCCCCACGATGATGAAAGAGGTTGTTGATGTGGGAAGAGTGGGGTGAGGGGGGTTGGTTATATGGGGACCTCTTATATTTTGTGAATGTAACATTAAAAAAATCATAATAAAGAGAGAGAAAAACGAATATTGAATCAAACAGATGAGTTGTTATACTCCAAGTTACCAGTTCATCGAGAAGTGAGGACTTTCTAGGCATATTAGCATACTTTTCTTCATCAAGAAAATTTTACTATGATACAAAATCAGCTGAGCTAAACCATATATTTAGTCCTACAGTTGATTTAAATTCCATACTAAGAGACTTATCTTTTCCTGAACTAGTAATAGTTCATTACCAGTAAGCCTCCCTAGGAGTCTAAGGTGGAGGGGCTGACCTCCTTCCACCTCATAGGTGGAGAGGGGTGTGCACAAAATAGTCCACTGGGGCATAAGAAGGAAACATAAACATTCTTTTAAGTTGCTTTTTTTTAAATCTTGAAACAATCAAGAAATAGAGCGTCATTAATATTTCATCTATCAACTCATAGAAGTATATATGTATAATTTATGAATGCATGTATATTCAGGGACTATCTCATTTTTAATTATTTTATTACATTAGTAAACATGTATCGAGAAGCTACTATGAACAAGGTTCCATTCTAAATGGATGTGGGGATGGTACGTTTAGAGACAGATTTTCCTTAAATGGATTTATAACATAGTCAGGGAGATTATATATAACAAAACAAACTGCAAAGTATACAGACAAGGAAGTGGATGTGGCTCAAACAGTTGGGTGCCCACATTCCACATGGAAGGTCTTGGGTTTGGCTCCCGGTGCCTCCTAAAGAAGATGAGCAAGACAATGAGCTGACATGGTGAGCAATGAGAAGATACCACAAAGAGACACAATGAGGAGCTGCAACAAGAAGACTCAACAAGCAGGGAACAGATGTGGCTCAAGTGATTGGGCACCTCTTTCTTACATGGGAGGTTCAGGTTTGGTTCCCACCACCTCCTAAAAAGAAGATGAGCAGACACAGAGATCACACGATGAACAGACACAAAGAGCAAACAGCAAAAGCAAACAACAAGGTGGGGGGAGAAATAAATAAAATAAAATAAATATTTTAAAAAATCATATAAACAAAAGAAACTTTTAAGGACACATTCAAGACAGTAGCAGAATAATTACCACCAGATAATATTTGTCATTTGAAGACCATAGACAAATTTGTACTGTTGCAGTTCAGAAGAAGATGTCGTTCTACACAAGATGAAAGAAAAAAGGGCTGGTTTTTTCATTTGATTTGAAGGAGAGGCCGGATTTAGACAGGTGGAGAGGAGAACATTACAAAGGAATAGGAACTGAGAAATTCAAAGCTCAAATGCAGACAAGTAATTGGAGTCTGGGGACCAGTGAGTAAACCACTGGGTTGAATTGAAAGTATTCATGTAGGTGAGAAATAGGAGAGGAGACTTTAATTGAGATACCATCCCAATTGTAGAAACCCTAAACTTTCAGGTAAGCACCAGGTGCCTTTGGCAAATTTTTGATTAGGTAAATGGTATGATAAGAGAAGCTTTAGGGCTTAAGTAAGAAAATTTGGACATACAGTCAGAATATAGTATAAACAGATATAAGATAAAATAAATATTCATTAAGTGATTAATTGTACATAGCTCCATGTCAATTATTTTTTGTTATTATTTAATTCTCTCATAACCCCACAAAGCATCATTGTCTCCCATTTTGCACATGGTAAGTGTGAGGACCAGAGATGTAAAATAATTTTTCCAAGAGCACTCAGTGATTTAGTAGCAGACTTACAACACAGTCTGAAAACTGGCTCCAAAACTTATCATCATAAACACTGTTCCACATTGAAGGATGCAAGGTACAGGAAGGTTTGAAAGGATGGAAGGAGTTGGGAGGGTCGTTGGGAGAAAGGAAGAAGGAAGAATTTTGGAGATTATTGTGATAAAGATAAATAAAGACCTGAAATTGGTAGATGGCAATGAACATGTAAAGGAAGGAATGCTATATCATAGCAGCCTGGCAAACTATGACAGTTTTAACACCACACAACAGCTTGGCTTAAGAAACAAGCATTTAATAGCTCATGATTTTGAAGTTAGAAGAAATCCAAAACGAAGGTGCCATCAAGGCTTGCTTTCTCTTGGAGTCTAGCACCCTGGTGCTTGCTGTCACCAATCCTTGGGATTCCTTGGCTTTTACCTCTGCCACCTGTCACATGAGAACATCCTCTCTTTTCTGCATCTGTGACTACTGGTTTCTCTTTATAAGGCCTCCAGCAATATGGATTAAGACCCACCCTAATTCAGGTGGCAAAACCTTAACTAAAAACAACATCTGCAAAAGGTCCTATCTACAAAGGTTCACACCCATAGGAATGCGGATTAAGATTAACCTGTTTGTTGGGGCCCATGATTCAAACTACCACAGGATTTAAGAGACACAGGAAGGGAAGCATGCTGCCTAGAGCAGTGCCTAGATCCTAGCATGGTAGCTGGTGCATGGCAGAGTATCGGTATATAATTAGTGGATGAATAAATGAGGGAATGAATGTGCATATTTTGGATGTAAGTGTAATGATGTTAGCAATCATATTAGCAATAGAGCCTGAGAAAAGCATTGCAATTACAATTATTAAGTAAATTAATTGAGTTGGATGCGTGGTTGAGGGCAAATTGTCCTGGTTAGAGAAGTTAATCCAGATTTTATAAAAATGGGTGTAAAACAACTGAATCCATATCAAGGCTGGAATTTTTTAATAGTTTAAGGACGGTGGCATATTAACGAAAGGACAATGATTTCAATGGATGTATAATGACTTTTACTAGAGACATTTTGACATTTACTGTAAGAGAATGATGTTTTGATTGGACAAGAAGCATGGGGCAAAATAAGATTTTTCTCCTTCAAAATGCTGCCTCATTTCTCTTCTTGATGCAAACTAAGAAGTAAAAGCAAAGACTGTATCTGCATGATTACATGATACCAGTTCTCCCTTTCTCCTGAGAAAATTTAAGTGCATATATTTACAGTCTGAAATAAAGCAAGAAATGAGAGCCTGTAAAATATTCTGGTGCCACAAAGCAGTATTACACTGATGCACCAGGTTTTTTATTAGAACCAAAGCCATATTATGAGGGAAAACATTGTATTGCATACAAATATCTATGCTCAAACCATGAGCAAGATATTAAACAATCGTTTGGATTCTATCCAGTCTTGAAAATTTTGCAAAGATTTTAATTCTGTAACAGTAATATAATTCTGAGATATATCAAAATTAGGAAATTCTAAATTTCATAACATAACCTAGTTGGGGCAGTAGAGAAGATAAGTGGCATTGCTATCATTCTTCAAACTTATGAATTTACAAAGAAGATTTGAGGCTTTATTTTTTCTAAACAGATTCTCATAGAAACTGTGTTTTGCACCTTGGTATCTCTTTAGATTTACCTAGTTATAGAGTATCTAATTTTGCTCTGAATTACTTCTTTATGAAGCCTTTTTCTGGGTCCTAACCCAGATGTAGAGAAGTAGATGCTTAGGGCTTCTGGGAATCTACACTGGAACATATTCTCAAAGTGATTCCAATGAATGCTAAGGTTTGAGAATGAGTCAAGTAGACAACCCTATGTGCCCAGACATAAAATAAATAAGCAGGCTTGCCTCTTGTCATGTGCCTGCTCTCCCTATCCCCTCTTAGCCACCACTCATAAGAGTTTTGAAAATAGTTAACTTGGACTGTATTAGTAACTGTTTGATATTTACTTTTAAAGCATGGCTCAGAAATAATTGTGAATTATATCAATACCAAAATATATTATTATAAACCATCACAATATTGATAATTAAGTTTTCATTTCTTCCTGGTGCAGAACAAATTCAGATAAATATTACATAAAGGAGCTCACTAGGACAATGAAAAGGAATGTGGCAAAAGATCTACTCAGCCACTTGGAGAGCCCCTCACCGTGCAAGTAACCGTCATCGGAATCAATATGAACACTACTGCTTTACATTGTCTAGTGTTAAAAGAGACACCTGTGTGAATGAGGAAGCACCCCTATATAAGTAAAGAGAAGTTTATAGTTGAATAATGTTTGTGTGAATTTGTGTTATGAGAGTAAACAACTGCTTTCTTTTAAAATCTCTATTGTAGTATTCTTAGATCTCTTCCTGTCTCGGAATGAGACAAAAGTTGGATCCGATTTTTTTTCCAGCAGGGTCTTCTGTACTGGTAATGACTTAATGAAGAAGCCAATAATATACTGAATGTTCTATAATTTATTTAAAATACATATTTCACTATATATTCAATAAATACTCAGCTATATCTCTCACTCAGGCAGGAATTGTGTTATTGCTGTGCTTTACATCTCATTATATGGAACAATATTAGAGTCATTTGTTGTTCTATTTTTTAGAATTTCAAGATTGTTTAAGTTACAACCAGGCCATATATACATAATCAAAATGATCAAGAAATAAAATGGCTTTTAAAATATTTGAAATAAAACATTCAAACTAATATGTTGTATAAATAATATTCTTTCTATCCTCCAGGGTTGTAGAATTTTAAAAAACCAATTGAGGTCTCAAATAATGGAAAAGGAATATAGTTAGAAATACCTCATCCACTGGAAAAGCTATTATTTAAGGTCCTAAACACATCTTCTTAAACTGATTGTTTTGACCAATTCAAGCTAATCAGGAGGTTCTTCACCTCGACAAAGTTCTTACACTTTATCCTTCATGCAAAGCATTAGTCAACTGGATTTTTAGAGCCTTCCATCCCTGGGTGGGATGCAAACAGTATTAAGAACACTTGCCAAAAATGTATCGGATCAGCATTTTGCACTCACTGGAAAAATTCCTGGAGACTCCAGAGGTTGTACTTTTGTCTGTTGGGCAATTTCCAGAATATTTGAAAATCTTGGTAAACAATCAAAAACAAAGACCAGTCTTTGTATTTATTCACATACAAGATCCAAAAGAATTTTCAAACTCATTTTTATATAGTACATCCAAGACATCTCTATTTGTACTAAATGCTGGAAGACAACTATTCATTTTAAATTTAAGAGCCAACTAACATTGATTACATTAATGTATGAGTAATCTGTGTATAAGTCCTCTCATCACTCACTACACATCATAATGAAGACAGTTTCTTAAATGATGGTATGTGTATTTGCTATTAGAATCACTGATATGTAGACAACCCTCTAATATTTTTATGAAGCAGATTCAGAAAAATGGAATTTTACTTCTCGTCATAGACTATTTGCTGCTTTGTAATGGATAGTGGCTAATTAAACTTGCAATGACCTTGTTGTTCTAGTTACAGATACTACAGTGTCTGGAGTCATTTACTGAGTTGTCAGTGATCGATGGAGGTGCTTCTCAATAATTAGGTGGAAACAATATTAACCGAGCAGTAATTCACACCAGCATTGCTAAGGTATTTTATAGTATCATGGCAAATAACTCATTACTGCCTTCTTGATAAAATGATGCTAACTCCCTGAATAAATCATTTTCTTCATCAGTACCAGAGATATTAGAAGATCATCACATTTCAAGTCAGCTGAAGTTTATGCTCGTCTATCAAATTTGTCCTGTTCATAGAAAATGGCACTTATAAGCTGTTACGATTTGTAATACAAACTGGCACTTTATCCAGAGTGGCAAGGCAGATGGCAAACATTTTTATTATATCAGCTTGATTATCCTAGTTGACAGGAAGTACAAAGCAAGAGCACGGTGAAGAGAAGTTTAGTGGTCTAGATAGGTTTATGGAAAAACACAACAATTAATTTGCTGTTTAAAACAAATATTTGCCATTTGCATCTTATCTAGTTATTTTAGTCACTCTCACTTTGGCCTCCAGATATTATTAGTGGGTATTATTTCTTAATAGTCCTCTTATTGCTTTAAAATTTTGGTAGACACAGACTTTTTCTTCTGTTTTGTAGATTAAGACAGTACTACAGCATTTTAGATGGCAAGCTGCAACAAAGTTGAACAATCAGTGCAGGGAAAAAACCTAGGTTTTTATTTTTTCAAGTTCAAAGGGACTGTTGATGAGAGAGAGCAGGTGATGGATTTCAAATTGTGACTTAAATAATGAATTATATCCATGTCCTTAAGCTGATTCTGAAGCCTGATTTTCATGAAGTGTAGAAGTGTGGAACTGCTATTATGGGTAGACTCAACCCCTATGCTGGAAGTGGAAGGTATAAGAAGGTCCCCTACTTCTTCATTATCAGATGAGGAAATTGAGAGGCAATAACTTTTTGCTGGCCTGAGGACATGCAAGTAGTTGATGGCAGAACTTAGAATCATGTGGAGAGGACTGAAATATAAATGCCTTCAGTAACCAGGAATAGGGATCACCAGAAGGAAACACATGCTCACTCAATTCAGTCAAACATAGGCTACAGCTTAAAACATTTAGCTGGAGCTAGACTTTCTGACTACCTCTATGGTTATATTCACTTTAAAAAAAAATCATTCCCACATGAATTGTCTTAGGCTTTAAAGGATGTTTATCAACGTTTCCACTCCCTAAATAGTAAAAGAATGATGTATTTTTCTTTCTCACTCCAGAAATATTTTTTTGAGCCCAAAGAATGTTTGTTCCCAAAGTAAATTTGGAAGGAGCTAGAGAAATAGCTTTATTGATGGGACAAAATATCTGTTTTTACCCCACTCTCTTATTTTCTTTCTAAATACATATGCTTATCAAATCCTGCCACTTTGACTTCTGATAGCGCTCACAAAACTTTCTTCTCCCTCATAGCCTTTCAAAATTGTCCCCCCACATTGTCCATGTTGGGTCAGTTTTCATCATTTCTCACTGGCTACTACATTAATTTTCCAACTGTTTTCTCTATAGGATCAGAAACTGGTTTCTTGATATTTGCCAGCATCTAGCACAGGGACTGACATGTGGTAAGTAGTCAAGAAAATGTTAGTTGAATAAAATTCAGAACTAGCCAGATGTCAAAATGGATATGGAAATTTCCATATGTATATGCAGACCTCAGAATTCAAAAGGTTGATTCTCACACTGAGATGCTAAGACACCACCTCAGTGAAATAACAAAGGAGATACCCACTCCATCTTTACCTTGTTCTGCAACAGGTACCTAGGAATATGCTTACAGAAATGTAAAAATCCACATTTATCTATGAAAAGAATCATTAAACTCATTGAGGGAAAAACTTGATAGTTACAGTAATTTAAAATTGATTTTACAGAGATGTGTGCTATCTTAGCATGGATATAAATGTCAAGGCTGTGAGACTTGGTTGTTTGAGTCCAGCTGTTCATTTGATTTCAAATGTCTGTTGGGTCCTAAGGAAGGATTATCTCTTAGGACCCTTTCTATTTTGATTTATAATTTTAAAGTTCAAGTGCTGTTTTCTTCATTCATCCAATTATGTCTTCTTACTAGACTTAGAATTAATTGAAATGGAAAGAGAAACTCTAAGAGACTTTCCATATGTTAGGTTCCTTAGGAGATAAAGCAAAACTGTCCTAAGGTTACGTGCTGTTAAAGTTACTAGAGATTGGTCTTTGAATTCAAGAAGTAAGATAAAAAACAGAAATATTCAGTCAGGAAAATAATCAGATCTTTTCTCAGAGCAACTTATCTTGTTTACAAGATCTACTTTTTTAAAAAAGTTCTTTTCGTATAAATTTAAAGAAAAATTCAAGAATAATGTGAAACACACCAACACTTGAGCAACCACTTTAAACTTTACGATTTCTTTTGGTAAATAATTTGAAATGTAACAATATGTTTTAAAGGTTCCCAGAGGGCAGGTACTAGGTGTCAATCAAGTCTGAATTACTGTGATTATTATAGTACTTAATATGTACCTAGTTTTACAAATATGTTTTAAAAATGAAGGAATATTTGAATAAAGAAATGAAGTCAACCTATTGTGATAGGCAATAGCCAGGCAATTGTACTGGAATTTGGAACAGGCTCAAAGACACATTAAAGCATAAAGTACCCAGGGAGCTAAATTATAGAACGAAGTTATAGCAAGCTATTTGCTTCCGGTAAAAGAGTGGGTCCCTGAGAGCTGACATACCCTCTCTTCTTTCCCTCTCCATTTTAATGTGATATAACAAGGAAGTGAGCCCATAGAGAGATCTGGACTTCTCTGACTTGGTGATTCTTCTCCTGTGTGGTTCTCTGACCACTAACTTCAGGCGCAAAGAACAAGGATACCCTGGAGTACTAGCTCCTCTCATCTGCACATATCTTGATCCTTACTGCACTCTTGGCACTGCTTCTTTGCTAATTTGATAATAAATACCTAGAAATATAACCTTAATCTAGTTTGGATTATTATTCTTGCCTGTTTTCAAACCTGTACCATCCTTTGTGGAGTGGTCAAATTTGACCGTCAACAGGGAAAGAAGTTTGCAAAGGTAATGCCTTAAAATATGTAAAATATAACTTCAGTTGAACTAACTTGAAAGTTTTATCAAAATTCCAGTTGAGACAAATTATCCAAATATTCCTGACCTGAATCAAATAACAAGCTATCAGGAGATGGCTGAGGCTCAGAGCACACCTATGTATTTGTTTTCAGAATCTTGTAGTTCTCTATTGCTTTAGCTTCCTTGCTACTCTGCAGACACTGGTCATACTGACTTCATGTACTCAATAGATTATATTTACTGACCTAGCTAGTAATTTTTTCCTTAAGAGCCTCTGTTTACACTGAGATAAAGCTTAAGTTTTCTATTGAAGTGCAACTTATATACAAAGAAACACAAAAATCAAAGTCAATGAATTATCCCAAAATCAGCAACTCCCCATACTATAATACCACCCAGCTCAAGAAAAAGAAGATTCCCTGACCCCTGAAATCCCTCATTGGTCCCCTTAATCTCTTGTACCAATATCTATGTCCTCTCTCTTCCCCAAAGTTCATCACTAACCTGATATCTAATACCATCATACTTTTGCATAGTTCAAATTAATATAAATGGAATTATATAGTAGACACCCTTTTGCTTCTGGCTTCTTCAGCTCAACTTTATGTGAGATTAATCCAAGTTATCACATTTAACTGTAGATTTCTCCTGCCATTTTCACTTTTGTATAGTATTTCATAAAAATGCCACCACTTGCTGTATGTGCCTCGTATTGAAATTGCTGAGTTCTAGAATATGTGGATACTTAATTAGATTACCAATTTTCCAAAGTGGTTGTATCAGTTTTCCCATTATGTGGCAAATTTGCATTATTCACATCTTCACCAACATTAGAAATCGTCAATCTTTAACTTTCATCTATTGTAGCAATGTGTGTCACTATATAAACAACTTTTGTAGGTTTATTGGCCAGTGTTAATGAGTTATCATCTTTTTTGAAATTCCTACTCAGGTTTCTTGCCCCTCTTTCTATTGGATTATCTCTTTTTGTCCTACTGATTTGCAGGTATTCTTTATATATTTAAGATATAAACTCTTCATCATTTAAATGTGCTGCATATAATTTCCTTTACATGATGAATAAATGTTGATAAATTTACTTCATAAATATTTTCCTTTATGTTCTGCCTCTCATATTTGGATCTATTATCTATCTGGAACTGATTTTTTGTAAATGGCGTGAGGTAGGAGTTACATTGTTTGCTTTTTATTCTATATGGCTATATAATTGACCCAAAACCATTTATTAAAAAGGTTATCTTTGCTGCTCTGTAAAGAAACTTTTTCATAAACCAAGTGTCTGCATAAGTGTGAAAGCTGAGATATTTAGTATAACTTTTTTGAAAGCAAGGAAAATTATATTTCATTTCTGATCAGTTGATAATAAGAATCTGGGACACTACACCTGGAAAAATTCTGA
This sequence comes from Dasypus novemcinctus, assembly GCF_030445035.2. Taxonomy (NCBI): domain Eukaryota; kingdom Metazoa; phylum Chordata; class Mammalia; order Cingulata; family Dasypodidae; genus Dasypus; species Dasypus novemcinctus. The sequence goes on from NC_080687.1 coordinate 59,450,338, forward strand.
GATCACATCTGGAATCAGTGAAAAAGCCCCATGATTATCAAAGTCTGCCATTGCCTCAGGAAAAATGAAGAAAGAAATGACATCTATTTCATATTCTTGGGCTTAAAAATAGCAAAGGGGAAATAAAATAACAAGAAGAAAGAGGGATAAGCTATATTTTGTAAGCTATAATCCTACATTTTTACTCCTTCTTAATTCCTAACCTCCTCAATGTGTACTGGGGCTGGGCAATGAAGCCAGTATGTGAAAAGCAGATGCTCAACTGCTTGAGCTATATCCACTCCATGGTCATTTTTAAATTTAAGGAAGAATTCTCGAAGACCTCAAGATCCAGGAGCACAACGCCCAGAGAGAGAGAGAGAGAGAGTGAGAGCGAGTGAGAGAGGATTTCTCCTCTGACCTACCCAAGAGCCACTTTACCTTAAGCAAGCAACTTCTAAGATGGCCTCCCCTGACTCTGCCTCCTGGGATTTATTCCCTCTCCTTGAGTGTTGAATGGACCAATTCCTTCATATCTGATGACCAGAATATGGGAGAAGTGATGGGATACCTCTTCCAAGATTGGGTTATAAGAAGATGGTGACTTCCATCTTGGGTGTTCTCACTCTCTTGCCTCACTCACTCTGGGAGAAGCCAGTGGACTGTGGAAGCTCCATTTGGGTGGCCTTTTAAGAGGAACCATTGAGTGATCGTGGAGGCAGATGCCCCTCTAGTCCAACCTTAAGATGACTCCAGTCCCAGCCAATACCTTCCCTGCAGTCTTGTGCTATCAGCTGCTCTCAGATACCCCTGAAACTGTAAGATAATAAAAGTTTGTTGTTTTAAGCTAAGTATATTTTAGCATCTTAAAATGCCTTGTGTTATTTTGTCAGCTTCACCCCTTTTAATCTTGTCTATATAACTAAGCTAATAGCCTCTAAAGAGCTGTTTGGGGTTATTTTATAATACCTTTAGAATCATTTAGGCTTGTATTGATTATATACATCATTTCATAAATATTTTTTCATTGATTGTCTTTAAGTTTCAAACTATCCTTAAATTTTTCCCTCCTAGTAAAGTTTTGAAAAGATTTCCATTTTGCTTCACTGTACTCTTACTTTGTTTTGTCTGAGAAGTAGGGTTGACATGTGAAAATTATGTATAGTATTATTTGATTAATCAGGGAAATAATTGAAAAAATATATTTTACGTGATATAAGCATACAGTCAGCAATACTCCAGTATCACGTCCTAATAAAAATGTGTGTATGTGTGTTTGTGTGTATGTCTGTGGACATGATCCTGTATATCATGTCCATTTGGTCAGAGTGAAGTTAGAATTGGGCTGAGGGTGGGGGGAGAAACAAACCAGGCTTCTCTTGATATAATCCAATTAAAAAGAGAAGTCAAGATAGTTATTTAGACATAATTTACCAATAGCATTGCTATAGTAGAAATTTTAGTTTGATGATTATAAAATGCTACTTTTCTTTCTAATTTATCATGGGTCTTATAGATATTTTAGCCAAAGTGAAGCAAGTAGTGGATATTTCAATACAGTATGTGTTTTTTCCTTGCTTCATGACTCTGTATTACACTTGCAAGGGCTAATTTGAACCCACATGCATATGCATATCTCTCTCCTTTGTGAGTAGCATTCAGTGCTATAAAGAGTTTTGCTATCTATATGGATTTCCAATCAGAGTATTTCTTAATTATTAGAAATATATTGTGTACAAGAAGATTACTGGCCAATCTCACCTAGAACACATCTAAAGATGCAGATTATAAGTATCATTTGGGGGAATGAATTAAGGGGAAAATATAATAAGCAGTGTTCTACAAGAAAAGTTGTCAGTTCAGGGCTATATTATATTTTTCCAATGACTTGGATGATGGAATATCCAGAATGCTTGTTAAGTCTGATGATGACATCAGGTGGAGAAAGAGCTGATAGCTTGGAGACTAGAATTAGAATTTAAAATGTCCCTAATAAGTGTGAACAGTGGTCAAAATGGAAAGAGTAAGATTGAAGATGGGTGCATTTTTGTTGTGTATGTAATGTATAATATGGAATGTATGGTAAGATAATAAACAATAAAGGAAATACAAGCCAACAGGAAAACACTTTTTTGCAAGATCAAAGGACATAAATCTAATAGAATACTTTCTCAGTTTGAAACTCATCTGCCTTAAAAAAAAAAAAGGAAAATAATTACAACAGCAACAACTGAAAGTTCTAAAAAACAAATAAGAACTTTCTATATAGAACCTATTCTGCAGCTATAATGACAAGTCACAATAGCTACTTACCATGAAGGTAACATTGTCCTTTCTTTGTCCTATCACTTTAAAAGATAAATTGTCTATATAAGATGATAGCAACTAAAGTAGAAAAAATAGCAAAGTGAGAGCATTTACATAAAATTAAATAACATGTGTGTAAATTAAACACTTTTTTTACACATCTGGACCATTATATGTAAATTCTGACCTCACAAAACATTCCTCTGTAAATTTTCATTCATGTTTGAAAGGATTGAATCTTTCAGCCTTGCAAAAATCAGTCAAAGCAGGAATCATATTTTTCAGGCACTTACTGGTTTATTGAAGTTTGAAATAGTAGAATCTTCTGTGTAGGCTTTCTATTAGGTCACTCTGAAATAACACCTGCACTGCCATAACATGACAAGTCACCAAGCAAATGGTAGCAGAGTATCTCTTCTTTTTAAAAGATACATAGAACACTTGGAATGTTACATTAAAAAATATAGGAGGCTCCCATATGCCCCACTCCCCCACACACCCCCCATTTTTCTTTCATTAGTGTGGTACATTCATTGCATTTGATGAATACATTTTGGAGCATTGCTACACAGCATGGATTATAGTTTGCACTGTAGTTTTACTCCCTGACAGTCCATTCGTGGGTTATGGCAGGACATATAATGTCCTGTATCTGTCCCTGCAATATCATGCAGGACAACTCCATGTCCCAAAAATGCCCCCATATCATACCTCCTTTTCCCTCTCCCTGCCTTCAGCAAATCTAGTGACCACTGTCTCCACATCAATGATAAAATTATTCCATTGCTAAAGCCGCAATAATTCTATAGTAGAATACAAGTCAGTCTACTCTAGTCCATATTTTATTCCTCCATCCTGAGGACCCTGGGGTGGCGATGCCCACTCCACCTCTCATTTGAGAAGCGGTTTCGATTCCACATGGCTGATGGATAAGACTCTCATGTCTGCAGCTGTAGACACTCAGTTCCTTGGTGTGATGGTTGTCCATCCTCACCTCCTTGTCAGCTGACCTGGGTAAATCCAACAAACTAGAGAGTAGGTGCTGCAACACTGCTGAGGCTCAGGGCCCAGCTGGCATATGGACAGTCCAGAGATTCAAGTCTCCTGGGCATACACCAACCACAGGTTCAATAAAAAGGACAGAAGAGGCATGTGTAGAGAAATCACATGTGAATCCAGCTCCATCACACTCAGGAACACAAATTCCAAAGTAGGGCCCACTGGCAAGGCACCAAACTCTGGAGCCATAGGCTATGGCTGTAGGACTTGGGTGTCTCTGTAGCTGTCAGGAGCACCACTCCCTGGGGTTGTATCTACTTTGACTGTATCTGAGATCCTGTTCAGATGTGTGTAAGTGCAACCCCTCTGATGACCTCTTGACTCATTTTGAGATCTCTTAGCCATATAAACTGTCTTTACCATTTCCCCCTTTTATTCAAGGTCTTTTTCCAGTTGCATCACCAGCTGGTACTTGGTAGTAATCCCTCAATCCCAGGGAGGCTCATCCCCAGGAGTCATGTCCCACACTGGGGAGAAGGTAATGCATTTATATGCTGAGTTTGGCTTAGAAAGTGGCCACATTTGAGCAACATGGAGGTTCTGAGGAGGTAACTCTTAGGCACCCTGCAACACTAGATCAAGTTGAAATTTCAAGCACAACAGGTTCATAAGCATAGTCATCAGTATCAAGGGCCCATCATTGGGTCATCCCTGCTTCACAAGTGCCCTTGCACTTGGGGGATTGTTGCTGTTCCATTGGGAAATGTGGCAGGGCTCCACAAGATGGGAACCCAGCACTCCCTCAGTTGTCATGTGAATCTCTATGCACTGTGTCAATACCCAATGAAGATCCCAACATATCTATATACCCTATGTGCAGGACCAAGTGAACTCCCTCCCCTGCATCCCCCATCAATGACACACCACAACAATTCTCCTCCCCTGCCATAGTTGAACCTCTCTGTGATCCAAAACTTCTTCAAAAATGAATGAAGCATAATATATTGCTGTAGCAGTTTGACATGGTTATGAATTCCAAAAATAGATATTGGATTATGTTTGAAATCTGGTCCGTACTTGGGCATGATTAAGTTATGATTAGGGCTTTCATTGGGCCACATCATTAGGGTGTTCAGTTCCCCTGCCGCCCCTTGGTTGGGCATGGCAAAGGACAGAGTTGAGGGTTTTTTGATGTTGGAGTTTGATGCTGAAGCTTTAACCTGGAGCCCCAGGAAGTAAGCTCACAGAGGAAAGAGAAGCCAGCCCCAAGAAGAAGAAAGCCCTGGGATGAAAGGAACCTTGAACCCAGAGAGAAGCAAGACCCTGGAAGGGAGGAACACAGGAAGCCTAATCTCTCACAGCCACCAGCAGCCATCTTGCTCCAACACATGGAGATAGACTTTGCTGAGGGAAGTTTATGCTTTATGGCTTGGTATCTGTAAGCTCCTGCCCCAAATAAATGTGCTTTATAAAAACCAACCCATTTCTGGTATTTTGCATCAGCATCCCTTTGGCTAACTAATTTGGCAATTAGTTCAATTAATAGGAAAATGAAATAGTAATGATAGGTTTAACCATTAGAAATAAAATACATAATAATTTAGAAAGACTAAAATAAGGTTAAAAATTGAGGTATTAAAAAATGAAAAATATAAAAAATTTTTTTTGATGTTTTGCCTTTCATCACTGTAATAGATATTGTCCTGTATGTACAGTGGCAATCTCTTCCATTTCTTCCTCAGTGACTTAACTCTTTTTTTTTCTCATTATATCTTCAAAGAAGTTTTAGGTCACAGTAAAGTCACATACAGAGTATAAGGTACTCCCATATACTCAACATCCTCCCCCTATTCCCCCTTCCCCACCAATGGTTTTTTCACATGTGGATGTTACATTTGCTACAACTGAAGTACAAATATTGAAATATAGCTACAAACCATGGTCAGTTATTTATACTATGGTCTACATTTTAGACTATACATTTTTATAAATTTTCGGTGAAATTTAACATGGCCTGTATACATCATTGCAAGATCATGCAGAACACTTCCATTGGCCTCCAATTACCCCTTCTTCCATCTATTCTATTCCTCTCTCCCCTTCCCCTCAGGGCCCACAGTGACAACCAAGCTTCAATGCTTGAAGGACAAGATCAGTAGATACTTGCAACAATGCTTAGGGCTCGACACACTAGTCTGTCCTTCCCCATTAGGAGACCCCATACTCTCGAGAGACTCCCTCTTCTCTGTTTGAGAACATCAGGCCTCCCAGGATGGGGGTACAACACCTTCCCACTCATTGTATGGGTCTCCACCCACTGATATAATACATTATGACAAGATGAGCACTCACACTCTCCGTAGCAGACTGCCCCAGGTGTACCCTGTGCCAGAAGCCCCCTGTCAAACACCTTAAACCAGTAACCTTCCCTTATTATACTGTCTAAAGAGTTTTCTCAACATTATAGTTTCTACCACATACCCACCAATCCCCTGGGTTCACATGCTCCCCACCCCAACCCTCCTTTGTCTTAGTATTTTGGGAGATACAAGGTAGAGGTTTGCCATATTTGTGTTTCACCTGCATTGAGGAATTCACGTTGACTATGAAAGTAGTTCTCAAAGTGTGGGCCAGACACCCCTAGGGCTCATCAGGACATTTTTTGTGGGTACACGAGGTCAAAATTATTTTCATAGCAATACTAAGATGCTATTTGTCATTTTCCCTCACACTCCTTCCTGAGTGCATTGTGAGGTTTTCCAGGGGCTGCATGACATGCATTATTGTAATAGAGTGAATGCAGAAGCAAATATGAAAACCCAGCTGTCTTCTATTAATCCAAGCATTAAAGAAATTTGCAAAAATTTAAACATTTCTATTTCTCTCACTATTGCTTTTGTTTTGGAAAATGCAATTATTTTTCATAAAAATTATGACTTTAACACAAAATGGGTTGATTATTTTCTTTCAAGTGAATTAATTAAGAAAAAATTATTTAATTTCTCATTTCAACTGACACTAGAGTAAATATCAATAAACATAAAACATAAACAAAAACTCTTTAGGGTTCTCAATAATGCATCATAGTGAAAAGGAGACCTAACAGCAAAAAGTTTGAGAACCATTTAATTAATTGCACAGTTTTTAGTTCATTAGGGAGCTTTAGTTCCATGGAACCATTTAAGATTGTCTTCTATGTTACCAGGAGGGCTGGTATAGGACAATAGTTCTCCACCGTGGTTGCACATTGGAATCATATGAAGAGCTTTCAAACGGGTTTTTTATTTGGGGTTCTGCTTAGACATCAGGCTTTTAAAAATCTCCCTGTTTGATTCTAATGTGTAATAAGGTTGAGGATGCTTGGAACACACATCCTCTAGCACACTGTAAGAGTCAGTTGGACGTTTGGGAATTCTACCCATAGGATGGTTAATTCCTTCCCAAATGGGACAGTCCAGTCAAGCCTCAGCCATGGCCGGTCATCACCCCAGGGAAATGACTATGTGGTCCTAAGATGATATGTGCTCTTAATTTTTTTAACATTCCCTATGAATTCCAAGTTGTTTCTGATTGTCTGTATTTTTTCTTATGACCCAAGGAACAGAACTTAAATTATTTATATCACTAAACTAGTTTAATCATTAAACCGGTTAATATAATCAACTGGTTTAATGATTAAACTACAACAATAAAGTTAAATATTTACCTCCCACTTTTCACCACAAAAGCATAAGGAATGATTTGGTGTCTTGTAAAAATGTAAATAACACAATTTTTCCTCTGTGCGATCAAATCTAAGAAATCAGGCTAGAAGTACACTCCTGAAAGAGTATGCTGTTTTCATTATGAATCAGATAATGGGAAGAGTTTCACTTCCCACCAGACATTTCATGATTAAGAGACTCAGATATACATCTCATGAACTGGCCAATTCCATAAAGTTGTAGGATGATACCTTCAAATTCTGCTGGGAAATTAGGAAATTTAGGTTTGAGTTCCATAACTCACCTCCACTCATTTTGAGCTCAGCCCTTTTTAATGTAAAGTACTCATATTGTATTCAGTCACTGCCTGTGAGTCTCATCATCCTCCCCTTCAACTGACTAAATATTAGTTATAAGTACTTAATTTATGCTAATTTTATAGTCTTCTGTACTTGAATAAATCATGTTTTTTAAAAATCAGAACGAATTGGGATTTAAAATATGATCTCTCTATATCAAGATGGTTGCTGTAGTTGGATAATTAAGACATTTATCAAAATGTCTTTTTACCAATAATTTCATGTTTTGAATTTCTTATTTCGTCCATTCAAATCTGGGAAGACACTGCTTAAATGTCTATAATGTATGTGCATTGCGTGTAGTTTTGTGATAAGTTGTGGGGTCTTTGGTGAGGTAGTGTGTATAGAGCAAAAGATATTATTCTATAAATTGCTTTCTACTTGTTATTGAAAAGAAAAGCTAAATTGCTTTAAAATTCCCATATTTACACTCAGTTTCAAATTTTCTGTATTTATAGAACGATTCCTGGTGACTTATCATCCCTCAAAATCCAGTTACTACAAAAGAGGTATCTTTTACTAAAATATTGTTAATAAAATATTAAATTGACTATTAAAAGATTTTTAAATGAGTTTGTTTATGATGGAAATAGAAGAAAACTTTCCTAATATGCAGCAAATTAACCCTTTTAAAGTATTAATGCATAAGACACTGAAGAGAAATATGTTCATCATGCTCATATACTTATAAATATATATTTCATTAGATGTAATCTTTGCATAATTTAAATTTTATATCAATTTCTAGGCAATTCATGAAGAAAGCAAAGATCTCATTTTGTGATTAAAATGTGATATTATCTTAAAACATATCTTGATTTCATTACAGTATTTTCTTTCTCTTTTCTTCCTGATTACTAATTTCTTTTCTTGTAAGATCTTGTAGTTCTCAAAACAAAATTAGCTCCTTCTTTCTTATTAATTTAACTTAGTGTTCATGAACTATAACCTAATTTTTCTGTCCTTTAGCAAATAAGCATCAATTATTAATTACCAACAAGTGAAACTTCTAAATTGTAGTGTGTATGATTATATAGGTATACAGAAAACTTGGCCTTACAGTAACATTTCTTGGTGTTGGTAGAGAAGTATTCACTAACTCATAATTCCATGGCAAGATGAGTGAATGGAATTATGTAATAATAATCAGATAATGCTCTAAGAATTGATTTTCAAGTAAAATGCAGACTTCAAGTAAGGAATTTATTAACTGATTGCTAGTGGGAGTCTAGATTCTATTTTTGTTGGTATGCTTTCTTGAGAATATGTTTTTTCAGTTTATTTATGCTGTCTTGCACATTATTATTAAACATTATTATAAAAGAGCAGTCAAACTTATTTCTTCACTTTTTAGTGGCTTGTATTTACAAATCCATTTTGGGAGTTTCCCTAATTTTGTGTGACCTTATGTTTAGATATCGCCAACTGTGTTTTTCCCTTTTTATTCTCTAAAGTAGCAAATAATACGTTACATTCCTCATGGTTGCTTTTTCCTCACAGAATTCCCCTGACTCGGCACTGACAGATCTTGATATCCAAGAGGGAGTCGGCTCGCAGGATTAAAGGCAAGAACCTCAATTAGGCACTCTCTGATTTCTTCAGATGTTTTTTCTAATCTTTTAATATGGGATTATAGGCAGCTAGAACCTATGTTGCTGTTATAAAAATAGTGAAGTCTCTTTGTTCTAAGTCATAAGCACTTGCCATTTTAAAAATGCCTATTTTTCTCAATTTGAATTAATTCCGGTGTAGATGAGGATAATGAACTTTGGTCAGCTCTCTGCGATTCTGAGCACAAAATAGCTTGATGAGCCCTGTGACGCGCACATTCTCTCCTCAGTATCTGCTGGAAAACTCCCTCAGAGACTGATTAGCTCACACTTGTCACAAATAGGGAGGATAATTATGGGGCTTAACAGTCGATGTGGTGGATCTTTTGAGAGGCAATGGGTAGATCTAAGACTGCCTTTGGATCAACCCTAATTCTTATTATTACACATATCTTGTGAGGCTTTTTCCTTTTTTTAGCTCATCCCCAGAGACTAAACATTGTCTCTTCCCAGAGGATGACATCACATTTCTTTTCCAGAAGAGAAAATTGTCCAAATTAGATTACCTTTAATTAGTCTAATCTTATGAGCCATTCCATAAAGTTTATTGCACCTGTGCTGGCACCATATTGCAAGATTCTTATTGAATGAACTAATCTTTAGCCATGGAAATGATGCTTATAAACAATGTTGCTGATTCCTTTATTACAATAAAGATTTCCTTCTTTGAAGCTTCAGGTTTCAATAGCTGTTTTATAGTTCTCAGTTAACATCAGATGACTGTTTTTTAATGAGAATGCTCATTTATTCCAAATTTCACTTGTTACTAAAATTATTCTACTGCCAAATGCCTATATAGTGACAAAAGACAAAAAATTGAAATTTAATCGAATTTTATTTTTATGCAATTTATTCAGGATAGTATTATTTATCATTTTAATAAAAGAAACATCCTGTCCAAAACGGCTTCAGTTTCAGCCTTGCCTTTTGGTGAGAGAACAGCATAAAGGTCAGCTACTCATGTAAAGATCCCACATTAAAAAGTGGGCTCTAGACAGAAAGACAAAACAAATTACCACCAGTAGAAATTATATCTTGTTTATTAAATGTGTTTTCCTGCCTCAGTAACTGTTTGAAACTTTATCTAGGGTTTTTCACAAAAATGTGCTTACTCACAAAAAGTTGTCAAATAAAAGGAATTACATCCTTTAAATTAGAATTGTTGGTAAGGTGATCCTAATAATATTTCAAATCACGTGAAAATGTCCCCAACTTTCTACTCTTTTAAACCCTCTTAAAGTTTTGCTTGTCAACCTCCTCACAGTTTTAAATATTTCAACAGGCTTGTGACCTGGGTCAAGTCCCTTAACTTTTTTTTTTTTTAATCTTTGTAATGAATGGGTTGCAAAATATGGTTTTGAAAATCTCTAAAACACTCTGATTCTCCAATACCAAATGTTGTTATTCTTTTGGAATTGAGGGTTGGGACTCTCTTCTTCCCAGGAAATCCTGCCCATGTTTTGAGAGTTAAAGGCGCTCTCTTGCTCTTGCGAACCTAGTTCCTCAGCTTCTTGAGCAGATGTAGTAGTACTTCAAGTTGCATAACTTCTGGTAAAAGTATTTTCGTATCAGAATCAGTTACTCAGTCTCATTTTTGTTTTAAAATAGCAAGTTTCTTTTAAAAAAAACCTCCTCCCTTTAAATGAAATGGGTGATTGTTTCTTTCCTGAATGAACTTCTTCAAAATATAGCCATATTATTATTTTCCCTTACCTCTATCATATAAGAGAACAACTATCATTAATATATTTCCCTCTGTTCAATTAGGATAAGTGCATCCATTTCACATTATCTTTTATAGAATGTAAAATGAGAAAGGCCATAAACTTATTTTCCTTTATGACTTCCCTAGAAAGAAAGAAAACATTTCACATGAAAAACTTCATTTGACAGTTTGTATTTGTAAATTTACTTAGTGAGAGCAGAAAACAAGAATTAAATGATAATTTGGATTTTCGAATGCTGTTTAAAACTAAAAAACCAGCAGCAAAGATCTTGAACACTAAGTAAAATGATAAAAGCACAGTATTTCTTTGGGCACAAAAGACATCTCTTCACATTCCCCTTTTTTCATTCTCTTTTCTTTTGTTATCCCTCTCTTCCTTTTCCTTACCTAATACTTGGATTTAGAAGGAAGAAGATAGCTGCTGGTTTCTTTCTGACTTGGTTTGCATAATTAGAGAAAACCAGCATTAGGCTTTGTCCATACAGTAACTGGGGATCAGTCAGTCAATCAGACTCAGAGAGCCGCACCTCATTGATTTTTGGATCTGAGTAGCAATGGCGCCTGTAATGTTAGCCACCCTGGAGAAGCTGACCAAGGCCTCTAATCCTCTTAAGCAGCAGTCAAGAAATTGAGATAAAAGCTGGCAATTCAACTTGTTCAAATAACAGATTTGACAAATTAGAAGGGTTCAACCTTACGATTAAAAAAAATTAATCTTGGTGGTTATTAGATGCTATGGTGCAACAACATAGATGAGATGCAAATCAGGTCATTAAAAGGAAATTATTAGGCATACGAATAAAAGAAGCAATTCACTTTATTTAGTAAATGCCATGAAAAGGAAATTATAATATAAATGAAATGTCAGGTTAACAGGACAAAAATTCTCTTAACTCCAAAAATCAAACATTAGATGTTTCAAACTGACAATTTCTTTGTCTTCTTGGATGGAAAAATAATGAGAAAAAATGAAAGTAAGTTTTAAAGAAATATTAACTTTGCATATTTTATACCTTTGGTTTAATGCCATGTTTAATATAATTCTGCCAGTAAATGAAACATGGGAACCTGAGCAGTTTCAGTACCTATAAATATAAATGGTTGAAACAATTATGCTGAGTTGGCCATTCAAATAAACCAATCAATCCAACCTAGGAACTTATTTGATACTTTTATCAAATTTACTAAACTCACTATTCTATTCTGTCAAAAATTTGAGATTCTTCTTTTAAAATACAATGGACTTTTAATGAGAATTATGCTCTACCTTTTGATGTTAGAATAAATGTATTCTGAAACAGTTTTTACTTTATCCTACATTATGTAATTGCTCATAAGTAGCACAGTGTACCCTCCATAGGAGTAAAGGAAAAAACCCTAAATTTTAATCCTAGTTAGCACTTCATATCTTAGAGGAAAAAGCAATGTATCCATCTCACCAAAAAAAAAAAAAAAAGGGCAGAAAATGCTTTTTAAAATGAGTTTCATAGTTATTTGATTCCCTATTGCTATCTACGCTTCTCATGTTTAATCACTTCAAGTGCCCTTAATTTTCTTCCTTTGGTTCTGTTTTTTTTTTCCTTTCTGTCTTTGTCCACCCAGCACTTAGACACTAATCCCCATAACAGAAAGTTGCTTGATGATTACTTTTTCTTGCTGAATGAATGAATGAACAAAGTTAAATCCTTTAATGTAGATGAATTTCAGGAAACAAAATAGTGGTATGGGGAATGTCATAGTTTCCATTCAGCACTAATAATGCCATCATTTCCTTGGTAGTAACAGAGCCCAACCTACTATATGGTTCTACATATTTATGCATTAAACTCTTTGAAGTTAACATTTGGCTAAATCTATATGTTGCCATTCTATGTGGAGTCAGTACTAATGCACATCCCTTGAAACAAGAGATTGAATCTAATTTGTCTATATATTTCTATAGCCTATTATGTGATAGCCACACAGTAAATATTAATTAAGTAAATAAATGGATGTATAAATGAGTAAATGATTGGATGACCAACTGGGCACCCCAAATACTAGTTGTATTCATGAGACAATTTTATTGAAGAAGTCTAGCTAATTGCTCCACATTTGCTGCCTGGGGAGCAAGGGCAGTGAGGGCAGTCAATGCTTACCTAATTTAATTTCCCAAACCTTTATTGAGCAGGTATTGAGTATGTGTCCCCTCTATGCAGAAGTCTGCCGTTGATTTTATGGGAAGGTAAAGAAGACTTGAAGAGTTTATGCATAATGAAGAGAGCAAATGAACACAATTACATGCTTTAAAATATACTAAACATAAACCCCTAAATATACCACAAAGAGTACTCCACATTAAGATAGATGAGAGAATATGTATAATTACCTTTTTCAGGTAGGTGATTGTTTACTTGGAGTAATTTGAGACTCAAACCTGGCCGCACACATTCTAAATTTTTACTATTGCTAGTTTGTTACTTTTTTCGACCATTACTCTCTTCTCACCAATCTATTTTTTAAATGAAAATACCTTGAGGAGAGGGAACACAGCAAATCTCCAATCCTTGCGTGTGTCCTTTTCTTTATTAGAGCCATATTCTCTAGTGAGGAAGCTTTGGTAGTTGGAACAGAGGAAAGATTAAAGTGTGTTAATGGGAAAAAAAAATTTTGACAGATGAGATGGGGTTTACCATGAGTAACTTACTTAATTTCCAGATGTTTGCCCTAGGTGATGGTAGAAGAGGATAATCCCTTCCTTAGGAGCACAAAGTGCACTTCGTCTAATCACAGCTGTCTCAGAGTTGGGATATCCCTGCTCCAGGTCATGGAACAGCAGTCACAACTGAAAATAATATAAATACATATTTGATGCTGATTACTTATTCATTTACCTAGCAAAGTTAACTAAATAATCCGAACAGCAATAATCTCTCTGCTATGAAAAAAAAAAATTAAAATTCCAAATAGTGACATGTCCTTTGTCTTTGTTAAGTGAAAATAGAGGAATGAAATTTGCTGGATCTGGTACTTTCACCCACCTATTGAAGACAGTTCTAGTAAACTGTCATTAAATATCCCCAAAGGAGACTTTTCAGGCAAAAGATGTCAATATACTGATCAAATCAATGCAAATAAGAATAGGACATTTGCTTATACCTCTTAAGGAAATATATATTTATATAATTTAATGAGAATGGAATAATTGTCTGTAGTAGAATGCTGTTAAGGTAGCTCATTATTGGGCATCATAAACAAAATTGCCTGAGTCAAAGGTCATTCTGCCGAATTATAAAATAACAAAGAAAGCCTGATATAGAAACTGGCTCTAAATCATTAGGAAAAAATAATGTGTGGCAAGAAGAAAAACATTTAAATTAACAAAAGTAGTATGGAATTAACAAGGTCACTAAATAACGGCTGGGAATTACTAACTTGGAAAAAACATATATAACATACTACCATAAACTTGGCTTTATGAAATAAACACTTCTAGTCAGTCATAAAAAAAGATCATGTCCTAATGTCAATCCCTTCCTTGCATCTGCCTATGTTTTTATCACTGCAATGGTAAGTCAGACCATTTATTGAACACCTAATATATGCCAAATATTTGCAACCTCACAAGAATCATTCTAGGTATGTATTATCAACCATATTTTACAAATATATCAAGTATCAGAGCCAGCAGTTGAACATAGATCCTTTTTACATTGAAGCTTTTTCTTATTTTTGGCACTATTCAATGTTGTCTTTCTCAACCAAAATATAAATATTTTATTTTAAATGAAACATAAACATTGTGCATTTGGGATCTATAACTAATAGGAAGGTGTGATGCACCTGAAAGCAGGGTGACAAACACAGGTAACAAGTTCCAAAATTTTTATTTAGTGCTTACTGTATACCAGGTACTGCTCAAGTCATTGGGATAGACTTATTTCTCATTGACTGTTTGAAAGAACACCCAGAAATTGGAAAGAAATTCTATGCTTCATGGATTTTGTTTTCAACCGAAGGAAAAAAGTAATATCAAAGAGCAAGGGATTGTGAGGACTTAATATTGGCAATGACTCTTTCTGAATAAATTACCCCTAGAATTTATATATTTTACTCCTGAAGGGACACTATAGTTAAGTACTCATACTTGCCAGCACAATTTTCCAAGGAATTTTGGTAGTTGGTAGAAAGTTGCAAGATCTTTATTAATTTATTTATTAATGAAACATTTATTAAACACCTACTAAGTGCCAGGCATTGTGGTCAGAAAGATTGTCCTTCTCTCCACAATAAATCCTAAATCTCATAATGTGAGATGAGCATAAAAAAATGTTTTTAGGAGGCAAATACATTGAGAGAATTGCAGAAGAACCTCAAGGAAATTACTAATTTGGTTTCAGGAGCAATCCAATTAGACATAGGTCCCTTTTTCCTCCCTGACAGTAGTGGGATTTGAGGAGAAGTTAGGTATTAAGCAGATACTAAACTTGCTAACTTGCCACTTAATGTCCTCTTGGTGATACATATTTATTCCCCCAAACTACAGCAAAATAGGAAAATAAACTGTAGTAATATTTTTACATCATTTACATAGTCGTATGTTAAAAAACACTGCACATTGTTAGTCATAACCATTTTCAATGTATTCCTACTCTATAGGGCCACAATTAATTGAGTACATGTATTCCAGACACTTTACATGCATTATAATCAATCCTTGCAATAACCCTTCCAAGATTATAGCTCCTTTCTTTGATATAAAGAACCCAAAGCTCAGAGAGAAATTCTTAATGTATGTAATAGATGGTAAACTTCATGTAGACTCATGATTTTTATGTAAGTAGTAGACTGTAAACCCCACGTAGACAATTATTGCATAGAGTATTCTGTAAACTCTAAAATGACAGAGGCTGTCCTTGTCTTAGTCATCACTATTTCCCCAGCAACTGGACATAAAAGATTCTCAAAAATATTGATTGAATGCAGACTCCAGCACCTACAATCTGATTTATTGGACTTACCACACTCAGCTAAGATGGAGTTGAAGAAGGACAACCACCACACCATGGAGCCTAGAGTGATTACAACTGAAAATGGGAGGATTGCATCCAGCATCCAGGTGGAATCTGAGCCTCCTCTTGACATAGAGGTGCAATGGACACAACCAATCCAATGTCCACATAGAAGAGGTGGCATTGGATTGGGAAAAGTGGACATAATGGACAAAGGGTATGGGGAAAGGCAGGAAGAGATGAGAGGTGGAGGCGTCTTCGGGACATGGAGCTGCCCTGGATGGTGCTTCAGAGGTAATCACCGGACATTGTAAATCCTCACAGGGCCCACTTGATGGAATAGAGGAGAGTATGGGCCATGATGTGAACCAATGTATATGAGGTGCAGAGGTGCCCAAAGATGTACTTACCAAATCCAATGGATGTGTCATGATGATGGGAACGAGTGTTGTTGGGGGGGGGGAGAGGGGAGGGTGGGGGGGTGGGGTTGAATGGGACCTCACATACATATTTTTAATGTAATATTATTACAAAGTCAATAAAAAAAATTAAAAAAAAATATTGATTGAATGAATAAATTCAATCATGGATGGGTAGATGTGAAATTATTGGAATTAGACCAAACTCATAATTCTAAAATCCAAACATCATATATCCTCATGCTACATTCAATGGCTTCCTGTCAGCTGTAAAACAAGTCTGCAAAGTATAGAAATAAAAGTCTTCCATGACCTTGTACCTGTCTGTGAGTGTATTGGTATTATCTTCTATCCATTACATTTTGTGATGTACAATTTGACTTGAGCTGGAACATCAAGTCTGTTGAACTTGACATGCTTGTTCTTACCTCTTAAATTAGTTCACAGTTCCATTTTAAATGCATTCCCTCATCCTCATTGATTGACAATATTTCTCAACTGGATAAAGGACTATTCCCCCAAAGAGTAACTGGAAATATGTAGGGCATTTTTGGTTCTTACATGTAAGTAAGAATCCCTATTGGCATTTAACAAGACTCCAAGGATTCTAAAGGTCTTGCAATGAATAGGACTATCCTTCATATTGAAGAATTACCCAAAATGCCAAATGTCAATAATTTAAATGCCAGTAACAATGAATTAAGAAACAATGTGTTTCTCAATCTAGAGTCCATCCAGAGTCAGCATGATGAAGTCATGATTATCATTAGTCACCCAATTTTTAATCCCAGGCATGTCACTTACTAGGTATATTTCAAGTTATTTGGTCCTTAAAACTTCAGTTTTCCCCTCTGCAAAATGGATTTTATCGTATTTTCCAGAAATGAGGCGAGAGTTAGCAATGAGAAATACAAAATGCTAGCACATAGTTGGTTCTTACTGGATGGGAACTAGTCTAATTATTAACAAGTCACTTGAAACCAACATCAGGCCCTACCCTCACTGAAACCTTCTGAGAAGGTTCTTTCCTTCTTATCAAACACTTTTATTTAGGGGGAATTTTCACTGCAAGAAAAAGAGACGTATTCATGTTTCCTCAGGGAGATATAAAGGACGTTTATTGACGAGATACTAACAGTAGGCACTCATGTTGAAAGTGACAGAAACCCCAAGTAAAACTGACTGACTTAATAAAGAGAATATATTTGTTCACATAATTCATAGTCAGCCAAAATCTCCATGTGGACACTTACTGTAGGTAGTACCATGCAAGAGCCAGGAGGGTAGGGTTCTGTTTGCCTTATTTACCATAGTTGACTTTATTCTCATGCTTCATGTGGAGGGCCCTGACAAAGCCAGGACCTTGTCCTCTGAAAACATTGGCTGCTACAGTTCCAGGTCTCTTATATTGCAGAATCCTCCTAGTCGATACCAAGGAAAACATAACTTCTCTCTCCCTGAAACCCCTTGTATCTCATAGGCTTTGGGGGAATTATAGATCCATTCCTGAACCAACCATAGGACCAGAGCGGAAAGTAGAATAAATTGGAACAAAATGATTTGCTTAAGCCAATTAGAACCTACTCCTGTCATTGAAAAGGCTTCCTCATGCTTAAGAATGGAAGAAAAATGGTTTCCCAAAAGATAAGAAAATTGTTAGTAAGAGTGGGAAGGATAATGTAACTCTAAACATGACTGCTAGAGCAATAGGGGGGTTGGGTATGGATTTTCTCAGAATAGAGAATGGGTAGGCAGGCACCTGCAAAGATTACTTTAATGAGATAATGGTTTAACATGTGCCAAGCCTTGATTTCAGCTCTGAGGCTGTAGCTGTGAACAAAATGACCAGGATTCCCACCATGTGAAAGCAGGTCAGTCTTCAGATGGAGGCAAAAGTAAACTATTCTGACACTTGGCAATAAAGACATTCTTGATGTATTAATCAGCTCTTTTTAAAATTTACTTTTCCATGTCTCCTACTCATGTTGCCCAATCAAAAAAGTGATCAGATGAATCAAGTGAGGTTAGTGGCTGTAATTAGTATGCAGGAGAAGCTTCTGGAGAGTTATTTTAAACACAGAGTGCTGGAACCTCCCTAGAGAGTTTCCGGTTCAGTAAGTGTGGTGGGACCTGAGAAATTGCATTTCTAACAACTTCCCAAATGTTGCTGGCCCAGGCACCATCCTTTGAGAACCACTCGATAATACTAAGATCTAGATGACTCCAAAACTCAAACACTATGTAACATAATGCTGCCTTCCCAAAATGTGAATCATGGGGCTCCCTCCATACCTCTGTAATTAATAATTGTTATGCATTAAAAATGGGTTCTATTTGGAATATTTTATTAAAATATGTTATAAACAGATATTCCCTGTAGGACATCTCAAGGTCTTTAATCTATTAATGTGCAACTCTTCAAGAGGTAGATTGTAGGATGCAGTGTTTCTCAAGCTAATCTGATTTTGAAAAGCCCCTTTTCATTGAAGAACAAATCCAGGAACTAGTATTCTAAAACACATAGGCTTTGAAGAAGGCAAATGTTTTTCAGGACTGGTGAGGAGGGCACTTCTGAAATAGAAACTGTTATTATCAATAATGACTGTGGATGTCTGATATTATTTTTGAATTCTAAAAAGAGATTTAGATTATGTTTGTAAACTGGTCTGTTCCTCTGTGCATGATATCCCTTTAATTATATTAAATTCAGAGGCTTCACTTTTACTTTATTAAATCAAGATTAGGGCTTTGATTCGGATCATGTCATTAGGAGGACTCAGTTTGAGTCCCTGTCCCCTTGGTGGGTTAAATAAATGGATGCTCAATCAAAGAGACAGAAGCAGAGCAGACATACAGTAGAAGACATGGCAGAGGAGAGACCTTAGTTCTGATGCTGGAGTCCCAGGTAGAGATGAACCATTTGCCTGATAATTTATAGCTGCAAAGACCAGAGCTCTGAGCAGCTGAGAAGGTCTGGAAAGAAAGGAGCCCTCCAGCCTACAGCTGAGATTGGAAGAAGCTGGGACCATGGAGCCCTAAGAGGAAAAAGAAGGTTGAATCTTCACAGACATTGCCCACCATCTTGCTTCAACACGTGGCAACAGACATTTGGTGAGGAAGTAACTTTGTGCTGGACTCTTTTGGGCCTCATAACTGTAAGCTTCCATCCCTAATACATACACTGTATAAAAGCCAACAGATTTCTGGAACTTTACATCAGCCCTTTGCCTGACTAATACAATTACCTACTCAGTGTGTAAAACTGACATGCTAAGTGAGATGATTGCTAATATATATATACGAAAAACTCAGGAAACTGAATTTCATAAAATAAAACCATTGGCATTTTAAAAATTTAAACTATAAAGGAGAACAGTTTACTGTTCTACTACAGCTTCTTCTTTCTTTTAAACAACACAGAATAGACAATTTTAGGTCATTTCGAGCTTTAATTGTACTTTTCTACTGATTAGAGCATAAGGAGGATCTGAATTGAATTGGGAGTTTGGTTGTTAGCATTATTCATAAAAATATTTAACAATGTCATAACAGGTGACTTTGGTGTAGGAGCAAATATGGCCACTGTAGCAGTTTGATATGACTTATGAATTCCAAAAATAGATATTGGATTATGTTTGTATACTGGTCTGTACCTGGACATGATTAAATTATGATTAGGGCTGTGATTGGGCCATGTCAGTGGCCAAGGGGGCGGGGACTCACAGATAAAACTACATGGCAAAGCAGATGAGCTAGTTGGAATTTTGATGTTGGCGTTTTGGTGCTGGAGTTTTGTGCTGGAGCCTGGGAAATGAACACACAGGAGAAGAACACAGAGGAACAGAGATGACTCCTTAGACACAGCAGAAGCCCTGGGGAGAGAGACAGAGCTGGTCACCTGATAGTCTACAGCTGGCCTTGTGGAGAGATGCAAAGCCTAGAGAGCCTCATAGTTTACAGCTGAACTTGTGGAGAAAACAGAGGAGTTGAGCCCAGAGAGAAATGAACCCTGGGAAGAGAGGAACCCAGGAACCCTGACCCCTGGCCGACTTTGGCAGCCATCTTGCTCCAACACACGGCCAAAGACTTTGGTGAAGAAAGTAACTTATGCTTTATGGCTTGGTAACTGTAAGTTTCTACCGCAAATAAATACCCTTAATAAAAACTAACTGATTTCTGGTATTTTGCATCAGCACCCCTTTGCTAACTAATACAGCCACTCTTCAATAAGTCACATTTTCTTGATAAGGTAAGTGGGACCTGAGTTTAAGGCAGATAGAAACCAAACGGTTTCAGAAAAGCAAACTAAAATTTCCATAAGTCCAGTTTACTTCTCTGGACAAAATTGGAGATGAAAGAGCTAAAACTGATGTCTGATTTTAAACGTTTGCAGGAAAAGACTTTTTAAAATTAATTTATTTTAAGGTCCTGATTTTTAAGTTTATTTTAAACTGTTTTCTATATAAGGTCTTGTACCTTAGATATGGATAGTTCCCTAAGAAAAGTTATGTCCCCCCATTTTGTATGGGTTTAAAGAACAATTTATAAATCCTCTCATTTAGAATTTCCCCCTATTTTTGATCATCATACGTATTGAAATGTAACGATGAGAAAGTTTCCAAGAATGAGAATGAGAAACTAATCTCATTATCTAACAATTAGGTTGGCTAAAATGGTATCTTGGATCTTGAAGGGAGCTGTGCATTTAGGATCTGGTTTAGAAGGTGAAGCAAACTAGAGAGCAGACAGAATCCTAGAAGGAGCTGATAGAGCATTCTGTAACCATCCTGCTAGCATTCTGATTAATTCTTTTCTTTCATCAGAAGTGAAGTATCTGGTCCCACAAACATGTCACTAGTCTACTGAATTACCAACAAGGCTACATTATAAGACATGAACATTTATATTAAGTTCCATGTTGAGTCTTTCTTTGTATGATGCCTTGATGACAAATCTCTAGATTTAAGAATCATCCCTAAAATGCACTGTGTTTGCTCAGTTCTAGCATGTGGAACCATCCATAAATCAAGTGAATATGCAAGCTACTGGAGACTTGAAGATTCAGCAGTTCAGTGGATTTGATAAACATTTTGGACTAGCTTTCAAATATTAAAGATTCAATAAAATTGAAACAAAGTTATACCAAAGGGAAATTTAATTCTTCAATGATGATTATAATTATTTTAGCTGTGAATCCTTTTCCTCAAGTGGCATTTTATCTACAAATTTATATGCTTTGACACAACAGCTAAGGGAAATTTGCAGGAATTTAACAGAAATTTAAATATAATTATTACTTATTTTAGAGCAAAGTCAGTTTTTAATGTATGTTTTTGAATGATATTTTCTCAGAATGAAGGGAAAAAAGGAAATTAGCTGTTAAATTCAATATTAGAGTCTGAAAAAAATGTGGCTAATATATATGTCTTAGTTTGCTGAAGGCTGCCAAGGCAATATACCAGAAATGGGTTAGTTTTTACAGTAAGGATTTATTAATTTACAAACTTACAGTCCCTTAGCTGGGAAAAATGTCCATATCAAGGCATTAGTAGTTCTTTCCCCAAAGTCACATCTGTTAGTGATCCTGGACTCCTGTCACATGGCAGTACACAATGGTGGCATCTGCTGGTCTCTCCTTTCTCCTCTAGGCTCAGTAGTGTTCAGCGTCTGGCTCCTCCTTCCTTGGTTTTCTCTCTCCTGGGTTCTGTTGATATCACCTTCTTGCTCTTGGGGCTTTCTCTCTCAGCTTCTGTAGGTTCCTCTCTGAGCTCCTGAGTCTTTTCTCTCTGTATCTCTGAATTCACCCCATTTATAAAGGACTTCAGGAAGAAAAACAAGACTCAAAACTTTCAATAGGGCCACACCCTATTGAAATTATCTAAGCAAATGGAAGGTCCCATCTATAACAGGCTTACATCACAGGAATGGGTTAAGTTAAGAACATCATTCTTTGGGGTCCACAAAAGACTCAAACTATCACAATATAGTTCACATTTGCTGTAAACATATATCTACCCACTCCAGACTCAGTTTCCTCATTTGTTAAAAGAAGTAGTTGACTTAGAAGATTCATGAGTGCCCTTACATCTCTGGAAGTTATAACGTAGTCATCATTCTGTTTTTCCCTATGAAAACAAAACTTGGATGAGGGGGACCTTCCACCCGGAAAAGGGTAAGTCACTTCCCAAAGTAGAGCACATAGCCTTTACATATGTATACTCAACATGGTTACATGGGCACCCCATGTGATTTCTTTTTCACCTACCACTCTTTACCATTCCTGGGCATCATTCCTGGAATTTCAACTTTTACACCACAGAAGACTGACTAGGGGGGTCCTTCCTACTGTGTATTTAAACGGAAACTCATATGAGGCATAGCATCAAAATAAGATCCATCAGTTTGTTTCCTATCATCATGGCTTCCCATGTCTACAACCTACTGAACACATCCCAGGCTCTGTAAAATAAAACAAGATAATTGGGGGGGGGGGGGGGGAGTGGATATAACAGGAGCAAAAACCTTAATTATACAGTGAGACAGTAAAAAGGGAATTGTAGTTTTTAAAAAATACATAACTGGAGATTTCCGTGATGCACAGGATAATGAATACCAGAATAAATTATGGACTAAATACAATCCATGGTTTTACCAGAAAGGACATGGAACTACAGAGATAGGGACTGATTGTTACTGAACCGAATGACTTCAATATGACTACTTCAGGTGGTACTGAAGTGATGAGACCATAAATTTGTTAACATTAAATCTTGCCAGAGATAGAAAAAATAAGTCAAGATGTCATATTTCCCACCCCCAGGGCCTTCAAGGGAGGTGGGAGAATGAGCAGCCCAAAACAAGCAAATATTTCTCTCTGAGGACTTATGTAAGCATGTGTGTATATGCGTGCATGTGTAAGTGATGACTCTCAGTAAGGAAACCACAAGCCTCTGCACGCAGTGGTGGAAAACCAAGCTCATATTTCCAAAACAAAGACACACTGGGCAGCAGCAGGAGGCCTGACAGAGAAGCAGCACAGCTTTCAAAATTGGAGGCACACGTGTTATTGCTCCCCTCTGCAAAGGGATGGTTCTGGCAAATGACTGTGGTGGGAAATATAACCCTTTGCAAAAGTCACATAATCAATAGGCTAGTACCTCTTTCCCCCTAGATAAGAGCACCTCTGCAAAGAATGGGAACACAGAACTAAGAAAGGAAGTCCTGGAATATTTTAGGTCCTTGAGTCTAGGGGCTTTCAGTTTCTTCTATATTTCCCGTCATCAGAACAGAAGGATTTTACAATACATTTGGATATTGGGCTTTGAAAATTATCATCATCACCATGTTCAGCTAGAAATGTAATTTCCACTCATCTTATTTTTAATTGCATCTTTGTTTATTCAGAGAATGGGAAAGTTAAAAGAAATCTTAAAGGAACTATCTAGCAAAAAGCACTTCAGTTTACACATGAGGAAATTGGCATCAAAAAGAACCTTAAAAAAAAAAAAAAGATTAAAAGGCTAATTTGGGGTACAGCTAGCACCAGAAACCTTTCTCTGATTCTTTCTCTGAGCAAGTGCTCTTTTTTTTCCTGTACCATCCTATTAAGACATATTATTATAGATATACTTGATTAAAATTTTAAAATTTCTTATTGTCACTGTCCTTAATATGACATACTCTAAAGCTAGATCTCTCCCAGAAGAACTAATAACCCTCCCCTTTAGAATCTTACAATCTAAGTCATATAGTATATGATATTTATAATGGTTTATATGGTAATCATCAAGGCATACTGATTCTTTTGAACTCTACTCACCTCAAGCTTAAACTTGGCCTGAGCAGAAGGCAGATAGATGGACAAAGAACTTTTGCAGCTTTTGCTATGGACTTTAGATTGATTGTTCAATCAGGAACATGGTTACAACATTGTCCTCACAAAGGTATATAAAATATTTATCCCATGTTATGTTCTTTCTAAAAGTTACAATGAAAAGAGGTCTCTGGCACAATGTGTGAGCCCACAGGTGACAATGGCTGAGGAAGAAGCCGGAGTCCCGAGTAAAAAGGAAGCTGAAACTCAAAGCAGGCACTGCAGGTTTGCATACGAAATCAGAGCAAAGCTATAAGGAAATATGTAGCCCACGGTTATGAGACATCAGTGATTCATTTATCAAAAAAAAAAAGAGAATAAAAAGGGTAGAAAAATCTCATTGAGTATTATCGGTCTCAAATTTTACCAATAGATTTATGACTTTATTTTAGTTAGGAGGGTAATAACAATGTCACTTACGATGCTATATTTTATATCTGTAAGTATGCCTGTAGTTAATAGAATTCATCAGGCAGTAGGTTTGGGCACTATTTAAAACATGGGTCAGAGGGGCATTAATTCTATTCAAAATGTCCATCTGTTGCTGCCCAACTTGCGCAGAGGGTTGCATAGCAACCCGTGGTACTGCATGGATATGGTTGGCCTCCCTGTGTTGCTTTTGTTTGCCCTCTGAGGGAGTTGCCCTTGATGGAGAAACAGTAGGTATTCTTTTATTTATATATTTATTTATTTTTTTGGCTGGAGCTTGGCCTGGTGAGTGGGGGCTCATTATAGCCTGCTGAGCTAGATAGCATTGTAAGGCAATAGCTGACATATGAATGTAATTTATCTTCCTGGCATGATTCTTAGTCCCAAATTGATCCCCAAATTCCTAAGTCCATGGAAGTATAGCAATTTTTAAAAATCAGGACCTTTTACTTTTACACCTAGGTAAAGCAAACAGCAGAACAGATAGAAGGTTCTGGAAGTCTGATTCAATTTTTGTGGTACTTAAAGCTATATTACTCAACGTCAGCATTTTTCTTAACCTGTGGATTTTTCTATTCTCCAAACCAGGTAATCCATTAAATTAAAAGAGCCCTCAGGAAATCAGACATTATTAAAGGCCACTTTGCCACATGTATCAAATCTGAATGCATATATTATCTTGACCATTGCTATACTTTTAACTGTTCAGTAAAATTGGAAATGAATTTAAGCATCTGTAGTCTTACATAAAGTAAGCCTTTACATGGTTTACTTGATTTCCATTTTCAGCTGCAAATTTGGGAATCAAAGTCTACCAATGTGACCCCCTAGTTCTGATGAAACTCTACAGCTATCATTTGATTCTTAGGTATGACTGTGGGCCTTTGATATATAATTGCCTTAACAAGTCATTGCAATTCAAATCCATCGATGAAGTGCTCTTGAGGAAAACAAGATTTTGACAGAACTGAAAAAACCATATTTTAAGAAACTGTTACACACCTTGAACTGTGTAGCAGTATATAATTGTGAGGTCAGAATGTTTTCTGTCAGTTTTTAAAAATTTGTCTTAACTTCATATTTTATTCATGATATAGTTTGAGAATGCTTTCCCTTTATCTTCTATGAATCTTTATATATTTCAATATTATGCAGTTCTGACATTTTTTTATTTATAAACTTTAAACTAACTTTTTAATAAAGACCTGATAATCAAGGGAACCCTTGAGAACTCCTCTTAAGTGTTTTTGAGGGGAAGTGGGTAATAAGAATAATACTCTTTACTATGTTGCTGGAAGACCAGTTGTTGGATACTGCAAAAAATTTTTAGAGTAACTGTGGGTTTCCAGCAAAATTATGCAAGAAGCACAGTGTTCCCTATATATCCTCTCCCAAGCACACAGTTTTCCCTGAGGATAAAATGTTAAAAATGTTAACATTTTGCATTAGTGTGGAAACTTTGTTACAATTGATGAACCAATATTATTATCATCATAATTTAATTATACCCATAATTTACATTAGGGTTCATTTGTGTTTTAGAGGTCTATGTTTATTTTTGTTATTCTCATAAAATATATACATGCATAGAATTTCCCATTTTAACCACCTTTAAGTATACAATTTAGTGGTGGTAGTTACATTCACAATGTTGTGCTACCATCACCACCATACCAAAATTTTTCCATCACACCAAACAGAGACTCTGTGCCGATTAAGCATTAACTCCTCATTCTCCATCCCAACCCCTGGTCCCTAGAAACCTGGTTTCTAATTTCTGACTCTATGAACTTGCATATTCTAATTATTTCATCTAAGTGAGATCATAAAATGTTTGTCCTTTTGTGTCTGGCTCATGTCATTCAACATGACATCTTCAAGGTTTTTCCATATTGTAGCATCTATCAAAACTTCAGTTGAATAATATTCCATTCTAAGTGTATAATCTATTTTGTTTTTCCATTCATTCTTTGGTGGAACTTGAGCTACTTTCATCTTTTGGCCATTACGAATAATTCTGCTATGGGCAGTGTACAAATATGTGTTTGAGTTTCTGCTTTCAATTCTTTACAGTATATACCTACAGGTGGGACTGCCAGATCATATGATAATTCCATACTTAATTTCTTGAGGAACCACCTAATGGTTTTCCACGGAGGCTGCACCATTTTATATTCCCACCAACAATGACAAGTGATCTATTTCTCCACATCATCTCCAACACTTGTTATTTTCTGTGGTTTTGTTTTGTTTTTGTTTTTTGTTTTTAATTCTTAACCATTCTAGTGGGTGTGAAATGGTATCTCCTTGTGGTTTTGAATTGCTTGTTCCAAATGGCTAATGATGTTGAAAATCTTTTCATGTACTTATTGGCTGTTTGAAGGAATGCTATTCAAGTCACTTTGCCCACTTTAAAATTGGGCTGTCTTTTTGTTGTTGAGTTGTAGGATCTCTTTATATGTTTGGATATTTAACCCTTATTAGATACAAAGGTTTCTAAATATTTTCCCCCATTCTGTAGGTTGTCTTTTCACTTTATTGATAATGTCCTTTGATGCCCAAGTTTTTAATTTTAATGAGGCCCAATATATCTAGTTTTCCTTTTGCTGCTCATGCTTTTCGCTTATAGGATAAAACTCCTTTGATTAATAAAAGGTCATTAAGATGCTGTCTGTGCTTTCTTCTATAAGTTTTATAGTTTCAGTTTTTTTTTTTTAAAGATTTTTAAAAAATTTATTTCTCTTCCCTTCCCTACCCCTAGTTGTCTGCTCTGTATGTCCATTTGCTGTGTGTTCTTCTGTGACCGCTTCTATCCTTATCAGCGGCACACTGAATCTGTGTTTCTTTTTGTTGCAGTCATCTTGCTGTGTCAGCTCTCCATGGTGTGGTGCCATTCTTGGGCAGGCTGCACTTTCTTTTGCACTGGGCAGCTCTCCTCACTGGGCGCGCTCCTTGCGCATGGAGCTCCCCTATGCAGGGGACACCCCCGCATGGTACGACACTCCTTGTGCACATCAGCACTGCATGTGGGCCAGCTCCACACGGGTCAAGGAGGCCCAGGGTATGAATCGCAGACCTCCCATGTGGTAGGAGGGCACCCTATCCATGGGCCAAGTCCGCTTCCCCAATTTTAGTTCTTATAATTAGGTCTTTAATCCATTTAGAGTTAATTTTTGCATATACTATGAGGTGGATGTCCACTTTCATTGAGATGTGGATAAACAGTTTTCTCAACGCCTTTTTTTGAGGAGATAATTCTCTCCTCTTCGAGTGGACTTGGCACTCTTGTCAAAAATCAACTGGCCACAGATGTGAAGGGTTATTTCTGAGCTCTCATTTTGATTGCTTTGGTCTTTATGTTTGTCATTGTGCCAGTACTACACTATTTTGATTACTGTCATTTGGTAGTAAGTTTTAAAATCGGGAAATGTGAGTTTTTTTCAAGATGTTTTTACATATCTGGGGCCCCTTATGAATTTGATGATTGGCTTTACCATTTCTTCAAAGAAGTCTTCTGGAATTATTTTTCAAACTGGAAATGTAACCTGTAAACAAGTAATTATAGAGTATACCTTCCATTTAATGTTTAGTAAGTTTTATTTAAGTAATACAATAAACTTCATTAATTTGAACTTTTCTAATTTGAAATTTAAAACAACTTCACTTGGAAAGGAAAGTTTAAGTAATCCATGAAAGAATGCAAGGAGAATATTGAAGCTAATTAAGAAAACACATTGTATTGAAGCACTTTAAAGGTATAGTGCTCTCTAAACATAGCAGGCCCACAATAGTTATTAAACACATAATGAACATTAGAAGCCTCACTTCTTTCTAATCACTAGTTACATGTTAATTACTGTAAAAAAATCCTTATTTTTGCAAATTGGTCAGTTTAGTTCAAGCAAATTATTTGTGCCTAAGCTCTATCCTGTACTGATAAGAGGTGAATTCCCTGTGGAGATTCCTTCTCTTGCTCAGTTCTGCATTCCCCAAGACCATAACACAATGTTTGGTCAAGTTTAGCACTTGTCAAATATTTGTAAAATTCATCAGCTGCATGATGATAATTCAGTTGTCTTAAATTCAATTTTTTTCCACTAATTTGTCCTGATCCTTCTCACAATTAGTCTGAGTTTTACTATACTTCCAAAGAGCAAACTGTATACTCCTCTATTATATTAACATCACAAATTTAATTTTAGTACCAATAAGGATGCAAATATTTTCCATTTGTAATTGGTAGTCAGTGGTACTCAAAACCATTCCCTCTTCTGGCCCCGATGCATACTGCTGTGCAACTTTAGCCTTGTTTAAGAGAATGGTACCCCCTGGAGCTGTGCCATGTGGTAGTCTGCTCATATGCTTTCCTGGCTCAGGACAGAGAAAATCCAATTCATAAGATTCCCCTTCTGCTTCACAGAGATTTATAAATCAGCATTATTTTTTAAAAGATTGTAAAGATAGAACATTCTTCTTAGACTAGGAAAGAATGAGGACATCTAAGTTTTAGTTTATGCCTCCAATTTTGTCAGAACAGAATTCAAACTACTTTTATAGTATTAGAATTTTATGTTGGACTTATACTTCTCAATGAATCATATTTTGAAATATTTTTATTAGGTTAATAATAGTCTTTGAAATTATTCACTGAGCAATTAATAGTTTTGTCCATACATATTCATATTTAATGACTGCTGTAAATAATTCATGATGTTTCCACTTTCAGTGTGAATGTTTAACTTGTTGTGACAAGATGTGGGTTCTAGCATCAGATTTTCTAATTAGCTGTATGGCCTTAGACAAGTCATTTTAGATCCCTGCCTTCAGCCTCTCAAACAGGGTTAGTAACACCTTTTTTTTTCAACCTACCTTATATGTAAGCAGACATAAGATTTATGTGAAACTATTTTGCTAAAGTCATTTAGCAAATGTTAAACTAATATATGTAAGGTTTTATCAATTTAACGATTTTCTAGTATTTGGCTGATATTTTCATAATTTAACCAAAATAAGATTGCATACTTTCAGAACTACAAAATTCAATAGCTATACAAGGTGAATTAAGATAGTAAAGCTAGTTATTATAATACATGCATTCATTGATGTTCTCATTTAATTACATTAAGAAATAATAGTTTTAAAAATAGGTGAAAATTCATGAAAACATTCCTATTTATTTTAGCTTAGGAGTTCTTGCCCATGTAATGGATTGTCTGGCATCAATCACTGTGTCAGGTACTGTAACAGTTATTATGTCCATAGACTTTGGCAAGCATATTTGACAACCCAACCATGATGTGTCAATTCGTCCGTATGTTAGATCAACCACATAATATACCTCATCAATGACTGCTTATGACTTGTCAAATATGTACTCTTCAAAGATAAGGTCACAGGCAGAGCAAGCTAAGGTTGCCTCACATTTACCAGTTATCAATTTAATTATGCTATGTCTTGGTGCGATATTCTTTCTCTTTCGTGTGCTTGAGGTGTGCTGAATTTCTTGGATCTCTGGGTGTATGATTACCATCAAACCCTGTCAAAGACTAAAGGGGACTCCTCTGAAGATTTCTGAAGTATACACACTCTCTCCCTTTTCCTTTCTGTAACTCCCATCTCTCTACCATTCTGCTCTGACTATTTTAGCTGCATTGACCTCCTCAAAAATCTACCCCATCTCCACATCTCAGTAAGACTATAAAGCTCTGTGCTGTGTGTAGAAACTGCCTGTAAGTAATAAGCTGGGCAATTACTGAATTCACTTAGCTAACAAGTCCTGTCAGGAACCAGGAAACACTTTTAGGAGTATAAATGGAGAAAAATTTTGTTTTGGCATAAAGATCTATAAGGATGTATACGAAAAAATTTATCAACATGGGCATTCACCTGTAGCTCAGGATTCAATGATCTGAAAAGGACACCGTTAAGTTATTCTACTAGTCTGCTAGGATGACTCCTTAAAGCTTGAGAATCAATATTAGTTATTGGAAATGAGGTGAATATAAAAAGTACTGAATAAAGTGCAGAGAGTAGAAAGCTCAAAGAGGTGGAAATATAAAGTGAAATTACTATGTAAGAACCAAAAATCTACCACCTGACATGTATGCTGAGCACCAGAGATCACTCCATTCACTAAGGCAATAAGAAATGTGCTGGTGATGGTAAGTAGACATCAGTTTGATTGCCTTGATTTCTGAAGAAGGTCAGGTGGGTCCACTAATGTTATTTGAACCATGTGAACAAAAAGTGATAATTCTCTTAAGGTCCTAGTATGACACATGTATGCTAGAATTTAAAGATAAACTTTGCAAAGTTTCACTGGTGGTATTTTTAGTTGTTCTGTGGTCTGGGAGATGTCAGGGCATCATCTTTAAGATAAAGAATGAATTGCTGTAACTTCCTTCTGCTAAGAATAAAGCACAGCACTTGCCAAACTCTTTGGATTTTGGAGGAGGATGTAACACCTACTTACTCACCAGGTCCCTCAGGAAGCAGCCAGCAAGCCTGGTTTCTGCAATAGGTCCAAACTGTTATGCAAGCCTTCTCACTATTCATACCATGGCCCTGTAGGTTTGGTGGCACTAGGGATGTTTGTGGTGCATAAAGATGCTGTGTGGAGTCTCTGGCAAGTCCCAAAAGGCAGTTTCAGTGCAAGTGCCTAGGTTTCTGGGCAAAGGGCATGACTTTTGAATTAGAGAAGTTCTTGCTGTTTAAAAAGCCCATGTATAGGACTGAGCACTTGATCCTGGGACATCAAGGAAATATGAGTTAACACAATAGGTGAACTTTTGGCCCATGGGAATTGGAGGCTGACAGATAAATTCTTCCCTTCTGTGCCTAAATAGACTGCCTTCACGTAGAGTTGTTGGTACAGTTTCTCAGAAGATGATCCTGTGATATTGAGTGACCAATTACACCAGATAGTTGGTAACATTCTCAGTGGGGTCTTGCATCTGTCCTGTCTCATTCCCCCTTTCTCTCACTTCTGATTTCCTGTGATAGCATTTTCTAATAAATTAGCAGCATACAAGCATTTGCCTCAAGCTTCGCTTTCTGGCAGAACTCATGATAAGACAATTTCCTGCTTAAGACTCTTCAGTGGCTGAATCACTGTTACCTCTACTTTTCTGCTCCCTTCTCTCACCTCGAGATGCCTTGCAATTAAGACTTCAATGATATCAAACTTCACCCAGAAAACATGCTGCCTCATACCCTACAGCCTTGGTTTATGCTTTGCATTCAGCCCCCTCTCTTTCCATTTAATGATCTTAGAGTAATCAATTTCTCCTTTTCTCTTGCTTAGTGGCTCTTAAATTAGGGGCAACAATTCGACATTTACCTTAGAGGGGTAAATGCCTTAGACCACTTATGCACTAGAAACTTCACCAACGTGGCAGGGCCATGGACCTTCATGGAATTTCCTTCCCACACTCTGCAGGCATGTGTCATACTATAGGCCTCAAGGAGCCCTTGGGAGACAACAGTAGGAAGAGGAATAGATCACCTTGAGCAGTAAAGGAGGTTTTGAGGGCTGATTGGGTACCTGGATGCTGGAATTTAGACTACTGAATGAAGTGAGGGAGATCCAGACTACACCCCCCTTTCCCCCCACCAATGAACTCACATAAGAGGGGGTAAGCTTGAAGAACAGATTGAAGAAATTTGTGCTCTACTTTGGGAGGAAGGAAAGAGGAAGCCTGCAAGTACAGACTAGAAAAATTTACTCAACAGAGGAATCAAAGTTACATTTTAGAAAAAAAATGAGTGTGGCTCATTACAGCTCAAGCGACTTACGCTTTACTCAAAGAGTCATAACATTTAGAGTAAATGTGCTTTCCACTTGGGGTGAAATAAACTGATTCTTCCTTTAGTTCAGCAAATATTTTGAATGCTTTATCTTTGTTAAAGAGCTTTACTAGGAGCTGAGGGTACACAGATGAACCACAAAGCATCTCTGCCCTCAGGGAACTCACAGTCCATTGTGGGACATAGATCAGTCACATCGATAGTAACTGGCTAACATGATAGGAACCATCGGACATGACCTGGTCCAGAGTGAGTATGTAGAGAAGGCTGTGCTGTGACCCTTATTCTCTAATACAGAGCAAGATAGGGGGATTGTGAATGGAGATACAGACTCCCTCTAGCAAGTAGGACCAAGAATCAGCCATAAAAATGAATGAAGCTCTGATATTTGCCGTAACATGGATGAAACTTGAAGACATCATGTTGAGTGAAATAAGCCAGACATAAAAGGACAAATATTGCATTATTTCACTTATTTGAAATACCTAGAATAAGCATATTCACAGAGATAGAGAGCAGAGTACAGGTTTCCAGGATCAGAAGGTAGGGGAAGAATGGGGATTTACTCCTTACTGGCTATAGAGTTTTGGTTTGGATTAGAGAGTTTTGGAGCTGGTGGTGTTGATAATACAGCATTGTGAATGCAATGAATGCTGCTGAATTGTACACTTGAAAATGGTTAAATGGGAACTTTTGAGTTTATATCAGTTATCACTATAAAAAGTCATAAGTAATTAAATAAATAAGCACCATAGACTGAGTATGTATGTGAACTCAGCATATTCTTCTGAAAAGATCTGCTGGGTTTTGAGGAATGTGGGTCAATTTCAGCATCATTTTCAGTCCCCTTTTTCTCTGATAACATGTTTTTGCTCTCTTTCCTGCTCTTTTGTAACTCAGTAAAAGATTGTTATATATATTGGGAGTGTTTCTATCACCTTTTCTGCTTTGTTTGCCATGTATTTAGTTAATTTTTAAAAACATCTTTGAGATAGTTCATTACAGGTTTTAGTGGTCTTATGAAAGTAGCCTCTTTCACTGGTGTTTTATAAACAAATCAATGAGCTTTCTTTTCCATTTCAGTATTTGAGTTCTGAAAGTGCTTTTTTAAAAACCCACTGCCACTCTCCCCAAGCACCTTCCTCCTCTCTCATTGTTAATTCTGTTTGCCTAAAGTCTTAAATAAAGCCCCTCCTATGCTATTTTGTGCATAGGTAGAAGGGAGAGATCTCTATCCATCTGAATTCTTGCCTATTTTAGTCCTTTCCTCCCAGGAGTGACTATACAAATTATTAAGACTTCAGACCACTTCGAGCACTGTTTGTTATTGAAGAGGGTAGTTTACTTCACAGTTCTGGAGGTTCACACATCTAAAATTGAACAGTTTATACAGTCAGAAAATTGTATGTGGCTGTAGTTTGAGGCTGGAGTACATTTGGATGGAAGCAGTATATGTCAACTGAATGCAGGTAGCAATAAGCACATGTGTACCCGAAGACAGACGAGCAAATTTGCCTCCTTATTTCCTGCTGAACTTAGAGCCTCTTTTGTCTTGGGTTGTCTTCCAGCAAACAAAGAAGCCACTTGGCCACACAGAGCTCACATTTTATTTATTTAGTTCCCCCCTGTAGTGTTTTCAGACCAAACTGCCCTACACGAAGGAATCATGTCTACTGATTAGTAAGGCCAGACTGTTGCTTGGAAAGTTTCCTTGTGACCCCTGCAACAGATTAATTGTTTGCCATGAGGAAGTCTCTTAACCTTGTGGTATTTCCCTTTATACTCCCCAAATGGAAGATAATAATACTGGAAAAGAAAAATGACTTGATATCCACAAATGAGGAGCATCCCTTCAATGTTGGTATATACGTAGGTTTCCTGATACAATAATATTAGCATGTCCTATTTAAAATAATTTAAGGGAATTCTAGAACATGGCTCTCTGGATAATAAAGCAATCTTTCAAGGTGTTGCCAACTTGTCCAAATATTTTATTCCATCCGATAAGAAATTTGTGGTAGAAGGTATTTTAACTTTTCTTACTATTTTGGGAACATGTTTACAAATAATTAAAAACATGGCTTTACCCAAGCCAGGAGGTTGAGAGTGCACATTTTGCATTTTAAAAATGGAATATAAAATGTGAAGAACATAACAGTAGTTCATATCAGGAATATAAACGATGAATGCTTATTTAAAATGTCAGTGTTTGAGGTTTGGTTCATAACTATGTCTTACATGAAGCAGTAACTGGGAATGGGTGTCAAAAACTAGAAAGCAAAAAACCAAAGAAGTTAAGCCATTTATTAACATAGTGTTTGAAAATACTGGTAACAATGCCTTTAAAGAAAAGACATAGAAAACTATATAGTTTTACAAATGAA
The DNA here is from genome assembly GCF_030445035.2 of Dasypus novemcinctus. Taxonomy (NCBI): domain Eukaryota; kingdom Metazoa; phylum Chordata; class Mammalia; order Cingulata; family Dasypodidae; genus Dasypus; species Dasypus novemcinctus. The sequence goes on from NC_080687.1 coordinate 59,484,924, forward strand.
AGGCTAGGCTTGTGTGACTGACACAATGAAGTTTTACACAATTAGTTTTTAGAAAGCAGAAGGAGCACTGTAGCAGTAAATGAGTGCTGACCTCAGCAAACATTACAGAGTAACAGAGCTTCCAGAATGGTCACTGTATTTGTATGCAATTCCAATTTAAAAGATCCAAACATTATCATTTACAGACAGGTTGCCAATCTATCATAAGAGGGTAATTTATTTTAGACAACGACAAGCACTCAAATGTATCAGGATTCGAGAGAAAAAATACTGATTTCAATCAGGTCATTTTCAGTCACATATTTAATCCAAAATCTGTAAAAGTAACTCATATGCCTCCTTAAAGCCCATTGAAGATACTTAAACTTCAGAACAATAATTTAAACCATTTTTTTTCTGTAGAATTCAGGTGCATGATATTTGCCAAATAAAATTTTCATTCAGTTTCTAATATTCCTTTTTGAAAGGAATTTAAAAGAATGAAACACCACTAATAAAACAGACTACCATATTTTATGCTGTTTTATATATATTGAAAGGGGAATGATATCGATTTATATTTATTTTTATTTTAGGGTGTTAATTTATTTTCATTCAGCAAATACTTATTGAGGTCCTACTATAAGTCAGAGATTATTCCAGGATAATTGCTCAAAGAAATTAAAACCATTGATTACATCTATTTTTGGAAGGTATGCAGGAAGAAAGGTATGTGTTCAACCATTAATGTTTGAAATTTCAAGTTGCTACCTATGTCACCTTATTAAAAATACGTTGGGTACCACACTGTCTTTGATAACCTTCTCAATTATATTTATAGGTAACCCCAAAAATTATTCTTAAAAGTCCATGTTATAGTTAACAACTCATTACCTTAAAGTACCTTAAATACTGGCATCTTGTTAATGATGCGTCTACATAGCTATGCCAGCATTATAGACAGACACATTCTATCCATCAAATGGTGTGTATTTATTTATTAATTCCTTTTGGTTATTAGGGTGGACAAGTCGATGCTGGAGTAACAAATTAACTCTGAAATAGTAATGGCTTATTAAAACAAAGGTTTCTTACCCATGCTACATGTTCATCATGGGCCCATTCTAAATAGTCACTCAGTGACTCTGGTGGTCGACTCCGCCATCTTCAGCTCTATAAGCTCCTAAGTGGCTTTGGCAGGGGAAAAGGGTTCTGGAAGTTGTTTCACTGGTCATTAAATTATCCAGCTTGTCTTCTCACAATCTATTAGCCAAATTAGTCACATGGCACCGCCTCCCTGTGAATGGGAAGCCTAACTCTCCATGTGCTCTGAAGAAGGTAGAACTAGAATTGGGTGATCACTTCAGTTCTCTATGAAATTTTGTTTTGAGGATGTGGAGTTATGTTCAAATGTAAGTCTGAATCATATACGGTGATAGTCCAGAAAAAAGCTACAGAAACATTAAATTCATTCAATAAAGACGGTTCTATAAAGGAGATTTAGACACCAGTTAAAGAGGTTAAAAAGAAAGGAGATAAAAAGTTTCAAGATGGCAGCTGTAGAATTCTGTTTACTGTGACAAATAAGCTGTGGAGTTATGTTATGAAAACAGTGCATAGGAATTGCAAGGGAGGAACAAAAAGTCAGCTAATAAGGATAAAGGAAGCAGAAGAGGCCATTATCAAAGTGATGCAGTATAATATGGCATTTAAAAATGGTACAGTGAAGAAGAAAGGAATGGAATATGATTTTATTACTTAGACTGACATTAAGCAGCTGTGGCTGCTGCTGAGTCCTCATGTTTATAGGAAATCCCAAGTACAGTTCTATAATTTGGCATAACATGCTTTAAGATTTAGCTCGAAGTCAGGCAATTAGCTACAGCCCTGAATTCTGAATAAGATTTTAGTGTGTTTTTACTTGAAGTATTGAGATCTTCCTGAAGTTCTTTTTTCTCTAAAAATACCACAGTTACAGAATAAGCATTACAAGAAAGCTCATGTATATCTTTAAATTACCTACCTTTAACAACTGCCTTATTTTGATTTTTTCACACAGAGGCACCTTCAGACACTTCATACCTTGTTATGAGTCCAACATGTATAAACGAGACTTGTCTGTAAAGAGCAAAAGCTAAAGAGCAGATTTCCCAGGAAAACTATAGTCAAATGGTAGATATCACCCCATTAACTATAAAGTTAGATGTCATAATATATTTAAAATATATTGTAATTTTTAGTTTTTTGTTTCAACTTGGCTGGGCTATATATAGTATCCAGTTCTTCAATCGAATACTGATTAGGTGTGGTTGTGAGGGTATTTTGTAGATGTGGTTAACATCTACAATCAGATGATTTTAAGTAAAGGAGGTTGTTTTCAATAATGTGGGTGGGCCTCATCCTATCAGTGGAAAGGTTTTGGAGACAAACACTGAGGTTTCCCTTAGAAAGAATAAATTCTGCCTCAACACTGTAGTATCAACTCCTGCCTGAGTTACTGGCTTGCCAGCCTGCTGGACTTGTCAGACCTGCAATCATATATAAGTCAATTATATGTTACCCACTATTAATTTCTTTTTCTTATATTGGGTGACTGGATCTTCTGCTATAATTATTGTACACTATATTTAATATATTGCTTTTCATCTGCAATACATATTATTTAGTGAACACGTATATGAACATGCTATTATATTAACACTATAGAAACATTAACAGTTGAAACTCACTTTAAAATCAAATTTGAGAATTCATCTTAATTCTTATTTTCAGTAAATGTATGTATATTATGACATTTTAATATAATGACTTGAACAGGCATGTATATAAAAGTTATAAATCATTGCCAAAGGCATATTGTTCTGAAAAGTATAATTGTAAGGAAAGGGCCAAAAGCTGATTTCAGTCATTGAAAGAATTTCCTTTAAAAAACTCTTCATTTCTGAACTATAATGATTATCTCTCCCTGCAACATAAACTATGGTTACAGATTTAATGAAGAGAAAATCATATAAGATAAGAAAGATCTGGATGATTAATTGTCCCAAAGTTTTTTATCTTGAAAAATACACATTTTAAATCATCTACTTTTCTCATGACTCAGCTAATATTTTAGCTTACATATATTTTATCAATAAAACAAAGCATTAAGTGTAGCATCTAAGAAGACACGTAAGTGCTATTTCTAGATTATTATCCACATGACAAGGACTTTAAATAATGGAAGAGTGGAAGTGCAAATTAAGAATTGATTTTTCAAGTTATCTATTTTAGTAAGTAGGACCAAAAAATTAAAGTATTATTCCCAAGATGCAGTTTGTTAAGAAAAATTGGCATTTAGCTAAAAATTATTTGGAAAACGATACAACACCCTCCATAGCTATTTCTCTTATACCCCCCACCCTGACAGTTTAAATCATGGTGTTCCTAAGTTCCTCAGCATTCTGTTCTGGTCCCATTCTAAGATGACTCTCTTCACAATCCTAGACATCATAATCTATTCCCATGATTGTAACTTTAATCACCGTCTATGTGCTGGTGACTTTCAAACACTGCAAACCCAAAGAGCCACCTGCCTTTAGGATGTTTCCATCTCACTGTCCCACAGGTGCGTCAAAGTCCATTTTTTTTCAAAATTGGTCTCATCACTCACCATCCTCCACCGCTACGTTGGCCTCAGCAACTACACTCTGCCTTCAGTGGTATCAAATTCAGTGAGTGACACCAATACATTCTAAATTGTTCTTGGCATCACCCTCGGCTGTCTCTCTCTCTCTTCCTACTTCTCCCTCCCAACACACATTTAATCATTGCCAAGCATAGCAGTGTAATCTCTTAAACAACCCTTTTATCTTTTCTTTTCCACATAATATCAGCAAACATGTTCATACCAGGTCTCCTCAGTTAAATTACTGTAACTACCTCCTAAGTCTCTCCATAGCTCTAGTCTTGCCCCTTCTAATCTATTCTACTCATATATATCCTTAAAATGCAAATTGGAATATGCTAATAATGTCCTCATCAAAATTCTTCAACAACTTCCTATCATGGGTTGGATAAAATCCAAAATTCTAGATTCATCATGTTCTTCATGATCTTTGGTCCTTCCCCAATTTACACTCTAGCAACAACAAACTCAGGCCCTTATAGATGCTGTAAGTTGTGAATTTATAACTAAGTTTTTTTTCCTATTTGGAACATTCTTTATTTCTTTATTTGGTCAATTATGGATTCCAATGTGGATATCAATTCTTCTGGGAGGCCATTTGTTAAAACTTTCTCCAAATTTGGGATTGGTATGATCTCTTATGTTGAAAATTGTATACTATTTTTAATAGCGTAGTGATTATCACATTTTATCATAATTATATACAGGCACTCCTTACACTGCGTGGCTCCAATACGCATAAATTTTAGTTACCCTGGTTTAGTTAAATGACACCAGCCTCTAATAACATGGTTCAAATTTCAAAAATCACCATGGTATAATAACTTTGAGTAACTGTACAAAGTGTAAACTTTGCGGCTAGCTCTCCAGTCCACAAATCGCTGCATAAATATCGTGTATCACGATCCATGACCAATCACATCACTTCTTTCTAAGTCTGCTGGTGATTGGCCACTGAGCATCTGTGATTCAATTCACTGCAGACAACAAAGAACATAGTTGTGATGCCTCCTTGTCTCCCTGTAATTAACACACATGTCATTTTAACCAACGGATAATCAAAAGAAGGACTTGGACAACAAAAGTGAAAATGAAACGAAGAAACAAAAAGTGATAACATTGGAAGTTAAGATAGAATTGAACACAAATGGAGTTTTAGTAAAATAGCTGGCTGAAAATGTTGATACTGCTATTGTCTGGAAAACTCTAGATATGATACTAGAGGATAATAGTGAAGGCAAACTTTGACATAAATAAGGAAATGGTTGTGTTGGAAAGAAGGAGAGTTATCCCAGCAAAATCTTGCCATTAAAGGAACTCTCAGAGATGTTTCATTTAAAGTGTTAAGAGTTAAATGTTGGAAGTTGATCCCAGCTTAAATGATGCTTGCTTCATATCAAAATGAGAAGAAGTCTAGCACAATTCAAACTATTCTTTGTAAGTTTTTTTTACAAAAAAAAAAACCCACCACTTTAATGCTTAATGTAAATTACAGTGTACTAAATATTAGTTTTATTATTTTTTTCATTACCCTATACATCAATATCCAACAATAAGAGAATTTCTAATGTTCTGACAATAATTTTAAAGATCACATACTAATCATAATTCTTTCCATTGATTATGTAGATTGTATTGTACATTTTCAGCTTTTACAGTCATTTTTTTCTGTATCATACTACCATACAAAGTGAGGCCTGTCTGTACGTAATTATCTCATTCTGCCACTGACTTTCATCATTGATTCTAGTATATAGCACAGTACCTGAAAAAATATAGTTAGCACTCCATAAATACTAGTTGAATTGAATTGAAAGGATATATTCTTTATCCTATAAACTAGTTAATATGAAGCAATTCCCAAAGGAAATTGACTAAGGTATAGCACTGTTTGCCAGAATAAAATTGGAGACAATCTATTATTCAATATGAAGAGAAAGTAAATTACTGTATATTGAAATTTTTCATAGTGGTAGGTTCTATTTTCCTCTTTTGGAAAAAATAAACCTTAATTTAAAAAAATTAGTTCTAAGGTTATTACCAGCCAAGACACAAAATAGAACTACAAATGTTGTATATACATTTCTAACTTATTTATTTGCACATCCATAACATTAGTATCTGCCACATGCTGCTTTCGGTTTTGTTTTTTTTTTTTAGGACGCATGGGGAAATGAACTCAGGAGGACCTGGTATGTGGGAAAAAGGCCCTCAACCACTTGAGTTACACCTCCTCCTTGATTACATGCTGTTTAAAGAACTTTGCATTATCTCATTTAAATGTTACTTCTCTATTGACTCCAGCTTCTCATGACTCTGCTTGCAGTTTGTTTGAGCCCTGAAACAGAAATTCTCTTTTTGTTATAGATATCACATAATTAAGATCAGAAAAAAATCTGAAGTGAAAAAGTAAAAATGTTTGAAAGACAGAAGCAAAATCACGTGCTACGTACCCTGATTTATATACCCTTAGTGACGTCTTTCCATGCTGACATCAAAATATAACAACCCGATACAGAGTATGTCCCTAATAAAATTGTATTGAAAGAATGCTCCCTTTTCACTATCATCATCAACCAGTCAAATATCCACCCAACTAGACTACCATCTAGCCTTATCGGTTGTCTCTTTCCTTATGGACATCAAAAAACTGTTAGAAACTCGTCACTGAAATTCCTCCCCACCTGATCTATAGCACTACCCTGATTTGCTGATCAATTAGTCTATGAAAAAAAGGGACACTGATGTAATTTGAATTTGCATGTTTTTAGTGAAATAATGATGCCTCCTAATGGTGATGTCTAAATGATCAATAAATACTTCTTTAATTGTCCATTCTGAAATATTGCTGACCTATGCCTCCTGGTGTTTGGTATAAGGTCATATTTTCTTCTGTTGCATTGATAATTTGGAAAATTGCCAGTGGCCAGGTTTCTGACCTATCTCCTGTTCTCCATGCTGCCTCACGATACTGAGATATGTTTAATACAGGCCAGAAACTCATTTAGAGCACTGAACGCATATACCCCCGTTTTCTGAGACTTTTGCCAGAGATCCTTTCTGATTTAACATGTTTCATCTTGTTTCAAATGTAGTTAGTTCTGAATAACAAATATTTGTTTACCAACCAATTTTGAATTATTAAGAGCTTGTAGGTAGTTTCCTTCTTACCTTTTAGGATAGAAATAATTTTCTTACATAAAACATATCATCAAAATACAAATTAATCAGTTCTGTTTTATTAGTGTGGCATCTATTCCAGGAAATGGATTTACACTTTTCTTAACCTGCTTGTGTTTTATAAACTAAAATATGCTCTTTCAGTTCTTTTTAAAAGAAAGTCTAAGTCAATTTGAGACTTATGGTTTCAAGAGATTCTCTTGTAGCCACTCTTGATTACATGTCCATTTTTTTCCATGTTTTGTATACGCTCTTTTAAAAAATAAGCCTGGCATTTACTGTCTCAGATTTGATTTGGAGAGCCACCTTTCCTTTAATATCTTCCTATTAAGAATATTAGGCCATAAGATGATATTTACGTTCTTTCTAAATCTTTTCATAACAACCTAGGATACAATGATCCCTTGACATCCTTTACTCAGTTATTAGTAATCTTAGGATGATATTTTTGCATTCCTCCCCCTGCCCCAATTTCTAATTTCACAGATTTCTTTTCTGGTTATAATTCATTCCAAAGTAAAACTACACTCATTAGTTCCACTCCTTTCTGAGAAATTATCAACAAGGGAAGTAAAATTGGTTTATGAAAATTTTTGTTTTAACTAATGGGTACTCCACCTGATGTTTGGATAGCCCAATCCCCCTTTACTATTACTGATGTGGGCTATGGGTGGAAGGCTCTTTGTCTCTTCAGAGATAACTAAGTTGTTTGACTTGTGGGTGTGGAACGGTAAGAGGCTGCAGTCCTGCCCTTAGGGACAGTGGCAGCGGCTCCAGTCCCAGGAAATGTTTAACAATGCAAGGGCTATAAACTTTAAGTATTTAGGGGAAATGCAAAAAGTAAATATGCTAAAAGCTTATCTAGAATATCTGGAGTCCATGCTAAAAGCTTACCTAAGATGTGAAAGAGATATATGCTAATTGAAGCCTATTGAGAACTGAAACAAAGGGACGATTTGGCCTTTCCTCTCTGTATAAAAGACGTTTGAAAATCTTGTTCGGGCCTCGGGATTCAAACAGAAGTTCCCGAGTCCGGCCGTCCGTCAATAAACCATTTTTCCTTCTCAAAATCATTCCTGAGTCCTGGCCTCTCTATACTCAAATAATTGAACTTCTCTTAAATTCTACAACATTACTATTATGTATTGCCAATGTAAAATGAACTGTCTTTATCTATACTGAACTTTAAGATCTAATATAATTCTTCATATGGCTTAAGATAAGTAATAATTTTGTGGGCTGCACCCATTTCTTCCATTAAAGTGGAAACATGTATTTCCCACTCACAAAGATATCACTTCTATTTCTTCTTATATTTTCAGCCACTTTCATCTGGAAATTGTGAAATTCTATGAAGTTAAACGTCTTGAGAGATTTCTACAAAATCTGTCTTTTCTATCATAATATTCATCTCCAGAATATTATTATATCTGGTCTCAGATATTCCAATGTGGCTACAATTTACCTCTTTGTATAAAACTGACATTCATTTCCCTCCATAGCTGTGCATTGTTATATAGATACCTGAAAAATATATGCTTATGAGAATATTGTTCTTAGCCTTGATACCTAACCCTGATCAGAACAGAACCTGGTACAAATTATATGCAAATAATCCACTTGGTAATATATCCCCAGGAAACAGGATTGATTGAATGCTAGGAGAATGAGCAGAGGATTGGGGAAAGCTAGCACAAAGCAGTACTATTAAATCTGTCACTCCTGCAGGCAATGGTTTCTTGATGAAAGAAACAGCCACAGAAGGAATGAAAGGGGAAATGATTTACCCATTGACTCCCAATGTCCGTTGGATTTGGCTTGCCCCATAGGCTGTTCTCTTCCTCCCACTTCTGGGATCCTCCTGTGTTGGCTTCCTCAGGCAATCCAGGCCAGGGCTTCTGAGAAACGCTGGGGCAGGACTGAGATCTCAAGTCAGGTATTGACATCTCCAAGTGGGTTGAATGCTTCTTGCAGAATTCACATAACCATGACAAGAATCATGATTGAGGCCTGTGTTAGTTAGCCTAAAGGGATACTGATACAAAGAACCAGAATTCTATTGGCCTTTTTTTTTTTTACTCCCCCTTGCCCCACACCTCCCACATCAACAACCTCTTTCATCATTGTGGCACATTCATTGCTTTTGGTGATTACATTTTGGAGCACTGCTACACCACATGGATAATAGTTTACATTGTAGTTTATACTCTCACCAAGTCCATTCAGTGGGTTATGGCAGGGTATATAATGTCCAGCATCTGTTCCTGAAATATCATTTAGGATAACTCCAAGTCCCAAAAAATGTTTACATATCACATCTCTTCTTCCTTCTCCCTGCCCTCAGCAACTACCATGGCCACGTTCTCCACATCAGTGCTACAATTTCTCCCACTACTAGTCACAATGGCTCCATAGTAGAATATCAATAAGTCCACTCTAATCCATATTTTATTCCTCCATCCTGTGTACCCTGGATGGTGATGTCCACTCCATCTCTATATTGAGAGGAAGCTTAGATTCCACATGGATGATGGATGCAATTCTCTTACTTGCAGTTGTAAGCACTCTTGATTCCCTGGTGTCGTGGCTGACCATCTTCACATCCCTGTTAGCTGGCCTGGGTAAGTCCAATGAACCAGAGGGTAAGAGTTATGAGTCTGCTGAGGCTCAGGGCCCAGCTGGCAAATGGACAGTCCAGAGATTCAAGTCTTCTAAGTATACACCAACCGTAGCACCAACCACAGGTTCAATAAAAGTGACAGAAGAGGCATGTGTATAAAGGTCATATCTGAGTCCAACTCCATCATCATCAGGGACACAAATTCCAAAAGTAATGCCAACTGACATAGCACTGAATTCCAGAGCCATTTGTCACAACTGTATAACCTGTGGGTCTCCATAGCCCTCAGGAGAACCAGTGTCTGGAGTTGTATCTACTTTGGCTGTCTCTGGGTCCTGCTGAGGTGTGCATAAGTGTGACCCCTCTGATGACCTCCCAACTCTTTTTTGAAGACTCTTAGCCATATAAACTCATTTGTCTTTGCCATTTCCCCCTTTGGATGAAGGTCAAAAAGCAGTTTTTAACACCTGATCCTACATGTAGGCTGAGATATTCTGCTGGTCTGAGTTGACCCTTTTATTCAAGGTCTTTTTCTAGTTACATCACCATCTGGTGCTTGGTAGTAATCTCTCAGTGCCAGGGAGGCTCATCCCCCAGAGTCATGTCCCATGCTGGGGGGAAGGTAAGGAATTTACATGCTGAGTTTGGCTTAGAGAGTGACCACATTTGAGCAACATGGAGACTCTCAGGAGGTAACTCTTAGGCACTCTGCAGCTCTAGGCCTAGTTCCTATTTCAGGCACACAGGCTCATAAGCTCTATTGGCTTTTATAAAGGGTATTTATTTGAGGTAGAAACTTACAGTTACAACTCAAGAATACAACTCAAGGTACCTTAAGAGGTACTTTCACAGCCAAGTCAGTTGCCAAGTGTTGAACCAGGATGGCAGGAGATCACTGTGCAGGTTCAGCCTTCCTCTCTCTCAGCTATAAGCTGGCATAGGCCTTGTTTCTTTCAGGGCTCAGCTGTAAACTACCAGGCGAATGGTTCATCTGTCTTCCCTGGGTGGCAGGATTAAAGTTCTCTCCTCTACCATGTCTATAGAGCTCTCTGTTTCATCCTGTGTGTCTTCTTTAGTGTCTTCTTGAGTGAGTGCCCACTTATATCAGCCCACCAAGGGGGCAGGGACTCAACCCTGAGTCGCCCCCTACTGATGTTGTTAAATCAAAGCCCTAATCTTAACATAATTTAATAAAAAAAATCTCAGCTGAATCTAATACAATCAAAGATATTATGCCCAGAGGAACAGACCAGCTCACAAACATAATCTTTAACTTTTTTGGGCTTCATAAATAACCTCAAACTGCCACAAGACCCAAAGGATGTGAGATAATACAAAAGAGCCATCCTTTGTTTAAATACTATATAAAATATCTAAATTACTTCCTTGAATTATAAACATATGCAATTTATTTGACACATCCTTCACCACATAGTCCACATTAGTTATGGTATCATCTTGGCATTTGTCTCTTCTCTTACTTATATCCTGTTAATTCCTTTAAGCTTCAGTGTACTATCATAAAACATGTAGTGGGCTAAAATTATTGGTTTATGTATTTAGCTAATCTATTCAATATTTATATGCCAAGAACTGTGTAAGGCATGAGATTATTATGGCAAGTTAGCTTACCATAGTTTCTTCGATTCTGGAAGAAGACATGATATTCCTGGGTCAAAATAGAAGAATAGTTTATTACTTACAGAAATAGCAGTAGCATGAGTATCAATATTTTTCTCTGGTTCCCATAGTTCCAGTTCCTGCAAAACAATGTGCACAGGGCCAGAGACCACCTGCACACACAGTAGGTACCATTACAGGAGGTGATCCCTGAGTTTAGGGAACCCAAATCTTTTATAATGGGCAGAGTGCATGACTGCCCTTTACTCTGGAAAGAAATGGTTTCTCCAACTTCCAAGGTTATTCTGTTGTACGAAATCCTTAAAAACATAGTAAAGGAACAAAAGCCACTAGTGCCTGACTGGCATGACCCAGAGAAAGTTGTCCCCAACATTATGTTTTCAAAGTGGGCTACAAGCACCACTAAAATGAAACTTACTAGTCAGCAGTCATTACCCAGAAAATCCAGATAAAGGAACTTTATCAATTAGTAGATATATTATAGTTGCAGTTTAGCCTGAATAAAAATAACTGTATAATAAATAATAATTATTCTTGGCACTGATATAATGGAAGCTTTGCATCTAAAGCAACCAAGGTTGGGGAAGCACTAAGTAAGTTGGGCAGTTAGTTAGTTTGCTTGTTCTTTGCTGTTTTCCAACCAATGCCATTGTATAGTAGTTTATATTTGAGTAGCTATATTTGACAGGTAAAATGGCATAATGGTTCTTGAAACAGGAGGACTATATTTAGTAATGTGTTTTAACTTAGTTCTGGGATGAGAGATGCTCAGGAGAAGGATAGTATGAAATGGGGCATTCAGCTCCAGAAGGCTTCACCGAAGTAATGACTCTATAGGGGTATTATATCTTAAGGCCTTTTTGCAGACCCAAGTGGTTTTGAGATATGTTTGAATTGTCTCAAAGGTGGGCAGTAGGAGGCACAGCCCAGGGTCCCTGGTGAAGGTAGAAAATTCCTGGGAACAGCCTTGAATAAACCTGGGAATCCTTTGGGTTATAATCTCATAGTACAAATAAGCGTAAATTGCTTCCCCTAATCTCCTTGCAGAAAACTAAGAAAAAATACCAGTTGGAGAAAGAAGCAAAAATACTCCTCTGAGAATTCACAGCCACAAGCCTGGTGTCAGGGGATTTCCTGCCCAAATTAATATTAACTGGTTGGTAAAAAAATACCAAATCTTAAGCCAAAATTAAAGTTAGCCCTGAGAGATTGCTCCCCAGATCCCTGGATAGAACGAATACGAATCCTCTCTAAAGGAACCCACCTTTAACCCAGGCCACAAAATTTTTACAAAGTTCCCAAAAATATGAGATCTCAGTTTTAAAAAATCACATAATAAACCACTGTGAGCTACATAGACATAAAACTCAGTCTGAAAGAGGGTATTAGAAATATCATATGCAAAATATAAAAGAAATATATTTAATAGATTAAAAAATAAAAGCCATAATCTTCAGATTTGGAAAGCCTGATAAATCCTAAAAAGGAAAAATTTTTAAATTTACACCTAACTACATCATAATGAATTTATAGAATAAGTCACAGAGAAGACTTTAAACTAGCCAGAGGGAAGAGACAGATTGTCTTTCAAAGGACTGAGAATTATGCTGACAATTGATTTCTGTATAACAACAAAGGATGGGGGAAGACAGTGGAATATCTGCAGTGGATGCAGAGAACCATACTTTTAATGTAAAATGGTATGTCTAACTAAATATCTTTTCAGAATAAAGACAAATGATATTTTCAGACAAAAAAGTACCAGCGTTTCCCAACAACAGACCCTCAGGGAAAAATTCTAAAGGAGAGAGTGATCCTTTAGATGAAGGCTCTCAGAAGCCAGCAGAATTTATATGAAGAGAAAGTAATAAATATATGAGTAATTATATATAAGAAACTTAATAATGTCTTGTTGGGAAGTGGGCACAAGATAGAACTAACATACACAACAAAAATATCAAATGGCCAGCTTGGGGTGGTTGAGTACCAGTGTTCACACTCTCATGCTGTTCAAGGGAAGGGTAAAAATATTGGTTAACTATAAACTCAGCCTAAACACAAATCAAGGAGAAGCAAGAAATAATGATAAGAAAACCAAAGTTAATAAAGAGATCAATAAAGCCAAATATTGGTATTTTAAAAGGAACTATAAAATTGGCAAATGTATATAGCAAGATTGAACTAAAGAAAATGAAGGGAAGCACAATAAATATTGTTAGTAATAAAAAGGTGACATAAGTAAGCATAATGTAAAGAATAGAGATAGTATTGAAACTTGTGTTGAAAAGAAATTGACATTACTCTATGAATTAAACTCGCTAATAGTGGTTCAAGAATAGAAATATTGAGTAAATATTTACCTATTAAATAACTATATTATTAGGAAATTATCTTCACACAAAGAAAACACCAAACCCAGATGGTTACACCAGTGAATTCTACCAAAGAGTCAAGGAATACATATTTCTAGTCTTACATAAACTATTCCAGTTTACAGAAAACAAGGGATTTCTACCCAATTTATCCATAAACAAAGGTACAAATGTTCAATGTAGAACATTAACGCATTGAACTATGCAATGTATAAATAAGATAGCACACTATGACAAAATTAGATTCATTCCAGGAATGAAAGATTAGAGAATAATTAATGTAGTTCACTACATTAACAGATTAAAAGAGAATAGCCGAATGATCATCTCAAGAAATGTAGAAAAAGAATACATTAAAATTCAACAATCAGTTGTGATTTGAAACTCTTATCAAACCAAGAATAAATTAACATATGGTATCTACAAAAATTTTCTATATAGTAAACATTGAAAACATTCCCAAGATGAGGAACTGTCAAGGTGTCCCCAGCACCATTTCTGTTCAATATTTCCTGGGTGTCCTAGCCAGAATAGAAGGGTAAGGAAATCAAAATGTGTAAGATTTGGAAAGGAAGAATAAAAGTTGTTGTTTTTTTATTTGAAAATGATATGACTATAAACAGAAAATACAAAAGGATCAGAGATAAACTATTGGAACTATAAAGAGAGAGGTTTAGCAATTTTTCTTGTTAAAAACAGATGCAAAAATCAAAAGCATTGCTATATAGGGGTAATAAATATATAGAAATATTTAGAAACATAATTTAATAAAGGCTATCATTTACAATAGCATTAAAAACAATAAAATATGTCATGACAAATCTATCATAAGATGTGCAAGAGCTTTATCAAGTAAATAGAAAAGCTTTTAGAATGCCATTTTAAAATACCTTAATAAAGAGACACACTATATTCATGAACTGAAAGACTCAAAATAAAAGAGATGTCAATTATTTTTCCAACTGATCTATAGAGTCAATGTAATTCTAATAAAAATACTAACAAGTATTTTCTGTTCAACTTACTAAGTAAACCTATTCCAAATTTTAGATGATAGAGAAAAAGGGCAAGAATAGCCAATACATTCACAAAGTTGAAAAACTAAATAAAGGGATTTGTTTTAATATTAAAACTTATTATAAATTTATAATAATTAGGTTAGAGCAACTGTTGGAGAGACAGATAAACTGACCAAAAAACAGAATAGAGAGCCTAAAACAGCCCACCCCGACTCAGTAATTCCCATACGACTGGAGAAGCCATAAAGGTCAGTGATAAAAGGATACATTTTCTTTGGGGTAAGGACTGGAATATTTGTTATCCAATAAAATAAACATTGGACTAATGACTTAAGTGGTTCTATCAAAATTAGTAAAGTCATTAGGAAAAAAAGATATTTGGATGGGGAACAAATTCTTAAATAGGACCAAGTAAATGCAAACAATAAAGGTAGAAATTACATTAAAGAAAAGAACTTTTTTCTTCTCCAAAATCACCAAAAAAAAAAAAGAGCAAACCACAGACTGGAAGAAGATATTTATTGTGCACATAAATAATAAAGCATTAGCAACTAGTATCAGGAATTCCCACAAATCAAATAGAAAATGACAAATAGCCTGATATAAAAATGGGAAAAAATTTTAAGCAAAAGCTTCACAGAAATAGAAATTCAAATGCCCAATTAACATATGAACATATATTTACCCTCATTAGTAATCTGGAAAATGTAAATTGTAACCAAGTAATATGACATTTCACACTCACCTCCTTGGCAAGAGCTACAAAGATTAACACTCGAGCCTTGAGGAAACATGCACTTTATCCCTTGTGGGGAGGGGGCTATGTCTGTTAGAGAAGGCTAACTACCTAATAAACAAACCCAACATTAATTTGGTGGTTCAGAAACTATAGAAATGTATTTCTTGTTTACTTAAAGACCAAAATAGATATTCCTGATTGTCAGGAGCCAGGGACCCAGTTTCCTTCTATCTTGGCCTCTGCTGTCTCCAACATGTGGCTTCTAAGACCATCCTGTAGGTCTCCTGGTAATTCCATTGCAGATCACTTAGTCACAGTCCCTCTAGCTGTGAGGGAGGCTGGCCGGTGCAGTTTTCCTGTGTGTGCCCGAAGAAGAGGCAAGAGTTAGCAGGTCTCCATCTACCTGTGTAGATTGTTAGGACTGTTCTTGCAAAATAATGGTTGTTACCTGCTAAAGTTCAAAGTGTACACTGTCGATCACTTTCTCTTGCATGTATGTGCATCAGCAGACCTTAAGAAGAATGTGATATTTTTATGGTATAGGATACGATATGATAGCAAAAATTAGGAAATAACCTAAATATCATCACCTTTAAGTGAGCAAATAAATTATAGTATAGCTTTACAATGAAATATTATACACCAGTGAAAATTCATAAATCATAGCTATTTTCAACAAGATGAGTCTCAGAAAGACACACATAACACATAAAACCCAAGTAAAAGTATGATTGCATTTAATAAAGTGACTAATATTCAAAGCAAAATATGGCTCAGAGATATTAGCATATGTGGTAAAACTCTAGAGATAATTAGAATTCAGAACAGTGACTAATTCTGAGGGAGGAAGGAATGGGATAGGATGAGGGGAAGACAAAAAGTCCTTCCTAGATAGGTAACGGTAGTGTCATTTTCCTTAAACTAGCAGCTGGGTTATAAGTGTATATTATAGCATTACTTTTTAATCTTTCTGTTTTTCATATATCTTGTAAATGTTCTTTTGCAACTGCTCAATATTTATTTTAAAACGTCTTTAAATAAAGTAGTTAGGGTCTTAAAAAACTACCTTTGGTAAAAGATCACCCAAATGAAGTGTGTCTGCATTTCTAGATCTACAGAGTTGGACCTTTTCTGACTGTCTTCAGTGACTCTTTTATACTCGTACAGGCATCTCTGTTCTGAAGGTTAATGACTACTGCTAATTTAGTAATCATACTTTAATTTAATGCAATGACTCTTAAACAAGTTAACATCACTGTTACTTTGCTATTAGAAATCTGTCCTTGCCGACCATGGACCTGATTTTGATTAAAATGATAACCTTATTCCATTAAGCCAACAGCATGTCCCTTATTTCCTTCTTATTTCATATTGCTTTACTTTACTGGTCACCACCCTTTTCTCTAGCAAATTGCTTTATGTTTCCGTTAAACATTTATTTCCCCTGCCTGCTCTACTCCCTCCTCATTTTAACAATTATATAGACAAAACTCTAATTACTTTCTCCAGTTTTATCAGAGTTTTAGGAAACATAATCTATTTAAATTTTAATATATTTTGATGTCTTTCTCCTTTAACTGTAAAATTTAATATGACGTCTTATATTTAACAGCATGTTACTATATTATTTCTGCCATGAAATGGCATCATTCTTTCCATTCAGTCTCTCATTTATCATGGTGAAATACTTTCCCTCCAATTAATTATTAATACAAGTTTAGCATGAAGAAATTCTGTCTTATATCACATGATTTTATAATAACTGTATTCTCATAAAAATAATCTTCTTGGAAAACTGAAAATATTTTAGTGCATAGTAAACTATGCAGTCTTCCTAATTGCAGAAATTGTTAAGAAAATATTAAAGAAAATTATAAACTGGGTGACAAAAATTTTTTGGAATAGTAAAAACAAACTAACTAACAAAAAAACCTTCTTTTTAACTCCCCCCATTTTTAGTTCAGGTATCTAAAATAATATTTGAAAATTCAACTTGAAATTCTTCTTTTACTTAAATAAACAAAAAGTGAGTGGGAGTTCTGACAGTATCTTCTGGGTTATTTGTGTCAATTAAACTACTTAAATTAAATTGCTACTTTAAGATATCCTTAAGATGACATGACATTACATTACGTTCTAGAAAGAGATAGTTTGGGAGAAGATAGATGGAAAGATAGATAGATAGACAGATAGATGGATAGAGAGATATAGAGAGATAATTTTCTTTCACTTTTCTTATATGATATTAGGGTTTCACTACTATTGAAGGAATTGAGTGACCAAAGGACTTATTTGGTTTTTGGGGAGTTCCACAACAAATCTCACCAAAAAATTGCTAGGTCCGTGCTCAGAAGCATTGGACTGCAAGATGGTGAAAGACATTCTAACTCTAACAACAAAGAGACCCAGTCAGCTCTGTGTCAATGTTCCATTGACATCCAGAGACACCCTTGAGGTAGCAATAATAAATAAATAAATCACTTTTCTAAGGGTACCACTAAACCTGACACACCCTAGAACTACCATGTGCCCTATAAACCTGGGCATGTTGTGGCCTCGTGTGAAACACTGTCCTTGAGTCAAGCTCTGACCACACTCTGAGGTTTCCTCCACAGGATACTTACCACATTCTGATTTCCCCTTGCTCTCTCAGATCACCGAGAGTCTTTAGCATCATCTCAGAAATGAGGTTTTGGCTTCTAAGCTAGGATGGCTCAGGAGATGCTTGGAACAGAATTTAGTAGCTTGTGACATTTCCTGATCACTGTGAATACTCTTAAGAGACCCAGGAGCCAACGCTACAATTAATGTCCTTCCTATATTGGTCTAGAAAAGAACTCCCTGTGTCTACTTTGAATCATAATTTTTTGATCAGTCTTGAGGAAACACGAAGGAAAGGTAGACTTGCCCACAGATAAGCATCTTATTTTCTGGGTGATGTAATCCTACATATGTTAACCTCATTTGACAAAGAAAACGAGCATCATCCTGCCTTCTCTCTCTTGTCCCTCTGCCTCCAAAAACAGTCCCAGGCATAGACACTCCTTGATAAGAGGTACCGGATTTCAGTAGGTGTGTGGAGAAAACACAGGCAGGCTAGCCACACTTAAAAATCACCGGATCCCTGAATCCTCTCCTTTCAATGCTATCGCGCACTAACTCCTAATTTTCCGAAGTTGATTTTCATCCTCTCCAATGCCTTGGGGTATGGAACATATTTTCAACAAAGGGATATATACTTGAATCTTTGGACATGTGTCATTGTCCTCACTGCATATTGAAATAATTAAAATGCCTCAAAAATGTATGGCCCAGGGCACTAACTCCCTGCTTATGACATTCACCTGCCTATAAGAGACCAGCTCAGGCTCCTTGGATGGGCCATGTTGGAAGGCTGAGCTGTTATAAATGATTTTAATAAATTCAAACTACAACCAGACACTTTAGGTCCTACAGGATTGGCCCTTTAAGTTGATTATGAGTTTAGATGTTATTTTGAAAACAGGGTACATGGATTTTATAGAAGTAATGATACAAATTTCATGCTGGAGTGAGATGTCACAGGAGCCATTATTTAATTTTTATGGTCTCAGAAATACTAAAGATTAAAATAGTGATAAATAAAATGAAACTAGTCTTGATTTGACTGAACTGATATTTGGTGGCAACATTTCAGTAATGTTGCTAGGTAGAGATCAACTTCTTCCCTTTTCTAAATGAAATGGTAAAGATAACATATTTACTAACCTCCTGTACAGTGTTCCCTGGGGCTCTGTGATACTCTTTTATATGAACTATAAGCTCTATTTATAGCTTTCCCTAATTGCACCTTCTACTCTGTTCACATTACTTCTTGCACATCTGCCACTAAATTTATAGGATCCTTGTTCAATTGTTCACTTCTGTCTTCTAAACTAAAAAGATATGGTTGAATGGTTGATTTTACATTGTGCTTGTTTTTCCTGTGGAGAAATCTACCTGCAAAATATCTTATAAAAAGTATTGTGCCAGAACTTGCATGTTCATTGTAGTTGACCTAATATTAGCATTGCACCAAGCCAATGATTTGAATGATTATCCTTGCTTATGTTATACTCTGTACAAAGCATACCACATATTTTGTCTGATTATTGATAATAATTAGGACCCATTTGAATTTCTTTGGCTTTATTTCAAGAGACACATACAGTAGACAATTGTTAGATATTGTATATAATCATTTACTCACTTGAACTTAAGGCTTGAGTGTAAGGATGTGAAACAGTCTTAGAATGGTTAACTTCTCCTTGTATAGCTTTTATTTCCTTATTTTTACTGTTACTTGTTTCACCAAGACATTATTGAAATGAATGTTATTGATAGTAGTAATAACATGTAGAAAAACATTAAAAACAGATTAAATGGGTGGGAAAAAGCACAATTTTAAGTAATGCGTCTGTGTCAACCTCCCACTCTGTGCTTTGGGGTATGCATCCAAAGGAATGCACACATAAATCTTATTAGGGTTAATAGTCTAGATACTTGAATTTCCTTTGCATGTCACTGAATATTCAAGTCAGACTATAAGGAAATCATGTACTTGTTCAGTTGGCTAAGGTGCTCTGGGCAGATAAAGTGGTAATAACTTATTTTATCTGTAATTTGAGGTTAAGCAATATTAATGGTTGGTTAATGGCTTAATGAGTGAGCTAAAAAACCAGTTAAGCATGCAGTGAACCTTAGCTTTTCAATGACTTTCCTAATGAAAGATCTATATGACTGCATGTCTCATGTCACAATAGAGATAGTAGGGAAGGTACCTAATCAATTGTGATGGTAAATCAATTGATCTGTAGCCCTGTTTTCATACAGTGAGAAAGATATGGAGAGAACATTTTACTATAGCCTTATTTCTGGCTGAAGATCAATAAATAAAAGAGACAGCTCGCTATTTGAAAATGTTCCCTTTTACTGAGCTTCGAAAGCCAAGGCAGGCAGATTGATGTCCTATTTCAGAGATGTGTCAGTTTCCTTTGTCACTTCTCGAAGATTTAAAGTACTTCAAAATTAAATATATGATAGAGAATATCTGTGAGTCTAGACTTTATTGTCATGAATATGGTTCAGATTGAAGATAAAACTGTGGCACGATTAAATTTACTTATTTGGTTTTGTAATATTCATAGATACCATTTTGAAATTGTCCATCAAAGAAAAGGTTCTATTATTCTCATTGATTTTCCTTTTAGAAAAATGTAGAACATCGGAAACTAATCATAATACTAGTGCTGCTGGTATTTTAAAATATGAGAGTTTGAGATATTGTTAATAAAAAGAAAAACCACAGACTGAAAAGTAACACTTGCAAAACACATGTTAGATAAAGGACTTAATCCAAAATATACAAAGAAATCTGAAGACTCAACGATATGAATATGAACAACCCAATTAAAATAATCAGAAGATCAGAGCAGATGTTTCACCAAAAAATTATATGGGTAGAAGATGAACATAAAAAAAACATTCAGCATAATTAGTTATTAGGGAAATGCAAATTAAACTTCAAATGAAGTATTATTATATACGTATTAGAAAGACTAAAATAAAAAGAGCTTACAATACCAAGTGCTGGCAATGATATGAAGCAACTGCGATTCTTATACATTGCTGGTAAAAATTTAAATGGTACAGTCCTTTGGAAATCAGTTTGACAGTTTCTTATGAAGCGAAATATACACTTGCCATGCAACCCAGTGTGGCAGTTTGATATTATTTATGAATTCCAGAAAGAGATATAAATTATGTTTGTAAACTGGTCTGTTACTCTACCTATTTGATTGTATTAAATTCAGAGGTTTCACGTTTTACATTATTAAATCAAGATTAGGGCTTTGATTTGACCATGTCATTAGGGCATGCAGGGTTGACTCTCCACCCCCTTGGTGGGCTGATAAAGCAGACTCTCAGATGAAAGAAGACACACAGGAGAACACAGAGAAGAAGAACACAGAGGAAGAGAGAGAGCTCATTAGACATAGCAGAGGCCCAGGGAAGAGAGATGAGCCTGAGAGTATACAGCTGACCAGAAGAGCAGCTGAGCCTGGAAAGAAACGAGCCCTGTGCCATCCTACAGCTGAGATCAGAAGAAGCTGGACCCATGGAACCTTAAGAGGAAAGAGGAAGGCTGAACCCTAGCAGATATCAGCAGCCATCTTGCACCAACACGTGGCAATAGACTTTGGTTGAGAAAGTACTCTTATGGTACCTTAACTTGGACTCTTTAGGGCCATATTACTATAAGTTTCTACTCCAAACAAATATCCTTTATAAAAACCAAAGATTTCTGGTACTTTGCATCAGCACCCCTTTTGGCTGACTAATACACCCAGCAATCCAACTTGTAGGTATTTAAACAAGAGAAATGCAATCTTAAGATTAAACAAGAAACTGTACACAAATGTTTATAGTGGCCTTATTCATACTAGCCAAAAACTGGAGATAATCCAAATAGACTTCAATTAGTGAATAGATAAACAAACTTGGAAAAGTCCATGCAATGGAATAAAGCAATAAAAAGTAAACTATGAAGGCAGACAATATCTTGTTGTAAATTTCAAATGTGTTATGCTAAGCAGAAAAGGTCAGACTCAAAAGGCTACATTCTGTATGTAGTAGTCAAAAAAAGTTTTAAAAGCATTTAACCCTTTAACTGTCAGTGAGATAATCTTAATTGGTCTAGGGCAGATAGTGGCAAACTATAGCCTAATGACCAAATCTGGCCCATGCTTGTGTTTTGTAAGAAAAAGTTTACTAGAACGCAGTCGCATTGAGCTTATACATTGTCTGTGACTGTGTTCGCACTACAGTGGAAGAGTTAAGCATTTGTGACAGAGACTGACTGGCCCATGAAACCTAGAATATTTATTATCTGACCCTTTGAAGAAAAAGGTCACTGAGCCCTGGTCTAAGGTTAAATACCGTTTTCACTAAAATTCTTGAGCGTCCTATAAAATTTAGTCTTTTCTTAAATACCTCCATAGTTTATACAAATGCAAATAAAGGAAATGCTGTGATTAATAGCATAAATTAAGCTTTATAATAACCATTTATTAAATGACTACTATGTGCCAAACATATAAAAAGACCATTTTTACCACTGTAGAACTAAACATTAGAAATTTTTTCCTAAAAAGTGAAAATTCTGTATTAAGATTACATTTGAAGGAAGAGCTATTATTTCATTCTTGAAATTTTTTTCTTGAATATTTTATTTTTCCCTTCCACTTCTATTTCTACTATTCTTGTTTGGACTTTGGGTCTTTGGTGAGTCTTAGATGGGCTTCCATGCTGATCAATCAGTTACTTCCCACTAGCTTATTGTGTCCCTCCGCAATAAAATTCAACAACTCAATGTTGGTCTTGGAATTGTTTCCAAACCCCTTAGTATGTATGTGTAGCTCTTCACGAACTGGTCTCAATTTATTTCCATACAAATATCCTGCTCTTACTTACTACAGCCCATGTTTTTGCCTCCCTAATCTATTTCTAACCCTAAAACATGCAATATTTTTCTTTCTTTGTGCATTTACATCTTTATCCCAGGAGGCACTTTTATTGACTTTTCTGCCTCTGTGATTCCAGTTCTCTTCAAGGCCCTGCTTGGAGGAATTGCCCCTTCCTGAGTGTTTTCACAGTACTTTGTTTATACCTCCACCTCGAGCCCTGATGCCATGTTGCCCTATTAATTGTTTAATATCTGCCTCCCTATCTTGATTACACTTCCGTTGTCAGCAAGGACCATATCCTGCTATTTGGTGATATTCTTTACACAATGCATGTAGTAGATATTTGGTAAGAACTTCTTTATTTCTGTTTAATTGAATTGAAATTTTGGGAAGTTATTTTTGTAAATTCTTATTAATAGCAGTGATGAAAAACCCAAAAATCATTAAACATATACTCACACCTCAAGCCATACTACATACCTATTGTTACCTCCTCAATGTATATAGTTATCAAATATATGAAATTTATGCCCATTTTTAGTCGTCTTAGTCAAAACTTATCTAGTTCCTTGAATCTTGCTTACATTTTCACGTTCATTCTACAATTTCTTTAAAATTTTCTGCACATTTAGGTTTGTGAGGGTCACAGTGCACAAGATGAGATTTGCTTCAGTAGAGCCAGAAGAAAAGAAGCTGATATTTTTAGAATTGAGGCAGGTCTCCCTTTTTCCTGCTTCTCTGTGTTTTTTTGCCATTTTCAGAAAAAAAAAAATGCGGGCCTACAAGATTATTTCTGTGTGTATGATAATCTTGTACACAAGATTATTTCTGTGTGTACAAGCCTGTGTGTCTAGTTTCACTGTCCTGTGTTGTCTGTCTTCAGTCCCCACTACCATTTAAAAAGTGTCATTGTTTTCGGGGAGGTCTCTTTACTGTCAGAATGGAGCATGTTTTCTTTTTAATTAAAATAAAACTTCCTTTCACTAATTGATGTGGTACACTCTTCCTAATCATTTGACTCTCTGGAGGTTTTCCTGGCCTCAAAACTATGAGCAAATAAATTCCCATTGTCTAACCTGATCCATTTCATGATATTTGTTTTAAGCAGCTTAGGAAACTAAAATAAAGCACATCTCTAAAATTCTTAAGCTTATGTTTTTTCAGTTTTCTTTCCTTTATTGTTTTCAAATTTTTAAATTTCTAACAGTTACTATACCTCATGCTCCCACCTCCATTCTTCCTAGTCTCTCTCACCTCCCTAAGAAATAACGTTTATTAGTTCAGAATGTTGGTTCCAGTTCCAATTAGTTCTAGTAAATGCATCTGTAATTTTAACAGATATTGCCCAATCTTCCAGAAATATATGATAGTGCCTGTTGCCCCCCAGTCTTGCCAAAAGAATATGTTACCCACTTCTAAATTTTTTTTACCCAATCTGATAGGTGATAAATGAAATACAGTTTCATTTTACATATGTATTATTAGGAGGGAAAGTTAAGTCCTCTTCTCATGTTTTTAATGCCAGCTGTATTTATTTTCCTATGAAGTGTGTGTATACATTCTCTGCCTTTATTTTTTATTGGGTTATTTATTGATCTTTTTAATTTCTGTTGCTAGTTACTAATTACGTATTAGGAAAATTAACTCTTTTTTCTGTATATGAGTTTTAGATAGATTTTCCCACTTTGACATTTGCTTTTTGAGCTTGCTTATGGATGCTGTTTATTATCTGTTTTTTCCCTTGGGGAGACATGCACACTCACATATTTTTATTAATTGGTTTCTTTTAATACAGAAAAGTTGTCAATCCTTTCTTTTATAGCTTCTGGATTTGGATCATTGTTAAAAAGCATTTTACACTCAAAAGTTATAGAAGAATTAAACCTATGTTTTCTTCTAGTACTTTTATGGTTTCCCTTTTTACATTTAAATATCTTATCTGATATTTATCTTGATGCATAGTTTCCTGTTTGGCTAGGGATCCAACTTTGCTTTTCTCTGAAATCATTTCCTCCAATGGCATTTATTAAAATAGTTCATCTTTACTTCATTGAGTTGCTACCATAATTATACTCTAAATTTCCTTATGTATTTGGGTCCATTCTATATTTTCTATTCTGTTTCCTAGTTTGCTAGTATATAATCATGTACCCTAATTGTTTTTTTATCTCATGCTTCTCTTAATTAAAAACAGAAATGCAGAATTATTGAGGACTATGCCTTGAATTTAAAATTAATAAGATTTCATTTTAGCAGACTGGCAAACGCTACCTTGTTAGTATGACAGTTATTTGTCATTCAGTCTCCAGCTCTTCCTAAGATTTAAACTACTGCCTATATCTCATTTTCTAGTTTTTAGTCTGGTATTATATATCATTATGGATCACATTGCAATATATATGTATACTTTTGGAGATTTGAGCTCTTTATCTCTTTTAGACATCTTTAGGCATGTATTGGGTTTCTCTACAGCAGATTGGTATATAACTTAACCTTCAAAAGCCTGTGAGTCTGTAGACCTGTGATGGCAATGCAATAGAATCAACAATAAGTTCATGTTATCTTATGTGTACTAGAAGATCAGAAATATAATCTCTCTTCCAACTACTGTAGAGATGGAACGAATCATACAGGATACTATCAGTACAACACAACTATCTGTATTTCTTCCATTTCCAACAAGCCCAGCCCATAATTCATAAACCTCTAGAGAGAAGCAAGCCTACCAACTGCCTGAATGTGGGCTCCATGATGATAGAAAAATGCTTTTGTCAATTTAGTGACTAATGTAAATGTTTGGAGGCTGTTCCAGGTAATGTTCAGTTGACTGCCATACTGTTCAAATCACATCAGTTTTACCAAACTGGTACTAAGTACCCACATTGTTTGTTGGCTAGCAATAGAGTACATTTGATACAAAGAATTACCAGATTGTGTTTTCAGACAGTGGAGGCATATTGAGGTGCACAAATAGAAAAAAGTGTGTATTTTAAACAATTGTTTCTTTTAATGATAATCGTGATGGTTTTCCTAAAGTAGGCTTTTGAGAAGATGTCTAATAATTATGAGTAGCCACAATTTACTGATCTCCTTTCATGTATTAGACCCACCTTTACTCGTTGGTATTGATTGAATACTGCCAAATGGTTCTGCACTGGGAGAAAGCTTAAAGTTATGGAAATATGTATTTCTTCATCTTTGTTTAAACTTCTTTCACATCCCAATAAGAATTGGAGATTATCACCTTTACATTAAATATATTACCTTCAAGATTTTATATTTTGAACTTACTGAATCATCATCAGTTTAAAAGATTAGATGTCCTAAGGGATTTCTGAGTTCAAATCTTTTAAGAATTAGAAGGTTTATTAGTCAGCCAAAGAGGTGTTGATGCAAAATACCAGAAATCTGTTGGCTTTTATAAGAGGGTATTTATTTGGGGTAGAAGTTTACAGTTACCAGGCCATAAAGCGTAAGTTACTTCCCTCACCAAGTCTGTTGCCATGTGCTGGAGCAAGATGGCTGCTGATGTCTGCAAGGGTTCTGCCTTCTTCTTCTTAAGGATCCATGGTCCCAGCATCCTCTAATCTCAGCTATAGGCTGGGATAAGTCTTATCTTTCTCCCAGGGCTCATTCCTCTCTGGTCTCAGGGCTCTGTTCTCTCCACAAGGTCAGCTGTAGAATATCACGCTCTCTTTCTTCCTGGGGCCTGTGCCATGTCTATGGAGCCATTTCTATTCCTCTCTGTTCTTCTCCTGTGTATTTACTTCCCAGGGCTCCAGCATCAAAAAACTCCAACTATCTCCTCTGCCATGTCATTTCCCCCTGGTGGGTGGGGACTCAATGTCCTACTTACATGGCCCAATCAAAGCCTTAATCATAATTTAATCAAGTAAAGTGAAACATCTGAATCTAATGCAATCTAATATACCCAGAGGAACAGACCAGTTTACAACATAATCCAATATTTATTTTTGGAATTCATAAATAATACCAAACCGCTACAGGGGGTTTTATAGGAGTTTTATTATAAACTTTAATGTCAAAGTTTTATCAGTTGCTGCAAAACTAGAATCAGTTTTATACCTCTGAACTTGTTTTTTTGAAACGTCTAACTCAATTCCTTGAGTAATGAATATTTGTAAGACAGTGATTTATCCATTTATGGAGGACAGAAAATGAGTAAGTGATAATCCTCTTCTCCTTTAAGAAGTTTACAATCTAATATCATCATTATATTTTTCTTGCTTCATAGTCTTAATTCTACATAAGGATGTGACTTTAGCACAACAATGTATAATAACTGTGCTAAGAGTATCAGAAACAAAATTAGATTAGTTCTTAAAAATGACTTTTATATTTTTAAATCCAAATTGAAGAAGCTATTTATAGATAAATTACTTTTTAAGGCCAAAAATTATGACTAAAGCTAAATATGACATTTGGAAATTGGAATCTTTGTTGGTGTTTCCACACTACATGTCCTATCATGAAGAAAAGATAGCATGTTTAACAACAGTTAATTCAAAAATGATTTTAGTAAAACGTGTAGCAAATCCTTCAACATTTCAGGACTGCACATTTCAAGTTCTTTATGATATCTGCTTCCTAATTCTGGAGGTTTCCAAGAGCAACTCCCTAGGGATAGCTAACCTGGAAATGAAGGAAGGGGCTAGTATTTGATTCGTAACTCATACAATATGGACTAATGGCTACCCTCTTTTTAAAAGATGGTCAAAATACTTTATTTATATCAGAGGTTAAAATTATATCTTATTCTTTTCTTCTGAGATTGGATAGAGGTATCATCACCCGAGTTTTGCAGATACATAAGCAAGCTCAGAACGGGCAAGAAAAACATCTAGGATCCCATAGCTAGTTAGTGTGGCAAGTTAGAACCAAAAGTAAATCACTGGGGAATGGGAGAGGGGCAAAGAAAAATTTGAGAAATAAAAGAATTAAATATTAAAAGGAAATTTGTCTTCCTGACAACCTGATGATGTAGCAAAATCTCCAGAAATACTTCCTAATATTTAAATATGTGGGGAAGTAGAGATTTTTCCATGCTGTAATTCTTCTTAAATTTAATCTTTATTTATAGCTCCTATTAATATGATAGTGATAGGAAAAATGAATGTTTGAAACTCTTCTCTTTTTTGTCTTTTTTGGAAGGGAACAAAATTCAGTGTCCCGGTGATTTGTACTAAAGATGAAAGGAGGGAGGCAATGGAAGTTTCCTCTTGTCTTCTTAGTAAAACTTAAAATGTGTGTATGAGATTATGTATGTACATATGTGTGTATATATGCACAAAAACACTTCAGGGATTGCATTACCAAATGTATTTGATTACAGAGCAATAGAATATTAAAACTATTTTTAAATGTTACACTACTTAACCTAAGTGCTTCATTGTACAAGGCAGGGACTTGGAGGTTCAAAAAATGAAGTTCCTTGTGGAACTACTTCAATAGCTAATGGTATACCTGGAGTTTTATGAAATGCATCATGATTATCATGTCTGATTTATTTCTTTAATGTTTTCCATATCCCCTCATTAGGCCACTCCTTTTAGCAGCTCATAATTTGCAGATGACATATTTCATAATTAAAATTTTCACATAGAACATAAGGTCCTATAAAAGGATAATGTTTCCAAATGGTCCCTGTAGCATTGTCTGTGCAGTCAGGGGCTAATATGAACAAGGTGAAAACTGGCATCATTTGAAGAACTGATAAGGAGGACTGTATTAGTCAGCCCAAGGGGTGCTGATGCAAAGTACCAGAAGTGTGTTGGCTTTATAAAGGGTATTTATTTGGGGTAAACGCTTACAGTTACAAGGCTGTAAAGAGTCCAACTCAAAGTTACTTCCTTACCAAACTCTGTTGCCATGTGTTGAAGCAAGATGGCAGGTGAGGTCTGCCAGGATTCAACCTTCCTCTTCCCTCTTAAGGTTCTGTGAGTCCAGCTTCCTCCGATCTCAGCTGTAGGCTGGCGTAGGACTCCTCTCTCTTCCAGGGGCTCATTTCTTTCTGGGCTCAGCTGCTCTGTTCTCTTCGCGAGGTCAGCTATAAACTATCAAAAGAATGGCTTCTCTCTCTTCCTGTGGCCTCTGCTATATTTGTGGAGCTCTCTTCCTTTGTGTATTTTCTCTGTGTATCTTCTTCTGTCTCTTTGATTGAGTATCCATTTATATTGCCCACAAAAGGGGCAGGGACACAAACTGAGTCGCCCTAATGACGTGGTCAAATCAAAGCCCTAATCTTTATTTAATCCAAATAAATGTAAAGTCTTTGAATTTAAATCAAAGGGTAACATGCCCAGGAGAACAGAAGAGTTTACAAACAAAATCAATATCTCTTTTTTGAATTCATAAATAATATCATGCCACATGGACCAATGCTGCTTCTGTCCTGCCTTCCTGGATAGTGAGATTCTTTTCCCTACTAAGCCTAGAAAATACCTGACTTTCAAACCACCCCCCACACACATTTCTTTTGTAAAATTTATCTTCAGTTGTTGTAAACTAAGATATTAGCAAATTAGGAAGGATGGCTGACCTGAGTATATAAATGTCAGGAGCATTTTGATCTAATAACTGACCTTAAAGACCAAAAAACCCTTTAACATATAAAGGAATACATCTAAACTAGTGAAGTGTTAAGTGGCATTTTGGTTCAGATTCAAAAATATGTATTATACATATAATTATAACTTCTCGCCAAGGGAAAAAAGTCAGGGATCCCTGCCTGGAAAATATCAGTGCTAAAGTACATACATGTTTGGTTTATTTTTGTGCATCTAACCTGAAAACCATCAGGTCTTCAATAAACATTTGTGGATACATAAATACATTTCCAAATATATTGGTAGGAAGTATTGGGAAAGGTCAAATTATAAAGGCATGGAGCCAAATTCTGGCTCTACCACTTTCTAGCCATATAATCTTCTTAAAATCTCTTAATTTCAGTTAGGCTTTTACTAGAGTGATGATACAATCAATAAGATCTTCTTTTATCCTTCTCAAAAGTTTATATTTTGGATAATAAATGATATCATTCTGCATGTTAATTTCATCTTTAGAATTGGGACTGATCATGCCAAACTCTGAAGCGGTTGCATGAATTAAATGAAATGATATATGCAAAAAATATATATCAACATATATGTAAATAGAATATAAACTTAATGAAGAATGGAGATTTCATTTGGTATTCTAAGATACAACCTACTCCACATAAGCTTTAGCTTATTCCCTTTTTATAATATGAACATATACTAAATATTTTTCTCAGTATCTCTAAGTATAAGAAATAAATACCTTGTCCCCATAAATAAATCTGGGGTATCTAATGACACTGATTTACTTTTTTAATTTAAAGTTAAGATATAAAGAAATAAAACAATGTGAATATTCTTATTTTTTTTTCATTCCAAGAGCTTTGTAATCATTTATTTCTTTCTTCCCCACTAGAAGGTAGGTAACATGTAATATTCTCTCAGAATCACATGTGAAAAAGCAAGACATTGCTTCTCAAACTGCAGAACCCTAGAGAAGTATTCTGTTAGAATAACAGCTTGCAAACATGTCTCTACATGACAATAACTTAGAAAGGAAGAACCAAGATGACCTTTTAATTGCCATCATTAGAACTCAAAACTCTTGGAGACTAGGTTTTTTTTTCCACTAATACTTCGTTAAATAGAATACGATTATAACATAGCCTAAACAAACTCAGTTTTGATACTGTTTGTCAAATATGGAAAAATAAGTACAAAATTAGTTAGTATGCCTGTATAGCATTAAAATTTCCATTTAGATCAAAAGCAGCATAACCCGTTTATCTTTCTAACCTGAATAGCAATAACCCAGGTTTATGGCTTACCTGCTCACTTTGGGAAGTGGTAATAACAGCTGTTATTTTCTGTGGAAGCATTACCTCTAATCATGTCATCCTTTGATAAATCATATCAACTGCATCTTATTATCACTCCAATGGCTCAATTAACTAACATCAGCATTCAATTTATTAAATTAAAAAGGAAGGTTTTTGTGTGTTCTAATAATTGTTTCATTAACATAAAACTAGTTAAGAACCTTGAAGCTTCAGATCTGGTTTCATATTGCCTTTACACAGTTTTATTTTGAATTTGCTCTGATTCTCATACCCTGACATGGTTCTTACATTCTTTGAGTTGTCATTATTATTCTGTATTTTATCCTTACAACAGCCATGTAAGTTAAATCTTTTCATCCCCACCTTAAAGATTTAGGATTCTAGATTCAGAGGGGTTGCATGAGTTGTCCAAGTATATGGCAAGGCTATGATGGATCATATAATCTTCTGATGACAAAACCAGACTTAAGGTAAAGATGGTTTAGTTAAAAGACACTGTCCTTGAAGTCAGAAAACCAACTTTGCTCCTTATTAATTGAGAGTGCTTGGATAACTCACTTAAACTCTCTGATTGCCATGTTCCTCATCTCTAAAGTGAGGGATCCTACCACCTAGCATAATGATAGTGTTAAATAAAAGGTATGAGTAAAATAGCTCGGTACATGCATACACGCTCAGCAAATAGCCTTTTTAAAATTTCTCCTTGTTTGATGTCTTTGCTGCCTTGCTCATTTGCCTAACCCAATACCAAATGGGCCAGGTTATTTGGGCATTTGAATGGTGTATCTGATAATGTTCACAGCTGACTCTATTTTTCTCTGTTCACAGTTTTCACCTATAGTCCTTTTTATTTCATTGAGGCTGGTAGTAATTCATTTCTGATTTTCTTTGTTTGTATCCTCTCTTTTTCTTTGTCAGTTTAGCTAACGGTTTGTTGATTTTGTTGATATTTTCAACAAACCAACTTTTGGTTTTGTTGATTCTCTCCATTGTTTTTTAGTTTTCTATTTCATTTATCTCCACTTTACTCTTTGATATTTCTTTCTTTCTGCTTACTTTAGATTTATTTTCCAATTCTTTTTCTAGTTCTTCCAATTTTGAGATTAGGTCTCTAATTTGACATCTTCCTTCTTTTTTAATGTAAGCATTTAGAGCTATAAATTTCCCTCCTAGCACTGCCCTTCACTGCATCTAAGAAGTTTTGGTATATTGTGTTTTCATTTTCATTCACCTCAAATTATTTCCTAATTTCGCTTCTGATTTTATCTTTATCTCATTTGTTGCTTAAGAATAGTTGTTTAATTTCCACATATTTGTGAATTTTTCCTTTCTCCCTCTGCTATTGATTTCTAGCTTCATTCTGCTGTGGTTGGATAATATATTTTGTGTGATTAATATTTTTTAATTTATTGAGAATGTTTTGTAACCCAACATATGGTATATCCTGTTGAATGATCCATGCACTGGAGAAGAATGTGTAATCTGTTTTCTTTGGGTGTGGTGTTCTATTTATGTTGATTGGTCAATTGGTTTAGAGTATCACTCAAATCCTATACTTCCTTATTGCTCTTCTGACTAGATGTTCTATCCACTATTAAAAGTGTGTGTTAGTCTCCTACTATTAAAATGGAATTACCAATTTCTCCCTTCAAATCTGTCAGTATTTGTTTCATATAATAATTTGAGGCTCTGCTCTTAGGTGCTTATATATTTATAATTGTAACATCTTCCTGTTGAATTTTGCCCTTTATCAGTATGTAATGACCCTCTTTGTCCCTCATAACAGTTTTTCACTTAAAATCTATTTTATCTGATATTAGTATAGCCATCCCAGCTCTCTTTTGGTTACTACTTTACATTGTATATTTTTTTCATCCTTTCATTATCAACTTACTTGTATGTTTGACTTTAAGGTAAGTCTCTTCTGACACTATATAGTTAGATCATGCTTTTTAATCCAATCTGCCAATTTCTGCCTTTTCACTGCAGAGTTTAACCCATTTACATTTAAAGTCACTACTAGAAATACAGGTCCTTTCTCTGCCATTTTGCTATTTAGCCTTTGTAAGTCTTGTACATGTTTTGTCCCTCACTTCCATTAAAGCCTTCTTATATTTTTATTTGTTTTCTTGGGTTCTACCATATTGAATGCTTTTTCACTTCTATCTATAGATCTTTTTTCATCTGTTTTCCTTGTGGTTACCATGGGGTTAAAATCTAACATCCTAAATAAATAGCAATTATATTTGGTTTGATATTAACTTAACTTCAATAGCATGCACATATACTTTTCCTGTACCCTAATGTACTCCCACCATTTTTGTACTTGTTACCATTTATATCTTTGTGCTTTCAGTGTCCAAAATGATAAATTTACCATTATTTCTTACGCATTTGTATTTTAGCACCTTTGGGAAGTAAAAAGTTGAGTTACATATTAAACAATGCAATACAATAGTACTGGCATTTACATTTACCCAAATGGTTACCTTTACTGCAGGTCTTTACTTCTTTATGTTGCTTTGAACCATTGTCTAGTGTCTTGTTTCATTCTGAAGAACATTGCTGGTAGGGAAGATCTAGTGATGATGACCTTTCTCAGCTTTTGTTTATCTGAGAATGTCTTAATCTCTCCCTCATTTTTGAAATAGAGTCTCACTGGATAAAAATTTTTTGGCTGGCAGTTGTTTTCCTTTAACACTTAAAGTATTTCAACCCACTGCCTTCTTGCCTCTGTGGTTTCTGATGAGAAATTGGCACTCAGTCTAATTGGGACTACCTTATACATGTTGCTTTACTCTTGTAGCTGTCGGTATTCTCTTCTTGTCATTTGTATTTGGTAGTGTAATCAATATATGACAGGATGTATTTTTCTTCATGTTTATCCTGTTTGTTCTCTGAGTTTCTTGGATGTGCATATTCATGTCTTTTGATAAGGTTGAGAAGTTCTCTGCCATTATTTCTTTGACCATTCATTCTGCCCCTTTCTCTCTTTCTTCTCCTTCTGGGACTCCTATAACATGTATATTGGTGTGCTTGATGGTGTCCTACAGCTGTCTTAGGCTATTTTTGCTTTTAAAATTTCTCCTTTATTTCTGTCCTTCAGCTTGACTCATTTCAAGTGTCTTGTCTTCAAGCTCATTTATTCTTTCTTATGCCAGCTCCAATCTGTTCTTGAAACCTTCCTGGATATTTTTCATTTCAGTTATTGTGGTCTTCAACTCTAATGGTTTTGTTTGGTTCCTTTTTACAATTTCTATCTCTTTACTTAGAGACTTTTACATTGCTCATTCATTGTTTTCTTGATTTTTCTTTTTCTGTACTTTCCTTCATCTTTTTGAGCATTTTCAAGGTCATTCTTAAAAGACTTTGTTTGTTATGTCAATTCTTGTCTTCTTCATTCATGTTTTCTGTATTCGTATCCTCTTCCTTCAGAGAGATCATCATTTCCTGTTTCTTTGTTTGTCTTGTACTCTTTTGTTGCACACTGTACATTTTAATATTTTAAAATGTTAACTCTTGAATTTGCTCCCTGGAATGTCTGTTTCTCAGTTTTGTACCAGCTGGTGATGAGACAGATTTTCCTGCACTTCAGCTCTCTTGTCAGGAAAATCT
Source organism: Dasypus novemcinctus (assembly GCF_030445035.2). NCBI lineage: Eukaryota > Metazoa > Chordata > Mammalia > Cingulata > Dasypodidae > Dasypus > Dasypus novemcinctus. Next base: position 59,519,137 of record NC_080687.1, read on the forward strand.
GCCCACGGTGAAGGTAGTGAGCCGGGTCTTCCCATCATACTGGTCCTCTGTCTTGTCCTGGGTTTTTACTTATTAGTTGTTTTGTCATTCCCCTGTTTATAGTAGTTTGGATATCCCTCTTCCCCAGGGGACATTTCTCCCTTTCCCAGGTATCTGAAGCCAGCAGGACTTTGTCCCAGTCTGTCTGCCTCTACAGTTTCTTATACTCCTTTCCTTGTCTCATACTGCTTTTGCCTGGACGGCAAATTCTGGAATTCTGGAAGAGGGTTACCCAGGGATGGACTTTCCCAATTCATTCTTTCCCTGCCAAAACAGGGCTAGGGATCCAAGAAGTGGGTGCAGACCAACTCCAAGGTCCTCTGTGGAGGGTGTCAGGAAGGGTGCCAAAGTTTTCACCGATGGCTCCCCAAAGCTGAGCTTTCCTGGTCTGTCCAGCAAATGCAGCTCTGCAGCTAACTTTCCCTCTCATCCCTGAGGGAGCCCTGTGATTTTAAATCTCCACCCCTGTGTGGGATGTGTTGAAACAATAGCTACCCTCAGAGCCAGCTGGGTCCCAGGGATCTGAATTTGCTAAGCAAAAGCCCTGCTCGGTGGTCAGCTGTGCATACCCTTTTTTGGGGGGAAGAGGATTTTTATGTCTCTTTCTTACAGCAGCAGTTAGCAAGGGACTGGTCCCTACAGTGACCTGCAGTGAGAATTGGGGATGGGTGCCAGTAGCTGCCATGTGGAGAGAGCAATTTACAGTTCTTTACAGATATTTATCAGCCTCTTCCTTCCTCTCTTCCCTGGATGCTATACAATGTTCTTCCAGCCTCTGGAGTTTCAAAATAGTTGTTTCAGACAGTTACCTCCTGTTTAATAGCTGTTTGGTAAAAGACTAAGTCCTGGAGCTCCCTTTTCTGCCATCTTCCCTAGGAGTTATCCCAGTTCCATATATATATATATATTTAGGAGGCCCTGGGGATCAAACCCAGGACCTTGTACATGGGAAGCAGGCATTCAACCACTTGAGCTACATCCACTCCCCTCCATGTCCCTGTGTTTTTAGTTAATTCTCACAACAATCCTATAATGTTTGTTTTCAGTTTGAATTAACTTTATCACCATCCTCTCAGTCTTGGGAACTTAAAACATTCCAACTATTTTCAACTCTCCTCCCCACCTGATGCCCCAAACCCAATAGGCACAAGGTTCTGTCCTGCCAGTTTCAGCTTTAAATTGCCTTCCACATTCCTTCCTTCCTTTCTAGTCCCATTTCCCTCACTCTAGTTCAGGCCCTTGTTGGCTACACAGTTGGACTGTTGCAAAAACTTTCCAGTTTGTCGTCCTGCCTCCAGTTAATCCCCATACCAATCTGATCAAGCTTCTTTCTTAATTAATCTTTGAAAATACTACTCTAATCATTTCATTCCTTCGTATGAGACCTATCAGTACATTCCCAATGCTTCCAACACCGCTAAAAGAATACATAACACATGCTTAATGTTTATTTTCAAATAAATTTAAAACAAGGTGCTACTCTTTTATAAACGACACGAAGGCAAATTTTATATATTTCTTTGTTTCTGTAAAGTAACCCCCAATTTTAAGTATTTAGCATCAAGATCTGCTACTAGTCTCTTAACTTGGGCCAGAAATTAGCTCAATACCCAATACTCTCTAATTTACCTAATAATGATGTAATAGATAGTTTGGCTGCTGTGCAGGTGTTCGCAAGTAAAAGAGGCTAGGCAATGTAACTACCTAGTTAATTCAAGAAACGACTAATGATTTTATACATCACTTAGCTCTCCTCTCTATCTTGAGCCATCAAAGAATTCCTTGTTAATTGTGACCAAATTGGTTGATAATGGCAGAAAAGACTTATCTGATGAATCCCAGTGCTTCCACGGCCAGCGACTTACTCCTTCAAAGATCACTGCCAAATCAAATACTTGGTGGGATTACATCCAGTAACACTGTCAAGATAATTTTTAAGAATAATCTTTAAGCCTGTATGTTAGAAAGTGTTTTGACAAGTTGTCAAGGCCTTGCAGTTACTCTGACTGTGCTACTCTTCACATCTCTCAAGTGGGAAATCACCAGAGACCTAACCAATGATGTTGTGTTCATCCATGCTGGCTTCAGTGTTCATGAACGTAGGCTGATTCCCTCTCCTGTTGCCTTTGATTCTTGTTTTAAATAAGATTCCTATCTGTGTGGCAGTCTTGGAAGTAACCCAGGCAAAGGTAGTTGCTGAGAAACTGGAAAGTTATTTTTCAATCATATATAAGCTGCCTTATCAGCTATAACAAAAATAATAAATGTAACCTCTTCATATCATGACTGTCGAGTGTGTTGTTTACAAGTGGCTGTCAGTATGTAAAAAACTCTCCTGTTACATGGAATTAAAAGTGATTTTATCTTGGGACCCTTTTTAGAAATTTATTTTGAAACGCCTCCTCTGCATTACTCTTTTTTTCCCAGGGAAGCTAACACTAATTATATATGACCAATACAGAATTGCAGCATCTTTTGATTTGATATGGAATGACTCATCATGTTCAGACAGTAGTGAGGAAAAAAAGTAAAATGACTGAAGCAATGATACCAATGAAATCCAATGATACCTGGATTTCATATATCAAAAAGTTTGATGGTGTGGCGACTTCTTTAGCAGTTATCCCAAGGAAGCAGTGAGTCAGATGAACTAAGCGATAATGAAAAGGAACAACATCAGAGAATGCTTTAAAAATCCATTTGTATCTCCTCAATGGCAAAGTACGGCCTGGAGATTTTATTTTTCTTTTAACAGTAGGGATGAGAAATCTCTTTTGAGGAGCTCAGTGAGGTGCAGTAGCAGAAAAGTTGGGGAGGAGCTCAAGGCAACAATATAATATGAATGTCTCCAGCCTCAGTTTGCACAAGCAGAGTCTTGCTTGGCCCAACACCCATGAGATTTTCATTAGAGCTCTGGGCTTTAAAGCAGCTCACATCAAAGCAAATGGGCAGTGGAAGATGGAAGGGATGGTGCTCCTTCACACTTCACTGAGTTTTTAAAAATAAGGGCACAATATGCAACATGATGTCCTGCACTGAGTTCTGGAACACAGAAAAGACATTAGTGGAAAAGCTGGTGAAATCCAAATAGAGTCTGTAGTTTACTTAATAGTAATGTACCAGAGTTAAATCTTAGTTTTGACAAACGTACCATGCATGGTTAAGTGAGATGTTAACACGCGGGGAGGCCGAATGAGGAGTAGATGGAAACTCCTGTAGTATCTTTCCAATTTTTCTCTATGCTTCAAATTATTCTAAAACAAAAAGAGAGACAGAGAAACATATAGTTCTTGATTCCCCTTTAACGATTGGGTTTTTGTTATAGAAGAAATTTAAGATTTAAAACATGGTTATTACTTAATAACCGATTCAGTGCTTATGCAAATTATAACAGCAACAATTTATATAACTGCAGTAATAAAAGACAACTGATCTTTATTAAGCAGGATTCACATGACCCCTTGCCCCAGGGTTTCATTTTCTTCCTTAAGCTTTGTATGTACCCAGTCCATCCCATTATTTCACATTTGTCTATAAAACATAATTCTTATGTTCTAGATCATAATTAAAATAATTGAGAGCCCACAATATATATATCCTGGCCATGAATAAGGCATGGTGACTGTATTAAGGAAAATAAACAATTAGCCCTATAGAGAATCATTCAGTAGGGATGTATGTTTGTAGTGTTTTAATTCAACCAAGCAAGGAAAGGGATTCACTGTTTAATAAAGAAATTTCTGAAGGAAGATTGAAATTGTCCTGAATTATTACATCTTCCCACACAGCTTGTGATATCTTTGCAACACTCTTAACTACCCTATGCTTCCAGTTCCTTCAGCTGACAAACAAGTCTGGTAATAGCATTTAGGTCCGAGGTTGACTGAGGAGATTAAATGAGTTAACGCAGACACCTTCCTGGCTTAGTAGCTTTTTAAGGGTTTCAGTGTCATTTGGAAGATCATTGCTGTTGACCTAAAGGCCATTGTTTGGTGAAAGCAGAGAATTTATAGATAGGCATTATTCTAAACTTCAGACACTAAAGTACTTTATGTGCCTTTGAAATAACTTGGCTGGATGTAGGAAGCCAATATATGTGGGTATATTGGAGCTGAACAAAGTTTAGTATTCATTTCAAATACTAGTATGTATTAGAATAAAAATATGTTCCCAGAGATTTTTTTTTTTTCATAATGGCATTTCTTTCATCTTGAGGCAATCCTTAAAGCTAATGGGCACTGATATCACAATGAAGCTAGCCAGTGTAAGTCCAAACTAATAACCAAATAGATAAACCATCCAATTGCTTGGATTGAGGCATTTTGCTATAACGATAGAGAATTTGGGTTTTATAGATTATATAGTCTCTCAAAATAAGGGATGTAGCTTAAATTCTTCTTGGGAACTTAAACGCAGGTGTGCGCCTGCTTTTCTGGCGGGACGGACATACTCCGTCTTGGAGATCACGGCTGACCAAATTATGACCCTTGAGAAGTGTCTCCAGGGACAGCATCACACAGAGTTTAACAACGCTAGCTGATAGACGAGTTGATGTCACTCCCTCAAGTGCCACTACTTGAGGAATATAAAAACTCCTCGGCCACGATTAGCTCAGAGCGCCTGTGGGTAGGTCAAGAGCGGTTCTGGGGTGGGTACTCTAGCTCTTGAGAGCTCCCTGTCCCTACGTTGCTCTTGGAGTTTGGGTTTACACACTATCTGCCTAATCAATTCTGCCATCTAGTGGCCATTTTCTGTTCTACTATTTTCCTGTTGGACTTTCCGTGTCTGATCTTATTGATGGGCAGATATTTATGCTCCAAGCCTGGGGTGCTAGTCGGTAGTGGGTGCGGAAGACGGAGAGGGAAATTATAACCTTCCCATAATCATTGGATGAAAAAAAGGAGCGGTTCCTGGAGCGTTACCTCCAGAAAAACAAGCAGGTAGGAGTCGTGCTGGGCTGTGTGGCTTCAGATCAGCAGAGACTGCAGCAGGCACAGAGACCACCTGTTAAGCGAAAATCCAAAAATCTTCAAAGACCTTCCAATGCCAAAAACCGGTGATAAAAATCCCTCTGGGTTTCAAATATCTTTGAAGGCAGCCCCCTGTTAGCCCTGCCCCTCCTTTCGCTGAGAACCGTGCATTACCTGCTCTGGGCTCCAAGCTGATTTTTTTTTTTTTTTTTTATTGGAAGAAAAAGCAAAGGTTATTTGTACACCTACAGATATACAAGAAAGATACATGATTACTTTTAGCTTAAAACTCTTTGTTTTCTATTGTAATTTACCTATCTTATTTCCAAAAACTCTGCTGTAAATGAATAACTGTATATTTTAATTATCAGTTAAGACAATTCACTAATAAAAATATCATCTTACAGTTGAAACTGCCAAGCATTTTTATTGTTTCAGAGAAGAGGTATTAAGGTTTTTTGGGCACACTATTGAGTTATAAAAATAATTCTTTCCATGTTTACTGAAGCGTTTCCAGAACATTGTTTTAAAAACACGCAAAGGAAGTCTCATTCAAAGATAAAAAAAGAAAATTTCATTATAAACCAAAATATTAGGATTATCTGCAACATTTCAAATAAGCCTGGAAATCTCTGGGAAATGTAGACATTTATCTTACCACTGACCTGACAGCAACTGAAGGATTTTTTTCAATAATTACTGTTTAATGCTTCAAAAAGGGAATCTTCAAGATGTTTTTCTCATTATGAAATAAATACTAGATATTGATAGAAAATTCTGTAAACTAGAAGAAAGTATATGTTAGAAAATAATAATCTAGAAAACAACAGTCATTTGTATTCTATCTTTCTAATTTAAGTATTATTGGTACATTGATAGATGTCACACTGTCCAGTACATTTTCCTTTCCCTTTCATTTCAACTTTTCTAGGCAAGATGTACTAAGTCTGCCTGTTGTAAATAGGATATAATTAACCTTAGTTGTCACCCTTACATTTTAAGATATATTTTTCTACCTAATAAAAACTGAAGTTAATTATTATCTTTACATTCTTCCTCAAAAATATAAGACCGTAGGATATATTAAACTTCAATTGCCCTTTCCTATCTGTTATGCTCTTTCTAGCTAGTATTTTAGTTCCATCTCACTTTTAAATTCTCCTAAATCCATCAAGATATCTTTATTCACCATTTTTCAACAGTCAGTACATGTTTAGATTTGTGGAAATATTTCTCAGGGTTTTATTTGCATATCTTTTCCTAATTGTCACACCTTTCTGGTTTGATTCCTACTAATGTACTTCTTTAGTAGTCTTTATAGGGGAGATCCATTAGTGATAAACTCAGTTTTTGTCTGAAAACTTGTTTCACTTCATTTTTGAAAGGTAGTTTATTGAATGTAGAGTTTTCAGTGGGCATTTTTCTTTTTTTTAATAAATTGTGTTTTTTGTTCATTTTTTATTTATTTTTCTCTCCTTACCCCTACCCGCCCTTGTCTGCTGTGTCGATTCGCTGTGTGTTCTTGTATTCTTGTCAGCAGCACCAGGAATCTGTGTCTCTTTTTGTTGCATCTTCTAGCTGCATCACCTCTCCATGGGTGCAGCACTACTCCCAGGCAGGCTGCAATTTTTTCCCCCGGGCGGCTCTTCTTACAGGGCGCACTCCTTGTGTGTTGGGCTCCCCTACGTGGGGGACACTCCTGTGTGGCACAGCACTCCTTGTGCGTATCAACACTGTGTGTGGGCCAGCTCACCTCACGGGTCAGGAGGCCCTGGGTTTGAACCCTAGACCTCCCATGTGATAGGCAGATGCTCTATCAGTTGAGCCAAATGTGCTTCCCTCAGTGGGCATCTTGAAGTGCCTCCTGGGCTCTGCTGTAGCTGATGTGAAATCATTAATTCTGAAAATTCTGCCACTGACTCTTCAAATACTACTTAACATATTATATGCTTTGTTGTTTCATTCTCTCTTTTCGGAACTGCTATTAGACTGTGTTAGATCTTCGATTCCTTGTGTCTCCTAATTTTTCTTTCATTTTTTCATCTTTTTAGCACTCAGTGCTATATATTTCCATTCTAGATAATTTTCTCAGCCCTCTCTTATAGTTTAGCAATTTCTATTCAGTGGTGTCCAATTTTACATTTCAAGCCACTTGCTGAGGTTTTATTTTAATGTCCATGAGTATATTTCTCATTTTAAAAATTTCTATTAGGTTTTTTCAAAGAAGCATTTTTCTTTGTTTTATTTGAGTGTTCTATCATTTTGATTTATTTGTTCTTTTATGACCTTAATTATTTTAAACACATCTTTTATACTAACCTTTGGGTTACTCAGTTGTGGAGGATGGTCTTGTTTGTGTTTCTGATGAATTCCTTATGGTTTTCCTTTCCTAATGGAGTTCATAATTTTTATTGCAAACTCATTGTATCATTGTCAGTTGATATTTTATTGTTGTTGCTGTTGTTTCTGAGGTTGTTTTTCTTTTTCTTTTTCTTGCAGAGGCAGTCCTGTGTGCTCGGCATTATAGAGGTGGCCTTCTTTGATTTTGCAGAATGCTCCAGAGATTTTGATGACTTTGGACCAAGTATTGTATTAGTTTCCCTGCTTGAGAAAGCGACACACATGGATGTGTTAAATTTGTATTTCACCCTTGAGATTTTAATTTCTCATGAGAGGTTTTTTCCTTCACCTAGGAGCAAGCTTTTTCAAGTCTTCCGAGGCCTGTTCTTTAAGAAAGAATAAGCTTTTCCATGGGCTTGAGTTTATGCCTCATGCCTCATGCATGAAACTTACTTTCTTTTTCTCGCTTGGACCTATCTTTATTTATTGCCAACATCCCAAGGCCAAGTCCACATGCTATATATGACTATCTTCCCTGACTCTGCAACTGAAGATTTTCTTGTCTTTCTTTCTAACTCATTTTTGGGTGTTTATTAAAATAATTTTATTGTATTTTTACAGTATTTTATGAGTTTTAATGGGAAAGTGGCTAACATTAGATCTGTCTGCTATATTGCTGCATTCAATTTTTTTACTATTTATTTTTTTACAAATAGTTGAAAAAGTACTCATTGTTCTTACACAAAATTACTTCTCAAATTAGAGCAAAAAATGAGTCCTGTCATTCAATCCCTTCGAAGATTCCAGAGTTAGAATCTAAGTCCTGCTCCATCTGTCCTTCTACTTAGAGCCATGCAGCACTGCCATCTGTTTCTCACATGTTTTTCATCATGATGTTGTGGCCATTGCTTTTTGACATTTATTAAGATACCACTTTTCTTAACATTTACTAAGAAAGCAACTGAAGATTACAAATAATAGATTAAACATTCTTGTACAGCAAGGCATTCACTACACAGTTATAGGGTATAACATTTAAATCCATAAACTCAAAATTTTTTTAGCTGGAATCTACCTCAGAAGCCATTTTATTAGAGCCAACTCTTATAAATGAGGAAACTGAGGCCATGAGATTCAAGAACAATGTCCCAAGGTCTTTGCAAGACCTCTAACAAAATTGCATTAAGACACCAAGTCTATTCTTTAGAATCAACTAAATGTTCCGACATTAAAATAAAAATCCAGGTAACCTCTTGATTAAACTTATTAATAAACCTTAAGGCAATTACCTGGGTGGTGTACACAATTGTCTATACAACTTAGTCACATTTTTTGTTTTAATTTTCTAATATTTAAGGTCCATTTATGATATAATTAGTTCAAACAACTCCATAGTTTCCTTTTGAAACTTTAAACGTAATTAATGGACTCATGAATAATGCCAACTAATACAAGCCATTTGGCATCAACATTTGTAACATTTTAGCAATATTTTACTGTATTTTTAAAAGCTCTGAATATATATCACATACATTTTTCTTCTCTCATTTTATGCTTTACTTTTACGTTTGTGTAGTTTGTGATTGCTTGTTTAATCTCTTGCTTGTTCTGGTGTGAATTTTATGGAAAAGGAATTCAATGAAGATGATTTGAAAAGCAAGACCAGTAAATTTTGCAAGAGCAGTTACTTTAACCCCCATTGCCCTGCCTTGGGGAAATTGATGGGTTGCACTGAGACATTTTTGTTCACAAGGATTTCAGGAAAATATTTTATCTTTTTCCCAAGGGACTTGATGTTTTTCTCCTAAGAACTTGGAATAATTTGTTTAAAACTTTTCATTGTTCATTTTTTTATCTATGAACAAAAATGATATCGCAATATACACTTACCTCAAATGTCAGAAATACAGATTTAATATGAGCAACAAAGTTTAAATAGTTTAACTATCATTCTAAACATCTGAAAAGAATGCATAAACAATGATTTTCCCAAGGGCCAATGCTAAAGCCTGCCTAGAATGACAATCTAAAATTCATTTGGTATTTAGATTAGGGCAGATATTAGTTCCCTCCAAAACACATAACCCCCTGGCAGGCATTTTGAATTTACATTCGATCAAGAGGTGATATTTAGGAGGTGGTATTTTCAAAAACTGGCACAGACATTAGATAACTAATATGTGAAAAGGCACATTGATATTAAAATGCTACAGGAGGTCTGGCTTTCCAAGCTTTGGTTTTAGAAAGTAGTGCATACCAGATGTTTCAGAGAAAAGCATAAAATCCACATTATGTGCCTAATTGTACTGTATTACATCACAGGGATGGGATTTTTTTCTCTGACCGCAGCTGGTGATAACAATATGCCCTGCAGCATGGAAGGATCAGGCACCCTGAATACGGGGCAGCTCCACGGTGTGTTTTTCCTGGGAGGGTGGGGAAAAATTTTAGCTTCAAAAATCTCCATGTATACAAATGATAGCAAACGCCCTCAAAATAACAAAATCCATGGAAATGGATCAAAAGACTGAACTAATAAGGCCGGGCCACTATGGTGGGAAATGAATTGGAGAAAGAAGAACCTGGCAATAAAACCGAGACTATTGTAGATCTGGATACTGAACAAACTACATTTATGAGGGAATACCACTGGGGCTCTAAAATGTCCCTCACAGTAATGAGGATCTTGCCTTGTTAAAACATGTCACGGAATTGAGCTGCTCCCAATAGGCTACTTTTCTCTCATTATGTCAGGAGCTGGTCATAAAAGGAAAGGGGTGGAAGAGTGAAAAGTGTTAATCAAAGTGCAGTAGTCATGTTGTGTGTCCTTCAAAACTTACATTCACCTTTGAGCAATTAAAAAAATAAAAGGAGTGGACCCTTTCAGCCTTGCTACCTTTTATGCTCCTACTAATAAATGGGCAAAGAACGCCATTTAAGTATGGTGTCTCTTGTGCCTTATACATAATAATTTGGGGATGTAAAAAGTTTGGAGTCACTCTCTCAGTTTTTTTCTTTCTGTTCACACCTAAAATCCAGGTACTCTACTAGAGGAGTTAAACCTTTAGACTAAATTATATTCATATACCATGTTCCAATTTTGTATAGGATAACCCCATCTCCAAAAAAGGAATTGGATTATTTTAAAAAGATTTATTAAATTTAAATATTTTCTTTTTAAAAAATGTATATATGCTAAATCATTATTACAAAAAAGAAAAAACATATTTATGTAAATACCTAACTCTTAGGAACTCAAAATTATTGTCCTCTACCCATGTGTAGTCGTAGATGGGATATACGCTGTTTTTTATTTTTGAACTTGGAAAGGTCATAGAGTGAATAGTGACTTTCTTTTTAGTGTTTTTTTTTTTTGTATAAAAATTTTGACCAACGAATTTACCAAACTTTGCAATTTATCTATGCAAACATCTGATGGAAAGAAGCTCTTTTTTACTTCCAGAGATAATCTTTTACCTGTCATTGTCTTTACGTTCTTGCTGCTCTTTTCTAGCTTTCTTTTTTTTCTCTTTTCACTTTAAATTCTACCTAATTCTCTTGTATAAGTATTTTCAATTTGCATTTCATTTTTAAAATTTAAACTCTTGCAATAAATCAATCTGTATGTATATATAAATTATATTGCAATTATATAATTTTTTGTACATTGCAAATACGGTTTTAGTCATTTTTTAATGGAAACAATAGTTTTGTATCATACTGCCATCTAATGGTGCCTAGGGCACTTGACCTCTTCTTCCACACTTAGTTAAATATAATGTTTAAACTGATGGTCAAGTGATTGATAAAAACACAATTCTCATATTTAAAGAATTTTAAACAATATTTTATATAATGCAAAGGATGAACAAGTTTGGAAACAGAAAGCCTCTTCTTTATAGCTGGTTTTAATTTCAAGTTGATTTACCAACGTCATTTAAGTTTTGTGGTTTGTACTCTAATAATTTCTCTGAGTTTTTTAAAAGGTCCTCGATAGTCAACCTACCTTTTACTTTTATAATTTACAGCTAGCGTACAAATCTATTTATTCATTTGTGTACCTTTCCCAAGGTTTTGCACTGGGACTGATCACGACCCATAGATATTTCTTCTTAATGAACAAGTCTGCCCTTCTTTCTATAATTATATCAAAACCCACAAGGGCTAAACCTCAGAGGCACCAATGTCACAGAGGAGGAACCGAAAAGCACTCAGAACTAGCTCCAAGTCTAGTCCCCGAGCTTCAACCAGCATGATGTGTCACTTGACTGGGGTGTTTACTTCTCTGAACTTCAGTTATCTTATCTCTTAATTGAAAGGTGAAAGTAATGATTTCTAAGTTTTCTTATAGTTTCAAAAGTATGTCATTTTTGGCACATCTAATTAAGATATGCATGTATGATCATAGTTTACTTCTACATCATGGGCCAAATTCTTTATAGTCAAAGCTCTATTCCCAAAAACAATTGATACTGGAGGTAGGAAATAGTGACTATTTATCAGATAAACGACTTCTACCTAACCATTAAGAGCATCATTATCCCATATTGCAAAGCTAGTCTATCACACTCTCTGAAAAATAAATAATTGTAAAGTGATATTTTAACCAAGAAGGAGGATATTAACAAAGACTTAAAATGAGTCTGTTATGATTCACATCATATTGAGAATGATGCAATTCATATATGTATGTATTTGCTGTATTTATGTACTACTTTCGGAGGAGCAAAATTAGCAGACTAATCATTCTTACATATTGTATTTTAGGTCTAATAAAGCTTTACTCTAAGTCACCATCAGTGTAAGATAGTAGGGAAAAGAAGAAAAGTATAGGATAAAAATACAGGAATATAGTAATAACAAGTCAAATTTAGGATTATAGAAGCTTATTGAATCTTGCAAAGATGGCTAGAATCCAATTCACAAAGAATTACTAATCCTGGAACATTACAGACAAAATTCTCTTCAATTTTATCCAAACTCTTAATTAAAAGGCTTCTAGTTGATAAATGAATCTGATAGTTCTCTATACAAATTGAGGTTCATGACATGTGTTCAATAGCCTTACTAAGAAGGTGAATAAAAGAGGAAATGTGACTGTGTAGCTACACAAATTTGGAATTTTTACCCAAGGCAAAACTGGGGATTTTGTTTTTTAAAAATAGCCCAGTGACTATGAAGATAATAGAAAACAACTGGAAAGTTTGAGTTCAAGATTATGAACAAATTCCCACACTCCCAGACTTTCCTCCCCACCTCCCTCAAGCTCCCTCTCTTTCCTCTTTCCTTCTTCCCTTCCCGCCTTCCCTCCTTCCTTTCTTCCTGGTAAGCAGTTCTTAAGCAAAATATGAAATAACTAAAGTCCATTCATTTGGTGTTCTCTGCCAGGAGGTAGCTCAGGACCAACTGGGAAGAAATAATCAGTCATTTCTACAGTCATGTATGCATCATAAACTCTCATGTTTTTATAGTGAAATAAAAATGTTGACTGCCCACCTGGATGCATGTCACAGAAAAAGAGAAACCAAAATCTGACATGCAGTACTAGGAATGTTATCTGACACAACAGAGAAAAATGCAATATGTTTTGCAAACAACAAGTAATAAACACTTGAGTAAGTTCTGAAAGAAGAGCCAGAGGGAAGGGGCAGAGGCTAGAAGCCATTAAGAAGATTTAGGTTATAAACCAGAGTCCAGTCTGTACACCAAAGGAAGAAAGAGACCCAGAGTGGGAAGATTAAACTATCTCAGAATTTGGCACGCATTAAAAGAATAATTCTTTGGTCATTTGTATGTCCTATTGTGCTTTTCTGACCTAGATTAGTCTGGTTACGCAGAGCACAGCAGTATAGCTTTGCAGTAACGTTGCCCCATGGCTTAATATCCCAATTAAACTTAAACAAATTTCTCAAATGCTCATAAAACCCTTGGTGGCAAGATCAGTGCACCTGAATATTTAATTATTTGAATGTCAGTCTGAGACAGAGACAATTGGCAGCTAATAGAAAATGCCCAAGACTAGAAAACAAAAGATTCTTCTATGGCTGATTGGGGAAGAAGTGACTAAATGCGGTAAGATAGAGAACAATTTTTAAAAAAATATTTATCCTAACAAAAGTGGAAGATACTAGAAAATGGAAAAATACCAAAATTATAAACAAAGAAGAAAAAAGTATAGTTGAATTGTAATTATGGTCTAGATGCTGAACTTTGCAATTAAATGGCAGAACTTATCTGTGTATGTTTCCAGACTAAGAGATCTTTTAACATAAAATGGCAGGGTTAGCCCAATCAAAAATATTCTCTTCTTTGGCTGTAATGTTTCAACATATGTAAATGTGAAGCTAAGTAAAATATATATGGGCATCAGATAACATTTGACAAAATAAAATTAATCTAGTGACCCTCATAAATCAATTTAATTATATACCTAGTAAAATGGCTTGAGAATTGGCTGGAAGATGATTAACCAGAGGTGGTGATAAAAGAGTTATTGAGCTCAGGAGAGGTCCCAGTGGGAAGCCAAGGGAATTAGTCTTGGGCTCAGTCTTACTTTACATCTTAATTACTGATTTCAAAGAAAGGCTAAACTGCATATTAACTAATTTGCAGATGGTACTAAACTGGCAAACACTGGGAATTGCAGATTAAAAATCCAAAGGGATTTAAAAGGTTAGAAATAAGAATTAGTGGAATCCATTCCTTTAAGTAATAATAACAATGATGATGTGGTGATAAAACAAAAACTCTGGTTAAATTCCTTACTGGAAGTTATTATGCAGAGATCTGAAAAGAAAAATGAAATTCTTCTTCAAGACATTGAGTCAAGAATCCTAATGTGCAGAATCAACTTTGAAATAAAAAACAAAAAAACACTGAACCAGATATAGTTGAAAGGATAGGAATAAGAGATTCTAAAATTACTACAAGTTTATTTTCTTAATCAAAATCAACTTGGCCCACTCCTGAGGCTGAGAAATATGATCAACAGACCATTGCCACTATGCTTTTATTTCCCTTATACCACTTAAAGAGGTAGCAAGCTGCTACTTCTCCTCCATATTGTAAAACCCCTTGAAACCTAGAAATTCTTAAAATGGGTAAATTACGTGTTAATTCTTTGGAATTGGAGACAACGTGATTGAAATCCCCAATTGCCTTCTGTTCTTTTTTTGAACCACCAGTGGGGACAGGGGTGAAGTGGGATAGGTATAAAGTACTTAGAAATATATCCATAACAGCTAAGCAATATGATGATGGCTAATAAAACCTGAGCACAGGAAACGAGTTGTGGAACGAAACACTGGATTAAAGTCAGCCCAGAACATGCTACCAGGGAGTAAAGACTATCTGTCTAACACAACCCCCAAGGCACTCTGGGTTCAGAATTAGTAGATAACCGAGTAAAGGACAGGGAAATGAAGCTCAAACAGGGGAGTAAGTAAAAGATCTGTTATGGGATCAATCTGTGTGACCATCCTACTGCCCTACCTTCAGCACAGAACCCAGACACTTGGCACTTCTCCAGGCAACCCACCACAAGTCTCTTCTATGAAGAAACGGAGCCAAAGTGTAGGAGAAAAGCCATAGCTTCTAATATGAATGTTGCTTCCTATTGTAGTTTGCTAAAGGCTACCAAGGAAATATACCAGAAATGGGTTGGCTTTTATGATGGAGATTTATTAACTTAAACACTTACAGTTCCAAGAGTGAGAAAAATGTCCAAATCAAGGCACCTTCAGGAGATGCTTTCTCCATGAGCTGCAGCTATGGGCAGTCAGGCACATGGCAGGGCACGATGCAGAATATATTGGTCTCTGCCTTTTCCTCTAGGCTTTGTTGCTTTTAGCTTCTAGCTGCCTACAGTTTCTCTCTGTTCCTGTGGCTTTCTCTCCCTGGTTGCATTGATGTCAGCTTCTTACTTCCAGGTCTTCCTCTATTGGCTTCTAGGAATTTTTCTCTGTGTCTCTGCATGTTTCTCCTGTTTAAAAAGGATTCTAATAAGAGGACTAAGACCCACTCTGCCCCATACAATCAAATCAAAAGCCCTTTACTGAAATGATTTAATCAAAAGTTCCCACCTACAATTGGTTTACATGCACAGGAATGGACTAGCTACCAGGACATGATCTTCTGGGGGTTCCACCAAGCTTCAAACTGTCATACTTACCCAATGACAGAAAGTTTCCCTTTTTCTGGAATTTGGAGAACTGAAGACAGACAATTGGTATTCTATCCACTTCCCTTAAAGTCAAACCTCTTAGGGGAGAGTAGATATAGCTCAGTGGTTGAGTGCCTGCTTCCCATGTATAAGGTCCCGGGTTCAATCCCAGGGCCTCCTTAAAAAAGATAAAAGAGAAAAAAAGTCAAGCCTCTTAAACATTGGGTTCCCAGAGCAGGATTGGTTAGGTGGGGGAAAAAAAAAGTTTAAAAATTGTTACCCTCATCTCCTCCTCCCACAGCAAGGATGATAGAACTGTTTGACATGCCCAGAATTGAGCAAGAACCATTTCATCCCCTTGGCACTGTTCAGCCTCATAAAGAGCTCTCAATCATAATTCACTTTCAAAGACATAAGTAAAAAACAAATTAGTTGCACAAGAGCAGGGTAAACTCATCCCAGCAACCCGCTTGTTCTATGTCAACCCTGAATGGATAACTCAGGATCACCAGGCCTATGAGGAAAACCAGTAGCACGAAAGAGAAGAACAACCAGAACATAGACTCTGGAGAAAAACTGAGAAGGACCCTCATATTTTTAGAGAGATCAGGACATACTGGATACATAAGATAAGAACAAGGATTAAACAGGATATAATGAATACAACCAAAAAAGTTAAGAAGAAAAACAAGTGCAAAACTTGAAAAATAAATAAATAAATAAAAACAATCCTGGCCATGAAATTCATTGTTTAGATAAAAAGCAAATTAAATTTGGCATGAGCTTAATAATTGATGAGATATTTACAAGGAGAATCAATTTGGCCTTAATTCTAAAATTTAAGTCTTTGGGTGATGTGGAGTCCCGACCCGCGGGACAATAACGGGGGCTCGAGCACCTGCCAGGGAGGAATGTTATGGGACAAGAGAGGCACGAAGAATGACAGCAAGACGGTATTCTGATCAAGCAAGCTGCAAAATTTTATTGAGGGGGCTGAACATATATACTCTAGGGAAGAGGGTGGGGTGACGGGTGAGGAGGATAGGTGGCGGTCTGGGATTGGCGGCTACTGTTGCTAGGGAGGAGGGCAGACGTCCAAGGAGGGGATTGGCTGAGAGTTCGCGCTGGGTCTGCAGAGTTTTGCGTCTTGCACATGTGTATTGCTGTAATTACTTGGGCAGTGGCGGGAAGGAGCAGGGAGGAAGAACAAGGGAATGACAGGGCAGATTTGTGAATTCCGCCATGTTGTGAGGAGCTGTGAATAAGCTTCACAGTGGGCGGCTCTCTACATCTTCCCCTTCTCTGTTTAATAAAAATTGAAAGAAGGAACAGCTGGCAATGGCTCGTGGTAGCACAGGGCTTGTTCTCAGTGATGGCATATGGCTGAAAAGGTGCTCCCGTGCTGAAAGGGGGGCTGTGCCTGTCTTAGGTCGGGACTACACCCAGTAAAGCAATATATCTTACCCGCTATGCGATCAGTGTTACCCGTCATTGGGAGTCATGGCAGCGAAAGGCCATGTCCCTGTCTTAGGTTGACTGATGGGTTAGTCCAGTTGCCCATCATTGGCTAACCAGTCCAGCACCTCAGCAACAGATGGCTTGCAATTATGGCAAGTGGTAACAGGGAGCCCTCATAGACCACGTATGACAAGCGTGCTGCACTGAGATTCATAGCCTTGGTCTTGTTAGGCCAGAGTGCCCGTTGCTCGTTCGAGCTGCTGGACTTTTGCCGGAGCTGTTTAGTGATATAGATTTAAACAGAGAAGGTTAAACTGCAATAAGGGAGATGGTGACTGGAAAGGGGGGGGGGGGGAGAACAGGCAAAGAGTTATTACTAGGATATCAGATAGGAAATAAGACAACATAAGAGTTTACATTTTCAAAGGTTACAAGTTTGAGTGTCCAGATATTTCGAGGATATGCCTTGGTCGGCAAGATGGAGTCGATGGTAGTGCACTTGAATAGGCTTGCCCAGAGCGGAGTCAATTTGGTTTTTTACTAGTTGTATAATTCTTTTTATGGCCCAAGGTGCAAAAGATATTATCAGGAGTATGGTTACTAAGGGGCCTAGTATGGGGAGAATATAAGGAAGGATTCCATTGAATCCCCAGGAGAGGTTTCCTTGGGTCTCCCTTTCTTTTTTGCGCTTTGCTAGTCCCTCTCTAAGCTGGGCCGTATTGTCTCTGATAAGGCCAGAATGGTTGGCATAAAAACAGCATTCTTCTCCTAACGTGGCACAAATCCCCCCTTCCTTTAGGAAGAGAAGGTCTAGACCTCTGCGGTATTGGAGGACAACCTCAGACAATGAATTTAGGGATTTTTCTAGATGAGAAACGGAGGTTTCAATGCGGGCTATATCTTCATCAACGGCTCGCCTGATAGAGGAAAAAGATGTTTGTTGCATGGTGAGGGCTGCAATTCCGGTACCAGCTCCAGCGAGACCTAGAAGTGAAGCTACTGTGATGGCAGTGATGACTTCTCGTTTTTGTACATAGACTGGTAGAAGGTGACACTGCCAGGAGTTAAAGAATTGGTCATCATCATGAAAGTAAATGCGGGGGAGTATAATAGCAAGCACACAGGTTTCATGGGTGGCATTAAGGGTTTGGACACTAAGACGGGGTGAGTCCGGTGGAGGAACACAGCCATTTTGTATTATTAGGGGGTAATAGAAACTTTGCAGTTATTTCAGGGGTAGCGGTAAAGTAGCAAAGGGTTTTCATGGAGGGGGTAATAGTGCCTCCGATTTTAGTGATACAGAGCCTGCTTTGAGAGACAGACTGGACTGTTAGTCCTACTTTCGTTTGGTTCCAACTGCAAGAGGCGGGATTGCTGTCCGTGGAGGTTTGGTAAGAGGCATTGGTGGCTATAGCTTCGTAGTAGGGCGATGTAGAGGAGAGGCGCAGCCAGCAGTGTTGGGTATAGTTGGGATTAGAGGAGTTTAAAGAGAGAAATGTGGCGTTAAGGAGGGCTAAGAGTGGGTTGTGCAGTTGCAGTGAGAGTGTGTTAGAGTTGAGGAGGGAGGCGTTGATGGAGGAAAAGTTGGAATGAGAGATATTTGGTGACGGGGGCGTGAGGGTGGTGCGTGGGGAGGTGGTTGGGAGGGGATTTGGGAGAGGATTGAGAACCCGGTTGGGGCTGTCTGGAACGGCTGGAGCTGAGGGCGATGAGGAGGTGGCTTGGTTTTTCCTTATCATGAAAAAGGAGCCATAGTCATAACTGGACATATAGAGCCGTATTCCCCATGTGCGGCCACTAAGCCATTGAGTGTCATCGGAATTTTTTACCAGTAGGGTGACATTAGGCCATTGGGGATTGACCACGAAAAGGTGAGAGTCCCGGTTAGGGGCCCCGGACCATCCGAATGCTACGGATTCACACCCCCAATAGGGGCAGTAACAGTGTGCGGGATCATGGCAAGAGCGCGAGGAGGAGCCTGATGAGGAAGGGCAGATATAATAGCCTGATATAAGGTGGTTGTGGCGGCCATAAGCTTGACTTCTGCCTCGATGATTCCCCCAGCAGTCATGAAAACTAACGAGAGTACACATGGGTATAGTGAAAGACGGGGGGCCTGAGGTAACATTGTAAGGAAGGATGATTTCTTGTTGCCAGAGGCTTAACGTCCAATTAAAAGGCTGATGGCTGGGGTGGGCGAGTGTAATGGGGAATAAAAGGAAAAGGAAAAGGAGGGTGATGATTCTGAACAGGGAGAGGTTTGGCGGAATCATCATGAGAGAAAGACGATGAGTGAGGTATAGATGGAGATGATAGACAGAAAAGCAATGGCGAGTAAAATTCGCTGGCCGAGGTTCCAGTCTTTCGGGGCGACAGCGGCTAGACCGATGGCAAAGAGTATTGCTAATAGAGCAAAAGATGTAATGAGGAAATAGAATACTAGTGGCTGAGAAGGAAGTGAGAGAAGCATTCGGAAGATGGGGTTGGGAATTGTATACTCAAGGTGGAGGCGCTGTGGTTTGTTGGAAACAGCTCGGTTGTTGGCTGAGGTGAAGAGCTTCCTCGAGATGAACCGCCGCGGGAATAGGTGTTCTTCTGGGGTTGCTGGGAAGGCTAGAAAGGAAAAGGAGAGAATATCTTTCTCAGGGGGAGGCTTCCTCCCTGGAAGGATTAGTATGAGTTTGATTTTGAAGGGGAGGATTGACATGTCTTATTTTTTTTTTAAGATTTATTTATTTATTTATTTAATTCCCACCCCCCGGTAGTCAGTTCTCTGTGTCTATTTGCTGCATCTTGTTTCTCTGTCCGCTTCTGTTGTCGTCAGCGGCACAGGAAGTGTGGGCGGCGCCATTCCTCAGCAGGCTGCTCCCTCCTTCGCGCTGGGCGGCTCTCCTTAAGGGTGCACTCCTTGCGCGTGGGGCTCCCCTACGCGGGGGACACCCCTGCGTGGTGCGGCACTCCTTGTGCACATCAGCACTGCGCATGGGCCAGCTCCACATGGGTCAAGGAGGCCCGGGGCTTGAACCGCGGGCCTCCCATGTGGTAGACGGACGCCCTAACAACTGGGCCAAGTCCGTTTCCCAACATGTCTTATTAATCGATCAGGAAGCCAACGGGGGCCATCCTCCTTTTGATCATATATACAGGCGGAGCCTCGTCCCCAAATGATTACGGGGTCGGGTCTATGCCACTGTGATGTTATAGGGTTACGCCACATAACAGTGGCTTGCTGCGTCTGCGTGGTAGGATGCCAATGTCTATCGGCTGCAGGTTGCCCATTAATATCCAGGGTTAGAAAGTTAAGAACAAAAAGGGCATGGTGTAGAAGGTCTCGCGGTCGTTGCTTGGAGAGACCGAGAGCGTTTTCAGTTAAACGGCTTAAAGTGTTTTTTAACGTGCGATGCGCTCGCTCTATTATTCCTTGGCTCTGGGGGTTATAAGGTATTCCTGTGATGTGGTTAATTTGCAATTGTTGACAGAATGTTTGAAAATTTTTTCCAGTATACCCAGGTCCATTATCTGTTTTAATGGTTTTAGGCTGGCCTAAGATGGTGAAACACTGCAACAGATGGGATATAACATGTTTGGAGGCTTCTCCCGACTGTAAGCTAGCTGTAATGAAGCCACTATATGTGTCGATGCAGACATGAACGTATTTTAGTTCCCCAAAGCTAGTGACATGGGTAATATCCATCTGCCAGATTTCATTTGGAATAATGCCTCTTGGATTAACCCCCACATGCGGGGCTGGCAACAAAGTTACACAGTTCTTACAAGCCTTGACAATTTCTCTTGCTTGCTCCCTAGTAATGCCAAATTTTTGGCAGAGAGTGTTTGCATTTAAGTGATGTTGTGCATGGGCTTGGGAAGCTGAGGCAAAAGGGTTGCAAAGGTTGGGACATATTAACTGAGTGGTAGCGTCTGCCTTCTGCAAGGGGGCCTGGTAGATTTTGGTGGGCACGGAGATGCACTATGAAGAAAGGGTGTTGTCTTTTATAAATTACTTTTTGCAGTTGTGAGAATAAGGGGACTGCATTGGAGGAGGGCTTGATAAACGGAGTTGTTTCCAGTAGCGGTATTGACTGGGCTATATATGCACTATCAGTGTATAGATTAAAGGGCTGGTTTTGAAGGTGGGAGAAGACCTCCAGGACTGCGTAGAGCTCAACAAGTTGGGCCGAAGTATAGGGGGAACGCATGGAAAAAGCTTGACCCTGTATGACGTATGCTGCAGTCCCATTAGCTGATCCATCGGTAAAAACTAGGGTGGCAGAGTCTATGGGTTTGGTTTTAGTGACTTTAGGGAAGATGAATTGATGGATTTTGGCGAACTGAATTAGCGGATTACTAGGGTAGTGATTATCAATATTGCCTGAAAATGAAAGGCATGCGATAGCCCACTCATCATCTTTTTGGGAGAGCCAATGGATTTGATCCTGAGCATATGGAATGATAAGGGAATCAGGGTCCTTTCCAAATAATTGACGACTAGTTTGTCGGCCTTTTATTATGAGGGCAGCTATAAGAGAAATGTATGGCGAGAGCACCTTGGGTGGGGTAGCGGAGAGGTGAACCCAGAGCAATGGGTGACCTTGTCCATCTTGCTGTTTTATGTTGGACTGCCAGAAAACTCCTGTAGGCGTATGCGCTGTAGCTAGAATTATAAAAATTAAGGGTTGGTGGTAATTTATTTGGTAACAGGTTTGATTTTGGATGGCTTGATTTATTAAAGTAAGCGCTTGCATTGCCTCCGGAGTTATTCTTCGGGGAGAGGAGGGGTTTGCATCACCTTTCAAGATATTATAGAGTGGCAGAAGGGTTTCAGTGGGTAGTTTCAAGTAGGGGTGGAGCCATTGAATGTCTCCTAGGAGTTTTTGGAAATCATTTAGGGTTTTTAGATGGGAAGTTTGCAGTTGAATGCGGGGTGCTAAGACTTGTTGGTGCCAAAGTTCAAATCCAAGATAAGAGAAGGGGTTTGAGGTTTGTAATTTATCAGGGGCTATTAGAAGACCTCTCTTTGTTAGGTGTTTAATAAGACTCTGAAAACAGGAATGTAGCTCAGATAAGTCTGGACTCGCTAACAAGATGTCGTCCATGTAATGAAGGATGTAGATTTGCGGCCAAGCTTGCCTAATTGGGTTAATAGCTGCAGCAACGAACTTTTGGCACACGGTGGGGCTGTTGGCCATGCCCTGTGGTAAGACTTTCCATGGAAACCGGGGCATTGGGCCCTGAAAATTGATTTGAGGGACACTAAAGGCGAAGTGTTGCCTGTCCTCAGGGTGGAGGGATATGGAGAAAAACAGTCTTTTAAATCTATAACTATTTTGTGAAAATTTGAAGGGATAGCCACTGGCGAAGGGAGACCGAGTTGTAAGGCTCCCATGGGGACCATAGCTTTATTTACGGCCCGCAAGTCCTGCAGTAATCTCCATTTGCTTGATTTCTTTTTTATGACAAAAATGGGGGTATTCCAAGGGGACTGGGTAGGCTCGATATGTCCAGCAGCAAGCTGTTCCTGCACTAACTCTATGGCTGCTAGGGTTTTTTCTAAGGTTAGAGGCCATTGATCAACCCATACTGGCTGTGTAATTTTCCAGGAGATCTTTTCAGCATGGGGTACAGGGATGTCAATGGCCATTATGTTAAATCCTGTGAAAACCCAAGTCCTGTCTTGTATGTATTGGGCTTTAAAGAAATGGGTTGTTTAATTCCTTGGTTATTCTTACCCAGGCCTTTGCCGGGGAGGAAGTTCATTTTTAGCATCTGAGCAGCGATAGTATCATTGGGGCTGCACATAAAAACTTTCATCTGACCAAGGATGTCTCTGCCCCAAAGATTAACAGGGAGGTTTGGAAGAACGAATGGTACGACTGTGCCCTTATTGCCTTCATCATCCTGCCAAGTTAAGACCTGCGAGCTTTGGAGAGGGCTTGTAGCCTCTCCTATGCCTTGTAAATGAGTGGCGGCTGCCGTAAGGGGCCATGACTTTGGCCAGTGGTTAGCGGATATGACCGTGGCATCGGCCCCCGTGTCTAAAACGCCCTCAAAGGATTTTCCATTAAGCTTTAATGTAAGAGTAGGCCGAGTGGAAGTTATGGCCTGTGCCCAGAAAACATCAGAGGAACCAGGAGTGTCGGAGGAGAGGTGGGGTTGTTTAAAGTTGGTGTTTATGTGCTGGAGGGGGAGAATTATGAGCTGTGCCACCCGGGTCCCTGCGGGAATGGGGATGATGCTATGCGAGGTAGCCGGGATGATTTTGATCTCACCCTGGAAATGGTTGTCTATGATGCCAGGTGTGACCTGGACACCTCGAAGGGAGGCGCTAGCCCGTCCCAGGATGAGGCCAAAAGTATTTGGCGGCAATGGGCCATGAACCCCTGTAGGTATAAGGAGGGGACTGGAATCTGGGGTTAATATTGAGTCGGTGGAGGCACAGAGGTCCAGTCCTGCACTCCCTGCGGTTGCTCTCCATAAGTCGGGGATGGAGCAGTGGGATGAACAGTTGGAAGTGTGGGTATGGTGGGTCGAACAAACCACGGGACCCCGGGTTTATTTTGGCAGGGGCCTGGGGTTGGCCCCTCTGGAAGTTTCCCTGCTGCCGTGGTTTCAGAGGCTGATTATTGATATCTACTTGAGACCGGCACTCTGACGCCCAATGGAACCCTTTTTTACACCGTGGGCAGATGGAGGGTGGCCGCTGAGAATTATGCCTGCCTGAGGGGTTAAAAGGTACCTTATTGGGGCAGTGCTTGGCAAAATGGCCAGTTTGTTTGCAATTGAAGCAAGTGAATGAGCGTTGGTTAAGGTTTTAGTTAGGTTTTGGAAGGCGGCACCAATAGCCATCCCAAGTGTTTTTGTGGGTCCAATGTTAGCACACAACTTGATGTAATTATTGAGATCTGAGTCACAGAAAGGGCGGATAGCTGCCTGACAGGTTTCATTCGCGTTCTCAAACGCTAGGTGTTTGATAAAATCACTTTCATTGTCAGCGTCTCCCAACAAATGTTCAGCTGTACTTTGGAGGCGGCTGAGAAAGTCAGTGTAGGGCTCCTTGGGGCCTTGCCGTACTTTGGCAAGGGAGGAAGTAGTGGCCCCTTTTTGGGGGAGCTTCCTCCATGCCTTGAGCGCAGCAGTTTGGACTTGGGCAATAAGGCTGCGGCTAAACTGTGTTTGTTTTTGGCTGGTATCATAGGGTTTTTGGCCTAGGAACTTTTTTAAAGTCCAGTCTTCGGATTCAGTTTTGCGGGCATTATGGGTGGCAAAGGTTTTACTATTTTCTTCATATTCGGATTTCCATAATAAGAAGTCACCACCGGTTAGAACTGCACGGGCTAGCTGAAAGCAATCATTGGGTATGAGTTCCTGGTCGCTCAGGCTCTCCAGCATAGCAAGTGTAAAAGGGGCGGCAGCCCCATAGGAGTGGACTGCCTTTTTTAATTTCTCTAGATATTTAAGGCTGAGGGTCTTGTGTCTGTGGGGGGAAAGAGGGGGTTTTGTGGGAGGGCCTTCCTCCTCATCGACGGAGCCATCTTGGGAGTCATTGCCATCTTGGCCGTTATCACCATTTTGTGAACTGGAATCGGGCGGGTCCTGGTCATTATCTTGTGAATTGGACTGGCAGCTGAGTCTAACAGATAAGGAATTATCAGGCGCCCTGCTCCTGATGATAGGAAAAGCAAGGGCGGGTGGGCTTGTGTCTGGATTGGTAAGATAGAAGGCACCCTGAGTAGCCAACTTGTAGGTGAGAAGTTCAGTAACTTGCTCAAACTGCTGTACAAACTGCTGTAAAGTGTCTTTGGTCTCAGCAGGCGCCTGAGCAGGCGGTGGAGGTGGTTTTTCCGTGGATGGGTAAAGAGAAGGTGGCAGAGGTGCCTGGTATGGGCGGGGGGGGAGTCAGGCATGGGCATGGGCTGAGCAGAAACAGGAGGGGCTGAAGGCACACTAGGGGATTCTATGGGCATGTCAATTATTACAGAGCTACAAGCAGACGCGGTCCTGGGACGGGAAGGGGAAGTTTCAAGTGATTCCTGCGTTTCTTCTAAAAGGAGGGGTGTCTGCGGTAGGTGCCTCAGGGCAGGACTGTGATCTTAATGTCTTTTTGTCCTCCTGAATAAGTTCTCTCACATCTGAGGAATGTGGGGTGACCTTTAACATATCATGGATTAGCTGCCAATAATTGAAGGCCTTTACAGGGATCTTTTCTGGACCAAATGTTTTATAGTAATCATTTAAGCAGTCCCCTACCCGGTCCCAGCATCTCTGGTCAATAGTGCCTTCCTCTGGGAACCAGGGGCAAGTTTGGTGAACAAAATCAAAAAACCGGACTAAATTCTTTTTCTTAACTTTAACTCCTCGTGTCTTGAGAGCTTCCTTAATCTGACTGAGGTACAGCACATGGCTTGAGATTGCTTGCCCCATAATGAAGGGAAGAAGAAAGGGGTTGTTGGGGACTTACCGGTGCGTAGTTTTCTGCGAAGCTGCAACCTTGCTCTTTTTTTTCAATCTTTTCACCGCTGTGGAGTGGCCTTTTCCGCGGCCAAGATGTGGAGAGCGCTATCCCTCGCTGGTGAAGCGGCGTTCCTGTCCTGGCGTGGTTTCTCCAGCCCCACGTTGGGCGCCAGCTGTGGAGTCCCGACCCGCGGGACAATAACGGGGGCTCGAGCACCTGCCAGGGAGGAATGTTATGGGACAAGAGAGGCACGAAGAATGACAGCAAGATGGTATTCTGATCAAGCAAGCTGCAAAATTTTATTGAGGGGGCTGAACATATATACTCTAGGGAAGAGGGTGGGGTGACGGGTGAGGATAGGTGGCGGTCCGGGATTGGCGGCTACTGTTGCTAGGGAGGAGGGCAGACGTCCAAGGAGGGGATTGGCTGAGAGTTCGTGCCGGGTCTGCAGAGTTTCGCGCCTTGCGCGTGCGTATTGCTGTATTTACTTGGGCAGTGGCGGGAAGGAGCAGGGAGGAAGAAGAACAAGGGAATGACAGGGCAGATTTGTGAATTCCGCCATGTTGTGAGGAGCTGTGAATAAGCTTCACAGCGGGCGGCTCTCTACAGGGTGAAAAGGGGTGAAGTCCCTTGGTCTATAAAAGGGAAATGGATTTAAGCATACAACTTGACTCAGCACTGAATAATAGGGGTATGATAAGATCATTGTAAATATTTATTATTGATTTACAAATTTTACTGCCAATGTATTGTCAAAATGTGAAAGACTTGGTTGGGGTTTCTGAAGATACTGTTAGGTGGGTTAATATCTTGAAAATATCAAAGTAAAAGGATAGCTCAAAGTTGGAGGTGAGAGGAAGCACATGTGTGGAGAAAATGCCTTGAACACTCACATTCTCATCTCACAGTGAGGAGGGGTCAAGAAGAATTGTCAGAAGTTGGTGGAAAAATAAAGAGGATAAGAATACTATCAAAGGTTACTAGGGTGGTAAAGAACTAAAATACATATACATATTGTGGCAGTTTGATATTGTTTATAAATTCCAAAAATAGACATTGGATTATGTTTGTGAACAGGTCTGTTCCTCTGGGCATATTAGATTGTATTAGATTCAAAGGTTTCACTTTTACTTACTTGATTAAATTATGATTAAGGCAATGTCAGTAGGACATTGCCCCTTGCTGGGCAGGGACTCACAGAGAAAATCACATGGCGGAGGAATTGGTTGGAGTTTTTTTAATGCTGGAGCCCTGGGAAGTAAATACACAGGAGAAGAACACAGAGGAATAGCTCATGACACCACAGAGGCCCTGGGAAGAGAGAGTGCCTGACAGTCTACAGCTGATATTGAAAGAAGCTGGGACCATGGATCCTTAAGAGGGAGGGGAAGCCGAAACTTTGCAGATGTTGGCAGCCATCTTGCAACAGACTGGTGAGGAAAGTAACTTACACTTTATGGCCTGGTAACTGTAAGCTTCTATCCCAAATAAATACCCTTTATAAAATCCAACAGATTTCTGGTATTTTGCATCAGCACCCCTTTGGCTGACTAATACATATATCAAATTGGGAGAAGGGGGAGAGTATGAGATAAATCCTCGTATTTTATATTAAGATGTCAAGAGAGTTTCTAAATTGTATTAATCAAGAAATAAGTATATTAGTTAGAATTATAGGGGTATAAAACTACCTCAAAACTAAAAGAGATAGTGAAAAGAGTGTTCTTCTGGAAAAGTAGGACTGAGGGTGAAGATGGAAGGATTGAGAGACATTTGTTTCCCATAACAAGTTCTTTTGCTGTGGTCACCATAATCCATGTGCATGTATTTCTTGATAAAAATAATGTTCAAAGTATTTCCCTTGTGGTACTTCATTTGTTTTAGATGAAAGAAAATGTGAATAGAATAAAATAGCATAAACACTGTTAACAGGTATCTGTGTTCTACTATATGAATTAGTTTGGACTAAATTTGAGAAATCATATCAGCTAACATCAAGGAAAGATTGCCATAGATAAAATAAATGTGTGTATTAATAATAAGGATTTGCATAATTTGGTGCCAACCATCCCTTATCTGCCTCATCTCACAATGTTTAATAATCCATGAGTTCTCTGTCCTAAACAACTAGATTACTCATCCTCCTTAGAGAACATTGTGTGCAAATCTATGCTTCTGTGCATGGATATCCTGTCCTACCCTCTCGGTTGGTACGAACAATATCTATCACTCAAGTTTATACTCCAGTATGAACTTGTATATGAACTTGAGTATAGACTTTAGTATATAATTGCGTATAAATTGGGGCAGGGTTTGTACATCCTCCATAGAGCCTTCTCCTACAGATTACACCAATCTGTCCTGTAATCCTATCTTCTGTCTTCTTCATTGATTCTTCTCTACCCTACCTTTCTGATCTCCCTTCTCCCCAATAAATATTTACTGAGTACATAATGTGTGAAATCCTAATTTGGCAACTAATCATGGACTGTTTGTTTACTGTTCTATATTGCTATTGAGCATTCGATGATTCCTTGATTGATCTCCCTAACTTGAATATAATCTTTATGAAGATAAAGACCACACTCAAACTTCTTTATATCTCTCAGTGTTTAGGATTAGGACAGTGTCTTAAACAAAGTAGACAAAATATATATTCTTGGTTGAATATATAAGTGCGTAGTAAATTGTATTTATAACTTTTTTAATAGAATGATGATATTCAATGTAGTGTAATTAACCTTAAATAATTGGGAAGTTTAATTTGTGAAACAATGGTAGAGGGAAAAAATGAGAGAATTTAGGCACAGGGTTGATTCCTGGCTCATTCAGTTCCTAATTGTGTAGCCTGGAATAAGCTATAAAATGTGACATATAGTTGGAAGGATTCAATGAGACAAGAAATTCTTGGGACTGAGCCTGGAATGTCATGTGTTCTACAAACATTAGCTAGTTTGTTCCTGTCAAGGCAAAATAATCTCAAATTTTCAATTGTTTGAATCTTAGCAATTTATTTCTCAGTCACCCAAATTTCACTGTAGGTGAGTGGGGGTAGGGGTCATGCAGGGGACTTGGGTCCAGGTAGGCACTTGGGTATCTATGCTGATGGACATGCCATCAGCTAGGAAGTCTACAGAGGCCACAGCAGCAGGGGAGGCAGCTGGAGGACTGTGGGCTGACTTTCCTGTGTGTGGACCCATAAGTGACAGCCATCATGGCTGCCCAACTGTAAGCACTGCAAGAGGGGGGGAGCAGGTCGAATGATTGGTGAGCCTCTTCTCTGCCTTAGATGATGGAATCTAGAGAGAGAGAATTACAGCATGCAGAGATACAATCCAAAAGCCCAAAAGACCTTAAAGTCCTTCTGGGACTGCATTTCAGAAATATACATTTCTTTGAAGCTAGGCTATTGAATTTAATGCTTTAACCCTAAGATTCATTATTGGTTTGGCTTCTGAAAATTAGTATCTAGAACAAATTTTATTATTGTTTCTTGTTTTAAATTTGTTTCTAACTTTTTCAGCTATTGGAGCTGGAATAATTCTGGTTTTTCAAAAATAGAATTGATCTTATCTTTAGCCAGGAGTCTCTCTCCATTATTCTTAGGGTAAATATACTAAGTTTTCCATATTAAAACTGCACTTCTTATTCGTGCCAGCAAGGGGAGTTGTAAGAACCTTCAAGCTTCTCTACTAAGAAGCCATGCTAAAAAGAAGAGAATCTAAAAGGGAATGGAGAAAGTTACAGGTTTAAATTAATTATTTCCCTAAAATCATCAGGGTTTCCCACAGAGGGACAAGGATTACCTTGGGATATTTTTGAAAATTATATCTATTAGTGTAAAAAAAAGGCACTTTTTAAAACCTTTTTGGCAGAGACATCCATTAGATTTTTCCCTTGTTTTGTTTTTCCTAAGTAAAATTAGTGACTGTAGGCTGACTCACATTTTTTTGGATGATCTCTTTTTTCTGGGCTAGAAATATACAAACATACCACCTTTATCCAAATGCATGAATTCCCTCAGCCCACTAGGAAGCTTGACCCTTTTCCTCTATCCTCCATTCTTCAAATTGCCTTATGCTTTCCTAGCAATGACTTCTGATATCCTATATATGAATGCACAGCAGCTGTCCAGCTGATCATTCATCAAAACCCATTCCATCTTTAGATCTGTGTTTCAGAGGTGAGTGGACTTTTGCTAGGTCAAACATATTATCCCACATGGTAAACTTATTGTCTTTTAACCCAGGGATTTAATGGAATGGACTTTTTGTCTCTCTGTGACTCATAAGAAAGCTTTCTGAATTGTATATAAATTTTACTTTTTATTGTTATTTAAATTCGAAATTGTGAATAGTGTGAAGAAAAGATAAAACTAGAGTGTAGGAAAGAGATACTAATAAAAGTGGTTTCTAAATTAAGAATTATTTTATTGTGCTTTTATTTTTTAATTTTTTTTACTTTTTTTCTACTTGTCATTTTGTGCATTCAATCCAGATAATTTAGATCAGGATCAGGAAACCTTTTTCTCTGATTCTCCTATGATATAACAATTAGCTTCTCGTTGGCTTTTTTAATCCAAATACTTTCCTATCTCATTTTGTTTATATAGGTGTGGGCTATAGATTTGATTTGGAACTTGGCATATTGTCCTTCTGTTTTTTTGAATGTCCTTGGTGGATTGTGAAATTATCTAATTTATTGCAAAATTGCATAGGAAAATATCTTTATGCTACAGTTACAAAAGTTATGCTCTATTAATCAGATTTTTTTTAAAAACTTACTGATTTAAAAAAATAACATATTTTACTTGTTTTGTGGATTGTTTTTGTGAAAATATTATCAAAATAATTTCAGTTATGAACTTGTTCACTCAGAAATTATCATTTTTAATTGCAATTTTCCATACCTTTCCTAACTTTATTTTAAAGGAATTGCTCTAAATAGTTTCTGCGAGGATGGAAGTTTTATGACAAGCATGTTAACTTTTAAAAGAAGAGTACCCTATATCAGAGTCTCCTTAACATCTAACTGGTCCTCTTTTGGTTGAAAGCCACTTCACCAACGTAGGAACACCTGTTCATGCAGCTGGAGCCTGAATGATGGGCCTGGCTTGGCAGTCTTAAACTATCAGACCATTGCTTCAGGATCAAGAGTCTCCCTGCTGACCTCCGACCACCTCCCTCTGATTAAGTGATATCTGAGCATCCATCTGAATGAGGCAAAATAGTATGGTGTAGAACATGGTCTTTGGGGCTGAACCACCTCTCTTTGTCTCTTGGCTCAGCCACTTACCAGCTATTAGTGAATATTTCTGTCTCTCCATTTCCTCATGTTTGTGAGATTGGAGAAAATTTCATCCAGAAAGATAAGATGATCTATGTGCTGATGACTATAAGATTTGCCCATCTTTGACACATTATCTGAACTGCCTTTCTAATATTTCCACTTAGATATCTTAAAGTCACAGAACACTCAGCATATTCATTAAGGATCTCCTGACTATTTTCTCCCAAACCTATTCTTTTGCATATCTGTAAATTCAACTCCACTTTTCTGCTAATTACTTAGGCTGAATTCCTTGTAACTACACTTGGTCTTTGCTTTTTCTAACATTTTGTAGCAAATTCTGTCAGCTCTTCTTTCAAAATATATCTATAGTCTCATCTGGTAATAAAATAGGTCAATTCTCATTCATCTCTTGTCTGGATGATTGCAAGACCCTTAACTGGTCACTGCACTGCCACATTTTCTTTCATCCCCTACAGTCTAGCCAAAATGCAGTAGCCAGAATGATCTTTTTAAAAATATCCATTAATTTCATTCTGTTACACAAAATAGATTCCTGTCTTGCTCAGAAAAAAATCCACATTTCACTAGTATGGCCAAAATATTCTACATGAATTTCTGACCTCTTGCCCGCTCTCTGCTCTGTTGCTTCTCTCCAGCCATACAGGCCTTCTTGCCGTTTCAGTAACATACCAAATTTACTCTCACCCTTAGGTCTTTGCATCAGCTATTCCACCTGGTTGGAGTGATCTTCAACCAACCGGTTCGACATGACCGAGGTGGTCTCACCCCAAAGTCCATGTTCTAACCACCATGAGAATATCATGCTGCCCCCCATGTCTTTGACCCCTTTCTGCAAGATTTTGTCAGCTGTACCATTGTTTTCATTGTGTCAAGTCTCCTGACATTTACCTTCTGTTCCATTACCGTATTTTCCCACAATTCATCTTTATTCCATATTCAAAAGTATTCAGGGATTGCCACCACTCCTTTTACTACAGCGTCTCCGTTTGTGATTTTTAAACATTTATTTTTTGTTGGGCATAATTGCATCAAGTTATTTTGTTTTACTTTTTCAGAAAGACTCACAGATATCACAGTCCCTGAGATATTGGCTTTGAGGTTATATTAAAGGACAATTTTTCCTTGAGTCATACATTTTTTCATTGAGAACTTTGCAGACATAGCTCTACTGCTACTAAGAACTTTGCAGGCCCTCATTTGCAGTGTCTCCATTTATATTTTGTTGTCTGCAGTTTATCCTCACGTTTTTTTTTTAAACTTTATTTTGTATACTTAATAATTGAAAATATAAACATTAATTTAAAAGTAAAAAGAAAATACAGTTGAATAAAACATACATTTTTCAATTATATGCAATGGATACATATAAATTTTTTAAAAATCATACAATATGTTACACAGTATATTTGGTTCATAGTAATGCAGTTATACAGCATTTGTACTTTTGTATCTGGCTTGCTTCACTCAACATAATGTCCTCTGGTTTCATCCATGTTGTCATATGCTTACGACTTCATTTCTTCTTACAGCAGTATAATATTCCATTGTGTGAATACACCACAATTAGTTTATCCCATTCATCTGTTGACAGACATCTGTGTTTTTTCCAATTTTTGGCAATTGTGAATAAAACCGATATGAACATAGGTATCCATATATTTGTTTGTGTCACCGCTCTCAGTTCTTCTGGGCATATATTGAGCAATGGTATGGCAGAGTCACATGGCAAGTCTATATTCAACTTCTTTAGGAACTGCCAAACAGTCCTCCACAGTGGCTGTACCATTTGACATTCCCACCAACAGTGAATAAGTATTCCTATCTCTCCACATCCTCTCTGACACTTGTAGTTCTCTGTGTTTTTAATAGAGGCCATTTGGATAGGTGTGAAATAATATCTCATTGTAGTTTGATTTGCATTGCCCTAATCATTAGTGATGTTGAGTATTTTTTCATGTGTTTTTTTTTTTTTTTTTTTGTATTTCTTATTTGGACAAATGTCTAGTTAGGTCTTTTGTCCATTTTTTAATTCTGTTGTTTGTCTTTTTATTGTTAAGTTGTAACTTTTTAAATATATATCCTGGATATTAAACCCATGTGATTTCCAAATATTTTCTCCCATTGAGCCAGCTGTCTTTTCACTTTTTGACAAAGTTCCATGAGGTGCAAAAGTGTTTAATTTTGAGGAGGTCCCATTTATCTATTTTTTCTTTTGTTGCACATACTTGGGATGTAAGGTCCAAGAAACCACCACCTACTGTAAAGTCTTGAAGATGTTTCCCTACATTTTCTTCTGGTATTTTATGGTTCTGGCTTTTATATTTAGGTCTTTGATACATTTTGAGTTGATTCTTATATAGGGAGTGAGATAGGAGTCTCTTTCTTTTGGTTATAGATATCCAGTTCTCCCAGCACCATTTGTTGAAGAGACTGTTTTGTTCTGTTAACATGGACTTGGCAGATTTGTCAAAAACCAGTTGACTGTATAGGTGAGGGTTTATTTCTGGATTCTCAATTCTATTCCACTGATCGATGTCTCCATCTTTATGCCTGTACCATGCTGTTTTGCACTGTAGCTTTGTAATATGTTTCAAGGTCAGGTAGTGAAAGTCCTCCCATGTTGCTCTTCTTTTTTCTTTTTTCTTTTTTTATTAAAGTTAATAGATCACATAGAATGTTACATTAAAAAAATATATGAGTTTCCCATATAACCCATCCCCATCATTTTTGTAAATTGTATTTTTTGAAGATACATACATTGCAAAAAAGGTTACATTATAAAAAAATAAGAGGTTCCCATATACCCCCATCCCCTCACCTCACTCCCCCCACACCAGCAACCTCCCCCATCATTGTGGCACACTCACTGCACTCAGTGAAGACATTTTGGAGCATTGTTGCACCACATGGATAATAGTTTACTCTATAGTTCACACTCTCCTCTGGTACATTCAGTGGATGCTTTTAGCTATTTGGGTACACTTTCCCTTCCAAATGAATTTGGTAATTGACTTTTCTATTTCTGTAAAGTAGGCCTGGGAATTTTGATTGGTATTGCATTGAATCTATAAATCAGTTTGAGTAGGCTTGACATCTTCATGATATTTAGTTTTCCAATCCATTAACATGGAAAGTTTTTCCATTTATTTAGGTCTTCATCAATTTCTGTTAGCATTGTTTTGTAGTTTCTATGTATAGGCCCCATACTTCTTTGGTTAAATTAATTTCTAGGTATTTGAGTGTTTTTGTTGCTATTGTAAATAAAAATTTCCCTCTGATTTCCTCCTCAGATTGTTCAGTACTAGGGTGCAAAAATATTACTGATTTTTGCATGTTGATCTTATGTCCTGTCACTTTGCTGAACTCATTTATTAGCTCAAATAGCTTTGTCGTGGGTACTTGAAAATTTTCTAAATTTGGGATCATGTCATCTGGAAATAGAGTTTTACTTCCTCCTTTCCTATTTGGAGGCCTTTAATTTTTTTTCTTGTCTCATTGACCTGGCTAGAACTTCTGGTACAATATTGAATAACAGTGGTGACAGTGGGCATCCTTGCCTTGTTCCTGATCTTAGAGGGAAAACTTTCAAACTTTCCCCATTGAATACAATGTTGGCTGTGTGTTTTTCATATATGTATTTTACCATATTGAGGAATTTTCCTTATATTCGTATATTTTGAAGTATTTTTAATCAAAAAAGGATGCTGGATTTTGTCAAATGCCTTTTCTGTACCAATTGAGATGATCATGTTGTTTTTCCCTTCAATTTGCTAATGTGGTGTGTTACATTGATTGATGATTTTATGTTGAACCAGCCTTGCATACCAGGAATAAATCCCACTTGGTCATAATGTATAAGTCCCTCTTCTGGAAATATTTCCACTCCCCTCTGAGTCCTCAACAATCAGTCCCCATTAGTAGAGTAGAGATTGGGAGTGTTGTATCTTTAGCCCTTTGCTGGCTTCCAAGGCAAACAATGGCACTGGCCTGGAAGGGGTCTTGGGACACAGCAGAGCAAATTTGTGGATCAGAAGCTGAGTCAGCCTTAGGCTGTATCCCTCTTTTTCCCCTTTCTTGGGGTGGTGGATCCCTGGAGCCCCCTTTCTGTGTAGCCACCGGCCCAGAGGCTGAGTGTTCTAAAATGTCCTTGGTGTGGGGGGAGGGTGGCAGCAGCAGCAGCAAACTGTGGTTTCAACTCACAGTTCTGTCCTCATGATTCCCCTTCTTTCTCCTTCTCCTCTCAGAGGTGGTCAATCTTCGCCTGGTATCCTCAACCCTAGCAGATCTTTTTCCCAGCTGTGTTATCCTGTCCTCTAGTTATTTTTCCTGGAGGAGAAGAGAGTCCCATATCTTTCTAGTCTGCCATCTTCCTGGAACTCAAGTATTTTTTCAAGAAACACTTATAAATATTCTGTTCCTTGGTTTTATTTTTAATTGATATTATCTGCCTGTTGATTTTAAATTGACTATTAGTTACTTACACTATTTTAGGTCTCATTATTTTTTTCAAAATTTGGTGGACAACTTTCTATTATTTTCTGGCATTGATTGTAACCATGAAGAAACCAAAACTCCATCCTGTTTTTTTTCCCCACCATAAGAGGTGACCTGCTTTGCTTGTCCAATGCCTGAAATTTATTTCTCTGTACTTGAAGTTAAAAAAATTAAATGAAAATTTTTCAGTGTTAGCTGTTTGCTTTTATAAAGAAATAAATTTCCTGAAGCATGTTATCTTCAATCAAAACTGTGAGTTTATGGGACGTGAACTTGGCCCAATGGATAGGGCGTCCACCTACCACATGGGAGGTCCACGGTTCAAACCCCAGGCCTCCTGGCCCATGTGAAGCTGGCCCATGCACAGTGCTGATGTGCACAAGGAGTGCTGTGCCACACAGGAGTGTCCCCACATAGGGGAGACCCACACCCAAGGAGTGCGCCCCATAAGGAGAGCCACCCAGCGTGAAAGAAATTGAAGCCTGCCCAGGAGTGGCACCACACACATGGAGAGCTGACACACAAGATGACTCAAGAAAAAGAAACATAGATTCCCAGTGCCGCTGATAAGGATAGAAGCAGTCACAGAAGAACACACAGCGAGTGGACACAAAGCAGACAATTGGTGGGGGAAGGTATGGGGAAAGGGGAGAGAAATAAATAAAAAAATAAATCTAAAAACAAAAAACAAACAAACAAAAAAAACTGAGTTTAGCTCTCTCATCCTTTCAGGCATGGGGAGGAGGGGCATTATTTTATTATTCCTTTATACACTTAAAAAATTTATATTTTTTATTGAAGTATATCATTCAGACATAAACATACATAAACAATGAGTGTGTAGTAAAAGTTGTGAATTTACATCACCCGTGCACCAACACCTTGCAAAACATTTGTTTCAAACTGTGCAAGAGCATCATCAAAATGTTGCTGATAACTATAATCCATATCTTACATTTGGTGTATTTTCCCCAACCCCACCCTATTACTTTTTAAAAATATATTTTTAATATAGAGGTTGTGAACTTACAATACAATCATGCATCATGTGTAGAATTCCCATACAAAGCCCCCAGACTACTCTTTTCAGCCACAATCCCATTTATAAACCAGCTACTACTCACTATAATGTGTTATCATCAACTCTATCCATTTTCACACTTTTACAGTCAAGTTAATTAAAATTTCTACATGCATTAAGCACCAGTACTTCTTCTCAACCCTCCTCTTATCTCCTATTTTCTCCCATTGAGTGGGCTGCCTTTCACCTTCTTGATGAAGTCTTTTGAATCACAAAAGTGTTTAAGTTTGAGGGGGTCCATTTATCCATGCTTTCTTTTGTTGCTTGCACTTTTGGTGTAAGGTTTAAGACTGCACCACCTACCACAAGGTCTTGAAGATGTTTTCCTACATTTTCCTCTAGAGGTTTTTTGGTTTTTGGTTTGATATATAGGTCTTCAATCCATTTTGAGTTAATTTTTGTATAAGGTGTAAGACAGACTTTCTTTCTTTGGGTTATAGGTATCCAACTCTCCCAGCACTATTTGATGAATAGACTGTTCTGCCCCAGCTGGGTGGGTGTTTGACAAGCTTGCCAAAAATCACTTGACCTTAGATGTGAGGGTGTGTTACTGAACCATCAATTCAGTACCATTGGTCTATGTGTCCATCTTTATGCAAATACTATGTTGTTTTTATCACAGTAGCTAGATAACATGATTTAAAGTCCAGAAGTGAGAGTCCTCCAACTTCACTTTTCCTTTTTAAGATGTTTCTGGCTATTTGGTGTCCCTTACCCTTCCAAATAAATTTGATAATTGTGTTTTCCATTTAAAAAAATGTTGGTGGAATTTTTATTGGGATTGCATTGAATCTGTATATCAATTTGGCTAGAATTGATATCTTAATGACATTTAGTCTTCTAATCCATCAGCATGGAATGTTTTTCTAGTTATTTAGGTCTTTTTAAAATTTCTTTTCACAATGTATTGAAATTTTCTGAATACAAGTGCTTTACATCTTTGGTTAAGGTTATTCCTAAATATTTGATTCTTTTATTTGCTCTTGTAAACGAAATTTTTTTCCTGACTTTCTCCTCAGATTGCACATTATGATTGTATAGAAACACCACTGATTTTCTGATTTTTGCATATTGATCTTGTATCCTCACACTCTACTGAAATTTTTTATTAGCTCTAGCAGCTTTGTTGTAGATTTTTCAGGACTTTCTAGATATAGGATCATATCATCTGTGAATAGCAAAAGTTTTACTTCTTCCTTTTTGATCTGGATGACTTTTATTTCTTTTTCTTGCCTGATTGCTCTAGCTAGAACCTCTAGCACTATATT
This sequence comes from Dasypus novemcinctus, assembly GCF_030445035.2. Classification (NCBI taxonomy): domain Eukaryota; kingdom Metazoa; phylum Chordata; class Mammalia; order Cingulata; family Dasypodidae; genus Dasypus; species Dasypus novemcinctus. Next base: position 59,556,713 of record NC_080687.1, read on the forward strand.
TAACAACAGTGGTGACAGTGGGTATCCTTGTATTGTTCCTGATCTTCACAAGAAAGCATTCAGTCTTTCACCATTGAGTACAATGTTAGCTACAGTTTTTTGATATATGGCCTTTATCATGTTGGGAGAGTTCTCTTCAATTCTTATTTTTTGTAGTATTTTTATCAAGAAGGGATGCCATATTTTGTCAAATGTTTTTCTGCATCAATCTGTAAGATCATGCAATTTTTCTTCTTTGATTTTTTAATGTGGTGCATTATGTTGATTGATTTTCTTGTGTTGAACCATCCTTGCATGCCTGGCATAAAAGCCACTTGATCATGGTGAATAATTCTTTAAATGTGTTGTTGATTTGATTAGCAAGTATTTTATTGATTTTTGCATCTGTATTCATTAGTGAAATGAGTTTGTAATTTTCTTTTTTTGTAATATCTTTATCTGGCTTTGGTATTAGGGAAATATTGGCTTCATAAAATGGTTTGGTAGTGCTACTTCTTGTTTAATATTTTGAAAGATCTTGATTAAGAATGCTATTAAATCTTCTTTGAATGCTTGGTAGAGTTCACCTGTGATACTACCTGTTCCTGGATTTTAATTTTGGGGCATTGTTTGATGACTGTTTCAGTCTTTTTACTTGTAATCCATTTGTTGAGGTCTTTTATTTCTTCTAGGATCAGTGTAGATTGTTTGTACTTTCCTAGGAATTTTTCCATTTCATCTACATTTTTTAGTTTTTTGGCATATAGTTGTTCATAGTATCCTATGATCTCTTTTATTTCTGTGGTGTCAGTAGTAATGTCCCCATTTTAATTTTTTATTTCATTTATTTGCATCTTCTGACTTTTTTTCTTTGTCAGTCTAGAGAAGGGATTGCCAATTTGTCAATCTTCTCAAAAAACAAACTTTTGGTTTTGTTAATTCTATTGATTTTCTTATTCTCAATTTTATTTATTTCTGCTCTGATCTTTGTTATTTCATTCCTTCAGTTAAGTCATTGATTTTAGCCCTTTCTTCTTTTTTAATGTAAGTATTGAGGGCTATAAATTTCCCTCTCAGCACTGCCTTTGCTGCATTCCATAGGTTCTGATATGTTGTTTTCTTGTTTTCATTCATCTTGAGAAATATGTTGATTTCTCTCAAAATTCCTCCTTTGACCCACTGATCATTGAAGAGTGTGTTGTTTAATCTCCATATATTTTTAGATTTCCCCTTTTTCTGCCTCTTGTTGATTTCCAACTTTATTATGATCAGAGAAAGTGCTTTGTATAATTTTTAAAAATTTATTGAAATATATCACTCATACATAAACATACATAAACAATAAATGTATAATAGTTGTGAACTTGTAAACCAAACATATACAACAACAAACATATATAACATCTCACCCTACCACCAATAACCTTTTTAACTAATAATTAAAGAGCATTGTTAAAATATGACTATTACACAAAGTAGTTTTCCCCTAACCAATCTGATTTTTATTATCTTTACATCATTTATATATGAACATACAAAAACAATTAACTGTATAGTAAAAGTTGTGAACTTACAAAGCAAACATGTATAACATCATACAGGAGTCCCATACATCGACCCTCCACCAACACCTTGCATTGTCATGAGATGTTTGTTACAAACTATGAAAGAGCACTGTCAAAATTTTACTACTAATCATAGTCCTTATCTTACATTTGGTATGTTTTTTCCCCCAACCCACCCTATTATTATTTCTTAAATATATTTTTTTATGACAGAAGTTGTAAACTTATAAAACAATCATGCACATGTGCAGAATTCCCACACAATACCCGTCCATCAACACACCACAATATGGTGTGTCATTTGATACAAATAAAATAATATCGGGCAGTGGACTTGGCCCAGTGGTTTGGGCATCCGTCTACCACATGGGAGGTCTGCGGTTCAAACCCCGGGCCTCCTTGACCCACGTGGAGCTGGCCCATGCACAGTGCTGATGCACACAAGGAGTGCCCTGCCACACAGGGGTGTCCCCCGTGTAGGGGTGCCCCACGCGCAAGGAGTGCACCCTGTAAGGAGAGTCGCCCAGCGCGAAAGAAATTGCAGTCTGCCCAGGAATGGTGCCACACACATGGAGAGCTGACACAACAAGATGACACAACAAAAAGAGACACAGATTCCCATGCCGCTGATGACAACAGAAGCAGACAAAGAAGACGCAGCAAATAGACACAGAGAACAGACAACTGGGGTTGGGGGAGGAGGAGAGAGAAATAAATAAATAAATAAATAAATCTTTAAAAAAATATATCATCTGATTGTTACCATGTCCATAGTGTACATTTGGCTCACATTTTTCATACTGTCTCAGAATCAATACAGTACATCTTTTGCATAGATGTAAGAATATTATATTATTACTACTAACCACAGCCCATAGGTCACTCCAGTATTTTTCCCATGCTTCTCCACATTTCCATCACCCCACAGTAGTGATATACATTTGTTCTAGCTAACAAAGGACACACTTGAATCTGTATTATCAATCACAATTCTCACCCACCTCTTAGTTTACTGTGCTATCCAGTTCCTAGACTATTCTCAAACATTCTGTCAATTGGCATTTAAATAACTAGACTACCATTTTCAGTCACATCCCCATTTATAAACTAGCTGTTACTGTGTGTTATCATTCACTCTACATATTTCCACAATTTTATGGTGAAGGTAATTAAAACTTCTACATACAATAAACATCATTAGTCCTTATCTCCTTTAAGAATCCACCACCTACCACCAGGTCTTGAAGATATTTTCCAATAATTTCTTCTAGAAGTTTTATGGTTCTTGCTTTTATTTTTAGTTTCTTTATCCATTTCAAGTTAATTTTTGGAAAAGGTATGAGATAGGGGTCCTCTTTCCTTCTTTCAGCTATTGATGTCCAATTTTTTCAACACCATTTGTTGAATGGATTGTTTCGCCTGAGCTGTGTGAGTTTGACAGGCTAGTCAAAAATCACTTGACCATATCTGTTAGGGTCTGTTTCTGAACCATCAGTTTGGTTCCATTGGTCTATTGTGTCTGTCTTTAGGCCAGTACCATATTGTTTTTACCACTATATTATGATTTAAAGTCTGGAGATGAGGGTTCACTTTTCCTACTTATGATGTTTCTGGCTATTCAGGACTCCTTACCCTTCCAAATAAATTTAATGACTGTGTTTTCAATTTTTGCTTTAATGTTGGTGTTATTTTTATTGGGATTGCTTTAAATCTGTATATCAATTTGAGTAGAATTGACAGGTTAATGATATTTAGTCTTCCAATCCATGAGCATGGAACATTCTTCCAATTATTTAGGGCTTTTTAAATTTGTTTTCACATTGAGTTGCAGTTTTCTGAATACAAGTGCTTTCCATCATTGGTTAAGTTTATTCCTGAATTTTATCTATCATATTTATTTGCACCACTCTTTTGACACTTAGTTACTTTTATTGATATAATCTTCATTTCTAGACTCTCTTCCAGGCCCCTGTCTCCTGTCTTTTCTTTTCAGGCCCTAGCACACCCTTTAGTATTTCCTAAATTCTGCTGTCTGGCTTAGAAATTCTCTCAGTTTCAGTTTATCTGTGAATATTCTAATTTCACCCTCATTTTTGAAAGACAGTCTTGCTGCATATAAGATTCATGGCTGGAAGTTTTTCTCTTATAGTATCTTAAATATATCAGACCACTGTCTTCTCGCCTCCATGGTTTCTGGTGGGAAATCAGCACTTAATCTTATTGGGTATCCCTTATGTGTTATGCATTGCTTTTCTCTTGCGGCTCTCAGAATTCTCTCTTTGTCATTAGCTTTTGACATTCTGATGAGTATGTGTCTTGGAGTTGGTCTATTTGGATTTTTTCAGATGGGAGTATGTTGTGCTTCTTGGACAGAGATATCTATGTCCTTCAATAGGGTTGGGAAATTTTCTACCATTATTTCTTCAAATATTCCTTCTTCCCCTTTTCCCTTCTCTTCTCCTTCTGGGACACCCATGACACGTATGTGTGAATACCTTTTGCTGTCATTTAGTTCCCTGAGACCTTGTTCAATTTTTTCCATTCTTTTCTTCATCTGTTCTTTTGTACATTCACTTCAGAGGCCATTTCTTCAAGCTCACCAATCCTTTCTCCTGCCTCCTCAAATCTGCTATTAAATGATTCCAATGTATTTTTAAATTTTATTTATCGCACCTTTCATTCCCATAAGATCTGCTATTTTTCTATGAATGCTTTCAAATTTTTCTTTGTGCTCAGCCAATGTCTTCTTAATATCCTTCATCTCTTTGGCCATCTCATTGAATTTATTAAGGAGATTTGTTTGAACATCTATAATTATTTGTCTCAACTCCTTTATGTCATCTGGAGGCTTATCTTGTTCCTTTAACTGGGCCATCACTTCCTGTTTTCTGGTGGATTGTAATTTTTTGTTGGTGTTTTTGCATCTGGCTTACTAGAGTGTTTATTCTGGGTGCAGCTTTTCTCTTTAGTTTAGGGCTTCCTATCATTTCTCCCTTGCTGGTTGTGCAGTAGGAGCCAAGCACGTAGTTGGTGCTGTAAGCTGTGGAAGCTCAAGCTGCCCTCATTGTACCAGGGACCAGTGAAGCGGCTTCCAACTTTCTCCTTTGCCAGGGGTAGGGACAGAGTCACAGCTAAGTGGAATAATCCAAGTGCAGGCCTAGACTGTAGTTGTCCAGAGAGACTGATGAAGCTTCACTTATCCCCCCCTCCGCCCCCAGGGCAGGAATGGAACTGCAGGAGTGGGCAGCAATCTATGCAGTGCAGGTCCAAGATGAAGATAGTTGTCCTGGTAGACTTCTGATTTTCAGTCTATGGCTGCCAAAGTTACCTGCAGTTACCTATACAGGCTGGTGCAGGGCTCCTCAGTTTCCTCCCCGCCAGAGCCAGGGCTGAAGCCTAGGCAGTCTGCAGGCTGATCTGCATGAAAGAAACTGGTTTCTGCTAACACTGAGAGTTTCAGTCAGCCCCGCCTCCCCTCAGGCTGGGGGCGGAGTCAGAATGGTGGCTACCAGCCTCTTTCTGACTTGGGTTGGTTCACACCCCACTGTTCCCAGAGTTATCTCTTAGCGAGCCACGTCTACCAATCAATAGCTGAAATCACAGCCAACTGTCTCCTCCTCCCCTGTTTCTGGTAAATGGAGCTTCCAATTCCCGTCACAGAACAGCTCCTGGGGCAGCTCATGCCGCCAGAATAGGATAATCCTGGCCTCTGCAGCTTGGCTGGTAATTTCCCACAGAGGCTGGCGCAGGTCCCCACAGCTTCCTCCTTGCTGGAGGTGGCACTGGGGCCTAGGCTAGACCTGCAATATGATCTAGATGGGAAGAAGCTGGTCTCCACCAACACTGGGATTTTCAGTCTACCCTGCTTCCCCTCGTGCCAGGTGCAGAGTTAAGATGGCATTTCCTGGCCTCTTTCTGACTTCGACAGGCTTAAGCTTTAGCTATTCTCAGGATTATACTGTAGCCCACTGAATTTCCTCATCAATAGCTGAAATTGGTGCCCAGCCATCTCTTCCTCCCCCTTTTTGGGGAAGTGGAGCTTTCGATTCCAGACTCAGATCAACTCCCAAGGCAGCTTGTGCCTCCAGTGGAGGATGGGCACAGGCCTCCATGGCATGGAACACTTTACTTACGAGTCTTTTCTGCAGATTGGCAGTCTTCTCCTTCTAAGGACATTGCAGGATGCTCTTCTGGTCTCCTCTAGCCCCCAAACAGGTACTTCAGCTAACTCCAGGGAACTCTGAGTGTTTACTAACTGCCCTGTAGCAGGATTGACTCTAGGAGCTTCTTACTCTGCCACCATCTTCCTGGTTGCTTTGTATAATTTTGATATTGTTGAATTTATTGAGATCTGGTTTGTGACCCAACATATGGTCTATCCTGGAGAAAGATCCATGAGCACTTGAAAATAATGTCTATCCTGCTGTTTTGGGGTACAATGTCCTGTATATGTCTATTAGGTTCTGCCCAGATGTTCTAGCCAGTGTTAAGAGTGGTGTATTGAAGTCTCTAACTATTATTATAGAGACATCTATTTCTCCCTTTTTTGCCATTGTTTGCTTCATGTATCTTGGGGCATAATGGTTAGGTGCATATACATTTATGATCGTTATTTCTTCCTCATGAATTGCTCCCTTTATTAATATATAATGTCTTTCCTTGTCCCTAATAACAAATTTGTTTTTAAAGTCTATTTCATCTGACATAAGAATAGCTTCCCCAGCTATTTTTGTGGTTATTGCATGGATGGAGTATCTTTTTTGAACCTTTCACTTTCAATCTATTGGTATCCTTGAGTCTCAGCTGAGTCTCTTGCAGACAGCATATAGACAGCTCATATTTTCTTATCCAGTCCACCAGTCTGTGTCTTTTGATTGGGGAGCTTAATCCATTAACATTCAATGCTATTACTCTAAAGGCAGTTCTTATTTCACCCATTTTGACCTTTGGGTTTTATCTCTCATATTTTATTTTCACCAGTCTTCTGGAATTTTTAGTTACTATTACTGATTACAATCTTCATTTCTAGATTCCCTTCCAAGCCTCTGTGCTATTTTCCTATGTATGCTTTCAAATTCTTCTTTGTGCCCACTCAGCGTCTTCTTAATATTGTTAATCTCTTTAGCTATCTCATTCAATTTATTAAGGAGACTTGTTTGAACATCTATGATTGTTGTTTCAACTCCTTTATGTCATCTGGAGGCTTATTTTGCTCCTTTACTTGGGCCATATTATTCTATTTCTTGGTATGGATTGTAATTTTTTGTTGGTGTTTTGGCATCTGGTTTACTAGATGTATTTATTCTGAGAATAGTGTCTCTCTTTAGTTTAGGGCTTTCTTGCCTTTTCTCCCTTGCCAGTTGTGTAGTAGGAGCTGAGGATGTAGTTGGCACTATAAGGTATGGATGCTGAAGCTCCCTGTGTTGCCCCAGGAATTAATGAACCTTCTCCCACCTTTCTCCTCTTCCAGGGGTAGGGATAGAGCTGCAGTCATGTGTAATAACCCAACTTGTGCAGGACAAGACCATCTGTAGTTGCCTGGAGACATTGATGAAACTTCACACCCGTTGTCCTCTACGTGGGGCAGTGATGGAGGTGCATGTGCAGGCAGAAATCTATGCCATGCAGGTCTAAAATGATGATAGTTGCCCAGGTAGACTGATGTAGCACTGGCCCAACCCATACTTGCTGGGGGTGGGGATGGGCCTTCTAGAGTGCTCAACAATGTAATCTGTGTGGGTTGAATATACCTGCAATTCCCCTTAGAGGGTGAGGGAGTACTGTCCCTTCTGTCCTTTAGGGGATGGGAATGGAACAACTAACACCCAACAGTTCAGTCTGTGTGGGCCAAATGTGCCTGCCATTGCCTGGAAAGGTTGTGGAAACACCAGTCCCCTTCTTTTCTGTTAGAGGGTGGGGTGGATCCATAGGTACCCACCAGTCCAGATTGTGAAGGCCAAAATTGTCTGCTGTTGCCTGGAAATGCTGAAGAAACACAGCTCCCCGCATCCTACTTAGGGGTGGGTATGGAGCTACAGGTGTCTGACTATTAAGTCTGTGTGAGCCAGAACACCTGCAGTTATACAGAGAGGCTGGGGAAACCCAGTCCCTCTCTTATCCTATTGGGGGTGGTAGTGGATTCACAGTTACCAGCAGTTGAGTTTGTGCAGACCCAAAGCACCTGCAGTTGCCCTGAGAGGCTGAAGAAATACCAGTCCCCTCCTATCCTATCGGGGATGGGCAGAGGTGGAGATAGAATAGAAGGTGCTCAACAAATCAGTTTGTGTGGGCTGAAAACACTTGCAGTTGCCTGGAGAGACTGAGGAAACACAGCTCCTCTCCTATCCTATTAGGGTGCAGGGATAGAGTCCCAGGTGTCAGGCTATTTAGTCTGTGCCAGCTGAAAGCACCTGCAGTTACCCAGAGCATCTGTTTCAGGTCCCCCCAAATTCCTCCCTGCTGGAGATGTGTCTGGAGCCTAGGCTAGGGCTGCAATCCACTCTTGGTGGAAAGAAGGCAATCTCTAACTTCACTGTGATTTTCAGTCAGCCCAGCTTCCCCTCATGCCAGGGGTGGAGCCAAAATGGCAGCCTCCCCCTGACTTGGACAGGCCCAAATTCGAGCCATTCCTAGGATTATACTATAGCCAGCCGAGTTCACCAATCAGCATCTGAAGTCAGTGGCCAATTGTCTCTTCCTCCTTCATTTATGGGAAATGTAGCTTCTAACTCCAGCCACAGAAAATCTTGGAAGATTGGCACCGGCCTCTGTGGAGTGGCCTGAAGTTTCCTGGAAAGGCTGGTGCAAGTCCACCCAGCTTCTTCTCGGCCCGAGGTGGGGCTGTGGTCAGGCTAGACCTGCATCCTGATCTGGGTGGAAGGAAGCTGCTTCCTGTCAGCACTGTGATTTTCAATCAACTCCACATCCCCTCATGCCAGGGGCATAGTTAAAAGGCAGCAGTGCTCCAAAACGTATTCATCAAATGAAATGAATGTGCCACACTGAGGTTGTTGATGTGGAGGGGTGTGGGGAGGTGAGAAGTGGAATATGTGGAAACTTCTATTATTTTTAATGTAACATTTTGTGTGATCTATGTATCTCTTAAAAAAAGGAAAAAAAGTATATAAGGGGGCAGCTACTGGCCTCTTTCCAACTTGGAAACGTTCAAACTTTAGCTGTTTTTAGGGTTATACCTTAGCCAGCCAAATTTACTAATCAGTAGCTGAAGTTGGTGCCCAGCTGTCTCTCCTTTTTTTCATTTTTGGGAAATGGAGCTTCCAGCTCCAGCTACAGAATAGCTCCTAAGGAAGCTTGTGCCACAGGCACCAGCCTCCATGGCATGGAGTGCTCTACTCACAGATCTCCTCTGCAATGGGCAGTCTTCTCCTTCCATACTTTCATGGATGTTGCAGGATGCTCTTCTGGTCTTCTGAGGCCACCAAACAAGTCTTTTAGGTAGCTCTGTGTGATTACTAACTGCCCTGTAGAGTGAGCTGACTCTAAGAGCTCCTTACTCTGCTCCCATCTTGTCCCTCCTCTCCTTTGTGTACTTTTCCTATTTTATTTACTGAGTTCTCTACTTCTAGACGTTGGATCATCTATGACTTACGAAGTCATTATCCTCTCCCTAACTCTTTTTGGTTTATTCTCTCTGATTATCCCAAGTCTTTCTGGAGCAGTAATTTGATATCCTGCCATCTATTCTACCCTCATTGTTATATTTTTCATCTATTATTTCTGTTCTAATGTCTCTTGCATCTTCAATTTCCCCCCTCAGCCTCATAATAGCACTTCCTTTTAACATTGCCTTAATAAAATAAATTTAACTGGTGAATTTAATAATTTTTCCAATACATTCTTGTGTTATTTGATTTATCTAATTCCTAAATTCTTCTATTAGGTGACAAATTTAGAAGGAAATTATATCAGTTCCTTGGGGTGTGTTTTCTACAAGAACTGGCCGATGTGTGTATATGTATATGTTTAATGTAGTATATTTTCACAATTGCCATGCCAATTCAGTCCACCTTTTTTTCTGGGTGATATGAATAACTATTCAAAGCTACTTCTGGGACATAACATGTTACATTTTGCTTGACACCCACCCCTCTGTGTTTAGAAACTGATTGTCTTTCTCAGAGGCCTTGAAGGCCCAACGCTGCACCCACTTTTCTGCAGTTGGAGGGCACCCGCCAGTGACGGGAGGAGAGTGGCCATGTGCGGGGAGCTCAGCTGGGGCGCCGTGCATTCTGGGTCAGAGCTTCAGCCCTCTGCATCAGCTCTGCACTGCCCTCTGGGATAGAGTTAAATGTTTTGTGTCATTTCACCTACCTGGGAAAAGATTTTAGTCTTGAAAGGGAATCCCCTGGGGCTTTGGTTTTGTTGCTGTTGTTGTTGTTTTTAACAAAATTAATCAGGCCCTCCAAAATAATCTCAAGTTCTGGAGGGTTTTTTTGTATCAATTCCTGTGGTTCTGTGGGAGTTGGTGGGACCGTTTCTCTAGAGGATTCGCCCTTAGATTTTCCCGGAACAATCTTCTCACTCTCTCTTAAAGAGAATGTTTAGAATTTTGTTGATTCAATTTTTCTCCCTAATACCTCGACTGGAATGTGGAGGTAGAGTCAGGAACCGCCCCACTCAGATCCATCTCAGAGACTGTGGTTTGCAACTAAATCATAATTGATAACATGTGGTTGCTCCTTTCCTTTATATAGATAATTTACATATGTAATTTGAATCTGTATATAATTTTTTATTCATTTTGTTAACTACTGGGGGGGGTGGACAAAATTCAGTTCTCCAGCTTTATTCTGCCATTTTATGCTCAAATCTATAACATTTTAATATAATGTCATCTTTGTGGCACAAGCAATACATATTTATACACAGACACACACACACTCACACACAGAATGTAAGAAAAAGGGAGGAAAAGAAAGTATTTGTAATTCTTCCAAGACATGATACTCATTTTTAAATTAGAATAGTATTTTTCTATGATATAAATAACATAGAGAACCTTTAATAGATATAATTATATTTTAAAACATTCTCTATATATGGATATATTATTTTAGCAAAATAAAATATTGTTTTGTTGACTTTTTTCAACCTTAATGTTCTTTTAAAAATTATTTTTAAAAGTAAATATGGTACATTATTTTAAGTGGATTTAAGGCATTTCATTCTATGAATCTAATTCATTTCATCAGAACTATATCAGTGGGTTTTTAGAATTTTTCAGTGAATCCTATTATAAATGATAGAGAGAGGCACATACTTACACAACCATATTTTGTGGTATGTTTTATTTCCTTTTAGAAAGAGTCCAAGAAGTAAGTTCAAAAGATTATTTCAATAAAGAATCCATATTCAAATAAGGCTGCAAACATTTCTCTAATTTCACTTGGCTTATGTTAAGATTTAGCCATTCCTAGAATTACTATGATTTTTATAAGAATTAACAATTGGACCTAAAAAAAGATTACAGTACTAGAATAGGTGGCACAATAGATGTATTTATAGCATTTAATAACTTTCTAACTAGGTATATATCAATTGCTTTGTATCTTAAGCCTTCTTGTCAAAGGGCCTGAATTTTAAAAATTATTACATACCTTATGTCATGGTACTCGACTCATGAGTTTTGCTGTATCAATGTTAAGCTTTCATCTTATGACTGGTAATTTCAAGTGGTGTTAAAAACTCTAAGACTTCATTTAGGTGACTAAAAAATGCTGTATTATGACTAGGCTACTAGCCTAATGAAGGACAACGTAGAAGGTAGCAGTAACCTCTCAAAACAGGGCAAAATCACGATTCATTTCTAGTTTTGTCCCCACTACTTCTCTCTCTCCTCCTCACTATCAGCTTCCAGGGAGGGGAAGGAGAAAGAAAGAAAGAAAGAAACTCATGAACTCACAAATTCAACCCTGATGTAGCCATCTGCAAGGTCATCCTACAAACTTTAACATCTGCTTTAGCTTGGGCAGGGCAACTCTGAGGGGAAGTTGTGGGAGAGAAGAGAGTGGGGACCTGTTGCTTAACCTTTACTTTCCTTAGCTGCTAGTGCTGGTCCATCCTCTGTAAAGCACCAGTAATGGAATAATCCTCTATGACCAAGACGCTGTCACTTTCACATCACTGCAGGAACTCTAGTATACTCAGTGCCTGGTAGCACTATCGGACCCATTCCAGGTTTGGCTAAGTCTTTTCAGGGAGCAGCCCTGGGCTCACTCCATTAGAGTCCAGGTGCCTCATGGAAAGAAAGAGCTTGTGTACTCCACTTGCCAAGGACAGAAAACGTAAATCTTTTTTTTTTTTTAAGATTTATTTATTTTCCCCCTTCCCCCGCCCCCATCCTTCTGTTTTTGCTGTCTGTGTCCATTCCCTGTGATCCTCTGTATCTATTTCTCTTTTTGTCTTCTCTTCTCATTTTTTTCTCCTCTAGGATTCACTGGGATTCTATCCTGGGGACCTCTTACTTGGAGAGAGTCTCCCTGTCAGCTGCACCACCTCAGTTCCTGGTCTCTGCTGCACTTCACCTTGGCTCTCCCCTTCATCTCTCTTTTGTTGTGTCATCATCTTGCTGTGTGACTCACTTGCATGGGCACTGGCTCACACATGGGCACTCGGCTTGCTGTGTGGGCACTTGGCTCACCATGCGGGCACTGGCTCGCCACGGAGACACTGGCTCGCCACACAGCCACTCGCATGGGCATTTGTCTCACCACACGGGCAACCCCCATGGGCACTCAGTTCACAGTGACCCAGGACCTTCCCCTGTTACCCAGGAGAACACTTTACTGTAGTTCTAGCAGATATGGGAAGACAGAAAATGCTTTGTTCAATTAATCTGTGAATTCATAAGGTATTTACTGAGTCTTATGCTAAGTGACTTAAAAGAGTCAGAAACACACAAATACACATGTGTACATGCACACACACACATCTGTCTGTTGACATTTGAAAAATGCTGAACAAATTTCAGGAATGAGATTTGATGTCTGGGATATTCTTACTTAAGATAAGGACTGTGCAGTGAATGATTTTTTTTTCTTGTGTGGTCTTCGGACAAATTCTAAAAGATAGACAAACATATTTAAAGGAGATGAAACTAAACTAAATCAAAGTGTTGCCCAGAGCTGAATTCTCATCTGGAGGCTCAACTAGGGAGGATGGTGCTCATGTGTTTCTAAGCAGCATCTAGTTCCTTGTTGCTGTAGGAGTCTTGCCTGCTTTCTTCTTCACAGCCAGCAAGGGTGAAATATAGAGTCTGCTAGCAAGACAGGGTCTCATATAATTTATATAAGCATGGGGCAGGGCATGACATCTGTTGGGGATTGAATCATTTCTCCCATAAAGACATGTTCTGGTTTTAACCCAGTTCCTCTGGGTGTGAACCCATTTCTAGCTAGGACCTTTTGAAGATGTTATTGTTAGTTAAGGTGTAGACAAATTGAATCAGGATGGGTCTTAATGTGTAGGACAGGAGGCTTTCTAAATAGAGGAAATGCAGACGCCATCAGAAAAAGCTATAGGAAGGAGCCAGGTGTCAGAAAAAGTCAGAGAGGACAGAGAAATCCCATGAGATGGAGAACTGTCATCACCAGAATGCTACCATCACTGGAAGAAAACATGGCCTTGTTGACATCTTTATTTTGGACTTCTAGGGCTCAAAATAATGAAACAGTAAATGCTTGCTTAATAATAATAATAAAAGGAAAAACTAAGCTGCAACTGGAATCCCATGAGATTACTGAGTGGGAGAGACATGCCATGCCATGGACAGAGATTTAAATGTGAAGCCCAAATTATAAGACAAAGGGATAGATAGTCCAAAGTACAGGTATAGATATAAATCAGACTGCCTCTCATACACAAAACTTCCCAGTGTGAGTGACAGCAAGATACTATGAACTGCTGTAAGAAACATATCACTGGGGTGCTTCACGGATCTTATGCAAGAGTAATTTATTTCTTGTAATCCAACACAAATAACTAGGTGGGCGAGCAGCTTGGCCTGGTGGCCAGGGTGACAGAGGCTCTGTGCTCCTTAGCACATGGCATCCTTGTCTCCCATCATCTCCATTCCAGCTGGCCGGAAGCATGGAGGAGGACATGTGGGAAGCTTTAATGGGCCACACTCACATCACTCCCCATGGTGCTCTGTTGGCCGGGACTCAGTCCCCCCAAGGGGTTTGGGAAATGGAGTCCATATGAGGGCCCAGGAAGAAAAGGAGAAAATAGGTTTTGGTGAGCAGCTTCTAAGCTCTGTCTCCAGGGTATCCTGGATGAGGTTTCTCTCACACAATTTTGAATACTACAGAGAAAAGATGATGATAATAGGTAACATGTATTGAGCATTCTCAATGTTTTGGATACCATTCTTTCAGCTACACATGTACAATTTAATTAAATCCTCACAAGTCTCTGAGGTGTGTAATTATCACCACATCCACATAGATGAGGCAACAAAGACCCAGGAAATTTAAGCAATTTGTCAAGGTTTCCCAGATAACAAATGGCCGAGCCAGAAATCCAGGAAGACTTACTCCAGAGCCTGTACCTATAGGTAAAAAAGACATCAGTAGATAGATGTATACATCTTTCTCTCAAGACATTTACAATCTAATTGGAAACGTAAAATCAACCTGCATGGAAAAAAGCAATAAGCCATAATATATAGTCAGGTCTTGTGCACTATTCCAAGGAAATTATATTTAGCAGGATCTATGAAGTAAAAGCAAGATTTGTATCTGGGGATCTGTTCAGACAATGATGATACCAGTGCTGAAAAGCAAGGGAAGGAGGAAGGTAGGAAAGCAAAGGGGAGCAGGAATGAGAACCCTATATCCAAGAGAAACACTATATTGAGGATTGGCTGTCCTAGGCTGTGGGCACTGGGTAAACAGGCTTGATCTCAGAAGTCAGAGGGTGCCCTGCTTTGAGCTCAGGGCTTCAACCAGACAACCAGATACCCTGAGTCCTGTAACTCAGACCAGTCTATCCACTATGGGAAGGCCAAAATTCACTTTTATGCTTAGTATTTGCTTATGGCTTTTAAAAACAAACAATTAACTGCCACATGGTTTACAATATGCAATTTTTGTAAAAGCACATTAGTAAAATATATAAATTTTGTTGTCTAAAATCATGAATTAAGAGCCACACAATATATACCTCTCAGAATTTAGTCCTGGTATAGTTTTATGCTCCTAATGAACTAACATACTGCATTTTATTTCAAAATAGAAGTTGTGTAATTCATCTTGGTACCCCATTTGCTAAAGATATTGGGAAGTTGAGAGTAAATGCTTTATCAATTTCAGCAAAAATGAATGGGCTTAGATTTTCTAATTCAACTGCCTTCTCTTCCATTTCCTCTTCTCTGCATTTACACAACTCTAAGTTTTATCTTTATTTTAATGGGTTGATATGGTGTGTCCACTTTATAGACTGCCTCAAACAGTTTCCAGAAAGGGGTTGGTTAAGATAGTGAGGAATGACTAAATGCGAATTGGAATTTGAAGGTCTTAAAAATCTGGCCAGAGAGACACTCAATAAATCTTAAAGAAAATTGAATTAGAGAACTTAGGCATATATCTCTCTAGTTTTGACAAACCCCATATCTCTTCCTGCTCCCTCTGCATTTTAAATAGAGAGAGAACCAAGAGAAGTGTTAGGAGTTAAAACAGTTTATGACAGAAAACTGTAAGGGAATTGGTGAAAGTGGGAAATTTTCCTCTTCATTCCAGAAATCGTAGTATCTGATCCACTTCCTTATTCTCAAGTGATGTCTGATCTTTGTCTGACAAGGTTTTTAATTAAACTTTTAATTTTAAGGTAATTATAGATGACATGCAATTGTAAAAAAAAAAAAAAAAATAGAGATTCCCTGTACACTTTACCTAGTTCCCCCCAATAGTAACATATTGTCAAACTATACTACAATATCCCACCCAGGACATTGACATTAATATAGTCAGGATAGAGAACATTCCATCACTACAAATAACCCTCCTCTTTCTCTTTTATACTGCACCCACTTTCCTCTCCCCCTTAACCCTTGGCAACCATGAATCTGTTCTCTATTTTGAAAAACTTGTCACTAGAAGAATGCTGTATAAATGGAGCCATCTAGGATGTAAAGTTTTGAGATTTTTTTTTCACTTCGCATAATTCTCCGGGGAGTCATTGGAAGCTGTTGTATCAACAATTTGTCTCTTTTATTGCTGAGTGCTAGTCCGTGTATGGATGGACCACAATGTGTTGACCATTCATTATCAGAAGGACATCTGGGTTGATTCAATGTTTTGGCTGTTACAAGTAAAGCTGCTATGAACATCTGTTTGTGTACAGGGTTCTGTGTGAGTGTATGTTTTCAATTCTCTGAGAAGAGGAGACTTGGGGTCACCTCACTGCAGCCTGGTGAAGATGGAAGTCCAGGCTCCCCACTAGGCTTTGGATAGTGAGGGTAGGGGTAGAGTCACATTTTATTTTTTCCTGTGATGTTTGTAGGGAGTAGAGCAGTTATTGTGTAAATGTTTTTGTCTTGTTAGGCTGCCCCTTTCCTCGTTCTTTGGATAGAGAGATAAGACTTTCTTGAGGCTTTTTTTGTCTGTTCTCATTGATATTTCTGGGATGCCAGCTTCTTCAGTTCCGAGACTGGAATACTTGAGGAAAAAGAAAACTCCCAGGAACTCACCACTGTGTTGTACCTTGGGTCCTATAAGTAATAGAAGTGTCTTTTTTAAAAATCTGCCTTTCAGAGTGTATTAGTGAAGGTTTTCTAGGGAAACAGAATCAATAGGAGATAGAGATTTCATAAGAGTCTCTCACGTGACCGTAGAGATGCACAAGTCCAAGTTCCACAGGCAGGCTGCAAACCAGGGGCTCCGATGAAAGTCTGAGGAAGGTCCTGGACTTTCATTGTCCAATGACGATGGATGAAGACAAACTGGGTCCAAAGACGACCTGGGGAATTCTCCCTGAATGCTGAAATCACTTCCCCTTTTAAGGCATTCAACTGATTGGATAAAGTCACTCATTGTTGATGGCAATCTCCCTGATTGATGTAAATGTAATCAGCTATTTATGCAGTAAAGTCACTGATGACTAAAGTTCATAAATGTCCTTGTATTACAATTAGCCCAGTGCTTGCTTGACCAAACAACTGGGCACAATTACCTGGCCGAGTTGACAAATTAGCCTACCCATCACACAGAGACTTTTAATTTTTGTTTTGTATTATGTCCAGGAGTTTCAGTTGTACTTAGCTGGAGAAATAGGAAAAATATGTCTATTCCATCTTCCTGGAAATTGACATGTTCTAAAACATGGACTAACGACTTTTATAAAATCAGTAGAGGCTTCTATTATTATTTTCATTACTTCATTAATTTCTTTCCTATCAAGACTTCATAAAAATACAAGTATTTTAACAAAATATGTACTTCCAAAGCAACACAAAGCCCCACCTATGTAATCAACCTATTGGTGCTCCATTTGTTTCAAATTTAAATTTTGTATTCAGATGGCACTTCGGTGGCAATTGATGGTAGCTAATTAATTTTAAAGGAAATTCTCTTTTAATGTAAAATTTGCAAAGCATTGAATTCAAGATACTGGTGAATTTAAAACATTGTGGTTATATTTACTCACAAAATTTCTCTCACAAGAGCACAGAACATGAGGAATGCAACTTATCATGTCATGGACTAATGAGTTTCTCTTTTAGGCAATTCTAAAATTAGATAGTAGCCACAGGCTTTTAAAACTAAAATTAACTTAATAAAAGATATTTCAAACCTTGCTTCCTCTACCTTAATTTAAAGATATATTTAAAGTTAGGAGGTACCTTTTTTGAGACAAGCTCCATAAGGAGATAATTAAAATGTTTAGTCCAGTCTTTGAAATTTTGAAACTATTCAAGAACTGCATTGATTTTTTAAAGCTAACAGACAGTGAAGGATAAAAGAGAACAATATAAACAGTAATTAAGAATAAAACTTTAGAAGATGTCAAAGTAATACTTAAATTTGATACTATTCATGAAAAATAGGAAACATATACAGGAATGAGTTTTCTTTATTTTTACCTAAAAACACTGTTCTGTTTATTCTGGAAGCATATATTTCAACCTCTTATCATCTAATACAAAAATTAATTTGGATTTACCTGGATGTTTTCTAAAATCCAATAACTGTATGCTATAAGACTGTATCTAGTATGTTCTGTGACTTTGGAAAATAAATTTGAAACTTCACGTTATCCTTATTTTTGATATGCTTTTAAAGGAGTCCATATATAAGTCATAAATTGGAAGCAGGTCAGAAATGATTACAATTAGATTGCACCATACCCAGTTAACTCATTTATCAATCTCTCTCCCTTCATTTAACATTTATTTACTGATAACTCTTATATGCACGCACTGTGTGCTAAAACACCAAAACACCAGAATAACTATAAAGTGTAACTTCAATTTATAGAAATGAAACTCATTACCACTCTGTCAATCTATGACTCAAATTATTTATTTGAATGATACAGTGTCTATTCTATTTTGCTGTGTCAGTGTGACCAGAAATTCATAACTAAGAACAAGTCCTCCTAAGGACAATGTAGCCAAAAGCCATATGCAGTGCCCTAACCTTGTGGCTGGGCCTACACCTTAGTTAATTGTGTACCACCAAATAATGTGAACATCTCAAGATACGTATTGTGTGTTTTCCTGACAAGCCATTTTTACTTTAAGATTTTGAGGGGGAAAGGTATGTAATTGTATCAATAAGTAATTTTAGTATTATATTTATATTAAAGCACATAACTATATTATAGAAAAAAAAACCAAATTTGTTCCACAAGATTATGCAAGGGTGGATATAGGACATGTTAAATTACACCAAAAATGTATAGGGACCTATAGGCTAAAATATAAATCATAATGTAAAACATAAGATAACTAAAAATTTAGAAAATTGTATAGTCTAAAATATAAATCATGAAAATTTTAAGCTTAGAAAATGCAACTTCTGAAAACCCCCATCATGAAATAGGCATCTCCAGTCTAGACATTTGTTTTTTGGTGAAAAGATTCCAATAGGGCAGACCCAAGTTATTTTTCCCTGTTATACTTAATTTGTTAGAATTAAGATAATCAGAAAATATGTTTTACAATGATTTTTCATCCATAGACTTGAATCCAATTGACTTCCATGTACTCTTCCACTTTTTCACCCAATCACATGGGGCCTGAAGTGTACCTATCCAAACCTAGCCCTTGTGCCTTTAGAAGAATGGCTTATTCAACCAGCAGGCAGCCACCCTGCCATGTAAATTATCAAATCTGTTCTAGAGTTATAGCAGAAACTTTAACAAGTCATGATTAAGTAAATAAAATAATTTATGCATGTGTGATCCTCATTTGTATGATTTGTTTTACTCATTTCATTTCAACTTTAATCCAAAGTTTTTAGATTGCTTTGCTGGACATTTTCCATAGCTATTAGAGTCCTTTCTCTGGAAACAAACTTTTACAAATTTCAGTACTCCAAGTAGTAAGTAAGACCAATGCCAATTACCAATTTTGCATGCAATATAAATCCCTACAGATACATGACTTTAAAGAACTGGTTTCATATGAAATAAAGTATGCAAGAAAATAAAGCACAAAGAAGACAATCAGAAAATTATAAATGTTTATGTCAATATTGCCTTCAGGAGGGTCACAAAGGGAAAAGAAAGACACTGTATCTTGTGTTGCACCCCAACACCAGATAATGCAAATTGAGGAAATTAATAAATAATTTCTTAAAATGTATCAAGGCTATGTTAGTGCAGAAAAACTTTGCAGAATAAAACTTCCAAAAAATAACCCATTTTCAAAATTGTAATATTAAGGGATTATTTAAAGGATCTTTAAAATATAAAAAGAATGTAATGTTATTGCATTGTTTTACAAAACTAGAATGGCATCATTATATTGAAGAGAGTGAAAAATAACCATGTGCTAAATCTTCAATAGATGAATTAATGATTATTAATATGGGGTAAGGAAACTATATTTAAGTAATACTTATGATAATTATAATATTTCTATGTATATAACATTTATATATGGTATATAGATATACTTACATTTAATATTTTATACACTTATATAAAAATATTCATATGTACTTATATGCATACCTATAATGTAATTATACACACATATATTTATACAGAAAAATATATATTGTATTTATAAGTTCTTATAAAATTTAAGTAATATTTATACAACTTAGCTTTGATCATGATATCTTGGGTACTATCTCTTATACATACAAATATGATGTATTAGTCAGTCAAAGGGTGCTGATTCCAAGTACCAGAAATTTGTTGGCTTTTATAAAAGATATTTATTTGGAGATAAAAGCTTATGGTTACAAGGCCCTAAACAGTCCAACTCAAGGTTGCTTCCTTACTAAACTCTGTTGCCCTATGTTGAAGCAAGATGGCTAGCCTTTCTCTTCCCTCTTAAGACTCCATGTTTCAGCTTCTCCTGATTTCAGTTGTGGGCTAGCCTAGAGCTCATCTCTTTTCCTGGGGCTCATTTCTCTCCGGGCTCAGCTGCTCTGTTCTCTTCGCAAGGTCAGCAGTAAAGTGTCAGTCAAATGTCACATCTCCCTGGAGCTCCAGTATCAAAACCAATTTTTCTCCTCTGTCCTGTCTTTTTCTGTGTGACTGTCTACCCACCAAAGGTGCCCTACTGACATGGCTGAATCAAAGCCCTAATCTTAATCTTTGAATTTAATACAATCAAAGGAGATATCATGCCCAGAGGAACTGACCAGTTTGCAAACATAATCAATATCTTTTTTTGGAATTCATAAATCATATCAAACTGCCACTCTTCCTTCATAGCTTAAATTATTTGCACACAGAGTTGTCTCACTATTTCATATCTCAGCCTAGATCTTACTTCTGAGACTTCAATTCATTCGTCCATCTGTCTGCTCCACACTATTTAAATACTTCAAAGGCACCAACAACTCAGTATGTCCAACATCAAACTCAAGATTTCTGCCTATCCTCCTTACAGCATCTTCATACCATGCCAGTGAATGATAAAACCTTCCATCCTATTACATAAGCAAAATCATCAGAAATATTTTGACGCCTGTGATCTCTCATCTCTCTCTCTGTCTCTCTGTCTCTGTCTCTCTCTCTCTCACTTCCCATGTCAAGTCCATAGTGATGTCCTGCCAATCTTGTTTTTAAATGTCTTCTGCATCCATTTACTTCTTATAAATGTCCACTGACATTACTCTGGTCTAAGCTATCAAATTCTCTGGCTTGGACTGTTCAGTTGCTTCCCAGTTGTTCTATTTGCATCTACTCTTGTCAGCCATACTTCAACATCATTTCTCAAAAACTGCAGTCAAAGTGATATTTGGAAATATAAATATTTTTAGTCACAGCTTTGTTTAAAATTTATCAAAGACTTCCATTTGATCTTAGGAGAGTGAACAAAATTTGTCTTGTGTCTTTCAAGGCACCACCCACTCATCTCCAGCTACATTCTCCACTAGTCAGCCATCAATTGCTCTACTCTAGCCATTTGAGGATTCAGTTACCCAAACACTGTGCCTCTTACCATCAGAGGGTCATGAAATGCTGTTTCTTCAATGTAGAATACTCTGCTTTCCTCCTTATCTAGTAAACCACTGATCTTCCTTCAGCTCTCAGGACAACTTTTATTTCATCAAGTCATCTTCCTTTGTGCACATTTATTATACAATTTAACATTTATTTATGTGACTCTTTGATTAATATCTGTCTTCTCCACATCTGTAATCTCCTTGAGGCCAGGTTGTATCTGTTTTTGCTCCAAAATGCATGTGCCTGGCACATAGTAGGCATTCAATGAATATTTGTTGAAAAGCTGAAAATATGCAGGAAGGCAAGAGTGAGCAATTAATTAATGCCTACTGTGGTTGTTTGCAGCTGTATGCACCCCATAAAGACATGTTCTTAAATTTAATCCATTCCTGTGGCTGTGGACCCATTGTAAGTAGGACCTTTTGATGGCTACTTCAGTTAAAGTGTGACCCACAACATTCAGGATGGGTCTAAATCCTCTTACTGGAATTCTTTCTAAATGGAATGAATACAGAGAGAGAGAGAGCTGTGGAAACAAGAAGCTGAAAGCATCAAAATCTGAAAGAGAAGGGAGAGACCAGCAGATGTTGCTATGTGCCTTGTCACATGGCAGAGGAGCCAAGGATCACTGGCAGCTGGTCTTTGGGAAGAAAGCATCACCTTGATGATACCTTAATTTGGACATTTTCATGGCCTCAATATTGTAAGCTAATAAAATCCCATTGTTCAAACCAACCCATTTCATGGTATTTACCTAAAGAAGCCAAGGAAACTAAAACACCTACTCGGTGGTTTTTATACATTTTCAATTTAGTCTCTAAAGCCACATAACTGAGGCTCAGACAAGTTAAAGATTCTTGCCTGAGGACACAAAAATAAAAAGAGGTTTTCTAGGGCTTACATTTTATCACCTGACTCCATGTCCAGAATACTTAGGTGGTGGGCATGTATTGTTTCTGTCTGCTTGCTACCATTCACTTTGATTTTCTAATAGTACTACTAATTTCCTTTGTAGAAGCAAGCCTTCCAATCTCTTATTCTATGTGGTTTGGTGAAGCTAAACTTACCTCTGGTTCCAGGGAAAGTAAACTAGAAATAGAGAGAAAGAAAGAGAAAGAGAGAGAGAGAGAGACTTTAAAATGAAAATGAAGTATGTGTGATTCTTTGTATATATAATTATGCTTGCATATGATATATGACATGATTATCATAAAAAATTAGTGGTAATTATTTCAAAGTGTGAGATTTCAGATGATTTTTAACATATCCTTTTATGTTTTGTTTGCCTTTTTCTTAAACTTTTTAGTTTAAAATAATTATAAATTTACAAGACAGTTGCAACAATAATACAAAACCCATACAGAAAACTCCAATATACCACCCACTCAGATGACCAGATCCACCAATTTTAATATTTTGTCACATTTGCTCCCTTCCTTCCTTCCTTCTTTCCTTCCTTCCTTCCTTCCTTCCTTCCTTCCTTCCTTCCTTCCTTCCTTCCTTCCTTCCTTCCTTCCTTCCTTCCTTCCTTCCTTCCTTCCTTCCTTCCTCCCTTCCTCTGTCTCCCCCTCCCTCTCTCCTCCCCTCCCTCCCTTCCTTCCTTCCTTCCTTCCTCCCTTCCTTCCATTTTTTAAACCTTTGAGAATAGGTCATATACATCATGATCTTGAACACATAATACTTCAGTGTTCATTTTCTAAGAATAAGTATATTCACTTAGGTAACCACCTTAAGTACAGGTATCAAGTTCAAGGAGTTAATATTGATTGTCCTAATAATGTCCCTTTTTAAAAAGATTTATTTTATTTATTTTTCCTCCCCCCCCCCCCCCCATTCTCCCCATTGTACTGTGTGTTCTTCTATGTCTGCTTGTAGTCTCTCATTAGGTGGCTCTGGGAACCGATCCTGGGTCCTTTCAGAATGGGAGAGAGGCTATTACTCTCTTACTCCACCTTGGTTCCCTGTTCTTCTACGTCTTCTTATTTTCTCTCCTCTGTCTCTTGTTGCGTCATCTTTGCTGTGCCAGCTCTCCACAATGGCTGGCACTCCTGCATGGGGTGGCTTTCCCATGAGAGGTGGCATTCCCATGCATGTTGGCACTCCTGTGTGGGGCCACATTCCTACATGGGCTGGCACTCTGTGGACCAGCTTGCCCTCACTGGGAGGCCCTGCGCATCAGACCCTGGACCTCCTATATGGTAGATGGGAGCCCAATTAGTTGAGCCACATTCATTTCCCC
The DNA here is from genome assembly GCF_030445035.2 of Dasypus novemcinctus. Lineage (NCBI taxonomy): Eukaryota > Metazoa > Chordata > Mammalia > Cingulata > Dasypodidae > Dasypus > Dasypus novemcinctus. Next base: position 59,580,143 of record NC_080687.1, read on the forward strand.
CTAATAATGTCCTTTTGAGGCTTTCCTCTTCCATTATTAGATTCAGTCCAGGATCATATAGTGCATGTAATTTTCATTGTCTCTTTAGTTGACTCTTTTTTTTTTAAGTGTGGAAATATATACAGCATAGCATTTCCCATTTCAGCCACTCCCATTCAGTGGGTTTAATCACATTCACAATGTTGTGCTACCCTCACCACCATCCATTACCAGAACTTTCCCATCAATTCAAAAAGAAATACTGCACCACTTAAGCAATAACTTGCCATTCCTCTTACCTAACATCCTCCTGGTAATCTCTAATCTATTTTATGTCTCTATGAATTTGCTTGTTGTAGGCATTTTACATAGGTGGAATTATGCAATATTTATGAATTTGTGTGCAGCTTATTTCACTCGACATGTTTATTTATAATGTGTATTAGTACTTCATTCCTTTATAAGGCTGCACATTATTCCATTGTACTTATAGACCACATTTTGTTTATATGTTCATCCATTGATGGACACATGTTTGTACCCACACTTTGGCTATTATGACTAATGCTTCTATGAACATTGTTGTGTACAAGTATCTGTTTGAGTCCCTGTTTTCAATTCTTTGGGGACATAACTGGATATGTAATTGCTGGGTCAAACAGTAATTCTATGTTTATCTTTCTGAGAAACCACCAAACCATTTTCCACAGTGGATGTACCATTTTACATTTCCACCAACAATGCATGTGAGTTCCTATTTCTCTGTATCCCTGCCAGCACATTTTCTTTCTTTCTTTCTTTTAAGTAATGGCCATTCTAATGGGTGTGAAGTGGCATCTCATTGTAGTTTTGATTTGCATTTCCCTAGTATCTATGTAGTTGAGCACTTTTTCTTATGCTTATTGGTTATTTATATATCTTCTTAGGAGAAATGTCTATTCAAGTCCTTTGCCTATTTCTAAGTTAAATGTCCTTTTCTGTTGAGTTGTAGAAATTCTTTATATATTCTGGATATTAAACCCTTAGCAGATATATGATTTCCAAATATTTTCTCCCATTCTATAGGTTATCTTTTCACTTTCTTGATAATATCCTTTGATGAACAAAAATTTTTAATTTTGATAAAGTCCAATAGATCTATTTATTCTTTCATTGCTCATGCTTTTTCATATCATATCTTAGAGTCCATGAACTAATACAAGGTTTATTTTATTTTCCCAATGTTTTCTTCTAAGAATTTTATGGTTTTAGCTATTATATTTAGGTTGTTGATCCATTTTAGTTAACTTTCTTGCACGTGGCTATCAAGTTTCTCAGCACTATTTGTTGGAGAGACTATTCTTTTCCCTTTGAGTGGCCTTTGATACCCTGGTGAAAATCAGTTTGCGATGGTTGTGCAGGTCAATTTCTGAACTCTAAATTCTAATTCATTTGTCTATTTTCTTGTTCTTTTGCCAGTAACACACTGTTTTGATTAATGCCGCTTTGTAGTAAGTTTTGAAATTGGGAAATGTTAGCCCTCCAACTCTGCTCTGTCTCAAGAAGGTTTTAGCTGTTCAGGGCCCATTGCCATTTCATGTGATTTTGATGATTGCCTTTTCCATTTCTGCAAAAATGACTGATAGAATTTTTATGTGGATTGAATTGATTGATCTTTAAATTGCTTTGGATAGTGTTGCTATCTTAACAATATTATGGGATATTTTTCCACGTATTTAATTTCATTCAGCAATGCTGTGTAGTTTTCAGTGTTTGTGCCTTTTACATCCTTGATTAAATTTATTCCTAGAGAGGGAAGTATTGGTTGACAATATTTTTCATTCAGCACTTTTTTATATCATCCCATTGCCTTCTTGTCTCCATGGTTTCTGTGAGGAACCAACCCATAATTTTATTGAGTCTTCCTTGAACATGATGAATTGCTTCTTCCTTGATGTCTTCAGTGTTATCTCTTTGTCTTTGGCACTCAACCATTTGATTATGTTTCTCAACATAGATCTCTTTGAGTTTCATATACCATTTTCCTGATTTATTTACTTCTTTGTGTTTTTCTTTACCTCTTTGGGCATTAATAGACAGCATTTTAAAAGTCTTTGAGACAACATTTTTAAAGTCTTTGTTATGTCCAATGTCAGGTCTTCCTCACTGATGATTTCTATTGCTTTATTTTGTTCCTTTGAATAGGCCATTTTTTCATGTTTCTTTGCATGACTGTCTGTGATTTTGTTGTGCTGTTGTTGAAATTTAGACATTTGAATATTTTAAAGTGTTAACTCTGAATATCAGATTCTCCCCCTCCCCAAAGTTTTTTTTTCTTCTTTTCTTTCTTATTGTTAAAGGCTATATTGTCTATTTGTTTAAGAATGTTTCCAAACTATTTATGCTAAAACTTTATACCTTGATATATTTGCAGATTGGCTCTGTGCTGGTGTTCTCCTTCAGTGCTTAGCTTAAATAACATACTGATGTGAAAGCACAGAGTCTTTTAATGAGTTTTCTGAGCATGTGTCTTTTCTTGGGCATGCCTGCATGGCCTTTTCAATTCACCTGTTTATGCAGATATTCCAAATATGTCCAATGTCTTCTGGGAAATTCACACATCTACAGCCTCTCCTCTCGGTTAGGGTGTTACTATGTCTTAGTTGGTAATCCATTGCCCTGCTCAGCTTTGGTTTGATTGTTTTCTTATGGTATTTTTGCAGCCTTGTCACCTACTGAGTAGGTGAGACACAGATGAGTATCCTGGACCAGTCCCTCAGGCTGCCATGCAGTGGAGTAGCACAGATGTATATGCACCCCATTATATACACAAGGGTTATTCTGCTCCCTCTGGAAACCGGAACCAGGAACCTACACTGGGAGAACTGTCTCTATACTGACATAGGAGTTTGAGGAAGGGCCAGTAAAGTCACCACAAGGTTTGTCTTACTGCCTTTAAGTTGCCTTTTTCTTGATTCAGGATAGTCAGGTTACTGCAACCCTTTTACTGTGTTCCAGAGCTCAGAGAAAGTTGATTCTGAGAGTTTCTACTGGGTTTTCATTGTCACTTTGGGAGATGGAAACCTGAAGCCTTTCACACTGCCAACTTGCTGATGCCGCCCTCCTCAGTATGTTTTTCTACATAAGTGTTTTTTATTAATTAAAAAAAAAATTGCCAACCTCACTTTCTGTAAAAGTATGAAGTTTTTTGTGAATCCCAGAAAAGCTCATGTGCTTAAACTTATCCATTCCTTTGGTATGGGAATCTTTGATTGCAATAAGGGACTTTTGATTGGGATGCTAGATTAGATCATTTTAGGGCCTTTGATTGGACTTTGTCAGTGATGCAGAGTGGGTCTCTGCTCTCTTGCTGGTGTCTTATATAAATTGGGAACTGGAAGCAGAAACACACAGAGAAAGACAGAAGCCATTTTACCCTGCCATGTGAAAGAGGACTCCAGGATCAGATACAGCTGTGAGAGAGGCCAAGAGAAACCCAGAGAGGCTCAGAAAGGCCAGAGACTGGAATTAGCAGAGCACAGGGCACAGAAAGAGACCCCTGAGAGGTTAGGCCCATGGAGCAGCTCAAAGCTCAAGATATGAGTCCTGCCCCATGCTTGATTGCTCACAGCTGAGCTCTGAAAGAAAGTGGCCTACAGGAGAAGACCCAAATGGATAGCTGCCATTTAGCCTTGCCATGTGGCAGGACCCCAGGATCCAACCAGCAGCTTACCTTTGGTGGGACAGCATCTTTGATGATGCTTTGATTTGGACATTTTTTGAATCTCAGAACTGTAACTTTTACCCTAAACAATCCTCATTATAAAAGCCAACACAATTCTGCTATTTTGCACTGGCAGCCTTAGCAGACTAAAACACTTTATCATTTTTGTCATTTTTTTGCGAAGCCTTAAGCATACTACTTCACTTATTCACATGTTTTCAACCAAAACTAATACTTGCATGTGATAGTTTATAGAAATTAATAATTTGATTAGCATGGGCAGGACCAAATATTGTTGAAGGTAAACCAATCAACTTTAGAAACAAGCAAAATAAAATCTAATGTGTGGTATTATGTATATTAATTCATACTAATGATGATAAAAATCTCCAAGTACATACAAATTAATTAAAATTAATTTTTCATGAATAATAATTAAGTTACTGGAAACCTTTTAAGTCTGTGAACATATTAGGAATTACACTTTTACCATAATAATAGCAATTTCCTGGCATAATATCTAGCATACAGTAAACACTTAATACTTGTTGACAAAATGAATAAAAGATAGGTAGCTCTTAAGAATAACTGATTATAAATAATTTTATTATACATAGAACACACATAATTTCTAGTTTTGTATAGTGACTTCAATATTTTCCAGATAAAAATGGATTTTTTTAGTGTTAAGAAAAGAAAGACTTCCACTTCTACCAAACATGGGATTAAAGGCAACAGATTTACCCTTTTGCTTCTTTACATAAATTTACATATGAAATATATATGTACAATTGTTTTCAAACATTGGACATTGGCAGTATAAAACAACAATCCCTAAAAGAGGAGAAACAGATGTGTGTCCTTCTACTACACCAGTTAACTGACTGGAAACATTTCCAGTCCTTCGTGCAGGGACAGAGATCCCAGACAGAGCCCTGTGGTCCTTTTGACTTCAGGAGATGGAATTGGGAGACCAGAGAAGCTAAAGTGGCCAAAGTTCTTAGGGAAGAGTACCAAAGAGGAGAGAGAGACCTCTGGAGAACTACGAAGAGTTTCCTCCTAGTTGTTATCTGAGTACCGATCCATACGTCTATGTGAGGAAAGTGCATGAGGCTGAGGAAAGAACCACTTGATAGCAGCAGGCTCAGCAATCCTGAACTTACACAGGACCAAGAATAGTCTGTGCTTCCATCAGCCAGGGTGGAGAAACTTCACAATTCACAGGGTGTAGAGTACTCAGATATTCTATCAATAGTGGGAAAAAATCAGCCCCAGGTTAAAGATTGTTCTGGATCTGCCTAACAAAACTTAAAAGGAATTCATGAAAGGATCAGTTAGGTCCTAGAGTGAGGCTCAGGGAAATTAAAAAACAAAATAAAAACAAGAATAAAAAAGGCAATGTCTCAGGAAAAGAAAAAAAAAAAACAGGAAATTGTTATAATGTCTTGGCCTTAAGAGTGGATGTTCTGTTGATTGTAATGAGATGTTTTTTAAAATAATTGAGACACAGTATGTGATAAGAGCAGTTTTTTCCCTCTCACTTATCCTCAAATCCTACCCTGGCACCCAAAAGAAATTGCCTCATAAGCCCCTTGAAGCCTCACTTGGGTCAGGGGAAGTGGCGAGTCTCCCTGGAACAGCATGCGGGGACCTAAGACGCTCAGGGATGTTCTCTGGACTCTGTAGCAGTGACAGCGTCACTGGTTTCCTTGGCCACAGTTTGCCATCCTGGCATTTCCTTCTGACATCTCCTTCTTTCAGAAGAATCCACATTTCCTGCTTCTCTGGGCATAATGGCATAATAGCTTCCAAAGAAGTTGATTTGTGGGGGAGAATACAAATACTGCATTGTTGTTTTCAAAATATCGCCCCAGTCTTCTAATAATTTGATTTCAAAGAGCCACCATAGTCAAATCTTTAATTTAGAAGTATACCAGAAAGGGTTTTGCAAACTGCTGTCACTGGAGTTCATCACCTCTCATGGATTTGCTTTTGAGGATCCCCTATTTTGCCCCTGACTGTGTACAAAATGCATCATTGCTAAAATCTTGTTTTCAATGATCGAATAGCTATAATCAAAGCTTTTGTTAGTTGTAAAGAATGAGATAACAATTTGTTTATTTACTTACCCTAAGTACTTTTTTTCCTGCCAAATAATTTCAATTATGTTTTAATTGGTTTGAATTCAAGTTCATGCTCCCAGCATTGAAATTTCCCTTTCTAAAAGATGTCACCTCCTTGAAAGTTCACATGTTGCTTTCACAAATAACAGGACATAACCCTGGAAGATTCTGCCCTAAAATATGAGCTCCTAAGGGACACTGAACTACATTCGACTTTTAAGATTTTTTAAAAAGCATTTCACAAAATGACCCAAGGTTGTCCCATTGAACTATGTCTAAAGAAATATAAATATTTATGCAAATTCTGTTGAGTTATTTATGTTTTATGATACATTTATGGAAAAAGTTTTGAAGAAAGAACTAGTTTGACGCAATTTGGCATCAAGAACTGAGCTTTGAGTATAATGGATGAGTTTGTCAGTTTTAGAACTACTTCACAAGGACAAAACAAGGATTTTCTTGTATTGTGTAAATTAAATATAAATAACACAGGGTGTTTATTTTTTAGAAGTCAATGATACAAATTAAAATAGAATTTAGTCTCAGGATTTCAAAGTGATTAATATTAGCAAAAAATACCCCTAGGTTTTATATCGTAATGTGTTTTGTAAATTGATGCTTTTATGCCAAAATCCCATTAGCTAATGATCACAGTATTAAAGAAATGATTTCTGTTTCATGCTGGCAGACTGCACTCTTAACTTTTCATCTGCATCATGAAAGAAACCATAATATATACCTATGTAACCATAAAAATAAAGTCTAAATTAGCAATCTAACAAAGTATGTTTAATAATGCTGATTTTCAATCAGGTTAAGTTCACCTAGGATTTGTAGAATATTTCCCAAATGTAAAGCATAGTAAACAATCTATGGAGGACAGGAAGAAGACAAATGTATATTTCCTGCCACCAAGATCCATAGAATATATTAATAAAGGGATAAAAATTATTAACTCTAACACAATATAATAATAATGTTGCACAAAATATAAATATTTGTATTGAAAACATTCTATGTATGAGGTACTTTGTTTTTTGTGTCTTTTTTAAACAACTCGATTTTATTGGTACATATCAATAAAGTATATGAGGTACTTTGATAAGTGCTGCGGTCACCCCTCGGGCTGAAGCGTGGTTTGCTGGCCTGGCGGGGGAGCAGCCGCGGTAGGCCAAGCCGCTGCCCCCATAATAGGGTGGCTGGTCGGACCCACCGCCACCCCTGAAGGAAGCTTAGCATGGGCGCAGAGTGCCCTCGGGTCTCCCCTTCTTGGCAGCCATGCTTCCGCGGCCGCCCCTCCTCCCGGATGGTGCCACCCGATGCCTGTGGGGCGGCACCCTTCTTCTTCTTTCTCCCTGCGCAGGCGCAGGGCGGAAAATTCCAGTCTGCCCTTTTCCCCTCCCCCGACAGCAGCAACAGCCAGGCGTGGGCGGAAAAATCCAGTCTGCCCTTTTCCCTTCCCCCGACAGCAGCAACAGCCAGGTGTGGACGGAAAAATCCAGTCTGCCCTCCACCCCAGCAACAGCAGCCACCAATCCCTAAACCCTGCCCCTTCCCCCAGCAGCAGCGACAGCCAATCCCTAACCACCACCCCTCCCCCGTCCAGTACCGCCCACTGACCTTTCGCCGGCAACCAATCAGAACAGGGCGTGGCTTCGACCAATCAGCCTTCCCCAGCCCCTATAAAATGTTGCCTCTCCCTCAATAAAGTGGACTTGCGTGTTTACCTTGTCTCCGCGGTATAGTTCTTCTGCCGTGCGCCCTCCAGTCCTGAGAGCCCCCGACAAGGGCCTGGCCTCCCTTGTCCCCAGTTCGTCGCCTGCTTCTCCGGGCGACCCCTTCGTCGCCGGCTTCGCCGGGCGACCCCGTCAGCCGAACCGCGCAACCCCTTGTGAGACCGATCCCTCGTCTGCTGCCGGACCGACCCCTCGTCCCAAGCGGGACTGACCCCTCGTCCGCAGCCAGACCCCACCTCTACCGACCGAGCAAGCCATCGCAAAGTGCTATACATGAATTAATGTATTTGGTCTCCCAATAATCTTATGAAGTAAGCGCTCTTAATATACTTATATTACAGATGAGGAAATTGAAGTTTAGAAAGAAAAATGATTTATACAAGGTCAGGAAAACCAGTGGCAGGATTTGAATCAAGGCAGAGAGTTTATAGAGACATGACCAAAGTGCTGCAGGAAACAAATATAGTAAAAGGAAAAAAAATAGAATGTAGAATTGAATCATACAGATTTGAATTAAAATCATGGCTAAGTTTTTTACTAGCTGTGTAAACTAAGTAAAAAATCTTTGCTTTTCTGAGGCTTATTGTCTGTAATTATGAACTGAGGATAGAGTGTACTATACTAGATTCCTCTCCCAAAAATTATAACTATTTTATTTTGAAAACAGTCTTACCTGAGGAATAACAGAAAATAACAGTGGCTCAAACACTCACATGTTTATTTTCCCATGTACCAAGAAGACCATGGTTACAGTATCCATGAATGGTGTGGCAGATTGCTAGATATCCAGATTTTTCTACTTTTTTGCTCTACCATTCTTGGTTTGTTGCTTTCACACTTAAGTTACACTCATGATCCAGCTTGGATGCTGCAGTTCCAACCATCTCACCCACCCTCCAGATGGCAGAAAGAATAGGAGATGGCAAAATAAGTCTGTCTCTGAGGTCCCCTTAAAGAGCCTTCTTGGAAGCCCAGACACTTGGAACATATCTACTCTCACATATCTAACTGGGTCGATATAATATCTCCAGTCTCCTGGGAATTGTCATCTTTATTCCCAGTCACACTATGGTCAGCTAAAAATAGGCATTCTGTTGTAAGGAAGGAGAGAAGGGATATTGGATTGAAAATTGGCCCTCACTGCTGTGACTCTGATGAGGGCACATTTGATTAAATATAATGTGGAAGATGGAGGAAAGAAAACATTGGAACCAATGACCTCTTCCTTATGTGAGAAAATAATAACACACCCTCATCCAAAGGAATTTTCTACCCTACAAGTATGGAGATAAAGGAAGTTGTAGAGGCCGACATTGACTTTTGTATAAAGAAATTACACTGCACCCAAAGATGACATTGGAGATAAGAATTTCCTCACAGAATATTATATTTGGCATTCCCAGAACATTGACTAAGTAAATTAGAATTGGAATACAATTTTTAAGCAACTGCAGAAAAGAAGGCACAATGGGAATGAGTCAGTATGTTTTCAGCGGCCAACTAAGAATAAAATATAAAATGAGGTAAATTCATTCATTCTATGTGCTGTAATTAATCTTTTTGTCGCTCCTTCACGTTCAACCTAGGTGTTTGGGAAAGGAGAGTCTCCCAGGAAGAATCACCAAAAACTTCCAGCTAAGTCAGTTCCCCGAGCGGCTTCAAAGGTCATTCCAGGAAGACACAGCAGGGGGCGAGCATGAGCCGGTAAAGCCTCCGTGGAAGTCTCACTTGCCCTCCCAGACAAAGGCACCCTCCCAGCCCCCTCTCAGCCTTTGCAGCTGTCCTGACCACGAGGGAATATAATATATATTTATCTTGAAATATAACATAGTATATATATATATATAGGTATATGGAGATACACGTGTATAGATGTGTATGTTTTACATAAAGTCAAATGCCTCTGTCTTTTTTCTTGGGTGTTGAAAACACATCAATTGCAGCAGAGTCATTATAGGAGTGCAATTTATATTCTCTCTTCTGATTCCTCTGTTTCCCTAGGACTATCTAAAGGAGAAGAATTGAGTTTTTTCAATCTGACTTCTGGAAATTTTCTCTCATGAGTTATTTGATGTTAACGCATTTTATCATAACATGCCAATGAACTTTCTTGATATATTTCCTTCTGTCTTTGTATCCTCTCAAGTAATGATATAATGAGATTTATTATTTAGAGGGCAGATATGCATTTGCCTTAGTCATAAACCAGTGTCTTAGTCATAAACCAGTGTAATAGATCTGACAACAACTGCTCTTTTTAAATGAGAACACAAAATGTTGCAATGTCTGGACATGTAGACTTCTATTTTGTTTCCATTAGGCAGGCAAAAGTTATTGTGCTTAACCTACAGTTTCAAAAGGGATCATCGCTAATCTGCCAAATCTTAAAGACTCCAGACTTTTGAATTCCAGAAATGAGTTCACTGACCTACATATTTGGAAATGGGGGAAATGCATTTTTGAAAAAAGGGAATAAATTTTACCGTAGGAAACCAGGTGGGGAGGGCAGGAGATTACCCTTGGAACAAGCATGGTTAGATTTATATGCAGTGCATTTTGAGGTATTGAAGTGTATTGTAAGAGTCAGAAAAGGTATAGTAAGGCCATGACTCTGAACAAAGCATCTGTTTTCAGAAACCAATTTGTTTGGGTATCATTGGTTATTTATTCTCCTGCTTTCATTTTTCACATGGGCAAAACACCAATTTTTTCAAGATCAATGTTATGTTTTCATGGTAAAAAGCCAAATATTAGGGAATTATTTGAATTATTTTGTGGAGGAATTATAAACTCAGAGGGTTGTAAGTTATTCCATTACCAGTGAAAGTTTACTATATTTAGGATTGGATTTTCCAGGTTAGATCTATCCGGTGCACTAAGTATGAAAAATAGGTGAGAGATGGCTTTTTCCAGTAGTGCTATTTTCTTACTATGGTTTCAGGTTACCTTGGTATCAGAAGATATTTTCCCAATGCTTATCTTTCAAAATGATATGTGGTAGAATTATTTGGATACTATTTATACCCACATCCTATAGACCTCTTCAACATCTTGTATAGTAGATATACAGGATATAAGGACTACAAATCGAACACAGTTACTAGGGGGGAAAATCTCAAATCTAAATACTATCATTATTCATGAGTTTGTCCCACGCCCGGAACACTCTCTTTCCCTAAGTATGTTTTCATCAGGCATAGGTGACTGTCAGAATCAAGGAAATTAACATACGCTCTTCATTTATTAGTTTTCCAAGGAAAAAATTACTCCCCATTATAATCCTGTATTAAGTAGCTGAAAAAACAAAAATATATTTACACAAATACTATAACATCTTTAGTGTAGTAGAAGGAAAACTAGAACTCTTGCATTTGAGTTCTAAAAATCAGCATTCAAATTCTACTTCTGGCTCTGACAAGATTTGTGATCTTGGGCTAGTCTCTTGGTTCCAGTTCTTTGTTTATTAATTTATTCATTCCCTGAATCCCAAATGAGTTTCAATCACTTTCTTGGCTTAGGAGTACAGAAGGCAAGTAAAAAGAAAAATGCCCTGCTCTTTTGGAGTTTAACAATCACAAAGACAAGAAAGACTTTAAGAAATATCAGGTAGTGGAAAGAGCTATGAGTGAAAATGTAGCAGTGTAAGGGACCCAGCACAGTGGGGCTAGCATTTTTGATAGAGTCGTAAACAAAGGCTTTTCTGAGATTTGAATGAAGTAAAATGGGAATGTCTAGGAGGAGGATATTCCAGGAATAAGGGATAGCAGACTATTCATGCCACCTTTTGCAGGATGGCCCTGTGGCTAAGGTAAGGGGAATTCTAATCATGTGGGACCTGGAGGCCAAACTGAGGATATGGGTTTTATTCCAAGTTCAGTGGGAAGCCACTGGAGAGACTTGAGTGAATAATTCTTTTAAAAGATCCTTTGGATACTGTGTGGGGAGTGGATTGCTGGAGACCATGGTGGCAACGCAGAGAATAGGGATTGTTATGAACTGAACTGTGCCAACCCCCCCCCCCCAAAAGCATGCATTCAATTCCTAACCTCTGGTCCCATGAATGTGCCCCCCGTTGGGAATAAGATCTCTGAAGATGTTATTAGTTGAGATGAGGCCAAACTGGACTAGGGTGGGTCCTTAGAAGCTGTGGAGATGTTGATAACACAAGAGAGAGACAGAGACAGCTACGTGATGGAAGCGGAGGTTGAGTTATGCGGCTACAAACCAAGGACTGTCACGGGATTGCCGGCTACCCACCAGAAACCAAGGGAGAGGCACGGAACAGATTATCCTCTTTAAGGGAAGCACGACCCTGCAACACCTTGATTTCAGACTTCTAGTCTTCAGAACCGTGAGACAATAGATTTCTGTTGTTTAAGCCAACTAGTATGTGGCACTTTCATAGCAAAGTAACGGCCCCAGAAAACAAAGACAGGAATTTATAAAAATAAAACATGTAAAAATACCCAGCACATGCCCTATTGATCTTTAAATTTGTTGGACCTGAAAATGAAGGATAGTTAAAGCCAGGGATGATTTGTCAATAAACTCAGCTGTCATCAAACGCTTGTGTACATGTATACATTCCCTTATGGAGCTGCCCCTTCCAGAACCTTTCTACTCTCAGGTCTTAGCTGCTTAGCCAAAGGTGTTAAATAGTACCTAAATGCTGGTCTAATAACCCTGGTTGTGATCTGTTCCTTGTCCATTTCAGAAGATAACTCCAAATGGTTTCCTTAAACTAATATCATACCTGAAAATTCTGTCCTGGGCTTTATCCTCTGACCAGTGAAAATTTGATTCCACAGCATGCAAGTGCAACAGATAGCACAGTCAGAAAGAATTAACGTGCTGAGACAAAAAATTTGTAAAAGGTTCTTCATAACACAGTCAATCTTCATTATTTATAGCTTCCATTTGTACAAATTTGCCTAATCATTCAAATTTATTTGCAACCCCAAATCAGTATTTGTAGCATTTCCATGGTCATTGGTAGATATATGCAGAGAGGCAAAAAATGCGCACCTTCCCAGCTGAGGTCCAACAAAGTGTTGCTCTGCCTTCATTTTTCAACTCTCATACAGCAAACAAGTGGCCTTTTTGTGGACTATTTAGTGCTATAGTTTTCACATGTTTGTACTTTTTGTTAGTGTTACAAAAAGATTATCTGTTTAAAATGGCCCACAAGCTAACTGCTGACGTGCTGTTGTAGGTCAGGAAGGCTGTGATGTGCCTTATGAAGGAAATAATTGTTTTAGATAAGTTTCAGAGGCGTTACTTACAGTGCTATTGGCTGTGAGTTCAATGTTAGTGAATTAACTCCTTATTTTTTTGCAGATTTTAAAAATTAATTTTATTTACAAATACTCTATACTTACCAAGCAAAACTTTAGTGGCAAAACAGAGACTTTCTCTACATTTCACAGCTTTGCTTCATCACTATTGACTCCATTTTTAGTAACCCCCTTTACCACAGTCAAGGAAGGTGAGAAAGAAAGTCAGTATCCAAAATTTCCAGAAAAAATTGTCAAAAGTTTACTCCAGTTGGTTCAGCTTTTGATGGATAACATGCCCATCCCTAACCACACTTCATAATTAGGAGTGGAGAAAAGGGAATAAAGGCTACAGATATGGCAAAGTTAAGTATAGACCACAAATCAGAGATTTTGGCTTGACCCACTGGACAGAATGTTAGTGACATTTACTCCAGAATGTCCATTTACTCCAGTAAAGAAAGTTGGGAGAGGGTGGGGGAGGGAAGGAAGTAAAGGATCAGGAGTTATTTCAGATGAGTTAATGTGAAGTGATTGTATGAGATCTAAGTGTATACAACAAGTAGGAAGTTTGATATAAGTCTCAAACTTATGGAAAAACCTTAGGCTAGAGATAGAAATGTGGGGGGCATATATTTCACAATTAAATATAAAGCTATAGAAATAGAGATCTTGCAGGAAAGGAATTTAGAGAGAAATCAGAAGAGGGCCCAGGACTCACCTTTGAGGAACTCCAATGTTTAAAGGATGGAGAGAGGAGAACATAGTGTAAAATTTTCTTAGAGTGTGTCCTCAGAGAAGCAGAAAGAAAAGTAAGAGAGCATCATGCAAGGATCTTGAAAGAGTACACTAGGTAAAGCAAGCAACCTAAAGCATGGATACATTCATGGGGCATCCATCCAAATAATACTGAAACAATTCATATGTGTGCATTGACATTCCTTTCATGCTCGTGATAAAAGCCTTTCAGAAGGCATGCTGATGCATTTGGGGAAGCAGCATAATTTTGAAGTCAGATCAGTGACTGCTTAACTTGGTCAAGTTGCTGAATATCTTGAAGCTCTAATATCATTCGTTGAATGGTGATAATGTCCTTCACAGGATTAGCATGAAGACTGATGAGAAGGGACGTGTGAGTTCTCCTTTCTTTCTTCTCACTGGGAATAGAAAACAAGGGGTAGAGGGAGTTACCTATGGTGTGTCCTAGGTAGTGTGTCTGCATATCCATGTCTACACTGTGTTGACTGAGGTTCATGGTTTTCTAATTCCCACATTAGGACTTTATTCAGAATTCCTCTCATCAGAAGGTGTTTACATGACAGTAGGGACATGGCCTGGTTTTTCCCTCTCCACCTTTGATGTCTTTGTTCCTTCTGCTCCTTACACACACACACATTAGCCATAGAAATCATGTTACATTTCTATATCACTCCTTCACTTTAATCACCTCTACAGATAGTACAATGTCTATCCCCAGGTGATGTCTTCTATATCGAGTATATATATATGAATTTCTCTTGACTCTGAGTTACACAAACATTGCCTTCCCCTACTCAATTCTCTTCTGTGGTGGTGGTTTATGTTGCTTGTTCTTTCAGCCATTGCTTTTTGCAATGACTTTGTCATGCATTCATTAACTTCTAGGAAATAGATGGTGCTTTGAGATGTAATCTAATCAGCCATCACTTTGATTTACTTCACAGCTCCAGAGTTACAAGATATTTTTGCTTAGACTTAGTCCTTTAGAATATTTTGACATTACAAAACACTGGAGAGTATACTGTACCACACAATGCTGTCCTCAGTACACAGATCGACCAGATGACCTAATATGTCTTTTCAGTTTCTAACTTCTATGATATCTTACAGTATGGCATGTCTTCATAGCATAATAAGTCCTTTATATGAAGAAATGAATGTGTCATCTATTTCTTTATTTCCATTTTGCTCTTGAACCACAATGTAGCTTCTGATTAATTTATGCATTGAAATTAGAAAGCAGATATACATTCTTCAACATGCTCTATAGCCTTTTCATTAAAAGATATACTCAAAATTGGTGAGATCTATAGATTTTGTAATAGTCTGAGTTTTTCTTGTGTAGGCAATGAGAACACAGAACAAGAATAGATGCTTGTTCCTCTTCTAAGTTGTACTTGTTTTTCATCAAAAATCTCTCACCCAATTTAAAATAGCTCTAAAATCAATAAATTCACAATGTCTTTTGTTTCAATACATCAGTTCCACTAGATATAGAACATGAATAACATGGTGTTTTATCACTATGAGGGTTCAAATTTACCTGTAAGTTATGTCTTCAAAGATATTTATGATTGTTAACTACAATGATAAAATTAGAAACACAGCAGAATTTGACTGACTTGGACAGAATTGTTTTTTCTAAGGGTTTAATTTTGTTAATATTTTCTAAGCAGTTTAAGAAATTCTTAATTCATATTTTAAAGATATTTATTTTCTTGGTTTGCTGTTGTACATCATTAACAGGGAAAGGAAAACCTAAATTCCGTTCATTACTCAATGGTACGGGAAATCTTTTGAGTGTATATTCATCTTTTAAGGACCACATGAGACAACTAAGATTTCAGAGAAGCAAGATAAATTAGTATCAGCCTGAGTGGTCACTACATCAACTGCTAGCCCCTGCTTTACTGTCACATCAGAACTAAATGATCAAATCTTGAAAGCCTCCTGTGTTAGCTAATATATGATTTTTGGTACTTGTAATGCCAATTATGGCATCTCTAATGCCAATTATTAAAGTTTAAACTGTTGACACTGCAATTGACTTTGGCAACCAACAGGCTTTGCCTCAATCCCAGAGCTAATGCTGATCAGTCACAGTATTTATGATTACAGAATTAGACTGCCTCCTGCACTAATTTATGTGGAATGAAGTGTGAGTTCCATTGCTTTTTTTATCTCTGGGTCATGGATTAATGGTAGCCCCTGGCAGGTCAAACCTACTAGTCTATTTTCCCATATATAATTGCCTTGCCTTCAAATTAGGATCCAAGAATTTTTGAGAGTAGGACAGCCCTTGACAGATGATAATGTGGTTATATAATACACACAGTCATGAGTAGTCATTGTTTACTGGAAGATTTCCAACAAAATCATAAAATCATAAAAGTACTACCTTGCCTCATTGATAAATTTTGATACCAGTTGAGACTGGAATTGTCAAAAATGTAAAAACAAGACTGCTTTTCTAATTGTACTTTGCTTAGTATATTTATTTAAGGGCAAAGAAAATAGTAAAGGTAAATGTAATTGATAAAGAAGCATCAACTGGAGGTTGCCTTGTCCATGTGCATGACTAAGGAACATTAATCCTGTCTAGTAGTTAAACAGTTCAAGTAGCCAGTCTAGGCCTTGGGCACATGGCTGATAGTACCAGGACTTAGGAGTGAGGGTGAGGGTGAAAGGAAGGGGCAGCATGGCTCTAAGAGGAGAGACAGAGGAAAGTCTCCAGGGGCAGTGAGAACCCAACACCAGAATCACAATATGTCCTGGATCATTCCAGCCAGGAGCATTTTAATAAATGTTTTATAAGTCATTCTGAGTTTTTGGTATATTCTGACAGTACAATTGCCCTTCAAATAGAGGGTTTTGCAGCACCTACAGTATACACTTGAAAAAGCTGCAGACCTCCTTAGGACCTTGAACTTGAAAGCAGGTGCATTCAGTATTACTCAGTAAACCTCCTATCATTTGAGGGTCTCTTTTCATTCCAAAACAATCAAATTTGACCAAAGAGGAAATTCATTTGAATTGCCCAAAGTATCATGATCACCTGCCCTGGAGAATCAGAGAAACTCAGTATGTTGGTAATTGACACACAGGTATTTATATGAACTGCATTGTATTGCATAATTCTTTTCATATTATCACAATCCCAACTCAAAAAATTCCTTCCATTTGATTTAAAAATTACTCAGCCATGGCTTTTCTCTAAACCAAACTCAGCAAATAAATACATTACCTTTCCCCCAATGTGGGACATGACTCCCAGGGATAAGCCTCCCTGCCACTGAGGGATTACTACCAAGCACCAACTAGCAATGCAACTGGAAAAAGACCTTGACCAAAAGGGGAAAATGTGAAGACAAATGAGTTTAAATGGATAAGAAACTTCAAAATGAGTTGGGAGGTCATTCCAGAGGGTATGTTTATGCACATCTCAGCAGGATCTCAATGCCTGCCAAAGTAGATACTACCCCAAATAGTGGGGGTCCTGAGGGCTCTGGAGACATCCAGACACTATAGTCGGGGCAGATAGCTCAGTGGTTTTGTGCCTTGCTGTGGGCCCTACTTTGGAATTTGTGCTTCCCAGTGTGACAGAGTTGGACTCAGGTGTGCTTTCCCTACACATGGCTCTTCTCTCCTTCTATTTGAACCTATAATTAGTACTAGAGTTGGTATGAATATGTCCAAGAGACTTAAATCTATGGGCTGTCCATGTGCTAGCTGGGCCCTTAATCTCAACAGAGTTGCAACACCTACTCTCCAGTTCATTTGTTTCACCCAAGACAACTAACAGGGAGGTGATGATGGACAACTACCATACCAAGGAGCCAAGAGAGTCTACAACGGCAAGCAAAACAGTCCCATCCATCAGTCCCATGGGATTGCAGCCCCCTCTCAATTAGAGGTGAATGCCCAGAATCCTCAGGATTGGAAATGAGCTATGGGCTAAAGTAGACTCACTGGTATTCTAGTATGGACTTATTGTGATTCTAGCAGTGGAAGAAATTCTATAATTGATGTGAAGGCAGTGACCACTGAGGTTCTGAGGGCAGGTAGAGGGAAAAAGAGATGTAATATGGGGGCATTTTCAGGACTTGGGGATTGTCCTAAATGACATTGCAATGACAGGTGCGGGCCATTATACATCTTGCCGTAACCTACAGAATTGGAGGGGAGAAAGTGTCAAATACAATGTATACTTTAATCCACACTTAGTGGCAGTGCTCCAAAATGTATTCATCAATTGCAATGAATGTACCTCACTAATGAAGGACGTTGTTAATGTGAGAAAAAGTGGGAAGTGTGGGGAGCAGGGCATATGGGAATCCCCTATATTTTTTATGTGACATTTGTGTAATCTAAGTATTTTTTTAAAAATAAAAAAAAATTAAAAAGAAATAAGTAATCACTCAACCAGAACTGCTTAGTAGTCCAGTTTTTCTCTCCAGGTTACCTAGGTAAGAATAAACATCTCCTCATTTCTCACTAAATTTCAGGACCATGTGAAGACATGAGAAATTGAAACCTGACCTCTTGAAAGCCAGACTTCACGACATCTAGATTCATAAATGCTTCAGAAAAATGAAAAACTTTTACAAGTAAGGAGTTGCATATCAGGTTTTCTTTTCTAGAACTACTTATACAGCAATCCAGAGATTAATTTCAAACACATCTGCTTTTAAAAAGCACAGTTATGAAGCACTATAATAAATAATCTCATGATATATATTAAAAAATGAATAAAAGTAGTGCACCTCCAAGGTGTAAAACTTCTTGCATTCATGCTGATTTACACATTTTATCATTACTGTATCCTTCTCACTACTCATACATCACTGCATGTCTATCAAAAATATCATTACTTGTTTATGAACCTAGTCTGAATATAGCATAATCTTTCAAAAATACCAAAAGGTATATGTATGATGCAAATCTGGTTGTTACTTCTCTGCACATATATCTTCAGTGTCTTTCCTCCATTCTTACAATGTCATGTTAATCCTAACATGGTATTTCCAGCTATAATCTGAACCCTATCTACCTTCCTGGCTGTATAGTCCCCTCCCCATGGTCTGTGTGTCTTGGAGAACTGACAACTGCCTCCTCTCTATATTTGCCCAGGCAACTTCAAACTCTTCCCTTTGACCTATTATGCCCCTCCCCACCATGGCTGTCTGTCTCACTTATTGCTTCTCCAGCATCATGTGCCTTTCAAAATCTACCAATGCCTTAGGGTCCAGTTTAGTAATCATCCCTTTTTGAAACTTCCCTGAAGGCCATCCCATCAGAACTAAGATCTTCATCTTTGGGGTTACTATAGCAGTTGAAGTCATTTATCATGCAATATGATTTTATAATAATTTTTGGACACAATTGGTTTTCATGTCAATAACCTCTCCCCTTATAGAGCGCATTGTACACAGCAGGCCTCAATGATCTTGTCTTGAATTTAATTGGCAATAACTAATTGACAAGTACTAAAGCTCTTGGACTGTATTAACACTCTAAAAATCTTTGGTCCAATGTTAAAATATTAATATGTAAATATATTAGGCATTTTTCAGTGTCTATTTTCAGCAGGGAAGCATGCATGTTTGGTAACTATAAATCTAAGAAAGATAATATTTATCCAACTCAAATGATGAGTATCTGTAGTGGCAAAGAAGAGTCTCAGATCAGGCCCAAACTGAAAGACAAGGGAACCGAGTAAAATTACAAATACCCAGAGCAATTATTTTGGTTAATAAAGACCTGCTCCGTGTGAGTTCAAAAGAGTATTACCAAATTTACACCCAATTAATGGTTAAAGTGACAATAATGATTTTTACTAAGGACCCAAGCTCTGGGGCAGGGCTTTTACCACTTACTCACTCAATCCTGATTTCCTGAGGAAACTCTGCCAATCTGAACTGCCCTGATGCTTTCTGGCCCTATCAGAAAGTGGGAGACTTGTAATGATTTCATTAAATGTTCCTAATATAATCAATATTTGTGTTGCAATTATACTGAGACTTACTCTCTTTTAGAACCCTTATAGCTTAAATTCCTTTAGAAATTCTAATTCCAGTTAGAAATTGAATCCTTTTCAATTCACTTACTCCAAAAACCAGTACTAAAGCTAGAAGTCTGGGAAAATTCCCACTGTCATTTAAAGTATTCTGGCCAACACTGAAGACTTGAAACAGCTTAACCTCTAATAAAGCTTGCTCTGCAGTGACTCGTCTGGCCTTTTTGGAAACACAATGCCCAGTGTTTATATTTCCCACCCTTGAAGCCGAGGAGCCATCTCAGTAATATTAAGGAGATAAGAGTACCTATAAAAGCCCTTAAGAGAGCTTGACTCTAGAGCTAACAATGGGCTATTTACTTACCTTATCTGAGGATGGGTGTACCCTTCAGTTCATTAGAGAAGGCTGGGGCAGAGGAAATTTACACAAGGGGCTCTGGGCCTTGAAAATCTCCTAGGAAGTGGCAGATCCTCATTGCACCAGCCCTTTGACCTTGGTCAGTTTGGCCAGACTCCAAACTAGTGCATAGCTTTAGGTAAAACCCTCACTCTTCTTCTTGAAACCATAAATTTTGAAATAACAGAACCAAAATGCACACCGTTAGATCAGATAGATTTAAGATTATTGTATCATTCAAGTGAGGGAAATAAACATAGGCCACCCAAATAAGAACAAGCAGAGATTGTTTATTCAGCGCTTGCTAGAGCAAAGGAGCCAGACACCATCACTTGCATTTGGCAATTTGAAAAGCTTTGCAGTGAAAAAAAATGAAAGCTTCAAGTATGCTCTAATTTGAAATTTTTTGGCATGGAAATACTGGGAAAAGGCTAACTAGACATGGGGGATCCTATGTGATGGATTTGAGGAGCATATTTGGCTTTCCCTGGTTGATCCTGATTTGGAAGAGGGGGCAAAAAGTAAAGGAAGCTGGCAATTATTGACTAAAGCCTTGCTCTGATTGCTACAAAGATTTGATTTCCCAGCTGGTTGTTGCAGAGACTGTAGATCAGAGTTCTATTTAATATATGGTCTGGTCATTGTCCTTTTGTACATCAGTCTCTGTTAGAGGTTTGCAATAATTAACAAGCTGTAGCTCAGTTCCCCCAATATACACTGGGGAAAGGCAAACCCCTTCCCCCAAAGCCTACATGTCTGAGGGCACGGCAATTCCCCAAAGGTTGAACTAAGAAACCACATAGAGACAGGAGTAAAGGAAGATGGAGACCCTCATTATCTGCATATCAAAGGGAGAGTAAAAAAACTTTTATTCCCTACAGATCAAAGGAACACCCACTCCTCCAGCATTCCAAGGAAACCTAACTCCCTAACCCATTACCTTCTAGCCATATCAGGAAAAATTTTCACCTCTACGGCTTCCTATTGGCCCCTGCACCTCACTTGGACCCTTGACCCTCTCCCACTGACTATCATTTCCCTGACTAGGAAAATTTTGTTTAAATTCAAATCCCCCCCTTCCAGGAGTGGGCTGAAATCTATTCTTCAGACCCCCTCTGTATTAGTCAGCCAAAGGGGTACTGATGCAAAATGCCAGAAATCTGCTGGATGTAATAAAGGGTATTTATTTGGGGTAGGAGCTTACAGATACCAGGCCATAAAGCATGTGTTACTTCCCTCACCAAAGTCTATTTAGAGCAAGATGACTGCTGATATCTGTGAGGGTTCAGGATTCCTGGGTTCCTATGTTCCTGGGGCTTGCTTTTCTCTGTGTTCAAGGTTCCTTCTTCCTGGGGCTGGCTTCTCTTTCCTCTGTGAGCTTACTTCTCAGAGCTCCAGCTTAAAGTCTTCAGCATCAAACTCCAGCATCAAAACTTCAACATCAGAAACCCTCACATCAAAAGCTCCAACTCTGTCCTTTGCCATGCCTTTTATCTGTGAGTCCCTACCAAGGAGTGGGTGGGGACTCCACATCTTAATCATGATTTAGTCATGCCCAGGTACAGATCAGATTACAAGCATAATCCAATCTTTCTTTTTTGAGTTCATTAATTATATCAAACTGCTACACCTTCCTTTGGGAGAGCTCCCCAATAAATTTTCTGCCAGCCATCAGTGTCCATGTCCCAGTGAGCGCTGTTTATCTCCAACAGTCTCTTAAAGGGTTTTTCTTGTTGCTGTTAGTTTTTAAATTGTCCCAAAATCATAGAAAACTTAAGAGTAGAAACAAACTACACCAATCTCTGGATATTTGTTAACTCTAGAACCACTTATACTTTTAAGAAAAGCTTTGGATCCCTGGCTCAAAAGAAGACATTATCTTGAAACAAGTAGAATCAAAGTAGCACCAAGATTTTCCAGTGAGGAAAATTCTTTGCTATGAGCTGAGAAAAACAAACAAACAAACAAAAACATGTCTAATAAAATCTGTTTTGGTTGATCAAATTTCCAAATAGAAATATAAAAGGATTAGTAATTTTAGGGAGAAATTTTTCAATCAATAGTTATTGAAACACAAACAAGTCCTCCAGAACTGCCAAACAGAAGAGTGAGAGAATGAAGCAAGCTGATATTTAAAAGTGGCTATAAAGACAGAGATCAGTATAGATGCAATAAATGCCTTGAACTCAGGCAACAGAACCTGGCGATTGATTGGCTATGGAGTTGAGGAGGAAGGAGAATTCTAGGATGACTCCCAGGTTTCTGACTTGGGTGACAATGTAGATGGTGAGACTGTTAAATGAAAATGGGCATATAAGGAGGGAAACATTCAAAGGATATATTCAGGAAGAAAAAAAATCCTTGGAGCACTAGGGGAGAAGCAGAATTAGATAAACAGATTTTAGAGTTCTTCATTCCACAAATATTTTTGAGTAGTGAATTCAAACAGCTAACTCATAGTAAACAACTAACTAATTGCAGCTCTAGTAAGTGCTATGATGGTGCTAAAAGAATATCTTACAGGGGAAACTCACTTCTTTGGGGGGAATCAGGAAATGCAGAAGTGACATGTAACCAATAAGCAATACAGGATTTTTTTAAAAAGATTTATTTATTTATTTATTTATTTATTTCTCTCCCCTTCCCCCCCACCCCAGTTGTCTGTTCTCTGTGTCTATTTGCTGCATCTTCTTTGTCTGCTTCTATTGTTGTCAGCGGCATGGGAACCTGTGTTTCTTTTTGCTGTGTCATCTTGTTGTGTCATTTCTCTGTGTGGGTGGTGCCGTTCTTAGTCAGGCTGCATGTTCTTTGGCTCTGGGCGGCTCTCCTTACGGGGCACACTCCTTGCGTGTGGGGCTCCCTTACGTGGGGACACCCCTGCGTGGCATGGCACTCCTTGTGTGCATCAGCGCTGCGCATGGGCCAGCTCCACACAGGTCAAGGAGGCCCGGGGTTTGAACCGTGGACCTCCCATGTGGTAGATGGACACCCTAACCACTGGGCGAAGTCCACTGCCTGCAATATAGGAATTAATGGCAGTTAACTGGTCTTTGGGGGAGGATTATTGCTGGCAGAGGGAATAGTATATGCAGGGGGACTGAAACAGAAGAAGAAAGTACATTCAAAGAACTGAAAGGAAGCTGATGTAGCTGGAGTAGAAGAAATGGAAAGTTGATGGCTATTGAAATAGACAGATACCTTATACAAAGACAAAGAAGCCTATTGAGAAATAAGTAGAAGGAGGATTGGATAGCCTTGGTGAATGGTTGGATATTGAGACCAAGGAAAGGGAGGTGTCAAAAATAATTTCCAACTCTCTGGCTTGTGCAGTTGACCAAAGAGCAAAGCCATTCCCTGAGATAAGGAATACTGGGGGACAGTGAGGTATAGAGAAAAAATTAGAAATTAGTTTTGGAAATATGAACTTTTGGGTGCTTTTCAGATAAACAAGTGGAGATGGTCAGGAGCTACTGGTTCAATGGATCTGGAGCCCAGAGAAATGTAGGAGCAGAAATAAAAGTTAGAAAGTTATGACTATTATTCAAGCCAGAATGGTGGTTGAAATTAAGTAGGAAAAAAAGAGTAGAGGAAATGCCTAGAAAAGGGAGAAACCTCACCTATTTAAGGCCAGGAAGAGAAGAATGAACTGACAAAATATAAAGGAGGAGGAAAACCAGAAGAATGTAAGGTTAAGAAAGGCAAAGGTAGAAATATTTCATGAAGAGGGTTCTATGAACCGCCTCAGTCCTGAGGAACAAGCAAGAGGAAGGTGGGACAATGGCATCAGGCTAGGTGGCGTGCATGTTATTGGTGACTTTAAAAGGACTATTTTCAGTGTAGCAGTGGTAGTGAAAGCCAGACTGGAGTAGGTTCAAGAGTGAACAGGATTTGACAAAATGGAGATATTAAGTGTAGACAATGCTTTCAAGGGGTTTGGCTATAAAAAGGAGGATAGAGCTGGTAGCTGGATAGGAAGGTGGAGTTGAAAGAAGTTGTGTGGCACTTTTTTTTAATTTTAAAATTGGTAAAACTAGAACATGTTTAATTGGGATGGCTGCAGTAGCGTCAAAAGGATTGAAAATATAGTTGTGGAAAGGGACTATAGCCAGTGTAAGTCCCAGAAGAGGAGCGTGGAAAGAACACAGGTGGAAAGAAGGAGTCATAGTGCTAATATAAATATATAAATATTAAATATAATATAAATAAAACCATGAGACTGGATACCCATGAAGTCTAATCACCTTACTATAAATGGATATAGATATAATATGTGATGTCTTAGCCTTCATGTGAGGGACTACAGAGTTACCTATTTTTCAAATAGAAGAACCTGAAATTCTCAATTAATTATTTATAGATGGGTTTCTATCCATAATGTGCTCCAGTCCTCTAAGGTTGTTTACCATTTACAGCTAGATATTTGGCCTAGGTATACTAGGAATGTGGAAATTAAAAAGTGGAAACAGCCCCAGTGAAATTGGGTAAAATAAAATCTAGCACTGAAACTTTATTCCAACAACTGTAATCCATGCTGTGGGCCTTTATCTTCCACTGCCCTTCAAGTTTGCTGGCACACTATTATGAGTGTGTACTGGAAGGAAGACTATGTAGTAATAGCAAACCAGAACAACACTGAGCTAGGCTAAAAAAAAAAAAAAAAAGAATTCTTGGCCTACTTCTCTCAACAACTCCCCTAGTTCCAAAATTCTAGAGTTCTCCAGCTTTGAACTAATCACAGCCTCTCTGAGGGCCCAGCTAAAAAACATTATTTAAGAACTCTTATAGCTCTAATTATATTATCTATCATGAGCTAATAGCTTGGTATTACAGAACTTCTATTGATGAAAACAGCATGTTCTGGGGACACTCCTTGCTGAATGAAAACTTTTAACCAGAGGAAAAGTGATCATCTTAGCTCTGATTAATCACATCCCAAGTGATTCTTTTTATCAAGAAAGTTTGGGAAAAACTTCTCAGATGACAAAATGTTGGGGGAGAATAAGGACAGGAAATTATTTTTATGATATAACATTAAATATGAACTGCAATTATACTCAGTTATATTTCTAAAATACTGGAAGAAGAAAGTGAGTTCAGGCTTAATGTTAGGAGGTGAAGGAGATAGATGTGAAAGTTGACCTTGGTAAGAGGAATAGGACTGAGCATGTCAACCAGCTAGTCCTCAAAGAGGCCATGAATGAACAGAGCAGAGTGACATTCATCTACTTCCCCCAACAGATCCCAGGAATGGCTTCAACTACACCAGCCCTATAAAAAGCAGGGATTATTGTCCAGAGAAGAAAAAGGAAAAACTATGAACTGCTCAAAAGGGCCTGGTATAGTTTCCTGCCCCCTCACCAAACATTTAGTTTTTTCACTTCTGACTACAAGTCAAAGGACACATGAAACTCCAGACTTCCAGAGCAAAATATTGCTTATCGTATCTTATTTCGTGAACATGAGTTTCAGTCATGGTTTATCAAGTAATTGATCAACAAGTATAAAAGGTACCAGGCTCCCCCAATTGTGATGGTCAACGGGGTTAAGAGAACAGGAAGACATTAGATAGTCTAAATTGGAGAAAAGCTGGTAGAAAGAGACAAATGGAGAGTCAAAAGACTATCAGGATGGCTATGGTGGGCCTTGTCGGTGTCCTGCCCCTAAGCCGTCAGCACTCATCGTTACAGTCCATGTCTACGGCATCCTGCTATAGCCACCTGTGACTACAAGCCTGAAGGTGTTCTCCCCCCACACTCAACGAGCAGGCCAGAAGTGTAAGGTCCCTAAGAGCAGAAGTCAACCAATGAGAGATTGGAGTTAGGAGATAAATACCTCCAATTTCTTTGCCCTTTGGGTGGTATAACTGGAAGTATACTCTACCATGTCTCCCAGAGTCTCCTGATGGGTTTGAGATCACAGAGGTAACTTGCTAACACACAGCTTTGACTTCCTTTTCTTTCACATCATACTTTACCACCTCCTTATGGGTACTTCCTGAGTTTACCTCCCAAGTAAACTACTTGCTCACAAATCCTTGCCTGGGGGTCTTTCTCTGGGTTACCTCAACCTATGACAACGTTCAAATATAACATGGATTATTCAGGTTTCGACAGATAAAGGTAAAGAGAAACTGCACCCAACAATATATTTTTGCCTTTCCAATATAAATGCCAGCTCAACTTCACAGGATCCCTGAGCTATGAAATGGTTTGCGTTTGTGTGTGCATGTGTGACTGACTTCACATAAAGGAGCTTTGTTCCCAGAAATCTTGTTAACCGATATTTTTCTATATAGACAATTCTCTATATAAATATAAATTTTGGAGCTCCTGCCTATTCTCCAAAGAACACAGATGAGATCAGCCCCCCTACCACTGCCCTATCATGTGAGTGCTCCTTTGTGATTTGCTTCTAGTAAGCTAAAAGATTAGTTTACCAGAAGACAGTGACAAATCTGCTCATGAACTTTCAATAGGCCATTAAACCGAGTAGCCTGAGCACTCTAGTCCTCAAGCTGTGAACAGATAATCACTGCATACACATTTCTGGATTCCTACCAAGACACAGACACTCTCTGTTGGTGTGTAGAAAATTCTGAGAACATATCATGGAACTAAAGAATGCCATTTTGCCTTTGATATCTTTTCCTAATATCTGACCCAAAAGGACTTTCTCATAGTGTTTAGCAAATTGTGATCACACAGTGAATTCTAGTCAGTGTGACTCTGAGCTGACTTCACTGATGAGCTGATCCTTGTGCAAATTTTAAGAATCAGAGTAGAATATGCCTGTCAATCACTGAGTATAAGATTGGATTAAGATTGAGAGCAGAAGCAATCCCTCCTATTTGATCGTCTTTTATTTCATATGGCTTCTGAGTGAGCTGAAAACGAAAAAGAAAGGGAGAAAAACTGAGCAGAACAAAAAGGAAGTAGAAGAAAGGGCCTCTCATTTACATTGCTTTGGACAGGATTGTAAATTATGTAGGTAGATTAGGCAACATTCATTTATAACCAAGGAAGGGACCTCTTATTTCTCTGGATCTCACAGGCCACCTGGGAATTTTCAAAGCTGGAATTTTCATTACCTCATCTCCAGCAACTTCCCTATCTGGATTTAACCTACTGAAAGAAAAAGAAAGATCAAAAGACTCTTAAAGCAAATAAAAGCTTGATACATATATACAATGGAATTTGGCATGGATACAAGAAACAAAACTTTGAGAATCCTTCTATATTGAGAGATACAAAGTAAATAAATGATAACATATTTTTAAAAATTATAGTCTATATAATTTAATGTCATTGGATGTTATATTTGCGCAAAAGTTTATTGAGTAATAATAATATACTATGATATACATATATAATTTTAAAAAGGGAAAAATGTTAATAATTATAAAAACTTTTACATATTACCAGTAATGTATTCTACTGGGATAAATTCCCTTTAAACTCAAAAATACCTTTTACTTTTATACAGCAACAGACAACGCTATATAATTCCTTTGTTATGGTGATAGCTCTCTACATACACTAAGCACTAACAGACAATGGACCTGGAAAAGGTATCAAGTCTTATTTCACTGTCTCTATGCTGTTCATGTTTTTCACATTTTGATATCTCTGAAATCTGGTGTGACTTATTGTCCTTGGCATCTTAAAATTACTCTTGGCCAGTTGGTGGTCATGACATGGTTGTCATTGCCTACTCATGCCCGGCTTTGGTGCAAGTTGTTGATACTGTTATTTCTGTTGAATTATATGCATTCTTGGCACTACATGCATTTAGTTTATTTACCACTTAAAATGACTTCCTAGGAATTATTTGAAAAATTCTTTCATAGATACATTCTGGTAAGAGCAACAAAATGCTGGCACCAAAATTTGTAGAATGAGGGAAGCGGACTAGGCCCAGTGGTTAGGGCATCCGTCTACCATATGGGAGGTCCGCAGTTCAAATCCTGGGCCTCCTTGACCCGTGTGGAGCTGGCCCATGCGCAGTGTTGATGCACACAAGGAGTGCCGTGCCACGCAGGGGTGTCCCCCGCATAGGGGAGCCCCATGCTCAAGGAGTGCACCCCGTAAGGAGAGCCACCCAGCAGGAAAGAAAGTGCAGCCTGCCTAAGAATGGCGCCACCCACACAGAGGGAGAGCTGATACAGCAAGATGATGCAACAAAAAGAGACACAGATTCCCGTGCTGCTGACAACAACAGAAGCGGACAAAAAGACACAGTAAATAGACACAGAACAGATAACCGGGGATAAATCTTTAAAAAAAAATTTGTAGAATGAGTATCAATAGGTTGGAGGGAAACCTCAGTGATAATAATAGTGGAGCATCTTTTTGAGAAATGCTGCATTACCAATATCCTTGATGGCAGAGAGCACCATGTAGGGTGGAAAAACCATAAATGATATAAAAGCATTGTGTCATAGCTTAATTGGAAGTGATTTTTCTTTCATAGTGGTATATAAAATAATGGTGAATCACAGTGTCAATGACATATCGGATTTAGTGAATTAATTGATAAAATAATTTTAGTACTTAAATCTTAAATTTTGTCAAAAGAAACATTCAGGTAATACACCAAATTCAGATGGGCTCACAAGTCTGAGGTTAATAAACTCAATATTTTTACTACTACTACTACCACCACTCACAATAGTTTGTTAGGAACTTATTATGTTACAATAACTATGCTAAGCACTTTATATGGACTGTTTTATTTAAAACCCATGATAACCATATGGCATGTAACCATTTTATAGATAAAGTTTAGTGAGATTAATTAATTTTTATGTTCTTATGTCTAAATAGAGCTGGGGCTTAAACCTAAGTCTGTTTGACAATTGTGCTAACATAGCTCATTAAGAGCCTACATGTATGGTAATATTTGTTTGTGCTATCTACATTCAACCCTTGACATTCCTGTCGTGGTATTTTCCTGTTGAATTATAGTTAAAACCCAACTTCCTGCCTCAAGTCTTTTAATTAACCTAACTTGTAGGAAGTCAAGAAAATTCACTAAATCCTAAACATTTCTGGGAGATTTAGTTTTTAATTTCTAGAGCAAAATGTGCTATCTTAAACACATTATTTTAAGATGACCTATTAAAACTATAGTTATCAATTGAAATAAAATGATAGTTTAAGTTACAAACATCAGACACAATTTACTTAATAAGACAAGGTTAGTTGTGTGACAACAATTTTTGTCTAGGGATAAAGAAAAGGTACTCTTTAATGTAAACTTGTTTGTGACTTTTTAAAAGACTCTGTAAGATATTTGACATCATATTTGGGAAGAATTTGGTAATGGATGCTGCAGTAGACTCCAAATTGTCTGCTCAAATCCAACCTTCCCTATTTCCATAGTAACTGAGTTTAGTAATAGTATCAATTACTAAGTTCATGTCCCCCTGACCACAGTCTACATTTCTAACTTTTGCTGAGACTAAGCAGGTAGCAATAGGGTTAGGTTCTCAACAATGGAACGTGAGCTGAACTGACAACTGCAAATTCCACATTACTTAAAAAGAATGAGTTACCTTGAACTAGGTCCCCACGCCTACCACAGGCTGGAACTCAGTTAGAAAATGTCCTACCTTTGATCATACAAATGAAAACAACACCATAGGAAGGACACAGCAACAAAATGAAAAGAAACTGGGTCCCTGAATGACATCGTGTACTCCATCAGCCTAAACAAAGTAGTCTGCTACAAACAGTTCAATTGTGTCAACACATGCTAAACAGGAATCATCACTTTGTTTATCTATTAGTCAGCATCCATAGCAATTTGTGCTCAGTGAGGTTGTTACTGCATTATATTCTGCTAAAAGTATACTTTTTAATTCTTAGAATTTGATAGTTCCTAAATAAGAAGAAATAGTATAGCTTCGTATTTTTACTCTCATATTCTTTTTTTCTCTACGGCATCCTGAATGTTAATATAATCAAACTCCAAAATCCTTTCACATAGCACACTTACTAAGTACTTTCTGAGTGGTGATAACTTGACTGTTTCAGAACAGACAGCATAGAGACAGGAGAGCCGAGTGGTTCAGAGCCCTGCTGTAAGGGAGAATTGTGTTTAGGAGTTAGCTTTGTACTTGCTATCTGTGTGACACTGAACAAGTTACCTATCTTCCTTAAGACTTAGTGTCTTCATCTGTAAAGGGAGAAAAATTATATTAACTTCCTTATTGAGTTATTATATTAATTAAGTGAAAACAGACATGTAAGGTGCTTAAGAGTCCCTGAATCAAGTAAATCTTTGAAAAATTTTAGCCATTTTTGTATTTATAGATAATTCTAACTGCAAACTTTTAATTATGGTGACCAACAAATATCAATATAGAAACAGTATGTTAGCTTTTTCTCTACTGTTGTCAATGCCTATTGAAGACACTAACATAATAATGGGGGATAAGATGACAAATTATACCAATACAAGGTATATAAAAGGTAGTTATATAATATAGACAGGGATGTAGAAGCCTCACGAAAAAACATGTCAAAGTAATCTCTTAAATCACATTATCATATGGGGCAGAAGGTGTCCCTGCTATCATATTACCATTGTGCTCTGAGGCCATGAAAACATTCCGGAAGAACCCATAAGAAATAATATAACCCAGGAAAGTCCCACTTCCAACTGGAGAGAAATAAAACACTTACATTATATAGTTTCGCATCATATTAAATATACAGCTAATTACAACATTTAGTGGAAGCCAGTTGGCTGCACATAAGTGTCTAGTGGATGACATTATCTTAAACAGACATCCCTTATAATCATGAAGATCATGCTCTAATGGGGAAGAAAAAAACTATGAAGTTTTCCAAATTAGTGTATTTGATTATTTTTGCACTGGGTGTGGTGGCTAGCCAAGCACTCTCCAAATCTTGTTACTTGGCCTTTACTCATAATGCAGAAGCCTATGATGCTTTTCTCAAGGTAAAAGAAAAGAAGTTGGTTAGGTCTCTCAAGACTATGCAGTTATAGTACTAACCTTTTAGGCCCTGAATCCTGTTAAATCTGCCGACACTTTCTCTAAAGACTTGAGAACGGCCACCGCGGTATCATCAAATCATCATTTATCAGCCTAGATGTTAGTTAATGTCACATAGCTTAGTGCTACTCACTGACTGGTACTACCATTTTAAGCTTGTAGTAGATCATACCAAGTTGTCATTCATTCATCCATTCATTCAAAAGATACCTATCAGGCTTCTAATATGTACCCAGCACCATGCTAGGGGCTAAGGTAACAATGGTTAAAATATGCCCAATCAGAATCCTATTATTGCTCTCAATCAGACAAGACTGAACACTCAGACACAGCCTTGTCTTTAGGAAATCCTTCTTATTTAACATGTTTCTCTCAAAAGGTGGGGGGTGCGGGGTGGGGGAGGTGGGAAACAAACAAACAAACTCACCAGCATGTAGTCATTAAAAACCCAAAGTCAATTCCAGTTTAGATGCACCAGGGTACTGTTTCCTTACCAAATCTTTGAACAACTAGAAAAAACTCACGGAACCATCTTCTTAAAAACTCCAGAAAATAATTAAAGGGTGGCAGTAACTGAGTGAATCCTGAGTCAAGAAAATACAAATTGACCAAGGATAGGAGGAGCTCTGTGTGCCCTGCTGGAACTTCCCCATGTCTCTTCTCTGCATGGGGTGAAGCCAACCTGCATGTCCACTGTGGTTCCTGGCTGTGTTCCAAATGGAGCAGAGTAATCCCTATGACACAGAAAGGCATTTGACAAAATCCAGCACCCCTTCTTAACAAAAACATTCAGAAAACTAGGAATAGAAGAAAACTCTCAACATGATAAAAAAAAACATATATGAAAAACCACAACTAACATTATACTCAGTGGTGAAAGGCTGAATGCTTTCCCTCTAGGACCAGCAACAAGACATGGATGCTCACTGTCACACTGTTACACAACATTATATTGGAATTTCTAGCCAGAATTGTCAAGCAAGAAATAGAAATAAAAGAAATACAAATTGGAAAGAAAAAGTTAAACTTTCCTTATTTGCAGATGACATGATACTAAATATTAAAATTCCTGGAAAATCAATAACAAAACTCCTAGAGCTAATAAACAAATTCAGCAAAGGAACAGAGTACATGGTCAACATGCAAAAATCAGTAGTGTTTCTATGCACTAGTGATGAACAATCTGAAAAGAAAATCCAGGAAAAAAAAACCTTTACAATAATACCTGAAAGAGTCAAATATCTAGGAATAAATTCAACAAAGGATGTAAAGGATTTATGAACAGAAAGTTACAAAACATTGCTGAATGAAGTCAAAGAAGGCCTAAATAAATGGAAGGACATTCACGTTCATGACTTAGAAGACTAAATATTGTTAAGATATCAATGCTACTCAAAGTAATCTGCAGATTCTCTGCAATCCCAATAAAAATTTCAAAGCCCTTATTTGAAGAACAGAAAGCCAATCACCAAATTTATTTGAAAGAATATGTGACCACAAATAGTCAAAAGCACCTTGAAAAGAAAGAACAAAGTTGAAGAACTCAACCTTCCTAATTTTAAAACATATTAAAAAGCTACTATAATCAAAACAGCACAGTACTGGCAAAAGAACAGGCATCTAGACTAATGGAATTGAATCACAAGTTTAGAAATAAACCCTCCTATCTATGATCAGTTGTTTTTTGTTGTTGTTTGTTTGTTTTCTTTTTGAGGTGCTGAGGCTGGGGATTGAGCCCAGACCATGTATGTGGGAAGCTGGCACTCAATCACTGAGCTACACTGGCTCCTCTAAGTTGGTTTTTCATTTGTTTATTTATTTGTTTTTTAGGAGGTACCAGGGATCAAACCCTGGACCTCATACATGGGAAGCAAGCATTCAACCACTTGAGCTACATCATCTATCCTGACCAATTGGTTTTGACAAGGGTGCCACGTGCACTGAATGGGAAAAGAATAATCTCTTCAAGGTCCTGGGATAATTGGATACGCATATGCAAAAGAATGAAGGTGGACCCCTACCTCACACCATACACAAAAATTAACTCACATTGGATTACAGACCTAAATATAAGAAACAAAGTTATAAAATTTCTAGAAGAACAAATAGGGAAGCATCTTCAGGACCTTATTTTAGCCAATGGTTTCTTAGACTTTACACCAAAAGCATGAGCAACAAAAGAAAGAAAATAGATCAATAGGATTTCATCATCTTAAAACACTGGGGGAAAAAAGAACAAACTAAACCCAAAGTAAGCTGTAGGAAGGACATAAAAGTATTAGAGTAGAAAATAATGAAATAGAGTATAGGGAAAATCAATGAAACCATGAGTTTGTTCTTTGAAAGGATTTGTAAAATTGACAAACCTTTAGCTGAACTGATCAAGAAAGAAAGAAAACAACTCAAATTATTAAAATAAGAAATGAAAGCAGGTACATTGCATCTGTGACCTTACAGAAATAAAGATGATTATAATAAAATGCTATGAATAACAGCCTGCTAAAAAAATTAGATAAACTAAATGAAGTAGATAAATTCATAGAGATACAAACTACCAAAGTTGATTCATGGTAAAAATAGGAAACCTGAATATATCTGTGACAAGTAAAGAGACTGAATTAGTAATTTGAAAATCAGCTACAAAGAAAAGCCCAGGCCTACAATTAATATGGAAATTCAAAGGGTACAGAATAGCCAAAACCATCTTGAGGAAGAACAAAGTTAGAGGCTTTACATGTTCCAATTTCAAAACTCACTGAGGAGCTATAATAATCAAGACTTTTGGGGCACTGACATAAGGATAGACATATAGAACAACTGAATGGAATTAAGAGTCCAGAAAGAAACCCTCACCTTTGTGGTCAGTTGATTTTCAGCAAGGATACTAAGATAACTCAATGGGTAAAGGATGATCTTTTCAACAACTCGATATTCACGCGCAAAAGAATGAAGTTGTACACCCATCTCAAACCAACTGCAATGATGATGTCAAAATGGATCAAAGACTCAAATTTAAGAGCTAAAACTATATAACTTTTAGAAAAAAACATAAAATAAATCTCTTTTATGTTGAATTAAGCAAAGTTCTTAGGATACCAAAAACATAAGCAACAAAGGAAAAATATATAAATAGCACATCATCAAAATGAAAAACTTTCATGCTTCAAAGGATACCACCAATGAAATGAAAAGAGGGAAACAATTTGCAAATCATATATCTGATAAGGGACTTGTATCTAGATGTATAAAGAACTATTAAATTCAGTAATAAAAAGTTGCCCAATTTTGAAACTGGATAAAGGATTTGAATAAACATTTACCCAAAGATGATATACAAATGGCTAATAAGCACACTAGAAGATGTTCCACATCATTAAACATCAGGATAATGCAAATCAAAACCACATTGAGGGAAGTGGACTTGGCCCAGTGGATAGGGCGTCTGCCTACCACATGGGAGGTCCATGGTTCAAACCCCGGGCCTCCTTGAACCATGTGGAGCTGGCCCACACGCAGTGCTGATGTGCACAAGGAGTGCCGTGCCATGCAGGGGTGCCCCTCACGTAGGGGAGCCCCACGCACAAGGAGTGCACCCCGTAGGGAGTGCAGCCCAGAGGGAAAGAAAGTGAGGCTGCCCAGGAATGGCGCCGCACACACAGAGAGCTGACGCAACAAAAAAGAAACACAGATTCCCGTGCCGCTGACAACAACAGAACCAGACAAAAAAGAACACGCAGCAAATGGACACAGAGAACAAGACAACTGGGGTGGGCAAGCGAGGGCGGGGGGGAGGGAGAGAAATAAAACAAAACAAAACAAAACAAAAAACCACATTGAGATATCACTTCATACCCACTAGGGGTGAAGATGGGCCATAGGAAGTTTTGGCAAGATGTGGGAGAAATTGAAAGCTGGTTGGAATGTAAAATGGTTCAGCCACTGTAGAACATAATCTGGCAGTTCCTAAATTCCTAAGTCTAATGATAGTTACCATTTGACCCAGTACTTCCACTCCTAGGTATATACCCAAGAGAAATTAAAGCATATGTCCAATAAGAAGAAACAAATTATTAATACATAGATGAACCTTGTAAACATTATGGTAAATGAAAGAAGTCAGTCAAGAAGGAACTCATTTTGCATGATTCCATTTACATGAAATATCCAGAATGGACAGAGCTGTTAAAAACAGAAAGTAGATGAAGGCTTGTCAAAGGCTGGAGGAGATGTGAGAACTAAGAGGTCATGGCTGAGGGTGTGGAGCGTCTTTCTGAGGTGATAAAAATATTCTAAAATTGATTGTAGTAATGGTTGCATAACTGAATGTACTAAAAGCCATGGGATAGTTTTATGTACGTGATTTATATCTCAGTAAAGATGCTTTTTTAAAAAACTTGAAAGGACTTTTTAGAAAGTGGCAAGTCACCCCCAAATGCTCTGGAGTACATTTAGATTGCCAAGTGAAAGAGCTTTATTTTTCAGCCAAAACAAAAATCCATAAACTTGCCTGAATTTATTCAAATAGTTTGGCAGGGTAAGTGTGGGAACCAGATTCTGGCTGATGCCCAGTTGGTGTTTCCAGGGGCCAGTAGCGATGATGTCAGGGTGGCACATTGTTAAGTTTGTTACTGGTTGAAATAAACAATCCTGCCTCTGGGCCATGCACTGAAGATGTGAACTCTTTCCAAGTCTGTGTCGTAAACTCAGTATCTCTGTGTATCTGACCACTAATCTCACAATGACCTTATGCCTGGTTGTGGCAGACTAATAAGGAAAGCGAAAGGCTTTAGATGAGGGAGTCTAATTAGAAACATCACATTTCCTTCACTTTCTTCTATTTGTTAGACAGGCTCACAATTTTCAGGTGATGCCCAGTTTTTGACGAAACTTTTTGGATGTGTTAGCTGGAATGCTTCTTCAACTTCCCATTGATTGGCTTTCTTAAACAGGAACACTTCTGTCTAACTCCAAACTTACGTGGCAGGGTCAAATTGGACTTAATGAAACTCATTTTAACTTGAATGGGACGTTTCTGCTGATGATCTGTGTGATTTATATAGCCATGACTGAGAAGAGTTGTTCTGCAAAGAATGTGATATTGTGTTACTTTCAGTGTGATATGTGGGACTATTTGGGAGGAAAGGTTACCTTCTTAGTCAAATCAGCAGCCATCATTGAGATGACATTCACTTATTCAGTCATCTAATCTCATTAAATCACCATTTGCCAGGCACCAGGCTAGACCCAGAAGACATGGCTGTCACTAAGGTAGACACGTTGCTCACACTCATGGGCCACACCATCCAGGTGCATTGCTCTCCTGTCAACTCAAACTCCCAACAAGATGTCTATAATGCAAATTATTGTTTCCGTATCTTGTGGAGCTTTTTTTTTCTCAATGGAAGGAAAATAATATCCTCAGTCTTTGTATTCAGAAGAATATTCATCTTTATTTCTTTGTACGTTTGCCTAAAAGTTTTAAAAGGAAGTAATGGATTGTGGATCTTTACACAACTATGGCAAAAAGCACACACAATGATGCAAAATTACCAACACTCTTGCTGTCTTTTATTCTGTTATTTGTGAAACTGAAATATAGATACGAAAGCATTTCCCTTCTATTCCATTTTAACAGTCTCAAAATACTCCTACAATTCTTCATTGTGAACTAAAATTGTAATATTTCAGAGCATTGGCCAGAGATTGTAATTTTTAAGAGCACCCAGGAATACAACAGTTCCAGAGTAGTTTGCAAATCATAGCAGAGTAATCAAACTTGTGTTGTTGGTGGGGTTGGAGGAGGAGACAAACCTGGACCTTATTGTCAGGGAAAGAAAATAAATTGTGGACTTTTCATTAAATAATTTTACTTAAGCTGGTTCTTAGAAAAGTCGTAAGGAAAAATCATTTTTATCACTCTAGAGACATCCAAATGATGGAAATCTGGGGCAGAGTGGGGAGGAAAAAGAAGACTAACAAATGTGTTTGTACTTTGTCATTGACCTTTAAGGTGGCAGAGGGTACATCTTTCACCAGGTTTGGACTCACATTTTAGGATGAGCACTGCCGAAGGCCTCCAGGGTATGCTGAGACCAAAGCAGGTCCTGTAGGGTTTGTCTCAATATCGAAGCCTGCCTACTTGGGGGCCATGTTAACAGCAAGGTGCTTAGATTTTAAAAGACCTTAAGGATTTACTTCTGAACCTATTTTAATATTTTTCCACTTTTTTTTTTATCCATTTAATACCCTCACTTGATTTTTTCCCTAAAGTTATTTAGTCCTGAAAAGCTTACATAACTCAGCCTAGCTCAACAGAGACAAATGCTTTCCATAGTTGTCTCCACATTTCCCTAATATATGCTATTTCTTGATTCACTAATTTTAAACATTATGCATTGACTTATTATTATGCAATGTAAGACTTATCTTCCTTTCACTATACCCTACCTTTCTTCCCACATCCTCTCATTTTAGTTATATCATTATTTTTCATTAAATAATTAAGACTTACATTAATATATCTATGTAAATATTATAGCTTAAATAACCTGAAAGGCACCATGATTCCATGATTATATTTTCTTTCTTTTTCAGTTTGTTATTATTCTTGCCCTGTATGCTATCAAATATACATAATTCTGAATTTTTTCTCATGTCCCTCTACCCCCATTTTTTATATTTTTCAGTCATAGTACCTGGGCTGTGATAGTCCCTGCATAGCTATTATTATTTGATGACTAGCTTTATATCCTTAGTTTTAATATATGTGTTTTAAATTTTGCTATTTTTATGTACACCTACACTTACTTATTAACTTTCCTCTCATTGGTAGGTTGTCAGCTTAACAGATGGATGTGCATTTTATTTCTATACATTTTTATTGCAAAGAAATACCTGCTAGAAATCTCTCCCATCTTTTTCAATGAAGTGTACTTTATGGTATGTAGCAAGAGAGGACTTGTATAGCCAAGCACAATTTAGGAACTCTTTCTTCTAATGCCAAGTTGCTCTGATAATATTGCTTTCTAGATATTGGTCAATCTATTTTGCTGTGCAAACAATTTCCTCATCTGGCCTTTATGATTCCCTGAAACTTCTTCTTCTCTTAACCCCTTCGATCTGAAAATGAGCTCTCTTTGTCTATTTACAAGGGAAAGATTCATCAACATTTTCAATTTAAAGTCTCTCTTTCTCTCCTCATTTGTCCTCTCAAAGGATGCTGTATTTATTTACTAATAAAGGGTTTTTTTTCGTGCTGTCATCAATGTTTCATAGTTACAAATAGAAAAGAAAGAATCTTTTAGGATTCTTAGCTATGCTTTGGAATTACTCACTACACGTTAAATTTCTGTTTACTTGGTTGAAGTTTTATCCCTGTTTTATTTTGGCAGCAGGGATTATATGCTGGGAACTGGCATAGTAAAGTACCCCCTTTCTTAGTCACCGGCAAGGAAACACTGGAACTTGAAGGAGCAGAGTTTTCAGAGAGCCTGGAAGTAGTGTTTTGTTTATAAATTTAAATCCTGGCTCTGTTTTAAGATAGATTTTCCCTGCACTGGCCTGCATTTTGATCCAGCCTCTGCTAATTACACCAGAAGACAAGACTGCAAAGGCCAATTGGTGTCTTTGATTTGTTTCTGAGACTCAAAACAAGATAAGGGGTTACAGAGGATTTGGCTCTCCCCCAGCGGGTGTTAGGGTCTGTGACTCTGCTTGCCCCTCAGCACTGGCCTGGGGAAGGCTTCCAGAAACCCCTTGGCTCTGGCTGGGAAGTTTGGTCTCTCTCTAAAATGAAACAAGCCGGTAGACTCCTTGGGACTAACTGCCTCCTCCCTGGTTTCTGCCTATGTCTTTTGACAATGTCTAAGCAACTGTTTCTCTTCTCCAAGTATATTCTTTTTTTTTTCTCTCGTTATTAATATTTTTTACCCCCCCACCCCCACCCCACTCCTCCCACATCAACAACCTCTTTCATCATCATGGGACATTCATTGCATTTGGTGAATACATTTTGGAGCACTGCTGTACCACATGGATAATGGTTTATATTGCAGTTTACACTATTCCCCAGTCCACCTTGTGGGTCATGACAGGACATACAATGTCCAGCATCTGTCCCTGCAGTACCACCCAGGACAACTCCAAGTCCTGAAAATGCCCTCACATCATAGCTCTTCTTCCCTCTCCCTACTCTCAGCAGCTACCGTGGCCACGTTCTCCACATCAGTGCTACAAATTCTTCCATTACTAATCACAATAGTTCCAGAGTAGAATATCAGTAAGTCCACTCTAATCCATATTCTATTCCTCCATTCTGTGGACCCTGGGATAGTTATGTCCACTCCACCTCTATATCAAGAGGGGGCTTAGATTCCACATGGATGATGGATGCAATTCTCCTACTTGCAATTGTGGGCTCTCTTGGCTCCCTGGTGTGGTGGTTGACCTTCTTCACCTCCCTGTTCGCTGGCCGGGATAAGTCCAATAAACCAGAGGGTAAGAGTTGCAAGTCTGCTGAGGCTCAGCACATGGACAGTTCAGAGATTCAGGTCTCCTGAGTATACACCAACCCCAGTGCCAGCCACACGTCCAGTAAAAGGGACAGAAGAGGTATGTGTAGAAAGGTCACATCTGAGTCCAACTCCATTACACTCAGGAACACAAACTCCAAAGAGGGCCAACTGACATGGCACTGAACTCAGAGCCATCTGCCATGACCACAGAACCTGTGGGTCTCTACAAGTATATTCTCAATGAGATGATTTCCATTGCTACTCAAAGTGCTGTCTCACATTACATTTGTGCATAAATGCATGTATGTGTGTGTGCCTACATGGTTTATTCACAGACCTGATTAAAACACAACTATGAAGGGACAGGTGGATACAGACCTTTGTATCCATGAGCAGGAGCCAGGACACCTGAACTTTCTAATTCCAAACTTGTCTCAGATTAGCTGAGTGACCTTGAGCAACCTCTTTTGCTCAGTCCCTGTATTTGAAAAATAGTGTTAACAATGGCTACTTCACAAGGATATTGCAATTAATAATATATGGGAAAGCACTGATAAAAACTAAAAGGTCATATATGAAAGTAAAGTGCAAATATCTCTGCAGGTCTTATTGATTTGGTGCTTATATATGCTGGGCACTGTTCTTAGCAATTTGAATTTATTATAACTTTTAATATTCACAACAATGTTTTCAAATATTTACTATTATCCTCATTTATAAATGAGGCAGAAAGAGTTTAAGTAATTTGCCAAAGGTCACAAGGTCACATAGGCAGTGGTCTGGCTACAAAACCTGTGCTTTTAACTACGATAGACTTCCTTATATACCTTGTGTTGGGCATAGCAGGCCATCAAGAAGGACAGAAGGGAAATTGATTAAATTAAATCATACACCAAATAAATAAAATTGATTCAATTATACATACTAAATAAAAGTAATTAAATTCTATATACTAAAATAGTAATAGATTTTAGGACTGTGCTTTGTTATACACAGCATCTTTGACTATTAAAGTAAGCCTATTGACCTTCTAAATTAACAGTCTAAATCATAAAAGTAATTTCATTTCATATTTGTTTTCAAAATTATTTATGAATGGCAGGCATCTATGAGCTTTTCATAGATACTTATTGTAGCTGCCTTCTAAATATTCATTCAGAACAAACAAAAATTTCATGCAAGTAGTCATGTGCTGACAATTTTTAAAAATTTCTAGTTATTGGAAGGCTATTTTATTTCTTATGTAAGCCTTATCTCATGTCTTAGTAAAATCTTGATTTTTGAGCCACCAAATTTCTTTAAATATCTTTCCCATTTAGGCAGAAGAACACATAGATTTTCATCTAGTTCCAATATAAACAATATAATTCCCCCCTTCCTTCCTGCAGAAAATTATATGATAGAATTATCCTTCCATATGTTGGGGTGTGGTTAGTGCACGTAAATATTTATAAAACATACCTACTGCTTTCAAGGCCAACCTCAGCTGTTACCGTCCCTCAACCTCATCCATCCCAGGCCTTAGGCTAGGAACCGCCCCCCACCTCTGCTCAGTCACCACTGGTGGTGACCCATGCCATCCGTTGCTCAACTATGAAGTTCTAACCTTCCCAAGAACATATTTCAGATGCTCCAAATTGGAAACTTTTCTCTGTCTTGTTGGAAGAATGACTCTAAAACGTTCAACATGATATTTCCTTATCTCGTAATGTGTGAGATCGAAGTGCAGCTAACAGGAGACAAGGGATGTAGACTCTGTTTTAATAGCCTATCAGTGCCTAGAGGCATTAGATAGAGGAAAGAAGCTACGAATTGGTCTGCCAATAATACCTATGGGCTTATCCCCCAATCTTTGAAATGGATGACTGATGATTTTCTATATTGTATTGAAAAGTGTGATACAAAACAGCTTTGAGCCCTTTCCAAAATTTGTGTAGTGGCAGTTATATTTAGGAGATCCAAAATCCCAGTCTTGGTTTTCCAGTTCTTTTATCACAGGTCCTACAATTCTCCCTGTGACTAACATTACACATTGAGAGCTGTGGGTATTTCTAACTATTCTCCTTTTCTTCCTTTTATGAGCATCTAAATTTCAGACTCATTGAATAGAAGGAATGTCCCCTAATTAACTTAATCTCAGTTGTGATCAATTTTGTCTCTCCTCTTTTTACCTTAAGAATTACTTTTTTTTTTCTGTCTTTTTTATATGTAAAAATTCTACAGTAATAATAGCTGATTCACAGTTGGAATTCTTGTTTAAAGAAAAGTTGGTTTACATGCTATGTAAAATATCTGCTGTCAACTTTAGGGAAACACATGGGATGTTTTAGAAGATGATTCAAGAACTTGCTCTGGCTGGGTGATATTTGTTTCTGCCTAATGCAGTAAGAATTTGTAAACCATCCTGCCTTTCAGCCCCTACCGAGAGCAACCCAAACCACACTCCTTAGATTTCCATTACAAACATGTCCTCAAGCATGTTCCTCTTGCAATATTAGGAGCATAGTGACAAACTCACATTGCCGTTATTGCAGTTGTTTCTTTCTGGAAAAAAAAAACAAACTAAACCTTATAATATGTAAAATTCTGATAATTCTGGGCCTAACTTCTGACAATGATGAAAACTTTTTCTTCCTAAGAAAAGAACACACTGCACATTATCCAGGGGTGGAGCATGGGAAATGGCCCTAAGTTAAGTTATCTCAGGGTCCCGACATCTATAATTCCTTTCCTGACAAGTTCATTTGTAAGGTACAATACACATTGATAAGCTATCGGTCACGTGAACATTTGAAGGAAGACAAGAAGAACAATAAAGGACTCGTTGAATGAAAGATCATTAATCTTTAATAACACGGATTTAAAGCATGTTAGATTCTATTTCAGTCCTGTTCCCTGAATGCTACATTGAGAACAGCTCGTCTTCAGGAGACAATGAGGTATTTAAGTCCAGGTTTCCAAAACAAAAATGAAATAAAATGCCGTTAAACTCAGCAAATAGATATTTGGATTGAACAGGGTTTATACAATAAACTATGTATTAGAAAAAGCAACTCCATTGTCCTATCTTTATTACTTGGAAGTATTTGTACTTAAGTCTATTTTTTTCTCTCTCCAAGGGCCACTGAAAACTTTTCTCTAAACTAGAGGAATCTGGGCATCACAACTAGCAACTGTGACATCTAGAATGAAAATTAGTTTAAATATATGTGCCATTCCCATTCATTAAAAAAAAAAAAAAGTTTCTAGTCTATGTGTTATAAATTCACACCATCCCCACAGAAACAAAATAGAAGAAATTATAAAGGAAAAACCACTCTCAAAACAATATATGCATCGTCTTGATTAGAAATGGAAAAGAAATACAAAGCAGTAGGTGAGCTTTGCTGGGTCCAGTAGTGGAAGCAGGAAAAGCCTGCCACCAGATTTTGGCTCCAGAAAGTGTTAAAGACTAAAGGTGCCCCATGGGAAATGGGGCACAGCTGAAGGCAGGAGCTGGGATGGGACTCTGGACCATGAATGGAAGCTGAGAGAAATGACACCTATGTAGAACACACCCTTAGGGGGGCAAGAGGAAGGCCACAGGTCATACTACCCACTAGCTCGGTTGTTGTCTGGATTTGCAATATGTACAACATCACTGTGGGATAGAGGCTTAAGCCACCACTACTGAACATGACAGACTGCCAGCACGATAGACCTGCAAACCAAATTCCAAAATTCATGGAGAACAATAGCCAGTAAAATAAATCATGAGATAAACTCACTCTAGATAAAATGAAAATATAATATGAAAATCATTTTAAAGCACATACATTTTGGATCCTCGGAGAGAGAAGAAAAGAGAATTCCACTGGAAGAAAAAAGAAAATATAAAATAAGAACAGAAAAACAAACAAACAAACAGAAAATAACATATTAAATGTGCTACAAAAAATTATAGAGTCATTGAAATTAAAAACAGAAACAGAAAAACCTCTAGAGTAGACCCAGAAATAGTGACTCTTAGCGAACAAGGAGAAAATTCTGAGACAGTCTGTCAGAACATTGCACAGAAAGATAAAGAAATTAAGACTATAAAAGAGCAGTTAAAAAAGATGGGAAACAGCTCCAACGTGCACTGGTTGACACTCTAGAAAAATGTTTGGCAGAAAAAACATTTATTGAGAGGAAGGCTAAGGATTTTTAAGATTTGGAAAAGCTATGAGTATTCAGTTATACCATGAACACCAAGAGCAAACAGGATAAGTAAAAATAAGGTCAGGTTTAAATGCACCATGGTGCAAATGCAGCTACTAAGGATAAAGAGAAAAATCTCACAGGATTACAGAGAAGAAGGAGCACATGGAAAGGCACACCAACCAGATGTGGTGACGGTAGGAGGTAGCCTCACGGTAGTACTTTGTCTTGCTCAAGAAGAACCAAGAGGTATAGGATCACTTTTGAGTTAGAAAAGGTTATAATTGAGTATTTTTGTGAAAATAGAATAGAAACACAGTTTATGGCTTCCAAACTAGCAGAGAAAATAAAGGAAAGGAAAAAATATTACCACCCCAATAGAAAGTAAGAAATAAAAGAGGAAATATTAAATAAGCAACAATAATAAAAAAGAAGGAGGAAGAAGACGAAGGGTAAGAAGGAGGAGGAGTAAAAATTTTGAGAAGTTAAAATAAAAACATCTAGCAAAACTGAGAAAAATGAGAAATATAAAACTCATTAAAACATATAGCAAAGGAAAAAGGAATATAATACAGATAGACT
This sequence comes from Dasypus novemcinctus, assembly GCF_030445035.2. Classification (NCBI taxonomy): domain Eukaryota; kingdom Metazoa; phylum Chordata; class Mammalia; order Cingulata; family Dasypodidae; genus Dasypus; species Dasypus novemcinctus. Next base: position 59,624,423 of record NC_080687.1, read on the forward strand.
AATGAAAAATAAATTATTGCAACAAGAGGGTAAAATAATTCAGTTAGTGATTTCAGGCATTTATAAATAATGCTCTTCATTTCTTATCTTGGCATAAGCATTCTCCCTCAGAAATCTCACCTATGCTCATGTTTTTAACTACTAATATATTTTGATAGTTTTTAAACTTTTAATGCCAGAATATACTCCTAATAAACTGATCTATAATTCTGATTACCTCTTACTGGACAATTATAACTGAATGAGCAATAGTACCTATAACCCAACATATTGTTCCATCTCGCTCCCTTCTTTTCTGGCAATCATTTCTTGAATTTTTAAATCTGGGTTTCAGATTGAAATGGCCACCCACCCAGAATCAATAGATGAAACCTTAATTAATTCTTTCACTCCCATTCCAACAATTGGGCAATTTGGTTCTGAGGATTCTTCCATTAGATTTCAAGAAAACATACTGAATACACCTAACTATAGAGCTTAAAATATGTACTGGCATTATGACAAATTTATTGATGACAACTATAATATCTTTATATTTTATTTAGATATTTAAGATTTAATATAATTTTCATCTTTTAAAATGCATCATATTACTTTCAAAGAAGTAAATGGTATCATGAAAATGAAACAAAACCAAGTCCATGTCTTACTCACTTAAACTTGAATATTTGCAATTATCTCTTCATAGATTATTCATAATGCTAAAAATCCTTCCCATGTTGCCAGGATACAGCAATTGAAAAGGATATTGTACCTCTTTTAACAAATTTGGAGAAGTTGTTTATTTGAGGGGGGAAAGATTTTACTTTATTCATTTATTAATCTATGTTTTTCCCCATTCAAGGGCAGTAAATATTATATTTTATGTATTGACTTCCAAATAATAATCTGGAAGAAACTCACTTTTTTTTCTTCTAAGAGATTACTATTTTTCATTCATTTATTCAGCACACATATATATTGAATGCCTTCTAGGAATCAGGTATCTTCTGCATTTTGGGTGAAGATACAGTAACAAACAAAACAAAGTCTCTAAAAGAGATTATATTTTAGTGCTATGAGGCAGAAAAAATGCACAGATAAATACAATGTATCTGATGGGGATAAGTGCAATGAAGGAAAATGAAGCAGGGTATGAAGGAAAGAGTTTTGAGAGAAGTACCTATTTTATATAAGGTGGTTTGCATGGCCTTCCTGATCAGGGAATATTTTAAATAAGGGTTGAAAGGAGTCAGCATCTTTGAAGGAAGAGCATCTCAAATTTTGAGAAGAGCAAGTGTGAAGGTTCTGGATGTTTGAGAAAAAGAAAGGTAGTCAATGTTACTGCATGGAGTAGGTCCGGGGGATGGTGGGGAAGGGTGGGAGATGAGATGGGGTAGATAATAAGTAACAGGTAGAATGGAATGGCTGGGTCATGTAAGGCCTGATAGACCACTGTAAGAACATTTCCTTTTTCATTGCATTGGATGGGTATCAATTCATGAACCAGACACTTTTAGGTATGTAATAGCAAATGATCAGAAGTAAACCAGATCACCAGACAATTGAACACACTTGGGTGTACATTTAATGTACCTGAGGTGAATTTAGACTTACATTTATTAGCTAGAAAAAGTCCTTCTACAAAATAAATATAACTTCCATAAAACTATTATTATTTTTACTAATGATCACAACAAAATGTTGAGCCAAATATGTCATTTAAGGTAGCCAGATTGTTAAAGTCAACCAATATTCCTTCTGCAAAAAAGCACATAGAAATGTGAGAAAGATGAGAGCCGAATTAAAAAACATATTCTTTTTGATTTTTTTAATATTAATTACAAAAAGGAGAATGTTAACAATATAATGTACTTGTGTACTGCCTCATATAAATTCAGAATAACACTTGTGACCATACTGGTCTGCACTGATTGTATAAGGTTTAAACTCACCAGTCAATGAGCTGACTTATCCACAATGTAGTTCCCAGAGAATGCGCAAGAAGACTTGCACACAAGTCATCTCGCAGCACAATAATTTCTAATTAAAAATATAAAATATTTCCCAGTATATTTCCCAGAGAGTTCAAATGCTGATAGATTCAATTCAAAACTAGGTATTTGGAGACTCTACTCTTAAATAGTTCTTGAATTTACTTCTCATTCACCATTTTCTTACTTATTTTACTCCAATAATAACTTTGTCCACCCCCCAATCCTTCAAACTGTACTTGAATTTAATCAGAAACTGTGAAATTTAGTAATTTTGAGTTAGAGAGCTTGATTCACCTGCATGAGTTTGAATCCTTGCTTTACCACTTAATAGATGAGTGACCTTGGACAAGTACCTTAACTCCTCTATTTGTAAGATGAGAATAATAGGATCTCACTCACAGTGTGATTTGGGGGATTAACATGATAATGTATATAAAGCAAGCACTCCGTCAATAGCTTTATGATAATGTTGATGACGGTTGCCAAAATAATCTTCTGCAATGTGAATCTGATTCTGCCCCTCTCTTGCTTAAAAAAAAATCCCTCAGTGCTGTCCATCACCAAGAGATGAAGAACAAATCTCATAGCATACTACTCCCCAGCCCCATGATTAATCAGGATCTTCCCTTTGAGCTCATCAGTCCCTACTCCCCCTATTAATTCTACTTTCCAATCATATTGAACCACTAAACTTGCAATTATCTAAATGTACCCCATCATTTCATACAACCATATGATTTATATACAACATTTACTTCATTTGAAATATCATTCCTGCCCCTCTGGGCCTTTTCTATCCTGCAAACCCATCACTGAACATTCATCTCAATTATCACTTCTTTTTGAGGCACTGTCCCTAAAGTGGGAAGTCCATCAGTGTCTCTCTGTTCCTCTCTAACGTTTTTCTTCCTCTTTCCTTTCTGCGTTCCCATAAATTTCTGTACTTACCTCAACTATGACATTTAATTAATTGATGTTCCTTTTGACTTTTCTATTCCTCTTTTCATCAACATCACCATCACCAGAGGATGCGTTTCTGGCCCTTGAGGATGTTTCTCATCACTGCATTCTCACAGTCCAGTAGAGTTCCAGGCATATAGTATAATGCCAAAATCATCTGCGGAGGGAATGTAGGCTTCAAACAAGAGTGCTTTCCCCCCAAAGAGAATGTTCTCTTACAAGCTGCTACTAGAACTCAGAACAATTTTAAAGATGCCATGATTTTCACTAACCACTGTGATTTCTATCATGATAGAAAAAATAAAACAAGGCCAACACATATATTTACTCTAAGAATCTCAAGAAAATTTTGCATAATAGGCACATTTAAAACATTTACTATGGCTCAGAAAAAAAGTTGGTTAAAAATTCTTGAATATTGCTATGGTTTTGATGAGAATCATAAAAAAACCCATAAAATTGACGGAAGAATATGCTCAGTTAATTTACATAGTTGTAGCTGCTAATTTTTTACATAAGAGCTTGAGCAGCTATTTAGGCTTTGTGAAAGAAGCTTGATAAATTATTCTGTAAGAAATCATTACCTTGATATATTCATCATGGTATATTCTGAGTGAGTGAAAATTAAAGCTAATTTTTAATGTTAGAGTTTGATTTTTTTTATCTGTAGAAATTGTGAAATTCAGAACCCCTGCTCAAAAATTTAAAAAGTACACTCTGAAAGAATTTATACAGAAAATTAAGTCAATCTAACTGTTTCGTTGGTAATTGTAAGTTTCATGAAATAATGCCTATTTTGAAATAACAATTCCCTAAAATTTTCAATATGCTGGCCTGATCTAGACACATTAAAATTTTGGACTCTTTAATGACTGGAATTTTTATGTCCTATATAAAAACAAAGGCTGAATAATACAGATTTCAAGAGTGAAGTAGGTTCTAGTGTTTAAGTTAGGCAAGGCAGGAGTTTTTAGTGTGGGTAAATTCCATGTAGGACAAGAGAGTAGGAATCTTGATCCTCAAAGATTTCCAGAAACGTAGAAAACCTTCTCACCATGAATGCAGTTGGCTGGAGGGACATTCCAGAAACTCTATGCCTCTATGGCCTGCTGGAAAGTGTGTTTGTGCAGCCAGAGAGCACTAAGTCTTCCCTACCTCAGTGCATGTCCTGGGGGGAGTGGTGGGCTATTGAGGAGGGAGTAGCATCTACAGCTGGCAGCTCCCTTTGCCTATTTAAATCTTAGGAAAAGTGCAGGGATGAGCAATCTTAACCCCATCCCTCAAATTTCCTCTGTACCTGGAGGGCAACATCTCATTGTGTAAAATGAAGTAATGGGAAACTGGGACTCACTAAAAGGTAATTGCTCCTCCCAGCCTGTTGTAATAAGCGTAGCTTTCCCCCATATTGGGAAACATCAGAGATGTTTGCTATTTAACCAGGCAAGCAGGAAACCTTGGAAATTAGTGTTCTTAGAACAGTTCTGGATAATGCCAGTTATATGCCAGTTATATTATGCCTACGTTGCGTTGACACTTCCATTCTCTATCTAGAGATATATAAGTTGGCCTTAAATTGGGTGAATTTGAACCAGTTGAAAGATGTTAGGTATGCATCTTTACATTATCCTAGAAGAAGAAAAAATAGATCTGTCATGCTTGCAAATTATATTGAAAGTAAAGAAAATGCCCTTACTGAATGGGAAGACACCCACAAGTACCATTTATATGTAACCATCTGCCTTAGTACACAGTTTACAAAGTAACATCTATTCATAGTTCTCCTCAGGTAAACAAAGTTTCTTCCTGAACAATTTTGTCAACATTTCTTGGAACTCACAGTCTGTCATTATCGAAATCCCCTCCAACCTCAAGCTCTGCTCTGAACGTTCCTTTCATTTCCTGCTCTGGGGGAGTACTGGATCTTCCCTGAGTTTCTGTTCTCCTGCAGGCTCTCAGGTGAAACTTCGTTCTACCACAAACCACTTGTCTTTGGGGCTGGCTGTGGTTATGACTTCTTGTACCTTGTTGCCATTTCCAGATGCTTGCCCTTCCTTACTCCCTAAAAAAATCTCATTTTCAAAACATGGCCATCACATTATAACCCTTGTTATTGGTCTTTTTTTTTGCACAGATCTACGAATCCTAGGGTCCTCCTGTCATTGCTTAAAGGTTTTATCAGTGTGTCATTATCACTGTCACTATCCTATACGATTGTCAAAATTCTTAGCAATTTCACTATCTATTTGGATGTCCTTCTAACATCAAAGCCTTGATTTCCCTCCTCCAGGAGGTCTTGCCCTCCATCCCCACTAAGCTACCTATATTCACGTTACTATCCTAAATCGGGGGAGGCGGGACAAGACGGTGTCTGAGTAAGTACACCGTCGTCATCTCGCTTGCAAAAGACCAGCTGTGTGGTGACAGAGTCATACTGGAGCAGCCCCCTAAGGCTAAGAGCCGTGGCTTCACTGAGAACTGCCGGTGGTGGGGTGGAGTTTCCAAGCCTTGTGTCCTCCAAATGCGTGAACCCCAAGCCTATGTCCCCTGAACCCGCGTGGCCCACGTTTCACAGACCTACATACCCCGAGTCCACATTCTCTTGGGCCTCCGCTTCCCGAGCCCAGCACTCCCAGAAATCCGGCATTGCCCTACCCCTCCAGAAGCAGACTAACTCTGGAAGTGGGAGAGTTTAGGTGGGAGGTGCAGAGGAGCCAAGGAGGGAAGGTTCAATTTTCTGGTCCCCCCCTTTTATTTTATTGAGTTTGGAGGAGCATATCAGCTGACTTGGGGAAAGCCTGGGAAGAGAGGAGAGGTGAATCAGGTCAGAGAACCCAATTTACCTAAATGCCCTGGGATAGGAAACTTGGTCTGGGGGAAGGTGAAGTCAGAAAATTAACCAGCCCCCTTGTAATACACCTAAGGGAAAGGGACAGTAGGACATGCTTTACAGGCTTCCAATAGCATATTTAGGGTTCCTGGCAAGGGGTGGGTGCTCTCTCAAGAAATTAAGTCATTATTTTCTCAGGTGAGGTGGTTCACCAGGGACCCATTTGAATTTCCTACAGGAGCCCTCATGCAGCCTTCCTGCTGCCTTGGGAGAGAAGGAAGCAGAAGGGAAAGTGGGAAGGTCAGACTCCTAAGCAGTTTATTCAATTGTGAAGAGGATTCTTTGCCTGAGGTTTTGTCTGGTGTTTTTTGTTGATTTGTTTTCTTGTTTTTATAACTCTTTAGCCGCCCCCCCCCCCCCGCCCCAGCCTTTTTCTTCTTCTTTTTTCCTCTTCTTTCTTTCTTTCTTTCTTTCTTTCTTTCTTTCTTTCTTTCTTTCTTTCTTTCTTTCTTTCTTTCTTTCTTTCTTTCTTTCTTCCTTCCTTCCTTCCTTCCTTCCTTCCTTCCTTCCTTCCTTCCTTCCTTCCTTTCTTTCTTTCTTTCTTTCTTTCTTTCTTCCTTTCTTCCTTCTTTCTTTCTCCTCCCCCCACCTTTTTTCTTTTTTTATATTAGTGCTGCAGGCAACATTTCTTATTTGCCGTGCTTCCTCATCCTCAATTTTCTCTTTTCTGAGTGTACTGAGTTTGGCTACCAACATTATTCCCTTTCCTTTACATCATTCTCTCCTCCATCATTTATTGTTTCTCTTATATTCCATCTCTCTCTGTTTAGCCCCCAATATTTCTGGCTTTTTATCTTTAATACCTCTAATCTATTCTCTATCATTTATTCTCTCTTTATGTTATTGTCCTCTCTTCTTTTTCCCTCTCTCCTGACCACACTGCCTTTTAATTCATAGTATATTCCTCCCCATAGTCAGTTTAATATCTCATTATAGGTACTCCACTTTTTTAGTTATAACCATACACAGCTTCCATGTGTTTTATATCCATTCTCCTAGATCTCACATGGTTCTTCTCTAACACTCACTATCAATATTACTATTATATTTTTCTTTTCTTACCCCTTTTGCTTTCTCTGGGCCTAATATTTTCCTTCAAGGGAACTTAGCCAACAACAAGGAAATAGAAGAAGAAAAAAATGTGAAACTTTTTCATGTTAAGTTAAAGAGAAAACTTAACATGCACACACAAACAACAACTAATTAAACCCCAAGGCTAGAGTAAGAAGATGATCAACAGAATAAACCCCACAAGATAAAATGATGACCAGACAGCAACAAAAAACTACAGACCACACCAATACTCAGGAAAACATGGCCCAATACAATGAACAAACTAAAAACCAGGAAGATAAGTGGAACACTGAACAAGTAATTAAATCTCTCAAAACATGTATCATGGACCAATTCAATTAAGAGAAGGAAGAGATTAAGCATATTAAGAAAACACTTGGAGAGCGTACAGAAGAAGTTGTGATCATGCACAAAAAGATCACGGAGATGATGGAGATCAATAGCACAATCCAAGAAATCAAAAATATATTCCAGCAAATAACAGCAGATTTCAAGAGGCAGAGCAAAGAATTAGTAATGTGGAAGACAGTACATCTGAAAACAGATAGTAGAATTAATCGATAAAAAGAAAGAAAATATCCAGAAGGGACTTAGAGACCTGAATGACAATGCAAAATGCACAAACATATGCATTATAGGTATCTCAGAAGGGAAAGAGAAAGGTAAGGGGGCAGAAGGGGTGCTGGAGGAAATAATGGCTGAAAACATCTTAAACGTATTGAGGGAGATGGATATACATGTCCAGGAAGCACAACTCACCCAAACAGTGTAAATTCCAACAGGCTTACCCCAAGACATATACTTGCCAAATTATCCAATGCACAAGACAAAGAGAAAATACTAAAAACTGCAAGAGAAAAGAGAACCATCACATACAAGGGAGGCTCCATAAGATTAAGTGCTGATCTCCCATCTGAAACCATGGAGGCAACAAGGCAGTGGTATGACATAGTCAAGGTACTGAAAGAAAAGAATTTCCAAACAAGAATACTCTATCCAACAAAGCTAGCATTCAAAAATGATGAAGGGTTCAAAATATTCACAGATAAACAGAAACTAAGAGAGTATGTCAAAAAGAAACCTGCTCTTCAAGAAATACTAAAGGGAGTTCTGCAGGAGGAAAGAAACAAACAGGAGAGACAGAATTGGAGGAGAGTATAAGAACAACTAAAACTACAAAAGAAGAAAAAAAATCAAACAACTTAAGACAAACACAAATCTGAAGAAAATATGACTAATATAAGTAATTCCTTGAAAGTAATGACACTAAATGTCAATGGGTTAAACTCACCTGTTAAGAGACACAGACTGGAAGATTGGATAAGGAAAAATGACCCATCTATATGTTGTCTACAAGAAACTCATCTTAGACCCAGGGGTTCAAGGAGGGCGAAAGTGAATGGTTGGAAAACAATCTTACAAGCAAACCATAACCAAAAAAGGGCAGGAGTAGCTATATTAATATTAGACAAAATAGAATTTAAGTGCAAAACATTTGTGAGAGACAAAGATGGACACTACATAGTAGTGAAAGGGATGATCTTTCAAGAAGAATGAACAATCATAAACATTTATGCTCCTAACAAGGGCACCTCCAAATACATGAGACAAACACTAAGTAAAAAACTAAGTGAAAGAATATATGCATCTACAATTATAGTGGGGGACTTTAATACACCACTATCAACTTTGGGCAGAACATTGCAAAAGAGAATCAATAAAGAAACAAAAACTTTGACCAGTATATGAGAGGAGCTGGACCTAACAGACATATGCAGAACATTACACCCAAATACAGCAGGATATACATTTTGCTCAAGTGTACATGGATCATTCTCCAAGATAGATCAAATGCTAGGCCACAAAGAAAATCTCAGTAAATTCAGAAATATTGAAATCATACAAAATAATTTCTCTGTGAGGGCCAGAGGCCCAGATTTTGCAACAAGCTTTGGAAATTAGACAGCACACTCTTAGAAAAACAGTGGGTTAAGAAGGAAATCTCAAAATAAATTAATAACTACCTTGAAACTAGTGAAAATGATAACACAACATACCAAAACTTATGGGATGCAGCAAAAGCAGTACTGAGAGGGAAATTTATAGCCATATATTCATACATCAAAAAGAAGAAAGAGCTAAAATTGAAGAACTAACTGCACACTTGGAGGAATTAGTAAAAAAACAACAAAGTAACCCCAAAGGAAGAAGAAAGAAAGAAATAACAAAGATAAGAGCAGAACTAAATGAAATAGAAAATAAGAAAGCACTTGAAAAGATAAAGCCAAGAGCTGGTTCTTTGAGAAGATCAGTGAAATTGACAAACCCTTAGCTAGACTAACACAGAAAAAAAGAGAGAAGATGCAAATACACAAAATAAGAAATAAGAAAGGAGATATCACCAGTGACACCACAGAAATAAAGATAAGAGGATATTTTGAAAAACTATATTTCAATAAGAAGGACAATTTGGAGGAAATGGACAAATTGCTAGAAACACATAAGCAGCTTCTATTGATGAAAGAAGAAATTAATGATCTCAACAAACCAATCACGAGTAAAGAGATAGAATCAGTCATTAAAAACCTCCCAAGGAAGAAGAGCCCTCGGCCAGATGGCTTCACAGGTGAATTCTACAAAACATTCTTGCTGAAACCTTCCAAAAAATCAAAACAGAAGGAACATTGCCTAACTCATTCTATGATGCCAACATTACCCTAGTACCAAAGCCAAACAAAGACACCAGAAGAAAGGAAAATTACATACCAACTTCTCTAATGATCTTAGATGCAAAAGTCCTCAACAAAATACTTGCTAATTGTATTCAACAACACATTAAAAGAATTATATACACCATGACCAAGTGGGATTCATTCTGAGTATGCAAGGATGGTTCAATATAAGAAAATCAATCAATATAATACACCATATAAACAGATTGAAGGAAAAAAATCACATGACCATATCTATAGATGCAGAAAAATCATGACAAAATACAGCACCCTTTCTTGATAAAAACACTGCAAAAGATTGGAATACAAGGAAATTTTCTGAACATGATAAAGGGTATATATGAAAAACTCACAAGCAATATCATTTACAATGGTGAAATCCTCAAATCTTTCCCTGTCAAATCAGGAATAAGACAAGGATGCCCACTATCAGCCCTTCTATTTAACATTGTCTTAGAAGTACTTGCTCGAGCACTGAGGCAAGAACCAGATATAAAAGGCATCCAAATTCGAAAGGAAGAAGTCAAACTTTCATTATTTGCAGATGACAATATCCTATACATAGAAAACCTGAGAATTCTACAAGAAAGCTTCTAGAACTCATAAATGAGGCCAGTAGAGTTGCAGGTTATAAGATCAATACGCAAAAATCAGTGGCATTTCTGTACACCAATCATGAGCAATCTCAGGAGGAAATCAAGAAACAAATACCATTTACAATAGTCAATTAAAAAATCATATACCTACGAATAAATATAACTAAAGATGTAAAAAACTTATACACAGAAAACTACACAACACTGTTCAAGGAAATCAAAGAACACTTAAATAAATGGAAGAATATTCCCTGTTTATGGATAGGAAGACTAAATATTATTAAGATGTCTATCCTACCAAAACTGATCTACACATTCAATGCAATCCCAATAAAAATCAACACAGCATTCTTTAATGAACTAGAAAAACTTGTTATGAAATTTATTTGGAAAGGAAAGAGGCCTTGAATAGCCAAAGACATATTGAAAAAGAAAAATGAAACTAGAGGAATCACACTACCTGACTTCAAAACATACTACAAAGCTACAGTAGTGAAAACAGCATGGTATTGGCACAAGGATAGACACACTGATCAATGGAACCGAATTGAGATTTCTGATATAGATCCTCATATATACAGTCATATAATATTTGATAAGGCCACCAAACCCTCTCAACTGGGAGAGAATGGCCTCTTCAACAAATGGTGCCTGGAGAACTGGATACCCATATGTAAAAGAATGAAAAAGGATTACCAACTCACACCTTATACATAAATCAACTCAAGATGGATCAAAGACCTAAACATAAGAGCTAAGACCATAAAGACTTTGGAAAGCAATGTAGGGAACCATCTACAAGACCTTGTAATAGGAAATGACTTCATGAACTTCATACCCAAAGCACAAGCAGCAAAAGAACAAATAGATAATTGGGACTTCCTCAAATTTAAAGCCTTCTGCACCTCAAAGGAGTTTGTCACGAAAGTGAAAAGAGAACCTACACAATGGGAGACAATATTTGGTAACCATATATCTGATAGGAGACTAATATCCTGCATATATAAAGAACTCCTATATCTTGAAAATAAAAAGACAAACAACCCATTAAAAAAATGGAAAAATGATTTAAACAAACACTTTTCCAAAGAAGAAATACAAATGGCTATAAACCACATGAAAAAATGCTCCAAATCTCCAGCTATTAGGGAAATGCAAATCAAAACTACAATGAGATACCATTTTACTCCCAGAAGATTGGCAGCTAAGAAGAAATCAGAAGACTACAAGTGCTGGAGAGGATGTGGAGGAATGGGAACACTCATCCACTGCTGGTGGGAATGCAGAAGGATTCAGCCATTCTGGAGGAAGGTTTGGCAGTTTGTCAAAAAACTAGCTATAGATTTGCCATATGACCCAGCAATTCTGCTGCTGAGTATATACCCAGTAGAACTGAAAACAAGGGCACAAACCGATATATGCTCACCAGGATTCATATTAGCATTGTTCACTATTGCCAAAAGTTGGAATCAACCCAAATGCCCATCAACAGATGAATGTATAAATAAAATGTGTTATATACATACAATGGAATACTACTCAGCTTTAAGAATGAATACACTGGGAAGCAGATTTGGCCCAGTGGTTAGGGTGTCTGTCTACCACATGGGAGGTCTGCGGTTCAAACCCCGGGCCTCCGTGACCCGTGTGGAGCTGGCCCTTGCGCAGTGCTGATGTACACAAGGAGTGCTGTGCCACCCAGGGGTGTCCCCCGCCTAGGGGAGCCCCACGCACAAGAGCATGCCCCGTAAGGAGAGCCACCCAGCATGAAAGAAAGTGCAGCCTGCCCAAAAATGGTGCGATACACACGGAGAGCTGACACAACAAGATGAGGCAACTAAAAGAAACACAGATTCCCGTGCCGCTGACAACAACAGAAGCAGATAAAGAAGACGCAGCAAATAGACACAGAGAAGAGACAATCGGGGGGGGGGGGGGTAGGGGGAAAGGAGAGAGAAATAAATAAAATAAAAATAAATCTTAAAAAAAAAAAGAATGAATACTACAAACACATGTGATAACATGGATGAATCTTGAGAACCTTATGTTGAGTGAAGCAACCCAGGCATCGAAGGACAAATACTACATGACCTCAATGATATGAAATAAGTAAACCAAGCTTTCTCAGAGAGCTAGAGAGCAGATGATAGGCTTAAAGGCATTTGGGGCGTAGAGGAAGGTTGCGAGCTTACACCTACCTGGGTGAAATCTATGATAAGCTGGAGGTGAGTATTTGTACAGGGAAGGGACAAAATGGGGGCATAGGGATACCTTTGGGTAGGGCTTTGCAGGCTTGAGGGGGGCTAGGGATGGGAGGATGGGTAATATGGCCCAAGAAATTGGGGGGAGGGGGAGGGAACATATGATCATAGGAGATTGTCAGGTATGGGGATGAGAGTATAATGTTGAGAAACCGTTTCAAAAATATAATAAGGAATGTTACTTGTTTAAGATGCTTAAAGGGGAGAGTCTGACACAGGACAGGTTTCTAGGGAGTGTGTGAGTGCTCATTTTGTCATAATGGGTTATGTCATTGGATGGAGACCCATACAATGAGACTGAAGGTATACCCACATCCTGGGGAGGACTGATGTTCTCAAATAGAGGGAATTGTATCTCTCGAGAGAAATGGTGGCTCCCAATGCATTAGGGCAGTCGAGCATGTCAAGCCCTCAACATTGTTGCAAGTATCTCTGAACATGGCCCTTCAAGCAATGAAGATTGATTGTCACTGTGGGCCCTGAGGGGAGGGGAAAAGAGGTATTGAATAGGTGGAATCAGTGTAACTGTGGGGCAGTGGAAGTGTTCCACAAGATTATGCAAGGATGGTTATAGGACATGTTAAATTACACCAAAAATGTATAGGGTCCTATAGGCTAAAATGTAAATCATAATGTAAAACATAAGATAACTAAAAATTTAGAAAATTGTGTAGTCTAAAATGTAAACCACAGTGTAAACCCAAGTGTAACCTTGTTTGAAAGCTATTGTCTCAATATCTGTACATCAGTTGGAGTAAATATAGTATAAACATGTAAAAAGATTATTGCTGGGGAAGGGACAAAGTGTGTAATGTTGAATATGTGTGAGTACCGTATATTGTATATATGAATTACTGTGGTCTAAAACTTTTGTGGAGACAAGCTTAATAATTAGAAAAAAAAGAAAAGAAAAAGAAAGGACGTAGACACTGAGGAAGAGATGGAAGAAATTGCCTTGCCAATGTGTATACAGGGCAACACTTAATGCAGTGATAGAAGGCAAAACATCAAAAACAAAGCTATTTCATTTTTTAATTTTTTGATACCCCAAATTATTTTTACTTTTTCTAAATTAGTATGCATTTATATATAACCTTTAAACCCATCACTATATTCCATTTTACTATTAATGGAAACTGGCAATATATTGGACTTCATTTTTGGGGAGGTTTTGGACCACAGAGGGGTTCGATGGTGGCAGGGGAGGAATACTGGTGTGGGGTGTTATTGGTGGGGGGCATATGGTTGGGAGGGAGTTCTCCAGGGCATGTGTGCAGGGTGCATAAAAATGTTTGGATATTTTCATAGTGGTTACAGTTGGGAATGATGGCTGGGAGAGTGCTGAGTTCCTGGCTGGGGGAGCTCTGTTGCATTCCCTAATGGAACAGCAACAATCCCCCGAGTGCAATGGCTAAGACCAATAAGGAAGGATGGTCCAAAAATGAGCCCTTGATGCTAACGACTATGCTTGTGAACTGTGTGCCTGAAATAAGAACTAGGCCTAGAGCTGCAGGGTGCCTAAGAGTTACCTCCTGGGAGCATCCATGTTGCTCAAATGTGGCCAATCTCAAAGCCAAACTCAGCATGTAAATGCATTGCCTTCCCCCAGCATTGGACATAACTCCAGGGGATGAGCCTCCTAGACACCGAGGGATTACTACCAAGTACCAGCTGATGATGTGGCTGGAGAACAACCTTGAATAAAAGGGTCAACTCAGACCAGCAGAATATCTCAGCCTACATGTAATATCAGGAGTTAAAAATACTTTTTGACCTTGAATAAAAGGGGGAAATAGAAAGGACAAATGAGTTTATATGGCTATAAGTCTCCAAAAAAGAGCCGGGAGGTCATCAGAGGGGTCACCCTTATGCATACCTCAGCAGAGTCCCAGAGATAGCTAAAGTAGATACAATCCCAGGTATTGGTTCTTCTGAGGGCTGCAGAGACCCATAGGTTCTATGGTCATGGCAGATGGACTTCAGTGCTATGTCAGTTGGCCCTACTTTGGAGTTTGTGTTCCTGAGTGTGATGGAGTTGGACTCAGATGTGATCTTTATTCACAAGCCTCTCCTGTTACTTTTACCAGACCTGTGGTTGGTGCTGGGGTTTAGTGCATACTCAGGGGACCTGAACCTCTGGACTGTCCATGTGATAGTCAGGACCTGAGCCTCAATAGACTTGCAACTCCTACCCTCTGGTTTATTGGATTTACCCCAGCCAACTAACAGGGAGGTGAAGAAGGTCAACAACCACACCAGGGAGCCAAGAGTGCCTACAACTGCAAGCAGGAGAATTGCATCCACCATCCATGTGGAATCTATGCCCCCTCTCAATATAGAGGTGGAGTGGACATAACCTTCCCAGGGTCCACAGAATGGAGGAATAGAGTATGGATTAAAGTGTACTTACTGATATTCTATTCTGGAACTATTGTGATTAGTAATGGAAATAAATGTAGCATTGAGGTGGAGAAAGTGGCCATGGTAGCTGCTGAGGGTGGGGAGTGGGAAGAAGAGATGTGATGCGGAGGCATTTTCAGGACTTGGAGTTGTCCTAGGTGGTACTGCAGGGACAGTCCACATTGTATGTCCTGCCATGGCCCACAGGGTGGACAGGGGGAGAGTGTAAACTACAATGTGGACCACTGACCATGTGGTGGAGCAGTGCTCAGAGATGTGTTCACCAAGTGCAATGAATGTCCCATGATGATAGAGGAGGTTGTTGTTATGGGAGGAGTGGGGTGAGGGGGTTGGGGGGTATATGTGGACCTCATATTTTAAAATAAAGAAAGAAAGAAAAAAAAGAAAAAAGAAAAAAAAATCCTAAATCACACACATCTCAATAGCCCCCGTCATTATCTCAGGTGCAATCATCCTACTCCCTGTTCAACACTTCCTATCTTTCCAGCACACTGCCCCTAAGACCCAAATTCCAATAATTCTTTGACTACATTGGAATTTCCCACCTTGTCGCTGACCCTTATATCCCTTATATCTTCACTTTCGTCCTCTCAGTTTAGATTCCTTGGGGCCTAGTTAAAATAACTTCCTGTTATATACCCTCATCCACTTGTTTCTCTTACCCTTAGACAGAGTCTCCTAGGAAAACCCCAACTTAATTACATACAACTCTTTGCCTAGTCCATATGTAACTATGTACTGAACATGGCTGGAGAAAAATTTCTCAACCATGCTGGTCTTAATCTATATTCATTCCTCGTATGTTATTGATTTCCAGTATTTTAATTCTATTTTATTTCTTACTTTCTAACATTTTGTTATTGTTGTTGGTGTTGTTGTTTTATACAACCCAACATGGTCTAGATTGGCACTCATGTTTACCAATTTTGTTAAACTATTTTTTTGTAAATCAAATCATTCTTCTAGGTTCATTTTTTTTTCTTTCTGAAGTACATCTTTTAGAAATTCAATTTTCAGAATTTTTTGGTGATAAAATTTCTGATTTTGTTTGACTAAGCATATATTTCTTTTATCCTCAATATTAAATAATATTTTAGCTGTTTGTACAGTTTTAAGTGGTCCTTAAATTTTATAACCTCTTTAAGAATAATTTTATAATATTGTCTGGGTTCCAGTTGCTATTGATTAACCTGTTGTGAGAAGCTAAGTGATTTTTCTACATAGATAATCTGATTTCCCTCTCTAGTTGCTTTTAAGATCTTGCCTTCCTTTGGTGTTATAGTTGCATAATGAGATATCTAATTGTAATTCCTTTTTATTTATGCTGGATTTCTTTATAATTACTGAAGCTGAATAATCATTCTTTTCACCAGTTCTGGCAATCTGTAACCATTATTTCTTTAAATATTGTACCTCTCATATTCTATTTTTTCTATTCTTCCAGAATTCAAATTAGACATATATTAAATCGTCTATATTATGCTGTATTTCTTGACATCTTTTCCATAATTTGTCTCATTGTGCCTTACTAAATTCTAGATAATTTCATGAGATCTATCTCCCAATTTAGTAATTCTCTCTTCACCTATTTCAAATGTACTATTTAATAGTGCCCCTTTCCCCAAAGATATCCATGTCCTAAGCCCCAGAAACTGTGACTATGCTACCTCACATTGCAAAGGGCCTTTGCAGGGAAGGTTAAGGATGGCGAGATGGGAATTATGCTGTATTTTCCAAGTGGACCCGATGTAATCATAGGGTCTTAGAAGAGGAAGGTAAAATGTTAAGAGTCAAGAAAGAGATGTGATGACAGACGCAGAGCTCGGTGTGATGTGAGGAAGGGGCCAAAGGCCAAGAAATACATATGGCCACTAGCAGCTGGGAAGTCAAAGAAATAGGTTCTCTTCTAGAGTCTCCAGAAAGCGCCCAGTCCTGCCAAAACCTTGATTTTAGGATTTCTGACCTACGGAATTGAAGAATAATAAATTTATGTTGTTTTTAGCCACTGTGTTTGTGGTAATTTTATATATAAGCATTAAAATGTTAATACATTTTCCTTCTAAGTTTTTTAAAGCAGCTTAGTGGTTTAATTGTAATACAATAAACTGTGCAATTTATTAAGCTTTATCACATATAAATATCTGTGAAATCAACACCACAATCAAGATAATGAGCATATCATGACTCCCCAAATTTTCTATATGGTTCTTTGTAATCCACATTCCCACTCATCCCCATTCACAGGCAAGCATTGATTTCTTTTTCATCACTACAAATTTGTTTGCATTTTCTAGAATATTCTATTAAAGGAATGATACCGTTTGCTCCTTTTTTGTCTGGCTTCTTCTACTCAGCGTAATTATTTTGAGATTCACCTATGTTGTTTTATATATCAATAGTTTATTTATTTTTTATTGTTGAACAGTATTCCATTATATCACAATTTGTTTTCTATTCACGTGTTGATAGACAGTTTGAGTTGTTTCCATTTTGGGGTTATTATAGATAAAGCTCCTATGCACATTCATGTACAAATCTTTGTATGGACATATGCTTTCATTTCTCTTGCGTAAATACTTAGACATACAAAGTCTAGATAATATGATAGGTTTACATTTAACCTTTTAATAGATTGCCAAACTGTTTTCCAACATGATTGTATACAATTCCAATTGTTCCTCCACATCTTTGCAAACACATAGAATGTTCAGTTCTTTCAGTTTTAACCATTTAATAGGTGTGTATCTGTACCACATATGGAGTTGATTTTCATTTACTTAATGCCTAATATTAAACATCTATACCTGTACTTACCTGATATCAGTTTATCTTTTTCGGTTAAAATCCTTTACTAAGCTAACCATTGTTTTTGTTTTTAAATTGGGTAGTTTATGTAGTTTTGAAAGTATTTTTCATATATTCTAGACATAAGCTTCTTATTAGACATAGGATTTATAAATATTTTCTCCAAGTCTGTAGTGTATCTTTCCATTCTTTTAATGATACTGTATTGGTCAGCTAAAGGAGTACTAATGCAAAATACCAGAAATCTGTTGGCATTTATAAAGGATATTTATTTGGAATAGAAACTTACAGTCACAAGACCATAAAGCGTACATTACTTCACTAACCAAAGTCTGTTGCCACGTGGTGGAGGAAGATGGCTGCTGGTCTCTGTAAGGGTTCAGCCTCCCTTTTCCTCCTAAGGCCCCATGGTCCCAGGTCCTTCTGTTCTCACCTGCAGGTTAGTATAAGGCTTGTTACTTTTCCTGGGGCTCATTTCTTTCCAGCTTCAGCTGCTCTGCTATCTTCACTAAGTTGGCTGTAGAGTATCAGGCTCATTTTGTTCCCAGGGCCACTGTCATGTCTAATGGAGCCTTCTCTATTTCCTCATCTATCTGCTTCTCTGTGTATTTACTTCCTGGGGCTCCAGCATCAAAACTCCAACTCTCTTGTCGTTTTCTCTGTGAGTCCCCACCCACCAAGAGGACAGGGACTCAAAGTCTTACTGACGTGGCTGAATCAAAGCCTTTATCATCATTTATTCAAGTACATGTGAAACCTCTGAATTTAATACAATCAAAAATGCCCAGAGGAACAGACCAGTTTACAAACACAATCCAATATGTATTTTTGGAATTCATAAACAATATCAAACTGCTACAGATGCCTTTTGAAGACTGGACATTTTTAATATTGGTGAATTTTAATTAGTTTATTTATTTTTATAGATTTTGCTATAGGTATCATGACTAATAAATTTTTGCTTAGCCTAGTTTCATAAAGGTATTCTCTTATGTTTTCTTTTAATAGATATTTAGTTCTAAATTTTACATTTAATCTATGATCCACTTTGAGTTAAGTTTTATATATGATGTGAGGTATGAATTGGAATTCATTTTTGGGGGGAAGGGATTATAGATACCCAATTATTCCAGTATCACTTGTTTAAAAAACTATCCTCTCTCCCCAGATTTGCCTTTGCACCTTTGTCAAAATTAGTTGTGTATCTCTTTCTGGGCTTTGGATTCTGTTCCATTGATCTATTTTTCTGTCATTATGTCATACCACACTGTCTTGATTTATGAAATTGTGTAAGTCTTGAAACAGATAATATTAGTCCTCCAACTTTGTTCTCTTTTTTAAGGTTGTTTAGGCTTTTCTAAGTACTTTTCACTTCTGTATGAATTTTAGAATCCTTTTCTCAATTTCTACAATAGAGTTCATTATAATTTTTATTGGTATTGCATTGAATCTTGAGATCAGTTTAGAGTAGGGGTTCTTAGCCTTCTTTGTTCTATGGATCCCTTTGCCAGTCAGGTGAAAACTGAAAACCCTTTACTAAGTCCACACTATACTGTGTATTATTTAATAAATGTATCACACCCACACGAATACAAGAATAATGTTTTTATGAATTTCAATTCAAGCTCATGCACTCCTTCTTAAGAACCCCTGGTTTAGAGAAAATTGATATCTTAACAACATTCAGTCTTCTGACCCATGTACATGTACATGTACATAATATATCTCTACATTTATTTATGTCTTCTTTAACTTCTTTAATCCAGGTGTTACAGTTTTCAGTGTACAGGTTTTCACATTTTTGTCAGACTTATTTCTAAATATTTCTTAATATTAATGCTACTGTAAATAGTATTTTTCAATATCTAATTTTTCGTTGCCAGTATATAGAAGCATGACTGATTTGAATATATTGATCTTGTATTTTACAAACTTTAATTCCTGTGGTCTTTGGCAGATTCTATCAGATTTTCTGCACAGATGATGTCATGTCATCTGTGAATAAATACAGTTTTACCACTTTTTATCCTATCTAGATGCATTTTTATAGCTTTTCTTAATTGGTAATATTCATTGCTCTAAAATCTGCATAATGTGTATTGATATAATCACTCCAGCTTTGTTTTGATTGCTGTTAACTTGGTATCTCTTTTTTTCCCGTTATTTTACTTTTAGCGTATTCATGTTGTTATATCTAAACTCCATTTTTTGTAGGCAGCATCTCATTGATGCTTGCTTTTTCTATATATTCCACCAATCTGTCTTTTAATGAGAATATTTGGACTATTTACATATACTGTGATTATAGATATTAATGTAAACTCTATCATTCTGCTATATGTTTTCTATTAGTCCCATTTGTTCTCTGTTCCCTTTTCCCTCTTTTTCTACCTGCTTTTTTGATTAATTGAATTTTTTATGATTTATTTTATCTTTTTGACTGCCTTGTTTTGTTATTTTAGTGGTTCCATTAGGGGTTATAGTATATGTATTTAAATATCATAGTTCTATGTGATGATATTATGCCACTGCACATGTAGTTTAAGGAATATATAATAGTGTAATCAATTCCTCCAACCTTTGTGCTCTTAAAACATGTTGTAAAGCCTACACTATATTGCTATCATTTTTGTTTAAACAGTCAATTATCTTTTATATATATTTAAATTAAAAATTGTTATAAATTTTCCTGTGTGCCTGCTATTTTCAGTGCCCTTCATTTCTTTGTGTAAAACTATACATCCATCTGGTATAATTTTCCTTTTGCTTTAAGGACTTTCTTTAACATTTCTTTTAAGGCAGCTTTGTTGGTGATGGTTCTTTCAGTTCTTTACATGTGAAAATGTCTCCATTTCATCTTTATTTATTGGTATAGAATTCTAGGGTAGTTATTTTTCTTTTCCTCTGGGGACCTTAAAGATATTCCTCCATATCTTCTCACTTGCTTTGTTTCTGACTATAAATCTGCTTTCATCATTATATTTGCTTCTTTATATATAATGTCTCTTTTTTTCTCTGCTTACTTTTAAGATTTTTAATTATGACTGGTTTTGAGAAATGTGATTATGATGTACATTGGTGGAGTTTTCTTTAAGTTTCTTTTGTCTGAGGTTCATTGAGCTCCTTGGATCTATGAGTCTATAGTTATCATCAAATCTGGAAAACTTTCAGCCATTATTTCTTAAAATAGTTGTTTGGTCCCACATCTCTGAATTTAATTTCAGGGGCTCTAATTACATATATATTAGGCCACTGGGAGAGTTGTCTCACAGTTCAACAACACTCAATTCATTTTAAAAAATATAAGATTTATCTATTTATTTATTTTCCCCCCTTCCCCTCTCTTAGCCCCCACCCTGCTGTTTTTTGCTGTCTATATCCATTTGCTGTGTGATCTTCTGTATCTATTTCTCCTTTTGGTTTTCTCTTTTCATTTTTTCTCCTCTAGGATTCACTGGGATTCAATCCTGGGGACCTCTGATGTGGAGAGAGTTTCCTTATTAGCTGTGCCACCTCAGTTCTTGGTTTCTGCTGGACTTCACCTTGACTCTCCCCTTCATCTCAATTTTGTTGCGTCATCACCTTGCTGGGTGACTCACTTGCACAGGCACTGGCTCACCACGTGGGCACTCAGCTTGCTGCATGGGCACTGGCTTGATGCACAGGCACTGGTTCACCATGCAGGCACACTTTCTCGTCTTCTTTTTCACTAGGAGGCCCCAGAAATCGAACCCAGGTCCTCCCATATGGTAGGTGGAAGCCCTATCACTTGAGCCACATCCACTCCTCTGTGTTCATTTTTTAAAATTGTCTTCTCTCTGTGCTTCATTTGAATAGTTTCTATTGCTATGTCATCCACTTTACTAATATTTTTTTTACTGCTTCTAATTTGCTGTTAACCCTTATCCAATTTGTCAATTCATACATTGTAGTTTTCATCTCTAGAAGTTTACTGAAGTTCTTTTTTTACATCTCTGCTCAATTAAATAAACATATGGAATAATAGTGTTATAAATAATAATAATTAAGTAATAATAATTAGAAGATAATGGCTTTATCTTATAATTCTAATATCTGGAACAATTTTGATGTGGTTTTGATTGATTGATTTATCTCTTCATTACGGGTTGACTTTTCCTGCTTCTTTGGATGCCTGACAAGTTTTTGTTGGATTCAGGATACTTTGAATTTCATCTTGTTGGATGCTCAGTATTTTGTGTTCATCTAAATATTCTTGAGCTCTATCTGGAATAAAGTTATGTTATGTGGAAAAAGTTTAGTCATTTTAGTCTAACTTTAAAGATTTGTAGGTGGAACTGGAGCAATGCTCAGTTTAAGGAAACTTATTTCACACTACTGAAACAAGACCCTTCTCGATATCTTGTCCTGTCAATCTTGAGAGTTTCTAGTTTGGCTAGTGGGAAAGTCTCAGACACTATTACCTCTATTAATTCTGGGTGGTTAAAAGGCTCCGACGCCCAGTAGTTTCCTCATATGCTTAGGCTGACCAGAATTCTGCTGAATAATTGAGGGGGACTGTCTGTGTATCTCTAGAGTTCTCTTTGCTATGTAGCCCTCTCCTGTCAAGTACTCTGTCCTACAATTTCCAGCTTTCTTGGTCTCCCAAGATAGTCAGCTCTGTCTCCTTATCTTAGGGCTCTTATCTAGCTCTCCTTGGGTTCTACCTCCCTGTACCATGGCCTTAAAACTCTCCCAAGGTGACCATCTAGGAAAATCATAGGACTCATCTCATTTTTTTTTTGAAGGTACTGGGGCCAGGGATTGAGCCTTGTACCTCGTATGTGGGAAGCTGGCACTCAACCACTGAGCCACATTGGCTTGCCTGAGTTGGTCCCTTTGTTTGTTTGCTTGTTTGTTTGTTGCTTATTTTTATTTTTTTAAAGGATTTGTATTTTTTTTAAAGATTTATTTATTTATCTCCCCTTCTCTGCCCCCAACCTTGGTTGTCTGTTCTCTGTATCTATTTCGTGCATCTTCTTTGTTCGCTTCTGTTGTTGTCAGCGGCATGGGAATCTGTGTTTCTTTTTGTTGCGTCATCTTGTTGTGTCAGCTCTCCGTGTGTGTGGCACCATTCCTGGGCAGGCTGCACTTTCTTTTGTGCTGGGTGGCTCTCCTTATGGGGTGTACTCCTTGCACGTGGGGCTCCCCTACATGAGGGACAACCCTGCGTGGCAGGGCACTCCTTGCGTGCATCAGCACTGCACATGGGCCAGCTCCACACAGGTCAAGGAGGCCCGGGGTTTGAACCGCAGACCTCCCATGTGGTAGACGGACACCCTAACCACTGGGCCAAGTCCACCACCTGTTGTTTATTTTTTTGTTTCGAGGAGACACTGGAGACTGAACCCAGGACCTCCCATGTGGGTAACAGATGCTCAAGTGCTTGAGCCACATTCACTCTCAGGATTCACCTCATTTGTTTTTCATTCCACAGAAATCACTGTCCTTTGTTGCTTGATATCGAGAGTCTTAAAAACCATTGTTTTGTATAGTCTGATCATTTTTTAGTTTTATTAGGTGTGAAAGTCTATAAAGTCCTTGTTACTTAATCTTATCTGAAAGTGGAAGTCTAATGTTTCCACTAAGTTTTAATTTCAGTTATAACTTCTTTTCTAGAATATCTATTTTATATATTTTCAAATATTCTTGGTTCCTGGTTCTTTTTTCATCATCTTTTCTTATTTCTTGCTCACTTTAAAATTCTCTAAACATTTTAAACACTTTAATTTCATATTCTTTATCCAATGATTCAAATAGCTGATGTTGCTAGGGCAGTAATATCCTGTTAGTTGTTTTGATGGACACTTTTTTATGTTAATTTCTTTCTTTATATATGTGATGGTTAGGCTATCGTGTCAACTCAGCCAGGTAATTGTGCCCAGTTGTGTGGTCAAACAAGCACTGGGCTAACTTTAATACAAGGGCATTTATGGACTTTATTCACCATTGATTTTACTGGAGTGGTAAATCATAGATAGATGGTTATAATTACATCAATCAGGGAGATTGCCATCAGCAGTGAGTGACGCTTAACCCAATCAGTTGACTCTCTTAAAAGGGGAAGTGATTCCAGCATAGAGAAAGAATTTCCCAGCTCATCTTTGGACAGCCAACATCTCCCAGAACTCATCAAGAATCTTTTTTGGACTTTCATCAGAGTTCGTGGTTGCAGCCTGCCTGGGGAACCATCCCCATGGCTGCGGGAGAGACTGATAAATATCTTACTCTTGACAGATATCCCTTGTCGATTGTTTCCCTAGAGAACCCTGACAAATACAATGTATTTTGTAATTTTGAATTATGAGTTAATGCTTTATCTATGGGGATGCTAAGTGGCCTAGGTTGAATATATGTCACTATAGACTTGAATTGTGTTTGCTTCTGCTATATTACATGAGGTTGTACTACTATTAGTCTCTGGACGTTTGAAAATAATTTCTTAGCTTGATGCTACTTGGACCTCTCAGTTATATTTAAATAAAATTTCTAAACCTAAAGTAGAGCAGTCTGTGATTATCAGTTCTTGGAGGAAATTATTCTTATTTTGAGCTGAGGCTGAGACTGATAAATATCCCTGTCATTTTCCTATTGCAGAGGATGAAATGTTTTGGCCCATCCTTTTCCTAAGGGTGCCTTATGCTGGTGTCTCGACGCCACTGCTTATTTGTTGGTTCAAGACTTTGTTTCCTTAGCCCACCAAACTATTAAAACTCAAACCCCTAAGTGAGGAAAATCAGCAACTTTTCCCAGAAACTATAGCCTCACTTTCAGCCTGAGTTATGACTTTTGTTTCCAACACCTTCTTAGGTTTTTGACTCAGAATTTCTCCCACTTCATCACTCAGTTATTATTTCAAAGTGTGGCTTTGTCATGTTCATTCTTCCTTTCTAAATTTTTTATTGGACTTTTTTTTCTTTTAGTATATCAAATTCACTATATTTCTAAATACAGAAGATCAGAATGGGGTCTTAAAAGCATGCATTTGACTTATTTTTTACAAAGTAAAAGTCTACCCAAATATCCACTGTTTTTATGTCTAAGTAAGAATAGATGATTGGGTTCTATTCAAGACAACAACATTTTTCTTTCTTAATATTTTTTGAGGGTGGCATCCAGGTCTGACTTCTCTTTATATATATCCACAATCCTTCTAAAGAGTAGGCATTCAATAAAAGTTGGTTAAGTTGATCCTTTTGTGGTTCATAAATATGATGAATGGGTGTTCACGCGCTTGTGTGAGATGTGCCTCCCTCCAACCTTGTTACGACGTCGGCACATTACCCGTCTGACATGAAAAAAAAAAAAAAAAAAAAAAAAAAGTTGGTTAAGTTAAATATGTGTGTATATATATATATGTGTGTGTATATATATATAAAATGATAGAATGAAGAGATGATGATGATGTGACTGACCCTTCATATAGCCAAGCCTAATTGACCCTGATTAATTCTAAGCAAAGAGGCTGGGTTTTCATCAATAATTAAAAACACTGCCTTCAAATAGAGCTGGTCATTTCTATTTAGGGAAGAGCTTGTGAGACTCAGGAACAATGTTATATATTAAGTCTCTGAGAAGGTTTGGTATACAACTACCATACAGGTGTTTCCTGTTGGAACTCCAAGTTCCCGTACAAGATCTTAGAGGACAGCTGAGAAAAAAACTTAGCCAGCTTAATTATATTTGCCCAGTGCATTACATAAATGTCATCGACCAAAAATAACATGTTTAAGTAATATTCAAGTTGAGATACAAACCTGCAGCAGTCAGGAAATTCAAAATTAAATCTGTTTTCCACCCTTTACTTGTCTCATTGTACCCAGGCAGCAACAAGGTCAGAAATTAATTGGAGACACTGCAAAACACACAGCCTGCAATATTTCAGCTCAGTGAAGTCAAGAGGAAAATTTAGTTGAATCCTTATTAGAACAGTTTACAGGAGCACATTACCATGACTATGACGTTAGAGTTGTGCTTTGATGAATGTGTCACCTACCCACGGTAATTTGTTGGGAATAATTTGAAAATGTAAGTGAACATAATTAAGCTTCTGTTTTATGGTAGTTTGGTAATTTGTCTCAGGGTGTAGTTGTCTCTTTAGATTTGACACTCTAAATGCCTAGAATATAATGGGACACATTTCAGTTACTCAGTTTTAAGTTTATTCCTGAACATCTAGGAAGAAAAAGAAGCCCCTAAAACTGACGATAAAGCAGCAATTCATATTTTATGCATACATTTCATCGATAAAATCAAAACTAAAAGATAAAATCACAATAGTAATATTATCATGAAAATCAATTGCATACAACAGTACATTCTATACTACAATGAGGCCGTTAGCCAATTCTTCCTGAAATGAAAGATGTGGCTCCCAAACTGGGATTATAAATGGCTACTTGATTACTAAAATATGTGGACAATAGTATTCCTTTGATTTCAGACTATTCTTTAGTTATTTTTATGCTTACAGTTTATAAATACCCAGAATTCCTTTGAGGCCAAACTCATTAATTTCATCAAATTTTATTTGAAACAGTGTTTCTTAGTGTTACTTGAGCTGTTTCAAATACAAAAAAAAAGTATATATTTTCTCAAGAGAGTTTAAGGGAGAAAGTATGAGGGAAACAGCTGTAGCAAATCAGATAGTACCAGGAATTTGATTTCATTCGTGCAATGCTTAATCATTTATGGTATATTAATTGAAGAATATGATTTAATTTACACTAAGGTTTCCTTTAAAAGTCAGACTGACATTATGTAAAAGTAAGTTTTACTACTCTATCAGATTTTGAAAAATAAATCCAAAGTTACTTTGGGATCTGACCTGTTGTTTATTACGGCCAGCACATGAAAGAGTTTCTCTTCCCCAGTCACTGTGTTAATTCTTTCCTCAAGAGATCTGGGATTGGGAGCATTAGGAGGTTGTGCTGTGTTGCTAGGCACATGTATGAAGTATTCAGACATTCCAGTTCTTCTAGAGACTTTACAGCTCTCTGACTTTCCTTTTAATTTTTGTCAACTGCCTTCCATGCTTCAAAACTGCAGACAAACACACAGTGAAAAACTCTTTATGGAAATGACTGGTTCCCCTGCTTCCAGGGAATCATGTAACTATTCAGTATTCAACATTTTTGGTCACAAAAAAAGAGCAAAAGCCCACCCCCAACCTGACCTGCTGCACAAAATATCTTTTGTTATCAATTTAAGTACTCTTCTGAATCCTCAAACCACCCATTGATTTTCTTTTTCCCACATGCATAATTTATGTATTCTAATTAATTTTTCATAATTTAAACAATTGTTAAAATTAGTTCCTGGTCTCTATAAATGACAAAATTAATTTTTTCCAAAACCTTCTTGAAATCATTCTTTCCTTTCTCCAATGTTATAGAGTGCAGAGACTTGAATATTTGTAGCATTCAATTGAGAAGCAGTTTTAGAATTAAGGGACTATTGTAATCTCAACTCTGGCCAGACAAAAGCCCCATACTGTGGGCAAGTCTTAGCAGAAGATCGCTTAAGGGGAAATTCTATACCACATGATATATCACTGACCTTTCTCTTCTGTCCTTGTTACACAGAGAACTGTGTCCCTCCTCTGTCTCCATTTATAGAGTATTTGACAATGACTGATAGTTTTATGTTTTTGTAGCTGTCGTTGAATTAAAATGCAGTTGCTGTTTCATGAAGTATTGGAGAACACAGAGGGAGTCTGATGGGTGTAGGAGAAATTTGCACAAAACTTTCATCTGTCAGGATACATCAAGATCCACCAGCTCAAATTATGAGTAAATTTAAGCACCTAGCTTTTGGTACATAACAAGAATGTGGAAATAACATACAGTAAAACAGGCTCTTCTGGCTCCTGGATTGAAGGGGGAGGTCAGACTAAACCATCTCCAAATTCCCTTTCTACAATTCTCTGAAATATTTCTTCCTACCACCTGAGTTGCTGACATAACCGTGAACTCCGTTTCAGACTTAGAATCGTTAAAGACACAAACTCCGTCATGTCACCTTTGTGTGGTTTTCCTGCTGTAAACTTCCTTTCTACAGTGACTAGAAACTCTTGATTATTGTCTCTATGTTATAATGCAAAAACAATATCAGAAGACTTTGAAGACTCCGCTCTAGAGATTTGGGTCAGAGGTAGGTCTAGGAACCCCAGTTCAAGAACAGATAAGGAGCTAGCATGAAAAGAGCTGGGTCAAGGCTTGAGTAGAAACACACACAGTCTTAAAATATAAAAATGTGGTCATAAGTATGAAAAGTCCTTAACCTCTGCCTCGATGCTTCTTCCCAAATTTAATAAGTCACTAAAGCCAATTGACAACTCATTACATTTCTTGAAGCTCTCCACTTCTTCAATACCCATTGCCACTACCTTGGTCTGGCCATTTCATTTTTCTTAATTCTTTCCACTGCTATTAACCAGACAACCACTCCAACTTCTCCTCATTTCTTACAGCAGGTACAATCTTCCTACTTCATAAAATTAAATGTGTCACTCTGTTGCTCAAAATTCTTTATTAGTTAATGCTTTAGTTTGCTAAAGGCTTCCAAGCCAGTATACTAGAAATGGGTTGGCTTTTACAATGGGTATTTATTACTCTAAAAGCTTACTGTTTTAAGGCCAAGAAAAATGCCCAAATCAAGGCATCAGATGATGCTTTCTCCCTATTGGCTTCTGGAGATCCTGGACTCCTGCCACATAGCAGGGCACAATGGTGGTGTCTGCTGGTCTCTGTCTTCTCCTCCGGTTGCCATTGCTTTCAGCTTCTGGCTTCCTCTAGTTTTCTGTCTGCTCTTGTGGCTATCTATCTCTGGGACCCATTTCAGCTACTGGCTTCTGGGACTTTCTCTCTCAGCTTCTGGGGGTTTCTCTCTTTTTCTCTCTTTTTCTGTGGGGCTCTGTAATTACCCATTTATAAAGGACTCCAGAAAGAGGATTAAGAACCACTCTAGGTTATGCCTTACAGAAGTAATCTCATCAAACAGTCCCACCTACAGTAGGTTTATTCCCACAGGAAGTGGACCAGTTTCAAGAACATCGTTTTCTGGAATATATACAGTCTCAAACTACCACAGCTGACTTCCATTTGCTCCTGGGATGAAGTCCAAACTTCTTAGTTGGTTCTTCAGGCCCTGTGTGAACTGGCTCCTGCTTAAGCCTCTGTGCACTTGATGCTGTGTACTGCTCCTGTAATACCCATATGTCCTCATCTGGAAAACCCTTTCCTGAACTCTGTACTTGGCCAACTCATCATCAGCACTTAGACCTCCACATAGACATCTCTTTTTGGGGGAAGATTTTTCTGATCTCCTCAGTCTGGATTACCTGCTTCTGCCATTTGTGTTTCTTTATTGTTCTTTTTGCCTTCTATCACAGTATATACAACCCTGCATTATAATTGCCAATTTAGTTGTTGCTTGTCCATTTTATACACAAAACTGAAAATTCTTTGTGCACAGGGACCTTGTTCACAGTGTTAAACCCAGGGCTTAGAATAATGCCTTACCACTAGGGTGCTCAGTAAATATTGAAGTAAAGGAAAGATGTGAAAAAGAAAGGAAGGAAGAAGGTAGGAAAGAAAGGAGGGAGGGAGGAAGGAAAGAAGGAAAGGTGGCCTAGAGAAACCAAAGGTCAAATTACATTAAGAGGATATTTATCCTTTTAAAGACAAATCAATTGGATCAGGAAATAATGCCCAAAGGAAATTAAATAGTAATACAACATTGCTTTTATCAAAATTTATCCCTGGACATTCTTATCTAATAAAATATATCTAATGTATCAGAATATCAAATTCCAACATTTTGTGATTCTAAAATCCCTCTCACAATAATAAATAACCTTGTGGATTCACTTAAAAGTTTTAAAATAATCTCCTATTTTTGTGTGGCATATGACAAAGCTGTGTTTTTTATTAAACAAAACTAATTTTTTTATTATATTAGAGAGTATATAACTGTTAATAATACTCATAATAAAGACAAATTCTTGACTTTTTCTATGTAATTAATGCATTGCGGCGGCTTGCTCGGTCGGTAGAGGTGGGGTCTGGCTGCAGACGAGGGGTCGGTCCAGCTCTGGACGAGGGGTCGGTCCCGCTTGGGACGAGGGGTCGGTCCCACTTGGGACGAGGGGTCGGTCCGGCAGCAGACGAGGGATTGGTCTCACAAGGGGTTGCGTGGTTCGGCTGACGGGGTCGCCCAGCGAAGCCGGCGACGAAGGGGTCGCCCGGAGAAGCAGGCGACGAACTGGGGACAAGGGAGGCCAGGCCCTTGTCGGGGGCTCTCAGGACTGGAGGGCGCACGGCAGAAGAACTACCGCAGAGACAAGGTAAACACACAAGTCCACTTTATTGAGGGAGAGGCAACAGTTTTATAGGGGCTGGGGAAGGCTGATTGGTCGAAGCCACGCCCTGTTCTGATTGGTTGCCAGCGAAAGGTCAGTGGGCGGTACTGGACGGGGGAGGGGTGGTGGTTAGGGATTGGCTGTCGCTGTTGCTGGGGGAAGGGGCAGGGTTTAGGGATTGGTGGCTGCTGTTGCTGGGGTGGAGGGCAGACTTGAGTTTCCCGCCCACGCCTGGCTGTTGCTGCTGTCGGGGGAAGGGAAAAGGGCAGACTGGATTTTTCCGCCCACGCCTGGCTGTTGCTGCTGTCAGGGGAGGGGAAAAGGGCAGACTGGAATTTTCCGCCCTGCGCCTGCGCAGGGAGAAAGAAGGCATCGTGTGGCGCTATCTGGGAGGAGGGGCGGCCACGGAAGCATGGCTGCCGAGAAGGGGAGACCCGAGGGCACTCTGCGCCCATGCCGAGCTTCCTTCAGGGGTGGCGGTGAGTCCGACCAGCCACCCTATTATGGGGGCAGCGGCTTGGCCTGCCACGGCCGCTCCCCCGCCGGGCCACACTTCAGCCCGAGGGGTGACCGCAATGCATGCTTATTAATTTATTTTAATTTAATTATGTAAGGAGAAAGCATTCTTTTTAAATCAATTGTTATATCATGTTTGGTTTGGGGGACTGAAGCAGATTGAGCTATGTACCACAGAAAAAAACCTTTTCTTAATCTTAATCTCATTCCTGTGGGTGTGATCCCATTATAAATAGGACCTCTGAACATGTTATGTTTAGTTAAAGTGTGGTCAACTGAATCAAAATGGGTTATAATCCTATTACTGGAGATCTTTTAAAGAATGTGCATATCTGCATGCAATCAAAGTTAAATTTTGGCTCCATGGTAATCTCAAAGAAAACAGATGAAAAATATATCCAGACAAAAATAAGAAGACACTCAATATGGTAATAATACAAGAAAGAAAATAAATCCAAAAGGAGGCTTTAGCAGAAGTGAGGGACAAAAAAGTTACAAAACATACATAGTCAATATATGAAAATGGCAAAAGAAAGACCTGTGTTATCAGTAGTGACTTTAAATGTAAATGGATTAAACTCTCCTGTTAAAAGGCAGAGTTTGGCAAAATGGATAAAAATGCATGACCCAGCTATATGCTGATCGTAAAAGAATTACCTTGAAGCCAAATATGCAACAAGGTTGAAAGTGAAAGAATGGAAAAAATATACCGTGCAAGTAGTAAGCAAAAGAGAGCTGGAATGGCTATTCTAATATCTGATAAATACACTTTAAGTAAAAAAGAGTTATAAAGGACAAAGAAGGTCATTACATACTGATAAAGGGGGTCATTTAACAGGAAGATGTCACAATTATAAATCTACATGCACCTAATAGCAAAGTCCTAAAATACATGAAGTGAATACTGACAGATTTGAAGAGAGAAATTGATGGTTCCACTCTCAATAATGGATAGAGCATCTAGTCAGAAGGAAAATAAGGAAGTACACAACTTGAATGATACACTAAACCAACTAGACCTAATCAACGTATATGTATATAACACTTCACCCAATAAAAAGAGAATACACTTCCATCTTGAGTGCACATGGATCATTCTCCAATATAGACCATATTTTGTATCGAAAACATATCTTAGTAAATTAAAAAAATATTGAAATCTTACAATGTATATTCTCTGTCCACAAGGGAATGAAGCTAGAAAACAATAACAGAGGGAGAAATGGAAAATTCACAAATATATTGTAATTAAGCAACATACTCTTAAACAACTAATGTATTAAAGAGGAAATCAGAAATGAAATTAGGAAATATCCCAAGGCAAATGAAAATGAAAATCCACCATACCAAAACATATGGGATGCAATGAAGGCAGTGCTGAGAGGGAAATTTATAGCTTTAAATGCTTACTTTAAAAAAGTACCAGAGACCTAATCTCAAAACTGGAAGAACTAGAGCAAGAAGAGAACAACAGAAGCAGAAGCAAAGAAATAAGAAAGATTAGAGTAGAGATAAATGAAATAAAATACAGAAAAAAAAAAAAAAGAGAATGGACAAAACCAAAAGTTCTTTGAAAAGATCAACAAAATCAAGAAAACTTTAGCTAGACTGACAAAGAAAAAAAAGAGAGAGGACACAAGTAATAAAATCAGAAGTGAAAAGGGGGACATTATTACCTGCCCTGCTGAAATAAAAAGGACTATAAGTGGATATTATGACCAACTGTATGCCAATAAATTAGATAACCTAGATGACATGGACAATTTCATAGAAACTACCTAACTGGCATGAGAAGAAATAGAAGAGTTCAACAAACAAATTACTAGTAAAGAGATTGACTCAGTAATCAAAAACCTTCCTACAGTGCAAAGCCCAGGACCAAATGGCTTCACACGGGAATTCTACCAATCATTCAAGAAGAATTAACTCAATTCTGCACAACTCTTCCAAAAAAGTGAAGAGGATGAAACACTCCATAACTCAATCCATAAGGCCAGCCTCACCCTCATGACAAAGCCAGATAAAGATACCATGAGAAGAGAAAACTACAGACCAATATTTCTTAAGAATATAGGTGAAAAATTCTCAAAACACTAGAAAACCCAAACCAAGAACATACTGAAAGAATTATATACCATGATCAAGTGGGATTTGTCCCTGGTATACCAGGTTGTTTTCACATAAGAAAGAAAACCAGTCAATGTAATATACCACATCAGCAGACAGGAAAACTATAAGATAAGGACCAAATCTTTATTAAAGTTGATTGAAATTTAATTATGCGTTATGGTATCAGAAACAGATAAAAGCTGCTTTCATGGATTTGGAATTTCTTCCCTTAGAGCTAAAAACTTACCAGGTTTATGTTTATAATTTTGTGTTTTAATGACAAAATAAGAGTGGAAGTATTATTCTAAAAACCTCACATTGCAAGTGACGTTGAGCTGTATTTCTCCAAAGTAAACTACCAAATTGAATATGACTTTTACCATATTTTCTCTTTCTAAGGTGGTTTAAGGTACTAGTTTAAGATACTAGTGACAGCTTGATCTCAACTAAATGCAATGTATGGACACAAGGATCTTGACTCAAATAAACAGTAAAAATAAAATTCATAAGATAATCAAAGAATTTTGAACAATGATATGGAAATACGAAAATATCAAGGCATTAAGGCATTATTATTCCTTTTAAGATATAAATTAGCCTTTTCTACCAGAGATTAATATTGTGATATTTATGGATAAAATATGCCATATTTATTGGATGAAAGACCTAAAATATTGGCGAGATAAAAAAGAAACAAAACTAGCAATGAGTCAATAATGGTTAAATGTGGTAATGGATATATTGGATTTTATTTTCCTGTTCTCTCTAATTTTGTATATACTTGAAATTTTTAATAATAATAAGGTTTATAAAATTCACTTCTTTCCAACCCCACTGCTGCCACTTAGTCAATGCCCGCATCACCTCTCACCTAGGAGACATATGAAACAACCTCCTGATTGCTCTCGTAGCATCCCTTCCTCAACCTACCTTCTCCATAGCAGTCAGAGTGGTCATTTAAAACTGGAGTCATATCCTGTCTTCTTCATCCATCAATCTTTAATAACCTGCCCTAAGTGGCTCATCATAATACCTGAACCCCTGATTCAGAAATGCAGGGTCCTTCAGAATCTGGATCCAACAAATCTCTTCGATCGCATCTTATACCAGTCTCCTTGATGCTCACAGCCCTCCGGTCACCCAAAGTTCTTTCTCTCCCTCCCGCATGCCGTGTTTCTTCCCATTTCAGAGCCTTTGCCCCAGCAATCCCCTCTGCCTGACAGGCTCTTACTGCAGGCTCCCACAGTGCCAACTTCTTTTCCTTATTCTGGCTTCAGAGCGGACCCTCTTGAAATGGCCACACTAAGGGAGATGTTCCATCATTGCCTATCACATGACCTTGTTTCTTTCTATCATTTTCTCACTAACATTTAAGTAAGTAATTTGTTCATCTATTACCCCATCTTTCTACCAGAAAGTAAGCTTTATTAGAAGAGGGCCCTTTTCTCCTCTTTTCTGCCCTGTGCCTAGAGCTGCCACTCAAGTCATATTATTTGAATAAATCAATAATTTAATTTTTGTAAGCTTTATATTTTCTTTACCATTCTACAGAGTTTTTGTTTCAATGAGTCTGTGGTTACAGAAATAGAACATGAACGAGTTGATCTCTCAATTTTATAGGCATGTGACTTAGGAAATTAACCCTTCCCAAGCCTCTGTCTATTCCTCTGTAATATGAGAATACTAGTAGGTTGTGAGCATTAAATAAAAGTTTACCCCCTAGCCTGTGGTAGTCCAAGCAACTGGCCTCCTAACCAGTTTGCACATTGATTCCAACTCATTCTTCACACTGTACCCAAGATTTTCTTAACAAAAAGTAAATCATGTTATGCCTACATTTGAAAACCTTTAACAGCTTGCCATTGCTCACCTGCAAGCCCCAGTGTGGTCTGGCTTCTTTCCACATCTCCCGCCCCCTTTTTGGAATTGTTCCCACTACTCACGCTGTGGCTCAGATCCTTCATGAACTGTTGTCTTTCCGTGACACCCATTCTTTCCTCTTCCTTCAGTTCTTTCCTCCTCATCCTTCACATTGCAACAGTTTGTCACACTAAGTCAGGACTCCTGGTGCTCCTAGCACCTCTAACTATTATTAATAGTGTTTATCACATTTTAAATTACATATACTTTATTTATTTAAGTTACATACATTATATTATCAATATCTGTCTCGCTCACTAAATTGTAAATTCTGTGAGAGCAAGGACCACTTGTTATTACTCATCCCTTATATTTTAGTACCTATCACAGTACCTGGGCACAGTCCTGACTCAGTACATAATTATTGAATGAACGCCTGGAAGAATGAATGAATGAATACTATGTCTTGGCACATATGAAGCCCTCAATTAAGCATGTTTTTTATAATATTGAAAGTGGTGGTAGTTCTCTTAGTATGAAATAAGAGGGTCAGGAGAAGGAGGCCATGCAAACAGATCTCTGAATTATTCACGTGTCTTAAATTCCTCAGTTGCAGGTAAGGAACTGGAGTGTGGCTTCCCACACATCCACTCTCACCCTGTGGCTAATAGCTTGGATTTGACAGCCTGATTCTCATTTCCTCTATTTTTGACCCTGCTATGGCACTCTAACTCAGTGGTTCTATGTTTCTTATTAGTTTCACTTTCTATTTGCTTACTCAGTATAATACCACATCCCAATTTCTATGATTTCATCTCAGCATAGTAACCAAAAATGATTTTCTTCTGATGATCTCCTGGCTTTCTAACTTTGCCCTAAACTTTAAGTATCCTATAGGCACCTCATCATTAATAGAATTAAAAAGTAGAGTAATAGAAACAAAGCACAATATTCTCCTTCTGTAGAATAGAGCAGTAGGAATGTTGCCCTGTTTCTAACACATTATGTAGATAGTAAAATCACACTGGTATATTTCATAAAATTATGTTATCTATAACCCCTATTTGGTTCACTGACAATAATTTATTGGATGGGGGGGTTCCTATAATATTTGTGTTTAAATTTTTTTGGTTTCCCATCTACCTTAAATTGGTCCTTACTGAGTGTCATTCCTTTTTTTGTGATGAACCAATTTTGTCAAGGTCATCACATATTTTATTCCTAGTTTCCAGACATTAGCACTGCCACTTAGTTTAGAAGTATCTGCAAATTTGATGAGCAAATTCCCAATTATATTTCATATTAATTCTATTCACTGAAATTACTATGAGTTAGATGAGAATGCCTGCCTAAAATTTGGAGGTCAGTTTTTTTTAAAGATTTCAAATATTTGAAAATGAGATTGAAGAGTCATTGGATAATAGTATTATTACATAGCAGTATTATTATTCTCTCTAGAAATGCATCTGAATTCAGATACTTAAATCTAAACCAGACATAACTTAAGAAATATTATTTAAATAATAATTCTGTTATTATCTATAGGGTAAGGATATGTGGCATATGATGTGCTTTCTTTTCTTACCCAATGGTTGTATGATCCTTTATTTATAGACGTTATAGGATTTTCAGTCTGTAAATACAATTCAATTGCTCATATCCATTTATTCTTCTATTTTATGTACAGCCATTTCCATTCCAATGCAGCATACTGATTTAGCATTCTTTTTAAATACCATTTTAAAATCTTAAATGTATAAAAGGAAATAGACGTAACATTCCAATGCTGACTTATGTATATATCCACTTGAAATTAATATAGAAAGCACAATAAGTTGCTCCATTCTCTTCAAAATGATTGTCATGTCCTTGATAAGGAAGCGAGAAGCCAAATTGCATGCTGGGATATTGTGTCTTGAAAACAGTCCATGTTTTCATCCGAAGAGTCATCTGAAGAGATGCATGGACAGCTGCAGACCCGTCCTGTTGCTGAGAAGAGCCTTCTACGGAATCCTGATGAGGCGGCCTTCTGAGGCCCAGGGAGTAATGGCTGACCCCTGACCCCGCCTGACAGCCAGCTCTCTTGTCATCCCACTGAGCAACAAGTCAAATTAGGCTATAATTACTCTGCAGACAACGGCTGCAATTACACATTCAAGTCACTAGATCTGGCAGGAGGGAGATGATTGTGGCTGGAAGGGAATGAGGGGAAGTCAAAAAGTCACAAGACAAACCGCTTTTTGATACTTTTCTCCAAAACATGGCTGTAATGTGCAGGAGGAAAAAGAATCAAATCACACTGGACAGCAATCATTCCCTTATTCAAAATACCATAAAGACATTACTTTCATAGATGCTAGCAGACTTGATATACCAAAGGCTGTTTGTATAGCAAATAAAAGGAAGGACAGCTGTGGTTCCCCAAAACTCTCTACAGAGTTTGACCTAAAGTAAGGGGGAAATGGAAACGAGAAATGAGTTTATATGGCTACGAGTTTCTAAAAAAGAGTCTGGAGGCTGGCAGAAGGATTGCCCTCATGCACAACTGAGCAGAGTCAGAGAGACAGATAAAGCAGATACAACCCCCAGATATTGGTTCCTTTGAGGGCTAAAGAGACCCATGGGAGTTATGGTCATGGCCGATGGGGTTAACTACCAGGGCAGATGGCCCCTCTTTGGAAATGGTGTTTATGTGTGATGAATCTGGACTCAGATGGGATCTCCCTTCATAAGACTTTCATGCTAATGTGCTGGAGGTGCAGTTAATGTTGGGGTTTAAGATATATTTAGGGGATTTGAATCTCTGGACTGACAATGTGATAGCCAGATCCTGAGCCTCAACAGACTCCAGCACCTACAATCTGATTTATTGGACTTACCACACTCAGCTAAGATGGAGTTGAAGAAGGACAACCACCACACCATGGAGCCTAGAGTGATTACAACTGAAAATGGGAGGATTGCATCCAGCATCCAGGTGGAATCTGACCCTCCTCTTGACATAGAGGTGCAATGGACACAACCAATCCAATGTCCACATAGAAGAGGTGGCATTGGATTGGGAAAAGTGGACATAATGGACAAAGGGTATGGGGAAAGGCAGGAAGAGATGAGAGGTGGAGGCGTCTTTGGGACATGGAGCTGCCCTGGATGGTGCTTCAGAGGTAATCACCAGACATTGTAAATCCTCACAGGGCCCACTTGATGGAATAGAGGAGAGTATGGGCCATGATGTGAACCAATGTATATGAGGTGCAGAGGTGCCCAAAGATGTACTTACCAAATCCAATGGATGTGTCATGATGATGGGAACGAGTGTTGTTGGGGGGGGGGAGAGGGGGGGTGGGGGGGTGGGG
Organism: Dasypus novemcinctus; assembly: GCF_030445035.2. Lineage (NCBI taxonomy): Eukaryota > Metazoa > Chordata > Mammalia > Cingulata > Dasypodidae > Dasypus > Dasypus novemcinctus. The sequence continues at coordinate 59,662,355 of NC_080687.1, forward strand.
TTGAATGGGACCTCACATATATATTTTTAATGTAATATTATTACAAAGTCAATAAAAAATAAAAAAATTAAAAAAAAAAAAAAGACAACTTACTGATAAAAAAAATAAATAAATAAATAAATAAATCCAAACTTCAAGCTCTTTCACTCTTGAAAAGCCATACACAATACCTATGCTTTCTTAACTATACTTTCTTGGACCCAATAGCCAGTTCTAACATTTATCTTCATTAAATTTCATCTTGTTCATTTCAGTCTAATGATGCTCATTTTCAGTATCATTGTAGATCCTGATTCTGTTACACAAGATATAATAAGCACCCAATAAAATGCTATTAATGGAATTAATTAAGTAAAACTATCAGCAATGCAAATTAATGATTCATAATTACATATCAATAGGTTAAAATGGTATTATTAAAAATTTTATGATTGTGCATGGCTTCCATTTTCATTCAAGGAAGACAATGCAACTGAACAAAACAGAGCCCAGATCGAACTATACATCATCCTCTGTAGTGATATTAATCCAGTGGTAGAGAATATGTTCTTGGAGTTACAGAAACTTTGGTCATATATTGTCATCTTTTTTTGTTAGTTGAGTGATCTCAGAAATGTTTAACGGATCTCTCTAAACCCACAGTTTCCTCATCTTTAAAATGGGATAATGATAGTGTATCTTTCATGGAGTATACTAAAGATTAAATGAGGCAATGCATGTCTTTAGCACAATGCTGAGCACATAGGAAGTGCTCAATAAATGATAGCTACTATAGTATTACATGAATGCTCTTTGAATAACATTGCTCAACCCATTTCAAATCTGTTTCATTGCCCTTTAGTCAAATCCATATTTTTTTCAACTTTTCCATGAAAATCTCACAATAAAACTTGTCAAATGTCTTGCTAATGCACATTTGCCATATATGTTTATATATTCCTAATCAATCAATCAATTAACTCCATGAAAGATGCATATGAATTTGGTCTGATATGACTCTTTCCAAATGTTTCAGGGAATCCAGTAATATTCATTTTCCTTTAAATATTTATTCCAGATTTCGCCTGGTATGCAAAACTTTTAAGTTATCTGTTATTCAACTTCCTCCCATAAAATTCTTTTTCAACTGGCTTTCTTCTTCTAGAATCGAGAGTAACTGTCCAGCTTGTATGAATACATCAACTAGCAGAATTAATTTATACATTGATTTCAGTGCAATGAATTTATCTCTAATACAAAAGATTCCAGGACTTGAGGATATTTAAGATTACATACTCAGGTAAATACAGAAATAGATTGTTTATATTAGTCATTTGCCAACAGCACTCAAAGAAATACATGAGAAAATATCAGTGTCATGTAGTAGAGAGGACTCCAGCTCAGAATGCCTGTATTTAACTACTAACTTTCATTGATTTTAACATTATTTAAATTTGAAGCCTCATTTTTCTCATATACAAAATGAAATAGATGTTTAAATAAGATGTAATTGAAATAAATATTAATGACAAATTAATAATTATTATGTAATTACTGAAGTTTCATCCAGCTCCAAAATTTTATCTTTGATTTTATAAATTTCATTGATAAAACAGTTCAGAATTCATCAAGCACAAGCTAGCAGACATCTTCTACTTGGTCCAAAAATGAAATATCAGTGTTAACACATCCTTCCCTGACCACTTAAGAAAACATACTAATGTATTAGGTGCAAAAGTAACTGTGATTTTGCATTGTTGAATTTTGCTGTTTGATATTGGCATATATTCTTAAATAAACGTGGTTATGTTATACATCATTTTAGTGTGCCTTTCTTGCTTTATGTTTTTTTGCTAATGACATTACTTGCTGTTTGTTTTATATTTATTTTAGACTATGGAAATGATGTTAGACAAACAGCAAATTTGAGCAGTTTTCTTATTTGAGTTCCAAAATGGGTCGTAAAGCAGCAGAGAACTATTAACGAAAGTACAGTGCAGTGGTGGTTCAAGAAGTTTTGCAAAGGAGACAAAAGCCTTGAAAATGAGAAGTATAGTGGCCAGTCATTGGAAGTTGACAACCACCAATTTAGAACAATCATGGAAGCTGATCCTCTTAAACTACTCGAGAAGTTGCGGAAGAATTCAGCATTGACCATTCTACGATCTTTCGGCATTTGAAGCAAATTGGAAAGGCAAGATAGCTCGATAAGTGGGTGCCTCATGAGGTGACTGAAAATGTTTAAAATCATCGTTTTGAGGTGTCATCTTCTCTTATTCCATGCAACAACAATGAACCATTTCTTAATCAGATTGTGATGGGCGATGAAAAGTGGATTTTATAGACAATGGATGTTGACCATCGTGGTTAGACAGCGAAGGAGCTCCAAAGCACTTCCCAAAGCCAAACCTGCATCAGAAAAGGTCATGTTTGGTGGGCTGCTGCTGGTCTGATCCACTACAGTTTTCTGAATCCCAGTGAAAGCATTACATCTGGAAGTATGCTCAGCAAATCGATGAAATGCACCCAAAACTGCAATGCCTGCAGCCAGCAGTGGTCAACAGAAAGGGCCCAATTCTTCTCCAGGATAACGACCAACCTCACATCACAAAACCAACACTTCAAAAGTTGAACAAATTGGACTAGGAAGTTTTGTCTCATTCACCATATTCACTTGACCTCTTGCCAACTGACTACCACTTCTTCAAGCATTTTGACAAATTTTTGCAGGGATATTGCTTCCACAATCAGCAGGATGCAGAAAATGCTTTCCAAGAGTTCATTGAATCCCAAAGCATGGATTTTTACACTACAAGAATAAACAAACTTAATTCTCATTGGCAAAAATGTGTTGATTGTAATGGTTCCTATTTTGATTAACAAGGATGTATTTGAGTCTAGTTATAATGATTTAAAATTCACAGTCCAAGACCACAATTTCTTTTGCACCAACCTAAATAGAAAGACAACAAAAATTACCATTTGAGAGTAAAAGGAGAAAAACATATTGATTTCTTAATTGCAAAGCATCCGTCCATTAATCTCCACCACTCTTCTGTTGTGATTCTTTATATTTCAAGAAGTAAACTCTAATACTTATCCTTCCCCATCCACCTTATCTACTTTCCACCCCTTCCCTGCCACTTCTCTAGCTGCAGAAAAATCTGAATTTGTGGAAAACAGTACAGCATGATTCAATGAGAACCTGGGTCAAAGTAAAACTGGATGAATTGTCATTTCTTTAAAAAAAAAAAGTGATGTTGCAGAACTTTCCACTCTCATTACTACACTGAATTCTCTATGGAAGACAATGGCCTCTTTCTTGAAGGAAATTAAAGCTTATCTGTTCAGTTTATTGACTCTACCACTAGTACAACTGAGACATCTATGAAAACCTGCAAAGCTGGGGGAAGGCCATGAACACTACAGATATACAAGATAGAAATTGCAGATAAACCAAATTATTATTTAATGCTCCATGGTCACTTAATAAAGTACATTTTTATGGAATTTCTATTCTATATCATGCACTGTGCTTTGAACTATGAATAAAATGATCATAAGACAAGAGCTCTGTCTTTAAAGCTTACAATCTAACAAAAGGACTTATAATGTCTCTTATGGAATGTGACTGGCAAAATTGGCATTTATATTTTGCTATAAATTGGAAAAAGATTATTGACTTAGATGAGGCCTTTATTGGTGGCAAGATTATTCTATTATAAACATGCAAAGTCCATGTAGACTACAAAGAAAAGAAAAGAAATCTAACCTACAAATTGTTCAAAACAAAGTATATTTAATTTCCTTGTCATATAATTTTTGGGGCTGCTGCTCAAATTTGAAATCAATGGAAGATGAAATCTGATAAATTTTAAGATATTAATGGCATCCTCTTTAGTCTTAAAGATTAGGCCATATTTTAAGATAATATTAATAACTAATGAAGAAGATTGAAGTATTATTAATCATTTCATACACAAAATACGTTCATATGCTGTGTAACAATGAGATTTTTAAATGTGTGAATTCCTTGATAGCACACATGAACATATTTTGTAGCCATGTAACCAAATAGTTACTAAGCCCATACTATGCACCAGGAATGTTTTATGCAACATGCTCGAAGAGGTCACAGCTGAATGAGAGAAAGACATGTAAATACATTGCATAAAAAGAAATCATTACAATATTATGACGCTCTGTGGTAAATACTTTATTCAGATATGTTCAAAGTAGTATAACCTTATAGCTTGCCTCCAGTTGTTTGTTATTATAAATTACACGGTGAAACACACCTCTGGGCACAATGTTTTCTCTATTATTTCCTAATGATCCATCCTCAGAAATAGAATTACTGGATCACAGGTATATTTTGAGACTTCATACATTTAAAATAACTATGCAGAGTAAGATGAATAAATACTGCACTGAAAAATCCAGAGATGTGAATTCTAATCCTAGCATTTTTAAAAATTGCTCTGCAAATGTAGTCAAATGAGTTCATCGCTCCAGTTATCAGTTTCCTTGCCTATAATATAAGAAGGCTAAAGCAAATTATTTAAGGGTACCTATTTTGGTTATCTAATACTGCATAACAAATCACCACAAAATATATTGGCCTGAAACAATGATCATTCTGTTATTTGTCATGATTCTTTGGATTGACAAGCTCAGCTGTATGTTTCTTCTGCTGGTCTTCCCTGGTGAGCCTTATGCAGATGCAGTCAGATGGGGGCTGCTTATTCAATATCCAGGATGGAATATCCAAGATGCTTCATGCATGTGCCAGGGACAATTGAGCTTGTTTGGACCTGGCTTTCTCTATCCTTGTCTCTCTCCACACAGACTCAGGATGTGTCCTCTTCATATGGCCACTATACATGATATTGCCATTTTGTTCTCTTTAGCAGGAGAGTGGGACTTTTTGTTATGGTAGCTCAGGCTCTCAGAAGTGCAAGCACAGCACCACTTCTACCCCCACTTTATAGGCTAAAGAGAGTCACAAGTTCAGCCCAGCTTCAATGTGAGAGGACAACATAAGGGCATGAATATCTCGATACATGGCTCATTAGGGGCCATTCTACCACACTGGAAGAGAGTTCTAGGATTTTCATTATTTTCATTTTAATTAGAGAAGGTGAATGCTGTGTTCCAATATACCACCCTATTATTAGCATCTTGCATTGGTGTGATTCATTTGTTGCAAATTATGAAAGAACATTTTTATAATTGTACTACTAACTCTATTCCATGGTTCACCCTAGAATTCACTGTTGTTGTACAGTCCTACAGATTTTCTTTTTTCTTTTACATTTTTATTCTGGTAACATATACAACCCCAAATTTTCCATTTTAACCACAAATATGTATTTCAGTGCTCTTACTTACATTCACAGTGTTGTGCTACCATTACCATCACCCATTACCAAAACTTCTCCATCATTTCAAATAGAAACTCTGCACAATTTAAGTATTAACTTCCCATTGCCCCCTACCCCAGCCCTCTGTAACCAGTATTCTAGTTTCTGACTCTAGGAATTTCCTTATTCTAGTTATTTAATATCAGTAAGAGTATACAATATTTATCCTTTTGTGTCTGGCTTATTTCACTCAACGTGATGTCTTCAAGGTTGATCTATATTGCGGCATGTATCAGAACATCATTCCTTTTTAGGGCTGAATAATATTCCATCGTGGACACTTGGGTTTTTTCCATCTTTTAGCAATTGTTACTAATTCTACCATGAATATCAATGTGCAAATACCTGTTCATTAAATTTGCATTCCATGTATGTCAAGTTTTAATATAGACTAAGTATCAGATTAGGGGGAGTGTGGTGAGAGTCTATTATGAAGAATGTTCATTTCATCAGAGCTATCAATTTTTTAACCCTCTGGGGGAAAATAGAAAGTGCAATCTGTAATGTTATTCAGATAACTAGGCCACATTTATGTCAGCCATCACCTTCACAGAAGATGCAAACACATAGATATAACCTTCCCACACACCAAGGAGAACCCCTGTTAGGATACTAGACAGTGTCTAAGAGTAATCGAGTTTCCTCACGTGGAGTTTAGAAGAAAGTAAATCTGACTGAATTTTACTGATCCTCCATGTGATTGGAGAAATAAAAAAATATATTAACCAAAAATTAATCTGCAGAGAAAAGCAAAATAAGTTAGCTTTGCTTACCCTTCCCTAATAAAAGATTATACTTTTTACAGTAGATTAATTTTGTTACCTGATAGCTCAAGTTGTACCCTAAGCCTAACAGAACTGAGACTGCCAGCCTATGATAAAACCAAATGACCATTGTTACAAAGAACAAAGTCAGACTAAACAATGTTTTATTAATCCTCAAAGCCAAATTGCATATACTTGAGAAGAATATCCATTCTCTCCCACAGTATGGAAAATGGCAGCTTTTTTATTAAATCTATCTCTTAAAACTTAAACATTTGTTCCTTCTCTGTGCTGCCTAACAGTGAGAGTAGAAGCTTCTGAAGTGTTTTATTTATTTATATGGCATTTGCCTTGACGTTTCCCAAGTAATAATACATAGTAACAGAGACAGATGAGAGTTCTGTATCATCCTTTTCCTCAGGGCAAACCAAGCATGAATAGGCCTCTAATGAAAAAAAATCCACAGAGCACGACAATAAATAACAGGGAATAAAATAGAGGGAAACAGTTCTCAAGCACCACCTTTGAAAATACAGAACAGAACAGATGTTCTCCAGAAAGCCAGGAAGACCTCTTCAACTTTTACATTATATAGTAGGTTTTAGCTTCATTACTTAACTATTTCCCACTAGCCAGACTACTTCTAAATCTGATAGCACTTTCTTTTATTTCCAGATATAGCCATGACTTCAGTGGTGCATTATTAGTAAAATGGTATTTGTTCCTAAGTGGCAGCTGAAATACAGGGAGATTTTCAAATAAAATATAAACACGATTAATCAAGACACTCTTATCTCCTGCTAAGCAATTACTGATTTATTAAACAAATGCCTTATGAGTGCCAACTATGTGCCAGACATAATGTTAGATCCTGGGAGTACATGTGTGAATGAGACATGGTTTCTGCCCTCAGAAAACTTTAATCTAGAGGGGGATATAGACCACTAAGCTGGCCAGAGCTTAAAGAAGTGGTATCAAGCCAGTGTAGCACTTCATAGAAGGATATGAAGTTTAGGCTGAGATCAGAAAGATGCAGATGAGTGGGTCAAGAAAATAGGGGTGAGGACAGAGAGCAAGAGAAGGTGGCTGTCGGGGCACCTGTCCTCAGGAGAATTTTCCAAGCAAAGGGACAGCAAGTGTGAACACCTTAAGCATTAAAGATGGCATTCAGAGTCCTTTAGTCCTCTGGGATTCAGAATTTAACACCTACCCGTCTATGCTTTTTAATACTTGATTATATATAATAGGAATCCTAAATGTGCCCTAAACATCCTGCCAGTGTGTGATGTCCTTGGCATTTGTATCCTTATATACATAACTCATGTTTCACCAGGACATCAGCTTGTCCCACTTGCTCCTAAAAAAAGACCTCTAGCTTTCCACAAGGCCCAATCTCTCACCCTGTGCAGTTATTTCTGGAGGTCTTCAGAGGGAATTACAGTTGTCCTCACAGATCAATGGTCCTCAACCGGGGTTGATTTTGCTCCTCAGGAGATTTGGCAATGTTAACAATGAGACATTTTCAATTGTCACAATTGGAAGGGTGATTCAAGCATCTATTGGCTAAAGGCCAGAAATCCTAAACACTCTATAAAGTTCAAGACAATTCCCCATAACAAAGACCTATCTAGCCCTAAATGACTGTGCTGTCAGCCATCATGGGAACTTCTGGAGTGATTATGTAAATCTAAACATGGGACCTATTCTTACCTGATAGTCTATCTAGGGGTTGTTTCAAGCTACTTCTCCAGACCCCAGGGCTACTGGTCTCCCCTTCTTTGTTCTTAAGTGACCTTTAATAGAAGACTTTAAGAAAGATTCACCACTGAAGGTCCCAATCCAGATGGTGAGTGAGATGCTTCAGGACTCTGTTTCCTCCATACACACAGAAACTTTGAGCAACTAGCAAGATCAGGCAAAAACATCTTCCTCAAAGCTACAGAAAACAATGAAAGAATGTTGCAGTAGTAACAGGGCAAGTACTGAATAAAGAAAAAACTACTTAAAAGTGGTAGGATCTCATGGCACCCTGGCTGGCCCTTCCACCCACAGGCTCAGCACAGAGCCACAGAGCCTGCCCACATTCTCAGTGCATGGATCCTGGTCTTGGTTCCAGAGGGAGCAGAGTAATCTTTGTGCACATACTGGGAGCATGTACGTCTGGCCCAATCTGTCTGGCAGTGGCCAGAGGAACTCTCCATACCAGAACTAGCTTTCCATGTAGAAGGTGGCTCATGGAACTCTTCTACTTTTCTATGGGAGAGCAGTAAAGTCATGATGCCTGGGACCAAGGATTGGTGGCTATAGGGCATACAGTGCAGTGCCTGAGACTACAAAAAAAAAAAAAAAAGTTCCTTAGGCAAGAATGATATCTGTATCTAGATAAATGGGGGCATTCTTAGGGACATATGTGCATGCCCAACAAGATATGTGCAGAAGGGTAAAAAAAGGATGCCTCTATGATTTGGTCTGGATATATTTTCTAAACTCAATGAATGGATAAGCTCTCACTTGTGTGAGAGCACTCACACAAGTCAACCTGAGAAATATGGTTGCTGTTGCTCTTTTCTTCTTCTTTTTTTCTTTTGTTAACACTAGGTATTTAAGGAAAGCTCTGTCATAACACTAGCTGGATACAAGCTTAAGGAATAGACACTTTAAATTCTGATCCAGGAATAGCATATTAAAGTATCAAAATGTCCAGGTGTCAACAAAAGATTGCAAAATTTACATGGATGAAAAAAAAAACAGGAAGTAATGGCCAAAGAAGGAAACTAAAACATTAGAAACTATCAATGAGGAGGACCAAACCTAGAACATACCAGACAAAGACTTTTAAAAAATGGTCTTAAATATGCTCAAAGAGCTAAAAGAAAACATGAACAAGTAAAGGAAATCAGGAAAATGATAGATGAACACAAAGAGATAATCAATAAAGAGGTGAGAATTATTAAGAGGAACAAACAAACCTGAAGACCACAATAGCATAAACTAAAAACTCCCTGGAGAGATTCAACAGCAGATTGGAGTGGGTAGAAGAAAGAATCAATGAACTTGAAAATAAGACAACTGAAAGTATCCACTCTGAGGAGCACAAAGAAGAAAGAATGAAGAAAAGTGAACAGAGCCTGCGAACCTGTGGGATATCATCAAACATATTGCCATATATGCATGTGGGGATCAATCCCAGAAATAGAGAGAGAGAGAGAGAGAGAAAGGGGCACAGAGACTATGCACATAAATAATGGTTGAAAAATGTTCTAAACTTAACATCTATGATGTTCAATGGATTCCAATCAGGGTAAATCAAAATAGACCCACTCCACTGAATATTATAATCAAACTGTCAAATGCCAAAGATAAAGAGGGAATTCTGAAAGCTGCCAGAGAGAAGCAATGTGTCACATACAAAGGAGCTTCAATCAGATTAAGTGCTGATTTCTTATCAGAAACTAAAGAGGCAAGACGTCAATGGGGTCACCTATTTAAAGTGCTGAAACCAAAATACTGCCATCAAAGAATTTTACATCCAGCACAGCTGTCTTTGAGTTTCTATTTGGATTGATCATAAAGTTTTGATAATGAGTGGTGGTGATGCTAATCAACTGCACTGAATTACTTGAATGTGTTTAAAATGAGAAATTTAGATTGTATATATGTTACTAGAATAAAAATTAATAAAACATAGGACTTTGCAACACAAACTATGAACTCTATTGTAAACAATAGATTATAATTAATAGTACAATTATTTTAAAAAAATGTTCTTACATGAATTGTAACCAATGTACCACATTAATGCAAGGTATTAGCAATAGGATGATAAATAGGAGCTCTGTACTTTATGCATGATTTTTCTATAATACTACAACTTCTCTAATTTAAAAAAAAATTTTTGGGAGAGATTAAGACATTCCCAGGTAAAAGCTCAGGGAGTTCATTGCCATGAGACAGGCCCTACAAGAGATGCTAAAAACAGTTGCACAGGTTGAAAGAAAAGGACACTAGAAAATAGACTGAAGCTGCTAAAGAAATAAGCATCTTTGGTAAGTCTAATGACTTATATGTAATGACTTATATATATTATATAGTACTACTCTATTTTTTGTTTAAAACTCCATTTTTTTCTTCCTACAGGATCTAAGAAGCAAATACACAAAATGTATGAGAAATCAGTGGTTTTGAACACATAATGTACAAATATGCAATTCATGATAAGAACTACATAAAGATGGGGTGATGGAGGGTATGGGAATGTAGTTTGTGTATACCACTGAAGTTAAGATGCTATCTAATAAACAAGGGTGTTATAGATTTAGGATGTTAAGTTTAGCCTCATGGTACCGACAAAGAAAATATCAGAGAATGAAAAAGCTTATAGAGACAGACATTAGAGTACAAGTTGCCAGGGGCAGGAGATGGAGAATGGCAAGTTAATGCATAATGAACTTAAAGTTTCTGTTTGGGGAGAGAGGTAAGTTTTAGAAAAGAAAGATAATGAGGGTACAGCAATATTGTGAATGTGATTAATCCCACTAAATGTCATGCTTGGGAGCAGTTGAGATGGGGAGCTTATATTATATATATATATGCTTCCCGTGATTTAAAAAAAAGAGCAATTAGAGTCAATGGTAATTAAATGTAAAACATAATCCTGGATGGGATCTAATAATGGAGAAGAAAATGTCCAAAAGGACATTTTTGAGACATATGAAAAATTAGAATATAGATAAAAAACTATATATCAATGTTAATTGTTTGGAAGTTGGTAACTGTAATCAAGGTGGTTACATAAGTGAATATTTTTGTTCATGGCAGTATTAGGTGTTCAAGGAGCATGATGCATAAAATGTATACTCAAGTGTTCAGAAAATGGATTGATAAATAGACAGATAGATGGATAGATGAATAGAATAATATGGTGAATGTGGCAAAATGTTAAAATTGAGGGATCTGGGTATCCAAAGGGAAATGAGAATGTTGGAGTTTTCTATATGGGATTTGTATTATTTTTGTAACTATCCTGTAAGTTTGAAAGTATTTCAAAATAAAGAGTGAGAAAAAAAAAAAAAAGAAGAAGAAGAAATTCATCAGCGTATTACTGATGCCATCTTGGATTTCTGGACTCTGCCCTTTCTCCAATGAAACCCATAGTTTTCACTCCCAGAGGAGTTGTTTGTCCTGGGTACCTGCAGTTCCTACCAGGCAATATGTCTCCAAGGGTGATTTAAGGTGTACAGTAATAATGTATTCCTTAGTAGATTCCATCTTAATGCTTTATATCTACTATTTTATTTATTTCTCAGAGAAAAATGGTGTTTTACTTTTTTACAAAGTAAACTGTTAATGCCAAGAGAGATCAAGTTGTACAGATTATGAAAGAATAGAGTTCTAGGTTAGAGCCAGTTCTCTCTGACTGCTAAACTGTATTTTCAATAAATGAACTAAGCAGCACATAACCTGGCCAGGTAACCATGGTCCTATCTGGTTGACCAAATTTGACCAAGTTAATCAGGTCTTATCAAGATTGAACTTGGCTGTGCCCTGTGGACATAATGAGACCCTTCTCACATTCCTTAATCCCTCATCCCAGAAGAGATCCAGTTTAACAAAACATTAACAAATAATATAAATTTTTGGAAAAGCAGGAGAAAAATTCACAGCACACATATGTTCTTAAATTTTCATGTATTGTATTTGTTTTTTCCTCAAGGCTCCTACTTAAGTCTATACTTGTCTGCCCAACACACACACAACCTCTATAATAATGATGGCATATTTTTTAGTCATTGAAATTTTATCAGCTCAAATTGAAACTTTGAAGGTTTTTAATTAGGAAAGCAATCAAACTAACAAAATAGGGCTTATATAACATGGTCACAATTTTTAAGGAAAAAAAATGAGTCTACATATATGAAATGTCTGGAAGAAAATACAAAAACAGCAATAAGAGTTGTTTAAGTGGTAGGATTAGAGGTGATTGTAATTTTTTTCATTTGATTTCCCTTATCTTTCCAATTTTACATAACATACTTATATTATTATTTCAAGCAGAAATAAATGAACATATTTTTAAAAAGGTTTTCAAGAACATCTAGCTTACAGAATAAAAATAGACTTCTTTAGAACAACAATCAAGGTCCTCTACCCTCTATTTCTTTTTTTTTTTTAAGATTTATTTTTTATTTATTTCTCTCCCCTTCATCCTCAGTTGTCTGCTCTCTGTGTCCATTCACTGTGTGTTCCTCTGTGACTGCTTCTATCCTTATCAGCGGCACTGGGAATCTGTGTTTCTTTTTTTGTTGCATCATCTTGTTGTGTCAGCTCTCCGTGTGTGCAGCGCCATTCTTGGGCAGGCTGCACTTTCTTTCACGCTGGGCAGCTCTCCTTACAGGGTGCATTCCTTGCACATGGGGCTCCCCTATGTGGGGGACACCCCTGCGTGGCAAGGCATTCCTTGCGTGCATCAGCACTGTGCATGGGCCAGCTCCACATGAGTCAAGGAGACCCAGGGTTTGAACCGTGGACCTCCCATTTGGTAGGTGGACGACCTATCCATTGGGCCAAGTCCGCTTCCCTCTACCCTCTATTTCTGGCTTTCAGTCTTCTGCCTCCACTGAAATTGCATCACATCTCTGTCAACTGGATTCTCTCTTATGTTTCCATGTCCCACATGAATTTTCAGGAAACTCTGAAGCACATATTTACTCAGGGACCCGGGCTGTGGGAAGCCCCACCATCTTGCAGCTGCACCTTATGAAAGAAAGTGAGGAAAGAACATCACATGGGTGTTTCACTGCCTCTGGCCACAACACACACATTTTGCTTCTGCCTGCATTTCTGGGTCAGATGATATCACATGGTCCCGCCTCCCTCTAAGGAGGCTGGGAAACTGAGGGGAATATATGGTGAGCCCTACTGTCTGTTCCACACTCCCTCCTACCCCATTTGATGAATTATCAAAAGACAGGGACTGTGCTATGTTTAACTGTATCTCCTGCACAGAATGAAAGTATTTTGCACAGATGCTTGATAAACCATTGACGAATGAACATATGAATGAAGGAATGTTGTATGATTAAAAAAGAAATATATATGGGGTATGTCCCTGCCTAAAAGAAGCCTAACCAGTAAGAAATCATAAATATTAGGCAGAGAACACATATTTAAGCATTGATCTAAATAATACAGAATCCAACTTTAATAAATAGAGATCTACAGATATAAATGAATGCTTCAGAGAAGATGCAAAAATTTCAGACAGAGAGAAAAAGGAAACATTTGAAGAAAGAGAAATTAAATGAGTAAGGCAATAAAGAGAGAAAGACCATAGTCAATCTATGGGGAATTCAGGTGACTGACTGGAATGGCTCTCCAAAGATGCTCATGTGCTAATCCCAGAAACCTTTGCATGTTACCTTTTACGGCAAAAAGGATTTTGCAGATGTGATTAAGCTAGGGATCTTGAGATAGGGAGATTTCCTTGGGTATTCAGGAAGACCCAGTAATGTAATCACAACAGTCCCCGTAAGAGAGAGGCAGGAGATCAGAGTAGTAGATGTGACCATGGAAGTGAGGAGTTGGAGTGATGCAAAGAAAGAGGCATGAGTCAAGAAATGGCCATCAGGAGCTAAATAAGGCAAAGCCTTCAGAAGAAACTGTTAATTTGAGGCCAGTGAAACTGATTTTGGAATTCTGACTTCCAAACCTTTAAGATAATTAATTAATATTGTGATAAATTTGTGGAAATTTGTCCCAACAGCTTATAGGAAACTCATACACTGACCAATCCACCCAGAACATACAAGTTGGTTAAAAAAATAGAATAATAAAATCATATAGGGTGGACTTGGCCCAGTGGTTAGGGCATCCGTCTACCACATGGGAGGTCTGCGGTTCAAACCCGGGGCCTCCTTGACCCATGTGGAGCTGGCCCATGCTCAGTGCTGATGCGCGCAAGGAGTGCCCTGCCATGCAGGGTTGTCCCCCGCATAGGGGAGCCCCACACGCAAGGAGTGTGCCCCATAAGGAGAGCTGCCCAGCGTGAAAGAAAGTGCAGCCTGCCCAGGAATGGTGCCGGACACACGGAGAGCTGACACAAGATGACGCAACAAAAAGAAACACAGATTCCTGTGCCACTGACAACAACAGAAGCGGACAAAGAAGACGCAGCAAATAAACACAGAGAACAGACAACCGGGGTGGGGAGGAAGGGGAGAGAAATAAATAAATAGATAAATCTTAAAAAAAAAAATCATATAGGTAAGACTATGAAAGACCTATACAAAGACAAGTACCAAAGAGAACATGAAGAATAAGTAGCATCATGGCATACAAATTGTTGCTGAACACAGTATTTGGTACTTTTCCAAGTGTTTCTCAATTTAATCCTGAAACTAACCTGTCAGGAAGCTTTCATCAGACATGGTTAGTCTTTTGTGTCAACTTGGCCAAGCTATAATATCCAGTTATTTAATCAAACACTAACCTAGATGCTGCTGTGAAGGTATTTTGTAAATGGAATTTGAAAATGCAGATATGCCTCAACTATCAATTGGAGATGATAAGGGCAAAAGTTGAGGTTTCCAAGGGAAGAAGAAATTATGCCTTTGGACCACAGCATAAAATCCTGCCTAGGTTTCCAAACTGCCTGCCCTACGGAGTTTAGAGTCAAGGCTTGACACCAATTCCTATCTGAATTTCCAGTCTGAGAGCCAGCCCTACAAATTTTAGGCTTGCCAGGTCCCACAATCAGAGGCAATTTCTTAAATTAAATCCCTATGTCTATGCCTATGTCCATATCTCTTCTATCACTACCTCTACCTCAAGCTCTGTCATTGTATCTATCCCTTATATGTTCTATTTCTCTGTTCTTATTTTCCATTAGAATGCTGACTTATACAAGGTCCAAGTTATAGAGAGAAAATGAGAAATGAGTGAAATAAAAGACTGGAATAAATTCTTAAACTGTCCAGCAGCTGTTATTCCAGCCTAACAAGTGCCTATTTATTGGTTGAATCGCATAGGTATCACTTTTGACGGATTTAAAACCTTTCATGACTCCGCTGTGATAATAACAGATTCTCAAAAAGGACCTGGCTAAAAAAAACCTTCAGCACTAACCCTCATTCTGATAAAATCTACAAATTTATAGGTAATCTCTATTAAAACAATTTATAAAAAAATACCCTGTCCTATTGAATGTCTAGGAAGAGAGAGGGGAAATGCCCCTAGTCAGTGAACTATGTGAATATGGTTATTATTCTTATTTATTATCTGTAGAATTCAGAAAATATGTATGTATATAACAAGAATCAAATATTTGCTCTTTTTTCTAAACAGTCACAGTGTAAACTAGGAAAACAAAACAAAACCCATCAGGCCCAAAACACAATACCCAAGGGGGTGGCAGAGGGTGCAGAACTAATTTTATTTATTTTTCTGGCTCTGCTGTGGGAACCTTTGGTCTCGATTCCGTTGAGTCCCAGAATCACAATCTTCAGGAAGAGACTCCAGAAACGCCTCTCACCCTCATCCCTAATCTTAGCTCAGGAAGCGAATAAACTGCAAACGTCCACATCAGGATGTTTTCCTAACCCTCAGCAAGAACTGGTCATCCTCCCGCCTCATGTCCTGTTTCTGGTTTCCTACATCTACAAGGTGCCAACACACCCCTGCTAGGCCCATGCAGACTGAGAACCAAATGTGTTCCTCATTTTAATAGAAGAATGATGATGCTCTGTCTGCAAACCAGTGACAGGAAAGTGAAGTACCAGGAAACACTCAGGTGACTGAAACAGCTGGGAAGGGTCTAATAAGCAAAAGGGAAGAAAAATATTTTAAGGAGTCATAGGAGCTGAACAAGTACTTCGCTCGCAGGTAACACTTCTTAGGCAGAAAAGAAATAGTTTAATTTCTTATGTCACTCAAAATTCCAAAGAGAATATTCGAAACCTTCCTAGCAGTGAAAGAAGTCACTACGAGTCTCACTCCTGAGATACTATAAACCAGAAAATGGACTGCGTCTTAGGCCGTAGGAAAGAATAGAATCTATATTTCAATATTATCTAGGCATCTAAAATAGATTATCTTTTTAAAATAATGTACCACTGGCATTTAAGTGTTAGAAAAATGACCTAAAATTGTACTGTGAATCTTAGGAAAGAGGTAATGGGTGGGGCAACATTTACCCCTTAATGTAAAACACATGTTATTTTAAAATAAACTTGAATATTATTTTTTCCCCTTTATTTCTACTTTGTCTAGATCTTGTTTTGCAACATTATGAAACCCTTCTTTTTAAAACCAGGTGGAGAACTGTTTTCAAATGTAAAAAATACAACTGAAAATAAATTAAGCTTAAACATCCAAATCTACAAATTTCAGTAACTGTATCGCAACTCAGAAGGAGTAGCCTCATATAATAATTCCCCCAATGATTAATTTTATAAAAACATTTTCTAAACTTGCATACATACACACATCTCCAACTTCTCCTATACTGTCATGTAGTGCATACACTTATCTCTACATAAATATAGATACATACACAAACATGTAGATATCCAACTACTCTAACCTATAATCCAGATATCCTTTCTGAAAAATCTCTTTAATAATGGCCAGAAATAAAATTCAATAAGAGCTGTATTGAACAGTGATAGAAACTGTTTTAGTAGAAAAGAAATTATCTAAAATTATTTCTTCCCAGTTGCATTTCTGACTTATAATTTTGACATTTGTCTGTATTTGAAAAACAAATTTAATTTTAGGTGAGGCCAGGTCATTATCAACTTGGTATTAAATCAAAACTGCTTTTTTTGGGAGGGGGAACAGATATTATCAGTCATATTCAAAAGCAATTATAACAAAGCTTTCTATATTTGGCAACCAGCTTATATTTTGATCAGTTTTTGCATAACAGATTTTCAATAACAATTTCTTTCCTGGTGTTTGTCTTTATGATTTATTTTAAAAATATTGACTTTTATCCAGGATCTTAATGAATAAATAAGTCAATGCTAATCAAATTAGTCATTTGCTTAGAGAAAGAAATAGATGTAGCAAAGCAAACACAAACTTCTAATTTTTAGTCACTCTTAGTGACTATCCAAAATGTAGACAGAAATAAACATGTGGTGTAAACAAACTGATGTTACAGTCACAAAATCAAAAATTTCAGACAGGCTTGGTTAATCTCTCAGTGCTTGTGATAATTTTTAGTAGAGGTTCAAATCCTGTTTTGGTTTTGATGAAGAAATAGAAACATATATTAATATAATAATAACAATGGTTTTTCATTTTCTTTTGGTGAGAGAAAAAGTCTTAAATGACTTCTGTTACTTTCGGTAATGAATCAATCCAATCCTGGAATGTTGGAGGAAGATTACAGTACAATATGCTGAGGAAATGTAGATGGAATTGATGTTCCATCAAATGTGCTAAAAATATCATTGTGCCAGGAATTCCTTTCTAATCAAACCCAATAGGGATCAGTTTCTCATCCTATGAACTAACCTCTTTATATTATATTTAGAACTTGTATTGTGCCTCTTTTGGAAATTTGAACGCAAAGTGCTGCTATATTAAGAGATATGTAGAATCTTCTCTCCTCGAAATAGAAAATATGGCTCTGATAAATATGGTCTAATATTTTGAAGAAAACCAAATAGTCACACAGGAAACCTTTATTTATAGTCTTCTGGCAGAAAGAGGAAATAATTTCAAAATTTAAATATTCTGCAGGAGAAACAAGTCTCAAATCTTTATCACTTTTGATCTAGTAAGAATACCTTTTTTCTGCGCAGAGAAGATTATAATCATGAATTAAGTTAAAAGGAAACCTGAGGTTTATGTGATAAAATAAGATAGAAATCTCTATGGCAGGAGCTGGCTGCTTTGTCATTTCTAAATTAGAAAAAAATGCCCTGTAGTCGTAGTATCATAAAATTTAGCCAGAACATTTTGCCTGTGAGAGGAATATTCCTTAGACCTAGCCCCAAAGCAGATCTGTAGTCACTCATATTTATCAGTGGTGAAATTACACACACTCAGATTTTCCTCCCAAGGATAACATACAGAGTCAGCGTGATGGGCACTTCCTAGTGATAGGAGGTATAAAGTGTTCAACTCCTGGGGCAACAATATCTTCTTTTCAAACAATAGCACAAAATGCAGAGAAGTATATCTTAGGATGGGGGAAGAGTTTTAATTCTGAAAGACAGTTTATGGCAACAGATTTACTAAATTTGGTAAATACTAGTAATATAAAATTCCATTATATTATTATATATCATATCATATCATAAATATTATTCACTACTATTTAATGAAACTTTAGAGAATAGAAATGCAATTATTCTTAATTAAGAGTCAGAATTTATTAAATAAATATTAGAAACTGAAGAATAGTAATAGTAACTTGATTTTATGGAACACTATTATCTTCTAGACTCTTTTCTAAGTACTTCACATTATTGACTCATCAAACCCTCATAATAGCCCGATAAGGTAGGTACCGTGATTAACGCCATTTTACAGGGAAGAAAACTGAGGTATCGTGCCCAAGATACGTGGTGAATTCATGGCAAACCCAGCCACTAGGATTCAAACACCCATGCTTGTAACCACTGTGCTGCCCTGCCTATGACTTCTTAAAAATTAATTCCTTATTTTTCTACTTGCTGAGGGGAGCACATCTTTGATCTAAATGAATGCTTTGCCAATTTTCTTTTTAAAATTGCCTCAATTGAGTGTATATCCTGTGTTCCTTTTATTTTATTATATGGCTGTGTTTTTTTTAACAGAATGTGATTTTTTAAATTGCAAGTATTTTTTTACCCAAAGGGAATAAAGGTATAGGGTGGGCTATTGGGATCACAAATTATTTGTTGCATTATTTTCAGTTTTTTTGGTAATGTGGTTACCTTACTTTTATAGAAGGATTTTGAAAGTCGTAAGCTTGGAATATTGTGCTGAATGATAAAAAGATAAACCCAGTTCTGGCTAGTAAGTTTGCCTCTAGTCTTCACAAGTTTCCTTCCCTTTCTCCTTACAGAACTTGCTCCTGTGCTGATCACGGTTTTAATAGTTTTCCTTAATTTCCAGTGATTCAAAAAGGGGACCCATGCATTTTTTCTATTCCCTGAATAACTAAGAATTTCTGGGAAGGGACAAACAGGAATAAAACTGTGGAACCTTGCCTAGATCTTGCTGATGAGGAGGAGAAAAGGAGCTAAAACTAGTAAGTAACTGTAGTTTCTTCAAATATGGAATAACCTTCTGTCAACAATCACAATTGGTAAGTATTTGGCTGCACCACCATGGGAGAAAGACATGGGGTAACACTGCATCATTTCCCTTAACAAGTTAAATATAGAGACTTGACTTTAATAGCATTTGAGTACTTTCAAAGTATGAAATTGCACATAATTCAGTCATCTAAGTTGGAGCATGATCAAATAAAAATTATGCATGTTATTGTTGTTCCCCTCTACTGCAAATCAAAGGAGAGAGAGATGAATATGTTTGTTCTGTGACATTCTGAATGTAAGAAAGGGTGTTGCAAATATTTCCCATTTTCAATAAATAGATTATTACCTAGTTTTTCTGGTGTGTTTTCTACTTGAATACAGAAAACAATAGCTTTAGCAACTATATAAACAGACAATGGCCCAGGGCACAATAGGTGTGAATGTTGAAGGTTTTGTTCTCCAAAGCTAAACTTATACAGTTATTTTATTTATTAACTGCAAAGCAAATATTTCTGTATAAAAACATCCCATTTCCTCTCCCAACCCTTTCTGGTCCAAACTATTAATACCAGTCTTATTATTCTATATAAACTGGCCTTTGAGAAAGAATAAATTGAAATACTTAAATGTGCCCCTTTTCTTAGAGCCACATGTACCCGTTACTGCAATGTTCCGCTCATGTTCTTCTGTGTATCCCTAAAGTGCAAAGGAGTTTTGATCATGTAGCCTCAATGACAGTAAAGTCCACTGTCTGCTGTAGCCTTGAACAAACCTGCTCCACTCCTTGTGGACGGACATTCGCCTTTGTACCTGGGGACGGGCTGCATCCAGTAGACATGCATCTCCCCCCCTGTCCTGCCTTGGCAGGGGTTGTAGGATTGTAGGACACTAGAAATGATTGAGGGGCCACGATAATGGGAAGGATGCTCATTCCATTCCCTTGGACACCTGGCTTTTGGCAAGTTCAGTATGTGGCAGTTATTTCTGTTCCAAGAAGAACTTAGCAGATGTGTGGTGAAATGGTGACAGTTAGTGAGTACAGAGTTATTGGAGTTTATTACTGGGGCATCTAGAGACAACCTAAAGATTGAGAAAGAGAAACAAGCTCTATGGTAGAGCTTGTTTGGGGTTTTCCTATATGGCAATGTTTCATGTGCATTTTAATGATTTCTAACTTTTCTGAGACTCTCACTCTTCCCCAGACCCTAAATCAGCACAGACGAGCAGGAGTTAGGGACCCTGACCATTCATGTGAATAGGCATTTCTTCAGGAAACATTTACTAAGTCCTTCTATGTGACATGTACTGCAGTAAGGAAGATAGAAAGATAGAAGTTCTACAGAAATTACAAGAACAACCCTACTGACATTGCAGAGTAGTCTTCAATGGTATATACATACCAGAGTTTAACTATTCACCCATTAGAGAATATTTGAGCTGTTTCCTTTTATTTATTTATTTATTTGGCAAATAAAGCTATTATGAACAACAACCAAAAAAAAAACACACAAAAAACAAAAAAACAATAAACAAGGAAACCCCCCTACTGAATTAAAAGAGCAAATTAAGTTTCTCATTTAACAGCTGTGACAATGCCATAAGATGAAGTTAATGATCAAAAAGGGTTACACATTTAGAAACCCTTTTTTACAAACTCAGCAAGCAGTAGAGCAACACTAACCCAGTACCAAAATAAAGCCAGAGGCTAATTGCACAGCCACAATTTTTTTACCTAATTAGTTACTACTTTAGGGTTATAGTTTCCCAAGACTTGCAACATTAGCCAAATCCTTAAATACATGTTTTTGTCTGGGAGTTAGTACTACACAAGAATGAAATGTTTTCCAGAGAAAAGACTAGAAAGGTTCAAAATTACATATTTATGATACATGATCATTTATCTATGTATATATACATATGTATTGATACATAATTTCTGAAAATATTTATGAAATATATGTGAATACATACAGTTTCTTTTGAATTTCTTAGCATTTATGAAGATGGCAAGTACTAGTGTTAGTGTCTGCAAGAGCCTAAATGGCTGATTCCTAATTAGTATGATTACACTTAATTGTCAGACAGTTTAATTGTCAAGCATTCTTTATGAACATCTAGTTTCTTTTTTTAACATTTTTTAAAGATTTATTTATTTATTTATTTATTTATCTCCCCTTCCCCCACCTCAGTTGTCTGTTCTCTGTGTTTATTTGCTGCATGTTCTTCTTCGTCCACTTCTGTTGTTGTCAGCAGCATGGGAATCTGTGTTTCTTTTTTGTTGCATCATCTTGTTCTGTCAGCTCTCCATGTGTGCAGTGCTATTCCTGGGCAGACTGCACTTTCTTTTGCATTGGGCGGCTCTCCTTATGGGACGCACTCCCTGCACATGGGACTCCCCTACGCGGGGACACCCCTGCATGGCAGGGCACTCCTTGTATGCATCAGCACTGCGCATGGCCAGCTTCACACGGGTCAAAGAGGCCCCGGGTTTGAACTGCAGACCTCCCATGTGAAAGACAGACGCCCTAACCACTGGGCCAAGTCTGTTTCCCTAAATAGTTTCTAATGTTATATACATGAAATTACTTAAAAGTAATTTCATGTATATAAATATAAATGTTTTACAATACTCAGGCTTACTCTGGGTTAAAATTCTGCAGATTTTCATAAAGTCTCACACTCTTGATTTCCAAAGTTGGTCAGTGTCTGTGAAGAAATCTACTCATATTCACAAAATCTGAAGGAGTGGAAAGGAGAGGAGAGACGGGAGAGTGGAGTGAAGCTGCTCAAAGAGCAGATCAGAAATGACCACTCTCTGCTAGCCCAGCCTTTGGCCACTGCTTTGGGGAACTGAGAAACAGGACTGGCAGCTCTCAATCCCACATTTGCTGGCTTCCTCTGCCTTAGCCACCTGCTCCCACTCCTCCTGGGAACCTCTAAAAAGCTGTAAAAGCCCTTCTGGATGTGGGTTGAGCTGGTGCCTGCAAAGCAGCAGGTATCAGTAGATAGACTGTCATCGTAAGTGGGATTTATAGCAGTCAGATAATCTGCCTCCAATGAGTCAACACGACTGACACTTTTACTCCCGCAGCAAGTGTCCCAAAGAGTCCAGAGAGGTGTCCATGACTCTCAGAGGTGGTAAGTGTCTCTCACTGTGTGGTTTCTAAATGGTTTGGGGTCCATATGCTCACAATCACAAAGACACTGAAGGTTAACGAAACCTGAACAAGAGTTAAAGGTCACACTAAGAACTGGAGTGGCAGGCCTTTGGTGCTGGTGGCTGCTGGCAGAGCTGCATTTATCTCTTGGTTCATCTTCACGAGAGGACAGATCTCAGTGCCTCTCCTCTGAGCACAGATTGCATTCTGCCTTGATGTGGTAACATTTGTCCCATAGTTAGCATTTTACATTTAGATTGCTCCATCCCATGTCAAGGATCATTTGTCGACAGGAAGACTCAGATATTGCACTGTGGGCTGACGAGGAGTGCAGCTCAGTGCCACCTATCCTGAGACTAGACTGCCGGAACACAAATTCAGGACCCTACATGCTGTCCCTGGGAGCCTCCAAGAGCACAGATTACTTCTTCAGAGACACCACAAAAATGCCTCTCATTTTATTTGTTAGTCGTTATCTTAGTGCCACATTAATAATAATTTATCTAGTGTTTAAGATGTGCCAGGCAACATTCTAAGAGCTTTAAATATTCTGGCTCATTTAATCTTACCAACAACATGATGAGTTAAGTTTTCTTCTTATATCCATTTTACAAGTTAGGAAACTGAGGCACAAAGAGGTGAAGTAATTTGCCCATGTCTGGTAAGTGTCATACTTAGGATCTCTATTCTTTTATTTTTTTTTAAGATTTATTTTTTATTTATTTCTCTCCCTCCCCCCGCCCCCCCCCCCCCCCGCCCCAGTTGTCTGTTCTCTATGTTCTTTTGCTGCAAGTTCTTGTTTTTGCCTGCTTCTGTTGTTGTCTGCGGCACAGGAATCTGTGTTTCTTTTTGTTGCGTCATCTTGCTGCGTCAACTCTCTGTGTGTGCGGTGCCATTCCTGGGCAGGCTGCACTTTCTTTCATGATGGGCGGCTCTCCTTACAGGGCACACTCCTTGCGCGTGGGGCTCCTCTATGCGGGGGGCACCCCTGCGTAGCAGGGCACTCGTTGCGCGCATCAGCACTGCACGTGGGCCAGCTCCACACGGGTCAAGGAGGCCCAAGATTTGAACCACGGACCTTGCATGTGGTAGACGGACGCCCTATCCACTGGGCCAAGTCTGCTTCCCAGGATCTGTACTCTTAATCATATGTTTTGTTGGCATTTGTTTGCATTATAATTCTTAATTGTGTTAAAACAACTTTTCATGAGATGTAAGATCTCACAGCTTTACTGAGCTATTCATGAATTAGGCAGCATTCCATTCAGAAAGTTGGAAAAAACCCTGCAAACAGAGTGGAAAGAGGTAGCTTATCTAGGGCAAACAGAAGCAAGTGAGAAAATGTTCTGATTGGTTGATGTTAAGCTTCCATTTTACATAGGGGGGTCTTACAAAACGCGGAGCAGATATACATTGATTAGTATGGTATGCTTGTCCATTCTGATAAGCTCTTTGTACTGGACCAAAACCATTTTATGACCAGGTGTTGCTTATCTTTCTCAGAAAGCCCCTACAAGTCCTTTTTTTTTTTTGCATTCTGGAAAGTTCCTTTGTTGCAGGGGTCCTTCCCTGCAAAACCTAAGGCAGGCAGCCTTTTTTTTTTTAACTTGACAATGGCTTTGGCATCTGCCTTATCCACCTACTGCAGATTAGCTGGAGGAACTAGAATTATAGCATTGGGGGACAAATGGGGTAGGACTGTGAAAGGTGAGAAAGAAAAGTCATGTTCTATCACATGAGGCAGAAAAATTGAAAAACTCAGCACAGTAAACTGTACAGTAGAACAATGTGTTCCCAGATAGCACCCAATTATTAATACATGTTCATTTTTTTAAAAATTACACTATATTTTCAAGACAAGTTTGTTTCAATTATATCTCAGAAGCAGGGAATTAATACATTTTAGAAAAACTCCCATCACAAGGAGTAAAAAATGAAAAAAAAATAGGTCTTTAAGCAGGTAAGAAGAACAATCTCTTTTGGAATGAATGCAGAATATATACCCATGCCATCGTTTTATATGCAAATTTCCTTAATAGAATATACTTTGGTGGAAGAAAGCAGCTTTCTAATTAAACATGAAAAATTTTCACCACCCTATCCCCAACTTAAAATCAAAATAAACTCACAAGCAAATCTTTTTCTTATTTCTACTTAGTCTTGAATGCTTGCTCTACTTTCCTACACTTTCTCCCACTTAGCAATTCTGGGTCTTGCACACCTGGATGAGCAGATAAGTACACTGAATTTCAAAACTTCATTTTTAAAATATTGTATTTGGAGAAAACAGCTCTCAGTTGACATGCATGCCAATGTTGCAAAGGTCTTTCTTATCTGTTAAAGAAGGGTACGTTCTCTTTCTTGCAAGTTTTCTTCAGAGTCCTAGTCCCTGAACAAGACGTCATATCCTATTGTGTAACATCCCAAATTCCAAGACCTTTTCCCAAAAGTCCCCCTTTCCATGTTACAGCTGTCATCTTTGTCTCTAGGGTGCATATCGTAACTGCTCTGTTTCATTCCGAAGATCCCACAGGAAAAATACAGCAGTTTTTTGTTCTGATGTGCACCTCTCTGAAGTTTTCCCAGACTCCTATTTTTTCCATTCCCCCTCACTCAAATTTAAACTTTTTATTTTCCCAGCCTGTATAGCATTTTATTTAAATTTCTATTGTAATATTTTCATATTACATCATAGTTAATTTTATAAATTTTTATTGATTATGTACTCTAAGTCAAGCTATCAGGTATACAATGAATGTGAACCAGACAAGTAAAAACTCATGTACTGTCTTAGTTTGCCAAAGAACCACTGATGCAAAGTACCAGAAATTGGTTGGCTATTGTAATGGGAATTTTCTTTGGTGGTAAAAGCTTACAGTTTCAAGGCTGTGACATGTCCAAATCAAATCACCATCAGAGATGCTTTCTCACCAAAGTCAGATACTGATAATCCTGGCGTCCTGCCGACGTGTCATCAGGCCTCCGGCAGGGCTCATCTCTTTAGCCTTGAGCTGCTCCTTGGGCCCAATCCTGTGGGGGCCTCTTTCCATGCATCTGTGCTTTGTTTATCCCAGACTCAAGGACCCTCTTAACCTCTCGGGACTTCTCTGCCTTTCTGTGGCTGTAGGCAATCCCGGAGTCCTCTCTCTCACAAGACTGGGTCAAAATGGCAGAGCTCCCTTTTCCTGAGTCTATCGCTCTGTGACTCTGTTAACATAAGACCCAGCACGGGGGTCCAATCAAAAGGGTCTCACATCCACAGGAATGTTAGTTCAAAAACGTAATCTTTTTCTTTTTGGGATTCATGAAAGAATTTCAAACTGTCACATTTACATATTACAAAGTTTTATAATCTAGAGGGGAAATCAGACAGTTAGTGGCCATAATAACACAGTGAGAAATGGACTAAAATAAAATAAGGAGAGAGTGTATTAGCCAAAGGGGTGCTGATGCAAAATACCAGAAATTGGTTGGTTTTTATAAAGGGTATTTATTTGAGGTAGGAGCTTACAGATACCAGGCCATAAATCATAAGTTACTTCCCTCACCAAAGTCTATTTTCACGTGTTGGAGCAGAAGGCTGCTGACGTCTGCAAGGGTTCAGGCTTCCTGGGTTCCTCTGGGCTCAGTATCTCTGTCTTCTCCACAAGGTCAGCTGTAGACTATAAGATTCTCTAGACTTTACCTCTCTCCACAAGTTCAGCTATAGACTATCAGGCAAATGGCTCTATCTCTTTCCCTGGAGCTCCAGGTTCAGAATCAAACTCCAACATCAAAACTCCAACATCAAAAACCCTCAACTCTGTCCTTTGCCATGCCTTTTACCCACAAGTTCCCACCCACCAAAGGGCAGGGACTCAATACCCTACTGACACAAGAGGTTTACTCAAGTAATCAAGTAATCAATCCAATATAATCTCATATGCCCAGAGGAAAAGATCAGTTTACAAACATAATCCAATATTTCTTTTTGGAATTCATCAATAATATCAAACTACCACAGTCAGGTAGGACTTTGAGGAGAAAGCAATCAGAAAAGACTTTCAGATGATGTCCAAGGTGAAACTTGATGGGCCATGAGGATATTGTCAGGCGAAGAGGCTAAGGTGGAAGCTATAGGTGATTGCTGGGTGGAAGGAGTAAGCCTTCTAGGAAAGGGAACATCATGTTCAAGTTAGGAAGTTGAGCATAGGAGCATTGGGTAATGAAAGTAGTTTAATATCTGGCTTGTGGTACAATTTGAAGTAGATTTCTGAGGCTGGAAATGAGGCTGGAAAGGAAAGCAGAGACCAGATCATGAAGATGTTAAACTGTGTAAAGGAGTTTGGACTTTATCCTTGGAGTTACATGGACTCAAGTAAAGGGTTTTAGGCAGGGTGATGGGATTTGATTTTTATTTTAGAAAGATTGCTTTGTCTGCAACAGTGCAATCAAACCCAAGGGGAATATTCTAAAGGCAGAGAGACTGATTTGGTGAGCTGCTGGAATTGTTGAGGCCATTTTGATGGTGGCCTGAACTGATATTATGGGGTTATAGAACAGAAAGAAATGAATGAGGTATTCAAGAGATGTCATTTTTAAGAAATGGTGATCTACTCTGTATTTGGCAACTGGGTTGCTCATCGGATGCCATTAACTAATTAGGAACACAGGAGGAGAGCCATATTAGGAGAGAGTTATAGTCAATGAACTCACATTGGGCTCGTCATATTTTAAATATGAAATATTCAATAAGAGATGTCCAGGAAAAATTAGATATGCATATCTATAGTTCAAAAGAAAGATCTGGATGGATTTATGCTTTGGAGTACAGAGCATAAGGAAAATTGAAGCCATAGAGAAGATAAACTTGTCTGGAAAAAAAAATGTATCAAATAATAAAGCAAAGAAGATACAAGAAAGACCCCGTCAAACTCAGTACTTCCTACATATTCGTTCATTCATTTCATGTATTGAATGCATTTATTATGTGAGATGCTATGAGGGAAAAAAGGATATTCTATCTTTTTTGCACTCAATTTTAACTAAAATATCAAAACAATGAGAAAATACTATGATCAAAAATACAAATAATACATTCAGAATTTATAATAATAAAATGTTAAATGATTAGAACAGATCAAAGATGTGATATTTAAATAAGACATAAACTTCTGTGGCATGTAGCCTATTGAGAAAGCTTGAGGAAGCATGTGAGTCCTTAGCTTGCTTCTGAAATATGGGTAAAAGTGGTAGAGATAATAAAGGCAAAAAGCTGAGAAAGCTTGGAGAGTATTTGAAAAAGCTTGAAAACAGCAAGGCTGGAATTGAGGGTCTAGAAGAAGAATAGGAGAGATGTGACTGAAAAGGATTGGACCAGAGTATGTGCTGCTGCTTTCTCACTTCTGCACCCAGGGAAGATTTGGTCAAATAAGTACAGTGTTTTTTTCTACTGGGACAGAAAAGACATAGACCCAGAATCCCATTTAATATTACTCTAGATCACTGGTTCTCAGAGTGGGATCTGCAGACTCTTGGGGGTTTCTTGAGACACTTTCAGGGAGCCTGCAGATTCAGAACTATTTTCATAATAATAAAGGGACAATATTTGTCTTTTTAAATTCTATTGACATTAGGAAGGAAAACTGCTGACATGTTAGCACAACTCAAAGCAGAAGTATCAAACACTTCTGTGATCATTGAATTCTTGCCCTCCACACACTCACAGGATAAAAATGAATAGCCAGGTTCAGGTAAGAATGACCTTGATGAAGAAGTAAACTTAGGAGTTTATTAAATCTCAAAGCTTAGATTCATGCCTCTTTTTTTAAAGATTTATTTTTATTTCTCTCCCCTCCCCATTCCCCATTGTCTGCTCTCTGTGTCCATTCATTGTGTGTTCTTCTGTGTCCGCTTGCATTCTTGTTAGGCAGCACTGGGGATCTGTGTCTCTTTTTGTTGCATCATCTTGCTGCATCAGCTCTTCGTGTGTGGGGTGCCACTCCTGGGCAGGCTGCACTTTTTTTTTTTTTCAAGTGGACTGGCTCTTCTTGTGGGGCACATCCCTTGCATGTGGGGCACTGCTATGCGGAGGGCACCCCTGCCTGGCATGGCACTCTTTGCATGTGGCAGCAGTGCATGTAGGCCAGCTCACCACACAAGCCAAGAGGCCCTGGGTACCAAACCCTGGACTTCTTACATGGTAGGCGGACACTCTTATCAGTTGAGTCACATCCACTTCCCATATTCCTGCATTTCCCTGTGATGAACTGGGAAGGATACAGAGAGCACTTTGCAGTGTACCAACATCTGATTGTCTCAAAGAAAAGCACTGGTGTGATTGTGTGGAGAAGTGAACTGGTTGCATTTTTCATAGAATACAATTTTTTACTTCAAAGAAAAACTGATAGGTAAACTCAGATTATTCAGACTTGGTTATTTGACAGACATTTTCTCAAAGTGAACCAAATAAATCTGTCATTTCAAAGAGCAACTGACAGTATTTTGTGGCCAGTAACTAAATTCACACTTTCAAGTGAAAATTAGAATTTTGGAAAACTTCTGTCCATAAGCATGAGATAGATAGCTTTATAATATGTAAAGATTTTCTGATGAGATGATGGTGATATTAAAAAAATGTGATTAGAAGCGGAGTTGGCCCAGTGGATAGGGCATCCATCTACCACATGGGAGGTCCACGGTTCAAATCCCGGGCCTCCTTGACCTGTGTGGAGCTGGCCCATGCGCAGTGCTGATGCGCACAAGGTGTGCTGTGCCACGCAGGGGTGTCCCCGCGTAGGGGAGCCCCACATGCAAGGAATGCACCCCGTAAGGAGAGCTACCCAGCGCAAAAGAAATTGCAGCCTGCCCAGGAATGGCGCCACACACACGGAGAGTTGATGCAGCAAGATGACACAACAAAAAGAAACACAGATTCCTGTGCCATGGACAAAAACAAGAACATGTAGCCAATAGACACAGAGAACAGACGACGGTGGGGGGGGGGGGAAAGGGGAGAGAAATAAATTTTAAAAAATGATAATAATAAATCTTTTTTTAAAATGTGATTTTTAACAATAATTTCTAGTGAAATATTAGCATTTGGCAGAATCTTGAAACTAATACATGATATTACAAAATCATGCATAAGTAAAAGATCCATTCAAAGAGCAAGATGACCCAACAAATTTAACATACCAGGACATGAAAAGGTCATGATATGGTCACAGATTCCACATTGTCCCTAACCTCTAGGAGGCTACCTCTAGTCAAGTTCAGGTGTGGTATCAATAAAGAATATCCACAATTATCTGAAAGAGCTATTAAAATATTCTTCTTTTTAAAAATACACATCTGTCTGAGGTCAGATTTTCTTTAATACTTCAATCTCAGACTAATATTTCAACAGGCTGAATGTAGAAGCAGATAGGAGAATCCACTCATCCTCACTAAGCTAGAGATTAAGAGATTTGCAAAAATGTAAAACAATGTCACTCTTTTCCCTAACTGTTTTTTGTTTCAGAAAAACTTGTTGGGAAAATATAGTTATTTTATAAAAATATGTTACTTATGTTGCCATGTAATGGGTTTATTTTATCATCTTAAATAAATAGTTTTAAAAGTTTGTTTTAATTCTAATACAGCCAACATCATAGATAAAACTCACACTAATAAAAAGCTCTTTAGGGTCCTCAGTAATTTTTTAAGTGTGTAGAAGTCCTAAATATGGTAAGTTTGATATCTGCTGGTATAGGTGATAATTCACCTTTTTACTATTAATTTAATTCAAAGGTTTTATATAAGGTTAGTGCCATATAAAAGTGGTGTTAAATAACTTTCCCTAACAATTACATAATACCTTATCATTTAAAAGGATTATCTCACACATCCAATCATTTGAGCTAGACAGTCAGAAAAGTGAGAACCAGAGAGATTAAGTGGTTTAAAAAGATAATATTGCTAGTACATGTTAGAGCTGAGACTAGTCATGACTTCTAATTCAAAGCTCCTTCCACTATATCCATTTACCTCTGGTTTTTATAAACATTTTTCAGAACTCATGGGAGCTCCAACTCCTCGCTATTCAACCCTTCGTTCTTCCATTTTCTTACTTTTATTGTTCTCACATTGGCTTAACAGTATTGACTTGCCAGTGTCAATGGGAACCATAGCGCCCCTTAAATAATTTATTTGATGAGCACATACGCCAAATCAGACTCGCCCTTATTCCTAATTGTTCTACTTAAACAAAAATAACAACAAAGATCTAATGGTATCCTTTGATAAAGCAGAAATTTGTTTATAGTCTTTCTGGAAACAAAAGGACCCATACTTCCTACAGCAGCCTGGTAAATAAATAGATGGAGCTGTTTGGGTCTCTGGAGCTAAACTTTGTAAGAGTATACCATCCCACCCCAGTGCTTCCAATTAAATTCCTCCTGTGCTCCCTTCCTCTGTGGACCCAGCCAGGAGCAGATCATTGGTTGCTGTTGATGTTTATAGCTCCCCCTCCTCATAAACCCTTAAAATTGAGTCCATGCTGATCACATAATATTCCTAGGCGCCTATCTTCCCACTTCAATTTAATTCAGCACCAACTTGATACTACATGATTCTGTTTTAGTTTACCTTTATTTGCTGAACTGAAACATCAAACATAATATTAACCAGGTATTTTCTTTTAAACTATCCTTCATTTTGTTCTAGTGTCCCAAATTGTTTTCAAAGTCCTCTTGTGAATGTATTGTACTATTTCTAATTCTACTTTTCAACATGGTTTCTATGATTGTTCTAATAATCTTGAAGTGTCATACTTGATTTCAAAGTAATCGGACCATTTCTGTACTTCTCTAATGTTTTGTACATTCCTCTACTATAGTTTTTCACTCTGCATTATTATTTATTTAAAAGTCAGTTAACTCCTTTAAAGATGGCTTTATTTTTATCTCTCCTAGCATCTAGCACCATGTTTAGCACGCAAGAGACATGCTATAATTATTCAATGAACAAATGCCTGAATGAATGAATTAAAACACTAATTGATCATTATGATTGTCTAGAGAACCTTTTAATTAATAACATTCAAAATTTGCAAAATACCCATAAATAGTGGTATGGAAGGAAATGTCTTAGATTAAAATACATGATTAATTTACAATATTATTTTTAAAAATCATAAAATATCTAGGAATAAAT
Organism: Dasypus novemcinctus; assembly: GCF_030445035.2. NCBI lineage: Eukaryota > Metazoa > Chordata > Mammalia > Cingulata > Dasypodidae > Dasypus > Dasypus novemcinctus. The sequence goes on from NC_080687.1 coordinate 59,694,106, forward strand.
CTAATGAAAGCTGCACAGCACTCCTACACTAAAAACTGAAAAAAAATTAGTGGTAGAAATCAATGAAGACAAGTAAATAATTGGTTATACCGTGTTCATCAACTGAAAGACTCAATATTTTAAAAATCTTACTTCTTCCTAAACTGATCTATAAATGCAATGCAATTCTAACCACAACCCCAGCAAATATATTATTGAAATTGACAAGCTAATTTTTTTTTTAGAAGTAAGTTTTAGTGAAGCCGTAAGCAGTCCTCTCCAGACACCAGTGAGGAAACCCACTGTCCTTCTGAGCCTCCAGCATAGAGGCAGCTCAACTTGGGCCTCAGATGGTTCCAGACCTGGTTCGCCAACTCATGCCCTTAGATTTGCAAGTTAACAAGGGCCCGGAAGATATGAGGGGTGAGCGGCAGGTAGATGTGCCCGAGCTGCGTCTCCTGGTGCAGACAGTAGAGAGAAAAGTAGTTCCGGAGCACCATAGACTAGGTGACGTTCTCTTGCTCCATGATGCTCAACTCCAACTGCTCTGTGGCTTCGGGCTCTTGGCTCCGCACAGCTCCACTCATCATGTGCTTCTTCATCAGCTGCACTTGTGCAGGGCCTGCTGGTGCTTGCGCAACACACCCTTCTCTTGCGGCCGGCCCAGGTGTTTGTAATACTGCAGCAAGTCCAAGAAAAAGCTCAGCTTCTCCACCACATCATTCTCCTCCAGTTCGCCCTGCACATTTAATTCTAAAATGTGTTTGACAATGCAAAGGGCTAATAATGGCCCTTGAAAAAGAAGATCACTGCAAGAAAACAAACCTTATAATAAAGTTACAGTATTTACAACAGTGTGATACTGGCTCAAGGATAAACTTCTCAACCAGTGAAAAAGAAAAAGAATATCCAGAAACTTATAATTAAGATTGTCACCTGAATTATGACTAAGTTAACACTTAGACATGTTAAAAGATGGTCTTTTTAATAAATGGCTTTGGGTTAGCTTAATATCCATATGGGGAAAAAAAAGAATCATAACCATACCCCAAACTCACACAATGCACAAATATCAGTTTTAGATGTACAGGAGATCTAAATGTGAAAGGAAAGTATTAAAACTGTTAAAAAAATATTGAATATTTTATAACCTTAGGCTAAGCAAAGATCACTTCATTAAGATATGAAATGCATTAGCTTGAAAAGAAATAGTTACAAAGTAGACTTTATTAAAATTAAGAACTTATGTTTATCAAGACCTCATTAAGGACTGAAAAGACAATCCACAGAGTGGGAAAAGATATCTCCCAGACATATACTCAATAAAGAATTGATTTTCATAATACATAAGAACGCCTATAAATCAATAAGAAAAAGGCAGGCAATGCAATAGAAAAATAAATGATCACAAATTGGAACAGGTATTTCATAAATGAGGATATCCAAGTTACTAAAACTTATATGAAAGGTATTCCACTTAATTAGTCATTAAGGGAACTGCTAGTTAAAACCAATGATACCACTTACATATCCGCCAGAATGGCTAATGTGAAAAAGATCATACATGTTTAATGAGATTAAAAAGCAACTGGAACTCTCATATACTGCTCTTAGGAATGCAAATCAGTTCAACCAACTTGGAAAATGGTCATTATCTACTAAACTTGAAGGTACTCTTATCCAGTGACTCAGAATTTCTTTCTAGGTATATAGTCCACAGAAATGCATTCAGATGTTCAACAACAGACATGTACAAAAATGTTCCCAGAAGTGCTATTCAAAATATCCACAACCTAAAACAGCCCAGATATCTATCAAGTTTGGACTGTATAAATAGAGGTAATTTATGCAGTAGAATATAATTAGGCAGCGAAAACCAATACACTTAGCTAGACTAAGTAACATGAAGGAGTCACACATATAATATTTTTTTAAAAAAAGGTACAAAAGAGTACATACTGAATCATTCCATTCATTCAAAGTGATGAGGAACAAAATGATGAATCTGTGAAAATGAATCTTTGGTGTTAGAAGTCAGGAGAAAGATTCCCCTTAGGGGACAGGAGCAGGAAGGGTGGACAAGAGGACTTTTGGAGTTTCTGGTAATATTCCACTTCTTGATCTGAGTACTGGTTAGTTGGGTAAACGTTTCCTTTTGGGAAACGTCATTGAACTGTACCATTTATTTGTGCACTTTTTTGCATACATGGTATATTTTAATAAAAATCTAATAATTTTTTTTTAAATCTCTGTATTTCACTGCCATTATTTTTTAAACAACTATTGTATCCTATATTGTTTACCAGATGCTCTACTAAGCATTTTGCAGATAGTAACTTACCTTAGTCTCATAACTATCCCATGAAGTAGGTGCTAGTAACATTCCAGTTTTGAAGATGAGGAAACTAAGGCACAGAGAAGATCAGCAACTTGCCCAGCTTCTCCTGACTAGCAAGTGGCAGAGCTGGTATTCAAACCCAGGCTGGCTCTAAATCTCTGATACTTCATCACACGGTAAATGGTTTTATGTTCTGAGGAGGTCAAGTAGTCTTAGATACATCTGTGTGCCTACTTCATCCATGATCTATACTGACAACTTACATAGTAAAATATCTTCTGGAAATTTTGCTCTGATTAAATAGCTCCCGGTGATAAGTTTATCTTCACGGAAGCTCCCCCACCCTCTTTTTCAGAACATTTTTGTTCTTACCAATTCAGAGGGCAATTGTCTTCCATATTCATTGTTTTCTGCCATGAAGTTCAGCAGCAGGAAGGGTTTTGCCCCTTGCAGAATGCCCTGCGTGCTTACGCGAACTTGAAATTTCCCAGGCTGAGTCGTCCTGGGAACAAGCCGCATCTCCCAGCAAGACCCGTGGCGTTAAACATTCTCAGAAACGACTTAACCTCTAGTTCATCAAACACACCCAGATTCTAATGTTCGGCGACACAGGAAATGGATTTTCTCCTCCTACTTTTAGTTTGTAGCTTTTCCATTTAAATCCCCCAAGTGTTCACCCCTTCACCTAACGATTTTCCTTTTGATCAAACCAAATCGTATTTTCCCATGATGAAACCATCTGAGGCATGTTTCTCAAATGTGGCATGAACCATTGGGAGAGCCCCCATGTGCACAGATTTTCTATTTATTTGTTTAAAATTAATTAAATTCCCAAATTGTTTAGGGCAAAGTCTGATATATTGTCACTGATTTCCAACTGTTCCAACTGGCATTTTTACAAATTTCTAAATATCTACTCCCTTATAATAAAAATGACTCTTTCACAGTTTGTAACAGTTGTTTCACAACAATGCAAGTGTTTCACGGTAGGGTGATGTATGCGAGCCCTGTATAATAAGATGCATGTTTGATAAGTTCACAACTTTTACTACACATATATTTTTTATGGATGTTCATGTATAAATGATACACTTCAATAAAAAAAGTTTTTAAAACATTGCTTTATTTTACCTTGAAGGACTGTTAATGAGAAGACATGTAGCCCAAACTCTTAATAAGTAAAACATTTTTTCCATAATTTACTATGTTCTTAACCCGCCTTACTAGTCTCTGTTTGGAACAAAAATTCTCAGAATTTGCAGTCTATTTTTCTGCTGTTTTTCCTAGCAGTCTCTTATGAGTAATGATAATTTTTCTCTGCCGTGTTCTCAGAAAATACATTCATTTCCACATTTCCCCCCTCAGCTTCTGCACATCCAACATCCTATTTCTCCAAATGCTGCCATCCTGTTTCTGCTGATCAAAGAAGGAACATAAAATGCTTTCTCGCCAAACTCAGCATGTAAATGCAATGCCTTCCCCCCAGCGTGGGACATGACACCCGGGGATGAGCCTCCCTGGCAACGAGGGACCACTATCAACTACCAACTGATGATGCAACTGGAAAATGACCTTATACGGAAGGTTCAATGCGGATCAGCAGAATATCCATGTCTACATAAAATACCATGACTTTAAAATGCTGTTTGACCTAAAGTAAGGGGGAAATGGAAAGGAGAAATGAGTTTATATGGCTACGAGTTTCTAAAAAAGAGTCTGGAGGCTGGCAGAAGGTTTGCCCTCATGCACAACTGAGCAGAGTCAGAGAGACAGATAAAGCAGATACAACCCCCAGATATTGGTTCCTTTGAGGGCTAAAGAGACCCATGGGAGTTATGGTCATGGCCGATGGGGTTAACTACCAGGGCAGATGGCCCCTCTTTGGAAATGGTGTTTATGTGTGATGAATCTGGACTCAGATGGGATCTCCCTTCATAAGACTTTCATGATAATGTGCTGGAGGTGCAGTTAATGTTGGGGTTTAAGATATATTTAGGGGATTTGAATCTCTGGACTGACAATGTGATAGCCAGATCCTGAGCCTCAACAGACTCCAGCACCTACAATCTGATTTATTGGACTTACCACACTCAGCTAAGATGGAGGTGAAGAAGGACAACCACCACACCATGGAGCCTAGAGTGATTACAACTGAAAATGGGAGGATTGCATCCAGCATCCAGGTGGAATCTGAGCCTCCTCTTGACATAAAGGTGCAATGGACACAACCAATCCAGTGTCCACATAGAAGAGGTGGCATTGGATTGGGAAAAGTGGACATAATGGACAAAGGGTATGGGGAAAGGCAGGAAGAGATGAGAGGTGGAGGCGTCTTCGGGACATGGAGCTGCCCTGGATGGTGCTTCAGAGGTAATCACCGGACATTGTAAATCCTCACAGGGCCTACATGATGGAATAGAGGAGAGTATGGGCCATGATGTGAACCAATGTATATGAGGTGCAGAGGTGCCCAAAGATGTACTTACCAAATCCAATGGATGTGTCATGATGATGGGAACGAGTGTTGATGGGGGGGGGGGGGAGAGGGGGGGTGGGGGGGTGGGGTTGAATGGGACCTCACATATATATTTTTAATGTAATATTATTACAAAGTCAATAAAAAATAAAAAAATTAAAAAAAAAAATAAATAAATAAATAAAATGCTTTCTCCTTTTTTCTCTCTACCATTTAACTTCTTTTTAATGCCCCCCTTGTGGCTTTTTTTTTTTTTTTGCATGCTGTCTGCTCTCTGTGTCCATTTGCTGTGCATTCTTCTGTCTGTATTTATTTATTTTTATTTCCTCTACCCCCTTCCAGCTTGCTTGCTATCTGCTCTCTGTGTCTATTTGCTACATGCTCTTCTGTGTTTTTGCTTGTCTCCCTTTTTTTTTTTGTTGCATCACCTTGCTGAGTTAGTTCTCTACAGCACTTGTGGGCCAGGCGGCGCTCCGTGGCATCTGCCGGCCGGGCGGCTCTCCACAGCGTGCGGGCAAGCCTGCCTTCACAAGGAGGCCCAGGGATGCAAACCCAGGGTTTCCCATATGGTAGACAGGAGCCCAACTGATTGAGCCACAGCCGCTTCCCCCATTTAACTTTTAGAAAAACAATTGTACGGGCAATTAGAGTCACCCAAGCATATGTTATTTTCCACATTTACCCAACATTATAAAAGACACACCATTTTAACTTTGCCATGAAATGCATAAGAAAGAAATAGATTTTCATGGAGAAAAAGTAAATGCATTGCAATGTTTTAAAAGAAAAAAAAAAAAACACATCTAGACCAGGCATTGTGAAAGTCTTGGATGGGATCCCCTACCTCTTGGGCAATAGGGGCTGTAGTCTATGAACCTCCTGCTTCTAGCCCATTCTAAAACCCTTTCTAACTCACATTTCACTTCTTGAATCACTCTTCCTGTTCTTCACCTCATTCTTACCCCATATTGTGTAACTCTCTTTGCCATGAATGTCATAGCTCAAATTAACATGTTGCTTCTCTTTATCCTTTATATCAGCAGATATCCATTTCCTCAGTGAATCGTGAAGTATTTATCAAGTATCTACTATCTACTATGTACCAGGCATTGTTCTAGGTACAAGGCTTTGGCTTTGAACTAGATACTTGAAGAAAGAGTCATACTACTAAATACATAGTATAGTATCAGAAAGTGATAAAACTTTGAAGAGAAACAAAGTAGCATAACCATAGAGCGTTAGGGAATGGAGAGACTATTTTAGAGAGTATGGTAGAGAAGCCCTCTCTAAGGAGAAAACAATGACAGCTAGACCTGAACTAAGTGACAGATGTGACATGCAAAGATATGGAGCAGAACATCTCAGTCTGAGGGTTCTGCAAGAGGAAGGGATGAGTTTGACCTGGTGAAGGAGCAGCAAGGAGGTGGGGTGGCTGGAGTGGACAAGGTGCACACCTTGGTAGGAAAGGAGGTGGAAGAGCTCTCCAGGGCAGATCATTTAGGCCCTTGATGGCAACAAGGAGCTAGGAATTTACTTTGTAATTAATTTCCAGGTTATATTTTGAAATATATTTTAATATATTTGAAATATATTTGACCTTTATGCAGTCACCAGAAGGACATTGGAAAGTCTAAAGCAGAGGAACAACTTGCAATGACTTGGATTTTTCCTTGTTCTTTCAGACTGGAGTGTGAAAGGGGCCTCAGGTGGGCAGGAAGATGGCTCAGGACATCCTGTCTCTTCTGGTTATAATCTTAGATGTTTCTTGGGTGTGGCTCAGCAATTCACTTTCTGCACACCTTAACTGACAAACTCCTCCCTCACCTGTCCTGCCTGGCTCAAGCCCAACACTCTGCCTCCTGCTTCTCCCTCAACAGGACTCCTCAGTCTCTGCAACTGGGGGCAATCTGTGTACCCACAGCTGGCTTACACTTATTGGAGTCTACTCTGTAACCTCTCTTTTACCCAGACACTATTCACAGAGCACTGGAATGTTTTAGAAACTGTTTATTTCTTACATTTAACATTCTTGTTTTTCAGTGGGCCTAGAATTACAAGCTCTGTTTGGAAACCGCCCAAACTGAATTAGCATGCATATTTTGTTCCAGTATTGATTTTAGGAAAGTTTTAAATAAAGCAAATGTTTTTCTAAGCTTCAACATCAAACAATCTTAATGAGTTACAGAAACTCAATAGAAAATGGAGAAATCAGTTCCTCAAAAGTTGTGGATTTTTTCCTTAATCCATAGGTTAAAAAGGGAGTGGAAATGTTACAGCAACCTTCTAATCAATTTTACCCAGGTCAAGACAAAACACTTTTTTCAAGCAGCTTCAAATATTATGTCCCTTATTTATTTACAACACCAGATATTTGCAGGCTTCTGGTGTTAGTGGAATGTAGACCTCCTAGAGACATTTTGACTGCTCAGTTACACTTTGAAGTGTTAAAAATTTCCAGAGCAAATATCCCAAATTTCTGATAACAGGATGTACATTATGCAGAGCAAAAGCGCTAGGTTAAAACAGAGTCAAGTTCAGGAAAACAAGATGGTAGTTTCCAGTCATGAGCACATTATCTTTATTGAATAAAATGAAAACGACGGAATCAGGCAGGCTTTGAAAGTAGGATAAGGGTACCTTGTGACTTTCCTTATGAACAGGGGCCTAAGATCAGCCTGCAGTGAACATCAGAGAGATTCACGTTACTACAGTGTGATAAATAATGAAACACAATGCATAATTGTCAGCAAGTTCTTAGAACCCTCTAAGACCCTGGCTACCATGCAGAATGCATTACCTCAGGCTCTGCAGGGTCATGAGGGAAGTAACCAAGTGTTGGGACGAGTAAATAGACATTATTGTATTGAACTCCTGTTGTTATAACAACCCTCTAGAAAAACATTGGAATTCCATTTTGCTCAGCTGCTTGTCCTGTCCTGTTGGGAAGGAATAAATGGTCTTTGCAAAAGTCATCTTGTGCATGCAAATTTAGCCTCTAATTTTACTGTTCCACCAGAGACCTGGAGGGAAGAATTAACTTTGGAAATACTTTAGCTTTTTCTATCACTTATCTGAAAATATTTTTATAATACAAAAATGCTAAATGAAATTTGATATTTGAAAGAGAGAGGTAAAATGGCACAGAAGATCTAATTATGTTGCACTTATGTAACTAATAGTCACTTGGTGCCACAGGGCTAAAATGAAACTCAGTGCCTCTTACCATTTAGCTTTCAAATTTTCCTACTTTAAGAAAGTTTCTTCATAATACCAATGGCTAAAGTAACTCTGAGTACCTTCCAAGTATGAAAGGGTGAAGAAAGACTGATTCCTGCTATTCATGCTAATTTGTCCATCTTCAAGAGTAATGTGAAACCTCAAAAAAAAAAATGAATGTCATTTCCCAAAGTGCCTATTTTCTCAGGAGTGGTTTTACGGCCTTGTCTGTGTGTTAGCATAAAGTGGCTGGCATAGGACCAGCTCAAGAGGCAGAAGATGTGAGTGTGGTCTGACTCATCAGTAACCAGCTGACTGGGCAGCCAAAGTCCTTGGCTAATTGCCCTAGTTAAGATCACTTCTCTGCTACACCTCATTCCCTAGCACACATTCTCTTTTTTCCTTCATAGCACTTAATAAATTATCTAGTGATTTTTATTTGTTTATTTATTGTTTCTTCAGCTAAAATGTAAATTATATGAGGGCAGAAAGCATGACCATCATGTTCTGTTTTGGCTTTCTCAGGACCTAGTATTTGTCTGGTACAAAATAAAAATTTAGTACATATCTGCTGAATGAATGGATGAACCTTTGAAACTCATTTTCTTAACTGTTAATTGGGGGAAATACTATCTGCTTCACCAGATCTGTTATAATGCCAAATAAATCATACACAGAGTATTTTTGTGAAGTACACATACAATCAAAATGAGCACTCATTATTTATTCAGCACAATACTTCTAATTGTTTTCTAGTATATTTTCCTCTATCATCAAGGAGCAAAATATCTCAGTGTTCTTAATTTAATAGTTTTCAAGCTGAAATTCCTAGCAAACCCCCACATTTTTTAAAAAGAGAGAAAATTTTATTATACTAGATGGTATATTAGTCAGCCAAAGGGGTGCTGATGCAAAATACCAGAAATCTGCTGGGTGTTATAAAGGGTATTTATTTGGGGTAAGAGCTTACAGTTACCAAACCATAAAGCATAAGTTACTTCCCTCACCAAAGTCTATTTCTACATGTTGGAGCAAGATGGCTGCAAATGTCTGTGAGGGTTCAGGCTTTCTGGAATCCTCCGGGCTCAGCTCCTCTGTTTCCTCCACAAGGTTAGCTGCTGACTATAAGGCCCTCTAGGCTTTGCCTCTCTCCACAAGGTCAGCTGTAGACTATCAGGCGAACAGCTTGTCTCTTTCCCCAGGGCTCCAGCTTAAGACTTCAGCATCAAATTCCAACATCAAAATCTCCAACATCAGAAACCCCTCAGCTCTGTTCTTTGCCATGCCTTTTATCTGAGAGTCCCCACCCACCAAGGGGTGGAGACTCAACACCCTAATCATAACTCAATCATGCCCATGAACAGATCAGGTTACAAACATAATCCAATATTTTTTTTGGAATTCATCAATAATATCAAACTGCTACAGATGGATAGTAAATTATCCACTTATCTTTTATGGTTTTTTAGTTATAGAATATTTGATTTAATAAAGTGTGATACCTCACAAGGCAACCTTTCATCTGAGTTCAGACACAATTCTTCATGAATTTAGGGAATGAATAAAAATTTTATGGCACACCATCTCTTCCCTATTTATAAGAAAATCCATTTGGATGCCTTTGTTGAAGAATCCCAAGGAGAATACCCAAGTAAGACTGTGGGCAATCTTCAGAGGGAAAGCAAAAGAAAAGAGGCACATTTAGGCAGTAGCAGCTCACCAATGACATGGTTCTGATTACAAGCGGAAATTTGATCTACATGGAACTAGAAGAGGTATAATATGAAGGCCTATTGGAAACCTGAGTGAGGACAGCAAAACAAATTTACCAACCAATACTACTGAAAAAAAAACTAATGTTTTAGAAAAGAATTCAAAATAAACATGGAGAAAGGAACATCAACCGTCATATTGTAACCATAATTCTCTGATGATGTAGGTTGTGCTTTTGTGATAGGTACATCAGTTAAGGAAGGATTTAAATCCAGAGAATTCAATTTGCAGTAGTTTAACAAATAATGGAAATATTTTTGTTACAAGAAGATTAAGCAAATAGCTGCAGGAAATAATTTAGTGGCTCAAAATGTCAAAGGTGCAATTACTGTGAATCTCTTGGCCTTTCCTTCATGATTATAAGACAGGACACTTCTCTTGGGAATTTAGTTTAAAGAAAGAAGGATGATGGTGCTTCGATACTGTAGCTCATCTAAAATATTCCCAGTAGAGTTCATTTCATTGGCCAATGTTGAGTTATGAGGCATTGCCAAATGCAAAGGAGGCAGGGGAAATGATTATTCAGCTTCTGTAGAAAAGATAGAAAAGAAAAAAAAAAGTTTATGAAGAAGATTGGACAAGCCAACCTACAACATCCTCCACAACTTCTCTTTTTCATCACTGTATACAATTTTGACTCAAAGATTATACTAAAGGATCCTCAGAAGGAAAGATTGTGCTCTTTTTTTATTTGTCATTTCAATCTTATCCAGATTAATAGGGACTTTAGCAAATGTTATCATGGGTGAGTTCCACTTTAAGTTTTTTTTTTGTTTTTTTTTTAGGGTTCTTGTGCTTTTTGTTTGTTTTTAAATTTAAATTTAAATTTAGCACTTCTTTGGAAAGGAAAGGCATTTTAGCTGCAAACTTGGACTTTTAGACACAGTTTTTACTGGATGTACTCTTTCCAGAATTTCATAAGAATCTTGAATAATAAGATCAATGGCATCCCAAAGAGCTGAGCTGTCCCTTTGGGAATTCAAACTATTAAGAGTACAATACTACTCCAATACATATGTAGCCGACTGTTGGTAAACTATAAAATGCCATGATTTCAGCTAGATAGTCCCAGAAGAAAACATAAATATGAGAGACAGAAACATAATTTTACTGCCATGACAACCCTGGCCAGATCTACGCTTATGTATCTTAAAAGACTAATTGCGTAAAAGAAGTTCTAACTTTTATTTTTAGGAGACTCTGAGAAAAAGCTCCACAGGGACATCCATGGGACAATTCTCCCATGTTTTATTTTAAATTGACATTTCATGGCTGCTTAGGAGTTTTGTTGCTTTGTGCATTCTGAATAGCATCATTTTCAGAAACGTACTTACAATTGGTCATATTTTGTTGTTGAAATCCAGTTCAGTACAATTCAGTTCCATTCCAACACGTTTATTGAGCACTTTCTATGTGTTGAGTGCTGCTCAAAACACAAAATGAGGACTAGTACATAGTCTCACTGTAGTGGGGGATAAAGATATACATTTAATGTTGAGAAAATGTGGGCGCTTTGTGCAATATTAGAAGGATTGAATGTTTTGGGGGTTAGAGAGAAGGAGCACTACTTCCGTGCCACTACAATCGATTGGGACAAGGAAAGATTATCAGGTTGATGAGTCTTGAAGGTTGATGGTTACTGAACCCAGATAACCCTTATAATTAAGCAATCCCATTATTTTCTCTATCAAAGTCTTTCTTAATTACATTTTAGAAACACATTTTCAATATTTTTATCTCCATATTTCATTTCGGATATATTTTACCTGTATAATGATTCCAAGCTCAGTACTTCCAATATATAAACCAATCTGAAGGAACAGAAGGCATCTGAGAAGGAAATTTTTCATTTGACCAGGAGATACCAGAAACCTAAGTCATAAACAGAAGAGCAAAAAGAATCCTATGAATGAAAAAAGTTAAAGATCTCAAAGCTCTGAACAGTTACTAAATGATATTTACTAGGCCACTATCCAGCTCTTTAATATTTCCCATCTTTCTTTCCCCCACATCTTACTGTTTTCTCTCCCTGTTCCAATCTTTGATTATTCTGCCTCCACCAAAACCACAGAGTTCTCAGGCATTTTTGAACTTCATCAAGAAATGATTAATTTAAATAAAGCCTGAAACAAGTCTTTTTTACCTCCTACTTATCCTTAATGCTTACCTTTCAAAAAAGATAAGATCTAAATATTCTTGATGCTGAAAAGAAGCAGCCAGTGATTTGGTTTTACGTAATACCGAATAGTCTAGTAATACTTTGAGGAAGACTACCAAAAAATTATGTGCAAATCTTTATCTATATATGGACATGTGCATTTTTCTAAGGAGAGATCTAAAATTCTCATGAAGTTTTCATAGAGGTCTGAAAAAGGAAAACAGTCTAAGAATGCTTTAATCAGAAGTAATGATACATAATTAAAGGTACTTAATCATTGGTACAGTAATAATGATAGATAGAACTTTCATTAAGTTCCCCTTTCCCCTCCAATACTTTTTTTTTCTCTTTGAGTTTATCCCCCTGTATTCTAGTTACAAAAGTCAGTCCAGGAGCCAAAATGCTAGAGAGTCATCAGGAAGAGGGGTCTTAGGAAATCTGTGTGCCTCTCAAGTAATGATGGAGGATGACAGAAGAGATTGGTATATGGGAAGAGCTAGATTATTCCCACTTTTCTTCATCTTTCTCAGCCCTTCAATAATTCAGAATACCTGTGGAGTTAATGAGAAGGAGGGCCTTCTCATATCCAAACTTTCCTCCTCTCCTTGAACAACCCTTTGCTGCCACAGATTTTGTACTTCAGCTGCAGGCAACTGACCGCCATCTTGTAAATAAATACATACCTGGCAGTCCATCTTGCTCCAAGTGCTCATATCTGATGTAACTTTGAAGCAAGGAGGTGGTGGTATTTTAGCAAACACACTTAAATATATACCTTCATGTTTGTGTTAATTTCTTCCTTCACAGCCATCATCTTATGGTGGTTCATTGTTAAAACCTGTGTAGATACTTTCAGATCTGGGTCAGCCTCAGTATAAAACAAAGCTTCTCAACATTGGCTGCACATTGGAATAACCCGAGGATATTTAAATTGTTGATGCCAGTATTCCAATCCAAAGATTCCAATTTAATTGGCAATCCCATTTCGAAGTAACTAACCAAAAGAATTTAAAGCATGGAATCAACAGATATTTGCACACTAAGGTTCATAGCAGCATTATTCACATTTGCCAAATAAAATGGAATCAATCCAAGTGCCCATTGACAGATGAATGGATAAAAAAGTGGCATATATGTACGATAGAATATCATTCAGCTGTAAGAAGGAATGCTACATGTGACAAGGATGAGCCTTGAAGACATCATGTTGAGTGAAATAAGTCAGACACAAAAGGACAAACATTATATGATCTTACTAATATGAAATAATTAGGATAAACAAATTTAGAGTGTCAGAAACTTGAATACAGTTTACCAGGGGCTGGTAGGGAACAAAGAGTTAATGCTTAATTGGTAAAGAGTTTCTGTTGGGGTGATGGAAATATTTTGGTAATGGATGGTGGTGATGGTACACAACATTGTGTAATGAACCCCACCAAATAAATATTTGAATGTGGTTAAACGTGGAAATGTTAGAATGTGTATATGTTACTAGAATAAAAATATTTTATAAAAAAATCTTAGGACCATAAAACATGAACAGTGAACCCTAATATAAACTATGGACTACAGGTTATAGTATAATTACATAATATTGTTTCATCAATTGTAATAAAGGTATTAATGCAGACTGTTAATAATTGAGAAAACTATGTGAGGGGGATAGAGTATATGAGAACTTTGTACTTTCTGCATGATTTTTCTGTAAATCTACAACTTCCCTAATTTAAAAAAAAAGAAAAAATCCTGGAACTGTTGCTGATTAAAGGAGTCTAAGGAGACTATTAAATGCAGTGTGTGATCCTAGAGGTATTCTGAACCAGAAAATAAAAATGGACATTAGTGGGACAATTAGCAAAATTTGAATGAGATCTGTAGATCAGATAATAAAGATTGAGTTAATACTAATTGCCTGATCTTGATAAATTCTGCTGTGGTTGTATAAGATATTAACATTTAGGGAATCTGGAGAAAGGAACTCTTTGGACTATTTATACAACTTTTTTGTAAATGTGAAATTATTTCAAAATGAAACACTAAACAAACAAAAATATATTTTTTAAAATTACCTCAATTAATGAATGCTGCTAAATGTATGGTTTCCCCATAAAAATATTTAATAGAGTATGTGTGAAAAACCAAATTCATGGGACAAAGTACCTGCAGGGTATTTATCTAGGCATATTATAATGTCACTGATAGCAAAAATAACAAGCTAATATTTATCAAACAATTGCTATGTGTGCAAGTTTCTCTGAAAACTCATAATAATGTAATTTAATTCTCACAACTGCCTTCTGAGGTAAATACTATCATTATCACCAAATTACAAACCAGGTAAAGGAGGCTTAGGGAGTTTAAGTGATGTTTCTGTTTATCGGCTCTATAGAACCTTCATGCCTAAGTAAAATTGTAAATTACCACATGGCATGGACTTTAGGATAAAACAAAAATAGTAAAAATTATGACCCCATGCCTATAAATACCAAAATTGTGCTGCCTGAATTCTAGTCAATACATTAAAATATCAATCTTTTAACTCTATGTCTTGTATCACATAAATCCATTACCTATCAAACTTCAAAGTCATGGTGAGAACTTAACGTTTCAAAATATGTCATTTTCTTGGTTCTCTCAGTAGTGGTAGTGAAAAAGTACTTAAGAACAGGACTCTAAAGCTACAAACAGTGGCAAAATTTCTACAGATATGTAGAGCCATGTTTAAAGAAAATACATACATACCTGTAAAATCCATTCTGCAGTGATGTCATTGATCATTTGATGGTTTATAATTACTATATAATTATGATTTGTTTTAGTTTGTCAAAGATGCCAATGCAAAATTACCAGAAATGGGTTGGCTTTTATAATGGGGATTTATTAGGGTGAAAGCTTACAGTTCTGAGGTTGTGAAAATGTTCAAATCAAGGCATCATCAGAGATGCTTTCTCACCAAAGGTGGGCTGCTGGTTAGATCCTGGACTCCTGCCACATAGCAAAGCAAAATGGCAGCTTCTCCTTGCTCCACTGATTTGAGCCTCCACCCTCTCTCTCAGCCTCTCAGGTTTCTCTGTCTTCCTGCAGTCCTCTCTTGCAAATGTCAGTCAGGGTCAAAATAGTGGTTGTGTATCTCTGTGTTTTTCTGCTTTCAGTTCTTCAGTTTATACAAGACTCCAGCAAGAGGGCAGAGCCCCCGCCTCACTGACATAGTTCAATCAAAGGCCCTAAAGTGATCTAACCAAGTTCTTTTAACTGAATCTAATGCAATCAAAGGGCCCATACCCATATGGAATGGATTAGTTCTAAGAACATGATCTTTCCTGGAATTCACAAAACTTCAATTGTCACATAGCTGAATTCATTCTGATCGGAAAAGTTTTTTCCACCAGATCACAGAGACACTGTATTAAGCAGGATAAGAGTTCCCCAAAGATGTCAACATCCTAATTTCCAGACCACAGGCATATGTCACCTTACATGGCAAAAGGGATTTGCAGATGTGATTATGGTTAAGGACCTTGATATTGGATGTTACCCTGAATTATATGGTTGTGGCAATCTAATCACATGAGTCATTTAAAGTATAAGAGGGGTCCGAGAAATCTGACTTAGAAAGGGCTCAACCCACCTTTGCTGGCTTTGAAGATGGAAGAAGGTGTTCACCAGGCAAGGAATTTGGGCGGATTGTATTCCAAACCCACCAATCTAAGATTGACTCATTTCCTTGAATAATTGTATACTTTTGAATATTGAAATAGATTATATGAGCTATATTTTTAATCATATATATTATATGTACATATAAATTTCATCTCAAAAGTTCTATGGTATTTTCTTAATTGGACCAACTTAATAATGTCAATTACTCAGGAATGATCATTTAAAGAATCAAAAGAAAAAGATCTGATTGAGTTGTTTGCTTCATCAAATCTAGTTTTTAGTATTAAATTCAAACAAAACTTTATTAATTCTATGATTTTGAAGTATTGCTTCGAAAGTGGTCTGCTTTTTGGTAGTTTCAAAATATACCTAAGGATAAACATCTAAATGGTAAAGGCATTAAGAAATATAAGATGGCTGTTCTTCTTTCTTTCTTTTGCAGTTTGGAATCCACTGCCATTTTGAGATGCCTTTGGCTGCTGAGGACTAATGTTGCTAGAAAGTGATGAGCAGCTGAATCACTAAGCATTTACTCTGGGGCTATTGCCCAATGTATGATACACTCCATAAAACCCTGCCTGTGTTAACCTCCATGGAATGCAATTTTCTTGTGGCCAAAGCCTATCCAACACATCTATGAAAATCAGAGATGTAGCAGGGTGTAAAATATCAACCTACAGAGTGATACAAGGGCCTCTTGAGAAGATAAACAACATCTCCTGTAAAATGCATCATGAAATTACAGGTAAAAATTGGATTTCTACTTTTAAAAAATCACATTATCTAATAAAGTGTTTCCATTCCTATTAGATACTTTTCTTTACCCCAGACTTAATTCCTTCCTTCCTTCTCTCTCTCTTTCTTTTCTTTTTTATTTCTTTCTTTCATCTTTATTTTGTCTTTGTCTTTCTTTTACTCTTTCTCTCTTTCATCATTCATCCACCATTACAGTAGCATACAGAACAGTTTCACTGCCCTAAAAATCCCCTGTGGTCCATCTATTCAGCCCTGTTACTCATCTCCCCTGAACCTCTGGCAATCACTGATTTTTTTGCTCTCTCTTTAGTTTCAGCATTTACAAAAAGTCATATAGTTAGAATCATACAATATATGTTCTTTTCAGACTGTCTTCTATCACTTAAAAATATGAATTTAAAATTTCTTCTTGTCTTCTAGTGACTTGGAAGCTCATGTCTTTATATTGCTGAATTATATACCATAGTATGGATATGCCAGTTTGTTTATCCAGTCACCTATGGAAGGGCATTTTGGTTGCTTCCAAATTTGGACAACTATGAATAAATGTTATAAACATTGGTACACAGGTTTTGTATGAACATAACCAGAACAATTGCTGGATCATATGTTAAACATATGCCTACCTTCACATTTTTACACTAAAAATACTAAATATTGTAGGATTTTAGTTTCTATTGGGTTAAATCAGCTTTATTCATATGAGCTTTACCACCTTTTTTGCTTTCCTTGAAGACTTGGCTCCACAGATAGACAAAAATCTAGAGAAATTTGTGGATGACCTTGGAATCTGTGTGAGTGGGCTGCTTTGAAAACCTTGGTGTAGACCTGGAAATGATTTCTACATGCATTTTAATAAATACCTCTAAGTTCTGCTTTATTTTGTCAACTCTTCCCTTGGCATCCTTGGTACTACTCTTCTTGTTCTCTTCTGTGCTCTCCTGCCCCGCCAGCGGGTGTACGGAGACCACGAGGACAACAGGGTACCCGAGAGAGGGAGTGGGCAGATGGCAGGGAAGAACCACTCAGAGCCGTACCATGGTGTGTCGTCTTCTTCCGTTTATTCTTTTTGTACAGAGCAAGCTTATATAGCGTCTTAAGCATTCGTGTTGCAAGGGGATTGGTCAGGGCTGGAGCAAGACCTTATATGGCCTGGAAAGGGCTCCGGGGGAAAAAGGGGCGGGGAGAGGGCAGGAAGCTGGGGGAAACAGTGCTGAATCATGCCGCCCGCCATTTTTTCTGCTGGTGTGGGGCGGTCCGCAAAATGGCAGGCGTGCCCCCAACAGGTCCCCCTTTTTAGTTTTATTAGAAACAGGCTCGTGTGATAACAGAAAGGAGGGAGACCGTGCCCGTCTTAGGTCGAGGCTGCACCTGGTAAGGGATATGCCTTACCCAGTATGCGATCAGTCTTACCCATCATTGGGGAGCTGGCCCTGGACGGGCCAGCAAAAGGCCATGTCCCTGTCTTAGGTTGACTGATGGGTCAGCCCAGTTGCCCGTCGTTGGCTAGCTGGCCTAGCACCTCAATGACCATGACCGCGGGGGGTGTGCATGGACAAATGCAGAATTCTCTGTGGCCTTACAGTAGCGCCTGATCTAGGCTGCCCTCGGCACCCTGAGAGCTATATGGATTACACCTCTCCTTTTTGGCAGCCTTCTGGGCCTTATCACCTGTTTTTGGCTGCTAACTGACCTTTACCTAGGCCATACAGCTGCGCCTGTCTTAGGTTGTCTCCCAGGAGATCTTACCCATCTCTGGCTGCCAGCTGGAGACGCATTTTGCCCAGTGACCCCGAGGACAATTCTGGTGTCCACGAGCCTGGGAGGGGGCCATATTGCTAAGGAGATGTTGGGCTGGCAGCTTTCCTTACACTATAGGCACTGCTTTTATTAAGGTTGGGGAGTAGGGGCAAAGGGAAGGGAGAGAGCGGTCCGCTAGACAGCCGATTCTGCGACGGGGGCGGCGACGTCTTGGTAGTCAGACCTAGGGGCGGAAATGCGCTGATATTGTCGGGCAGCGGTGAGGAACATGATTTGAGCGGAGATCTGCCGCATTCTTTCCGCAATGATGAGTGGCAATAATCTTCCCGTCGTGCGCCGCAGGATTGGTGGTGGAGGCATGAACGGTGAAGGTGGCGGTATAGAAATCTTGAGTTACCGGTTGCTTTGCTAAGGAGGAGATGGCCTGCACGAGCAGGACCCCCAGGATGCGGGTGGCCACCGTAAACATAATCTTCCTTACCTGCAAGAAAGCAGAAGGGGAGACTTCAGGGCAGGTGACTCCGTTCCCTGGGTTGGTTAACTTGTTTGACCAGTCTCTCGGGTAGCCACCGCGCGGCTTCTAGTTCTTGGGAGTAGATGCACACTGATCCTCTGCCCCAGATAAGGACAGGGTCAGGACCATGCCAGGAATTATCTAGAGGGTCCCTCCACCGGACTGTGGCATGTTGTGTCATGGTACCAGAATGCCAGAAGCGGTCAGCGGCTGAGTGGCCACTCTGGTCTAAGGTTAGAAAATTTAGAATAAAGAGAGGGTGGTTTAGTAAGTTCCGAGGGGATCACCTGACGGGGTACCACTCCCCATTCTTTACTTTATGAATAGTGTGCTTTAGAGATAAGTGTGCTCTTTCAACAATGCCTTGGCCCTGGGGGTTGTACGGGATGCCAGTGATGTGGGTAATGTTAAGATGTTGGCAGAAGGTAGTAAAGACACAACCGGTGTAACCGGGGCCATTATCTGTCTTAACCTGGCGCGGGGAGCCCAGGAGGGACATGGCAGCTAGTACATGCGCGACTATGTGCTTACCAGCCTCACCCATCTGGAGAGTCGCGAAAAGGAAACTGCTGAACGTATCAACGGTGACATGTACATACTTAAGATTCCCGAAGTCTTGGATGTGGGTTACATCCATTTGCCAAAGAGCATTGGGGAGAAGCCCGCGGGGATTGACCCCATAGTGTGGGGTGGGTAAGAGCGTGACACAGGAGGGGCAGTCCCTAATAATTTGGCACACTTGCTCACGAGTGATATGGAACATGAGGCGCAAGGTGTGGGCATTGACATGATGCAGCTGGTGAGCCTGCATAGCCCAGTTAAGAGCACGTGGCACGTCGTGCGGGGCTTGTACAGCAGGGCATAGGATCCTTGTGGCCTGATTGGCCACGTGGTTCCCGTGGGCAAGAGGGCCCGGAAGATTGGTATGTGCCCTGAGATGTCCAATGAAGAAGGGGAGAGACCTAACGCGAATGGCGGATTGCAGCTGGGTGAACAGCTCAGCTGCCTCGGAGACTGGTTTTATGTGCGCGGCCATCTCAAGCAAAGGAACGGACTGGGCTATATATGAGCTGTCCGTAAAAAGATTGAAGGAGGTGTCATGGAAGGTGACAAATACAGCCAACA
This sequence comes from Dasypus novemcinctus, assembly GCF_030445035.2. NCBI lineage: Eukaryota > Metazoa > Chordata > Mammalia > Cingulata > Dasypodidae > Dasypus > Dasypus novemcinctus. The sequence goes on from NC_080687.1 coordinate 59,713,862, forward strand.
CGGCACAGAGCTCAGCAATTTGCGCAGACTTAGAATGCGTCGGAAGTTGGACAGTTTGGCCGTTGCAAGTATATGCCGCAGTACCCGTGGATGACCCATCAGTAAAGACAGACGGGGCCCCGGAAAGGGGCTGGTGAGAGGTGGCAGTGGGGAAAACAAAGCTGTGCAAGTTGACGAATTGTAAGAGCTTGTTATTAGGATAATGATTATCTATTTGGCCAGCATAGGCCACACAGGCGACGGGCCAGCACAAGGTAGTTTGGAGCAGCCAGTCAACTTGCTCTCTAGCGTAGGGTTGGAAAATGGTATCGGGATCCTTTCCAAAATAGCGTCTGCCATACTCTCGACCTAACCGTATGAGGTCGGTGGTGGCCTGGTGATATGGATAAATCACTCTGGCGGGTGAAGCAGGCAGATGCGTCCACATGATGGGCGCTGTTTGCCAGAAGACCGCTGTGGGCGTAGGTGCGGTTTTACAGATGACAAGCAGTAAGGACTTGCTATAGTCTATGCTCGTTCCAAAATGGGAGTGGATGGCTTCCTCTACCATGCGAAGTGCCTGACGGCCCTCCGGAGTAAGGGTTCTGGCAGAATTTGGGTCCGGGTCGCCCTGCAGAATGTTGAATAGGGGCTTTAATTGTCCAGTGGTTAACTTAAGATAGGGTCGGAGCCAGTTTATGTCACCCAAAAGTTTCGGAAAATCGTTAAGAGTTTTTTAGGGTATCTAGCCTAATGCAGGCCTGTCGCGCGGTGATTCTACCGCCCATGATGTGGAAGCCAAGATAGGTATAGGGGTCCTGCAGCTGTATTTTGTCAGGGGCGATTTGAAGGCCGTGATTGTGCAAGGCTTGCTGCAGGTCCCCATAGCAGTCAAGGACAGCCTTGTGATCAGTGCCCACAATTAAGATATCATCCATGTAATGGAGGATATAAAGGGCCTGCCAGCGGTCTCTAGTCTCTGCGATAGCAGAGGCCACAAATTTTTGGCACAGGGTAGGACTCTTTGCCATTCCCTGTGGCAGAACAGTCCATTGGTATTGCCTATTGGGTTCCTTGAAATTGGTAGAGGGGACCCTAAATGCAAAACGCACCTGGTCATCGGGGTGCAAGGGGATTGTGAAAAAGCAGTCCTTTAGATCTATAATGATTTTGTAGAAACCAAGAGGAATAGCTACAGGGCTAGGGAGGCCTGGCTGCAGGGCACCCATAGGGACCATGGTCTTATTAACCTCTCTGAGATCTTGTAAAAGGTGCCGTTTTCCTGATTTCTTTTTGATAACGAATATAAGGGTGTTACAGGGGGAGCTACTCTCCACAAGGTGTCCAGCCGCCAGCTGTTCCTGTACTAACAGCTGGGCAGCGGCCAATTTGTCAGTAGATAGGGGCCACTGGCTGACCCACACGGGGTTTGAGGAAATCCAGGAAATCCTATCCGCATGGCGCACAGGAGGACCGGCAGCCCCTAGGAAAAATACCCCAAACCTGTGTGATTAGAGCGTGGGGTAGCAGAGATAGGTTCAAGGGCACCCGATTCGGTTCTTCCGAGGCCCTTCCCGGGCTTGAAGCCCTGGTTTAGCATTTGAGCGGTGACTGTCGGACTAGGGCTCCCGATCACAGTTCCCAGTTGAGCGAGGAGGTCTCTGCCCCAAAGGTTGAAGGGGATGTGAGGGAGGACGTGAGGTTGTATGTGTCCTCGGTGTCCCTCGCCGTCTTCCCAGGAAACGAGTTGGGAACTCTGTTCCGGGGGTGAGGACTGTCCAATGCCTTGTAAGTGAGTGGCTGAGGGGGTGAGTGGCCACGCAGGGGGCCATTGCGCCTTTTGAAGAATGGTAACATCCGCCCCCATATCAATAAGGCCCTTGAAAGCATGGCCATTAAGGCGTATGGTTAGCATGGGCTTAGAACGGGTGATTGTCTGAGCCCAAAAAACGTCAGAGGCGCCTAAAGCCTGATCGCCTCTATGTGAACCAGCAGAGGAGTTGGGAGAAGGCACTAGGGGGAGCAGAAGAAGTTGAGCTATGCGCGTGCCGGCGGGGAAGGAAAGGACACTCTTCGGAGCAGAGGCCAGAATCTTGATCTCACCAGTAAAATCAGCGTCCACAACCCCGGGTGTAATGTGGAGGCCCGAGAGGGCAGAGGATCCTCAACTGAGGATAAGGCCAACACAGCCGGATGGCAGAGGACTGAAGATACCCGTAGCTAGAGGCTGAACTCCCATAGGGGCGTTAGTACCGTGTGGGAGGTGGTACAGAGGTCCAATCCTGCGCTCCCAGGGGTAGCCCGCTGGAGGTAGAGGAAGGATGGAGGTTTGAGGCCTGGATTGCCCCGGTTGTTTGTGGGGCCTGGGGCTGGCCCCTCCTCCCGTTTCCCTGTAGGGGAGGGAGTGGGTGACCGTCAACATCCGTTTTTGACCGGCACTCGTTGGCCCAGTGCCTACCCCTGTGGCATCTAGGGAATTATTAGGCAGGCCGGTAGGGAGGGATCCTCTTGCCACAGGGGTAGGGGCACCAATGGGGGGGGCAGAGGGGCGACGTGGGCAACTACACACCAAGTGATCAGGTGCTCCACAACCAAAACAGCTCCGCGGGGGGCGGTTTTGAGCGGGTAAGTTGGCGGCGAAGACGGAGCGAAGAGCAGCCACAAGCACCTCCCCCTGGTTTTGTAGAGCAGCGGCAAAAACCTGCGCCTGCTGCTTTGCGGGCATGACGTCTGCACACAGCCGGATATATCCAGAGAGAGTCGGAAGTTTTGTGTGGGCGCAAGGCTTCTTGACAGGCCGGGATAGCATTTTCAAAGGCCAGCTGCTTGAGAAAATCAGAATCTGTGGCCTCGCCAAACAGGCGCTCGGCTGCTACTCTCAGGCGACCGACATAGTCTGAAAAGGGCTCCTCGGGGTTTTGGCGCACCGAAGTGATGGAAGTGAGGGGCTGGCCTTTGGTAGGCAGCCTGTGCCAGGCTTTAAGAGCAGCCATGCAGATTTGGTCATATAGGGAGGCCGGATACTCCGCCTGTTCCAACGTAGACTCATAGTTGCCTGTCCCCAAGAGCATATCACGGGTGTCATTCTGGCCTGTTTCTCGGTTACGAGCGGCCACGTCTTTGCAAAAAACCTTGTACTCCGCCCTCCACAAGAGGGTGTCACCGGGCGACAGGGCCGCATGAGTGAGCGTAGTCCAGTCATTGGGAATAAGCCAATTGTTGGTGAGACTATCTAAGACCGAGAGAGTACAGGGGGCCGTGGGACCATAGGTGCTCGCTGCAGTTTTCAGCTCCTTCAGATCTTTTAGTTTAAAGGCAAGATGGCGGCGGGAATGAAATGGCCCCCATTTACGGGAGGCGCCGCCGCCCTCTGAAGCTTGGCTGCCCTCGTCCTCCGAAGAGGTGACCTCTATTACCGGGAAGGCAGAAGCGGGGGCAGGTTTAGAGGAGAGCCGCTTGGTCAAAGCGGTGCAGAGCCGGGACTGGTTCCGACTGGCCCCTGTTGGGGGAGGGGAGACGAGATGGGAAGAAAGATGGCGGCACTGAGAATGCAGAGCCACGCGGTCGCGCGGCTGGGCGAGCCGGAGCCTGAGGTCCGAATTGGGATCCTCTGGGGATGCGGAGGGGGCATGGGGGGGGGAACAAATGGTTGGTTGGCAGAGGGGCGGATATGCCCTCAGAATTGGACTCCCCGGAGTTAGACTCCGAAGTAGACCCTCCTCTTTTGCTACACTCTGAGGAGCGGTCAAAAGCCTCCAACCTTTTTGTTTTAGTCTTCGCCGTCTCAGGTTCACTGTCCGCGGTGGGGGACATGGGCTCACCCTCCATGGGGGGAGCCAAGGTCGCTGAGGGCGGGCGAGAGCCAGCCCGAAGGGCCTCTTCTCCCCGCGCAATAACGCGGGCAGTGGCCTTGCTACAGTGACAGACTGCCAGGAGGTCTTGGATGGCATTCCAGTGAAAAAAGGTGCTGACCGGGACTCGACCAGGACCAAGGGTCTTGTAAAAATCCTGTAAGGCATCCCTGACCCTACGCCACACTCGTTCACCTATGGTACCTTCATCAGGGAACCAGGGACAGACCTCTTTCAGAAACGTGAAGAACGATCGCAACTCCCGATCTTTGACTTTCACCCCCCTCGCCACCAAGGCATCTTTCAACCCTTGGATAAAAAGGTCATGCTCGCTTAGTGCCTGCCCCATATTGCTGCCTGTACTCTCACTGCTCCACAACTCTACTTACCCGGCACCGCTGATGGCGTTACCTCGGCTGCTGCTCTGCAACTCTCAGCTTTCGGGGGCTGCCTCACTGAACCCCTTGTGCTCGGGCCCCACGTTGGGCGCCACCTGTGCTCTCCTGCCCTGCCAGCGGGTGTACAGAGACCATGAGGACAACAGGGTACCCGAGAGAGGGAGTGGGCAGATGGCGGGGAAGAACCACTCAGAGCCGCACCATGGTGTGTCGTCTTCTTCTGTTTATTCTTTTTGTACAGAGCAAGCTTATATAGCGTCTTAAGCATTTGTGTTGCAAGGGGATTGGTCAAGGCTGGAACAAGACCTTATATGGCTTAGAAAGGGCTCTGGGGGAAAAAGGGGCGGGGAGAGGGCAGGAAGCAGGGGGAAACAGTGCTGAATCATGCCGCCCGCCATTTTTTCTACTTGTGTGGGGCGGTCCGCAAAATGGCGGGCGCACCCCCAACACTTCCTACCTCTTTGATTTTTTTTTCAGACTAATATCAATATATGTTGATATTTCCAGAATTAAATCTCTGACACATGGTCAACAAACTCCCTGATTCCATTCACATTCATTTACCCTTCAACCTCATCCAGCTACCAAGTGCCCCATTTTTCTCCCAACTAATCCTCTCCTAGGTTCATTCCCAGCAGTTTTCTGCCTGGGCACTACAGAGATATTCTCAAACATTCAACTCCCCAACTATGCCAAGCTTTGACTTCTTTTTACATTTCCTATTTAATCACATTGTCTCTTTTAGTTTTAGTTGCCCAGGACTGCCATAACAAAGTACCACAGACTAGGTGGTTTAAAGCAACAGAAACTTATTTTCTCCTAGTTCTAGACACTAGAAGTCCAAAATCAAGGTATCTGCAGGGTCATGCTTCCTCAGAACTCCTATAAGGGATATTCTTCCTTACCTCTTCTTAGCTTCTAGTCGGTTACCAACAATCATTCGCATTCCTTGACTTGCAGCTTGAACACTTCAATCTCTGTCTTTGTTGTCTTGTGTCTGTCTGTCCCTATGCCCAAATATCCTTCTTCTTATAAGGACATAAACCATATTGGATTAGGGTCCGCCCTAACCCAGCTTGGCCTCATCTTAACTAATCACATCTTCTAAGACACTATTTCTAAATAAGGACACATTCAAAGAACTGGGGATTAAGACTTGAAAAATTTTGGGGGAGAACACAATTCGTAGTATTCCCTTACAATCATAAAACAGTATTTTCTGAGAAAATGAAGATCAATAGATAAGATCGTTCTTGTTTTCCTTTTTCATCACCTGTAAACTTATCGGCATCTCTTCTCACTCTCCTCTTTCCTTCTGTCTGTGTGGAAGAGGGGTCCTTCCTTCTGTCTGAGGCTAATCCCCCATTATATTTTAGATCTCATCACCTTTTGCCTCCAGGGGCCCCACCACATCACTCACACACACTCTTCTATTATAATTTTACCCTCTCCCTCTCTCAACTGGCTTTCCCTCTGTGCTCAAACATGCTCAAATCTTTCCCTTCTTAAAGGAAACTCTCTTTTGACCCTATGTTTCTTTCTTTTGCTGACAAACTACAAGCACTGTTGTAGTAGTCAAAACATTTTACTTGTAAGTGAAAGAAATACCATCTTGAACTGACTTAGAAAGAGAAATTTATTTACTCCTGCAAACCAAGAAGCGTGAACCACTGAAGTATGGGAAGGATAGGAATTTAGCCAAGACTGAGGAAACATCGGAGACTCAATTGTTGTCCCTATGTTCTCTCTAACTTCGTTCTACATCTCTCTGTTTGTTGGTTTCCTTCTCTCTCAAATACAGTAAAGCTTTCTTCACATAGCAGGGAACTAGGTTCTCAAATTTTACAACTTACAGCTTCTATCATTAGGGAGGGACTCACCTCTGTTCTCTGAATTTCACATTAAAAATTTCTGGAAAAGTCATCCATTGACTTAGCTTAGCTCCAGCACTCAAACATGTATAAACCTCTATGATAAAGTGAAATGGGTCCAATCATCTGGGGTCCATGCCCTGATCAATCAGATGAAGTTAGAGAAGAAATTATGAACTATTCTAGGAGTTCTTGGTAGCCATGCAAATAGTGGTGGTTCCGAGGGGCAGTGAAGGAAATACCAATAGACAATATGGCAGATATCCACTAGAGAACCTATTGAAATATTCCCATCAAGCAACTGAAACACATCTGTTAAGGACAGCATTACCTCTATTATTACCAAATAAAATGGGAACTTTTCTTCCTTTAGCTTATGGCAGCTCTCACTTATCATTTATCATTGTTGACATCTCTTCCCTTCTTGAAAGTCGTTCCTACCCCCTCTACCATTTCTGGTTGATGTGGCACCACTCAGTCCTGGTAGTTCTCCTATGTCTGGGACAACTCCTCCTCCTTGTCTATTATAGGCTACCTTTTCTCTACATTTCCTGGGATAAAAAAGTACTAAATTATTATAATAACTTCATAGAGTTTTTCTTGGTTCAATACTTAACCTCACATAATTTATTTTTAGCATTGCTAGTAGGATGATCACAATCAAATCTGTATACAGCCCAAAAAGAGCTCCCTAGAGTGTTCCATGTAATAATCAACTTTCTGATTTCAGCATGTTTTGTGGTCAGGATCCCACTCTCCCACATACTATTTCTCTCTTTTACTCGCAACCTCTCTGCAGCTCACTGAGCAGCCCTGTGTTTTTCTACCTCTGTCCCTTCCCTGGAACAGAACCATTCTACTTCTTCTAGTACTTTTTAAAAAAAACAGTTTTCTTCTAACTAGTAAGTTTCCTTCAAAATCTGGTTCAATAGGAATGAATTATTCAACAAATAGTTTTCAGGGAAGGAAAAGGCTATATTTAGGGCTGAAAATATTTATATCTTCAATTCTTAAAGGTCACTAAAATAAGTCCCAGATGCATTAAAAAGGTGTTTAATTGTAAGGAGGAAAAAATGAGATATTAGTAAGTGTTAGTGAACAGCACATTTCTGAATGGGTTAATTTAGTATAAAATTCATTTTCAAAAATTAAAAAGAAAATACTGAAAGATTAAACTGATTAATAGTTTAAATTTTCTGTACTTCAAGAAGAACTAAAATTAAAAAGCAAAGGACAAGCCAGAAGAATATATAAAACAGACACTATCTTACATATATAAATAATGCTTCTAAATTAATAATAAATTAATAATAAAAAGCACCATGTCCATGAGAAAAAAATTCACATATTTTATTTTATAAATAAATAAAAATAAACTAAAAATGTAATAGTAGTAACCTTTAGGTAGCTATGATGTAGGAGTGATTTTGTTCTTTATCTTATTCTTTTCTGAATTGAATAAAGTTTCAACACTGAAATGATATTTTGCTTCTAAGAACATAATGTAAACTATGCAAAAAATTGTTCTGTACAGCAGTAGTAGAAAATGGTGAGAAACTGGAAACAACCAATGTCTAATAATAGCCAAGCGTTTTTTAAAATCTTCTCAAAAACATTTCCTATCACATGCTAGATTAGGTCCAAACTTATCAGAGTGTCTAACAAAATCCTCCATCCAGCCTCTGCCACCTTTTAGCTTCATCTTCTGCAGCTAATCCAAAGATATCTTGTTTCTAGCTATCCTAAATTACTTACAATTATCCAAAGATGTTGTGATCTCTATCTGACCTTTTAGCATGCAATATAACAGCTGGACTGCCATCCTGCCTTTGTTTTCCAGGTGGGTTCTCACTCAGCTTCCAAGGTTCCATATGAGCTTTCCATAGCATGGCCTTCACTTCTATCCAAGCAGAGTTAGATCCTCTGGTTTCCATGTTCCCATACCACCCTTTGTGTCAGTTCATGTCCAAGACCAAATCAGAAGTGCAAGATATTTTTTGGTGAAAAGATTCTCGAAGAGAAATGGTTAAAGGAGCAGGAGTGGTCAAGGAGAGGCTTCAGGCCTGATGCAAGTCTAAACCCTGTTAAAAGGGAGGGCCAAGGAAGGAAGACTGGGTAGGAAAAGTTCCTATTAGCCCAACAGAGAACTTCATCACAAAGGTTGCTATAGCAGAGTTTTGCTTTGGGCAAATGGTGACACCCTACCCCTCTGTTCAGTTATTGACAAGAGCTGTCCAGGAAGAGTGTAACATCAGCTCAAATGCTATAACAGATCTTGCAGTTGCTGCAATTGGAGGCTGTCAGCTAAATGCTCTCCTTGAGACAGATTTTCTTTTGAAGAGAGATCTAAGTGGCACATCTCTAAGGCTGTCATACCTTGTGATATCATAGACTATATAATATTGTTACTTATTGTTGACTTATCTTTCCTCATCCATTAAGTGCCTTAAAAATAAACAAAATAATTAAAAAATAACGAGTTTAAATTAAAAGGTATTTGTTAACATTGGACATTTATAGACATTATATTATCTTTTTTTTTTTTATCCTCCCCATGCCCCCCTTGTGGCTTTTTGCATGCTGTCTGTCGGGTCCATTCTCTGTGTGTTCTTCTGTGTTTTGTTTGTTTGTTTGTTTTTTGCTTGTCTCTCTTTTTTGTTGTGTCACCTTGCTAAGTGGACTCTCTGCGGTGCTCGCAGGCCAGGCGGCTCTCCGCAGTGTGTGGGCGAGCCTGCCTTCACAAGGAGACCCTGGGATGTGAACCCAGGGCCTCCCATATGGTAAACACAGCTGCTTCCCTATATTATCTTTTTTGTCTCCAAGTAGATGCTAAATAAATGAGGGAAAAATACGAATATAACAAAAATAGTTTACTAATCTCTTATGTCTTACTTCCAAAGAAGTATTTTTTTATGAGATGTTCATAAACTAAAATAAAGAATATTTTCTATTCTAACATCCACTTTCATTAATTTCATTTCACCAACTCTTGGCTGTGGTTTTGCTGGTAGTAGAATGTAGAGAAATGGGGAGGGGATGTAGCTCAGGTGGTTGAGGACCTGCTTCCCATGTACGAAGTCCTGGGTTTGATTACCGACACCTCCTGAAAAACAAAAGCAAACAAGCGGGAAAAAAACAACTCAAGGGAGACAGTGTAGCTCAGTGGCTGAACACCAGCTTCCCACATACAAGATCCTGGGTTCAATCGCCAGCCCTGGTACCTCAAAAAAGAGAAAAATGAAAAAATAGAGAAGTGACTGCTACCAGTCCTGAGTTTGAAGAAAATAAACCAGAACATTAATATTCCTATTATAAAAGTCTTGATCTCATGTAGACAGGAGTCCAATGATTATTCTAAACCTTCATCCCTTTCTTCAACCCATTAGACAATCCTGATAGCTTCCCACTTCATTAAGAAAATAAAAGCCATCCATCAAAGGTGAACCCCTTTAGATTACCTTATTATTTATCACCATTTGAAAGCCCTTAAAAACCAGTACCTGAAGGATACTGGATGTTGAACATCTTACCATGTGTGTACTGTGCAATTATCCCCAAACTCAAATAAGGAAATGGAGTTCAGGACGTTTGAAATGGTGACCAAAGCCAACGTGAATCTTATCTTTGGAGCAGAACTTCCAACCCAACTTTCTTTGATTCCTAAACCCAAGCATGATATTGCCACAACACCACTGGCTCTAGTTTTAAAAATCCTATAATTGAACCCAAAGAGGTCAAGATCAAACAAAAACATAGGTTTACTCCCTTCCACCTTTCTAGAGGATTTTTTTTGAGTACATCAGAAACTTCATGGGAGAATCAGACGTGTTGATTCTTGAAGGCAAAAGTGTCTGAATGTGACTTGCAAGGCACCATTAAGTAGTGTAGTTAAAGCTTAGATCATTTTAGCAGTTACGTATCTTCTCACAAAAAGTAACCACTCTATTCCAGTACCTATTAATAAAGTGAGAAGTTCACTAGATATGTTTAGAAAGTGTTATAAGGCTAAAAACAAATTAGATTTATATTAAAACTTTTGAGGTGTCTATCCATAGGAAATCCCTCCAAAAAAAGACTCATCTCTTTATTCTTAGATGAATGCACAAGCTGCATAAAATCAATCAAACCATCATTAGCGTTATTTCTTTACATGTGATCATTATAATGAAGAGCTAAAATAAATCTCCAGTTTAAATAACCCTACAAATTCTTTAGTTTGTCACAGTCAGAGTTGTGAGCAAGGTTGACTGTAATAAATGTCTATCTGGTTATTTAGGAAAGCTTATGTAAGCACGTTAAAGCTTTTAAAGAATGGTCTTGGTTTGTATTCCCCATCCTGTCTGTATCCACATAGGACTTGTTTGAAATTTTTCTTAAGTAAATGCTTGCTTTAAAGAATTATTTCCCACCCCTACAAGTGTGGAAATAAGTTATTTGTATAAACTTGAAACTACCTACTGTGATTTTTATGAAAATAACAGTGACACTTCAACAATGGGGCTGAGGGTGTGAGTACCAACTGTTAAAAATACATCACTAATAACGTCAGTGTATTTCCCTTGTCATCCACACAACTATCTCTGGGGAAATAAAAACTCTGTTTCATACTAACTTGAATTCCTGTCATTGTACTTGGTATATCAGTTTTTCTGGTCTCAGGCTTATGGCCTATGCCTGAGGTTATCATCTATTGTGTCACACTCAGCCACTGACATAGAGTTGAAATAAATGGAAAAGCCATTTTCCCCTCTTTTAACAGAAAGAGAGGCAAATGATTCATGAGCTCAGCAATAAATCAGGGTGTACCAAAAACAACTGAGCAGTAGGACAAACCTTAGCTGGAGAAACTAGAGATTTCCAGAGGAAACGATATTAAATATAACCCCTTTCCTATGTGTTGATAACTATATTTGTTTCAAGTTTCTAAACCATTGAAAGTGATGACACATCTAGCCTTGCAACATGCCAAATGCATCATTTCCTTCCCTGTCCTCTACATAGCACCCTCCCCACCAATGTTTAAGGAAAAAGCTGAAGACAGCAAACCCTATAAAATTATACTCTACAACTTTAGTCTGGCTTATCCTGGGAGAATTCTGGCTTTTTATTTAGATAACTGTTCTAGAGAGAAGCAGTATTGTGTGCAGTATTTCTGAAGTTGGTTTCTATGATGTTAATGTAAATACATAATAGTTCAGAAACCTATGGCATTTATGAGGCAGGGTTGCATAGCCTGATAATTCCAGCATCTGTGTCATATCTGTCTGATTCTGATACTTGCATTGAGTCTTCAGACTGTAGTTTTCCTTGCCTTATCGCATGACTTGTAATACTTTGTTGAAAGCTGGATATGATGTGTTAGATAATAAAAACTGAGAGAGGGAAGCAGCTGTGGCTCAAGTAACTGAGTTCCCGATTACCATATGGAGGACTGGGGTTTGATCCCCAGGACCTCCTGATTAAAAAAAAAGAAAAAAGTGGTCCCAGATCTGTGCGATGAAGCACAGGCCCCCACTCCCGCTCATCAAAGTGACGTACCAAAAAGACGATGACCAAATCAGATAGGGAAAAAAAAAAACAGAGGGAAATAATAAGGATCTATATATTTTCTAAGCTAATAAGTTTTATTGACATAAGATTTGGGCTGAGTTTAATATTTGCTGTAGCTGTAGGTGCCAGAGGATTCACATTACTTGAGTCGTCTTTCTTCCGCCTCTCTTGGCTTGGGGCTGCCCTAAGTACTCTTCCTCAGAGACGGTCTGAACTTACACAGTTTCTGTTTCAAGCAAGCAGATCTTGGCTATGACTTTCTGATTTTGCCTCTGGAGATTTCAGTGTGACGAAATGTCCTCTACCTTAGTTTTCTGACAGGCACAAGAAAAGTTACTGGTTTTCAGTTTGTTCAGCTTTTGCTTTTTTGTCAGGATGGGAGTGACAACTTTCAAGCTTATCACATGTCATAGCTGGAACCAGAAGTCTACTTGACTATCTTAGGAATGAGCAAATAGGTTTATTTTTTGTTGCTTAATTAAAAAAAGAAACTATATATCTATTCAAAATCTTCCTAGAAATGTTATTTATTTTTTAGCAATAGCAAGAAGAATATATATATTTTCTAGCAATAGCAAGAAGAATATATATATTTTCAAACCTAAAACCATCAATTATACAAAAACATAAGATGGGACAACCAGCAAGATGGTGGCAGAGTAAGGAGCTCCAAGAGTCTGCTTGTGGTACAGGGCAGTTAGTAATCACCAGAGCAATCTAAAGCACCTGCTTAGGAGCTCCAGGAGACAAAATAGCAGCCTACAACATCTTTGAAAGAGTGGAAGGAGGAGATTGCCCATCTGCAGAGAAAATTAGCAAGTAGAGCACTACACACTGCAGAGGCCAGTGCCCATCTTCACTGGTGGCACAAATTGTCTTGCAAGCTATTCCATGGCTGGAATTGGAAGCTTCACTTCTGAAAATGGGAGGATGAGACAGTTGGGCATCAACTTCAGGTACTGATTAGTAAATTTGAAGGGCTAAAGTATAATCCTAAGACCTGCTAAAGTTTGAATCTGCCCAAGTCAGAAAGAGGCTGGTAGTTATCATTTTAGCTCTGCCCCCAGCATGAGGGGAAGCAGGGTTGACTGAAAATCATAGTGCTGATAGGGACCGGCTTCTTTCCACCCAAATCGGACTGCAGCTCTAGCCTAAGCCCTGGCCCCACCTGCAGCAGGGAGGAAGCTGGTGGGACCTACACCAGCCTCTCTGGGTAACTGAAGGTACATTTGACTGGCACAGACTGAATAGTCAAAAGTCTACCAGGGCAACTGCCGTCATTTTGGACCCTCGCAGTATAGATTGCTGCCCACACTTGCAGCTCCATCCCTCCCCAGGCAGAGGAAGAAGAGGGTAAAGCTTCATCAGCCTCTCTGGGCAACTACAGTCTAGGCCTCCATGACCTGGATTGCTACACACAGCTGTTGCTCTGTCCCTACCCCTGGCAAAGGAGAAAGGTGGAAGAAGCTTCATAGGTCCCTGTGGCAATGCAGGCAGCTTGAGCATCAATCTTAGAGCACTAACTAAATCCTTGGCTCCTACTACAAAACCAGCAAGGGAGAAAGGGCAAGAAAGAGAGAAACTGCACCCAGAATAAAACATCTAGTGAGTCAGATGCCAAGACACCAACAAAAAAATTACAATCCATACCACGAAACAGGAAGATATGGCCCAGTTCAAGGAACAAGATAAGCCTCCAGATGACATAAAGGAGTTGAGACAACTAACCATAGATGTTCAAACAAATCTCCTTAATAACATTGAATGTTAATGGATTAAACTTCCTTATCAAAAGGCACAGACTGGCAGAATGAATAAGAAAATATGAGCCAGCCGTATCTAAGATCCAAGATACCGGAAGATTGAAAGTGAAAGGCTGGAAAAAGATATTCTAACCATTCGGTAAGAACAACAGCAGCAACAACAACAACAAAAAGCCAATGTAGCTATACTTAGATGAAATAGACTTTAAAAAACACTAATAATGAGCAACCTGAGGAGGAAGTCAGTAAAAAAAATTCCATTTACGATACCAACTAAAAGAATCAAATATTTAGGAATAAACTTAACCAAGGATGTAAAGCACTTGTATTCAGAAAACTACAATGCATTGCTAAAAGAAATTTTTTTGAAAAACTAAATAATTGGAAGAACATTCCATGCTCATGAATTGGAAGACTAAACCTCATTAAAATGTCAATTCTATGCAAATTTATATACAGATTCAATGCAATCCTGATAAAAATCCCACCAGCATTTTAAAAATAAATGGAAAATATAATTATCAAACTTATTTGGAAGCGTAAGGGATCCTGAATAGCCAGAAACATCTTTAAAAGGTGGAGGACTCTCACTTCCAGACTTGAAATCATATTACCTAACTACAGTGGTAAAAAACACATGGACACATGGTATTAGTATAAAGACAGACACATAGACCAATGGAACCAAATTGTTGGTTCAGAAATAGACTGTCACATCTATGGTTAAGTGATTTTTGACAAGCCTATCAAACTACCAGCTCAGGCAGAATAGTCCATTCAACAAACAGTGCTGAAAGAATGGATATCTACAGCCAAAACAAAGAAAGCGGACCTCTATCTCAAACCTTATACAAAAATTAACTCAAAATGGATCAAAAACCTAAATATAAAAGCAAGAACCATGAAACTAGAAAATGTAGGAATACTTCTTCAAGACCTGGTGGTAGGTGGTAGATTCTTAAAGGAGATAAGAGGAGGACTGAGATGAAGTTCTGATGCTTAATATATGCAGAAGTTTTCATTAACTTTACTGTTAAAAGTGGGGGAATATATAAAATTGATGGTAAAACACATTATAGTAAGTAACAGATAGTTTATAAAAGGGAATGTGACTGGAACGGGTAGTCAAGGGATGTAACTTTGAAATTTGTCATTTGAAATTTGAAATAATCTAGGAACTGAATAACACAGTAAATCCAGAGGTGGATGAGAATTGTGCTTGTTGTTATAGAGGCAAGAGTGTCCTTTGTGAGCTAGAGCAGATGCATGTCACTGTTGCAGGGTGGTGGGAATGTGGAGATGCATGGGAAACACATAACTAGAGTGAACTATGGATTGTGGTTAACAGCAATACTATAATATTCATGCATCTATGCCAAAGATGTATTGTGTTGATAATGGGGAATAAGGAAAAAGTGTACCAAATGTATGCTATGGACCATGGTTAGTGGTAATAGTTTGATGATATTATCTCATAATCTGTAACAAATGTTCCACCACAGTGTGGTGTGTTGATAGAGGGGTATTGTATGAGAATTCTGCACATGTGTATGATTATTTTGTAAGTTCACAACTTCTGTAATAAAAATATATTTAAAAAATAATAGGGTGGGTTGGGGGAAAATACAGCAAATGTAAGATATGGACTATAATTAGTAGGAGAAATTTTTTTAAGATTTATTTATTTCACTTTTTATTTTATTTATTCCCTCCCCCTCTTCTTGTTTGCGTGGGCCGTCAGCTCTCTGAGACAGCACGGGCCAGCTTGCCCTAACCAGGAAGCCCCAGGAATTGAACCTAAGGCCTCCCACATGGTAGATGGGAGCCCAATCGCTTGAGCCACATCTGCCTCCTGTAGTAAGATTTTGATGATATTCTTTCATAATTTGTAACAAATGTCTCACAACAATGCAAGGTGTTGGTGATGGATTAATGTATGGGTCTCCTGTATGATGTTAGGAATGTTTGTTTTGTAAGTTCACAACTTTTGCTATATCCTTATTTATGTATATTCATCTATAAAAGATATAATAGTAGTAGTTGTAGTAATAATAATAATAGGGTGGTCTGGGGGAAAAATACATCAAATGAAAAAATAAATAAATAAAAATATTAGTCCTTTGCAAATGCATTTACCAAGGAAATATACTGTCTGATGTGATAATTTCAATCAGCTCATGTTTCCCAAGAAATAACACTAGTTGATATTTATTGGATTAAGGGAGAAAATTAACAACAAATAGCATACTCATAACATTTGCTCAGTGATGTTCAGTCATTTTTTTGAGAACTGAGTGGTGCTCAGCTCTTTTAGTTCCTTTAGTTTTTTTGTTTGTTGTTTTAAAAGCTTTTTGGAGATTAAAATGACATAAAATTATCTGTATATATTTAAGGTATAAAATTTTATAGGTTTTGACCTAGGTACATAGATGATGGTGTATCACAATCATCGTGGCAAAAAAAAAAATGAACATTTTTGTCATGCATGCATTCTTCATGCCTTTTTGTAATGCATTCTCCACACCCTTTGTAATGCCTCCCTATAACTCTCTCCATCATCATCACCCTCTTCCCCAGGCAAATGCTATCTACTTTCTGTTCCTTCAATTTAGTACTCATTTTCTGAAATTTTATATAAATGGAACCATAAAGCATGTACTTGGTGCTCTTGCTGTTGTTAGTTTTGGGCCTGGCTTCTTCTACAATGAATAATTATTTTGAAATTCATCCATGTTGTTGCATGTATCAGGAATTAGTTCCTTTATTTTGCTGAGTAGTATTCCCTTGTGTGGGTATACCACCATTTACTTATCTTTTCACCTACTGTTAGATATTTGTGTTGTTTCCAGTTTTTGGCTATTACAAATAAGGCTGCTATGAATATTTGTGTAAAAACAAATGAAAACAAAAACATAAGATGCATCACAACAAATCAATAAAACCAGTAATTCTTGAGATTGAAGGTATCAAGCTAGGACAGCACCACAACAGCTCCCAATTAGCCAAACACTCTTTAAAGATAAAAGACATTGGGTTCACAGGAATGCCAAGGTATTCACTCAGTTAATCAACAGCTGCCTCCCTCCAAGATCTCACATTTGCAAATTTCCCTATCAAAACACAGCCTTTACACTACCAACTCTTCCATTCAAAAGTATTCTCCTGGTGAGTTTCTAAATCTAGTTCCACGGCATAATAGTTATGTGAAACTCATGCTAGCTCTGGGATTGGCTCCCTCTCAACCTGTAAGCACAAATCCTCTAATATCTAGCCAAACCCCATGACTGAAATGTGCCTCGCAGCTTTATTCATGCTGTTTCTTCTGCCTTGAAATCCTACTCCATCCAGTCTACCTATTGAAATCCTATTCATCTTTTAATTAATGATACAAAACTCATGAATCTACTCAACTGAATATGAGAGCTTCTGTCTGAACTATATAGTCCTTTATTTATATATCTAGTGTGCCTCTCTCTGGGTTTTATTTAAATTTAGGAACTCCTACCTTATCTACTCTACTAAGTGAACTCTACTTTCTTTTAGGATGTTTGTTATACGTGATACTTTATGCATGGTAAAATTTTCTTAATCTAATGAATGAGTGGAGAAGATTAAATTCGTGCAGGGAACAATGAGTTATTGGGTTCATTGATTTAAATAATCTCAGGCTTGAAAGGACTCTCACAGTTCCAAGGCAATACCTTAGATGGATATATCATAGAATATATTCCCCAAGTAACCAGGCCCCTACTTTAATATTCAGAGCCAAGAACCCTCTAACATTCTTTGAGCAATATTCCCCTCAGAGTTACTATTATTCACAAAGACGCTCACTGGTCATCTTTCTACCCAGTCACACCACATGATGAACTTCCTCAAGATTACTCCTATATAATTGGTGTTTAAGTGTCTTAACAAGGGGTCTGTGAGCTTGAACTGAAATTCAAAAAAACATTATTCTTGTGGGGATGTGTTGGTGCAAGTGTGATATAGTTATTAAATAATACGTAGTATAGTGTGGACTTAGTAAGGGATCTATGGTTTTTGCCTGACTTGCAAAGGGGTCCATGGAGCAGAAAAGGTTAAGAACCCCTGGTTTAGAAGACAACAGAGTGTGCAAACTTAAAGATTTCACTTTGTAATCTGTCTTTCAAATTTGAAATAAGGCAGGTCTCCCTATGAACTTCACTGCGTAGAATCTGTTAAGTGATCACTTAGACTGAGCTTGACTGCCACCAGTGTTGGGGTTTCATATTCTCAGATTTTCTGAAATTTCCTGTGCCCCCTAAATTACTTTTCAATATATAAGAAAAAGACTATGTTATAAAATTTATCAAAGGACTAGTAACTGTTTTTTTAGGGTCAAAGATTTAAAGAGAGAAAAAAAATCTATTTTCTTACTCAAAAAAAATATAGCATCTGAACTCAGAAAAGAAAAAGGGTGCATTTATGATCACTGAAGTCAGGAGACAAACAATGAAGCTGAAAAAGGCACTGAATGAAAACCAAGGTAATCAAGGAGAAATTGAGACTTCCATGAAGAAAAGACCAAAAACAATTAGGACTCATATTAGAAATCATAAAAGCTAAGAGGGAAATGAGGTAAAAATGTATATAACCATTAAGCTATTGAATAGTGCAAATATGACTGAGTGACTTAATTTTAAACTGATAAAGCTAGGGTACATCCTTTGAAGTTTGATTGAAATCAAAAGCAGCACTGTTTATTAAATACTTAAACTGATAAAATTACCACAATAGGTGATGCTATATGAAACATTAAAAAGGGTGAAAAAGAGTTTCAGTAAAATAATAGATGAGCTCCATCAATTATAAAGGGTTGAGATCCATGAATATTTAAGAGACCTTCATTATTATGAAAATTACCACTAATCCTTAGACTTTGATAAATGCCTCAGACTATAGCAACAATCTAAGCATTATAAGGATATTTAATCTGATGGGATATGTATAATCTAATAAATTCAAGACTGTCTCTATACCAGAAATAATTTAGGTTGGTTACACAGCAACAGAGCAACGTTTTGCTCTACAGGACAGGGTTTTATACATTTTCAAGCAAGTTAAATGAAAGAATAGCATTTTAGGAGGAGGTAGCAGATAGTATATTGGTATTTAACTAGAATTTAATAACTACGATATATAGGAATTGCTTAAATGAGAGATTGTTTTCTATTTTAGACAGATTCCTTAAATGGAAGACTAACCATTTCCATCAAAGAAAGAATTGTTATACTAGTAATAACAATTTGTAATATATTAGGCAGATCTTTGCAAAAGCATAACACTTCCTGACCTAACAAAATAAATTCATATACTTCCTGACCTAACAAAATAAATTAATATACATAGTATAAAGTAATTTAATAATAATTGAGTTTAGGTTAAGAAAAAGTTTGCATAATTTAGAAAACAAGTTTTACTTAATAACAGTGTTTCCAAGAATGCTTCCATTCTCAATTTCTCTCTTCCATTTCTTTGAGTCAGCATCTTGCTAATCATCTAGACATCCTTAATCAACAGAAGAAAAACTTGCTGATATTTCAACTTTTTATCTGTGTATTAGGTATGGGTAAATATAGTCATTTCTAAGTTTGGGTGCATTAATTCTTCATATATGACACCAATAGGTCTTTATTTGCTGTAAAGCTTGCTATAAATCTTTCAAATTGTTTCAAATAGTTATCTATGCAATGTGATTAATAAAAAAGAGAAAACATTTTGTAAAGCTTATTTCACATAGATGAGAAGAATGTATAACCCAGTGATTAAGTGTGTGGGCTCTGAACTCAGGTATGTAGGGCTTTTGAAACAAGTTTTGTTATTGCAAAGCTTTGGGAAAATTATTTAACATTCTTTTCCCTGAAATTCCTCATCTGTCAACACCATCTAAAAAAGTTTTTGTGATAATTAAATGAGATTATATAGAGCACCAAAAAGAGTGCTTAGTTTACTTTAAAGACAATAAATATAAGATACGTTTTTCAGGCTTCTCCTGTTAATAATATTACCACACAGTAATGAAGCACCTTATGTTCTTAAAGTTGCATCAGACTGCATTATTATACTGGCAAATCTTTCTATCCTTCTATCTTTCTTCACTGATACATATAAATGCCAACTAAATAATGAGTTTACCCTGTACCTCTTTACTCAAGATGTTATTGTATATAACTATGTTGGTATTCTCAGCAAGACTTTTGCTTTATTTGGGCATTAACTCAGCAAATATTTATTGAGCATATTTTATATGCGAAATGGATACCAGGGTGTAAAAGAACTTTTCTCTGTTCTATGTGTGCTCTTATGAAGTTTCTAATCACCAACACCTCTTAACCCTTTTCAAAAATTTTAAAACCATGGTTTTTTTTCTAGCTTTCTACCCCAAACCTGTTGATGTGTGGCAGCTCACTTAACCTGTTTAAAAACAACTTCCACGCTATAAAATACATATGACGTTGTGGTGAGAAAATGAGCTAGGAAATATGAAAGAATGTTGTAAACACTGTGCCAGCATTAGCTATTTTATACAACACTAAAAAAGTTTTGACAGTGTGTAAATTAAAGAGCAATCAATTAAAATAACAATTCAGTTTAAACCGTTGCATCGCCAATGAACACTGGTCATGTCCAGATATTTGTTTTTCCTCAGAACAAAGAACAGACAAGCTGTCTTAGTTTGCCAGCACTGTTATGACAAATATGACAAGCTGGTTGGCTTAAACACCAGGAATTTATTGTTTCATGGTCTTGGAGCCTAGAGGTGCTACATAAAGGTATTGCCAAGCCATGCTTTCTCTGAAGTCTGTCGCATTCTAATGATGGCTTTCTGGCGATCTTCTGTCACATGGCAATCTTTTTTTTTCTGTCTCCCCCTCTGGTTTCTACTCTGACTTCTACTTACTGTGTCCAAATTTTCTCTGCTTTATAAGGGCTTTAGCCACTTTGTATTAAGGCCCACCCTCTTTCACTTTGGCCATATCTTAACTAAAAACATCTTCATAGATATTATTTACAAATGGGTTCACACCACAGGACTGGAAGTTAGGACTTAAACATGTCTTTTGTGGGAGACATGATTCAATCTACCACACAAGCTGAACATGCCACCTCCGGAAATAATTATGAGCATCTGTAGGGACTTCAAAAAAACGTATCCAATGGACTTCTCAGTTCTCATTATGATGAACTTCTGGGCTACTTCTTAAATCTCTTCCCTCACCTTGCTTCTGTGATTCTCCTTCTACCTCTTGCACCATTCATTCTCAATCTTGTTTTGTAGGCTTATTTCTGGACTCACTACTCATACCCATTCTAAATCATAGCATCCAAATTCATGACTGATAACTCCCAGAGATGTACCTTCATGAAAGACCTTTATTCTGAGCTTTAGACTCACACATCCAATTTTTTTTTCACTTTTTTTTCAAAATCATCTTTATTTGAACTCATAAATAGGCTAATCTACTTTGCTGTTATTCTCAGAATCCATGTTATGTAGTACATTAAATATTAAAACTGGTCTGTGGTTTCGGGGTGACCTGAAAATTTGCATTTCTAGCCAATTCCCATGATTCTGTCTTTAAAGCTGGAATTCTTTGATTTACTCAGTTTTTTAAAAAGCCAAACATGGGGAAATGTGTGCCAATTTTCAAACCCTCCATGATCATCTTTAAGATAGTATAGCATCCACTTTCTCACATTGTATTTCAATTTCAAGGCTTTGCTCCTCTTCTCTCCTCAAATCTGAGGTATTTTGGAATTCTTTTGAGAATTTTCAAATCTTAGCTACTTTGGATTCTGTGAGAATTCTGAAAAAAAAACACCATCAGGCACTGAACTTCCTCTAAAAGACCACACACCCAATTTTAAACAAGATGTCACAGATGGATATCTCCCAGGTATCATAAATTAAGCTAGTCCAAAACTGAGCTCATTATCTTTCCCCAAAACTTTCTGGGTTTCCTCTCTTGAGTATGAAACATGCACCCTTGGAAAAGTGACATCTAGACTCTTCTCATTTTCTTCATCTCATACACAGAGACCACATCTTTGATCTCCTGAATCCTGGTGTCATCCCCTCAGGCTTGTACCCTCTTAAGACTTCTCCTTATGACACAGTATCTCATACACAGGAGTTCTCTCTCCCCTCTTGGGTCTATTCTTATCCCATTCTCAATAGGCTCCCTCCTTCATATTTTCTTGAAAATATAATTCACCAAAATAGTTATTTCTGTGTTATAAAACTGGATTCTTATTTTACTTCATCTTATTTTTTTAAAAGAATCACATAATCTTTCAGGAAACAACAATTCTATAAAAATACCCATACAGTGAAATCTATGACAAGGTGGAAATGTGTAGTTGTGCAGTGAAGGGACACACAATAGTGATAATATTGGTTTGGATGGTACAGGTTTGACGGGGGGTAGGATGGGGAGGGTGGGTTGGGTGGTCCATAGAACTGGGGGGAGGGTTAGGGGAAGGAGCAGGTGAACACTGGGGATTGACAGCTACATGGTTGAAATTACAATGTTGGGAATGCTCATTTGGCAATATGACAAGGAAGGGTTACTGGTTTAGGGTGTTGGATGCAGGGCATTCAGACCAGGGCACACCTGGTGCAGGCTTCTAGGGAGTGTGTGAGTGATCATTATGACATAGTGTGTTGCATCGGTGTGTGAAGACCCACATAATGAGTGAGAAGTGTTGGACTCCCATCCTAGGGAGGCCCACTGTGTTCTCAAACAGAGGGAAGAGAGTCACTTGAGAGCATTGGCGGTGCCTAATAGGGAAGGACAGACCAGTGTGTCAAGCCCTCAGTGACGATGCAAGTAACTATGAATCTTGTCCTTCAAGGAGAGAAGCCTGGTGGTCACTGTGCACCCAAAGGGGAGGGGGGAGGAAGAATAAAATAGATGGAACAGGGGACATTTTGGGGGTGATGGAAGTGTTCGCATGATCTTGCAACAATGGATACAGGCCATGTTAAATTTCACCAGATTTTATAAAGTATATGGTCCAAAATGTAAACTATAATGTGAACAAATGACAATGATTAGTAGTTATTTTTCAATATATGTGCATCAATTGTAACAAATGTACAATCCACATATAACGTGTTATTAATAGGGGAAAGGGTAAAAGGGGGAGGATGTTGGGTATATCGGAATCCCCTATATTCTGTACTTGACTCTACTGTGACCTAAAACTTCTTTGAAGAAAAAATGAAAAAAAAAAAAAAATTAAGATACTGGGGGAATAAATGGAAGAAAATGTCACTGTACAAACAGGACAAAATCTTAACAGTGATAAAAAGCAAAATGTCACACACAAAAAAAGGTTTTTTGTGTTTTTTTAAAATATTTTTTCATTATTTTTTAATATCCAAATTTAAAACAATACTTTATCTTTACTTTTTATTAATTTTTCTGTATTATACTTCTTATGTATAAAACTATCATTTTTATTTCATTTTCTTATTATAGTAATTGTATGTGGCTATTTTATTGGCTTCAGTTTTGAAGAGGTTTTAGATCACAGAAGGTTATGACTGTGGCAGGAGGACTGTGGTGTAGGGTGTCAGTGTGGGTGGATATATGGGAGGAAGTTCACCTGGGCATACATATAAACGTGTTCAAATGTTCATGGGGCATTGTCACAGTGTATGGAGATTCACACAATAACCAAAAGAATATCAAATTCCCATCTGGGGGAGCTCTGTCACATTCTCTAATGCACCATAAGAATGCTCCAAGTACATGGGGACTTGTGAAGGAGGATGGTCCAATGAAGGACCCTTGATATTGACGACTATACTTATGAACCTTTGCTCTTGAACCTGAAACTTAGCCTAGTGACGTAAGGTGCCTAAGAATTACCTACTGGTAGTCTCCTTGTTGCTCAAATATGGCCTCTCTTTAAGCCAAACTCAGTGCATAAAAACAATAACTTCCTCCCCGCCTCCCCCGCCACCCCAGCATGGGACATGACTCCCGGGGATGAGCCTCCCTCACACCAAGGGATTGTTACCAAGTACCAACAAGCAGTGCATCTGGAAAAAAAAAAAAAAAAAACCTTGACCAAAGAGGGAAAACCTAAAGACAAAAGCGTTTGTATGGTTAACAGACTTGGAAGTGAGTTGGGAGGCCATTCCAGAGGTAGTGCTTATGCACATTTCAACAGGATCAAATTGACAGCCAAAGTAAATACTAACCCAAATAGCAAAACTCCTCAGGGATATGGAAACACCCAGAGACTATAGTTAGGCCAATAGCTCAGGAATTTGACCCCTTGCCAGTGACCCCTAACCTGGTATTTATGCTCCCCAGTGTGACAGAGTTAGACTCAGCAACAGTTTCTCTATGCATGACTCTTCTGTCCTTCTATTTGAGCCTATAGTTAGTACTAGAGTTGGTAGGTGTACATCCAAGAGACTTAAATCTTTGGGCTGTCCATTTGCCAGCTGAACCCTGAACCCTGAACTCCTGAATAGGAGTTGCAGCACCTATTCTCCATTTCAATGGACTCATCCCAGACAGCTAATGGGAGGAGATGAGGACAAACAACATACCAAGGAACCAAGAATGCCTACTACTGCAAACAAGAGAGTTCCATCCATCACATGTTTAGGATCGAAGCCCCCCCTCAATTAAAGGTGTGTGGGCATTACCATCCCAGAGTCCTCAGGATTGGGAACTATGGACTAAAATAAACTTACTAGTATTCTAGTATAGACTTATTGTGATTCAAGCAAAGGAAAAAATACCATTGTTGTGGGGGTAATGATCTGTGGATGTTCTGGGTTAGGGAGAGGGAAAAACAGGTGTAACAGGGGGCATTTTCGGGAGTTGGGAATCACCCTGAATGATATTACAATGACAGATACATGCCATTGTATATCCAGCCATAACCTACCCAGGCGAATGGGAGAGAGTGCAAACTATAATGTAAACTATAATCCATGCTTAGTGGCAATGCTCAAAAATGTGTTTATCAATTACAGTGAATGTACCACACTGATGAAATATGTTGCTAAGTTGGAAAAATGTGGGTGGTGTGGGGAGCAGGGCATATGGGAATCCCCTATATATTCTTTGTAACATTTGTGCAATCAAAGTATCTTTAAAAAAAAAAGTGAAAAAAAAGAAAGATTATGGTATGATTTGAACTTCCTTAGCCAGCACATTTAACTAGCAACAACCATAAATTAGGGAGGAAGATAATTTAATTCATTTTTAATAATAAAATGGAACTTACTTCATTTTAAGTGGATCAACTTTATGTTCAAGATAGAGAAAGCCAATATAGTGCCTTCCTCTTGTTTTGTTTTCCTTCAGGCCTTAGAATAGGAAAGAACAGAGAAGACACAGAAAAACAGTAGAGATGGACTAAAGATCAGAGGTCCTAGGAGTAGAAATAAATGTCATCTATTTACAGAACTCAGATAGTCCAAGGAGGAAAATAAATACTGCTTATCGACCTAAGGGAAGCAGTCTGAAGGGAGCTCAATGTCAAATTGCTTTAATGAGTTGGTTGTTGAATCCTAATAATGGCAAGGATTTGTCTCAAAGCCGTGCTTCAAAGTGAGTTTATAACCATACTGACTGATAGTCAAGGAAAAGAGCATGGCTAAATTATTATTAATAAGCTAGAAATCAGTGAAGAGGTTCTAAATGATGCCTAGAAACCTATTTCTTTAAATATTTCCTTTATAGGATGATATTCTATGCTATTCACATTTTCATTCTTCAGCTATTTAAATTTGTATAAACAGATGACAGTGTCATATTTTGTATCAGTAAAAACCATACTACTTGTATTGTGGTTTACAAAATCTGTGTCTTGTATGTTGAGGAAACAAAATAAAATTCTAAGATGATAAGGGAAATTTCTATATGAAAATTACTACATAAAAGCATTTCTAGGAATTTTCACAAGAATTCCCTGACAGTAGAATTCTCAACATCTCCCTTCCAGGCCAGAATCGTGTAAATATAATTTATGTCTTAAACTGCTGTGGCAGGCCAGGCTTCTGTCCCCTCATCACACCCTGACATAGCCATACCCCCTTCTTGGTGCACCCTGATCAAATTTAGGAGATAAATTACATTCCCTGATAGGAAATGGCACAGTATCTACTCTAATCTAGAGTAGATGGAGAAAGACTCAAAAGGAAACAAGTAAAGAACTATTACTTATTTAGAAGCAGAAATAGAAACACTTAATGTCAGAATACATGGTCAAAAGTTTCTTGACGAATGAATGAATGAGTAGAATGAGTGCATAAATTGATTGTGATCCAATAAGAATTTTATTAGAAATCTAAACATCAAAGAAAAAATTATCTTATGGAGAAACTGTTACAAATACACGGTATAGTAAATAATTTCTCCTTCTGATATGCAATGTGTTTTAAAAACTAGTAACCATACCACACAATAAAAACTACAATAACAATAAATCTACTTTGGTCCATGGTTACAACCCTCCTGCCCCCGCCCCCCATGTTCGTTCATTTCTCATTCTAGAAGAATTTTGGGATAATGTCTGCTTTGACTGCTTCAGGTTGAGAGGGGACGTAGATATTACTGGGCAGACGGAAGAACTATTTGGCTTGCAGTTGTAGATACTCATTGTTTTGGGGGGATGGTACTTGCCCATCCTTATCGTTTTGTTAGCTCTCCAGAGCAAATCTGAAGAACTGGAGAACAACTGTGCTGGGATTCAACTGGTATATGAAGAATCCAAAGATTTTAAGTCTCTGAGACATATATTTAACAGGTATAGTGATTATTATATGTTCAAATAAAATGAGTAGAAGAATCATGAATAGGGAAATTATAAATGAGTATAACCATGTTATATCAGGGAAATAGATTGTAATGTTAATATAAAGATATAAAGGGGTTCAGAGGGGAAGGGGAAGGATGAGTAGGTGGAACACAGGGCATTTTTAGGGCATCAAAATTGTTTTGTACGATACTGATAAGACAGATTCATGACATTTTGTGTTTGTCAAAGCCTATACAACTGTACAGAGCAAAGTATAAACATAAACTATAGCCCTTGGTTGCTAACAATACTTCAGTATAGGTTCTTCAATTGTAACAAATACACCACACTTAAGTAAGATATTAATAATAGGGGAAAATGTGTGTTTGGGGGGGAAGGGTATATATGGGAATCCCTTATATTTTGATGTAACTCTTCTGTAATCTAAAACTTCCCTAGAAATAAAGTTTATTATTACAAATAAATAAATAAAATCCACGTTAAAAAAAAAAAAAAACAGAAGGAAAAAAACAAACACTAGTAACCAAGCTGTCATTCATATACCATCCCTGCTACACTGCCTGCCCTACTCTACTCCACCCCCAATTGAGGTAACTCGGCATCCAAACAAAATTAAAGCTATCAAAGCACCCTCTCAGGAACAACAAATTAACTTGGAGATTCATTCACAGAGAACAAGGCCTGTTTGTCAGAATGGAAGATTTCCTAAATCATTTAAAGCAAACTCTTTTCTGATAGTAGACATATTGCCATTGTTTACCAAATGTTTCTTCTCACCCAAGGCGGGCAGACTTCTTCATTCCTCACGGCTATTAACTTAGTCATGTGATCCAGTTGATGTCTGGATCACATGATGTCCGAAGTGCCTTGGTTTTCAATGTATTTAATAAACACTTAGCTATAAATAAGGTGGATTTTTAAAAATATAAACATATACTTTCCTAATGAGAAAATAAATGTCAGTTAATTTGTAATGTTTTTTTCATTGTTTACTATACTTCAGACTTTAATTTCCATTTTGTTTTAAACAATGTAGTTTCTACTCACATGCCAAATGTGTGTTGTATATATTCATATGTATACAATATATATGTATGCAGGTATGTGTGTTATAAATATTTATATATGACCTTAGAAAAAGGAGCTGTATTTCTTTGACTCAAAGTCAGAATCACTTCAATTTTTCTAATCAAATGTGTATGCCAATGTTACCAACCCTTTCAAGTATGTTACTAACACTCATGATGTTAATATATTTCTTAAATACTCCCCACATGTGATACTAGTTTCACTTCTCATATGCATGGATTGAGACCATACATAATGACATAAAGTTGCCATGAATTCAATACATTTTTGAACTGATTTCTCATTCTATCTATGCATTTATATTTTTTGAAATAAAATTTAATTCAGTTGTTTATCTAATAATTAATTCCTAAGCAACTGTATTAGTCATCTATTTCTACATGTAAAAATCACCTCAAAATTTAGCAGCTTAAAATATCAAATGTACATTACCCCAGAAGCAGTGAAGCTGGGTGTTTCTGTCTCAGGAGTTCTCACTAAGTTGTAGGCAAGCTGTCGACAGGTGCTTTAGTCATCCAAAGCTCAAAAGAGGCTGGAAGATCCACTACCAAGTTCACTTCTATGGCATAGCTATGAATAGGTCTCAGTTCCTCGCTGGCTATTGGCCAGAGGCCTCCATTCCTCTGTCAGGATAGCACTTCTTTAAAGATGCTCATTACATGGCAGCTGGCTTCCTTCAGAGAAAAAGAGATAGAGATAGAGATAGAATGAGAGAGAGCAAAGTAGCAGTCTTTTATAAGTGAATATCAGAAGTCACATTACATTACTTCAGCTGTATTCTATTGGTTAACGCTTGTATGATGTAGGAAGGGCCTAAACACAGATTTGAATACCAGGAGGTGCAGTTCATTGGGGTCATCTTGGACACTGGGTACCATACAAACTGCCTGCATGCTAATCAAAATATATTCGAAACAATATATACTTCTAAAACTAGAAAATGAGAGTCCTTCATAAACTTCCTACATACTTGACAAACCCTAAATAGCCATTATAAATGATTTGATATTATGTTTTTAGATTTTTCTTTGTTTTTACATACATCCGTGTGTGTGTATTTGTTTGTTTGTGTGTGCGTATAAGATATTCTGGACCTATCCATTCTGCTCTGAAGCTTATGTTTCCACATAGCAATCTATTATCTTTCTACATAGATCTACTTTATTCAGCCATCATTGGCTAAATAGTATTTTATATTACAAATATAATAAAAATATATTTTAACCAATTGCTTAATGGTTACATTTTGGTTGTTTCTAATTTTTCTCTATTGCAGTTTGCATCAATAAATTCATAGTTTTTTAATGACAAGACCATCTACATAAATTTGAAACAGAAAATCAGAAAATTTAGGTAATCTTAAAAAAAAAGAAAAAAGTCAAGAATCTTATGAGGGGATTTTCTAGTTAGGTTTTAGAGACACAAACCATACATTGCTACTTAAACCTCTGATGTACATCAAAATGTATTTGTTCAAAAAAATTCCATTTCTATGTGTGCTCATAGCTCCTGCTCTCAGGCCTGTAATCTGTTGTGGTGGTGGTGATGATGGTGGTGATGGCAGTAGAGGTAAGAATGAAAGAAATTTTAATGCATTAAAACCAAGCAGCAAATAAGCTAATTTAATAGTGTATAAAAGTGCTGTGATAAGAAAGCACTTAAAACAACTCATCTAGTTGGGGCTTAGGAAAATCTTCCCTAAGAAGATTTTTATATTAGCAAAGACATGAAGGATGTAGGATAGGTAGGTCATCAGAGTTAACCGTCATTAATTGAAAAGCTGATATGTTATCAGGCCTCGAATTTATAACCACACACACACATTCACTCACTCTGCAGTCCACTAATATTCCACAGAGATAAATTGTTTTAGAAAAATGATATGCTGATAGCTATCATCTTGAAATTGAGTAATCTATTTACTGAACCAAAATTTATTGAAATCCTGTTACAGGCCTGCCTCTGTTCTTGGCACAAAGTATTTGGTAGTGAACATTAGAGAAAAAGTTTTTGTCCCTGTGGGCTCTGTAGAGTGAAACAAACAATTAAATAGAAAAGTGCATAATTTTTTCAGAGTAATAGTTGGGGAATGACAGAAAGGAGTTTATCTTAGATAGGTAGCTGTTTAGTTCAGTTCCTATTCATGGTTTCTGTATTAGTCTTAACTATTTTGGTTGTTACTGGAAGATAACCTACTGAAACTAATTTGGTCAAAAGGGGACTTTTTTCAATACTCTATTATATAAAACATAAGTAAAGATAGGGATATAGCTGGTCCACAGAAAGCTAGAAAGAGGGATACAAGGTCAACTGGCCTCTCCCCGACCCCTCTTGGCTAACTGGTTTACACTCACTTTACTGTGCCCTAATCCCTGCCGTTTGATGGGGGCTACCTACATCTCCCATGCAAAACTGCTTCCCTGAGCTACTTCAGAAAGAAAACAAAAAAGCAAAAAAAAACACTCAGGGAAGGACTCTTATAGGTCATCTTGGTCAGGTACCTCCCCAACAATCAACTATAGCCAGCAAGGCAACGTCTTATGGTATAAATATAACCTCTCAGGAACCAACCCTGTGTGGTCAAGATAATTCCCAGGAGGGAACTGTGGTCATAAAGTCTTTACAGAAGTATCAATTACAAGAGCATCGATTACAAATGATCAGACTTTTTTATGCCACTTTTATATAAAATTTGAGAAATTCCTCAACAATGTGAGGAAAGGCAGATTTGGGAGCATGATTTTAAATGTAAACTCTAATAAAACTGAACTGTTTCATCAATGTCCTTACAAAGTTTGACGTCTAACACCACTTCAGTCCCAATTATGCATGTGAACATTTTAGACTTCATATAAAAAACAGAAATCTGGCCCTACATAACGGCTTTGGGAAAACAAGCTGGAATTATCTTAGTCAACATTATCATGACATTGTCAGCAATTATTTAGATGCTGCTTTTCAAAAACAGCATCTGGAGCCTGAATTCCTATTTCTTTTTGGCTTGCAACAATCATTATTTTGCTGCTAAATATAGGCCTCTTTAGAATACACATTTAGAGTTTGTGTCTTTACCTTATAAGGTAAAAGTAGGTGTGGAAGTATCATAAAATAGATAGTGCTACACATTCCACTGGTACCAATAACAAGACCCAGCTGTGCATGTTAAAACCACTCCAAGACTAAGCTTTAGGCACAGCCTACATTTAGCCAAGTCTAATTATTTCTGAGAACATCTCAGATTTGCCAAAAGTTCTATTTTGGCACACAACATATATATCAATAAGTGCTGAGTTTTTAAGAATAGCTTTTAGTATGTACTTTTGAAAAATTAATGAGTTACCAACTATCAGCCTTTCTGCCATGATTTTGGTCTCAGATCTGCACTGATGTGAATGATCTAAGTCTGCCATTGCTGAAGTTTCTACCTGAAACCATTTCTCCACCACAGAACTATTATCTTACTGAGAACAAACATCCAAAGTCTGAAGAAATTCATCTGTGCTCCTACGTTATATGTATTTTATAATATTAAATATAAAATTAAAAAGAGGTGTTCTGCAGTAAAAATTGGAACTGATGCCATTACAGACAAGTTAAATATATACTGTTATTTATATACCTCTGGAAGTAGCTTATTGGAAGTACATTTCTTACGTGTGAGTACATTATAAGAATTTTCAGAGATGAATAAGGCATATGAATCTATATAGCTCCAAAGCTGATACAAAATATGCTGTCTACATATTTCTTTTTCCTGCTTTCGGTCTTCTTAGCTGGTATGAAAGTAGCTATTGTTGAATTGGTCCTAAAGACCTTGACCTTGTCTTTGAAGAGCCATAAAACAATCCTTGAGGTGGTCAGTCCCACCTATTTTCTGACCATCATATCATTGACCATCAAAAAGAAGACCATCAAAAAGAAGGCAGTCCAGCACAACCAAAAAAGACTCAGCTACCAATTGATCCATAAATAGGTAAAATCGAGTAGAAGCAAGCCCTTTCTTAAGGGCTGCCACCATGCAGTCCAACACTCACCACCTGAATATTTACCAACCAGGGAACAGAAAAAGTTAATAAAAACAATCTCTATTATTTACTAGGTAGTCACCCCCTGCCAGGCACTTTGTGAATGTTTTACAAGCACTATAGCATTTAAGTCTTGTGGAGCCACTCCTCTTACTCTCATTTGCTCAGGAGATGGAGTCAGGTAACACAATTTGCATAAGAATTCACAGCTAGGTAAGTGACCAAGATTCAGAGTTGCCAAGGTCCATCCTCCTCTTTTTTCTCTTTTCCAGGCCATCTACCTTGCAAAGGGCATGATTGTCTCCTGTCTCTGATCCAGAGGTTTAAGTGAAAGTCTGTTATCAGGAAGGCATCGGCAAATTTACCTGCCATGTACAAATCAGTCTTCAGGGCCTTGACCAACACTTAGCCTTGTTCTTATCTAATTGTTCCAAGATAGGGAGATGTAAGTTCAAAAAATTAATAGCCACAGGAAGAGTAATCTATTATAATGTACTCTAAAAAAATAAAGGCTGCCCAAGGAGGGCAGAAGTTATTTTAGAAGACCAAGCTGAAGCCAATACAACATTCCTAAAACTCAAGAATATTCTCACTTACATAAATATGGATGAAAAGGGACATCTAAATTGACCAGGCCTCATATATTTTCCTTACCTTCTTCTGCCTACATTGCATCTGTGATTGTGACTGGGGAGATAAAGTCTTATAAATTTTGATCCTCTCATTCATGCTATGAGGAGTTCTAATAATCAAAACAATTCATGGTATCGGGCCCTCATTAAATTCGCTCATGTTACACAAACAAGACCTTTGTGTGACTATTTCCATTGTCAGTCACTTCCAGAAATCTGTTGTAATAAGCAGCAGTGACAAGTACAGGAAATGAGTCACTAATGTTTTGACCTTAGTCGATGTCTTTACATCTAAAATTTAAAGCTGATACATGTTCAAATATGACTGAATTCTTCTAATGAAAATGTCTCCTAGTGAATCAACCATTATTGTTTTGGGTCATATTTCCTCTTCTGTAAATGGTCCTGAGCTCTAAAATAAAATTTGATAACTAGATGAAATAATCAACAGGTTGGGGTTGGAAGATGGTTGTTATTGTTTAATTAAGCACTCAAATTATTTTGAAGAACTTAGAAAGTTCTTAAATAACTTACTGAAAATTTTACCAAGACAATAACATTTTGTCTTTGCTTCTTATCCCTACAGCAAATTCTGCTTCTCCCTAGAGAAAAGGTAAGAAAAGGGTTGTTCTCAGACTTGATCCTCTCCTGACTTCTGAGAAGCTGTGTTATGTCTCCAATTCCAAAGGTAGAAAGGCCAGTTTTGTTTTTCAGGCAAATCTATCTGCATTTATATAATTTAGCTTACATAACTTAAATATGTTTTGTGGGGTTTTTTTTTTACAGCTAATTTTAAGCCAAACACGTTGGTGGCTTCAGTGGTAAACACTTTCAGGAAAAGACATTCCTCTTGAAAACAAAGCCCCTTAAAATATCATGTGCCTCAGCTAATTTTATACCAAAAATACACTATTATGAAAAACAAAAAAGAAAATATTTAGTAACAATAATGAAACCACCCTGTCATAAATGAAAATGGATGAAATACTTCTTCAGAGTATTTCTTGGTGGTAAATTAGGACCACCAAAGATCAGGCTGCCTTGGTTCTTGAAATAAGACAGCTTTGAAAACATGCTAATCACAAAAATAATGTGAAGCTAATTTTTGAACTAAGCAGATATCAAGATTTTTCACTTAATCCAGTGCTGCCATTTTTATTCTAAATATACAAATAGTTCTCGATTGTCGCCTGCATCTGTATCTTTATTAATCAATATTTTCTTGCCCTAAGTACTTTCAGTAATAACTAATGCTAGTGAGTTATTTAATCAATAATTTATTTAGCACACAAGAAAGTTGATGGGATAGTTCAAGCATTCACCTGAATTATGTATTATATTTATTTAGTAACAATAACGACTTATTTTATACCCCCAAATTCATAAGATCGAAGATTGATTTAATTGCTTATCTGCTTGCTTACATATACAAGACTAAATATACATGAATAACAGTAATACTTTTTCTACAATTATTCGACTCCCTCACAAGATATAGATTATTCATTATGAATCTCCAGATTGATGAATAGATAAAGGTGCTAGAAGAAAAGAAACTGTGACAATTTAAATATGTCACAGTTTTTGCTCAGGGTAAATTTTATCCAAACAATTCCACTGATGATAATTATTCACCCATTTTCAAATAACAAATTGGAAAAATATCATGAAAATTTTTGTATTAAGTCTCTGATTATGACAAAAAATTATCTTGCATGCCGCCGCCTGTTTCTGTCCCTTAGTTCCTATACACTGACATCCTCAATCCTCACATCATTCTTGTGCAATTCCAGGCCAGTCAGTTCTTAAATCTAGATCAAGGCAGAATGTGGTTCAGTAATTCAATTCTCAATTTGGTAATTTCTGAACTGACTTGCATTCCCAGATCTAGGACCCAAGGGCTCAATTCTCCCACAGCAATCTTTGAATGTCATACTTCTCCAGGAATGGAGAACTAGGTAAGTAAGGGCAAGAAAGCCTTTTTGTTGAAGATAGATAGATAATAGGTAGATAGATGCCTTAAAGAGTCCAACTCAAGTTTGCTTTCTCCCCAAACTCAGTTGCTATGGGCTGATGCAAGATGGTTGCCAATCTCTGCAAAGGTTCAGCCTTCCAATCTCTCAGCAACAGGCTGGCTATAGGGCTTGTTTCTTTCTGGACCTTCTCAGCTGCTCAGCTACAGACTTTCAGGAGAACGTCTCATATCTCTTTCCGGGGCGGCAGGATGAAAATTCTCTCCTCTTCTGTGTCTATGGAGCACTCTGTCTTCCATTGTGTCATCTTTAGTGAGTGTCTGCTTTATATCAGTCCACCAAGGGGGGTGGGGACTCAATCTGAGTCATATCCTACTGGCATTGTCAAATCAAAGCCCTAATTTTAATGGGTAATTTATTCAAGATGTGGCAATTGAATCTAATGCATTCAAAGAGTTTCACACCCAGAGGAACAGATGAGTTTACAAACAAAATCTCTCTTTTGGGGGTTCATTAATAATCTCAAATTGTCACAATGATGAATGGCACAATGCAAGAAATCAAAAATATACTGGAAGCACATAACAACATATTTGAACAGGCAGAGAAAAGAATTAGTGACATCAAGTAGAACATCTGAAACCAGAGAGAGTAGAACAGATAGATAAAAAAATAGAAAAAATACAGCAGGGCCTAGGGGAATTGAAAGACAACAAAAAATGCACACACACATACACATTAGGGGATCCCAAAGGGAGAAGAGAAGGGAAAGGGAGCAGAAGGAGTGTTAGAGGAAATAATGGCTGAAAATTTCCCAACTATTTTGAGGAATATGGACGTACATGCCCAGGAAGCACAGTGTACTCCAAACTATAAATCCTGAAAGGTTGACCCTGAGACATATACTTGTAAAACTGTCCAATGCTCAAGAAAAAAAGAGAATACTGAAAGCAGCAAAAGAGAAGAGATCCAGGGAAGCAGATGTGGCTCAACTGATAGGGCCTCCACCTACCATATGGAAGGACCCTGGTTTGATTCCTGGGGCCTCTTGGTGAAATAAGAAGAAGAGAAAGCATGCCATGTGGTGAGCTGAGTGCCTACATGGTGAGCCAAGTGCTTGCACAGTGAGCCGAGTGCCTGCATGGCAAGCTGAGTCCCCACACAAGTGCCTACGTGATGAGCCGAGTGCCCATGCAGCAAGGCAAGTGCCTGCGTGGTGAGTCAGTGCTTGTGCAAGTGAGTCATTCAGCATGATGATGACACAACAAAAGAGAGATGAACAGAGAGTCAAGGTGAAGGGCAGCAGAGATGAGGAAATGAGGTGGTGCAATTGACAAGGAAACTTTCTCCACATCAGAGGTCTCCAGGATTGAATCCCAGTGAATCCTAGAGGAGAAAGATGAGAAGAGAAGACAAAAAGAGAAATAGATACAGAAGATCACACAGGAAATGGACACGGAAGCAAAAAAAAAAATAGCAGGGTAAAGGGAGGGAGGTAAAAAGGGAGGGAATTAAAAAAAAGAAGAAAGAAAAGAGATCCATCCCATAAAAGGGAAGCTAGGTAAGATTAGTGCTGATTTCTCATCTGAAACCACAGAGGAGAGAAGGCAGTGGTATGACATAGTTAAGGTGCTAGGAGAAAAAAAACTGCTAGCCAAGAATTCTGTATCCAGCAAAGAAGGCATTCAAAAATGAAGAAGAATTCAAAATATTTGCAGATAAACAGAAATTAGGAAAGCTATCAACAAGAAACCTGTTCTTCAAGAAATACTAAAGGAAGTTCTGTACATTGAGAGGAAAAAAACAGGAGAGACAGGGTGAGGAG
This sequence comes from Dasypus novemcinctus, assembly GCF_030445035.2. NCBI lineage: Eukaryota > Metazoa > Chordata > Mammalia > Cingulata > Dasypodidae > Dasypus > Dasypus novemcinctus. The sequence goes on from NC_080687.1 coordinate 59,749,634, forward strand.
AGTGTAGAAAAGAAGATTATTAGTAAGGTAACTGAAAAGGTAAAAAGATAAATTTTTAAAATATGACATATATAAAAAAGCAAAAGAAAATATGGTTCATGTAAGCACTATCTTGAGAGAAGTAACATTGAATGTTAATGGATTAAACTCTCCAATCAAAAGACACAGATTCACAAAATGGATAAGAAAATATGACCCATCTATGTGCCATCTACAAGAAACTCACGTTAGACACAGAGACACAAGGAGGTTGTAAGTGAATGGTTGGAAAATGATTTTACATGCAAATAATAAACAAGAAAGGGTGGGAGTAGCTATACTAACATTGGACAAAACAGATTTTAAAAGCAAAACTATTATAAGAGACAAAGGACATTATATATTAATAAAAGGGGTAATCTATCAAGAAGAAAGAACAATCATAAACATTTATACACCTAACCAGGGTGCCCCAAAATACTGAGGCAAACATTGGAAAAACTATGTGGAGAAAAAAATACCTCTATTATTATAGTAGGAGGCTTTAATACAGATTATCACCATCAGATAGAACATCTTGACAGAGGGTCAGTAAAGAAACAGTGACCTTGAATAATACATTAAAGGGCCTAGACCTAACAGACATATACAGAACATTACACAAAATATGGCAGGATATTCATTCTTTTCTTGTGCACATGGATCATTCCCCAGAAGAGACCATATGCTAGGCTACAGAACAATAGTCAAGAAATTCAGAAAGATTGAAATTATACAAAATACATTTTCTGACCACAATGAAATGAAGCTGGAAATTAATAAGGGGCAGAGAACAAGAATAGGCACACAGATATGGAAGTTAAACAACACACTCTTAGTCAGTGGGTTACGGAGGAAAATGCAAAAGAAATCAAAAACTACCTTGAAACAAATGAAAATGAAAACACAACATGTTAAAACCTATGGGATGCCGCAAAAGCAGTGCTGAGAGGGAAATTTATAGCCATAAAATGCTTATATTAAAAAAGAAGAAAGAGCTAAAAAGCAAAGACCCAACTGCACACTTGGAGAAACTAGAAAGAGAACAACAAACTAATCCCAAAGGAAGCAGAAAGAAGGAAATAACAAAGACTAGAGCAGAACTAAATGACACTCAGCATACAAAAACACTAGAAAAAATTAACAAAACCTAAAGCTGTTACTTTGAGGAGACTAATAAAATTGACAAACTCTTGACTAACAAATTTTTAAAAAAAGAAGTTGCAAATAAATAAAAGAAAAAATGAGAAAGGTGATATCACCACTCATCTGACAGAAATAAGGATTGTTTTAGGAGGATACTTTGAAAAATGGTATGCCAACAAGATGGATAACTTAGAAGAGATGGTCAAATTTCTAGAAGCACACAAGCAAGCTACCTTCACAAAAGAAGAAATTGATGAATTCAACTGGCCAATTACAGGTAAAGAAGTTGAATTAGTCTTCAAAAATCTCCCAACTAAGAAGAGCCAAGGACAGACAGCTTCACAGGTGAATTCAACTGTGCAATTCTAGAAAGAACTAACACCAACCATGCTTAAACTCTTCCAAAAAAATAGAAGTTGAGGGAACACTGACTAACTCATTCTATGATGCCAACATCACCCTAATACCAAAGCCACATAAAAACAGCACAAGAAAACTACAGACCAATCTCTCTAATGAACCTGGATGCTAAAATCCTCAAAAAAATACTTGCTATTCATATTCAACGATACATGAAGAGAATTATACACCATGAACAAGTGGGTTTCATCCCTGGTATGCAAGGATAATTTGACATAAGAAAATCAATCAATGTAATACTCCACTAACAGATCAAAAGAAAAAAATCACATGATCATCTCTCTTGCTGCAGAAAAAATCACTGACAAAATAACAGTATCCTTTTTTGATAGAAACACTTCAAAAAGCAGGAATAAAAAGAAACTTCCTCAACATGTTCAAGGGTATGTGTGAAAAACTCACAACTAACACCATATTCAATGGTGAAATGCTAAAGACATTCCCTTTAAGATCTGGATCAAGGTAAGGATGACCACTGTGGCCACTCTTATTTAACATTGTGTTAGAAGTAATTGCTTGAGCACTTAGGCCAATAAAATTAAATGAAAGACACCTAAATTGGAAAGGAAGAAGTAAAGCTTCCACTATTTGCAGATGACATGATCCTATATATAGAAAGCCCTGAAAAATCTGTAACAAAACTTAGAGCTGATAAATAAGTTCGGTAAAGTTGCGGGCTATATGATCAACATGCAAAAATCAGTAGCATTTCTGTAAACCAATAATGAACAATTTGAGGAGGAAATCAAGAAAAAAATTCCTTGGTAATAGCAACTAAAAGAATCAAATACCTGGAAATAATCTCAACTAAAAATGTAAAGGACTTGTACACAGAAAACTTTGTCACATTGTTAAAAGAAATCAAAGAAGATCTAAATAAATGGAAGAATATTCCATATTTATGGATTGGAAGACTAAACATCATTAAGATGTCTGTCCTACCCAAATTGATTTATAGATTCAATGCAATACCTCTCAAAATTCCAACAGCCTACTTTACAGAATAGAAAAGTCAATTACCAAATTTACTTGGAAGGGAAAGGGGTTCTGAATAGTCAAAAACATCCTAAAAAAGAAGACCAAAGTCAGAGGACTCACACCTTTCTGATCCTGAAGTGTATTATAAAGCTATAGTTGTCAAAACAGCATGGTATTGGCATAAAGATAGATACACTTATCAATGGAATCAAATTGAGAATTCAGAAATAGACTCTCACCTCTTTGGTCGAGTTATTTTTGAGAAGGCTACTAAGTCCATTTTTCTGGGACACAGCAGTCTCTTCAATAAATGGTGCTAGGAGAAACTGTATATCCACAACTAAAAGAATGAAGGAGGACCCCTATCTCACTCCCTATACAAGAATCAACTCAAAATGGATCAAAGACCTAAACATAAAAGCCAGGACCATAAAACTCCTAGAAACTACATGGGGAAATGTCTGTTAAGACCTTGTGGTAGGTGAGGATCTGTTAAACATTACCTGAAGCATGAGCAACAAAAGAAAATATAGATAAATGGGACCTTCTCAAAATTAAACACTTCTGCACCTCAAAGGACTTTGTGAAGAGGATAAGAAGGCAGCCTACTCACTGGGAGAAAATATTTGGAAATCACACCTCTGACAAGGGTCTTATATCCATGATATTTAAAAGGATACTACAACTCAGCAATAAAAAGGCAAATGACCCAATTAAAAATCAGGCAAAAGACCTGAACAGACATTTTTCTAAAGAGCAAATAAAAATGGTAAAAAAAAACACGTGGAAAAATATTCAACATCACTGGTTATTAGGGAAATGCAAATCAAAGCTATAATGAGATATCATTTCACACCTATTAGATGGCCACTGTTAACAAAATAGAAAATTACAAGTGTTGGAGGGGATGTGGAGAGATAAGAACTCTTATTCACTGTTGGTGGAAATGTAGAAAGGTACAGACACTGTGGAAGTCCGTATGGCCCTTCCTAAGGAAGTTAGATATAATTCTACCATGGGCCCACCAATATGTGTATACCTAGAAGAACTGAGAGCAGTGACATGAACAGACATCTGCACACCAGTGTTCATAGTGACTTTATTCACAGTTGCCAAAAGATGGAAACAACCAGGTATCCATCAACTAACAAAGGCATAAACAAACTGTGCTATATATACACGATGGGATATCATTCATTCAGCTGTAAGAAGAAATGAAGTTGTGAAGCATACGACAATGCGGATGAACCTGGAGGACATCATGTTGAGTGAAGTCAGCCAGGCACAAAAGGACAAATATTGTAAGATTTCACTATTATGAACTAAATAAAATGAGCAAACTTATGGAGTTAAACTAATGGAGTTAAAGCTAGTCACCAGAGGAAATAATGTGGTTGGAGAATGGAAAGCTGAAGTTTAATCCATGCAGATTTGGTAAAAAGTTGTTTGTAAATATTTGGAAAGGAACAGAAATAGTAAAAGCACATCATTGGGTTTATAATTAGTAGCACTAATATATGAATATGATTGTGGTTTGGATTTTTCTTTTTGCTTTTATTTTTACTTTTTTGGAGTAATAAAAATGCTCTAATATTTACTGAAGTGATGAACACACAACTAGTGATTACACCAAATGACATTAATTGTACACTTTAGATAAAGTATTTGGCTTATGAACAACAACAACAACAAAATAATAGAATGGGTTGGTGGACAAATACACCAAATGTAAAATATGGACAATAGTTTGTATTAACATTTTGGTGATGCTCTTTCATAATTTCTTACAAAATGTTTCACAGCAATGCAAGGTATTTGTGATGGAGTGATGTATGGAACTCCGGTATGATGTTATGAATGCTTGTTTTGTAAGTTCACAATTTCTACTATACATTTGTTTATGTATGTTCAGTATGAATGATATACTTTAATAGATTGTTTTTAAATAAAAAATAATGAGTGGGAAAGTAAAACATTCCCAAATAAATAAAGGCTGAAGGAGTGTGTTACCACCAGACCTGCCCTACAAGAGATGCTAAAGTGAGCACTGTAGGTTGAAAAGAAAGGAGTGTAGATAATAGATCAAAGCTTCATGAACAAATAGGATCTCCAGTAAGGGCAACAACTGGGATAAATATAAATGTCAGTGCTATTGTATTTTTGGTTTGAAACTACATTTTTCACTTCCTACAGGATTTCAGAGACAAAAGCATAAAATGTAATGAGAAATCAGTGTTTTGGGACACAATGTACAAACATGTAATTTGTGACAAGAACTACATAAAGGTGGAGGGTGGGTGGGGTATAGGAACATAGTTTGTGTATGCTATTGAAGTTAAGTTGGCATCAAAGCAAATAAAATTGTCACAGATTTAGAATGTTAAACTTAAACCCTATGGTAACTACACGGAAAATATCAGATTATGCAAGCTCACAGAGACATTAGATTACAAGTTAGGAAAGTTTCAGTAATGGAAACTGATGAGGGTACTGCACATTATGAATGTGATTAATCTCACTGAATGGTATGATTGGGAATGGCTGAGACAGGAAAGTTTATATTGTATATGTTACCCCAATTTTAAAAAAAAACTAGCAACTAATGAGGTAATGACAAAGGGAATACATGAACCTGGATGAGACCTAACAAGGGGGAGAAGAGGCTCAAAAAGGCATTACTGGGATATACGAAAAAAATGGAATGTAGACTGTCAGCTTTATACCAATGTTAAATTTCCTGAACTTGATAACTGCACATGTAAACCCATCTTATGGTTTAGCTTAAGAACCTAATTTTCCGGGGTCGGCAAACAACTCAAACTAGGACATTCCATCCTCTGGCCCCCCAAAATGCATGCTCTTCCATATGCAAAATCCATTCATTCCATCACAATATTTCAAAAGGCCTTTAAATCATTTCAGTAGCAATGCTAAGGACAAAATCTCGTAAAAACCTGTTATAGTTATACAATCTGTCTTGGGGAAAAATTCCCCTCCAGCTATAGACCTGTGAAACTTAGAAAACAAGTTTTGAGGGACAGTCATAGGGCAATGTTCCCGTTGCCATAGGGAGAAATTGCAAGGAAAACAGTGTTTATGGATCCCAAACAGTTCCAAAAAACTGCTGGGCCTACTGTGATAGCTTTCAAAGTCTGAGAGTCATCTGTAGAGCTGTAGAGCGATGTCTTCTTCTCCGCTGGGACTCGTGGAGGCCCACCCCTTCCAAGCGCTTGCCATTTTCTTGGTTCCACCTGCATCAAGCAGCTGGGTGGCACCAGAGCACTGGTCCTCATCCTCCAAGGACACTGGGATGCAAACCACAATCTCCCCAGTCTCTGGGCATGTAGTCAACCCCCTCAGAACAGTGGAGTGGTAACCTAACTCTCCCGGGGAGTGTATACCACCCTCCCTAAAACCTGGGGTGGCAGAACTCTTCCTGAGCAATGCCAGGGAGAACTCACCCTTTCTGCACACATGGGCAAGGCTTAGAACAGACATCCAAGGCTTGGTGGAGAAAATATGAATACAGAGGGTGGTGAAGGAGGAGGGCATAAAGGGTAGTAAAGAAAGGCACCCCATCTGTAGGATCTATATGCATAAAGGAGAGAAGGCATGTGTAAGAAGGATTGGTTCAAAACTGGCTGGAGCCAGTTGAGCAAAATATTCATACTCCAAATGCACCCACATAAGTTCTCATTCACATAACACTGAATATCATTACACTGCTCAGCCGTGAAACACAGGGAGGATAAGTACTGTGTTCATTCCAGATATGGAATGAGCACTCCCAACTCTAGTTTTTTCATTTAGTCCCATCAGGATGCTAAGACCATATTCCTCATTCCTTTAGCCTTACTCCTTGATTATTTTTATGACCATATTCATGAAGTTCAACTTTGTAATATAAACTGATATTTTTTACTTCCGCTTTCCCAGAAATCATCACATAAGACCCAGAAATCCAAGCTTCTTATCCTACCTATTCCATTAATCAGGGGTAAAACCCGGAAAGAGCCACCTAGCCTCTGGACAAAATTGATAGGTGGAATGTTTCCTTCTGGGTCTGAAATTTCCCAGCTCCTGTAGGCATTTAGTTAACTGAGGGATAGCAGAGTAATACCCTGTGGGAATCTCACTGCCCAAGTTTTTGGCTTCTGGTTTATATATCATTAGGCAAAACTGCCAGTCATGATTATTTCCCTATATGCCATCAAAATGGAGTTCAAGAATGGATTACAACTGAAAATGGGAGGATTGCATCCAGCATCCATGTGGAATCTGAGCCTCCTCTTGACATAGAGGTGCAATGGACACAACCAATCCAATGTCCACATAGAAGAGGTGGCATTGGATTGGGAAAAGTGGACATGGTGGACGATGGGTATGGGGAAAGGCAGGAAGAGATGAGAGGTGGAGGCGTCTTTGGGACATGGAGCTGCCCTGGATGGTGCTTCAGAGGTAATCACCGGACATTGTAAATCCTCACAGGGCCCACTGGATGGAATGGAGGAGAGTATGGGCCATGATGTGAACCATTGTCTATGAGGTGCAGAGGTGCCCAAAGATGTACTTACCAAATCCAATGGATGTGTCATGATGATGGGAACGAGTGTTGTTGGGGGGGGGAGAGGGGGGTGGGGGGGTGGGGTTGAATGGGACCTCACATATATATTTTTAATGTAATATTATTACAAAGTCAATAAAAAAAATAAAAATAAAATAAAATAAAAAAGAATGGATATGAAAAACTTATTTTATTGCTCTGCCTGGTAAATAAATATCCTGAATTTGCATGGCAGCCTTCTGATCATTCTGATGTGCCCTGGAGGTATGGGGCCCTCACAGGCACAGTATGATAATCCCTGATATGGCCTGAGGATGACACTCCAAGAGCTAGCAGGAAAAGAAACTAGCAGCTGCTAGGGAAAGTAAGGGAGGCCTTCAGTCGTCGCGCAGCGCAGCGAAAAGGCGTGAGAAAGAAGGACCACGCTCTTCCTTGTTGGGCCAATGTGAACACGAAATTTTAGGGTAAAAAAGAAAAGCACAGGGAAGAGAAGCGCAGTGCCCCCAAGCCAGCCAGGTCTTAAATATCCTAGGGATATTTAAGAAAAGTCACAGTCGACGTTAGTCACGGGATGCGTGACAACTTGCCCTTAGTTTAGGCTCGCCGTTTGAAGACTTACAACTATGACAAATAAACAACCTCTTGGGACACGTCTCTGGCCGAGGACTGCCCTCTGCAGAGGGCAGCTCCTGCTGATGCTGTCCAGGCATCGCCCAGGGGGAAAGGTTGCCGCGCGGTCGGAAGGCGCGGGAGGAGTTTGGCTGTGATTGATGGGAAGAGGACGAATGAATAAAAGTATTTGTCTAGGGACAGCAGAGACCCCGAGTGAGCTGTGGCATTCTCTCAGAGTTTCGTCAGGGCCAGATCCGCCTGCAGCTGAGGGAGGCGTGCTCTGCTCCTCCAGCTTCTGTCCCAGCTCCGCTGGCAATCACCCAGCGCCCCCAGGGTAGGAGGTCCCGGCTCTGGCTCTTCGCTCTGCGTCTGGGGTGTCCCATCCGCGAGGTAAATATTTCTGCCTTGGTTTTCATTAAAAGCACTGCTTGAACCTTGTCCTGGGGCTTCAGCTTGGAATTTTTTATATTTAAAAATAGGTATCTCAAATTAAAGTGAACTTGGGATTAAAAAAAAAAAAAAAAAGAGCGCGCGTTTGAAGTTTTGAAGTCACTTGGAGGGGAAGAAGCTTCTAAGTTAATAGCTGGTAGTCTCCCAAGTCGGATCCAGTGGAGGAGCTTCTGAGACACTCTGAGTCAGCCAGCGCACTCCTGGAAGCGCGGGTGGAACCGCTGGAAGCGCGGGTGGAACCGTAGCACACAGGCAGAGTAGAGTAGCGGCTTTCTCGAGCCCAGAGGAGTCCTGGTGTTCAGGCGCAGGGTATCGGGGTGCCCCTGCGGAGCGAATTGCACAGATTGGCACAGCACTTGGGTACTAGGTGCTGCGAATCATCCCCACTCTACCCTCCCCCCACCTCGCACGTCTCCCTTCCGGCTCAAGGAAGAGCTCAGAGCTTTGCTTGGGACCCCTAGGCTTCCCCCTTTATGGCACGCGTGTTCTAAAATACACCGTCCCACTGCAAGTGATTTATTCCTCCGCGGCACGCCAGGAGAGGGTGTTTGCTAGGAACAGTCAACTCCTACAGGCTGTTCGCGCGCGCGGAACTGCCCCCAGGGCTGCCGGTTTCTGCGGCGCGCAAACTTGAGCTACTTAAGCGCTCTGGGAGCAGCGGCGCGGATGCACTCTGCGCTAGCGGTTTGCAGAGGCGTGGCTGGAGTCACTGATCCAAGTGTCCTGTCTTCCTTTCCCTGCCGGCTCCAGAAAGCTGCAGGGCAGCCACCGGACGCCCACTCGAGCAAGCAGCAACATGCAGCCCCCACCGAGCCTGTGCGGACTCGCCCTGTTCGCTCTGGTTCTTACCTGCGGTGTTGCGGAGGTGTGGGGAGAGGAGAGGGGATTCCCGCCCGCTGAGGCCACTCCGCCGCTTCTGGAAATTGGAGGGATAATGCTGACTCCCACTAAGACCTGGCCGAGAGGATCCAACGCCAGCCTGCCGCAGTTGTCGGCACCTCCGCAGATGCCTAAAGGAGGTAGGACAGCTGGATCCCGGTCACGCACCTCCTCCCCTCCCCCGTGCCAAAACTCCATCGAGATCAAAGAGACTTTCAAATACATCAACACGGTGGTGTCCTGCTTCGTGTTCGTGCTGGGCATCATCGGGAACTCCACCCTGCTGAGAATCATTTACAAGAACAAGTGCATGCGAAATGGCCCTAATATCTTAATCGCTAGTCTGGCTCTGGGAGATCTGCTGCATATTGTCATCGACATCCCCATCAATGTCTACAAGGTAAAGAAAGGGGCCTGCTAATACCAGGGTGTGAATAGGGGAGAGGGTCCCGGCTGGGAGGACCGATGGGAGACTTTCAGGAGGGAGCCTACTGAAAAAAGCCTCATCCTCTCCTGTAAGTCACTGGAACCACATTACCTTCTGGTTTTAGCTCCACTGCTAAGCCTAGAATAGGAGTTCTCAAAGAGTGATCTCCAGAAAAGCAGCATCAGGATCACTTGGGAACTTTTTAGGAACGAAGATTTTCCCAGACCCACCCCAGACCTATTGAATCAGAAATTCCAGGGTGAAGTCCTATAATCTGTATTTTAACAAGCCCTCGGGGAGTTTATGAAAATTTGGGAAACGCTGGTCTAGAAGATTCCAGCTAACTCCCTACATCCTCTCTACTCAAAAGTGTGGTCCATGAACCTGCAGCATTATCACCTGAGAGACTGTTAGAACTGTGAGTCCACCTCCAGACTTACTAAATCAGAGTGTGCATCTTAAAATGCACAGGGAATTCATATGCACACTAACTTTGGGAAGCATTGTCCTAGAAGACCCTGTAAGAAGGGCTGCAATAGGAAACAAATGATATGGAAGAAGGAGGCTTAGACTACTAAGTTGGAAAAATGCTGTTTGCCTGCATTAAATAACTGTAGCTACTTTTTACTGAGTACATATAGCAGGCCAAGCCCTGGGCTCGAGATGTGTTATTTCCTTTATTCCTTCCAGCAATCCACAAGCAGGTATTACCCCCATTTTACAGATGACTAATAGGATGCTCAAGGGGTCTTGAGTAAGAGATGGAGGTAGAAATCAGAACCAAATCTGTCAGGCCCTAAAGAGCTAGTTTTATGACTGAACCCCATTAATGACTTTTTGGACAACACAGAAGACGCTCAACTTGAGGCCATGTAACAGTTTCAGTAGTTAACATTACTGTGTGGTTACCATAGGAATCAGGAAGCAGGCACAAACAGCCAGAGCAGGATGGCCACCCCCACGTTATTTGGGTTGCTTTGGAACTCTGGAGGTATCCCAACATTTCTGGGCCTCCATTTCCTCAACTCTACAATAAGTCTGCTAGCGCCCACCCACTGAGGTTTTATGGGAATTATGCAAAATAGCCTAAGTGAAAGAGCTGCTAAAGAATGGGCCATACAAATATGTAAAGCTCTGCTTTCCCGTCTTGATCAGCAATAGAAAGGTGCACAGAAAAACTACCAACGCATAAGAGAATGGGAAAGTACTTGGTAGATTTGCCTGAAGCTAGCTGTGGGCTCAATGCAAGGGAATTAAAGTGAGTGGAGGGTGCAGGGATGGGAAAAGATTTTCGGGGCTGCTTCTCTCTTTGTGATAGGGGCAGTTACCATACCACCATGCTTGTAAATTGTCCTTGAATTTCTGAAAATCCTAATCCCAATAGCCATATTTTAAGAGAATTCCAGAGATTTCTGAGGTTTAGAGATGTGATGATTAAGATCCAGGTCCCAGAGGGAAACATTCCCAAAATGAGCAATAAATTGAGCAAATTCTAATATCTGGGATGGCAGCTGGTGCTGATGAACTCTGAAGGTTTGCTAGGAGGAGGACAGGCTGAAATCAGCCCCTTGAATAAATGCACAACTTCCTAAAGGCCTAGAAATGACTCCCTTGCTTTTTATGGAGTCCCACAGATCAAGCCCTACCGTTTCGATTTGGCTTGTGTATTTCAATTCAATTCATCAAAACTGAATTGAGAAAGTTAGGAGGAGCAGTGTTGTAAGAAATTTTTAAAAATAAGTGAAACAAGACCCTTCCCAAAAGAGATTACAATCTAGTTTTGCTAGGTTTGCACAGAATTTTTGTGAAAGTTCTGTTTAGGGAAATCCCAGAAGCTCCACAAGTCCAGCCTACTTAGAAACCTTCCCAGACCAGCTGGCAACTGAAGGACTGTGTGGAAGACGGGGTTGAAGAAGTTTTCAATCATCTTACTGGCTCTGGTCAATTACCACAATCAAAAGCTGGAAAATACTGACTCCCTGAGGGAGCATCCAGCTTTTCCTTTCATTTCATATTCCTTTATGATTTCCTTAGGAAGTTGGGTCCTTTTGCCTGAAGCTATTCAGTCTGTTAAAACTGTTTTATTTTTTACTTCTGGAATAAACAAACTAATGAGTCATTACAAATCTGACCATCTGGTTATCTGTACAGGTCATAACCAAATCCATCCCATAGAAATAGGTCCCGTCACCAAAGCTACACTGTGGCCCTTGCTTTATTTTTAGTATACGTATAAATATACACCACTCAGAGCATAATGTAATAATAATGGTTACCATTTATTATATGCCAGGTATTTGGCTTGTTTCATTAAATCAGAGTAACAACCGTATGGGGATTGTGATTATCTCTGTTTCAGATCTGGGGAAGCTATACACTGGGGAGGTGAAGTTGACCCTATGTCACACCACTAGAAAGCCATGAAAGTAGGACTTGAACCCAGGCTATCTGGCCTGGAACCTGTGGTCCTCCCCATCCACTGCGTTGAGCCTGCATAGGCATATCACGCCCTTCTCCAACCATGGTATTGTTATGACCTCCTTCAAGTGCTCTGCTGGAATTAGGTGACATGGTACCAAACAGTAGGGTAAGGGACTTGCTAAACATTTTTGGAAATTAAGTCATTAGAAGATTTTATTTACTGAAATCCCCTTCAAATGATCTGTAGTGTATAATATTCATAATATCAGTGGATGTCATTATTAAGGTTTACTTCCGAAAATGCCTAATCCAGGACTAGTTCAAAGTAATTTATTCCCTTAAGTAATTGTGGCACCATAGAAAATTAGATTTAAAAAAACACGCCTAGAATTTCAGAGTAGTCGGGTATTGTAATTGAAAATAACATTTAAAGGGAATTTGTGAGTGCTATTTAAATTTATCCAAAGCGGGAGGCTCGAATCTCTAATCCAGTGATTTCTTATTTTTTTTGATGAGACGGTAAAATTCTCTTTGAGAATATAATGAATGTCATCCCCGCCTCCTCCCAGAAGTTCATAGAAACTATTTGTTGGCATACTAAGGACCCAGGAACCCATAAACATTAATGCAAATCTATATCAATCAGTTTGTAAATCTAGAATTCAGTAAAGCTGACAGGTCACAAAATTCCATACACCTTGCTAGAAGTCAGATCCTTTATACCACTATACGACTGGTCAGGCTTCGCACAGAGGCGCTGCTATGAGGGGCTGACAAGCCTGGTGAAATATATTTGTGCTCTACTTTGACTCCCTCAAGGAACTGGGTCCCTGGAAAATTTCAGGGAGAGTCAGTTCACTTACCAGGTCTCCCCTGTTAAGGGAGATGAAGACCAGCGGGGTGTCTTAGGACACTCAGTAAATTTTGTTGAAGCCTTTCAAATACTCATGTGAAAATGCTGAAAATAAACTATGTTTGTTCTTCTCATCAGCACACACTAGAGTTATGCCTATGTAGCATAAAGCCATCCAGATGAAAAATTCAGTCATCCAAAGTGGGCATTTAAATATATATGTGAATGTATATGAGCATATACATATACATACTTATGAATAGTAAATGTTACAGAATGTATGGATAGATAGCACATAGCAAGCAAATAATAAATATTAGAATGTATGTGTATATATGCATGCACATATATATGTGTGTAGACATATGTGAATAAGAACAGAAATTTGTGTGTCTGGGGTTTCTTTTTCAGTTTTTGCCATTACAAACGTGGCTACAAATAACATTTTTGTACATATAGCCTTACACATGTGTGACTGCATCCGAATATTATATTTCTACAACTGGAATTACTGCATCAAAGGGTATGTGCACTTTTAATGATAAGTATTATTCTGTTGTACTCCAAAGTAGTACTCTTACAACAATAGTTTTAATCACTATTTTATGTAGCCGATTTCTATAAATATGCATATATATTCTACATTCATATATGTACATATATAACAAATGCATGGGTCACCATGCCTAATATCTACATAGTCCATATACATACTGGAACCAAAAGCTAGTATTCTTCTGATATGAGAGTGAAGCTCATCTATTCACAAGCTACTTATTGTGCCCTTCCTTTAAAGACTAAAACAAACGTGATAATCTAGATACTTGTTGCATCTGAGAGCCTGGTGTCTAACTACAAAATTAAAGTAGCGCAGATGTCAAAGCTGTATAGAAAGCAAAAGAGCTGGGTGTACTTGTGGATACTGTGAAGTTTTTTGATGTTTAATTGATTGGTTTGGTTTAACAATGATTTAATAAGACTTCACTGTAGGTTGGGAAGAAGTTATAGATTCTTGAGCAAGTAATTGAGTTTTTAAAATTATTTCTGGATTTTATTTAACAATTTAACTTTCTTTGAACTATATTTATATGAATAACTGAGTTCATGTATTTAATTCTCAAATATAGCTTCCTTTATGCATAAGCAACTTTATTTGAAAACAAATCTGCTTGAAACCTAAGACAGATATCGACATTAACTAGTTAGATAAGGATCTAAGTGTAATCCAGTGTCCAGAGATGGTGGAGAGCTAAAATTAGGTTTGAGAAGGAGTTCTTTAGATGGTTATGCTGTTAAGACTTTATAGGCTTCTACTAGAGGCACAGAGGCTGCTTTCACAGCTCTGACAGGTAAACTGTTGATCTTTAACTTTTAACTAGTTGGAGTGGTACATATAACATTAAAATGCTGGCATGTCAAAATGTGGAGTTGCTTCATTGAACTCACAGTGAGTTTTGAGTGAAGTGACCCTGTCAAGTAATCAGAAATTTTCCACATATGACATAACTGAAACTATCTTTCTGAACAAAATCACCTTTCTCTCTATCCTACCTTAGACTACTTCTAGTACTTATAAGTTTGCATATAATTAACCAATTTAACTGTTCTAAGTTAAAGTTAATGGGAGCACCACCAAATTTAGCTTTTGAAGGTATAATTTTCCAGTCAGTAAACTGAAATGTATGCATGTATCTCAATAAAAGAAGTAAAGATATTCTAGTAAGTAAAGGGAGTAAAGATAGGGGAAGTAGAGGTAAGGGTGTCTAATTTCTCCAAAGTTAATAACCCTGCTCCCATTTCCAGTCAAGTAATTGGGATAGTTTAGTGATATTTTAGTGGTGTTTAGAGATATTTTCATAGGGGAAGTATTTTCAACCCAAGAAGGAATCTGTATACCTTTGAGAATCATTTATTTAAAGCAAGAATTTTTTTTCAGAAGAACCAATGAAGTACTTTTAAAATATCTGTTTTTTAAAAAACATCAGTAAAGAGCAAGATTAGTAGCTCTGCATGACCTGGGATCAGCAAGTGACGCTAACACTTTGCCACCCAGCCAGCATGGTGCCTCTAACAGTCAATATTAGAAAAATGCTTGTTGACTAATGATGCTATAAACAAGGCCTAAGGGCAGTAGGCTTTTTCTCCTCTTATTTTGGCACCTGTTGAAAGGAAAAAGACGAGGATAAAGATTGTTCCTTCTTCTGTAAGACGATACCGATCATAACCAATTAACAGGTAGATAGCAGAGTTCAGAAACTCAAGACTTCATACTCCTAATCCACTGCCTCACACACTAGCGTTGATTTCTTGTGACAAAATGTGTGGCAAACGCCTGGTTTGGGCTATGAAAGGTCATTAGATTGACTCTCTGATACTTGTTTTGTTTGCTTTTGATCTGCCACTCAGTCACTCCATAAATTCAGGCCTCTTACAATTTCTAGGCGATGTTATTTTCAGTATGGTAGGGGTTATGTAGCAAAGACTTCACTTTTTTTTTTTTTTTCCTCATTTAAAAATGAGTTGTTCACGATTGAAGATATTTCCATAGCTGTGAACGAGAATGACATAGCAAGACCTTGTCTCAAGGCCAGGGAGCCATGTTCTTCATTTCACAAAGAAAACCATATAAGGTTGCCTCTGTGTGGCTAATATGCTATAGTTGATTAGTTTTGGAGAAACATGCCAAATGCTAATAAATGATTAAGTGCTTTAAAGGGTGTTGACAGATAAAGCCTGAACTGAAATAAGATTCACGATATAACTAATGATGTGAAACATTCTCTTTCAGGACTTTGCAAAGTAAAGAAGAAGTTGGTTATGTTTGGGAGTTAGCTGAGTGTGGAGTAAGGGTATACCTTAGCTGACAGCATCTGTAATTTTAGGCTTCTTTTATTCCCATTGAATTTATTTTAGAGATTTTTTTCTCTTCCCTTATAGACCCTATGGTGAAAATGTAAAAGAACAAGAAAATAGTCAAAGTGTGGTGGAGAAAGGGGAGAAGAGGAAAAGAGAGAGAGTAAAAAAGGGAGATAGAGGAAGCTCATTCTTAAGTCAGAAATTTATTAGCAAAGTGAATTACTTTTCAGGGAAATCTCTCGCTCCCTTAGGCTCAGATCTATACTCATGTCTTACCTTGTGAAGGAGACAGGTCTTTTTGCCACCTTTCTGCTTCTCTTTTCTTCATCTCCATTTTAGTTTCCAGGAAAGAGGAAAACAGTTCTTTGGATGTTTATATTGTACATTGTTTTCTTTCTCCTCATTCAAACTATTTTACAGGGTTTTCATATTCCACAGTTGCTCACAAATCTCCCATAAGGTATCCTACCGATCAACTTATATTTAAGTAGGCTGTGAAATAACTTAATAAGTTATGTTGAGTTTATTAAATTCCTTGTTCTGAGCTGTAAGTTCAGTTTCTTCAGGTGACAAGGTGATCTTTGAAGATCCAGCTCAGATAAGCGAATCTAATAATAAGCTAAGTTTATCAATATTTTGATAAGATCCAATATATATTTTTCTCTCAATAGAAGTTTTACAAGCACAAACAGTGGATGTATTTTTAAATTCAGCTAATAGAAGAATAGTCAATCCATTTCTTTAATGGCCTGTCACAGACTTAGAAATAAATTTTATTGTGAAAGTGGGAGAAAAATGTATTTAGGGTGAACGAAGAAATATTTATTTTGTGTGTGTTTTCTTTCTATCCCTTTGCTTCTCTTAGAGCTTTTGCTTCAAGAACTTGTAAGTCATCTTCATGGAGTCTTTGTTCTGTTTCAGCATGTCTGGGAATCTTTTCCTAGCAGTGGAAGGCCTTCTGTTTTCTGGTGCACGTGCAACACATTCCGAGGGGCAGGGCCTCCTCTGCCTTGCACAACTTTAGTGGGTCCTGCTCACACTGTGGACTTTCTAAATGGCACCCCTGGGGGATTTCTAACCCACACATTTCTAATCTACATAGCCTGATCTTCAGGTGATTCAGTGCATTTTGATGAATGCAGGATGGAATTTGTAATGGATAGTTGTCCCTGAGGGCACAGGGACAACATAAGTCAAGAAAATAATTTGCTTTGCACTTGACCAGCAGCTTACTTTGAATGCTCCTGTATGTAT
This sequence comes from Dasypus novemcinctus, assembly GCF_030445035.2. NCBI lineage: Eukaryota > Metazoa > Chordata > Mammalia > Cingulata > Dasypodidae > Dasypus > Dasypus novemcinctus. The sequence goes on from NC_080687.1 coordinate 59,766,512, forward strand.
GAATAGAACAGAAAAGGAGTTCTAACCTGGAAATCCTTGAATGAGGGTGTCCTATCTTGTTACAACGCTAGTACAAACTCAGAAAACCTCTTATCTGCTACAGGAAACTAAGATAAAAACAGAAAACACCCTTTCCCAAAGTTGTGAAACATGACCACTCCATTAATTTCCCCCTTTTAAGACATTTCTATAATGTCCATCATTTGAAAGAAACATTTATAGTTCACCGCTAGTTACAGCACTGCAGTTCGGCCAAGTACAGGTGGTTGTCCTCATCAGTATGTTGCTCATTTAAATGGCCCTCTTGTACAACACCCCTGTTTTTGCCACATGCATCTCCACCAAATTTACAGGCCTCTGTGTAAGTAAAGCTCTTCATAGAATCCCATTAGATAGTGAGAAGCAACAGGTTCTGTATTAGTGATTTCCTTGACAGGTTTGAGTAGGGGAGAGAGGATGGGGGAGTGGAAATATTGTCTTTCACCTTTTCCAGCCTGCTTGAAAGGGTAGAACTACAAGAGTATAGTAGACCCACAGCCTAAATCCCAGAGTTCCTAGTTCTCTCTGTCAAATAGATATGATTATCTGTGTGTGGGGGGGGAGGGGGGCGGGTTCATAGACTAGAAAATATGAAAAGTTAATGCATTGTTATCTCAATTCTCTAGAACTTATTGAGATATGAGAACTGAAAGGCTAGCGAAAAAGAGATTTAGCATGGAAGATTTCTGCCTTATCATCAAATTAACTCATTCATTCATTCATTCATTGTCAAACATCTAATGAGTTATGCTGATGGCCAGGTACTGTGCCAGGCAGTGGGAATGTTGTGGACTATTCTGAAACAAATAAGCAGATAAAGTTAAAGCCTAGAATATATGCTTATAAGTAAGAAAAGAAAATGGTGTGCATGCTTAATGAGGCAAGTGAATATTTGTTAGTGCAAGATGGTTAACTTTGGTATTTCCTGACTTTATGAGACTTCATTCCTTTTGGCATTAACAGTGGTGTGTATTAATAGGGTTTTCTCTAGCTAATTTCTAAGGAATGTGATTTTTAATTAAAAAGGCAGAGGAAAAATGTAAATCCCCCAGCTGGAGAGACTTTGTAGGGCTCATTTAACAATATCTCATAAGAAAGGATAGTCATTTCCTGTTCATGTTCTTTAGCCTTTAAAAAATGAAACCTGCATGATATAAGCATAATTTACAAATAATAGAAAATAGTTTTATATAATGTAATATCATTTATCATTTATTTGGATTCCATTGCCTTTTTCCTTTTTCAAATACCCCTTGCAACATGAAATCATAGCCATCCTTAGAACAAAACTTTATAACCAGTATGGTTTACTCTTCTTTCAATCTAGTATTTACTTATTTATTTATGATTACTCATACAAAGGAAGTATGCTAGAAAAGCAGTATTAGCTTTAGGGAAAAGGAGTCAACACAAATGTGGTCTATCATTTTGCTAAAGCGATACCACAAACACAGGAGGACATAACCAGTGCAAAGACCATTGGTTGTCTGGGCCATTACGATGTAAAAACCAGGGTCAGCAATGGGAGTATGTGCTAACTGGCTCATAGTTGATAAACGTTAGGTCACATATGTTCACGCTTAACTTAAACAGGACTGAATATGTTTATTTAATTTATGTGGGGGACCCCAGGAACAATATTGAACTATGGCATCCTTTTCATCAGAGAGGCTGATTTTTAAAAATGGGGATCTGATTTCTTTGCAGTCTTCATACATTGCTCTCAAGTTATCTGATTTCATGGAGAAAGGTCCAAGGAAAAACCCTAAAAATTGGGAACAAGGAATATGTTATTGTCTGGATTAAAGTGCCAGTTGCTTCCTCTTGCAATAAAGTCAGTCAGTTTCCTCTGCAGAGAGGAAAGCTGTATTATTGGACCTCACTATTTTTGTCAGCAAATGGTGATGTAATCAATGTCCAGAAACCATAAAAATCTACAAGATTATTTTCTCAGCAAATTTTAAAGATGACATCTTAGTTGAGAGTGTTGTTTGCAAAACCTCACAGCTTTTTCTCCCAGCCAGGGTTTTGTTTTGCATTAAATTGATGTCTTTGCATTTTAAATAAGCTCCATGCATTAAATTGCCCAAAGACTTTCTTGCTGGAGGACATTAAGACAGCAGAGCTGAGCATCAGTAGTCTGTGTGGTTCCTGTCACCGGGCATCAGGGTTCTCTGGGACCCAGGAAAACCTTCTGATTGAAGAGAGGCAGGAGATGCACTTTTTAGAAGATGGCGAGTAGCCTGCCAAAGGCATGCTTTTCAACACAAAATAATGGAAGGAAGAGTGTGCACTTTTCCCCACCTTCTGTGGCCTTTCAGGACTGGTAGCATTCAGTTCTGAATTGGAAGTGTGGTATACCAAAAGGTTAACACTCTTCTTTGCAGGTCCTTTCCCTTAGGAAGGATAGATTAGAAAATTGTAATCTCAGTTATGATTAGGTTTCTGACTCTCTCTATGTTGAACTTGAGCAGAACTGTTACAGTTTTCAGTTGATATTTCCCTGTTCTGTGATGGCTTGGGTCAGAGGTTGGGCCGCAGGCCTCCCAGTGGTACCAAGGGCAATAATCCAATTTCTAGGCTTAGCCAAAAATAATAGCAACGTCAAAACAGTGCCTGGATCAGGGCAGAACTCATTTTCATGGGCCAGACTTGTTTCCCTTCAATAAGCAGGACACAAATTCTTCTTGAGTCTTCTCAGGGATGCACTGATGTGATACCAGTATTTGCATATTTAGAAATAATTTGAGATAGAATACAATGTTTGAAAATTTCCAAATTCTAGAACATTATATGGATACAATAGCTAGGCGACTGGAAAAACGTTTTACTCTGCATCCAAATTTTTAACATTGTTTGACACATGGCTATCAGTTAAAAAATAAGAATATTTGATGTAATCCTGAACATTCTTTTCTGTAAGAGCAGTTTCTGCAAACACTGTCTGGCAGGTATCACAGAGGTTAGAAGTTTGGGCTGGAGCAGATGGCCTGCGTTCAAATGTGGGTCTATTACTTACCTACGTGAGCAACCAAAGACAAGTCAATTCGTTGAAAAATGATGAGTAACGATTTACCCCAAAACCCAGTGGCTTGAAACAATAAGCATTTATTTTCTCTCACTGTGTCTGTGGGTCAGGAATCCAGGAGCAGCTTAGCTGGGTGGTTCTGCTCAGGGTCTGTCGTTAGGTTGTAGTTACAACACTGACGAGAACTGCTGGCATCTGAAGGCTTGAGTGGGGACGGAGGATCCACTCACTCACACACCTAGCAAATTAACACCATTTGCAGCCAGCAGGTCTCAGTTCTTGCACATGGTCCTCTCCACAGACCTGCTTGAGTGTCCTTATGACATGGCCACTGACTTCCCAAGAATGAGTGATCCAAGAAAGAGCAAGGAGGAAGCTGTGATGCCTTTTATGAACTAGTCTCAGACATCACACATTATCACTTCTACCACTTTCTACTCATTAAAAGCAAATTGTTGGGAAGCGGCTGTGGCTCAATCAGTTGGGCTCCCATCTACCATATGGGAGGCCCTGGGTTCGCGTCCCGGGGCCTCCTTGTGAAGGCAGGCTCGTCTGCATGCTGCAGAGAGCCACCCACCTGTGTGCCACCGAGCGTTGCCCAGCCCACAAGCACTGCAGAACACCCAGTCAGCTAGGTGATGCAGCAAAAAAGGGAGACAAGCAAAAAACACGCAGAAGAGTGTGCAGCAAACAGGTAGAGAGGAGACAGCAAACAAGCTGCAGGGGGGGCAATAAAGAAAAAATAAATACAGACACAGAAGAACTCACAGCACATGGACACAGAGAGCAGACAGCATGCAAAAAGCAGCGGGGGGAGGGGGAGTAAAAAACAAAAGCAAATTGTTGAGGGGAGCAGTGGTTGTAGTTGAGAGGTTGAGCGCCTGTTTCGCATGCACAAGGTCCCGGTTTCAATCACTGTACCTCCACAAAAAAAAAAAAAAAGGCAAATTGTTGAGTTCAATCCACACTCAAGGGGAAGAAAATTTAGGTTCTACCTTTTAATGGGAGGAATATCAAAGAATTTGTGGACACATTGTAAAACCAACACAGAAAGTTAATTAAGTGCCTCCATTTTCTTATCTATAAAATGGGGCTAATAATAACACTACTTCATATGCTTGCTTTGAGTATTCACAGATGTCTTATGTGTAATGTGCTTCGAATAGCACCTGGCCTCTTTTAAGTGCAGTGCATTTGTTTTATTTTCTTTCCTGACACAACTAAGGACAACGAGAGTGGTTAAATAGAATGTCTGACATCTGATCCTTCAACACATGCTGCTGGCTCTACTTTCAACATTTATACTTGCTGTAACCCGTTTATCTCAGCCTGGGAGAAACCACCAAGGCCTGGCCCATGGCTCTCACAAAGCCTCTCACTGGACAATCTCCTTCCTCTCTTGACCCCTACATTCTAGATTATACTGAGCAGTCAGAGCTATCTTTTGCAAAACATAAATAAGATCATTTCCCTCCGCTACTGAAAATGTTGGAATGGATTCTCTCAAAATAACATTCAAACTCCTCTCTCCACAGCTTTGTCTCCTATCACTAGGCCTCAGTCCCCTGCTTCAGCCTGTTGATCTTCTCTTCCTTCAGCTCACAAGATTTACTGTTACCTCTGAGCCTCTGCGCTGCTCTTCTCTCTGCCTAGAACAAGTTCTCCTTGTGTGGATCTCTCTCTTAATTCACTCCAGTCCCTATTTAAATGTTGCTTCTTCAGAGAGACTGTCTGGGAGCAGCCTATGAACAAAGCACTCCAAATCCTACCACCCCTCTCTTAAGATGCAGATACCCCAAATGCGTTTCATGTCTGCCTCCCTCACTATCCTGTAATCTCCACAAGAGTAGGGAGTTTGCCATGTTCGTTGATACCCACCCTACTCGCTGAATGGTGCCCGGCACATGGTCATAGTGAGTTCTCAAGAAATGTTTGTTGAAAGAATGAATGAATGAACAGGCAGAGATATGAATTAATTGCTTAATCCAGAAGTCACATGACGGAACCTAATCTGGTCCACAGATATATTTTGATAACATAACATTCTCTGACAGTGTTTTTTTAAATGTAAATTAGTTGTCAACATTTATAAATTGGGAGATTTCCCTTAAAATTTCTGATTTCTGCCTTCTTGAGAAGAATCAAGAGATTTTTGTTTCGGGAGTCCCTGTGGCAAAAATATGTCATGTGGGTTAGCAGCTCTTCCTTTTTGATACAGTTCAACCCATTCCTCTGCTCTCTATTGTATTCCTGACACCAATGACTTTCTCATACCTGACTCCCCCCACCCATTACCTGCTTGGCCCCATATGCTTCCAGGACCCCTACATGAAGCATATTTTTGGGAAGTCTGCCAACATGTGTCCCGCACATATGTAATTCTTCATGTCCAGCTTAGAAATAAAATTGGTCCCATGTTGAATCTCTAGCTCATATTCATAATGAGACACACATTTCGGCCTTTGGTGTCATTCTAGTTGTAGAACAAGCTTGAAAAACTTGGCCAAGAACCTTTGCTAGTGAGAGGACAGACAGACTCAATTGTGTTTCAAAACACTTTTCACATTTGGAAGGTTATTTTTAAGAACAAAAAACATGAATTTGAAATATTTTTCTTTATTTTCAAAACCTCATGAACATTATATCCAGATGTTTACCTAAAGTAATTCATTTACCAGTGTGGGACACACCCAAGTGTCCTAAGAAAGAAAATAACTGTTTAATAATATAGTCTAAAGTCAGAAAAAGAGAAATATACATATAATAACAAGAACTGTCTTTTTATTCACTGGATAGCCAGTGACAATATAGTTGGGGCACTAGAGTATTTATTAAGCATCTGCTATGTCAGACAATGTTCTAAGCATGCATCGAGCTCATATTTGAGTTTATACTGGAGGGGAGCCAGGCAGCAAAAACTAAAAAAACAAATAAGTAAATGTTATAATGTGTGCAAGATATGATGAATGCTATGGATAAAAGGAAAAGTAGAGCCGGGTGAGGAGACTGGGAGGCCTGGCTGGTTACTGTATTTAAAGGAGTCATCAGGATAGGTCAGTTGAGAAGATCAGATTGAAACAAGACCTGATGGGAGAAAAGGGAGTTAGCCAAGTGGATCTCTGGGAAAAGAATCTCCCAAGATGGGGAAAGATCTTGGACAGAACTTCTTAAGCATGAGCGTGCCTGGTGTGTTCAAGGAGCTGTGAGGCTGCTTTGCCTGAGTTAAATGTTTACTTGTGTAAGTTGACTACAAGCATATAAATGTGGCTAGAACTCTCCCTATGAGTGGTCCTGTCTCTTCAGGTAAGGAACATTTATCATTTATTTTTAATTAGCCTATATTTTGATCTGGCCATTACACGGGCATTTGAGACTCCATGAAAGTATCAAAGACTTTACCAGCACTGCAGGTTCAATTCTGTAAGGGGACCTTCAGCACCCAATCCCAGGAAGCTACTGTGTATGCACAACGATTCTCATGAACTGGCTGCATTTCCATTATTCTCGCCGCACTCTCTTGTTCCATATATTGAACACTGGTGCTTTTCAAATGAGTATTCCGTAAGGAAAAGAATCTTGCCCTGCATGTTAAATACTCTCCACCAAGCCGTGCTGTTCAGAAGGCGCCTTGTGCAAACCTCCGTAACAGAGCTTTATGTCTCCTCATTGCAGCTGCTGGCCGAGGACTGGCCCTTTGGAGCTGAGATTTGTAAGCTGGTGCCTTTCATACAGAAGGCCTCCGTGGGAATCACTGTGCTGAGTTTATGTGCTCTAAGCATTGACAGGTAGGAGCTTGTATTTAAGCAAGGTGTCTCCTGAATACTGTAACATAGCTGATTGCTCTTACCTAGAAAATAAACTGTAATTCAATAAAATGAGGCTCTGCCAGCTTGAAAAACAATTCATTTTGATCTTCAGATATCGAGCTGTTGCTTCTTGGAGTCGAATTAAAGGAATCGGGGTGCCAAAGTGGACAGCGGTAGAAATTGTTTTAATTTGGGTAATCTCCGTGGTTCTGGCTGTCCCGGAAGCTATAGGTTTTGATATGATTAGCTTTGACTACAAAGGAAATTCTCTGCGAATCTGCTTGCTTCATCCTGCTCAGAAAACAGCCTTCATGCAGGTAAATTTTACTTTTTAAAATTCTTTTCTAATCTTGTCTCATAAATATTTAGACATTTCCCCCCATCTCTCCTTCTTGGAATAGCTACTGATTTATAACTATCTTTGGCATATTAAGAGTGTGGATCTCAGGACTGCAGGGAGAAAGCTGGCTAATGACCCAAGCTGCAGGAAGCTGGTCACACTTGTCCAAGATCCCCTCTGACTCAGGAACACAGACCATGTCTTTGTACACAGTTAAACCAAGTATACATGTGGGAATTGCTCTGAATTGATAGTTCTTCGATCCAAAGTTCCTGCAGGACTGTAACTTCTGCATATTCTACATTAGACAATGCTTCAGTCATCAGAGAGTAGATTGTTCTCGCAAATGTTCGAGTAGAAGTCATCTTGACATGGATGAATTCTAAATAGCAAGGCTGCCCTCTCGCTTTGTCCGTGATACCAAAGGGAAAGTTGCCATTACAAAGAACTTTTTATATTGGCCATTTGCTAAAGAATATTTAATCAGGAAATAGGATAATCCTAAGAGTAAAAGATCCTAACTAAAAAAGGCTTTTCTTCCCAAAAGAATGGGTTAAGAGAAGAAGTTAAAGCAAAGCAGGCTGGTCTAACTGTCACCAGTGATTATTTTCAAGACTAATTAAAAATGCACTAATTTTATATATCATGGTAAGCAAAAGAATAAAGAGGGACATTAATGTGAAATTGGATATGAGATTGCTGTTTTCTTCTTCCTTATTAATAAAAAGTAAAAAAAAAAGCACTGCATAGGTTTCATAAAATTCTTTTCCAACACAGATATATCTGGAATAACAGTTTAAGAAAATTTAGAATGAAAACAATAAAAGACATAAGTCATAAGCAGTGTTGAATCTTTCTTTGTTAAGAGGTTAAATTGATATATTTATTGAGTTAAATGATTAATATCGTCCTTTTCATTTCTGTATTTCCCCCATTAAACAAACTTGCTGAGAAGTGAAAACTATACTTAAACACTAGGATATCTTTACATTTTCAGATGTGATATGCTGTGCAATGAATAAGGATATCATGTTTATATTTACAGCAAACATTTAATTACCAAACATTTCCAATTCTGCCTAGGTGCTTAAATTTGGGGGACAATTGTACCACCTTGCCACAGAATACTGAAATGCTTTTTAGGAAAAGTTTGTTTAATATGGATATTTAATTATTTGTTCAGTAGATGTAGCCTGAAAGAGTATATATAACATTTATAGAATGAGTCTACTTTAGAAGATACTTTTTTCTTTGATGAATATGCTTCTTTGAAGTTTAACATTTGCTATATAAGATTTTCTTACTCATAAAAGTTCTTTCTTCCCCATAGTTTTACAAGACAGCTAAAGATTGGTGGCTATTTAGTTTCTATTTCTGCTTGCCATTGGCTATCACTGCATTTTTTTATACCCTGATGACCTGTGAAATGTTGAGAAAAAAGAGTGGCATGCAAATTGCTTTAAATGATCACTTAAAGCAGGTAAGAAAATAGAAATAATTGCTGACTCATGGTTGTAACAATGATTATGAATATGAGAACGATTATGACGATAATAGACTAAGGTTATTTATTACACGGCCAGAGCATACAGTTTCCCTTTTCTTGCTTCTGGTATCTTTGAATATATAATGCCTATTTTTATGTTATTTATTTAGAAATATTACAAATAATTTAAAAGGATCTAGACAGAGCCATTATTTTCTTAAAATCTCTGGTAGTTTTAGTTCTGATTAACATTAACTATTCGATTTAAGGTTCAGGGTCTTGAGTTTTTACAAATGCCACTGCTTTTTTATAAACAGTATCAAATATTCTCTTTGATATTGAGAAATCTTTTCAGGGTGTGACTGGTTTTATTTCAGAGACGGGAAGTGGCCAAAACAGTCTTCTGCCTGGTCCTTGTCTTTGCCCTGTGCTGGCTTCCCCTTCACCTCAGCAGGATTTTGAAGCTCACTCTTTATGATGAGAATGATCCCAATAGATGTGAACTTTTGAGGTAAGAAAGGTAAAATAGAAATAGTTTTGTAAATGAAATGCCATTCAGAAGTGCTTCCGTTGATTCCTTTCATAGGCAGAAAGAGAGAGTATCCATCCATTTTCTAATTAAGATTCCCAGTTTTAACCTATTATTTTGGAGGGTGGAGTGAAGGAGACTTAAGAGAACAAGGCAAATGGAGAGTCAAAGGTGTCAAAATGGTGAGTGGTGGCAAGATGGAAAACATCAGGGCTGATTCTCCTTTGCACTCTGTAAGCGCTTTCTTTTCAATCAGCCTCAGCACTTCCAAAAGAGATTGTATTTTAAAAGAGAGAATTAGGCTTTGAGGAGAGGGATGTGTGTGGGAATAACAGAGCTGGAGAAGGAGAAAGGGAAAGGGAGGGGGAAGGGAAGAGTACATTATCAAAAGACCAGCGATCAATTCAAGTAAAAAGATTTTCCTTCATAAAAACACAAAAGTCTGCAATGAGTCGATGCTCAGAGCAGCATGTTTCTCACGACACGTTGGTTTGTGTTTTGCAGCTTTCTATTGATACTGGACTACATTGGCATCAACATGGCCTCTCTGAATTCCTGCATTAATCCAATAGCTCTTTATTTTGTTAGCAAAAGATTCAAAAACTGCTTTAAGGTAAGGAAGTATAAGAAAGTAAAAAGCTGTTTTCAACCTGGTGTCAAAGATAATCCTTCAGAAGTATTGACATTTCTATCCAGAGAGTTCTATTCCAGTAAATTGTTTTATATATTGTCCCTCACATTAGTCATGGATGCTTTCTTAAACATGACTTTTGTTTATATATCACTATAGTCGATTTTTGCTTATAAATCAAAGTCAGCCACTCCCTACTGCCTCAACCAATCATTTATGCTCGTGGAATTGCTCAAAAAGTTAACAAAAATTATACACATTGATAGATATCACATAATAAAACATGGATTATATGTTTTCTTCCTGTTTCCAGTAGATTTGGGGCAATGCAGTGACAATTAGGATTATAACCAATTTAGTCCTTTTTTCCATTGGCTATGAGAAAAAATGAAATTTAATTAAGCTCCTACATCCTCTTTCCCATCATCTTTGTAAAGCAAAACTGTGCTGCTCAAGTAGAACATGTGCAGTTATTCCTCATTCAGCTGCTTGTGTCGTAACAGCCATCCATCCACTCGCCCCTTCAACTTCTCTTATAAAATAGTCCCTCCCTTTATATGGGATAAAGCCATTTGTCCCTAGTAGTTCATTATTGGAAAGCCAAGAATTTAACTTCTTTGTAATGTCTAGAGCAGTCTATGATATTGTTTGCCCACTTATAAACTGAGAGATTTTAGAGCTGGAAGTGAACTTTCATCAAGATAAGCCCCTCATTTGACAGAACAGAAAATAGCAGTGGACCTCTCATCTTCTTATGTACATAAAGTTTTTCAGAAAGCAAACAGAATGAACAAAGTTTTAGATTTTAAAAATCCAAGAAAAAATTTGGAAGAATAAAACTGAGATGCCTGTATACTTTAAAAATCTCATTGTATAACAAAATTGAAATTTCACATGTGAATAACAATAATGTGGCTGAGAAAAAATGACAATGCAATACTAAATTCATTGACATGGAAAGATGTTTATGGCCCTGCTGGGTGAAAAAAAACTCAGGTTATGGAAGGGTATGTATAGTATAATCTCATTCAAATAAATTAGACACCCACAAATACAAACAAATATATAGTCGTATGTATATGTGTGTGTGCTAATCTCTATTTGCCTAGAAAAAAGTCTTGAAGTACATATTTATAAAAATGTTAACAGTGTTTTTCTCTTGTGAGGAATTCCAGTTATATCTTATTTTTATTCTTTGTGTTTTCCTGTTTGAAAAAATTATCATATGCCATTTATATAATTATTTATATTTTTCCAGATTTATGTTCATGTTATTATTTAATGTTGATGGAATTATATTTTTAAAGCAAAATATAAGGGAGCATGGAAAGAAAGTGGCCCAAGAATTCCCAAACATGCATATAAAGTCAGACCCCTAGAGAATATGAAGAGGTATGACAGTTTAACTGGTATAAATGTATAATGAGTTATTTTGTTTTGTACAGTCATGCTTATGCTGCTGCTGCCAGTCATTTGAAGAAAAACAGTCCTTGGAGGAAAAGCAGTCATGCTTAAAGTTTAAAGCCAACGATCACGGATACGACAATTTCCGCTCCAGTAATAAATACAGCTCATCTTGAAAGAAGGAGCAGTCACTTAATTTTATTTTATTTACTTGGGAGAGAAGTCATTAAAAAATGAGGCACTTGCCAAAAAAAAATAACAAATCAAAACAAAAAACTGTGTTTCTCCCCAAAAGAAAAAAATGTACAAGTGATTATTTCTTAACACTCAGAATTACACATGGCATTTTATGAACTGTTTACAGCAGGAGAAGGAAAACAGTGAGTGTTCAGAAAGCTTCATTGTCAAAGCACTTAATATTTTACAGGTGGCACTTGAACGTAGCCCTTAATAACTTCCAGTATATTCATACATCTCTTATATTTAAGATTAGCTCATTCAGAATGCATACTAAAGAGGTTTATTTTAAAATTGATGTGACTCTCATGCAAAGGGAAAAAAGTATCAACTGTAAAACAAAATTATTAAACTAATTATAAATGATTCAATTAAAATTTTTAAAAGAGTTTTTAATTAGTAGTGTCACACCATAGTTCAAATTATTATAGGATACAAAATGTGAAAGCAATTTAGCATGGATATTTTGTTGGACATTAGGAAGGTATATCAGACAGTGAGATCTCGGCTAAATTTTTAAAAATCATTAAGCTCTTTACATTCAGATGAGATCACATGTTACAAAGAGAAAGAGAAGGTTTGGAATGTTATCCCAAAGACTTCTTTGATATCTCTCGTTCACATACTCTTCAAAGAAAATGATAGACAATTTTTTTAAAAGATCACTAAAGTTTTCTTCTTTTATGATTGTGGCTTAAGCTATATTTGTTCAGTTCCGTCATCTGTAAATACTCAGCTACTACATGCAGATGTGTAAACCAAGGGCAGGCCCCAGTGTTGTAGCTTTACAACAGAGCAATGCCAGTTACCCCTTAATGGACAGAATGTGAATTGCCTGGAGCAGTGTCCTCATAGCAAAGGAGCAGGGGACACCCTCTCTCACCCATGCTCTAGCTTAAGTATAACAGTATACTTTAATATAAATTGTCCCTAGCTTAAGTATATTATAATTAAAATACTATTTTTTAAAAAAATCACTCAATCTGTTAACAACTACCTGTAAAGCCTATTACTAATTTTTCTTATTTTTGTAAATAACCATTGGAAAAAGAATTCTTGACAAGGTGCTTTTCTGTCACTTAGAAGCAAAACTGCTTTATGAAACTCTAAGAACCTCTTCCTTTGTACATTCTTGCCTAATGGTCTAATCTCCCCAAAAAAGTGCCTTAGGTTTACTTGCGATGAAATGTGTGTGAAAGTATGTACATGAGAAAACGGAAGAGAGAGGAAATGAGGTGGAATGGGAGGAAACCCACAGGGACAGATTCCCATTCTTAGCCTGATGTTCGTCATTGCCCCGTCACGTCAATGCAAAAGGTCCTGATTCTGTTCCAGCAAAATACACTGCAATGTTCTCAGAGTGACTTTAGAAGCAAATTGGGCCCAAGAGCTTTAACTCGGTCTTAAAATATAACAGAGTTCATTTTTTTTTCCTTTAGTAACCCAGACCACATGTTGGAAATAAGCTAGCAATGTTGTTTTCTAACTGTATCTACAACGATCAAACAGTGCACCAAAACCCCAACAATGTGACCAATAAAAAATTGACAATAATGAACTCATGTGCCACATAGACTTGATTTACAAATCACTCATGGTCATGTACATGAATTTCTTCCCAATCACTTTTTCAAATGCCTGTCATCATAAAAGACATTTCAAACTTTGAATTTTAAATGAGCTTTGGGTCATTAATATTTTCACAGTATGTTAATATACTTCTTATTCCTACTCAAGTTTTAGCTTGTTTTTATTACCAGCACTGAGTGTTGGTTCTTCCTCCTCATTTACTTTCTAATACCCTTTCCTTCTCCACATCTCCAGAATTACAGCCTGTAATCATCATGCCAAATCTCAGTATGGCACACCATATATATGGAACTGTTTCTAATGAGACTGTAGCTTTCTGAAATGGTTTGATTCTGAATTTCAACATACTGATTAAGGCTGATAAGAAACATACATGATTTCTTGGCATAGTTAAAACCAAGATGAGAAAAGGTGCTATTGTTTAACTTTAAAACATTATTGCCTAATATTAAAATTGTTTAATGTAGCAATGGATAAAAAATAATGTTAAACTGATGTTAAAGCTCAAAAGATGTACAAGTGGTTTAAGCCTTTCACCTTCACACACTGCTAATATGTCAATATGTTCATAGACTTTTTGGTATTGGCAACTTACATGTAGACAAAGAAGCCCAGTTCATAACAAAGTATGGCTGTTTTGTAACTAACTTTATAAAATTGTAATATAGCCATGTAAAATAATTATATATATTTTGTTTTTCTGTGGTCACTTAAAGTGGCAACTTCGGTAGCTGTTGATATCTTACTATGTAAACAAAATCAATAAAAATTTAAATTGTTTTCAGTTTTCCCAGGTTGATTATCCGATGGACATGGTGCCTCATATCTTTTTTGCTCTGGTAGCCTGCCTTTGACGCATTTCACTGTTTAATTACTATTATACTATTGCTCGAAGGTGAAAAGATGAACTGAGCTTTAGGATCACTCATTTCATTTTGCACACTTTTTTTGAGTGTTTACTATGTGCAGGGTGGGATGAAATTAATAAAATGCAAGTTTCCTCGAGAGAGAGATAATTGATAACAAACTTTAATACAAGACAAAATTAAATAACTGCTAAATAAATAACAGCTAGTGACAGTTATTAAAAGCTCGCTCATGGGTCTGTGATTGGGAACACATAGTCCCTTTCTTCACCTGCACCAAATCATCAAGAATTAGCATTTTCTCTTTTTCCAAATAATTATTTCCATTCCACCCTAGTGTTTCAGAGGTTTTTATTATTTCTCCCTGACCTTTGCTGAATTCCAGCTGCCATCTCAGGTGGGGCACATCTAGGATTCCTGAATCCCAGTGGCTGTGTGAGAAGTACAGGGGAGAAAATAGCACAGGAAGTATTCTCTTGAAGAGTCACAAAAAGACCTACCTTCTCTTGAACAGTGAATTATCAAATCCGTTATAGTAAAAGTGGGCATAAAAGCATAAAAGTAGGCAGAATAAATACAATTTAGACTTTAAGAAGAAAACCAGAAAACCTGGAGATGTGACAGTCCTAAAATGTGGATTTCCAGACATCCACATGATGCAGCAGTCAAGCTCATGAAGAGCCATGATTCTAGACTGACTTATTTTCAATCATTAGTCGGTCTCAGAAGTTACACATATTAAATAATCAACAGATCAAAGAAGTGTACCCAAATTGGAAAGTCCCATTGGACCCTTCCAGGATTCAAGCTTGCTTGAGCACATGAATAATCTCATCCTGACAGCAAGGTTGGCACGCATAATGGAAAAAGCACTCAAAAAAAAAAAAAAAAAATTAGGGAGACTGGTGTCAGGAAGGCCAAGGGAAAAGGAAGGCTAAATAAATAAATAAATAAATAAATGGCACAATCTGAGTAAAATGAGAAAGAAACGTGACCTTTGAAATTGATTATATTAAAAAATCACTGGAGATCTAATCTAGCAGTTTGCATCTCCATGTATGTTTGTGTGGTATGTGAGAAAGAGGCAGAGACAAAATGAAAGAGTTTGATGACAGTGTATTAATGACTGAATTGGAGATGAGAAAATAGAGATAATTTTATCATATGTTCTATAAATATACAAAAAATATATCAGATATATCTTCTTAGGACTTAGAGAAGGATCAGGCTTCTGGGTAAACAGTACATTAAACATGTATTTTTTCCCTTTACCTTCCTTTCAAAATGCCACTAAAATTTCAGAAAAAATAGGAAGGTATACTCCTACAAGGACAGGAATGAAAAGAGAGACACAGCAGATGAGAAATGTTAACAAAAGTGTGGAAGATGAAAACCAGATAGATGGAGGGATAAATTATTCAGACTTTGACTTTCTCTACTAAGTGTCTGTGGGAAGGCAAGTTGACATGTTTCCCACCCAGAACAAACTCAGGAATTGGAGACATCAGGTACTTTAGAAGTTGAGCCCAAAACAGAAGTCTCCAAAATCAACACCAGGATCTCTCTCCAGCCTGCACAAACAGTTGACTGTGCCCTCATCAGCTGTAGGACTGGTGTTTTATTTTCTGGAGAGGCTGTGCCCATTATCTCTGAGGCCCCTTACTGGAATCAGACGCAGTAAGTGACACCCTGCAAGCTGGTGAGAGCGTCAGCCCTCACCCCCACGAGGCTCTCCAAAGAATGACTAGCAAACTTTTATGTCCCAGGCAAGAAAATGAAGATTCCACTCTGGAGAAATAAACAAAGGAAAAAATATCTACAGATATCAACGTTGGGGTGAGGAAGATTCTCAATAAAATGGTCATGGTCTTGCTCCATTCTCCTCACTTAGCATAGAATTTCTGCTTATTGTGCACTTTTAAATATGAATGAGAAGGCAAAGGCCAGCAGATATTTGAAATACCTCTGAAGTGAAAAATAGAAACCGAAATGAAAAGAAAAATAAAATGTGTGGTGTGGAGACTGAGGAACAGAAATAGTGCAGGGAACTCAAAAAAATAATAATAATAATTTTACAAGGGCAATAAGAAACAATAAGCAACACCAGGATGCTAATAAACAAAGGAACGTTCAGATATCAAGAGAGTACCCTTGAAAATTGAAAATATGTTATGAAAAATAAAATAAAATACAATGGAAGAGTTTCAAAGATGAAGCTGAGGAAAAGTAAAATGCAAACCTACTCCAACAAAATGTGCTCCACTAAAACAAGGAAGGAAATTAAGGATTCCAGGAAACAGGTGAATCCAACACAGGAAAAAACTCAAAAACTATCCTCAAGATGATAGAGAAAAACAAATTTTTAACCTGTCTATAAACTAAACAGTCCAATTAAGAACAGAAAAGCAGGGCTGAGGGAGAAATTTTCCAAGGAAAAAAATAGAACAGAGAGCTTACTTGTTTTTCTATTTTTCTATTTCCAGAAGTTTTGTAGTTTTATGAAAGAATCTGAGGATAAATTAATGGCAGGTACATAGAAAATTAAACAAACAAAAAGTAATTAAGCAATTATTAACCTGCTCGCCCCAAACTTATCTTTATATGGAATAGAAAAAGGAATCATTGCTCAGATATAGGTAAGTTTGCTTTGTGAAAATAAACGCTGAAATTGCTTTAAATGAAATTGTGATATAAATAAATTTGAAGAGTAAGAGGAAGAAAGGTAGAAGAGTTAAATCTTATTTTTCAATGGTAAAAATCTAACATCCACAATTGGGGATACCGAGGAAAGTTGAAGATGAGCTTATCCTATGACCAAAACACTCTACTCAGAGAAACAACTCATGTGAGCTGGATACAGAACCAGAATGTTCATAGAGGCATTGTTTGTTTCAGTCAAACAACGTTGGAAACAGCCCAACTCCATTAGCGATGGTTTAGTTAACGAAATTTGTGGTATATCCTTTCAATGCAATGCTCCACAGCAGGATTTCCTCAACCTCAGCATGACTGCGATTCTGGGTGGATAATCCTTTGTTATGGAGGGCTGCCCCATATATTGTAGGATGTTTGGCAACGTCCCTGTCCTCTATGTACTAGATGCCAGTAGCCACTCTCATTCCAGTTGTGGCAACTGAAAATGTCTGGGGACATTGTGAAATGTCCCCTGTGGGACAAAATTATCCCCAGTTGAGAACTACTGACTACAGAACAATTACATTAATATAAAGCTCAAAATTTGGAAAACCAAGCTATCTTTTACAGGGATACATGCATAGATGATAACAAAATAAAGGAAAGCAAAGACATTATTATTATGTTAATCAGGATACTTGATATTCTTGGGGTCTGAGGGGCAATTGTTATTTGGAAGGAATATATGGAGATCTTCTGGGCTTGGAAATGTTTATATTGTTATTTATTTATATATTATTAATTTTTATAGTTACTGTGTATGAAAACATCTTAATATATTTATAATACAATTAATATAGTTATATAATATGCAGTACATTATATACATGTTTTCTTTATGTATAAAATATAACAATTAAATTCTATACTTTCTTTCCATATACAAGTTTTCTGCCATTTTCTGTATATATCTACATATCACAACTTGAAAAGTAAAGAATAATAGGAACCATATAAGACCTACTTGAAAAATCAAGTAAAAGAAGCAAAGGTACATTATTTAGAAGAGACTAATGAAATAGTTATGGAAAGAAAGAAGGAAAAGGAAAGTATCATCTTAAGAATGTGGAATTCATGAATGCAAAGGGTTTGGGCAAGGGCAGGGCAGAGATGCTACGGTTTATTATAAGCCTTGTTGCAGCAAACTACATACATATATTATGTGGATAAATATTAAAAATTAGTTAAGACCTAGAATAGGTATATACCCAAAAGAATTGAAAGCATGGACTTGAATAGATATTTATACACTGGTGTCCGTAACATTATTCACAATTGCCAAAGAATGGAAACAACCCAAGTGTCCATCAGCCAATGAATAGATACATAAAATGTGGTATAGACATGGAATGAATATTATTTAGCCCTAAAAAGGAATGTAGTCTTGATACATATGACAACATGGATGAACCTTGAAGATATCCTACTGAGTGAAATAAGCCAGACATAAAAGGACGAATATTATATGATCTCACTGATCTGAAACAATTAGAATAAGCAAACTCAGAGTCAGAATCTAGAATATAGATTCTAGATTCTAGATTCTAGAGTCCAGCTCCATTACACTCTCATAGCAGCATTTTTCACTATTGCCAAAAGTTGGAATCAACCCAAATGCCCATTGACAGATGAATGGATAAATAAAATGTGGTTTATACATACAATGAAATACTACTCAGCTATAAGAAGGAGTACAGTACAAACACACATGATAACATGGTGACTGGGTGGAGTCACCCAGGGGACTGGGTGGAGATAGTGAACGGCAAATTAAGGCTTGAAATGTGCAGGGTTCCTATTTGGAAGGACGGAAAATGTTTAGGTAATGGATGGTCATGATGGTAGCACAAGATTGTGAATGCAATTAACAGCACTGAAATGTCTATCTAAATATGATTAAAAGGGGAAATGTTAGATTGTATATATAGTAACAGAATGAAAATTTTTAAAAATCCATGGGACTACACTAACAGTGAACCCTATGTTAAGACTGTAGTTAATAGTACAATTATAAAAACATGCTATCATCAGTTGTAACAAATATTCCACACTAATGCAAGGTGTTGGTGATTGGGTTGGTATATGGGAATCTTGTATTTTATGCATTATTGTTCTGTAAACCCACAATTTCCCTAATAAAGGAAATATTAAAAAAAAAACAAACCCTGGAATAATGGTAGAGTGGGGCACAAAGACACATTTCCAGTATCATAATTCTTTAGCAATCTGGCTAGATTTTTTTTAATGCTGCTTATTAATTGCAATGATGTTTATTATATCCTGAGTGTCTGGATTCTTTCAGATTGACAGAAGTACAAGCAAGTCATTTTACTAAATAGGCAGTATACAGGCATTTTGTGATGGTGCCTAAGATCTATTATGTAAACAAATTCCAAAGCTAATTTAAAAATTATAACGTGTCTGACATAACTAAGTAAACTCAAATACCTTACTAAATTAATGCTAGAAGTTCAAATTTCATGTCAAGTCAAAACAAAATATATGGAAAAAGGGAAAGAAAACATGGTAAGTAGTTTGAAGTGAGTTTCATTTAACACACTCTAGGCGATACAAGAAAAATTATTTTTTCAAGAGGGTGGAAACATAAGCATCCTCAGCACTGCAGGAACAAACATCATTACAGTGTACTTTCAGACCAGAAAAGTCTGAATTTATTGTAACTGCCTACACTGACATTTCAGTAAAGTTTAGAAACTCATTATATCAGTGCATATTAAAAGACTGTGATCCTTCCTTATTATATTTTCTAAAAATTAGGTGCTAGTCTCTAACACCATATTCTTTGGGCCATCTGACCCATCCTCCCATCCCTAGACCCCCTCAAGCCCGCAAAGCCCCACCCAATGGTATCCCTATGCCCCCATTTTATCCCTTCCCTGTACAAATACTTACCTCCAGCTTATCATAGATTTCACCCATGTAGGTGTCAGCTCACAACCTTCCTCTCCCCTAACTTCCTGTAAGCCTATCTTCCAGTCTCTGGCTCTCTGAGACAGATTGGTTTGCTTATTTCATATCAGAGAGGTCATGTAGTATTTGTCCTTCAATGCCTGGCTTGCTTCACTCAACATAAGGTCCTCAAGATTCATCCATGCTATCACATGTGTTTGTACTGTATTCCTTCTTATAGCTGAGTAGTTTTCCATTGTATGTATATACCACATTTTATTTATCCATTCATCTGTTGATGGGCATTTGGGTTAATTCCAACTTTTGGCGATAGTGAAAAATGCTGCTATGAGAGCATGATGGAGCTGGACTCAGATGTGACCTTTCTCCACATACCTCTTCTGTCACTTTTACTGAACCTGTGGTTGGTGCTATGGATGGTGTATACTCAGGGGACTTGAATCTCTGGACTGTCCATGTGCCAGCTGGCCCCTGAGCCTCAGCAGAGTTGCAACTCGTACTCTCTGGTTTGTTGGACTTACCCAGGTCAGCTAACTGGGAGGTGAAGATGGTCAACCACCACACCAGGGAACCAAGAGTGCCTACAATTGCAAGCAGAAGAATAGCATCCATCATCCATGTGGAATCTAAGCCCCCTCTTAATATAGAGCTGGAGTGGACATCACCATCCCAGGGTCCACAGGATGGAGAAATAAAATATGGATTAGAGTGGACTTGCTAATATTCTACTATAAGGCTATTATGACTAGTAATGGAAGAAATTATAGCACTGATGTGGAGAAAGTGGCCATGGTAGTTACTGAGGACAGGGAGAGGGAAGAAGAGCTGTGATGTGAGGGCATTTTTGGGACTTGGAGTTGTCCTCAATGATACTGCAGGGACAGATGCTGGACATTATATATCCTGCCATAACCCACTGAATGGACTGGGGGAGAGTAAACTACAGGGTAAACTATTATCCATGTGGCACAGCAGTGCTCCCAAATGTATTCACCAAGTGTGATGAATGTGCCACAATGATGAAGGAGGTTGTTGGTGTGGGAGGAGTGGGGGTGTCTGTGTGAGTATGGGGTATATGGGAACCTCTTATATTTTTATTGTAACATTTTTTGTGATGTATATATCTTCAAAAAATACAATTTACAAAAATCATGGGGGTGGGGGGTGGGGAGTGGGTTATATGGGAACCTCTTATGTTTTTTAAAAGACTGTGGAGGAAGATAGCATCAGAGTAAATAGGCAGGGCTCAATGATCTCACAAAAGCAATGGTGGAAGGGCAAAAAGCCATCCCAGGGAGCTGCTTTGGAGATCTGCAGACCAGGAGAGTGCTGCCCATCAGGAGGGATAGGATGGAGTGACAGAGGCCAAACCATGAATTACTCACCCCTGTGACTGGGAAGAGCATATATACCTCACCGTCAAGGCAAATAGCCTCTGTAAAACCCCTGGCTCACTGAGGCCAACTGAGAGGAAAAGAACATCCTTCTCCTGGGGTGGAAGAGGAGTCTGTGAAGGGCAGAGAGTGGCTTCTCTTCAGTGAGTTTGACCAGCTGAGCCCCCTTTGAATCTCAAAAAGAGCCCCAGCCAGCACTGAAGCACCCCCAGGGTAGAGAGATCTGATCAGGCAGGCTGTCACACCCAACCCCCTAGGAGAGAGAGGAACTAGGTGAGAAGGGAGACTGGAGAGATAGCCAGCAAACTGTTAGAAGCCTAACTCACATGAGGGAAAAGAGGGCAGGGAGAGCCAGGTAAGCGTTCACGAGCCTATCTAACCTGGGTGTAGTTCAGTGGAGAAATGCTGCCTCATAATTCTAGGCCCCAGTTCAATTCCCAGGACCTCTTAAGATAAGGGATCCAGAGAGTGATCCAGCAGTTGTCAGGCACCCAGCCAGCACCCTGCTGGCCCTTGTGACAGGGAACTTATAGACTGAGATTTTTTTGTTTTAGGTTTTTTGACCTGTTCTATTTCTTATTACTTATTTTATTTCATTTTATTATTCTTTATTTTATTTGCTAAAACTGGGTACCTTACCTGTGGCAGACAGGCTGCAGGGTGACTGATTGAAGAGTGCTGACAGCCTGAGATGGATCCTAGAGGCCTAAGAGGGAAGCCTGTTTTCCTGGGTTGTTTTTTATTTTTATTTTTTATTAAAGTATATCATTCATACATGATTACACATAAACAATAAGTATATATTAAAGATTGTGAACTTACAAAACAAACATACATAATATCACACAGGGGCCTCATATATCACCCTTCCACCAACTCTTTGCATTGGTGTGAAATATTTGTTACAAACTATGCAAGAGTATTGTCAAAATATTACTACCAACTATATTCCTTATCTTACATTTGGTGTATTTTTTGCCCAACCCATACTATTTTTTTAATGTATTTTTGTTACAGATATTGTGAACTTGCAAAACAATCATACAGACGTGTAGATTTCCCATACAACTCCACACCCTGGTGGAACATTTGTTACAGATTATATAAAAACATCTAGTAAGCCAGATGCAGAAATACCAACAAAAAATTACAATCCATACCAAGAAACAGGAAGAGATGGCCCAATTAAAGGAACAAGATAAGCCTGCAGATGACATAAAGGAGTTGAGACAACTAATTATAGATGTTCAAACAAATCTCCTTAATAAATTCAGTGAGATGGCTAAAGAGATTAAGGATATTAAGAAGACATTGGATGAGCACAAAGAAGAATTTGAAAGCATACATAGAAAAATAGTAGACTTTAAGGAAATGAAAGGTGCAATAAATGAAATTATAAATACACTGGAGGCATATAACAGCAGATTTGAGGAAGCAGAAGAAAGGATTGGCAAGCTTGAAGACATGGCCTCCAAAAGTGAACACACTAAAGAACAGATGAAGAAAAGAATGGAAAAAAATGAACGGGGGGAAGCGGACTTGGCCCAGTGGTTAGGGCGTCTGTCTACCACATGGGAGGTCTGCAGTTCAAACCTCAGGCCTCCTTGACCCATGTGGAGCTGGCCCCCATGCAGCGCTGATGCACGCAAGGAGTACCCTGCCACACAAGGTTGTCCCCTGCATAGGGGAGCCCCATGTGCAAGGAGTGTGTCCCGTAAGGAGAGCTGCCTAGCGTGAAAGAAAATGCAGCCTGTCCAGGAATGGTGCTGCACACATGGAGAGCTGACACAAGATGACGCAACGAAAAGAAACACAGATTCCCATGCCACTGACAACAACAGAAGCAAACAAAGAAGATGCAGCAAATAGACACAGAGAACAGACAGTCGGGGTTGGGGAGGGAATGGGAGAGAAATAAATAAATAAATCTTAAAAAAAAAAAAAAGATGACACAAGGAAAAGAAACACAGATTCCTGTGCGGCTGACAACAACAGAAGCAGACAAAAAAGAACACACAGCAAATAGACACAGAGAACAGACAACTGGGGTGGGGAGGGGGGGAAGACGGGAGAAATAAAATAAATAAATAAATCTTTAAAAAAAATTCAACAGGGTCTCAGAGAACTAAATGACAGCAAGAGACATGCAAACATATATGCCATGGGTGTCCCAGAAGTAGACGAGAAGGGAAAAGGGGCAGAAAGAATATTTGAAGAAATAATGGTGGAAAATTTCCCAACCCTGGGTTGTCTTTTGCTATTTCTTTTTTTCTCCTCCTTGTTTCCTTTTTTTTTTTCCTTATTTTCTTTATTTCCTTTCTTTCTTTCAATTCCTTCTCTTCCATTTCTTTTCTTTCATTCCACTTTTTCTTGTTTGGTCTTCATTTTTTTTCTTCTCCTCTTTTTGGTATTTTATTTTATTCTATTTTTTCTTGTTTTGTTTTTTTATTCTTATTCCCCTGTATTTTTTAATTCTTTATCACTCAATTTTGTTTTGTTTTGTTTTCTTGGCTCTTTTATGGTTCCTTTTGTATCTTTTTAAAATTATTACTATTATTCTTTTTCTTTTATTTTTTCTTTCCCTTCCTATGGACTTAACATTTTTTCAAGGGAACACAAACAACTACAATGATATAGAATAAGTAGAACCAAGTGTCAAAGAGGAAACTTAACACAATATAAAACTCTAGAATAGAAAGAGAAGCTATCTATTTGAATAAACTTATCAAGTTAAAAAGATGCCTATACAACAGCAAAAAATTATAAGTCATACTAAGAAACAGGAAGACATGGCTCTAACTAATGAGTAAACTAAAAAACAGAAGGAGATGAGGAATGAGGAACAACTAATCAAGCATGTACAAACAAATATCATGAATCAACTTAATGAAGTGAAGTAAAAGATAAAGGATATTAAGAAGACACTGGGGAATATACTGAAGAAATCATAAACACACATGAAAAGATAACGCATCTGATGTTGATGAATGGTGCAATGCAAGACATCAAAATTACAGTGGAAGCACATAATAGCAGATTTGACCAGGCAGAGCAAAGAATCAGTGACATCAAAGATAGTACATCTGAAATCAGACAGATCATAGACCAGATAGATAAAAAGATAGAAAAATTCAACAGGAACTCAGAGAATTGACTGACAACAAAAAATCCCCTCAAGATGTATATTATAGGCATCCCAGAGGAATTAGGGGGCAGAAGGAGTGTTGAAGGAAATAATGGTTAAAAATTTCCCAACTCTTTTGAAGGACATGAATGTCCAGAATGTGCAGTGTACTTCTAAACAGTAAAAATCCTTACAGGCCCTTCCCCTACTTATAAAATTGCCAAATGCTCAAGACAAAAAAAAAAATACTGAAAGCAGTAAGAGAAAAGAGATCCATCGCATACAAGGAAAACTTGAGAAGATTAAGTGCTGATTTCTTATTGCAAACCATGGAGGCAAGAAGTCAGTGTTATGACATAGTTAAGGTGCTAAGAGAAAAAAACCGCCAACCAAGAATTCTGTGTCCAGCAAAAATGGCATGCAAAAATGAGGGAGAGTTCAAAATATTCATAGATGAACAGAAATTAAGAAAGTTTGTCAACAAGAAACATGCCCTTTAAGAAATACTAAAGGGAGTTCTGCATGTCAGAAAGGAAAAACAAGAGAGAGAGAAGGTTGGAAGAGAGAGTAGAAAGGAAGATTATTAGTAAGAATAACTGAAAAGATAAAAAGAGAAATAAAAGCAAAATATGACATATATAAATCTAAAGAAAAAATGGTTAATGTAAGTATTACCTTGAGAGTAATAACATTGAATGTTAATGAATTAAACTCTCCAATCAAAAGACACAGATTGACAGAATGGATAACAAAATATGACCCATCTATGTGCAGTCTACAAGAAACTTACCTTACACTCAGTGAAACAAGAAGATTGCAAGTGAATGGTTAGAAAATGATTTTGCATGTAAACAATAACCAAAAGAGGGTGGGAGTAGCTATACTAATATCAGATAAAATAGACTTTAAATGCAAAACTATTGTAAGAGACAAAGAAGAACACTATATATTAATAAAAGGGGTACTCTATCAAGAAGAATGAACAATCATAAACATTTATGCATCTAGCCAGGGTGCCCCAAACTACATGAGGCAAACATGGATGTCTTTTAATTATAGTGGGGGATTTTAATACATCATTGTAATCATTAGAGAGAACATCTCAACAGAAGGTCTCTAAAGAAACAGAGGCCTTGAATAATACATTAGAGAATCTAGACTTAATAGACATGTACATAACATTATAACCAAATACAACAGGATATACATTCTTCTTGGGTGCACATGGAGCATTCTCCAGGATAGGCCACATAATAGATCAAAGGAAAAAACTCAATAAATTCAGAAAGATTGAAATTAGGTAAAGTAATTTCCCTGACCGCATGGAATGAAGTTGGAAATCAGTAAGGGGCAGAGAAACAGATTGGTACAAAGATATGGAAATTAAGCAACACCACTCTTAGACAATCAGTAAGTCAGGGAGGAAATTGCAAAGAAATCAGTAACTGCCTTGAAATGAATGAAATTGAGAATGCAACATATTAAAACTATTGGATGCAGCAAAAGCAATGCTGAGAGGAAATATATTGCCATAAAAGCATATTAAAAAAGAGGAAAAGGCTAAATTGAAGATCTAACTGCATACCTGGAGGAACTAGAAAAAGAATAACAAACCAATCCAAAGGAAACAGAAAGAATTAAATGACAAAGATTAGTGAAGAACTAAATGAAATTGAGAATTAAAAAATAAAACAGTAGAAAAAAATGAACAAATTCTGCTCAACTGAGACAGAATTGCCTATTCAACAAATCTTGTTCTGTACACTAGATAACCATATCCAAAAGAATGGAAGAGGTTCACCATCTCTTGCCCTATATAAAAATTAACTCAAGGCAGATCAAAGACCTATATATGAGCCAAGACTATAAAGTTCCTAGAAGTTAGTGTAGGGAAGCACCTATGAGACCTTGTAGTAGGAAATAGTTTCATAAATTTTATATTCAAAGTGTGAGCAATAAAAGAAAAAAATCGACAAATGGGACCTCCTCAAAATTAAAAACCTTCAAAGGAGTTTGTCAAGAAAGTGAAAAGACAACTTACCCAATGGGAGAAAATATTTGCTAACCATTTATCTGCTAAGGGCCTAATTTCCAGCGTATGTAAAAAAGTTCTCCATCTCAAAAATAAAAAGACAAATTATCTACTTAAAAAATGGACAAGAGATTTGAACAATACTTTTCCAAAGAAGAAATACAAATGGCTAAAAAAAATCACATGAAAAGACGCTCAACATCACTATTAGGAAAATGCAAATCAAAACTACAATGAGATATCACCTTACACCTATTAGACTGGCAGTTATTAGAAAAACAGAGAACTGCAAATGTTGGAGAGAATTTGGAGGAGAAGGAACATTCATCCACTGCTAATGGGAATGTAGAATGGTACAGCCATTGTGGAGGGCAGTTTGGTGGTTCCTCAGGAAGCTAAGTATAGAGTTGCCATATGATCCAGTAGTCCCATTGCTCAGTATATACACAGAAGAATTGAAAGCAGGGACATGAATGGATATATGCACACCAATGTTCATAGTGCCATTATTCACTATGGCCAAAAGTTGGGAACACCCCAAATGTCCATCAACAGAAGAATAGATAAGCAAATTGTGGTATATATACACAATGAAATATTACTCAACTGTAAGAAGGAATGAAGTATTGACACATGGGACAACATGGATGAATCTTGAAGATCTTATGTTGAGTGAAGTAAGCCAGTCACCAAAGGACAAAAATTACATGACCTCACTGATATGACGTAGGCAAATTGAGCAGACTGACAGAGGTAGAGTCTGGAATATAGGTAATCAGGAGCCACAAAGGGAGTATAGTGTGGGGAGCCAATGTTAAATATGAGCAAAACCTATGATAAGATAGAAGATGGTTTGGCAGTGGAGGGAGGTGATAGTGGTGCAGGGATGTAAGTGGAGTCAAAATTCCTGGAATGTGAGGGTAAGCAGGGTGTGGAGGAGTTGGTTGGACTATCCGTGGAACTGGGAAGAGAACTAGTGAATTTTGAGGACTTGTAGGTCTGTGGATAAAACTACAATGGTGAGAATTTTTTTTTAGCAAATATGACAAGGGAAGTTTATTGGTGAAAGGTGTCAGGGGTGGGAGGATATGTGGGAAAGGGTCCACCTGGAGCAAGAGTCTATGGAATATGAAAGTGTTCATCTTGCCACAGGGTGTTATCTCAGTGGGTGGAGATCTATTCAATAAACAAGAAAATAATAAACTCCCATCCTGGGGAGTCCTACTAGGGTCTCAAATAGAGGGGCAAGTTCTTAAGAACATAGGCCTTGCCTAATAAAAGAAGACTGGCCAATACGTCAATCCCTCAATATAAATGCATGTAACTATGAACATTATTCTTCAAAAATTGCAACCTAGTGGTTACTATGGGTTCTGAAGGGAGGGGGAAGGAAGAATGGATGAGGCATGGGCATTTTTAGGGCATTGGAATTGTTCTGCATGATCTTGCAATGATTGGCATAGGTCATTACGCATTTTGTCAGAACCTATAAAAGTCTATGGTGCAGAATGTAAACCATAATGTAAACCATTGACCATGGTTAGTGGCAATGCTTCAATATTTGTTCATTAATTGTAACAAATGTAATGTACTCATGTAAGATGTTATTAATACGGGAGAATGTGAGAAGGGGAGGAGGTGAGGTATACGGGATTCCTTTATATTTTCTATGTGTCTTTTCTGTTACCTAAAGCTTCTTTGAAAATAAAGTGAAAAAAAAAATAGAACACTGGGGAAACATACAGAAGAAATTGTCACTGTTCATAAAAGATAACAGATTTTTACAGGAATGAAAGACACAATGCAAAAAAAAAAAACTTTTTAAATTCTTCAAATGTATATATCTTTTTATTTTATTTTATTTTATTTATTTATTTCAGCTTTGTTTTGGGGGAGGTTTTGGATTGCAGAGGAGTTGCAACTGTGATGGGGAAGATTCCTGGTGTGAGGTGTCAGTGGTGGGGAATGTGTGGGGAGGGGAGCACCTGGGATGTGCCTCTGTGGAATGTGAATGTGTTCCAGTGGTCACGGGGTGGTGTCTCAGTGGGTGGAGATCCACAGAGTAACTGAAAGAATATTGGGAAATCCAGGTACATTCTCTAATAGAGTGGCAAGAATCCATAGAGTACGTGAGCAGTGCCTAGCGAAGGAATAAAGACCAACGCACCAGGCTCTTGATGGTGATGCTTGTCCTTATGAACCTTGTTATTATTAAATTGAAACTTAGCCTAGTATAATATATATTGCCTAAGAATTACCTCCTGTAAGTCTCCTCAATGCTCTAATGTGGCCTCTCTCTAAGCCAAATTCAGCATAAAAACTTACTACCTTCAACCCAAAGTGAGACATGACTCCCAGGGATAAGCCTTGCAGGCACCAAGGGATTATTATATATTATATATATTATAACAAGCACCAACTAACAATGGATTTGGAAAAAGACCTTGACCAAAAGGGGGAAATATTAAATACAAAAGAGTTTTTATGGCTAAGAGATTTCAAAGTCAGTCGGGAGGTCATTCCAGAGGTTACGCTTATGCACGTCTTAAGAGGATCTGACTCACCAAGGACAACTAACAAAAGGATGATGATAGACAATGCCCATCCCAAAAAACAGGGAGTATCTACCTCTGTAAGCAAGACAGTTCCACCCATCTACCCCCACGGGATGTAAACCCCCTCTTAATTGGAAGCTGAGTGGGCACTGCCACCTCAAAACCCTCAAGATTGAGGAATGAACAAACATAAGGGGATTGCAACTATGGACTAAAGTAAGACTTATTACTACTCTAGTAATGGAAGAACTTGTAACATTGATATAAAGGCAGTGGCCACCATAGGTTCTGAGGGGAGGGAGAGGGAAGAACAGGTATAACATGGTATATTTTTGGGACATTAGAATTGTTCTGCATGACATTGCAGTGATGAATACAGGCCATTATACATTTTTTCACAACCTATATAATTGTCCAGTGCAAAGTGTAAACCGTAATGTAAACTATAGACCCTGGTTAGTAGCAATGCTTCAATATGTGTTCATCAATTGTAACCAATATACCACACTAATCAAAGATGTTGTTAAGGGGGAAAAGTATAGGAGGGGGAGAGAATGAGGTATATGGGAATTCCTTCTATTTCTATGTAACATTTATGTAGTCTAAAGCTACTTTTAAAAAAATTTTTTAAAGGCAATGGGAAGAAGTGAAGTCATAAATCTGAGAAAAGTGATTCTACCCATTTATTCCTATCAGCAGACAATTAAATAGGTATTCACCTACCACGGAGGGTTGTAAGTATTCCTATAGGAAAGTGCAGGGTTGCCTAACACAATCTCTGGAGCTCAGAGAGGACTTCCTAAAGCAAGTGATGTTTAAGCTGAAGCCTGAGAATTAGTAGGATTTGCCAGAAGAAGGAGGACAGGAAGAGATAGGCTGCTCCCAGGATGGAAGACAGCACATGCACAACCCAGAGATGAGAATACATAGCCTGCAGAGAGAACAGAAAGTTGGGGTGTGTGCGTGTGTGTGTGTGTGTAGCATCCGAGGTAGGGGAAAGTGATAGGTGTGACAATAAGAGGTTCAAATTTTGCCTGAATAGCTATGGGGAAACACTACAGGTTTTAAATCTGGTAATGCACATTTAGGAAGAGTATCACAGATGCCCTGTAGACAACAGAGGGGAGCCAACGGATAGTTTCAGATATTATTTATAAAATAGCAATGTCTGGGTGGTAAATCAACAGGACCTACCTAGTGATGAATTAAAGGTGCAGAGCAAGGAGGAGAAAAGCGCCAACAGCACATCCCAGGTTTCTAGCATTGGAAGTCAATGAAGCCATTCACTGTGTGAGAGTCTCAAGGAAAGCCAGACTGTACTTATTGTGAAAGCTGTGAGTTAGGTGTGGAAAGGAGAGCATGGACCTGATTGGGCACATCTTGAACTTGAAATTCTTGTAAAACATTTGTGAGTTGTTTTGTAAATATATGAGAATCTTGAGAGAGTTTTCTTAATGATGGAGAGAAACTACTAGAAAGGGGGGCTGCTTAAGGAAGGAGATATTTGTGAGAAAAAGTCCTGAGAAAGGCTAAGAAGGCAAAATGGCACAGGAGGAGAGAAAGAACCCTGCCATCATACAAATGCCTCTTGATTAATCTTGATTTGATTCTCTGTTTTCTAGTCTGCTGATTCTAAAAAGTTGTCTATCAAGACACAGAATCATTCATTTGCAGAATACATTTTTTTATAAGATTTATTTTTTATTTATTTCTCTCCCCTCCCCACCACCCTATTGTCTGCTCTCTGTGTCCATTCCCTGTGTGTTCTTCTGTGTCTGCTTGCATTCTTGTCAGCAGCACCAGGAATCTGTGTGTCTTTTTGTTGTATCATCTTGCTGTGTCAGCTCTCTGTGTGTGAGTCACCACTCCTGGACAGACTGTCCTTTTTTCGTGTGGGGCAGTTCTCCTTGCAGGGGTGCACTCCTTGCATATGGTGCTTCCCTACCTGGGGACACCCCTGCATGGCACGGCACTCCTTGCACCCATCAGAACTGCGCATGGGCCAGCCCACCACAAGAGTCAGGGGGCCCTGGGTTTGAACCCTGGACCTCCCATGTGGTAGGCAGATGTTCTATCCATTGAACCAAATCCGCTTCCCTACAGAATACATTTTGAAGTACTGACATAAATTATATACAATATTAAGTTGTTAATTGTGCAGACTGGATTCCATATACATATGAATCATGACAAGAACAACAAAGACTTTGTTGTGATTGTCATGAGAGAAAGTTACTTGATGCTCTCCATGGTAATACTGGGGTGAGGCTCGAGTTTAAATTATAAATTCCTTGGAAGCTTGTGATTATGCCTCTGCCTCTTTTTGTAACTCCCCATAGTAGCTTATATGAGCCTTACATGATACGCCAACTGACAGTCATTTATATTCAGATTTGTTTTATTTATTTTGTTTCTTACGACTTGGGTAAGCAGAAAAAAACTTAAAAATAGTGACAGATTTTAAATGTTAGGTCAGAGAACATAGTACATGTTGATGCTGGATGATCCATTATGCAATCTCAGTACATCAGGAGGGGTGTAGCTTTAAAATGCTTTCAAAGAGGTAGCATCTACATTTCTTTTAAAGAGGAAATTGCTTTTGACTGGCATAAAATTGTTCCTAAATTATCATTCCTGGATACATGGTCTGGCCTCAAGAGTAGGATGGAAGGTTATCTTCCACATCCTTGCCTCCATTTAATTCTTCAACCTAATATAAATGATTTTTTAGTCCCACCATTGCACGGGAGCAAAGATCTCCCACAACCCAAGAGGCAATTTCTTTGTCCCCATCTCTCTAGAACTCTCAGAAGCAGTCAACACTACTGAGCCACCCTCCCCCCCAAACCCTTCCCTCTCCAATCCCATGACCCAGTGTCCTGCTTTTCCTTCTGTTTCATTAGACACTGCTCCTCCAGCCACTGCTTCTTTGCCTCGTTTTTCTATCTCGGCCCTGAGCTTGTTCTTTTCTCTCTACTCTCTCCACATCCAACTGCATCCTTTCCCATGGCTTTGAATCAGCTGCTCAGTTCCACGTGGGTAGCATTCCTATCCAAAGGTCTAGATTTCCCTTTAACAATCTATCTGCCATCTTCACTCAGTTGTCTCCGGACATCTGAAACCTGCCAGATGTAAAAGAAACCTTTGATCTCCTCACTAACTCTGTTTTCCACCCTGCTTCCCCTGTATACCCCTGTTCAGCCAAGGATACTACTAGCCACGTAACGTCTCAGAATAGAAACCCGGGCTTATCATCCTTGATGCCTTCCTTTCCCTCATTTCGCATATCCAATAGGAAGTCCTGACTCAGTTCTACTCCAACATGTCTCTGAAATCTGTTCATTTTTCTCTCACTCTGCTTGCCTCATTCTGGTAAAGACACCATCATGTAGACAGTGTAACAGTCTGCTGACTGATCTCTATACTTCCACATTTGTGACATTTGTAATATTTAAAATGTCTATTGGTTCATGTCACTATCCTGCTTAAAATCCATGAATACACACTCAATGAATTTGGAATAAAATCCATATTCCATAATACGACCTTTGAGGTCTGCACAATGTGGACATTTCCTAGATCTCCAGGCGTATCTTTTTTTTTCCTCTTCCCTTCTCCCCACCCCCCCCCACCCCTCATCCCAGTCCTCTGTTCTCTGTGTCCATTTGCTGTGTGTTCTTTTTTGTCCTCTCTGTTGTTGTCAGCGGCACAGGAATCTGTGTCTCTTTTAGTTGCGTCCGTCCTCTTGTTGTGTCAGTTCTCCGTGTGTGCAGCACCATTCCTGGGCAGGCTGCACTTTCTTTTGCGCTGGGCCGCTCTCCTTATGGGGCCGCACTCCTTGAGCGTGGGGCTCCCCTACGTGGGGGACACCGGGCGTGGCACGGCACTCCTTACGCGCATCAGCACTGCGCATGTCCAGCCATATCTTGACCATTCTCCTTGCTTCCTCTTATCTGGGTCTTCTTGTGGGTTCTCAAAGCCATACACTTTTCTGCCTCAGGGCCTTTGCGCATGTGATTGCCTCTGCCTAGAATGTTCTCCCTCCACTCTTTGTATGGCTGGCTCCTTTTTTTCCTTTTCTTTCAGGTTTCAGCTTAAATGTCACCTTCTGTAAAGATGACTTCAAAAGGTGACATTTAAGCTGAAATCCAAAAAAAGAACATTTTATGTAAAGTCAATGCCTTAAAACCCTCCTTTCTAAAGTAGATTCCTTTTCTATCTTCTATGTGAGCCTCTTGCATGTTTTGATATTTCTTTCTGAGCACTTATAACAATTTGCATTTCTTTATTTTTTGTTTACTTGACTTTTTTGGGGGGTGGGAATTCTCCCAGTTAGCATTCCTTTAAGGCAGAGACCATGACATCCTTGTTCACCTTTGTACACTTGGCATATGTGATCAAGAAACATTTGCTGATTGAATGAAACGCCCCCTATTAAAATATGCTGTTTGAGATAGCTTTAAAATAATTGTTTATTCAGCATTAAACTTTCTCTTGTCCTGGATAAACAGTTCAAGTACCTGACGTCTTTCAAAGATTTGTTTTTCTCTAACAAATTGCTCTGATTTGTAATTCCTCCCTAAATTGTTTAAATTCTTTTCTTTTATTCATTTACTCTAGGCAGTAAGAGACCAGTGAGAAGAAATACTTCAGCAGTGTGCTTTCGTCATCTTTCAGCACGTCTGTTACGGACCCAGAGTTCTAGGGAAAACAATGGATTTCCTTGCCTTTAACAGAGTTACTCTAAGTCAGATCACTTGCATGAGCAAATGGCTTTTCTTTTATGGCAAGGGATGGTGATTGGTATCATAGTGAAATTAAATGGATATTTTGATTCTCTGCTATAAAGCCACTGTTTACCCATTCACTCACCCAGATAGTTAGTCTAATAAATAGTCTAACAAAACATTTTAAGTCTCCCTTTACCAAAAAAGAAAAAAAAGAGTATGAACTAGGAAACACACTTAAAGAAAAGCATCAAATTGTTTGCTTCCAGGACTGTTGCTTGAAAAATTATTATATACTGAATGTCAAATATAAGTTTTAATCTGATTGAAATTAATGTTAATAGGCCAAGGCACAACAAGGAGAATCATATATTCAGATACTTTCAGAACAATTGATAGGCTATTCAGGTTACAACAGCCACCACCATGTGTCATTGTGTCGGGATAAGCTCTTCTAGAGCAATGTGCCACTTAGAAGAAGTAAGGGGAGCACCCTCCTTTGCTTTTCCCTAAAGTTCACCCTAAACCACACTGTCTTTTAAAAAATCTTTCTACAGAAATATCTGGATACATCCTTCAGTTCTATTACTTGGGAGAAGAGTTATGATACAGTCAAAAGAATTTCTAGCATGTCTTTTTCCAAATGTGTTTCCAAAGAAATAGGAGAAAGGTCATATGCAGTAGAAAATCAAATGGCGAAGGGAAAAAAATAAATCAAATAGCTAAATGAAATGAGGATATTGCATATTTTTCTTGCTACTTAGAGATG
Organism: Dasypus novemcinctus; assembly: GCF_030445035.2. Classification (NCBI taxonomy): domain Eukaryota; kingdom Metazoa; phylum Chordata; class Mammalia; order Cingulata; family Dasypodidae; genus Dasypus; species Dasypus novemcinctus. The sequence continues at coordinate 59,800,694 of NC_080687.1, forward strand.
AATAATAAATATATGGTGTGTATAGGGGGCTGATCAAAAAGTGGATGTGAAGAAATCTGTGCCTTCTACCCCAGATACAAAAAGCTGGCCTCATATGCTTATTATTTACCATTCATAGCCAACATCTGCACATAACCATCCCTGTTTTTCAAATTTTGATACTTATAAGTCAAGCAACTAGAGAAATTTTTCTAACCACCATTTGCCATGCATGCACACACACACACGTGCACTCACATACAAACAGAAAACATCTCCAACTCTACAAAGCACTGTATTGAGAAAGCAAAGCCCTTTCCTTTCTTTCAGAAGCAGCCTCCTTTATCTAACAGTTTGAGGCATGCTAATGAGTCTGATTTTCTGGAACAAAACATGCCTCTTGGGCATCCTATAAAGCCCCTAGTATATGATATGGAACAAAAGATAAATGTCATTTCAATTCCTATTCTTACTGGCCACAGTCAGAGAATTGTCTCATTTGGCCTGCCAAAGTGCTGTGTGTCCCAGGGTCCTCAAAATGTCTAAGACCCATTGTGGTCTACATAAAGAAGTTCCTTTTAGCTTCGCTTTGCTAGGTGGATACTTTGTTCCCTAACTTAATGTCATTATAAACCAAGGTTTTCACTGAAAGAATAGATACTGGTATTACATTGAAGAAGTTAGGTAAGAAAATTCATAATTCTATATTTGAATGAAAATATCAATATGAACCACATGTATTTTATCTCCAAAAATATGTATTTTCTAATTCTGTGCAATGAAAAAATCTAGAAAGAGTGAAAAATGTGATAGCAAGAAGCATATTGAATATCTAGATTGTAGCTTCTTGATAACATTTCCCACTGGAAAAAACCAGGGCTCCTTGGAGAAATGGATAATTCCAGCTCTGGGACAGGAAAAGTACAAGATGAATCTGGAAACTTTTATTATGTCAGAGAGCAAGAAAACTATCTGAAAGCACTAGGGTCATGTCAAAAGCAAAATAAAACATAGGAGTCCACTTGAAGGATGGGATATTTTGAAAAGTAAAGAAAATAATGATGGTGATGGATCAAAACCCATCAAATATGTTAAAAATAAACAAAGCACCAAGTATCATTATTCCACTTGTATATACTTTTATTAAATCCCTCACCACATCATTGCCTATGCTTAGGCCTCCAAATTAACCTGTAAGCTCCTAAAGGGCAAATATCATGTTCCATTCAGATTATATCACTGAAAGAAGGTAAAGAACTACTGCCTTGTAGAAAATGTTTTTGTACAGTGTTTAACACTGTAGTTGGTGTTCTTATACCCCCAACACTTCATTGAAATTGCTTTCATTAAGGTCACCTGTAACTGCCATATTATGACATCTAATGGTCCATTTTCTACTCTATTCTTTCTTAACCTATCAGCAACATTTGACACAAATGATCACTTGTTCCTTCCTGAAACACTGCCTTTCACCTGGTTTGTGCTGCTTCTTTCTTCTCTCTCTTCTCAGTTTCCTTTGCGTGATATTCTTCACCTTTTTGACTCCTAAATGTTGGAGTACCACAGGACTCAGTCCTCAGACTTATATCTTCTTTTTTCTCTACACGCATTGCTTAAACAATCTCACTCAGTGACTTGGCTTTAAATTCCATATATATGCTGATGAATTCCAAAATTGTATTATTTACCCAAACTTTTCCCCTGAACTTCAGATGCATATATACAATTATTCACTTGATCTTGCCACTTGGGTGTTTAATGAGTACCTTAGCTTTAACAAGACCAAAACTAAACTCCTGATGCTGCCAGCCCCTTTCCCATACTTGCCACACACACCCTACCCCAGTTCCCCCATCTCAGTTGATGACAACTCCACTCTTTCAGTTGCTCAGAAATCATCTTGGAATTATTTTTGAATTCTCCCTTTCATATCCTACATCCAATTCATCAAGAAATCCTATTGGATTTACCTTCAAAATACATCTAGAATCTGACTGCCTCTCTCCATATCCATTGCTACCACCATGGTCTAAACCACTATCTTTTCTCCCCTGGATTTCTACAACAGCTTCCCTGCTCCTACCTTTGTATATCTAAAGCCTCTTGTAAGGGTGAATCTTTTCATGTCTCTCCTCTGCTCAGAATTTTGCTCCAAATCCCCAGAGTATTTCCATATTATTTAGAGCTACCAGATCTGCCCTCTACTATCTTTGTGTCCTTAGCTCTGACCATTCCCTTATCACTCACCCCACTGTAGCCACATCAACTTCCTTGCTGTTTTTGATATGCCTTTAATACTCCTGCCCAGGATCTTTGTATCTGCTGTCTCTGTAGGTTCTCCCTCACTTCGTTGAGGCATCCATTCAAATGTTACTTTTCCTGAACCCACCTCTTGCCTGGTATTTCCTATCCCCATTGTTTTTCTCCATAGAAACACTATCAGATCTAGTATGCTATAGATTTATTTGTTTTATTTTGTTGTCTGTCTTGTCCAGCTAGAATCTCAGTTGCCCCAGGGCAGGGACTATGACTCTTTGGTTCGCTGTTCTAACCCTAGCACCTAGAAGAGAGCCTGGCACATGATGGACACACAAGAAATACTAGGTGAGTTAATCCATTCATTCACTAAGTGTGTATTTTGTACCTGTGAGGTTCCAGGTCAATCATTGCTGACTGCTGTTGTCCAGGATCACAAGGCTGGTTGGTCATGGAGCCAGAATGAGCACTCAGGTCTCTGAGCTTCATGTCCTGTGCACTTTCCAATAGGCCATGTTGTCCACCGCTTGTGAGCTATGGTTTCTGATCATTATGTACATGGATGGACAGATATTCTACTAGCTGTATACGTCAAAAGATGTGAGATGACATCTGCATGGTATGTCATAGTCTCTATAGAGTCTTTAAATTAAAAACAAGAAGGTAACAGAATATATGGTAATATATATATATATAAGCTTAACTTTCCTTATTTTATACTTCTTTGATGCACTTTATATATATATATATTCTATATATATATATATTCTCTCTATATATATTCTCTCTATATATATATATTCTATATATATATATATTCTACACTCTCTATATATATTCTACACTTTAAAGTGCATCAAAGAAGTATAAAATAAGGAAAGAAAAGCTTCCTGCTTCCTTGCATTTTAGAATTTGGTTTATGGGTAACTGACATAGTCCCTTTAAAAGGTATGAGCTAGCAGAGGCTCAGAAACAGGAAACAAGTTATTTAGCTTCCTGACAATGTTTTTATATTAAGCAAGTAAACATGACTATATCTGCCTCCTGTACATTACATAATATCAACTTTAAAACTACCTACTCAAAAAAATCCTTTTATTGCTATTCTAAACCATTAGATAACTTAAGCTCCAAGAAGTAAGTTATTTCAGGAATGAACAATATAATTTAGAAACAATAATAATAAGTTTTGCTTAAACTGGTCTTTTCCGAGAGTAATTCAAAGAACTAAGGACATCTTTATGATTTATTATTCCAAATCCCAAATTTATAAGGACAGAAAGGAAACACATAAGTATTATACACATTTTTATTGGACAAAATACTGGTTTCATTAAACTCGCAAAATGCTATTTGAATTCCCTTCTCCTTCTAGATATCTGACATACTCGTTGGCATGGAAATTACAGTTGAAATATAGGGCACATTTACAAAAATTCAGATGCCTTCCCCAGAATTTAGCTAAGTCTCTTTTCTCTTGAGGGAAAAAAAAAAGTAAGTACAGGGTGAAAATGTTATTCTATAGATCTTTGGACTTCAACCAGTGTTCCATGGATGAAAAATCAAGCTGCATGGATAGAGAAGGGGGTTAAGTTTCAACTTTTGACACTAAACAATTTATTTAAAATACTTTATAGACCAATTTCTGAACACACATAAAATTCCTTGTTTAATCACATTTTTTGTTTGTTAGCCATTTTTCCTAATCTTAACAGTTTTGTGTTTAATCGTATCCATTTCCCCATGGAAGATCACAGATCTCTTATTCTTATTTCAGTTGTGGTATTATCAGTTGCTTCTGGGTCCTTCAAAAAGTGCTCTCAGGGTAGCCGAGTGTCAGCCGAGACAGCTGATTTCATCCCAGAAATGAGAGAGAGTACAAGAGTCCTGAAAATTTGTCTTTAAAGTTAACAAATCCCACCATATTATTCAACTGAGACAATTTTCCTTACATAAAAGAGATTGCATATGTCTTTAATAGACTCCACTGTCCCTGGTTCAAGGACAAATGTGTACTAGCTGCCAATATATTTTAGTGAATATATGAATCATGTCATGTCCAGTCATTGAAAGAAAGAAGTATTAAAAATGGTTTTGTTGCTGAGAGATTTTATTAGAAAAACTTCAGGTATTTCTATTCTAGTCCTTTGAGTTAAATTTGACCAAAGACTCCCAATTTTATGTGGCACAAAATATTCTGGACTGTTGGGAGCATTTAAGTATCTTATGAATTTGATGTAAAATATTATTAAAAAGATGTTTTGAGCTTTCCTAATGCCAACTATTGACTAACAGAAGTAAAAAAATACGGTGTAAGAGAAGGATACCACCTTTCCTAGAATTGAAAAACGATTTATTGATAGATTCCTAGTTCCTCAATGAAGGTTTTAGAAATGACAGTCGATAATTTTCTTACTGCAGAGTCCTAGAAGTCTGTAATTATGTTACTCAGGACAGAAAGAAGTGGCCACCAAGAGGAAAAAAGCACTTTAGGACGACCTTGGCTTCTCAACTCACTTCAAACAGAGAAAACCCTCTTATTTCTGATTAATAATTGGGATTTGGTAAAAGCTCTTCTGATTTTTTTTTTTTTAAAAGGTACAAACTCCTTTATTTTACTGTTCCCATTCTACGGATGAGGTAACTAAAGTCTCAGAGCCTGCTCCAATTCTGGTAAATGGTGATAGAATACAAAAAAATACCCAAGCATTCTGACTCTGAATCCAAAGTCATTTCATTACACCAATCTCCCTCCCCATAAACCAATCCATTTTTAATAATCTTGGCTAGGTCTTTCATCTATCACTTTCAAGTGTTTTGCTACGTACTTCCAATTTTCAAAAGACAACTTGGCAAAAGTAATTAATTCTGAGGTATTTATCACCATGGAATCATTTACAAAAGATGAAGCTTGAAGAATCACTAGCTCTCCTCAATTATATTCCCTTCTGATGATCCTCTGGCTAAATCCAAGGAATCTAGAAAGAAATTTCCCTCAAATGTTCTGGAACTATAAAAGGATGTACAGGCACAAGCCCATATCTCAGATTTCCAAATCCTAATAAAAGGATCCAAGGGGCTTTCATTGGAGTTGGGGAACAAACTCTAAGATAAGCATAATAGTCTAATGTCAGAGAATGGAAGAGATGTCTAGAGTAAAGCATATATATACTGCAAACACACTATCAGATCAATACTAAGGAGTAAATGTTCATGCATACAAATTTGAATTAGGTATAATAAAAAAGACAGACAATCACAAGTGTTTGTAAAGATGAGGAAAAATTGGAACTCTTATACATTATCGGCAGGAATGTAAAATGGTCTAGCCACTTTGGAAAATAGTTTGTCATTTTCTTAAAAAGTTGAACATACATGTGTCAAGTAATTCCACTCATAGGTATCCACCCAAGAGAAATGAAAACATATATCCACACAAGACTTGTATGCATATGCTTACAGCAGCATTATTCATAATAATCCAAAACTGAAAACAATCCAAATATCTATCTACTGGTGAATGGATAAACAAAATTGTTCTATCCATCCAATAGAATTCTATTAACAATAAAGGGGAACAAAATACTGATAAATGCTACAGCATGGATGAATCTGAAAAACATTATGCCAAGTTAAAGCCAGACACAAAATCCAAATGCAAAGACACTTATTGTATAATTCCATCTATAGGAAATACCTAGAAAAGACAAATCTGTACAGACAGAATGGAGATAGTGGTCTACTAGGACTGCGGTGGGAATGGAGACTGACAGCAAATGGACATCAGGAATCTTTTTGAAGTGATGGAAATGTTCTAGAAATGGATTGTGGCAATGATTTGATTTCAGTTATGTAAATTTACTAAAAATTATTAAATTGTATACTTAAAAGCAGGTAAGTTTTATGATATGTAAATTATGTCTCAAGGAAGGTGTTAAAAATAAAGAGGCAAACATTCACAAGGAGTTAATAAAGGCTGTAGACTAGACAATGGTACAGCCAATAGAATCTTCAGAAACTTACCAGTAACCCAGGCCGGGCTGACCAAAACGTTAGGGTAACTTAGGTTGGGAAATAGCAAAAGCTGTACTATCAGAAGGATTTTTTAACCAGAGTTCAAAGTAATTTCAATACCTTATTTTATTTTCTCTTTATTGGGAACCTTTCATAACAATGAGTGTTGATGGTATTTGGTCTTGCCATAAATCAGTCCTCTTATTCTTGGGCTTTTGAAATAGCAGCAGGTCCTCTCACACATCTTTTGTACTATAAGCATAATACTGGTTGCTGAGCAGATACTTGATGGCTCACTAAGGAAGGAGATATCTAGATGGGACCATGTGTCATGAGGACTTTGGAGCACATTTTTCCCAAAACCTTTTATTTTCTAAGCAAACTATAAAGTCAGTCTTACTTCCCTAGATTTTCCCTGGAAATCTTAAAGTTTGATGAATCCAAGCTTTTAAAAATTTGAAACATAGCCACTGCTTTCCCAGGATTTATTTTATTTCCTAGGAGACTTTAGGTGGAATGAGAAATCACGGAAAGTGAGGCAGTCCAGCTCACCTCCTCTCTAATACAGCTGGAAAACATAGTATTTTTATTCTTCTAACATTTATACTTGAGTTATGCACAGAAAAGCATCATTGGCTTCCTTCATGACTGACTGGTGAGCCTGCTATTTAAAGGGGTTTGGGGTAATTTAAAATACTCCTCATCTTGCTTCCTTCTTTCTTTCAGAGGGCTGAATGTTATGGTTACAGGGTACTAGTTGAGCAAATAGCATTTAGTGGTTCCAGATTTTCTTTGGTAAACTCTTACATGCAAAAAATTAGCAGTGTGACATTCTTTAATGAAGAGGAATGTATTGTTTATTCTCTTTTCAAGTTTGCCTGGAAGATAACATCACTCTCCTGCTTCATAAGGCTGGCTTGTCAGAAGGTTCCCTGTTGCAGGAGATTAAACAGGCAAAGCATATAGACAGTAAGGTGTCTATCAGAAGTTTGTCTCATCCTCCACCCATCATTCCTTCCAATCTCTACCAGTTGATTTGGAATTATTTCTTAACTGCTTCCAGACTACCTTCCAGAATATTCACATTGGCTCCAGGAGATATGGGTTAGACTGTGGGCAAGAACTTTTGAGTTGCAAAGAAGATGCAGTGGAAGATGTAAAACCTAAGCAAATGAGAATTAGACTTACAGGGATCTATTTTTTCCATGAGACAAAATTAGTTTGCATTGCCATAAACAGGAATCATTTGCATTGCTATGGATCTCTAAGGACCCATTTAATCAATTCATCAAATAAAGTATTAAGAGAAAACTGCCTATGGAGTTTTGATAGGCAAAACAAAGCCCTGAAATATTTCCTTCTCTTGTCCCAAAATACTAGAGATTTTATGCATAAAAATACACTTTGGAGTATAGTTATTACCTCCAGAAGTTCCTTGCTACAAACTATCACTGTCAAATAGAAAAAAATATGATACATCAGCATACATAGCTTTATCAGATTTCCTGCTGACAGTGATCAGGTCCTGAAAGAATGCCGCCCAGCCCAGTCTGACTATCCCAAAAACCTCTTCACAGACAGCAAACATTAAAAACCAGCAGATGTAGTGCCGTGGTTGAACACGTGCTTCCCATGTACAAGGTCCTGGGATCAATCCCCTGTACCTCCAAAATAAAAAATAAATTAAGAAGTCTTTTTCCTCTGTATACTCAGAGCTTTAGAATGATTTGACTACCTATACTCAAAAATTTGGAATAACTCAGCCACACCATGGGATGTAACTGGAAGAAGTCTTGGCTATCAAGATTTGAGGCAGTCCACAACAGAGTATAAGCTAAAGAAGATGGTAATTTAATAGGAGCAATGTGTCAAAATCCTTAACCAAACAAAGATAAATACAGGGCTATATCAGCAATATGAGTGGGCATAATTGCTTATGAGTTAGCTAGCATGCTGGCATAGCATTTTTAGTATCATAAAGTAAGAATTATAAGACTTCATAAAGAAAAAAAAATTTCGTGGGTTCTAAGTTACATTTTTCATATGAACATTGATCAACACAGGACAAATCTAATCCTCAAACAATGTAAGAGCAAGTACAGAATGGGGGCTCATATGGTGGTTTCATGTACAGATCCTTGAGATCATTTATCTCCAATATTTGTAAAATAACAGTTCCCACAAAGAATTACCAACACTCTGACTGAAAAGAGATCCACATCTAGTCACCCAAAGAGATGTGTGTAAATTCCCATGGAACAATTTTTTCACTATGAAAAAGACTGAACAAAGTAGTTTGATTGACTGTAAATTTTTATAACATCATGACTCTTAAGTCCATCCTCTGCCCAGTAATTAATGGAAATTTTTCAATTTGTCATATGCAATGAAAAACAGTGTCATTGATTAAAAAATTCATATTATATTACTTAGAATGATTGAGCTTCATAGCAGCCTTCATTCAAAGAAAGAAAATTGCAATTTGTTTGGCTATTTTATATTAAATATAAAAAGAAGAATATCAGAGGAAACAGTTGGCAGTTTCCTCATGGCAGTGACTCAATGGACAAAACTGCAGAAAATGAAGTAAAACAGACATTTCCTTACAATGTCCTTTTCACTTGTAAAATGACTTTGTCCTTTCCATATCAAGTTTCAGTGTATTCTGATTTTGGATGAAATTATGAGTTATGTTTTTGATATTAAGAACCTCATACTTTGAACTTTAGGCTATAGAAGTTCATATTTTATCTAAGCCCCTTAAGTATACTTGAGCCCAAACCATTTACCTGTTTCAATTTAGACATTCATCACAATCCTCTGTAATAACAGGATATTATTCAGATTCTTTAGAGCTGAAATATAAAAGGTTAATGAAAATCACTATTTGTTTCCATAATATTTTGTGGAATTTAATTTTCTTTCATTTTAAGTTTTAGAAGAATAATAAAACCTTAATCCAGTTTTTGTAACTCTTTCCCCCAATTTTTTTTGAGGTACCAGGGAATGAACCCAGGACCTTGTATGTGGGAGCCAGGCACTGAGATACATCTGCTCCCTTCCCCCATTTAAAAAAAAACCTCGTTTTTAGTCTCTTCATCATCAGATTCTTTACTGCATCTATAAATGGAAAATGCAAATTGAATGTTTATGTATGTTCTTATATATATATATATATATATATATATATATCACATAATTCTTAAAATAATGGTCTTAGGCAACTAAAACATGAACTGGCTAGAATCACAGGGCTCAACAGAGGTTCACAATCATGTGGGCAGGCTCCTGCTACTCCAGTGTTTTAAAAGGCACACATCAAGCTCAAGTTGAGAATGTGCAAACTTCTGGTGAAAATACTGGCTCCACCTGTAGGCTCCACATCTTCCCAAGCACGGCAGAAATGAGAGCTCCTCCTGTGGGCCAAAACAAAAGGATTAAAGTTGGCATCCTCTCAATATTGTTTACCTTTTAATCAACACAAAATATCTATTCTACTAAAATCAGAAGGAGAATTCAAGTCCATCCAACATCAGATAAAGTTTCCAAATATCTGAGAGTTTGAGAGAGAATTAAGCAGGCAACAAATTTTGGTGCTGTTTAGTTTCCTCAGGTTTTTCCCTCTGAGACCCTCTTGCCTCAGACTCCAACACTTGCCTCGTTACAAATTAGGTCTTTTTTATTTGGTTTAAAGGTCCATCCTGAATTCCCAGGCATCCAGTTCTGCTGCGATTCACCATAGATACCATTCATCTCTCTCTTTAATGATGATTAAGAAAACCATCGCTTCCCACAAATCGCAATCTAATTTTCAGTTTTCGCCATTCTCTTTCTTGCACACGTGTGTGGACACACGCATTTTCCCTCAAGTGAATCATACTGAGGTAATGAAGACATGTGGCAGGACCGTCTCTCAGGCTCGCCCCATCTGCTACTTCCCGGAGAAGCTCTGGTCAGTCAGAGGGTCAGCAGCTGCTGCCCTGGTGGTCATTACCAGGGCTTGGTGGTTTCCCCCTGCTGTTCTCAGGCAGGCAGAGCTTCAACAGCTGTCTCACTGCAGCAGCTTTTGTCAACATACTGTGTTTCCCATGTGCATCCAGCCTCTTCAGCTGTTTCTTGAGTTGACTCCTGAAGTACCACGTCAACACCACTGTTACTGGACGCTCACAGTGTCACATCTGTTCCAGGGAGAATTACACTGGTGCAAACCTCTTCTGAGAAAGGGTCTGTTTGATGCAATTGATCTTACAGTTCTCTGAGGCCATAACACTTTCCAAAATTTCCACAAAGTTCCCCTCACAGCAGAGGACAGAGGATATGACCTCTGAGGTTTTGAGGCTTAACATGAAGCCGCACAGACTTAGGAAATTTTGCAAGCACAAGTTTCTTTGATATCTCGCAATTCAGCTTAAAAATCCATGTGATTTTTGAAATTTATTTCATAATACACTTACGTTTGTTTTAATGAAAGCTGTTGCTCTCCTCAACCCAATCGTTCAAACTTGAGTAAAATGTACATTCAGAAATGTGTCCCATTTATCCCATTGTCTCGCCTGCCTGGGAAACCTTTGTGTTTCACTCCCAGGAGGATGATAATGTGATGATAACGATGATGATGAAGACAATAACTATAATGATCACAAAAAGAGCTAATTTTTACCGACTGATTACTATATGACAGGAATTGTGCAGAATCTGTGTAACTCTTGCAACTCTTGTAAGGTCAGTACAGTTATTTTCCTCATTTTGTAGATGAGTTAAATGAGACAAAAAGGAATTAAATAACTTGCCACGTGGTACCTTTTAGCTAGAAAGTTGAGGATTTCTAATATGAACCCCCACAGTGGTAGAAATTATTAATTTCTTATTCTTAATTAAGAAGAAGGACTAACAGTTTCCTGCCATGAATCTCAGAGGGCTAGGTAAGAAATTCAGAAGGACTCTTGAACCAATTAACAGAGACCCAACAGTAACTAAGCAACCAGAGTGTTACCAAGAGGGCTACGTAGGGACAAACGTTGAGATGCTAAATGATGCCACCATTAGCTTGTCTCTTAGATTCTTTGTCAACTCTTAGATATTTTGGCCTCTTATCGAATGTGAGATGGAAGTTATTTCATGAATGAATTATTTTACCTGTAGAGCAGATATTCTATAATTGGTTAAAATAAGAGCTATCTACTCCAGAGTGCACATGCCCCAGAAAAGATTATCACCACACTTCTGGACAGCCGCTCTGCTCCTTCTTTATGTCCTAAGGCAGGACTCAGGTCCTAACCTCTCTTAAGTCTCAGGCACAGCCTTTTCACTTACGGTTGTTCCCACCACTTTTATCAGGCCCCCGGAGGCAGAGGATGGGCTTCACTCACTAAGGAACTTGGCTAAAACTGAGGTACGTCTTTATAGTATCTCTTCATGGAGCACTGGGGAACTATGCAAATCAGGTTTCTGGAATATTCCTGGCTACTCTGTGATTCCCCAAGCTATATATACAAACTAGTTCTAATGGGATAACTGGATTATATCCACATTAGGTTAATCATAAAAGGCCTTCCTCTCAAAGCTCTCCTTTCTTCTTTACCTGGTCAAAATTTTCCTTACTGGCTCATTTTATAGATGTACTTTCTGCATCCTAACAGGTCTTTACAAGAAGTAGTCATCTGAGCAGCATGCCAGGTCTTTTGTAAATCTCTAGTTGAAGCCATAAGCCACTACTCAAGACCTTATATGAGGGTCAACCAGGTAATTTAGATTTTAAATTTAGTACCAGAAATATTTCATCTCATAAGAAGAGCTTTGTATACTTCTTCTTTCAGGAAATGGAAGCTATGTAAGAACATGTTTTCCCTTTTTGTTAGTTGTCAGAAACTTTGAGCTCAATTCAATGTCCAAAAGAAGTAATAAGTGTGCCTCAGGTGCTGGTAGCATGTGTTTGAGTACTGCAATTTGCTTCAGCAGTTCTTAAGTATGGCTGCTCATAAATCTCCCATTTAAAATCTTCTGGCCTAGATTTAAAGTGGGACCTAGATACTGGCATATTTCAAATGCTCCCAGACGTGATTCAAATGTGTAGGGAGAATTAAGGATCACTTCAATGGATGCTCTAAATTTGCATTGTTTTGTTTTAATACCAATTGTCTTGTTTGTATTCTAACTGATGCTAACTTTTGAAAGAAAGGAGTCATAGGACATAAATAAATGAACCATCATCAATGTTATAATATTGAATAAGGATACATCTAATCAGTGCTTCTCAATTTTGGCTGCCCAGCAGAATGACCTGAGAAGCTCCTAGAAATCCCAATGCCCAGAGCATTCTCCAGACTAATTAAATCATGATCTCTCAGGAGATTGAACCTACATTTTTGAAAGTTCCTGAGGTGATTCAAATATGCAGCCAAGATCGAAAATTACTGATCCATTCTCATCAACTAGTAAACAAGACAAGTTTATGTTTCCTTTCTTAACTCCACTTTTTGTGGTGCTCTCCTCCACTTTCTCAAGATCTGTATTATGTTTCTGGACACTTGAAACCTGCCCCAAGGGCACTCACTCACCTCACCCAGGATCTCCTACTTTCTCAATAAGTATGTTCCACACCCCCAGAAACTGTTTCTTCTTCAAGTCTTTCAACATTTGACTAGCTTGGTAGAAGAACACTCAGATACAGAGAAATCCTGCTTGTTCTAATAAATATATACCACCATATATTCTAATATTCTATTCTCCTTCTTCAATTTTCTCTTATTCTTTCCTCGTTTAGCTGACTAAGTTTCAATTTGATTGATCAATTTTGCTACTCAATGCATTTGTTGACTTATTTACCAATTGTTTACCCAAACTTTCGGGTAGGTTTTAGCTGGTAACCAAATTATCAATATTGCTTGATACCGAAAAACTAGTATTGACCCAATTATATAAGATTTCTTCAAATTTTCTAAAGTGGTTACAAAACATCTGTCTTGAACAATTTATTGCTCTTCGAATACTATCAGGTATATTTCAGTGGTCTGCCATTGCTCTTACAGAAATGGAGAAGGGATTAGTGGTTGCCAGGGCCTGAGGAGGAACTGGTAACAACAGCGAAAGGGGTATGGCTATAAAAGGACAGCATCAGGGATCTTCATGGGAGTGGAACTGCTTTCAGTCTTGACCATACCAATGTCAATAGCAGATTGTAATGTTGTACCACAATTTTGCAAGATGTTACCATCGAGGGAAACTGGGTAAAGGGCAAAGAGGATATCTATTATTTCTCACAGATGCATATGAATCCACGATTATCTCAAAATCGAAAGTTAAAAAATAATCATTATTACGGCTTAGAGATCCCTGCATGGCCTAGCCCCAGCCTACTCCCTCCCCCCAGTGTCCCTTGGGCTCCTCTCTCCCATCACTCTCTATTCTCTCACCATGTGCCCTCTGCTTCAAGGAACTTGCACATGTTCTCTCTGTCCTCAGTAGTGGTACTAATGTTAACAACACACTCCCCACTCTAATTCTGTGTCGTCCTTCAATCCTCCCTTCCTCAAGGAAGTGAGCCATTTCTCCATACCTAGCTGGGCCAGAAGGATGACCAGCATCAGCCACACATGACCTAGAGTTAGCCCTACTTGAGACAACATGAGACCAGGTTTGGAGGCCAGATCGTCAGTCCAGACTCATGACTTCCTCTTGGTGAGTTTTCCCTCAGAATCCCATGTGTCCATTCCTCACAGCTAGTCTCAATTAAGGTTATCTTTTTCTAGATCCTTTTTAATATAACATTGTTATTGAGATACAGTTCGTATACCATAAAATCCACTCGCTTAAATGTATAACAATGGATTTTAGTGTAGTCACAGAGTTGTGCAGCCATCAGTTTTAAACACTTTTACCTCCAAATAAAGAATTCCTGTACTTTTTAGCAGTCATTCCTAACTTATACGATACTCTCAACCCTAGGCAATCACTAATCTGCTTTTTACTTCTACAGATTTGCCTGTACTGAATATTTCATTAAAATGGAATCATATTATTTATGATCTTTTGTGAGTGGTTACTTTCATTTAGAATGTTTTTGGGGTTCATCCATGCTGTAGCAGTTATGAGTACATCACTTTTTTATGGCCAAGTCCATTATAAGGATTTATCAAATACTTTATCCAATCATCAGTTGGTAGGCATTTTGGTTGTTTCCACCTTTTGCCTATTATGAATAACGTGGCTATGAACATTCTTGCACAAGTTTTTGTATGGGCATATGTTTTTATTTCTCTTTGGCATATTCCTAGGAATGGAGTTGTTGGGTCATATGGTAATTTTGTGCTTAATCATTTGAGGAACTTTCAGACTCTTTTCATGAGAACAGCACCATTTCATAATCTCACCAGCAGGGTATGAAGTTTACAATTTCTCCACATCCTTACCAAAACTTGTTACTACCTGTCTTTTTTATTTCTAGTCATTCTAGTGGGTATGAAGTGGTATGCGTTGTGGTTTTGAATTGCATTTCCCTGATGGTTAATGATGTTGAGCAGCTTTTCATGATCTTATCAGCCTTCTGCATATCATCTTTGAAGAACTGTCTATTGAGATACTTGGTCTATTTTTTTTTCAGTCTTTTCTTTATAGAGTTGCAAAAGTTCTTTATATGTGCTGGAAACAAGTCTCTTATCAGATACATATTTGCAAACATTTTCTCCCATTATATCTTTTTCACTTTCCTAGTAATATACTTTGAAACACAAGACTTTCTGATTTTGATTAATTCCAATTTCTTTTTCTTTTGTTGCTTTTGCATTTGACTTTGTCTAACTAAAGGGCACAAAAACACTCCTATATTTTCTTCTATGAGTTTTATAGGTTTACCTCTTACATTTAGGTCCATGATTCATTTTCAGCTGAATTTTGCCTATGCCATGAGGAGATATTCCATCTTCATTCTTTTGAATGTGGATAACCACTTCTCCCATGGCCATTTGTGGAAATGAGTATGCTCTCTGTTGTATTGTCTTAACACCCATGTAAAAATCAAGTAACCATCATAAATGTAAGAGTTTATTTCTGAACTCTCAATTCTATTCAGTTGATCTTTATGTGTTTCCTTATACCAGTACCACATGGTCCTCATTGATGTAGATTTGTAGTAAGTTTTGAAACAGAGGTTGAATCCTACAATTTTATTCTGCTTTCAAGACTGTTTTAGCTATTCTTGGCCCCTTGAAAATTTCCGTATAAATATTCAGCTTGTCATTTCTGCAAAAAGCCAGCTTGAATTTTGATAAGAATTGCACTGAATTTGTAGATCAACTTGGGTATTATTGTTATCTTAACAATACTAAATCTTCTGATCTATGAGCATGAGGTATTGTCCCAATGTTTGTTTTTTTTAAGGAGGTACCAGGGATTGAACCTGGGACCTCATACATGGGAAGTAGGAGCTCAACCACTGAGTTACATCAGCTCCCTTCCAATTTATTTTATTCTTCTTTAATTTTGTTCAGCAATGCTTTTTGCTTTCACAGTATAAATTTTCCACTTTTTGTTAAACTTATTTGTAAATATTTTATATACCATTCTTTACTACTATGAATTTCTTTTGCATATTTAGATGCATCCCATAAGTTTTGGTAAGTTGTGTTTTCAATTCATCCATTTCAAAATATTTTCTAATTTCTCTTTTGATTTGTGACTCATTTGGTTGTTTAGGTGTGTGTTTTTTACTTTACACATATTTGTGCATTTCCCAAGTTTCTTTCTGTTATTGATTTCTAATGTCATTCTATTGTGGTTGGAGAATGTACTTCACATAATCTCAATTTTTTTAACATTAGCTAAGGCTTCTTTTATGGCCTCGAGTACAGTTTACCCTGAAGAATATTTCATGTGCACTTGAGAACAATGCATATTCTGTTACTGTTGGGTGGAGGTTCTATAGTGCATTTCAAGTTTATTTGATTAATAGTATTGGTTAATTCTTCAATTTCCTTATTGATCTTCTGTCTAGGCATTTTATCCATTACTGAAATGGGATATTGAAGTCACCATTATTTTACAATTGTCTGTTTCTCCCTTCAGTAATGTCAGTTTTTGCTCCATGTTTTTGGAACTCTGATGTTTGATGCATATGTATTTATATCTTCTTCATGGATTGACTCCTTTATCATTATAATCTAATTAATTAGAAAGGTTTTAAAGCTGTGACTCTCAGAAGGAAAAGGTTGAACCTCTTGATCCTTTTCTTTCCATGAGCTTTCTTAGGTTTGTATTCAAATTTGTCCCTCCTCTTCCTCAGTAATCTTCATGCCATGTACCAAGAGTATGAGGAAAAGTGGTCTTTAGCAAGCCAAAAAAAATTTATATTTTTACCTTTCCCACCGAGCAATGAGTATCTACTCTCATTATGCCTACTTAACCAAAAAGTTACATTCTCCTCAGAACAAAGAAATTTAAGGAGTAACTTGAGATTTCCACCACTAGCCATAGAACTGACAGGCCATAATTAAAGTGTGGAATTTTTTCATGTCCAATAACCTCAGTCTAAACCAAATAATACTAGTTGAATAAACAGATATTGATAGCAATAATTGATTTTGACACATTAATACACTTGAATATTTTGGGAGAATATTGACAATCCTTTTAGTGAATATTTAATTTGAAAGGAGCTTAAAGATGAGCCATTTCAAGAATGAATGGAATCCACAATATCTTTCAGGATATACTGACCTGAAGAAAGAAGACGTTATACCTCTATTCCCACACTGTCTGCTCCCTCCATTCCTCCTTACTCTTCTAGGTAAAATCAGACCACAACTAATATCAAGGTTAGTCTTGAAAAGGAAAAAAAAATGTTCCATAACTAATACCTGAGAAGAAAATGGAACTCTCATCCATTTCTCTTGCAGGTAGTATGGGACTTACAGATTAATCATGTATTTAATATACTCAATTATTTTTAAAGCTTCTTCTTGCTGGATCAATTCCTTTCCATCATTACTTTCCCTTCTGGAGTCACATCTTAGGATTCCATACCTTGGACTGAGCTGAAGCTCCAGAACAAGATGGTTACAAGATGTGCTACACCTGAGTTCTGCGTGGGGATCATCTCCAGAACCACTTATTTCAGTTTTTATTTAAAGTTATTGCTTTGGGAAAGAAAAGAATAGTTCTATTCAGAGGGGAACTGACATGCAAGATTATCAGCACTAAATCTGTGTTTCACAACCATTGTACCTAACCTTCTGAGAATGTAATATGGACCTTTGTTTAGGAATTGTTTCACTACTTTCTCAATGCTGAGACACAGTGCAAATTCCCAGAAAGCTTATAGTATGCATCAGCAGCAATATACTTCATCCCCAGGATTATTGTTATATGGTTATGTTTCTTAGCATCTGGAAAAGAGGAATTGGAAACCATAAAAGAAAGCAATGTATCTTAAAATATTAAACAAGCGACATAATAGGTAGTATATATTTTTATTATTTAAATTCATTCACCACTAAAAATGTCAATTTTCCCCAATTAAAAAAAAGTAAGAAAGTAAAGTTCTCAGTTTTTATGCAACCACTTAAAATCATCGATAAAGAATGAAACTTCCAAGTTAAATTGTTAAAAGGGAAAGAGAGACTGAGAACACAAGCCAGAGACACCTGCTGTGTAATTCCTGTTGTGATGCTCAGAATTTGGCTAAAATTATTCCAATGGTAACTCCTTTCCAAAGGATCGTGAGTCTTGTTATACTTCTCTGAGATAGTAAGTATTGCTTTGATTTCTATTCTTATGCCAAAGTTTTCTACCTGATCCTAAAATTGTTAGATATTATAATAATTTCAGTCAAATTCAATGATGGGCATATCCAAAAACAAAAGACTTGTGAAAATTCTGATTATAAATATACAGAAACAGTAATAATGTCATCAGTAAGTGTTGTCTCCTAATAAAAAAGCAAAAGAAATCATGAACTTAAAAATATGCAAATAATTTTACTATCTATAAAGAGGCTTGCTGTGAGGAAGGTACTGAAAAAAGTAACATCTCTTTTGGAAGCATTGCAAACTACAGACAAACTACAAATTACTTCCAAGGGAAATAGCTAGCAAAACAGTTCAGTCTATCTAAAAAATTTCTCCAATTAGTGTTTTTAGGATTATTCTGGCATTTGATAGGTTGTAGTTTTTACTGCTTCCATTTCTTTCAGCACTAAAATACTATACCATATATCCTAAATTGCCTCTCCCAATAAGTTTTGATTATTTATATTTTGAGACAATCAACAAGTGACAAAAAAGTAAATGTTACTGAAAATTAAATTACAAAAAGCTGCTGTGGAGGACCTAAATTATCTGCCACTCACGTATCTGCAACTAGGAGGAACTAATTTATTGTCTACATTAACAATAATGACTTTACAAATTGACTGTCTACTTTAACAGTACTTTATATTCCAGTAAACCCTTGCTCAGGAAGATGAAGTTGGTAATAACTTAATTGTTTCTTCAAGAAATTTTCCAGAAATCCATTTATCTCAATAACAGACTACTCATCTAGCTCTCTTCAGAATAAATACCCCTTTTCAGAACATTGGACTAGTCAACTCAGCTCATCAACAGACTAATTATTCTTCAAGACTTGCTTTGAAATCCCCACCTCACTGTGTCTACCAAACTATTTTATTATAAACTTTGTTCAACGCAATCAATCCACCATACCCCACATTGAAAGGTGGGCCTTAAGGCAGAACCCTGAAATCTCAATAACATCTCACCCTCCCTCTTTCAAGGAATTACAAGGCTATCAAGACAGAGGTCATCATTTCTAAGGTAATAAATAAACTGGGCTTTGCTTTATCAGTAGGTTATTTTGGTAGTCTCTTCAGGTATTCATGGAATCAGTAGTTGACAACATAAACTTTCAAATAACCTTACTTTATATTATAAAATGAATGTCATTATGTGTACCCATTATTCTCATTTATGCACTACATTTATAATGATAATAACTCCCTAAAAAACTTTTATTGGACTGAGTAGACAAATCTAACATAGAAGCTTAAAAAATAAATACTACATAAAAAAGGTAATCTTTATAGGACATAAATTATGCCATAAAACTGTTGTACTTTCCGCATGGTTTCAGTCTTGGGTTGTTTCATCTAGTCTTCTAGCTTCTATTATAACTATATTACGATATCCACCAAATGGTTTTAAGAAATCTGCTGTGAGGTTTTCCTTCTAAGTTTCATTTTATAATTTGCCTAACATTATTCACTTACTAGAGTGAGCAAAAGTCCTTGTCCTCATAGAAAGTGCACAGAGGTCTAGAAAGAAATAAAACAAAATAGAGTTACTTTGGCTAAGAGAGTTAAAATGGAGTCATGAGGCCATTAAGAAGGTTACTCTCAAGTAGGCCTTAGTCAGATATCACAAAAAGCTAAAGTATGCAAAGCCTCAAGCAACGGTGTTCCCCAAAACCCTAAGGACATTTGGATACCATAAACAAACCACAAGATAAAGAAATCAGTCATCTAACCTGAACTACATTTGGAGAACTCCTAATATCTACCAACCACAAGCAATTTATATAATCTTCTTTAAAGGGGTTCTTTAAAAACCCTTGCCCAGGGAAGCGGCCTTGGCCCAATGGATAGAGTGTCCACCCACCACATGGGAGGTCCCTGGTTCAAAGCCCAGGCCTCCTTGACCCGTGTGGAGCTGGCCCATGCGCACTGCTGATGTGCGCAAGGAGTGCCCTGCCATGCAGGGGTGTCCCCGATGTAGGGGAGCCCCATGCGCAAGGACAGTGCCCCATAAAGGAGAGCTGCCCAGTGTGAAAGAAAGTGCAGCCTGCCCAAGAATTGCACCACACACATGGAGAGCTGACACAACAAGATGATGCAACGAAAAAAAACACAGATTCCCAGTGATGCTGATAAGGATAGAAGCAGTCACAGAAAAACACACAGTGAATGGACACAGAGAACAGACAACTGGGGGAGGGAGGAGGGAGGGAGGAGGGAGGGGGGAGGGGAGAAAAATAAATAAAAAATAAATCTTTAAAAAAAAAACAAAAAAAACCTTGCCTGGAAGTGCCAGGATAGAACATAATTTGGGTTGCTACCTGAATCTGTGCTCCACAAATTGCAATTCTAAGATCCCAAATAAACACATTTGTTACCTTATGCTTTGTTTGTTATTTATCAGTTGGCATTATATGGTGTCAGAAATGGTATCTGAAGCAACCACTGACCTTACTCTGGAGCTACCATTGAACTTAAGCATGGTATGGGCAAGAGCCCCTCTCATTCTGTCACATTACCTATGGTTCCAGGTGAGTCTGCTCGTTCCAAATTTCTCTCTTTTTAAATATTTAAAAAATAATCACTTTTTTTTATTTTTGAAGAAGCTTTAGATTACATAAATTTTACTTAAAAAAATATAAGGGATTCCCATATCCCCCCTCTGTCCCCTCCCACACTTTCCCACATTAATAACATCCTTGATTAGTTGGTATATTTGTTACAGTTGATGAATCTATATTGCAACATTGCTACTAACCATGGGCTACAGCTTACATTATGGTTTACATTTTGTCCTGCACAATTTTGTAAGTTATGAAATACACAATGGCCTGTA
The DNA here is from genome assembly GCF_030445035.2 of Dasypus novemcinctus. Lineage (NCBI taxonomy): Eukaryota > Metazoa > Chordata > Mammalia > Cingulata > Dasypodidae > Dasypus > Dasypus novemcinctus. Next base: position 59,821,561 of record NC_080687.1, read on the forward strand.
TCCTCCACTGGTCATGCAGGACAAATCCAATGTCTCAAAAATGCCCTGATATTATACCTATTCTTCCCAAAATTCCCTCTTTTTGGTTGGGGTTCTGGTTGTCCCCTGAGTATCTTCTGGTAAAGGACATTTGAGCTTTGGTTCTTTGGTTTGGGCAGTTGGTAGCAGTCCTTTTTCATTTGCCCTTTTTGGTATACAAGAAAAATTTCCTTGACTGGTGAGTACTTGAATGGGACTTTAAAAAGTTCCAACTTCGGTTTTGAATTCTTTTTTAGAGGAGAGATATCTCCCTAACAATCAATTTGACATAAATATATTTTCTGACTGTGAGTAATCAGTTATGTTGATGGGCATGGGATGGGCACTTAAATGCTATTAGAGCAACCACCACCTTTTTATGAGAAGCTTTGTCTTCTGAAGAACAAGAGTCATATGAAAAGGTAAGGTGACGTGGATGGGCTAGATTAAGACAATGTCACCCACCACACTTAAGACAATTTCTGTGCAAACTAGGGATACCTTTTTTAAACTCCTTATTCTCACCCTTACCCTCCTTTTCTTGTTCTTTGCTATTTATCATCCTTTTTCTTAGCCATACAAAAAGCTGTTTGACCTAAAAAATCTATCAATTTGTTGGGTCTGTGCTAATTCAAACTCCAAAGAAGAGCCCAATTTATTAGCTGCACCCATAGGCACTTTATTTAGGTGGTTAAATCTTAGATCTTGGGGAGACTGGATAGTCACTATGTCTCTTCCATTGTTTCATCTCCCGAAAAACATCTGCAACTATCTCCCAGGTCACACTAATGCGCCCAACCCTTGATCTTGGAGCTTACACTTATCAAACTTATTTCTGAAATAGCCAAGCTAAGCCTAATTATAATTAATGCCTGAGTCACCCCCTGCAAACCTTCTTGTTTTTCCAATGTGACCCCTCCCTAGGTCAAACTTAGCAAATAAATTCACTACCGTCCCCCCCCCCCCCGGGTGTGGGACATGACTCCCAGGGATGATCCTCTTTGGTGGTGAGGGATTAATATTAAATGTTGATCAACGATGCTTTTGGAGAAAGATCTTCATCAAAAGGGGGAAATGTTTCCCCCAGCATGGGACATGACTCCTGGGGATGAGCCTCCCTGGTTCCGAGGGACTACAACCAAGTACCAACTGATGATGTAACTAGAAAATGACCTTGAATAAAAGGGTCAACTCAGACCAGCAGAATATCTCAATCTACATATAATACCAGGAGTTAAAAATGCTTTTTGACCTGAATAAAAGGGGGAAATGGAAAGGACAAATGAGTTTATATGGCTATGAGTCTCCAAAAAGAGCCAGGAGGTTATCAGAAGGGTTGCCCTTATGCACACCTCAGCAGAGTCCCAGAGACAGATAAAGTAGATACAACCCCGGGTACTGGTTCTCCTGAGGGCTACAGAGACCCACAAGTTCTATGGTCATGGCAGATGGAGTTCAGTGCCATGTCAGTTGGCCCTACTTTGGAGTTTGTGTTTCTGTGTGATGGAGTTGGACTCAGATGTGATCTTTGTTCACAAACCTCTCCTGTTACCTTTACTGGAACTGTAGTTGGTGCTGGGGTTTAATATATATCCAGGGGACCTGAATCTCTGGACTGACGATGTGATAGCCAGGCCCTGAGCCTCAACAGACTTCAGCTCCTACACTCTGGTTTATTGGACTTACCCCACTCAGCTAACATGAGTTGAAGAAGGTCAACCACCACACCAGGAAGCCAAGAGTGCCTACAACTGAAAGTAGGAGGATTGCATCCAGCATCCATGTGGAATCTAAGCCCCCTCTTGATATAGATGTGGAGTGGACACAACCATTCCAAGGTCCACAGGATGGAGGAATAGAGTATGGATTAGAGTGGATTTACTGATATTCTATTCATGAACTATTGTGATTAGTAATCAAAGAAAATGTGGCGTTGGTGTGGAGAAAGTGGCCATGGTGGCTGCGGGGGGTTGGGAATGGGAGGAAGAGATGAGATGTGGGGCATTTTCGGGACTTGGAGTTGTCCTGGTTTGTGCTGCAGGGACAGTTACCAGACATTGTATGTCCTCCCATGGCCCACTGGGTGGAAAGTGGGAGAGTGTGGGCTATGATCTGGACCATGAGGTGCAGCGATGCTCAGAGATGTGTTCACCAAATGCAATGAATGTCTCATGATGATGGAGGAGATTGTTGTTATGGGGGAAGGAGTGGGGTGAGGGGGTGGGGGTATATGGGGACCTCATATTTTTTAAACGTAATATTAAAAAATAAAGACAAAAAAAGGGGGGGAATGTAAAAAGAAATAAAACAAAATAGAGTTACTATTGCTAAAGAAATTGAAAATGGAGTCAAGCGGTCATTCTCGAGGTTACCCTTATGCAGGACTCAGTCAGATATCACAAAATGCCAAAGTATACAAAGCCTCAAGCAACAATGTTCTTAAAAACCATAAGGACATCAGAATACCATAACAAACTACAAGATAAAGAAATCAGTAAGCTATGGAAACCAAAGGACATTTGGAGCACCCCAAATATGTACCAACCACAAACAACACATAATCTTCTTTTTCTTTAACAACCCTTGCCTGGAGGTGTCAAGAGGGGACACAATTTGGGTTGCTACCTGAATATGTGCTCCCTGAACTGCAACCTAACACCCTAAATAAACCTTTGTTGCCTTGCAACTTAGACTATTTCTTGGTTGACAAAGACATTGCACTTACCCCATAACATAATTCATAGCTCAGTAAAAATTTTAGAGATTTTCTGATGTAACATAATAGCATGCAAATTGCAATTTATGTATTCATGTATGGAAGACTGATGGAGCAGGTCTATTCTTGGCTCTAGAATTTGAGGGACTAATAAATAACTCCCCTTTTTTCACCCAAGTTCTAAACTATTTCAGAAATAGATGAAGACAAAGGAATTTAAAAATAACAACTTTACTACTGATAAAGCTCTTGGAGGATGGGGCTTTAAGTCTATTAGCTCAGGAAACTTTACTGGCAATAGAGATAAATGATGCACCTCTCATTTTCAGGGCCTAGCCCTATAAACTTTCTAAGATGGGAGCAGCTGATCCTAAAAAGCATGAGGAGAAAGGGATTGAGTGATGTTCCTTCTGAATTTTATGAAGTTTTTTCTCCCAATCTTGCCAATCAGATGAGTTACTTTACCTCCCCTAGTAAGGCCTAAGTGAGGAGGTAGAGAAGACTGCAGGGTTTATTGCCAATAGACAAACTCCCTGTGCAGTCATAAAGCCAAGAGAAAAGAGACTGTCCCCAAACAAACATACATATAGGATGATTTGAGGAGTGACAATAGGCAACTACTTCTTGCTGTTTTTCTACAAATTATCTCTCCTGCTGTTTGAAGAAGATACCTCAAATCCCTGTCCTCATACATAGATTAAAAATAAGTTAGGGAAGCAAACTTGGCCCAGTGGTTAGGGCGTCCGTCTACCACATGGGAAGTCTGCGGTTCAAACCCCAGGCCTCCTTGACCCATGTGGAGCTGGCCCACACGCAGCGCTGATGCACGCAAGTAGTGCCCTGCCATGCAGGGGTGCCCCCTGCATAGGAGAGCCCCACACGCAAGGAGTGAGCCCTGTAAGGAGAGCCACCCAGCGCAAAAGAAAGTTCAACCTGCCCAGGAATGGTGCCGCACACACAGAGAGCTGACGCAGCAAGATGATGCAACAAAAAGAGACACAGATTCCCATGCCGCTCACAACAACAGAAGTGGACAAAAAAGAAGACACAGCAAATAGACACAGAGAACAGACAACCGGGGTGGGGGTAGGGGGTGAAGGGGAGAGAAATAAATAAATAAATCTTTTTAAAAAAAGTTAATATGCTCTGGAAATTTTCTGTTCACAAGAAAATATGTATTAAAAGCTAATTTCGTGAAGGCTGAAATCTTATACAAATGTAAAAAAAAAGAATTTATTTCAGTCATTAATTATTGAGAGAACCAGTAAGATGTTATAACTGGTTCAAATGAGAAGTCAAACCATCCAAGCATTTATATAGGCAATCAGGAATGCTGAAATGAATTTACAAATAGAGGCAAAATTGGTCAACATCCACTAAGTAATAATAAATTGCATCTCCACTGATAAAATTCATTTGCATCTCTACAGGCAAAAGTTATTTTCATTAATATCCATTTTCTGTTGCTTAGAGCTGTAAATCAGCTTAAAGACACTGACAGGCATAGATAATCCAGAAGGATAAACAGTATATCCAGTAATTTTCCTGTATATTTCAAAGCCTTTCACAATATTCTTTGACATATCCCATTTCTGAGAAAAAATAGTGAAGAGATATCTCTTAATCTATAGTCATATTAGCATATACTATTTCACAGTCCAAAAAAGGAGATGTGGGGCAGGGGGGAAGTACTTTCATTATTTTTCATAAACTACCATAATCCCTCTCTAGCTCCCATTTAGCCTAGTAAGAGCAGTAATTTTAGGATTAGATACAAACCATTTAGGATTGTGCCTGTCTTCTCACTCTGTCAGTGTTGAAATTCCAGGCAGAATTTACTGGGCATAAATTCTGTCAGTGAAGAGCATCTCAGGGCCTTTGGTCTTTGTCCTCCATTCATGCTATATTCACATTCCTATGGATTCAGAAATGACTATCCATTCCTACTGGTATCATCTGAGGTAAATTACCTGGCCTGGGGGCAGTAGGAGACTTCTCACTCTCTTCTCCCAATGGCAATCCTAGGAGAAGTTATATGACTCCTCCTCTGGTGTCCTTCAAAGTTATTGCTGATCCCATTAACTTTGTTCCCCGATTCCTCCAGGGTTTTGCTCTTGTAACCCAAAATCAAACATTTTGGACTTAAAAACATGTATCTATCTAAAAGCCCACTTATTGCCAGTCAAAAGGCTTGGCATTCAATATACTTTTCTTGCTTTATTTTCCAATTACTACTTTTTTGTTTTGTTTAGCCTTTTATTTTTCTTGTTATTTCCAATTACTACTTAAAAACTCAAGTGAGAAGCCCTGACTACAACACTTGAAAAGCTGCCCAATGTAATGGATACTTCTGTCATAAAAGAAGGTTTATGTACAAGGAAGTACATGACCTTATCATATGTACAAGTTTGCATCCAAATTATATATCCCATTTCCAAATCTTCAAATATTACTCATTTTTTATTCTTCATAGAATCTGACCTCAAAATATTTAGAACATGACCAATAAATGTATCAGATATTGAAAAAATTATAGAGGGAATAAATACTATGCTAATTTTTCAAAAACTTGCAGTAAAAGCCTATGCCCTTGTTAACTCTTGCAACGAGTATAATGGAGACAAATTAGGTCTGCAAACATGAAAGGGGAATTTTATCAATTCTGATTAAAAATCAGCTGTATTATTCTACATTATCCTCAGAAAAGAAAATAATTTTATTCCTATGTCAAAAATATTATTTCTAAGCTAGATTCATTTTTTTAGTAGTTTATGTTTGGAAACTTACCTGACTGCGGTCACCCCTCGGGCTGAAGCGTGGTTTGCTGGCCTGGCAGGGGAGCGGCCGCGGTAGGCCAAGCTGCTGCCCCCATAATAGGGTGGCTGGTCGGACTCACCGCCACCCCTGAAGGGAACTCGGCATGGGCGCAGAGTGCCCTCGTGTCTCCCCTTCTCGGCAGCCATGCTTCCGCGGCCGCCCCTCCTCCCGGATGGCGCCACACGATGCCTTGTGGGGCGGCACCCTTCTTCTTCTTTCTCCCTGCGCAGGCGCAGGGCGGAGAAATCCAGTCTGCCCTTTTCCCCTCCCCCGACAGCAGCAACAGCCAGGCGTGGGCGGAGAAATCCAGTCTGCCCTTTTCCCCTCCCCCGACAGCAGCAACAGCCAGGCGTGGGCGGAAAAATCCAGTCTGCCCTTTTCCCTCCCCGGACAGCAGCAACAGCCAGGCGTGGGCGGGAAACTCAAGTCTGCCCTCCACCCCAGCAACAGCAGCCACCAATCCCTAAACCCTGCCCCTTCCCCCAGCAACAGCGACAGCCAATCCCTAACCACCACCCCTTCCCCGTCCAGTACCGCCCACTGACCTTTTGCCAGCAACCAATCAGAACAGGGCGTGGCTTCGACCAATCAGCCTTCCCCAGCCCCTATAAAACTGTTGCCTCTCTCTCAATAAAGTGGACTTGCGTGTTTACCTTGTCTCCGCGGTAGTTCTTCTGCCGTGCGCCCTCCAGTCCTGAGAGCCCCCGACAAGGCCCTGGCCTCCCTTGTCCCCAGTTCGTCGCCTGCTTCTCCGGGCGACCCCTTCGTCGCCGGCTTCGTAGGGCGACCCCGTCAGCCGAACCGCGCAACCCCTGTGAGACCGACCCCTCGTCTGCTGCCGGACCAACCCCTCATCCCAAGTGGGACCGACCCTTCGTCCCAAGCGGGACCGACCCCTCGTCCAGAGCTGGACCGACCCCTCGTCCGCAGCCAGACCCCACCTCTACCGACCGAGCAAGCCGCCGCACCTGACTTAACTATGTTGATGTTAGTAGACCAAGCTTTGATTCTTAATATTAACTAGCAGCTATTTCTGACAATGGTAACCTCTATGAAGTATAAAAACTTCTCAGATTTCGAATAGCCATTATGTCTAAGGCAGTTTGGGTAAAACAGTTAAGGTAAAACAGGATGATGAAGTTTACAGTTTAAGGGAAGCAACAGCTGTTGGATATCTTGGGAAGGGAACTGAGTACAAAATACAAACTTCTGTTGACCATGCACGCAATCATAAGAGATAAATGACTCACTGAGAGGACTCACTTCATTTTCAAGTAAACTCTAGCTGTGGCTCCCCTACTACTGTGTTAAATATTTAAACTTACCTTTAAATATAGCTTAAGACTGGACATCAAAATTTAAGTTCTTGAAACCTCCTGGAGAGAAGACATTAAATGCTAATTTCCAAAAATAACTTTGTTAATTGCTTCAGTAAGACACAGATCTGGCAGCCCTTGAAAACAAATACTGCATGGATCACATCATCTAATTACTTTACACAAGCCATGGATGTGTTTTAATGGATCAAAACTGTAAAATTGTTAGAGGCACTACATAGTTTTGGGGGTATAAAGTTGCTTTGCTTATTATTTTTTGCTATTAATAATATTTTTATAACTCAGATAAGACTTGGAACTATACACAATATTATCATCAGGGAACTCTCAATTTTAAATTAAAAAGAAAAATAATGCAGTTATGATTAAACACTTTCAAAATATTTTCATTTTTCTATTTTTGTATTAGCTTTCTTCATTCTTAATTCATCCTTGAAAGCCTCCAGTCAAGAGAAAGAAAGACAACAGAATAGCAACAGAAGAAGAAATAAGGCCAACAGAGGAAGAAAAAAGGAAAGGAAATAAAATAGGAAGGAAGTAGATAAGTGGTTGATCCACTGGGATCACTGAATACGAGCAACAGTAACTGACTCCAGCAACTTTAGTAAAAAAATGAATTTGTTGGAAGCTAATGAGTAGTTCTCAGAATGATGGGTAAGGCTCAGAATCCAAAATTTGCAAAGGACATGAATGAGGGTAGAAACTAATGGGTACATTCTTCTAGATAGGATAGATCAGTTCCAATTAGTTCCCATCTTTCCATCACTATGCCCAGAATTCAAATATCAGAGATAGTTTGACTAAATTAGTTTGTGTTAATGCCCACCCTTGCCTAAGGAATAGACAGGTAGATTGCCCCCATCCGGTTCTGGACTTTACCCATCAGGGAAATGGAGGAAAGGTTGTCTTATTTCCTGACTACTCTGGCAAATACAGTGGGTTGGCTTAAACAACAGGAATTTTTTGTCTCACAGTTTCTGAGACTGGAAGGCTTGTTTCCTTCCAGGGTTAGTAGCGTTCCAGCTGATGAGCAATCCTTGGGTTCCTTGGTCTTCCTGCCACATGTTATGTCCTACCCTTTCTTTTCTAGGTTCCATTGACTTCCAGCTTCTGGCTCCTCCCCATGGCTTTTTCTCATTAAAAGTTGTCTAGTAATAGGATTGACCTATCCTGATTCAGTTGGTCACACCTTTACTAAAAATAGCATCCTACTTACTATGGGTTCACGCCCACTGGAATGAATTAAGATTAAGAACATTTTTTTTCCTGGGGAACATAACTCATTCTCCCATAGGAGTACCGCAGTCAGGAAAAAAAGGAAGTAAAAGACAATAGAATGAAGAAGTGGGAGTGAGGAGTAAGTAAGGAAGAACAATAAACCTGCGCAGGAGAGGTAGGGAGGGGGTTGATAATAACCAAAGAATAGGTAGAGACTGATGTCTCTTAGGAAACAGACATTTCTTTAGAGGTTTCTGAATACTAAGCTAGATAAATGACATGTCTTCTCATTTCAAAGTCCATCTTGAAACTGATTTATATGTGATGATTAATCCAGAGTATTGTATAAAGAAAATCCATCTGGTGTATCCAAGATGGCAGAGTAGGGAATGGCAGGCTGTACTCTTTCTCTAGAAACATGGGAATGTAGGCAGGCTTGACAGGCATAAGGGAAAACAGGGTGTCAGAGGGGTGATAAGAAAGGATAGCTGAAGAGGAAGTGGTTCAACTTGGCACTGGGTAAAAGGGAAACCAACCAGCCAGCCCTGGATAAGAAGGGAGCATATTATGTGGTCCAGGAGGAGAGGAAAACCACCTACTTGGCCTGGGGAAGGGAGAACCACACAACAAGTTATTGGAGTGATGGGAACTGCTGAGGAGCAATCCCACAGGTGGGCCTATACCTAGCCTGCTTAGGGTAGAGGGGAGCTAGGCAGCCCGCAGGGAGAACTGAGGGAAATTAGCTGGAGAGTTGTGGTTTATTTTCCTATTTCCTTTGTTTTTTTTTTCCTTCATCTGGGTACTGGCTGTGGGATGATTGATTGGCAGGTACCAGCAGCTAGAGAGCAGCATACCAGTGAGTCCAAGATGGCCTGAGAGGAAGACTTGTTTCTGCTTTTTTTTTTCAGCAGAGTGACTGATTGTCCAAAACTGGCAGCCTGACAGGAGGAGCCTAGCTCATACTGGTGGTCTGAGAGGGCGACCCAGATTTTTGTTGCTTTTTGTTTTGCTTTGTTTTGTTTTGTTTGTTTGTTTTTTCTTCTCCTCTTCTTTATTTTCAGTCCTTTTGTTTTTCTTTTCTTTCTTCTCTTCTCATTTCTCATCTTTCATTTTCCCCTTTTGTCTTTTTCTCTTTTCTTCCCTTATCTTTTATTTATTATTATTTTACCCTTTTTCTCTTTCCTTCCACTTTTCTGTTTTTCTTTTTTCTTTTCTTTTCTCTCTTCATTTCTTCCTTCCTTTCTGACTTAACTGTTTTGTCTTTCTTCTCTTCTCATTTATCTGGCATTTTATTTTTTTTCCTGATTTTAATCACCTTCTAAAATTTTTATTCCTGTTTACCATTTTTCCCTCTTATTATATGATTTTCTTTCCTTTTTGTTCTTTTTCCTTCCTTATTTTTATTTTTTAATTTTCTTTTTTCTCTTCTTTCTTCCCTTTTTTGGGGAGCTAATACTTTTTTCCATTGAGCACAGGCACTTACAAGGATATAGAATAAGTAGAAACAAGTGATTAAGAGATCTTCTAACACAAAACCAAACAAAAATAAAAGCCTAATTGAAAAGGAAACTAACCAACTGTATAAGCCCATCAAGATAAACAGATGCCTAGACATCAGCAAAAAAATTACAAGCCATATTAAGAAAGAGGATGTCATGGCCCAGTCTAGTGAATAAACTAAAATGCAGGAGGAGATGCACAACATGGAACAACTAATCAAGGACATCCAAACAAATATCCTTAGTCAACTCAATGAAATGAATGAAGCTATAAAGGATATTAAGAAGACAATGGGGGAACTAACAGAAGAAATTATAAACATATAAAAAGATAATAGATCTTACAGTGATGAAAGACACAATTCAAGAAATTAAAAATAAACTAGAAGGGCATGGCAGATTTGAACATGCCAAGGAAATAATCAGTGACATAGAAGACAGGACATCCAAAATTGCACAGATAGACAAAAAAAGGGGGAAAAAAGGAAAACATTCAGCATGGACTCAGGGAATTGAATGACAACATGAAACACACAAACATACACATTCTGGGCATCACAGAGGGAGAAGAGAAAGGAAAGGCAGCAGTAGGAGTATTTGAGGAAATAATGGTTAAAACATGGATATGCATGTCCAGAAAACACACTGTATTCAAAGCACAATAATTCCTAGCAGAACTATCCTGACCCATATTTATCAGATTGTCAAAAGCTCAAGCAAAGACAGAATCCTTAAAGCAGCAAGAGAAAAGAGATCCATCACATATAAGGGAAGCTTGATAAGATTAAATGCTGATTTCTCATCTGAAACCATGGAAATAAGAAAGCTGTGGTATAACATAGTTTACGTGCTGAAAGAAAAATAAAAACTTCCAGCCAAGAATTCTGTATCTAGCAAAATTGCCTTACAAAAGTGAGGAAATGAGGGAGAGTTCAAAATATTCACAGACAGACAGAAATTGAGAGAATTTGTCAAAGAGTCCTATCTTTCAAGAGATAATAAAGGGAGTACTGCCGGTAGAGGAAAGAGAGAAATGGAGGAGAGTGCAGAAAAGAAACTTATTGGTATCAATAACTAAAAGGATAAACAGATAAAAATAAAATATGACATATATAAAACTAAAGAAAAAATGGCTAAAGTAAGTACTGCCTTTAAAGCAATAATATTGAATGTTGATGAATTAAACTCTACAATCAAAAGACTCAGATTGGCATAATAGATAAGGAAATATGACCCATATATATATATATTGTCTACAAGAAACTCACCTTAGACCAAGGGACACAAGCAAATTGCAAGTGAAATGTTGGGGGAAAATTTTACATGCAAAGGTAACCAAAAAAAGGCAGGAGTAGCTATAATAATACTGGGCAAAATAGACTTTAAATGCAAAACTGTTTTAAGAGACAAAAAAAAAAGGCAGTATATATTAACAAATGGGGTACTTCACAAAGAAGAAAGAACAATCATAAATATTTATGCACCTAACCAGGAAGCCTCAAAATACATAGGTAAATATTGTCAAAATTAAGGGGAGAAATAGATACTTCTACAATTATAGTGGAGCACTTCAATATGCCATTATCACCATTATACAAAACATCTTGACAGAGGCTCAATAAAGAAACAGAGACTTTGAATAATACATTAGAAGAATTAGACTTAATGGCCATATACAGAACATTGAACACAAAAGCAGCAGATACATCCTTTTCGAGTGCTCATGGATCATTCTCTAAGATAGATCACATACTACAACATAGAGCAAGTCTCAAAGAATTTAGAAAGTTGAAATTATGCAGAGCACTTTCTCTAACCACAATGGAATGAAGCCAAAAATCAGTAAAGGATGGAGAACTAGAATAGGTACAAATATATGGAAATTAAACAACGTACTCTTAAACAACCATTGAAGCAAGGAGGAAATTGCCAGAGAAATCAGTAAGTATTGTGAAATGAATGAAACTGAAAACACAATGTATCTAAATTTATGGGCTGCAGCTAAATTGAGAGGGAAATATGTAGCCACAAATGCCTACATTAAAAAAGAAGAAAGAGATTAAACCAAAGACCTAACTGCACAACTGGAGGAACTAGAAAAAGAAAAACTAATCCCAAAGCAAGCAGAATGAAGAAAATAACAAAAATTAGAGCAGAACTAAATGAAATTGAGAATTTAAAAAAATATTAGAATTAACGAAACCAAAAGCTGGTTTTTGAGAAGATTAAGAAAACTGGCAAACCCTTAGCTAGAATTAAAAAGATAACAAGAGAGAAGATGCAAACAAATAAAATCAGAAATGAGAAAGGGGATATCACCACTGACCCCACAAAAATAGAGTATCATAAGAACTTACCTTGAAAACTTGTATGCCAACCAGGACAATTTAGGTGAAATTGGTGAATTTCTAGAAACACACAAGTGAACTACATTGCTGAAAGAAGAAATAAAAGAATGCAGCAAACCAATCACAGTAGTGAGATTGAACAAATCATCAAAAACCTCCCAACCAAGAAAAGCCCAGGACCAGATAGCTTCACAGATGAATTCTACCAGTCATTACTGAAAGAACCAACTGATTCTGCTCAAACTCTTCCAAAAAATTGAAGAGGAGAGAACATTATCAAACTCATTCTATGTTGCCAACGTCATGCTAGTTCCAGAGTCACATAAAGACACCACAAGAAAAGAAGACTATAGACCAATCCCTCTAATGAGTTTAGATGCTAAAATTCTCAACAAAATACTTGCTAATCAAATTGAACAACCCATAAATCAAATTATACACCATTATTAAGTGGGTTTCATCGCGAGTATGCAAGGGTGGTTCAACATAAGAAATCACTAAGCAAAAGAAAAAAAATCACATGGTCATCTCTGTCAACACAGAAAAGGCATTCAGTAAAATATAGCACCCTTTCTTGATAAAAACACTTCAAAAGATAGGATTAGAAGGAAACTTCCCCAACATGATACAGAGCATATACGAAAAATCCACAGCTAACATCAAACTCGCTAGTGAAAGACTAAACACTTTCCTTTTATTATCTGACACAAGACAAGGATGCCCACTATCACCACTCTTATTTAACATTGTATTAGAAGTACTTGCTTGAACTCTTTGGCAAGAAAAAGAAATAAAATTCATCCAAATTGGAAAGGAAGAAGTAAAACTTTCATTATTTTCAGATGACATGATCTTATATATAGAAAGTCACAAAAAAAGCTACAACAACTTCTAGAGCTGATAAATGATCAGTAAAGTGGTGAGATATAAGATCAACGTACAAAAATCAGTAGTGTTTCTGTACACTAATAATGAGCAATCTGATGAGGAAATCAGGAAAAAAAACAATTCACTTACAATAGCAACTAAAAGAATTAAATATCTAGGCATAAACCAAATTAAGGTTGAAAAGGAATTGTACCCAGGAAAAACAACACAGCATTGCTGAAGGAAATCAAATAAGACCTAAATAAATAGAAGAATATTCCATGTTCATGGATTGAAAGACAAAATATCAAGATGTCTATCCTACTCAAATTGATTTACAAATTCAATGCAATCCCAATAAAAGTTCCAATAGCATTTTTTGCCAAACTGGAAAAACCAATTATCAAATTTATTTGAAAATGTAAGGGGCTCCAAATAGCCAAAAATATCTTGAAAGGAAACGAAAAATTGGAGGAATCACATTATCTAATATTAAAGCATACTACAACCTTTAATACCCCTTTTTTTTAACTTTATTTCAGTTTTTCTAAATTATTATGTATTTTATTTCTAGTGTTTAAACCTATCATTACTATTTCATTTTCCTATTAATTGAATTTGGCAATATATTAGGCTTCATTTTTTAAGAAGTTTTGGATCACAGACGGGTTCAACTATGGCAGGGGAGGAGCATTGGTGTGGGTGTCATTGATGGGGGATGCATGAGAAGGAGTTCACCTGGGCATGCATATAGGATATATAAATATGTTTGCATGTTCATTGGGTATTGACACAGCAGGTAGAGATTCACACAATAACTGACAGAGTGCTGGGTTCCCATCCTGGAGCACTCTGCTGCATTCCCCAGTGGAACAGCAACAATCCCCCAAGTGCAAGGGCAATGAACAGTGAAAAAGGGTGGTCCAATAAGCATATTGATGACTATGCTTATGAGTCTGTTGCACTTGGAATTTCAACTTGGCCTACTGTTGCATGGTGCCTAAGAGTTACCTCCTGAGAGCTTCCATGTTACTCAAGTGTGGCCACTCTCTAAGGCAAACTCAGCATATAAATGCATTACCTTCCCCCCCAGCATGGGACATGACTCCCAGGAATGAGCCTCTCTGGCACTAAGTGATTACTTCCAAGCACCAGCTGGTGATACAACTAGAAGAAGACCTTGAATAAAAGGGGGAAATGGTAAAGACAGATGAGTTTATATGGCTAAGAGACTTCAAAATGAGTCAAGAGGTCATCAGAGAGGTTGCACTTATGCATATCTCAGCAGGATCTCAGAGACAGCCAAAGTAGATACAAAGCCAGGTAGTGGTGCTCCTGAGGGTTATGGAGACACCTAGGTCCTGTGGTCATGGCAGATGACTCCAGAGTTCATTGCCTTGTCAATTGACCCTACTTTGGTATTTGTGCCCCTGAGTGTGATAGAGTTGGACTCAGATGTGACTTCTCTCTACATTCCTCTTCTGTCGCTTTTATTGACCCTGTGGATGATGCTGAGGTTGGTGTATGCCCAGGAGACTTGAATCTCTGGGCTGTCCATGTCCCAGCTGGGTCCTGAGCCTCAGCAGTGTTGCAGCACCTACTCTCTAGTTTGTTGGACTTACCCAGGTCAGCTGACAAGGAGGTGAGGATGGACAACCACTAAACCAAGGAACCGAGAGAGTCTGTAGTTGCGGGTATGAGAGTCCCATCCATCAGCCATGTGGGATCAAAGGCCCCTCTCAGTTGAGAGGTGGAGTGGGCACCACTCCTGTGCCCTCAGGATGGAGGAATAAAATACCAAGTAGTGTGGACTTACTTGTATTCTACTATAGAATTATTGTGACTCTAGCAATGGAAGAAATCATACCATAGACATGGAAACAGTGGCCAAAGGAGTTGCTGAGGGCAGGGAGAAGGTAAAGGAGGTGTGATATGGGGGCATTTTGGGGACTTGGACTTGTCTTGAATGATATTGCAGAGACAGATGCAGGGCATTCTATATCCTGCCATAACCCACTGAATGGACTGGGAGAGAGTATAAACTACAATGCAAACTATAATCTGTGCTGTGTAGCAGTGCTCCAAAATATATTAATCAATTGCAATGAATGTACCACAGTAATGAAAGAAGTTGCTGATATGGGAAAAGTGGGGAGGTGTGAGGTGTGGAATGTGTCATATGGGAGCCTCTTGTATTTTTTAATATAATATTTTGTGTGATCTATGTATCTTTTAAACATAAATAAAAAATATATTTTTAAAAAAGCATACTACAAAGCTACAGTGGTCAAAAATGCATGGTATTGGCACAAAGATAAACACACTGATCAATGGAACCAGACTGAGAGTTCAGATACAGACCCATGCATATTCAGCCAACTGATATTTGACAAGGCCACTAAGCCCATTCATCTGGGAAAGGAAAAAAAATACATGTGAAAAAGATGCTCAACATCATGAGCCATTAGGAAATACAAATGAAAACCACAGGGGGATACCATATCATACCCACTAGAACGATCACTAATTTTTTTAAAAAATGGAAAATAACAAGTATTGGAGAGTATATGGAGGCATAGGACAGTCATGCATTATTCATAGGAATTTAAAATGGTGCAGACACAGTAGAAAAGAGTTTGGCAATGCCTTAGAAAGTTAAGTATAGAATTATCATGTTACTTGGCAGTTCCACTTCTAGGTATATAGCCAAAAAAAAAAAAAAAATTGAAAGCAGGGACATGAACAGATTTATGCACACCCACATTCATCATGGCATTATTCGCAATTGCCAAAAGGTGGGAGAAGCACCATCAATGGACAAATGGATAAACAAAATGTGGTTTATACATATGATGGAATATTAGTCAACTGTAAGAAGGAATGAAGTATTGACACATGGGACAACATGGATGAATCTCAAAGACCTTATGTTTAGTGAAGCCAGTCATTGCATGATCTCACTGATATGAAATTAAGGATATCAAGCAGACTCAGAGAGAGAGAGTCTGAAAGATAGGTTACTAGGAGATAGAAAGGGAGTAGAAAGTGGTGAGCTGTTACTCAATCTCAGAAGAATCTATGATTAGGTGGATGGGGAGAGTTGGCAGTGGACAGGCGTAATGGTGGTGTGGCAATGTGAATGGGGTCAATGATGATGGAGTGTGAGTGTGAGTGGGGTTGTGGGGTGGATTGCGTTATCCATAGAGCTGGGGGGAGGACTGGAGGAAGGAACAGATGAACTCTGGGGAAGTTGAAGTCTGTGATTGAGAATACAACTGTGGGAGTGTTCTTTTGGCAAATATGGAGGGAAGGGTCAATGTTGCACAGTATTGGTCAATGGAGGGGTTGTTTGGGGAAGTGTACATCTGGGTCATGCCTCTATGGAATGTGAATGTGTTCAAGTGATCATAACACTCTACCTCAATGGGGGGAAACCCATGCAATAACCAAAAAATATATAAAATTCCCATCCTAATGAGTCCTGTTATGTTTTCTAATAGAGTGGCATGAATCTCTAGAGTACATAGACAGTGCATAATAGAAGAAAACATACCAATATGCCAGGCCCTTGATATTAATGCTTGCACTTATGAGCCTTATTCTTGCAAAATTGCAACTTAGGGAAGCGGCTGTGGCTCAACCTGTTAAGCTCCCATCTACCATATAGGAGGCCCTGGATTCATGTTCTGGGACCTCCTTATGAAGGCAGACTTGTCTGCATGCTGCTGAGAGCCTCCCAGCCCACAAGCACTGCAGAGTGCCACCCAGCCAGCAAGCACCACAGAAAGCTGACTCAGCAAGGTGATGCAACAAAAAGGGAGATGAGCAAAAAACTCAGAAGAGTGCAGTGATGGACATAGAAAGCAGACAGCAAGTGAGGCACAAGAGGGGGTGGGGAAATAAAATAAATACAGACACAGAAGAATGCATGGCAAATGGACATAGAATAGACATAGACAGCATGCAAAAAGCTGCAAGGGGTGATTAAAAAATAAATTTAAAAATTTAAAAAATTTTTAAAAATTGAAACTTAACCTAATAATATCTATTGCCTAAGAGTTACCTCCTGAACACCTCCTTGTTACGCAAATGTGGCCTCTCTCCAAACCAAACTCAGCAAATAAACTTACTACCTTCAGCCTGGCATGGAATGTGACTCCCAGGGATGAACCTCCCTGGCACTGAGGAATTATTACCAAGCACAAATCAGCAATGCATTTGGAAAAAGACCTTGACCAAAAGGGGGAAAAATAAATACAAAATAGTTTGCATGGCCAAGAGATTTCAAAGTGAGTCAGGAGGTCATTCCAGAGATTACACTTATGAACATCTCAGGCAGATCTCATTGGCTGCCACAGTAAGCAGAGGCTCAAACAAGGGTGTTCCCAAGGGCTCTACAGACATGTGGACACTATTGGCAAGGCACATAACCCCTTTAAATCAATACCCCATCTTTGGGCCTTTCTTGACAATATATGATAAACTATTTCCTCAATGTAGCAGAGTTAGACTCATAATTTCCCTACACATCATTCTTCTACCACTTTTATTTGAACTTATAATTAACACTATACCCATTAAATATAGATCCTAGAGACTTAAATCTCCAGTCTGTTCTTTTACCAGTTGAACCCTAAATCTCAGCAGAGTTGCAGCCAACACCTACTCTCCAGGAAAATTAACAAAATGATGATGATAGACAACTCTCATCCCCAAAAGCAGAGTGTCTACAACTGCAATCAATAGTTTGTTCCATCTGCCCTATAAGATCTAGGCGTCCTCTGAATCTGAGGCAAAGTAGGCATCACTATCACAAAATACTCAAGACTGAGGAATGAACAAGCATAAGAAGGGGATGCAAAAATGGACCAAACTAGATTTATTGTTATTGTAGTTATGGAAGAACTTTTAACCTTGATATAAAGATAGTGAATACCAGAGGTTCTGAGAGGAGAGGGAAGGAAGAATAGGTGGACTATAGAACACTTCTGGGGCACTGGAATTGTTCTGCATGATATTGCAATGACAGATACAGGCCATAATACATTTCGTCAAAACCTATAAAATTGTACAATGCAAAGTGTAAACCTAATGTAAACTGTGCTTACATAGTCCATGGTTAGTAGCAATGCTTCAATTTTTTTCATCAATTGTAATAAATGTACCACGCTAATGTAAGATATTGTTAATAAGGGAAAATGTGAGAAGGGGAGGAGATGGGAGATATACAGGAATTCTGTATTTTCAATGTAATTTTTCTGCAATCTAAAACTTCATTAAAAATAAAGTTAATAAATAAAAATACAAACATCAGAAAGAACATCTATCTAAATTTTGTTATGTTTTAAACAAATGCACTTCTGTTTTGTTCATTTAAATACAATAATTGAACTAAATGCAAACAAATTCAGAGCTTCTAGATCTCTGCCAGAAAGAATTTTATTAATAGCTCTCTGATGGTTAGGCTAATGTGTCAACTCAACCAGGTAATGGTGCCCAGTTGTTTGGTCAAGCAAGCACTAGGCTCATTGTAATATAAGGGCATTTCAAGGACTTTAATCTTCACTGAATTCATTGCATATATGGCTGATTATATCTACAATCAACTGAGATTGTGATCAGCAATGGGCAATGCCTCATCCAATTAGTTGACAGCCTTAAAAGGGAAAGTGATTTCAACATATTGAGAGAGAATTCCCATCTCTACTTCAGACAGCCAGTGTCTCCTGGGGAACTCATCAAGGATCTCATTGGAGGCCTTGGTTTGAAGCCTGCCCTATGGAATTTGGACTTGTGCATCCCTACAGTTATGTGAGACAGTTTTATAAATTCTGATACTATTTACTTTTATCTCCTCTTGGTTCAGTTTCCCTAGAAAACCCTGACTATTATAAAGTCATTTAATAATTTGCCAATAAATTGTTTTAGGAGAATAATTTAATGTATTAAAAACAATTCTACTAGCACTCTTCTTTGTATTTTTTATTCATTTTTAAAATGATCATGCTAAGGTAAATTCCAACTCAACCTGAATGCAATTTTCATGCAGTTAGAATTAGTAAGGTCCAAATATAAAAGGTTTTATGTTATCTTATTATGTTACTAACTCTACTAAAATTATATTAAAACTCTTATTTTAACATAGCTTTTAATATTTCCAGAGACAATCCCAAATATTCGACTCTTTTTAAAAGTTTAGCTTCAAAAATATGAATCTTGGAAAAGAAAATTTCATAACACAGGACCAGAATAATAAGACATGAGAAGGAAATTTCGTTTGAAGCAATTCATATAATTAATGTCATTCATTGTAGTTTCCTCATTGCTAAAGCAAATACCATGCAATAGTTTGGCTTAAACAATGGAAATCTATTGGCTCATGGTTTTGAGCCTGGAAAGAGTCCAAAATTAAGTTATCATCAAGGTGATGCTTTCCTGTAGAAAACTGTAGCATTCTGGGGCTAGCTGCTGGCAATCCTTGGTCCTTGGCATTTCTGTCACATGGCAAAGCACATGGTAGACTATTCTGGCTTCTCCCTTCTCTTCTGGGTTCCATTGACTTCCCTATAAAGCCTTCAGGAAAACTATTAAGACACATCTTGAGTCAGTTGGGCCACACTCTAACTGCTTGACCTCAACAAAATGGCCTATTTACAATGGGGTCACACCCATAGAAATGGATTAAATTTAAGAAGAAGTTTTCTGGGGTACATAGCTCCACTACATCATTCAAAGAAGATCTACTTCAACAAAGGATATATGGGTATTCTAGAAAGCTAAAGTAACAGAGGCTACAAGTGACCATCTGGTTATGAACCTGCCACTTCTACTTCCCAATTATGTGACCTTATTAAGTTACTTAATCTCTCTATGCCTCCGTTTGCTTGCCTATAAAATAGGAATAATATCTCTTTCCTCATAGGTTTATTACATAATAAGTCATCATTAGTTATTAACATTAGTGTTGTTTTGCATAAATAATGGTACATTATCTGAACAAAATAATGGAAAAATGACATCACTCCAGATATGAGGTAAAGATGTTCTGAACTATAGAATTTCATTTCTTAAACCTAGTCAATTAATATTTATTACTGAGGTCATTATATAAAATGAAGTCTAAGCACACCAAAGTATCAGGGTAAACTTCCCATCCAGTTCTTCTAATCTTGAATCTAGCAGATGGTGCTAAAATAAACAATGATGGCAGTGACAGGCCTTCCTCTGTATAGCCTGTTTCCATTTAGTCATCCAAATGTGGTTATATGATTTGCTTCCTGGTGGGAACTGAAAACACTCGGGACGGCCTTCCTATTCATTCTATCCATGCTCAGCGATTGTGCTGAATATTTCTGACAACGCAGTCCGTCTCTATTCTCATTCCTAACTGCTATCTCTTTGAAAACTTCCAATTTCAAGGCACTGCAGTGAGATGGCACACACTAAATACTCTACTCAAAAGCAACAACCACACATGAGTGATCCTTCTTGGTGGGCAGCTATTTGTTGAGCCCTATTTCACTATCCCATTAGGCATTCTGGGTCAAGAGCTTACAAAAATGTTTGAGATCTGAAAAAAAATTTATGTATTCCAAAACTTGAGATGAAAAGCCAAAGTTGAAGTAATAAACACTTAAATAAATGTCCATACAACTTATTAAATTTTATAATTGTTCAAGTTTTACACATAACGATTTCATTACATTTGCAAAAACTTGCAGAGTAGGTTTTCATACTTCACGTAACTTTCTGGCTATGCACAACAACTGCCAAGAAATAATAGCCAATCATAAATTAAATGTGTTATTTAGAGCCAAATAATTTAAACTCTGAAAGTTTTTACAACAAAAATAATTATTTTAGCATGGGATGTGGGTGCATTAAATTATGTTTGCTCAGACATTACAAGGGAACTCTAAAAGTAAAATGTTTATGAACCACTAAGGTCTGTTTGTTCAGGCCTGTAGGCTTTGGGAATACAAGATGAACAAGATATTTCCTGTCCACCAAGTGACCACCAAGTCTAACAAAAGCAACTCAAAGAAACAGTGAAGGCTTCTACAACAGGTAAATACAGGGCCTGTGACTGTACATGAGAATCAACCTCACACACACATGCACACACACACATACACATTCGTGGGTGGTGGACAGCATTATCCTCAACTGACACCTACATTGAGCTACAATCTCATTTTTTAAAAACTAACTTTTTGAAAGTTGAATGTAGTTTGGGGATATTGAATTGATATTAATATGAATATGAGTCAAATACACAAAATCATAAAGTTTACAGGCTAGAGTAGCAGTTCTCCATAATTCTCTGTCATTCCAAAACACATAAATGGGGAGCATCATGTATTTTATTCTTTCATCAACTAATATATTGCATTCCTACTATGTGAAACAAGTCTGTTCTAGGTACAATGAATACCTATTTGATACTCTTCCACGATTTTGAGGGTGTTTCTGCGAAATTTAGAGAATAAAGCTAATAGATCTGCAGACATCTTTTTTAAAGATGATATTCACAAAGTCATGTTAAGGGTACGTATGAAAATTAACCATGAATTAGTTACTTGCTTTCCAAAGTCTGTAAGCATAGGTAAAATCAGCTGTAAATCGTATTCAAGTTCTAAAACTTTCTCTTCATTCAATAAAACAAGAAAAAACTATGAGTGATAGAACATTAAGTTTTTTAATTATAAATAAGTTCCAAACATCTATATTAAACTCTTAGCAACACATCATTCGAGACACAAGAGCACTTTTTCTCCTGCTCTGAACCCCAAGAATGATAACTATCAGGTTAGAGCCTAATGTTGACAGGTTATCAGAATAAGAGGTAGGAGGATGCAGATCTATCTAGTCCCACAGGTCTGTAGCTACTTGAGCCTGAAGCGTCCCTAAGCTCTAAGCAATACTTACCACTCAGGAACACTGGGGAAGGGAAGGTTCCATCTACAAGGAAGGAAGGGGAGTAAGAAAACTACAGCAAAAGAAAAGGGAAAAATTGGAGAAAGAAGAAAGGAAAAGGAAAGAAGCCGAGGGAGAAGAAGAAAAGAGACAGAAAAAAGTAAGAGATGTGGGCATTAGAGAATTTTTGGAAACTCGGTGGTTCTGCAGTTTATACAGCCTGCCCACCCCCACCCCCCCTCTTCCCTCCACTGCTAATAACACAATTGGGAACCATGGGCAAAGAAGTAATAAATATTATCTTGACTGTCCAAAATTGTGTAGATGTTGTGAGAATAAACAAGGTAATAATTTTATAAATGCACTGAGTTCCTGGTCAGTAGTAAACCTGAAACCATTTTCCTCACCATTCTTTATTAATTTATTTAACAGAGTGATAAAAGTATTATCTTTGGGAGTGGTGCTGTTTGATATAGCGAGTCACATCTTCCAGCCCAGCAATCATCACGGATTGCAGGTTTAGTGTAGTTTTCTACATGCAATACTTGGCAGTCAAGAAAGCAAATGCATTAAGTCAAAACAATAGGTTCATTAATCCCCTGAATAAATGAATATTAGACTCAGTATTCTAGATGGACAGGACTTCACAGAATATTTGCTATATTTGGCTTGGAAAGAAGTGACTGGAAATGAATCTTCAACTGGCAAGAGAGAGGGAGATTCCGTTTTCTTTGCCAATGTTCCATTGTCATTTTGAGATGGTAAAAAGACACACTGGGACTTCATTAGCTTTCCAAAAGAAGTTCAAGAATAACCAGAAGGGATATTTATTTAGAATTAAACATTAATAATATATTCTGCAAGGAAACAGATGCAAAATAAGCTAATAAGTCCAATCAAAACTAATTATTTAGTAGGCAAAACCTCAAAACCACTTTGCAAGATATATCCACACATCAGCAGGCATTTGTCCCGGAACCACTGGAGCCCCTAAGGATCATCCCATGTTTCTGTTGGCAGATCGTCCAAAGAACTGACTATGTTGTGTCTTATCATCTTCAGGCTTCTTTCTGTTAAATAATTTTAAATGTTTGACAAGAGCATTCATTATAAAACTATCCTTCCACGGATTAGATTCTTGAAACAGACCATTAACGCTGGCCTTTGTCAGTGATTCAGCCCACATTAACGAAAGAAAGCTTTTTACTGACAGACTCTGTACTTAAGGGTCTTCTAAAGGGAACACTAAGCGCTTTGTTATTGCTCCTTCATACGTTATTAACAGAGGTTTTACTGAGGGAAAGGGGGTCGTTTCTTTCCCCTAGCAATTTCTCTCTCTCTCTCTCTTTCTCCCTCCTCTTTTTTTTTCACACTATTTTCTATCTTTATCATGCTAAGACAGTAGTCCAGTAAAATTGCCAGGAGATTAATGACTTGATTCTTAATTAGATGGAAAGAAGTCATCTAACAAAATGGTTTCTTTTTCAAGTTTAATTGGACCATGGCACACCTACCAAAAACTTCTGGCCAAATTACTGCCAGAAAAAGAACACTCTAAGCCACAGAAAGTGAGAATTTGGCCCTACATTAATTTTTCCTTACATATTAGATCAAACCTAAGAGACCGGATTCTTGGGCCAACTCTACTATTTACTGAGCATTTATTACCATAGTGAAGTGTGACCCTTGGTTTGCAATTTGCTTTCAGGAACTTTTGTTTCTAATTAAAAATAACCTTATCTCTTATCATCTGTTGCTCAGAGTTCTCTAACTTATTTCATTCTCCACCTCAGTTTCCAAACAACATAAACTGCACAAAGAAATTTTAATAGCTCTTCATGGTCCTCAGAAAATCTTCCCTCTTTCACAGGATTCTACTGTGCCTAAGCTGAAATTTGGTTATGTATTGTAACTCATTTTCCCTTACATTCAAATATAGAAGCAGAGTAAGAGTGAAGTTTACTTTCTCTGAATCAAATGCTTTATTATTGAACCTCTTTCCACCTTGAAGAGATATTATATAGCCAATATGATACAGACATAAAATAATTAATGGCCCCAATGAAACAAGTGAAATTTATAAATGGTTGTTAAATGAAAAAGTCATTTAAAGTAGGACATATATGTGAGTGTAAACACAAATACAGACACACCTTTTATTTTATTTAATAATGTTGTACAACTGTTTTCCAGTTTTTTGACATACAACTAAGGTCTTTTGAATTTGAATTTGCTAATTGCACCTATTCATTGCACAATTTTCATAAGGAAATCAGGATTTGTAAAATAAAGTCTTTTTAGTGAAACTAGAATGTACAAAGCCTGGCAAAGTAAACTTGAATGAAGATTTAAAATTTTTCCCAATATTTTACAAATATTTCACCCACCTCTTACCCAATATCATTTTTAAAATTACTCTCTTTGTGGCATCTTTCCAATGAACAAAGATTTTTCACAGAAAATCTTTCTTTTCACAATTCACCAGTTTAACATTTTAATTAAGTTATCCAATTACAATAACAAAGTATATCTGGAATAAACAACTTGAGGAATTTACGGAACTGACTCTTGGATTGGAACAGAAGTGGGTGGGTGTAAGAAGCCGAGAGTACCCTGCTGGCTGTGAGAGCTTAATACACCATGAGCAATGATCAGCATTTACCAAGGTATTAAAGAGTGGCAGCTGAACCAGAAAGTTATTTAAGCGGAAGTCGATTAAGCAGTAAAGACATTTGGAATGCATTGCAAAAATACAAGTGTAGTGTTTAAAAAACAACTATTTTCAGTTGAGTCTGCAATTAGAAAGAAAGTCCTTGTTTTCAGAGAAGAATGTTGAAAACACCCTCTCTACTCCAACAGCATGCAGACGACACCTCACAAAGGAAACAGGTAAAGAAAAGACACAGTGCTCGCTTCGGCAGCACATATACTAAAATTGGAACAATATAGAGAAGATTAGCATGGCCCCTGTGCAAGGATGATACACAAATTCGTGAAGTGTCCCATATTTTTGGAGTTGTCCTGGATGGTGCTGTGGGGACAGTTACCAGACATTGCAGGTCCTCCCATGGCCCATTGGGTGGACTGTGGGAGAGTGTGGGCTATGGTGTGGACCATTGACCATGAGGTGCAGTGGTGCTCAGAGATGTATTCACCAAGTGCAATGAATGTCTCATGATGATAGAGGAGGTTGTTGTTATGGGGGGAGGAGTGGAGTAAGGGGGGTGGGGTTATAAGGGGGGACCTCATATTTTTTTTAGTGTAACATTAAAAAAATAAATAAAGACAAAAAAAGGGTAAATCTTAAAAAAAAAAAAAAAAGCTGTTCAAAAACCAAAATAAAAAAATAAAAAAAGAAAGATAGGAAAAGACACAGGCACAGGGCCAAGACATCCAGTCTGAGAGATGGACAGGAAACTACGGTAGTGAGCAATCATTCCTGGTACCCAAAAAAAATTCCAACTAGAGAAATTTAGAATATATTAGAAAGAAGTAACCATCCATGGGAATCAACTATTAAATATTCTACCTGCTTTAGGGGATTTTGCACGTTCAAGATATCAAAGAATCAGAATAATCAGCAACACATAAAAAGAACTGTGCAAGATGACCAAGTGGGACTTATCCTAGGTTGCAAAGAAGGTTAAATTTGAAAGTCAATTCATGCAACATAACATATTAATTGAATAAAGGAAAAATCATATTATCCTCTCAAAAGAAATAAGGAACATCTGACAAATTCCAATGCTAATTTATGATAAAAATTTGTAACAAAGTAGAATGGAAAGAAGCCTTCTCATCTTGATAAAGGGCATCTGCAAAAAGCCTACATGTAACACCAAATTTACTGGTAATAGAGAAATGCTTTCCCTCTAAGATGCAAAACAAGGCAAGTTTTTCTGCTCTCACCATTTCTATTCAACATTGCCCTCTAGCCACAGCAGGTAGGCAAGACAAATAAATTGAATATATATAGATATATCTTATATATCTATATATATTATGTATATATATGTATATATATGAAAGGAAAAAGTAAAATGATCTTAGGGTGCAGGGCAATGACACCATCCTTACGTAGAAAACTGAAAGGAATCTCACACACACACAGAAAAATCTTTAGAGATAATAAATGAGTTTTGGAAGGTCACAAGATACAATATCAATATGCAAAACTCAATAGCATTTTTATACACTGGGAGCAAACAATCAAAAAGTGAAATTAAGAAAGTTTCTTGACAGTAACATTAAAAAGAATAAAATGCTTAGGAATAAATTTAATAAAATAAATATAAGTGCTATGCATGAAATGACAAAACATTACTGAGATGAACTGAATATCTAAATAAATAATACGACTTTATGTGCATGGATTGAAAGACTAAATATAGTTAAAATGCCAATTCTCCCCAAACTAAACTAATTTATATATTCAATGTAATCTTGATCCAGGTCCCTGAAGGAATTTCTGTATAAATTAAGCTGAGCTTAATATGTATGTGTGTGTGTATATATATATATACACCAAGGATATATACCAAGGATCTAGAATAACTAAAACAATTTTGTAAAGGAAGAACAAAGTTGGGGAAAATTGTATTTATCCAATTTCAAAATTTCCTAGGGAAATAAAATGGTGTTGTATTGGTTAAGGATAGGCATATAGATTAAAATGGTACAGAATTGAAAGGCCAGAAGTAAAATGTTATATTCATGGTCAACTTACTTTCAACAAAGATGTCAAGAAAATTCAGTAGGGGAAAGGACAGTGTTTACAACAAATGATATTAAACATGTTTAAAATAAAAAAGAATTTAGACCCTTACCTTACATCATACACAAAATTTAACTCAAAATAGACCAAAGATCTAAATGTAAGAACTAAAATCTGTAAAGCTTCCAGAAAAAGAGAAACTTTTTAGAAGATATCTTTATGACCTAGTGTTAGACAAAGATTTCTTACATATAACACCAAAAGCATGGTCAATTTTTTTAAAAAATGGATAAATTGCACTTCATCTAAGTTAAAATCTTTTTCACCTCAAAAGGCATCATTAACCCTCTCAGTTTATAGGTGGAGTGGGCATCATGTTCCCAGGATCATCAGGATGGAGAAATAAAATATGGATTAGAGTGAACTTACTGATATTCTACTATAGAATTGTTGTGACTGTAGCTTTGGAAGAAATTATATCACTGATGTGGAGACAGTAGCCACAGGAGTTGCTGAAGGCAGGGAGAGGGAAAAGAGGTGTGATATGGGGACATTTTGGGGACTAGGAGTTGTCCTGAATGATATTGCAGGGACACATGCAGGACATTCTATATCCTGCCATAACCCACTGAATGAACTGGGAGAGAGTGTAAACTACAATGTAAACTATAATCCATGCTGTGTAACAGTGCTTCAAAATGTATTAATCAATTGCAATGAATGTACCACACTAATGAAAACTGTTGATGTGGGAAAAGCGGGGAGTGTGAGATATAGGGTATATGGGAACCTCTTATATTTTTTATTTTTTTTCTAACGAATTTTTCTTTAAAGATTTATTTATTTATTTCTCTCCCCTCCCCCACCCCCACCCCGGTTGTCTGTTCTCTGTGTCTATTTGCTGCGTCTTCTTTGTCCGCTTCTGTTGTTGTCAACGGCTCGGGAATCTGTGTTTCTTTTTTTGTGTCTTCTTGTTGTGTCAGCTCTCCGCGTGTGGCACCATTCCTGGGCAGGCTGCACTTTCTCTCAGCTGGGCAGCTCTCCTAATGGGGTGCGCTCCTTGCGCATGGGGCTTCCCTATGTGGGAGACACGCCTGCGTGGCAGGGCACTCCTTGCACGCATCAGCACTGCACATAGGCCAGCTCCACACGGGTCAAGGAGGCCCAAGGTTTGAACTGTGGACCTCCCATGTGGTAGATGGATGCCCTAACCACTGGGCCAAGTCCGCCGCCCTCTCTTATATTTTTTAATGTAACATTTTGTGTGATCTATGTATCTTTAAAAAAAAGGTAACAATTAGGTCCATTTTTTTAAAGGCCTCATTAAGAAAATCAAAATATAAGACATGGACTGGGAGATAATATTTGCAAATAATATATCTCATGAAGGACTTCCATCCAGAATATATAAAGAACCCTTATAACTCAATAATAAAAGAAGAACAACCTAATTTTTTTAAAAAATGGATAGCATTTTTGAATGGGTATTTAACCAAAAAGGACATACAAAAGGCTTATCAGTACATAAAAAGAGGATTAATATCACTGATCTTTAGGGAATGTAAATTAAGATCACAATGAGGTACCATCTCACAAATACTGTACTGTGTAATGAAAAAAGACAGATGATAAGTGGTAGAAAGAATGTAGAGTAATTGAAAGCCTCATACATTTTGGTGGGAACATAAAATGGTGTGGGTACCTTGGAAAATAACTTGGCAATTTCTTTAAAAGTTAAACATAAATATACCATTCATCCTTGTAATTCTAGTCCTAGGTAACTATCCAAGAAAAAATTAACACATATATCCATTTAAATACTCATACACAATCATTCATAGTAGCATTATTCATAATATCCCTGTGGTATATTGAATCTTGTCACCCACAAAAACTTGTTTAAGTCTTAACCCCTGGTCCTGTGGGTGTGAACTTATTTGTAAAAAGGACCTCCAAATTCTTTGTTTGGATGAGGTCAAATTGAATCATCACAGGCCTTACTCCAATATGGCTGAGACTTTATAAACAAAGGAAATTCAGATGCAGTCAATTATAGAAGCCAGAAGTAGAAGACAGAGAAGGAGAGAGACTGCCCTCTGACAGAGGCAGAGATGTATCTACAAACTAAGGAACCCTAAGGAATAGCAGCAAGCCAATACCAGAATGCCACAGACTCTGGCATGACTTTCCAATATCTTGATGTTGGACTTCTAGCCTCCAAACTGTGAGCCAATAAATTTCTGTTGTTTAAGCCAACCAGTGTATGGTATTTATCATCACAGTCCTGACCAACTAAGACAATTCCCAAAATGGAAAGAATCCAATACTCATCAACTGATAAATGGATTAAAAATGTAGTATATCATACAATGGAGTAATAAGGAACAACCTATGGATACATGCTATAACTTGCTACAAGCATAGTTGAACTTCAAAAATATTAAGCTAAGTAACAGAAACCAGACACAAAGAACAACATATTGTATGATTTAATTTATATAAATTCTTGAGAATACTGCAAAAGTATAGAGACAGAAAGCAGATCAGTTTCCCTGAGGCTGGGGTTGAAGGCAAGAATTGACTAACGTTCTAATTCTAGATTGTGGTTACTGTGGCAGTTTGAAGACTTTGTGGACCCAAGAAAATCCTGTTCTTGAAGTTAATCCATTCCTTTGCATGTAAACTATTGTAGATGGGACCTTTTGATTAGATTACATTAAGGGACCTTCCTTTTAGTTAGATCATTTCAGTATGGCATGGACCAGGGTGGGTCCTAATCCTCTAATGGAATCCTTTATAATGGAGGAATATAAAGCTGCAGACACAAAAAATGGTGGTGGAGACAGAGAAAAACCAGAAGGTTAAAGATAAGGCCAGGGAGCAAGAGGCTAGAGTTAACAGAGCAGAGAAGCTGAGAGGAAGCCACTTTAGCCAGAAGCTGAAAGCAACAAGGGCCAGAGGAGAGGGGAGAGATGAGCTGAGGCCATCATTGTGCCCTGCCACATGCCTGATCTCCCACAGCTGCATCTCAGAGAGAAGGCATATCTGATGATACCTTGATTTGCACACTTTCATGGCCTCAGAACTATAAGCTTTTAATCTAATAAATTCCCATTGTGAAAGTCAATTATTTCTGGCATATTGTTCCCAGAAGCTTTTAGCAAACCAAAAGTTGAACAATTGTATAAATTTATGAAAAATCATTAATTGTACCCTTACAATGGATAGATTTTGTGGTGTGTAAATTATACCTCAATAAAGCTGTATTAGAAACACTAATTTATTGAGACTTTATTAAGAGTCAAGCACTGTATTAACCACTTTGCATACATTGTCTTACTTAATCTTCTCCCAAACACTATGAATGAATGAAACCTACTAATATTCTCATTTTCTGCATAAAGAAACTCATTCAGATAGTAGTTAACTATTAGCAAATGGTAAATAGCTAGTGGAGCCAATATCCAGGCAACCTGACTTCATATATCATCTCCCAATAATATAGCCTGATTACTCATCCAAATTGTTTAAATCAATGAGAAAATGTAGTGCATTTTCTAAATCTTCCTACATTCTCAATAATATAAAATTTCCAACACTTTATATATTAAAGTTTAATTACATGATATTACTGATATTAGTAATATCAATAATTGCCTAAAAATTGGCAATTTCATATGATTCAATCTAATATAACTGTTAAAAAAGAATTCCTGGAGCCAGAGCCCACATGAGGTGAATGCTATTTCAGATTCTAAAGCTCTTCTATAGGCAGATTCATGCTTTCCTTTCCTTTTAGTACCAATTCATAAAGTCACTAGACTTTTATCCCAAGACTGCACTATGGTTCAATCTACGCAAATACATTACCCTCAGATATCGCTGCCTAGAAGCCCTGGTTTATTTTTATTTCGTGGCAGTTTTCTCTCCTTCATATTTCTGAAGACATCTGTTTTCCCATCTTTCACCCTTTTCTACAGAATCTGATGGGTGATGTCTAGAGGCAATAAAGCCCATGCCATTACCAGTCTTCATTTTCCATGACTTTTTATTTGATCACCATTGTTTCTTGAAAACATTAGCTTTTACTTTATAAGCACAAACTATACGTTATTCTCTTATTTCTGGATCTGGTTTTGTGAACTTCTACATCTGTTGTAAGTTAAAAAAACAGAAAAAACCATGTACTATTCTGCTATGCGCTTCCACAATACATAGAGAAGCATTGTCCTGTGTTCTATTATTGATAGACAGCTCAAAATCCTTTCCTAAATAAACAAAAAGAAGGTACATTTTCATTCAATACCCTCACAATTTTGTAACAAGCGACTCAAGCTTTTCATTTTATAGTCCCATGACACTTCCCAAAACACCTAAATTCTACACAAAATTTTAAAAATCCACTTTAAAAATGATGAGTTTGTTTTTCTGTAGTTGTATTTATCTATATTCCTTTACACCAAAATTATACTACATGTAGGAAGATTAAATATTGTTGCCTAAACAGGACTAATAACCTTGTTAGGACCACTTCTCACTCCCACCCCAAAATGCAGGCTCTTTAAGAAAGAGGGACTAGTTTCACATTTCCTCTGTTCAGGGGATCTCTCTATTTATGCCACCGAACAGCTGCTTCCATCTTGTAGCTTTGTCCCTTTGCCTTGCCTGTCTTCCTTCCAAGATTGGATGTTTGCTCTGGACCTGCTCTGACCAGTAGTGTACCACTAGCCAAGTGTGGCTATTGAGAAACTGAAATGTGGCTTGTCCAGATTGAGATGCTCTGAAAAAGTAAACCACACACCCACTTTTGAAGACTTGGTATGAAAAAAAGAAAGTAAATTACCCCATTAATAATCTTTCTATTGATAACATTGAAATGATATTATTTGTGATAGATTGAGTTAAATAAAGTGTATTATTAAAAATTAACTTCACCTGTTTCTTTTTCCTTTTTTATTGTTGCTAGTGGAAAGTTCACAATTACATATGTGGTTCATATATTTATAATGGACAGTGCTGCTGTATACTATCTTTCAATACACAAGCCTCTCTTCTCTGTTTTCTAGGTTGAGGGAAGCTTCTCCAGTGCCTCTGCCCAGTCCCAATGCCCAGTAATCCAACCTTAGCCAGCCCCGCTTTCATCATCCAGAAGAAAGCTTCTGACAATATTTTGTTAAAAAAAATTTGTTGAAAAAAATTACAGAAATTCACAAAATGATTTTGGGGTTCATCTGAGTGGCAGATGTAGGAATAAGTAAGGACAATTTTTAAAAGAATAGTAGTGAAGAGGAACTTCCTAGACACTCAGAAGTTTTTGACTTAACAATTATGATAAATATAAATAATGTGTGCAATGCCTGGAGCATAGTAAGCACTCAATATATATTAGCAATTAATATAAGTATTGTTACATTGACAAAATACCTTCACAGTAACAATCAGGCCAAGTGATTGCTTGACCAAATAACCAGACACTGTAAGTTGGCCAGGTTACACAGGAACTTCACTATCACACCATTCGAAACCAGCTCTGTAAGACAAGTCTAAATGGCTTCAGGTGTCAAATCCTAGGGCAAATTTTTAATCCAGCATGTACAAATTGGTTTAATCTCATATATAAAAATTAGAGTAAAAATAGCTACCTGAATATGTTGATTCTTACAGGATTATTATTATGATGATTTCATTTCTACTTGGTTAAAAACCTGCCTTGTGGCTTTCACTTTGTCACTGTCCCTTCATTAACTGATGGTCAGGCAGAGTCTGATATTCCTTTTCGTTGTATCTCCGCACAGTAGGTGTTTACTAAATATTCATTGAGCAAATAAATAAAACTCAGTTGAGATCTCAAACACATACTGAGAAATTTTCAGGTGCTAGAAACATACTTGGCACTGGTAATGCCACAATAAGACAGCACCTGCCCTATGTTTTAAATTATTATCAGATGTAAGCATTTATTGCAAACTAATGTGGTAAATGCAATAACAGGGTGCTACGGGAGCATAGAGTTGGCCTCTAGCTTGGGGCATGTAAAGGTCAGAAAGAGGTTCCTGCAAAAGTTGAGGAATTAGCTGAGTCTTAAAGGAAGTGTCAGTTAAAAAAGCAGTACGAGGCTGGTGATGGCAGCATGTGTGTGTATGTGTGTGTGTGTATGTGTGACCAGGATTCACGTCTCTCAACACGGCAGCAACCAAGATTTAATATAAATTCATTTAGAAGATAGTGCATATTTTACCTGCCAATGCCTGGAGTCCATCCCATTCCCCCCTTGGCTATTCTAACTCCTTACCCTACCACAACACTCACAGGGAGATTTCAGTAAAATAAAGAAATGGCAGAAGTTGATGAGATTTAGTATGAACGTTAGACTCAGAGGATACAAGCAAGGCCACTGGCCTGGAAGAGGCCTTTCTTTTATGTGTACGCCTACATCTGCTATAGAAGACAGAATTCCGTTGGATCAAAGAATCAAAGAATCCTGGAGCAACTGAAAAAAAGAGTTTCTTTTGTTTTTGTTCAAAACAGTCCTGGTACACCAGCCCCAGGCTGCAAATCTCCAAGTCGTAAATAATTGCTGTGCTGTGCAGGGAAGTGCTAGTGCTTGGGGCAGTTACTAACGTCAGAGCAAGGGGAAGACCTAAGTCTGCAAAAGTGCAGTGATGAACTTGTCTGAGGATCCAAAAAATTTGTTGTGGATGTCATATTGGAAGACGAGGATGAGCCTCGTGAAAAGGGTAAGGCTTTTGGGGTCAGACTAAGGTGGGTGGATTCCTGCCTCTCCGGAAAATTATCATATGGTTTTGAGCAAATCTCAACTGCCTCGAACGTCAGGGTCTCACCTGCAAAATGGGAATGATAAAACCTTCCTTGCAGAGTTTCCTGACATTTAGTGATGGTATGTTTTAAGCCTCTAATTCAGTGTCTACCACAAAGCAGGTGCTAGACAATTGGTAGCTGTTACTGTCACTGCTTCACCACCCTATAATAACACTGTAGCATTACCTTAGGAATTCTAGTTGTTTAACATATGCAGCACTAGAGAAGAAGTAGCAGCCCAGAAGCTTCCCCAATCACCTTAACACACTTAGGCTCACTGTTCTAGGTTAGACTCATGCCCCTTTTAAATAGTAATATAATGACTAGTAAAGCATCTAGCTAGATTTTACAGGATAATCTCTCACATTCTTGCATAATCCCTCCTCTCTTCTCAGAGGCAGCACTGACAATACTCACCCTGCTTGTTTGATTAGGCAGGGTTAGACAGTATGACCACACTGCCACATCACAGAGCAATGCTTCAGCCATCAGATCTCCTTACATGACTAATAGCAACTCAGGTTATTAGAAGCACAAAAATTGTTTTTAAAAATTTTGAATAGAAAAATACAACGGTAAGCAAAAGTTGGTGTTTATAAAGTATTTTGTTTGGCATTGTGTTTTCTCTTTTGTTTCACTGAATATAGAATTAATAGTCAAAGAAGGTTCAAGAAAAAAATTGCATTAACAAGGAGACTGGGCACACTTTGGAATGTATATTAAAACAGGACTCAAATCCTTTTAAGGAAAAGTGGCTTCAATATTTACTTCAATCTATCTTTTGCCCATTAAATATTTCTGTGTTTCTAAAGTACTAGGTGCTAAGGAATATATATTTATCTTTGGGTGATATTTTCTGTAATTTGATACATCACACAGAATCTCTTTCCATATCACTGACTATGACCATGAACAGATCTCAAAACTGTAAAATAAATGCTTGGGTTTTTCTCCTACTTTATTACATATCCAGGAAAAGAACCAAGTTTTTTCCCTCCTCAAATCGTTTAGAAATAATGTAGGGAGGAAGAAAGAGTGCAACTCATATTGTATTTACATAAGATAAAAAAGAAGAGTTTATTTTATTTACCTATTTCAGGCTGTAGCAAACCAAAGTATATCATTCAGATTAAAAATCCACATCAAGTGTATATGAATCAGTTGTCTACACCAGTGAAATTCAGCAGATAGTTGTCAAATCTTTCTACCACTTTGTACATTGAAAGCAAATTAAAGACTATGTTTCTTAATTCAAATTTTCATAATAATAATAAGAAGCATGCCTTGTTCATCAGGACAAAACATTGCATCAAGGGTTTATTTTGCAAACTGAAGGGTATTTATGTTGACTTGAACATTTTTTTTGTCCTTAGGAGCGGTACACAATATTATGGATTGTGGTGGAAAGGGTTACCTGTTCTTCACGGTTTCACACTCTCCTTCCTCAGTGTAATGTTGCTGGGAAGTAGCCGCTTTCCCAGAGTCTGTATTTCCTAATTCCCGCTCCTTTCATCTAGAGATGGTCGTGTGATTGACTGACCTCAGTTGAATGTGAGCAGCAGTGATATGTGTCACTTCCCTGCTGGGATGGTTAAGAAGTGGGTGGGCCTTTTCTACCCTGGCTCTTTCTGTGTTAGATGTCAACTCCCAGAGTGATCTGGGAAGCCCTGTGTTAAAGATGGTAGACCCTCCATCCCCCTGGATCCCTGCATGATTGCATGGGACAGAGCACACCATCCCCACCAGGAACATCTGCACTGGACTCTCACAGGAGCAAGAAGAAATCATTTATCCTGCTAAACTACTAAAAGTTTGGGATTTGCCTTGCAGCAATTAGCATTAACATAACATACACATGTAGATATGCTGTAATTATTAAAAGAGAGGTGCTGATATAGAAAACAAATTAATTATACAATGCACTAACTAGTATAAGTCAGTGCAGATAGAGAATTATTGCATTTTAGTTCTCTAAATGGTATTACTACTAGAAATCAATATGAACTGTTAAAGCTAAAGAACAATGTCACAAGTGGAGGTCAGCTGGGACCTCAGGCACTGTTTCTTATCATATGGTTTCTTAGTGGACTCATCATACAGGTTCTGGCCCTCTGTGTTGTAGCTCAAAGTTGACTTTGCTCTGGGGACTTAACTCACATTAATCAAACTTGTAGGAGATGAATTTATAAACCTGAATACCAATCGGTTCATTTACTAGACAAATATACCTACCATGATGTACTCAAAATACTCAGGAAAAATAGTCTTAAAGATATATTCATTAATCTTAGGTTTTGAGTTCTTTTTTTCCTAAATTTTATGCAGACTACACTTGTTATGTTAACATAACAATTATATTCAATACTCAAGTTACAGCACAAATGAGTAGATAAGTGTCATATTATCTACCTGAAAATATGCCAGACTCACTTCGTAGAGACTTGGAAGCAACTTATTTTCAAATCTTTTCTTAAGGTAGAATACTTCAAACATGACTAAATCAAAGGTCTTTGTGTGGATATTTACAAATATCACTCTCATAGATTGACTTTTCCCCCTTTATGGGGGACACTTTAACTGTGTTGAAAAGAGATACATGTGACCTGAGGTCATAGAAGAAAATAAGTGGGAATGAAAAAAGAGGGTTAAACAATTAGGTAGTAAGAGAAGATGAGCTCTGAGGAAAGATGCATACTTGAACTTAGCGGGATATTTTCCAAGACGTCAGCATCTAGATCACTGGCCAAGAAAACTAAGCTCATTAGATTATTTACAGATCACTATGCTTATGTTTTTGGTCCATAAACATATTGCTACATCATCCTGCATGTCTAAATTAAACGAACCTCTCGAAATTATTTACAAAACACCTGCTCCTTATAATATGCCTTCCACAGAGTCAAAATTCAGATGAAAAAAATCTAAATCCATCAAAAAAAATTTTATTGGGCTAGGGGATTAGAAGTCCTGTTTTAGTTCGAGAGGATTTGCAGGATATATGAGTAAGGGAAACTTGAAAGTGAAGAGAAATTTATTTTAATAATAAATCTGGATGATTCCCAGAAAAAAAGAGCTATTGAAAGTTCTGAATGTGCTGGACTCCAATACAGCATGCATGTGCACCGCAACATAAGAAATATCCTACCATAAATCAGAGGTTGTGGATGGTGGAATATGTTTTAAATTCTGAATTTTTAGCAAAATTTTGGTGCACCATGCCACAAAATGGCTTCTCTGTAATTGTCCTCATTGTGCTTACCTGATCGACCTGATAAAACATATGTTCCCCAAGGCAGGGACTTCATGTTATTTTTCTTTAACCCATGATAGTCCAAAGTCTCCAGAATGGGCTGTGCATGGGGAGGCGAACAAAACAATCTACTGGAATGTGGTTAACTTAGTTAACCCAATTCTCCTACTCCTTAAATATATTTTATAATACAATATATTTTTAAATGTATTTATATTAGGAGTACATGAACAAAACTTCATAATTAATAGAAACAAAGCTATCTTAAAATGATTAAATGCATGACTCAAAAATGTCCAGAGTTCACTTGTTTATGGTAACTGGCATAAGAAAAACAAGAAAAAAAATTATAAAATAATGTGCTGACTGGGCCGTTGTCATGCCAATGGTGTAGCTGCAGAGAAAATGAAATGGAGCCCTGGAGAGTCTATTCATTCTTTCATTCAGCAATTATGCATTGGGCACCTACCATATGCCAGAGGCTGTGCTAGGTAGCAGTCACCAGAGAAGTGGTTGGGTTGTTAAAAATAGAATGAAGTGACAGTAAATTCATGACCAGTTTTCCCACCTGGGATTGTCCTCTTTCCTGAAAAGTGCTCTGATCCCATATCTTAGGGTAAGGACATCCCTGGAGGAACCCCATCATCCCTGTATTTCTGAGATACTATATTCTACTCCGTGGTCACTCAGTGTTTGTTTTCTGTTTGTTTGTTTTTTGCTTTCCAAGTGTTGGATAACCAGCCTTGAAAAAAAGAAAAAATAAATTAATTAATTCAAATGATTCCAGGATTGCTCAGGATTGCCAAGTGCATGTATTTTCAATTATATGGGCCAGGATCCCGAGAGATTAATGCACATCCATATTACAGTTGCTGTGAGTGGCAAAGAATAATAATTTCTCACTATATACTAACAATTGCCCTAACAGACACCTAGGGAACCCTGTACAGTACATTCACATGTAAGCAAATAATTAAAAAAGATATAGACAAATAGAGCAAGGTGATCCAAGACTAAGATTACAATGATATTTGAGTTTAATGTACACATGCTGTGGTGGAGAGGCCAACATAATGCACAAATTACAAACATAAGGGACCCATATGATTTGGAACAACATGATGCTAAAAGGAAATATCTGACCCATGTTTAGTTTTTCTTTTTTTTTTTTTTTTTTTTCCTTTAAGGACATTCACATGGCTTTCTTAGTCATGTGATTTTCTGTCCTGCAGACATCTAGCTGAATACGTCATAATGTTTTAATGCATGCTTTGTCTCTCAAAACAATGCTTCACCAAAATTCAATCCCTGTTTAAACAAAAATGACCATTGGTCTCCATATTAAAAATAGGATCCAAAGTATAGTTAGGAGTGTTATGATGGTTACCAGCATCACCCACAACTCTAAGAAAGGAACATTAGCAAGATTTGACCCTTTCTCTAAAGACCCACAGATTGTACAGGGAAGACTATTTCCACGTAGACTACAATAACAATCTATATAGAAATAGTCTTCCCTTAACAGTTTGGTTGGTTTGATTGTCTTACTAGTAGAGGAGAAGGCATCAGTCAACCAGAATGAGCTCTATTCCTCTCACTCCAGGCACACAATGAATAAGGATTCACAACATAAAATTATTGCCTTTCCTTGACTCAGAAACTCTGCCAGAGACAGTTCCTGCTGTGAAGCACCATTAAAAAAGACAGAATCTTAACTGTCACTTGCTTTCCGCCATCATACTTATTCAGCATATCTGATAGTAATTTTTGATAAATTCCACATTGCTCAATACTCTTCTTCTATTTGATCTATAGAAATAGGATCACATCTGATTTAAATTTCTCTGTTATTATAGAAATATACCATAAGAATTAAGTTATCTAAAGAAAGGGGATACATTTGTAAAAACATAAATCCATTTTCCAAAAAGTATATAAACATAAAATTTCAACATGCCCCAAAGTGTGTGTATGTGCAAAATATTAAATGTGTGTGATAAAAATAATATGATAGAGGGGAGCAGCTGTTGCTCAGGCAGTTGGACACCCACCTCCCACATGGGAGGTTCTGGGTTCGGTTCCCAGCGCCATCTAAAGAAAAAGCAGACAACGAGCAAAAAAATACTAAAAACATTGGATTGTACACTTAAAATGTGTGAATATAAGGTTTGTGAACTACAAGTCAATAAAACTATTTTTAAAAATAATCTGATAGCATATGCCTAGAGTTATTTAGTCTTAAACTCTGAGAGTCACACAAAAGGTCTAGTAGTATAAAAACGTAGTCATGAGAAAAGAAAAGTAGAAGCAAGCCAACTTAGAAACTGATTAAGTATTCAGCAGAGAATTTTCTGTGGCTCAGTCTAAAAGCTCTGTCTGTGCATTTAACTAGCTGGACAAAAGGTTGTTGAAATTGCACAAAGGATTTTCCCAATTCAAAAGCTGGAGATGA
The DNA here is from genome assembly GCF_030445035.2 of Dasypus novemcinctus. Taxonomy (NCBI): domain Eukaryota; kingdom Metazoa; phylum Chordata; class Mammalia; order Cingulata; family Dasypodidae; genus Dasypus; species Dasypus novemcinctus. The sequence goes on from NC_080687.1 coordinate 59,860,532, forward strand.
AATGATATTCACATAGAAGCTCACCAGATCTTCAAAGCTTAATAAAGGCCATGTCTATTCATTTTATGACTTTAACTTGCAAGCAGAGTAGAAAACTGATATAAAACGACCATAAAGAAATCTCTCAAGGAATAACATTCTTATTTTTACTTTACACATTTACTTCAAGGCACACATTCAGGAATAGGGCAAGTGGTAGGTCAGACACAAAGAAGAGATGTGAGCAGATTGCTTTGCCCCAGTGTGAGAATAGCATAATTTGTATTAGGCCTAAAAAGCCTCATTATGTGAAAAGTGGGCAAGCACTTTTGTGTTAAAACATTTGTAAAGAGAGATCGGCAGCTTAGCAGAACAGCCTGAAAACTTACATTCAAAGCAGTCACATATTCAAATTTGGATAAGGCCTAAGAAGTAAACAAAGCGACTCCATGTATTTAGTGCCTCTTTGATAAGCATTATTTACTTTCGTGGGTCAGTGGGTGCAACGGCTTCAGTCAGTATTAATTCAACAATAGAGAAGACTAAGGAACAGGTCGGCTCACCTCCTCCTGGTGGGTGTGAATTCTATTTTTTTCCAGCTCTGATTCTGCGCTCAGCCTTAGTAGAATCATGGAAGGTTCTACTAAAAAGGGACTTAATTATACCTAAAAGAAAGGTTTCAAACTGTGTTCTACAGATTCTTCGGTTCCACAGGGACTGCAGAGGATGGGTGATATGAGAAGGAAGCCAGAGGCACAGCTTTCCAGGCTGGCCTCGGGGAGATCCAAACAATTTGTTTTTAATGGGATTAAATATGGAGGCTCCATGTCATAAGCCATTTTTAAAAAAGGAGGGGTGGGAGATTGTTCTGCTAATTAAAAAAGAAAAAGAAAATTCCCTCATTTCATAGAAGAGAAAATGGAAACTCTGGGAAATCACTTTCTCAAAGTCATGAAGCTAACTGAAGGAAGAAACAAAACCTAGACATAGGTCTTTTGTCCAAACTCTACCCAGTGAAGCTCCTGTATGATAAGGAGGCCATTTCCATTTAAAGGCCTTGAGATTTAGAAACTCACGAGAATTAAAACTTAGAAGAGTCCATCTAATCAAGTCTCCCAGCTAGCACAGACATTCTTTCAACAGTACTCGTGGCAGATAAGCCCCCACTTTGGTATCTTCAGCTATAGGAAGACAACTTCACATGAAATAACATATTTTAGAGCAGTCACCTCTCATCCAACAGTCTCTTCAGATGTTGGAAAAACCTCCCCTACTTGGAACTTTTCTCTTTTAGCCTGAAACCTGGTTATGGGTCAAGCAAAAAGATAGGCAATGTAAAACCATGTCAAATGTAATTTTTCAATATTTGTATTTAGCACATTTTAAAAAAACATGTCTCTTCTGCATTCCCATAAGTGTCAATATATCAGTTAGGAATGCTTCAGCTGCTAGTCATAGAAAATTTGACTAACAATGGTGTGAACTGTAAATAAAATTTTTTATTGTCTGGTCAAGAAGTCTGAAGGTAGATTCAGTAGCTCTGTGATGTCACTAGAAGTCCAGGACCCTGGCTCCTTTGCTGTTTCATTTTCAGGGTGTCTGCAATGTCTTTCCTCATAGTCACCATTTGGTTGCTACAGCTCCAGGTTTTTCATCTTTATGCAAAAGAAACCAAAGGAATATCAAAATAAAAAATGAGACAGAAAAATAAGTAAACAAGCAATTAATATTTCCTTTTTCATGGTCTGTTCTCTTATCAAAGAAGAAACCTTTTCCATAAACGTCAGTAAATTTCACTTATGAGTCAATGACTAGAACTAGGTCCCACGTTCACATGTATACCAATAAGGGACAAAGGAGAATGGGATTATTATGATTGGTTCAGACAAAATATAAATCCTCTCTTGCGACTGGGCAGGTTGCTGGCAAACAAAATTGGGATTCTGTTATTGTAGAAGAAGGAGGGAATAGATGTGGTGTTGGAAACTATCAGAGTCTGCAACATATAACCCCAACCTTGGTCAACCCAGTCTACATGTGTCCCATAGATTGCAGAAGTTGCCTGTGCTCTGCCCGCCTCTCCTCTGCACTCACTGTTCCCATGCACACTGAATTCTAACTGCAAGCACTGCCGTGCTGTGCTTAAGGTTTCTTCTACCATAGAAATACACTCATTCTGCTTAGGGCAGGCCAGCAATGCCAGAGAGGTAATGTCCTCTGGAGAAACCTCTCATTTTGGATGGGACAATGATGATTCATCTTCTTCATCATGTTCCAAGGCTTTCCAGTGGGACTGAGCCCATTCCCCACAATAACCTGATCAGTATTACACTTTGTATTAATTTCTTTCCCTTCCTTCTCTCACTTTACCATTCTCTGATTATACTTCCTGGAATCAACTCTCAAATAAACAACTTGCATTCAAATTCTGGTGTCATGGTCTTCTCCTGGGGGAACTTAATTTGAGACATCATACACACAATTTACATCAACTACATCTCAAAATAGATAACCCCAAAGCCCCACACACAGATCTAAACCTAGGATCTCTGCACACTGTGCATTCTTCTCTACCAGGTCCATTTATGGTCCTTGCATTCAGGTAAATGGTAATTTTTAAAAGATATCTGCTTCCAATATATCCAATATGCTGCAAGGAAGAACAAGCACGATGGCATCAGTCAGAATTCTTATTTGGGAAATGGGAGAATGGGAAACGCTCAGGAATTTCTGTCCCTCAGTGCAAAAATTGCTGGACAGGAATAGCAAGGACTCTCTGCCTAAGGACCCTTTGTCTTAGAACAGGAAACAGTTCCTTGGTCAGCCAATCTGGCCCTTCTTCTTTTTCCCCTTGGTGCATCTTCTTTGCTCATTATTCTCTGTGGTCATACCTGAGACAGTATTTCTTAATTACGCCCTTGATGAAAATTCACCGCTTTAAGCCTAAACTTCCTTTTGGTCCAAGGTTGGAGGTCCAGGACCTCAGTCACAAACTGAAGGTTTCTTTGACAAATAGTCAATTAGTTATTGTCGATTTCATGCCTAATAAGTATTTTTGAGTAAACTGTTCAGATATTGTTTCTAAGTTGGAGAATTCCTGTTTCCTACTTACAAGTCTTTTGTGTCCTGCCAGTTCCACTTCTCCTGATCTTACAGATACTGCTCTGAGATAATTCAAAATAATAGCTGCAAGGGAAAGGCTGTACTTTTAACCCTGTCTTCTCCATAGACTCCCCACTTCTGAACAATCGTGCTAAAAGGTGGTGTTCCAGAAAGCCCTAGGGCCCCAATTCAATCACCTTATTCCCTTAAGATCTTGTCTTCCTCTTTCTAATGGCACTAACATCAACTTGGGGAATTTTCTATCCAAAATCTGGGGGCTCCCAATCAATTTTGATTATAGATTACAGAAAAGAGTGTTCTCTTCTTTCAAGTGGACCATGGCAAGCCTGGATTCTTCTCTCTGTGTTATGACCTAGTGGAACCCTTTAAGGGCTATTCAAGACAAATAAGCTTTCTGAATTTTAACTACCATTTTCTTTTGATATATTAATGGCTTGCACCTCATGGTACAACAGTCTAATTGAATTCCTAGCTATCTTCTCCTGTCAGCCAAACTCACAATTTAGCCCTCTCTATTACCAGATCTCATGAACAGTGGCTTAATGTATAGGACACTTTTGTTATAATTAACAAGAAGCCAAAATAAGGCAATCAAAGAGTTGGTTCAAAGGCTCAGTATATAATCAAGAATGCAAGCACTTTGATCTTTTTCTCTGCTCCCTTGATTTCTTAGTGATATCCATACTTAGGACCACAAGCTAGTTGCCAGGTCTCATATCTTCAGACAACATACAAAGCAGGAAGCAACAGAGGAGATTGGAGGCTGAAAAAAGACTTTTCTGTGTGTTTTTCTATCATGTTAGAAAATCCTTCCAAAAGGCCTTAGGAGAATTTATATTTTGTCTCATTTGCTAAAACTGAGTCACATGCTAAACCATAGATTAATGATTTGAAATAGGACAGAAACAGTCTGGGGCTTGAGATTGCCAACCAAATAAAATTAAGTTTATGTTGCTGAAAAGTGGGAGAGAGGAATGTCTTAAGGGTTGACAACAAATTGAGTTTATAACTCTATTTTATTACTTATATTATTCTACTGAAATTATAAATCCAGGAGATTATGTCCTCCACTAGTCTAAGACCTCCCTGAGTGAATAAATTGTTGCTGAACTGAACTGGGCTCTAACTGCATTCCCTGAGAAAATGTGACATGGAAAGCATGCACTCCATCCCCCAGTCCACTCTATTTTGTTCAGTCATGGATGGAAAGTTTTTGAGCTCTTAAGTTTTTGAGCTTATAAGTAGAGATTTCAAGAGTCTTGGGACCAGATATGCTTACGCTATGGCTTAGGAATTGGGAGACCAAAGGTCCTGGAATTTAAGAATAGGTGACAGAGCCAATGGGTGTCATTAATGTAGAAACTTCTCAGATGTGTTCCTTTTTGTATTTTTATTTTATTTTTTAATTTCTTTTTTTAAAGTTAATAGATCACACAAAACATTACATTAAAAAACATAAGAGAGAAGTGGACTTGGCCCAGTGGTTAGGGCATCTGTCTACCACATGGGAGGTCCGCGGTTCAAACCCCGGGCCTCCTTGACCCATGTGGAGCTGGCCCATGCGCAGTGCTGATGAGCGCAAAGAGTGCCCTGCCACACAGGGAGTCCCCACGTAGGGGAGCCCCACGCACAAGGAATGCATGATGTAAGGAGAGCCGCCCAGCACAAGAGAAAGTGCAGCCTGCCCAGGAATGGCGCTGCACACATGGAGACTGACACAACAAGATGGTGCAACAAAAAGAAACACAGATTCCCGTGCTGCTGACAACAACAGAAGCGGACAAAGAAGAACATGCAGCAAATAGCCACAGAGACCAGACAACGGGGTGGGGGGGATGGGGAGAAAAAAAAAACATAAGAGGTTCCCATATACCTAACTCCTTAACCCCCATGCCCATCATTCTTTTTAAATTGTATTTTTTTAAGATACATAGACCACAAAAAAGGTTACATTAAAAAAATAAGATGTTCCCATATACCCCACTACCTCCACCCCACTCCTCCCACATCAACAACCTCTTTCATCATTGAAGCACATTCATTGCATTTGGTGAAAACATTTTGGAGCACTGCTGCACCACATGGATAATAGTTTACATTGCAGTTTACACTCTCCCCCAGTACATTCAGATGTGTTCTTTTTTTTTTTACAAAGATTTATTTTTTATTTATTTCTCTCCCCTCCCCTCTCCCCAGTTGTCTATTCCTTATGTCCATGTGATGTGTGTTCTTCTATGACCGCTGCTATCCTTATCAGCAGCACCAGGAATCTGTTTCTTTTTGTTGTGTCATCTTGTTGTGTCAGCTCTCCGTGTGTGCAGCATCATTCTTGGGCAAGTTGCACTTTCTTTCGTGCTGGGCGGCTTTCCTTACGGTGAGCACTCCTTGCGCATGGGATTCCCCTATGCAGGGGACATCCTGTGTGGCAGGGCACTCCTTGCACACATCAGCACTGCACATGGGCCAGCTCCACACGGGTCAAGGAGGCCCAGGGTTTGAACTGGGGACCTCCCATGTGGTAGGCAGACACACTATCCATTGGGCCAAGTCTGCTTCCCCACATGTGTTCTTGATGGTAAGTATTCCTCACTCTGGCCTTGTAGAATCCAGGGCATCTTGCATTTACTCAAGATATATCTAGACATTCTTTTAAGTTGTATCAAAAAAATCAATTTATTTTAATTTTGATAATGGTATGGGTGTCACTCAGAGCTGATGTAAGACAGCTTCATAGCAGAGGCATATCATAATTGAGCAGCAGTGGGGTGTAAAGATTAAGAGCACTGGAACCAGAGATCCTGATCAAATCCTTGAGCCCCCATTTACTGGATGTGAGAACTTGGACAAGTACATGACCTTTTCTTTGCCTCATTTACTTCATGTGCCTCTCTTGCCTACAAGAGAATCCTAATGCCAACCCCACTGGGTTTTTTGAAGACTGAGTTGCATGCAATTGCTTGGAAGAATGCCTGGCACAAAGTAATAGTCAGAAAATAATCTTAGCTATTGTGATCATATTCCTATTAATCTTCAATGTTATAGTAGCTTCAAAAATAGATCCTGATAATGCCTTTCTTGTAGGGGATATAATCAGAGGTTTAATGAAATAAAACCAATAAAAGGCTGAAGCAAATACTACAATTTTGGGAAGTGCTCAACATACCTTTTCTGTAGTTCTCATGGTGTTCTATCGTAACGATTTGTTTGCACAGTATCACATTTGGCTGTACCCTAGACTATGAGCTTCTTGAGAAAAGGTATGTACTTTTTTTTTAATCACTGTGCATAGAAAGGTGCTTAGGAATTCGTTAATGTTGATGGATAAATGAACAAAATGACTGTCATAGTAAGTATACTGGATACTTTATAAATGTTGAATGTTCACAGTATGTATTAAATTAGAAATAATCACAAAATCTTTTTGATGGTATCTGTTTGTCCATAATATATTACTGAATCACTCATGTTTGGACGCATACAACAGAACAATTTGAGGGAGAAAGTAAATACTTATATTCCATTATTAAGTTGCTTTTATGGTATATATGAACATCCTCTAAATTTAGTTAGTTGTAAGCCAGACAAAATTGACCTCGAAATGAGGCAACTTTTGGTTTGGTGTCTGTCTAAGCTGGTACCCCAGGCAAGGAACAATTCTTGCATTTTCTGCTTCAGCCATGAGCATCTTAAATGACAGCTCGGGACTGGAAATTATGAACATCAGCCAAGACCTTCAACAAGTGCTTCATTGTTCTGGGGTCTTCACAAAGAATAACATCAACCAGGTCCTTGTCTTCAAGCAGTTATGCTCTGAGCAGTCAACAAAGATACACCATAAAAGTCAGAGAGAGTAAAATAAATCAAAGATACATGGAGTCAAGCAAAAACAATGGAAATCCAGATAGACTATTTTTCTTCTCCCATTCAAGTATTATTTTGTCTTCTGAAGTAGCAGAATATGGAGTAAGAGTCTACTGTCATTCTTCATCCTGTTACTGACTGTGACTACAAAAAAACTCTTCTGAAAATCCCTGAAAACAATCGGTATGGCTGGACCATATGGGAGTTATTACAAGTATGACATAGCACAAATATTTTTTCCTAAGCTAAAGAACTTTACTGAACATCATTTCCAGGTTAAAATAACATACAGTTTGATTGAAGCTGAAAAGAGCATATTTTGTTTGCAACCAGACTGGTGGGAAGCAAATGCAGACTGCCCATCATTGGGAAGAATGTGAGGGAAAAAGCTTCATTCAGAATGGGCTATTGCTGTAAATAGTTACCAACCAGGAAATAGAGTGCATGTTCATAATCTATTAGGTGAAATGGAATTTTTCATGCCCAAATAAGATGCATAGTGGAAAAACAGGAAACATAGTAATTACTAGGAATAAAAATTACTTATACAATGAAGGCAAAGTTAATTCAAAAATGATGATTTTATAGCATGAATCTATTATTCTAATATTTAAAATATTTATCAGGCTTGTTTATATCTGAAAATGCTTTTTCTCCATAAATGGAATAGTAACACATGGCTTTCAAAAAGGAGTGGGAAAAAAAAGCAAAACAAAATGAAATAAAAATAAATAAATAAAGAGACCATATTGCCTTTCCCCCAATAGGCCATAATTGCATCATCATCATCAACTTTTGCATTTCTATGTCATTTTATGCTTTTCAAAGAATTTTTCCATATATTATCTCATATTCTGTGTTCCTGCTTTTCAAAGTTTCTAGCCAGCCATGAGTATGCAATAAACATATGCTATTGAATTTAAAAAAAAAAAGAATGGAAAAATTCGTACAGGATCCAAGCCTTATGAAATAGCATTATGATTAAGATAATGCTTTACAACAAGAATTTTTAGTATTCATGTACTTTCTTTTTTTAAAAATGTGAACAATTCAAGTACTTCTAATCTCTTCTTTTTGTAATGCTAACAGGTTAGATCTGCTTGACTTCATTTCCTGAAAATTTGCTAACCAAGTATTCTGAGTATGAAGATATCATTGGCCCAGTCCATTTGTTCCTACTGAATTCATTATCCATGAAAACATACTATGATGAGCAGCTTAAGATCATTTTTCTTTCTGGTTTAGCACACTTCCCAAGCCACTCCTTGGGGAGCTGTCAATAATATACATAGAGCATATACTGTGAAATGTGTCCCAAAAGGACACTGTTGAGATACTGGCACAGTACTAAACTCATGTGTAGAAAGTGCAGGTGCTAGATAGTTTCTAGACCTGAGATTTGAGCTCTGTTTCTAAATGCCACCTTCATCACCGGCAGCTGAACTGGTCAGCTGGTGGGTTCCTCAGGGTCAAGATTAGAGCAGGGAGTTACTTACCTAAGAACTTGAAGTTTACAAAACATTGTAGAATGTGAGCCAAAAAGTCAAACACAGAGGAGGGTGTTAATGTCCAAAAAACCTAAAGAGGTTGTCAAATTGTAGAATCCAGAAATAAATGTCAAATTAAATCTTCAACCTGTTGCCCAAGGCCCTGGCTGATCTGGCCAGATTCACCACTCCAGTCAAATCTTATGTCTCTCCATCCCTCACACCAGAGCTTCATATGGGGAACTCTTGGCTTTGCCAGGGGAACTGTGCATGTGCTACCATTCTCCTTTTGGAATATGCTTTCCCACTTCCCTTCCCATCATCACCCACTTTGCCTAATTAATTTCAAAAATCCTTCAGATATCAATTCAGATGCCAGTTTCTCAAAGAAGCCTTCATGACTCCCCTGGCTAAGCCTGATCCACCATTTCCTTGTGCTCATTACATTACTCCCTGCCCTTGTAACAGGGGATGATGTATATCTGCCAGTCCCCCTAAACAGTATGCTCCATGTGGCCTTAGACTTCATCTGATTTACTCAACATTATATACCATTCCTCTAACTTAGCACATGGTGGTTAGTAAATGTTAGTAGATATTTATTGAATGAATGAAAACTGTGAGGACTAAGTGAATTAATGTGAGTGCTTTGTATCAAACTTGGCATATGAAGCTCTCTCAATAACTTGTTGGTATTTTTATTATTAACTATTATGACATAGTACTAGGATGAGCGCTATGCAGCAGGCCTGGAAAACAATCTGTCTAGATTGTAGCAGAGGAGTGAGAATCTCCAGGAGGAATCTATTCAGAAACAACTTCAAATGTTCAACTATTCGATAGTTATGACCTTGTGCAAAATTGAATTGAGAGGCATTTAACAGAGCTGTAGCAGGATTTAGAAGACAGAGTCTTAGATTCAGAAAACTTGTCATGTTTTTGTGTTTTTTTAAAAAAAGCAAGATTGAACTCCAGGAAAAGCAGAAAGATAGAAAATGAAGAAAATTTATTTCTTGCATTTATATGGCTTATCAATAAATATAATCACATTTAATGAAAACACAAAATAAAAATGTTGGTTTGATATTATATAGAGATAATCTCATAGAATCTACAAAAAACTACTAGAGCTAACAAATGAGTTCAGTTAAGTTGCAGAGTATAAAATCAACACACAAAAATCAGTTATGTTTCTATATACCAGCAATGAACAATCCAAAAAGAAAACAAAGACAATAATTAAATTTAGAACTTTTATTCAAAAGAATAGAATAGCCAGGAATAATTTTAACCAAGGAGGTGAAAGACATGTGCACTGAAAACTATAGAGAATGTCACTGGAAAAAATTAAAGACCTCAATAATGGAAAGACATCTCTTTTTCATGAGTTTGAAAACTAAATATCGTTATGATATCAATATTACCCAAAGCAATCTACAGAATCTCAAAATTCTAATGCCCTTTTCTTACAGAAATGAAAGAACTAATCCTAAAATTCATATAGAACTACAAACAATTTTTGTCCTTTTGTGCCTTGCTTATTTCACTGAGCATAATGTTTTCAAGGTTCAATTTCCTGGCACCCTCTCCAACACTTGTTATTTCCTTGATTTAATAATAGTCATACTTGTGAGTATGAAGTGGTACCTCACTGAGTTTTTGATTTACACATCCCTAATGACTAATGATGTTGAACATCTTTTCATATATATTTCTTGCCAATTGATTTTTGACAAAAGTGTCAAAACCACTCAATGAGAAAAAAATATGTAGTCTCTTCAACAAACAGTGCTGAGACAACTGGATTTCCACAAGCAGAACCATGAAGTTAGACCCCCTACCTCATACTATATACAAAATTAATTCAAAATGCATCAAAGATCTAAATATACCAAAAAAGAGTAGGGAGGTCATCAGGGGGTGATGCTTTTGCATGTCTCAGCAGGGTACCAGAGACAGCCAAGGTAGATGGAAACCCAGGTGCTGGTTCTCCTGAGGGCTGCAGCGACCCATACATTCTATGGTCATAGCAGATGGCTCTAGAGTTCAGGGCCTTGTCAACTGACCCTACTTTGGAGTTTGTTTCCTGAGTGTGATGGAGTTGGACTCAGATATAACCTTTCAACACATGCCTCTTCTGTCACTTTTACTGGACCTGTGGTTGGCGTTTGGGTTGGTGTATACTCAGGAGCCCTAAATCTCTTAACTGTTCATGTGATGGCCAGGCCCTGAGCCTCAGCAGACTTGCAGCTCTTACCTTCTGGTTTCTTGGACTTACCCTGACCGGCTGACAGGGAGGTGAAGAGGGTCAACCACCTCACCAGGGAGCCAAGAGTACCTACAGCTGTAAGCAGGAGAATTGCATCCATCATCCAGGTGGAATCTAAACCCCTTCTTGATGTAGAGGGGGACTGGACCTAGCCATCCCATGTCCACAAGATGGAGGAATAGAGTATTGATTAGAGAGGACTTACTGGTGTTCTGCTGGGGAACTATTGTGATTAGTAAGGGAAGAAACTGTAGTAGTGATGTGGAGAGGGTGGCCATGGTGGCTGCTGATGGTCAGGAGAGGGAAGAAGAGATATGGTTTGGGGGCATTTTCAGGATTTGGAGTTGTCCTAGGTGGTGCTCCAGGGATAGATGCTGGACATTGTGTGTCCTGTCATGGCCTACTGGGTGGACTGAGGGAGAGTGTGGACTACAATGTGGACCACTGTCCATGTGCTACAGTGGTTCTTCAGAATATATTTGCTGGGTGCAGTGGATGTGCCACAATGATGGAAGATTTTGTTTATGTGGAAGGGGTGGCGTGGGTGGGGTGGGGGGTATATGGAGACCTCATATTTTTTTAATGTAACATTTAAAAGAAAATAAAGAAGCAGAAAAAAAAAGAAAAAAGACCTACCAATTCCATTCCTAGGTATATACTGAAAATAATTTAATAAGGCCTGCAAACAAACACTTGTACATAAAAGTTTATAGCAGCACTATTCACAGTAGCCACACATTAGAAGAAATAAAGAATAATAAATAAACAAAATGTGTTATATCCATATTGTGGGGAAGTCATTGAGCCATAAAAAGAAAAAAAGTTCCGATACATGCTACAACATGGATGAAACTATAAAACATTATGCTAAATGAAAGAAGCCAGACATAAAAGGTCACTTTTTATGTGATTCTATTTATATGAAATATCCAGAAAAGGCCATAGAGAGAGGAAGCAGATTGGAGGTTGCCAGGGTCTGGGAAGAGGAAGGGTAGGGAGTCCTAAATGCGTATGGGTTTTCTTTTGGGATGATGAAATTTTTTGGAACTAGATAGAAGTTGTGATTGCACAACAATGTCAATATACTAAGTGCCACTGAATTGAACATTTAAAAATGGTGGATTTTATGTTCTGTGAGTTTCAGCCCAATAAAAACAAAGAGAAGAAAAAAGTTAAGAAAAAACTGTGATATAACTAACTTATAAGAATTGAATGGGATTAGGGAAAGGAGACTAATAGACTAATTCATCATATTGGAAATCAATGGATAGAGCATGCCTAAAACAAAAGAACTAAGAAAGATCAGTATATGTATATTGTTTTGAAAATTAATATAAACACTAGAATAAACTGCTAAAAGTTGAGCAGAACAGTGGTGTTATAATTTTGTGTTATGAAGTTTTTTGCTCTTTTGTATTATAAGATTTTTAGTCCTGATAATGAGTATGCATTATTTTGACAAAAATAAAAACTAATTTAAGCTTAAAATAAGATTAAAAAATCATAACATATATTATGCTTTAAAATATACAATAGGAATCAAGACTTAAAGAAATAATCCAATAAATTAGAATTTGTATTTCATTCATTAATTCTTTTTTTTAAAATTTCTCTCGCTTTTCCCCCAATCATTGTCTGCTCTCTCTGTCCATTTGCTGTGTGTTCTTCTGCATCTGTCTACATTTTTGTCAGCAGCACCAGGAATCGGTGTCTCTTTTTGTTGCGTCATCTTGCTGCATCAGCTCTCTGTGTATGCGGTGCCACTCCTGGGCAGGCTGCACTTTTTTCATGCGGGGTGGCTCTCCTTGAGGGGTGCACTCCTTTTCCGTGGGGCTGCATGGCACGGCACTCCTTGCACACATCAGCACTGCGCGTGGGCCAGCTCACCACACGGTCCAGGAGGCCCTGGGTTTGAACCCTGGACCTCCTATGTGGTAGGCGGACACTGTCAGTTGAGTCAAACCCACTTTCCTGATTCATTAATTCTTGATCCATTTTAGGCATGATTGGATCTAAACAGAGCTCTGGATGGCTGACAGAAATTTAAGTTTCACCAGGTTAATGTCAGGCCAAAAGCCATGATATTTTTTTAATGATTATACATTTCTAATCAGCTTCTCTTAAAAGAAAAAAATACTTTTGAAGATGAATTTTGTTCATCTTCATACTTTTGAAGATGAATTTTGACATCTGTGGTTGTCCAGTGTTCTGAACACCTTACTATGTTGGGGAATTTCCCACATTATAAGCCCTTCCATTCCCACATTATGAGGTAATCACTCTCCTTGACTTCTATAGCTGAGATACAAGCAGGTGCCCTGGGCTTAACCAGACCTCTCAAGATGCTCATTCAAGAAACAGTGCCTGGCATGAGCAGGCACTGCAGGTGGCCTGTTTCTGGAAAGGTGGTAGTGAGGGAGGTGAGGTCTGGCTTCTAGTTCCCAGGACCAGCTGCCATTTGGGTGCCTTTACCCAATGGTGGGCAAAGTGATGTCTTGGCAGGATCACGCTGAGATGTGGTGTGGATGCTGTCCTTGACTGCATAGCCTCTAAGATCTTGTCCTTCTGGAGCCTTTCCTAATCTTTTATAAGTGCCTGATCTACTTAAACCAGTCAGGGTGAGTCTGTTGTTTGCAAATAACAATCTGGATTGATACAGTCTTTATTCACTACTTCTTTTCTTTTCTTTTTTTATAATCAGGATTTTTGATGTACAAAATATTATAATGAAACCACATGCCTCTCTCTCAGCCTCCAAAACCATCAACCCATGGCCAAATCTGCCCCACCCATATTTCCAGCTGTTCCTTCTGTATAATCATATCATATCAGATCTTACATAAATACTTTCACTTTTTATTATAACCACAATACTATTAGCACACTTAAAAACTTAATAATCATGTCTTATTATAATGGAATAACCCAGTCAGAGTTCAAATGTATCAGGATTTTTATAGGGATCTTGTTTATTTTCTTTTTCAAACAGGATCCAAATGGAATGCATCCATTGCACCTGGTTAATAAGTTTCATAAGTCTCTTTTGATCTATCAGACCATCCTCTGTCTTTTTTTATTTTCTTGCAATTTAGGTTAAGAAGCTGTTTTGTCAAGTTGAGTTTCTCACAGTCTAGATTTTGTGATTGTGTCCCTGTGGTGTAGTTTATTGTGTTCCTCTGTCTTCTCCAATTCCTATAAATATGTAGAGGGTTAGAAGAACAATCGTTTCATGCTTAAAGTTTTTATGGCATAACTGTTTTATGGATGGCATTGTGATCTTCCATCAGGAGGCCCATAATTTCTGATTGTCTCTCTTTTTGTGATATCAGCAGCTTTTGATAATTAATGCCTAGATCCTACAGTTCCTCAGTGATTACAAAATGGTGATATTCTAATTCTATAGTATCTTTGTTCCTTTGTTTATTTGTTGGAATTCTTCTATAAAGAGAAACTGCCCCTCATATGCTATTTGGTTACAATTCACATAAGAAAGGCAGAATAAATGCTTGGTTATTGCCCTTTATTTTCTAGTTGGTCAGTTTTAAAGCAATGAGTTGATTTCCTAGTAACTTTCAATAGAGACCAATTAGGATTTTAAAAATTTTAGCATTTCTATGAGCTCATGGATTTAAACATATTGGATGCGTTTCAATACATTGTATTGATTACTTTAATTAATGCTCAAATTTTCCCACCTTTGGCCATTGGGAGCTTATTCAAGTTGGCAGTTCAGCCCTAATGACATGGATTTTGTTTTTATAAATGATGGCTATTTCTGCCTGTAGAAGTCTTTCCATTATAGTCATGCCGCCCACAGATTGGAGGTGATTGGACCTCTTTCATTCACCTTAATTACTTTTACTTTTTAAACTTGTGGCTAGTACCACTAAAAAGACATTAAATAATAAATAATGGGCACCCTGGTCTTATTCCTGACTTCAGTGGGAAAGTCTTCAATGTTTTCTCATTAGGGAACATGCAGGCTTTTGGACTAAGGTACATATATTTTACCATTTTAAGGAAACAGATACCCTTTCCTATTTTACTGAATGTTTTCAACACTAAATGGTAATGGATTTCACCAAATTTGGCAGCTTCTTTTCAGTCACTGATGTTTGTAGTGAGAATTCCAAATTGTCTATTTCAGCTTTATTAGAGATATGTCATTGGTCTGCCTTTTTCGCATGCTTAATTAATTCTGAGTTTAAAACACATCCTTTGTCTCTACCTTACCTGATGCACTGTATAAAATGTCTAAGTGTCTGATATCACCTCTTTATTAGGAAACACCAGGATCATCTTTCATTGACCATCAGTTACCAGCCAGGCAGCTTCTATGATGCCAATGCTGTGCCATCATCGGGTGTCGAGGTGCCAACTGATTTTTGTACTTACAAGCAATGCTCACACATAGAAGCAAACACCTCTCTTCTTTGGTATGTAATGGTTCTTGAAGAAACATATTCAACTTACCAGAAATAAATGTTAATATATCTGAACAAATATTATAATAGAAAGGGGTTTTTAACTGATTATTACATATACACACTGAAAAATGAGAAAATTACAGAAAGGAATTGCTTTTGGAAGAAGATCTTAAAAAGAAGAAATTGAGAACTAGAAGTCAAGGAAAACTATGTATGGAGAATGAAAAAAATACAGTAACACTTCAGTGAGATTCATCTGGATAGAAAATAATCTCATGTGTTTAAAATATGATCACCACACAATAATAGTTATTGTGCCTAAAGGAAATTGCCCGTTGTAAATTAGACCAGGAAGAAAAGTGTCATAATTTCACCAGTGAATCTTCTGTTAGGATAGTATCCTGCACATACCTAGGACTGTGGCTGTGTAGAAATTGCTAGTCCATTTCTTTTCAGAATTAATATTCAGCAAATATTGACAGACTGATTTGGCTCTCCGAGTTTTACCTTCTTTACCTACCTCACAGAAAATATTAATGTAGATCCACTCCCATAAATTCAAACTTCTCATAATTAAAAATGAAAAAAAAAATGTTTCCAGATAATTGTGGAACAACGGTTTTCTTTGACTCACACACAAAATGGTCATAAAGCACTGATCTATATTTCTAAAAACAGCATTTCCTGCCAGTAGGCACATTTAATCAAAATGTTGAGTGGTTTGAACAAAGCTAGAGCCAGAGGCTCCTCTCTAGTTTAGAAAATTTACACTTGATTATGCATGTTCATTTGTCCATCTTTACCTGGAATTCATTTACATGCTTGATTTATCTCTACCCATGTCCCTGAAGCAATGCAAGTTAGCTAGGTGATTTTTTAATTTAAATAAAAGAGAATGAGTTTACCACACATCTTCTCTTGTTTTCATTTGTGAGGTGTGCTTACTTAATAAAGTCAAAATGATAGGAGGGATGACAAGTTCAAACTGTGTAACAATTTGGCCAAACATGAACTGCCTAGAGAAGGTGTGACAAGGTGGATGAATGAATAAACTAGATGGGCAATTTGGGGTGAGTGCTTTGGGGAGACCATCTGCTAAACACTGAAACCCACAGGAACATTGGTCATGTGGAGAATGAAGAAGGGTAACCGTGGAGAAGAATTAAGAATTGTAGATGAGACCACTGGATAGAGACAGTTAACACAGGGAATACACTGAAGTTACCAAAGTGAGGACAACTGTCTTGTTAGCACTTAATTAGGATGATAGGTATATCCCTGGTACCCTATCAGGCCTCTTTCTTACTTTTAAATTGTAAGAGTTGGGTTATTAGGCATGGTCTCTTTAATTACCTTTATATTCACTTGTCCAATAAAACTGATAACAGTCATAGTGTCCTTCAGACTCAAAACATTAACTCTACCAGCTGTGCAAATGAGTAAGAGGGAGAGGACCCCATTCACCTCTAATAGGGCTTTTCAACCAGCCCTCTCATCAACTCTATAGCCTGCTTATTGCTGGGAGCCCTGAAGATCTTTACATGAATACTAGGAAGGGAGACTTTACCTTTTGCCTCTTGTTTCCATTAGAAAGCCCAATCTCATCCAATATAACACATATAAACTATTCTAGAGACTTCTGGGAAAAGAATGACTGGATTTAGCATCCAAGTTCAGTTAGGAAAGTCTACTTCATCATACTTAAATACTCAGTATATAATAATTAAATTCATAAATTAGAGTCATCAATTTTTTTGGTGGTCAGCATTAAGGGACTTCACTCATAGTCACATGTTTCTGAAATCCTAGAACCAGAAAGAATATTACTGGATAATCTAATTTAACTCTCAACCCAAAGAAAGACTAGCCTCCTCAATCACCTAATGTGGAAGATGACTTATGCTCAAAATAAAGGGTGGGGGCGGGAGAGACAGGATTCCATTTATTTCTGTCAGCATTAGTGTCTATAGTTTAACCTTGACTCAATTGCAAGTCACTTATGAAAAACACAAGTACCAAACACCCTGTGGGGAATTAATGTAAAGACATAATTTCTAACCTCAAGAAATTTACTGTGGAATGTTAGAGGCAGAGCAAATATAAGAAGTTAGGCACAACCAGCTGAAAAAAGAACTGGGTAACCTCCTGCTACCCCTCCCACACTCCCTAATAAGGTACCCTAGTGTCTATCCTGTTGCCTGGTTACTAGATTTGGTTTCTCTGCCAGCCCCTATTCACTGATGTCTCAGATTATCTGTCACATTTGTTTCCTCAGAGTAAGACCTCCCCCACCCCCTTGCAGTCATGGCTGACCCAGGAGAGTTGTTGAGACAGAGAGAAAAGATGTTGCCTTAGAGATAAGAAATTCCAGCCAAGGGATGGGAGAGGAGTGCTGATGTGTTTATTAAATGATACTTAAATTTTTTCTTTTTAATGCTATTCTAATTCCTAGTTTAAGGAGTCCTGGAAAGTCATCCTACTTCCAACATTTTAGTCATTTTTATATATTTCTTTAAACTTAAGTTTACTCTACAACTCTAAGTGTGGAACAAAAAATTTTTCAAAGCAGAAAAATAAAATCCTAGGTCTTGTGTGACCTAATTATAATTCTAGATTGATTGACTCATTGAATTAGATCATGTTTTCGTAACACTTCAAAAGAAGGGCCAGTCTGGAAATTAAGGATATAGTACATTCATCAATTACACTGTTGGGGTGGTATGACTATCATTTTATTAGACTAAATAAAATAAATTCCTTATTTACAATAAGCATTATGGAAAGGCATTGATTAAGCCTGTGCCCGGTGGGAAACCTAAGACTTTAGTTCAGAGTGCTAGCATATCATGAATAGTAAATATACTAATTTTTCCATGTCCAGGTCACTATAAAACATGTCAGTGAAAAGATCTTTCAGATCCTTAATCAGCCTATCTGATGTCTATAGAGTGCCTAGACCATCTATTAAAATTTTATCCTATTATAAGTATAAATAATATAATTAACATTTATCTTGAAAAATAATGGAATACTTGGTGTTACTTTTACCCTACAAGTAGGAAATATTAAATATAATAGTGAATGTAGGTACTAAATTCTCAAATTTTGGCATCCTTGGTGGCAGCAAATGGTCTTAGTTCATATCCCAGGCTCCTATAAGTGACATCTCACTTGGAACTAAGAGAATATTAAGACTACTGTTCTTCATCGCCTTCATTAGTCAGGGTCCCAGCAAGAAACAAAAGTCAGTTCTTCTATAATGTGACATATAATCTATAAAAATTGCTGCACTGTGCAAAATCATGCAATGAAAAGTTTATGGGGAAAATGGGGTTATGTGTACAACATTCTAAACCTATGTCAAGGACACATAAAAACAAGATAGGAACCTAATTAAAATAGTAGCACAGTTTTACACACATTAAATGTTTAAGAAATACATAAATATTACAATAAATATGGCATGTTACCTTGAAAGACACCCCAAGTTTTCTTACGGAGGTGCATGTCTGGAAGGCTTGCTGTTTGTGTGCTACAGTATGTGGTGGAAAGACGGTAATCTGAATTCAGAGGGAAAATTGAAACAGCAGAGGTGGATGAGTGGGGGTCATAACCCATGTGGTGAATTGAGATGGCTGGTTGATGTGTGAGGTATGGGATAAAGGGGCATTTTGTCTATTCCCATGCGCCTAGGTTTGGCTAGGTGTAGTTTTCTGTATTTACCTAATATTTCTGAGGATAAAATTGCACCTATGCAAATGTGAAATTCATGTCATGCTCAAATTTTCCCCTAATATTATCAATTGCATTGGAAAAAATACCCATTTTCAAAGTGTTAGGAGAACTGACTTAAAATCTTCTAGACACAGTGTGAAATATCATTTATTTAGATTTGAACAGAGACAGAAAATGTGATATCCAAGACATACTCTTTAATATTTCAAAAAAAAAGCTGAAAAAAAATGATCTCAGCATGACGTTAAGAGCCAAAAATAAGGGTTATGATCTCCGTTAGGATGTGATGTCAGCAGATCATTTAGGCTTACAGTCTTCTTTTACACCCTCCCAAATGGATTTGATATGATGTCTTCTTACCAGACAATGTGAATAGTGGAAAATGTTCCACAGCTTCCTGAAGATGAAAAGCATTCTGATAAACTCTGAAGAATAAGCTTTTGTAAACTTTATAATACTTATATTCTTTGCATATCAAAGACTGAACTTTGCGTTTTAAGATATCTATAATAAGTTAGTAGTTGAATGAAAGTCAACATTTCTATAAAGTATAAAGGTCCAGTGGTTCATTATTATGGGAAATAATTGTTCATGTAAAATAATTCCCAATTCACTTCTATGGCCTTCATGAGAAAAAAAAAATGGGAGAGAAAGTGGTATTATATGTTGCTAGCAATACATTTTTGTAAGAACTTCTCCGGTCTTGAGTTTCGACTGCTTTTAACACTATTTTAAAAGGATATTAAAAATTATTATGCTTAACAGAAGAACATTAAAAAGGTGTTTTAAACTAGACTTATGAAACAGTGATTAGAGAGAGATTTAAATCTCTCTAATAGTGAAAACATTCATCTCTGGGAAAGCTGGTAGGCAAATGAACTGAATTGAACATCAGGTAAGACTTCCATGCTCCACCTGCTTTCTAAACTGAAACCTGACTCAGACCCTGCAACTTTACTTGTCCTGTGGCCCCTGCTGCCCCATACCACAGGTTGTGGATGTCACTCTCCAGTCAGTCCTAAACCAGTACTCCTTCTACCTCATGTAAGCATTGTGTTCCTTTGAGACTAGTGGAATAAGGTGATGCCAGCCTCTTTATCCAACTTATCCCCGTTATCTTCTGACCCCCCTGGCACTAATTCTACATTTAACTCAAGACCACCACGCCTGGCCCAAAATATTCCCTGGTACTCCGGCTTTTCCATTGCCATAGGTAATGTCAATGAGCAAGTAAACAATTCATTCTACAAGATAGCCTCAAAGTCCAACATCCTCAATTTCAATGAAAGTTAGCTGAATCCCCACACTTAGTTCCTAGTCCCAGAACTGTACCACACCTGCAATATTAAGTTCCAATATCCTACTTTCTGATCACTACCTTCTACTACTTAAACTCTCTCAGACAACCGCCAGCCTTATTAATATCTTGTGTTTTCTCATTCTCCGTCATTCCATATTTGATGTCTTCCTTATGTATCCAAAATAGATCCCCCAGCTTTATTTCATGTCATTAGTAGAATTAATCCCATTGTCTCCTTTCTTCTGCTTCATCTAGCTCTCAAAACTCCAACCCAAGAGAAAACCAATTTCATTCTAGATTCTGGAGAAAAATCATGCAACGTGGCAGATTCATACCTATAAATCAATGTGTTAACCTCAACTAGACTTCACATGTTGCTTGGAATTCTTTCTATATGTACCTAGCCAGCTCCTAACAGTTTCTCTTAATTTATTGCCCTGCCCCCATTAAAGATTGTATCTGTATCTATATTAGGACTTCCTTTTTCTCATCTAACTTAGGGTACCTCTTATACCTCTTCCCATTCTAAGACAAGTTCTGGGTCTCACCCCTTTTGACTTGTCAGGAATTTCCATCCTTTAATCATCCTCTATGTTCTTGTATCTTCAGTCTCTCCTTCTGATCATTCTTTCTGTTTCGTATACAAATATGCCCTCTCCTTATTCCCCTTGACCTTAAATCCCTCTCTCTTCAAATGCACTTCACTCTCCCCTCATAATCAAGGATCCTTAAAAGGTATTGTGTTTTTCCTATCTCCAATCACTCATCTGTGTTTGGTTCTCATTCCCCCACAATTCGATATCCGCTGTTACCACTCCATTAAAACTGCCTTGCCACACTCACCAAGGAGGACTTCATTTCTAAATTCATTTTCAGTTCCTTTTATAAACAATGTAATTGTCGCATGTTACATTAGCTACCATTCTCTTATTGATGTCTTCCTTCTTTCTGTGGCATCATTCGTAACTGATTTTCTTCCTAATTCTGTGACCACTGAGAATTCTTCATGGTCTTCTTTTTTCCTCCCATTCCTTAAGTGTATGCATTGGTCCTTAGATTTTATTTTTAATTTAATTTTACTTTATTTTTTTAAGATTTTTATTTTTTATTTCTCTCCCCTTCCCCTCCCTCCGCACCCCAGTTGTCTGCTCTCTGTGTCCATTCACTGTGTGTTCTTCTGTGTTCACTTGTATTGTCAGTGGCACCCAGAATCTGTGTCTAGTTTTTGTTGCGTCATCTTACTGCATCAGCTCTCTGTGTGTGCGGCACCATTCCTGGGCAGGCTGCACTTTCTTTCGTGCTGAGTGGCTCTCCTTCTGAGGCGCAGAGGGAGGCGCACTCTTGCGCATGGGGTTCCCCTACGTGGGGGACACCCCATGTGGCACGGCACTCCTTGTGCGCATCAGCACTGCACATGGGCCAGCTCATCACATGGGTCAGGAGGCCCTTCATCTGTTCTTGTTTTATTTGGGAGATTCTATTTAGCCAATCTGATGTCTCCCATATCCATATCTATATTTTCATATTGGGTCTCACTCCTAAATTCTATATCTTTGCATACAAGTGCCTTCTGAACATCTCTATCTAGATCTTCTAGAAGCATCTCAAATCCATCATTTCCCCAACTCAATTCATCCTCTTATGCCCATACATGCACACATATGCACACACATGCACACACACACCAAACACACACACATACCTGATCCTGCCTTTGAACTTCCTATTTTAGTGACTGTCATGACCACTCACCCCAATCTCCAAGCTGGAATCCAGAAGTCACCTCACGTGATTCCCTCACTGATGTGCATATTTAACAATCAATCCCCAGGTATGTCACCATGACATCTCAAACCCACTCTTTCTCTTCCTGTTGCAGTGTAAATAAAAAGGCTACATCTTTTTTCATCTTCCAATGTACTTAGTTCCCCTTAATACTAACTCGTATGAATACTCAACAGTCATACTGAATGCTTAAAAGTCCCTAAATTCACTATTCTCTTTAAAGGCTTCTGTGTCATTATTTATGCCGACCCTTTGGCCCGGAATGTTCTTCCCTGCCTCCTTTGTCAGGCGATCTTCTCATCTTTCAAGGCTGAGTATAGGGCTCATCTTTTTTAGAAACTCTCCCTAACATGCACTCCCCATACCCACACACATTTCCGAACTAGCAGAGCCACACAGTACACAAATGTATCATGGCTTTTATCATATCGATTCCTTTAAATTGTTCCTTAATGTAATACATGTTTCTATTCAAGCAAATAGAGACAACAAAGAAATTACAAAATCACCCTACTTAAACCACCCTGGAAATCCTTAAGATTAATATACCTGAGTCCCATTACTCTTAATAGTATTCCTTTATACCAAATATAAAGAAGGCAAGATTGATTGGCATGCAGAAATAATTTTATAAAAGTGGCATCGAACTAGAATGCAAAGTTAAAAAAGTATTCAACTTTGTGTCAATTGAATTTAATGGGGAAAAATAAAATTTTCTATGAACTTGAAAGAATTGCTTAACTCAGATGGGTTTGGTTTTTGTTTTTTGTTTTTTTCATAAAAGTTATGAAAAGGAGATTTTTGAAAAGCATGAAGTAGTTAAAATTGTTAATTTTTAACACATACTATACATTTAGAATTTTCATTAGTTCTTTGCTATGGGGCAGAGAAAATGAGCATTCTTATACTTCCTCCACTTTATGATTTTTAAGTGTAATATTTTTACATCATTAAGTATTTAAACATTGATATTTATTCTCTATTCAGAAGTCCTACAGATTCCTGGTTGTTTTTGTTCAATACTTAAAAGAACTCATTGCTGCTCTTTTATCACGGTTACTCCTCCCAAGGTAAATTTTTCTTCCTTTAATTCATAGATGGATTTCATCATTGGGTAGTTTTTTCAGGACGCCCCATAGATGCCCTATCTGTTCCATTGAACCTCCGTGTTGGTGAATGCCTGCTTACTGAAGTGCTAAGAATAAGTGCTCTGCAATCAAATTGTCTGGTTCTGAATTTCAAATCCTCTCCTTGCAATGTAACTTTGGGCAATGTGCTTAATCTCTCTTGCCTCATCCCTTTCTTTACCTATATGTAAAGTGAGGACTATTAATGTTACCTCCTAATAGGGGGTGAAAAAGAGTAAAAGAGCATTTTTAGAAGTATCTAAATGTTAATTATGATCATTCCTCCAAGGCCAAACGGTTGTGTATTAAATTCTCTTCTTTCATTTCTTCAAATGCATTATATGCCTTACTCGTACACTTCTGGCAATGAATGTTACTATGGAGAAGTCTAAGGTCATCTTGAATATTTTCTTCCTTGTAGGTGATTTGCTTTACTACACTGCTAAAGGTTAAATTCTTATCTTTGAAATTCAATAGCTAAACTAGTATGGATATGTATTTACATATATATTTCTTTATCAAATCTTCCTATACAAAGTATTCTAATCTGTAATTTTAGCTCTTTCTTTATATTAAGGAAAATTTTATTCTACATGTGTTTCAGTATTTTGGGTCACACATTTATTCAGTCATCTATATCATGGATACCAATCACCTTCAGGTTAGGTCATCTTTTTCTATCAATTATGTATACTATCTTCCCTTCACTTTACTTTTATTTCCATTCTTTTTCCTATTCACTGTGATTATCTTAAGTCTTTCCCCAAGGTCAGCAAAAAATCGAAGTTTTTAGCTGCACTTTTGTATTTTTTGCTGTTTTCAATGAACTGATTATTCCGCGGTAGTCATCAATTTGCTTCCCTAACTTAAAATTTCTTCATCTCACTCCATTGATTCAGCCCCTGATTCAGAGTTCTTATTTTACTGAAATCATTTTCTTATATGGTAGAATAACTTGTTAGAAATTTTCTGTTGACTGTAGAGATATGTTTTCTTCTCTACTGGATTCTTCATGATTTGTTTGATTTTTCTTTAAAAATGCTTTTTGACCTGAATCAAGGGGGAAATGGAAAGGACAAATGAGTTTATATGGCTATGAGTCTCCAAAAAGAGCCGGGAGGTTATCAGAGGGATTGCCCTTATGCACACCTCAGCAGAGTCCCAGAGACAGGTAAAGTAGATACAACCCCGGGTATTGGTTCTCCTGAGGGCTACAGAGACCCACAGGTTCTATGGTCATGGCAGATGGAGTTCAGTGCCATGTCAGTTGGCCCTTCTTTGGAGTTTGTGTTTCTGTGTGATGGAGCTGGACTCAGATGTGATCTTTTTTCACAAGCCTCTCCTGTTACTTTTACCAGAACTGTAGTTGGTGCTAGGGTGTAATATATACCCAGGGGATCTGAATCTCTGGACTGACCATATGATAGCCAGGCCCTGAGTCTCAACAGACTTCAGCTCCTACACTCTGGTTTGTTGGACTTACCCCACTCAGCTAACATGGAGTTGAAGAAGGTCAACCACCACACCATGGAGCCAAGAGTGCCTACAACTGAAAGCAGGAGGATTGCACCTAGCATCCATGTGGAATCTAAGCCCCCTCTTGATATAGATGTGGAGTGGACACAACCATTCCAAGGTCCACAGGATGGAGGAATAGAGTATGGATTAGAGTGGACTTACTGATATTCATTCATGAACTATTGTGATTAGTAATCGAAGAAAATGTGGCATTGGTGTGGAGAAAGTGGCCATGGTGGCTTCTGAGTGTGGGGAATGGGAGGAAGAGATGACATGTGGAGGCGTTTTCGGGACTTGGAGTTGTCCTGGGTATTGCTGCAGGGACAGTTACCGGATATTGTATGCCCTCCCATGGCCCACTGGATGGAACGTGGGAGAGTGTGGGCTATGATGTGGACCATTGACCATGAGATGCAGCAGTGCTCAGAGATGTATTCACCAAATGCAATGAATGTCTCATGATGATGGAGGAGATTGTTGCTATGGGGGGAGGAGTGGGGTGAAGGGGGTGGGGGTATACGGGGACCTAATATTTTTTGAATGTAATATTAAAAAAATAAATAAAGACAAAAAATAAAAATAAAAATAAAAAGTAAATGCCATTTCTTTCATCTTTCAATATTTAACATGGGAGATTTGCTATAATGCTGTTGATTTCTCCTGTACTTACTCCTACTCTTATCTAAGACCTATTTAGGACTTATTTGTAGGATGGCCATCTATCCTGGTTTGCCCAAACCTGTCTCAGCTTTAACACAAAACACCCACATGCCCGGAAACACCTCCCTGCTGGGCAAACTGGGACTCTCTTCTGAGTTAAGGTTTTAAGGATTTAAGGATTGGGTTCTATCCATCTTTATGTAAACTTAGGCCCCACAAGGGAGGAGAACATATCAGAGGTAGTTACATGTGTCTTCCATTGGAGGCACTAGGGTTTGCTCTCTTTTCTAGGATTTAAGTAAATACTCTTATCAGAGCTAACTCCACCTGTACAACAGAAGTAAGTTATTCCTATAGGGAAATACCCTTCAGATTCAGATTATCTTCTTAATTCAGTGAGCAAATTGTTTTTTAATTATTTTTTTCAGTTTCCCCAAATTAGATTGTACTTAGTCCTGGATTTAACAAAGAATAGCTGCTCTACATTTCTCTAAAGTGAAATGTAAAAAATTGTTGATATAATATCCTTACAGAAACTAATGTGACTTTCATCAAGTAAAATGCATAAACTTGACATGTGTTTCTCTTCCTTGATTTTGTCATTTGCTTACCTTATGAATTGGTCCCACTCAAATATCTGCAAATCCCAAATGCAAAATCTTAGACTTTGCCTTAAAAAAATTAATGATTTAGATATTGAATAAATATATTTTGAGAACAGCTCTATAATCAATGGATTTTAACTAATTTGAAGCTCACCATTAGCTAAAGATTATCTAATGAAGTATTAGCTTATATTATTTCATTATTCTTCAGAACAAATCAGATAAGAATACTAATAAATCTTCCCTGATTATTTATTTATTCACTCACTGACTCGTTCATTTATTCATTCATGCTACAATTATTAAGTATCTACTCTGTTCCTAGGTAAAGCTTTTTAAGAAAATACTAAAGAAAGATGAAGATAAAATATTGTTTTAAAATGATAGCAGATAATAAACACCAAAAGACATGAGGTCTACAAAGTACAGAAAAATTTATGGTGGATAGAAGAGTCATTTTCAAATGTGTGGGAATAGAATAAAGATTTAATTTTATTCTGTAAAGCTTCAGAGGACAGAACCAGGAGGCAAAACAATGTTCAACACTTGTTGAGATCTTTCTCATGATTAGCATGAAAACGGAAGAGGCTAGTTTATGAGAAACAATAATTCAAATTAAGGAAGCTTATGAATGCTGACAAGACTCATGTACTGGGATGAAGTATGGACTTACCAGATAACTTCTGAAGTCCTGCAATAAAATATTCCATGATTCTAAAATGAATATCATATTTTAATGTCATCATATAAACCTACTTGATAAGTTATGATACAGTGCCTTATAAAATATTTTCTTGAAAATAAAAGTCTAGGCCAGCACCAGAGCCATGTTTCACTTCCCTTTTGAACTTTCTCCCAGCAAGTGGAAAGATCCCAGTCCTGTCCTGTCTCTATGAAAATATTTGCTTTGAATATCTATTTGAAAAAATATTCAATATGCCATTCAAGATAAACTAAATTATGCTGAAGCAACAAACAAACACTGGCATCTAATGACTTAATATACAGCCCAATACAGTTAGGTAGCTTTCCTAGGCTTCTCTCCTCTCAGAAGAGACTTAAGGAAACTTAAGTTTTTTGACACAGTCTCTATAGTCCCCACAAGGAGAGGAAACGAGATCATGGAGGAGCAGGGAAGGTCATGGAAAGATCCAGAGATAACACATCACTTCTACCAATGTATCAGTTGCTACCATAGTGTCATGTGGTCCCAATCTAACTACAACTGTGGTTGGGAAATGCAGTCTTCCTGAGGGTCCACAAGAAGAAATGAGATTGGCGAACATCTAACCATCTGTTACATACATTTTTAATCTATGCTTCCAAAGAAACTTTAATTGCCCCCCATATATTGTAGAAGTATCTGCATCTGTTCTTGATTCCTTATTTTGTAAGGACCAGTGTGTGAAGTTCATGGGACTACTGAGATTAAAATGATCAAAAACCCAAACTCAGTAAAAATCAGCTATCCTTTGCTTCCCCGCCCCCATTCCTCCAGTATAATTTCACCGTGCTCATGAAAATCACTGAAACTATTTAAACACTTTAGTAAGATAAGAGAGTGTTTTTTAATAATTAGTTACAATTCAGTTAAAATTGCATTAGTGGTTACCTTCAATGATGCAGCAATAACAGAACAAAAATTGCTTTCTGAGATACTGGCACCTCAAATAATATATCTCTTTAGAATACGTCTCTATTTCCAATAAAAAATTTCTTCTTAATATAAATTTATAACACCAATTATTTCATGCCAATTGCTGGTCATTTACAGATCAGTACTGCTTGTGTTAACCACACTGGCCATTGCAGTTTCCTGAAGCAATTTGTTTCTTTGCAGTAAAAAAAAACTGACAAGTTTGGACTATAATTTAATGCAATATTTGCCTTTGAAAACAAGTGTCAAGGAGGCAACTTCATTTTCTTTTACTGTACTTGGGAAATGAACTGATGTTCTTCAAAAATGACTTGAGGCAAAAGACTTTAATGGCTCTTCTATCCTCAGAAGAAGGCAGAGGACCACATGAATACCTCATGAGACCAGCCAGGCATTTCCTGAGACTCTGGCTTAGAGTCATTTAATCTATTGGCTATCATAAGGATATCTGCATAATAAAATATTTTGTATGTACTTACCATCTTCCAGGAGGTTATTTACTATTGAAAGATATGAAAGTTATAATTGCCCTGCATACTAGTTATTGGAGATTGGGGATGTCATTTGCTGCATAGTCATTCCATACTTCTGAGTTACACATTCTGTACCTCCTAAACAAAGTTGGAAATCGTACATTAGTTCCTAAACTTTTGTGTTGATATACCTTTCAGAAGGTATTAATTTTGAGACTTTAAACTACTGTGTAGAGGTCAGTATGTTTATACTCTGTTTTTCATATGATCCCTTACTGATTTTACAGAGCTATAGTA
This sequence comes from Dasypus novemcinctus, assembly GCF_030445035.2. NCBI lineage: Eukaryota > Metazoa > Chordata > Mammalia > Cingulata > Dasypodidae > Dasypus > Dasypus novemcinctus. Next base: position 59,888,835 of record NC_080687.1, read on the forward strand.
ATAATAGCAAATAATTATGTAATGCTTACTAAGTGCTCTACTTAATCTTCTCAATAGCCTTATGTGTTAGGTAATTATTCCTATTTCACATACGAAGAAACTGAGACACAAAGCAATAAAGTAACTTGTCAAAACTAGGAAGTTTTGAAACTGGGATTTGGAGCTAAGCAGTCTGGCTCCAGAGGCTGTGCTTTAACCACTATGCTCTACTATCTTTCTCTATATATTATAATATAGTATATCTTTACCTTATTTTTAAAAAAACAACATAATTTTTTCGTTGCCAACTCAGTACTTGTTATTGTTCAAATTAGCTCAAATTGCTTTTGTGTCAAAACCAACCTACCTTCACCCTTCTTGCACACACTCTAATTTTACAGCCCTTGTTTTCCCTGCACTTTAGTTGATTTTGGTGATTAAAGAGAACTGTTCATATGCAACAAAAGCAAAGACATTCTGCCGATAGCAAAAAATGACAGCTGAAACAGCATTTAAAGTACATCTTGAATAAATGTTCAAAAGCGTGGCCTTAGGGCAATTTCCTGTTTTACTGGAAAATCTACTTTGCTAGTGTCTGATAAAATTGTATGAACAGTGGAAGCTTAATTCTCCAAGGCAGGTTCTCTGAAGCATTTGACAGCTTATCTGATGAAATCCACTCGACTACCAGTTCAGAGAGACCATGTGCCCCTCGTGGAGGAAACCCAGTCTAAATGGCTCTGTAGCCTTGGGGCTGATGCTGTTAGCTCCTAAATGAACTGATTAGTGTTTTGTCGAGTTATTTCCTGGCAACTGTAAACATGCCTGACACGCCAAAGATTTTCCATCTTGTATAATCAATCCACTGTTGAAAATTACTTGCATTTGTGGGGAAATATTATTAGAGCATTTAATACTTTGAGTCATAGAGGTAATTCAGTAAATCTAGAAAAATTAAGTCACTACATACCCGAGATTGGAATGGCATATCAGAACGAGCTCACAATTTTCTACTTTTTGTGAATGATGTCAGAGTCACCATATTTAAAATCATTTCCTTTAGTAAGAATCTTAGTCTGCCAAGGCTGCTATGACAAATAGCATTCAATGGGTTCTGTTAAATAAGAATTTATTGTCTCACAACATGAAAGGCTAGAGGTCCCCACCAAGACATTGGCCAGGTGACAGTTTCATCCAGAATCCATAGTGCTCTGATGATGGTTATCCTCCATCACAAGGCAATGGCCTTGGTCTCCTCCTGTGGGTCTCTGTTCTGGCTTTTATGTCTTCTGGCTTCTCTAACTGCATCTGAATTTTCTCTCTTTTTAAGTCCTCCAGTAGTATAAATTAAATCCCACATTGGTACAATCTGTCTACTTCTTCACTAACAATACTTCTTCAAGAGGTCCTCTTTACAAATAGGTTCACACCCAGAGAAATGCAGATTAAGATAAAGAACGTGCCTTTTCTTAAAGTACAAGATTCAATCTACCACAAAAGGTAATAATCCATTAACACTGATACTCCACTCTTGAAATTCAAGAACAATCCCCTAATATTTCCTACACCAAAGCCAACCATCTATGTGAGGTCCAGTAGTCTATTCTGAGCTTCATTAACTGTCGATGCCTATGTCTCTATAACTAAGCAATATCAGACTCTGTGTACTGCTGGTAACTACCAGAAGTTATAATTATGTGTGTGTATATCCCACCTCCCACCCCTTGCATCAAATACTAATCAATTCAAGCAGTGAAGCTTGGTTGTCACTGTGGGCCCTGGGGGGGGGGGGGGGGGAGAGGAGGGAATAGAATAGATGGAAGAAGGAGTAACTAGGGGGCAATGGGAGTGTTCCAATAGATTGTGCAATGATGGATATAAGCCATGTTAAATTTCACCAAAATTTTATAAAAGTGTATAGTCTAAAATGTAAACCATAATGTAACCAAAAATTTAGAAAAGTATATAGTCTAAAGTATAAACCATAATATAAGTCATAATGGAACCATAGTTAGTAGCTATATTTCAATATCTGTACATCAGCTGTAGCAAATACAACATCTACATGTAAAAAGATTATTGCTGGGGAAGGGGAAAAAGGGGTTGAATTTGGGTATATGGGAATCCCCTATATTGTATATGTGACTTTACTGTGACCTAAAATTTTTAGAAGACAAAATTAAAAAGTGAAAAAAAAAAGGAAGTAGACACTGAGGAAGGAATGGAAGAGATTGCCTTGCCACTGTACATGCAGGGCAACACCTATTGCTGTGATGAAAGACAAAACATCAAAAACAAAGTTTTATGATATTTTTCATTTTTAATACCCCAATTTATTTTTTACTTTATTTTAGTTTTTCTAAATTAGTATGTATTCTATTTCTAATCTTTAAACTTGTCAATACTATTTCATTTTCCTACTAATTGAATTCAGCAATATATTAGGCTTCATTTTTTAAGAAGTTTTGCATCACAAAGGGGTTCAACTATGGCAAGGGAGGAGCACTGATGTGGGGTGTCATTGATGGGGGATGCATGGGTGGGAGGGAGTTCTCCAGGGCGTGCATATAGGGTATTTAGATATGTTCAGATGTTCATTGGGTATTGTCGTAGTGGATAGAGTTACACATGACAACTAAGGGAGTGCTGAGTTCTCATCCAGGGGAGCTCTGTTGTACCCCCCAATAGAATAGCAACAATCCCCCAAGTGCAAGGACAAAGACCAGTGAAGAAAGATGGTCCAGTGATGGGCCTTTCATACTGATGACTATGATCATGGGCCTGTGTGCTTGAAATTTCAACCAGGCCTAGACTTGCAGGGTGCCTAAGAGTTACCTCCTGAGAGCCTCCATATCGCTCAAATGTAGCCACTCTCTAAGCCAAACTCAGCATATAAATGCTTTACCTTCCCCCCAGTGTGGGACATGACTCCTGGGGATGAGTTTTCCTGGTGCTGAGGGATTACTACTATTACCAGCTGATGATGCAAGTAGAAAAAGACCTTGAATAAAGGGGGGAAATGGTAAAGACAAATGAGTTTATATGGCTGAGAGACTTAAAAATGAGTCAGGAGGTCATCAGAGGGTTTGCACTTATGCACATCTCAACCGGATCCCAGAGACAGCCAAAGTAGATACAATCCCAGGTACTGGTGCTCCTGAGGGCTAAGGAGACACACAGGTTCTATGGTCATGAGAGATGACTCTGGAGATCATTGCCTTGCCAGTGGGCCCTACTTTGGAATTTGTGCTCCTGACTTTGATGAAGTTGGACTCAGATGTGACCTCTCTACACATGCCTCTTCTGTCACTTTTACTGAACGTGTGATTGGCACTGGGGTTTGTTAATGTTCAGGAGACTTGAACTCTGGAGAGTCCATGTGCCTGCTGAACCGTGAGCCTCAGCAGAGTTGCAATACCTACTCTCCATTTTGTTGGACTTACCCAGGTCAGCTGACAAGGAGGTGAGAATGGTCAACCACCACACAAGGAAACTGAGAGTGTCTACAACGGCAAGCAGGAGAATCACATTCATTGGCCATGTGGGATCTAAGCCCCCTCTCGATTTAGAGAAGCAGTGGACATCGCCATCCCAGGGTCCACAGGATGGAGGAATATAATATGGATTGGAGTAGACTTGCTGGTATTCTACTATAGAACAGTTGTGACTCTAGCAATGGAAGAAATTGTCTCATTGATGTGGAGATGGTGGCCACGGTAGTTGCTGAGGGCAGGAAGAGGGAGGAAGGGGTGTGATATAGGGCATTTTCAGGACTTGGAGTTGTCCTGAATGATATTGCAGGAACAGATGCAGGACATTGTATATCCTACCATAACCCACTGGATGGACTGGGGGAGAGTGTGAACTACCATGTAATCTACGGTCCATGAGGTGGGGCAGTGTTCCAGGGTGTATTCACCAAAGCAATGAATGTGCCTTAAAAATGAAAGGGGATGTTGATGTGGGAGGAGCAGGGTGGGGGGAGGAGGTATATGGAACCTCTTATGTTTTTAATGTAATGTTTTGTGTGATCTATTTATCTTCTTAAAAAGAGGACAATAAAAAAATACTATTCAATACTGATTAGCCTTTGAAGAGACAATATTTTTTAGCTGATATAAATGTGAGCCTTCTAAATAGTCTAAAATGAATCCTTTTGGTTAGGCCAGCCCAGCTCTGAGCTGAACAGCATCATTTGGTGTCTTCAGAGAATTGATTTTTGGGATCCTCAAAAAAAATTTTTTTTTTTTTATGTGGCTTTGGTGTTCTTTCATATTATAAGGGGAAGAAGCGGGAAAATTATGGCTATATTTACCATATAGATGTTGTAAAGAGTATTGTACCTCACACCACATAGTGTCCTCTTTGTGAGAAAAGCCAATGATATTTCTCTGTCAACTCAGAAGTGTTCTGCCTTTGAGTAATTGGTTAGTTTTTGTTTTATGGACACTGTGAAGAATGTCAACAAGAATGTCAACAAGAAATCACATGTAAACTAGAAAATGTTAACAGACTTTTTGATAGTTATTTTGTATACGGGCCTCATTCCTGGTTTCATCCTACAATTTAATCTCATCTACTCTTCGATTATTCTTCCACTTATTTGACCATGAATATTATCTTGCTTCAGAGGATGCATTTCTGAGCCATCCCAAATCTCTTTAGAACATATCAGGGTTTAAATAAATGAATGAAAAAAATGTTCAATGATTAAGCAAATCAATCATTTATACTCCAAAGTTATTTTTGTGATGGTATGGCAAGGATGAGGATGAAGATAGACATTGATAACCATGAAGAACTGACAAAACAAGCAACACACAAAATTCCTCCATCTTCTGGCACCAAGGAAATTATTTAACCTCTCTGAGTCTCTGTTTCCTCCATTGTTTTTATTAGTAGGAAAGAAAATATCTCATATGGTTGTCATGAATGAGAGCATTCATTCATTTATTCAGACAGTATGGTAGTCACCATATTTAAGAAACTGCTCTTGTTTGCTGGGGATATAGGGAAAAACAAGATAGGCAAGATCCCTATTCTTCAGAAATGTATATTCTCACAAAGGAAGACAGAAAGTAAATGAGGAAGCTAATGAATAAACAAGATAACACCAAATGATAAAAAATGCTATGAATGCTGTGATAGGAAAGTTGGTCATATCATCACTCATCTTGAGAAAGTACCGATAATCTGAGAACCAAGTGATGGGTAGCACAAATTATAAGAAGTGGGGCATTTCAAAGTGTTTCAGGCAAAACCATCAGAAAATTCAAAGGCTCTAAAATGGAAACACAGATGTTACCATCCAAGAACAAAAAGTTTATTATGTTTGAGCAGGGTGAGTGAGAACAAAGGGATAGAGGTGCAAAGAGGATACATATGTACTTGGCATGCTTGGCATATAGTAAGTCTCTATATATAGTAGATGCCAATTGCTGTGCTGCACCATTTTTGAGCAAACACTGGAAAATAGAGATTGCTTAATGTTATTTTTGCCACTTGTGGAGGGGGGAAAGTACCGCTGGATTAAATAAGAGGAATCCAGTAGCCAAATCTGGGTGGCTGAATTGTCCAGGCCACTAAAATAGGGATTCTTCTTTTCTGGCATCAATAAGCAGATCTGCCATCTACAGATGGGCTTCCACATGTTCTCTGTTAGAGGACTTGTGATCTCAACTCCGAAGAAAGAAGCAATAATTAGAGTGCCACTGCTCATATATGGTTATACTGCAGTCTATAGAGCTTTTCATGTCCTGAGACCTTCAGGAACCTCAGAGCAGAGGGCCATCACAAAATTACCCTCTATAGTGCTCTGGCCCAAATAAGCATTTGTTGCTGGTATTTAGTAGAATGTGATGCTCTGTAACCAAATTCTTTTCATGAGCCATCACACTTCACAATCTCATTAGAAAAGACTGCAGGATTCCCCTCAGTTTCAAGAGTGGATGTGGAAGGAAGGATTTTATTTATTTGCCACTCTCAGCAAAGTTTATAGATAAGATAACAAGTGGTGGAGACAGGACATAGGACAAAAACCAACAGACCTACCTGCTGATGCGACTTCTTGAAATCTAGTGAGTTTTTGTAAGAGAAGAGCCATCTGGGAGCTTTTGCACATTTAGATTTGGGATTTTGGTTTTGTTTCTCTGTTGTTATTCACTTTATGTAGAAAAATAGTAGCCAGGGTGGCCTTGAGATACTTGCTTTTAATACCCTCCTCAAAAACCCTATAACTTTCACATGCAGGATATAAAGTCTATTTACCATGGGGTTCAGGAAACAACCAAACCTGTGGTGATTAGCATTCTGTAGAGAGTTAAATTTACTTTTGTTATGTAAAGCTATTGACATTACCTTAAAAAGAAGACCAAACTAGATTTAAAGAAAAAAATGTGCCCCAGTGATTTATCTAGAACAACAAAAACATTTTTTTGGCTCTTTTTTAAAGTGTTAAGAAGCTAACACTTGGAGGTTTGTGCTTGTAAAAGGTTGCAACTTTTTAAAAATTCGAAATATTTCCCTTTGTTATAATTTTTACTGTGGCAATGAAAAAAGAAAATAATTCTTGCAAATGTACAATCCACTTTGTCAAGGGGAATCTTTCTAATAGAACTTAATTGAAATCACGAGCTCCAGCATTTGTCACTTGGATGTCCCCCTGCAGTTCATCCTGATGTGAGCTCCAGGATCTAGTAACATTGGCGGGCTTCTTGGCTTATGAGACAGATATGTCTTTTTGAAACATAGATGAAAAATGAAATGGGGGTTGATAAGACTTTTCAGAGTTCACAAATTCTCTCCAGTCCAATTTGCTCCAATGCTAAGATCTTCAACACCAGCCTGGGGTACATGTTTCTAGAACTTCATAGTTCCTCTACTTGTAAACAACTCAGAGTAATTGTAATTAAGCTGACATCATTAGGTTTTCAAGCAGCCTTCTCGCAGTTAGTTCCAAATCTCCCCCACAGACTAAACCAAAAGTTTGCTGCACAAACTTGGGCAGGATTCAAAATGTAAATCACAGGTGCCTGTCGAGTTCATGTAAGCACTTGAAGGCTCCCCAGGATTGTATGCACATGGAAAACTTGCCTGGCTCCAGCAGGCAGAAAAAGCCCAGCTCTGGTTCAGCATAAAGTTCTCATTTCCTTTTGCATCACTCAGTCAGTCCATGGCAAAGCTGCCTCCTTCCTTCTTCACAGAAAACATCTGAGCATGACTAGCAACAACTCAGGCAACAAAGTGGGTGTACCTTTGTTGGGGGGAAGTCTTGGAGTCTCTAAGATTCATCTGCCTCCTTGACAAAATAAACAAAGGAGTGCAGCCAATCCACAACCCTTGCAGGAGAGAAGTCCCTTCCACAGGTGCTCCAGGAATCAGCTTCCTAAGTGTCATCATCTGTCACTAGGGACAGCAGTCTGTCTACCTCCTGAGCAATGACTGTGGCATAACCAAGCCATGCAGCAGGGCTTGCTGCTGGACATTCTCTGAGCTGGGATGGGGACCATCAGGTCTAAAGGGCACCCTTGCTAATTAGGCAAGAAGGATAAGGACTTAGCAGCTCAAAAGTTGTTGCGGACTCAAATGCCCCAGCTGAGACACTATGCAGAAAGAAAAAAGTGGGGAAAAGGGAGGAATTGAGGGTGATCACAAAATTAAGATCCATGTAAGTTTCCACAGAGGTCTTACTAGGTTTAAGTAAGAACAGAAATTATTTCTCACTGAAAGTAGGGGCAGCCAGAGGAAAGTTGTGAGGTAACAGGAGGAGAAATTTACAGGGAAAGATTATCTGACACTCATTCATCAGTTCAAAACATCTCTCTAAGAATTAAAGAAGTACTCCATTTCCCCTAAAATAAACATATTATTTGTAAAATCAGAAAAGAAAAGGAAGCAAAAATCAGAAAGAAGAAGAGATGCATGGGAGGCTTAAAGAAAAAGATAAGACAGAAAGAGATTGGAGAGAGAGAGGAGAGCTAGAAAGAGAACAGAAAAAGACAGGAGGTAGGAGGTAATATAAGTGAATGCAGGAAGCAAAAGGGATCTGATAAGAGAGAACATTGCAAAGGTGAGCTGTAGATCAAGGTAAGTGGTTTGGATTCTATTATAAATAGAGTGGGAAACCTCTGTAGGATCTTAAGAAAGGGTAAGACATCACACAATGTTTTAAAAGATGGCTCTGCTTGCTTTGTAGAGAATGATAAGCATAATTTCATTCAATTTCCTGAAATCCTGCATGCAAATCAGATTTGGGTAAATCTTAAGGCATCATAGTGATCCGCAATTTTATAAAATAAAGAATACATTGGCAATGAACTGTTGTCCATTTTATTGGGACAGAATTTCCTCTTAAGATGGAATAGCAGGTAAAACAATTCCAGCTAGCTATAAACAAATAGATTTAAAAGGAAAAAAAATTAGTACGGAAGAGTTATCTTTCATTTTCTTCCCCTGCAAACTTATGAACCTATAGCTTTTTGTTCATGTGTTTGAATAGGCAGTAAACCTAACCTCACTGTTTTTTATTTTTTCTAAGTTACTTTTTCCTCCAAAAGGCAAGAAACAGTATATTGGCACAGAAGCAAAAATACAGTATGATGAAGCCAAAGAAGGGAGTTACAAGCCAAAGGAAGTTATCTCCACAAGCTGGATTCATTTAAGGTTATTTAAACCTCCTCCTTTACAGAATGAGAATAAAGGCATGTAGCTTTTTAATAAATTCAAAAAAACTGTGAACTACACTGTAAGAAGTATAAAACATTATATGGTCTTGCTCTGTATCACGGCAGTGAGAAGCCATATTTTGTGATGTTCTAAAATCTCAAAATTGGTTTGAACAACAATGGCAACATTCTCATGTGTATTTATGCCACCCTTTTCTCATCTGCAACATCTCTAAAATAAATAGAGGCATTACTTTGGAGGCAAGTACCTGGACTGGGAAACTGAGGGAAAAAACATATCTGAGTATCTTGGGATGCCCAAGCAATTAGTTCATATTTTCTTTAAAAAACATTTATACAAGGAAGATGGATTCAATTAAGATAATGGAAGAAACCATTTCTAACCCCATTAAGTTGTGCACAAAGAAATATGACACAGATGAGAAGTTCATTTGCAGTCAGCTGCATTTCAGGGGAAAGGAAGAGTAACACCTCCTGCATGGAAAGGGTGGGTGGGTTTGAGGCAGACTTCCTAATTAATAGCTAACAAACCCAAACCAAAGATGACACACCCCTTTTAAAAATAACAGGGGATTGGAGCAAAAGTATGTTGTTTGTGGGTTACAAAAAGTGATGAACTTGAAGGCTTGTATTTGATGACAAGTTTTCTGAACAGAGACAACATAGAAAAGAGAAGATTCAATTTTAAATGAAGAGGAAAATGGAAAATGAAAATCTGGTTCTTATTTAACTATTTTCTTCTTAACTGAACAACAATTTTAACATTAAAATTATATTGACCATAAGCTCCTTGAGGACAGGAACTCTGTCTTACCAGGTTTTTTTCCCCTTTACTCTAGTATCAGGGACTCAGTGAATGTTAGACAATAATAACAGAGAAGAAACAAGGAGACAGAAGCAAAAGTGAGTAAAAACAGTGTTATTATCTCCGATTTGCAAGGTGAAAGGAAACACAGAATTTGGGGGTTTTCTTCATTTTAAATATTTGACATTAATTCCTAAGTCAAAGCCATTCTCTTCATATTAAAGACAGCTCTTTAAGTTTTAAAGCAGGGGTTTTAAAGTACACATTTCAAGAACAGCTTTGCAAATTGGCACAGGACCAATTCCTCACAGAGCTGAATAGATTTTGGATGAAGGTCAGAGCTTGGAGATGTAGGCAAGAGGTCAGAGGCCCCATGCCTCCGGGCTCAGTGAAACTCTCCCAGTTGCTTATGGATTGCCTGGTTCCTCCTGTTCCTGGACTGTACTGTCCACCAAACTTCTGTGAAGTAGACAGGAGGGAGCCACTGCTGTCACCTCTGGAAGCCTGTCACTCACTCCAAAAATTCTTTACCTGCGACTTAGAAAATGTCCAAAAGGAATTTTTGACCCCCTGAAAGAACAAGAAAATCCCCTTTCCCTTGACCTACGAATGAACACAGCTGAAATCACTGGAGCAGCCCATGTTGTTAAAAGAGGATTTGACTCTGTAACCTAACAGAAGATAGAATTAGTCTGGCTCCTGCTTTTAAACACAGATAAATGCACTCTTACATAGTCAGACTGGATGCATTTGATGGTAATAATCACTTTGAGTGATTTGGTTAAGCCAAAATAATACTTTTAGCCAATGAAGCATTACACATGTCAGGAGAGGCAGGGTCGATTAAAAGATTCGAAAACTAGGAATCTGGTTCAGCAGGAGAGCCTGGCAGATACTGCAAGTCCAGGTGGCTTGGCCTAAGATAGATGGCCCGTTAATACAGAGCAAGGAAAGGGAGACTTGAAGATCCCCTTAAGACACCTGAAATCAGATCTATGAAAACTAGGGGATACAATTATCTGGTTAACACACTCAAGCAGGGATTTCCAGCTAAAGGGACTGGATTAAACAAATGCATTTCTCTTCAGTACTTCCCCTTCCACCAGTGCCAGAATTTAGAATGATGAAAAAATGTATCAATAAAAAGAAAAACAATTGTGGATAAGATAATATGAAACAATATATGTCAGTAACATTTTAAAAGATGGAAATTCAAGAACTAGTTATAATTGATTTAACAGAACAGAAAAAACAGAATCCTGCCTGCCTACAAGTCAATTCCCACTTTAGTTCCCCAGAAAGTCAGATTGAGATGTGGGTTGGAGCTGATAAAAAGGACAGATTCAGATCTTTATGAGAAATGATGAGACTTCCAAGCCCACCCACTCCCTGACCCTATATAGTTTGGTTATTATTCCCTCCAACACACAGACAAGAGACAGGAGGTTTATACTCTGGCAAAGCTGAACCAGAGAGACTCAGTTTAGGGCAACCAATACCGTCAGAGGCAAGGCTGAAGCACCTCACTGAAAAAAAGGGGGATTGAATTGCATTCTGCATATTGAATGTGTTATTATGCTGTTGTATAAGTGAACAAAAGCCTTCTGCTCTTGCAATCTGGGGGTCAGGAAGAGAATGATTTATAGACACCAGTAGATATGAATTATAACATGGGCAGAAGGCTTTGTCTTTCTAGTAATCTTACAATGGAGCAATTATGTACAATTTTCTTAGTCCATAAAAGTAAATGAGAAAAAGTGAAATTTAACAAGCAAAACTTTATAGCATGCAATTTTTAAAACACTTGTTATCATGGAGATTTTCAAACATATACAAAAGTGGAGAGAATAGTAATGATGTGCTCTCATATACCCATTATCCATGTTCAACGATAATTATCTTCAACAATTATTAACTTATGGCCTGTTCTGTTTCATGTTTATTCCCTTCCTTCCCTGGCTCTTTTCCTTCCCTTATTATTCTGAATTAAATCCCAAACATCATATCAATTCATCCATAAATGTTTCAGCTTTTATCTCTAAAATAATAAGTATTTTAAATCTTAACAATTTTAGTACCAGCATATAGTTATATGCATTTATCAAAGATCATGTTTATTGATTGAATTTTCTATACCTATTTGTTTTAAATTAAGAAATACAAAGAAGGTAAACCTTAGCATTGTGATATCATGGCATTGGAAAATCAATTAGAGGTATCATCTTTCTTAATAAATGTAGTATCTAAAGGTCAGAGTGTTTAAGTGACTTCCTAAAGGCAAACTCCTGGTTGGTGGTGAAATCTAGACAAGAACCCAGGTCTACTGACTCCTGAAATCAATAAGTCTCAACAGCAATATACATTTATGGTTCTAGGGATTGTAGACCTTAGTAAATGTGTCTATGGTGGTTTTATACAGGATCAAATAAGCTAAGCTGGAACTGTGTTTCTCAGAATTCCCTTCCCTGCACGGTTCTGAAGTAGGATTGGCCACAAGAGAAATTTCTGTGCATTTCAGTGAGAAAAGATGAGCAGCAGCCATGTTTACCCTGGGAAGATCAGATGACAGTCAGACACTGTCTAGGATCACGAAGAGCATATTGTCACAGAACTACTGGCTCACCTCATTGTCATGAGGCCCTCAGTTCTTTTAGATCCTGCCACCTCTCCATCTTCAGCTTCTCCACGGCCAAGTGCACTAAGTCTTCCAAAGTAAGAAGTTTGGAAACAGTCAGAAACTGCCATGACTTTCAGGGAGAGACAGACAGAGAAACTTGTGGATCGTCCTTGATCTTCCTCATTTCATGCCCTTCTTCACTGCCCAACATCTGGCCCACCTGACTCAAGATCCCAGTGGAGTTTGGGAGTGGTTGGTTTTCCCTCTGGGTTGGCCAAACAGAAACAAAGCTTATAATCTGCAATCACCCTTAACTACTAAGTAAGGACTGCTGGTTCAGCCCCGCCACAGTCATGTCACACTGGGTGTCAGGGCAGTTCTGTGTGTTCTCTGAATTGACTGTGAGGAGTAAGCAGGCCTTTCCCTATGAGCATGGCAGGACCAGGGACCCTGGCGAGGGTCTGTGAGGCCCGGAGTGGCATTGCAAGGCCACACTCTCCCATGAGTGACAATCACTGCTGTGATTAATCTTTGACCATTATAGGATAGGAGGACTCAGACCTCCTATAAATTCCTCCTTCCTGGGGGGTCAAGAAAGCTGTCAGGAACTCACGCAAGGAACTGGGCTCATAGTCAAGATGCTTAATCATTTAATAAATGTCTTAGTTGTGACTGATTATGTAGTAACCAGCTTGTTCTGCTACCCTGTTTATTGAAAATATTTGAAGCTTGCGTTTTTATAGCCTAGGAAGACCACAGACAAAGCCCTTATGTCCTCATTTGCAAGGCAACTTGGGGCCTCAAAAATGGGCTGTTGAGAAAGGGAAGTGAGCTTGGATCCGCAGAGAACTGCCCTGGAGCTGGAGAGGCTCACCCAGCTGTAGAGCAGCTCAAAGCGCAATGTCTAACGGCAAGTAGCAAATGCAGATGTGATCCAGGCTACTTTAACTGCTGAAGGGTCAGTCATGGCCCTGGGTTGCTTTGACCAAGGCTGGGAGAAAAATCCATACAACTAGAGTAGGATATTAGCATTAGCGGGTATAAAGGTAAGGAAGGGTTAGAAAGAGACCACGGAGATTGTGGTTGGGGCTTTATCCCTGCATGGGCAACAGAAAGCAAATCTGGACCCCAGGCAGCAAAATCCCTATAATTACTCCAGACCACCACCTGCTGGGGGAGTTGAGGCCAAGTTAGTCAGGATTAGCTCTGAAGCCAAAAAAGGCTGAGCCTATAACCCAAAACAATTCTTTAGGTCCTGCAGCTGAGTAAGGTTAGACACGAGATGCCTTGGAGCCATTTCTTAGGCAGTGGAAAGTATCCCCTTTTATTCATTATTGCATGTTTCCATTCCGTTTACCTGTAGTAAACCATTTGTCTGGTTATCATGACCTATTTTACACAGAACTGGTTGATATGATGTGTGTTTAGGTAATAAGATATAAAGTACTAAATAAGAAGTTAATTTATGATCATTGGGATGAGACACTGGACTATCAATTTTTCTCTCCATTTCTATTGGACTCTACTCTTCTTCTAGACAGAACAGCAATTAAATATCAATTTATGTATATGGTCAAAACTTTTGCTTCAAAACCTACATTGTCTACTCCTACTTCATGGTTTATATCAGAGGTTGGCAAACTTTTTCTGTAAAGGGCCACATAATAAATATTTTAGAATTTGTGGGCCACACAGTCTCTTTTACAACCATTCTACTCAGCTATAGAAAATATGCAACAAATGAACCTGGTTGCATTCCAGTAAAACTATTTACAAAACACTGTGGTGGGTCAGATTTGGTCTTCAGGCTTATTTTTCGGACTTTTGGTCTATATCAGCACTCTCCAAACTTATCATGCATCATAGATATATAACATATCATACAGTATGGCATGTGCCCCACAAATATATCCTGTGCTCAGGACCATGCCGTGTCAGCCTGATGGGAGAAAACACAATCCTCAGGAAGATAAGAGGATTGCTGGCAAATTCCTTCTCATATTATCCCAAGCATATGGAAATTTTTCCTGGAGACAGTTTGTTTCTGGTGGGCATGTCTTTGACATCCAGCTCACATGCCAGGGTGGCAGGGAGGGGAAAGGGTTCCTCCACTACGGCACCCAAACACAAACGAGGGTGCTGCACGTAGAAAATCTCACTGTGTCGGCCAGGAATTGAGACCCGCTGGCTGTAAGGAACCGAGGCCCACTAGGGAACCTGAACTTGCTCTGTCTCTTCTCTATGTGAGTTTCTTCTCTTGCTGTGTGAGTTCTGTTGGTGACCCTGACACCTGTATTGGAGTGGGTTGACATCTCCGTAGGTGTCGATCCTTCTGACCAAAACATGCAGACAAAGCAGACATTTTTAAAAGCTGAGGCAGAGATACAAGTAAAAGTTCTAACATGTTCTTCCCATACTGTCCACTGCTGTGCACCGCCTAGGGAACCTGCACCACACTCAGGAAATCACTTGTGTAAATACAGTAAAAGAATGTGAGGGCGGGAACATGTTGTGTCTGTGCACATGGGTGCCCCCATTTGCATTATAATCTATGTCATGGTCCAAATGTCGAATAGAGGAATAAACATGGCTTTGAAGTCAAGTAAAAACCTAGATTTAAATGCCATCTCCCCGATTTACTAGGTATGTGACCTTGGGGAAGAAGATCTCTCTAAGCTTGGTTTTCTCTTATATTTTTTGAATGTAACATTAAAAAAAAAAATTAAAGGAGAAAAAATAAAAAAATAAACCAAAAAACTGTTGTCTCCTTCTTCCTTTCACCAAAATCAAAGGGCAAGTCTCACCAAAATGTCCCATCTGTAACTAACCACGACTAACAGAAGAAGTTTCCCTTCTTCTTCCTCCAAATCATCATTCTTCCTCCTTCCTAGTCACTGCCCACCCTGCTGCCAGACCTCCAGTCCTTAGAGTAGAAACACGAGAGGGTGTGATGCTTCCACCTTAGTAAGAGCTCTGGGATTCCATTCTTCATGTCTTCCTCCTAAGTCTGCGTCCCAGACCCCATGGAGATGACTCCCAACAGCATGATGAGCTACCTACAGTGAGCAAAGAAGAGTTTAATTGATTGATGTCTTTAATTTCCCTGCATTCTTTAGAATCATTTTCTTGGGGAGGCAGCAGGGTGTAGAGCAGAACCCAAATCCACCAGGCCTCTACTCACAAGCCTAGAGAAGTCTAACATCCAGGATTCTTTGGTTTTGTTTTCCTGTTATCCTTTGAAAACATCAAACCATTTGCTATGAAATGAAAGACAGCTATCCAAATTAGGATGCTAATGGCAGAAAGATCTCCGTAAACAAATCAGCCTGCGGGGCTCTCTGACTTTCTCCTTTAATGGCTAACCTGTGATATAAACAGTCAGCTCTGATAGAACAATACTAAACATGGGATGCCTAAATCTGCCTTCTGTTGCCTAGAGAATGAAAATCTTGTGTCTGATAAGCACAGACATAGAAGAGTAAAAGTAGCTCTTCTAGGTTTCCTGAATCACCTTGACCCACCTCTCGGTAAATACGTCTTTCAAACAAAGAACCCTCAAAATGCTGGATTATAGATAGAAACCATGAAAACCCTCAGAAACTTTATGGCAAGCACCAAGAGAAAATGCATTAAGGATTTTCAGTCAGGAGTATAGAATGCAAGTTCTATTCAATAAAATCTCACAGAGAAATGCAGTCACTGTTTCCAACGTTTATCAATCCAATAATGATCTAAAGGATTTCCCAGGTAATTTTTCTTGAACAAACCCCTTCTAGTTCCAGATTGAAAAGGACAAGACCGTTGTGATTAGCAGAGTAGAGCTGCTAATGTGATCTGATTCCCAGGACCCCAGTGAGGTGATGTGAGGTAATCTGTGTGGACCTGCTTTGAGCTGTTCAGAAGAACAACTGAAATCCTTATTATTCAAATTTTTAGATTCATAATACTTGGCTAGATGAGCTATATTGGAACAGGAAGATCAAAGACTATCCTTGCCTTCAAAGAGGATCCATTTAGGAGGAAATAATAAACCTCTTGATAGCCAAAGACTTGTATCTGTTTTTATTTCTTCTCTCTCTCACAGCCTGTCCTTCCTCCCAGTAATTTCACAAAACACAGCTTTGGGTAAGCACAATATAATGCAATGGGGTTTCTGTCTGAAAAGGCTAAGAACTGATAAACTGAGTCTTGTCCCAACCTTTCGTGCCGACGGAGGCTTAATTTTCTGATGTTTACATCCATGTCTTTAATTCTATTTTTATATTTCAAAACCATCAAACAGGGCAAACTATTATAGAATAGACATCCATGTATCTACCACAAAAATTTAATAAATGTTAATGTTTTGCCATATTGACTTCAGAACTTTCTTTTAAAGAAATATTACATAGTAGTTTCAGCTAAAATCTCCAGTCTGCCCTTCCTTTGCTTCCCACCTCCTGGAAAATCAATATCCTAAACTTAGGAGTCATTTTTTTCCTTGTAAATATTTATGGTTTTACTATAAATATAAGAAATCTATAGCAACATATAATATTTAAATACTTTAACATTTACATAAATATTATCATTTTGCACATATCCTTTGCCAATTGCTTTCTTCATTCAAAAGTATGTTTTAGAGATTTTTCCATGTTGTTCTGTGCAGTTTAGTTTATTCAGTTTTACTACTGTACAACCTTCCTCGGTATACCAGTGCTTTTTAACCCATATTTCCTAGTTTTTCACTAGTTATAAAATATACATACCTCTAAGGATTCTTGTACTAAGATCTTTTAATACACCTTACATATACCTTGCTTTGTAGATATTTATTTTAGAAGTTCCTTCTTCCTAGGTATAGTTATGGAAAACAACATTTTAAAAAATTTAAGAGAAGTACTCAACTAACCACTCATCCTAATGTTCACATATCTACCCATAATGAACATGTGCTGAATTTAGAAAAATTTGGTTGTTTTATTTTCATAAACTGCAGTACGCTTTATGATAGCAGCAAATCAACTCAGATTTTATCTATCAATTTTCTGAAGGTTGTTATTTTCTGAGGCCTGATATTCCACTATCAAAGGGAGAATATGTGCATTCATAGGAGAGAAACTACCCAAGTTCCAGAATGTGGTTCATTTCTGGTTTACAGTATTCAAAGCGTTTCCTCCAAGTCGTCTTCAAACTGTGGGAGAGATAGAAATGGTGGATTCTGGGATCCCCGACTATGGAAACATATGCCATTCCTGTTACCCAGACTGGAAGATTCCTGAACTGCTTTCTTCTGAACAAAGGCCTATTTCCATTTCAAGCAATGAAATAATAGTTTTACTGCTGGGGTTGTTCTGACACCCCCAGCCACAGAAACCCCAGTGGCACTGGCTGCTTCTGGGAAAGAGATGAAGATGAGCTCCGGTCCAGATGGGGTTTTCCATCCCAAACAGCTGGGTGGGATGAGTCTTTGGGGTTACCTTATAAGGTTAAAGGACCTAGGAAATAGTGTGAGTGAAGGGAGAGAGGCAATGCTAAATAGTTAATTATAATAACATTTTTTAATGAGTGATTTTGAGTTTTATGAGATGAAAAAAAGAAGAAACAGAACATGCCTTTTGGAGTAATACTGTTTAAGACTGCAAAGCTCTTGCAGTTTGTTTTTTTCCACCAGTCAGTGTGTTGCTCTGCCTCTCCTACAGAATAGAGGCTCTTCTTTTCCAAGTTCTACTCAGGGCGCTGGTCAAGCATCCATGGTACAGAGCGAGTCCTCTCTCCTCTTCCAGCACCACCCTTCTGAATCCACAGCCCCTCCCCTTCCAAGCAGTCCACAGGCCCATTCTGCCTTCCTGATGGTCCTGGTACCCCGGGAAGGATGCCAAGCTGGAGGTCTGTCACATCTCTATGCCAATCTATATCCCTTTGTTGCTTCCTCCTAGAACTAAAGCATTCAGCTGTCTCTGCAATTCACACTGTTGAATTCTCTTCAAACTCTTGAAAGGTCCCTTGTCAGCTTAAATTTCCCATTCCCAAGTTTCCTGACCTCATCTCACCCTCTGGTGAATACATCTTTGGGCCAAACACATCCAATCCTGCCTACCATGCCAGCCCTTTCTACCTATAAAATCTTACCTACCATCAAATTGTCTACCAAATACTTTGCCTACCAATCAACATCAACATCAGTAGGTAGTTATCACTTAGTTCTTACAGTTTTGTTGTGTGCCTACTATGTGCCAGGAACAATGGCAGGTTCTAGGAAAAGCATGCAGCCCTAGAGGGAGTGTGTAGAGGCAGGCAGACAGGCAAGTCCATGGGCACCATAACGCCCTAGGAGGAGGAACCATGAGACATACCAGCCACAGACAAGTGTTCCCAGAAGGTGCCCGGTGAATGCTGATGCACAGGCAGAGGTAAGGAGAGGATTGTCAGAACAGCATTTTGAGGAGGAAAGCAACAAATGCAGAGGTCCAACAGCAGAAAAATGAAGCCAATTTCAAAAACCTTCTAAGTAGTCTATTGGTGAGAAGATAGTCTGAAATTCACATGGGTAGCTGCAGTTCCCTGCCCTTCGGGCCCTAAAAACTTAAAATCATCATGTGGTCAACCTGATACCTCCCAAACTAGAAACATTTGAAACAAACATACACTTAGGTCAGTGCTATCACCTGTGACAATAGGAGGCTAAGTCTGAGAGAGCGCAGGGAATCTGTTCCCTCTCTAATCAGAACATGTGGGCCTCCTGCCTACCTCCTGTGGATTGACTCACAGAGCTGTTTGAACTCAGACCATAATTTTAAGGTGAGGCCAGAGGTGAAAAGAGATTTAAAAGTACATTTCCTTCTATATTCATAATTAGATTTAAGCCTCAAAAGGCCTGGCAGTACCAAAAATATGTGGGGACTGCCTAAGCAGGTTTGATTATACCATTTGCTTTGTTGTGTTTGTGAGGGAAGCCTCTCCTAAGCACCTTGAAATCTGATGATAAGAGAACATGCTGACATCTTCAGAGCAGGAGTTCCTCAAACACTAGTGAAGAAAGTTATATCAGCTCACTGAAGTAGTACAAGAGCCACTGGTGAGGTCATGTGGTAAGCAACTTTGTGGAGGTCAAGTTCAGTGTGGAAACTAAAGAGGGGCTTTGCAGTGAACCTCGGTCAGCATGTTTATGATCCCCACATCCTCAGGGTCAACGGTTATCATGCCTTATCTATAGCACCTATGCAAGGACACAGCCTCAGAGAAACAGGGAGGACAAAAAAAAAAATGTAGGGGAAAAGAACATGGAGTAAGAGAAATGCAAGAGGAAAGACAGAATAAAAGAATTCAACTCATTCTCTTTGTACAGACAGAAAAATAAATAGTAGCTCTTTTGGTTTTGACAAGGCTGATTTTGAATTGTCAAGCATTAAGTAATTTTCAGGTACGCTATTTAGTAAGGCACTTGCCAGAATTCCTATTCACTAGAAACTTCTAAGAGCATTTAAAGCCTAAAATATATCAAGAACAGATGCTGCCCTCCTGAGGGCAATAACTGTATTGCTGATTGTCTTATAATAATTTTTAATAATTTTTAAAGATGGCTACAGAAATTTGCTCATCTATACCTATTATTTTGCCCATATTAGTATTTATATTATTTTTTAATAAATACAGTTGAATGTTTACTTCTATAAGGGAAAATGTTTCCAGAAAACTAATTAAGATAAAATGTGTTTTTTAAAAAAAGTGATTTTCCAACCATGGGTCATGAAATCCATTTCACAAGTCATGATCAAATTTTAAATATATATATAATAGAGCAGAAAAGAACATATCAAAAATATTAGAAGGGATTGCACACATCGCTTCTTGGCACAGTTCCTTAGAAGAACCCATGCACACCAGGAAATATGGTGGTCATTGTGAAGCGCAAGTGGTGTCAGACTCAGTGGAATGTAGTGAATGTATACATTTACTAGAAAAGGTCATTTGTTATTTTTTCACTAGTATCTGACTTGATTTTCTGACACACAATAGTTAATCAACTATCATCAAATTGGGACAGCATGATAGATAGGATTCTAAGGTGTCCCCAAGATTCCAACCCATTCATGTACATGCTTTGTATAATTCCTTCTGCTAGGGGCAGGCAGAACCTGTGAATAAGATGTGCCATCACTCGTGTGATAGGTTATATATCAGTTGGCTTCTGAGCTAATCAAAAGGGAGGTTATCTGAGTGGGCCAGACCTAAGCAGATCAACCCTTTAAAAAGAGGCTTCAGGCAGTGGACTTGGCCCAGTGGTGAAGGCGTCCGTCTACCACATGGGGGGTCCATGGTTCAAACCCCGGGCCTCCTTGACCCATGTGGAGCTGGCCCATGCGCAGTGCTGATGCACGCAAGGAGTGCCCTGAAATGCAGGGGTGTACCCTGAGTAGGGGAGCCCCATGCGCAAGGTGTGCACCCCATAAGGAGAACAGCCCAGCACGAAAGAAAGTGCAACCTGTCTAAGAATAGCGCCGCCCACACGGAGAGCTGACACAACAAGATGATGCAACCAAAAGAAACACAGATTCCCGTTTTGCTGACAACAGAAGCGGACAAAAGAAGACGCAGCAAATAGACACAGAGAACAGACAACTGGGGTGGGGGGGGGGGGAAGGGGAGAGAAATAAATAAAATAAAATAAAATAAATTTAACAAAAAAATAAAAAGAGACTTCAGCATGATGGGTTATATGGAGGCCACATGACAAGGAACTGTGGGTGGCTTCTAAGACCAAAGAGCTGCCCCAACTAATAGCCAGCAGAATGGGGCCTCAGTCCTACAACCACAAGGAACTGAGTTTTGCCCACAACCATGCAAGTTTGGAAGAGGACCCAGAGCTCAGGAACGGAATGCAGTCCACTGAACACCTTGATCTCAGTCTGCTGAGATCCTATGTAGAGAACCCAGACCAGCAGTGCATGGAATTCTGGCCTATAGAAATCACAAGATAAATTTATGTTAAGTCCCTAAATTTGTGCTAATTTGTTATACAGCAATAGAAAACTGATACAATTAATGTTGCACAATTAAATATACTTTACAAATAATTGTGAAATAAAATGTAGCATAGTTTATTCTCTTGTCTATGAAAATGTGGAGACTTTCCACCAAGTCTGGGTTACAAACATTCACTATAATTTCAGTGATTTGTCCTGTTGTATAATATTTAGAATAAAAATTTATTATGCTGTTAAAGTCTGGATTTTCTTCTGCAAATGTACAGTTTACGTCAAATGTGTGGCAAGATATTTTGTGGAGAATTTGGTGTATCACTTAAATTATGCACTGCAGCATAATGAATAAGCTGGCTGGTCTTTGACCCCAGTCTTGGGAAGTAACCTCTAAATCTTTGGAATTTGTCATGATAGGACTGTCTTTTGTTTTTTATGGTGGGTCTAGGACCACACTTCATAGTTTATATGCTAGGGAGATGACAGGATGGGGACAGGCACACCTGTATTCTTTTTTTCTTTAAATATTTATTTTTCTCCTTCTCCCTGCCTCTCCCCCACAATGCTCTTTCTGCGTGTCCATTCGCTGTGTGATCTTCTGTATCTATTTCTTTTTTGTCTTCTCTTCTCATTTTTTCTCCTTTAGGATTCACTGGGATTCCATCCTGGGGACCTCTGTTACGGACAGAGTTTCCCTGTTAGCTGCGCTACCTCAGTTTCTGGTTTCTGCTGCACTTCACCTTGACTCTTCCCTTTCTCTCTCTTTTATTGCATCATCATCTCGCACAGGCACTGGCTCACCACGTGGGCACTTGCACAGGCACTTGCCTCACCGCATGGGCACTTGGCTCACCACACAGGTACTCACGCGGGCACTCGGCTCACCACACGGGCACTGGCTTGCCGTGCAGGCACTCACATGGGCACTCGGCTCACCACACAGGCGCTGGCTAGCTGCACAGGCATGCTTTCTTTTCTTCTTTTTCACCAAGAGGAGTCAAACCCAGGTCCTCCCATATGGATGGCAGAAGCCATATCACTTGAGCCACATCCGCTTCCCCACACCTGAATTCTTAAAAGTGGGAGGCTGCCTCACCAGGCAGAACGACCATGTGATCAGGGGGGCTGGGGTTTTGAGCAAGTCATATCTGCCCAATCTCCAGACCTCTGGCTGGGGAGGAAAGCTAGATGTAATAAAACCCCAAAAAACACACTTGACACCTCAGGGAACTTCCAGGACTGAAAAAAATATTGCTGTGCCAGAAGGGTGATACAGAAGACACAGAAGCTTGCCTTTGAGATCCTACCAGACCTCTTCCTATGTGTTCCTTCTTTCGGCTTCTTATTTGTAATCTCTCACTATAATAAAACTATAATCCTATGTATAGTGCTTTCAGTGTTCTGTGAGTCATTCTAGCAAATTTTCAAACCTGCTGAGGTGGTAGGAACTCCCGAATTTAAGGCCAGTTGGTCAGAAGTGCAGGTGGGCTGGACCCCAAGCTTACAAAGAGTGCCTAAAGGGCAGTCTTGTAGAGGGTCGCCCTTCACCTGTGGAGTCTGGACTAACTCCTGGTAGGTAGAGTCCGAAATGAATTGGATTGAGTTACTGCAGTGTTTGCAATTGCTGATTAAACTTTTGTATTTATACTCAACTAGATCTCTGTGTATAGAGTCAGAAAAGAATATTGTTGGTCAATCTAAATTAAACTGAGAAATTATAAAGAAATTACAGTTGACAGAACAGTAAATACAATCAGGAACCATGCTAGAATTATTAAAATTGTAAGTTATTAATAAGAATACCATTTGAAATCACTATTTTACACACTGCTAATTTTTAGTATTTTAAGAAATTCTTCTCATTGTCATGGTTTATTAAAACCAGTGAAACTTGCTTTATTTATTATAGGAGACTCACTGAATAGCAGCTCTTTTTAATTCAGAAATTGGAACTAACCAGACTGAGCCACAATTGGATTTGATTATCTCCAGGACAGCAGAGCATAAGAACTGAAAATGAGATGCACATTTCAGTTCAAAAACAAAATATTTGGGTAACCATATGGACAAATATGGTGATGTTTTCCAAATTCTTAATGAACAAAATTTGAAACTACAAGGATAAATAACTTGTTCCATGATTGCAAAAAACTTCGTATGTCAACCAAGACTTATTGTTCTAGTTACTATTCTCCCCAACATTGTTGCAACATACTTGAGAACATTATTAAGACAACCGTTAGGACAAAATAAAATCAGAAAGTTTTACATCTCACTTCTCAGTCTTAAATTTTTAATCCTTACTTTCTAGAAGAGTAATCTGAAAATTAAAGAATGTTTACATAAAATCCATTTTACTCTTCAAAATTTTCATTATGGAATTAACCTTGGTGTTTCCAAAGAAAACAATACACTATTTCCCTTCATTGATTTAAATTTAAAAACTAAGGGTATCTTGTAATCATAACATTAAGTTTATCATAATTTTAGGTTAAGAATAAAGGAGAATTTCTACTGCCAAACCAAAAAGACTGTGCCATTATTGCCTGATTAATAAAGAAAAGATAGAAACTTGGTATGGGTGTCCTAAAATTGAATGGGTTTTGAACAGTCAAGGGTACCTACCACACATGAAATATTTCCTAATTTTTTTTCTTGTATTCTTTATTTATATTTTTTCCATTTTAAAAAATATTAATATTATGAACTATTGTGTTTACTGCATATACAATTGTAAGCTTTGTTTCATTTATGTGTGTGTGTAGAGGTGCACTGAGTAGCAATGTAAACCATAGTTCTTGTTTCTGGTCAAAAAATGTAAAAATATGAGCTCTAGATATTATATTAGCAATTTAGTAGTTGTATATTTCTTTTTATTCAGAAGAAATTACAAAAATGTGACAAATTAAGACTTCTGTTTTTCATTTGGGGGAATAAAGACACATTCACTCGTTCTCCTGTCAAAAATCCCTCCAAACCAGAAAAACAAACCTCATCTCCAATGAAATTAGGAAACATGGGTAATTCAAATCACAAGATTTGAAAATGGAAACCTAGTAGACAAATGGCAAACGACTTAGCTGGTTGGAAGAAGTGTCCTCAGAAAACAACAGCAAGAAGACAAAGAAAAAAATATGTTGATATTAATAAGCAGGCACCAGAGTCTTCACCCTCATGTTTATCCAACCTTACAAGAGATAGGGGGGTTACCTTTGGAGAAAATAAATAGGAGATTATCTAGCCTCAGGGCCACCAGGCACAGAGGAGCAAAGTGGTGAGAGACTATAGTAAAACCTGAGGATTAAAATCAGCTTGTCTCTTTCACTCAATGGAAGACCTACAGAAAAGTTTATATCCCCAAGGTCAGAGCATCCCTCTCTGGAGATAGCACCTAGAGAAAATTCCTATAGTTCTGATACCATAAAGTCACCAACCAAAAAGCCAACCACTTGACTTTCAGGGAACCCACCAATCAACAAGCTCCATGAACACATACAAATCTTAAAATCCGCTTCTTAAGTGCCTTGCTCCTGAATAGTAAGGCAATCTCCAACACACTAGAGAACGACCAAATAAAACAGAAAGAAACTGGGAGAAAAAAGGAAATTGAAGAAAATTTCAGATGACTATATTAATTTCCTCAGAGAAAGAACATACTGCTTCTGTGAAAGAAAAACAGTATGCTGTAAAAAGGAACAACAGAAAACAATAAAAGAACTCTTGGTAATTAAAATATGATAGCCAAAATAAAAAATCAAAAGCATGTGAAGTTATTGCTGAGGGAATTTCAAAGAAGGTAAAGTGAAAAAAATATGGCTAATGGAAAGATAAGGAAATTAGTATTATTAATAGGTGTTTTAGAAAAGAACAAAAATGTCGAGGGGAAGAGGTGAGATTCTTAAAAAAAAAAAATTTTCCCTGTGTGACAGTTTGAAGTTTTTTTTATGATTATCCCAAATCCTAGAAGATTATGTTTTTTTAACTAATCCATCCCTGTGGGTGTGAGACCCTTTCGATTGGACTGTCCGTGAGGCGTGACTCAGGTTGAATCTCCACCCACTTACTGGAGCTGATATAAATGGAAACACAGAGAAAGGAAGCCACCATATTGACCCTGCCCTGTGAGGGAGAGGACTGCAGGAAAACAGAGAAGCCCCGAGGATTGAGAGAGGTTCCACAATCTGGAACTAGCAGATTGCAAAGAAGTACAGAAAGAGGACCCTGAGAGGCTGGGCCCACAAGAGCAACCCAAGGCTGAAGAGACAAGCCCATGTGCCTGATAGCTCTCAGCTGAATGTGGGAAGAAAGCAGAGCAGCTGAGATTGAGAGAAGGCTTTATAAGAGACATGCCCTATGCCTGGTTGCCCACAGCTGAGCTACAGGAGATGGTAGATTTTGGGGGGGAAGGCAGGGACCTCAGCCAAGATCAGCAGCCATTTTCTGCATGTGGCAAGACACCAAAATCACCAGCAGCTGACTTTGGTGAGAAAGTATCTCTGCTATCTTGCTTTGGACATTTCACTGCCTCAGAACTAAAAGATTTTACCTCAGATAAATCCCCTTTATAAAAGTCAACCCATTTCTGATACTTTTCATCAACAGTCCTTTGACAAATTAACACACCCTGAAATGAAGGACATGAATTTTTAGGCATGAATTTTCAGGTTTTCAGGGCCCTCTCGGTACCAAGTACAACTAATTTGGAACACCAAGTAGTAAAAAAAGAAAAATAGGTGTCCATAAGGGAATGAGAAGAATAGCATAGGATTTCTGAATATCAACAGTAGAAGCTGAAAGACACTGAAGTAATGACTTCACTATCCAAATGAAAATGACTTTCAAACAGGAATTCTGTATTACCAATCACCTACAGAGCTAAAGGATTTTTGAACATAAGTCTTCAAAAAACTTTTGTGCAGGAAGCTACTAATAATATGCTCCGCTAACACATGGGGGTAAATTAAGAGGACATTCTGGAATTTAGGAAATAGGGGACCCAATTACAGAAGTGAGGCAAAGAACATTACCTCAATGACAGCTATATAGCAGGCCCAGACAGTTATAGGGGAAGCGTGGGCTCCTGGAGGAATGTCTCCAGGAAGGAATAAATGGGACTGAGATTTATAAATTGGACTATGTAGAAAAGCTGTGTAGACTGCACAAAATTTAGCTACAGGTTCAAAGGTAAGAAATTTTTAATGAAATAATTATTAACTTTAGGAAAACATAATAAAATCAATAAATATGATTTTAATCAAAAACATATTTGGGAAACAGATGTGGCTCAACCATTTGAAGGCCTGCCTACCACATGGGAGCTCCTGGGTTCAGATCCCAGTGTCTCCCAGAAGAACATGAGCAGATACCGCACCTGCTGCAATGAGCAGATGGCACAATCCAGCAGGAGCAGCAGCTGCAGGATTGCATGTGGCTCAGGTCATCGAGCACTTGCCTCTCATGTAGGAGGTCCTGGGTTCAGTTTCCCATGCCTCCTGGAGAAGGTGAGCAAACAATGAAAAGATACATGAGAGAACCATCTGGGGGAGGGAGGGATAAAGAAAAATAAAAGTGGCTGAGGACTTGGCCCAGTGGTTAGGGCATCCATCTACCATATGGGAGGTCCACAGTTCAAACCCCGGTCCTTCTTGACCTGTGTGGAGCTGGCCCATGCACAGTGCTGATGCACACAAGGAGTGCCGTGCCACACAGGGGTGTCCCCCACATCGGGGAGCCCCACGCACAAGGAGTGCACCCCGTAAGGAGAGCTGCCCAGTGAGAAAGAAAATGCAGCCTGCCCAGGAATGGCGCCATTCACACGGAGAAATGACACAAGAAGATGACGCAACAAAAAGAAACACAGATTCCCGTGCCGCTGACAACAATGGAAGCAGACAAAGAAGACACAGCAAATAGACACAGAGAATAGACAACTGGGGTGGGGGGAGGGAGGGAAGGGGAAATAAATAAATAAATAAAATAAATCTTAAAAAAAAGAAAGAATAATAAATGTATCTTGAAAAAACAACATTTAATTATTTTGGGAAAATAGTCTTTCAAACATCCCAAATTCTTTCCCACCTCTACCTGGAATAATGTTGCTTCTCTTCACTTAACTTCTGTAAATCCACAGCTAAACATCAACTTCTCAGAAAGGTCTTCCTGGAGCACCCTATTTAGGTAAATTATCCTTGAAAATTATCCATATAGGAAGGTGTGGCAGTTTGATCTTGTTTATGAATTCCAAAAATAGATATTGTATTGTTTGTAAATTGATCTGTCCCTCTGGGCACATTATATTAAATTCAGAGGTTTCACTTTTACTTGATTAAATGATTAAGGCCTTGAATGGGCTACACCAGCAGGGTGTTGAGTCCCCACCCTCTCTGTGGGCAGGGACTCACAGAGAAACTGCACCGCAGAAGGGAGGTTGGAGTTTTGAGCTGGAGCCTGGGAGGTAAACACACAGGAGAAGCACACAGAGGAATCGAGACAGCTCCACAGACATGGCAAAGGCCCTGGGAAGAGAGACGAGCCATTTGCCTGATAGTCTACAGCTGACCTTCTGGAGAGAGGCAAGCCTGAGCCCAGAGAGAATCAAGTTCCCGGGAGAGAGACAAAGCCTAGAGAGCCTGATGGCCTACAGCTGATATAGGAAGAAGCTGGGGCCATGGAACCTTAAGAGGAAGAGGAAGGCTGAATATTGGCAGCCATCTTGCTCCAACATGTGGCAACAGACTTTGGTGAGGGAAGTAACTTACGCTTTATGGCCTGATAACTATAAGCCTCTACCCCAAAAATACCTTTATAAAAGCCAACAGATTACTGGTATTTTGCATCAGCACCCCTTTGGCTGACTAACACAGAAGGAAATAATATTTTGTAGGTTTACTTCATTTAAACTGGCCTTTTTCACCAGAATCAAGAATATAACTTACTCGAGTAGGAACCATATCAGACTTATTTGCCGTTCTGTCCTCAGCATCTAGCACAAACCCCAATTGATAGTAGACTTTCAATAAATATTTGTGAAATGAATGCAGGGTCTGGTTTAAGATTAAAGAATTACCCCAAAAATCTGCTGACCTCACCAGTTTATCATTCCTTTTGTACCATCACTGCTCTGTGTATCTTTCTTTAAATGTCTCTTTGTATCATATGATGTCATATTGTTTACATGGCTAGCTGTTTTCTCTGAGTTTCAGAGAACCCAAAAAAGATATGTATAATCTCTTCTCCAGTCCTTGATAACTTGAATTGAACATACACAAATGAGATGTAAGGAGTCCTTGTATTGCCTACGAGGAACATAAGGATAAAAATTAATAGTATCTTTTGATAGGTTAAGGATGAAAATAGTAATTTCTTATATAACCATTAAAAGAACCAAAGTAGATAAGGGTATAACTTTAAAATTAATATAAGAAGAAAAATAGGTTAAAAAATCAAAAGGAAGACAAAATTGGAGACAAAAGGAACAGATGTAACAAATAGGAAGCTTTAAAAAAGGTGGTAGATTTAAATCTAAATATATCAGTAATTTCTTTATATAATATTGGCTTAAATGTTCAAGTTGAAGGGTAAAGATTGCCATACTAGATTTTAATAAAAAACAACTGAACTATATATATGCGGCTTAATAGAATACTAAAAACTTGAGAGTAAAAAGTTTGAATATATATATAAATACCATATCTCTAACTAAAGAAATCTGATGTAGCTATTTGATGTCAAAAAAATAAGACTTCAAGACATTTAAAAAAAGATAAAAAAGAATATTTTCAATTGTCAGGAAGATAAAGTACACACACACACAAACATCATACAGCCTTCAAAGACTAAGCAAAATCTGACTGAACTATAAGAAAAAGTAAACACATCCAACACTGTGGTGGGAGGTTCTCTCACAACTCTCTTGGAAGTAGAGTAAGTAGGCATAACTTCAGAAGATTTTAAAAACATGACTTGTCCAGGACTCCAAGCTCCTATGGCTTCATCAATGAGATCTATCAAATATTTAAGAAAGAAATAACTCCAATATTGCACAAATTGTTGGAGACAGAAAAAGACAAAATATTCTCCAACTCATTTTAGGAAATTAACATTATCTTCATTCCAAAGCCTAGTAGGACATTTTAAGAAAGGAAAATTATCAATCAATTTTATTAATAAAAATTGGACAAAATTCCTTAACAAAATATTAGTATATCTTTATACTATGTAGTACATAGAGAGAATATATCTTTTAAAAACAACACAATCATGATCAAGCGGAGTCTATCTCAGTAATTCAAAGTTGAGTCAACATAGAAAAAGCTATCCTAAATTCCAGATTAACATGAAATGTTTTAATGGTTGCAGAAAGTTTGTTAAAATTCATACTTTTACAGTAAATAAAAAACCTATTCTAACCAATTTGAAACTCAGTGCTAACATATACAAAGTTTTCCTTTTGAAATTAGCAAAGAGCAGATATCTGATATTATCATTTATATTTAATATTGCATTGAAGGCTTTAAGGCAAGAAAAAGAAAAGATACAAGGAAAGGAAAGGAAGCAATAATGTGGGCAACCGTGCATTTGACTTTGAATGGAGAAAATCCAAATGATACTAAAGATAAATTACTGTAATCTTTTAAGACTATTGAATAAAATATTCAAAATGAACTACTGATAATGAGATTATATAAATTAATTTCCAACAGCATAAAATTATCAAATACCTATAAATTAACCTGGCAAAAGGCAAGCAAGCCCACTATAAAGAACCTGCACAATTTTAATGAAAATAAAGACTATCTCAATAAAAAAGCCCAGGATCATGGATTGTTAAGTCTCAATCTATCCTAATTGTATTACAGATACAATGCAATCCCAACTCAACAGGAAGTTTTTCTGGAACTTGAACAGCTCATTATTAAATGTATATAAAAATGCAAAAGGACAAATAGTCGAGACAGTCTTGAACAAACACAAGGTTACAAGACTTGCACTGCCATTTAGCAAAATATACAGGTTACAGCAATTTAAAGAGAGGTACTAGTGCAAGGACAAACAGGTCTGAAACAGATACACATATGTGGACATTTGATTTACAACAAAGGAAGCACTGCAGGGCAGGGGGTAAAGAATAGAGTTTTCAATAATGATACTAGGACAATTATATGGGAAGCAGAAAATTGTAACCCTACCTCATACTGAACACAAAAATCAAAACTGAATGGATTATAAGCTTACATATGAAAAGCAAAATAATAGTTCTACAATACAGGAGAAAAAATTCATAACCCAGGTAGGAAAACACTCTTTAAACATGATACAAAAGGACTAACATTTTAAAAGTAAGAAAAAGTTGTACTATATTAAAAGTAACAATTCTATTTGTGAAAAACTCCCATTGAGAATGAAAAGGCAAGCTACATGGTATGAAGAAATATTTATATACATATAATGTACAGAAGACAAAAGATTTATAATAATATAAAAAGGACTTCAAATCAGTGAAACCACAATAGAAAAATTCCCTGAATGGGAATCCATAGAAGAGGATGTCCAAATGTACAAAAATGTATGAAACGATATTCACACGGTGAGCTGAGTGCCCGCATGACTGCCTGCATGGCAAGCCAAGTGCCCAAATGGTGAGCCACGTGCCCATGCGAGTGCCTGTGTGGCGAGCCAAGTACCTGCGTGGTGTGCTAGTGCCCACGTGGGAAGCCGAGTGCTCACGCAGCAAGCTGAGTGCCCATGCAGTGACTCAGTGCCTGCGCAAATGATCAAGCAGCAAGACGATGACGCAACAAAAGAGAGACGAAGGGGAGAGTCAAGGTCAAGCACAACACAGACCAGGAACTGAGGTCACAATTGACAGGGAACCTCTGTCCCCAGGATCAAATCCTGGTGAATCCTAGAGGAAAAAAAACAAGGGAAGATAGAAAGATATACATAAAAGCACACAGTGGTTGGGCATAGACAGCAAAAACAGCTGGGCAGGGGAGGCGGAAGGGAAGAAAAAAAAAGATATTCAGTGTTATTGGTAACCAAGGAGATGCAAATTAAAACCATGAAGGGGAGCGGGTGTAGCTCCGTGGTTGAGTGCCTGCTTCCCATGTATTAGGTCCCAGATTCAATTCCTGGAAATTCCTAAAACAAAACCCAAAACAAACAAACAAACAAACAAAAAACCCACTATATGGGACACTACTACACACCCATATTAAAAAACTATAGAGTCACAACAGAAATTCCCACTCCCTGCTGGCAAACACATACAAAAACGTTTTTACAAACTAGATTGGCATTATCTAGTAAAGCTGAGGACAACGTTTTATAGGCAGCTTTTTTAATGGATCCCTATGATCCTTGCCCCAGGTATTCACATTCTTGTATGAATCCCCTCCCTTTGAAAATGGGATGAACCTAGTGACTAGATTCTAAAGGAAAGAATGTGGCAAAACTGATGTTACTTCCAATGTTAGGTTATAAAAGATCACAATTTCCGTCAGGCTGGTGCATGCTCTCTGGCCTTCTCAGACCCTCATTCCAGAGGGCTGCTGTGTTGTGAGCTGCCCTGCAGGCTAGGAACTGAATCCTGCCACAGCCATGAGGGGGCTCAGAAGCAGATTCTTCTCCTGATATGGGTTGGGGGGGGGGGGGGTAGGGGGGACAGTATGTTTCTTCATAAATAACCTGGGCTGTGTGTGTAAGCTAGATATGTTAACTCAAGCTTACCTGGAATGTGGAAAATATGTGTGTGGGGGAGTATATGTTAATTGAGACTTACCTGGAGAGTATGTGTTAACTGAAAACCTATCTGACACTCAGATGAAACACGTGAAACTCTAAGAAACTAACAAAAAGTCCTTTTGAATATAAACACCACCATTTAACTCCTGACTCCCACATCCTCTGTATAAAATAAACTCTAAGATCCTATTCTGGGCTCAGTTTTTATTAGGACAAGAGACCAGCCAGTCCAGCTGGTTGTAAATAAATTTTCCTTCCCCAAATTATTACTATGTCCTGGCCTTCCATACGCGATCATTAAATCTCTCTGCTTCCACATTTCCGGGGTTACATCTGGGATCGCAACGAAGGCCAGAGATGGTGGCACTTTGCCAACCCTTTTGAATATCGTTTAATAAATGTGCACAGCTTCTGTGCCTATTCGATGCCAGTGTATGTTTTCATGCCTCCAGATGATAATGTTAAATTGTGTAATTGTGTGAAAGAGTGAACTTTGGTTAAACTGGAGCCCTCCCTTGCCATTGGCAAAGGAGTGGAATGATTGTAGTTTATAAAGCAGACCGTGGAGTCCGAATGTGCACGTGCTCAGGAATGCCCATGTCCGTGTCTGCACAGGACATGTTTATTAAATCTGGCCCCAGTCAGGATGGCTGATAGAACAGTAGATTGGATCAGGGCCCTGCCAGGACAGAGGTCCCCCGGGGAGGGTGCCAAGACCTGGGAAGTTTCTTCAGGCCATTTTGGCAGCCTGGGGCTTGCCTGCCATTTACTTCTCCTTCCCCCTCCCCTGGGGGAATGCATGGCAATGGTGGAGAGCCACAAGGGCTTACCCCTCCCAGCCAGGTAGACCTCATTCCTGTCTAACCACACCCAGCTGAGAAGAAAAAAAAAGTAAAAAGGTGCTGGGCAGAGCCAAAAAGAATGCAATGGAAGTTCCTTCACAGGGCCTTCTGCAGGTCTGTGTTAAAATGCTTTAGAATGTTTTAAAAACTGTAAAACTGGTAAAGTGCCTTTGTCTAACAAAACAAAACAAAACTATGGCCTCAGAGACCCAGAGCCTGTTAACTAGAACAATGAACCTCTAATCACTTAATAGCCTTTTGATGGCTGGTTTAACTAGGAAACAGTAGGACAATAAAGTCATAAAAAACTGCAGAGGAAAAAAAACAGTTCAGCTTGGCAACTTCATGCTAAATTTAGTCAGCCTGTCTCCCAATGCCCCAGAAACATAAAGGAGTAAAATTCTTTTGTTTTAATCCATGCTTAAATTTTATGTTCAACTCTTAACTTTGTCAGTTTGCTTATGCCTAGAAAATCAAATTTAAAGTTCACTTGTTCCAAGTTGGATGACGGTAAAACGTAACCTAGAAATGAATCTTTGAATGCCAATACCGTCTTGCTGGTAAATTTAATGCATAACTCGTGAACGAAATTTATTTAGTTACTGAAAAAGGTGGAAAAACCACACAGAATTGTTACTAATAAAATTATTTTTGCAAAATTGATAGTTACCCAAATTAAGTACTTTCTAGAAACTACAAGTTTAAATCACTGTACAGCACCTTTATATATATATATATAAACTAATAACTGAAATGACTACAGTGTAGTAAATGTAGCCTAAATTTCAGCTATTGTAGTAGTAATCTCAAATTAATTTACCTCTGTTTATGGCTACTTCAAGTTTATCTAGTGTTTACTATAATAATAGTAATTATAACTTAAACTTATTTTATAACTAATTCCACCCCTAGACTTCAACTGTTGCAGTGGTAATTATAAACTGAATTTGCCTTTGCTTACCGGTACTGCGGGTATGGCCCACCCCTTGCCTCTGCTTATGGTTCTAAAACAAAGAAAAATGTATCATAGCATTAGAAACATTTTGGTTATAATCCATTAATTTAAAAGGAACCACAAAGGGGGGAAACCACGAACCACTAATCTGCAAAAGCCAGCAAAAGAAAGCCCTCAGAAAAATCTCTCAAATAATGTTTCACAGTTAAACTTATTTTATAAAAAAAAAAAAGGAAAGAAAGTTTTAAGTAACTAAGTTGTGTTTCCACATGGGGCTACTCATGTCTGCCTATTTGCTCAAATTGTTAAAATTAAATATGCAATTATATAGGTAAGAAATGTTCCTAAAACCAAAATTAAGCTAAGCGGTATGAAAAATCATGTAAAAATCTAAATATAAAAACTATTGGGAAAGCTACTTTTAAAATCTTTATTAAATTTTAATTGGAACAAATTAAGTGGTTGCTTTGTATCCCAAAGCCTAGAAGTCAGTATGCTTTTAAAATTATTCAGTTTTTAAATTTTGGCAAAAACAAAAAGTTTTAAGCCCCTGTAAAAAAAAAAAAAAAATTCTTTGTTTAAACAATAACAATTTCAACTTATTTAGCTTGAGTGTTATGTCTTTGGTTTATAGGATACCAGGTTAATAGGTTAACATTATATGTATTGGATCTTTAAAATGATAAAAGCTGTAAGTTTGTGTTTAATAAAATTAAGTGTAGGGCTGCCCTCTCTTAAATGCATAAAATAAATTCCATTAGTTGTTAATTATAATCTAAGGTAAATTAGCCAGTCTGTGATTGTGGTCAATTGTAAAGAGTTTGTAAAAGCATCTTCCAAACTGAAGCATTTAAATGGCTCTAGTTCTAAGGACCCATTATTAACTAGAAACCTGGATTAATATTGATGACAAAAAAGTAGCTTCATAGCAATGAGACCTGTCTTAAAGTCACTTCAATGTATATACTCAAGTAGTGGTAATGAAAATGTAACTTGATTCCATTGGGAATCTTCAGTTTTCATTTTAAAAATAGGAAAAAGTTATTTTCCCCTCTACTGCTAAAATAAAATACTAATAAACATCTTCATAGTAAAGTGTAAAAATAAAAAGCAAAGTACTAAAAAGTTAAGTTCACTCGATATGTAACACATTGCATTGGAAATGTTTAAAAGATATATAAAAATTAAGAGATAAACTTCAGCATTCAAACCAGGCCTTGAATACATGGCATGTTGCCTCTTTATATGAGTTATTGGCTAGTTTGGTCACTGACCCCTAAAACAGTAAAAGTATCTACTACAACTCTGGTTGTAGTGAATGAAAACCCCTGAAGTGAATGAAAACTACTTTGCAGTTTCAAGCTCCTGCAGCAGCCAACGATAACTCAGTACAACCAAATGTACAATGGATATCGCCTTCCATAGTGCCAAAGAGCACTATGCACCAGGCCGGCGGAATAATGGAGACTGCTTTCTTAGCCTCTCTTTCTCTAGGATCAATGGTACTGTGGCTTACTCACTATGTAAAGGACATACCAAGTGGAGCCATACTCACCAGAGAACTGTAAATAAAACTTGAGTACAAATTGGGCCTGCTCCCATGGAGAGGTAACATGTAAAGTATTGCAAACCTGAAACTTAAATCTATTAATTACAATTCAGAAACAAAAACAAAACTTATGCATTAATACATTAATTAGTATTAAGTACTGTACCTTTATCCTGTTTTAAACATATGCCTGATGATTACAGTGTTTTCTATTCTAAATCATGTGCAAAAGTACATTGAACATGTTAAAATCCTGTTAAACTTCATTTTCTAAGTAGTTAATAAACATGTCTATAAAATAAAGAAATAGCCATCTTGCCTGAAAGCAGTGGGGCCAACAGAAAGTCAGAGGCCACCAGTGGGTTACAGGTAACCAGTTAGTTAATACCAGGCTCAATTACTAAAAACTCCCATAGTGCAAATAAGGTTGTGTCAAACTCTCAACCCAGCCTTCCTACTACTGGTAAAGGGCCCAAAGGCAGATCCTGAGGAACCCCGTCTCCACTCCTGCCTCGAAACTCTTAACCAAAACTACTCAAACAGGCCAGATTTTTAAAAATGAGCTCTTATGAACCCAGATGGTAAATGGTTCACAAATGAAAGCAGTTTTATTAAAAAGAAATTTTAAAAGCAAGCCATGCAGTGGTTTCTCAACTTGAAACCATAGAGGCCAAGGCTCTTCCTCCTGGAACTTCAGCCCAGAAAGCAGAGCTAATTGCTCTCACCTGAAGTTTAAAACGAGCAGCTGGAAAGCAGGCTAATATTTACACAGACTCTGAGTATGCTTTCCTTGTCCTTCACGCTCACTCTGCTGTGTGGCAAAAACGAGGCTTGCTTACTAACAGTGGGTCACCTATTAAGCACAAATAAGAAATCCTAGGTTTAGTAAAAGCTGTACTGTTATTTCAAAAAATAGCAATTATGCAATGTCCAGGGCATCAGAAAACAAACTCTGCTATAGCAAAGGAAAATGCTCGAGCTGATGCAGCTGCTAAAGTGGTAGCACAAACCCAGGCCTCTCTCCTACCCAGTATTCCAACATCTATACCAATACTTAAAATTCCACAGTATACCCAGGATAAACAAACCAGGGCACCTAGCCTGGGGTTCACTGATGAGTGGGAAAACTGATGAGTGGCTTGTTCAGGATACTCAGGTCTACCTGCCAGGAGCAGTGCAATGGAAAGTCCTACATGGACTTCACCAAGCCATTCATCTGGAAAAGGATGCCCTATCCAGCTTAGCTAAACAGGTTTTCCTAAAAAACAAAGCCTGGTAAAAACAGTCCAAAAAAATTACCAGGAGTTATTCAATTAAAGCCAAAATGTAAAAAAAAAAAACACCTTTACTCTGTAGTTCTGATCATTCCCACAGCTATTAAAGCTAAAAGAATTCCCAACTTGGTGCACTAATCCTGAATGAAACCAGCTGCCCAAGGAAGTGCCAGTTCACCAGAAGCACCTGACAAAACACATGACTGCCAATCATTGAACAGCCTGGAAGGCGTCTTCAAAAACAAAGCTAAGTACCTAATACCGTTATCTATTACAATTTCTCTCCGGGAGATAACCAAGAACATAAAATAACTTAAAAAAAAAAAAATATATATATATATAGTTCCCCAACAACTTTAGAAAGGTCCCTTCTTTGTAGGCACCTCACCTTTTCTACCTCTGTGATCCAATGACCTTTTCAAAAAACAATGTATTCCAAAATTCTAATTAAATGTTTTTTTTTCAGAATGGGCATTAGCCATGTGAAAACTTCATCCAGGTTTGTATAGAATGCCAGATCTGTCTTCCTCCAGTCAAAATGAAATAAAGTTTTTACACCTTGTCAGGTAGGGACTACAGCCCATGGCTAGCAGGAAATAGCTACAGAAAAAAGACCATCTCCCTTCAGCACCCCTTTAAGATTAAAGGTGTAAACTTCCTAAAGGGAAAATAAAAATTAACAGATGGATCTGGAGCCTGGCAAGAAATCCACGTGAACATCGGTCACCTCCAGGATGGCTGCTGGAGGGTCCCCACCCCCAAGATTCTGCTGTCCAGGACAAAAACTTCTTCTGGGAACAGGAAAAAGCCCCGAATATTGCCCAGGGGCTTTTTCTTTAAACCCTCACTGGAAAATTAATAAATGGGGTAATCAATCAAAGCAACAGTCGCCCACCTCATAACTCCAACAATAGTAATGCCAAAGCTTAGCAAGTTAAGTTTGCACAAAGGGGGGAATGATATAGGCTGTGTGAGGTGGAATGTATGTTTCTTCATAAATAACTGGGCAGTGTGTATAAGCTAAATGTTAATTCAAGCTTACCTGGAATGTGGAAAATGTGTGTGTGGGGGGAGTATATGTCAAATGAGACTTACCTGGAGAGTGTTAACTGAAAACCTGACACTCAGATGAAACACTTGAAACTCTAAGAAACTAACAAAAAGTCCTTTTGCATATAAACACCACCATTTAACTCCTGACTCCCACATCCTCTGTATAAAATAAACTCCAAGATCCTATTCGAGGCTCGGTTTTTATTAGGAAGAGTCCACGGACTCTGGTTGGTCATAAATAAATTTTCCTTCCCAAAATTATTACTGAGTCCTGGCCTTCCATACACGATCATTAAATCTCTCTACTTCCACAACATTCCAAGTGAGCCTTGAGATGAATGCAGTCCTGTCTGCATGTGGATTGCAGTCTCGAGAAAGACCTTGAGCCAGAAGACTCAGCAAAGCCTTGCTCAGATACCTGATCCATAGAAACCCAAACCACTATTCTGGTTCAATTCCCCATTAACTCTGGCCTGGGCCACTGAAATGGTCTACAATTCATCTCCCTGGGATTTACTCTTGCCCTCCTATAGTCTATTCTCATAAAATGGCAGACTGGCTTGAATACCTGCTCAAAGCCATGCAACAGCAGCCCATTTCAGGATAAAAACTAGATCCTCACAAAACCCAACATGATCTTGCCCCATCAACTTCTGACCTCATTGCCACTTTCCTCCTTGTTCCCTCTGTTTGCAACCCTATCGGCCTCCTTGCTGTTCTGCAAATGCATCAAGCCTACTCCTGCCTTATAGCAGCATTTGCACAGGCAGTTCCCTTCTTTCCAGCACACTTTCTCAAAGGGGGCTAAAAGGAGTGCTGCCAATCACACAGAGGGCTGATGCAGTAGGCAGGGTGGAGCTTGAGAATCTGCATTTCTAACAGGTTGCCTAGAGCTGCTGCTGATGGTGTTTTGGAAACTACTTTGAGATTCACAGTCCTAAGGCATGCATTATATGCATTAAATTATCTCCTATGCCTCTAGAAAAAATTATGTACCATCCTTGGGAGAACTGAGAAAATAGTTACCAACACTATTTTGCTTTCTGTGGAACTCCAGCTGAAATGGGCTGTGAAGTAGCTTCTGGGTTAGCTCCCTCTTGTTTTTCAAGCTTTGCTCAAACATCAACTCCTTGATGAGGTCTACACAGATCCCCTATTTAACAGTGTGATCTCTCTTCATGTCCATTTTCTCAACTCCCCCTACCCAATATCTTTTTATTTTTCCACATAGCACTTATCATATTCTAAAATACTGTGGTTTACTTATTATGTTCTTTTTAAAATGTAAAATCCAAGACCCAAGATCTTTGTTTTTTCTCACTGTTACATCCCAAGAGCAGAATAGATTTTTTTAAAATGAGATATTTAAATAGAAAATAAATTGCATCTTTTAAATTCTTTAGTAGAATATAAACTCATTTTTAAAATGTACTAACTTAACTACTTGTGTTTATAGGAAGAGCATGGTACTGGAGGAAAACAGACATTGAGTTCAGATACACCTGGATTTAAAAGTCAGCTACACTGTTTCCTGGCTACATCTTTACCCAAGCTTAAGGTCACCTCTCTGAGACTTACGGTCTTCATCTTTAAAATGGTGATACCAGTAGGTGATTGCTAGAAACAGAATCATAAATGTATACAAAATAGCAAGCACAGTTCTTGTCACTAAAAGAGTACTCAATAAATATTACTTTCCCATTTCTTATCTCACCTTCTCTAATCCCACATCTCATTTACAGTGCAAGTTATTTAAATGCCAGTCCTTTTAGTTCCCAATAGAATTATTTACCAAGGCACACATTTTAAAAATAATTTCTAACTACCTTAGGTAGAAAAATAGTTCCCCAAACTTTCAAGTGAAAAGTTTTCCAACATATATCAAGTATAATGTAAAATAATGGTAGTGTTTTTCTGTTTTACTGATATTGAGGAAGACTTTCAAATTCAACAAGTCTCAGCTGACAGTGTTCATTCTTAAAGGAGTTTCTGGGGAAGAGGTCCATGATTTCTAATGGCCGTTCTAAATGGGATTTACACCTCACTGTAAAATTAAATTTCTTTTAAAGAAAGAGAATTTTCAAAACTGTGAGTATTCTCAGACTAGCTGCTTTAGATACTAAAAACTCTGGATGAGAACATAGCAATAAACATTTTCAAAATTACAGGGACACATATACGGTTACTCATGCTGTTTGTGCTGTACATTCATGCATGGCCTGATATTGCTGAAATAGTCTTTATTTCTGAACATTCCAAAACAGCAGTATACACAGTAACAAATATTAAGTCATATACCATAAGAAAGCATTCATTAGTGCAAATGGATTTTGTAAAAGATCTATCAAAAAGATTTATTTGCTTTAAAATGCATCATTTCCAGAAGCATTGTTAATAAAACATTACAGTTTCATCCTTTGTAATAAAGTATTGAAAAACCAATTGTGGTATCATAGCAAACATTGCAGATTTTAAGTGCAACGAGCTTGTGATGCCGTTATAAATATGAAATTCATGTGTGACAATAAATTAACAATGAAAAGACAAGACCAACCATTTAACTCTGCTGTCTATCTCCTTTCAATGCTTCAGATTACATTGTGCTCATTCAACATAAAATTATGTCTCTCAAATTGTATGGTGTGTTTTTGCGGATTTATCCCTAGAGCTAAAAAAATAGTACCTTACCACAAAAATATTTTTATGGCACAAAATTTAAGTTGTTCCATAGTGGTTCACATAGGTGTAAAAAGAAATAGGTGCAAAAAAATAAAATTCCTGTAAACTATAAAAAATTAAATTTCAAAGCATACGTTATAGAACCTAGTTGTACATATGCAATGTATTAAAATACAGAACACGTAATGGAAAGATGTTTTGAACATGTAAGTAAATTGAGCAAGTTACTTTAAAAAAACTCATATGGCAAAGCATTCTTGATACATCTCAATTCCCTCAAAAAGTTCAGGGTACAGAGCAGTTCTACAAAATCTTCCTAGATCTAAGTGTCACAATACTGCAATCATAGATTTGAGAATGTTGCAGTATCTCAGGCAAATATTTAAGTGCAATAATTAGTCTCTGGTGATTGGTCCATTGAAAAAACAATGCAGTAAATATGTTAAAATGCAAAAAGGAAAGAATATCCCAACATCCACTGTTACCCAGCCAGCTAGGTAACGCAACCCTCATTTTCACTTCTTTCCCATTCTTCAAGGGTACGTAATAACTGCATCAGTAGCAACCATCTCTCCAATTTCCATCCCTCAGAGTGCTGAGTGAAGACAGAGGCTTTGGAGACTGAAGGAAACTATAATGGGGGCAACAAAAGAAAAGAGATTATTAGCAACTCTGGGAATCCCATCCTTACTTTGATCTACTCTCCCTAGAGGACCCTTCCACTCCAGTAGCGACATGCTCCTGGGATGGCTTCAGGTGTACCTCTGTTTCTCACTTCAGGTCTTGACAACATGTGCACGAGTAGCAGCCCCACTTTATAGCTCAGAGCCTGGCATGTTGTAAGTACACAAGCGCATGTGCAACCTATATGACAAACCATCACTGTCCTAATGTATAAAAGTATTTTAAAATCAGAAAAAAACTCCCCAGTAGAAAAAAATGACCTAAAAACAAGAATGCATCATTGAACACACAGCAAATTGAAATGAAAACAATTCTCAATCTTACTATTAAATAAAGATTTGTCTATCATTTTGGCAGAGTTAAAAAAAAAAAAAAAAAAAAAAAGAACCACAAGTGTTTGCCTAAGTTTGGTGAAACAGGTCCTCTCACTACCAGGCAGTGACAGTCTTTCCAGGAGGGTAGTTTTAGTCTAGAGTCATGGGTCCAGGGGTAAATGGATAGATTCTTTAGTCTAGAAATTGTACTGCCAAAAATTCATCTTAAGGAAAGCATGGTATAAATATACAAAGATATTTAAAGATATTCCATAATAAATGATGTACAGTACTTAACTGATGATTGTATTCAGTCACAAACAGCTCTGCAGTCACTGAGTATGAATAAACAAGAATTTGTTGAACAAACATGCACCAAAATGATTTCTATCTGGGTAATGGGACTACGGGTCAGACTTATTTAGATTTTTCAAAAGTTTCTGAAATTCTTTTTCTTTATCTGACCATCTATTCAGAAAATAAAAAGCTAAACTATAAATACATACCCACAAATGGAGAGAAAGAATATTGTTCCTGTATCCCTTCAAGCTCTTACACTGGTTTCTCCCTTCCCCTCCTTCATACTCTAGTTTGTAGAGACTCATTTGTATTTACTGTCCATTTTCTCATCATTCAGTCTCTCCTTGACCCACTTTTATGGATTTTCTTTACAATAAGACACATCAGGATATCCAGTTCAAGAAGGGTACATCATGACTGCATGCCAGTCTAAACTATCACCTACAAGTAATCTGAAATTTTGAATTTAAGGGAAAAAAAATTCTATCTGGCCCACACCTCACTTACCACCATATGCTGATAAAACGACAGCTAAATACTCCTAAGCAGCTGTGAAAGCTTGAGTGTGGAGAGGG
Organism: Dasypus novemcinctus; assembly: GCF_030445035.2. NCBI lineage: Eukaryota > Metazoa > Chordata > Mammalia > Cingulata > Dasypodidae > Dasypus > Dasypus novemcinctus. The sequence goes on from NC_080687.1 coordinate 59,930,848, forward strand.
TGTGCGTGCATGTGGACCTAAACCATCCTTCCCTATTGATCAAAAATTACTGCTTCAGCAAATATCTGAGGTCCTCCCTATGACTGTACTGATAACAGCAGTGAAAAACAAAACAAAAAAACAAAACAAAAAAACTAGCCCATACCCATGGAGCTGACATTCTGGTCTCTTGACCAGAATGTAACAAATAAGTAACAAACAAACAAATAAGTTACATGTACAATCTATCATGTAATGATAAAAGACCTGAAGGAAGAGCAAGCCAAGTGAGTAACTTGGAGAAAGAAAATACAAACACCCTGGAGGTGGAGTTTACCTGGCAAATTAAAGCAAAAGCACACAGTGCTGCCAGAGTGAGGTGAGGAGGGATAAAGGAAGAAAATGAGAGAAGGGGGCCTCCACATTGGGACATCCACCCCCACCCCAATTTCCAGAAGAGGAAGACACAAGTCAGGCAAATAGAATGGCCTACTATGTTTAAACTGAGCCGAAGGAAAAGTCAGGATAGTTCCTAAAGCAGTTTCTAATTTCAAATCACAAATTAAGTTATGTGAATATAGCCTGTGCATAAATTCAAACTTATTCTATATCCAAGTATGACTAGTTCCCAGAAAGCCAGTTAAGTGATACAGGCTCTACTGGCTTTGGATATTCAGGGAGGATGCAGACTAAATGTGTTAACTCAAGCTTACCTGGAATGTGGGGGATATGTGTTAATTTAAGCTTACCTGGAGGATATGTGTTAATTCAAGCTTACCTGGAATGTGGGGGATATGTGTTAATTTAAGCTTATCCAGAGGATATGTGTTAATTCAAGCTTACCTGGAATGTGGGTGATATGTGTTAATTCAAGATCTGATACTCAGATAAAACACTTAAACTCTAAGAAACTAACAAAAGAAAATCCTTTTGCTTAAAAGCACCATTTGAGTCCCCACTCCTCCATCCTCTGTATAAAAGGAACCCAAAAATCCTATTCCGGGCTTGGTTTTTATTAGGACAAAAGTCTACCAAGCCTGGCCAGCTGTTAGTAAATCTTCCTTCTCAGATTCTTGCATCCTGGCCTTCAATACTGTGAACACCCCGACTTGTCTCTGCTACAACAATGTAAACAAAGATTCTTACCTTCTAACAGGCTGTGCAATTTTGCTTCGAGGCAGATTACTCCCATTTATTGCCAGTGAAGGTCGAGGAAGTGCACTGCGGCCCATTATGCCAGAAGCTGCAGTTTTGTTTGGTGTGGGAATTCCTGTGTTGGAATACAACTGTAAGCCATTGGATAAAGGCATGTTACTGCTGCCTTGTACGGTTGGACTCACGTAAGCTGTGGCCTTAAGAGGCTGTCGGACAGGCACTGGGAAATGCCCTACACTGTGGACTCTGTGTTGAAGCTGCCCTGGTGATGGAACTAGAAGAGAAAATGAAGAAAGTGACAATCGCATGATAGAAAATTTCTATTATCCAACTTGATAAAGGTAAGCTTTTCAGAAACATCCACATTACCTGAGTATATAATATACACAGAAATAGATAAATGAAATAGAGATTCAAAGACAGCATTTGGCACTAGAAAATTCTAACCCTTGCTAAGTCTCCTATTGTGTCAATCAGTAACATTTTTGAGCCCTGACTATATTTAGAAGCTAGTTCTAAGTAGAGCCTGCTTTCCTTTAACAAATTTGATTATCTCTGACTTCTCATCAGAAAAATTCTTCCTTGCTTGCTTGGAAGACATAAGGATTTTTGAAGTTGTTGCTCTAGGGATGGCTTCAGGAAAATAAAATGAGGAAACAATTTATTAGCTACAATTATAGAAAGCTAGACAAAGATGGGTGACATCTGTGAGTACTGCTTATTACAGAACTATTTTTTAAATTAAAGTTCATTAAGACATTGAACCATCCCACAGCTTTGCTGGGAAGAGTAAATTAATTAATTGTTTTATAAAACACTTAGAATGGCGCTTGGCACTTGGTAATCACACAAGTGTTAGTTGTGACTACTTAACAGCAGCAAAATATGTAAAATGAAGGGAGATCTCTGGGAAAAAAACTATTAAACTCCTTTAATATACTAGCCCAACTTGTGTCTCATTTCACACTTTAAAAAAACTATCATGCAGAGAATTTTAAATTATATAATCCCTTCCCCCAAGGAAAAAATTTAATTGCAAATTTAACAGAAACTTATGCACACAACTCTGCCTGTTGTTGACCAACTATCCTAGCCTTTGCTGCCTACTACTTGAAATTCAGTTAAAGGTGAACACATCTTGTTTTCTAAACCAACTGAAATGACTTTGAACTTACTTAAGTACACAAACAACATTTTGAAATAAAAATAGGAGGGGATAAACAAAAAATGTGTCTATGCTTTATTACCTTAAGACTGAATATATTTCCTCAAAAAAAAAATAGTTCTGCTATTAGACATTAAGTAATGTGTATACTTAGAGTATACATTAAGTCAAATCTATATATAGGAATGCTGATATGTGTATAGTATTCAAAAAACTAATGAAAAATAAGGTCTTTGTAAGGTTCTGCCATAATTCGGTTTCCATCTAGATTTGTAACACAGTAAACCTTTGTTGGTTGACAAATCATCTCTAAAATCCTTTACAATCATTTAAATTTTAATATGTCAAATTCGGCTCCCAGTGATCAGTCTAAGACTTTACCACAAGACAGCAATGAGGGGGGGAAATCCATAACTACATTTCCACCCTCAAAATGGAAATATATACTTTGTTCAGCAACTGAAGCATTGCTCTCTGGGGCTATTAACAGAAGGCTGTGTTTGAAAAAAAAATTCTTTTTGTATGAATGGATAAATTAATCACCAGTTAGTGCCTATATGGAAATCCTCGTAAATATAAGGGATTATACATAAATTTATTATTATTATTCATTGTTAACATAGGCAGTGGTGATACTACTTATTTGTAATGCTGAAATACAAAAGGTAAATTATAAAACAGGGAGAAAAGTTTCCTTTAGTGTTCTTGCAAGTACAAAGAAGAAATAGAATAGTAAGGTATTATTATTATCAAGTAAATTATTTATTATTAAAAATCACAAAAGTTAAAAATTGATACACTTACTACAAGACTGTATTCTTGTAATTCCATTCCCAGCTCCATGCAAGCTTGAGTCAAAACTCTGACTGTTTCGCACGGTGACTGGAGAATTAGCGTTGCTACTAACGGTGGCTGCACCTGGCATCCGGGCTAGATTAGGCATACTTCTTCGGAGTTTATCTGGAAGAGTAAAACATTTGCAAAGTTAAAAATCACAAATTTTATGCCAATTAACACACTAGCTTTCAAAACTAAATAAGAAATAAGTTAAATTTTGCTCCATAAGGAAAGTCGTGTGCTTTTTGAACTATAACAAGGTCACTGAGAGTTAACCTCCTACACTGGAAAATATTTAGTAACTCCAGAAGGGTTCCTAAAGAAATTTAAAGAGGTAAGGATTAACTAATCAGTTATCTATTCCTATTAAGTAAGTGGATGAAACTGTATCAGAGTGAGATTAGAAAAATAGCCAGGTAATTTTTAAAAATTAAAAAAAAATTACTAGAAATTAAGATACGTATTTTTAAAAAACTAGCAGTAGAGTCAAAATCAACACTACTGAATCATTTGCTGACCTATCAAAATTGAACTAATTATTAAAAATGCTACTTGAGATGCTATAAAATATTGTGAGATACCCCTCTTATCACATCAACATGACCACATTAATTTCTGCAAAGTTTCAACTGTCAAGAGTATGCCCCCAAATGCTTGGAGATTGAAAAAGACAGAATGCTTCGATTTCTTTCGCCTTTGCTAAGTACACCTTCTGCCACCAGAGAGCAGCAGAGTTATAAACAGATTTCAAAAGCTGTGGCAATTTGAAATGAGCTCAAAGACAGTACCTCTACAAGATATGTTTCTTGTTATTAACACGCACCCCCGCAAAACTAAATAAAATATGTATATCAGGCCACTCAAGCTTATAGTCATTTTCACTCAATGTAAATAAGAAAGCAAAGGATATAACTGAATACTCAGACAAAACAAGTTCAAACACATAATTGAGTATACTTCTCTTCACACTTTCCTTTCCATACAGCTCCTTCATTACTTTGGAGCCATTCACTGTAGGCCTGACAAGCAATTTTTGCCTCCTTGGGTTAGTCCAGGGGGAAAGATAGAAAGTTAGACATGTATAATGAATTTTGGTGGATTTTATGATGGGATAAGACCGGAAAAAAGAACCTTATCCACGTAGCTAATTATTACTGATTCTTTAAGAATTAGCGCAATTATCCCCTCCTTGGAGAAGCTTTCTTACATATACCTCCTGGCTAAAGTATCTACCCCTCACACATTTCCTCATTCTTTGTGCATATTTCTACTGTAATACTGCATACTGCCACTGAGTATTAGATTCCATTTTCCTCATTATCTCCTTGAGGTTTATTTTTAACAATCATATGTCCCATATTTTCAAATTCCTGTTAAAATTCCAGGCCTCAAGCAGCAGGCAGTTAGCAAATATTATGTGTATTTGTTGGGGGATAGGGGGTTAAAGAGAAGGGAAAAAGTCTTCCCTGCATCTAGACATTCCTCAAAAATAAAAAGTGAGTCTATAATAAGAACAAAGTTATTTTGAATATATATTTTTTTGCAATAGTGAGGCAAAGGAAAATAATTATATGCTATTATTTAGAAACTGAATTAAGCTTCTATACTTTAAATTCCCAACTACTATCAAAATTTTCTATATAAAAATGTTGAAAAATAGAATCACAAATACTTATGAATTTCACCTAGAGATAACTGTTTTCACTTTGCTCTATCTAATTTATCTCCATATATGCACATTGGTTCACTATTATTAAACCATTTGAAAGCAACATACATTTTAGAAGGTTATCTCCTAAATACATAGGTATCTCTTATTCTAAGAATTTATAAATTCTATAGAATTTATAGAATTGTGCTTATATAAGATCACAATATTGTCTTCCCATGCAAAAAATTAACAAAGGTATATGATACAGGATTGTGGGAAGTTGGCAATGGACTAACAGGCAGAGCTGTATGCTCTCACAAAAACAATGGAGAAAGAGCCAAACGCTGTCCAAGGAACATGCTTTGGGGTCAGCAGACTAGGACAGTGCAGCACAACTTACAGGAGGATGAGGGATAAAGAAAGGAAGAAGCCAAAATGACAGATGTGAGCTACCAAGCCCCTGTGTATGCCAGGAAGGACTCCGTTCCCACACCCCCAAGATATTAAGCTGGGCTAAAACCCCTGACTCACTGCAGCCAACTGAGTGGGAAACAGACATCTTCCTTCCTATCAGCTGTTTCAAAGGAAAAGGGAGGGGAGGTCAGGGTATTTTTCTTCAGTGAATTTGGCCAAGAGAGCCCACTTTGATTCTCCACCCTGGAGATTCAACACAGGAACACAGGAAAGCAGAGACTGAAAGACTTACGTGGAAAGGTTGCCAATGAGCACCACCTGCTGGCCAGTATGAAACTGCATGGACAAAAACTGTTCTCTGCATTCCCTGTATCCATGCCCTGGGGGAAAATCTACACCCCACTAATGAGTCCCTGGCTAGATTTTGAAAACTTAAGTCGGGTAATTTTAAAGACTTAGAATAAGTTGAAGTAAATATCAAAGAAGAGCTGTGGGGAAAAAAAATAGGCAAGAGGGAGAAATTGGCCATCAAAGTAAATTCACCAATATATTTAGATGTCTAGACATCAGCAAAAAATTACAAGCCATACTAAGAAACAGGAAGAGATGGCCCAGCCAAAAGAACAAACCAAATATCCTGAAAACATACAGGATACAAGCCAATGAATCAGTGATAATCAGACAACTCTCTAAATCGCTTCGAAGAAGTCAAAGAAAATATGACTAAAGGCACAAGGGATATTAAGATGACACTGGAAGAGCATAAAGAACAATTTGAAAGCCTGCTAAGAAAAGGAACAGACCGATAGGAATGAAAGACACAATGGATAAGATTAAAAATACTTTAGAGGCACTTAAGAGCAGATTTGAATTGCTTGAAGACAGAATTAGTGAATTTAAAGAGACATGTGAACTGGAAAAGACAGGAGAACAGAAAGAGAAGAGAATAGAAAAAAATGGAGCAAAGTCTCAGGGAATTGAATGACAATGCAAAACACACAAATATTCACACTGTTGGTACCCCAGAAGGAGAAAAGAATGGTTAAGGGCCAGAAAGAATATCTGGAGAAATAATGACCGAAAACTTCCCAACCGTTATGAAGGACATATATATCAATATCCAAGAAGGACAACACACCCCAAACAGAATAAATCCAAATAGACCTACCCCAAGACAACTACTATTTAGAATGACAAATATCAGAGATAAAGAGAGGATTCTGAAAGCAGCAAGAGAAAGGCAAAGCATCACATACAAAGGAAACTTGATAAAAGCCAGCCTCTCATCAGAAACCACAGAGGCAAGAAGAAAGTGGTATGATGTATTAAAATACTGAAAGAGCAAACCTGCAAGCCAAGAATTCTGTATCTGGCAAAGCTGTCCTTCAAAAATGAGGGTGATATTAAAGGGGGTGCTGCAGCCTGACAGGAAAAAACTAGGGCAAGAGATTTGGAGAAGAGTTTAGAAATGATAATTATTAAGAAGGGTAAACTAAAGGATAAAAAGACATACAATAGAACAATATGACAACAGAGAGCTGAAGGACAAAATAGATGAAGTAATGCCTTTATTACAATAATATTGAATGTTAATGGATTGACCTCCCCAATTAAAAGACATAGACTTATAGCATGAATAAAAAATATGAGTTGTCCATATGTTTCTACAAGAGACCCACCTCAGACATAAGAACACAAACAGGTTAAAAGTAAAAGGCTGGAAAAAGGTATTCCACGTATATAGTAACCAAAGAAGAGCTGGAGTAGTAATACTAATATCAGACAAAATAGATTTCAAATGCAAAACTGTCATAAGGGATGAAGAAGGTCATTATATATTAATAAAAGGGGTGATTCACCAGGAAGAAATGACTACACTAAATATTTATGCACCTAACCTGAATGCCCGAAAATACATGAAACACACACTGGCAAAACTTAAGGAAGTAATAGATGCCTCTATAATTATCGTTGGAGACTTTAAAACACCATTCTCAGTGTTGGATAAAACATCTGGAAAGAGAAACAGAGCTTGAATATGATAAATGAACTAGACCTAACAAACATCTATAGAGTACTACAACCCAAAACAGCAGGATATACTTTCTTTTCAAGTGCTCACGGAGTCTTCTCTAAGATAGACCATACATTGCATCACAAGACAAGTCTCAATAAATTTTAAAAGACTGAAAGTATACAAAACACTTTATCTGATAATAATGGAATGAAGCCAGGAATCAATAATGGATGGAAAAAGGGAAAATGCATAAATATATGGAGATTAAACAACACACCCTTAAATAATCAGTGGATTAAACAAGAAATTGCAAGAGAATTCAGCAAATATCTTAAGATGAATGAAAAGGAGAACACAACATATCAAAACCAAGGAGACACCACAAAGGCAGTGGTGAGAGCGAAACTTATAGCCCTCAATGCTTACTTTAAAAAAGAAGAAAAGCTAAAATTGAAGATCTAACTGCATACCTGAGGGAACTAGAGAAAGAACAGCAAACTAAGGAGAAGGAAAGAAATAGTAAAGATCAGAGCAGAAATAAATGAAATTAAGAACAAAAATACAATAGAATCAACAAAACCAAAAGTTGGTTCTTTGAGAAGATCAACAAAATCAACAAACCCTTAGCTAGACTGACAAGCACAAAACGAGAGAATATGCAAATAAAATCAGAAATGAGAGGGGGTACATTACCACTGACCCTGCAGAAATAAGAAAGGTCAGAAGAGGATATTCTGAACAACTGTATGCCAAAAAAAATGGACAATGTAGATGAGACAAATTCCTAGAAACACACAAACCACTTACACTGACCTTAGAAGATACAGAAGATCTGAACAACCAATCACAAGTGAAAAGATCAAAAAAGGCAGCAAAAAACCTCCCCAAATGAAAAGCCCAGTACTAGATGCTTTCACAGGTGAATTTTACCAATCATTCAAAGACAATCTAACACCAATCTTGCTCAAGCTCTCCCAAAAAACTGAACAGGAAGGAACACTACCAAACTCATTCTATGAGACCAACATCACCCAAGTACCAAAACCAGATAGATACTATAAAAAAGAAAACTACAGACCAATATCGCTAATGAATATGAATGTAAAAATCCTCCCCAAAATATTTACAAACAGAATCCAAAAGCACATTAAAAGTATTACACACCATGATCAAGAGGGTTTTATCCCAGGTATGCAAGGGTCGTTCAATACAAGAAAATCAATGAGTGTAATAAACTACATTGATAAATTGAGGAAGAATAGCATGATCCTCTCAATTGATGCAGAAAAGGCATTTGACAAAATACAGCACTATTTCTTGATAAAAACATTACAAAAGATAAAATAGAAGGAAGCTTTCTCAACCTGGTAAAGTATATATAAGAAAAACCTATAGCTAGCATAGTACTCACTGGTGAAAGACTGAAAGCTTTCCCACTGAGATCAGGAAAAAGACAAGGATGCTCTGTTACTGTTGTTATTCAATACTGTACTAGAAGTTGTAGCTAGAGAAATTAGGCTAGATAAAGAAATAAAATGCACCCAAATAGGAAAGGAAGAAGTAAAACTTTCACTATTTGCTGATGATATAATCCCGTGCCTAGAAAATCCTGAAAAATCCACCAGAAAACTACTAGAATAGACAAGTTCAGCAAAGTGGCAGGATACAAGATTAATAGCTAAAAATCAATAGTGTTTCTATTCACTACTGATGTGCAATCTTAGGAGGAAATCAGGAAAAAAATTACATTTACGACAGCAACTAAAGCAATCAAAATATTTAGGAATAAATGTAACCAAGGACATAAAGGACCTGTATATTCAAGAAAACTACAAAACACTGCTAAAAGAAACTGAAGAAGACATAAATAGAAGGACATTCCGTGTTCACAGATTGGGAGACTAAATAACATTAAGATGTCAATTCTACCCAAATTGATTTACAGATTCAACACAATCCCAATAAAAATCCCAAGAGCCTTTTTTGCAAAAGTGGAAAAACCAATTATCAAATTTATTTGGAAGGGTAAGGTTTCCTGAATAGCCAAAAAGGTCTTAAAAAAGAAGAACAAAGTTGGAGGACTCTCACATATGGACTTTAAAACATATTATCTAGCCAGAGTGGTAAAAACAGCACTGGCATAAAGACAAACACACTGGCCAATGGAACCGAATCAAGAACTCAGAAATAGACCTTTCCATCTACAGTCAAGTGATTTTTTTTACAAGGCTGTCAAGCCCTCCAGACTGGGCCAGAACAGTCTATTCAACAAATGGGGCTGGGAGAACTGGATAGATATCCATATCCAAAAGAAAGAAAGAAGACCCCTACTCACACCTTACACAAAAATTAATGGATCAAGGACCTAAATATAAAAGCAACAATAAAACTGCTAAAAGAAAATGTAGCAAAACATCTTCAAGATCTTGTGGTAGGCAGTAGTTTCTTAAACCTTACACCCAAAGCACGAGCAACAAAAGAAATAGATAAATGGGATCTCCTCAAAATTAAACACTTTTGCACCTCAAAGGACTATGTCAAAAGGGTAAAAAAGCAACCAACTCAATAGGAGAAAATATTTGGCAATCACATATCTGATAAGGGTTTAATATCTATGATAAAGAGATTGTATAACAATAAAAAGACAAACTACCCTATTAAAAAATGGGCAAAAGACTTGAAAAGACAATTGTCCAAAGAAAGAAAGGAAAATGGCAAAGAAACATGAAAAACATTCAAAATCACTAGCAATTAGGGAAATACAAGTCAAAAGTACAGTGAGATATCATTTCACACCTATTAGGCTGGCCACTATTAAAAGTTGGAAAACTGTAAATGCTGGAGAGGATGTGGAGAGGTAAGAACGCTTCTTCACTGTTGGTGGGAATGGTACAGCAACTGTGGAGGACTGTCTGGCAGTTCCTAAGGAAGTTAAATATAGATTTGCCATGTCATCCAGCAATACCATTGCTAGGTATATACCCAGAAGAACTGAGCGCAGTGACATGAATAGACATCTACACAGTGATCTTCATTAGTAGCATAATTTATGATAGTCAAAATTTGGAAACAACCTAGTTGTCCATCAACTGATAAATGGATGATCAAATTGTGGAGTATATACACAATGGGATATTATGCAGTAGTAAGAAAAATTGAAGTCGTGAAACATATGACAACATGGATGAACCTGGAGGACATTATGTTGAGTGAAGCAAGCCAGACACTAGAGGAAAGAATACTGTATGACTGCCCTATTATAAACTAAATATATTATATGAAATATAAATATATTATGTAAGTTATGAATATGGGTAAAATTGCAAATATATAAGACCATTTTTATTTGAACCTGAACAAATGTAGGTTAATACTACAAAATGTTAATACCAGACAAAAAAGAAAACCATTATACTAAGTGAAGGATACCAACACAGAGTACTACATATTGTATGATGCCATTTATATGAAATATAAATTTAACTCAATTTATAAAGGTGAAATTAGATTAGAGGTTATGTAGGGCTGAGAAAGGAATGCTAAGTGGTATAGAGTCTCTCTTTTTGATGTAATGAAATTGTTCTAAAATTTTTGAGATGATGAATGTACAACATTGTGATTAAACTAAAAACCATTAATAAACTTGGGAAAAGTAGAAAACTGCTTCAAGTCACATTTGAGTTGTGTTGTAAAGATGAAATAAGCCAGATTATTCAGAAAAGTAGAGGTGCAGGCATGCACATAACACTCCCTGCAACTGCTCTCATGGTTACCACACATGGCCACTTTCCATATAGCTGTATCCACATGCATATAGGCCATTAAGACTGAAACAACAACTCCAACTTAATCTCGCTAAAGCAAATAATAATTGTAATTTTTCTTAAGGTACCGGGGGGCCGGAGATTGAACCCCAAGCCTCGTATGTGGGGATCTAGCACTCAACCACTGAGCCACACTAGTTCCCAATAATAGTAATCGAAATATGTTAGAAGGATCCCCATTTTACAGGAATCATTTTATAAGAAAGGGAAACGGAAGCTCAGAAAAATTAAATAGTGTGCTTGAATCATAAGCTGGTTAAGCAGCAAAGCAGCAGAGCCATCAAATTAGTCATAAAGCTATTTGGTACTACATCAGTCTTTTTAAAACCAACCTTTATTCATATTTGAGACTCATGTCAATCTGACAAGGCTTTAAATCTGAAATGTGTTCCTAAAAATAAATCCTTTCAAGTGTAAATATTTAGGACACTATTTCTCTGGGAGATAGACTGCGATCCCAGGGTTCTGTCAGTAACCACCTGGAAAAGCTATACTTTCATGTCAAACAACTGGGAATGTATTAATAGCCATATCTACTTTAAAGTTCAAAGACCCAAAAGAAATGTTCTATTTCTGTCTTCTCAAGAAATCAACAATTTATCTTCAAAGACTAAGCTGCAGTAGGAAACTGAAGAGGCAAAAGAAAATATTCGAGAAAGTTTTCTCACTATCAAAGAAGCATCGAGACTTGCTACTCTATGGAGCTAACAGTGAGGAATCAAGGACATAACCATTTGCACACCAAACAGCAATTTTTCCAATCAACACAGGGCCCGGAGAGGTCCTCACACTCCTAATGCTGACTGCATCACGCCACGGAGGGCCCCACCCAGACAGCGCATCAACCCAAAAATTTACAGAAAGGCTAGTAAAGATTCTGCAAGATCTGGTGATTCTTAATGCCTGACAAATTATTTCAAATATGCTCCTTTTAATTGTATGACCCCAGAAATATTCCAAGATCTTCTAAGAGCCTTCTTTTGAACCTGGACAGTATAGCAGTTATGGAAGAATTAATCATAACAATAAATTTTTCATTTATTTTCAATTATTTTTATATGGATCAATGATTTAAGGGTTAATTATTTTCTCTTAGCTGTTTTATTTTCTTAATCTAGAAAAATGTTTGAAGTTGTTAGTTTCAAAGTCATGTTTCAGTCACCATTCTCATTTCACAATTTTGCTCAAATACAATTCTACGGTAACAAATGAAAGGTCAGATACCTGGTCATTTGTAATATATAGTTAAAGGGGGATGGGTGGACAACCTTAATCCAGTGTTTATACCCCGATTCATTATTTCATTTTTCCTTACAATAAACCTAGGTTGGAACAATATGTATCTGTTGGTATGATGTGTAATTATACCTAAGTTTTCTATGAGGTAAATAATATATCCATATTTTATAGATATGGTAACTAAAGGTCAGAGACTTGAGAGACCTGGGCAATATGTAAGAGGCAGAATATGACTGGCACTCAGGATCTGTTGGACTTCAGAGCCCATGCTCTCGACTATTAAGCTAATTAGTCAGAAATCTAATTTTAAAAATTGCCTTTGGAATGAAGTTCTGATGCATGTGACAACGTGGATGAATCTCAAAGACATCATGTTGAGTGAAATAAACCAGACACAAAAGGACAGATATTGGATGATGTCATTGATAACAAAATAATTAGAATAAGTAAATTCATAGAATCAGAAACTAGGATAGAGGTTACTAGGAGGTAGGGTGGGGATAGAGGATGGGGAGTGAATGCTTAATTGGTATAGAATTTATTTGGGGTGATGGAAAATTTTGTTACTGCAGAGTGATGATGGTAGCAAAACACTGAATGTAAATAACACCACTGGGTTATATATTTGAACAGTGGTTAAAAGGGGAGATTTTAAGGTCAAATATAAGTTACTAGAATAATTTTTTTTTTAATCATAGGACTATACAATACAAACAGTGAACCCTAATGGAAATTATGGACTATAGTTAATAGTTTAATTACAATAATATTGTATTATCAATTGTAACAAAGACAGCACACTAACACGAAGTGTTAAAAGGAAAAACTGTGTGTGGGGTTGGCAGGTACACGGGAACTCAGTACATTCTACATGGATTTTCCATAAACCTACTACTGGTCTAATAATTTTTTAAAAATGCATTTTGATTGCATTTTCCTTTGTGCATGGAGACCAGACCTTCTAGGAAAAATAAAACTATTATAATTATACCCTAAAATGAGAGTATGTTTACTTGACGAATAAAATCATGACTGCAGACTTCAGGTTAAACTAATCCTTTTCATAATGGTATTTATTTTGAAAGTTAATACCAATTTCCAAAGGTACATCGTACAGCAAACAGTAAAGTGTAGAAAAACGATCCCATTGACAATTCCAATCAAGATGCAGAGCAAGGATCTGCCTGACAACTAGAATATGACATTATAAAACAAAACACCTGCCTAAGAAAACCTTTAGGGAAACAACTCTAAACACCTCCCCCTCAATTTTAATATGATTACATGGCTTTAAGCACATGGAATACAATGTCTAGTTAATATTCTGAGCTAATAAAGTTAGCCAAAATGATACTCCAAGTGCCTGTTTTCTCTTAAATTTTTAATCTGAAGGTACTTAAAAGGAGTCAGAAATTATGAATTTTAAATATCCAAATGATCGCTCAATCAGCATGAAAGATTCAACTAGAAAGGGGAAGGGAAAAAAAAAAAAAAGGAAAAGCTATAAATATCACAGTTGACCATTAATACAACTTGGCCTTGCAATATTTTTGAATATTCTATTTGATCACTCTGGGCCCAGTTTTAAGAAATGGTGATAGATAATAACTAAAAGCTTTAACTGTATAAAGATGAATTATTTTTAAATGTTGTATTTCTCCATGTGATGTGGGATTTACAGGTAAGAGTCTGACTGATTATTAGTACACGCTACATCTAGGCAGTTCTCCCACCACCCCAGTGTGGATCCCAGCAGCTCGGGTGTGGAAGGAGCAGCAGTGGCCAGCAGCAGCCCAGCTTCACGAAGGCTCTCAGGACCCAGCATGCACCCTCCCCTCTGCCAAGATGTCCAAGGGAAAGGTCAGCTCTGCCGAAGGGGTAAGAAGGGAGGAGCCCAGAGGAGATGGGAGAGGTTGTCAGTAAACCTGCTTCTGCAAAAGTGGAAACAAAGCCAAAAAAGGGCAGCAGAAAAGGATAAATCTTCAGACAAAAAGCTGCAACCAAAAGTGGAAAGGGTAGCACAAGAAAAACAGGCCAAAGTGGTTAACCAAGAAACTAAAGATTTACCTGCAGAAAATGGAGAAACTAAAAGTGAGGAGTCCAGACTCTGATGGAGGAGAAAAAGAAAGCCAAGTCTGATTAGTACTGCATGCCATGTCTTACCAGCAGTTACCGTATCTCCCTTCTTGTACAATCCAAAGAATGTTTTTAGCAACTATTTTGTATATCCAAGTTTTTTTAGTCACTCTAGAAGAAACATTTTTAAGTGTAAATGTTTTTTGTAAAGAGGTAAAATCATTTGCTGGTTGTTTATTTTTTGGTACAATCAGAAAACAGTGGGATATTGAGAATAGGGGAAGTTTTTGACTGTCTTGGTTGTCATCTGAATTTTCCAAAGGATAGGGAGGTGGCAGTTTTTATTTCTTTTAACACCACACACACAAAATGGCAATGTGGAGTCACAGTCATGCATTTAATATGTCAAATATTTAAAATTATTTCTACTCCCTTGCTTTTCAGCAGAATTGTTTCTGAAGGTCATTCCCTAATTTTGGTTCTCCCCGTCAGAACTGTGTGCAATCTGTAACATCTTTAGTCGAAGCAGTTTCCTAATAATGCTGTTATGTGCTGTAAAAGATTGCAAATGTGTGTGCATAGTGTATTATTAAATTGTGAATTGGGGAGATCTTCATTTGAAGATATTGGGACTCGATATCTTCTTAAGGAAAATTTGCCTCCAAATTTTAAGCTGGAAAGTCACTGGAAAAACTTTAGAAAAAAATTACAACTACATAGCTTTCTAGATTTTGGGATATTCATTAAGAATTGTGTACAAATTGTTCATAATGTCTTTGTGCTGATCTTCAAAGCAATCAATAAAATCTCAATTATGAAAGAAAAAGTAATAATAATACATCCAGGCTTAGACTGTTACATGACTTATACAATTTAATGCTATTCCTCCTATAGTTCCTCTAATTCAAGGAATATAACTCCTGGGAGTTGACAGGAAGATAAATGAGGTAGAAAGACATAGAAAAAAATACAAGAGAGTGACAAATCCTCTAACCCACCATGGTAACTAGGTACATTAGGACAAATCAATTTCTTATTACCATGAATATCAACATTCTAATTCCTGCTGCGACAAAGAACCTAATTCTAGATATCAGAATACTAGAAAGCCATCCCAAACTTCCCCTAAATCTGAATGTGCACCAGCAGCATCCACTTCATGCCTCATCATCCATGTTTACCATTACTCTGTGCTAGGAAAAGGCAGTGAGAGACTGAAGCCTGAAAAAAAAAAAAAGGGGGGGGGGAGGGAGGACATGCAACTTAGAGCCTTTGACTCCAGAGAGCTCCACCATCTACCAGCAACCCTGCCCAATAGCTGTGCTCGCAGCGACATAACGATGCTCCACATTTATAACTCATTCTATGCCTGCTATATCATGGAAGTTTCCTTGAAGCTATAAATCTACAAATCTGGGCAGGTAGTCAGAAGCTGGTCAATTACAGATGTAAATTTAGACCAAACTAAGGTCTTGACAATGACAATGGAAAAATTTATCAAATATTTATATTGAAACCTTAAAACCCTTTTTTGGCTACATATAAGAGATCAAAGCACACAGAACCTACCTCCATTTGTCCTATTTGGTTGTTGATCTGGAGTCTGGGCTTGAGGTGAATAATACTGTTGGTGCTGGTAATTATTTGAAGGAAAATACTGGGAACTGGGGCTCCTCCTACACTCCCGAATGCTAGAGAAAGTCTGTGAGTGTGGAATTCCTCTTTGGAAAGGTGAACATCTTGGAAGACGTGGTTGAGGTGGTGGTAAATTATCAAATTCTTCCTCATCCTCCAGACTGTATCGATCATATTCTTGATCACTACATGTCCCTTTTTTTCCTGAATTCAGTGACACACTGGAACTATGTCTTGACACAGATGCTGACGTAGAAGCATAATCTTGCCTGAGACCTATTAAAAAAAAATAAAAAAGAGTATTCTTTCTTGAGATGTTTCTATCTAGCTAAAATTAACTTCTTATTAATCAAATACTGTAGGAGAATTTCTACCAAATAATTCACATAGAAACCCATTTATCTTGGTTCTTAGCATATTACATCACAAGAATATAAACACGTGTAGCTATTAAACAAATGTCTAGCAAATAGATGACCCTATTTCAGTGAAGATTAAGTATGTGCTTATATTTAAAAGAAGAAAGACCAAAAAGAGGGGGAAAAAGAAGAAAGAGCTCAAATCACTGACCTCACCTCACATCTGGAAAATCTAAGGGAAAGAAAGAGCTCAAAAATAAAAATCTATCATAAATTTCCCCGAAATAATCCCTTCTCAAATCATGAGAACTATTCATCATCATCAAGAGTATGCTTTGAGTTACAATTAAAATAATCTACTCTCTACCCAAGTATGAACTCCTTTGCTTCCCACTCCACCCCAACTTTCAAAGTCAAAGAAAAATTCAAAACCTGAGGTACAAGCATTTTTTAACAAGGTCATTTCTCTTTGTTCATTTGTGTTACTAATATTATCTTGTTTAAAGCATGCTAACACTTCAATCTTCATTAGTTTTGGGTCTTCCTAAATGGCAATGGGATGAAAATAGTCAAACTGAAACTTTCATCTCAGTGCCAATACCTCATTTTTTCAAGTAGTCTATTCCTGGCTATTTAACTTCTGACATGGATATTCAATCTTTTAGCCATATATTTAGAAAGAAGATATATACTTACTGTTACTAAACAATGATATAAATTAATGACTTATCCTTCAAAATGTATTTTATAAAATTCTACATAAGGATTATCACCATGTTTTTCATAGTAACCTTGACTAATTCTGAAAGCAGCATACTGTCACACTTAACTGATAATGAGCTGTTTCCACTTATGAAAAGAAAACTGGGAAAAAATAATTCCAAAGCAAGAGTAGCTCATTCTGTGATCTACAGCTCATTCTGCCTTTTGATACACTGACCCCTTGAAATAGTTCACTCCATGCTGTGACTTCACTGAAGTGATTAAGTCCCATATTCAATTATCTACTCTCCCACAATTACCCTTGGAAGTATATCAACATTTTTTTTATTAGAGCAGTTGTAGGTTTACAGAAAAATCATGCAGAAAGTAGAGTTCGCATATCTATCCTCATACATACAGTTTTCTCTCATTAACATTTTGCATTAGTTTGCTGCTTTTGATACAACTGATGAATATTCTAAATAAGCTATTTACTTTAGACTGCTGTTTCCATTATGGTTCATCTTTGTATTGTACAGTTTTAAAGTTTGTGTGTGGTAACTTATACACAACCTAAAAATTCCCCTTTTATCCCTTTTTAAATATAAAATTCAGTGATGTTGATTACATTAAAAAGGTACCTCAAATCAACAACATCCATTGCCAAAACTCTTTCAACACCCCTAACAAAAACCCTGTATGAAATAAAAATTAACTCCCCATTCCTCTTGCTGACCTGGCCTCTGGTAACCTCTATTTTAGTTTCTGACTTAAGAATTTGCATATTCTGCTTATATCATATAAGTGAGATCATACAACAGTTGCCTGTTGGTTTTTGGCTTGTTTCACGTTAAATAATGCCTTAAAAATTTGTCCATGTGGTATTACTCATCAAAACATCATTACTTTTTACAGCTGAATAGTATTCCATGTTTTGATATGTTGTATCTCATGATATTTCCTAATTTTCCTGTGATTTCTTT
The DNA here is from genome assembly GCF_030445035.2 of Dasypus novemcinctus. NCBI lineage: Eukaryota > Metazoa > Chordata > Mammalia > Cingulata > Dasypodidae > Dasypus > Dasypus novemcinctus. The sequence goes on from NC_080687.1 coordinate 59,948,884, forward strand.
TTTGACAAATTAATTGCTTAAAAGTGTTATTAACTTGCATATATTTGTAGATTTTTCAGTTCTCCCTCTGTCACTGATTTTTAGTTTCATTTCAATGTCAGAAAATGCTTTGCATAATTTCAATCTTTTCAAATTTATTGAGACTCAATTTTGTGACCTAACAGGTTATCTATCCTAGAGAATGATCCATGCACACTTAAGAATACACATTCTTCTGTATTGGTGCACAATGTTCTCTATGTCTGCTGGTTCTAGTTGTTACTTGAACAGTATTGTTCAAGTTCTCTATTTCCTTATTGATTCTTCCGTATAGATATTCTATCCATTGATGAAAGTGGTTTACTGAAGTGTCCAATTACTATTTTAGAGGTGTCCATTTTTTTTTTAAAGATTTATTTATTTATTTCTCTCCCCTTCCCCCCTGCCCTGGTTGTCTATTCTCTGTGTCTATTTGCTGCGGCGTCTTCGTCCGCTTCTGTTGTTGTCAGCGGCACAGGAATCTGTGTTTCTTTTTGTTGCGTCATCTTGTTATTTCAGCTCTCCATGTGTGCGGCACCATTCCTGGGCAGGCTGCACTTTCTTTCGCACAGGGCAGCTCTCCTTACAGGGCACACTCCTTGTGGGGCACGCTCTTTGCGCGTGGGGCTCCCCTACGCGGGGACACCCCTGTGTGGCACAGCACTCCTTGTGCGCATCAGCACTGCGCATGGGCCAGCTCCACATGGGTCGAGGAGGCCCAGAGTTTGAACCACAGACCTCCCATGTGGTAGGCGGATGCCCTAACCACTGGGCCAAGTCCACTTCCCAGCATTTCTTTTAGGACAGGTTTCTTGGTGATGAACTCTCACATTTTTTGTTTATCCGTGAATGTCAAACTCTCCCTCAGAGTTGAAGGACAATTTCTCCAGTTAAAAAATGTTGGACTAGCACTTTTTCTCTTTCAGTACCTTAAATACGCCTTACCACTGGCTTCTTGCTTCCATGGTTTCTGGTAAGAAATCAGTACTGTCATTTATTGAGGATCCCTGGTATGTGATGAATTGCTTTTTTCTTGGTGCTTTCAGAATTCTCTCTCTATATTTGGCAATGAACATATTGATTGTGTGTCTTGCAGTAGGTCTATTAGGGTTTATTCTGTTTGGCTTTGTTGCATTTCTTGGACATTTATATTTATGCCTTGCATAATATTTGGGCAATTTTTGAACATGTCTACCTCAAAAATTCTTTCTAGCTCTTCTTGCTCCTTTCCTTCTGGAACTTCCATAATCCATATGTGGGTATGTTTCATGTCGTTCCACAGGTCCCTTAGGTTCTGCTTACTTTTTCATTCTTTTCTCGATCTTCTTTTCTGACTCAATGATTTGTCTAGTCCTGTCTTCTAGTTCTTTGTTCTGCTTGTTCAAATCTGCTATTGTTCACTTCTATTGTATTTTTAATCTCTATCCTGGTATTTTTTTATCCCCATAAGTTGTTCTTTAAAAATTTAATTCTTCTTTTTGTTCACACATTGTCTTCCTTATATCTTTTTGTTTTATATTCAAATTTAGTTCACTTCTATCCATATTTTCCTTTAGTTCCTTGAATTAAGAGATTTGAACTGAACATCTAATTAATTGCTCCACTATCTGTGCTTCCTCCTCTGAAGTTTTAATTTGTTCCCTTGATTGAGCCATCTCTTCCTGTTTCTTCGTGCAGCTTGTGATTTTCTGTTGCTGTCTGGGCATTTGACTGTTTTGATACGCTAACTCTGGAAGTCAGTTTCTCCCTAGATTGGATGTATAGTAAAGCTCTTTTCCAGCACTTGGTCCAGTTTATACTGAGCATTTAGAATAGCCCATGTTTAAGAGTTTGGATTTTCTCTGGTTTTTCAGCACTGCCTCTTGCCCTGAGCATGCACGGTAACTTTTAAGATTATCCTATCATGTGCTACTTATTCCCATGCAGGAAAGGATTTCCTTTCCTCTGCTCCTCCTCCAAGAGTCCTGGGTTGTTCTCTTTGTTTTTAAACAAATTTTCCTTCCTGGCAGCTATGATTTACTCAACTCCTCTCGCATCCTCTGGATACCCTTTTCACCCCAGCTCCAAGCTCCAGTTCTGCCCTGCCTTACATGGTTTAGGTTCACCTTTTCATACAGCTTTTCTGCTTCTGGTAACTTCCACATTAGGGGATTCCAACCCACAGAGCCAGATGGGGTCACCTCATTTTTTTGTTTAGGTGCACTAGCAATTAGGGACTGGGTTGCGAGTGTGCACGGCTTGCCAACTGGTTTGACCACAGGTCATTCTGATTTCTGGGTGAGCAGTTCGAATGTTTGCACACACTGATCGCTGGGGCCCTGCCTTGGGTCCCCATACCTGAATGTGCATGGGACTAATTAGCTGCCATGGGTGGGCTCTGAGTTCAGCAACTACAGCAGGAAGTGCCCAAGCCAGGGCACTGCCACTGTGTCTCTTAAACCATGCAGAACCAACCATGGGGAAGGGGATTCAGACCAACAAGTCCATACTGCCCTCCTGCCTCAATTTTTATAGCCTTTTACCCCCCTTTGATTCAGAGTTTGTGGAGTCCTTCTTCAGTTTCTATCACCCACCAGAGTTCCAAGTGAGCTGAATGTTCCCTTTATTTAGCTTTTCTAAGGAGAAACATTCCCAGAGATGTCTTATACTACCATCTTGATGGCACCACTCTAAATGTATTTTAATTGAAATTTTTATGAAGGTAATTATAGACTCAATACAGTTGTAAAAAATAATAGAGAGTGCTTCCTTGAGTAATTTGTTCATCTTCCCCCAATGGTAACCTTTCACAAAACTACAGAATAATATCACAACAAGCATATTTACATAGACACAATCTACCCATCTTATTCAGATTTCCCTAAACACATATGTGTATATATGTGTATTAAGTTCTATACAATTTTATCACCTGCAGGTTTGTGTAGCTACCAAATACTGAAGAGCTCCAACACCATAAAAATGCCTTGTGGAAGTCTTTTATAACCACATCTTCTTCCCAACCCCATTCCCAATGCCTAGCAACCACTAATCTGTTCTCAATTTATAAAATTTTGCCATTTCAAAACTATTTTTAAAATGGAATTATGCAATTTGCAACCTTGTGGGATCAATCTTTTCTCAACTCAGTATAATTTCCTGGAGATTCATCCAAGATGTTGCATATATCAATAATCCGTTCCTTTTTCATTGCTTAGTGGTATTTCATGGTATGGATATAGCACAGATTGTTTAGCCATTTACCTAATGAAGGACATCTGGGCTGATTCCAGCTATTACAAATAAACTGCTATGAACCTGAACTTTGTATGTAGGTTTTTGTGTGAACAAAAATTTCCACTGCTCTGGGATTAATGCCCAAAAGTACAATTTGCTGGTTATATGAAAACTGCATATTTAGTTTCTAAGAAACTACCAAACTGCTTTCCAGAGTAACTGTGCCAACAATGTCTATATAACAATATAATTTGAAGAGAAAATCCCAAATCCTTATGACGCTCATGAAGTAGGACAGCATGAGACAAAGAATCTAATTGTTTGCCCATTACCTGGGGAGAAAAGTCTGAACCACCCTCTTATATTGCAAGTGGAAGCCTCACATTTCTAGTTTAAAAAGAACATACTTTCTTCTTGCAGACGAGCCATGATCTGAACATCAGTAAGGTCCTGTAATTTATAGCCCATGGAGATGGAATCATCTTCCAATTCTGAAGTACTCAGCTCACTGTCTATAGATGACTGGGGACTAAGGGGAGAGCCCCTGGAAGTAAAACCTAAAAGATAAAACAAGTATGTTTATTATTTAATCTAAAGATCTGTTATCTATATATGCTATACAGTTCACATATAAGCATTCCGTAGTTTTTTTCCTGGTTTCAGTGTTAAAAAATGAAGACCATCATTACTATTTAATGGTCAGACAATAAGCACATTTTCACACATGCTCATAATTCAAATATACAAAATAATTCATTTTCAGTATTTTCAAATTCAATTTTCATAATTTAAAAAAATTGTTATTGCTAAAATCTATACCCATTAGGTAAGTATACATCTAAAAGGATAGTACCATAATACATGCTCATATGCAATTTAAATTAGTAATCAGACATTTTTGTCTCTGATAGTAATTAACTATATGTATTAAAATTAAAATGTGATCTGTTCCATTCATTAATAGATACAAACATAAGTACTATAAATGAGTAAGAATAAAAGATTCACAAAGATACACAGAAATAAGGAAAACCTTCAAAATTTAGACCAGTGAGTAGTCATAGGAGACTTATAGCCACCCATTAAAGGGAAAAGGCCATTGCTTGAGATAGGAGAATCAAGGAAGGAAGAATCTAAATGGAAAAGAGTTGAAGGAATGGAATCACAACAATGTTGAGATAAATAAGGAAATGGAGAAACCCTCATCTCATAAAAAGCCACTATGACTACCTATAAAAAGCTACTAGAAAAATAAAATTAAAAAAATATATACATATACACATAAAAATAAGACTTAGACAATCTTGAATCATAATAAAAACTACTTGAATTGTGTTGACATTTAAGTTTAAAAGCATATTAGGTACTTACAAACACTTAACTACACATGTATGCTTTTGTTAAAGAGGGAAGACCGCCTGCCTACTACATACAATTGACAACAGTAGTGATTAATGGCGTTTTGAGTATAAATTAATGCTAGCTCTTTCTGTACCCAACATAAGGATGCAGCACAAACTCTGCAGTATATTACCCTTATGCTTTTCAATGAAAGATGGACAGTTAAGCTACGTTTAGTGACATATACATAATTAGTGAATTATAAAGCAAGCAACTAGTTAAGAAGTTGATATATTACCTGTTCTTTCAGGTGTTAGTATTGCTTTATTTGAGGTTTTAGAGAAGCTGGGAGTATTAATGCCATTGCTATAAGGGCTGAGTCTTGCAACAGGACTATAAGGAAAAGTCAGTGAGACAGTTGAAGAGAAGAGATTCCGCCATCGGCTAGCTGTCACAGAAGCAGAAAACAGCAAAGTTAGTTATACAGAAGCAGGTGTTGCTTTGTCAGAGGGAAAAAGGGAAGAAATTTTTTAAAAAACCGAAAAGACAAAGAAATGTTTCATTATAATGTTAACTGACTCCCAGTTTATCTAAGGAAAAAATACGTAAAAATAGGCAATTTGTGAATTAGGATCCAATTCATATATCCATTTAGAAAAATCAATCAGTTTCACCTTGATTAAAATCATTATGCCTACAGGAAAATGAAAATTTACTTTGAGCATCTACTTGAGAAATATTTTCTATTTCTCTTTCAGAACAAAGATTTAAGTGTTCTATAATAATATAAAAGGTTAGCTCCAAAGAAAAACTCAAAGAAACTGGTAATCTTTAGAAACCATAGGAAGTGTTCTTAATATTAACTACCTGCAGTCTCTTATTTTTTCTAAGGTCTATTTTCCATCTGTTTAATATCAGAGAATGTTGATCAAAAAATCTTGTATGGAAACTTGTTCTAACATTATGTAAGAAACTTAAAATGATTATTACATTTCTGTATTCAATCCAAACAAGATTTATGGAAAAATGGACTACAATATAATAAATGGGTATATACATGAAAGCCTAATTGCTATTTTAGATGGCAGACTGTAAAGATTATTGGTGATCTGTTAAGATTTTTTCCCTTGCTTTTTTAAATATTTCCAAATTTTCTGTATTGAACATCTATTATTTGTGTAAGTTTTAAAGATAGTCTTACATTGTTATTACTTTAATACTTTTTTGATATTAAAGAATAAAAATTAATTTTAGCTGCAATGGTACAGATGATCTATCTCACCTGAATAATATATTTTCCCCTCCAAAATTACCTCCCCTAGCTATTTCTAAGTTCTTGGCATCATGAAAAAGACCCTAAAGAGTAAACACTTGCAAAAATTATACCAAACATCATTTACTCTCCCATCACAAGATATATGACCACTATACTAGTCAAAATCCACTTTTCTGAAAAGGGATAATTTATCCACATACTAAGCAGCATGGAAGGGAATTAGTAATAAGGTATAATTTAAGGTAAACTTCACTTTAGTAAAAAACTCAGCTTATATTTGTTAGAAATGTGATGAAACCTGAAAAAAGAAGTATAAAAAGGACTGCTCTGAAATGCATTCCTCCCAGGTCACTCTCAAAGAGCAATGCTAATGAGTAGTCAAACAACGGAAAAGGACTGAAAAGTAAGGTGTGGGATAGAGAAAAATAAATTATACAATGTAGCTAGTCAAAAAAATAATTTGCTCCGAAGTTGGGATTCTTAGGATCCTTGCAAAATACCATCAAGGTTACTTAAAAGAGCAAAATGTTTCCTTTTACTTCAACAAGAATCTTTGAGATAAGTGCTCCTACATGAGGGCAGTTACATAATAATAAAATATTTTCTTTATGTAGGTGAAAGAATCAGGCAAGGAAACTACATCCATAATGATAATGCTTTCAGAATTCACAAGTTTCCTGAAGGGGGGCACTACCACTAGGCTTAGTTCCTATTTCACACTAGTCATATCACTTGTCCAACATGTAATTTTACTGTGCTTAAACTGCTCTTCCCAATCTGAGCCAGAGCACAGACATGCAGATCTGGCCCTCCCACTTTCTCCACTTCCAGGTATGTAAACCTGATCCGAAAATACACTGAAAAATAGGGGTTAATCTGTAACACACAACCTTCTCACATCTTAAATCTCTATTATTCAAAGCTTGTCATTAAAAATTCTATATTAAAAAAAATTTCAATAGTTCTTTGTGGGCATTAACTAACAGATGATGTGATTTTATACCATTCTGATCACTCGCCAGGCAAATTAGAGTGACTGTGTGTTCTCATCCACAGATGCAAGCAACGACAAATCACAAGTAAACAGCATTCATTATTCTACACAATAACTACTGTGAAAGCCTCTGAGGCACAATGACACAGTTATTGTGACTATGACACAAGATTCAACTAAGAACACAATTAGCATCTATTGCAAGAAAGAATGCTCCACATTGTCCCTCAGCACGGAGACTTTTAAAGAGAGGGAGGGGAATTATTGTAGAGGCAAGCTAACAAAACAATGATGCAGTATCGTGCCCAAGTATGCAACGTAGGAAAACAGGGAGCAAGGAGTGGAAGCAACTGCATCCTAGCCATTCTTCAACATGTAACTAAAGAATTGAAGAATCTTAACAGGAAGAGTTTTATAAAGATTTTTAAACTTTTTTGAAATGAATGTTTTTGTAAGGGCAAAAATTTTTTAAGCAACTAATTTGATGGGTTTTTATTCACATAAGGATGTTAAATTATCTGAGAGACTCAGTAATGATCAAAATGACCCAAGGAAAGAGTATGATAATCTTGCCAAAGAAGAAAATGAGTGACAAAAGAGACTTCTGAATAACAGTTAAATTTTTCTATACTCCTACTTTATTTACAAGAAAAGTATTTCACATACAAGAAAAATGTTTCTCAAACTTTTTAATTCCAGCCCCTGGAGAAGCACAGGATTGAGTCCAAACATAATGATGCATAGATTAAATGTTTTATACTTGGCAAGGTTTCCTTTTCCAAATGCCTTTTGCTACTACACTGCCTAACTGAACACGTCTGTCTGCATGCACTCTACAATCCTATGGCAACTTCCTTTATTAAGGCACTCGCCACCACTTCCCATTCAGATTAATCCAACTGGTTCTTCAACAAACATCCAGCCACCCACTTAGCCATCAACAAGTCTATTCTGAGCAGCACTACCAAAGTTGTATTGTCATAGATTATTTTAACCATGTTACTCTCTCAATAAAATTATTAGTGACTTTTCATTAAATACAAAATTTAAAGGTATTCCAGATCATCACACTACTTCCCTCTACTTACACTCACCTCTACTGTTTCTGAGACTTCCATATGAAGAATATACTCTGATTGGTTAAACTTTCTACTTGGCGTTCCTTAACTGATAAGCATTTACTATAGAAATGAATGTGACAAGATACTAAGTTGTTGACTGTGTGTACCTCATCTTACTGCAAAAACCTTGAGATTGCCTAATAGACTATTTTATTTTATGTACATCTTCAAAGTTGTCTGCCCTAAAAATAACTACAAAAAATCTGTGTAGTTACCATTGTACATTAAACAAAGTACAACCCAAAGAAATGCTCCATTGGTGATTAATAGCAAAAAAAATCACAAAAGACAAGTACAGGGTATGTTTAAGAAGAACCTAAATTTGTTTTAATTCCATACATTGAAAATACCATCTCTCCACATCCCCCAAAATTGTCCTTTTGACAAACAAGATTCCCCAGAAACAGACATTCCTAGCATGCTTTGATCACCTTTTTCTATCAAGTGCACAACTAATAGTAAATATTCCAATTTTTGTTGACTGTATAAGTCCATACCAAAAATAAAAATCTAATTTTAAAAGCTAGGACTTATTCCTCATAAAGGAAAAAACAATAACTGATGTAATTAAAACCTTAATGATAATCCTCAGACTATTAGTACTGTATTACACAAAAAGTTCAAAAATAAGCAAACACTATAATATATTTTGGAAATGTAATCAGTTCTCACTTTATTCTCACTATAAAGATAGTTGGTTCAATACCTAAAACAACATCATGCGCATAGTATGCACACAATAGATGCTGAATATAAATTTTTAATATGTGCTTATCTCAAACCACACTACTACTTTCACCTTGACATCTATATTATTACTTTACTTTTGCCAATTCCCTAAACTTAAAATAAATTAAATTTAGTATCTTTGAAAACATTTCAGTCTGGCAGTATAGCTAGACTTCATTAACACTTCCTAATAAATATTCAACAGTTGAACTTCAGGTGTGCCAATTTTAGTTTCCAGATAAATATAATAAATGATAGAAAGCCATTTATCATTTATTATATCACAGGTTAGGACCTGTGATTAGAATAACATCTTAAAATGAATTAAACTTTAAGAATAGAAGGCACTTCGAGTATGAGCTAATATTTCATTTTAACTGTGTAGTACAGTTAAAATGAAGTTGTGCCAAGCATACTAGTTGGCAATAAAATCATGCAAGAAGGCAGCAAGGCCTCCCCAAATCCTTGAAACACTATTTCTTAAATCAAAGAGACAGTTAACCAAGCTTTGCATTTAGTGGAAACTCTATAAATCTTACTGTCAATCTGAGTTGACTTGAGCCAGTTGAAGCAGTACCCTTGCTCTTTCTAGTGGCTTTTAACAGTAAGACCACATTTCTAAGAAGCAGGGTAAAATTATTATAGAAAACATTCACAGATCTTTTCTCTACCTCTCTGATCTTTTTCCATTCTCACCTAAGAATAAGACTTTAAAGAGCAAAATTGCAGCTTGCAGAAGATTATGGCTCATTCTAGTTTGCTCCATTACTTGTCTCTCTTGCAAAGCAGGTTAACTGAGAGACATCTTCACCCCACAAGGGTGGAACGATGCAGGTAGTGTGAAGAAGTCAGTCTAAAGGAGCCTTATAATCTGTTTTCATTCCTCAGCTTTTACTAATTCTGTTGAAAACTAACTAAAAACAAATTTTAGATCAATTTTATTAAAATTCACACAGAACTGCTTTCTAAATAAATCATGGTTTTGTACCACCTTGGTCATGGCCCTCTTCTCAGTTATCCAAATTCATATGCTCTCATCATCCCTTAATCCAGGTTGTTATCCAGAGATAAGACAACTAGCTTTTGGATCTTTTTAGACAAAAATATTGTTGAGCCCCTGAGCCATAGAAATGTGAGGTGCTTCAGAAAGATCCAAATATTTATAGACCACATCCAGAGTCATTCTTTTATTCAATATTTACCAACAGATTCCAAAGAAACATTTGTGGTCAGTTTTCAGCCCAATTGCCCAAAATATCTTTTATAGACAGATGTGGCATATTGTATTTTCCTGCTCTGCAGTCATTCTGGGAAATCTGCCTGGCTCGATACTTCTACCTAGTTTTTAAAATTCATTTCTCCATTAGCTTATAAACATTTGAGTAGGCACCCAACTATGGTAGTTAGAAAATACCAGATACTGAGATAAAGAAAATATGGTGATTGGTTTCTCCCTCCTTCCTATTCCATTTTCTAAAGATGAGCTCTTGTGTAAGGTTGAGAAGATATGAATATAATCTGGTACAGTTAGTATAGTAAAAGCACACTCAGAGAAAAGTGAAAGCAATGATTAACTTTCTAAGGGAGCCAAAGCACTTCACCAGAAGACGTTAATGTTATGTCTAAAATGGCCCTTGATTGTGTAGAAGGTTATTCCATGGGGTACAGTGCCATTCTAGGTAAAAAGCATGTAGGTAAGAAAGAACAAATGTTTTTAGAGTTGAAATAGAGTATAGGAAAAGAGTTAGGGCTGGAGGGGTTGGTAGGATAGGTTTCTGCACTACTAAATATACTCCATACTTCAACATAGTTAATGTATTTTGACTTTGAGAAGAAGACATGATCAGGTATGCATTTTTATAAAGATGACAACCACAGAGGATAGACTAAATGGGCACAATGAGCGGGAGACCAGGTAAGGGACTTTTATAGCATAATGTAGTAAACTAAACCTGTGAGAACAGGTCAAATAAGCCAAAATGAGTTAAAGTAGAATTATCTGGTAACCTAATAAGTTTAGGGAATAGAGCCGAGAGAGGAATCAAAGCTAATGCCATGATTTCTATCAAAACAGGAAACATGAGATTTGCTTTATGTTTAATGGAAATTGTCACAACTACTCAATTCTGCCAGTGTAGCATGAAAGCAGCCATAGGCAATATATAAGTGAATGAATATGGCCATGTTCTGATCACTGAAAGCTGAATTTCATGGAATTTTCATTTCAAAAAATTTTACTATTCTTTTTTTTTTCATCAGCCATTTAAAAAATATGAGAACTATTCTGAGCTCCTAGGCTCACAGCAAACAGGCAGCAAGCCAGAGAGGGCCATGTTTATCCCCAGGGCTAGCAGGCTAGCATACATACCAGTTTTATAATACTCACTCTTGAGCCCTGAGCCATCAATGAGACTCTACAAGAGAAAACAAATGCCCCAAGCACCACTGTTTGAAGAAATTTGTTTTCTTCAAAACCACCAGCTCCTAAGGATGTGTCTTTGACTCTTAAATATTGATGTTCATTTCCAGAGTATATTGGGAAGTAATGTTCTTTATACAACAGGCAGGTCTCAGTTCCAAGTTAAACAATGAGAGGAATCCAACTACATGACCCTGTACTAATACTAGTAGGCTGTGTTCTAAAAATCAGTGAAGACACAGAAAGACATCAACCCTTTTAATGCTTTTTATTCTGCCTTACATTGGCAAGAAGTTTTATCCAATCCACAGCTCATCTTAAACCCACAAACCACCAGGGTAGGAAGATCTTCATTTACACATACCATCCTCTTAAAAATAAACTTCCTAGGTGATCATATATTTTTATATACTTAGAGCCTACAAAAATGCTTTGCACATAGATACACTCAAGTGTTTGGACTACATTTTAACAAAAAAATGAATTTAGTTGAAAATATTTTCCTGGTTCACTCTTATAAACTGACTGTACAGCATGAGAAGGAAGTTTTCTGGAGAGACCATAAGTTCATAGTAAGTAAGTACTGCTGACTTTGCTCCAGCTTGAGTAACCCCCTCTCCAGAGTAGTAACATATGGTTTGCACTTTATCTGATCCACTATTTTCATTGGGTAAACTTGGGTAGCATTAACTTCTACACGGCTCTCCTGGGCCTGATAAACAAACATATGGTATCTAGGAGGTCCTAGCACTACTTTTGAAACAGGTGTTCCCAAGTACTCTTTCCCTGACACACAAAAACAAAGAGGAATCAACCACTATGTATTTGCCAGTGTGTTCGCAGAAGACAAGCCAAAAAACTAGTAAAAGTTCTAATCGGTATTCTTAGGAACTATCAGCGTAAGTTTATGTCATATTCCTCAAGTCCCCAAATCTTTAAATTATAGCTAGAATAACCTACTGAAAATCTGAATTTTTCCTACAGTTCCATTCATAGTTTCTTATTCTTCAGCTTTTTGGATAAGTTTTATGATTTAAAGTCAGTAGCCATGTATATATGTATGAGCACTTAAGATCTCAGTATCTTGTAGTTTCTCAGTATTTAACTTCAAGTTGTATTCAAAATGTAATAATTTAGAAAACCATGATTTGCATACCATCAAGAAACATCTAATAAAAGATTTCATTCATCTTTATAAATAATATCTAGACCTAGTCAAGAAAATCACTTTCAACATTTTTAAATACATTAAATATTAGGTTTGATAGTAACTAAGGGATTGCATAACCCCAAAGATCAGCAAATAAATGTTTGCTTAATGGAGTTGTAAAATTTCACCATGTTTGGTAAGGAGTATTATTTAATAATGTTTCTTTTCCATAGGGTCCAGAGTTTTATAGTTATTCTTGATCTTGATTTTAAAAGAACAAATGTTTCCTAGGTCTTAATAGCTAAAGTGATAATAATTAAGATGTCTAATCACCATTATTAAAGGATTAGATCTTTTCTACTTCTCAGACCCTAACTAGTACCAACACTACATATTTAATATCTCCGTTTCATTGAAATTATTAGATCCTTCTGTTGGACTTCTTTAACCAGGACAATGGTCTAAAAGTAGAGTTCAAAAATGAGGGGTAGAAAGCGAAATTTCTCAGGACTGTCAACTTGTTTCCACTTAGTCACTGGTGATAACTGAAGATAAGCTGCCAGCTTTAAGCACACACCAACCAAATCCAATGTTATCCAGGACTGGAGTGATCTCTACAATGTCACCAGTCAATATCAGAATTTTCATCTGCAATTAACAGAGGAGATAAAAAAAATCTAGATTTAGTACAAGACACTTCAAGGGAATTTTCAAAACTCTTTTTATAAAAGCCATTTTTCCCTTCAGCCTGTCTGCTATGGCTTAAATCAAGTTTAAAGACTATGAAAAATCACCTCAGAATATGACAAGAGGGCCTGAAAAGAACAAGGAAAGTGACCTAATAAGCAAGATGTTGCCATGCAAGATTTTAGAGAGGCTGCTTGCATTTAGACTACAGCCCCAATACCAGCCATGGCAACTGGCTAGAATAACTTCAACTGTTACACTGCAATAATGACCTAAGTTTTGAAAGATGCTATAGAATCTAATTCTACCAACCAATAGCCTAGATCTTCATGTGTGAAAATGTTTACTTCTTTTTCTGAAAGTAAGGATAGACTAGATAGCTAAAAAGAAATGCCTATGACAGGATATACTGTTGTGGAGAAATCCAGGCTGGTGGGCTAGTAGGAAGCCTATGAATTCCCGAGTAGGAAAGTGATGAAAAAGAAGTCTGGACAGTTCTTTCTCTACAGTGTCTCATTGACTAAAATACTTTTCTTCCAAATAGAAACACGATATGTATGAGAGAAAAGGCCCTCTGACCCACTAATCTTGAGAGGTGGTGAAAAATGTATAGAGATTTGACAAAAAAAAACAGTTTATGATTTTATTGTAATAACAGTAGATGGAAAAACTTCAAAATACACATAAAGGTCTCTAAAGTGAGAATCTCTTCCCCTTCACCACCCAGACACATTTTCCTAGAGTTTTGTTTTAGGATAATTATACAATTGGAATGAAAGTATCATTTTAAGAAGACAAACCAACTATCACCTTGCTGGTACCTGACTTCCCACAGTGAAAGTTTACATTCTAGCACATGTACACCCCCCTCTTCTACCTTCCATTCCCAACTTCAGATTTGACAGTTATATTTTTACACTGACAAGGTTTGTAGTATTTTCGTTGTTTCATAGATGTAATCCGGACAGCCAAAAAGCGATTGAAGGATGTTAAACCAAACATTGAGGCATTTCAGTGTTACGTAAAATAATTAACTGGGGCATCAAGCATTGTGGTAGGATCAAGGGAAAGCAGCATAACTGAAGACCAAATGTCTCCCCCAATTTCAGTCATCATGTTTAATATTACTCACATCCTAGCAACTCCTCCTAATAGACTATCCTTTCCAGTAATCAAGTTTCACTTTTCAAAAAAGGTTTTAAAATGTAACATATCAGACTGAGCATGTATATACACAAACCCAGACACATACAAGATGACTGGCAAATCTGAAATTCAAAAGATTGATATTTATACACATACACACATGCACCATCCCTTGAAATAAAATCTTGTAATTAAGGCAGTGTAAAAAATTAAGTTCACAAATACAAATTGACAAAAGCACCAAAACTAAATAAATCTTATTCCTATATAAAAGCTTAAAACTCCCAAGTATTAAAAATAATTGAGAATATACACAGATCAAAGCCTTCACTTTCCAATGTAAATTAAGTATCATGAAGAGTTTGGCCACATTTTAAACTCTTCCCTAATATCCTGAGACAAGTTCAGGCTATTAATGAGAAAATACGACTAACATAGAGAATCCTCCTCAAAAAATGAAAAAAAAAAAAGGCTTCCCTTGACATTCCAAAAGAATTTCTTTAAAACTTTCTTTATATCTTGCCAGATTTCAAAAAAAGGCTCAGTCTTCCAAGACAATTGCATAGTACCCTGTAGCTTCCCTGTTTAGAGTCATGTCATTCCTTTTTTTAAAACCAAAGTCTTCCCAATCATCTTAAGAGAAAGTCCAAAGATTTAAATCTCTAAGACATATTTAACTAGTACAAAATTCAAGGTTCAAATAAAAGGGGCAGAAGACTCATGTGTAGGGAAACTATAAATAAGTCTAACTCTGTTACAATGGGGAGCATAAATTCCAAAATAAGGTCGACTGGCAGGGTGCTGAACTCCTGAGCTCATCTGTCCTGCTTACAGTGTCTGAATGTCTCTAGATCCCTCAGGAGCCCCTCTGTTTGAGATACTGTTTATTGTGGTAGTCAGTGAGATCGTGCTGAGGTGTGCATCAGCATAACCTCTGTAATTACCACCCAACTCACTTTGAAATTCCTTAGCCATAAAAACTCATTTGTATTTACTATTTCCGTTTGGTCAAGGTATTATGTCCAAATGCATCACTAGTTAGTGCTTCCTAATAATACCTTGGTGCCAGGGAGGCTCATCCCTGGGAGTCATGTACCATGCCAGGGGTAAGGCAGAATGTTTATATGCTGAGCTTGGCTTAGAGAGGGGCACCATTTGAGCAACAAGGAGGCTTTAAGGAGGTAACTCTTAGGCAATATATAATACTAGTCTAAGTTTCAGTTTCACAAGAAAAGGTTCTTTTAAGTGTAATCATTAATATCCAGGGCCTGGCATAATGGTCTGTCTTCCTTCACAAGGCACAGTCCTTGTACTTGGGGGATTCTTGCTGTTCTACTACAGAATGCAGCAGGACTACCCAGGATGGGAACTCAATATTCTTTCAGCTGTTGTGTAGGTCTCCACCCACTGAGACACCTCATGAACACTTTTAACATATTCATATGCCTTAGAGGTATGCCCCAAGTACACCACTCTCCACACATCCCCCATCACCAACATCCCATACCAGTGATCCTCCATGCCATAGCTGTGACCCTTCTATATCCAAACCTCTCCAAAAATGAAGCCAATAAAATAACCAAATAAGAAAATAAAATTGCTTTTAAAATAACAAATATAAAAAATAAAAATATTTCAGATATAAAAATTTTTTAGACATTGTGTTTTTCATCACTGTAACATCTTGTATGTCTTGTACATATAGTGACAATTTCATCTGTATATTCTCCCAGTGTCTTATTTTTCTCATTTTATCTTCAAAGAAGCTTTAGGTTACAGAAGTCACATAGAAAACATAGGGGATTCCCACATACTTGAAGCCATCCCCCTTTTCCACTCTCCCTTATTAATAACATTTTACATGCAGATGGTACAGCTGATGTACAAATATTAAAGCATTACTACTAACCATGGTCAATCAATCATTTACATTATGGTTTACATTTTAGAACGTATACTTTGATAAGTTTCTAAATCTTTGGTCCATTCATGTGCCAGTTAAGCCCTGAATCTCAGTGGAATTGTTAACACCTAGTCTCCAGTTCACTGGCATCACCCAGGACAACTGTTTAATAACAAGTAGATGATGATGATGGACAACACCCATCCCTAGGAACACAGAGTTCCATCCATCTGCCCCATGAGATCTAAGCCCTGCTTCTCAATAGAAACAGGGTGGGCATCATCACCCCAAAATCCTCAAGACTGGGGAATCAACTATGGACTAAAGTGGACTTATTATTCTATTACCGATTTATTATCATTCTAACATGAAAGAACTTTTAATATTGATACAAAGGCAGTGGTCACCAGAGATTCTGAGGAAAGGGAGAGTGAAGAATAGATGTAATATGGACGCATTTTCAGAACACTGAAATTGTCCTGCAGGACACTGCAATCATGGATACAGGCCATTATATATTATGTCATAACCTACAGAATTGCATGGGACAGACCACAAACTACAATGTAAACTATAGTCCATGGTTAGTAGCAATGCTTCAATACATATTCATCAATTGTAACAAATGTTCTACACTAATGAAAGATGTTGTGAATGTGGGAAAGAGGGGGGGAGGGTAGTGGACATATGGGAATCTCCTATATTTTTTATGTAACATTTATGTAATCAAAAGTTTCTTTAAAAATAAATTAAAATTATTTTTTAAAAATTTGAGGGGTAATTTTGACTCTATGAGATATTTATAAAACCCAAGTATCATGAAAAATATGGTCCCACTATATTTTAAAGCTATTTAAGCTTTTTAAGTCCATGTTAAGAGAAAGTATTGAGAAGGAAAGGAGTAAAAGTAAAAAGTATGTGAAATAAACATTAGATTTTGCTTTACTAGGGGTAGATAAAATTTTTATAAAGCCCTGCTAACTCACTGCAGAGAGGATTGACATGAGCTCTCTTTCACCATGTTCCAGAGTGGTAAGAGGTATAAAAATTAACTCATTGAGGTATACTTACATTATGACATCAGATTGAGAGGTTTAGTATTACTGAATAAAAGTCTACATTGGGAAAAAAAAGGTGAGAAAGTCCAGAATCCTTAACTCCCTTGCAAACCCTTCATCTTTCTAGTCTCACTCAGAGTCTCCCAGCTCATATTTTCACCCCCATCATTTTCCTCCATTACACTCCCACCAGCTCCTCTCATCTCAGGGCCTTTCCACAAGCAGTTCCTGTAGTCTAGGACGCTCTTCTGCTTTCTTCCCTGAAGAATTAGCAGCTTTACTCCTACTGGCACTTTGAGTCTCAGCTTCCTCAGAAAAGCAATCCCTGTCCACAGTCCTCAAACTAGGTTAGGGTCCCCATTAGCAACTTCTTGCTTGTTTTAAGTGAAAGGAAGAAAAATAAAGTGCTGCTATTTTTGCAATCTGTTTCTCCATTAAACTATATGCTCCAGAAGGCACTGTGCTCTAGTTTGCCATTGTACACTTTACACCTAGCATGGTGCTCACACTTAGTGGGTACACAATAAGTTTATTTCATATTTAGCATACTTATTCTCTTGCCAGTCAAGGTCCAGTGCTTCTGAAAAGGAGATTCTAGAAATTTTTGCATAAACTTGACCCTTCTACTCCTCAGAAAAATAGTCACAAACATACAGGTATGAATATCTAGTCCTAAAAAAAAACTAATTTCACACCTAATTTAATCAACAAAAGAGAATATGAAAGCAATGGACAACTACTTCAGGAAAATATCTATTGGGGTTTTTATTTTTGTGGGGGAAATAAAATAGTATGTCAATTATAAATTCATTACAACACCATTATATACAGTCATGCATTATCTTAACATCTGTCTAAGCAAGATAAAAATGAAAAATGAAACATCCACACATACACAACTTTCAAAAGATATACAGCAAATACATAACCAAGTTGGTGGATATGATGGATGGAAACTGCAAATACTATAGAACAATCCATAATTATTTGTTAGTTACTGTACCAAAGACCATTGCTGATACTGAAGTAAATGCACTGGGGCTATTCTGAACCTAAGAACAAAGCAACAATTTGAGGTAACCCCATAGGTACAACTATGTATCTCTGATTTCCAGCTCAAAGTAATGATAGCAAGTGTCAGGAGCCCTGTCTATACATAAAAATCCCCATATGATTCCAAATTCTTTTTCCAATGAGAAAGGGAACCCGTCACAAAGGTTACCTAAAATGAACCACAAAGACTAAGTTTTAATCTTGATTCTGAATTTGACATAACACCAAGACAGAAACATGAGCTAATAGAGATAGCATCTTGGGCCACACAAGGAGACACTGGACAGGTTCCTAGAGACAGATACTTGATAAGTTTCTTAACAACTCAGTTCAATCTGTGTGGCTTTTATTAAAGAAACGGCCACCTTCAGAACTTTGGATCAATCTACAACTTTCTTCTTCATTAGTTAAATTTAGAAACATTCCATCATAACAACTGAAACAAGAGTGGGAACTGGTATCACATGAAGATAAAACCCCTGCTGAAGGGGTGGTATCTCTTTACGTTTCCTTAGCATATAATCCCAGAGGAGACGAGGATGGTCATAGGGAAACATGACCCAAGAGAAAAATTGTGCAGGGCTACACTAGTGTAAACCATACCTGCACTCCTCAAATGAGACCTGTCCTGATTCAATAGTTATGGACATTCAAGTACCTTAAGGCAAGATAAGCCATTGCAACTGGCTCCAAATTAACTGAGCCACACATTGAGTGTTTCAAATTACTTAGATAAGCTTATTTTTTCATTTTTTTAATTAGAAAAGTTATATGTTTACAGGCAAATCATGCAGAAAATAGAGTTCTCATAATGTAGCCTCCCACCTCGCACAACAGTTTTCCCTATTATAACACTTTGCATTAGTGTGGTACCTTTGTTACAACTGATGAAACAATATTATCATAATTTTACTATTAACTAAAATCCATGGTTTATTTTATGATTCAATGTTTGCTGTGCAGCCCCATGGTTTTTAAAAATTTTTATTACAGTAACATTTACAACCTAAAACTTCCCCTTTTAACCACATTCAAATATATAATTCAGTACTGTTCATTACCTTCATAATACTGTGATATTATCACTACTCCATCACCAAAACTTTTCCATCACCCCAAAAAGAAACTCTGTATAAATTAAGCATTAATGCCACATTCCCTACTCCCACCCCTGGCCTCAGGTAACCTGTATTCTAATTCTGACTTTATTAATTTGCTTATTCTAACTATTTTATATCAGTAATATTTTATATCAGCAGATAATAACTGTCAATTTCTGTCTGGCTTATTTCATGCTACATGGTGCCTTTAAGGTTCAATCATGTTGTTACATTTATCAGAATCTCATTCATTTTTATTGCCGAATTTAACAACCCAATGTATGTATAGACCACATTCTGTTTATCCATTCATCTGTTGATGGACACTTGGTATGCTTCCAACTTTTGGCTACTGTGAATAATGCCACTTTGGAAATATGTGTGCAAATGTCTGTTAGAGTCCCTGCTTTCAGTTTTTTTAGGATATACCTAGAAGTGGGATTGTTGAGCCAATTGGTAATTCTAAACCTTCAGAGGAATCATCGAAATGTTTTCCACAGAAGCTGCACCATTCAAATTCTCACCAACATCCCCTCAACACTATTTTCCTTTTTTTTTTTTTTAGTAGTAGCCTTTTCTGTTGGTATGGAATGGTATCTCATTGTGGTTTTGATATGCATTTCCCTAATGGCTAATGATGTTAAGGATTTTTTTTGTTGTGATTTTTTTTGAGATACCGGGGCCAGGGATTGAACCTTGTCTATGGGGAGTAGCGCTCAACCGCTTAAGCTATGTCTGCTCCCCTTAAACATCTTTTAATGTGCTTATTGGCCATCTCTGTATCTTCTTTGGAGAAATGTCTATTTAAGTCTTTTCCCCTTTTTTGAGTTGGGTTGTCTTTTTGTTGTCAAGTTGTAGGAATTCTTTAGATATTCTGGATAGTAAATGTTTCCAAATGTTTTCTCCAGTTCTGTAAGCTGTGTCTTTACTTCCACAATGCATAAAAGGTTTTAAATTTGATCAAGTCCCATTTATCTTTTTTCTTTTGTTGCTCACGCACTTAGATAAGCTTTTGAGCATTGTTTAACATCCTAGCCTCATGACAAGGATTTACCAGTCTAGATTAGATTTATTACAATTTATGATATCACCTGAGTTAATCCTACCCATGAAAGTTCTATTAGGGTTTGTTATATTTATTCTAAAGACGTGGAAGAAAGGAAGAGAAAAATAAAGACAAGTATTCCAGAAACAAACCACATAAAAAGATGTAAGAAGAAACGGAAGCTAAGGAACAGATTAAAGAGGTTACCCTGAATTTTCTACTACTATTGAATAAACTATACTTAGACTATAAACTTTTCCATTTAAAACAACTAATAACAAGTACCTTTACTTATAGATAGATAAAACAGACTGAAAAAAAAAAATGTTGTTAGTAGCCAAACTAAGAGGTTTCCCTGTATTTTTAGGTTCAGTTTCTAAACAAAGAGGAACTGTATATTAGGAATGTCCCCATATATTTCAATAGCACTTCACATTTTTAAAGCAATTTTACATTCAATGTTTCCTTAAATCTTCCCAACAGCCCTGTGAAACCTATTGAATGTCTCCATTTATTAGGCAAGAAACCAGAAACAAGTGACATGCTCTCAATCACAGAGTTAAGTAGAGCTAAGGGACTACAGGACACTAAGTCTAACTACTAGATCAAAACTCTTTCCACCATTATCCATGCATTCAACAATTATCATTTAACTAATAGAAATGTGAGAGGAACTATTCTAGGCACTGGAAGGGTTAAAACAGTGGGGGAAAAAAACAGACTCAAATCTCCATTCTTTGTGAATACCAACCACCACATAATTTTTAGGGTTTTTTTGGCTTAGCCAGTAGGATGCTATTTACAATGTCAAGTGTTCAATAAAAATTCATTTTCTTTGCCCATTAAGGGAATTTAAATGCACTCAGAAATTTGTTATAGAAAACAACCATTCAGGGTTTACAACATGTTCAATTTAGTAAGCATTGATAATCCAAAGGAAATAGATGTTTAATCTAGTTTGATAGGCAGAATACATTAAAAATTAAAGATGTTCACAAAGCAGGGGGCTTCTAATGGAAAACAATGTTTGAACCTTTTTCAAAGTAGAAAAAACAACCAAGATATTGAGGCTTTGTCTAAGATTACATGCTCAAATCAGCATTCAAAGTTTTGGAAAAAGTTAATTATTCTAAATCTTACTTTTGTACCCATAGATTGCAGTAAAAAGTGCTAAAAGAGTTAACTTTCAGTGATTACTTTATTTTTAACATTACCTTCTGTACATTATCCAACTACTTCAATTAATCATTTTACAATGAAATAACTAAAAACTGATTATTTTAAAGTAAACATGCTTTTTAATGGAAAAATAATCATTATAAGCTGACACAAAGTGATACCCACATTTCTTCTGACAGTAAGCGATGGCTAGTAAGGAAAACATTGCAAGGACACCCAATCCATCTTAAATTAGTCAAAATCAAACCAGAAATCAAAACAGTAGTAACTGTGAAATTTGGTTAAAAAAGAATTTAACAAAAACTCATTTACTTAAGCAAAAGTGCTTCTTATGTGTCAGTTCCCTTCTAGGTAGAGAGAGGGATTTTTAAAAATTCTTTAAATAGTCCCTGTCCTCGTGCAATTTACAATCACATGAAGAGAAACACAAGTCTAAGAAAATGCTTGATAATATTTGAAAATGTCGACTGTCAGAGAAATAGTCTAAACAAAAGGAAAATGTTCTGTTAGTTACTAACAAATACAAATTCTCACATTATTAAAAAATGTAGAATTCTCAAATTATTCCCATTAAACATTTATACGACAGTATGAATAAAGTTTAAATTAAAATTGCAGTTTCTGATACCTGTTAACTATCATTTACAAAGGATCCCCTCAACTGGAAACTAGTAATAATTCAGTAAGAATTCAGTATGGAGGTTTGATCACATGATAATCTTACCATGCTAGACTGACAGTTAAACTTAAAGCCTTATAAACCCATGAGGAAGACTGAACAGGAGAGGAGACAATATTAGACCAGGAGGTTCACAGAAACTTAGAAATGAAAAACAGATACACATTTGGTGATGGATCTATGCTTTGCTGTTCTCTACTCTAAGGACCCACAGCACAGGCAGGAGAAGCAAACAAGAACCTGAAAAGCTGCTGAATTTAAAGGTACAAGAGTTTCCATAGTAGGTAGGGAGTCTATGGTGAAACAGAAAATGGAATGATTTGTTGATGTCTGTAAGAAAGTACTTAAACTCCCCCTATGCAAACAATTGCTCTTCTTCTACTCTTAAAAATGACAGGTTTTATTGCTTGGGTAAACTGAACCAGAAAGCCACCAGATTTAAGGACCCCAAACACAAAAGAGGTAAGAGTGTACCTTACACAAAACCAGGAGGATTAAGTCAAAACCTGCGTAATAGAATGTTAGCTCAATGAGGGCAGGGATTTAACCTCTAGTTTGTTCACAGCTGTATCCTCATTTACCTACAGCGGTACCTGGAAAATAGGAAGGGCTTAATAACTATGCAGCAAAAGAATTCAGAAGATGGGATTTTAAATCTCCAACGAAGTAGAACATTTTAGACAAGAAGAGAAAATATGAAATGTGAACACCACACCGGGAGATTCAACATCGACTAACAAGAGTACCTTGAATGAAAGAAGAGAGAAAACAAGAGGGAAAATAAAGAAATAACACAAATTTTGCAAAGCTAAAAAATATGAATGTCCATGTTGAAAGTGCCCACTAAATGCTTATTACATAAAGTAAGATTTCAATATACCAGGAATAAAGACTAAATCCTAAAATATCCTGGGTATTTTAGGTAGAAAGGTCACAAAGAACCAGAAATGAGGACAGTACTGGACTCCTACAGCAATCTTGAAACTAAAATATAATGGAATAATGTCTTGTAAATTTTGTGGGAAAATAGTCTCTAACCTGGATTTCTACACTTCGCTCAAGAAATAATCAAGTATAAGTAAAATGTGAGGATGAAAGAAACTCTGAGAATGAGTTCCTAAAGTCTACCTTCCACATATTCTCTCTCCTCCCCATTTCCCAAAAGGAACAGGAAAATATGTTCCACTGAAAAAGGAAAAAAAAGGATTATCAGGGCAGAGGATGTGTTTGCATGTTAGAAACAGTCAATAAAATGCTAAGGAGAGGCTATGGGAGAACCCAGGGAATAGCAAAAGGAAGCTCCAGCACGAGAGCTGTACAGCGGTCTACAGGGAACCAACTGAGACTGGAGCAGACAACAGAGGGCATTTCCAGGACAGATATTTAAAAGCAAAACAAAAACCTTGATGGATTTATGAGTCTAGCCACATTGAGAATGGCTCATCTGGAGAATCTGGGGATAAATTAATGACAAGGACAAAGAAAAAGCAAATTGCCTTTAAAAATTGCATGAAAATAAAACATAATGTGAAATACTGCATAGCCTAGATATAACTATTTCTATTATAATACAAGTTGATGTAGCCCAAAATTGGTAAAGAAACCTGCATGTGGAGGACATGCAGAGAAAAAATATATAAGGGGGGGGGGCTTGTTTTAAGAATTAAACCATTATCCATAGTAGAAAGCCAATGGATAGTATCTAAAATTGAAAGCAGCTATATAAAATTGAAACAGCAATGTAAACATGGAATTTAAAAAGAGGTAAGTAGCAAAACTAAAACATATAGCCTCTGTCAAGTAGTAGCCTCTGGTACATAAAATGGATATGGAAAGATTAGGCAGGAATATGCTATTTTTCCTTGTAATATCCTAAAGACTTTTTAAACTACAGACATTTTATTTCATAAAAGGAATTTTTTTAAAAAATCTTTTTCATCCAAAGAACAATGCATGCTAATCAGTTACTTTTTATCTCATAATGGGATTATGGATTGTAGATATTTGGAACAAAAGCATTTAGCCTCAGCAAAAGAGGATTTGGATTTATAAATAAGTTTAATAAAAGGCTAAGCTTGGTTTTAAAAGGCTAGCTCTGTATTCATCTATTTTATCCAAAATTTAAATTATATCATGAATAAAACTGCAACACGTCAATTTATGTCCTCAAATCCTCATTATTTCTTCTTAGACCCTTATAAGTGAAAGGAAAAATCAGATGAGGCTCTTGGTCTAAAAATCTCAAAAGCAACTGCTGAGTAGGACTAGTTACATTAAGTTTATCAAAGTTTCTTTACTATTTTTTAAAGCAACCTTGTATGTCAATCTATCTTGTATTCAAATGAGCTAAAGGATAGGTCAGCCAACTATGGCCTGGGGTGGGCCAATCCAATCAGCTGCCTGTTTTTATAACATTCACTAGGCTAAGAATGCTCTTAAGGTTTTAAACGGTTGGGGAAAAAAAAATCAAAAGAATAAATTTTGTGATGTGAAGAGTACAAGCAATTCAATTTCAGCATCCATAATAAAGTGTTATTGGAACACATCCTTGTTCATTGATTTTTGTATCCATGATTGTCATAGATTTGAGTGGTTGAGACAGACTGTGTGGCTCACAATGCCAAAATATTTATTTGTCTGGCCCTTTTCAGAAAAAGTTTGCTAACTCCTGAGCTAAAGGATTTTAATTGTGCATTAAATCTCAAATGAAAGTAAGCCAGACTCATAAAAAATTTTTTTAAATCCTTGAATAAAGCAAAGTAAGAAAGAACCTTGTATACAATCCTTGGGAGGAAAAAACCCTAGAGTTTAATGGTTTGCTTAAGTGACTCAGCTCAAAGGGAAAAAAAACAAAACTAGCATCTCCTGACTCTGAAACAACTGCTCTATTAGATAAGCATCTGTCACCACAGTGTTAACCTGATACTCCTTAGTTCCTGCTCCATTACCCTTCAACTTTCTATTATTAAATCATTTATGTCCAGCTTTAGTAAAAAGGTTAATAAAATATGCTGTTTAGTTTACCTTTCCCCAAATATTTAAAACTACTGACTAGTGATATTTATGAATGACTGTGCCCATACAGCAGTATAGAATCCTGGGTAAGCACAGTCTTCAGTGTCATTAAGACCAGTCTCTGACTTCGCCCAAAACTTTGCCACTTAATCCATTGAACAATTCCAAACTACAAATTCATTACCTACCTCAGATGTCTGCAATTAGGACCGAATTAAAATGAAGGATGTCAAGAACTGAAGTGTAATGACTGACACAGAGTAAGAGCTCAAGAAATGTTACCTGTTACACTTCATCTTATGTCCAAATGTTTCATAACTATTCAGTGTCTTTGAAGGGCTTCATAGACAGGGTGCATATATTCAGTAAGCATAAGAATCACCTGGTAAACTTGTAAGTGCAGATTCCCTTGGCCCTTCCCCCAGACTCTGATTCTTTAATCTGGAGGAGGCAAGAAACTGCATTTTCAAGATTGTTGTGTGACTGAGTGCATGTGGTCCATAAAAGAGATACCAAGAGTCTGAAACAAGAGCTTAAATAATCACAGCTTTAAGTTCTTATGGAAATAGCAAGGAGTTCAGTACTACTCATTCCTTTTTCTGTCTTTCCATCTATAATTGTCCTAATTTTTTTTCTAACCCAACAGTTTTATTACAGTTACATACAATAGTAAGATAATTTCCAGTTTGTAAAGGTTAGGATTTCCACTTATATATCTAAATAATCATGTAAAGAGCTCATAAAGGTCAGTACCCAAGGTTCCAGGGGAATCCCAGTTTTGTACAATATGTGTTTCTATTTTAGAATTCAGCTACATAACCTTGTTGCAAACCTCAGGTCATTTTACTTATTGGCATATTTGCAAACAGAAAGAAAAAAATAGATTAAAAATATGTGTTCCTAAATTCCAGTATAAACTGAAACAAGCCAAAAAACTGGCTGAAAGCAAACACAAAATTAAATGCACCATATATCAAGAAAGCCGTTTGAAAAACATGAAGAGAATATGAAGAGAATTCCATGCCAAAGCTGCACTTTTGGGTAAGGTTCTTCCATTTATTCCAAAACCATTGCAAAAACAGAGTCTATAGTGGCAAGAGTTTGAAAACGTAAGGTTCTAAATTACCTTGCTCCAGTCTAAAGCAGAGGGAACGTCTTGCTGCTTCCATCTCCGGAGTCGGATTATCCAAGACATGTCTACACCACTGCAAAGGGCTCATGGATTTCTCTGATGAAGTGAATGTTTTTGAGGCACTAACATACATCCTTAAAAAAAAGAAATACACATTACAGGTATTACGTAGGTATACAGAGATTAACAGTGTTCTAGAGAAAGCAATACATATTTATAATCATTTCTGTAGAAACAACTCACATTTGATTATTTTAAAGTACCAAAAAGTCATTTTTAACATGCAAATATCCCCAAATAGGATATGAAGTTTTCTGTATAGCACGGTAGAAAGGACTTCAAGGAAAGGTCTATTTTCCCCTTAACTATTTCAATATCAATGATCAGGGGCTGATTACTGAACTAACCCTGAATAGGTACCATGATGTGATTTCATTACTTCACTGTACATTTCTAGAAAGGAGCATTTTCCTCTCTTTAGCAACAGAATTATATGTGATCTTGGGCCAGTCCATGAAAACATAACATGAAAAACAAGGCAAATCTTTACTATAATTTAAAAAATAAGTCTAAAAGCAAGTGAAAGTCAGGGCCACATTGATTCTCTGAATGCTTAAAAATAATCAGAATATTTCCCGTCTTTAAATCTATAAAGTTTGGTATGTACTTCTTTTTCCTTAAACCCAGATAAACAACTTTAAAAAGTAAGTTTCAGGAACAGTTTGCTTTCAGTAATGAGTAGTATTTAAAATGATCACTGACACACTGCAAGTTATAACAAATCTTTCTTTCACAGATATACTAAATACTAAGGTAAATTTTAGAATACTTTCACAATTGGGTTATACAAAAAGTTATATTTTAAGGATTAATAAACAGTTGACTAAAAAAGAAAAAAAAGGAAAAGGAAAAACATTACTTCCCCCAATCACTGGTTCTAGTAATTGACCTTGCTATACTAAGCTGTACTCTAATTATTAATCTTATTGAAGCATTACTCCTTCACGTTACCATAATTCTAATTAGCATACATTACTAAAATAACATTTCCCTATTCATTCTTCTACTGTTGTAGACAGGACTCCCACCCATTCGAGCAACTTAATCAGTAATCCAAAATGTATGGAAATGTGAGCACTATTCTTTGGTAAGTTTTTCTTACACATCAGAGATCTACAAACTTTTTCTGTAAATGGCCAGAAAGGAAATCGTTTAGGCTTTGTGGGCCACAGTCTCTAACTCAGCTACTCAATCATGTCCTTGCAGGCTGAAAGTAACTATAGAAAATATGTTCATGAATGACAGTGTCTGTGTTCTACTTTATTTGTAGACATTGAAAGTTGAATTTTATAGAATTTTCACATATCATGAAACATTTGTGCCCCCTCCCGATCATTTAAAAATGTAAAAACTATTTGTGGTTATTTGAGTCTTTTGTGGACACCAGAAATTTATGTTCTTAAATTGGTCCATTCCTGGGGCTGTGGGACCCCCTGATTGCACTGGATTCAGCTGAGGGCCACGCAACTGGATTGCTTCAGCGGGACAAGTCCAGGGTGGGTCTTGGTCCTCTTGCTGAAGTCCTTTATAAACGGTAGTCAGAAGGCCACAGAGACAGAGAGAAAAACTCCTAAAAGCTAAAAGAGAAGGGCCTGGGGTCAGAAGCTAAAATCAGTGGCACACAGAAGCTGAGAGGAAGCCACTGAAACCAGAAGCTGAAAGCAATGAGGCCCACAGGAGGCAGAAGGAGGGGAGAGACAAGGGGATGCCACCATGTACTAGCTCACCCACAGGGGCAGCTCGGGGAGAAAGCATCTCCTGAGGATGCCTTGAGCTGTAAAGCTTGTAAGTTAATAAATCCCCATTGTAAAAGCCAACCCATGTCTGGTACCTTGCCTTGGCAGCCTTCAGCAAACTAAAACAGAATTCTTAGTTCACCAGACATATAAACATGCAGTGAGACCAATCTGGTCCATTGGACCTAAATTACTGACTCCTGTTACAGATGAATGAAAATTCTAAGATATATATACTATCTTCAATTTAATAGTAATTCTAATATATCAGTCTTTCCTTAGAGTGTGGCCCTCAATCCTCTCTCCCATCAGAAGTATACGTATCAGCTTAAATATTCATGTGCCTGGGCCCTGCCTCAGTCCTACTATGACAGATCTACTGCCAACCCAACTAAATCCATCCCTTCCACCCTTTCTTACTAACAGACCCCTAAACTTTCCAGTAATGGTCACCTTTCCCTGGGCCCACAAGTAAATCTTAGTCTAAGCCAGTCGTTATCAAACTCTGGTGCATCAGAATCACTAAGTTCCCAAATCAGTTAGTGTGGGGCCAAAGAAAGCGAGTTTCTCACAAATGCTGATGTTGCTTGTCTGGATTTCACACATTGAGAAGCAGTGGGCTAAACCAATCTGTTAATTCTATTATTTCCCTTTGTCCAGTGATTGGTTTCGGCACAAGACCTGGATATAACCCTAACCAATAAAAATGAATGGGAAATCTAATGGACTTGTGGGCAAGTTTTCCCTTATATTTAAAATGGTCCAAAAACTCCAAATTATGCTGCCTACAAGAAATGCACTTTAAATATAAACACACAAGTAGGTTAAAATTTAAAGGACAGAAAGATATACCATATTCTGGCCCAAACAACTTCCAAATTTTAGAGGATTCAAGTCACACTAAGTATGTTCTTTGACCATAATGGAATAAATTGTAAATCAACAATAAAGAATTCCCTGGAATAGCACCAAAGATTTGGAAACACTTCTTAACACATGGGTCAAAAATAAAAAAGAAATTAGTATTTTGAAGCAAATGAAAAAAAAAAACTCAAAATTTCTGGTTCCTGCTCAAGCAATACTCATAGAGAAACTTACAGCACTGTATATGGGGGAAATACACTGTATATAAGGACTAAGCACCTATATCAGAAAAAAAGAAAGATCTCAAATCAGTGACTTCAGGTCCTTTAGAAGCTAGAAAAAATGCAATGAAACCCAAAGTAAGCAGAAGAAAATAAAGCACAGAGCAGAAATCAATTAAAAAAGAAAAAAGCAATGGGGTTGGGGAGCACTGAAATCAAAACTTGATTCTTTGAGAAAATCAATAAAATCTCTTCAAACTGATCAGGCAAAAGGAAAATGAGGCATAATACCAAGATCAGGATTGAAAAAGGTTATGGTGATTTCACTACAGAATATACAGATATTTTTTAAATAAGGGCATATTATGCACAACTTTATGCCAAACTCAACAACTAAGAAAAAAATGGATAAGTTTCTTGAAAGGCGCAGGTGACCTAAACTCACTGAAGAAGAAGAACATACCTGCTAAATCTGTAGATGTAATGAAATGGAAAGATATACCACGTTCACAGGTCAGAAGACTGAATATTAACATGTCAGTTCTCCACAGATTAATCTATATATTTGACACAATCTCAACCCAAATCCCAGCAGCCTTTGTTACAGAAATGTAGAAAGTGAGTCTAAAATTGATATGGAAATGAAACTATCCTAGAATAGCAGGATTTAACTTCACTTAAATTTGTAGTTAAAACCTTGCCATAAATAAAACTCCAGGCACAGAATGATTCACTAGTGAATTCTACCATTTAAAGAAAAAATATATACCAATTTCTAGACAAACACTTCTGAAAGATTCAGGAGAGTACTTCCCAACTAATTCTATAAGAAGAGCATTACCCTGATACAGATGTAACCCTATAGACCATTATCCTTATGAACATAAATGCAATAAAGTTAAATACTCTTATATTTTAACAAATTAAATCTAACAACATATAAAAAGAATAATACATCATTACCAAGAAAGGTTGATACCAGGAAAAGTAGGTTTAACAGTCAAACATCAATGTTATTTACTGTAATAACTAACAAAGGAAAGCTTTATCATGGTATCAACAGAGAAAAAAGCATCTGATATCCTGATTAAAAAGACTCTCATCAAATTAGGAATAGATGGTGTGATGGTTAGGCTAACATGTCAACTTGGCCAGGCAATGGTGCCTAGTTGTTTAGTTAAGCAAGCACTGGACTAAGTAATACAAAGATATTTCATGTACCTAATCATCAGTGAGTTGATTGCATGTATGGCTGATTACATCAGCAATCAATAAGTGGTGCCTCATCTAATCAGTTAAAGGCCTTAAAGGCAGAAGTGATATCAGCATTTATAAAGAATTTCCATCTCTACTTCAGACATCCAACGTCTCCTGGGGAACTCACTAAAGACATTCATCTGAGTTCCTGGCTTGCAGCCTGCCCTATAGAATTCGGACTTACGCATCACCACAGTCCCATAAGACAATTTTATAAAATCTCATACTATTTATAGATATCTCCTGTCGGTTCTGTTTCCCTAGAGAACAGTACTAATAAAGATGGGAATAGTCCCTCAATCTGATTAAAGGCCTCTGCAAAAATATGAAAGACTGAACAGTTTGATCCTAAAATCAGGAAAAAGACAAGGAAGTCCATTTTCTACCACTTTCATTCAATCAGGCAAAAAATCAAATCTAGATTGAAAAGAAAGAAGTAAATCTGTCTTTATCCAAATATAGCATAGCATGCTCATCAATATAGAAAATCTGAATCTACCTAAAACAGCTACTAAGATTAATAATTGAATTTAGCAACAAGACTGAAGGACACCAGATAAATATACAAATTCGGTTGCATTTCTACATTAGTAGTAACAAGTATTCTTTTTCTTTTAAATTTCATTTTCCATTTTCAATAACATAAGACATGAAAAGCTTAGGGATACATCTGACAAAAGATGTGCAAGACCTGTGTACTGGAAATTGTACAACATTGCTGAGGAAATTAAAGAAGACAGGAAGCAGACTTGGCCCAATGGATAGGGTGTCTGCCTACCACATGGGAGGTCCGCGGTTCAAACCCCAGGCCTCCTTGACCCATGTGGACCTGGCCCATGCGCAGTGCTGATGCGCACAAGGAGTGCCCTGCCGTGCAGGCGTGTCCCCTGCATAGGGGAACCCCAGTACAAGGAGTGCACCCCATAAGGAGAGCCGCCCAGCGTGAAAGAAAGTGCAGCCTGCCCAAGAATAGTGCCATACACACAGAGAGCTGACACAACAAGATGATGCAACAAAAAGAAATACAGATTCCCAGTGCCGCTGATAAGGATAGAAGCAGTCACAGATGAACACACAGCCAATGGACACAGAAGAGCAGACAACTGGGGGCGGGGGGTGGGGGGGGGAGAAATAAATAAAGATCTAAATAAGTGGAAATATATACTATGTCCATGAGTCAGAAGACTAAATGTTATGATGTCAATTCTCCCTAAATTATTATCAAAAACCCTGCAGACTTTGTTATAGAAAAGTAGAAGCTGAATCTAAATTTGGTACGGAAATGGAAATCTCTTAGAATAGACAAAACAACTTAGAAAAAAAAGCTGGAAAGCTACTGCTAAATAATTTAAATTTACTACAAAGCTACAGTAATGAAGACAATTTAGTATGGCATAAAGAGAACCATACATAAATGAAATACCGATTTTTAGCAAATTTATGAAGATAATGGAGCAAATGGTGTTGGAACAAAGATATTCACACACGCAAAAAGTGAACTTTGAATTATACTTCACACCATATTCAATATTAACTCAAAATTAGTCACAGACAAAAATAAACTTGAATTTGTAAAACTTTTAGAGATAAACAAGGAAAAGTCAGTCTTTGGCAAATTTCTCAGGCAATTTTTTAAGTAGAAAGCATGATCCATAAAAGAAAAAAAAAAGATAAACTGTACTTCAAAATTTAAAATGTTGCTCTGTCAAAGTCAAAAGACTGAAATGATAAACCCTGGGTTGGAACAAAGTCTTTACAAAGCATATTTCTGATAAAGAACTGACATAGCAGAATATATATAAAGAGTTCTGAGAACTCAATAACAAGCAATCCAGCTATATATATATATTAAAAAAATGGGTAAAAGAATTAAACAGACCCTTAACTAAAGAAGATATATTCATAGCAAACAAGTACATAAAAGAATGCTTGACATCATTAGTCATTAGGGAAATGCAAAGTAAAACCACAATGAGATACCACTACACACCTATTAAGATGGCTAAAAGACTCAAAGTGTTGACAAGGATGTGGTACAACTGGAACTCTTCTACACTGCTGGTAGTAAAATGGGATAACCACTTTGGAAGAATTTGGCACTTTCTGAAAAAGTTGACAAACATGAACTTTCTGATCTAGAGACTCTACTCATAAATATTTATCCAAGAAAAATGAAAGTGTATGTCCATACAAAGACATGAACACAAATGTTCACAGCAACTTCATTTTTATGTCAAAAAAATGAAAACCCAAATGTTCATTAAAAGGTGAATGGACAAATTTTGGTTATACCTTTATAATGAAATGCTTCTTACAATAAGAAGGAATGAACTTTAAGGGAAATGAAAGACAAGCCACAGACTGAGAGAAAATATTTGCAAAATACATATCCGATAAAAGGAGATATCCAAAATACATACGAATTCTTAGAATTGAAGAAGCAGAAAACAGGCCAATTAAAAACTAGGCAAAACATCTGAACAAATAGCTCACCAAAAAAGGCAAACAGATGGCAAACAAATAGATGAAAAGATGTTCAACAACATATTGTCATTAGGAAACTGCAAATTAAGACACCACTTCACACCTATTAGAATAGTTAAAATCCAAAACATAGACAAGTGTGGATTAACAGACACTTTCATTTCTCTGCTAATGGGAATGCAAATAGTATAAGAATTTGGAAAACAGCCTGGCAATTTCTTGCACAACTAGACAATCTTACCATATGATATGGCAATCAAGGTCCTTGGTGAACTAAAAATTTATGTCCACATAAAAACTTGTTTGTAGTAGCTTTATTCATAACTGCCCAAACTTGGAAGCAAGAAGGCATTCAATAGGTGAATGGATAAACTGTAGTACATCCATCCAATGGAGTATTCAGTCATAAAAAGACTTGAACTATCAAGCTACAAAAAGACATGGAGAAAACTTACGCATATTGCTAAGTGAACTAGCAGTCTGAAAAGATCCCAGCTACATAGTATTAGGATTCCAACTATATGACATTCTGGTATAGACAAACTATAGAGACAAAAGGGTCAGTGGTTGGCAAAAGTTCAGAAGGGAGGGAAGGGGGAGCGATGGATAGGTGGAGCACAGGGGATTTTAAGGCAATGAAAGTATTTTACATGATATTATAGTGATGGACACATGATTTTATGCATTATGCATTTGTCAAAACCCAGAGAACTACACAAGACTGAGTGAACCCTAATGTAAACTATGGACTTTTAATAATGTATCAATATTCGTTCATCAATTGTAATAAATTTATAACACTAATGTAAGAGGTTAATGGCACTAATGTAAGATATTAATATGGGAATGGGTGTACGTGTGGTGGTGGCATGGGCATTCTTTCTACTTTCCACTCAATTTTTCTGTAAACCTAAAACTGCTCTTTTTTGTTTTGGTCTGGCTTCCTCAACAACACAGTGAAATCTCAAAATAGTTATCCTGATTGAAAGAAGCCAGATCAAAATAAACCAAAAAGTACATACTGTTATGATTTATATAAAACTCCAGAAAAGGCAAACTCAGCCATAGTGACAGCAAACAGACCAGTGGTTGCTGGGGTTGTTGGTAGGGTAGGATTAGGAAGAAGGGATTATAGGGGTCACAAGGAAACTCACTAGGTTAGGGTTTGTTCACTATCTTATTTGTGGTGATGGTTTTATGGGTATGTATAAATGTTAAACCCTATCAAATTATACCTCTTAAATATGTGCAATTTACGCTATTTCAATTTCACCTCAAGAAAGCTTAAAAATAAAAGTTCACAAGACAAGAACTGTTCCTGTCTCATAATGGTCTTAAATTAAGATTGAGACTCAGAGCTGCCATCTAGCATGTCTGAGAATCAGAGGGAAGCAGGACCTGCAGCCTATACATGAGGCATTAAATTAGTCAACTGTGGAACATTCTATCTCCAAACTTCTTTAAGTTAAATTTGCCTCATTGTTTATTTTACACATAAACTGATGCCACTACCTGAGCCTTGCATGTTATTCTCAATTTCCTGTCTGCTGTCATTTAAAGCTACTATCTCCCCCATTACCTCCAACATCCTATGGGCAACTGCTCATATTTTTTGCAGCTAGAAAGCTTCCACCAACCAGCCTGCCTCAGGATGTCAAATACTCAGATGGGAGCTATTTCCCTTTTGTCCCACCAGTGTTGTTGTTTTGGTTTCGGTTTTTTTTTTGGTATAGTTTATTTTTTGTTAGTAGGGGAACCGCAAGGGATGATTCCCTTACACTCTCAGTTCTTTCATTTGACCAGAGACCTTACAATATATTCAAAAGCAGTGCTCACTTCCCACAGGCATGCCGAGTTGAAGAGACTGGCCCACTAAGCCACACTCACTTTGGAGGGTTTCTTTCTCTCATATTTCATTGTCCAGCCCTGCTATCTTATACTTCTGTTTCATCCACCCTGCAGCACTTCATAAAATGGAGAGATGATCTCAGGGCTGAAAGCTAAGAATTCATTTAGAAGTCTATATAAGAAACAACTAGAACCTTTGGTCCCCTCATCAGCTCCAGAGCAGTCCCACGACACTGTCTCCATCACAACGTACGACTAGAAGCTACTGTCTGGTAGGCAACCCTGGACGGTTCTGACATCAGGCAACACAGAACAGTTGAAGGAGGGATGAGGTACCTTTCTGAAACAGAGACTAACTGAAAATCTACATACTGGCTAGTCAGAACCTCAGCCCCATTTTCCCTACTACCCTCCTAGAACTGATCAACTGCCTTTCTTATATCTCTCATGAATATAAAAGGTTCATGTCTGGAAAAGCAGACGAAGCCAACAGAAGATGGCCCTGGAGATTTTGGAAGTTAGATTGACTGCCGACCCAAATCACTATGAAAGTTCACAAAGGCCCTGCCCATGCAGGGCAGTAGATCAGCTTTAATGTCTTCTTCAGGTATGAACAGAAAACAAATGAACACAAAATATTTGGACTGTACCTTTTATATAAAACAGACTAAAATAGGAAGAAAAAATTTTAATAAAAAAGAACTAAAGGGGTAAAACAATGCAGAAAAACAAATGAAAAATCCAAGAGAACTATAACTGATATCTGAGAGAACATTTTTCACTCAGCAGAAACTGGATATTTAAAAAGTAGATTTGCTTAAAAGACAGGAAAGCACATTTGGAAAATAAAAGTATTATGGCAGAAATAAGAGGCTCAATACATGAGTTTGGGAAAATCAAGATGAAATCTACCAGAAGTAGAATTAAAAGACAGATAAACAATGAGAGAAGACAAATAAGAAAATTAAATGATTGCTCCAGGATGGCCTACATCTGACTGTCACAAAGTCTAAAAAGAAAAAACCGGGGGGATGAGGGGGGAGGGGGGTGAAAGGTGAAGAAAAAGTTTTTAAAAATCCAAGAAAACTTTTCCAGAGTTGAAGAAATGATATGGGGATGGGGCTCTAGAGTGAACGGCCCACAATATCCAGTACAAATGAACAAAAGATCCATACCAAGACAATTATTTCAGAATACCAAGAATAAAGAAAGAAACCTAAAGAAAAAAAAAAAAAAATTCAACACAGGGCCAGCCATCCAGATGGCTAGTACACTTTGATAGTTAGAACGTAATGGAACAATGCCTTCAAACATGAGGAAAAAAGATCAACTTAAGACTTTTGTTCCCAGCCCAACTATGATCTTGTGTGACGGGAGAAACAAAAATATTTTCAAATATGCAGGACCTCAAAAGTTTACCCCTCTGTTCCCTTTTCTCAGGAAGCTGCTGGAGGCCATGCCCTACATAAGAATAAATGAAAAAAAAGTTAATGGATTTAAGAATAAGGGATGACATAAGCAAGAATTTCAAAGGAATTTCCATTGTAAGAGTGCTGTGAATCTAGTCCTAGAGAGCAAACAGCAAAGACTGGAACAAAGGGATTGAAAGTTCTGGAAGGCATAGCACTACAAAATACATTTTTAATAAACAGAACTAAAGAAATTACCGAGTGTATTTTACCTTATTAAGGCATGTTATAGCTCCTTGGAGAATTTGGGTAAATAATTAGGGATAAGAGATTGAAAAGGGGAAAAAAAACAGTCACTATTAAATCTTGGAGAAACAAAATCGAGTTAGAGGGAAAAAACATCACACACAATTAACAGGGCTCAGCTGTTAACAGTTACAGTCATAACACAGACATTAAAATATGATTTTTTTAAAATATGAAAACCATAATGAGAAGATAAGGGAAAGGAATAATGGTGGTTGAGGCTGGGGGAAACAGAGTTAAGTCTTCATCTCCCATGACAAGTCCAAGGATGTCTAAGATCATAAGAGTACAAAGACTATTTAAAAATAAAAACAGCTTGAGTAGTATAAAATGATGCCAATGTGGAGATCTTGGAGGTAGGAAGGAGGAGAAGAGGACTGCTTTCTATAATAAGCTTCGCTATAGACAAGTTATTGAACTACATATATTATTCATATAAATTACTTTGATAAAACACTATGCAAATACATAGCTTTGAGACGAAAGTGATCATTTTTAGAATCAGTCTCCAAACAATGTGCCCGGGATATTTTGAACCTGGTATTTCTATAGCTGGCCCTAGTGCAGGATTTAAGAAAAATAAAGGCCATTAGTTACAGATCATACTGCTACAAACATCTCAAATAAAACAAATCTCCAAAATTAGATAAGCAAGGTAAAACCCTTATTTCTCTTACATAATCCAATCTTCTAAAAAGTCACAAAAATCACCTTATTCAGTATCAATATACCATTAACAACATTTACAAATATTCTATTTTACCAAAATACAACATACCTCCTAGTGACTTAAAAACCACTCTTTCAACCTCAGCAGGTTTACTGATGGTATACTGGAATCGGCAAAAATATCTGAAAGCTCCTAACCTAAACCTTGAGAATTTTCTAATTTTTAATACCATTAATTTTCTTTAATAAGTTCAAAAAGCACACACCTAGAAACTATTATCGTTTTCATAGAATTTCCTTTCCACATTTCATATTCTGGACTCCCCATTAAATGTCATCAAAATTGGGTATCAGAGAAGATGACTTGGCCCAGTGGATAGGGCGTCCGTCTACCACATGGGAGGTCCATGGTTCAATCCCCCGACCTCCTTGACCCGTGTGGCGCTGGCCCATGCACAATATTGATGTGCGCGAGGAGTGCCTTGCCACGCAGGGGTGTCCCCCGTGTAGGGGTGCCCCACGCGCAAGGAGTGCAGCCTGTAAGGACAGCCGCCCAGCGCAAAAGAAAGTGCAGTCTGCCCAGGAATGGCGCCGCCCACACGGAGAGCTGACACAACAAGATGACGCAACAACAAAGACACACAGATCCCTGTGCCACTGACAACAGAAGCGGACAAAAAGAAGAACACGCAGCAAATGGACACAGAGAACAGACAACTGGGGCGGGGGAAGGGGGAAGGGGAGAGAAATAAATTTAAAAAAAAAAAGAAAAAGAAAACAAACAATAAAAAAAAAAAATAGGGTATCAAAAATAAAACAAAAGCCACTATAATAACCCTGAATGCTTCAAATGAAATATTACAACTGTCTAGGAAAAAAAAACTCAAGTTATTCTCAAGTAAATATTTGGTTCTAAAATCATCCTTCTGTATATAACACAATAATAGTATTACAAAAATATGTATTTGTAAGTTTGTCAGTGAAAAGAAATATGGCAATTCCCAGAAAAGTAATTATAAGAGGCTTCAACCACTACAAGTTTTATTTTAAGGAAAGATAAAACATTAGACTGATAAGGACAATTAACCTGTCTTTATTCACTTAAAAAATGTTCCATTCACCAGTATCTTCTCGGATCCAGGAACCAGGAAGCCACTGCAAAACAACTAACCCACCATCACCAAGCTAATAAAAGGATAGGTAAAGTTCAAATTTTAGTTACTTAACTCTATAGCAAACCCTCCTCACCATCCTCAAGTTAGATCTAAATTTCTATTTCAGTATCTCATTTCAGTGTTTCAAGTTTACTCATTAAGAGAGACACAGGCACATATTGCAGACAACTCCATTTGCTCGTAAAAAGCAATGCACATTT
This sequence comes from Dasypus novemcinctus, assembly GCF_030445035.2. Classification (NCBI taxonomy): domain Eukaryota; kingdom Metazoa; phylum Chordata; class Mammalia; order Cingulata; family Dasypodidae; genus Dasypus; species Dasypus novemcinctus. The sequence goes on from NC_080687.1 coordinate 59,987,374, forward strand.
TCAATTAGTATTGTCAGAACCCGCCCCCCCCCTCCCCCGGGGACTTTTAAGTGAAAAAAAAAATCAATTATACAAAAACAGAATATGTGCTCAAATTAGCTGTGCCATATGTGCAGTACAAGGTGCTCAACAGCTTTGAGAAGAATTAGCAAAAGTTTTAGCCCATTGTCCAGGGCATTGGTATTACATGTTGACAATCTCATTCAAATACTCCTTAGTTTGTACATATCACCATTTTCCCCTTTTATGGATAACAATTTTTCTATCCTTTCCAGTTGGGCCAATTTAAAATTCCTGCTACTTCCCCTTTATATAGGTCTCAATATTCTGTTAATCGCAGCTTCAATATAAATACTAAAATATAAATATGACTATATTTTGTAAAGGTTGATTTTTTTACATACAGGCAAATTCTATACTGGCCATTTCTGAATACAGCATTGTCTTCCTCGTTGAAGGCCTGTCTTATCCAACACCAGAATATCTTTAGATAGCTGTGCTTTTCCATTTTGTTTTCAAACACTAAGGAATTTTTCTAACTTTAACCGTAAAGCATAGATATATTTCATATTTCAACCCAGAGCATACATACATGTAAACAAATAAGTTAAATCAAGATAATGTTGTAAGGTATAGCACTTCTTTTTTTTTTTAATGCTCATCAATCCACTAAATTTATAACCCACAAATGGGGTGAGAACCTAGCTGGGGGGGAAGCAGGGGGTAGGAGGGCAGAAATTGATGTAAACACCTCAGAATCCTCAAAATCTTTGTAAATAATCAGAGTTTTAGTTTTAGCACTGTTTATAACTTAACTGGAGGAAATTAAATTATTTCACTCCTGGGTTTCAGTCCATCAACACTGAAATAAGAGAACTGAAATAGGGCATAGAAAGGCCTAGGATACATTTAGTGGTTTATTGCTCCTCCATTGCCACTTTGTACAGATCTGATTTCCTCCACTTGTACCCTGATGATTCTCAGCCTGGTGACACTGAAAATGAAATATGAATCATTATAAGGTTTGTAAGATTCTAGTCTTTTTTCTTTTTTAGCTTTTTATTTGCTTATGATACTCAGACTTTCCCCCTTTTGAGTCTGTGGTCTTCTCAAGAGATAAAGTAGTACCATAACTGAGAGATCAACATAGCAGGATATGCAGTTTTTCTATGGGGTTATAATAATTAGACTTAATAGGAACTGACTTTAATTTTCTAAGGCATTTAATTCTAGTAGCAATGAGCTAAGATAACCAGGTTCTGTTAAAGCAAAATTAAATATTGTACACTCAACCTCAACTAAGATAAACATTTGAAGAAATAAGAATTGTCAAAGCTTTTCAAAGTTAAAAGCATTCTTCAAGTTTTTTAATAAATAGAAAATACTTTTTATAAGTTAAATACTCAGAAAAAAGACTTAAACCTAATAATTTATTAACTAATGAACTACCAGCAAATCGTGGCTCTACTAGTCATGACTTCTTTTATACATGTAATTCTTGAGTCAAATTTTGTTCAGATTGTTAAAGGATGAATAGTTTTTTTATTAGGAGATAGAAAAGAACTTCTAAAATGTTCAGTGATTAATCATATTTAAATTTCTTTCCTTGAGATATATTTAAGCAGAAAGAACTACTCAAAATAAGTAACCATCCCTATACAAGAATCAAATGAAAATGAATCAAAGACCTAAATCTAAAAGTCAGGACCATAAAACTACTAGAAGAAAATGTTGGGGAACATCGTCAAGACCTTGTAGTAGGTGGTGGTTTCTTGGACCTTACACCCAAAGCATGTGCAAGAAAAGAAAAAATAGACAAATGGGACCTCCTCAAAATTAAACACTTCTGTGCCTCCCAGGACTTTGTCAAAATGGTAAAAAGGCAGCCCACTCAAAGCAAGAAAATATTTGGAAATCACATGTTAGATAAGGGTTTAATATCCAGGATATAAAAAGAGATGTTACAGCTCAATAAAAAGACAAATGACCCATTTAAAAAACAGGCAAAAGACTTAAATAGACATTTGTCCAATGAAGAAATACAAATGGCAAAAAAAAAAAAAAACACACACACGAAGAAATGTTCAACATCACTAATGATTAGGGAAATGCAAATCAAAACCACAGTAAGATATCATTTCAGACCCATCAGAATGCCCACTATTAAAAAGAAAGAGAACCACAAGTGTTGGAAAGGAAGGGAAGAGACAGGAATACTTACTCACTGTTGGCGGGAATGCAGAATGGTACAGCCACTGTGGAGGACTGTTCGGCAGTTCCTAAAGAAGTTGAATATAGAGTTGCCATGTGACCCTGCAATACCACTGCTGGGTATATATCCCAAAGAACTGAGAGCAGTGACACAAACAGACATCTGCACACCGATGTTCATAGTGACATTATTCACAATTTTCAAAAGTTGGAAAAAACCAAGGTGTCCTTCAACAGATGAATGGATAAACTGTGGTCTATTCACACAATGGAATATTATGCAGTTGTAAGCAAGAAATGAAGTCATAAAACATATGACAACATGAATGAACCTGGAGGACATTATGTTGAGCAAAGCAGCCAGACACAAAAGGACAAATACTATATGACTGTGTTACTATGAACCAAATATATGGTGTAACATATTGTATGATTAAAAATATATATATGTATCCAGTACATTTAATGAGAAATGTATGTTTTTATTCAACTGTTTCCTTTTTAGTTTTTATTTTTTCAACTATTAAATACAAAATAAAGTTTAAAAAAAAGTGACAAAATAACAATTTTGTTTAACCCATTAGGATGAAATAATAAAAATGCATGGAAAATTATAGGTGATACACTTAAATGTAACTTGGTCCTTAACATTGCCACACTCTTAACAATGAGGCAGTTGTTACAAGGACAGGTACAACTACCTGTACAGACAAGCGAAGATGTCAAAGATACGGTCAAAGGAAGGCAAGAAGAAAAAAAAAAAAAAAAGAATTTTGTGTGTGTGTGTGTGTATATAATTATTTTTTCATATAAGTGAGGACTGCCTTGAAGGATCCACAAAGTGTTAACATGGTTAACTCTTAGCAGTGGTACTGATTTGGGGACAAGAGGGAGGATATATTTTTGGGTTTTCCACTCCAGCTGTTTCATAATAAACATAAGAAAAAAATAAGCTGACATTCTGCAAACATTATCAGGGGCTCTAAACAAAAAAAACTACCCTATTTGCGAGACCCTAATATTGACATGTATAATTGTCAGTGAAGACAGAACCCCAGAGTTCTTTGCAAGCATTAACAAGTGGGTTAAACTCTAAAAACTAAAACCTTATTGTTTCATCAATATGTCAAAATGTTGCAATGCAAAAAAATACATTCATGTATAAAATGTTATAATATAAACTTTCTGTAAATTAAATGATCTTAAAAAATATAAAGTCCATCCCACTAAGATTAACAGTCCTTCTTGGTTTTTATACATGGAAATTCTAATCCTAGATTTGCTTAGAGGAAGTTACTCAAATAGTGTGCCATTCATCTATAGAAACATTTGTAAGGCATCAAGACATTGATTATTACTTTACTAGACTAGAGTAAAATTAATAGAACCTGCTACAATTTAAATTTGCTTCAAACCATCTAAAGCACTAGTAGTTTAATTCATGTAAGTGGTTTTTTTTTAAAAGTTAGTAGCAATGCTATTTTCACACACACACACAAAAATAAAAACAAAACTACAAAAGGAAAGCCTAGATACCAAAATACCAGCAATAGGTAGTAACTAAATATGGTAGAAGTCCATCCAAAAGAAGAAAATGTTGAAACTATATTAGCTACTTGTGTGCTATCACCAATCTACACACTCAAAGAAGTATTATATAAAACAAAGAAAAACATGCTAATATGTTTCAAGCCTGGGATTGATCCCTTATATCTCCCCATGAAAAATAAAGTTTCCTTCCAATGTTTACGTACACATCTTCACAGAAGACCAAGTAGGAATTAAATCTAAAATAATCTAAAAGTAGCATAAGGGCTTACAGTTATTAGTGATAATGTAAGAACCTTCATGAGAACATTTTCCAGTACATATTCAGGCTGAACTTGAGATTACAAGAGAGCTGGGCTTTACAAAATAAAGGTACATAAACAAGAAAGAAAGAAAGAAATACGACAAGAAAGAAGAGGTAAGAATAAGAAGGTACAGCATCTAAACAATGGCTTAAGGTTCCAGAAAGTTGTCTTTAAACACACACACACACACACAAGTTGAGCCACCTGCAAAGCTGGTAAAAAACTAAGAACTAAGAAGGATGGTGAACCTGCCTCTGAAAGGCTTATTGTAGCTCCATCTGTTTTGATTCTCACACTTAAACCAATTAAAGTACTTCACTGTTAAGAATTCCCACATAAAGGTATGTAAGGGAAAAGCACCCTAGTTCCCAATAAGCCAGTAAGAATCTCCATCTCCCATTCCTTCCTTTGCAACAAGAGCACAACGTGAGGAAAATCCAACCTAGAAAAATAAGAGGACCTAAAGTAAAAGATAAAAAGACAAGTACTCTCACCACTGCCAGGTGGAGGTGAATGCTGTTATTCTTCCCTGCATGAACTGAAATTCTATTTCTACCTGATCCGAAACTTCTGACCATATTCCAAGTGACTGAGGAAACCGGAGGAACCAGCCAAAAGAAGTCAGTCATTAAATGATTAGCATGAGCAAAGTAGCAGGGGGGGAAAAAGAAAGGGATTCGATAACCCCTCCCCCAAAGTACTCATTCATGGAAAATATACAGAGCTAGCCAGATTTTAGCTGAATAAATGCAGCCAGTCTCAAGGTTTCTGATAATCAACTTAAAATTCTTCTAATCTCGCCTGTCTTCAATTTCAGTTAATCTTAATTTTTAAAAGCCCCTTGGTTCCCGGGCAGTAGAGTACCTTCAACTTACAACATTCCCTAATAGGCCCTCTTGGATACCGTTACTTCATGGGAAAGCCAGTGAGAAAAGCACATTTAAGAAAGCAAGTCAGTCTATGAAATAAGAAGCTGTCAGTGAAAATGCAGAGAACTAGAAACATAGGACTGCACAACTCAAGCTGCAAGAATGAATCTCTGGGGAGAGATCCATCCTCACCAAGCTGATTCGGACGCGCACGTTAGGAGCGCCCGCGCGAGGATCCTGCGCTGCGTCCTCTGGAAGGAAAAGGCACTAAGAGCCGCAGGCAGAGACCACCCCTACCCATGCCCCGCCGTCCCGCACCACCGGCTGGATAAAAAGCGGGACTGAGCCACCGAACGAGAGGCATGGATTTTGCTGCTAATGAGTCTGAGATCCAGTAAGATCAGCAAAGAGCAGCACAAGAGGCAGATGGAGGGAACCAGTTCTTCCCTGGGCGGGTCGGCCAGCGCTCGGAGAGAACAGGTTTCCGCTCCCCGGAAAAAGCCCCGCTCGGCACCTGCCAGGCCACCAGGTGCCGGGACCGCGGGGAGTTACCGCGAGGCCGGCGGGGTGCCCCCGCCCCCGGACACCCCCCTGCCCGGAGGCCGCCGCGGGGAAGGGCTCGGGGAGGGGGCGTAGCCCCGCAGTACCAGGTGTAGTCGTCCTCTTCCCGCCAGGCGGCCACGCTCTCCAAGTCCAGCGGCTCCACCTCGTCCAGGAGCGTCGGGGGCGGCGGGGGCGGCGAGGGCGGCGCGGCGGCTCCCCCCGGCGGGGTCCCCGCGCCCCCGGGCTCCGGCCCGCCGCCGCCGCCGAAGAAGCCCGCCGCCGGCTTGAAGTAGACGAAGGGCGCCTCGGGGGGCTGCGCCAGGCTGCAGAGCAGGGAGGGCGCCGCGCCGGGCAGGCAGTAGGTCCCCGGGAACGCGGGGCCGGGGCCGCCGCCGCCGGCGCCCAGCGCCAGCCCGAGCCCCAGGCCCCCCGAGGCGGCCGCGGGGGCGGCCGGGGGGCTGCGCGGAGCCAGGGGGCTGCAGGCCCCGGCGGGCGGCGGCGCGGCGGGCGGCGGCGGCGGCAGCAGCAGCAGGTGCGGGGCGGCGACCGCGCTGGCCGCCCGACTCCGCAGCTGCTCGTTCTGCTTCTCCAGCTTGCGCACCAGCTCCTGCAGCTTCTTCACCTCCAGCTCGGCGTTCACCACCGGCCCGGAGCCCGCTCCGGAACCGCCCCCCGCCGAGGAGCATTTCACCTGCTCCGCCATCATCGTGGGCCCCGAGGGCGCCGCCGCCGCCGGGTGAGCGCCGCCGCGCCGGCTCCTCGGGCCGCGGGGAGGCTCCGGCTGCGTCCCCGCCGCCGCGGCCCGGGGACCCGACAGTGCTAGGCGGAGGCAGAGCCGGCTGTCCACATCAGCACCGGGCCCCAGCCGCCGGCCCAGGCAGCCGCCGCCGCGCTGCTCTGCACATGCTCAGTGCGTCCCTCCAGTCCCCTGGGCGCGTCCGCGGCTCCGGGTTTTAGCCTCGGCCCCGGGGCGGGGCGCGGGCTCAGGGGGCGGGGCCGGGGCGCAGACCCCCGCCTAGGGGGCGATTTGCCCCGGGGGACTGGGAGCCCCGGCTGCGGCCCTGAGGCCCCGGCGCCCCGCGAGGCTCTGCGGCCTCGGAGGCCGGCGTGGACCTGGCCTGAACTTTCCACAGGTGCTTCGTGCGCGGCCCGAGGGAGCGACCTGCGCGCGTCGCGGCGCCAGGGGCGAGGCTCGAAGGAAGGCGCCGCAGGTCGCTGCGCTGCCGGAGGTCTCCGCGCGCCCGCGGGTTCCCACCTTCCGAGAACAATGTTACGACCAGCGACCTTACCTACTAACCACGAACTACTGAAACCTATGGAAAACTAAAGGTCTGGGGAGCGTTATCCTACCAGCCCAAAGACAGACTCGTGAAGCCGAGAACGATGCTATTAATCCACTAGTTGGTAATATAGAAACAAAATGGTGGTAGGAGGAGGTTGAGAAAGAGGAAGAAGCCAGAAGCATTTCGAGAGTGAGAGTGGCCTGCTACTAAAGGGCAAAGTTTTCACTTGTTTATTCTAAAATAGTCCATTTTACACTATTCCATCACCACCAGTGTTTGCAATAATAAAACAGCTGCATAATTTTCCCTATTATATACGTATAAATGCATTCATTAAACAAAAGCCTCTGGGAACATACTCGTCAGGCACCGTTTTAAAAGCTGGTGATACACGCTGGAACAAAACTGGCATGAAACAAAAGTAAGAGTGTATAGTGGTCTTTGTAATAAATAATTTACAAGCTATAGAGGTTGGAGTTGCTGGAAAGAAAAACAAAAAAGAAACAGGAAACTTCAGATCTTTATCCCTGTACTCTCTAATCTGATGTGCACTCCTGATTCCTTATATTTTTTGAAAAACGTAGACAATTGGCTAAAAAAAAAATCTTTTAAGCAAGAATTGAATCAAGTTTCACTCAATTAATACTGACAGCATTTTGAGTGTTTGAAACAAAGAAAAAGTCCACATAACTGGTTCTCTTCCCTAGATGATAGCCTATCTAGTGAAGGTCTCTGCTCAGGGACTTTACATACCAGACTTCTGGAGAGCCAGCACATTGTAGCTATTGCTTTTAGATACGGCTCTGTGCCTTCCTGCTCAGAAACACTTGTGTCTTTTCGGTTGTCAGTCCCTATCTCTAGCTTCTCAGTGTACTGTGGTGTTCTACATTCAACTTGCTCAGTGAAAGCTGCCATAAATTAGATAAATTTATGTGATAACGACCCTGAACCCTTCCCATCTGCGATCCAGCTTGTTAGCCTACCACCTAACCACCTGTATCACCCATCACCTTTCCAAGTTTTCCGTCTATACGCTCCCTATTCTGGTTGTTACTAAAACCTGGAGAAGTGGAGCGTTACTGCTGAAGTCCTCGGTAAAGAATCTATTGAAGGATTTTTCCGCATGCTCAGTGGCAGATGCTGATAGCGGTGTCCCTGCAACACAAAGAAAGGGAGAGGAAAGACACAATGAAACAAAGAGCTGCTGGGTTTCACATTAGCAAAAGAAATTGTGACAAGAAGTGAGATGTAAAGAAAAACAGTCGTTTGACTACAAAGTTTATAGACCGTAAAGGAGAGAAATAAACAGCCCGCTTCTTCCCCATTTTCCCAGTATGATCTGTAGAATACATCCAAGCAACCAGTAGTTAGCATTAGCACTCTGTTTTCTAAGTAACAATTACAAAATCTTTGTTGTTTAAAGAGAAAACGGTCATGTAAATTTAGACATACGAAAGGATGAAACATTCTGTTTTAAATTCTATACTACATAAATCTTCTGAAAAGACAAAGTTGCCTCTTCCTAGCTATTTTTAAAGTGTGAAATGATTTATGTCTAAAGAATTTAAAAATTATTTCTTTCCTTTTGTTTAAAGCACCTCATTTTTTAACTCTTGTGAATTACACATGCACATACATTCAAAACACACAACTGATATTAAGTTTGGTATCCTCAGGGTGTCAATCTCTTTAACACAAATAATTAAGAGGTTGATGGTGTCAGGGCTATAATTAAGCAGTCTTGATTTTTATTTTGATGCAAATTTGTAATCTTGTGTTTTAAAAGAAACTGCATAGTTGCCCAGTTTTAGAATATATATTAATACAATTTAAATTACATATATAATGTGATTTTAGGGCTTTACAGTGAAGATTTGAAAAAAAGTGCATGTCTTATTAAAAACTATGCTTTAATGATGCATTTGAAACACTATAAACTGTGATAAGAAACTCACAGATCACACATTCAAAACTGGATAAAGAAATGCTCCCCATTCCTTGGACTTCAGAACTATGGTCTATCTAGTGAATTTTAAGAGACTATAAGCTCATTTTAATTTGTATTTTTCTCTTAAAATGTCTCTAATATTTATGGGTATCAAATTTATTTAGCACCATAAGTACAATGGCATCATAGTTTCTTCGTGAGTATATAAATCTATTTCCCCAACGAAATTTAAGGTACAGCCCATTCCTATCCCAGTTCTACAGATGAGCTAATTGAGGTTAGGTCATTTACCCTAAGTCAGTGATTAAAGTGATGTTAATTCTAAGCACAGTTTCTAGTGACCCAACCACGTGTCTCCTTATTCCTTTGCCTTAGAGTGATAGTCATCTTTTAGTAGGCCCCGCATGTTGTAAATGTATTTTAAATGAATACACCTGACACCCCCTAACATGAACATTGCATTCATTCAATTGATCCAATTACCTCAAAAAAGAGAAGATCACCTAACATATTACAGATGAAGGATCCCCAGCTGTGTTTTCAGGTCGATGAAGAAAGCAATGTTTGATTCTTCTAACTCCTAATGGAGACTCCTTCTTACCCATACACTGTAGACCTTTGAGTAGAGTTGGTCTTCACTGCCCGTGACTAGTGCCTAGCACAGTGTCTAGCACTTGGCAAAAAAACCCAACAACATTGAAATGTTTTTTTACTGAATAAATGAATAAATAAATTATTTAGACAAGAACCTAATTAGTTATTTCCATAAGCCTCATTTGTCATTTTAACACAACGTGAAAGGATTAGAAGGCTTGTTGTAAACCTCATAATAATCCATTATCTCCATCAGACCCAATTAAAAGCTAGAAAAATACTTGCTGCATCTGATGTGTTGTATTTTAATATAAAGTGATAAAAAGAGAGGAAACAAAGACACAAGAATCCAGAATTTATGCATACAGTCCCTGAGTAGTTGCAGCCTTCTAATCTTGTCCAACCCAGCTACTCATATTTGTGCCAACAATGCCTGTAATCAAACCCTATAGGCACATATAGTAATAGTCACAATAACAACAATAATAATTCTATTTTCATTTGGCAAGTTATACTTGTCAGTGCCCTTTTTAATGAACACTTGTCACGTGTCTATTATGTTCAAGTCACAGTGCTAACTGATTTTATTTTCATTTTAAAAACTATTGAAATATTAATACATGAACATATCTAAAAATAAGCATATAGTAAAAGTTGTGAACTTACAAAACAAACATGCATAACATCATACAGGGTTCCCAAACATCACCCCACCACAAATAACTTGCATTTTTGTGAAACATTTGTAACAAATTATGAAACAATGTCATCAAAGTATTACTACTAACTGTAGTCCATATCTTACATTTGGTGTATTTTCCTCCAAACACACCCTATTTTTTGTTGTTCATAAGCCATACAATGTATCAAAGTGTACAATCAATGGCATTTGGTATAATCACCAAGTTATGCATTCATCACTTCAATCAATATTAGTATATTTTTATTCCTCAAATAAAACAAAAAACAAAGCATTATCATACTCATATATTAGAAATACTAATTACAAATTCTAGATATGCTTTCACCATTTCTATTCATTTCCAAACAGTTACAAACAACTTTTTACACATTCTGCACAGATTAAACCTCAACTTCACATTCTCTAACCATATTCTTTTCTCTAGTGACTTATGTTCTAGTTAACTCTATGAGTTTGCTCATTTTATTTAGTTCATAACAGCAAAGCCATATAATATTTGACCTTTTGTGCCTGGCTTTTTTCACTAAACACAATGTCCTCCAGATTCATCTATGTTGTCATATGCTTCACAGCTTTATGCACCACAATTTGTCCATTCATTGGTTGATGGACATCTGGGTTGTTTCCATCTTTTGACAACTCTGAATAATGCCACTATGAACATCGGTGTGCAGATGTCTATTTGTGTCACTGCTCTTAGTTCAGTATTGTCACGTCACCTAGTAGATCTATACCTAACTTCCTTAGGGACTGCCAAACAGATTTCCTCAGTGACTGTACCATTCTATATTCCAGCTAACAGTGAATAAGTGTTCCTGTCTCTCCACATCCTCTCCAATACTTGTCATGTTTTGTTCTATTAACTATATTAGTCAGCCAAAGTGGGTGCTGATGTAAAATACCAGAAATCTGTTGGCTTTTATAAAGGGTATTTATTTGGGGTAGGAGCTTACAGTTACTGGGACGTAAAGCATAAGTTACTTCCCTCACCAAAGTCTGTTGCCATATGTTGGAGCAAGATGTTGCTGACATCTGCAAGTGTTCAGGCTTCCTGGGTTCCTCTCTTCATGGGGCTTGTTTCTCTCCTACTGACATGGTCTAATCAAAGTCTTAATCATTATTTAATCAAGTAAAAGTGAAATCTCTGAATCCAATGTAATCTAATATGCCCAAAGGAACAAACCAGTTTACAAACATAACGCAATATCTATTTTTGGAATTCATAAATAATATCAAACTGCTAGGGGAAGTAGATGTGGCTCAAGTGATTTGTCTTCCGTCTACCGTATAAGAGGACCTGACTTTGATCCCCAGGTCCTCCTGGTAAAGGCATGCCAACACAGTGAGCCAGGCCCACAAAGCAAGTGACTCAGCAAGATGATGACACAACAAGAGTGACACAGTTGAGAGTCAAGGTGAGATGCAACAGAAACTGGTCACTGGGGTGGCTCAAGCAGCAGGAAACCTCTCCCACATTGGAGGTCCCTAGGATTGAACCCTGGTGAAGCCTAGAGGAGAAAATGAGAAGAAAAGACAAAAAGATACAGACACACTTTAAAAAATAAAATGGTGAAAAGAGAAAAAAATCAATTATATTTTTAAAACAGTAAGAAAATTAAAGAAACAGACACAGAAGATCACACAGCAAAAAGAGCAGGGTGGGGGGAAGGGGAGAAAAAAATCAAACTGCTACATAAATAGTGGCCATTCTAGTAGATGTGAAATTATATCTCATTGTAGCTTTGATTTACATTCCCTAATAGCCAGTGATACTGAGCATTTTTTAATGTGTTTTTTTTACCATTTGTATTTCTTCATTATATAGGTGTCTGTTTAGGACTTTTGCCCATTTTTTAATCAGGTCATTTGTCTTTTTATGGTTGAGTTTTAGAATCTCTTTACAGATCATGGATATTAGACCCTTGCCAGATGTGTGATTTCTAAATACTTTCTCCCATTGAGTAGGCTGCCTTTTTACCCTTTTCACAAAGTCTTTGAGGGGCAGAGGTGTTTAATTTTAAGGAGATCCCATTTATTTTTTTCTTTTGCTGCTCATGCTTTGGGTATAAGTTTTAAGAGACACCCACCTACTACAAGGTATTGTAGATGTTTCTCTATGTGAGCGTCTAGGAGTTTCATTGTTTGGCCTTTTATGTTTAGGTCTTTGATCCATTTTGGTTGATTCTTGTATGGGGAGTGAGATAGGGGTCCTCTTTAATTGTTTTGGTTATGGATATCCAGTTCTCCCAGCCCCATTTATTGAAGAGACTGTTCTGTCCCAGAAAAGTAGACGTGGTAGTCTTATCAAAAATCAGTTGTTCATAGAGGTGTGGGGCTATTTCTGAACTCTCATTTTTATTCCATTGATTAAAGTGTCTATCTTTATGCTAGTACCATGCTGTTTTGACCACTGTAGCTTTATAATACACTTTAAGTTCAGAAAGCATGAGACTTCTACCTTCACTCTTCTTTTTTAGGATGTTTTTGGCTATTCACGACCCTTTTCCTTTCCAAATAAATTTGGTAATTTACTTTTCTCTTTCTGTAAGGTAGACTGTTGGAATTTTAACTGGTATTGCATTGGCTCTATAAATCAATTTGGGTAGAATCAATATCTTCACTATGTTTAAGTCTTCCAATCCATGAACACAGAATGTCCTTCCAGTTGTTTAGATCTTTTTCATTTCCTTCAGCAATGTTTTATAGTTTTCTGAATACAGATCCTTTACACTCCTGGTTAAATTAATTCGTAGATATTGAGTCTTTTTGCTGCTATGTAAATAGAATTTTTTTCTTGATTTCTTCCTTAGCTTGCTCATTACTAGTGTATAGAAATGCTACTGACTTTTGCAAGTTGATCTTGTATCCTGTCACTTTGCTGAACTCATTTATTAGCTCAAGTAGCTTTGTTACAGGTATTTCTGGATTTTCTAACTATAAGATCATGTCATCCAGGAATAGTGAGAGTTTTACTTCCTTTTTTCCATTTTATGTTTTTGCCTAATTTCTCTAGCTAGAACTTCTAGCACAATGTTGAATAACAGTGGTGATAGATGGCATTCTTGTCTTGTTCCTGATCTTAGAGGGAAAGCTTTCAACCCTTCCTCATGGAGTACAATGTTGGATGTGAGTTTTTCACATGTGGCCTTCATCATACTAAGGAATTTTCCTTCTATTCTGACCTTTTGAAGTGTTTTTATCAAGAAAGGAGGCTGTATTTTGTGGAATACCTTTTCTGCATTAATCAAGATGATCCGGTATTTTTTTTTCCTTCAATTTGTTAATGTGGTATATTACATTAATTGGTTTTCTTATGTTGAACCACCCTTGCATACCATGAATAAATCCCACTTGGTCATGTTGTATAATTCTTTTGATATGCAGTTGGATTCTATTTGCAAGTATTTAGCTGAAAATTTTTGTATCTTTATTCATTATAGAGAAATTGATCTGTAATTTTCTTTTCTTGTAGTGTCTTTATCTGGTTTTAATATTATACTTTTGTTGGCTTCATAAAATATGTTGAGTAATTTTCCCACCTCTTCAAATTTTTGGAAGAGTTTAATCAGGATTGATGTTAATTCTTTTCAAAATGCTTGGTATAATTCACCTATGAAGCCATCTGATCCTGGACATTTTTTTGTTATAAGATTTTTGATGACTGTTTCAATCTCTTGAAATGTGATTGGTTTATTGAGTTCTTGTATTTCTTGTACGGTCATTTTAGGTTGTTTGTGCATTTCTAGGAATTTGTCCATTTCATCTAGGTTGTCTAGTTTGTTGGTGTACAGTGTCTTATAATATCCTTTTATGATCAATTTTTATTTCTGTAGGTCAGTCATAACTTCCCAGCTTTCATTTCTGATTTTACTGATTTATATCTTCTCTCATTTTTTCTTTGTTAGTCTAGCTAGGGGTTTGCCAATTTTACTGATCTTTTCAAAGAGCCAGCTTTTGGTTTTGTTGATTTTGTACATTGTTTTTTGTTCTCAATTTCGTTTATTTCTGCTTCAGTCTTTGTTATTTCTTTCTTTCTGCTTGCTTTGTGATTGGTTTGCTGTTATTTTTCTGGTTTCTCCCGTTCAGTTAGTTCTTTGATTTTAGCTCTTTTTTCTTTTTTAATGTATGCATTTAGGGCTGTAAATTTCTCTGTCAGTACTTCACTCTATCCCAAAAATTTGGTATGCTTTAATATATTGTGTTCTCATTTTCATTTCCCTCAAGATATCTACTAATTTTCTCTTGCAATTGCTTCCTTTTTTTTTTTTTTTTTCCTTTAGGTATGGGGAATGAACCCAGGTCCTTGTATATGAGAAGACAGCGCTCAACCACTGAGCCACATCAGCTTCCATGAGTTGTGTTTTTTTTTTTTTCATTTGTTTTGATTGTTGTTTTTGTTTGTTTGTTTTTTCGGGAGGCACTGGGAACTGAACCCAGGACCTCCCATGGGGGAGGCAGGAACACAACCACTTGAGCCACAGCCACTCCTTGCAATTTCTTCCTTGATGTTTAAGAGTATGTTGTTTAGTCTCCATATATTAGCAAAATTTCCCCTTTCTTGTCTATTATTGATTTCCTTCTCTCCATAATGATCAGAGAAGGTGATTTGTATATTTTTAATCGTCTTAAATTTATTGAGAGCTGTCCTGAGGTCCAACATGTGATCTAGCCTGAAGAAAGATCCATGAGCACTGAGAAGAATGTATACTCTGATTTGGAGTGCAGTGTTCCATATATGTGGGTCAGGTCCAGCCATTTATCACATTGTTCAAGTACTCTGTTTCTTTGTTGATCTTTTGTCTAATTGTTCTATCTGTTGATAGAGTGGTGTGTTGGAGTCTCCAACTATTTTTGCACAGAGGATTATTTCTCTTTTCAGTATTGCCAGAGTTTGCCTTATGTTTTTGAGGCACCCTGTTTAGGTACATATTTTTAAGTGTTACTCCTTCCTGGTGGGTTTTCCCTTTTATTAATAAATAATGGCTTTCTGCATCTCTTATCACTTTTATGTATTTAAGTTCTGTTTTGTTTGACACCACTATAGCTATCCCTGCTCTCTTTTGGTTACTTTTTGCATGAAATACCTTTTTACAACATTTCACTTTCAGTCTATTTCCATCCTTGTGTCTACAGTGAGTCTTCTGCAGACAGCTTACGGCTGGCTCATGTTTCTTATCCATTCCATCAGCCTATGTTTTTGGATTGGGGAGTTTAATCCATTAACATTCAATGGTATTACAGCAAAGGCATTACTTGATTCAGTCATTTTATCCTTTGACTTTCATATTTCATATCTTTTTCTTTTTTTCACCTTTTTACCTTTTGGTTACCCTTTCTGTTAGTCTTCATTTCCTCAAAGCCTCTCTCTTGTCTTTTCTTTTCTGGCTGCAGAACTCCTTTTAGTATTTCCTGCAGAGCTGAATTATTTTTTACAAACTCCCTTTGTTTCTGTTTATTTGTGGATATTTTAAACTCACCATCATATTTGAAGGACAGTTTTACCAGGTAAAGAATCTCGGCTGGCAGTTTTTCTCTTTTATACCATAACTATATCATAAAACTGCCTTCTTTCCTCCATGGTTTCCAAAGACAAATCTATACTAAGACTTTCATTTTATTTTATTTCACTTTATTTTGAAAGAAGCTTTAGATTACATAAATGTTATATTGAAGATATAGATATTCCCGTATAGCTACCCTCTTGCCCTCCCACACTTTTCCCCATTACTAATATCTTTTATTAGTATGCTATATTTGTTATGATTGATGAACAAATTTTTATTGAAGCTTTGCTACTAACCATGGTCTATAGTTTACATTATGGCTTATACTTTCTATTGCACAATTTTATGGGTTCTGACAAAATGTATAATGGCCTGTATCCATCATTGCAATGTCATCGGGACAAATCCACTGTCCCCAAAATGCCCCATGTTACACCTATTCTTTCTCCCTCCCGTTAGAACCTCTGGTGGCCACTGCCTTTATTTCAATGATACAAGTTCTTTCATTCATATAATAATGATAAGTCTAATTTAGTCCACAGTTGCATTCCCCTCTTATGTTTGTTCGTTCCTCAATCTTGAGGATTTGGAGATGGTGATGCCCACTCTGTTTCTAATTGAAAGGAGGCTTAGATCCCATGGGGCAGCTGGATGGAACTGTCTTGCTTACAGTTTTGGGTACTCTCTGTTTTCTGGGATGGAGGTTATCCATCATCATTCTCTTTTTAGTTGTTCTGGATGAGTCCAATGAATTGGAGAGTAGCTGTTGCAACTCTGCTGAGATTCAGGGCTCAACCAGTATATGAACAGACCAAAGATTTAAGGTTCTGGGATGTATATTTAATGAGTATAGTGTTAAATACAGGTTTAAATAAAAGGGGCATACGAGCCATGTGTAAGGAAATTATAAATGAGTCTTTATTGTGTTATATTGGGGAGCATATATTCCAAAGTAAGACCCACTGACAGGATGCTGAATTATTGAGATTGTCTGCTCTGCCTAGTGTCTAGATATCTCTAGAGACCTCAGGATCCTCTCTTTTTGCAGCACTACTTACTGTGACAGTCAATGAGATCCTGCTGAGACATACATAAGCATAACCTCTGGAATGACCTCTCGAATCACTTTGAAACCTTTTAGCCATAAAAACTCATTTTTATTTAACATTCCCCTCTTTTGGTTAAGGTCTTTTTTCAAATGCTTAGTAAGAAATATAGAAACTAAGGAGAAAAAACAAAGAACAGAGAAAGAAGAAACAAAGAGAAGAAAACCACAAAGAAAAAACAAAAAATAACCCAGGAAAAATAGGCTTCCCTTTAGGCCCCAAGGAACCATCTCAGTCTGCTCTTGCTCATCAAACAATCATGCTGCAGCCTGCTGTCCACAGGTAAGGTACCCGGTTTTTGCAAAATAAAATGAAGAAATAAATAAAAGTAATAATAAAAGATATAAAATAACAGATTGAAAAACCTAAACCAAAAGAATCTCAGACTGTAAGTTCCCTGTCAGAAAGTACCATTTGGGTTCCTGACAACCCACTTGATCACTCTCTGGATCCCCTCTCTTAGAAGGTACTAAGAACCAGGCACCTAATATATGTGATGCAGGAATTTCTCCACTGAGCTACATCCACTCCACAGGTCAGATAGGCTTCTGAAAGCTTATCTGGCTCTCCCCACCCTCTTTTCTCTCAGGTGAGATATTTCTCCTGGCTTCCTCTCTCGACCTACCCCCTGACTGACCTAGTTCCTCTCTGTTCCTGGGTGGTTGGGTGGGACAGCCTGCCTGATCAGATCCCCATTCCCCTCTTCCACTGGCTGGGGTCTTTTTTGAGATTCAAAGCAGGCTCAGCTGGCAAAAATCACTGAAAAGAAACCATTCTCTGCCCTTTACCAGACCCTCTTCCTCCTAGGGAGGAGACTATTATTTCCCCACTCAGTTGGCTGCAGGGGTTTTATCAAGGTTATTCACCTTGAGGGTGGGGTATATATGCCATTCCCAGCCACAAGGGTAACTCATGGTTTTCATTTGGCCTCTTTATCTCTCTGTCCCTCTCTCTCCTGGATGATGCACAGCACTCTCCTGGTCTGCAGAGCCCCAAAGCAGCTCCTTCTGATAGCTTTTTCCCCATCCTTCATTGTTTTTGTGAGACTGATGCCATCTCCCTGGAAGTCTGCACTAAGTCTTATGGAACAGCCTTTGTATGGGGTGTTTCATTTTCCCTTGCTGCTTTCAGAATTTTCTCTCTATCTTTGACATTTGGCATTCTGCATATTATGTGTCTTGGGTAGGTCCATTTGAACTTATTCTAATTGGAGTACACTGTGCTTTCTGAACATGTATATTCATTCTTTCATGAGAGTTGGGAAATTTGGGGCCATTATTTCCTCAAGTACTCTTTCTGCCCCTTTTCACTTCTTGTCTCCTTTTGGAACTCCCACAACATGTATGTTGGTATGTTTCATGTTATCATTCAACTCTCTGAGTTCCTGCTCAATTTTATCCATTCTTTTCTCTCTCTCTTTTTCTCTGTCTTCAATTTCAGTTGTTCTTTCCTCCACATCACTGATTTTTTTTTTTTCTTCCATGATTTTTAAATCTGCTGTTGTGGGTCTCTATTGTATTTTTTATCTCATTTATCATGTCTTCCATTCCTGTGAGCTCCGTTACTTTTCTATCCATGATTTCAAATTTTTCTTTGTGCTCATTCACTGTCTTCATAAAGTCTTTTATTTATTTAGCCTTGTTGTCCATCACTTCCATGATTTGATTTAGGAGGTTTATATGCAACCCATTGGTTAGCTGTTTCAAGTCTTGTGTCTCATCTGGAACTTTAATTTGTTCCGTTACCTGAGTCATATCATTTTTTCCCCTTAGGATGGCTTGTAATTTTTTGCTGATGTTTATGCATCTTATTCTGATACTGAGTTTACTCTGATGTTCAGTTCTCTCTCTTGCCTAGGGGATTTACTGTTAAGTAGATGTGTGCTTCCACTGTTCATTGACTCTTGTTTCAACTTGTTCTAGATATTTTGGATTGCCCCTCTTTAATTGCTCAAATGAGGGCTAAGGACCTAGTAATGAGGTTCAGGTTCCTGGAGAGGGGGGCAGTAAAGGTAACTGCTTTATTTATTTATTATTTTTCCTTTTTCAACCACTTTTCTGGTCTGGTCAGCAGATGCATCATTGGCAGACCTCTCAGTGCAGACCCCATGTGTTATGGGGGAATATATTCAGTGTAACTCCTCAGGCAGATAGGCAGTGCAGAAGCAATGTCCTCAGGTCTGGCCAAACCTCATGAACACTCTTTCTCAGAGGCTGTTCTCCACCCTTGGTCAGCCACACCGTCTCTACCTCTGCCTCTTCAGCAACCACCTCTGTGCAGTAGCAAGGGTGTTTGGGAAGGCAAATTATCTCTAGCTTCCTGCCAACTCTCAGGGCAAACACTGTTGTGGCCCCACCCAGCCTGGAAGTATGTGACCCCTTCAGTGCAGCAGACCAAGTTCATTAGCCATAATCTGAATTTACTGTAGGCTGTGTCCCTCCCTCTTCCCTTTCTTGGGGAAAAGGACCCCCGCAACTCCCTCAGTCTACAGCTGCTGCAGTTGCTGCAGTCCACAGACTGCTATTTGCTCTGTAGGTGGGGGGAAGGGTGTCCACTGCTGCTTTTGCAGCTCTACTTGTGGGATTTTCTTCACCCAGCTGAGACTCCTTTCCTTCACCCCTCTCTCTTCTGGCTTATGCCTCACCTTTCCCTGGTGTCCTGAGCCCCAGAGCAGTCTTCCAGACAGTGTCCGGCTGTCCTCTAGCTATTTTTTCTGGAAGAGAAGTGATCTCTCTGCCTCTCTAATCTTTCATTTTCCCAGAAGTCCATATTCAATTTTTACAAAGTAAGAGTGTCTGCCACCAAGACCTTCCTAGTTGGAGAAAGAAGCACATCGACAATTAACTACAGTATAAGACTCAGCATGACATGATAAAAATCATAACAAAGGTACAAAACAACAGCATAGGGAGTATGCAAGAAGGAAAAATTAATTTTTGTTGAAAAATTCTGGGAAGACTTCATGTAGGTAGTACATATTATAATACCTCATGTGTTTCATCTCATCAAATTGTGAGGTATTAGGGCAAGTATTGTGAAATTCATTTATCAGACAGGATATGAGATGTATCTAAAGCCACAATGGAACTAAAGTACAACACCCAGCTCTAATTCTTTGTCAATATTCTTTCCTCCAAGGTCAAGTTGTTTCGTTTTTATGAGTAACTCACATATCTACCACTCCCATTGAAAAGAAATTTTCATCAATTTATCTTAATAGTAACCATTGGTACTTACTAAATCCCAGGTACTGTTCTAAGCCCTTTACCAAGTATTAGCTCATTTAATCATCAAAAACCTTTTGAGATGTTAATGACAGGGCAAACTGTGTGTATGTGTGTGTGTGTTTATATGGGAACTCTATTTCCTGCATGAATTTTCTATAGACCTATAACTGTTCTAATTAACAAAAAAATAAAAGAATTAACATTTTAAAAAACCTTTAAGGAAGATTCTATTACTATTCTTATTTTATAAATGAGAAAACTGAAGCACAGAGGTTAAATAATTTGCCCAAAGTACCTAGCTAGTGAATGGCAGAGAAAGTATACAAAGCTACTTAGTCTTTCACCAAAGTCCAGCCTCCTAAATTGTAGTATCTATTTTTAGGTCTTGAAGCAGCACCAAGCACAGTATCCTGCTCTGGCCTTATCAATTAAAAATATTGACTAATGAAAAATCAATAGCCTGGAATGCTTTGGAAAAAAAAGTGTGATTCATTAACAAGCAAATATTTCCAGAAATTTAAAAGTCACCAAGTGCAAATTAGAAAACAGTCAGATTCCAAGCTCAACAAAGTTACCGGTGCAGATACAACATTTCTGACAGTACAATGGCTGTTCATTCAGTGCTTATTTCTGAGCAAATGACAAAAATAGCATAAATTATTCATACTCTGTTTTTCAATTCCAGCTACTTGAATTCTCTAAATGTCAATCCCACTCTTGAGTACTCGAAAGAAATAATGTCACAGCCTATAGCTGACCTGAGCAGTTCTAGTACTGGTTTCAGAGGATTTTAAAGTTTTTTAATGGAAAAAAAAAAAGTTTAGAAACTTTTTTCAGAATCTGAAACTTTTTTTTTTACCCAAAGCAAATAGAAAATTTTAAAAAAAGGTTTGCTCTTCTTAAAAATAAATGTCAAGGAGAAGCCACCTCAAGCAGCTAGAAGCTGGATGTCAATGGAACTGGGAAGAGAAAAGAGAAGATACCGCTATGTCTGTTGCCACGTGATAGAAAAGCCAAGGACCCATGGATCACCGGCAGCCAGCCTCAGAATGCTACCATCCTCTGGGAGAAATTACCACCTTGCCAACACCTCAAGTCTGGACTTCTCCTAGGCTCATAACTGAAGAATTTTGTTATCAGAGAATAAAAGGAGGTTGTCCATAATTGACTTCAAGGAGCAAACAGTAAAACACTGAGCTCTTCAGCTCCACCTTTCTTGTTCTGAGGATTTGGAAAACCAAGAAGGTTTTGATGATTTGTTTGGTCCCACCTAAACCAGAAGCTAAGATAAACATAACCAAATGTGGACTGGTGTTGTTTTCAGCAAATTCTAGTTCATCGTGTATGGTGCTTTCAAAAAAAATTGCTAAACAACTAGGGGTTGAAGTGGGCAAAGTGCAGATTTACCAGGAACCTAAAAGAGAAATAAGAGTAAAAATTCAAGAATCTGTGAGGGGAAAAACATTTTCATTAACCAAACTGCTTCAAAGGATGTGAAGACCACCATCACGGGGCTCCTGATCATAGTGTATGTCCCTAAAACCTCTTGTGCCAAGACCATTGTCAGCATGATTCCCTACTTTCCTTACAATAAATAGTACAAGATGAGGAAAAGACACTCCATTGTCTCTAAATTGATGGCTTCAATGATATGCAAAGCTGGTCTAACTCATCTTATTATTATGGATTTACACAAGAAAGAAATTCAGGGCTTCATAAATATTCCTGTTATCTTTTAAGAGCATCACCCTTCCTATTACAGAATATTCAAGAAGAGATCCTGGATTACAGGAATGAGTGATCATGGCCAAATCTCCAGCTTCTACCAAGAGGGCACAGTCTTTCACTAAGCAACTTTGACTGGGCATTGCAGTGATTCACTGTGAAGTGCAGGACGCCAAGTCCAACTTGGTGGACAGAAGTCATTCCCCACCTGGTCAGAAATGTGGCTGCCATCCACTACAGCCTGGAGATCTGCATGCTGATTCCAAAAAAAAAAAACCTCCCAATCATAGATGTTTGTGATGATGGGGGAAGGATTATTATCATTATCAATGACATTGACAGTTTTCTTGCTGCAGCAGAGAACCTGAAGGAAAGAGGTGCCTATACGATTATTGTGACAGCAACTCACAGCCTGTTATCCTAGGATGCTCCCAGACTGACTGAAGTGTCTGCCATCAACGAGGTGGTTGTTACCAATACAATTCCATATGAAATCCAGAAACTCCAGTGCCCCCAAATTAAAACCATAGACATCAGCATGATCCTTTCAGAAACCATCTGTCAAATTCACAACGGGAAGTCCATGTCCTATCTTTTCAGAAACAAAGGTTTAGATGACTGAAGAGCTTTTTGTTTTCAGAACTCCTGAAGGCCAAAACTGGAAACATGCAGAATGGACACCCGGATGAATCATGCTTGGTTTTCAGTATGTCAAAGGAGTTGTGTTTTGTTTTGTTTTCCCCGAAATACCCTTTCTCCTTTTTAATTCCAATGAAGGTAGACCAGCTTTTTAAGTGGGTCTGAGTGCTTGTGAGTTCGGGCAGCAATTTTTATAAAAGCAAATCTTTATTCTCCTCTTAAATAAAGTAAGTTAAGGCCTGATTGTGTTTAGTTTAACTATTTAAATGATATCACTTGGGATCAGATTTTTAAGCTCATCAACGGTCTTGTTCCAAAGTCGCTTGAGCCCTAGTGCTTGGGGAAAAAGTTAATAAAATAAAATGATTGAGCAATCTCAGAATCCCATGGACCCCTTGGCCATCCTCGGGCGCCCTGAGGAGGCGGCGGCAGGAATGCACCGTCTAGAACAAAGAGCAGCAGCAGGAGCTGGAGGGACAGTTTGCGGATCGCAAGTAACCAGCCTACGAGGAACGCAAGGCCCTGGCGGCCAGGCTCCACCCGCACCAGCACCCAGTACAGGTGTGGTTCAAGAACCGCCGGGCCAAGTGCTCTGGGCAGGTGAAGCAGCAGCAGCCGCAGCAGCGATTACTGAGGGGGGGTGGGGGGTCAGGGCCAGCAGCTGGGAGCCCGCGATGTCCTGGGTTCGTGGCCAGAGCCCCTGCTCCTGTCCCTGCGGGTCCCAAATTCCGGGGCAGGGGGCGAGGGGGGCGGGGTAGCTTTCTGCAGCCGCTCTCCGCTGGGAATCTCCGCAGCAGCAGCAGGCCCGTTAACCTCCACCCAGGGCCGGGGCTGGGGGACCCCTGCGCAGAGCGCTTTGGCAGCGCCAGCCCCCGCCGCCGTCTGGGCTCAGCACCCCCAGGGCTTGTCTCTAGACCCTGCGCTAGTCCCCGACTTCACAGGTGTCCTCGCACCCCAAGACCCCCTCGGGAGGCCTCCCTCTTCCCCACGACGTCTGGGTAACAAGTGGCGCCTGAACGTGTGGATGGAAACATTCCTGTACCAAGACATTACTGAACTTACAGCGCGGCTGTCCCTGCAACGTCCTGCAGGTGCCGCGGGGAGCCCCAGGGGACAGCGGCGCCAGGCGCGGTGGCGGCTTGGTCTTCTCGGCGGGCTTCTCTTGCACAAGGTGGACGTGGCACCATTTACTTCTCCACCTGCACTTGGGGGCCTGCGCTCGTGCCGTGTTTCGCTGCTGTGAATGTCCTGGCTTGTCATTCGGGTCACCCGTGAGCATTTCTGTCGGATCCTGGGACTAGGAATTGTCGCCCACGGTGTGCCCAGGTTGGGTGGATGCTGCCAAAGCTCTGAAAAAGGTAGTGACCTGTTTGCAAACAGCTCCTGCTGGTCAGAGTCCTCGCCAACACTTAGGATTGTGAGACTTTATTTACTCATTTTTTTGAGGTACCAGAGCGGCGGGTTGAACCCAGGGAAGGCGGGACTCAACCACTGAGCCACATTGGCGTTCCTGAGCTGTTTTTCTTTTGTTTTGGTTTGGTTTATAGTTTTTGTTTTGTTTTGTTTTGTTTCCCCCAGGAGTCACCAGAACTGAACCTGGGACCTCCCGTGTGGGAGGTGGATGCTCAATTGCTTCACCCACATCTGCTCTCCTATTTTTATTTTTATTTTTTAACAGAATGTAGTTTTAGTTATAGAATCTTACAAGGAAAATATGTATAGTCCACATCACATAAATTATTTTCTTTTCTAATTTCTTCTCATAACACCTGAGTTTTTAAAAAAATCCTGTGTTGGAATTGCAGAGTTGTACAGGGAAATAGGACTAATTAAAACCTAACCTCTCTCTTTTGCAAGAATCAAACAATTTTTTTTTTCAAGCAGATCTAACTTTTTGGAAGAGGGTTTATTAAAATTATACCTTAGAAGACCCAGACAGATAAGTCTTCTTTTTTTACCCCAGGTAAAGGACAATGGGGTAGTCCCAAGGTGACACTAGACTCAAAATACCTTTGGGGACAAGGGCATGACAACCTGCATCCTAGGGGTAAAGGTAAGAAGTGGGAAAGCCCTTATCCTTGGATAACCATTCCTGCATGTCACATCCACTTTTCTTGATAACGTTAATAGGAGCTGGTCCATCCAGAAAAAAGAGGTTGAAGATACTAATGCTGGAGTGAAAAAAGTCCTCCATTAACTTGCTGCTCCTTAGACTTCTAATATGTACAAATGCTTAAAACAGCAAATTCAACACTTCTAGTTCAAAAAGAAATTGCCACTTTTTCCACTGATGAGGCAAATTGTTGCCAATGCCAATTTACAATTAGACTATTTGAGCATCTCTACCCCTCCTCCTAAGTTCTAGCTATGACTGGCTCTGCACTGGTACAGTTTTTGTGTTTTTTAAATGTTTTTTAACTTTTTTGTGTTTTTTTAATCTTTCTTTCTTTCTTTTTTTTCTTTCTTTCTTTCTTTCTTCAGTACTGGGGATTGAATCTGGAACTTTGTACATGGGAAGCTGGTGCTCAACCACTGAGCTACATCTGCTCTCTCAATTACAGTTTAAAGAAGATTTCCTTTTGAGGCAGCTGTCTATGAGAGGAAAGTTCTTAAGATAATATAGATAAGTAAGGAAAAGGAAAGCACCCCACTATTTCTCATATTTTATTTTTCAATTTGTTAAAGATTTTATTTTTGAGTTCCACTCCAAACCAGAGACCCACTAACTCCGAGTTTTCTACTCCAAGACAAATGACACTTTTAAGGAATGACAAGGATCTACAGGGAATGCTAAAGTGGTAAATGTAAATTATCAGTGTGAGTTGAATAAAGCAAAATCTACCAAAAAATAAAATAGATAAATAAAATGACCTACTGTATGGTACCTGCAATTGAAAAGCCAAAAAAGGTTATACTGTTGAATCCAGTAAATGATATTTTTAGGAAAGTTTTTATAGATAAGCATAAGAAATATGTGATCAAATTTATTTTCTGCAAAAGAAGGGAAACTATGTGTGAAAAAATTAAATCAGAATATTTGCTAAGAAAGCACTAATCAGCCCTCCAATGTAGCATTTTACAAATGTAGCTAAATTGTTTCAGCATATGACTATATTTATAATATTCAAACTGATGCTTATTAAATATTCATTGTTAATTTTTTTTTAAAAAAAGATAAATAAATATCAAGCAGATTGTAGGAAGATGGTGGAGAAGGAATCCCCAGCAGGCAGTCCCTGTACCAGAACAACTATTAAATTGGCAGGGCCTATCTGAATCAACTATTTTAAACCAGAATCTAGTAGAACACTGTGCAACACCTAGGGAAGAGCGAGAGGAAGAGTCTGGTAAATCATGGTAAATATTGGTGAATTGCATTCTCCATGCAGCAGCTAACATTGCCCATCCCCAGACTCTCAGGAGGCAGCAGTGAGGTCCTCAACCATAGCCCCTGGTGCAGCTTGCTGGTGCCAGGGAGAGACATAAAGAACCAGGGATGTGCATTCTGATCATTAACCACTGCTTTGATCAGCTACTTCAGCTCCCTGGGGCCCAACTTTGATGGTGACCATGATTCCAACCCACTCCATGCAAAAGCAGCAGAGGAACCTTAAACACAGTACCCTTTCTCAAAACTACGAAAAAATTAAAGTGCTAAATTTACTGGGCAAGTGCCAAATCAAGACAATGCAGCTTCAAAGAGCCATAGGAGAAATCCCTGGCACCCTTGCTGCCCCACCCTGTTCCTCCTCCCTGGGGCAGTGTGGAGCTGGTGGTGGTCCTGTGTGGGTCCCTAGCCTCCCTCCAGCTGGGAAATTCTGATCTAGGAATCTCCTCTCCAACTCATCCTCCCCCAAATTTGCCCTTCATGTAAAAGCAGCTAGGGATAGTGAAAGTGGTGTACAAAGAAATTGAGTCTGATGGCCCAGGGCAACGGCCCCCGTTAAGCCCTGTGGGAGAGCGTCCAGGAGGGGGAGAAGGTCTGTTTCCTAGGGAGTAGAGGAGGCATTCAAACTCTGGTGAACAGGAGAACTCCAAAGGCCACCAGCAAGCAGAAGCCCAGGACAAGCTGCAAACTCAGGAAAGAAAAAAGAATGAAAGAAAGAAAGACCCAGCAGTTTGCAATTGCCTTGGGATGACCTTGATAGGAGGGCTGAACCAGAAGAAGAGTACATAAACCAATACAAAACCAATTTGCAAAGGTATTTTTTGAAATTTGTTTGTTTGGTTTGGTTAGCTCCTGGCACTAAAGAAAAATCGTATTATTAGCTGAATATAAACTTAAGAAACAGCTCAGGGACTAAATCCTAGGATACAAACTTAAGAAACAGATAGTTTAGGGACTAAATCCCAAGGTAACATTATAAAATACTAAAATTTACATTTTCAACAAAAGATTATAAGACAAAGAAACAAGATATGAGAGCACACACAAAGGAAGAGGGTAAAAATCCATAAAGCATTAATGAAGAAGATCAGACTGTGGACATACTAGACAAGGACTTTTAACAAATGATGTTCAGAATGCCCAAGGAGGAAAGGAAAATGTGGAAAAATAACAAGGAGATCAGGAAAACAATGAATGAATAATATAGACTCTCAAAAAAAGAGATTGAAATTTTAAAAAGAATCTCTCCCACCTCCCGCCAAAAAAACCCACTGGAGTTGAAGTCCACAATAACTAAAATGAAAAATTTCCAGGAGGGTTTCAACATCAGATTGGAACTGGTAGAAGAAAGAATCAAGAAAAGGCAATTGAAAGGAATCAGGATGACAAAAGAATTACAAAAAGCAGAAATAACCCAAGAGCCCCCTGGGACACCATCAAGCATACCAATATACATGTCATAGGAGGGAGAAGAAGGAGAGAAATGAGCAGAAGGAATATTCAAAGAAATAATGACAGAAAACTTCACAAATTTGGGCAAAGACATGAATATGAACCTTTAAGAAGCTCAGCAGACACCAAATAGGATAAATATCAAGAAATGTATGCCCAGACATATAGTGGTCAAATTGTCAAATACAAAAGGCAAAGACAGAGTTCCAAAAGCTGCAAAAGAAAAAGCAATATGTTATGTACAAGAGTGTCCCAATGAGATTGAGTTCAGATTTCTCATCAGCAATCAGGAAAACAAGAAGGCAATGGGCTGAAATTCTTAAAGTGCTGAGAGAAAACAATTATCAATAAAGAATTTTATATCCATCAAGATGTCATAAATGAGGGAGAGATTAAGACACTCCCAGATAAAAGCTAAGAGCACCCTTTCTTGATACAAAAACTTAGAACACTAGAAATCTAGAAAGACAGAAATGTCTTTAACATGATAAAGGACATATATGAAAAAACCTATAGCTAACATCATACTTAATGGTGAAAGACTGAAATCTTTCCCTCTAAGATGCCCACTGTCACCACTGTTATTCAATATGTTCCTGGAAGTTCTAGTCAGAGCAGTTAGGCAAGTGAAAAGAAATAAAAGGCATTCAAACTGGAAAGGAAGAAGTAAAACTTCCTCTAATTGCTTATGATGTGATCCTATATACAGAAAATCCTGAAAAATACACAGTAAAGGTATTGGAACTAATAAATGACTTCAGCAATGTGGCAGGGTATTGGATCAAGATGTAAAATCAGTTGTTTCTATACACTAGTAATGAAGAAGAAATCAAGAAAAAAAAATCCATTTTCACTAGCAGAGAAAAGAATCAAATATCTAGGAATAGGTAGCAGACTTGGCCCAGTGGTTAGGGCGTCTGTCTACCACATGGGAGGTCTGCAATTCAAACCCCGGGCCTCCTTGACCCGTGTGGAACTGGCCCATGCACAGTGCTGATGCGCACAAGGAGTGCTGAGCCACGCAGGAGTGTCCCTCTCGTAGGGGAGCCTTTCACACAAGGAGTGCATCCCATAAGGAGAGCTGCCCAGTGCAAAAGAAAGTGCAGCCTGCCCAGGAATGGTGCCGCACACACAGAGAGCTGACACAACAAGATGATGCAGCAAAAAGAAACACAGGTTCCCATGCCACTGACAACAACAGAAGTGACAAAGAAGAAGATGCAGCAAATAGACACAGAGAACAGACAATGGGGGTGGTGGGGGGGAGGGGAGATAAATAAATAAATAAATAAATCTTTTTTAAAAAATACCTTACATTTAAAAAATATATATCTAGGAATAAACCTAAGGACTTGTACACAGAAAACTACAAAATATTGCTAAAAGAAATCAAAGAAGACCTAAATAAATGGAAAAACGTTTCATGTTCATGGATTGGAGGACTCAATATTGTTAAGATGTCATTTCCAACAAAAGCAATTTAAAGATTCAACATAATCCCAATAAAAATTCCAACAGCCTTCTTTTCAGAAGTGGAAAAACCAATCATCAAATTTATATGGAAGGGTAAATGACACCAGATTGCCAAAGTCATCTTGAAAAAGAATGAAGTTGCAAGTTTACACTTTCTGATCTTAGAACTTACTACAAAGCCAGAGTAATCAAAACAGTATGGCACTGTTACAAGAAAAGACATATAGACAAATGGAGTTGAATTGAAACTTGAGAAATAAACCCTCATATTTATAGCCAACTGATTTCGGCAAGGGTCTAAGTCCATCCAATTGGAAAAGAGTACTCTCTTCAATGAATATTGCTGGTAAAACTGGATACCTATTTGAAAAGAATGAAAGTGGATCCTTACCTCACATGATGTATAAAAATCAACCCAGAACGGATCAAAGACCTAAATATAACAACCAGAATTATAAAAATATCCTAGAAGAAAACATAGGAAACCAACTTCATGCTAGGCAACAGTTTTAGACTTTACCCTCGAAGTATAAGAAACAAAAGAAAAAGTACATAAGTGAGGTCTCATCAAAGTTAAAACCTTTTGTGCATCCTCGAACTTTATTGTGAAAGTAAAACAACCACCTACACAAAGGGAGAAAATATTTAGAAACCACATATCTTATAAGGGTTTAGTATCTAGAATATATAAAGAACTCCTACAACTCAACAACAAAAAGACAAATAACCCAATTAAAAAATGGGTAAAAGACTTGAGTAGACAGTTCTTCAAAGAAGACATACAAATAGCCAAAAACACATTGAAAGATGCTTAAAGTCATTAGCCATCAGGAAAATACAAATCTAAACTACAAAGATATACCATTTCACACTCACTAGAATGGCTACTAAAAAATGGAAAAAATTACAAATATTGGAGAAGATGTACAAAAAATAGGAATACTCATTCATTGTGGGTGGGAATGTAAAATGATTGCAACCACTGTGGAAGACAGTTTGGTAGTTCTTCAGAAAGTTAAATATAGAATTACTCTGTGACCTGGTAATTCCACTACTGGTAATACTCCAAAGAATTGAAAGTAAGGACTTCAACAGATATTTGCACAATGATTTTCATTGCAGCATTATTCATGATTGCCAAAAGATGGAAGTCACCCAAGCATCCCTCAATTGATGAACAGATAAACAAAATGTGGTTTGGACATACAATGAAATGTCATTCAGCCATAAAAATGAATGAGATTCTAATAAATGCAGCAGTATGATGAACCTTGAAGACATCCTGTGCAGGAAGGAAATAAGCCAGACATAAAAGGACAAATATTGTATGATGACACTTTTATGAAATAATTAGAATAAGCAAATTAAGAGTCAGTAGAATATGGGTTACTGGGGGCCAAGGTGGGTAGGGAATGTGGAGTTAATGCTTAAATTATAGTTTCTATTTGGGAAGTTGGAAAAGTTTTGGTAATAGATGGTGGTGATGAATGTAATTGACTGAATTGCATTATAATTTGAATGTGGTTAAAAGGGGAAACTGTAGGCCATATGTATATGTTCCTAGAATTTTAAAAAAACACATAGTATTGTGCAACACAAACAGTGAACCCTAAAGTAAACCATGGTCCATAGTTAATAGTATAATTAATAAGATGTTCTTTCATCAGTTGTAACAAATATACAACACTAGTGCAAGGGTGGTATATGAGAACTCTGTATTTTATGCATGATTTGTCTGTAAACCTACAAATTCTCTACTAAAAGAAAAAATAACTTATACATAAACCTTGAAAAATAACAACATATTTTAAAGCGCCTTTAATTTTTGTTTTCAAAATTGTTAACTTTAGAAGAGAAAAAATGAATCTGGTATGACTTGAGTCTTGCTTGCAAAAATTGGCAATTTATACTATCCTCAGAAAACCAGCATGTCTACCCTAGAACTTTTTTTTTTATTTTTAAGTTTATTTCTCTCCCCTTTCCTCCCCCACTCCCTGTTGTTCTCTGTGTCTATTTGCTGCGTCGTCTTCTTTGTCCGCTTTTGTTGTTGTCAGCGGCACGGAAATCTGTGTTTCTTTTTATTGGGTCATCTTGTTGTGTCAGCTCTCCGTGTGTGCGGCACCATTCTTGGGCAGGCTGCACTTTCTTTGCCGCCGGGCGGCTCTCCTTACCGGGCACACTCCTTGCGCGTGGAGCTTCCCTACGCGGGGGACACCCCTGCATGGCATGGCACTCCTTGTGCATGTGGGCCAGCTCCATAAGGGTCAAGGAGGTCCGGGGTTTGAATTGCTGACCTCCCATGTGGTAGACGGATGCCTTAACCACTGGGCCAAGTCCGCTTCCCTACCCTAGAACTTTTTGAAAAGTATTTGGATTTATAAACTTTATCTTCTTGTTTTCCTCAAATGTTTATCTCTTCATAAAAGCCAGTGCAGCAGAGGATTCATTCCTTAATTCAATAGAGTTCTCTTTTTTTAGCTAATTTACAGTGCTTTTTTAATGCTCTCTTGAAAAAACTGTGATCACATCAAAGGGTCACACCCAAGAATTACAAACCAAAACCAATGTGATGGTTTAAAGCTTTATGTACCCCAGAAAAACATGGTCTTAAATCTAATACATTCCAAAGTTGTGAGCCCATTGCAAATATGACCTTCTGATGAGGTTACTTCAGTTAAGGTGTGGCCCACCTCAATTAGGATGGGTCTTAATCTAATAGTAGAGTCCTGAATAAGCAGAATGAAATTCAGGAAGCAAGATGCTGAACATCAGTTGAACCCAGAAGAGAAGGGAGAGAGCAGAAGATGCCACCATGTATCTTGCCATGCGACAGAGGAGCCAAGGATAGCTGGCAGCTAGTCCCAGAACATCAATCTTTGGGGAGAAAGAATTGCTTTCGTAATGCCTTGACTTGGATTTTCTTTTAACCTCAAAACCATGAGCAAATAAATTCCCATGATATTTGCTTGAGCAGCACAGGAAGCTAAAACAGAAGGAAATCACTTGAAAGTTGGCTTGACGGGTCAGGATGATAATCCCTCCTGTGGTGTGGTTCCTTAAATTCTCTTTCAAGGGACTGGCACATCTGCAAGGGCCTGACTATCAGAGTCTTAGTAAATGACACTGGAAACACAGTGCATTGAAAATAAGCAGTGTTCTCTTTGGCCAATCATCAAATTCTGAAAGTTATAACAGGTAGCTGCAAGTTCAAGACAAACCTCCAGTGAGTATCTAATTATGGTTGGGAACATAATTAATTTTCAGAAAGTAATAATAATTATATCAAAAAGGAGTAACCTGCTTTCCAATTACAGTACTTCATCCTAGATCCTACACATAGGCAGTGACTATACTTGTGTCATGAACAGATTGTGTCATCAAGACTACAAAAATATTCTACTTATCTTCAGGAAGTCTTTTTATTTTCAGAAAATAAAATATGCAGAGAATACCTTATAAAGCTATGGTTTACTTGTCAAAAAAGAATGCAGAGAAGCTCACAGACTAATAGCTCTGGTAACTAAAGGAAGGCCGAAAAGAAGACATGTGTAAGTTGGGGAGAGTTACCTTCTATAACAGTTTTTCAGCTTTATATTTGATGGTGTTATCTAAAGAATTTTTATTTGTAAATGGAAAATGGAAAACAGTATCTGAAAGCTCCCAGATGCTACTAAAACACTGGAGGCAGAGAAAACTACAAACAATAAAACAAAATTTTATAAGACCTGACTCATTAGGTAATTAGGTCAACAGATGGCAAATGTGACTCTGAAAAGGGAAACCTAAAATAATTTAGGCAGGAGTAAGAGAGCGATCTGGAGAATAACTGTGGAAACCTAACATGAAATGAGGTGGCAGCATTCTATTCCTTTTATGCTGTTCTGTTACACATGTGGATAAACAGGAAGGGAGCAGAGGAGGGCGGGAACTCGGAGCTCAGAAAGCTTGGAGAAATCCGAAAGAAGGATGAGCAACAATTTGGATAAAGGGATGGATCATTTGAAGGATCAGATCCTGAAATAGGAAATAATTCTCTGAAGGGTATTATTGGGATGATTAGGACAAGTTGAAAAATTGTATTGATTAAATAATAGTCTTGCGTTGCGGTTAAATTTCTTGAATTTTAAAAATTACAGTGTAGTTTTTATGCAAATATCTATGTTCATAGAAATATTCACCAAGGTATTTATCTGGAAAGTGCATATGTCTGCAATTTATTCTCAAATGGTTCTGAAAGAGTAATTATATATTTTAATTATATAGCACATACCTAATTATATATGTATTTATGTACAGATTGTGTTTGTGTGTGTATATCAAGAGGGAAAGAAGAATAAAGCAAAAATGGGGCAAAATCTCAACCAAAGGTGCAGCTGAGTAAGACACATGTGAGTTTTTTAAATAACCTTTCCATAAGTCTGAAGCTAATTTGAAAATAGAGAAATAATTAAAATTAGGAAAAGGGCATTAAAGTATTCTTCAAGAAAGAGGAAACATAGGACTACATGGAAAATCTTTTAACCTCACAAGAAATCAAAGAAAGGCAAATTAAAATAATTAGACACCATTTTCACAAGTTGAATTTTAAAAAATGAACAATACCTAAAGCTGATTAGGTTTTAGGTATTGGTTTTAGGCAATAATTTGACAATATGCATGAAGAGATAAAAAATTATTACATTTTTCCTAGGACTTGTGTGTCTAATAATCTAAAGAAAATCTAAAATATAGGAAAAGCTGATTTGTTCATTCTCTGCAGCATATTTATAGTAACAGACTTTTACAAACAAACTAAATGTACAAAAAATGGGGATAAAAAAGAGTCTTTTCAACTTCCTCAAAAATAAAGCCCAAAGAATTTAATTAATTTGCCCCAAATTATACAGATTTTTAAGTGAAAAGTATCTGGACTTGAATGGCCTCTCATCTTCTAACTCCAGATATTATCAATTAGATATGCTTCCCTCTCTAACCACTAAAAAGATGTTGGCAGAGGATGTGATATTATTACAAGGGATCCTTCTTATCGTTTTCTTCCAGTCGCTAAGGGTCAATTAAATCAGAGAAACCATTTTAAGATGTTTTATGAGTTGGGTAAAATTCATGGCTCTGACTGAATAATCTAAGTTTTCTTGGAATATGTTCATATTATTTCCCTGCTTAAAATCCTTCAGTCATTCTGATATGGGCTGTCAGCAGGGGGCTATGTGTTTCTTCATAGATAACCTGGGCTGTGTGTGTAAGCTAAATGTGTTAATTCAAGCTTACCTGGGATGTGGAAAATATGTGTTTATTCAAGCTTACCTGGAATGTGTGGGGGGATGTGTTAATTCAAGCTTACTGAGAGAGTGTGTGTTAATTCAAGACCTATCTGATACTCAGATAAAGCACTTGAAACTCTAGGAAACTAACAAAAAGTCCTTTGGCATATAAGCACCATTAGACTCCTCACTCCTACATCCTCTGTATAAAAGAAACCCAAAGATCCTATTCAGGGCTCAGGTTTTTTGAATAGGAGGCCCACTCAAGCCTGGCTGGTCTTTAATAAAGTTTCCTTCCCAAGAATAGTACTGAGTCCTGGCCTTCCATACATGATCATTGAATCTCTTTGCTTCCACAACATTTCCTGGGGGTGTGTCCAGGATTGCAATGAAGGCCAGAGATGGCAGCACTTTGCTGCCCCTTTCAGATCTCTGAGGAAGCTGGGAGGGCTCAGGTGAACCCCAAATCTGGACACTCCTGGACTCCTTTCAGTCCAGAAAAAGGATGTGGGCTTTGCCGGAGTCCTCCCGGGGACAACTGGATGCACCAAAAGGTCTAAAAGGAAATTCTGGGAACAAAAAAATTCCACCCATCAAACAGGTAAGGGGCATAGTGTCAGAAAAACCTGACTTTAAATGTTAGAAGGGGAGCCAGATCAGCTCCCAAAGAGAAGGCCCCAGTACCTCCAAATGTTCAGAGGGAAGCTGTCTTCTCCAGGTCTGAAAGAAAAGAAAAATCCTGATATTTAAGTTTAGCTAACTACGGGTTAGCATCTGGTTCTGTTTCTGCCTTAACCAAGATAGTGAAGGTTTGATTTTAGTGGAAAAAGACATTGATGGGTTTAAGTCCTAATGCATCCTAAAAAATTGGTCTGGATTTGGAAAATCTTGGTTAAAGAAAAATGATTGGTTTTTGTAATACAGCTTGGTTCTGAATATGAGTTAAACAGTGGAAAGGTTTAGCCAGAAATAAGTCTTTGTTTTGGTGCTGGATTGCAAATGAGCTTGTTTTGTAAACAGTAAGGGTAGGCAAAAAGTCCTGTTAAAAGTTTGGTGTTAGAAGTTCCCCCTCCCTAAGGTTGCAATAATTAACAAGCTGTAGGTCAAAATGGCCATACTGGAAAAATGCAAACTATGAGTCAAATCGATGGGCTTTGTGTTTCTGTCTGTGTTTATTCAATGCCAGTGTATATTTTCATACCTCCAGATAGTAGTATTAAATTGTGAGAAATAGTGAACTTTGGTTAAGCTGGAGCCCCTCCCTTGCCATCGGCAAAGGAGTGAAATAATTTATAGTTTATAAAGCAAACTGCAAAGCTGGAACATGCACATGCTCTGCTCTCTTGCTCTAAACCCATACCTTCCATTTGTACGCCACTCTCACTGTTTGCTGGCACTGCATCTGTGCCACGTGCCCATGCTTGAAGAATCTGGCCCCAGTTAGGATGGCTTGAATCATGGCCCTGCCAAGACAGAGGTTCCCCTGGGAGAGAGCCAGGCCCTGCAAAGCTTCTTCAAGCCATTTTAGCAGCCATTCTTTGGGCTTGCCAGCTATTGCATTCTCTCACCCTCTCCCTTAGGGGGGTGCATGGCAATGGTAGAGAGTTGAGGGCTTACCCCTCCCAGCGGGTCCATGCTTTTGCAAGCAGCACTCCTATCTGGCCAGAATAAGGTTCATAGCCTAATACCTGAGAAAATGAAGTAGGAAGGCACGGGGCAGAGCCAAAATGAATACAGTGGAAGTTCCTTTCCCCAGGGTGATCACAGGCCAGGATACCTTTGCATAATTTACCTTTACCCATGTTTTATCTTTCTACTTCTTGTTACTAAATTTCTCTTTGCAGGTTTGTGTCAGAATGCTCTAAAATGTTTTTAAACTGTGGAAATAAAATGCCTTTGTCTAACAAGGAAGCTATTGCCTCAGGCCCCAAAGTCTGTTAGCTAGAACAATTAACTCCTAATCACTTAATGGCCTTTTTAATGGCTGGTTTAACTGGGAAACTATCAAACAATAAAGTCATAAAATTAAAACTGCAAAGAAAAAACAAAAAACACAATTTGGCTTGGCCTCTTCACGTTAAAGTTTAGTCAGCCTGTCTCCCAAGTCTAAAACTGCCCTGAAAATGCAAAGGAATAAAATTCTTTTGTTTTAATCTGTGCTTAATTTTGTGTTCAACTTAAAATCTGTTTAACTTTGTCAGTTTTCTTGTGCCTAGAATTAGAGTTCACCTGTTACAAGTTGGAATATAATAAAAGGTAACCTGGAAATGAATCTTTGAATGCCAATACTGTCTTGCTGGTAAATTTAGTGCATAATTCATGAGTGAAATTTATTTAATTGCTGAAAAAGGCAGAAAAACTGCACAGATTTATTATTAGTAAAATTATTTTAATTGCATAATTAATAAAAAAAGGTACTCAAGTTAATTTTAAGTAAAAACTTTCTAGAAACTAAAACTAAAGATCATTGTATAAGTACCTCTATATGGATATATAAAAATTTATAACTGAAATTATTACAGTGCAGTAAATATAGCCTAAATTTCAGCTATTGTAATAGTAATCTTAAACCAATTTACCTTTATTTATGGCTGCTTCAAGTTTATCTAGTGCTTACTATAATAATAGTAATTATAACTTAAACTTATTTTTAATTATGGTTATTTTATAACTAA
The DNA here is from genome assembly GCF_030445035.2 of Dasypus novemcinctus. Lineage (NCBI taxonomy): Eukaryota > Metazoa > Chordata > Mammalia > Cingulata > Dasypodidae > Dasypus > Dasypus novemcinctus. The sequence goes on from NC_080687.1 coordinate 60,023,828, forward strand.
TTTCACCTACCCCTAGACTTCAACTACTGTGATGGTAATTATAAACTGAGTTTGTCTTTGCTTACAGTTACTGCAAGTATAAAACAAAAAATTGCATCATAGCATTGGAAACATATTGGTTATAAGCCATTAATTTTAAAAAGCCCACAAAGGGGGGAAACCGCAAACCCATAGTCTGGAATAGTCAGTAAAAGAGAACCTTTAGGGAAATCTTTTTTGGTTTGGAAAATACCAGGTTAAAAAGTTAACATTATAGTATTAAATCTTTAAAATAATTTTAAAAACTATAAATTAGTGTTTAATAAAATTTAGTTTTTTAAAAAATGTAAATCTTCCCTCTCCTAAATGCATAAAATAAAATCCATCAGTTGTCAAATTATAATTTAAGGTAAATTAACCAGTCTATGTAATTGTGCTTAAGTATAAAAAAATTTTGAGAACATCTTCCAAATTAAAGCATTTAAATGGCTACTTCTAAAAAGCTATTAATTAAAATCTAAATTGGTATTAATGGAAAAAAATAACTTCATAACAATAAAACGTGTCTGAAAGTCACCTCAAATGTGTATATTCAAGTGGTGGCAGTAAAAAGTTACCTTGATTCCATTGGGAATCTTCAGTTTTCATTTTAAAAACAAAAAAAGTTATTTTTTTCTCTACTGCTAAAATAAAATACCTGTGTAATTAACGTCTTCATGGTAGAAGTGTAAAAGTAAAAGCAAGATACTGAAAGTTCATTTAATATATAGCACATTGCATTAAAAGTGTTTAAAAGACGTATAAAAATCAAGAGATAAACTTCAACAGGAGGCCCAAGCCCGGCCGGTCATTGATAAATTTTCCTTCCCAAGAATATCACTGAGTCCTTCCATATGCGATCACTGAATCTCTCTGCTTCCACAATAGTTCCTCCTGAACAGAATAAGTTCATAGCCTAATAAACAAGACCCTTTATGATCTGACTCCTCTGCTCCCTACCTTCTCCTCCTCTCTTCCACTCACCCTTTTCCTCAACGATCCTGCATTACTAGAAGTTAGCATCCATGAGGTGCCTTACCCAGTTTTCAAACTCCATGCCTTGGTACGTGCCGCTCTTTTCGCCTGAAAGTTTCTTCCTTTCTGTCTCTGTATGTAAGTGTGTAACTATTAGTCTTTCAAGTGTCCCTTCTTCCAGGCTCTGAGTGGGCTTTGTGGGGCCTGGAGCAAAAGGAAAATGTAGGACCCCTTGTTCAAATTCAGAAAAAAAGGTCTCATTGAAGCTTTCACAGAAAGCTTTTTTCTATCTTTAGCCATAGCTGTCTCAGCTCAGCATGTTGTTTTTACTTGGGCATTTGCGGTCTTATTTCAGAAGTCCTTCCCTATCCTGATGTCATAAGATAATTCTCTTATATTTCTTGTAAAATACTTAATTTTTTGCCTAGATGCTGTTTCTAAGCTATTTTCCTCCTTGGTCTGTTTATGTTCCTGAATTAATTCTACATCTTTGAATTCTATAGTTTCTTGATAAGTATTAACATCTGGTAGTGCTAGTTCTCCCTACTCAGTCTTCTTTTCCAAATGTAATGTATATGATGTTTTCCTTTACTCTTCCCTTAGAATTTTAGGATCAAACTGTTAAGTTCTATGAGAAATCCTGCAAGGATTTTAATAGCAATTCCATTCAGTTTACGAAGTAATTTGTGGAGAATTGACATACTTAAGACACTGAATCTTCCAAACCGTGGAGAGGATGGATGTCCCTGGTTATTCAGGTCCTCAGTTCCATTCTTCAGTAAGTTTTGTGATTTTCTCCATAAAGGTCTTGTACATATTTGTTACATTCATTACGAGGTATTTTGTAGTATTTGATCCTATTGTGAATACGATCTTGTATTTTATTTTCTAATTTTTATTTCTGTACTATAAGAATATCATGATTGCTGATATATAAGAATGCTAGTGGTATTATTAATCTTAAACCCAGCAACTTTGCTCAATTTTTACATTTAGTTTTATTAATTAGTTAGGAAATTAGTTTGAATGTTAAATGTAGATAATCATCTCAGGCAAATAATGGTGGTTTGGACTCTTCCCTTTCAGTTATATTTCTCATTTCTTTATCTTCTCTCATTGCCTTTGCCATGATCACCAATTCAATTTGAATAAGAGTTACCATAGTGGGCATATGAATTTTGTACCTGTATTTAATAACAGTGCTGAAAAGTCTCAACCTTAATTGTGATGTTTGCTCTCATTTGTAGTAGCTAGGTGAAAGAAGTTTCTGTTTGTTTCTAGTTTTCCTAAGCATTTTCTGCTTTAATCTGAGTGCATGTAGAATTTTATCAAATATTCTTTAGCGTCTATTAATACAATAATTAACTTTTTCTGTTAAGCTATTAATGAGGTGGATTACTTTGAATTTTTAATGTTGAACTACCTGTACAATACTGCTGTACACCCTGTCTGAGCTTGATGCTTTTGTCTTTTGGTAATTGCTTGGCTAATATTTTATTTAGAATTTTGGCATTAATGTCCATCAGTGAGAGTGTCTATATATATATACATTTCCAATGTGAAGTAAATTGTCTGCAAAGACAGTATGGTAGTCAGCTTCTAAGGTGGTCTCAGTGGTTGCCACCTGCAGGTATTCATGCCCTTGGGTGATAGCCTTCCCTTGAATGTGGATATAGTGACTTACTTCTGAGGCATAAAATATGGTAGAAGCAATGGGTGGGAAATTCTTTCTCTTTCTATTTTGGAAAATGTATTTATTTTACCTTCATCCTTGATTGAGCTTTAGCTGGGTTGTAAAATTCTGGGTAGATAAATATTTTTCCTAAGAACTTTAAAGATATAACTATTTTTTCTGTTATCTACTGCTGGTGATAAAACTTCTTCTCAGTCTAACTGTAGTCAATTCTATCTTTCCTCTCTGATTTTAAGATTATTTCTGATTTTTGCAGCTTTCTTGTAATGTGTCTAGCTGCACTTTTATTATATTTATCTGGAATACACTTTCAGTCTGAGAACCCATGTTTTTCAACACCTCTTTAAATTCTCAGTTATTATCTCTCTGAATGTTATTTCTCCAACATTTCCTTTATTTTCTTCTTTTGGGGAAGGGAATATATACATATGCTTTAGATGATCTTTTATATGATTTTCTCTTAGTCTCTCTGCTATATCTATTCCCTAGTATTGTCTCCCAATTCACTCATTGCTTTGATTATTCAATTATGCAATATAATGAGTTTTTAAAACCATCTTAAAATTTTATTTCTGAATAATTTCCCCTATGCCTCCTTTGTAACAATGCTATCCTTTTGTGAACCTCTTTGAGAACGCTAAACATGTTTACTTTAAAATCTTTTTAACATGACACTTTCATTTTTATTTTGTCTAAAATAATTTCATTTCATTTCTTTGGTTGGAAAAGTCATTTTTTACTTTCTTGGTGTTAATTTTCTCTGTGTGTTCTTGAATTTCAATTCATAGATTCACCTCCAGTTGGTACTACTTTTCTTTGTCTCTCTATCTTCTCTCTACTTAGAAGTTTTGTGGTCGTCTCAGTCCATTTCCTAAGGTCCATAGTCCAAAACCAGATCTCCTGGTGATTCAGGGCCCTGATTCCACTGTGATTTAGAAATAGTAGAGTCCAAGGACATGTTGGTTACTCATGGAAGTTGAGACTACCCTTCTGAGTCTCTAGGCAATCAAACGTGCAGACTGTAGCTTTGGGCAGCACCTGGCGACAGGGTCTCTGCCTCTCTTTCCACTCCTTCTGCGTCCCTGGGAACTAGGGATGATTATCCTATTTTTCTCTCCCTTATCTATGTGCTCAGATGTGAGGATTGTGAATTGCTTAAAGTGTGAACTTTGAAGGTCATTTTGATGAGAAGTCTATCCTCTTTTGTTACCTGCTAAAACAAACAAACAAAAACAACCCTAAGCAGTGCATCACAAATCCACTCAATGGGTGATGTGTCTGCAGGTTACAGCACCAGTAAAACCTTAGCCCTTCTTGCACTTTACACTATTTAATCAGCATACCCTACCGCTGTTCAAAGAAGCAGAGGAAGCGGCTGTGGTTTCAAACTTCTCCCTCTTAATAAAAACAAAACTGTAGATTACAGAAAACATCTTTTCGCCAAAAGAAAGAGGTATAAAAAGACAGATTAAAATGTTCCCATTCACTCAAGTATGGTGATCTGATGTCCTATAGCAATTTGGAAGTGTGAGTGCACAGAGGAGTGGTCGTAGTTTGCCTCTCTGCTATTGCCTCCTAGAAATAGTAGCCTCCTGCCTCTTCTTTCCACATATTGGTCATCTGCTAGGGGCAGCGGATAAAAATGAGGCTTTGGCTTACAAAAAAAAACTGCTGTTTAATATGAGTTGTAATGGATTTTGAAAACTAGGATAGATGATACTTTAAAAATAAACAGCTCAGAATCATACTTATGTTTTTTTTCCCCCTTTTTTGGCAGACTGGAATGGAGAAGATGAGAGGGTTTACATTTGGACTTGTTTAAAATTTGACAAAGCTGTTCTTTTAAATTTACCATCTGTTACTTCAGTACTTCAGAGTGGCTATGGTAACCGTTCAAGGATACCAGACAGAACCATGGTATAATTGGGTATGGCTTGACCCCTACTGTGTCTTTCTCGTGGAGGGAAACCAACTCATTGTGAGTCTTGTCACATTTCAAGAGAGTTTCCCTGCGAACATCTTAGCCCTCCTGTAAGTGCACAGCAGAGATAAGAATTAGTTATAGATATTCTTGTGTGTCATTTGAATTACAAGGTGCTAATCCTGGGAAAAGAATTCTAACATCTTCCTAAGTTGGAACTCCACATATACTACAGTGTTTCTAGATTTTTTTTACAGATCATAAATAATATCAAGGATATGTTTAAACCAAGCAATTAGTCTTTATTTAAGAAAGAAGGATCTGTACTGCTGATTTTTAGATTTCATCCTTCTCCTAGAGATTCTTGTATTTGGGTTAAAGACATTACTAGAAATACATTGTTGAAATGGTATTGATCTGGTAATTTTGAAACTGGGTATGTGAATTGTCAGATAAAGCAAAGGAGTATTAATTTTGCATCACTGAAATTGGTATTAATGTCTGGGAAGAAAAGAGATACATACATTAAGAGCAGTAAGTTTAACTTTGTAGTCCTGCAAAGAATTGAACTGCAATATCAGCATGAACACATTCATCTTTTTTAGAAAAGAAAAATACTTATTTTTAGCATTATCCACTAAAATGCCTAGAGGCATTGACCAACCCTATTGCAATAAGTTCCAGGGTGAGTACATTGATTGTGTTCTTTAAATATCATTTTCCACTAAAAGAAACCAGTGTTCTTGAAAAAAAAAAGGGGGGGGGGGGGTAAGGGGGCTGATTTCAAGTCTAAAGTAAGAAATGTATTAGATGAGCCAGAAACTTCTTATCAAAGACTAGTAGGATTATGTCAAAGGACTCAGGAGCCAACTTGAATAAGATCCCACTGTCCAGGGTTGAAACAATTTACGTATCAATAAGAATAATAACTGCAATGGATTGAAACACATTAGATATTTTGAAATCCATTTGTTTAATAAGGTATTTAAATACATTGGTAACCTTCAGAGAATAAACATTAGCATTATTTTGAAAATGTAAATAAAGGACAAAGAACTTATTCTGCCTTTTACAAATTTGGGATAACCAAATATTTGATGGGAGAAAGTATCTTTTTAATATAAGTATTCTGACTAATAAGTGAAGAAGGAATAATAGAATTAGAATACCACAGTTTGTAACCCCTAATAAATTACAAACGTCACAAAATGAGTCAGACATTATACACCTCTTGATGAAAGTCTATAACATATTTAGTCTTAAAATACACACACACGATGAATACCAAGTCTGAATTTGATCAAATTTCAAGGTATGAGTACTAATTTGCAGAAATACAAAAGCTTAGGAACATGTCTTAAAACAATGCAACAAATCCAAACTACAAGAAACTTGGCGGGACAAGTGACCCAGCTTCTTCAACAACAACAACAAAATTGCAAGTGGAAAAAAGAGTTGGAGGGGGATCCTATGGATTAAAAGAGACAAGAGCATACTAACCAATTGCAGTGTTTACAGCTTATTTGAATCATGATATACAAGCTTAAAAAGTGAGAGAACATTTATAGCAGCATGTGGAAAGTGTGAACACTGACTCCATTATTGAAGCAATCAAGAAATTGTAGCTGATTTAGGGAATCTGTAATGTTATTGTGTCTTGTTTTAAAAATGTAAATGTAACATAGTAAGCATATTCTATTAACCAACATTGAACTAGTCTCCTAAGGACAGGGAGCAAGAGAGGGTCTGGTAGGTATCAAAAGTGGAGGAGGGAAAGGAAGTTTTGTTACTTCCTTAAGCCAGAGTAGATTTAAAGCATATTTCTAATTTGTCTTTAATTCACCCTGAAGCATGAATATGAGCAGTTTAACAAATGAATTGATGACTGAAGGCACACGGATAGTGGAAAAGTTTCTAATTCATGAAAGTGTATTGAAACCATGCCATATTAGAATTAAGCATATTCACACATATTGGAATTGGTAGAAGGGAAATCTCAATACCCTATGAAAGAGTTAAATGAACGTATGTGCCTGTATTTTCTAATTTTGTGTTTATTAAAATTTGGTAAAACCCTCTCTTAGATTTTTTTCCTTTCTCTCCCTAAACTAGCTAGAAGGCAACTCTAAGAGCACAAAATAATAAAGAAAAAAGAATCTTTGACATTTGAATATTTTGATGCTTATATATTTTAATTTTTCTTTCTGAATATGTATTTCCTTTACCGTATCAAAGCATCATGGAATTAAGTTCTTCAACTGTATATTCCTATAGTAGTTCTTGAATGATTTTGCCTCTGCTTAACAGTGTTGAAAATTTTCCTATGTATGACAACTCTGAAAAGATGAGGTGCTAGATTCAGAAATACATGAATTCAAAGTACCTGGAACACAATTGGTGCCCAGTGAGGTGGAAGTTATTAGTAGTGTTGGAAAAAAAATTTTTTTATTAGGAATTTAAAAATAGACTTTGATTTTCTCTATTTTTCTGCCTGTCAAAGAAAGTCTGCATCAGTGAGCTCAGTTTCCACCTCTTTCCATCTCCTAAAGGGTACACATTGTTTTGTGCTAAAATTAAGTCTAAATGAATCTACTAGGCCAGAGGTTTACAAGTAAAGTTTTTGTGGGAATGGAGATGGAAAGTAGGGAGGATGAGAGAAGTAGAAGAGAAAAGGGGATTTTAATAAAAGTGGTTGTGGAATACGTATTTGGATCACCTTGAATTCCTTTTGAAAGCCAATAGTAAAAGAATTAATTTTTAAAAAATTAATTTCAAGAGGTGAACTATGTTGCTTGAATGTTGAACTGTTCTAGGGGTGAACTCTAAGTCTCTGGATTTACAAGGCTTACATTTATAATTAATAGAAATACATGGGAGGAGTAGGGGTGGGGTGAGGATTGGGGTATATGGTGAACCTCATATTTTTTAATATAGCATTTTGTATGATCTATGTGTCTTTAAAAAAACACAAAACACTGTGAAGTACTGTATATTCTACCCACAAATGTACAGTGAAAGTATGGAAAAATGTAAAACTGAGAAAGGGCACCACTACAGTTATAGACCAATAAGTTCTGCTTCCACAAGCATATTCAAAATAAATTGGTAAGATTTGGAAAAGAACATGCCTTTAAAAGATTAAGATGAAATCATAATCTAAACTATTTTTACAATAGTAATGAATATAGTAAATTAGAGGCATATAATACATGTCAAGGTTAGTAAAATTTTTATTTTCTTCTAGTGTTTAATTCTTGAAAACATCTCATGTTAAATAGGTTCCGAGTTCGTAAATTTAACTAATTCAAAAGTGACACATGCATGGTACCAAAAGTAACTTGTAGAAGAAGAAAGCTATGCAAATGCAAGGTAGGACAGAACTTACTTTGCAAATGAATGGCATAAAATTGAGTCAGAGTAAACCACAAGTTAAGTAGGAGTGAGCAATGTGTCACTGTAATTTTAAAAGTTAATAAAATACTGAATTATCTAAATAAGAGAATGGCATGTGAAGCTTAGTCTGTCACTTGTACTCTATTCTGGACAGAACATATTTAGAGTATTGTATTCATTTTAGGGCCTCCCATGTGGTGAAAGAGACTCCATCGTGCTGAATTCCAAACCTGGCTTTGCCGCTGACAAACTGGGTATGCAGGGAACTACCCAGGACCTCAGATCCCCAACTCTCTTAATTTCCAGAGCCTGTAAATTGAGAGCATCAGGCCAAAATTATACTCAAAGGACAAGACAGATCTAAAACCACGTGTTCAATAGGAAAAGACAATTTTTAAAAGACTAAAGGATCTAATCTCAATATCTTTGTAGGCAAAGATATATTTTATAGGAGATGGTGAGCCACTATCCACAGATTAGCTATCACAGGCCTGTGTCAGGGGCCCTAGCTCATAGGGCTCTGTGGTTGAGCTATAAGGTTTTCCCTCACCTTTGAGTGAGCACATGGCAGAGAGGCTCCACTTCACAACCTCTCTTGCAGTTAGGCAGGGCCAGTGGCACGTGAGTGGAAGGAATGAGTGCCGCTTCTGCTTCACATCCTTTCTTTTCTTCCTTCCTGAGGCTAGCATACCACTTATGGTGCTGGCGAGCCAGCTTTGACCTAAGATAATAGAGGATGCCATGGCAACAATATGCTTGGGACAATTTCTTAGAATAGAATATATTTCTGTTCTGCTATGTGAGAGAGAAAAAGTTTTCTATCTTGTTTGGACCAGTGTATTTTGATGTTTCTTTGTTACAGCAGCTTAGTTGTGCCCTTAAAAATGATAGAAACGGGTCCTGGAAATAGGGTGTTACCAAACAAACACCTAAACCACATGGTATTTTGGCTAAGTGGTTGTACATAAAAAAGGAGGAAATTTGTTGACTATTTTTATGCCATGGCAAAAATTTGGCAAGTTTGCTGCTTCTCTTCATTAGGGAGCCCATAGTTCTAGGGTAGTAGAGAAGCCAGGTATACGAGGTATCGAAGGCAAGGACACGAGAATTCTGAGAAGGAAGTTAATTTATTTTGACTGGCCGTACTCGGTGGACCCCTGTCCTAATAAAAACCGAGCCCCGAATAGAATTTTGCGTTTTCTTTTATACAGAAAAGATATAAGGGTGGGGAATTAAATGGTGCTTTTATGAAAGAAAATGACTTTCTTTGTTAGTTAAGTGTTAGAGTACTAGATAGGTTTTGAATTAAAGTACTCCCCACATTTCAGGTGAGCTTGAATTAGCATATTTTGCACATTTCAGGTGAGTTTGAATTAGCATATTTTCCACATTGCAGGTGAGCTAGAATTAAAATCTCCCCCACATTACATCTGGATGCAATTCTGAATACACATTTAGTCTTACATCATTTCTGAAAATTCAAAGATTGTAGGGCTTATATTACTTATTTGGAATTCTAGAAACTGGGTACACTTGGATAGAGAATTAGACAATTTTGAATTTATTCATAGGCTATATTACTAGGAGAAGAGATTGCAAAACAAACAAACAGAATATTCATATCTGTTGGCTATTCCTTATCACATTTAACGAGATAGTATGAGAAAGATGAAATATAAGGCAGAAATTAGCTGGTTTGCAAGCATAGATGCTTGGACATAGAGACCTGCTCTGTCTAAGGCCTATAATCTACACCGACTTTGGTTTCACTAATGGGGGCATAATGGCTAGAAAAACCAACAGCCACTTTGCCACAAAGAACAGATTTCAAAGTCTCTCAGGACTTCACCAGGGCCTCCCAATTAAGTATTATTCCTCAGACAATGGGAATCAACTCAGCTGCAAAGATCTTTTCATTGAGGGAGAAAGGGAGGATGGGCTTAATACAGAGGCCAGTATGTAAAAGAGGTGAATCTATAAACTGGAGAATTATGACCACTGAGAGCTTTGTTCAGATTAATTCACATGCCACTAACCAGAAGCAAATAGGTTGGAAACCTAACTTTTTTGAGAAAATTGTACTGCTGAAAAATAAAACTTAAAAAAAAAATATCACAGAAGCCCGTGAGATTTGCCACTCCCCCACCCCCATCCTAAGCAACTTCCTGGGCCCCAAACCCACCCCAGCAGGTAGCAGGCCATAAAAGCTTTACAGCCCCAAGGAGGCCAGACTCCTCCATGCCCACTTCAAAAAGGCCCAGGAAGATAGTGGAGAAGGGAGTCCTTCCTACAGAGCAGAACGGGGGCAAACCAAAGGGGACCTTTCACAATTGCTTCCTAGCAAAATGTGTTAACTGCTGCAGACCACTGATTGCCATACATTTCCCACTCTTCCCTTTTCTGACCTGGAGTTTTTATTGTAACTCCACTGTCCCTAAACCACAGTTGTTCATTGAATATGTGGAGGAACAGATAAGTGATCTTTTCAGTTTATAGGTCCCTGGGCTGGAAGGAGTCATATCAGGGCCTGATTGACAGAGGCACTGAGAATCAACTGGAATTCCTAGCCTTTTTGCCAGGTGAGTACCTGAATGGGACCTGGAGATATCTGACTTGAGGAGTTTTCTATGTGAGGGAAAAAAGGTACACATGGACCTTTGAGCAGGTGGACAGAGGAAAAGCTTTGTGATAGAGCCTGCTCTTTGTCCCCAGTAGCCGTTCATCTTCTTCCTTTAGTAATAAAAACCCCTCCAAATTTAATTGGAACTCATGGTTAAGACTACATTTCCCATCTTCCTGTGCAGCTACACCCGACCATGTATCCCAAGTTCTGCCAAATAGGATGTGAGTGGAAGTTTTGTGTGCAAATTCTGTGTCACATTCTTAACAAAGGAAGATGGCTGCCTTTCATTCTCCTGTGCTGGAAAGGGGATGAAGTGCCAGTGAGTCTGCTTTGAACGTGAAGTGAAAGCAGCTTCCTAAGGGATGGTGGAACAAGATAGAAGGAGCTTAGTTCCCTGGATGACGTCAGAAAGGAACCAGAGCTGGTTCCTTTCCTGGTCCACCACCTAACTCCAAGCTATTCTTGGAAAGAGAAATTTATCTTTTTTTAAAAGCTGTGCTATTTTGGATCTCTTTATTACAGCATCTTAGCCTATTTTCTAACTAATACATTATTATTTGACAATGTTTACATGCCCAACAACAATGACATGGAGTAGAAATTTTAATACTAACTCCACAATTAAATTTACTAACAAACTTATATTTTAAAGTAGTTTTAGATATATAGTAAAGATCCTACAGAGTTCCCTTATATACCATACCCAGTTTACCCTATAATTATTATCTCACATTGGTATGTGTGACTTTAGGCAAATCAGCTTAACTCTTTTTTCTTTTTTTTGGTCTTTATTTTTTTAATGTTACATTTAAAAAGTATTAGGTCCCCATATACCCCCCACCCCCCTCATCCCACTCCTCCCCTCGTAACAACAATCTCCTCCATCATCATGAGACATTCATTGCACTTGGTGAATACATCTCTGAGCACCGCTGTACCTCATGGTCAGTGGTCCACACCATAGCCCACACTCTCCCACAGTCCACCCAGTGGGCCATGGGAGGACCTACAATGTCTGGTAACTGTCCCTGCAGCACCACCTGGGACAACTGCAACCCCCAAAAATGCCCCCACATCTCATCTCTTCCTCCCACTCCCTACCCCCAGCAGCCACCATGGCCACTTTCTCCACACCAATGCCACATTTTCTTCGATTACTACTAATCACAATAGTTCATGAATAGAATATCAGTAAGTCCACTTTAATCCATACTCTATTCCTTCATCCTGTGGACCTTAGAATGGTTGTGTCCACTCCACATAAATATATCAAGAGGAGGCTTAGATTTTACATGGATGGTGGATGCAATCCTCCTGCTTTCAGTTGTAGACACTCTTGGATCCCTGGTGTAGTGGTTGACCTTCTTCACCTCCATGTTAGCTGAGTGGGGTAAGCCCAATAAACCAGAATGTAGGAGTTGCAAGTCTGTTGAGGCTCAGGGTCTGGCTATCACATGGTCAGTCCAGAGATTCAGGTCCCCTGAGTATACACTAAAACCCAGCACCAATTACAGTTCCGGTAAAAGTAACAGGAATCAGCTTGCTTAACTCTTAAAGCTAAGTTTCCTCAGCCATAAAATAAGATTTGGATTTAGATGATCTCTAAGGCCCCATTCAGCTTTAGATTTATATGATTACACAGGAACCACAAGTTGTCTTTTAAACCTTTTAATTTATATATGTTAAAAAGAAAAGTATGTATATGAAAAAATTTTGTTTTTACAATTAATGGACCAATTGTTAACTAAAGAATATTCTTATTCTGATTTCCTTCATTTTTACTTAATGTCATTTTTCTGTTCCAGGATCTTATTCAGAATACTGTATCACATTTAGTCCTCATGTCTCCTTGGCATCTTCTTGGCTGTGACAATTTCTCAAAATTTCCTTGTTTTTTAATGACCTTAACAGTTTTGAGGAATGCAGGTTAGGTATTATGTAGAATGTCCCTCGATTTGGATTTCTTGATGATTTCCTCATGATTAGACTGAGGTTATGGGACTTTGGGAGTTAGACCACAGAAGTAGAGGGCCATTCTTAGCACATGATATGATTTATTACTGCTAATGTTAAACTTGATTATCTGGCTGAGGTTATCTTTGTCAGGTTTCTCCAGTATAAAGTGACTTTTTTCCCCCTTTCTGCACTGTGCTGTTTGGAAGGAAGTTACTATGCACAGCCCACACTTTAAAAAGTAGGAAGTTATGCTCCATTCTCAAGGGTAGAATATCTACATAAACGGTTTGGCATTCTTCTACACAGGGACTTTGTATCTTCTCCTCCATTTATTAATTTATTCAATCATTTATTTATACTAGTTTGGACTCAGGGATATTTACTTTAAATTTTGGGTTATAATTCAATATGTTACTTATTTTGTTGTTCCAGATTATTCCAGTTTGTTCACTGGAAGCATTTTCAATTGGGACCCGTGATGCTTTGATGTATCTGCGCTACTGTATGTGTGTGTATGTGTGTGTTTATGACCTTCGTTACTTTCTCCAGGCTCATCTTATATATATCCTGCCCCAATCATTGAATCCACTATTTCTGCAGGGTGCCCTGGTTCCTTTCAGTGGAGAATGGTATTGGAAACCAAGAAATCAATGCTAAGTCTGCTCATTGCTACTGAAGTGTCATTGCTTCTAGGCACTTTCAGCTGACAGAGCAAGGAAATATATATGTGATTCTTAATGCATGTATAGATACATATCTGTAAATATTTCTGTATATAAACATCTGTATCCACAACAAATTAAATATGCATTCATACTGATGTCTCCAACTCTGATCGCTTACCACGTGGGTCATTATAACCTCCTACCCTTTCTTATCTGAACTCTCCCACTCCAACAGAGGGAATCCTGGATCCCATCTACCATATATTTACTTAATTGTTCAATTCTAATATACATAACCCCACAGGAAGCAAGTTTATCAACTAGAGTACAATGCTTATGTACAGTTGCTTTTGCCTTTAGTCTTACAGTCTCTACTCGCTTCCACATTTACTTAGGTTAGTGCCTTTCCCCCTGACTTCCTTCAGTCAGGCTTTTCCTACATTTATAACACATTTAGTCTTTTGTCGCATTCTGTATTCTATCCTGGTATCTCCCTCTCCTGCTCTCCTAAATAAGAGTTTAAATTTAATTTAGTAAGTAATTAAATTTGGCTAATTTAGCCAATTAATTTAATAATTTAATTTTTAATTTAATTTAGTAAGGCTCACTCTTTGTACTGTAGGTTCTACAGGTTTTGACAAATGCATGCATACACCACTACAGTATTATGCAGATTAGTTTTACCACACTAAAAATCCTTGGCTTTCAACTATTCAATTTCCACCCCAAACCCCTGGCAATCACTGGTTTGTTTACCATTTTTATAGTTTTGCCTTTATTCAGAAAATCATATAAATGGAATCATATATGTCATAGTCATTTCAGACTGGCTTTTTTCAATTAGCAACATGCATTTAAGGGAGCAAATGTGGCTCGAGAGGTTGAACTCCCACCTCCCACATGGGAAGTCCCTGGTTTGATTCCTAGTGCCTCCTGAAAAAAAAACAAAAACTAACAACAAACAAAACAAATGAAAAAACCAACTCAGGGAAGCTGATGCAACCTAGTGGTTGAGTGCCGGCTTCTCATACATGGGGTCCTAGGTTCAATCCCCGGCCCTCGATACCTAAAAAAAACACATTTACAGTCCATCGATGACTTTGACTGGATTGATAACTCCTTTTAAACTTCTTTAACAATGAATATTTTCCATTGTATGTATGTATCCACAGTTTGTTTACCCATTTACCTATTGAAGGACATCTTGGTTGCTTCCAGTTTTAGGCAATTAGAAAGAAAGCTACTATATATGTTCCCATGCAGGGTTTTTTTTGTGTGTGTGTACATGAGTTTTTAAATCTGCTGGGTAAATACCTAGGAGCATGATTGCCTGGATCAAATAAGACTATGCTTAGTTTTGCAAAGAAATTGCCAAACTGTCTTCCAAAGTAGATGCACCACTTTGCATTCCTACTAGGAATAAGTGAGAATTCCTATCGCTCTACGTCCTTGTTAGCAATTGGTGGTGTTGTCAGTTGTTTGGATTTTAGTCATTCTTTTTTTTTTTTTTTTTTGAGGACTGACTTTTTATTTAGAGCATCCTCTTGCTGAATGCTGGCCAGCAATAAAATTACTATCAAATTACATTTTATAAATTATCAAGTACTATATATTCATTATATAGAGTGTATACATAGTCAATATTCATATTCAATTAATAAACAATATCAGCACACTAAACATATGATTCATTTTAAGTGAATGCTGTTTCCAGATAAATTTAAAAAACACAAACTATATGGCAACAACTATAATATATGCATCGTTCTTTGAAAGATAGTTTTACAGTCACCCCAAAAACTTAATACTTGAATTCTCAAATGTTACAGGTAGTCAGTTTCTCACTTTAAGTAATTCTTCACTTTTCTGAGGAGGATTTTCTTCTTCATCAGGGTGTTTGGGAGGCTTGCTTTCAGACCAAGAGGTGGGGAATCTGCAGATACTTTGTTACTTGTGTTATCCTGTCCCACTTCACAAAAATAAACAGCAATAGGTCCTTTGACGCTCCGTATATGTACTGTTAGAGTCTTCTCTGGGAGCTGGAACATCCCATCTGGTTTCTGCTGGAGTTTTAACTGCAATAACAATCTGTTCAGGGAGGCTCGAATGCCATGAATATCTTGCAATGCACATATGCTAGTCTTTCATTTTCTTTGTCATCTGTTAATTCACACAACTGATGTGCACAATCTTTAATTAACTCATCCAAAGCGTCTTCCATTGCTGATAAGTCAGGAAGCTCCTTCTGTAGCTTCTTTTGCTGGGGTATTGCTCCAAAATTGCTTAGATCAGATCCTTTCCACCAAATATGATTCTTAGATTTTTTTTTTTCTCCCCACTATGTGGATTCTAAGGCATTCGTGATGTCATATACTCTTGGTTTTCCTGCACCCAGTTTTCTTGCAACCTAGTTTAAGTCAAGAATATCTCCAGGAGCAGATCAGACATGATCCACACATTTTTTATTTAAATAAACCAGTGATATATCAAAACGAGATGTCTTCACTTTGACAGTTCTTCTCCTGGACACATATTGCACATTATCTTCTAAATTAACCCTTAGTGTAGATAGCAGCAGGCTGTCCACATTGATGGGGTCTCCCACCGGCGACACCCCGCCTCTGCCAAGGGCACCTGTAGGCGGGGGAGGCCCTCGCCGCCGCTGCTGACTCACACTGCCCGGCCCCACGGCCCTGGCCCCTCGCACCGCGCGCAGCCGCCTTCTCCCTCAAGCCTCGGGGCCGCGCAACCCGCGGGTGTCCAGGGCTGGTCCCAAACCTCGTCCCCTGTGAGCACACGAGCACACGAGCACACGTGCACCCCCTGCCGCGCAAACCTGAGCAGCGCTGCGGCAGCGCCACCGTTTTCCCCAAGACGACATTTGGTAAGGTAATGATGTTTAGTTTCCTCTTTTATAGTAAAAGGACAGGGCACCATTACTTAACACATGCATTTGAAAATTCCAGTAATATCTTAGGAGCCAACATTCTAAACTCCGCATTTTATTTTATTTTTGAAGATTTATTTATTTTATTTTTCATTTTATTCCCCCCTGGCCCCAGTTTTCTGTTCTCTGTGTCTGTTTGCTGCTCGTCTTCTTTGTCCACCTCTGTTGTTGTCAGTGGCATGGGAATCTGTGCCTCTTTTTGTTGCATCATCTTGCTGTGTCAGCTCTCCGTGTGTGCAGCGCCATTCCTGGGCAGGCTGCACTTTCTTTCGCACTGGGTGGCTCTCCTTACGGGGTGCACTCCTTGCGCGTGGGGTGGCACTCCTTGCGCGTGGGGTGGCACTCCTTGCGCGCATCAGCACTGTGCATAGGACAACTCCACACAGGTCAAGGAGGCCCGGGGTTTGAACCCCCCGACCTCACATGTGGTAGGCGGATGCCCTAACCGCTGGGCCCCAAGTCCGCTTCCCAACTCCGCATTTTAAACAGGAGGGCAAATGCGTGAAAGTGACCTTTCCGAGTTAAGTTAAAGCAGGTCCGTCTGGAAACTGTTGAGTCTATGGATTAGGTGGGACTCTAAAAGCAATTTATTTACACTGTATACCAAAGTAATCAATAAAATTTAGTAATCCAAAGAGACACTAACACCATTGTTAGTTTGCCTAGATGTAGACCAGTCACTTGTTTTGATAAAGTTCTGAATCAAGCTGGTAGGAAACTGTGTTGCTCACTCACAGTGTTCTATCATAGTAATCAAGCCAAAGAAAGAAGACCATACCATCACTCCCTCCTAATGTGCAGATGATTGCAATCAAACAATTAAGGATGTACAGACTACTTCTCAAATAAATTCTTATTTCTTGGCCTTATTAAAAGAAAGAACACTCTTAATCGATTTCTGAGATTGTTTCATTTTAATTTTTTAGAAGAATATTGCCATGTTGCAGCAATTCATTCTCTTTCAGAGACATCTCTTAATTAGTAATAGAATTCAGGACCAGGTATTCCTCAATTTAGACAACTGTGTCCAGGAAAAGACTGCTAATCATAACATAATTACTTGGTTGGGGAAAAAACCCCACCACTACCACAACCAACAAAAACACACACACAAAAACCCACTGAGATCTTCCAGATAGCTTTAGGGGTATGTTACTCCTATGGTGTGAATTAAACCAGACATGATGAAGTGGTTTTGGTGAATCAGGAGCCTTTCCATTCCATATTTGTTCCATTTTGACAACCAGATTTTGTTTTAATTTAGTACATTATTGTAGAAAAGTGCATTAAGCAGCTATAGAAAAGTGAAAAATGTGTTCTTTTTAGGATCTTTTAATGAAGCATTAAAAGTAGAATACTTTTAAAATGATATTCAAATGATTTTTAATTACTATAAAGGCATTGAGATGTTAATATCATTTATATAAAAAGGACGGAACTATTCCATCCAACCTTCTCTGCAATGAATTTTGGCTCTTAGGAAATTATTTCTTTTGATCCACTCTGAGAGCATGTAATAAAAGAACAATAAAACATATGGCTCAATTACCACTGCATCTCATCAAGCATGAATTAATGAATATAAAATTATTATTAATTGTTTCTCTGACTCCCTCTTCATAGGACAAAAATTATACATTGCTGTATTTTGATAACCATTCTTTGTTTAATTCTTTGTGGACGAGTATCAAAAAGGAACAGATATTTGAAATCATCATACAGAAGAATAATTCTGAGAATTTATCATTATTTGGATAATAGATGGTCATTTTTAAATTTCCACAGTTTATGTCAGTTTTTTACAACTGCCTTACAACTTTTCTGGAATTTTCCCTTCCTTCAGTGTTTCATTCTTCTCCCTTTGAGAGACACTTGCAAGTTATATATAGAATAGTTTAAAAGTTCAATTTCTCAGTTTTAAATGGTAATACTAGTTCCTCACATATAATTATTAAATTTTCAATTCCCTAAGAAAAATCTGTTTAAAAATAAAACTAGAGTTTGTACACCTAAAAAAAAAGCTGGAGCGCAGATGTGGCTCAAGCAGTTGAGTGTCTGCTTCCCACATGGGAGGCCCTGGGTTCAGTTCCTGGTGCTTCCTAAAGAAGATAAAACAATCAACGAACAGACAATGAGCAAAAACAACAAGCAGATGAGCAAAAACAACGAACAAAAACAATGACTAGACAATGAGCGCAGACAACAAGTGAAAAAACAATGAGCAAACAGACCAGGGAACCATATGGGACCAGGGGGAATAAGTTAACCAAAATATCAGAGCGTATAATAAATTGTTTGCTATAATCGATACAATTGATGTTAGAAAATGATCTTTATAGGTACTCCACAAAAAGATTCTGTGTCGGTTATCATTCATTTTATTTTTATGTCTTCTGTAAACGTAAAGTGCTTTATAATATGAATATATTTAACATGCTAAAGGAAGTGCCTTTGTAGACCATAACCATTATTTCTCATTTATTACAGTATTCACAGATTTTTGAAATACATGCAAAGAAAATTTAACAAATCATAATATGTAAACTATATGTTGATCTGATTTTATCTGTCACCCATAAATCTGTTTCTGTTTTTTAAAACGCATTCTACAATAATTATAACTGTCACAAGCTAAAGTATAACAAAGGTTAAAAATCTCTAGATGTTCTGCCTAGTTCAATATGCTTAACACATATACAGATATGTTTCTAAAGAGCAAACTGAAACTTGCTTTTTTTTTATCCCCTCCCCTTTGCTGCTTTTTTGGTGTGTGCTGTCTGCTTCTGTGACCATTTGCTGTGCATTCTTCTGTGTCTGTATTTATTTATTCCCCCTCCCCTCCTTGCGGCTTGCTTGCTATCTGCTCTCTGTGTCCATTCGCTGCAGGCTCTTCTGTGTTCTTGCTTGTCTCCCTTCTTTTTTGGTTGCATCACCTTGCTAAGGTGGCTCTCCACAGCGTCTGTGGGCCAGGTGGCATTCCACAGTGTGCAGGTGGGCCTCCCTTCACAAGGCGGCATCGGGACGTGAACTGAAGCCCTCCCATATGGTAGACAGGAGCTCTTCTGATTGAGCCACAGCCACTTCCCTGAAACTTGCTTTTGAATCAGAGAATTTGGGTACAGAAAGGGACTATTAAAATAATTTTGTCCAAAGGCCCTCACGTTACCAGTAATGCCATACAAAGTCAGAAAGTTTATGTTAATAGCCAAGATTCATGCCACTCGATGTTAACATCCTTCTGTTTCACTGGAAAATTTTTATCAATATTTCTTTTTCATGTACTGGAAATGTATCTTGCTTCCTTGACAGTTTTTTAGTATGTTTAAAATGTCTGTGAATCCAAATTCTTAAGGAAATAACTATGAGAAAATGAGAAACTTGGTTATAATGGAAACCATGACCCACGACCTGAATATGTAGCATGAATGGACCTGGTTAGAGTTGACAACAGTGGACCTGGTTAACGTTGACAATACCCACTGTCATCAGAGGCAATGTTGTTTTGACACTGGTAACTGGAACCATTTGAATTTTTTATTTCTAAATCTAGCCAGTAACAAGATAGTTCCCCCTATGTATATGACTTATTAAAGATAATTAGATTATCGGCACAGTTGCAAAGTGTTATTTTTATATGAGCCAACTTCAGTGTAAAAGCTTTTATAGAATACATATTATTGAAATAAATTTTTACGCCTTTAATTCCTTATTGAATGAATACTTTTCATCTTGATCTCCATGTGTCAGATTTATTGAATCCACTTTGCTGAAAAATTTAAAGAGGAAAACAGTTAGATATACAAATTCAAGACAAAAATGAACCCATAAGTAAAATTTTAAAAAATAACCATTTATCAAGGGGACAGCAGTGGATTAAGCATACAACTCTTTCCTTCTATTCCTGAATTTATCACTATGGCTTTTGATCACACTGTATATGTACCAGATGCTTCGTATGCATATTTATGAGAAGCCTGATAGTCATGTCTTAACAATTTATACACTATATGCCAGCATGTACTTAAAAAAGGTAAGGCCTATAAGTGAATTTAGGCAGGGAGGAAAACACGAAGACTTCTGAATCTCTGGGTAACCACACTTCATAAGCCATATCATGGACTTCTAGGTGACTGGAAGTTTTAGAGCTGCCAGCATGCACATCAAGACCCTTGATATAATATTTGGATCATGATGAGGGCACTGAAATTAGGACAGAAACTGAATATGAGAACTGGCTGGGGAAAGCAGAAAATAGAAGGCAAAGCATGAATATAATTAGGCTTATTTTTGTAATTGATTCTGCAGCCTGATGGAACGTGGGTTTCTGAATATTTTTTGGAGCATTTTCCAGATGTAGCCTCTCAGTACCTCATTAGTATCAACATTTGTCATTAAATTCCATACTTTGGCTCCCACGCAGGAATTTCACATGTGCCTCTTCCATTCACTACACCGACAGGACATTAGGAAAAATGCCTTTTATATAGTGCTGCATAAAATGCCTTTTATATAGTGCCAACTACTCAATACCATTTTGGTTATTTTATCCACTTACTATTGAATTTTTAAAGAGAATGTTGATACTGGCTTTTAAAAATCAAGTTTCTTAGTATTTTATTTTGCTAATTTACTGTGCACTGTGCAGATCTTTTAAATCAACTTTTAAAATTTGCTTATTTTATAGAAGCAAAAATACAGATCCTTAATGTTTTCTTCTCATGTTATTTATGCTAACTGAGTCCTAATGATAGTAATGTTAGTCTTTTTTTAATATCTCTCCCCTCCCCCCCCACCCCCCCAGTTGTCTGCTCTCTGTGTCCATTCGCTGTGTGTTCTTCTGTGACCACCTCTATCCTTATCAGCAGCACCGGGAATCTGTTTTTTTTTTCCTTGCATCATCTTGTTGTGTCAGCTCTCCATGTGTGCGGTGCCATTCCTGGACAGACTGCACTTTCTTTCATGCTGGGCGGCTCTCCTTATGGGTGCACTCCTTGCGCGTGGGGCTCCCCTACAGGGGGGACACCCCTGCATGTCACAGTACCCTTGCACGCATCAGCACTGCGCATGGGCCAGCTCCACACGGGTCAAGGAGGCCCAGGGTTTGAACTGCGGACCTCCCATGTGGTAGGCAGATGCCCTATCCATTGGGCCAAGTCTGCTTCCCAGTAATGTTAGTCTTGAACTGATAAAATACTTAGATGCTCTATTTAGCATAAAATTACACAGAATTATTTTTCTTTTAAAAATAACATTAAAAGGCATTTAGCATAAAACAAAAAGTATATTCAAATGCATGTATAAAAGCTCATGAACAGAAATAGACTTTGATTGAGGGGGCATTGAACTATGTAAGCAACTATTTGAGCAGAGAAGATTTGTTTTTGTTTGGGAAGAAAATGGAAACTTTAAAAAATAAATCCTCTACTTGCTTAGGTGTATCTATGTCTGATCTGATATCCAAAGACAATATAAATGTTGGCTGATGTTATATAACATAAAATGAAATACTACCATAGTATAACTATTTGCATCTGAGTTCTTAACTAAACATAATTAATAAAATATCTCTACTTTATTGAAATACATCATTTTGAACAATACTAAATGCTCATTGACGTTAGCAAAAGTGATAGTTCCTTACAGAGCTACAGACTTACCCAAAACCTTAGAGTAACAGGGTTCACAGTGTATTGTCTGTCTATAAATCCAAATACTGTCACCTGCTTGTAAGTTTTCTAAAGGCTGTTTGCATATTTCACACTAAGGGAAAAGAAAACAATATATAAAGTTTGCATTATATACGAAGTCTAAATTCTTAGATTAATAGGATTGAAATTCCCTTTCAGTTCACTTAGTACCATCCTCCATGAATGGAATTTCAAGAGAAACCACTGGGAAAGTAAGCATACTTGTCTGTAATCCACGTGCCTAATTTTTCACGTAAATTCTCACAGCATCTCTCTCTACCATGAAAGTACATTTCAGGGTATATCTACTGCCTGAAAATTTGTACCTAACTCACAATGGAGTTGTTAAAAATTTTTTTAAAATTGGCTATAACAAGGACAAGCTCACCTCTAGATATCTGAAACAAAAACACAAAGCTGCATTTATTGTTCTCTTATGCAAGGGAGAAGTCTGCTGTCCAGGTAGATCCTCACTGAGCAAAACAAACTGCTGATATTAACATGGGGTTTGGAGAAGAGTTTGCTTTAGTTTGTGTTTGGTTACAGAAGTAGGAGAGGGTTGACATTTACTTTAGAGGTGTGTGCTCTTGGAGCAGATCCACAGTTGATTGGCTGACTTTGAAAGCATGAGGCTGCCACTGATTGGCTGGCATTGGAGGCATGTTCTCTGAAGCAAGTTGTCATTGATAAATTCAATATGTTTAAACCCATTTTGATGGTTCTCTATTACCATGACTATGTTAAGCTCATCATTCTT
Source organism: Dasypus novemcinctus (assembly GCF_030445035.2). Lineage (NCBI taxonomy): Eukaryota > Metazoa > Chordata > Mammalia > Cingulata > Dasypodidae > Dasypus > Dasypus novemcinctus. Next base: position 60,046,463 of record NC_080687.1, read on the forward strand.
TTCCTAGGTGTATGGGGACATTTTTATTCTTAGTTCATTTGTATTTTGCAATTAAATTAAAAGTGGAAATGAATCCTCCAAAATCCAAGAAATGAAAATCATTTCTATTTGTTGAAAGCAATTATCAGGAGAATTTTCTTTTTTTAAAATGTTTTCTGCATGATAATTTTAAACAGAGCGCTACAGACTATCTTGTGTTTAATTGGGTAAATTTCATTAACTAAAAGAAATTTCATTTTCTCATAATTAATAGTTATTCAGGCTTCAGATTATATTTTTAATGAATTATATATATTTATATAGTCTATATATGTCTATATAGTATCTCTATAAAATTCTATATACAATGTCTTGAATAAAACTATTTAAAATTGGCACCATAAAAAAATTCTATATATTTATGTTTGCATTGAATTTTGTATAAAATAGAACCTTTCATTTTTGCTTAAAATGAGGCATTGTTTTCCTGACTGTTGTATGCCACTGTTTGAAGCTAATTGGATGAGAAACAATCAGGTGACAAAAGTATGACATTTACTTGGCTGAATTAGATCATTGCAATCAATCATAGAATGTCAAGCACTAGAAAGGACTCATAGATGTGGCAACTGGTTCTCAAACTGGCTGCAAATTAGAATGACCTATGGAGCTTTTAAAAATATCAATGTCCAGGAATCATCTTTGAGATCCTGATTTAAGTGATTTGGGATGGGCCTCAGCATCCATTTTTTTCTTATTGTTCCAGATGATTATAATGTTCAGTCAGAGTTGAGAACCACTGATGTAGTCAACTATCTCATTTTACAGATAAGGAAACTGAGGCCTAGGTAATTTAGATGATGGGCCAAGGCCACACAGCCACAGTTAGTGCAAGAGTCAGAATGAGAACTCAGGTCTTTGACTCCCAATTCAGTGCTCATTCAGTCACAACAAAAACTATGTTGTTGAACCACCCAGTTATACTGGGAGAATTAAAAGAGAGAGCACAAGAAAGCACAAACACTGAAGCACTCTACTAATGTAAGCTTTACTATTATTTTACTAGGCCACAATTAATTAGAGTTAAACATGCTTTCAAAAACAGACTGTTTCAACTATTGTTAAGCTCATCAGCACTAATTTCGTGATGAAAAGACCTGGTAGTTTTCTTCCCAACAATTCCCTTTTCTTTTTGGATTTTATTATATATTTTATGTAATAAATGATTCTTAAGATGTTACAAAAACTTTCATCAAGAGAGTAAGTGTTTATCTTTTTCACAGATTTAAATCTTGGGAGAAAGGGAATGTATGTCTTAGTAATTAGCTTGAAGCCTAAAGCCAAGATGGTAATGGCAAACTTTTGAGGTTCAGGCTGAAGAACTCTTGAGAAATATTGAAATGTACATTATTAATAAGGATGATAAGGCATCTGAAACCTCTAAATCTGTTGCATGTATTTCATTAATTACTTATTTTTATTTCAGTCATTATGAAGTTTTATATTGAGTTAAACAAAATAAACATATCCTTACCTTAAAGCAAGTGGAATGGCAGCAAATCTGTAATTCATCTAAAATCATTTTAGTTTCTGTGCCCAAAGGTTTCCGACAGTAAGTGCACATATCTCTTTCAATGACAGACCTATAGCGACACAAACAACTAAAATTAAATTTGTCATCATACAAAAGACAGATGTCATTCCCCTTAAAATCCTATGGAAATAAGTTAGTTTTGAAATTGTGTAAAATCAAGGAAAGTTCAGGGTTTACTTATTCTAGTAATAGGATTGACTTTTCTAGTAACCTTGAAATGATGTCAAAGAATTAACATGAGGGAAAGGCCCAACTCCTTTGTCAGCAATCAAGAGTGCATCTGGGTACCACAAAGATGCTCATAGTTTCCTAATTGGACTAGGTATTGAGTATCCCTTTAGGCTAGAAGGAACTTGTTTATTTATTTTTAGAAGGGTTTTTAATTATTCATTTACACATATCATTTTACAGATTATATGGAAAAATTTTTCTGCCAATTTATATAAATTTTATTTCTCGAAACATTCAGTAGACCAGAAATGGACATCCCTTCAAGACTGGGTTGGTAAATTCTTGGATGATGGGTCTATAACACTCCACACTCTAGGGTCATGAGTTATCAAATCACTCGACTAACACCTATCTTGTCATTATAAGACTTTGAATGTTGGACTGCCGATTATGACAAAATTTATAGTCTTCAAGAAAACATAACCCCACCATAAATTCAATGGTAGAAAAAAGTTTTGTTATTTATTTTTGGAAAAAAAATGAACAAGAATAAATGAATTATAGATGTAACTGGCAGAGTCCAAAATACCTTGAGTCACATCAGAGCCTTAAGAAAGGCCAGAAATGTTGAATTCTTTTCCTTCGGAAGTCCTGAGGTCTGTCCTAACTAGCACTTTGTGGAGTTTACTAGATTCAGGGCTTTAGCTTGTGGTTCTGAAATTTTCAGAGCAGGATACATGATGGGGTGGTGAAATAAAAAGAACCAGGACTTAAATACTGTGTTTAATGTGTGCCAAGCATTTTTCTATGCATTGTAACACATATACACTCATTTATCCTTCTCAACAGCCCTAGGAAGTGGGTGCTTTTGTTTTTATCATTTTACCAAAGAGGAAATGGAGCCACAGAAGGGTCAGTAACTTGTCCCTGTCATACAGGATTTGAAAGGAGGCAACCTGGCGCTACAGCTTGGTAAGAAAGAAAGGGAACTGGAAGGGAAGAGAAGGTAGGAGAGGAAAGGGATTTACAGTAGATAAACCTTATCAGGTTTTATCCTTTTAGTCATTTTAGTAACCTCTTCCTAACTCTTAGGTATATAAGTAAATATTCCCTCTTTCAATGAGCTCTATAGCTACTTTATAATAGATTCATGGCAAATATTTTCCTATAGATTCCTTGAATGTATACATTTGTATGTGCACACTTGCACACATACCTAATTTCCCACTGAAGACTGTAAGCCCTTCAAGAGTTAAAAACAGTTGCTCTATATCATTCATCCTTTCCACAGGCCCTTGGGCAGGAGCTGAGAATACAAAGAAAACTAAGACAGTCTCCTCCCATGAGAAGTTTCTTTCCACTGGGGAAGCCAGATGTGTGATCCTGTGATGGCAGAATGATTGGAATATGTGGAATGAGTTAGGAGAGCACAGCCAAGAGAGCAACCAATCCCTGGAGTGGAGTCAGGAAAGACTTCTCAGAAAAAGTGCCATACGAGTTAAATTTTGAAGAAAGCATTCTCCAGGTGGGCTTGTGGGGGGTGAATTGGGGCATGATGGAGGAATTGCAAGCAGAGCAAGTGGCATTTGGAGTGACTGGACATTAGTCGATATTCAGCAAGACCAGGCTCTGAAGGGCCGTAGCGGGAATTCAAAGGAATTTGGTCTTTATCCTGTAAGCAATGAGAAGCCACTTTATGTGGGTTTGGGGTGCTTAGAGAAGACCTATAGGGATATAGCTAATTTTGCACAACAATCCACAGCAAATTTGCTTGACTGCCTGGACTAACAGAGGACTTTTTTTTTTTAATAATTTTTTCCTTTAGATTTAAAGGAGCTTTAGATTACATAAATGTTATATAAAAAATATAGGGGATTCCCATATACTCCACCCCTCCCCCTCCCACACTTTCCCCCATTAACATCATCTTTCCTTGGCGTTGTACATTTGTTACAATTGATGAACACATATTGAAGCATCACTATTTATGGTCTATAGTTCACATTATGTTTTAAACTTTGCAATGAGCAATTTATAAGTTTTGACAAAATGTGTAATGGCTTACATTAACATGACCTGTGTAAGAATTCAAACTTATCTAATTCTATATCCAAGTTTGCCTAGTTTCTGGAAAGCCAATTAAAGGATATAGGCTCTATAGGCTTTGAATATTCAGGAAGGAGGCAGACTGAATGTGTATTCAAACTTACATCCAGATGGAATGTGGGCAATATGTTAATGCAAGCTTACCTGGTATGTGGGTGATATGTTAATCCAAACCTACCTGGTATCCAAACAAACCCCTTAAACTCTAAGAAACTAACAGAGAAAGTCCTTTTTGCATAAAAGTGCTGCTTGACAACCCCCTGCACCCCCCAACCCCCCCCCCCACACACACACACCCTGTATATAAGGGACCTATAAATCCTGTTCAGGGCTTGGTCTTTGGACAGAAGTCCTCTGGACCTGGCTAGCTGTTAATAAACCTTCCTTCTCAGAAGAGTTTTGCCTCCTGGCCCTCAATACCACAATCACCCGATTTCTCTCTGCTACATCACCTGTCATTGTAATACCATGCAAAACAATTTCAATGTTCTGAAAGTGCCCTGTGTTACACCTATTGTTTACAGAAGACTGACTTTTGCACTGATGCCTCAGAAAAGTTTCAAGAACTGCTTTAGGAAATACCTCATATTATCAGGAATACTTTTATTATGAAGAATATTTTCCTTCCTTCCTTTTTTTTTAAAGATTTATTTATTTATTTCTCTCCCCTCTCCCCCTCCCCCCCTCCCCACCCCAGTTGCCTGTTCTCTGTGTCTATTTGCTGCCTGCTTTCCTTTGTCCACTTCTGTTGTCAGTGGCACGGGAATCTGTGTTTCTTTTTGTTGTGTCATCTTGTTGTGTCAGCTCTCTGTGTGTGCAGCACCATTCCTGGGCAGGCTGAACTTTCTTTCGCGCTGGGCGCTCTCCTTATGGGGCGCACTCCTTGCATGTGGGGCACCCCTACACGGGAACACCCCTGTGTGGCACTGCACTCCTTGCGCGCATCAGCACTGTGCGTGGGCCAGCTCCACACGGGTCAAGGAGGCCTGGGGTTTGAACCGCGGACCTCCCATGTGGTAGACGGACACCCTAACCACTGGGCCAAGTCCACTTCCCATCCTTCCTTAATTTAATAATAAAAACACTAGCACAGGGAAAGCACTGATGCTGGCACTGTCCTTATTAAGGTCATACTGCTCATCAAGGTCTTTTCAAAGCAGTATGTCAAAACTAGGCCTGGGTTTTGGTGATCTAGGCTATATCTGTAGGTCTGTCTAGCACTTGTGTGTGTGACATTACTCCTCAAATGTTGTGGCTTAAAGGCACAATACTCAGCAGAGCACTGGTGACAAGTAAAAGTAACAGAGGGGCTATCATTTTGATGGCTGGTCTAGGTTTCCCTTAGAAAATGGGATATTGGTTCATTTTTACAGAAAATTTTATTGAGCACTTCTCAGTGCCAAGCACGGCATTAGAAACTGAGGCCATACACCCTCACCCTCAACAAACTGTGTTTCCAGGCCCTGCTATAGAGAAACACCATCAGTGGAATATCGGGCACTTCCATTACATCTGGTTTCCAGTGGCTGGGTTGAAATGTTAATTGTGTATTCTCATTTCCTCCATTGGAAAACTGCAGGCCACACTCATGATGTCATCTGTGTGCCCCGTGGAACATTAAATGGTAAAAGAGGATAGCCAACAGCAAAAGCCTGGAATGGGGCCAGTTTACCAGCACTCCGTCAATATTTATACTGACCCCACTCCTGGCAGCTGAGTGGGGGCAAGAGGAGGTCATTGCAGCTTATCCAAGCAGCTGTTGGTAAAGTGTGCTGGCTTTGGAAAACCACAAGGAGGGAGGGCTGAGACCACAGTTTAGTGATGCATGATGCCTACATGCTAGTAACATGACTATATTGGAGATTCCTGGGAATCACCAACAGCAGAGGGGATGGCCTGGGGGGCAATGGGAAAGCACAGAAAGTCTTTTGGAATAAAATGCATTAAAAGCAAGAAGGAAGGAAGCCAAGAAACAAATTCCTGGATGCAGAGGTTGTTAATGAGTTCTACTGTGCTTTGTTCTTACACATGTAGAACAATCACCTTTAGGACTGTTATCACCAAGTATGAAGAACAGCAAGAATACACACACACACACACACACACACACACACTCACACTTTTTATTTTTTTAGGAGATACTCAGGATTGAACCCAGGACCTTGTACATGGGAAGCAGGTGGTCAACCATTTGAGTTATATCCACTCCCTATATATATACTTTTCCGTACAAAAATATATACATACTCACCTATCAGAGGTCGAATAAACAGTTTGTATGACTTTTCCAGAGGTAGTCTCCTGATATCCATCCTTTGGTGATTTGCTAGAAATAAATATATTACGTGGACATGTGAGAATTCAGCCATGTTCCCTAATACTGCTGTACATGCTCATATGCATGGAAGGAAACACACTGACAGCCTCACATGGCCATGTTATTACTATTCATTGTGATGTTACATGCCAAGACAATGTACTGGCATCATTACTTTTTTTTAATCTGGAGACAGATTGATACACAAGCCATCTCCAACTTGACATATCCACCAAAGTAAATAGAGGAGGGACTAAGGAGAGCAGGAACAAGTTTGAACAGGAACAAACATCATGAAATTTATACTTGCACCGTAATTATTTACTAAAAGAAAGTTATATATACTCTCGACCCAATATACACACAAAACATGAGCCAGTGCAAGCACATTCCCACACAGACCATACCCAGGGAGAAAGAGAGACTCTTGGACTTTGAGAAAACTATACAAATATTCGTCTTTATCTGAAAACATCCTAGAAAGAATAATTTAAAATGATAGCAAAACTATTATTTTTAAAAGTCCCTTTTTTTCCATTTCTTATATTATTCCAGTTTGTAAATGTCTATTTCCTGGAGACAAATGAAATCTCGAATTCACTAACCAGTTGGCTGCACATAATTACTTCCCAAATACCCATGTGAACTGGGAGTATATTAGGGTTGGAAGAAATATGCTCCCATTATTTTAATGGTGAAATAATGTCTATAGCTCATTTGGGATTTTTGAAAGGGGAAATCTATCTCTCCTTTCAAACTATCCCTGGGCAGACTGCTTTCAGAACTGGAATCTACTTCATGGAACTTGTAACCCCCAAAATGCTAAATAAGAGTTTGCATGTATTTATGTGTGATCTATCAATACCCCTCTTGTACAGATGAAGAAACCAAGACTTGAAAAAAGGGACATAATTTTGCAAAGGCTACATGAAGATTTAATGACAAACAAGGACTCAAACACAATCTGATCCCAGGGCCTAAGGTCTCCAGATAGTATGGACTGTCATTGATCATATTTTTAGGGAAATGAAGGATGTTTGCAGGGAATTGCCATCCATGTTAGGTTAAGGTACAGGAAGGCAACCAATATTTCCAGAGTTTCCTGACTTACAGTCTATTAGCCTGATAGGGTGTAATATTCTGTCTTATATTAATGCTTCTCAAACTTGAATTTGAATTAGAATCACCTGGAGGGCTTGTTAAACCATACATTACTGGGTTCCACCTGCAGACATGATGATTCCAAAGGTCTGGAGCCAAACAATGTGTATTTCTAATAGGTTCCCAATTGATCCTGGTTCTCTTGAGCCAGGGACCACACTTGAGAATTATGTTTATGGTGGATTGAATTATTGTACCCCTGTTTGGAAATGTTCATCCACATTCTGATATGTGTGGACCAATTTGTGGCAGTCTGAGATTATTTTATGAATCCCAAAAAGAGAAAGATTATGTTTGTAAACTAGTCCTCTGGGTAGGATACCCATTGGTTGCATTGAATTCATTTGAGGGGCCTTTGATTAGATTACTTGATAAATGAGGTATGACTCAAGTTGAGCCCTCACCCTCTTGGTGAGCCTGATGTAAATGGATTCACTCAGACAGACAGGCAGAGGGAAAAGGGAGCCAGTATATCTGATTCTGCCATGTGGGAGAGAGGATTGCTTAAGCACGAAGCCCCCAAGAGACTGAGTCCACCTAGCAGCTCAAGAGGAGACTAGCCTTGCTATATGCCTGATAGCTTACAGTTGAACTTGAGAAAAATACGGAATAGCCGAGCCTGATATAGGAGGCCTGGAAAGAGACAAGCCTCATGCCTGGTTGCTCAAAGCTGAGCCCCAAGAGATGGTAGATTCTAGAAGGGAAAGCCGAGACCTCCACAGAGATTGGAGGCCATCTTGCTTTACCACGTAGCAATAATGCCAGTATCAACAGCGGCTGACTTGGGTAAGAAAGCACCTATTATGGTGCCTTAAGCTGTACTTTTCACAGCCTTGGAACTGTGAGCTTTTATCCCAAATAAATATCTTTCATAAAAGCCAACAAATTTCTGGTACTTTGCACTGGCAGCCCTTTGGCAAACTAAAACACTGTTGTAAATAGGATCTCTTGAAGCTGTTACTTCAGTTAAGGTGTGGCCCAACTGTATAAGGTTGGGCTTTAATCTGGATAACTGATTAAAAAGAATAACAGAATGAAATTCAGACAGACAGAGGAAGCCTTGGGAAGAAGCCAGGAGTCAAGAGAACCGAGAGGAGAAAGGAGAAGACATCACCATGTGCATTGCCTTGTGACAGAAAAGCCAAGAAGCCCCAAGGATCACCAGCAACCAGACCCGGACTGCCTCAGTTTTTGGGGAGAAAACATTGCCTTGCTGATGCTTGATTCTGGACTTCTCCTGGCCTCCAAACCATGAGCCAATAAATCCCTGTTGTTTAAGCCAACTTTCTGTATTGAATTTGGTTTAGCAGCCAGGAAACTAAGACACTGTTCTATGTGATTCTGTTTAACATGATGATGCCATTATTTTGGAGACTGTCGAATCACTTTAGTTTTACAAAACAAATAAGAACCACTATAGTTTAAAAAAAAAAAAGAATAAAATATAGTCACCATACTTAAATACTTTAGGCATTCTTTAGTTTTTGCATGTCCATGAATTAAGTTAATGTTCTTTTATCCATCTGTTCAGGAAATCAAAATTTAGACTATGATGCTTAATAGAATGTTTCTAATTCTAAAAAAAAAATCACTGTTTCTTAAGTAGCAATTTGGTTCCCATGAGACTTATTTCTTTAAAAAACAAAATAGATTGGTGTGATATCTCAGAGGGGTGGCAGGGTTTGAGAGAGATCATTATATAAATATAGAATAAATGTCTATGCTATTTTTATTCCATTAGCCAGTATTTGTGCTATTGCTTTCACTTTGTTATTTCAGTGCTACTTATCTACTTATTAATTTTTTCAGACTTAGTAATTACTTGCTACTTTAAAATTTTCTCTGAAATGTTTTATCTTTTAGAGTAATTGAATGACAGTGGAAATCACTGCTTTGATCACACCAGAGTGAGAAGTAGATTAAAGAGAAAAATCAATCTTTAGTTGGCATTTTTACAAAGTAAAATTGTACATGAGTGTGGACATTTGCTCACCTCATACTGAATGTCTTGGAGCCCCCACAGAGCCCCTCACCTCTTCTGTGGAATGCTCTGCTCCTTGGCTTCTTTGAAATGGGCTCTGATTAACATGTATCTTGTATATCTGCATGTGTATGCCCCACAATTGCATTTCCCCACAACTATGCTAATCTTTGTTATTATACTCCTTGAAAATCAAATGGATTGTGAATCCTTGACCTTGGTTGACATCTTCCTCAACATCCATCACTCCAGGCAGCAGTTTTTATGGGGACATCAGTTTTCTGTATTTAGAACTATGGTATATCTACTGAAACTTACATCCATTAATGGTAGGTGGAACCATGTAACTAGGGACTCCAAATTAGCACATTAGCAATATTTGTGTCATTGTATAAAGCCTATTATATAATCATATAAGTTTATGTGAGAACTTTTAAGTGGCTATCCTACTACACATATATGCATTATATTAAAATATTACTTAGTTCTTAGTTTCGTAGACTGCTTCTACAAATACCATGAAATGAGTTGGCTTTAACAGTGGGAATTTATTAGCTTATAGTTTTGAGGTTGGGGAAATGTCCAAACCAAGGTATCATCAAAGCAATGCTTTTTGCCGGAAGACCGAAGACTGGCTGCCAGCAATCCTTGGCTCTTCTGCCACATGGCAAGGCACATGGAGGCATCAGAGGGTCTCTTCCTTCTCTTCCAGATTTCATTGATTTCAGTTTCTTACTTCCATGGCTTTCTTTTTCTTTGTCTGAATTTCATTCTGTTATAAACTAAGAGGATTAAGACCCATCCTGGTTGAGGTTGGACATACCTTAACTGAAGTAACCTCATCAAAAGGTCCTACTTACAGTGGGTTTACACCCACAGGAATAAATTAAGTTTAAGAATATGGCTTTCTGGGGTTTAAAGAGCATCAAACCACCACAGTCCCTCCAATGATTATTATTTATTAGCTATGTAGCATTAGAAACAGTATAAAGACCTAAACACTTAGAATGCAATATACCCTTAACACATCTTCTACTTGAAAGAAGTAAACCTAAAAATAATAGCATCTCTTTTTAAGCACATTATTTCAAATTATCTATATATTTTATAATTATAAATTATATATGTATTTTATAATATATACAGCAAAATATTTGAAATAAATTTCTGATACCTGTTCTCCATATATGTCCTTGTGTATACAGCAGTATCCTTTGGTTCTGTATGTCTGGTTCCAGGATAGGAGCTGTAATAAAAAGCATTTTACTTCATGTTTAAAGTTCATTTGCAAAGATAGCAAAAACAACAAGGTTATTATTTCACTTAATGCAAGACAAGGAATGCTTTACTATTTCTTCTAAAATATAACTTTGAAATATAAATGTTAAAGTTGTATTAATCCACTTCTGCAAAATTTCTTTATTTTATATCTCTCATTTTGTTCTTAACTTCCACTATTTTGGCCTACTTCCAGAGTATTGTTATGAAAATTGGTCACTCAGGAAGTCTGTTGTAGAGCATGAGGATTATTTGGAATATTTGTGTCATATGTTTTAGTACCTGTTATCCTGATATCCCATTCGTATTTCCAAACCATAAATTTATCAACAAACCTCAAATCAAGAGTAGACCTTAAGTAACTATCATGACAACTTGTGATTTAAGGAAACCTTTAAATCTACCTAAACAATATCAAAATCAAGGTCCCAAGTGTATTCTGTATAAAAATAGTAAATGGAGGTTATCTTTTTTAAAGAATTACTTTTTTTTAAAGAGTTTTCTTTTAATAAGAACCCCATTCTTCCTCTTTGTACTCTTATCACCTTTAAGATGCTCCATTCCATTTTCTCCTTTTGAGGAGCTAGAATAATGCAAAATAGCTTATTTTTTAAAACTGTTTTTACCAAACAATGAAAAAGTCTACAAAGACTGGTTGCTAATGCAACACCTTTGTGTAAGGCTGTTTTTACCCAGCCCGTGATCGAATCTGACTTTTCTATATTTCAAAAGCAGGTCAGGTTGACTGTGGGGAGAAGAGTCCTGTCATTTATTTTGTAAGCTGTACCTGAGATTGTTTCTGGTTTTGTAAGAATAAGCAGTGGTTCCAGTAGATGAGCTGTCAAGAGCATTGGCAAGTCCACTGACTTGACCCCCTAGGCTGAAAGAGCAATGCAGATCTTGATACCAAGATCTTAATATCAAGTCACTTAGAGACTTTTTGTTTTATCAAAATTCTATTCAATCAATATTGTTGTGCATACAGTGAACCTTTTTTTTTTTTTTGGTCTGGTTTCTTCACATACACACACACGAATACCTGCACTGTTTTACTCTTTCCACAGAAATCACTATTTTACTAAGATTATTCCAGACACATGTACCACATTAGCTAACTCTAGGGTTAGAATACTTTTTATCATGGAAGGAAATCGTCTGAATTTGGTTCCAGTCACAGTTTCACATCAGTATTTTAGAAAGCTTTCCATGTGCAATATATCTGAGATGCTATCTATTTAATGAAAATGATTCGGAGGTTGTTTTGAGAAATGCCAGTTTCCATTTAGTCTTTGATGGAAAATAATACTTTAAAGATTGCGCAAGAATTCTGACCTAGATTTCTGCTCATCTAAAATGTCACTAAGATTAACAAATACAAGCATATTTAGCATTTTCCTATGAAATAGAGGAAATTCTTAATGTCGGAATAGTGAAAGTTTTAGCTCCTATTCTTCCTCCATGTGAGTAAACTTTGATATAGGAGAGGCATGAAAACCAGAGAGGCTTAGAACTTATCAACCCTTATCATTCTCAAACAGGCTTTTCCCTCTATTTCCACATAGCTCTTAAAGAAGAGGAAAACATTCATTTCCGTATTATCATCTCTGGAATAAAGAAAAATCATCTTCTGGTTTTAAAGACAGATATTTCACAAAACATATACAGCTGAGTTAAAATGATACTAAATAATGAGAAGATGGAAATAATCTGCAAACTGTACCATTTCCTAGTTGTGTTTATGAGAATTATTATAATGCCTCTGTGAAAGATTTAATTTTTATACTTTTGAATAAAATATCAAATACTAGTAAGTAAGTTTGGACTATGGTTCAACAAACTCTTTGATGTATTTGCCCCTTATGTAGGTTTTTAGGGTGACAGTTTTTTTTCTTTTTTTTTATTTTAAAAAAGCTTTAGATTACATAAATGTTACATCAAAAATATAGGGGATTCCTATATGCCCTACCCCTTACCTTTCCCCTACTTTCCCCCATTAACATCTTTCATTAGTGTGGCACAATTGTTACAACTGATGAACACATATTGAAGCATTGCTACTAACCATGGTCCATAGTTTACACTATGATTTACACTTTGCACCACACAATTTTATAGGTTTGACAAGATGTATAATGGCCTGTATCCATCATTGCAATGTCATGCAGAACAATTCCAGTGTTCCCAAAATGCCCGTTACATCAATTCTTCCTCTCCCTTCCCTCTCGTGGCCACTGACCCTTTATTACAATAATACAAGTTCTTCCATTGCTAGAAAAATAATGTCTACTTTAGTTCATAGCTGCATTTCCCCCTTATGTTTGTTCATTCCTCAATGTTGAGGATTTTGGGATGGTGATGACTTTTCTGTTTCTTATTGAAAGGGGGTTTAGATTCCGTGGGGCAGATGAGTGGAACTGTCTTGCTTGCAGTTGTAGATACTCTCTCTTTTTAGGATGGACTTTGTCCATTACCATCCTTTTTTTAGTTGTCCTAGATGAGTCCAATGAACTGTGGAGTAGGTATTGAACTCTACTGAGATTCAGGTCTCAACCAACATGTGAACAGCCAGAAGATTTACGTCTTTAGGACTCATATTTAATGAGTATAGTGCTATTTACAGGTTCAAATAAAAGAGGCAGAAGAGCCATGTGTAGGGAAATTATGAATGAGTCTAACTCTGATACACTGGAGAGCAAATATTCCAAAGTAAGGCAGGGTATATGGGAATCCCTTATATTTTTGATGTAATAATCTAAAGCTTCTTTAATAATAAAAAATTTAAAATAATGCTGCCTGGATGCCACGTCCAGATATACTGGTTTAAACAGTTTGAGGTACAGCTTGGACACTGGGATTCTCTAAACATGTTGAGAGTGAGAACCACTGCAATCCAGTGTCAACAATAAAGCAGGGGCTCTCAAAGTGTGATATCTGGGACAGCAGCAGCAGTACTTGGGAATTTGTTAGAAATGCTAGTGTTAGAAATACTAATTCTCAGGGTTCCACCTCAAACATACTGATCAGAAACTCAGGGAAGAGGCCCTGAAATTGGTGTTTTAACAAGCCCTCCAGATGATTATGATGCACACCAAAGTTTGAGAACCAGTGCAATAGGGGAGCTCTGCCCCAGTTTTCCTCCCAGATGCCTTGAATAATCCTTGGGATGGAGAACTCATGCTTCACAACACAGCTTATTTGTTGCCTGCCAGCTTTATTGTGAGGAAGTTATCATCATTGAATCAAACTACTGACTAGTAGTGTCCAATCCATGATTTTATTTCCTAATTAAATTGCTACAAAATATAAATTCAAACATATTCTTATTCTTATAGAATTTCAAATGGAATTACATTTGAGAAATGTTTCCTGCAGTGGAAATCCACCTGGAAAATTTATCTATCTGAAGATAATAAGGTTATGCCTAGAGAAGTTATTAAAACAGTCCTCTTATCTGTCATTCAATATAAACTGAGACTTTCTTTCAAAATTGCATGGCTACCATGTCTTTATGTGATTAAAATGTATTACACAACCCTTATAATCTCTGAAGTGCCTCTGCGAAATTTATTTCACTCAGGATCACTCATTTTGTTTAGGGAAAGACTTCATTACTGCAAATGTGGTAAAAAGTTAAAATTGAAAATAAAACAGAAAAAAAAAACAAAGAAAAAAAGAATAAAAACAAAAAAGAAAAGAAAACAAAAAAAGTTATAATTGGTAGATCTGGGTATCTGGGGGTGGGTGGGGAGTAGTATACTGGAGTTCTCTGTGTGGATACTGTATTACTTTTTGCAACTGTCCTGTAAGTTGAAATTACTTCAAGATAAAAAGTTTAAGAAACCATGAAAAAAACCTTGAAGATTTAAAATTCAAATAAAAACACAGTTATTCCTAATAAATCAAATTGGAAAATAGATACTTACTTGGGCATACAAGTGGCCTATAAAGTGAACACATTCATAAAGTGAATCATCTTACTTTAGCAGATTTACTTAGGACTTTTTTTTATTACTAATTTATACTGTCTTTTTATCTTAACCTGAGCAATCTGAAAATAAATAGCATAGGGGTATTTCAGCATATCCATTTCACCGCAAAACCTTATAAATCTCTTTTACATGAATAATGAAGACATAAAAGCTTGCTATCTTGAACACTTGTATATATTAGGGTTTACTTCTAGAAAATTCTAAAGGTCTTGAGTTCTTGTAAAAATTACAAATTTCAAATGTGAAAAATTACTCTATTTTAGAAAAATAAAAATAAACAGGGAACACCTGGCAGAACACCTGGATTCATTCTATCTCATGAATTTACTAACTTTCAGAACCTGATAACGTCTCTTAATCTCTGATCTTCAGGGCTTTCTTCTATAAATATCTCCCTATTTTGAGAAATGAAGTAAAATTTCCTTTCTGTAGCCAGAATGCAGGTGTCCAGAAATTAGGCCAGAGATTTCTTTCTTTTCTACTCTTTCTCAAATGAGAATTTTATTGCAGTTGTTTTACTGGTGCTGGAGTGGCAGTTATACTTATTTAATTTGTAGATAGCAGAACAACAAGAAATCACAATTATATGGGATTTAATGAAACTGAGGTAGAACTGAATGCCTCCTAGAATTGGAGCTGAGGGCTGTTATGGATAGAATTATGCCCGCCACGAAGACACATTCAAGTCCTAACTCCATGTCCTGTGAATGTGACCTTCTTTGGAAACAGGGTTTTTGAAGATGCAATTAGTTAAAACTGGTCAGGGTGGGCCTTAATCGAGCATGCCTGGAGTCTTTATAAGCAGAGAAAATTTGGACACAGGACTAGGAGACAGGAACCAGCCAGGTGACGGTGGTAGAGATTGATTTACGGACAGCTGGCAAGCCACCACGAAAACACTGCAGACTTCACTGAAACCGTGATCCTGCTGACACTTTGAATTTGGCCATCTGGCTTTCAAAACTATGAGACAGTAAGTTCTTGCTGTTGAAGCCAAAAAGTCTATTTGTTATAGCAGCCCTGGTAAAGTAAGGCAGGGGTCAACAAATGGTTTTGTGAGGCTGCTAGTTAACATTTCTGGAGATAATAACTGAATGTGGTGTTGATCACCATCCCACCGGGGAAAGAGTGGCTGCATTTGTGATTATAATCGTTGGATGATGTCAGGCAGGAGGCATGGATTGAAATTGCAGGAAAGGAAAGGAGAATGAGTGTGCCTTACAGTCAAGCATGGTGTTCTCCATGTACACATGCTCTTCTATGCAGCCTGCTGCACCTACACTGCCTTGCTGAAGGCGGCCAAAGAGATCGTGAAAGCTAGAGTAGCTGAAGTTATGAGTTAGCAGACACTGGGAGGAAGCACGACTCTTGTTTATCAAACTGATAAAGAGTAGAGAATAAGAAAGCTGATAGGTAGAGGGAAGAGCAGGAGAAAGATGAGCAGACATGTCTCAGAGTGATCATGTTAGTGTCGGGGATTACTGGTGCTATGGATTCTAGAACTGCTGGTCAAGAAGGGACAACTTAATTCCCAGGCCTTGATGAGGCCTGGCCATGCCACCATTCCTGCTCCTGAATTTCCAGGAACTTCCATCTTCTCATTAATCCTTTGATTAAAACACCCTTTCATAAACATTTTGTCATTTACTTGCAATTTTTGACCTTGATAACACTCAAAAACAATTTGAATCAGGTTGGTTATTCGTAAGCCCTGTCATAGTCCCAATATTGTGAATTTTTTTCCAAGATAATTAGACCTTACTGAAAATTTAGTCTCCCTCATTCTATCAATGGCTCTTTTGGGATCAGAAGGAAGAGGGCAGGGGATGATGTGGGGAATTAAGAGAACAGAAACTATCCACCTATTAGAGGCAAGAGTCTTTTGCAGGCATTATGAAAAACATAAATGAGTCAGTTCCTTTCCTAGCTTTTCCATTATCTGCATGCAATATCAACAAAATAATTTCTTTACATAAAAAGGCATTAAGAAAACAAAAGGCAGTTCACCTTAGTAAGAAAAAAAACAGGAAACTTAGGGGAAAAAATAGGAAACTATTGTTTGTAGAGTTCCTTCATATTAGGGGAAAGAATTGTTAATCATGGAAAATTTATTAGTTTCTTCCTAATTTAAACAATATGTAAAACAATGACATAGAGCTTCTATTCTAACTCCCTTGTACAAGCAAATAAAGTGCAACATTTTAAAAGCCACTATATTCTGTGGTGTAAAGAATTTTCAAAATCCTGTTTTGTGCCTGTGATGAATTTGTGCACTCCTTTAGCACTTGGTATCCAAGGAAGAGATTTCCAGAGTTCTTTTTGCACTGCTGAAAACCTACCATGCAAAAGTAAAAAACAAAACAAAACACCAACTTTCTAGCCCAAGTGAAGAGCTTTGAATTTCTGTGATGCTCATTACACTAAGCTATAGAGCAGCAGGTCCTGAGTCAGGAATTCTAAAAGTAGTCAAATTTTGTTAATTTTTTTCAATATCAGCTATTCGGTATGCTATACATAGTTCTTTGTATTTGGATGGTATTAAACTCTGTAATACAATCCAACTCTTCAGAAAATCTGATAATATATAATTTATGAAAGTGCATATGGAATTCATAAGAAAGAAAATATATTAGAGTAAACCTTACCTTCCATTCTTTTTAGAAGACACACTAGAATTTACTTCCACTAAGTTTTCTAGGTTCTGGTCTCTATAAGAAAAAAATATATATCTTAATATTGTTACAAAATAATTTTAGGAAATAATAAATATGAGATTAAAAATAAAAAGTATCAACCCATAATCTTAGACGAGTCATTTATGGTCTGTAAGCTATGGGACATTGGAAATCTGGCATTGAGCTATTTGATCCATACAGCTACATCGTGAGAGAAAGAAGTAAGTCATTGGAAGGTTTGGGAAACCTGATAAGAAAAAAACATTTATATCCACATTCAGCAAATGAGTATTTAATGAGTATTAACTTTGTGTTGCAACATGCTAACTTTGGGTATTTTCACATGGATTATCTCATTCAGATCCACAAAATTCTGCTGGCAACAGCTGAAGCTCAGAAAGGAGAAGTGACTCTTTCAAGGTTAATTAACCACTTTGTAGCAGAGTGAAGATTTGAGTCTAAGCCACCAACCCCTGAGGATATCGGTTCTTAGATCTTTCATTAGAGACTTCATTGAGGCTTTTTGGGTCAGAAACATGAGAAGTTAAACCAAAACTTGAATAAACTATTCATGAGGAGGAGGAGAAATGGAGCTATTAGGTTCTTAAATCTTGGGCTGCATTAATGATTTGACACCCTTACATGAGATACAATGTCCTCTGGAATGTTATTTATGGATGTGATACAATACTGATAGCTCTAGTTTTTTGGTTTTGGCTTTGTTTCTGTTGTTTGTTTTCTGTGAGTTTGGAAAAGTCTTTGGCATGCACCGCATTGGTTAGAAGCATTGTTTAGGAGTCAAAAGAAAGTTTCATCTTTCCTTTTCCTTTCCTTGGGCAAGTTATTAAATCTTTCTTACCTTTGATTTGTAAGGAAGTATAAATCTAATTTCATAATGTTGCAGTGATAATGAATGGGTTAATGTAAATACAATTCATAGCTCAATATGGGTTAACTGAAAAAGCAAGTATTAAATGACAGCAACTAGACGTGTGGTCATGCAGCAGAAAAGTCGGTGTCAGCACTGGCAGCAGTAGCAGCAGCATGGGCCACGAGCACTGAGTCCCCAGTTTTAGGGGACTACTTGTCCATTTTCACTTCTGTCCTTACTTTCATTTCTTTGAAATTGACTCCAGTTCTTATAAATCTCCCTTCTCATAGTCTGGAATAGTGGATCTAAAAAAGTTTTAGGCTCACCTAATACATTAATTTATTATACATGGAATCAGAATATGGAGTCCTACACAAAAACTAATATTGTAAAGGATAAAAAATACTGTAAAAGTCTGCATAATTATGTAGAATGAAATTTAATACCTTTTAATGTAACAGCCAAACCATCAATAATTGATAAAATCTGCAAATTAGGCAGTATTCCATAGGTATGTTTAAACCTCATGTTTAAATACTGGCTTCATACTTTCAAAACTGCAGAAATTAGGGTAAATTATTTTTTAACATGAGTTACAGCAGAAAATATGCCACTTAATGTGTCTATGTAAATAGTACAGGATTTCAGAAGTAGCTCAACAGTATCAAAATCACTTGATTTTGCAATCTGAATGATGTAAAATTCAAAACTGAATTTCTAAACATAACTGCTAGTACTTGTGTAAGAAATCCTCACTGTTTGCATCCTTCAGGTTTAGACAAAGGACAGAGAGTTTTGGATTTGCCTAATCCCTGACAGTCTGTCACTAGAGCCAATTTTTTGGCCTTGGGGGTCATCATACTGTCTTAATGGCCTAACAAAATTAGGTGTTCCTACCTTTAATGTTTTAAATAATACTTTACTAAATACTTGGGGATGATGGAATAATATTAAATGGAGTCTCATAGTATTCCATAATCCAGTTTCCTGGGAATGCCAAACTGGGATGTTTTGGCAGTGATAAATAGTGAGAAATTAGCGAAAATTGTAACTTTTGGCAGAACTAGAATCTTATCACATAGGGTTATTCTCCCTCCATTGCTGACTTTGGGGGCACTGAATTCCATTTTTTAAGGAAGTTGGTACTTGAAAAAAAAATCAATTTTATTGAGACATATTAATAAAGCATGCAATTCATCTAAAGGGAAAGCTGGTAGTTTAATTACAGCTTTAGAGTAGGGTCATATCAGAGCCTAACATGGCTTTGCTCATAGTAGCTGCTCAATAAATACTTATGGAATTAAATCTAACTTTTTCTTCTTTGGGTAGATCAGTTACTACCTTAACTGGCTCTGGAACAGGGGCCCCAAAGGGAAGATGTCAGCCTAAAGACTCCAAACCTCTAAGGCAGTCAGTTCCCTCCCCATCGAGGATGAAGAAAAAGTCATCAAAGCCAATCATGGAATCTTCACCTCCTTTTGTGGCAATCAGCCAGAGCCTTCCTCACTTCACCCTGGATTGTGCATATTTTTCTTTCTCACACAGTTTCCAAGCCTGGCTTTCTTTCCTATTTTTGGATCTGCTCTTGCCCTCACAAAAGGGTAACAGTTTCTCAGCTGATGGTGGACTGCCCCACTTCTGGCACTTTCCACTTCTGGCTGCTGTAGAAACCACATCTTTGCTTTGTTTATACCTATTTCCCCTCCCCACGGATCCAAGTCCTTTTTGACCCTTTAGTTATGGTGAGGAGGAACAAGAAAATGTTCAGACCTGAGGAAAGAGAAGTGAGAATCTCAAAAATCCAACAACTACAGCTAGATAATTTAACTTATGTCTGTCTTCAAAGAAGCATACTACAAAAGGGGTACAACTACAAATCAATGAATAAACTATAATACCAGTGGTTTCATAGAATTTTTCTTGTTTTCATTAAATAGTATCACTTATAAAGTTTGGCAGTATGAATTTTAAGATCTTAATCTGAATAATCTATACTAATACATAAAGAAGGTTATGAAGTTCCAAATTATGAAAAGTAAAAAACATGTATTTGTTTTGGTTGTTCACCCTGACTAATTTCATCAGCTAGACTTGAAGATCTAATAAAAGTAGTTCAGACTGCCAATTAAATTTCCAAGTTAAAGGACATAAAAGTAATTTTTTATTCTTTAATTAAGACCAGAACAATCACATGGTGTCTTTAACACTCTGGTAGAAAATGAAGAACTGTGAGTCAAAGTGTGAAAATGGATTTTTATAGAAGCCCAGCCAAATGCTGCCGGGTTGAGCAAAGGTTTGAAAACCCTTTCCATGGCAGTGGTATATTTATGAGGAGTTGGAATTAGTTCCAATGACACCACTAATTCTCTGTAGATACAGTGAGACATGCCAAAGAACAAATTGTTGTTAAATGTTGCAACCAAAAAAAGTTTTTTGTATATTTCAATGCTTCGGAGAGAAAATATGGTTATCTGTGGACTAAAACCACAACTGTTGCAACTAAACTATGTTTTGTTATATTGATTTCAAAATGTTGGAGGGAACAATGTGTTATTTATAGACTAAAGCCATAGCACAATTTTTTAATATAAACATTTACCCATGTTTAATTTAATTTATTTCCCTTATTTATTTAAGAAAAAAGGAGAGATACTAGGGACCAAGGAATAATGTCTCTTACCATATAAATTTTCCTGGGATAAGCTCTGCATATGAGAAAGTTATCAGTTCACTCCTGTGATTCCTCTCTACTGTGAAGGTGGGAGGTATGTATTAATAAAGCAGCAATATGTTTCTCTCTCCACAGCTTACTTAAATTGCTTTTGTAGAGTACTGAACACATTTACAAAATTAAGAGCCTCCAGATGAAAAGTTCTGATACCTTTTTTATACTTACAACTAAATCTCAGGCATGAAGCTTTAGTCCAAAAGGATTATCTGTCTCTCTGAAAGGAGTATAGAGTACAATGAGATAACTGGTATAATTCTTTATCTCTACTGATGTGGGAAAATTGGCCCAGTTTTACTATTTTTATAATTCTTTTCAATGTGGGCATCTTAAAGATTTTACATTAAGGAAATTAACAGTTCAATAGAGAATTTGTACAATTTAAGTATTTTAAATATAAGATATAATGAAGAATTTCAGTGTCTCTAATTCACCCAGTCAATGCGATTGTCATGAACAAATGACTTTGATTGGTCTAAGCAGGAGACCAGTCATAAAAAATTAGATTCCTTAGTCTGGTTTCCTCTGGAAACCACTCATTCACCTTGTTAGAGCTGGAAGGCAATGGGCTTTATTTAGGTGGACGATCATTAGAGCCTTATTAGCTTTGATATGGGCTGGATGTGTATTCAAGCTTACCTAGTTCCCAGAAAGCCTCCAAGCCCTGAGAAACTGAAACTTAAACTTTTCATGCCAAATGTTTTTTAACCCCACCCCTCCCATGCTCTCTGTATAAAAGCAACCTAAAAGACTGGCTCAGGCTCGATTTTTGGACTCAAGTCTGCCAGGCCCAGCTGGCTGTAATAAACTTCTTTCCCACAAAGGTTTTGAGTCCTGACTTTCAATACTGCGATCATAGAATCCTCCTTGATGCCACAACATTTCTGGGGGCTCATCCGGAATTGCTGAACAAGTCAGAGGTAGTAACATTTAGTTGCCCCTTTCAGATCCCCTGTGGAGACTGGGAGGGTCCTGGCAAATCCCCTGCCTGAGGCACCTCTGGACTCTTAGTCTAGTATAAGGTAGCGGACCCCACTGAGGCCCTCCCAGGGAAACAGAGGTGAAAGGTCCGGGGAAGACTCTGGGAACAAAGTAGAGGAACTCTGAGCATTGGGCAGGTAAGTCCCCCAGGGGCATAGGGAAAGCCTGACTCTGAAAGCCAGAACGGGAGCCTGATCACCTCCCAAGAAGACTCAAGTACTCCCAAGAGAGGAGGAAACCATCTTCTCCAGGTCTGAGAAAGAAAGGGAAGGAGGGTGGTTGTGTGCATGTGACTGAGAAGTGAGAATTTGTGAGATGCAAAGAACACTTGTGGGGTGAATGAGAAGTCCCAATCCTTGGCTCCATGGTGACCCTCTACGGTGAAAGGCAGTGGAGTGGCTCTGATAAGGGTCCTTCATCTGAGACAGGGGTTTTTACCATCCTGACATACTAAGAGGTGCTCTAAGTCCCTGCGAGGGGAGCAGCCAGAGATGGACAAAGCAAGAGGCTGAACATGTGTTGCACAACACCAACACACGGTGGGAACATGGGAAACACACAAAGTAGGACCCCACTAGGTTGCATGCTGAAAACGTTTACCCATGTTTTTACCTTCCTACTTCTTGACACTGAATTTCCCTTTACAGATTTGTGTTAGAATGCGTTGGAATGTTTTAAAAACATTTAATAAAAATAGTAACACCACGAGTTAGTGTTTGGTTTATTTTTGTAAGGTAGTGAAGTTTTGGTGGTAGTGGGAGAGGTTTCATGGATTAGAGTCCTACTCCCTCACTCCCTTTAAGGGGAAGCCTGCTGCTTTTGCCTTTATTTTGGCTGTTCTCTCTCTCCCTCTTTTTCTGCCATCATGGGGAATGAGGCAATGGTACCCCAGTTCTCCCCACTAGGATGCATCCTGAAAAATTGATCTAAATTTGGGGGATCTTGGTTACAGAAAAATAAATGAATTTTTGTAGTGAAGCTTAGTCTATATATAGATTAGGTGACAGAAAAATTTGGCCAGAAATAGGTCTTTGAATTTTAATACTATATTGCAATTAAACTTGTTTTGTAAACAGCAAAAAAAAAAAAAAAAAAGCAAAAGGTCCCATATGTTCAAATATTCTTTGAGTTGTAGAAAAATAAAGAAACCAAAAAGTTGTGAGTAGATGCTGTGAGAGTTCCCTTTAGCCCAAGTCAAAGATCTTAAAAGCAATAAAAATTAAAAATGTGAAATGATGAAAGCTTGGAAACAACCATACCAAAAGAGTAAAAATTATGAATCAAATTAGTGAACTTTATGTTTCTGTATTGTATTTTAACTCTTTTGTGTTTGCTTATTTGTTCAGTGTATCAGTGTATATTTTCATACCTCTGGATGGTAATATTAAATTATGTGGAGTGGTGAACTTTAGTCAGATGAAGACTCTGGGATGCCATATCAGTCAACTAAAAAAGTGTTTTTTCATTTTTCCTAAAGCAATGGGCATGGCCTCTAGCATACCAGCAAACTCCCCATAGGAGTCTCTTCTCAGGAATCAGGAAATTCTGCCTACTGCTGGTCCATGTGGCCACAGTATAGCCAAAACAGTCTCTGTATAAAATGCTGAATTCCAGTTAAACCAGTGTAAGAAAAGAAGACAGATAAATCCAAGGCCCAGAAACCTCAGGTCATGTCTCCTTAAAAAAAAATAAGGAAATATTCCTCAGACTTCTCAGTTTAAACTCAGTTGTGCCTATAAAAGGTGTGAATAGTGATCAAGATAAAGAAAGCTCATATGCCATCAATTAAAATCGAAGGGTTCCTAAAAAGGCTAAAGGTATAAAATTCTCTCTTCAGTTTTAATCTGTGCTTAACTCTTTGTTCAGTTTTGAAATCTGCATTTAGCTTTGTCAGTTTGCTTATGCCTAGGAAATCAGATTTAGGATTCACCTATTAGGAACCATATAATGGTGAAATGTAACCTAAAAATGAATCTTTAAATGTCAGTACTGTCTTGCTAGGGGATTTAATGCATAAATCACAAGTAGAATTTACTTAATTGCTGAAAAAGCAGAGAAACTTCACAAAGTTGGTACTGATAAAATTCTTGTGGCTTAGTTAATGAGAGTACCCAATTCACTTTGAGACTGTAACTAAATTCTAAACTGACCTTACCTTTGTTTATGGTCACTTCAAGCTTGACCTCACCCCTTGTCTTTGCTTATGGTTATTTCAGAGTTAAGATTATTTATAGATGCCTTTATATTATAAAACAACAGAAGGATAATAACTAAAATTATATTTGGGTAAATTTAGCCTAATAGCCTCTGCCTCTACAGCTCAGGAGAAAGCAAACTTAAGACATCCCTGTCTCCTGTCCTACTGGTCCCTGAGGCTTTAATAGCCTCAGTGAGTATATATATAATTAGTCTTGCTCATCCAAAGTCTGCTAAAGTCAAAGTAAAATATAAGGTTAGAAAGCAAAAGAAAATTGTAAGAAGGCATTGGGGACATTTTGATTATAATCCATTAATTAAGAAACAAAATTCTTGTGCAAAACTGCATGGTCATAGTGCAAATTAAAGGAAAGCCTTCACTCTCAAGTGAACTCTCGTAGAAGCACCAAGCCTTGGGTTCCCGGACCTCAGCAAACCATTCTACCACCTTTTATAGGAAGCCACAAAGACGGGAAACCGTGAACCCCTAGTCTGGGGAAGTCTGCAAAGAAAAGCCTTCAAGGAGATCTTCCAAATATTGTTTTACAGTTAAACTTTTTTTGTAAAAATGAAAGTTTTAAGTAACTTTAAGTTGTATTTCCATGTCAAACTATTCATGTCTGCCTATTTGCTTAGTGTATATCTTCATATATCAGGATGGTAATATCAAATTGACAAATAATTCATAAAAGAGCATTATTCAAATTGTTCATATAAAAATCTAAATATTGCAACTGTTGAGAAAAGGAAAAGGATTTTCCTGAGCTGTTTGACCTACCCAGCCCCCACGGCCCTCTCTTTGTAAGAGCTCTGAAGGATAAGCCAGGTGTAGCAGATTAAAACTCTTCTAAGCAGAACTAATTAAAAATCAGTTTGTCCTTGTAAATTCATGTTTAAAGAGATAAAGCTAAAAAAGGAAAATGTAAATCTGCCCTCTCTTAAATGCATAAAGTAAATTCCATCAGTTGCTAATTATAATCTAAGGTAAATCAACCAGTGTATATGGTTGTGGTCAATTATAAAGAGTTTGTAAAAGCATCTTCTAAACTAAAGCATTTAAGTGGCTAGTTCTAAGGAGCCATTATTAACTAGAAACCTAGATTAATGTTAACGGCAAAAAGTAACTTCAATAAAATCTGTCTGAAAGTCACTTCAATGTGCATATTCAAGTGGTGGTAATGAAAAATTACCCTGATTCCTTTGAAAATCTCCAGTTTTCATTTAAAAATAAATAAATAAAAAGTTTTTCCTCTACTGCTAAAATAAGAAGCAAAATACTAAAAAGTTCATTTGATATATTACACATTGCATTGGAAGTGTTTAAAAGGTATATATAAAAATCAAGAAATAAAATTCAGCATTGTCAAACTCTCTTGTGCATTCAGACCAGGCCTTCAATACACTGTAGGCTGCCTCTCCATTTAAGTCATTGGCTAGGTTGTTCACTGACCCCTAAAACAATAAAAGTATCTACTACAGCTCTGGTTGTGTTCCTGAAGTCAATGAAGAAAATGTCGACTCCTGCAGCAGCCAATGATGGCTCAATACAGCCAAATGGATATTGCCTCCAGACTGGCACTGTTTCTTAGTGCCAAAGGGCACTGTGCACCAGGCCAATGGAATACTGAAAACTACTTTCCTTGCTTCTCTCTAGAATCAGTGGTGCTGCAGCTTCTGTGAAGAACATACCAAGTGGAGCAATGAATACCAGAGTACTGTGAGTAGAACTTAAACACAATTGGCATTATAGTCTGCTTCCGTGGAGAGATAACATGTAAGGTATTGCAAACCTGAAACTTAAATCTATTAATTGCAGCTCAAAGAGAAACTTATGCATTGAGAAGTATGTTAATTAGTATTAAGTTCTGTACCTATATCCTATTCCCCCAATCTTCTAATAATTATGGTGATATTCCTATTAGATCATACACAGAAGGACATTGAACTTGTTAAAAGTCCTGGTAAACTTCATCTTCTGAGTAGTTAATGAACATGTCTATAAAATAAAGAAATGGCCACCTTGCCTGAAAGCAGTGGGGCCAATAGCCCTTTTAATTGAAAAAGTCACCAAACTGACTTGGGAGCAACCTCTCACAGTCTTCACCCCACACCAGGTAAAGAAGGTGCTTGAGGCCAGGGGCTGCCAGTGGCTTACAAGTAACTGGTTAATTAAATACCTTGCTCAATTACTAGAGACCCCAGAGGTGCAAATAAGGGTGTGTCAAACTCTCATCCAAGCCTCCCTATGACTGGTAGAGGGCCCAAAGCCAGATCCTGAGGGACCCCTTCTCCACTCCTGCCTTGAGACTCTTAATCAGCTTAACCAAATGAGTTTTCAAAAGACAAAGCCTGGTAAAAACAGTCAAAAAAAATTACCAGGAGTTACTCAATTAAAGCCAAAAAAGTAAAGAACTTTACTCTGTAGATCTAATTACTCCCACAGCTATTAAAGTTAAAGGAATGTCCAGCTTGGTGCACTAATCCTAAATAAAGCCAGCTGCCCAAGAAAGAACCAGTTCACCAAAAGCACCTGACAGGAAGCACAAATACCAGTCATTGGACAACTTGAAAAACCTCCTCAAGAGACAAAGCTAAGTAGTGTCTATGTCAAAGTCACCTATTCCCTCTAACCCTAGCCCAAAAGCCTATTGCTAAGGGGAATACAAACCAAACATCTCATTTAAAAAAAACTTATCTGTTTTCATCTATAGCTTAACTGAAAAGGGAAATGCTTGGCAATTTATACCTAACTCCATTGTCTATTACAATTTCTAGAGTTAACTAACAGCATAAAATAACTCTAGGAAAAATACTATTTTCCATCAACTTTGGGAAAATGCAGCCTTTGCAAGTACCTGGCCTTTTCTACTTCTGTAGTCCAGTGTCCTCTTAGTGAAATCATCTATTCTCAAAATTCTAACTAAGTTTATTTCTTCCAGAATCAACATCTTGTTAGTCATATGGGAACTGCATCCAGCTTTGCCCAGGATGCCAGATCCATCTTCCTCCAGCCAAGATAGAATAGCAGGAGGGTTTTATACCTTGTTAGGCAGGGCCTCCTGCCCCTAACCAGCAGGAAGTAGCCAGAAAAAAAAGATTATCTCCTTTCAGCACCCATTCAAGATTAAAGGTGTAAACTGTCTGAGGGGGAAATGAAACAAGCTAGTAAGATAGGGAATCAATAGATGGATCTGGAACCTTGCCAGAAGTCCATGCGGACATCAATAACCCCCAAGATGGCTGCCAGAAGACTCTCTCCAAAATTCTGCCACTTGGAAAAAGACTTCCTCCAGAAGCCAAGAGAAGCCCCAGATATTCCCCAAGAACTTTATCATTGGGCCCTTCTGGGAAATTGATGAAAAAAATAAAGAGTCAAAGCAGCAAGCAGCTAGAACTCCTCCCATGCTCTCATCATACTTCCCTGCTTCCTCCCCTTAATAAAAGCTAGGGTATGCACTTTGATAAATAATGCAATAAGAACACAGACAACCATGCACCTCATGACTCCAACAATAGTGATGCCGAAGCTTAATGAATTTAATCGTGCATCAAAGGGGGAATGATATGGGCTGTGTGTATACTCAAGAACAATATGGGCCATGTGTATATTCAAGCTTACCTAGTTCCCAGAAAGCCCCCAAGTCCTGAGAAACTGAAACTGAAACTTTTTGTGCCAAATGTTTCTTATTCCCATCACTCCCATGCTTTCTGTATAAAAGCACCCTAAAAGACTGGTTCAGGGCTTGGTTTTTGCATTCAAGTCTGCCAGGCCTGGCCAGCTGTAATAAACTTCCTTCCCTTGAAGGTCTCGAGTCCTGGCTTTCAATACCACGATCATAGAATCTTCCTCAGTACCACATTTTGAAATTTAGCTTTAATTCACTGAATATTTGTTAAGCACCCGTTATATGCTAGGTACTGCAGATGAAGTAATGAATTAGACTCTTGCCCTTAAAGATCTTATGGTCAGTTCCTTCTAAGAAGGAAAGTTCTAAGAAGAGAATGTTGTGGGAGGGGAAGTGCAGAGAGATTGAGAACACCTAGAAGAATTGTTTTATGTAGACATGGTGGATCAGGTAGGGTGTCCCAGAGCCTACATGAGAAACACCTGAGCTGACACCTAACAGAGAAGTAGAAATAGCAGTAAAGGAAGAGAGAAGAAGTTGCAATTCAGAGGGTATGGGGGGTGGGGCTTGCTTGTGGGTCAAGAGTGAAAGGAGATGGAGGAGGTAGGAAAGCAGATAGGGCCTGATCATGGAAGGCTTGGGAAACCAGGATAAGGGGTATGGCTGCTAGCCAATAGTAATTTGGATTTTAATCAGAAGAATGACATGATCAGGTCACTCTGTCTATTGTGTGATAGATGGTTTGGAAAGGCAGAGGGCAAGACTGGCAGCAGAGAGACAGTTTGGAGATTGCAATAGTAATCTTAGACTTATGGCAATAGAAGGGGATGGTGAAGTTTCATGGACCAATTCCTGAAATAACTAGGAGAAGCATCAAAATACTGATTATGGAGATTGAAGCAAAGGAAAGAGTCATGGTTACCAACAGGTTTATGTCTTGAGCAGAAATCTGAGAAATACAGAATAGGAAGAAAAGGAACTCTTCTCTTTTTGGAATACAAATAAACTAGAAAGAAAGTATCTAAAGAACTTAAAATGATGGAAGCACAATGCTACAAATAATTGAGAATTTTTTTTTCTATTTTGGAAGAAAAATGGCTTTTATGTCATTAGTGCTTTCTAGTCTTCATTTGGGTGCAGTAACTTATGAGTTTTAGTAATTATTATAACAAAAGTTTATAGGCTACAGACAATTGAGTATCTCTTTGTAATGTTGGTTCATGAAAATGTGAAACTGTAACTGCTAGAGGTCATGCAATTTTTCCCTAATAAATGAAAATTCTATGTATCTCTGCATTTGTTCAGGTTTATACATTCCTAGAAGGAGCTCAGGGATGTCTGCTTACATTCTGATAGATGCCTGAGGTTTATTCAGCCGCTAGCTGTGAGTTAAATATACAGCTTCAGGAAATGTCAACCAAGTCACATAAAAGAGCTCTGATTCACTGCTGTTATACTATTAAATAACTAGCACTTGTGTCACAGTGAATTGGATGTAAAATTGTCTTGTGGCTGTTACTCCTACTGGGAGGCACTTTAAAATGTTCCTCTCTTTACCTACATTAAAATCAAATGGGCAGCATGGATGCATTATAGAATCAGATGGCAGAAAAAATTGAATGGAGTCACATTTTTTTCCAATTGACAACTCAGTCTTTCCTATTCGTCTGTTCCATGGTAATTCTTGAACAGCCTGGCTGATTATCATCAAATTTAGGATACTGCTAATGAATATTTAGACATAGCTCATTACACTGGTGGATCAAGCTGCCATGATCCACCAGTGGCTAATAGTGGCTAATACTATTTGAATTTTTTCTTGATATAGTGATCATATCTGTATAATAATTATCTTATTTTTATAGATATTTGATTAGGAGTTACTGAAAGACAAACTACCTTTTTTAAAATGTTAGCATTTTCTAATGCAGCAAAATGTAAAACTCTTTTATGAGAAAGTTATCATTGTCAACAGGACAAGAGGAAGAGAGTCCAGGAGTCAGAGAGAATGAATCAGCCTGTTGGAATCAGCCACCAAAGAGGTGGCTAGAGCAGCTATTGCTAGCTATTTTGCAGTATGGTAATGGAACCTAACCACTTTCAACATGATTAGGAGCCTCCAAACTGTTACTGATAAAAAGTAAAATCTACACCCCCAACAAATACCACTATAAAGAGATAATCCTACTTAAAGATATTTCTACACTGTAATTGATGGCATGTTCCATACCAAAAGCTAGCTGTAATTTCAGCTTTTTTAGGAAATCTCTATGTAAATAAATACTTTCTCACCTTCTGGTCATTTTAATAACATGTCTCTAGAATAAATGTGTCTCGTTTTAAACCTTTTACGTTGTGTGTAGGGAGTGGAATAGAGAGTAATGGGCTGTACACAGTATGAAGGACAGAAAGAGGAGGAAAGTCTGTGCTGATTTATTCACAAATATTTTGTTTTTCCTCTAGGCAGTGATGTTAGAAGGACCTAAATCCAGATACTTGAACTCTAGTTTTCCTCTCTATAAAACAGTGTGTATGAATGTATTTCTATGGGGTTGTTGTAAGGATTAAATGTATACATATTGCCAGTCACACAATAGATACTCAATAAATGCTATTCTCTAAGTAGAAATTGCTCTTCAATTGCCGTGGTGACTTTCTGCTTCAAAGACCTCAACACCTCAGTGATAAAAACATATAAACAGAAAAAGCAAATTAAAGCACTAATATAAAAAGCAAGCAAGGAGACAGAAAAGCTAGGTCCATGAGTGTAATTAAACTGTTCTTTCTCCTAGTGAATTCAATGCACTTTTCATATATGTTACTTTGCTTTCTTCATCTCAGAATATTGTGACTATGATTCCCAGCAAAATATTTATTAGGATAAGAGTCCAGGTCAGCAAAGCAATTTGAACACAACACATTCTGGTATGTTTTATCTATTAACAAAGTCCAATAGGTGAAAAAATATCACATATAGTTAATTTTAATATATTTTGTAGAAACTAAAATGGAAATTCAGGGTTAAAATCTGCTATACATTTTTCTGAACCCACACTTGCTGTGGACCTGAGATTGTGAAGAGCCTGAATAGTCTTTCCTCTGCTCTGCAGGCATCTATTTTAAACCATCTAAACCACTAGTTTGATTCAACTTTCCCAAAATATTTTATCACTTAATTTAATAATTTTCTTATAATTTACTTATTAATAATGAGTAAAAGTCATTTTCCATTTCAGATCTGAAAATCTGTTTCCTATAGAAAACAAACAAGAACTCATTTTAGTGCAAATAAGAAGCACAGAACCGATTCCAAAATAACACAATTGATTCCAGAAGAGTGCAACATGTTTCCTTATTGACTGGAGATACAAGAGTTATAAATGTGTCCTCATTTGAAACACTAAAGGAAAATAAAAAGCTTTTTTTATAAAAAGAAGGAGGAGGAGAAAGGAAAAAGGAAACAAAATTCTACCCTAGAACTGTGGGGACATGGCAAGATAGTCAAGCAAGGTCATTTACCGCTTAGTGTTTCTGAGAGCTGAAGGTTTCACTTCAATAAAATTGTCCAAGTCTTGGCTGTTTAAAAGATTAAAAATAAACAAACAAACTTCAGATTAGTGATAGGACTTTTTGGTTGGTGCTAGTTCATTAATGCAAAATATTAAAACCCCACTTCTCTAGGAGCAACGGATAGATGAACATATGAAATGGCTGCTTTTATTTGATTACCTCTGATGGCTTCTGACTCCTGCAAGGTTCACTTTGATGAGGTTATTGAGATCTTGGCTCCTTTAAAGAGAAAAAGAAAAGAGCAGATTATTTATGAATTTGGCAAAATCATTAAGGTTAAAAATCAAATAGAAATAATAATAAAACAATATTCTTCCTGAACAAAGCACATAAAAAACATAGTTTCTATTACCTTTGGTTGTTTTTGAGAGTTTCAGAATTCACTTTGATGAGCTTATCAAGATCTTGGTTGCTTTAAGTGGAAAAAAATTAAAGCAGCTTGGGTTAGAGATGATAAAGTTTTAAGGTCATTGGAAACGGGGAAGAAAGGATTGGTTATCTTATCATTTGGTATGAAACATATTTGCTTGGCACAGAATAACCTTGAAATGAGTTTTTTAATCAATCCAGGGAGGATGAATGATGCTGGATCAGAAGAAAAGTTACTCTGACCTGCCCTTTTGGACTTTAGTCTGTCTGCAAGGTCACACTGGTTAAGTGTCACACACAAACAATTTTTCACTCTTTAAAGTTTTAACTAAGGAAGATACAAACTGATTCTAATGTCCTTGTCATTTTTTAAAACCACATCCACTGACTAAGGATTTTGATTTTTAAAAAAAGCTCTAAAACTGGAATTATTCCCAACGTGTCTTGACAAGAGAGTACCACCTATCCATTAATATTGTGGCTTTTCTTTCCTCTGTTGACTAAAAAAAACCTGACTTTGCAGTCACCTGCATATTTGTATTTTCATCATCTATATAGTAAAATCCTCGGAGTGATCTGTGAGAATATAAAAGACACCTCCATGCCATCCCACGCAAGGGTTACAATACTAGCCAGGAGCCTCATTTATTTTAAGATCAAAGTTTGTGTGCTGTGGTGCAAAGACCAGGAGATCAGTTGGGAGTCAGAAGACCTTACAGAAGACTGTGACTCTCTTGCCTCTGGCCTCAGTATTCTCATCTGTAAAATGAAGAGGTTGGATTGGATAATCCTCAAGGCTCTGTCCATTTCTAACTTTGTGAACTTCCAGGAATCTATGAATATGAATTTTACCGCTTGCCATGGTTATTAAATTAGTTATTCAAAGGGTCTTTTTCTTTTAAATGTGATTCAGAGACAATACATTCTCTATTCAGTAAGCAGTGCATAAGTATTCCAAAATGTAATATTTTAAATTGACAACCTATTATTGTCTTGGAGTAACATCTCTAGCCCCTGGTACATAATTAGCTTTAATCTATGATAATTGCCTGCTGTTAATAAGATTGAGTATGTCTACTGAATTCTCTTTTTAGTGTTCACGGCCTATAATTATACCAAATGTGCAACTAATGATACCTAGTTGTAAGCGGTGAACCCAGTAGGTGCTCGGTAATTAGTCACTGCCTAAGAGATCACAGAATTACTATCAGTCTTCCCCTGATTTTCTCTGTGACCCTGGTCAAATCACTTAACCTTTTTGAATCTTAATTTCCTCTTCTGCAAAATGAGTAGGTTCAGCTGGAACATGTTTTCAAAATGTGTTTCAACTACTGAGCTGAGTGTTCTCTGAGGTCCCTTCCATCTCTAAAACTTTATGATTTTTTAATGTGCTAACAAACCTTAAAAATGAGAAATCATAAAACATTCTTAAGATATATGAAACAGTAATGTGTAATCATATAAAAATCTTCAGATAACCAGGGAGAAAAAGTGAGATTCATTATCTGACAGATGCTACTTAAAGAATTATGCAAAATTTTCCCTTAACTTTGCTGGGAATAGCAAATGTTTTAAGGAATAACAACGTCACTCAGTTTCCACTTGCTGCCAGAAAACCCAATATACCAAAATGAGGTGAAGGATATAGCTCATGATGCGTAGCAAGATGTGTGAGTCTTTTTCTTTAATTAGCTATTATTGATAAATTTTAATAAAAATTTTAACAAATCCCAGAGGCAAAGTATTAACATCAATACTGTAAAACAAAACACAAACAATGAATGGAGTAGCAACGTTCCTACTCCCAATTTCCCAATTACTCCTTTCCACTGCCTCTCTCGCTTACTATTCACAGGTTGGATATCTAAGTTTCTGGGGAAATATAAAAATTGTGATGATTTTTCAAGATGCTTTCAATTTACCTATAAGATGAGTAGATATATTAATAAGTCATTCATGTTCACATTGGGATTAGTTAAGAAGAAACAGAGCAAAATTAGTAAATAACATCCTTCCCTTCCCTAGCAGTGTTTTTGACAGCTTTGGGGCTTCCAGTAATAAGTTCATCAAGACCTTGTTCACTGCTAAAACAAAATAAAATAAAGAATCAAATTCAGTGAGAACTGAGCAAGTTTGATGACTGATTTTTATGTGAACACTTTGAATCATTCAATGGGATTCTAAAGTAAAAGTAATGTTTCCTGAGTTTCTACTTTATATACATTATTTACCTTGTTTGGCCCCATACCCCCGTTATAAATAAATTGAGCTTCAGAGAGATTAAACTACTCACCAGACCACAAACATACATAGTGGCTGAGGGTGAACCAGGAGTGAAACCACAGCAAATGGGTCCCAAACCCCACATTCTTTCCCGAGAACAGGCTGCCTGTCTCTCAGGTTCACAGTCGTTCCTTAACGCTGCACAATGCTCTTACCAACATTACCTTCACAATAATTGAAAGGTCACTTACACCTATCTTGGAGTTTCTCTGCCACACTTTTCTTAACTCTCACTTCATGTACAAATGGGTCTTAACTTTTCAGAAAGACAGAAATAAATTCAGTGTTATGCAAAAATATTCCAATTTAGTATAAGAATGTTATCTGTTGCCAATTTTTTCAGAAGTCATTTAAGATTTGATCCTTGGGTTTGTGAGAGAGCAGAGAACCAGTATTCTCTGGTTTATTCAGTTTAATCAACTTACAATTTATTAATGATAAATTTGTATTTCTAATCTACTTATGCTATTATTGTGTTGAAATGAATCTCTCAAGTAGTAATTACACATAATTAGCCTTGATACGAACATCTTCAACAATAATATAATCATATAAATGGAATTCATGAAAAGAAAAACCTTTATAATGTTTTTACACATCAACAAATAAACTTGTTCTCATTTTCTTACATGTCCCCTTTCAAAATTTCAAAGAACGATTAATCTTATTTGTTAGCATAAACTGGGTACTTGCTCAGGAGTCCTTGATATTCTTACCTTTTGTTTGCTGAGGGGATCACTTTGATAAGATTGTCTAGGTCTTGGTTTCTAAAAAAAATACTAGTTTCAATGACTGATAAAGTCAACTAAAAGCAATAATAATTTTTTCAACATTAGTATCAAACCAAATGGCAGATGCTTAGTAAGACTCCATCATTACTTAGATTTTCTTTTAGCTCTCTATAAAAGCAGTGGTTATGATCAATTAATTTCTTCTACAACTATGTATATATGAGAATTTAATTACTTTTATTCTTGTTTGTTTTCTCATCACCCTTAAAACAGAGTTACTCTTAAACTCTTCTTTCTTGAATATTATGTAGTCCAGGGGTCAGCAAAACAATTGTCCCCAAGCCAAATCTGGTCTGTCACCAATTTTACAAATAAAATTTTACTGGAACATAGTCATACCCATTCATTTACAACATATTTCCTATATGCCTGCTTTTGTACTCTGCAGAGTAGTTGAAACAGAGATGGTTTGGCCCCCAAGACCTATTAATTATCTAGTGCATTAAGAAAAAGTTTGCTAACCCCTGATCTAGTCTAAAAAAATTGTGCATGGTAGCTATACAAAGTAAAAGTAGAAAGCATATGCATATGCCAAGTAAAAAAGGAATATGTCAGAAAGAAGAACTATGTCTCAGTATTTTTTATACCTAAATCGGGTTCAAACTAGCATAACAATTTATGTTTTCAGCTTCATGATTTTATATCTGATTGTTTACTTAACACTACATGCCTTAGAGAAAATTGTCTCTATGAAAGACAAATGTCACTCTGTGCATTCCTTATTATTTCAATAAATTAAGTATAATTTTTAAAAATGACCCCTCAACTTAGGGAATGATTTGGATGATAGAGAATAAGAAAAGAGGGAATGAATGATGGAAGCAGAAGAAAAGAAAAGCTTTCCTTCACATGAAGACCTTTCTGTAGAATGCTGTGCTAAGCTGAATTGTGGCTCCCCAAAAGATATGTCCACCTAGAACCTCAGAGTGTGACTTTGCCTGGAATAGGTCTTGATGGATGTAATTAAGTAAAGGATCTGAAGATGAGATCACCTTGGATTTATGATGGTCCCCAAGCCAATAGCAGAAGTTCTTAGAAGAGGAGGAAGAAGACACAGACAATCAGGGGAAAGGACCATGTGAAGACAGAGGCAAGGATTGGAATGATGCTGCCGAAAGTCAAGGAAGGCACGAGCCAGCACAAGTTTGAAGAGGCAAGGAAAGAAGGGCTCGTTTCTGTATTTTAAGGAATGCTTTCTTTTCCTTAAGCCCACAGTTAGGGAGATCAGAGGAGGGACTTAAACATAAAGTTTCTGACACCAGAGCTGTTGGTCTTGGGTTCCGTTAGTGGATACCTCTATGGTGGGTCAATATATTTCATCCTATTTTTAGAGTTGAATAGCTTGATGGTTAGTCTGTTATGTCAACTCAGCCAGGTAATTGTGCCCAGTTGTTTTGTCAAGCAAGCACTGGACTAACTGTAATACAAGGGCATTTAATCACTATTGACTTTACTGCAATGTAAATCATAGATAGCTGATTACAATTACATCAATCAGGGAGATTGCCATCAGCAATGAGTGACACTTCATCCAAACAACTGAATGCCTTAAAAGGGGAAGTGATTCCAGCATTGAGTGAGAATTTCCCAGCTCGTCTTTGGACAGACAACATCCCCCAGAACTCATCAAGAACCTTCACTGGACTTTCATTGGAGCCTCTGGTTGCAGCCTGCCTGAGGAACCTGAACTTGTGCATCCCCATGGTCACATGAGAGACTCTTATAAAATCGCATACTATTGACAGATATCTTTTATTGATTCTGTTTCCCTAGAGAATCCTGACTAATACAAATAGATAAAAGGAAGAGATAGAAGAGTTCCATAAACCTTACCCTTGGTTATTTCTGTTTGTTTCAGGAGCCACTTTGATGAGGCTGTCAAGACTTTGGCCACTTTAAAACATACAAGAAATGATCAGGTTGGTGGTAGAGTTATATCAAGTGGTTACAATATACTTATTTTAAATGAAAAAAATTTATTATAACAATATTATTTTATAAGATATTTATTGAGATAGAAATCATTTCAAAGAGTTGGAAGTTTTTCAATGATGACTACACATATATGTATTTGGACCAAACTATATTAGCATTGATAAGGAACAATAGCTAATGTTTTTAGAAACTTTATAGTGTGCCAGGCACTACTCTGAGGGATTTGCATTGGTTTATCATAGCAATCCTATGACCTAGGAAGCATTATTATCTCAATTTCACAGAGGGAAAAATTGAAATATAGAAAGATTAAGTAATTTTCCCACATTGCTAATAGTGGCAGGGCTGGAAATTAAATCTAGGCAATCTAGCTCTGGAGTACATGGGCCTAATTAGAACATCGAATGTCTTATTCAAACTTAGTAACTGGAATCGTGTTGGAAGTGACTTCAAAGCACTTTCTCCATTTTCCTCAGACAAGTTATGTAACTAGTCTGAGGTCAATGAGGGCAGAGTCAGCTCCAGTCTAGTTCTCTTTCTCCTCTATTGTGCCATCACTTCTGCTTAAAATAAACAAATCAAAATACGTTGTCCATTCTGAAAAACAGCAGTAGACCTAATTAATCAAAGGATGTCTCCATTATATCAGAAATTAATTCTCTGACGTCTTTAACATTTTGGATGTAAGTGATCAAGGTTACATTGCTTTTCTTGAACTATCACTATGCTCAGCATCACTATGTAAAATGATTTTCCAGTGCTAGTGTTATACCTTGGCTAGCATGGAATGAAAAAGGGACACTTATTAAATCTTACTCTTGGACACTTTTTTCTGTTCGTGGGTTCACTTTGATGAACTCATCAAGGTCTTTGGAGCTTTAAACAAACAAGGAAACAAAAACACTTTAAGTAAAAATATAATTAAATTAATTGCTTTTTAGGTTTAAGAAATGCATGTACTCAAGATTGATTTTGTTTATAAGTCCTAAGAGAAATAAATACCAGTCTATGGCCTTAATTTAAAGAATAAAATGTGTGACCTCCATACAAATCATTGATAAACTGGCTCAGTTTCCTATTTACCCTCAAATAAAACCATAAAATTATGACAAAGATTGACTTTAAAAAATAATTCAGTAACAATGTTATAACTTGCCAAAGCTCTTACCTGGCCCCTCTAAATATTCCATCTAATGTGATAGCCATGACTAAACTGCACTTTGTCAATAGTTTTCATTTGTAGTACATTTTTAAAAAAGAGATTTTATATCCATTATTTCACTTGATCCTTATAACAATTAAGTGATAACGGTGGAACAGACATTTATGATCTTCATTTTATAACCAAAGACGCTGCAGCTCTGAATGGTCAAAAGACTTTCTTAATGGCACCCAGCTGGAAGGCAATGGCACTCAGACTTTCTGATTCCAATCCAAAGGTTTTTTGACACACCTTCTCTGATGAGTGACACGAATAAGGGAGTAGGAAGGGAATTGATGGGAAAAGGAAAGGAATAAAGATAAGACATAACCTTTACCCACGGTTACTTCTATTTACTGCAGGGGTCACTTTGATGAGATTGTCAAGGCTCCGGCCCCTTTAAAACATTGAAGAAGTGATGAAGTTAATGGTAGATTAACATCAGGTAGCGCAAACTATTCATTAAAACTCAAAATCACTATAAAAACTCTTTTAGATCATGCCAAAGTGTTGACGATTGTTAAAGATGACTATACAGAAATGTGTAGGGATCATACATCTCTGAAACTCATTGAGATTCAGTAAAACAATGTTTTAATCTTAGAGCCATTAGGCCACTAGAACATACTGGGCTGGGGTTCTGCCTCTATTTTGATTCATTTAAGACTATGTTCTTAGCCTTTGTCAGGCACACAAAACATTTTTGAAATAGTCTATCTGCATGTCTCATGCCATGTTCCAGAAGGTACACACTCTTATCACTAACCTCCAAAATGCAATGGGACTTTAAATCCAGCCTTGAAGAATCTGTGTCTCATAAAATTGACATTCATTAACAGGTTTTTTAAATCACAAAATTGGATTCAGATAAGTATACCAATTTGTTAAAATCCACAATATGCCACCTGGTATCTACTTCTGGCACTTACAACTGTGTTTTGAAACTACATATTTTGACCAGTTGCATTGGCAATAAACAATGGGAAGATAAAAACCTATAGAGTTCTAAAATGATGAAATGTAAGACATTTATTATAATAGAAAACTCCTCTGATGTCACTGAAAACACATCAGG
Organism: Dasypus novemcinctus; assembly: GCF_030445035.2. NCBI lineage: Eukaryota > Metazoa > Chordata > Mammalia > Cingulata > Dasypodidae > Dasypus > Dasypus novemcinctus. The sequence goes on from NC_080687.1 coordinate 60,085,340, forward strand.
ATTTTATTGTTACCCTTTAGTGGACTTCTGCCTCTGATCTTAATGGAAGTCTGATTTTCTTATTGCAGCTACATGTGTTTTCCACATATACAGCACCAGCACACACTCCTCTGATCTACTTAGGATGCCACATGGGAAAAAGAAAATACACAGGAAGGTGCTTTTATATCCTGTTTCTCCAAACTCTGGGACCCTCCTAAGATCACAAAGTCTTTGAGGCTGCATCTATACAACGTCGAAGATCCAGGTATTTGGGAACAACCAGATATTGTCTAAAGTTTTAAAAATTTGTATCCAGATGTCTATGAATGTGTATACCCAGGTTTAAAAAAAGCAATTAAAAATTTGGATCTATTATATAAATAAGGAGCAATTTACCTAATAGGAATAACCACCTGACCCAAGATTACCCCTTGTTGATTTTTCCCTAAATTCCCAGGATTCTATTTCTAAATTTAAGTATTAATCAGAGAAATGATGGTAGAGTAAGCATTGAAACTCCTACCTTGTAATATTTTTACTGGTTGTGGAGTTTGCTTTGATTATATGTCAAGACTTTGATCTCTTTAAACATATTAAAGAAAGCACATAGTAGAGGATTATTTAAATTTAAAAGTACCTAAATGAAGTACTCAATGAAGAAGAGTGTGGTAATTAATAATCTGATTACTTTATTCTATTTTGAGTTTAACTGTATGAAGCAATGCCTAATAGTATATATAACTTCAGTATTTATAGCATTCTTTCACTCCATTATGTTAATGGAAATCCCACTATGGGATTTCTGTCCCAGTTGCTGGCACGAAAGTGAACAATGTAGACACAGGCTTAGCCATGAGGCTTGCATTCTAAATTGGGGATAGGAGGAGGAAGGCAATGTATAATTAAACATATAAGTGAATGCCACAATTCCAGAAAATAATATATGCTGTGAAGAAAATAAAAAGAATGCTTGGCGGCGGACTTGACCCAGTGGTTAGGGCATCCATCTACCACATGCTGGGTCCGTGGTTCAAATCCCGGGCCTCCTTGACCCATGTGGAGTTGGCCCATGTGCACAAGGAGTGCCATGCCACGCAGGGGTGTCCCCCGTGTAGGGGAGCCCCACGCGCAAGGAGTGTGCCCCGTAAGGAGAGCCACCCAGCACAAAAGAAAGTGCAGCCTGCCCAGGAATGGTGCTGCTCACATGGAGAGCTGACACAACAAGATGATGCAACAAAAAGAAACACAGATTCCCGTGCCACTGACAACAACATAAGGGGACAAAAGAAGAACACACAGTAAATAGACACAGAGAACAGACAACTGGGGTGGGAGGAGGAAGGGGAGAGCAATAAATAAATAAACCTTTAAAAAAAAAAAAAAGAATGCTTGTGGACCTGGCGTTGGGGGTGGTAATGATTAGCTATATTCAGTGGTCGGGAACAACCTCTTTGAGAAGATGACAGTATGGGGCACAGCATTCCAGGAAGTGGGAACAGCATTTCCAAATGCTGGAAGGCAGGAATGAACTTGAAATAGAAAAAAATCATTGTGACTCGAGTTTATTGAGTAAATAAAAGGCCAACTGTTAGAATTTTACTTTACCTGAAATGAAAGAGCAATGAAAGATCTTAATAAGGGAAGGAGCGAGATCTATTTATTTGTTTAAAAGATCTGCAGAACTTAATTATGTGTAGAAAAAGAAAATGAAAACTTCTGTCCTCAAAAGGCCCAAAGAAGCACAAACATATGAATGGAGACACACATACATACACACACACACACACTGCAATACTCTCACATACATGCATACGGGCACACACACCTCCACATCCATGTATACATATACTCACATACCCACATGCATACATATGTTACATATACACTCATGCACATTACCATGTGTGATATTGCACAAGTGTGCAATCACACTAACACAAAACATATGCAAGCACATAGGCACACACATCCATGCACATATGCACTCATGAACACACTTAGGCACACACACATAGACATATGATCATGAACACACACGTGTACACACAAACACATTGCACACACATATTAGCACATACACATTTGTGTATACATGCACTCATATAAAAGCATACACATGCCCTTACAAATATACCAATGAACACACAAGCATGTGCACACATGTGTGCTCACATGCATGCATGTATGTGTGCAGGTGCATACCCTGTGCAGATGGGCACTCATATACACAATAAGGTACAAAACCCACAAATGGATAAACATATAAATGCACATGTGCACACAAACATGCATTTGTGTACACAGATATGTGCACACATTGGCAGGCATGCACATACACGCATCAACATGTGAAGAGCAATGCATCACAATCTGAAATAGTCTCTTTAATAAAAATTAGAAAGGAAAACATGGATTTCTCTTGGGGAGTTGAAGTAAATCAAATATTTGAACACTATCTAAATAATAAAGAAAAAAATCCACCTAAATCTTTATTATTGCTAGTAATTACATGTATCTGTTTTATGCCAGGCATGGCAGTTTTATGATCCCCATTTTTGTAGATGAGTAAATTGAGGCACAGAAGTGGTGAGTAACCTTCCCTAAGGGACACAACTAGCAAGTGGGAGAGCCAGAATTTGAACACAGAGCTTTCTGGCTCCCTGCTCTATCTCTACCTCAGTTTATCTCCCTAAACCACCCAGATAACCAAGGAAAACAATGCTAATGGAAACAGTGATCTTACATTGTATTTGTTGGCTGCAAAACTGGGCAATTTTCTAATTCATTTGGTTTCTTTAAGCCTTCAAGGTCATACCACCCAAAGCAGGGCCGCTTGACAGTGTGCACAGCATGTTTCTCTGCTAGCTGAAGTCTTGCTCCACTTACTGGGCCCACAGGCAATAGTGACATATTTTAGGATGAATAAATAATAGCATGTACTGAGTTAACTGAATGGAAAGGAGTTCAAAGGAAACCACATGGAATTATTTGGTGCCCTGTTTTCAGCAACATGCCAACAAGCTCAGTTTCAAATATACCCCATCTGCTTCCTAAAAAACAAAAAGCAAAAGGAATAAGCACCCCAGGCATACTTGACAGTTTGTGGATAAGGGAACTCTTTTAACAAAGTACACTTAGTTAAGCTTTTCATCTTTAAACACACACCATACACACACAAACATACTACACATAAACGCTCTGCTCAAATACATGCAGCACACACTTCCATGCACCCACTGCTTATGCAGTGTGCTTATAAGTGCCAAACAAAGGAGGGGGAACAGAGCTCTAAATGTTTTCCCTCACCTCTTGATATTTTTATTTATTTTGGGATTTACTTTAATAAGCCCATTGAGGGCTTGTTTTCTTCAAATAAGGAAAGGGGTTTCAATGAATATCATTAGACTAACACACTAATCAAGTTAACAATGATCGGAAAATTAAGAAGTGGTAAATATACAAGTTCTCTAAATTAATGTAAATTTGTAAGTGCTCTAAAAGCAAATGGAAATTCTCTAACGGTTTGAGCTAAAGACCATTTAAGGTTCCTTGTTTGTTAACAAAAAACATTTGATTTTCTCTTGTGTCTTCAGAGCACATAAGAACACATGAAAGCTCTTATTTAACAAAAATCAACTTTGCCTTCAGGCACCCCGAGTTAGAATACCCCAAATGGACAGCGTTTAAGTCATGTAAGTTAAAATTCTGTACAGGATATTGACAGACTATAAGTTTCTACTCAACAAATTGGATTTAATTGCCTATTCTGTTTTTAATTAATAAGAATGATGCTTTCTTCATATAAATGCAACCACCCCCCACCCCCAAATTTTTAAATATCATTTGTTCCAGAAGAGATTATGGTGAGCTACAAAGAGCAAGAAAAAGTACATTTCATGGTGTAAAAAATAATGACTCCTTCTCAGGTGGACACAGGCCACTCCATTAAAATGCAAAAGGGGTATAATCAGAACACAAAGAGGACAGTAGAGGATGGCAGAAGTATCTTGACTGGGTAATGTTGCCAAGTCCAGATAGCTCTGAATAGAAGAAAAAGGGTGTGATTTGTCCTTACTCCCAATGCATATACCTGTCCAACCTCTCCACTGAGTTGCCTTCTAAGACTGCTATTTATATGGAAGTTGATTTACAAGAGTTTTTATTAAGCCTTATTCTTGGATCTTTTTCATTTTGGAGATCCACTTTGAAAATGTTGTCAAGACTGTGCTTTCTATGAACACAAAGAAATTCAATTGAGAAGCTCATTCCTAAAAATAAATCATAGCCTAACAATATGGAGACTGAATCAATAATAAAAATGTCCCAGCAAAGAAAAGTCCAGCACCAGAGGGCTTCACTGGTGAATTCTAAGAAATATTTAAAGAGAATTAATGACAATCCTTCTCAAACTTCCAAAAAATTGAAGAGAAGGGAATACTTCCTAACTCATTCAGTGAGACTAATATTACCCTGATACTGAAGCTAGTTAAAGAACAGCACAAGAAAAGAGAATTATAGACCAATTTTCATCATGAATATAGATGCAGAAGTCCTCAACAAAACACTTATCAGCTGAATCCAACAGCACATTAAAAAGGATTATACACTGTAACCAAGTGGGATTCACCCCAGGAATGCAAGGGTGGTTTTACGTAAGAAAACCAATGTAAGACATAACAATAAAAGAATGAAGGTGGGCACATGATCATCTCAATTAATGCAGAAAAAGAATTTGACAAAATTCAACACCATTTCATAATAAAAACACTCAACAAACTAAGAAGAGAAGGAAACTTTTCAACAGAATAAAGACCATTTATGAAAAACCCACAGTTAACATCATACTGAAAGACTGAAAACTTGCCTTAAGATCAGGAACAAGACAAAGATGCCTACTTTCACCACTTCTATTCAACCTAATACTGGAAGCTCTAGCCAGAACAATTGGGGGAAAAAGAAAAAAGAAAAAACAAGGCTCCCATTTTGGAAAGGAAGAAGTAAAACTATCTGTAGTCACAGGCAACATGACCTTATATGTAGAAAACCCTGAAGAATCTGTAAACAAACTATTAGAGCTAATAAATGAATTCAGCAGTTGCATGACACAAAATCAACATTCAAAGTACAGTTTATTTCTAAATGCTACTAATGAACAATCCAAAATGGAAATTAAGATAATTCCATTTAAAATAGCATAAAAAATAATTAAATTCTTTGGAATAAATTTAACAGAGACACAGATTTATATGTTCAAATCTACAAAATGTTGCTGAAATTTTAAAAAAAACCTAAATAAATGGAAAGACATCACATATTCATAGACTGGAAGACTTAACATTGTTTAATAAGACAATACTACCTAAGATGATATACAGATTCAATGTAATCTGTATCAAAATCCCAACGGCATCTTTTGCAAAAATGCAAAAATGTGTCTCAAAATTCATATGGAATTCAAGGGACCCAGAATAGCCAAAACAATCTTGGAAAGGAAGAACAAAATTGGAGCACTCAACATTTCTCAATTTCAAAACTTACTACAAAGCTATAGTAATCCAAACAGTGTGCTACTGGCATAAGGATAGGCATATTGACAAATGAAATAGAACTGAGCTCCTGGAAATCAGCCCTCACATCTATGGTCAATTGATTTTTGACAAGTGTGCCAAGCCATTCAATGGACAAAGAAGAGTCTCTTCAACAAGCTGTGGTGTTGGGAAAACTGGATATCCACAAGCAAAATAGTGAAATTTGACCCTAACCATAAATAATATAAAAAATTAACTCAAAACAGATCAAAGGCCTACATTTAAGAGCTAAAACAATAAAACTTTTAGAAGAAAGCATAAAGGAAAATTCAGGCAATGGTTTCTGAAATATGACACTGAAAACAAAGGCAACAAAAGAAAAAACAGATAAATTTGACTTCATTTAAATTTTAAATTTTTGTGCATCAAAGCACACTATCGAAAGAGTAAAAAGACAGCCCATAGAATGGGAGAAAATATTGCAGATCATATATATATATATAAAATAAGGGTTTAATATCTAAACTATATAAAGAACATTTACAACTCAGTAACAAAAAGACAAACAATCAAATTTAAAAATGGGCAAAAGACTTGATAGATATTTCTCCAAAAAATTTAGGCAAATGGGCAACAAGCCTATGAAAAGATGCTCAGTGTCATTAGTTATTAGGGAAATGCAAATCAGAACCAATGTAGGATCCCACCTCACACCTACTAGATTGATTATAATTTATTATTTTTTTTTAAGGGGAAAATAACAAGTGTCAGTGAGGATGTCATGAAATTAGAACCCTCGTATATTGCTGGTGGGATTATAAAATGATGTAGCCAGTGTGTAAAACAGTTTGGTGTTTACTTAAAAAGCTAATGAAACATATCACTCAGCAATTCCTCTTCTAGGTTATAAGCAAAGGAACTGAAAACAGGAAATTAGATACTTGTATATCAATGCCCATAGCAGCATTATTCACAATAGCCAAAAGATGTAAACAACAAGTATTCATCAACAGATGAATGGATAAGCAAAAGGAGGTATATATGCACAATGGAAGATTTTTCAGCCCTAGAAAGGACTGAAGTTCTGATACATGCTCCAAAATGGATGAACACTAAAAAATTTATGCTAAGTGAAATAAGTTAGACATAAAAGGACAAATATTATATGATTCTACTTATATGAACTATCTAGAATAGGCAAATTCAGAAAATAAACTGAAGGTTACCGGGGACCAGAGGTAAAGTGAAATGTGGAGTTATTGCTTAATTGGTAGAAAGTATCTATTTGGAGTGATGAAAATTTTTGGAAATAGGGATGACAGATGTACAACATTCTGAATGTAATTAATGCCACTTAAGAATAGTTAAAATGACAAATTTTATGATAAAAATGTGTATATCGTGGCCAGTCTCGAAGCCAAACTCAGCATGTAAATGCAATGCCTTCCCCCCAGCGTGGGACATGACACCCGGGGATGAGCCTCCCTGGCACCGAGGGATCACTACCAAGTACCAACTGATGATGCAACTAGAAAATGACCTTGAATTAAAGGTTCAATGAGGATCAGCAGAATATCCCTGTTTACATATAATAACATGACTTTAAAATGCTGTTTGACCTAATGTAAGGGGGAAATGGAAAGGAGAAATGAGTTTATATGGCTACGAGTCTCTAAAAAAGAGTCTGGAGGTTGTCAGAAGGATTGCCCTTATGCACAACTGAGCAGAGTCTAAGAGACAGATAAAGTAGATACAACCCCAGGTATTGGTTCCTTTGAGGGCTAAAGAGACCCACGGGTTCTATGGTCATGGCAGATGGGGTTCACTGCCATGTCAGATGGCCCTTCTTTGGAGCTGTTGTTTCTGCATGATGGAACTGGACTCAGATGGGATCTCTTTTCACAAGACTTTCATGCTACTTTACTGGAAATGTACTTGGTGTTGGGGTTTAAGATATATTTAGGGGATTTGAATCTCTGGACTGACAATATGATAGCCAGGCCCTGAGCCTCAACAGACTTCAGCTCCTACACTCTGATTTATTGGACTCACCCCACTCAGCTAAGATGGAGTTGAAGAAGGACAACCACCACACCATGGAGCCTAGAGTGCCTACAATTGAAAGTAGGAGGATTGCATCCAGTATCCATGTGGAATCTGAGCCTCCTCTTGACATAGAGGTGCAACGGACGCAACCAATCCAAGGTCCACAGAGAAAAGGTGGCATTGGTGTGGGAAAAGAGGCCATGGTGGCTGATGGGTATGGGGAATGGGAGGAAGAGATGAGATGTGGAGGCATTTTTGGGACTTGGAGTTGCCCTGGATGGTGCTTCAGGGGCAATCACCGGGCATTGTAAACCCTCCCAGGGCCCACTGGATGGAACGAGGGAGAGTATGGGCTATGATGTGGACCATTTACCATGAGGTGCAGAGATGCCCAGAGGTGTACTTACCAAATGCAATGGATGTGTCATGATGATGGGAGTGAGTGTTGCTGTGGGGGGAGTGGTGGGGTGGGGGTGGTGGGGTTGAATGGGACCTCATATTTTTTGAATGTAATATTTTTACAAAATGAATAAAATTTTTTTAAAAAAGTATATATATATACATATATATATGTGTATATATATATATATATATTTTTTTTTTTACCTCAAATCAAAAACATAAAAAAATAAAAGCCCCAAACTTGGGAGATAAGGCAATTCACCATCAAACACTGGGGCAACTCTTAAAAAAATCAAAAAACAAAAAAGGTTTTGTTAGGGCAAAAAGGGAAGGTCATTTCACCCATATTTATTTTCCAATCCCATGCTAATAAAATACGTTTGTGAAGCTAAAAAGTCAAATCATTTTATTTTCTGAATTATCATCACTTATAGAAATCAGATTAAACAACACTAATAAGTTTTACCTAGTGATGTTTTCGCTTTCTTTGGAATTCACTCTGATAACGTTATCAAGGCCTTCAGGTCTTAAAAGAAAAAACAAAACAAAAGCATAGATCATTTTCAGAGTATTCCCACAGTATTAGGTACTTATATATTCCATATGCTTGATGATTAATTCAAGCCTTTGGGGAAAATTATACTGATATTAAAATCACTTTTAATATAAAAATGCTTATAAATAATATAATTAATCTTTAGGATTTTATTGTATTAAATGTAAATTCAGATAGTATGTATGGTGAAATCTCCAAAGTGAAGATCATGGGCACTGATCAGAGACAGAAGAGAAAACACATACTTAAAGACGTGATGCCCCTCATAGCACTGAGAAGGCAATTATTCTATGAGAAAATATCCAAGTTTCAAAAGCATTCAAGCAGTTCTCACCCTCTGCTGGGTTTATCTGTCCTAGTGTTCTCTTTGATACAAGTTTCAAGGTTTAGGCTTCTTTGGAAAAAAAAAAATCAACATCTTATGTCAGTTAGGTTGCATACAATTTTCTTTAAAATGTGTTTAAACAAGAATGTCCCTGAAAATAGTGTCAGATGTTTCCAGGGCCAAATGACCAGGAAGGCCTTTGACTTAATTATCCGTAGCTTACCTTATCAATTTCCACAGTAGTGCTTGATTTAAACCATGAAATTAGAGTGGGATATGTCTCTCACTTTGCAATTTTGTCCTTTTAATTTCTTCATTTGAAAAAAATGTGAAATTTATGAATTGCTTAAGAAAATATCAAATATGAGCTTATATGGCAGGTTTTCCTGCGCTTACTTTAAAGGCAACTGAAATATGTGGCCCATGGGAAGAGGATGTGGCTCAAGCAATTGAACTCCCGCCTACCACATGGGAGGTCCCGGGTTCAGTTCCCGGTGCCTTCTGCAGAAGACAAGCAAGACAGCAAACTGGTGTGATGGACAGGTACAGCGAGATGACACAACAAGATGATGCAACAAGGAGCCACAAAGAGGAAAGACAATGACAGACAGAAAAAGCTGGGAGCTGAGGTGGCTTAAGAGATTAAGCACCTCTCTCCCACATGGGAGGTCCCAGGTTCGGTTCCTGGTGCCTCCTAAAGAGAAGACGAGCAGACACAGAGAGCACACAGCAAATGGACACAGAAAGCAGAAAGCAAGCGTAAAAATGGAGGGGGGGATTGAGTAAATAAAATGAATCTTTAAAAAAAAAAAAGAAAATATAATGCGGTTAGAGAATCGAAAGCTGAGGGTTAACTTGTAAAAAAAAAATTGTGGTCCTAGAAAAAAAACAAACATTCCTTTTCCTACTATCTCTGATAGGCCTAAAGAGTACAACAGTTCACCTGGACCTGAAGAAACATAACACTCCCATTTCTTATAAGGTATAAAAATGTAACCTGAAAAAAAAGCTGAGTACCACCAAGGTGGGAGCTGTACTTACCCTTCCTCATTTTTGTGAGTCCTTTGATTATCTTTAATAAGACTTCCAAAGCCTTGGTTTCTTTATGCATTGAGAAAAGAGAGAGAGAAAGCAACTCAAACATATATTCAGAATTTCTTCTGTCGATAGCAGATTTCCGGCAACAGTAGTAACATGTTATCAGTACCTAAAAGATCAGGGGCTCTTTGAAATATTTAATTCAAGTGGCTCTACTCACCGAGTAGAAGGGTGGAGACACACCAATTATCCTGACATTACATTTGGGAATGAAATGACTGAATCGCTTAAAAAGCAAAAGTTCCCACCAGGTCTCAGCTTTGGTTTTCTTTGTCCTTTAAGTGTGGGGTGGCAAGGGGCTGACTTTAATAAATTTATTGAGATATTGTTTTCTCTAAGCATAAAAATCACATCAGGGTGGAAATTCAATGATCAACCTTTTCAACCTAAGTATCCTGAGGTTTCAGGCAAAGTCATTTCTCATAAATGGCTCACGGGTAATTTAAATGGTACAAAAATAACCTTGGAAAAGTAGAAAAAATTCTATTATGACTCCAGTACTTTTACATATAAAAAGTAGGAAAATTTCTAATACAACTATACCCACTAAAATTTTCACATGTCAATGGCTAAAAGTCTATTAGGGAAGTTAATGAAAGATAATATCCCTAAATTTTGCCAACTGACTAAATGTTACCCTTTGCCATTTTTATCTGCTCCTGGTTTCACTGTGGTAAGACAGTTGACATTTTAGGCTTTTACAAAATAAGCCAGAAAGAAGGGAGGAATGGAGGGACAAAAGAAGGAAACAGAAAGATCACATTAAATTTTCTGTGACAAGCCTTGCCTGATCGGATGGCTGATGTCACAGCTCCTGCACATCCCATGGACTCTTTCCCTACCACACTGACAAGATCAGAGTCCTTCCTGCAGCCAACCCTGGCTGTAATCAAGTTATTCCACATTACAAATCACTTCTCCTTTCTCCTACGTTCTAGCCCACAAAGTACTTTCCTTGTGATGATCAGCCTAGTTTCCTATGTTCTACTGTTTTTGTGGAACTTTACAAAGTCTATCTTTTAAATAAATTCCCAACTTTTCCTATAAAGCTTATTTAATCACACATAGAGGATTGACTGTTTCCCCCCTTTATCTGTTCTCCATTTGTAAAAAATCACTTGTAATACTATGTGCATTTTTACATTACAATATGTTGTTACTAAGTATCCAATGTCTGTGTGATTTTTTCTGCCAACACTTCTCATCATATAGATTTTGTTAAATGTTCTAAATCAGAGAGAGTAGAGAACACATCTGCCAAAATGAATTGGAAAGCTATAGTACCATTCTGTGCACAGATTGACACAAATAAAAAGTCTTTTTTAAAGACAACCATGACAATAGAAATAATTATCATATTTAGGAAGGCAAATGCAATGACTAAGGAAATACAAGGTAAACAGCCAATCTGGGGGAACACATTAGTAGAGAAATGTCGAAAATCCTCACCCTTTGTCTTTCTTGACTGCCCTGGGATTTTCTTTGATGAAACTGTCAAGAGTTTGATTTCTTTCAACATGAAAAATAAAATCAGTAATCTAAGTCTCTCTCAACATGAAAGATGAAATCAATAACATAAGTTAATTTTGTAGTATATCGGTTATCAGTCTAGAACCATCAGTTAATCTTTCAAATGCAAGCAGTTCAGTTAGGAATAATTAATTAATCATTTTATGATTCAGAATAAATAAAAGGATGGCTCTTGACCTTGAGATATACCACTATTTCTGAGCTATATGTGTGAAATGACTCTAGTAAGATTTCAATCAAAGAGTGCCTTAGTACCTGCTAAAGACTTCAGTGGTGAGTGGCTATGCGCGCAGCATCAAAATGTCTTAGAGTAAAAGAGTAAATACATTTAGTTCATAAAACCAGCCCATGTCCACTACTTGTAACTGCCAGTTGGATTCCTTTGATTTTTAGCTATAAAAAGGAATGGATATCATCTAGGCCATCCCCTTCATTTATGGGATCAGGAAAAAGAGGTCTCTCAAGGTTAAGAGACTTGCCCAGAGCAAGTCACCTAGAGCCAGGGCCAAGACAGTAACCCACCTCCTGGCCGATCCAGGCCTGCTCCACCAGCCTGCTGACCCCACTCTAAGCAGGGGCTATCACTCAGAGACTGGAGTATGGTTTGGACTCAACCAATTTGGCCTGTAAGAGTTGTGTTTGAATCTTACCCTTTGCCATCTCTGTCTGTCCGAGCGTTCACACAGATGAGGTTTTCAAGGCTTTTGGCTCTTTAAACATAAAGAAATTCAAGTAAAAGACTGTATATTGAAATGAAAGTGTGTGGTATCTAGAAAGGTCAGATACAATAAACATTCTTCACGAATTGCTCATTTACTCATATTGAATGGAAGAGCAGAAATCCTTCTGGGCAATTATGTCTGAACTGAATGTACAAAACGGAAAGCACTACCCCATCTGCTAGTACATTTCCATGCCAGAGGATGAAACTCCCTTCCAGTTAATGTCTAAAAGAAAAAGACAAGCAATCTGGGAGATATTTTCAGACTAGAGATGGCTGCACTTACCTTTTCTCTGTTTGCTCTGCCTTAAGATTTCCTCTGAAGAGACCATCAAGACCTTGATTTCTTTAAATGAATTAAAAAGCAACAACAAAAAACTCATCAGTGGTAATAACAGATACTTAACTCAATAGAAACATAGATTGGTTTATATCCAAAATAGGAAATAGAAGCTGGTTGGGAAAGGTGAGCTAAAATTTTTTTAATTGCTTCATTGCAAACAGGAATTTTCATGAACTAAAAATTTAGATTGTAATGGACCTTAGAAAAAAATAGAAGTAGGAGAGACAAACGGGTCCACAAGTTTTAATCAGTCTCCAGATGTGCTGTTTGGGTTCACGTGGTGTTTCTATTTTTATTGTGAGCCAGTGTTTACAAGATGGCTGTTACACATAGACACCTGGAAGTTTAGAATCTCCTGAAAATGTCCTACAACACTAGGACACGTGGCAACTGTCAGCTGAAGCTGAGAACCAGCTGGCACTTCAGACGGGGTGTGTTCTCCTTTTGTCTCAATTCCTGCACTCCTGTGTTTCTCACAGTCAGCCCCTTTTACTCCTTTTTACCTGCCCAGCCTTAGCAGGTGTAGAGTCTGTGACTGCTGGTCTAGAAACCAAAACCAGCAAATTTAAGTGGCCTGCAAAAAGTCACTTAGATAGATCATTCCATTCAGTCAAGTGGAGTGTGAAAATCACATCTCTTGATCCTCAATCAATCAATTCATTCTACATTTTCTTTATTTTTTTCCCCTCTCTTCGGAAATTGCCCATTTAATGTGTCACTATGCAAAGTAAAACAGATAACTAAAATTGTGCATAGTTTTAAAATAGACTCCAACTATTCATTTTTCTCTCAGCACATTTTAAATTATGCAATTATAAATGATTCAAAATAAGGGGATAGGCGGCGGACTTGGCCCAGTGCTTAAGGCGTCCTTCTACCACATGGGAGGTCCGCGGTTCAAACCCCGGGCCTCCTTGACCCGTGTGGAGCTGGCCCATGCGCAGTGCTGATGCGCGCAAGGAGTGCCCTGCCACGCAGGGGTGTCCCCCGCGTAGGGGAGCCCCACGCGCAAGGAGTGTGCCCCATACGGAGAGCCACCCAGCGTGAAAGAAAGTGCAGCCTGCCTAAGAATGGTGCCGCACACACAGAGAGCTGACACAACAAGATGACGCAACAAGAAAAGAGACACAGATTCCCATGTCGCTGACAACAATAGAAGCAGACAAAGAAACAAGACACAGCAAATAGACACAGAACAGACAACCGGAGTGGGGGGGAGGGGAGACAGACAAATAAATAAATAAATAAATAAATCTTTTTTAAAAAATAAGGGGATGATGTTAACTAAGATAATATGTGGTGTTTGTGATGGTCTAATAAACTTAAAATAGTCAGTAATAAAACCAAGTTATATTTTTGTACTAGTGTATTCATGTTTAAGTATATGTGATTATTTATATAACAACCTTAATAAATATATAGAATTTTAAAAATTAGACACCTTAATATTAGTATCTTTAGACTTTAATAACCATTCATAACAATGATTAGATATTTCTGGTTCCCATAGACTTTGTTCAAGATTTTTAAGATACTCAGAGTTTCTATTTGGATTGGTTGTACAGTTTTGGTAATGGAAGATGGTGATGGAGGCACAATATTGTGAATATAACTAACAGCACTGAATTATATATGTGAATGTGGTTGAAAATGTGGTTAGGTCATATATACGTTACTAGAATAAAAATGTAAAAAACAACAAATGTAAGACTGTACAACACAGTGAACCCTATTGTAAACAATGTATTCTACTTAATAGTACAATTATAAAAATGTTCTTTCATGAATGATGACAAATGTACCACACTAATGATAGGATGAGAACACTGTATTTTATGCATTTTATGCATGATATTGCTGTAAACCTACAACTTCTCTAATTAAAAAATTAATTATAAAAAAAGATTTGTAAGATATTTTTTTCTCATCTGGCGATACAGGGGATCAGTGTCTCTTTTTGTTGCGTCATCTTTCTGTGTCAGCTCTCCGTGTATGTGGCACCACTCCTGGTTGGGCTGAGATTTCACACAGGGCAGCTCTCCTTGCACAGGGGCCACTCCTTATGCAGGGGGCACCCTTAGGTGGGGGTATCCCTGCGTGGGTCGGCGCTCCTTGTGCACAGCAGCACTGCGCATCAGCCAGCTCACCACACGAAGCAGGAGGCCCTGGGTATCGAACCCTTGAACCTCCTATATGGTAAGCAGACTCTATCTGTTGAGCCACATCCGCTTCCCTGTAAGATACTTTTGACTAACCTGGTATGCGAGTCCTTATGTTCCCATACAGAGAAGACATTGCGATAGGCAGTTCGGTGATAGAGTAAAACAGATGCTTTTAAATCTTACCTACTCAGGCTTTTGTTCATTTTGATGAGATTTTCCAATTCTTCACTTTTGCAAGAAAAAAATATGTCTCATCAGTAAAAGTCTATTAAGAGTCAAAGGGCAGTTTCACACTTAAAACAATTAATACTGAATTCCCTGAAATACAGCATACATCTAACCTTTATCATCTGTGAAAGCCTCCATTTCTCCTTCAAGGATTTCCTCCAAGAAGTCTTTCCCATCCTCCAACTGTAAAGAGCCCCTACATTTTTGAACACTTAGAGCATTTTTCCTTTTTTCATTTCCTTTACGGGACTTATCTTAGTATACTTTGTAATGTAGCAATTGTACACTTGTCTCAGTATTAAACATCTTGCCCCTACACACATACAACACCAATAAAATTTAGACCTCTGTTTTACATTGTATCCCTTGCAGTCTTTAGCAGTGTCTTTTATACAGTGGATGCTTAATACAAGTTTTTAACTGAAACTATAAATACAGGTATGTTGTATAATTATAGATTCTAGCTTTGGACAACATTTTTGCACAAAGTAGCTATTGGAAAATACATATACATCAGTAAGTCTGGCTTCCTTCTTGAATTCAACCTCCACCTCACTCCAGGTGAGCTGAAATTGCTCTGCTATTTCCATGTTTAAGAACTGCAAAACTTTTTGGCTGCTCTTTCAGGAGTAAGCATATTTAACCTAAACCCCTGCGTTCCAGAATATCCCTCAGGATCACATGGGCTCAGCTCCACCCCAAGCCTGCAGCCCAGGAGTGTTCCTCAAGCCAGCAGAGCATTCTCTGTTTCTTGCTTTTTGTCTCTTCACAGCATGTCTTCTTCCAACCCCCAATTCTCTGACCTTCCTCGTCTGGTTTTCAATTCACGTTTTCTGAGGGTTCTCAATGTGTCTGCATCTTCTTGAGTCCTCTTTGTGGGAACAGAAGCTGCGAGGCTCTGAAGTGAGGGTTCTAGTCGAGATTTACCAGTTATTAACTGGTGGCACTGGGCAAATCACCTACCCTCTTGTTGCCTCAATTGTCCCTAAATTTACTTAAAATGAAATAATAATAATATCCACCTCAGAATCAACAGACTAATGAATATAAATTGCTTGGCATGATGTCTCACAAATCATGAACTCTCAATTAATTTTGGACATTTTAATAAATAGTGCCCTGTCAGTACTAAATTTTTCATTTAACAAACATGTGTTCTATTAATTGTAACTAATTAGCTAATGAATTACATTTTTTATTAGCAAAATTGTGAGCTTATGAAACAATCTTGCATAATGTGCAGGGTCCCCATACATGACCCATCCATGCACACATTATATTGTTATGGCACATTTATATCAGATTATGATATAACACGATCAGACTATTACCACTAACTATGGTCCATAACTATACTAATAATCTATTAATTTTTAAAACTGCATTTAGAACAACTAAGACTTTGGCTAAGTCTTGGACAGGTGTAGTTACTGAATCAGGTGGGTATTTTGAAGATGCCTAGCACAACATATTGCCAGAACTAGCAACCGAGTCAGTCATCTTAGAGTAACTGACACTATATTAAATTAATAGTCATCACAGAGATGAATCCTTTAAAGTAATATTACCTATTGGAATGGTGGGATCGAAGGCTGAGAATAAGTGCTGAAACACAAAAGTTGCTGCCTGTGACAAAATTGGTTAACATGCTATCCTTCTGTAGGGCAAATGCTGTGGCAGTGCCCCATAATTGTTTCTTTGTTTGAAATTCTACTATCCAACTCTTAAACTAAGAACCTATCTGCCTCCCCGAGGGAAAGAGCAAACCTAAGAAACCTGTCAATTTCAGCCCCAGACCTTTTTCTGTGTGTGAGTCACAATGATGAGCTTATCAGGATTTTGGGCTGCTCAAGTTTAGCACAACAAACAGCATAAATCATGGCAAGACTCTCTATGGTGAACCAAATTAAATGGAGACTATATTCTGGGTAAAGAGGTTGAGCTTTTAAAATGACTTTAAATTGATGAAAGGTTTGGATATTAAGTTTCACCATTGCATTTGCAACAAATTAAATGCTCTTAATCAAAGAGCAGTAATGCGCCCTTTCACAAAGGAGTATCACAAAGAGCAGCTTGGCTAAAGAAGCTATTTCTAGTCCCTGTGGACAGCCCATAGTAATACTCTGAAATGAATATGTGTACACAACAGACATTTTCCCTGGTCCCTGTCTAAGCAACCACTTCTCCCTGCGATGCTTGCCTCAGGCTATGGGAAGTGTGGGTTGTGGATAGGGAGAAAGGCCAGGGAAGTTAAACTAACTGCACCTCTCACTGTTTTTGTTTGATTTAAGTCAAAGCATCACTTACCTTTAACCTCACTCACTTATCCCTCAAACAGCCCAACTGCCCACCAGAATATCACCAAATATCTACTAAAACCAAAATTTTAACCACACACATACATACAAATAAAATTAAAGATCTAGGCCTTTGGACTAGAGAAAGAAATGGAAAAGACACATTCATGATGCTTTCTATAGTCCCCCGTAGGTTCAGAGCTCCCAGTATGGTTATGAATTTGTACAGAAAGCAATTTTGGGGAAACGGACTTTGGCCCAGTGGTTAGGGCGTCCGTCTACCATATGGGAGGTCCGCGGTTCATATCCCGGGCCTCCTAGACCCGTGTGGAGCTGGCCATGCGCAGCGCTGATGCGCGCAAGGAGTGCCGTGCCACGCAAGGGTGTCCCCCGCGTGGGGGAGCCCCACGCGCAAGGAGTGCGCCCGTGAGAAAAGCCGCCCAGCGTGAAAAGAGAGAGCAGCCTGCCCAGGAATGGCACCGCCCACACTTCCCGAGCTGCTGACGACAACAGAAGCGGACAAAGAAACAAGACGCAGCAAATAAACACCAAGAACAGACAACCAGGGGAGGGGGGGAAATTAAATAAATAAATAAATCTTTAAAAAAAAAAAAAAGAAAGCAATTTTGTTTCTTCTTGTTAGTTCTTTTCACTGAGACTGCAATACCTAGCAACATTCTGAGCATTTCTAAATTCCATGAAACAAGGAGATTTTTTGCATGTGTTTGGGATTTAAACTATGAAATATTGATACTCAAGGTGTTTTTCACTACTTTTTTTTAAACCATAATCTATTATATAAACACCTACTTTGTACAATGTATCATGTCAGACACTGGCAGGGACATACAGTGAATCAGACACAATCTCTTCCCTCAGAGATTTTAAAGATAAGACATTTACACAAGTAACATGAGACAGAACTGAATCTGATTTAGTGCTGTAAAGATATGAATGGTGGGTCTCTAACAGCTGAAAGAGGCAGAAGTCACAATTCACTGGGTCACTCAGGGAAGACTTCATAGAGCAGGTGATCTTTGACCTGGATCTTAAAAAGTAGGTAGGGTTTGGACAGATTGAGATGGTAGCTTTGAGGCTAGAAAAGGCCTCCAGATGTGGAATGGCACAAACAAAGACAGAGTGTCTGGAAACTGTAGGAAGAAGTGGCTTTAGTTTGGTTTGAATGTAGGAAAAGATGAGGGTGAAGTCAGAAATCACTCTGGAATGTTAGGTTGGAGCCTAGATAAGCACAGGTCTTGAATGAGTTTACATGCAATAGGGTAGACAATGTGGCTGCCACGGGAGTGCCACGGTTAGTAGGAGGAGAGATTGGAGGACGGTAAGTAAACCTGGATAGCTACTCTAATAACTTACGCTGGAACTGTGAGGGATTGAACTGAGGAGGCCGTGTGGGCATGAGGGGAATTTCACAACTTAATCCATAGACGCCTGATCCTACCTAGAGGGGAAAAGAACAGGGAATCAAGAATGGTTCCAGAAAGTTAAGACTGCAAGAACAGAAGAGCAGAAGAGTAGTCTGGAGAAACAGCACAGTTTGGGAAGGAGTTGACTATGATGTATGACCCCAAATGGGGAATGCCGGGGAGAAAAGTTGTAGAAATGTGGTCTAGTAATGCAAATACAGGACTGGAGGTTTGGGACGAATTCAGAACGGGAGGCAGCTGGGGTCACTGGGACGAGTGAATTCACAGGAGGAGGAGGCAGAGGAAGAAGAGTGGACATGAACGTCGTTTCCACCCACTATTCAGGGGCACTGGTTTATAGACCCGGATTCTATCTTCTTTTAAATTATAATTAATTAACAGCATGGGGATTCTGTTCACATTTGAAACTTTTAAGGATACCAGTTACACATTTTGAAAAGTCGATAAAAGAAAACGAGCTCAAAAGCTCTGAGAGCTCACCCCTTATCTGTTTTCTGAGGTGAAGTGGCCACTTTAACAATGTTGTCGCCATCCAGACTCCTTCAAACAATGGAAAATAAATATAAATCAAGAGCAGTAGAGCTATACCTGCAGTTGTCAAACATTTTCATTCATTTTCAGTGAAGAAAGGGATCATGTATGTGTTGTTCGGGGATTTTTAAGATTAATAAAACGGCTCTATCCTATTCGCTCGTGGCACACACAAACGCACACTCGGCCGTTGACACACAAACCCTCGCATCCTTTCGTCATTCCTCCTGGGCATCTGCTCTGCCACCTAGTGCTCGCTGGAATAATTACAGTTTCTCCTAAGGGTTTGTACTAGCTGCTGACAAGTTCTCCACTTTAAACCTTGGTTGCGTCTTGGGATTAAAAGATTTAGCCATAATGTAAACTGTCTCAAATGGGACTTGGTCTCTTGTTGTTTGTTTTTTCTTTAACAGATTTGTATTTAATAATTGTTTTTTTAAAAAAATCCTAGAAGTTTACCCAATTTTCCTGGGTAAGTGTGCCCATTAAATGTAAATAACAAAACATTTATAGCTGTCATACAAGATTTCAAACCATGTATTATAAAGCACAATTTTAAAATTTAAGTACATTTTCCTCTTTAAAGTCGATTTTTTTCCTATTGTTTTTAGAAAAACTTAATATCTGGCAAGTACATAATCTATATCAAAAAAAGATGCAGAAAATAGCTCTGCAAATAAACACGGATTTATCTACCAGAGCTAAGGAGGATTGAGCTACATATCTAGACACTTAATTAGTCTGTCACATGGGGTGAGATGCCTCTTTCCTAGGCTTCCAAAAGGAAAGAAAGGAAACTTTTAAACTATAGAATAGATTAAAGCACCTGGCATATTAATAGGCTTGAATTCAGGTTAGTCTCCCTGGATGAAGGAAAGGAATGATTAGGAAACCCCTTACAGGTTTTCCTGCAATTAAAACCCTTACTTCACAAACAGTGTCTCATAAAAAATTAATATGGTTACATGAGGGAAGGATTTGTAGTCAAGATTGGGAAATGGAACCTACCTTTGGAAATTCAGAATATATTATGCATACTGAAGGTATGAGCAGAGAGCTCTACTTTAATTGTGCTTTTTAAACGTATTGGCCCATTATGCCCTTCTTTCACAACGCGCATTAACATCCTGTGGCACAGTTTGGGAAATGCTGAGTTAGAATTGCATTTTAAATTACTCTGTACAAGGGAAACGTGATTTTCCCCAAAGGCAGGTGTTCGTGTGGTTTATGTTTCAAACTGAGACTCTTCTGAGACTCAAAGGAGATGATAAAAAAAATTGGAAGTATTCAAGTCTTTTTCAATTCTGAATTAAACAGTTTATATTCTAAAATACACTATAAAATCTATACCAATTAAATGCAACAAAGTTGAAAAGGAAATAAATTAGTTTTTTCTTCTTTTTAAATAGACAATAGTAAAATACTAGAGACAGCTTACTAGACACAAAAATCATGAACAGCAGCTAGCCATTAAAGTCTCTAATATTTTGCTTATTTACTGATCCTAAGAATGTAAGGGAAAAGGTTCAGCAGGCTGTACCCATTCTCTCTCTCACTCTCACAACACATTTACAGCTGTCCATCCAGACCAATTGTACAGGCATCTACAGAATAGACACATAAAGAGAAGTATTTAAGTATTCAGGTATTTTCAAACTATTTATTTGACTGGCAAGTTGTTTTATTATTTTGATAGACCTATAAAATAGCATTGTTTAAAAACTATTTTCAAAATCAGTATTTTCTCCAATAAAATAAAAACAAGATAGATCCAGAACAAATACTAACTCAGATGAGATATGCAAGATAACAGGCATAAACCAGAACTGGCCTGGAGAAACCCAAACTCAATGTCACCCTACCCAAAGGCTTCCACACAATTTGTGAGTATCTTCCTGATTATGATGTAGGGTAGCCAAACATGACTGTACACAGCCAATTCTAGGCAACGCTTTTGTACAGCAGGCTTAAGTGTATGCCTATATTTCCACCTATTCATCTATACATTAACACCACCCATGGATTGCCCTTGGGGCAAGATCTGGAAATAAAAAGGTGAACAAAAACCTTTTTGCCTTTAAGAGGTTTGATCTTACTCTGTTTTCATGTTAGGAAATTTTTGGTTGTTAATGTTAAATGTAGATTAAAAATAAAAGCAAAACAATTCTATGAGTACATATAAAAATATTTCTTATCCACTATATTGAAGGCAATTTGAAAAACTGATATATCTATTTTATTATTGTTTTGTACTTTAAAGTGTTATAATAAAGCCTACTATATTGTTTCTGAAATAACATAGATAGCAGATCAGCATACCTTGCATTTCTTTCAGAAGGTCTGTTGGTTTCTGCATATACACCTGACTTAGGTGCATATATCTGCCTACTTTTTAAAGATAAAGATAATGTCTGTTAGGTAAGAAAACACTTTTCTGTTAAATTTAAATTAAAAAGAAAGCACATTCAAGAAGATCAAAGTGTGTTAGAACCATAGCACTACTTGAGATAACAAACTTTACTTTAGCTCTTTTAGTTGGCTGGAACTCAGTCATCTCCTATTTGAAATTCCAATGACTCCAATATACTTATTTTTTAAAAATTTAGTCTATCAGTTTAAATGTTTTTAAATCACTGGATATATCTAGAAATATTTGTCCTAAATATGCTCATGTTCGTATTTTTTAGTCTCCAGACATCTGTAAAATATTTTCATACTTACCCCTACTAGGGAATATTTAAATATGTTAAGACTCCTTTTCTTTGTTATTAGGTATCAAAGGAATGATTTTTTTCTTAAACACGTATCGTATTTAAATATTATCAAGTGTGTCTCACTCTGCAGCATGCCCATGGTCCATTCCTCAGACTGTGTACTTTTCTGATTTTCTTATTTCTTAATAAATTCTTTACTCCCTTGCCTACCCTAAAAAGAAAATACTGTCAAGTATTATTTGCTCAAATAAAATGGGAAATATAACTATCAAGTACACACTGAGAATGAACAGTAGCTGTCAGAATTAAATTCTATGACTTTAAGTTCTGTCACGATTTGTAATATAAAGCTTTTCTCTGCTCTTTGTATATGCATCTGACTGACCTTCTACATTCTTGCTTGTTCTCAAGAAACTATATTCAACTATTTTTTTGTACTCCTGAGGACATGTATTAATTACAAAGGAAACGATTCCCTTTTACGTTCTTTCATTAAAATCATCTTGCTGTGATTAAAGTAATCAGGATTTAAAACATGCAAGCTGTCCTAGTTTTATTTTTAAACACTGGCAGAAGAACAAAGTCATAGTAAAAATGAATTACACCAATACCCGTGAAATTTAGCAACTTTTGATTCTAAATAAATTTACCTATTTTAGATTAGAATTTAGACAGCATCAAAACCACTTCAGCCCCTTTTAAAAAATCCTTTTCAAATTACGATTTATTACTAATTACTATAATGTAAAAGGAAAATAACATAAGAAAATAAACTTGAGAAGTTATTTCTAAGAATATGATTATAACCATCTTACAAATAAAAAGCTAAATTTGTTCTATATTTTTCATTAATTTAATGAAGGAATATTGTCTAGACTCTTTAAAAAAATTCACCCTCTCATCCTAAAGACAAAACTTCACAGATCCTATGATTTTTCACTGAAGAGAAATTTGGATCTGTTTTTTAACCCAACGGAATGAATACCTAATGCTACAGAATCTTGCTGCCCAGTCAGCACTTTTTAGCTGAAGTTACCTGCTGACTGAAGAATAGTTTTATAATTGTGTCTTACATGTGTCAAAAAATCACCACTGAAAATACAAAAGAATCAAAGGCAGGCAATCATGGAGATTTAATGTATTCAGTCTTCATTGAGATGCTCTTTTTAAAAAGTTCATAATAATAATGGTCTGAGATTAACCAGTTTTAACAGAAACACATAGGAAGATTTTTAAATCTCTGAATTTGTTTCTAAGTGTTAATTATGGAGTGACAGAGATTCAAAGCTGAAAAGCAAGTTGTTTTTTTTCTGATTGAGACAAGTTAATTAGAACATTTTTTTTCAAAATCTGTGATAGTTTTGAAATAAATTACAAATTCAGGAGTCCAAACAAGATTAAAGAATTACCCTAAGGTATTTCTAACATAAATGTAGGTTTAAGCAGTAACACAAAGTTTCAAGAATATCTTTCATCATTAGATAAGAAAATGTAACTATTAAAGGGAAACTTAATTAGTAGCAAATAGAATCCATATATGTTTTAAAATTTTATTTCATATATATACATGTTAGATTAAGCCTGAGCAAAAACACTTCCTGCACATGAATAATATTCAGTTTCTATCTTGAAGGCATATTTCTATAGGACAAGTTATAGCCCTCAGTATTCAAAGGCAAATACACCTATGGGTTGGCAAATAAAATTAGAAAAAGCTTTACAAGTGCTTCTTTAGTGAATGTGCACACAGAGCATAATCATGCTTTGCACAAACCAGGTAAATAATTCATTTATTTTCATTTTCCTTGAACATTTTCATTTTGATAAATTCTGGAGTGCTAGCTTTTACCTATTATCCCGCCTCAGCTGGTTAGAAGAAACAGGAGATCTGGGTTTTGGAGGTATTGGAGGGTGGACAGTTGGTTCCCTTCAAAACAGAAAACAGTAGATCCTTTCACCATGGAAACATGGTAAATTTTAGCATTTATTAACCAATTGTATTTACTGCCTACATGGAAATATCCCATGCATCTCACAACCCCTGTGCATGAAGAGCCTGAAAGGTAAGAATCCATGAAGAAGCAAACTTTAAAGAGGTCAGACATTCAAATTATGAGTATTTTAAAAATGCATTTAATCAGGTTTTAAAAAAATATCTTTTTTGCTATAGCTTAAAATATAATGTGTTCTTTAAACAGCTTAATTTTTGCTAGAATATCTAGCTCAAGTTGTGGCATTCTGGGTTAGCAGCACAAGAGCAAAATAAATGGTCCTTGGCATTAACATATAAGCTTCTTTAGGAATTATGTCAACTATCAGGATGCTATGGAAAGACGAAGTAATGCTTTCAATTCCACAGATCTCAAGGTGAAGTTGATTTAAAGCTCTTAACTAAATCTACCATAAATATTTTCAGCATAGGTTGATTGGATGTGCTAGTAAAGTAGATGTACTGTCAGTCTAAACTTGCCAACAAAGTACCAACTGTCATGATTTAATGTCCCAGGTCCTGGAGATAGGCCATTACGTGGATATTTTTGATGAGTTGGCACCTTTCCAAAGGATGTCACAGTCCCTACCTCCCTCTACCGCCCCCCTATTTCACTCAAGATAAATTCCATTCTACCTAGTGGAAGGTTCCTTGTGTTCTAGGCTCCATGCACCTTGTGGCTTCTGTAGCACACTAGGGAAGAGTATGGACTCTGGGATCAGTCTGCCTGAGTTGCCAGCTGTGTGACAATGGGCTAACCTGGTTCCATTTCTTCATCTATAATAAATTAACTAATAGGACTGTTGGGGTGTTGTCAGCCTAACTGAGATCATGCTTTCATTCAACAGACATCTCTAGGTTGGTTTCTGTGGGCAAAGTACTCTTCCAGGTGCTGGGAACACAACAGTGAGTAAAATCCTTATTCTCAAAAGGTTTACAATAAACAAACGTATGCTAGATGGAGAAAAGTGCTATGAAGAAAAATAAAGGAGGAAAAATAAAGAGCAATGGGGGGTAGGGGAAGCACTATTTTATTTGGAATGGCCCGGGAAAGCCTCTCTGTGAAGTAAAATTTGAGGCGAGACCTGAAGTAAGTAATAGCATGGGTCAACCAGGGGAAGAGCGTATAAATACGGGCATCATCACCTTAGAGATAGTACTTAGCACTTAAAACTGGAGGAGAATCCCAAGGGAATCAGTGCAGGTAGAGACTAAAAGAGTGCCAAGGGTTGAACTCTGGGGCCCTCTGATATTTAGAGGTCAGGTATATGAGATGGCAACAGAAGAAGAGTCTGAAGCAGAGTAGCCAGGGAGAAAAGCATAGAAACAGGAGGGCCTGATGTCCTGGAAGCCAAGTGGAGAAAGTGTTTAAAGGAGTAATCAACTGTGTCAAATACTCCTAATAGATGAAATTTAAAAAGCACTGGGAAATTACCATGAATTTTAGCATAGTGGCCTTTGATGAGAACAGTTTTGATGGTGCAGTGGACTTAAGAGAAAATGGGTGGTACAGAGTTAAAGCCATTTATGTAGAGATTTCATTTGAGGTGTTTTTCAGGGAAGAGGAAGAGTGAGATGAGTAGACACCTGGAAGTTGATGGGTTAAGTATGTAGGTATGATGATCAGAAGAATCCAGTGGAGAGGTTAAATTAGGTAATGCGGAGACTGAAGGGAAACGTGCTGAAGATACATCCTTGAGAAAGGACAGGACCTAAGGCACAAGTGGGGCAGTTGGTCTTAGATAAAAGCACAGAGAGCTCATCCACAGTAGCAAGAGAGAAGGGAACTATATGGGTACAGGTGAGATTCATTGGTGGACTCAGGGTAGAGAAAGTTCTCTTCTGTTTTGCTTCTGTTTTCTTAGTGAAATGGGAATCAAGATCATTAGCTCAATGTGAAAAGGGGGAGCAGGAGTTAGAGATTCGATGTGAAAGGGTTTTCTAGGGGAGTGGGATTCAGGAAATGTAAGACAATGATAATAATAACAGTATGCCCTTATATTTTAATTATTATGTGCCAGAAATTTTCTAAGCACTTCACATATATTAACTTATTTAATCATTTCAACAAACCTAGAGGTAAGCATTGTTCTTCCCATTTTACAGATTAAAAAACTGAGGCACAGAAAGTTAAAACGAATATCCCAAGGTAACAAAGCAAGTGAGGGGCAGAGTGGGGACTCTGAACCAGGACCTGTAACTTCATAAGCCCTTGCATGTTTTGCTGCCTCTCAAGGGGTCCTTGGGCAGCACCAAAGGCTCAGTCGAGGTTAATGCTCATGGAACTAAAATAGAGCCAATTGGCATTGTTTTCTCTTGCCATATTCAGTTGCTCCAGGAGCAGGAACAGAATAAACAGAAAGTTGGATTTAACCAAGTTTATGATTTAGCCACGTGAGTGCAACAAAGGGAATGATGGCAAGGGAGTGGACAGGGGTGTGTAAGGAAATGATTACAGTAGAACCATGGGCTCTAAAATGGGTATAGAGGGAGAGGAGGATGTGAGGGGTGGAGTGTGCAAAGATGGTAAAGTCAATGGATTGTTGGGGTGGGCCCTGAGGAATTGTTGGATTCAAAGACTTGGGAGAGTAAGCAGGAAAGATAGGAAGGCGGGAGTCAGAGAGGGAAAGCCTTGAAATGGAAATTTTGTCAGGGACATGGTTTTAAAGGTATGGCCTTAAAAGTACATGGTTGAGGTAAAGGAGAGGACAAGATTCCTGGAGAGGCCAGGAAAGAGAGAGGCCAGGGTGGGGAAGGAGCCTCTGAATGATCTTGAAATCATCCAAGACCTTCAGCTGATTTCAATAAGAGGGGAACGCTCACGATAGCACGGTCCAAGGAGAAAAGCAGGGTGTTAAGAAGGTGGGAGTTACAATTGACGGGAAGCAACAATGAGGAATAACCAGAACCCTACTCTTCCTCCAGGCTCTCAGGTTCTTGGGGTCAGGAGAAACATCCCTCATTGAGAGGAAGGCTTTGGGGGAGGCAGGTTTCCTTGGGAGAGACCCTTAAAACATGAGCGATTATTCAGAGATGAGGCTTTGATGATAATGGCAGACACAAAGGCACAGTGGAAGAATTTGAGAGGTCATGAAGACATTAGATTGGGTCAGGTTTCAGAATATACAGGGTTCTGTGGGGATGGTCCAGGTGATAATGACCTAAGAGGAATCCTTTGGGGAGCCAATTTAAATAGGAATGGAGGACATGATGGGACTAGTCCTACAGATTTCTCTACAAAGTGTGGTAGGGGGCACTAGTGTGCTGAGTGGGGCCAGCAGTGGAGCACAAAGCAGTGTGGGCCTCTAGCTTTTGTGTTGATGGCAGCACTGAACCAGCAGAAAGGTATGCAAATCCATTATAACACTGCCTGGCTCATAGTAGGTGCTCAATAAATGTCTATTGCTGTGGTTCTTGTTGCTTTCACTCCATAAAGAGCCAAGATTACAGTCATGCTCTTCCTGAACCCACTTGTTCTTCTGAAGTCACCCTACTATGTTGTCCCTCTCCTCTGGAATACCTGCCTCTCCTTTTCTTCTAGATACTTCCTCTTTGCCTTTCAGACTTGAGCTGCAGTGCTACTGCCTCCAGTAAAACCCAAAGCAGTGTTGGGTACTTTCCTATGCATCCCCACAGCACATCCTCTTCATAACACATGTCACAGTATTCTGAATCACCATAATTTTCCATCTCCACACTAAATTGGAAACTCCTAAAAAGGATAGCTATATTGCAAGTACTAGGATAGTGTATGACATAGGCACCCAAGAAATAAGCATTGAATGAATTAATAAGGGAGTGATTGGTTGAATTTCTGTTTGGTGATGTGGGAAATAGGTGCTGAAGAGGGGCCTGGAGCATTTCCAATCTGGGCAAGTTAGCCATTTGCCAGGCACTCTATAGCATGCTTGCATTGTATGACACGCCAGAAAGAACGATATGCATTGAAACAATCTCCCTAACCTGGCTTAGTGTCCAATTCCACAATTAGATATTATATCTACTATATCTATTATAACCTCCTTTTCTTTTAAAAAAAAAATTCCTGTGTTGGGTATATGTATTGAGCCATACTGAGTCTTTACTGTCTATCTGTGAATTAGCTGATAACATGCTTTCCTCACGGAGGTAGAGGGAAGGGGATGCGGTTGTTCATTCCTGGGTGATAAGGGGGCTGCAGAGGGCACCAGGTATCTGCGGACAGACAGGAGAGAGGTCATCAGATGGGATGGAGGTTTACAAAAGGTAGAAATGGGATGATGCCAAACTTTGCTTATGCCAGGATTTTGTTAATGACCTTTTTTTTTTTTTTTTTTTTTTTCCATTTTGACTGTCTTAAGCCCTCAAAGAAGTGGGGAAATACAGATTGGGTAGGGTCAGGAGGCAGAAGAGGGTAGAGAAAAAGGGAGATCTGGGTACACAGTGCTGAGATGGTTTGGAGAGGCCCAGTAAAGCAAAGGCAGGCATAAGATTATGAGTGCCAAGAAAAGCAGAGGAAGCATATTCAATCCCGAGGATGGGGCATTTACACCCCTGTCAGGCCAGAGGCCAGGCAATGCTATTATTTCACCTCAAGGCACTTTTATTTACAGCTCTGCAGTGACAGCCACAGATGACAGAACCCAAGCCCTCTGAGGGCAATGAGGGAAGTTATTCATGTTGTGCCAAGAGACAATGTAATGCTTAGCTGGGGTGCTAAGCAAGAAATAGACAGGAAGCTGTAGCCAGGAATATTAGAAGAGAAGGAAACAAGAGACATTCATGTGGAAAGAACCTGCCAGACTGCGGCTCTGAGACCCTAATGTTGCAGATGGTTGCACTGACCCAGGCTCTACCCCCAGCCTTACCGCCACTCCACAAGACCTTTGCAGGATCCATGCCACCATATTATAGAATAATAAAGAATAATGTCCAGGAACGAAAAGACAGCTCTCAAGAGAAATGTGGGAACTTACAGCAAGGAACTTAAAGACCTTAGCTAATAGAAATAACACTGTAAAGAAAGGAGGTTCTATTACTTCATTTTTGCTTGCCACTGAAAGGACCACTTGCTTTGGTCATGGCTCTCTGCATAACTTGCTTGGCTTTGTGACTTCCACCAAAGACCTACTTTGGGAAGAACATTTCCATATATACTTCCTAAGGCATGGGTCTAAGTGGGGCCAACAATAATTGACTAATACTTAACTGAGAGTTTAGTTTTCGTTTTCCATTGTGCTTAGCTTTTGAAGTCTACAAATAGAAATTTTATTCCAACAATGGGAAGGGAGATAGAACTTAAACTTATGAATCTCAATAATGTGTCGGACACTTTGCCAGGCTCTCACACACATTACTTTATTTAATTCATATATTTTCCCCATGTGTTGCATTTTTCTTTTCATATTTTGCTGTGGTTCAGAAAAGTTGAGTAATTTGACCTGTGTCACTCTGCTAGTAAGTGGCTCTGCCAGGATTTTTTTTTTTTTTGGCTTTTTTTTTTTGGCTTTATCTTTTTAATGTTACATTAAAAAAATATGAGGTCCCCATATACCTCCCACCCCCCTCACCCGACTCCTCCCCCCATAACAACAACCTCCTCCATCATCATGAGACATTCATTGCATTTGGTAAATACATCTCTGAGCACTGCTGCACCTCATGGGCAATGGTCCACATCATAGCCCACACTCTCCCACAGTCTACCCAGTGGGCCATGGGAGGACATACAATGTCTGGTAACTGTCCCTGCAGCACTACCCAGGACAACTCCAACCCCTGAAAATGCCCCACATCACATCTCTTCCTCCCACTCCCTACCCCCAGCAGCCACCATGGCCACTTTCTCCACACCAATGCCACATTTTCTTCGATTACTACTAATCACAATAGTTCATGAATAGAAAATCAGTAAGTCCACTCTAATCCATATTCTATTCCTCCATCCTATGGACCTTAGAGTGGTTGTGTCCACTCCACGTCTATATCACGAGGGGTAGATCAGGATTTTAACCTAGTTTTTGCCCACACCTTTTCCTTTATACTCCTTTTATCTAGTCAGTGCTCTTCTGGGTATTTCCACTAGCAAGTCTAATGACAATGGATTGCTCTGCAATATATCTTTGCCCCAAGAAGTTTATACATATAATTTACTGGGGCCATTAGCACAATAAGCACTTATTCCACAATTGCCAAATTATAATGTTAGGGCATATAGCAGTGTATGAGGCAAAATGAGGCATTCAAAACAAGAAAAAGTGTAGGCCATGCTCACAAATAGCTTATAGAATACAAGATAAATGCTTAAATGTGGTGATGATGTGCTTTCTAGCAACCAGTGACAATTTCAATAAAATCATATTACAGTAATGGAACATGCTTTGGACTAGTGCTCAGGAGATCCATGTTCTACACCTGATCCTGGAAAGAGCACTTATTCTCTCAGAGAGTTTATCTACATTATGAAACAATTGGTCTAGATTTGTGAATGGTGAACCACTAGGTGGTGATGAAGATGTGTTATTTCAAGGAATCGTCAAATCCTCAAGTCTCCAAGCACTTGGTATTTATTTGCACATATATATACTACACTTCTCAAATTCAAATTCATATTTTATGTATTTCTAGATTCATAGCAACTTTTTTTCATTATATATTTTCTCAAAGACATACGAATAATGCAACTATTATTAGTTATTAGAAAAAAGGAGATCTGAGTACACAGATGCTGAAATTTTTCAGCATCAAAAATTTACCCAAATGGATCATTGACGTCCCATGTAAAATGTAAAACTGTAAAACTTTTAGGATATAACAAAGAAGCAAATCTTTATAACCAAGGGTTAAACAAAGAGTTTAACATAAAAGATGCTAAACATAAAAGAAAATATGATAAATTTGACTCCATTGAATTAAAAAGTCTTTTTTCTGCAAAATACAATACTAAGAGAATGAATAAACAAGTCATACATTGGAAAAAATATTTGCAAATCACATAACTGACAAAGAATTTGTAAGCAGAACCTATTTTTTAAAAAGGGCCTTTCAAACTTCAACAGGAAAACAAACAACCTAACCAAAAAAAAAAAAAAAGTCAAAAGATCTGAAAAGATAACTCACCAAAGAAGATGTACTGATGGCAAATAAGCATAAGAAAAGACTCTCAACATCATTAGTCTCTAGGCAAAGGTAAATTAAAGCCACAATGAGATATACTATGCACCCGTTAGAATGGGTAAAATATTTTTTAGCTGACAATATTAAGTGGTAGCAAGGAAATGGAGCAACTGGAATTCTCATACATTGCGGGTGGGAATGCAAAATGGTACTGCCACTTTGAAAAGAATTTGGTAGTTTCCTATAAAGTCGAACACACTCTTAGATATATGACCTAGCAAATCCACCCATAGGTATTTACCCAAGAGAAACAAGTACATATGTTCACACAAAAACCTGCGTGCAACTTTGGAAATAACCCAAATGTCCTGCAAGTGGTGAATAGATAAATGAACTGTGGCACATCCTTACAATGAATTACTACTCAGCAATTAAAAAAAGCAATAAACTCTTGATATATTCAAGAGCATGGATGAATCCCACATGCATTGTGCTAAGTGAAAGAAGCTAGATTCAAAAGGCTGTGTATGTATGACTCCATTTTCCTCCAGAGAGAAAAGGGAAAGAGATGAGAGGAGGGAGAAGTGGAGCCTGTTCCTTGGGTATGAGGACACTCCTAAGCAGCGTGCCTGTACCCACCTCCTTCCTGTTCCCACTGCTCTCCTCAGGGTCTTGCACAGCCTCTGTGCCAGGGTCTGCTCCCTGCACCCACAACACCCCCCACCCAGGCCCTCCCCCCTCCCAGAGCCTTCCTACTCCAAAGCCATCTTCCACTCTTCCTCACAAAATCCAACTCTCCATTCCCTCAGTGTGTGCAAATTCTGCACAGTTTCAGCAGGAAAGAAATTTGATTTATGTAATTGAAGAGCCAGAAAACAGCTCTTTTAACCTGTCAGAATGTTCAATGTTTTAATTGAGGTAAGCAAACTTATGACACTCATTGGTGGAGTTCCAGGCAAAAAAATGAAATAGTTAAATAAATTTAAAAATATATCAGACTGGTATGTATGGTTGGGCAGAAGGAGTTGTCACTTAAAAATAATTCGGGCTGGCAGGTTGACCCTAGATATCCTGATTCTCATAGCTGCTGCTTTTCCTTTACTTCTCTACATGGAAGCTTCCTGGGGGATGAGAATATGGACCAGAGAAAGCAGGGATTCTTTTCACTTGTTTTTTCAATGTATGTGTTACTTAAAACTACTGTTAGGAAGTCAGGGACTGTCTATTTTGTCTCCATGGAACGGAGGAAAAAGCAACTCACTGCTAAATGTTAAAACCTTCATTTACACATTCTGAATTATCTTTCTCCAAGTGCTATTCAAACAACAGGTTTTAAAAATAATGAACGTTAACTCGAGCTAATGTTTTCATTATTTTGCATGTTGAGAATGAGTAATGTAGACATTCAGGTATGATTTAAAAATCACTGCACTTTGACATATTACTGAGTGTTTTAGAATCTTAAGATTTTCAAAGCAGATTCTAGTTAATACAAAGAATATTTTTGTTGAAATAAAAATGAAATTGCTTGTTTTTATTTAGCATGCTGTCAAATCTTGTAGAGGTTTTGGTACCAAGAGAGTTAAAAAGAAATGTTGAAGCATAATGAGAAAGGTTACATTTTACCATTTATAATTACTGACACAGAAAAAAATAAATGCGGTGCCAGGTTGCTATGGTAACTCACTTATCAATCAGGGTTTCTCTCTCCCCCTCCCCCATGTCTACCAATCAGCTAATTGAATATGAAACTCACTGAAGGAGAAGAGGATGAAACGAATAATGATGAGAAATTATGATGGCATGTAACAAACATTTAGTTACAGAATAACATTCCTAGATGTGTTTTTACCTTTTAAATTTTATCAAATATTCCAGTTTCTCATCCATTTTTGACAATGATTCCAGAAAAATTTTTGTTATTGTTGTCGTTAGTGGCAGTTTCAGTGATGTTCCTCAATCATTAAACTGGTAACATTAACAAATGTTCATATTGTCGGTTAAGCAGGCACTTGAATTCATTTTCAGTAAGGTTCCTAAAATGTTTGCATGACATTTAACTGCTGAATCTCTAAATCACCTAGTCAGAAGCATTTGAATGACCATAAACAGAATACTGAGATTTTAATACTGAGTTCTGAAACCAAAAGTCACTTCAATCTCAACTTCCCAGAAATATTATTTCCGCATATCATGGTAATGCAACTGCATATTTCTCATGAAATGCACCTATTATCCGCTCCATTATCCACTCAAGCTTGGTGAATGTTGTAACTCTTTTAAAGAGTTTGAAGATGAGAAAGAGTTGAAGAACTTGAAAAATGAAGGCATATACTAGGAATTGTTAGCAACTTGCTTTGCGTCAGCCTTTCTGATAGATGTTAAAATGGAAGAAGTAGGAAGGGGAAATATGCACTAGCTGACTTTTTATGGATTTTCCATATTGATGACATCTATACTTTCCTTTATATACTTCACGATCCACCCAAATTGCATAACAGTTGAAATTGCATTAACTCTTAAAATATAAGCACATAAATTTATGTAAAGGCATTTAAGTTTACCACAAATTATGAATGGATGTCTACCCATAATGTCTTACCTGAAAAGAGGTTTTTCCACATGACATCGGATTTGCAATTACTGAATCATTCCCTGCTGCCACCAAACATAACTATAAAGGGTGAATCAGTGAATGTCCCTTGGGTGGAAAGCCCATAGTTCTACACACACACACACACACACACACACACACACACACACACACCATGTCCCTTAGTGTCAGAACCTTTGCTTCTCCCTCTCTTTTCTACCTGGAATGGCTCCATCCTCACTCTCCCCCCGACATCTGACTTACTCTTATGCATTCTTTAAGATTTACCTCTTTTGAGCCCACTATAGCCCAAACACACTTTCATTGTTTCTTCTTCTTTGCTTCCATATATTTGTGGCTATGTCTATCTTTGTGCTTCTCATAGTCCCATGGGTCCACTCTCAGTCAGGGCTCGCCTTCATGTGTTGCCCTTCCAGCTCAAAATGACACCCCTGGTGGACTTTGAGCTTCTTGTCTTATACATCTTGGCTTATATTGCTCTGTATTCCTAGCATGTAGCAAACTGTGCTCTTAGCACACAGTGCAACACATGTTTGAAGTGAGAGAGAGAGAGACAGGGAGAGACAGAGAGACAGAGTGAGACAAGAAAATGTGTTTATGTAGTCACCATCGCCTAACAACATAGAATAAGATCTAACTACAAAGAGACAAACAGAATATTGGCTCAAGGGAAATTCATTCTCTTTTCTTGTAGATAATAAGAAAAATTGAAACCAATCTATCAGTATGAACTTGTTGACAAATTACTATGGATAAATCTACTTTATGATTCAGAGTTGTAAGACAATGCTTTCTAGTTGATGAGCATATTGCAGAAGTAAGTGATGTTTAAGGTCATTCCTAATTAATTGCAAAATGAGGGTTGTAGACAATACACTTATTGGATTCAGATGGCAAGAGCAATTCCTTAGCTGAGAAAGTTGTATGGAGGGTATAAGATCCATGCCAGACTTGGCTTCTACCCTACCAACTTCTCATTACTACTCATCCTTACCATGGTAATGGTGGTAGAGATGGTCTCATTTCCTAAAAATGGCCAAAGATCTTATAAATAGGGATTTCTAATAGTCTTAACTAGTTTGCTCTGGTCTTTTACAAGGGTAACATTACCACTCTTCCCAGTCACATCTTTATTAAAAACCTTTGCAAGTTGTATTTGGACATATCAAGAAAAAAGTTTTCAAGAACTATGGCTGTGAAGAGAAAGAGATAGGGTACCACATGAATAGGTTGTAAAAGTAAAGAAGGCTGTTAGGGTTTTTTTTATATTAGGTTTTAGGAGGTAATTTTTGAAGATGAAAGAGATTTGAACGTGAAAAGTTGAGGAGCGAGCTAGTGAAAGAAGAGTGTGATCAGAGAGGTAGGAGAAGAGATTGATGACCCTATAATGGGGAATAACAATTATAAAGCTAAAATTTTTATTTGGTTTTTATTAAAATTAAAATAAATTATAGTTTCCAATAGTATTTGATAAAACTTAGAAGAAAATAATCTTTGTTGATATATCTTGATAAGTCAAAACACCATGCTGTGGTTATTTCCTTTTTCATCAAGAAAAGGAAGAAGAGGTCAGAGAATGTTTACATTCCAATGACCAGAAGCAGAATGAATAAAAAGTAACCCTAGAAGTTCAGAACTTTACACATTATGTCTAATCATGAATTATAGCATCTCTCCTTAAGGTTTTTCAAAGAAGGGTCCAAGAAACTTTTAAAGATATTCAATTCTTAAGTCCAAAATTTTCTTTGGTCACCCAGGTCTGAACCTTCTCATTGCAAGACTAATGTATCTCATATAAAAAATAATACTTGTTTTAGGAAACTGTATTTTTCACTTTAAAATATGGTTATTTCACAAAATACACTTTTCTTATTTAAGCTTTAACTGAACTCACCAGCCTTATGCTAATTTATATGTATATATATATATATAATTATTTCTAGATATATCATTATACATGCAGATAAAGGTAAAGACCTAAATATAGATCTATATAGACATAGGCATGGATAAACACAGGCATAGGTACCTATAGATACAGCTACATATATAGACAAAGGTATGCATGCCGTGGGCCTTCTGTTGGTAAGAGAGATTCAGACTCTCTGAGCAAAGCTTACCTTTTGCAGACTGTTTTTAATAAAGACTGTAACAGATTTAAACCCGAGCACTGACCCAAGGTTTTACTCCGCAAACAATTATATTTTATTTCTTACACGGGATATATTTCAAGAAAGAAAAAACTGAGGGATGGGGTGATCCACAGTGTCAAAGGCAACACAGACATCAAAGAAAAAAGGAGAGAAAAGATAGGAAATGGGTTACTTGTTTGTTTATTTATTTGTCTTTTTTAAATTTATTTTTCTTGTAGTTGGTGCTGGGGTTTAATATATACCCAGGGGATCTGAATCTCTGGACTGACCATATGATAGCCAGGCCCTGAGCCTCAACAGACTTCAGCTCCTACACTCTGGTTTATTGGACTTACCCCACTGAGCTAACATGGAGGTGAAGAAGGTCAACCACCACACCATGGAGCCAAGAGTGCCTACAACTGAAAGCAGGAGGATTGCATCCAGCATCCATGTGGATTCTAAGTCTCCTCTTGACATAGATGTGGAGTGGGCACAACCAATCCAAGGTCCACAGGATGGAGGAATAGAATATGGATTAGGGTGAACTTACTGATATTCTATTCATGAACTATTGTGATTAGTAATCGAAGAAAATGTGGCATTGGTGTGGAGAAAGTGGCCATAGTTGCTGCTGGGTGTGGGGAATGGGAGGAAGAGATGAGATGTGGAGGCGTTTCCGGACTTGGAGTTGTCCTGGGTGGTGCTGCAGGGACAATTACTGGACATTGTAGGTCCTCCCATGGCCCATTGGATGGAACGTGGGAGAGTGTGGGCTATGATGTGGACCATTGACCATGAGGTGCAGCGATGCTCAGAGATGTATTCACCAAATGCAATGAATGTCTCATGATGATGGAGGAGAATGTTGCTATGGGGGGAGTAGTGGGGTGAAGGGGGGTGGGGGGTATAAGGGGACCTCATATTTTTTGAATGTAATATTTTAAAAAATGAATTAAAAGTATTAAAAAAATAATAAAATTTATTTTTCCGGAAGCCTGATGATCTTTTTAATGTGCTGCACAGAGAGGGATGCATGGGAGGAAATCCAATTTGAGGGAATGATAATGTGGTAAGGAAAGTAAGGTTCACCGAATGAGGAACAGAAAAGAGAGTGAGGGTGTCAGGGTTAAGATTATTTTGAAGAAGATGGGAAGAAGAATGAAGGGATGAGGGAGAGCCTATTAGCAAAGAGTGAAGAGAAACAAGTTTAGCACTGAACTCTTGGTGTTAAAAACCATGGTCTCCCATTTTTACCTGTTTTTGACCTATTTTCATTTTCTTTGGGCTCTTACAAGGACAAAAATCTCTTTCTGAAGCTTTTATTCCCTTTAGTCATTTAATAATTGTTTCTGCCTGTCAAAATTTACTAGAAAGGCTATTTCTCAGCTCTGGGAATGCAATGGCATTAAAACTGAGAATCTGAAGGTGTACTTTGAGCTCTTCCAAATAAAAGCACTTTAGAAATCAAAAGCATGGCGATATTGTTATTATTCCATCCTTCTCCTGAAAGCATGGCGTGATGTTATCTCTGATCCTCAAAGAGACCTCCTTTATCTTAGCCATTACATTAATCATCTGTGACTTTAAAAAGGAATGGATATCAAAATTGATCAACCAAGTCTAATAATTTTCTCTTTTCCTTAGTTCTGGTGTTAAAGATCTGAGCCAGGGTTCAGAAATAGGGGCACTGTAACTCACTTCATCTTCCACGTAAATTACAGACAGCACTGCATGAATTGTCTGGGCATATAGCCAAGCACTGTCAGTCCTGAACAAGCAGAGATCCACAAGCTCAATGGGCATTGAAAGCATGGATGCCAGCTCATCAATAATCCTTCCATATTTTTACACAGCTACAGAACCAGTAACTCATTATAATGATAATTTACATTAATAATGAATAGAGCCCAAAAATAAGTAATTTTGAAATAAGTTATCAATATTTCTAAGAAAATTAAGTTATTATCTATCAGGAGAAAATTGGATGGCTCTTAGAAAACTTGGGAGACAATAGTAAAGCAGAACTTCTAGTTTATATTTCTTCCACTTAGGTAGCATCATGACAGATAGCGCCCATAGGGAACTAGCTAATAACGGTCTGAGGAGAAGGAAAGTTTTAAGTTAGAAATATAATCATCTACTTTGGCAGTTCATATCATTAGAAGTCACCAATAGATAATTATATTAAAAAAAAAAACATTTTAACAGAAGGTAATGTGATTCCAACTTGTGATTGTTCAGTACTTTCAATAATTTAATTTAGTCAGATTAAAAAAAAAACAGATGCAACGACAGGTGTGAAAAAAAGCAACTTGAGCTCTTTGTGTCTAATTACTGACTTAATTTTATTTAGCTCTTATATGACAATCTAAATTATAACAAAGGGCATGAGCTCATTTGGAGACAAAAGAAACATTAAAAGAATGCGCCATAAATGAAAACTTTAGGAATTAAACCAATCTAATATTAAACAAGCACACAGGTTAATTATACCCCCCTTCCCAATTGTTGGAGGTGAGAAAATAGATCCTATTGAAACATGTAGATATTTGGTGAATGCATTCTAGGGGTTGATGACATAAAAATATTTCTGGATTTCTTAAGTCGAAACCTAATTGCAGGCTATTTTCTTCCAGTGTTAGTGATGACAGAGTTACAGGAGTTCTACAGATACGGCTGCTGCTTTGAACGCTGGATTGTAAACTCCATGTATCGCACACTGATGGAAATTGCAGAAGACCAAGACACCCTTCGCATGACATACAATTTTAGTACAACTATTCCTCTCCACAAAAATAAAACTAGAAAACACTTACCTGTCACTTATAGTTTACAAGGAACTAGTCATGTGTATCTCCACCCAGACTTCTGTCTTCATCGCAGCACAGAAATAGCTGCACACCAGGAGGCCCCATCAGCTCCTGGACTTGGCGCTTGCCTCTATCCTCGACTTTGGGCTCCTCCTTACTCCTCAGAGCCTGTGGGTTCCCACCCGGGCCGCTTACACCCAGGACCCCATTTCCATGAGGCACCATCTAGTGCAGGGCCCAGAGTCCACAGAATTGCCTCCCGTTTACTCCAAAGCATCCACCATTACAGCTTGTCAGTATCTGATACCTTCTTCCACCAAATGACATAGGAAAATTGCATCTGAGACTGTGCCCTTACCTTCTGCTTACTCCCGTGCTTGGGGTGGCATTGTAACCTGGTGGGGGCGGTGGAAACCAGGACTGTCTACCAAGAAACGACAGCAGTTATAAACAAGGGGTTTGAAAGGCCTGATCCGACACACGTCCATCAGAAAACGCTGAAAATAATTTGACTGTTAAGAAGGCAGTATCATTACTTTTATACTAGGCCTCGGAAATAAAAACTCTTTCATAAATAAAATAGTAAGTGAGCTATACTCCAGACTCTCTGCTCCCCCAGGTAAACTCCTTTTCCCATTTCTTAACAATGTAAACATTTCTTTAAAAATAAATCTGAAGCAAATCTGGAACATAATAGCATTTATTAAATCCAGATTGCATGTATGTGGGTGTTTATCATATTATTCTATTTTTAGGCATTTCTGAAATATTTCCAAATTGACACAATAATAATTTGATACTCTGTTAAAAATGTGGTTTAAAAGAACTGATAGAAAATCTTGACAGGTAAGAATATTAAAAGCATAAATGAACACTACAGGAATGTTAACCTCAACTTCATATATATATATATAATATATGTATACACACATACATATATATATATGATACCTTCAACATACCTCCAATTAGAAAGATGTCCTCACATTGCTAGGACATAAGGACATAATTTTAATTCACAGAGATAGCTAAGAGTCCTCTAGAAAATACTAATAGATGGAGCAAAAATGAAGACGTTTGTTGGAGAGTGATGCAGCCTGGATAAGGAACTGCTGGGATAAGAAGGACAGGAGAGCAAGCTTTAAATTCTTGAAGTAAAGGTATTTTCTGAAGAACTGTAAGCCAGAACCATGACCAGGTGGGAGGTAAATCAAGGCAGATTTCAGCTGAATTAAGGAGACATCTATCCTTGAGGGCTAGTCAAGGGGCATCACAAAATGGCGAGAGTCTTATACTGGTTGACATTGTCGTGAATTGTGCCTACCCTTGTCAGAGGAAAGATTCTTGCCCTGAGTGGGAGGTTGGATTAACTGACCTTAATTTTTCTTCCAATCTGAGGAATATATTTTTTAACAGAGAAAGAGTCAGGGGGTGTGAAATTTGGGCCCCAGAGAAAGGTGAATAACATTTTTGAAGACTCTGGAGATATAACCAGAACCCTGACTTCAGGAAAAGTAGAATCAGTCCCTTCTCCCCCGGAGGACTATGTCAGTGCCCTGGCAAAGGCAATAAGAAGATGGAAAACGCACTGAGGCCCGCAAGGGCTGGTTTCTATTTACACCATGATTCACTAGCCCTGGGTTCCTTTAAGACGTAGATGTCTCTTCCACCGTCACTTTCTGTCTCGTGAAGACTACTGCCACCGCAGGTCTAGCTATCCCTCTGAGCCTACTAGATAGATGGAATGCAGCAAGAGCAGAGTGTGGAAGTCCACGCAGAGGAAATCAGAGGAGGAGGCAACAAACACACAGACATAGACGCCTTCATATAGTGCCTTTGACTCTGCTTGGAAGTAGGGCAGAGAAGGCGGCCACCACGCAGGCTGTGCCAGGAGCAAGGCAACACGGCTCCACCTCAGGCCTTATTTAGGTTACGGCTTTCCCGGCAGTGGGGTGCTGATGAGATCCATTACCTGAGATCTAGCATCCAAGATATTGCCTAGAAATTCCAGGCCCTCATTTAGGGGGCCTGGAAAGGAGACTGAAAACTTTAAGAAGATTTAAGGAAACAGAGGGACTGAAGTTTTAAGGAGAGTAAAATGTAGGTGCTGGCTCCCTGGGAAGTGGAGCAAGGAAAAAGGAGGAAGGGCAGAGCAACTTCTCCTCACTGCCTGAAGCCTTGGAGGATGATTTGATTCAGGAATATAACAAAGAGCAATCATTTACAAACTATCGACAAGTAAATGCAATCGGCCCATCCTACCTCTTTTTCTTCACAGGAGTAGCAGCAGTGGTGGAAGCTGTGGCATTCGTGGTGCTCATACTGAACAAACTGCCAGGCTGCCTGTTTAATCACAAGAACAAAAATAATCACATTCCTGAGGTTTTTCATTCTACCCTAACTTTGAAAGGGCTTATAATCCACTCATATTCACTGTCTGCTCTCTACCTCCAAAAAAATTTCATTTGAGGATAAAACACGCAAAAAAAGTTTTTCCTTTGTTTGACCTATTTTGTAAATTACCAGGCTCTCATAATACTGAACTAAAATGAAAGGAATTGAGTGAAGAAGTCATTAATCATATGATATTAATTTTGCATCCAAAATCCAGACCAATCAACTGCAGTGTGTTATAGATCCACATATTTTTTTAATCCTTAGATTAAATTGTGACTAACACAATTATATTGCACCTGTTTTTCATTAAAAGCGTTAGTTTAGGACAACATTTAAAAATCACACAATTTTTGTATCTCTGCTTAGCGTTTATCAATATACCTAGACACTTAAAAATTTAAGTGACCCCATCCTGTTTCAGTCACTGAGAGGAGTTTTCCAGTGGGAAAATTACTTTGATATGTAAATAGAAATAAAAAACAAATAAAATTCAAAAATCTACTTAATTGGGGCTGCATATACATACCAGTAGTGTATTCCGGGAAAAGTATTTCATCTAAATAGATCGTTAGCAAACCCATGATTTCAAAACTCAAATAGTCTCTGAAGGAGGAGCTGTAGAACATGTCTTGCAAGGTGTCTTAGGAAGAAAATTAAGTGTAGGGGAAGGAAGAGTTGATTGCCATAGGAGAAGAAATGAATGACCTAGATTTTTGTGACTGGTTAGAACAGTGATCAGAAAATCCTTGCTGCAAAAGTCCAGACAGTAAATATTTTAGACTTCATAGGCATTTCAGTGTCTGTCCTCAACTATGCAATTCTGCACAGAGAAACAATACTTAAGCTAATAGGAATGACTATGTTTCAGTGAAATTTTGGCAAAAGGTCTGTAGACCCTGGTCTAGAGCATGATCTCTTTCACATACAAAGTAAAATGTAACTTCAATTAAAAAGTACATACGGTTTTTTTGCTTCTGATGATCTAAAGGTGGATATGCTTCTGGTAAGAAAAAAAGCACAATTGGAGCAGCAGAGAATTAATACTTGCATCTATTTGCAA
This sequence comes from Dasypus novemcinctus, assembly GCF_030445035.2. NCBI lineage: Eukaryota > Metazoa > Chordata > Mammalia > Cingulata > Dasypodidae > Dasypus > Dasypus novemcinctus. The sequence goes on from NC_080687.1 coordinate 60,127,349, forward strand.
CTATTCTTGAATTTTGAGCTATTACTATTTAAAAAGTAGACATTATTTGAGAGAGGAAGAAAAGAGAGCATGAGCATTTGAATTAAATTGATAAGGTGATGTTATGATCTTTTAATCTCTTATACCAGATTCCAAAGGAATTACTTTTCTTTATAAAATTCAGTATCCTTTAAGTCTAATGTTTTATTTCTTGGCTTGGTAATTTTCTTTAGCAATGAGAATGTGAAATTTGCATTTACATATATTTCTTAATATTTTGCCACCAGGACAACTGAAACAGAAAGACAAAGGGAAAAATGACAAACTGAAGTGGTGAACTTGCTTGATTTAAGCAGAACAAGATTCTATTTTTCTCTATCCATGTAGCAAGAATAAAGGCTTTTATTCCAGAACTTTAGGACAAAAAACATGAAGTTTACAGAAGGATATTAAACAGGATTGAAGCATAGAAAGTAAGTAATGCTTAGAAAAATATTATACTAAAGCCTTTCCCAACTTTAGTAGATACTGATACCTATTCGTTAGTCGGTTATCCAAGGTATTGGCTTTATATATTTTAGCGGCATCACTTCTGTCTGAGATCCTTTACAGAGAAACAAGACAAACGTATGCATAAATATTTAGTTTATTAGACTCCTTTCAGACCTCTTTGATGATAGAATTACTTTAAAAAATAACTTTAATAAAGAGTATTGTTTTTCAAGTGTCACAGTTTAGAAAAATTGTACAGTAAAAAGATACTTCTGACAAAAAGGCCATTTTGATATAGTGTGGACTTTGAAAAGTATTATGCTTTTCTGTTTGCCTTTCTAAATCACTGAGCATTTACATCATTAACTATTTTTGTATTCATTATTATTTAATAATATCTCTAATCAATGACAGTACTTCCTATGTCAGTAAAAGGCATCAATGGAATACTGAAGAAATTTTTGGCATTTTGTGGCATAAGCAATACTTTGTGTTTGCCTAAGGCATTTTATTTCCTCACGAGCATACAAGAAAACCACATTTCCTAACCTCCCTTGCAATTAGGTAGGAACCATACAATTCTAGACTAAAGAATGTGGGATGAAGTATGGTATGCCACTTCTAGACCCATCATAAAGAGCCCTGCATGCTCCTCCTTGCTCCTTCTCGGCCTTCCATGATGACTTCAGTGGCAGTGGGTTGAAGACGGGTGCATTAAAACTTGGAAGGACTTAGGGCCCCAAGTGACTGCGTGGAGCAGAGACACTCCGACTCCTACAGCCAACCCCACTTGACTGAAATGAGAAGGAGCAGTAATCAATTGTATTAAGCCTCTGTGATTTGGAAGAAAGGGAGACTTGTTAAAACATTTATCTTACCCTTACTAAGTAGTTTATTTTGAATAATACATTGAGTTAGTAGGCCCTAATATCCATCAGAAGTTTTAATCCCTCCAATTTTAGGTCTCAACTAAGTGAGCTCTCTTACTGCAGCCCCTTTTCCTCCCTGCTTTTCCCTCACCCAGATAAAAATGTTCTTCCTGAGACCTGGGCTATTCTCAGGAGCGTTCCGTAGACAAACAAAAGGTTGGCAAGCCCCTTCTGCTGATCCCTCATTGTGGACCTTCAACAACCTTCCCGAAACTTCCACTTCTGCCATCTAGTTTAGTACAGGGTTTTATAAAACCTTTCCTGCTAAGATGGATGCTGACTTTGAGTCTCTTTAAAGTAAAAAGTATTTGGGGAAAATATGACAATTATCATAAGATAAAGAAAATGTGAATTCCTACATGTAACTCTTTTGTCCATGGAACTAAAACATTGAGTAAATAGCTCTAACAAGTGAAATGTCTATAAGCCAATCCCCAAAACAGAGTTTCTGCTTATGGTATAAAACGCCACAAACCGTAACTCTTGAATGCAAAAAGGAAGGGTGGATAACTGTGACAATCCAAAACTCCATATTCTCAACAGACTTTCACAATATAATCGAATCTATATTGGTTGTATTACCAAAAGAACCAAAGAAAAGTTATCTCTCCACTAAAGAGCACTAGGGGTCTACCTATCCAAGGTATTCCAAATTCAGTCATTAACCCACCTTCAGGATTGGACCATATCTGCAGGGTTATATTATATTGTCATTTACTTACGACTCTTTAACATGCCTCCTACTTTTACCTACATGTTTAAAAAAGGAGTTCTTCAAATGTAAACTCAGCATTTTTCTTTTACTCATTAAAATAATCACATTATTGTTACAATACATACACACACACCAGGTGTGTTTTGTATTTGGCCATTTTCCTACTAAACTCTTTCATGTCTCACATTTTGGGATGGTCTACCTTGTGGAAATCACTTAACAAGGCTTGCATTTCTTTACCAACCCCTATGGAGTTTCCTCCTTGCATCTATTTCCACATGTACAGAGATGTAGCTTAGTGTTGGGAGAGAGAAGTGCCTTAGGAATCAGCTGACCTGGGTTCTTCTAAACCTGACTCTAAACCTCTGTGTAAATGAATCACTTAATCTCTGGCCCTGTTTTCTAGTATATAAAATGAAAAATTTTGGCTACATCAGTGGTTCTAAATCTTGGCTGCACATTAAAATCACTTTATAGGCTTTTAAAAATGCCCAATTCAAACTAATTAAGTCATAATTGGGGGATGATGGGACCAAGTCATCAGTAAAGTTGAAAAGCTCCCTCAATGACTCTAACACACAGCTAAGAGTAAGGGTGACTCAACTAGGAAGCTTGTGACTTCTCGATGACTTCAAAATTCCAAGGCTTAGATGTGAGTGCTGATAGAAACTTCCAGACTCACTACTTACAAAAAAGCTTAGATTTCTCAGGTATCTACCTTTTTGAGGCTTAATTACACCACTTTTAAATCCATTCCTAGGAATAGGATTTCCTTTTACAGTTAAGGATAAAATAAGACAACCTGAAAATTCAGAATAAATGTACAGAGATTTCTGATTTCTCTCCTGCATGTGCTGTCATGGAGGAGGTAGAGATATTGTGCATATACTTTCACAAACAATGTTACTTTTTTCATGGCTGATAATTAGAAAAAGAGAAAGGCTGGCCCTTCAGAAATATCAGAGTTCATTATCTTCTGTTAGAGAGACTGGCTTGAAAGCCTATGAGTAGTGCAGTATTGTATGCACTTGCTGTATAAATGAACACTGGCATAGTGTGAATCTAGAGTTCAATAGACACTTACATTTCAGCATATCTGCTTAAAATCCAGCAGGTGTCATTTTTATCTACAATAGCTGCAGATCTTTAGCTATAGTTAGTGAACTCAAGTATCACTGTCCTCAGGGCATTTATTATGTCTAGAATCCAATTAAAGATAACTTTGCTCTTTATACTCACAAAGCATCACTGCCAAATCTAAAATGAAAATGTGGTTTATGGCAGTTACACATCAACCTGAATAGAAATTTCTCCATTATTTTCTATGAAGATGATACCTAACCCTCTGACTCAGAGGGAACCAATAATAAGCACAACATAATGAACTCATTCTATAAGTCATATGGTAACTCCAATGCTAAAATAGTTTCACTTTTTTAAGTAAAGAGCTAAGGTCTTTATTCAATAGGTCAAAATTATTGTATTATTAAAGTTTTCTTTATTATTTTAAATTTATTTATTTATTATTAAAATGTATTGTATGATTAAAAGTGTATCCATAAAATGGTTGGACAGAAACTTTTCTCCACCATCAGGATGGAAGAGTGCAAAACTGAAATAAGGACTATAAATATTCACAGAATAGCTATACATTTCATTTTAGATTGAACTAACAGGTTCAACACAGTTTATAGCAAATCAAACCAGTTTCCTTCAGTATGTTTTGTATCAATCTACTATATTGCATGATTTTAGGAAAACAGTGTAGTGAGTCAAGATTTTGTGAGTTTTGAAGAATGAAATAATCCAATCCTTATATCCATTCTATACTTGGGAACAGAATATCAATAGTTCAAGGGTTACTTTGGCAATTACTTCATAGATTTATACAAAACAGGATTTAACATATGTCATGCATTCCACTTACATAGTTCAAAAACACCTTACCTGTCCAAAGTGTCATCAGATCTGTACCGACTAATTGTGACTTTTGGCTCATCTCTCTCATTTGTTTTCCTGTAGCAAAAAAAAATTTAATAAATAATTTCTAAAACCTACCATGCATGTGGCAAAATTTTGGTATATCTAGGTAGAAGAGGTCAGGTACCAAGAAAAGAAAGATACAGACTATCCAAATGTTTCAAGCTCTGACTTGGATAGAGTAAATTTCAGCAAATCCAGTTCCCCATGCTAATAAATGATTCTTCTCTGGCTCCAGTTATTCCTAATTACAATATGACACATTAAAATTGGGGATAAAGATATGTAAACCAAACAACATAACATGAAAAGTGATGATAATTAATATGTACATTTGTTGACATCTATGAAATAGGAACTCAGCCCCTTATAATCAGCTATGATGAATTTGCAGAGTTTTAGCAGTGCCTAAGCCAGCACAATGAACTAAATACTTAAATTGCTCTATTTAAAATTCAGCACCGTGGACAGGGTTGAAAGAAGAGGACTTTCTGGCAGAAGAGAGGAAAGAAGGAAACAAGAAAAACCTGCAAAGAAATTAAAAAAGCGAAGCTGGGAGGAGAGAAAGGATAGTGGTAGGAAGAAGAGGAGAAGAGACACAAGAGAGGGGGAAGCTAGGACAGGACAGAGAGGGAAAGGGAGAAGAAAACAAATGAGCAGATGGAATGGGGAGAGGGACAAAAAAGAAGAGAGGGAAGGAGACAAGAAAATAGTGGAAGAGAAGATAAGACTCTCAATCGTAGGAACCATAATAATCCATGCAGTGGGAATACCTTGATCAGACATAACAAACAGGAAATAAAAGCCTTTTAATGCTTCATAGAACCCTGTGATACTGGAAAGGCAAGTTATTTGGGAAATTACTCCATGATTCACTGTGTTTACATTTCAAAACTTCATTAGCCGCAGACAGATCAAAGGTACTGAATCAACATAAGTACTAAAAGGGATACTCGAGATTTAATGTTAAAGCTTGATAGAGTATATTTCCATTGAGTAAAGTGAGGTGATGACTATGGGGAAGTCAGAAATGAAATAACTATAGACACTAACCTCAGAGAGTTTACCATTTAGAGATTTAGAGGGATAAATAAGAAACATGCATCCAAAGGGAGAAAGTGGGCAGGGCCTTAAAAGGGGATCAAGTAAAGTATGCAGGTAAGTTCTGAGTTGAGAAATCTTACTTCCTGGTGTAAGAAGGAGGGAAGGCTTCATGGAGGAGGTGCAGTTTGAGCTGGGTCTTGGAGGATAAATAGATAAGAACATTTTCAAACAGAGGTAGAGGGAACAGCATCACTTAAAGCAATAAAAAAGTAAAGAAAACGCTGAGTTCAATCCCCCAGATTACAAAGAAACCCCAGGGTGAAACCATGGTAGGTTTCATCATCATGTGGCGTGTGTGAAGGCAAATGGGTGTGCTTCAGGATCATCTGACAGCCTTCTATAAAACAACCCCTCTCCGCAGACCCTCAGTACCTCTTTAGCTGGCTTTATTCTTCCTAGTGCTTATCTAAACACAGCATATAACCTTGCATCCGTTTATTTTCATTGTCTCCCGAACCCCACCTTCAACTAGCATGCACGTTCTAGGACAGCAGTCACTTTGTTTTGTCCCCAGTCCTTAGAAGAGGGTCAGACACACACTAGGCTATAGATTAATGCTTGTGGACTGAATGGATCTGTCAGATAACTGAGCACTTAAGTAGGTAAGATCCTGTTGGGAGAAAGGCATCATGGTTTCTGGAAGAAGAAAGGCATACAGCCATAAATGATGCAACCTTTGAACAGGTAACTAAGCATATGGATACATGTAAAATAGTAGCCATACTTTTTATAAGCTTTATGAAAGTTCATTAATTTTTTTTTTTTTTTTTGAGATACGGGGGCCAGGGCTTGAACTGGGACCTCATATAGGGGAAGCCGGTGCTCAACCACTGAGCCACATTGACTCCCCTGAGCTGAACTGAGATTTTTTTTGTTTATTTGCTTGTTGTTTGTTTTTTTTGTTTTTAGGAGACACCAGGGACTGAACCCAGGACCTCCCATGTGGGAAGTAGGCAGTCAACCACTTGAGCCACATCCCCTCTCTCCCCAGTTTGACTAAATTTAATGTAGATGTTATATTAAACATTGAATCACCAGAGGTTGGAATGCAATGTTTTATTCTGAATGGAAAAGTCAGCACACCTCTGAGTCCTAAAGTATTAATGTGGCATCCCGCAGACACTATATATAGTACCAGCCTTATTAAACATGTTTAAATGATCTGGTAGATGCAGTACCCAGTAAAATTTCCTAGTTTGTCCAGATGAAGCTGAGAGCTAAGGTGATGGGGATATATTATTTATTTTCCTTTTCCATTTACTTTATGGGGATAAATTATTAAATTATTTATGATTACCCTCCTCTCTAGCATCTAATTTTATTTTACCTTACTTTTTTTTACAATCACAGATCTGATTATGTTCCTTCTCTGCTTAAAGAATTCTGATGGCTGCCCATGGCATTCGAATCCCATCCAGACTCCTCACACCACGTAATAGCCCCCCAACATACCTCTATCCTGTTTTCCCTGTGTCACCTCCTGCTGCTCTTGGTCTTTCTGGCTTCATGGTGCTATTTTCAGTCCCTTTCTTTGCCTACCTTACGGAAGTGCTTCTTACCCTGCCTCCTCCCCACTGGCCAGCCTTGGGAGAGCTTTTCCTCCTCATCCTTCAAGCAGCCAGGTGACCTTGGTGACACCTTCTCTCATTTATTCAGAGTTTGACTCACCCTCCTCTCTGCTCTCATAGCCCTCACATGCACCTCTACAACAGAACTTTTCATAGTAAATTTTAGTATTTGCATTGATGGAATAATCGTTCCTCACAAATGTGACAGCTCCTAAGTCAAGGATATCTTATGCATCCTTGCATGCCCAGCACTGGCACTATGGCATGTTCCAAAGTGGCCATAGCGTGAACACCAACAAGATTATGACCTCTGCAAAAGGATGCAAAACGGGCAAGTGGGTATCTTTTTGAGTAAGTACAAGGGGAAAAAATAATCTATACTACCTGGTCAGGAAGATTTATTCTGAGATATTATTACAGGTCAAGGGAAAAGTCTAGGGCTTACTGATTTTGTTACTGAAGAAAAAAGCTTGGTATGCTGCTTTGGCCAAAATGCTGCCACCAAGAGGGAGGATTCAGGAAGCTGATATAATTTAAAATATAAATAAGCATGGAAACTATTAGGGTCCCATTATACTGAAATACATTGTGTGTTCACTAAGAATATTTACTTAGTTGTCATTGCCACATTTCAAAACAAGTATGTATGTTTATAAAAAGTTTCAGAGAAAGGAAAATAAAATAAAGGGAACAAATTCCATTGGCGGCTGGACTAAAGTAATCGGCTATGTTTGTTTTGGTAAGATCAAGGCCAACTGATAACAAGACTGTAATCTTCAAAATCATGAAGACCAAGGAGAGAGCACAGGTAGGGTGTCTGCCAGATCGCAGAATAGCTCATGGAATGAATGAAGGCTGGACATCAGGAAAACAAATGGCTGCTTTGTATAGAGGGTCTTAAACTCACTACCCCCTAGAACAGGTCAAAACTGTGCATAAGCTTTAAAAGGTTTGGAGAAATTCACAGAAAATGGTTCCAAAATGCATATAGAAAGGTATCTACTTAACTTTTTAAAGTCTAAACCCTGAAAGACAATCACACTCTCCTTCTAATAATTATTAGTGTAAACAGAGAAAGTTTACCAGATGAGATACAACTTGTGTCTCATAATTAATTAGGTTCTTCCAGTGGGTATGGTTGTTTATATATGGGAGTGTAGACGTGTTTTAATAGTAATATTATCTGTTTACTTGATCAGTCTTAGATTACTTTTAACATTGTGATTACTAGTTTTGGATTTTTTTCTATTCATATTGCCCAATCTATTTACCATGAAGTATCATTTAGTGTTTTTGCACAAACCCAGGAGTTTTTAAAAAGAAGGGTCTGCTCTCACAAAGCCTCTGTAGTTGTGATTTCTGCATTTTGGAGTTCCTTTCTCTAAGATTCAGAGGTGTCTTATCTGGCCATGTTTCTATGAGAGCCTCTCCCCTGCCTGTCAGGAGAACTAGCTGAGTGAGGTAGGCAGAGAATTGATTATGCTCCGCCTCCAAGTCATAGTTCTGGGAGCATGGCGCTAAGGCAGCACAGAGTTTTCCTGTGGGAACTGCTGATGCCACAGGCCCTTTTTTGTGTGTCCAGAACACGAGGGAAAACCTTAAGCTAGCCACAAATGAAATTCAACTGTCTTGAACACATGTCCTCTCAAGATTACCATCTTCGTCTGAGTTTCTGCTAACAAACCCGCTTGTCTGAAACACCCACCTGTCCAAGGCATCATGGGAGTTATGTCGGGTGAGCACCACCCTACCGTAATTTTCCTCTCTGCAGAGAGAGAACAAAATTATGTCACATAAAAGGTTATCACAGTATGTAGTAAATGCAAAACAAGGGAGAAGGAAAAGCGTCCATAATTTGGGGCAAGGTGAATTCATATTTTCCTGCAGCTATAAGAAAGGTATCTATTTTAACCAGTCACCACTTGAAGAGCACAGCAGAAAGAAGCAAGTTTTTCAGTACAGATGATCATCATTTTTCTAATTTACCCCATGAGATTTCCACACGGTTTTTTAAAATCAGAGTGTGGGAACATGAGGTCATCTACTTTGTATATATTAGAGGAGGCTTTTCATGTAGGAAAGAAAATACAAAAGCTTTATACAAACGTAAGTTAAATTTGATAAAGCCCATTATGTCTGATATTTTTTTAACAGTTTTCCCTGACAATATTTGTGGTAGATATCAATCATTCACAGGAATCATAGCCCATTCTGAACTATGAGAATACACAGGTCGCCCTGTTTGATCCTTAAAATAACTCCATGAAGTAGGTATATCTTCATACTAACATTAATAGAAGTTAGTACATCAAATTTCAAAGCCATGTCTTTTTTTAAGATTGTACAGTGGACCTGAAGGCACAAGTAATTTTAGGAAATGTCAAAACTTGTAGTAGAGCCTTTGGAGTTAAGCCAAGGCAGAGAGTAAGCTTCTGAACCTATGTCATGTCAACCCAACCAAACCTGAAATACCACATTTTCCCTGGTTCTTCTCCACTAACATTACTCAACAAAACCTGGAACTATTTTTTAATAAAGCTATAAAAGAACTGTAGTGGACTGTTTAGGAAAAAAAAAAAAAAAGATGAGCAATGAAACTGAAATGATGCCAGCAAATATACAAGATACTAAGAGCCCATTTTGCCTTCTTGGGTATTCCTTCCCACAACTTGTGAGCAAGCGGCACCACCAGGCAGCATTCCCACCAGAAGAAGAATCACAACACATGCCCAGAAATGGGCCATCGGGAGACAGGGAAGCCCCAGAGCCCATTTCCCCCTCACTCAGCAGCCACCATGCCATCCACACTGGCTTCCCTGGGCCATGTGAAGGAGGCATGCCTGGCATAAAATCATCATGCCTGACAGCTCTGATTTGTCTTAGATGCCTCTATCTTCACCCGCCTGGGTAAATATTTCCAATCCAAAATTTCTTGTCTACATTTGACATCACTCTACCATTATGGAAAAACAGACATGCCCTATTAGGCTCTGACAGAAAACAGTGTTGTTTCATGTAAGGAAATGATTATTGTCTAGTCCTGTTAACTCCGAAAGTTAGAGTGAGTCTCTAGACATCCTCTAATCCTTAAAATAATAAGATTTTAAACCATTTTTATTTAACCTTCATAAGTATGTTCCTCAAATAACTACATATGGACAATTTTGTACAAAGTTTGTAAGTGCCATGCAATGCAGGATTTCCCAACCTCGGCGCTGTTACTATTATTTTAGGCTGGATAATTCTTAGTCATGGACGCTTGTCTTGTGCATTGTAGGATATTAAGCAGCCTGGCCTCTACCTACTAGATGCCAGTAGCACTCATTCCCCAGTTGTGGCAACCAAAAATGTCTCCAAATATTGCCAAATGTCTCTTGGGGAGGGTGGGGAAGCATCCTTCTTAACATCCACTGGTATAATGGAAAAAGAATGGGTCATATTAAAATCTCAACTTCACCATGCATAACTATCATCACTAGACAAATTACTTACTTTCTCTGAGTCTCAGATTCCTCTTCTGCAATATTACCTCCCTTGTGTGGTTGTTCTGATATGTAGTGATGCTTTATATGTAACATACCTAGCATCAAGCCTGATGTATAACACAGGAAATCAGAAAATGTATGCATATGTATATATATAATCTGAGTTGGACAATGTGTATTGTAAATTTATATGGGCAATGAGGTTATATGCCAATGGTCAGAGTTTTCAGGATCTTTAAGTATGTGGCTAGTAGAACCAATGCTCAAATCCTGCAACAAATCTTTTTGGTGGAAGAGTTTTCCCTCCCAAAGTAATATCACAACAATCACCACCCTTCCAATACCTAGTGGTATGTGGCTACTAGGAACTAGAGGACTTAGTAACTTATATTCATGCCCTGCTTTCAACTTGACTTTTGAATATAGAAATTTTAGATAAATTATTCTTAAGTTTGTAAATTAGAAATTATATTATTAAGTGTCAGTTTCAACTGACGTGTTTCACATGTGCTAGTAATCTTACCATGGTTTAAATGGTACCTTTTTGGAAACTTGAAATTCATGTTTTCTTTTCAGTTTACGAAGTGAGTGCAAATGCCAGTTCTAGTTGATTACTATGAAACCTCGATGTCTCTGGCTAATGGCCCACATTTTCTTAGATACATAGCTATTAAAAATGGTAGCAAGGTTATTGAAATCTGATAAAATCAGTACATGCTTACTAAATATGATTTTAAAATTTAGATCAAGTAACAAAGTATTTTAGAGGGAAATTATTTGTTTTTCAGGTGTCGACGGTGAGCTTCCCCAACAGAGAACGCCCCCTCTACTCACCCACCCAGCCACACTCTCTACGCCACCTTACTTTTCTTCTTCAGGAAGTTTCTTTATCCAGCTGCTATCCTGTAAAAAAGTCCTTCTTTTGTTCACCTCATGAAAATCCTGTTGCCTCGGCGTGGTCCCCCGAGAGGTACTCTTCAGAGCTATCAAAAAAAGTATGCAAGATGGGGAGCTGTTAAACATGGAGGGAGCGTGGGTTTGTGAGCCTGCAAATCTTGAGAGGTACCTCTGATCAGCCAGCATCAATCTTCTAGGTGGGCAAGCCCACTACTGCTTCAGAGTAGGATTTACTGCTAAAAAGAACAAATCCCATACCCCACCATCAAATATAATATATCAAACTGCTCAGGTGCCAACTTAAACTGCCAGTGATTATCATGAGGCCTCATCTGACTCCTGGGAAATATCAAGCCAAGGCTTTGTAGGTTGGCCTTTTTATTCAATAAGAAATATGCATCAGAAATATACACAGGACTGTTTTTAAAGCATCTTCTGAATAGCCAGCAATATTCCTGGTGTATTTGATTACTAGTAACTTAATTTTTGGGCCCTGTAGGAGCCTGAAGCACAGAAGTTCACATGCACAAAAGACATTTTTTATTGATTAAAACATTAAGGTTGAATTACAAAACTACAAAACTAAAAGCTGTTGTACTCTTACTTTTCTCTTTTGTCTAACATTAACAATGCTAATTAAATTAGACAATTGTTTCTAAAAATAAAATATCTATATAAGAGAATTAGGACCTATGCTTTGTTCTTAAGTTTTCTGAGGAAGAGAAATATCATCTACATTACCATTTCCTGCGGGAGATATTTTATTCAAGGTAAGATTAGACATGTCGCCTTTCAGTAAGGATCTGAAAGAAAAATGGGGATGGAGGAAGAACATAATGAATCCAAGATTTTACAAGTGATTAGTTCATTGTTAAATGAGACATTTTTCGATGACATTGACAAAGTCATATGATCTGGTATACAAATACATGACATTAAGTGTCCCAAAGAACCCAAGAGTTCAACTACTCCAATCTATTTATTGTACAACAATTGGCTGAATCAGGCCATCAGTTATTTCATTTATTTGATCAATAAGATATGTACTGAGTGCCTACAATTTGCCAGTCAATGAACCAGGAGCTGGGATCAAAAAGATGAGTAAGACAAAATTTCCGTTCATGGTCAGTGGGGGGGAGAGAGAGAGAAATGGAACTCACAGCACAGTGTGAAGGCCACCTAGGAAGGCTGTGGATGCGCCTAGGTCAAGCCTGGGACCAGAAACTGGGGTCCCTTAGACCCTGCCGTCGCTTCTTCATGGAACCCCACTGTCTTAAAGGGCCCTGTCTCAGGCAGGCAAGAAGTCAGGGACCATTTCCCTTCTCAGGGCCATTGTTTAATTCCTTTAAGTTATTCTAAAATCAGGTTGAAGCTTTTCAGATTCCTGGGCCCTATTGTGAATAACCAATGTTTTTCTTTCCTCACATCTTTTTCTCAGCTTGTAAAGTACTTGCCTATGCACAGTAAGCAAAGCCTGTATAACATCATCATTAAATTTATTAAACATTTGCATTGGAACATTTCCTGTTTTCAAATCAGTAGAATTGGCTCTTTGTTTCTGAATTACTGAAGTGATAAGCAAACAAGACTCAACTAAATGATAATAATGATTACTGATATTTTCTAATATTTTTTATGAACACTGTCAATGGAAACAGGTCTTTAAAAATATCTCTTGCCATTTAAAAGTGATTGTTATGGCCAATGGTTAAATCTTGAGGGTTATAACATATCCATTGCATTCAATCTGCTTCTCTGATACTATGTACCCATGAATCTTTACAGTACGTAGCATGCAAACTGAGGGTGAAGGCAGGATCCTACTCCCACCTCCCAAAATGTGCCAGTGATATCCGAGGTAACATCAGGAGACAGATTTGACCAACAGTCTTTCAGGCTGTTTTGTTGTTTTTTTCTGTTGTTTTCTTTTTTAAAGATTTATTTATTTAATTAATTCCTCCCCCCCCCCCCCATTGTCTGTTCTCTGTGTCTATTTGCTGCGTCTTGTTTCTTTGTCAGCTTCTGTTGTCAGCGGCACGGGAAGTGTGGGCGGCACCATTCCTGGGCAGGCTGCACTTTCTTTCACGCTGGGCGGCTCTCCTTACGGGGTGCACTCCTTGTGCATGGGACTCCCCTATGCGGGGACACCCCTGCGTGGCAGGGCACTCCTTGCGCGCATCAGCACTGCGCATGGGCCAGCTCCACACGGGTCAAGGAGGCCCGGGGTTTGAACCGTGTACCTCGCATGTGGTAGACGGACGCCCTAACCACTGGGTCAAAGTCCGTTTCCCCTTTCAGGCTGTTGATCAGCCATTATTAATGATCATTGTTTTCCATGAAGTCCACCCCAAAGTTGTCACCATACTTCTGAATTCTTCCATCCTAGGACATATCATATAGCTTTGTAATTGTCTGCATGATTATTTTTTTAATGGACTAAGAGTTGCCAAAGGCAAAACATTTAGTTTTCATCCTTATATTCTCTGAACCTAAAATAGAAAGTGACATATTTGTTGAATGAATATTTTTTACTGAAATGGGAGTCCTAATAAGAGGAACATTGAAAGGAAAAGAAGTAGGACGAATCACCATCTGGAAAAAGATTGAGCAGCATTTCTCAATATTCCAGAAAGGATTTATTTTGCCTATAGAGGTATATAGGGATTTTTTTAAATTGTAAAGATGTTGATTAAATATATTCCCTTTTCTTGTATCTCTGTTCTTAGTTATTTCACAAATTCCTGGTTTCTGCTTTGCTCTCAAGAGACATGGTGTAACTTCCTTGGACACTTTTTGAGGTTAAGGCCTGAGTGAACATCTATAGCTGTGCTTAACTGGGTGGAAAATTCTGGTGGGGCCTTGAGATCTTGAGAGGTGGTGGTTCTAGCTCTGCCACTTTCAGAGACAGAACTTGAATAACTCTTATTATTGTTTGAGTTCAACCCAAGAGTAATGACTTCACCAAGATTACTTTGCTTTTCCCAAGAGGGGCGTTTTGCTTCACCACAGATCTGCTACTCAGCTCCTGCTCAGGGGAAGCCAAAGTGAACACAACAAACTGATGTATAAACAGATTGTGGGAAATACTGGTTCTTTTAGTCAACCACTAGATGGGAAAGCCCAGAGTTCCTTAGCCATGACCAACCACTCTTGTTAAAGTGTTAAGGGGTTAAGGTAACCTGCTGTCCTAATTTGCCTGGGACTTAGCAATTTCCCTGGGACTGGCAGTTTTGCCTTTGTGGGCCTTTTCCTCCTCATGCACATTACACACACAAATTAAAAGTTATATTTTATGCCCTGATCAAGATGGCAGAATGAGATTCTCTATCCCCCTGTAGAAGTTCTGAATAACCAGCAAGAACTGCAGAAGCACCATTCTTTTTTATTTTCATCATTCTTGAATCTCCAGAAAAGTTAAATGAATGCAGTCACAGGGTGAATACCAAGTCAAGAGAAAGTCTTCTCTTTCCAGAAAGAGGGATTCATCTGCCCCTTGAGATCTAAGCTTCCTGTCAAGCAGAAGCAGAGTAGGCATCACCTCCCCAAATCCTCAAGACTGAGGAATGAACTAACTTTAGGGGGGATGCAACTATGGACTAAAGTAGACCTAATATTATCCCAGTAATGGAAGAACATGTAGCATTGATATAAAGGCAGTGGTAACCAGAGGTTCTGAGGGGAAAAAGAGGGAAGAATAGGTATAACATGGGGCATTTGGGGGATATCAGAATTGTTCTGTATGATATTGCAATAATGGATACAGGTCATCATAAATTTTACTGATGCTAAGTTGGTATCAAAGCAAAGAAGTTTGTTATAAATTTAGGATATTAAATGTACCTCCCATTGTAACTTCAAAGAAAATAATCAGGCTTATAGAGACAGAATGAGAGTACAGATTGCAAGGGTCAGGGTACAGGGAAAATGGGGAGTTAATGTGTAATGGGTTTGGAAAGATGAGAAGTTTTAGTAATGAAAGGTGGTGAGGGTACCACACGACTGTGAATGTAATTAATCTCATTGAATGGTATGTTTTGGAGTGTTTGAGATGGGAAAGTTTATGTTTTATATATGTTCCCACAATTTAAAAAAAGAGGAGAAAGAGCAACTTAAGTGACAATGAAAATTAAAAGCAATACATGATCCTGGAAGAGTATTAGCAAGGGAGGAGAAAAAGATCAAAAGGACATTAGTGGGCCATATTTAAATAATGGAAAAATAAAGGTTAAATTTCTTGAACATGGTAACTGCATGTAAGGTGGCTATATACATGAATATCCTTGTACTTAGGAAATGTGCATGGCAGTATTAAGCATTCAAGAAGCATGATGTAAACAACCTACATTCAAGTGGTTCAGAAAATGGATTGACAGAGAGACAGATATACAGATATATGGATAAATAGAATGATACAGCAAATGTGGCAAAATGTTAAAATTTGTGGATCTGGGTATTAGGGGGCTGGGAGTAGGGTTATGTTGGAGTTCTCTCTAAGTGGTTTGTATTATTTTTGTACTGTCCTGTCAGTTTGAAAGTTTTTTTCTTAAGGTAAAAAAATTATATTTTATGAATTTGTTACATAAAAATGAATGTAATTCAGGCTGGATTCATTATTGTATATTCACTATTATTATTATATTCATCATTTTTCTTCTGATGTTAAAAGGAAGCAAAATTAGAAAACTGTATTGGCCACTGAAACAATCAGGGGCAGACACTGAGTCTACTTTGTCTAATGAGTAAGTCAGCACTGGGTGTCAATAGATGTGGGAATTTCAGTTTTAAATCCAGAGCAGTCCTGGGCAGATAAGGATGGTTGGTGATTCCAGGTGGGCTCTTACTTCTTTTGCAGGGTGCATTCAGTCAGTACATGGATCACTGGGAAAGGTATTGGGTCTCAAGGCAGAAGCGGCAAGTTCTAAGCCCAGCTTTACCACATTCAAATTCTGTAATCAATAAAACTCTTTCCAACTTGCCTAGAATATAAAGCAAAGTATTTTTTTACATATGGGTATTTCTTGTACTGTTAGTAAAAATATATCAACAATTTCATCCTTGTAAATAACTGTTAACGATATTCTTTTTGTAGAATGGACTAGAAATCACAGGCCATCTGAAATGGTAGTGTTAAAAAAAAAGTAGCAAAATCTCATTTTTATATAATTCTTTAAAGGAATTATTTATTTCAGAGACTGAGGTCATCTGAGTTTCAAACATACTCAACAACCAAATGACAACACTTCAGTAGCCTAAATCTAGTCAATTGGATTTATTTCACAGTGCCATCCTTCAGTTTCATTCCTATTAAGTTTTTAACTTCCATAAGAAAGATGAAACTCTAATCTGGATTCCTCCTAAAGCTGTTTCCAGAATGTATGCTTGCAAAGACAGACACCAGTGGCTAAATTTTAAATATGGAAAATTACAGGAAGAGATATATGAAAACTGCTGGGAAATATAAAAAATCATTTACCTTCAAAGTATTGAATGCATAATCCAAAACCTCTCACATGAAATCATAGTGTCAAAATCTATATAAGGATAGAGGGAAAAATGCCTTTCCAACCACTGGCCCATCTTTCATTTCCTTTTCGTGGTCAAACACCAGAGAGGGCTCATTTTACCCACTTCCTAAAGCCCTCTGTCCAAACATCTTCTTTAGGCTAAGGGGGAAATCACTCTCCTAAATTTCTGAATCCCCAAATCAGTACACTCTCTTAGTTTTCTTTGGATGCATTTGAAACTATCTGACATCCCCTATTTCTTAAATTTGTCTTCTTTCAGCTCCTCCTCATCTCCCTATGGTCTTTCTCAATTTCCTTTAGAATAGTACTTTTTAATTATGGCACTTGTCCTGGGAGTATTTAGGTTCATTAAGTAACTTCTCCTCTAGCACAATCCAAGCCCTAACTCCTGTTCCAAAGAATTTCTTGGGCCCCTCCCAGCTAACCCAAGATGTTACAAATTGCCTTGTGGTTTAACTAATGGTACCTTTACCACTTCCTGCTAACTTTGCTAAAGACAGACTGTGTGAGCAAAGAAATTGGAATGGGGTGGAGCATGAAGAAAAGGAATAGGAAAAATTAAAGAAAAAAAGAAAGAAAAAAAGAAAAGACATGGAGCAAGCAGTAGAGTAAGAATACAGGGGATGAGAGAAGAAAGGAGAAAAAGGCAAGAAAAAGAATTTAATGCTGATCACTGATATTTGGGATGTGTGATAATTGTAGCTAATATTAACTGAGCTTAGATTTTATATGTATTATTTAATTTAAGCCAGAGTCCAAGCAAAAAAGGGTCAACAAATGGAAAATTAGTGGACCAGATTCCATGATGGACTTCAACCAAGAAAGAAAGACTGAACTTTCTGAACATTTTGCCAAAGTATCATGAGATCTACATAGAGTGAACATTGCATATTTTGTTCCAAAATCCTCCGGTCAATTTTCAAACTTCTAATAAATGGATGTAAATTAATATCTTTATTTGAAAAGACCGAATGTGAATAGTTACTTAGAGCAAATCTCTATAGTAATACAAAGCATAAGAAAACAAAACAGAATATGGAAATAAATACTGCAAAAACTACCTAAATAAAGGTATATGTGCATGCCTTGGTAGAATTCACCTTTGTGAGTGAAAATGTTCTGAGACTTTTATAGGCCCCAAATCATGCCATATCTACTAATGCTTATTTCCCAGAAATCACTAGAAACAAGGAAAACCCCTAGAAAGTGCAAAAGGGTAATTGTTATAAAACTATTTTCAACAGAGAAAAAAGAAGTGCCCAAAAATTATGAACCAATAAACAGAAGCATTATCTTCAGGAAGATAAATAGAACAAACCCTCAAACAACTAATTTTCACCTGAAAAGACATGAAATTTATTATTCAAAGAGAAAACTAACAGGGCTTCATGAAATGAAAACGTTAAATCAGTTTAAATTAACTTTTAAGTGGATCTACCAGACACAAATAACTTAGCCTGAAAATGCAGTGTAGAAGGAAATCCAAAAATTATCAGGTTGGTAAAGACTCATTTACCCTGCTAATTGATCATTTCTTTAGTCACATGACCTTAACAATGGGGAACTGGGTTCAGGATACAGAATAAATAAGATCTTGCAACTACCCAGATGTCTGCATGCTACCAATTTTCTGAGTCTCATAATCCCCCATGATTAAAGTTCATTTCTGCTTGTTATGGTTTTCAGCATGCAACTGTCACTGCCCGTATTTCCACCACCTATGTTTTTCTGCAGAATGATGACATCAAGTTTTAGCATGAATAAAGTCCTGCACACTGGGACTTTTTTCATTTTACGAAATACACTGGTCTAATATTCAGTAATGAAAATGCTGTCCAAAAACAATTATCTGTCACTTGAATACACCATGGGCTCTCTCCAGTTCTATCTGAAAAAACTATTGAATGAGTGAAGACCAAAATTTTAACCTCTAACTATGAGCCAAACACCATGTTAGTTACCTTAAATACTTTATCATACGCTATATTCATAAGAACTCTGTCATATGGTAATTCTTATTCTAATTTTACACAGCATTTATTAGCCTTTCTCGTATATTAGTAATGCATGTTCATTATAGAAACTTTGGAAATACAAGAATGAAAAAAATCGAACACCCTTTTTCTTATTAGATTCTACTGATATGCATTGTGCAATGCCATTTAAAACATTTTCCATACCATGGACTTCTTTATCTCTATAATAAAATTCTCCTGTTATTTCTAATAACACCATACAAAAATATTTTCCCAAATTTCTGATTATATTTTTTTAGGATGGATCCTTACAAGGGAAATTATTTGCCAAGGAGTGTAATTTCTAAGAAGTTCTTGATCCCCATTTTCAAATATATTTTCATTGATCTTATACCAATTTATATTCCAGCAATAGCATATGTGTTCATACATATGCCAGTACTTAGAATGATCATTCATCTCATTAATAATTTAATAGCTGACAGTGGAATAATTTTGCTATAATTTACATATTTTTCATATTTTATTGGTTATTTAATTACCTCTTTTATAAATTGTTTATTGATTTTTATTGTTTGTTTTTTCATTAGTGTATTGTGTTTTTCATATTGTTTCCTTATTTTCTTTATATATCACTTACATTCATCCTTACTTTCCCAGTTTTTAATTTACCTTTTAATTCCCCTTTTTTCTGGAGCAGCAGCTTTCAATTTTTTATTCCCTATCTTTCTTATTATGCTTTTTTCTACCCTTTAAAAATCTCTGCACACCATCCATGAAGTTTCTCTCAGATCCTGAAATCTTAACTCTACTCCTTAAATATCTCTTGATTATCTTTCTTTCCATTCCCAATTCCCTAATTCAAACTACACGAATCTCCTGACTGTTTTAACAGCTGTTTTCCCAATATCTAGATTCATTCTCTTCTAACCCATTCTCCTCCTCTGCACCAACACAGTCACATCTTGGTCTGTTTCTGACAGCGTAATACCCAAACTGTCATCAAGGCTCTAGGGCCCAGACTCTCCATCCTCACTTCTCCCCAAACCACACTCCTTCCTCTAACTCTGGTCTCAGACATAGAGAAACATTCCAGTTCCTTAATGGATCCATCCTCTTTATCACCTTTAAGTCATTGCCTATTCTATGCCCTATACCAGAACATTCTTCTGTTTGGGTTTCCCACTATCCTTCCCTCTCTTTTTAGAAAAAACTTCTATTCATCCTTCAGGCCACACATTAGGTGGTATATTCTCCTGGTAGCATCTGTGACAGCATTACAACCAGTCCTTCACCTCCCCGGGCTGAGTTAGGGACCCTTCTAGTTGCTCAAATAGCAAAGAATATTTCTCCATAGCAACATTTTCCATACAGAGTGTCTGTTTGTCTGACGTTACTCTTCCCCTACCCCATCACCGCACGCACGCATAAACACACACGCATTGTAAATCTTGAGGGCAGTGACCAACCCCATCTTCTCCACAGTTGTTTTTCCAGAATTTAACACAGTATCTGACATATACTCTAGTTCTAGAGGAATATTTGTTGAATAAAGTTGAGTTTAATTAATAGTTACACATGCTTTGTTTTAATTTAAAAATATTATGTTGTTACATGGAAACTCTAATCTGTATGGATTTACTATAGTAATGATGGAATGAGTCCTTTGTTGCATATTAAATTCTTATATATTCTAGGATGTGTTTCATGGCTCTATATTTTGGTGTCAAAATCTGTCTTCAGTTTCTTGTAACAGAAAAGAAAACATTTTAATTACTGTCTTCTAAACATACATTTTATTATCTAGCATTAATTCACTATTTAAAAATCCCATCAGTTATGCTATTCATTTCTTTAAGAAGAACTTTAGGGTTATATCCTCAGGGGGAGCCAATGTGGCTCAAGCAGTTGGATGTCTACTTCCCACATGGGGTACCCTGGGTTTGGTTCCCAGTGCCTCCTAAACAACAAAAAACAGACGACAAGCAATACCAACTCAGCGGGGCTGACGTGGCTCAGTGGTTGAGTGCCAGCTTCCCATATATAAGGTCCCAGGTTCAATCCCCGGCCTCCGGTAACTCAAAAAAATAAATTAAATTAAATTAAATTAAATTCTCAGGTTCCAAAATAATTATCCTATTGAAATTTTTGGCTGGATTACATGGAATCTTTAAATCATTTGGGAAGAGCTGCAATTATATTTAATCTGTGCATCCAGAAAAAGTACTCAAAGGAGCTTTTGCTCAAGAAAGCTTTTATGACTTAAAATAAAATTTGGTGGTTTTTTTTAAACCTGGGTCAGCATTTTTCTTGTGGCAGTTTCCCCTAGATGTTTACATTTCTTTGTGTTATTGTGAAAAAATGGCCATATGCTATGTACTTCACATAATGTCATAATATTTGTTATTTAATATTTTTAAAATATGTAATTATATAGGTATGCATATATAATTTAACAAGACTCCTATATTTTCTTTTAATCTTCTGGTCCATGATGTGAAATAGGTATTCTCACACAGTGTAAAGAGACCTGAGGCTCACAAATGTTAAGAAACCTGCCCTTGGTCAAAAATGAGATCATCCTTTTCCTCTTCCAGGCATGGTTCCCAGAGGCATTCAAAATAGTCCAGCATTCGACATACCTGTTGTAGTCTATTCTACAATCTGTTTTTAATAAAACTAGGTTGCCTGCATCCATCTGAATGGAATTGTTCACCTTTATACCAAGAAGCTTAGGGAAGCACCAAAATCTGCATTGGCATCTGCCCAGGCCTACTCTGAGGGGTTATGCTGTGAGACCTAAACTTCTTATGAGGTTATCTACAACAAAACAACAAAACAAAATGTCAGCAGAGCCTGTGGTGGTTCCATGTGTGCCAAGTGTGTCTGTGACAGGATCAAGCATGCTTTCCTGACTGAGGAGCAGAAAATCATTGGGAAAGTGTGGAAAGCACAAGCACAGACTCAGGAAGCTACATTTTTTAAAAATGAAGCTTTTTGAATATTGAAAATCAACAGTCTTGTTTAAAAAAAAAAAGTGGGGTCATGATACAAATCCATATCTACCTGCCCTGCACTTTTTTCTAAATGAATGCTTTTCACACTTGTACACACAGTATCTCTAATGACAGAAGGGAACATGCTAGAGAGGGGTGGAGAGAGGCCAGGGTTGTGGTGGCACTTTTCTTCAAAATCTTTTAACTAAAATTAGCTCTCTGTACAGATGTCCATGTTTATCCACACTTTTGTGAATTTCTGGAATACCAACCCAGGGTGTGTGTATACCAGTAGGTATCAGATAAAGGAGACTTAATGACATTTTTGAACTAGGGAAACCTGGGTCTAGAGACATGGAATAAATTATTTAGATTCTTAGAGTTCTCCAGTACACAATCATAAAAAGTATCCAGAACTACTGGCTGTCATGTCTAGAAGTAAGCCAGTTGTTTAATGGCTATTAAATTGCACTATTCCAATTGATGATGACAATAAAAGGATGATTCATAGCCTAAAAAAAGTTTAGCAATTAACATAAAATGCAAGTCCAAGAAATGTAGCTGTCATTTGCTTCCAAATTCTAATGTCACATGGATTTGTACAATGGTGGACTGGAAACTCTTAAGGAACAGAGTTGACAAAGACTTGATTAAAAAGCAAACTCTGAACAACTGCAGACAGGTGCACAGCAATTAGTAAGTGAAACTCTTATTCCAATGTCCTCAGCATGAGAAAACAGAAAATGATTAACAAATGACCTGGCAGCAGGAAAACAACAGAAAAGAAACTGCGTGGGACCAGCAGATGTCCCTTGACTGCTCGACCAAGGATTTCATCACTTCCCTCTTAAGGAATGCTTGAAGTCAATACCCGGATCACATGGGGTATTATCAGATAAATAATGTTTGTTTTAAATAAACTTCTCAGTGAAGTATCTGGAGTTCATTTCCCCGCATGAATTCAGTCATTCAAAACATATACTCTTGTTCTCTTTACAGAGTCCCCAGGAAAAAAGAATCTCTCAGGTATTGGTCAGGAAGGCAGCATTGAGGGGAGGGATGTTCCCACTGGCAGCACCACACCCTACACCCACATGCTAGATTCCCTTCTTCCCAAGGCCAACTGCTCCTGAGAGTAAAACCCCATGGATATAAATAACAAGACTGGCTCCACAAGCCACAAATTAAAAATGCGTCCCATTATGTGGTAACTATACCACATACACACTGTGGTAACATTTGCAAGCCTTCCTAAGGAACTTCACATTTCAATAACCATTCATGGTATTTTAATGGAGCTGGAATGTAGCTCATTTATTGTTATGAGGTGTTTTGCATAGAAGAAATTAAATTTGAAAAATCATTGAGAAAATTCAGTAAGACAAAAGTCAGGTCTTCCGGCTCCTTTTCTGATTCTGTTACTCTGATCCTGGCAAGTTGCTTAAGACTTCTGGGCTTTGTCTTCCTATCTATAAAATTCAAAATCGTCTGCTACATTTCAGTTCAAAAATTGTAAATTAGATCTAAGATTTACATGAAACTAAAATTTCAACAAAAATCACAGCCTGTTTATCTGCATCATCTGTATATCCTGACACTTAGGATGTCCAGAAGTTTTACAAAAATTTTTACTGATATCTTATCTCAGGTCTCTTAAATTGATGTTTCTGATACTTAAAATGCTAGAGTATGGCACATATGAGAAAGACCATACCAGTATTATAAACTGCATTAAAAACATAACAACTCCAAGGTGGGGAAACACACCCCCTGATGCTACCTTTATATACCGTAGATCTCATTTAATGAAAAGTAAAATTGGGAAACGGACTTGGCCCAGTGGTTACAGCATCCGTCTACCACATGCGAGGTACGCAGTTCAAACCCCAGGCCTCCTTGACCCGTGTGGAGCTGGCCCATGCGCAGTGCTGATGCGCGCAAGGAGTGCCCTGCCACGCAGGGGTGTCACCCTCGTAGGGGAGCCCCACGCGCAAGGAGTGCGCCCGTAAGGAGAAGCCGCCCAGCGCGAAAGAAAGTGCAGCCTGCCCAGGAATGGCATCGCCCACACTTCCCGTGCCGCTGATGACAACAGAAGCGGACAAAGAAACAAGATGCAGCAAATAGACACAGAGAACAGACAACTGGGGGGGGGGGGGGGGGGAAATTAAATAAATAAATAAATATTTTTTTTTAAAATTTAAAAAAATTTAAAAAAAAGAAAAGTAAAATTATAGTCCACAAATGTTACGCTTTGGCAATTATAATAAATATTTAAGAAGTGGATTACAAAATTCTTCAGTAAGCCATTGCAGTTTGGGCACTGTCACATCCAGCCTCTGAAATTGCGATGAATTAGTTGGCAATAGGAAACAAGGAAAGCTATTGCCGACTAATTCATTCTAGAATTTAAGGCAGAGCCAGGAACACTGCAGGGCTGCCCCGCTGGATGACATGGAGCTGCTGGTTGCAGACTTTGAGTGACCGCCTCCTGCATTTGATTCTCACAGCCCCGTGTCAAAAATGGAAGTGGAGGGGGAAAAAAAGCATAAGTCAGACAGGTCAGCTTAGCAATTAATTGTAAAAGAAAACCTGGTTATAATAACTTCTTTATTTTTATCCAAGGGCTTCCAAAACTAGTTTTTCCAGACTAAGAAATGAAGAGAACTTGAAAATTGCCCTCATATTAGTTAATCGCTTCTTATATTAGAACTCTAGAAAAGACATAAAGAAGTTGGAAAAACACAAATGCATGCCCATGGGGAAGGACACACCCTCAGACAGCTATCCTGTCATTACTTCTTGGTACATCCATGAAAGAAATGGTGATTTTCCTCATTTGGGGGCATAGGGTGAAAGGGCAACTGTTTGGCATCTCTCACAAATCAGTGACATGCAATGTTTTTAGCAATCAAGGAAAAACAAATATGACTTGTTATTGCAAAACAGTATAGATGAATAAATAATTTCACTGAAACAATCATCTGTGAAAACAGTGGTCCTTTTAAAAAAAAGTTTTCATATTCACTTGAAAAAACAGAGCAGTAGATGATGGTCCCTTGCCTTAGAGAATTTACTACCTTCTGCGTGACAGGATTCACCAGCTGATAACTTCCACACAGAAATTCAAAGAGCCTCTCATCGCTGAGAGACTGTGAATGTGCAAGACCAAGAAGTAGAAAGCAGTATGATCTAAAAGCACAAAAAGGGAGAGCAGAGCTGTTGATGAATAGAACAGCTTTTTTGGAGGCTAAGTTTAACTAGAAAAAAAGACAAAGATATATAGTAAATTCTAATTCTAATCATTTGGAAAAGAAACAGGGAGGCTATGTAAGTAAAGTAGATGTATTTACATTTGCAAATATAAATTCAACTTACCTCTCTTGAGCAGAAAAGCAGGACTTTGGGGGCAAGCAGCCTGCAATGCTTCCCCCGGTGGATCCAGCTGAAACTAATGTGTAACTGGAGTTGACTTAGTGTAGTTTCAATCTCTACCTGACTATTAATGAACTGTTCAGAGGCTTCTCTCTCAGCGGCTGAGTCACTCAGGGAGGAGGTGGGTGGTATGAAACAGGGTGGCACCTTGTACAAATACCAGTTCAATCCAAATAGTCTCACTCACAGACCTACTGACTTTGTTGAGTCCTTCATAAAATTTACAGTCTTGATATGTCAAAAAAAGATGTGCCTCTGTTATCAGCCTTTCAACTGCTATCAACACACAAGCAACTATATTCTGACAAGGTGCCACAGTACCCAATCTATTGTGGATTCGAAAAAAAAAACTCAAGGAAGAAGAATCTCTATCTACTCATAGTACCTTGAAGGCTGGGGCACACACACACAGGAAGTTCACCGCTTGAAAGAACCAAGTTCCTTTAGGAAAGAAAAGTCCCTGGTAGGCTGGAATTAGGAAATGTCATGAAGTAGAACCTGTTACACAAAGTTTACACAAGGAATATTTTTAATAAGAGGAAAATTACCCTGAGAATTAAAAATTCTGATCCTTATAGTATGTCACCGTACATAGAAATGTGAAGAGGATTCTTGATACTTCTGTCATATCCGAGGGCAGCAGTAGACGCCAATGTCAAGCCCATTTCCCCTGAGAGGAAGGGACAATGCACAAGAGTCACCCAAGATGGAGATTCCTAATATAGGTTCTGAAACGCAACTTCCATGATAGTCAGGAAGGCTCTAAAGAAGCTTAGAAAATTTAGAACATCGCTGAGAGAAGCCAGACCATTAGAATTTCCAGGGTCATCATTATTCATCTGTTACTTCAACAATTAACTAGTAAGACGGCTCCAGGAAGTACAGTCTAGCTGAGCTATGTGCGCATAAATGGTTATGATGAAGAAGTAGAAACATTCAGAGTGGAAGGCCCAGGCAACTGCAGTCATTAAGAACTGGGAGATCACATTCTTTATCCTGGGCTAAAGAGTTTGAAAATCTGAAGTGGAAAATGTTTACAAGTACAGCATGTACACACTTCTTTTTAGCTCTTCTATGGAGTTATGTATGCAAAAAAATTTTTTTAATGTTTCAGTGGTTCTACCATGAGGTTGGATGTTAATATTACAAATAAGAAAGTTGAAAAAACAATTATGCGTCTCAGATGAGCTCAAAAAATAACTTATAAGATATATATTCAGCATTAGAATTTAGCCACCATGAAGGGCTAAAGCAGATTAAGAGCCACCTTGTAAGGACAAGTAGTAACTTATATTAGAGAACATTTAAAGGTACATTTTATCCTTTATAAAACATTAAATCAGAAAAATAAGGTTTCACCTAGTAATGAAGTAAAAGCTGCATTAAATACATTTAAGGCATTTGAGCTTCCCAGCAATTATTTCTGCCTGTCACAGAGAGTTTCTCTTGCATCTTAAACTAGTACGTCTTTACCAGAAAGCCCCAATAGTGTCTTTTCATTTAGCACCAAATCCCTGATAAAGGGCTAATTCTAAACACCTGGATATATTCAGACCTCTTCATGCTAACCAGACACTCAATAAAAAGACTGCCTAGAATTAAGAACCTCAAAGTCTGAAGCAGTAGAATCAAGAATGTATCAGGGTGTGGAGGTGGCCTTAGAGGTTTGGCCTCGGTTTCACCCAGGACTTGAACTGGAAAGCCTTGAACATGCTTAGAATAACTTTGGCTTCACCACGCCTATTTCACTGTGAGTTCTTGATCTCTTTAGAATATCAGCTTTTTGTCTGGAATGGCAAATGAGCTTTATCTCAGGTGGCAATTCCAACTGATCGATGGTAGCTGCGAGGAGGTGTATGATGAGGTTTAGTAAAGCAACTTGGGACTCACCAGGAGAGATAGACACGGTTCATTAGCAACATTATCACACGTTTCCAAAGGGGGAATGTTTGCTCACCCTATCTCATAAAATAGAGACATTGCTTTGTATACACATGTTGCATCCAGTGGAGCAATCAGCCAAAATGAGCACTTACTGCTACATAATAAGGAAAATAGCAAACACTCATATAGCACTTTCCATGTGCCAGGCTTTGTTCACGGCACTTTTCATACACTGACTAATTTAATAATTGTTATTAAATGACTGTCACCTCCACATCACCAATAGACTCCAAGGCTGATATTGAAAATGCAATGACTACTAATAAGATAAGTCAACATTTTCAAAGCTTTCTGATCTATTATGCTGGGACTTTGAGGGTTTGAAAGATAGAAGGCTCCCATTTTCCTTCAAGATGGAGAAAATAAATTTTATATGAATGTTCAAACAAAAGATACATAAGTTTCTCTTTGATGAGAGTGGACAGAAGCCAGAATCAATGGATTACCCCCTGTGCTTCAGGTGCCAGTGCATTGCTAATAGCCCTCAAAGCACCAGCGTGATGTGGGTAGATGGAGAGCTCAGTGGAGAGCCTGCGGAAGCCCTGGGTTCTCTTACATTTCTGTAAAGACTCCCTGTTCACTGTGGGCAAATCACTTGACCTTGCGCTTGTGACCTTCTTGGTACAGTGAGACTGATGATGCTACTATGACTAGCTCTTTACCAGCTGGACGGGTCACGATGAGGATATCAGCATTTTGTTTTGTTTTTGATTTATTGTAGTAACACTTACAAAACATAAAATTTTCCTTTTTAACCATTTTAGATGTGCTGTTCAGTAGCACTAATTACATTCCCAATGTTGTGCTACCATTACCATCACATCTATTACCACAACTTCTCTGTCACCGCAAACAGAAACTACCAATTAAAAAACAACTCCCCATATACCCATCTCCCTCATATCCCCTGGAAACCTCTAATCCACTGTGTGTCTCTATGAATTTGCTTATTCTAGCTGTTTCATAATAAGTAGAACCATATGCCATTTCTCCTTACATTTCTTATTTACTTCACTCAGCATGATGTTTTCCAGGTTCATCCATGCTCTAACATGTATCAGAACTGCATTCCTTTTTACTGCTGAATAACATTCCACTGTATGTATACACCATATTTTGCTGATCTATTCATCTGTTGTTGGACGTTTTTTGTTGTTGCCTTCTTTTGGCTATTATAAACAACACTACTGTGACCATAGGTGGGCAAATATCTGTTTGAGTTCTTATTTTCGATTCTTTTCAGTATATACCCAAGAGTGGAATTGCCAGGTCATATGGTGATTCTGTTTTTAACTTTTTGAAGAACTACCATACTGAGAATATCAGGTTTTTAACCAGGCTTCCAAGCCTGTGTTCTACAGTTAGCGTCAAGAGGAGGTAGGCGGGCTCAGTCCTTCATTCCAACCAGGGAGCTATCTTTGCTCAAGGAAACAAGCAACAATTAGGTATGATTGATGATATGATTATAAAAATAACAATAGCAACAGCAAGAACAACAATAGTTTAAATATGTGACAATCACTGCAAAGTTCTTTACGTGCATCATTTCATTTGATCCTCACAGAAACCCCAGCTAATGGGAACTATATATGCACATACTACAGATGAGAAAACAAAAACCCAAGATCACATGCTAGAAATTAGATGTGACCAGAATTCCAATCTGGGGACTCTGACCATAGAGTCCACATTCTGAACTGTGAAGCTCCATCATCTCTCCAAAATTCCAGAATGGAGCATGGGCATAACCAAAAGATGATAGCTAGACTGAAGTGTGAGTAAATGGCAGGCCTGAATGCCTTCTAAGAGTTGACAAAAGAATATAATAGCTCTTAGCAGGAAATGTATGTATGCATGTATGTATGTATTTATCTTTCACATAGTATCAAAAATAATATACCAGGGAAGTGGACTTGACTCAACGGATAGAGCGTCTGCCTACCACATGGGAGGTCCTCGGTTCAAACCCAAGACCTCCTTGACCCGTGTGGAGCTGCCCCACTCACAGTGCTGATGTGCACAAGTAGTACCCTGCCACGCAGGGGTGTCCCCTGTGTAAGAGAGCCCCATGTGCAAGGAGTGTGCCCCGTAAAAAGAGCCGCCCAGCACGAAAGAAAGTCCAGCCTGCCCAGGAATGGCGCCACACATACGGAGAGCTGATGCAGCAAGATGACACAACAAAAAGAGACACATATTCTCAGGCTGCTGACAAGAATAGAAGCGGACACAGAAGAACACACAGTGAATGGACACAGAGAGCAGACAACTGTGGGGGGGGGCGGGTGTGGGTAGGGAAGGGGAGAGAAAAAAAAAAATAATAATATGCCATAGGCCATATTAGTCAAATTACAGGATCAAGGACTAGAGAATAGCCAGGAATAACTTCAGAATCTAGCGTTCTTTAATGATAGCACAAATCTAGCTCATCTGTTTTATCTTTTAAATAAATTATTTATACAATGTTTTGAACCAGTAATATATGTATGTTGTTCAGAAATTCAAAAAGTATAAAAAAGTACTACAGTAAAAAGTCTTCCTCTTCCTCCAAACTTCCTTCTTCAATGGAAAATTACTATTATTAGTTTCTTCTGGGTCCTTCTAATGACTTTTATGCAAATGTAAGCTATAGATATTTCCTACAATTTTTACGTAAGTCCTTGCATATTACACTGATCTGAATCTCACTTTTTTCCTTAAATATATCCTGAAGATTTTTTCATGTTTGTGTTTTTCCACAGCTGCTTGGTATTCCATTGTTTCCCTAACCTATGTCATCAATCCACTATTGATGGACATTTATGTTTTTCTGAACTACTGCTAACAAACTGCTCCAGTGAATACCACTGTACATAAATCAATTGGCAACATGTATAAATATGTAAGATAAATTCTTAGCTATGTGATTGCTGGTTCCAAGGGTTTATACATTTTAGCTTGATAGATAAGCATTGCCAAATTGTCTTCTGTAATTAATTTACCCATTTATCCCTCTTATTCTCATTTATATCTTCTTTCAATCATTTGTTTATTTAGCAGACATTAAGTACTTACTATGCTCCTAGTATTGTTTCAAGCCCAAGGGACAGGAAAGTCAATGAGAGCCAAGAATGCACAATTTGTTTGGGAAGACAGGCATTGGATTAAAAAGGTATAATTCCCCATGAAAAAGTAACAGCAATTTTCAAGGTCAGGCATCACATAGTGGAGAGAATGGAGAACTCTACAGGGACCTGAGATGTGATGCTGAGGCCAAGTTTTGAAGTTTCAATGGATGATTATTAGATGCTCAGGAGGGAGAAGAGTTAGCCATCCCCACTGCCATCCAAGATCTCCTTCTTAATGTCTTCTAAATGTCTGTTTAACAGTGAATCAAGTTCATGGTTTGACAATCTGAAGCATGGCACTTACACTGCTGGTCCCACTAATGAGAGAAGGAGGAACAGAGATACAACTGGGAAAGCAGGACATGCAACCAGCTTTCCTTGACAAGCTGTCCTTGGAAACTGAAGAAAGACAACATGGCAGTTAGACTTCCAAATTCTAGGACAAGGTGCTACATCACACGGGAAGATGAAACGTTAAAAAGAAAAATGAAGGATTCCTCCAATTTTCCTGGACATCTAACTCTGAGTCAGTTCCTCTAAGCAATGGTTCCCCAGAGGATGTGATTTTATTAATAATCCCCTCCTCCCACCCCAGGGACATTTGGCCACATCTGGAGACATTTTTGACCATCACAGTTGAGAAGGGTGCCACGGGCATCTGGTGGGTAGAGGCCAGAGGTGCTGCTAAACACCCTACAAGGTACAAGACAGCCCCCACAACAAAGAATTGTTCAGACCAAAATGTCAGTAGTTCCTAGATTGAGAAACTCTGTCCAAAAATTTTGCTATTTTCCTCCCTTCATTTCTGGCCCCATCAAAACCAGCAATTTTGCAGCCCCAGAAAGACAAGCTCCTCTGGGAGTTATAGGCTCACATTCTCCTAATCTTATTGTCTTCTGTAGGCAAACATGACCTGTGCTACAAATTACCCTCCTGACCACAAGATGAAATAGCTAATTCCACAGAGATTGGGAGGAAGAATTATTTTTCTAAAGTCCACTGAAAAGCTTAGAATAATAAGCCCATTCTTCATCATTAAAATCTTACCTTTAAACCTAGATTGCGGGCTCGTTATTTTGTGATCATCATTTCTTATTTTCCTTAGTTCACAATTGATTATTTTACATCACATCAGTCTCTCCACTGTCAAATATTTAATGGTATTACATCATCAACCCCTTGAGATCATAGACCAGGCCTTCATATTTGTCTTTATTCTTAACACCTAGCACAGTTTTTGACTCATAGCAGCACTCAGTGATTGTTGAATGAAAGAATAAATGAACATAAATACTAAATGTGCATAAACCTAGTTGATCTGCTGTGCAAATCAGATTTTCTTATCAGGTTTTTCTAGCCTTGTTTGGAAAACTATAATATTAGTTCTTCACCTCACCTGTTCACTCAGAGTGAACAAACCCTAGGTTAACACTCCCTGTTCTCTTAGAACAAGGGATGATTTCTCTGTATAGAGAGCTCAAACAGTGATTATCATTGCCCATGGTGGAAACCTCGGTCCTCATTGCCTCCCCCTCACCATCATACCCCCATCCCACTACTCTAAGGTATATCCCATTAATCGACCCCTGAACCATCATTGTCAACTCTAGCCCTTAATTCAATCTAACCCTCCCCTTCCACTTGAGTCCCACTGTCCCTGCCTTAGATGATGCCCTCATCATCTTGAGGGAATACTACTTCCATCACACACTTTCTGGTCTCCTCCCTATTAAAATCCATTACAAGCTTCAGTTAGGATCTTTTAGGTTGTAAGGATCAGAGATAAATTCCAGAAAACTTAGGAATTGGGAGCGAACAACAGTGGCAGTTAAGTAGAAAATACTGACAGAACCCAAAATGATAGTACTTAGGAACCTATAGTTTATTACAGGAAAAATGATACAATATAGAAAGATCATTAAACTATAGATAAACCTCAGAGCCAAAATTGGTTTCACAATAAGGAGTCCAAGAGACCACATTTGCGCTCCTTCTGGAAGTATATCAGCAGGATCCACTTTCTCTTTCAGAACAAGAATCACTGTTGTAGAAACAGAACATCTAAGAACCAGGGAAACATAAATGGAATTTCAGTTGGGATTTCTTATACCCTGCTGGTCACTTAGATGTATTCCTGCCATGTAATCAATCCTTTTGGGGTCTCAAGACCAAGTGCAAATCACCGTTGTCCTTGTTATAAATAAAAAATATTGTCAGGATGGTACAAACAGTCCTGAAAGGCTTAAAGTTATAAAGCAACACTATTTATCAGTATGTATTGGGCCAGTATAAGGCAGGGTAATTTCCTTTATTAATAGAACAACTCGGGCTAATTCCAGACCTGCTGGAATTAACCCTCAAAGCACAGGGGGTTTAGTATAAAGATTTATGGGACTGTAAGGAAGATAAGATACAGTCTCAGCAGCCTTTCCTAGAAATGAATATTATTCTCCAATCTGGGGACCCAGTAGCAACTCTGTGAGTTTTCCTTGCTTATAACTCAGTTCCCCTATCTCTGATTATCTATATGCTTCTTCTATCTACTTCTTGCTACCAATTTGTGATTATCTCTGTATGTTACAAGTTCAAATCCCTTGAGAAAACATCTGATTGCGTCATTGAGCCACTTTCTTACAGTGGGTTCCTGTAGGGTAGCTCTTACACCAGGCCATTCCATGGACCTCTGTCTAGCCATAAAAGGACGGCTATGGTCAGACACCTGTGCCTGTCTCCATCCACAGTGACCAGGGCAACAGCACTTGATGGTTCTCATCAGAGTGACCCTAAGCCTCAAAACTGATCAGGAGTGGGCTATAGGCATAGCAGGCATCCAGAAAGTTGTAAGTTTCTCCTCAGTAAGGGCATCACCTCCTAAAGTTGTTATTCCAAAACACAGATGAAATCATGTCACTCCCCCTCTTCAAAATCTTCATAAATTCCCTATGTCCTATAATATAAAATCTGAACACCTTAGTATCCTATTGGACTATGCTGTCCAATTAACAACCAGCACATGTTTTGATCTAAATCTAAATTAGGAGCAGATGTGGTTCATGCAGTTGGGTGCCTGCCTACCACATGGGAGGGCCCAGGTTCAGTTCTCATTGCCTCCTAAAGAAGACAAGCAGATGCTGCAACAAGAAGACATTGCAACAAGCAGATGCTGCAACTAGCAAGACACTGCAATCAGAAGATGCCACAGACACCGTAACCAATAGATGCCACAATAAGCAGATGCTGCATCTGCCACAACCAGCAGACAATGCAATCAGCAGATGACACAACCAACAGGAAGCAGAAGTGGCTCATGTGGTTGGGCCCCTGCCTCCCACATGGGAGGTCTCAGGTTCAGTTCCCAGTGCCTCCTAAAGAAGACGAGTAGACAAAGGGCAGACAGATGAGGGTGTCATTTTGGGGGTTAGGGGAGGGAATAAAAAAATAAATCTAAATTAAAATGAAATAGGTTAAAATTAAGTTCCTCATTTGCACTAGTCACATTTCAAATGCCATATTGAACAGGTCAGGCAGGACACTTCTGTCACTGCAGAAAGTTGGTCCAGTATGCCCTTTTCAAGCCAATTCCAACTACATCCAGCTCCTCTTTTACCACTTCCTCCCATGCACCTTAAGCTCTAGCCACGTCTTTGTGGTTGCCCAAACACACCATATACTTTATGCCTTTCATATTTGTTTTATGCCATTCCTGTGACCTGAAATAGCCTTGCTTCTTGTGTCTCTGGTTATCTGCAACTCAGTCTGAAAAGCCTAGCAAACACGTAATCTACTCTGAAGATTTTCCCACTCCCCAAACACAGGTAGACACACCCTTTCTCTCTGCTCCAAGAGCATTCTGTATGTTCCTCTATTATAGTACTTATGAACTATACACTAGCTGTATCCATCATTCCATACACCATTCCAGAAGACCTCAATAGTGGAGGCAGTGTGGCCAGGGCTTTAGAGCACAGACTCAGGTGACAGATTTCTCCTGCCAATGACTACTTGTATAACTTTGTGCTAGTTATTTAGCTCCTCTTGTCTTCATTTCCTCATCTGTGAAACGAGGATAAATAAATAGAACTTCCATCATAGGGTCATTGTGAGGAACAAGTGTTTCGATATATCATAAGCACTTACAATAGTACCTGAAACTTGGTAAGCTGCTACATTAGAGTTAGCAATTATTAAAATATTCATTCACACATGAATGTAAGTACAATTAACAAGCCCACTCTTTGGAGATACACTTACTGCATCCACCGGGCAAACTCTCCAATAAACAATGTATAGTTGGTTGTCCAGGACTAAACACAGGTTTCATAAGATGTACAGAGATTCTGGTAAGAGTCACTCCTTGGGACTTACTGAGAGTTTTGTAAAAAGCTAATCATGCAGAAACTCCCTTCTTTTGACCAAGAATTGTTTATTTATAAATAGAATAAGCGGTCCCCACGTGCATGGCAACATACATCATAGTATTCCATATCTTTCTCTTGGAGAACAACTGCTTGTTATTCACATTCTCTTTTTCTATTTGATTGACTTGGTATTTCACTCTTCTTAGTACCAATCAGTCTCATTAGGCTAAAGTCAAAGAGTCAGCAGGGCTGGTTCCTTCTGGAAGTTCCGAGGGGAGACTGTTTCCTTTTCTTTTCAGCTCCAGAAGCCACCTGCATTCTTTGGTTCGTGACCCCCTTTCTTGCATCCCTCCAACCTGTTGCTTCTGTTATCCCATCTCTTACCGCTGACTCTGATCCTCCTGCACCATCTTATAAGGACCCTTGTGATTCCAACAGGCTCACCCAAATAATCCAGGACAATCTTCCCCTCTCAAGATCCTAAATGTAATCATATTGCAAAGTCCCTTTTACCAAGTAAGGTAACATATTCATAGGTTGCAGGGGTTAGGACATGGGGAGGAGTGGGGGGACAGTTATTCAGCTTACCACAACTATCATATTCTTACAGTTTCTCAGAATTCTCTATCACTTCATTTATTTGTACACTTTAAAGAAAACTAAACATTTAAAGTAAAAAGTTCAAAATGCACACAATTATTTGATTTAGTAAGTAAATACTAATAATTTTTATACTTTCATGACTCTGTTAAGCTAAAAGTAGTCAACATATTTATTATTGCATATTGTTGTTATTCTAATATTTATATTAAAAATCATGTGAACAAATGCTAACACATGCAATTTTTATAAAATCTTTCTCTACCTTCCTCTTGTGCATGCTATAAACAGCATTAATTTGACAGGCATGTTTTCAAATGATCAATGGATGCTTGAGTAGTGGTTGCAATGATCTTGTGGGAACTATACCTAAACTGTATATGCATCTATGCACACACATACACATAAATAAGTGCATATATATATTAGATTTAGACACATATAACACATATATATTAAATTTACACATTTTATTAACATATATACACACACATACACACACACACACTTTGACAGTTTTACCTGTGTCTGTTTACCCTACTAGAATGTAAGTATCTTGAAGGCAGGGACCTGAGCTTATTTATTCTTGAATCCCCATTGTCTTCACTGGGCTTGACCTAGCCAGTTCTCTGTTTCTTGGTTGAATACATTTGCAATACTGTGTGACATCAGGGAAACTGTAATAGAGAAAATGGAATAGAAACCATCAGTTTTTCATCCACTTCTTCCTTCTCATTATCTCAACCTTCAATAGACAGAAGTAGGAGAATGTGGTCAAAACCGACCTCCTCATCCATGTTTCATGTTTCTATTGCAATTTTCCTTTACTTCTTACACATTCTGATTGACTGAAGCTCTCAAACCTTCCCAGTTGTAGCAGTTTGATATTGTTTATGAATTCAAAAAATAGATATTGGATTGTGTTTGTGGACTGGTTTGTTCCTCTGGGGGTATTAGATTGTATTCATTCAGAAGTTTCACTTTTACTTGATTAAATTATGATCAAGGCTTTGATTCCTCTATGTCAGTAGGACGTTGAGTCCCTACCCACTTAGTGGATGGTGACGCACAGAGAAAATTACATGGCAGATGAGAGAGTTTGAGTTTTGATACTGGAGCCCTGGGAAGTAAATACACAGGAGAAGAACACAAAGGAATAGAGACCGTCCCATAGACACAACAGAGGCCCCAGGAAAAGAGAGAGCCTGATAGCTACAGTTGAGCCCAGAGATAAACGAGCCCCAGGAGAGAGACAACACTTATCCCAGCCTACAGCTGATATAGGAAGAAATTGGCACCAAAGAGCCTGAAGAGAAAGAGGAAGGCTGAACCCTCACAGACTCACCTGCCATCTTGCTCAACAAATCGCAAATGACTTTGGGTGAGAAAATATCTCTTATGGTACCTCGAGTTGGATTCTTTAGGGTCTGGTAGCTGTGAACTTCTACCCCAAATAAATACTCTTTATAAAACCCAACAGATTTCTGGAACTTTGTATCAGCAACCCTGTGGCTGGGTAATGGTTTTCCCAAAATTCTGTCCTTGCTCCCCACTCACACACCATATCCAATAGCCTCCCACATACTTTCTACCTCTTTCACTTACTTCCACCTCCACCCATTAAGGTCTCTGCAGTCACTTTTTCCTTCTTTCATATCTTTGCCATTCCTTCTCCTTCAAACCTGTCCCATTTCCCTCACTTTCTATAATAAAAAGATAATTCTCCAAAACAGAGTGGAGAAATCTAGAAAAATTTTAATTTCCAGGTATATCATAAACTAATGTACTATCTTTTACTGAAACACAATTTGTGGTCATTTGGCGTCCATAGAAAATAGTGATTTCCAAATATTTTGAAATTGTTACACCTGACTATTGCTTTAATTATACAAGAGTCTTCCTTAACAAAACCCCAGTCCTCTCCTAATCAAGTCATTTTAATTACCTTATTAAAAATAGCTGGCCTCAATAATTACTTGAAAGAGAGAGATCATTGAGAATGCTATGAGGTAATTAGTTATTTTGTGCACTTCATTATTTA
Organism: Dasypus novemcinctus; assembly: GCF_030445035.2. Lineage (NCBI taxonomy): Eukaryota > Metazoa > Chordata > Mammalia > Cingulata > Dasypodidae > Dasypus > Dasypus novemcinctus. The sequence goes on from NC_080687.1 coordinate 60,164,474, forward strand.
AATTTTTGATACGTTGTTTATTCTTGTTGGTGGTGGTTTGCTTTTTGTTTTCCATTTTCTTTACTTAATATGCAGTTCTTTTAGGAATAAAAAATATATATGGTTATGCATTAATATGCCTCCTATAAGAACAATTTTGTCTTTTACTAGATTTTCTACTAACATCTGATATAAAGAAGGTAAGAAAATTTAATTAATTCACCAATCAAATTCCCCAGTCCAAACATTAAAGAGAAATGTAAAGACTTGATTAATTTTGTTTTTATACATGAGAGGCACAATACTGACCTGTACTTCCTAAGTCATTGTTTTAATATGACAATCACAAAATATAAGCTCATCTTATAGAATAGTTCCTCCCAATAGGGAAATTCCTAAGCAACAATCAAGATCCTTGCTCATAAATTCTATATCAGCAAATCAAATATGACAGCACTTGGCTATGATCACAGATAAAGACAAAGGGTTGATATGAAAGCATCATACAGAACTAAAAAGTATGGTAGCTCTCCCTATTAGCATAACTGATACAAGTTCAGTATCAACCCTCTGTTTTGTTTTTTTGTCTATGCAGGTTGGTAATCTTTTTCTTAAAGGGATTGGTAGTAAATATTTCAGGCTTTGTAAGCTGTAAGTCTCTGTTGCAGTTACTCAACTCAGCTGTTGTAGTAGAAAGTAGCCGTGGACAACGCACAGAGGAATGGACATTTGGGCAGATTTGGTACTCAGCTAGCTGGATTTGACAATAATTAGCTGACTCTTGATCTATGCTAAACAATGCTACCGAAAAACATAATGTGTTGTTTTAACTACTAAGTTTTATGGTAATTTTATAGGCAACTCTTCCTTTCACCTCTTCTCCGTAGACAGAGAAGTTAAATGAGAAGATAATACATATCTAATCGAAACCTCATTTTCTAGATAAGAGTATTGAGGTTCTGAGCAGTCAGTTGACTTGCCAAAGATCCAGTAATTTAGTGTGTGAGGCTAGAGCCCATTCAAAATTGTACACCATATCTTGTCCCCTAAGTGTGTCAGGCAAGCCTCTAAGCACTCACATACCTTATCTGATTTAATCCTTACAACAACTTTCTAGAGCACAATTATCATCTTCATTTCACAGATAAAAACACTGAGATTCAAAAAGGTTAAGTTATATCCTCAGAGTTTCACAGCAGGCACAGGGTACAGGCAACAGCCTGCTGCTGCTGCTGCAACGGTCCCACCGCCCCACTTTCATGGAACTCCGTGATCCTCTGGAGAAGAAGCCTTTTCATTCTGTGTTTGGAAGCGGATACTGGACTTCCCACCATTGCACTTAACCTAAGTTCTCATAGTTAGGTTGTTTATTTTCCCCCTTCTGAAGGACTCACATAACCTGACTTGTCCATCCAGTCTAACTATATTTCTGCAACACGGAAACAGGGAGTGGCCCATGATTTTGCACACCCATCACAACCCCACGTAGAGAGGCTGAGAAACTGAAGTGTTAAATCAAAGCTTACACAGTAAAACCCACTGGATATGATGAAGCACCACACAGCCTAAAGAAGTTATTTTATTCCATGCTCCTTCCTACTCTGTCCAGAAGCCTGGAGATCTGAAGCTCTTCCAGGGTCTACAACCACCAGAGTTCCAGGGAAGATCCCCAGAAAACCTGGACTAGACTTCCCTTTTCACATCCTGCAGAAATGCATAATTCTTTTAGAAAGTCTGACCTGCCCAGCTTCCCTAACATTGTACCACATTAGCATCCACCCACCTCATTTTTCCAAAAACCCGTAGGAACAGGTAGGTGTAGAAAATGCAGGAAGGAATAAAGATTCAGTACATGTTTCCTCTCAGAATAAATTTATTTCCTTAAGAAGTTTTGGCAAGTGACACATCTAAAGCTTCTACCATTCAAAGGAAAAGCCTAAATGGGAAACTATGAACCGAAAATAAAAAAGTTTATTTTTTCAAGTTGTTGGGTTCATTTTGCAGAATCAGATATTTTTATTCATGTACCCTGTGCATGGTGTAAGCTACTTTTGCTTGTGCATTCACTTAAGTTTTGTTGTCTACCCACTCTTAATTTCATCTCAGACTCTAGAAAAGGGCAGTATAAAGCACATTATCCTTAGGTTACTAAACCCTATAAATGTATGTTCCCTCACTGCCTATCCTTTCCCATCCCCCTCCCCACTCCTCTTGCCACTGTTAAAGTAGATAGGTTCAAATGAAAAATTTTAAAATGGGATCAAACTTCTGTCTTAAAGCAAAAATATTCCCAGTGGGTTTCTAATTACGCAACTTTATAAAGCCTATTATCCTTTGCTCTTTATGCCAGACCATTACTTCTCCAACAGTAAGAAAAAAAAATTCTGGAGTCAAGTTGGCAGCCCATAGGAGTCTCCAGTAGAATAAGACAAGACTTGCAGGTGAAGCAATGGTCCATATCATCAGAAAAAAGCAGTTTTAAACCCTCTCCTCTCCCTGTTATTCACTCAGCATAGCCCATAGATGGAGAAACAGGACTGTGCTCTTTGTTGTGCTCCCTGAGTTGACTGTGAAATTTAGAAGGAAAGAGTGCCAACATATTTCTCATAACAGTGATTTGCCAAGATAGAGGCAAAGCAAAAAATGTTAAAAATTATGTCGTTGAAGTCAATTGTGTTCTAAAGCCAAACAAACATTCATAACTAAAAGCAACAAAAATACCATTTAAAGGATGTCATTGAAGCAAATACCTAACCATAGTAAACAACAAATCCTAAGGCCCCACCTGACGCTCTCACTGCCATCTGAGTGGTCAGGGCAGTTTCCTGGTCTCCCAGCCTAGCTATGCAGCGGCCCGCCCAGTGGTCTGACCCACCTTTTACAGCCTAATCTGAGGAGGCCTAGCAAGTCACTGTCAAAGGCAGAGGCACTCTTCAGGGATCGGGCAGAGAAGTTTGGCAGCAGCGTCTTCTTCCCGAGATGTGGCATAAAGAACCGGTTCCTCAGCCAGGGGCGTGGGATTATCTATAGCCCCTCTAGAGGAAATTGCTATTAAATTTTATTTATTCAGAAATCCACTTTTACATTAAAATGCCTGTAACATTCCTCTGCTACTGGTATCTTGAAGCACTTCAAAAAAAAATAATCTTACTTGGCAAATATTTACTACTGATTCAAGTGAAGGATGGAACTATGCAGAACACTTTGCATAAATATCATTTCTACTTCTCCTTTTTTTCCCTCCTCCCCTGCACAGAACAAAATGCAATAGATCCTGACACTCACATAGTATTTTGGGAACTCAGTGACGAAGACACAAGCATTTTTACATGTCAGTAAGGAAGATAGGTCCCAGATCAATCCCTCCAGGGGGCTGTTTCTCAATCCAGAATGGCATTTTATGTGCAGAGAGATACCAATGTCATCCTCAACTATAACCTTGTTTTTGGAGACCACAACAGTCATGGGAAAAGCCAAAGGCTTAAGAGGATCTTGGTTCCAGCCCCACCTTTTTCTCACCATGATTCCTACATGACACAATCTGAGGTCACCACCTTTCCACTACATGTGTGTTTTTGCCTACATTTTGCAGTACATATTGTTGTATGACAAAAGTGCTTATTACTCTGTTGGCCTGCAAATGGGTAAAATTCCTTCCCTATTGAAGGGGAGAGGCTCATGCTGAGTGAGTGAATCATGGGAGACTCCAGAGATACGGTGAGCTGTCACCCTGGGCTAAGGGCGCAGTCATTTGTTTGATACTATATGGGTGTCAATTGCCATGGCCCTGAGAACCTTTTTATAAAAAAGTATTTTAAAAACAATTTATTGAAGTATATCATTCATACAGTGTAACAGTTTGATATTATTTGATGAATTCCAAAATGAAATATTGGATTATGTTTGTAAACTGATCTTTTCCTCTGGGCATATTAGATTATATTGGATTCATAGGTTTGCTTGATTAAGTAATTATGTAAACTTCTTATGCCAGTAGGGTGTTGAGTCCCCACCCTTTGGTGTATGGGAACATGGCAAAAGACAGAGTTAGGGACTCTTAATGTTGGAGTTTTGATGTTGGAACATGATGCTGAAGCTGGAGCCCTGGGAAGAAAGGAACCCTGAACCCATAGAGAAGCAAGACCCTGGAAGGGAGGAACCCAGGAAGTCTGAACCCTCACAAACGTTGGCAGCCATCTTGCTCCAACACAAGAAAGTAGACTTTGGTGAGGGAAGTAACTTATGCTTTATGGCCTGGTATCTGTAAGCTCCTATCCCAAATACCCTTTATAAAAACCAACTTGGGAAGTGGATTTGGCTCAACTGATAGAGCATCTGCCTACCAGATGGGAGGTCCAGATTTCAAAGCCAGGGCCTCCTGACCCATATGGTGAGCAGACCCACATGCAGTGCTGATGCGCACAAGGAGTGCCGTGCCACGCAGGGGTGTTCCCCATGTAGGGGAACCCATGTGCAAGGAGTGCACCCTGTAAGGAGAGCCGCCCTGCATGAAAAAAGTGCAGCCTGCCAAGGGGTGGTGCCACACACATGGAGAGTTGATGCAGTAAGATGATACAACAAAAAGAGACACAGATTCCTGATGCCGCCAGGTAATGCAAATGGACACAGAACACAGAGTGAATGGACACAGAGAGCAGACAACAGGGCAGGGGGGGAGTGCAGAGGATGGGGAGATAAATAAAATAAAATAAAATAAAATAAAATAAAATAAAATAAAATAAAATAAAATAAAATAAAATAAAATGGATTTTTTAAAAAGCAACCAATTTCTGATATTTTGCATCAGCATCCCTTTAGCTGACTAATACATACATGAACATAGACAAACAAGAAGTGTATAGTAAAAGTTGTGAACTTACAAAACAAACATGCATAACATCATACAGGGTTCCCATCTAACACCCCACCACAAGTGCCTTGCATTGTTGTAAAACATTTGTGACAAAATGTGAAAAAGCATCCTCAAAGTATTATTATTAACCATAGTCCATCACTATATGGGCTATACACCAAATACACATTTGGTCTATTTACCCCTCACCCACTCTTTAATTTTTTTGTTCATACCCATATAAGTTATCAGTCAATGGTATTTGCTATAACCACTGAGGTGCACATTCATCACTTGAGCATTTTCGTCACTCAAAAAAAAACAACAAAAAAAACCCCCACTATCGTACCCATATGTTAGCACTACTAATTACAAATCCTCTGACATGCTTTTACCATTTCTATTCATTTACAAACAAATTTTTACCAATTCTGCACAGATTAGGCCTCAGCTTTCTAGTCTCTAAACACATTCTATTCTCTGGTATCTTATATTCTAGCTATTAACTCTGTGAGTTTGCTCACTATACTTAGTTCATAACAGCAAAATCCTACAGTATTTGTCCTTTTGTGCCTGACTTGCTTCACTCAACTTAATGTCCTCCAATTCATTCACATTGTCATATGCTTCACGACTTCATTTTTTCTTACAGCTCAATAATATTCCATCATATGTATATATCACAGTTTGTTTATCCATTCATCAGTTGATGGACACCAGGGTTGTTTCCATCTTTTAACAACTGTGAATAATGTTGCTATGACCATTGGTGTGCAGATGTCACTGCTTTCAGTTCTTCTGGGTTTATACCTAGTAATGGTATTGCCAGATTACATGGTAGATCTATATCTAACTTCCTTAAGAACTGCCAAACAGACTTTCGCAGTGGTTGTACTATTATACATTCCGACTAAGAGGGATATGTGTTCCTATCTCTTTACATCCTCTCCAACACTTGCAGTTTTCTATTTTGTTAATAGTGGCCATTCTAGTAGTTATTAAATGAAATCTCATTGTAGATTTGATTTGCATTTCCCTAACAGCCAGTGATGTTGATCATTTTTCCTCGTGTTTTTTTGTTTGTTTGTTTGTTTTTTGGTTTTTTGCCATTTGTACTTCTTCTTTAGAAAAATATCTCTTCAGGTCTTTTCCCCATTTTTTAATTGGGTCATTTGTCTTTTTATTTTTGAGTTGTGGGATCTCTTTATACAGCATGGGTATTAGACTTTTGTCAGATGTGTTTTTCCAAATATTTTTCCCACTGAGTAGGCTGCTTTTTACCATCTTCATGAAGTCTTTGAGGTGCAGAAGTGTTTAATTTTGAGGAGGTCCCATTTATCTTTATTTTCTTTTGCTACTCATGTTTTGGGTACAAGGTTTAAGAGACCCCCACCTACTACAAGTTTTTGTAGATGTTTTCCTACATTATATTCTGGGAGTTTTATGGTCCTCGCTTTCATGTTTAGATCTCTGATTCATTTTGAGTTGATTCTTGTATAGGGAATGAGATAGATGTCCTCTTTCATACTTTTGGGTATGGATATCCAGTTCTCCCACCATCATTTGTTGAAGAAACTGTTCTGTCCCAGAAAAATAGAATTGGTAGGCTTATCAAAAATCAATTGACCATAGAGGTGAGGGTCTATTTCTGAACTCTTAATTCGATTCCATTGATCAGTATGTCTGTCTTTATACCAATACCATCCTGTTTTGACCACTGTAGCTTTTAATACAATTTAAGATCAGGAAGCATGTGTCCTCCAACTTCATCCTTCTTTTTAAGGATGTTTTTGACTATTTGGGTCCCATTTCTCTTCCAAATAAATTTGGTAATTGGCTTTTCTATTTCTTTAAAGTAGGCTGTTGAAATTTTTATTGATTCAGTCTATAAATCAATTGGATCTATAAATCACTGGATCTGTAAGTCATTTTGGGTAGAATTGACATCCTCATGATGTTTAGTCTTCCAATCCATGCACACAGAATGCCCTTCCATTTGCTTAGGTCTTCTTTATTTCGTTTAGTAGTGTTTTATAGTTTTCTGAATATAGATCCTTTACATTCCTGCTTAAGTTGATTACTAGATATTTGAGTCTTTTTGTTGCTATTGTAAATGGAATTTTTTTCTTGATTTCCTCCTCAGCTTGCTCATTAATAGTGTACAAAAATGCTACTGATTTTTGGATGTTGATCTGGTATCCTGCCACTCTGTTGAACTTATTAGCTCAAATAGCATTATTGTATTTGAAATTTTCTAAATATAGGATCATGTTATATGCAGAAAGTAAGAGTTTCATTTCCTCTTTTCCAATTTCGATGCCTTTTATTTCTATTTCTTTGCTAATTGCTCTAGCCAGAACTTCTAACACAATATTGAATAATAGTGGTGAGAATGGGCATCTTTGTTTTGTTCCTGATCTTAGAGTGAAATCTTTTAATCTATCCCCAATGAGTACAATGTTGGCTGTAGGATTTTCATATATGCCCTTTATTATGTTGAGGAATTTTCCTCCTATACCTATCTTTTGACGAGTTTTTAAGAAAGGATGCTGGATTTTGTCACATACCTTTTCTGCATCAATCAAGAAGATCATGTGTTTTTTACCATTTGGTTTGTTAATGTGGTGTATTATGTTAATTGATTTTCTTATGTTAAACCACCCTTGCATACCAGGAATAAAACCCACTTGATCATGGTGTATAATTCATTTAATATGCTGTTGGATTCAGTTTGCAAGTATTTTGTTGAGAATTTTTGCATATACATTCATTAGAGAGATTGGTGTTATTGGCTTCATAAAATGTGTTGGGTAATTTTTTCTCCTCTTCAATTTTTTGGAATAGTTTAAGCAGGATTGGTGTTCATTCTTCTCAAAATATTTCATAGAATTCACCTGTGAAGCCATCTGCTTGTGGACATTTCTTTGTTGAAAGATTTTTGATGACTGATCCAATCTCTTTGTTTGTGATTAGTTTGTTGAGTTCCTGTATTCTTGTTGAGTCAGTGTAGGTTCTTAGTGTATTTCTAGGAATTTTTCCATTTCATCTAGGTTGTCTAATTTGTTGGCAAAAAGTTATTCATAATATCCTCTTAACAGCCCTTTTTATTTCTGTGAGGTCTGTCATAATGTCCCCCCTTTCATTCCTGATTTTATTTGCATCTTCTCTCTTTTTTTCTTTTTTTTTTTTTTTGTTAGGCTTGCTAAGGGCTTGTTGATTTATTGATTTCTCAAAGAGCTAGCTCTTCTGCCCTGGATGGTGCTTCAGGGGCAATCACCGGACATTGTAAATCCTCACAGGGCCCACTGGATGGAATGGGGGAGAGTATGGGCCATGATGTGGACCATTGACCATGAGGTGCAGCGGTGCCCAAAGATGTACTAACCAAATGCAATGGATGTGTCATGATGATGGGAATGAGTGTTGCTGCGGGGGGGGAGAGGTGGGGTGGGGGTGGTGGGGTTGAATGGGACCTCATATATATATATATATTTTTAATGTAATATTATTACAAAGTCAATTAAAAATTTTAAAAAAAGAGCTAGCTCTTGGTTTTGTTGATTTTCTCTATTGTTTTTTGCTCTCAATTTCATTTATTTCGGCTCTAACTTTATTATTTCTTTCTTTCTGCTTGCTTCTGGCTTGGTTTGCTGTTCTTTCCTGGTTTCTCCATTGTTCACTTAGATTTTTGGTTTTAGTTCTTTCTTCTTTTTTAATATATACATTTAGGGCTATAAATTTCCCTTTCAGCACTGCCTTAATTGTACACCATAATTTTTGGTAAATTGTGTTCTTATTTTCATTTGCCTCAAGATATCTACCAATTTCTCTTGCAACTTCTTCTCTGACCCACTGATTCTTTAGGAGTGTGTTGCAAATATTTGCAAATTTTCCACCTTTGTCCTATTACTGATTTCCAGGTTCACTCCATTATGATCAGGGAAGGTGCTTTGTATAATTTCAATCTTCTTAAATTTATTGAAAGCTGTGTTGTGACCCAACATGTGGTCTATCTTGAAAAAAAGATCTGGGAGCACTTGAGAAAAATGTATAACTTGCTGATTTGGGGTGCAGTGGTCTGTATATGTTGGTCAGGCCCAGTTCATTTACCATATTGTTCAAGTCCTCTGTTACCTTGTTGATCTTCAGTCTAGTTGTTCTATCTATTGATGTTAGTGGCATGTTGAAGTTTCCAACTATTATTGTAGAGACATCTATGTTTCCTTTCAGTTTTGCCAGAGTTTCCATCATGCATCTTGGGACACCCTGATTAGGTTCATAGATAATTATGACTGTGCTCCTTCCTGGTGGATTGTCTCTTTTATTAACATATAATGGCCTTCTGCATCTCATCATTTTTTTTTGCATTTAAAGTCTGTTTTATCTGACACCAGATAGTTACTCCTACTTTCTTTTGGTTACTGTTTGTGTGAACTATCTTTTTATAACCTTTCACTTTAAGTCTATTTGAATCCTTAGGTCTAAGGTGAGTCTCCTGCAGATACCATATGGATGGCTCATGTTTTCTTATCCATTCTGTCAGGCTATGTCTTTTGATTGTGGAGTTTAATCCATTAGTAGTCCATGTTATTACTATAAAGGTATTACTTACTTCAGTCATTTTACTTGGCGCTCATATTTTATATCTCATTTTTGTTCATCTTTTTACCTTTTTGGTTACCTTTTCTGATAGTCTTCACTACTGCACTCTCCTCCAACCTTCTCTCTCTCTTGCTTTTCTTTTCTGGCTGCAGAACTCCCTTTAATGTTTCCTGCAGAACTGGATTCTTGTTTATAAACTCTCTTATTTATGTTTATCTGTGGATATTTTAAGCTCACAATTATATTTGAAAGACAGTTTTGCTGAATAAAGAATTCTTGGTTGACAGTTTTTCTCTTTTAGACCTTAATTATACCAACCTCTGCCTTCTTGCCTCTATGATTTCTGAAGAGAAAGGCACACTAAGACTTATTGGATGCCCCTTACATGTGATGTTTCACTTTTCCTTTCCTGCAGTCAGAATTTTCTCTTTATCTTTGGCATTTGGCATTCTGTATATTATGTCTCTTTGGGCAGATTTATTCGGATTTATTCTAATTGGAGTATACCATGCTTCCTGGACACATATATTCATGTCTTTCATAAGAGTTGGAAATTTTGGGGCCATTATTTACTCAAATATTCTTTCTTCCCCTTTTCCCTTCTCTTCCCCTTCTGGAACTCCCATAACATGTATGTTGGTGTGCCTCATGCTATCATTCAACTGCCTGAGCACCTGCTCAATTTTTTGCATTCTTTTTTCTCTCTGTTTTTTTCTCTTTCAATTTTAGTTGGCCTTTCCTTACCTTACTGCTTCTTTCTTCCATGATTTCAAATCTGCTGTTGTTTGTCTCTATTGTATTTTAAATTTCATTTATTGTGTCTTTCATTCTCATAATCTGTTATTTTTCTCTCCAAGATTTCAAATTTTTCTTGATGCTTACCTGGGTCTTTTATTTTTTTTATCCCTCGATCTCCCAGGTGGGAAACAGACACTCAACTGCTTAAGCCACAAAGGCTCCCAACCCCTTGGCTTCTTAATTTCTTTTATTTCTTCAGTCATGTTGTCCTTCAACTCCATGATTTGTTTTAGGAGATTTTTATGAACCTCAGTCATTAGCTGTTTCAAATTCTGTGTCTCATCTGGAGCTTTGATTTATTCCTTTGCATGAGTTACATCTTTTTTTTTAAAAATATGACTTGGTTTTTTTTTTGCTGATGCCTAAGCATCTGCTTCTGGTGCTGAGTTCACTCTGACGTTCAGTTCTCTCTCTTTTCGAGGAATTTGCTGCTACGTTGCTGTGTGCTACCACTGTTCTTTGACTGTTGGTTCAATTTGTTCTAGTTATTTAGATTGCCTCTGTTTAACCTGTCAAACCAGGGCTAAGGACCCAGTAATGGGTGCAAATCAGTTTACAAGGGCTTTCGAGAGGGGGGCAGTAAAAGCACCCAATTTCTTCTTTTATTTGTTATTACTTTTCCTTTTTCATGCACTTTTCTGGTCTGCCCCCAAATGGTCGTCTCTGGCACACCTGTCAGGTGCTAGGGCAGAGTGCATTCAGTGTAACAACTCAGATGTATGGATGGTGCTGAAGCAATGTCCTCAGGGCTGACCAAGCCTTAGAAACAAACTTTCTCAGAAGCGGTTGTCCTCCCTTGACAGTTTACACACTCCCTCCCTCTGCCTCCTCAGCAACCAGCTGAGGTAGTAGTAAGGGTGCTTGAGAAGGCAAATTATCTTTAGCTACTTGCTAGCTCTCACACTTGCCAGGCCTGGAAGTGTGGACTCCTCCAATGCAGCAGACTAAGTTCTCTGGCCAAAATCTAAATTTGCTATAGGCTCTGTCCCTCCTTCTTCCCTTTTTTGGGGAAGAGGACCCTGCAACCCCCTCATCTGTAGCCACTGCAGTCCACAGCCACTGTAGTCTGCAGACTGTTGTTTACTCCGAGGGTTGAAGGGTGGGAGCCAGCTGCTGCTTCTGTAGCTTTACTCATGGGATTTTTCAGTTAACTGAGACTCCTTTCCTTCAACCCTCAGTCTTCCAGGTGTTGTCTTACCTTCCTTAAGCTCCAGAGCAGCACTCCTGACAGTCTCCATCTGTCCTCTAGTTATTTTTTCTGGGAGATAAGTGACCCCTCTGCCTCTATAATCCTCCATCTTATAGGAATTTCTCCCTGAGAACCATTTTTGAAGTACGCATAACCTATATGGATATCGGAATTGAGTAGGTAGAACATTGAAGGCTTTGTATTGATTTTTTTCACTTTTTTAATAAGGAAGACTGTTTGTCTTGACCAGGGTCAGGGGCAAATGAAATAGTAAGCCAGTTCCAGGAGTTCAAAGTGACAAAGTAAAACACAAGAAGGATGCTAGGAGAAAGAAGTGAAAGTGCCTGTGGGATGTTAACAGGATTTGGGGCTAAATTGTAGTACAGGACAGAAACCTGTACTTTCTCTAACCATTTCTGTTTGTGTGATCTGGAACAGAAATTATTAATAAATAGCAGTTCATAGACTTTCCCTCTTCCCAGTTCATAGGAAAGCATTTGAGCATTGCCTATTCAGCTTTAACCTCAACAGCCTGTATTTCCCTGGTCGTTTTCAGAAGGAAAGTATTCATAGCCAAAGATCAACTACACAGAATATGGTATGCACAGAATGGGTAGGAGGAAGTTGATATGTCCTCAAATGCAATGGAAAAGGGAGAGATGATCAAAAAAGAAGATGGCAAGGAGGAGGACTATGAATTGGAGAGACAGTAGTTGGAGGATAAGAGAGTGAGAAACTGTCTACAGTGGGCACTGAAGTACTATCTGAATAAAATTGATTTTACCTCCCTACCAGCAAAAAAAAAAAAAGAAAATGTTTGAGTTTATACCAGTTATATGATATATCTACTCATTTTTAAATTAAAGACACACACTTTCAGATGTTTTATGTTTTTGTGAGTAAACCAGCACTATTCATCTTCCAATAGCTCTGATTCACAGAGGCTAAAAGACTAGGAACTACATTTTCTCTGAACACCTGCCAGCAAGGTTTCAGTTATATTCTTCTAATGAGAAATATACATACAAGTTTTGAAAGGTGGGAGAGAAGAAGAAACCATACTATTGCTCCTGTACTATTCGCAGGTGAGTCATGTGCTTTGGCAAGTGGCAAACATGAGATATTTTCAAAAGTTTCCTTGCATCCTCTTGTGAATCATGTCATTTCAGTACTGAACACGTAGCTGAGTCTTGATTAACCATTTCCTGCAATTCCTGAAGTCCCTGAAAGCCATTATTATTTTGCTTTAACTTTATCCCCCCAGCCTTTCTGTTTCCTTGACAGAAACCTGTCAGACACATATACAGTGCAAAGCATAACACAAATAATAGAAATAGAAAAGAATAACAAATAATATTTTAATTATTTCACTTCATTAATAGCATAAAACCTTTTTCAATAAAAATATTAGTTTACAGTTAATTGTTTCAAATTAATTAGCACACAACTTGAATACCTGTGTCTAAAATGAAATATATGCATTCAAATGGAAGATGTGCTTCATTAGTCATGCTTACTAAATTGTGATGTAAAAGAATTATGAAAATTCCATAATTAAAATCAGAACTTACATTCACCAAAAAGAACTATTAAAAATGAGAAGTGAGAAAATATATTATCAACATAATACAAATCAAAAAGCAACACAACAAAAGTATATTTCCAGTATTTTCAAAGAATTCCTATGATTTAATTGGAGAAAAACAACTCAATAGAAAGTTGGTGGGAAAAAAAAGCATGACCAGGTATTTCACAGAAGAAGAAACATATATGACCAATAAATATGAGGAAATGTTTCAGGAAAATGTAAATCGAAATCACAAGAAGGTACCATTTAATACCTGTTTGTGGCAGGTTAAATAATTAGAACATTGTGGCAGGTGGTATTTTCTAGAGATGGCTATGACTATATCCGTTATGCCCCATACTCTTATAGAGCCTGTTTCTTCTCATTAAAAGAGCAAATTTAATTCTCCTTCCATTGAATATGAATGGACTTTTGATGTACATGCAACCAACAGACCATGATAAAAGTGACGCTTCATGACTTCCAAGGCCAGGTCACAAAACCCAATGCAACCTCTTTCATATTAGCTGGAACAGTTGCATTTGGAGCCCTAAGGTGCCTTGTAAAAGTCCAAGTTCTTTGAAACTGCCATCCTGTGCAGAAACCCAACTACATGTAGGTGCTCTGACTGGCAGTCCTGGTCTTTGAGTCTTTCCAGACCAGTGTCATACAGGTAAATGAACAAAACAGTCTCCGGCCGTCAAGGCCCCTCCCAGCATTTGCGTCTTCCTAGCTGAGGGCCCAGATATCTATGAGCAGATGCTAGCTATCTCTACTGTGCTCTTTCTAAATTCCTTGCACTCAGAAATAGTTATTATTGTATTGTACAGCATTCCTTGGCTCATGGTCCCTTCCTTGTCTCAAAGCCCTTTCCTCCACTTCAAAGCCAGTAACACAACAACTTTAAAGCTCTCTTTCTGACCTTTGCTTCTGTCCTTATATGTCTTTCTATGACTCTGATCCTCCTGCCTTCCTCCTATAAGGATATTGACACCCTGACAATCCAGGATCATTTCTCTGTCTGCATAGCCTTAGTTTAATCACAACTACCTTTTGCTGTGTTAGGTATTATATTTACAAGTTCCGGGGGTTATTATGTGGATATCTTTGGGGGCCATTATTCTGCCTACCACAGGGGCCATATTTGAATTAATGATGTGCAGGAACCATTGGGCCTCAGGTACTCAAAACTGTACTAATCATCATTCTCAGTTCATCATTTCTTTAGCAATTCCCAGGAAAGTAGTTCTTTTATTATGTACTGATTTGTACTTTTATGTAACCAAATAAATCCTTCACATGAAATTCTTTGCAGGAATTCTATAAGACACTTATTCATTTTGGGAGGATTAGTTTAGTTATATTTCATTAACATGATCCATAAATCTACTTAACAAGACAGGTTTGCCTTGCAGGAAGCAGACAGTTAACTAAAAGTGAAGATTCTGTTGCCACCCCTGCACTGCCAATGCCTGGCCACAATGTGAGACACTGAACCATCTGACATACGAACCTAGCAAAGGCACCAAAGCCATCTTGTGTAGTATATATCAGTAAGGTTAGATTTCCCCATTTCTTTTGAAGACAAAAAAATAGGCATAGAAATTTTAATATTTTTTCCTGAATGTCAGTGGATTGTCTTCTGTGAATCATAGCTTTAAAATGCAGCATATGTAAGTATCTATAACACCCTTTTGAAAATGCCTACCTGGCCCAGAGGTGCTGCAGGGAGCCAAGGTGGCCCGTTTTGGCTGTTTAGCTAAGCTAATACATTTATGATCAGGTGGGAGGAAGGCCCAGCTTCCTCTTCACTGGGTCCTCAGGAATTCACACTTTTGCTACTGCTGTTGGCAGATCTGTTTTAGGGCTACTACTACTGCAACCTGCCTCCAATCTCCAACATCAACCTGTCACCCTCTATAAGCTCAGATCTTCTACCACCATTTCTCCGGGCCGGGTATCTTAGTCTCATTCTGGTGTTGTTGCAACTATGCCTGAACCATCTCTGCTGGTCTGGAGCACCAAGAACCCCCAGAGCCTTAGCTTTTTCCTCCCCCAGGAAATCTTTCCCTTCAGTGTGACAAACAGCTCTTTCAGCAAACCTTAGGTTGTTCCATCCACGCATTAACTTTTTCTTTGGTCGCTAATTATTTCTTCCATATTTTATCCTGGTATCCTTAAATTATAAGCCCTTGAGATCATGGACCAAAATATATAAATTTTAGAACTCTACCAGTGTCTACAACTCTTCTGGATATACAACAGAAATTTAATAAGGGAAAAAAACAACTAGACCAAAGAGAAAGCAAAATCTAAACTGATTAAAAACAATTGCCTTGTGGTTTAATTTGAAAATTCCTGGACTCTCACATCACTCACAGCTGCTGCAAGGCCTGAAATACCCCATTAATTAATTGTCCCCATAGAGACAAAAGTGAGGAATGTGTTATTGTTGATGATGTTTTTGTTTTGGAATCATAGGTGACACACAGTAGGATTATTAAGCAGAAAAGACCCTGTTAGAGATTGTCTATTACATGCCTTTATATTACAAATGGATAAACTGTTGCCTGGAGACCTTAAGTGACTCACCAAGTCTCATTCCTCAAATCTGAGTGCTCTTTTTACTAATTACACATGCATAAAATGCAACTCGATGTAAACATTTATTTTTTATTGTAATAAATTTAACTATGTTTTTTCTTAAATGATTGTTAAGGTTTTGGTGTATGTAAGAAACATGCAAAGTTTGGCTTCTGTTATTACCTTCTGTACAATTTATAAATTTCTAACCTCAAGAATGAGTTAAAATGATTAGAAACTAATTCTCAATATTTGTAGGATTCCTGTACAGTTCCAGGGAGTTTTGTTTGGACTTGATACCTGTCCTGATTTAATCATTATTATACTTAATAGATTTTAAGAACAAACCCTTTTACAGTAATCTCTTACAGGGTTAGCAAAATGGTGATGCCAATGGGAGATCCTTCCCACATAAAGCTGGTCCACCAAAAGGTTATGTGAGCCTTATCTTGGAATATATGCTCCCCAATGTAATGGAGTTAGATTCATTTACAATTTCCCTCACATAGCTTTTCTGTCCCTTTTATCTAGCACTATACTCATTAAATATATGTCTAAGAGACTTAAATCTTTGGTCTGTTCATATGCCGGTTGAGCCCTGAATTTCAATAGAGTTGTAACACCTACTTTCCAGTTCATTGGACTCACCTAGGACAACTAACAAAAGGATGATGATGGACAACACCCTTCCCCCCCAAAAAACAAAGGAAATCTACAACTGCAAGCAAGAAGTTCCATCCATCTGGTCTCAAATAGAAACAGAACGTGCATCACCACCCCAAAATCCTCAAGAATGAGGGCAGAACAAATATAAAGAGGAGAATGAAACTGTGGATTAAAGTAGACTTATTATTATTCTAGCAATGGAAGAACTTATAAAATTGATATAAAGGCAGTGGCCACCAGAGGTTCTAAGGGGAGGCAAAGGGAAGAATAGTGTAACATGGGGCATTTTGGGGACATTGGAATTGTTCTGCATGACATTGCAATGACAGATATAGGTCATTACACATTTTGTCAAAACCAGTTAAATGATGTGGTACAAAGTATAAACTATAATGTGAACTATAGACCGTGGTTAGTAGAAATGCTTCATTATGTGTTCATCAATTGTACAAATGTACCACACTAATGATAGATGTTGTTAATGGGGAAAAGTGTGGGAGGGGGAGGGGATTATGGGGTATATGGGAATACCTTATATTTTTGATGTAACATTTATGTACATAAAAATATAGCTTCAGATCACACGTGAATCACGTATACACATAAGCACATGCACATACTCTCAAGAAACTCAATGGAAAATTTCCTTACTGAGAAACAGAAAGAAGATGGTCCCTCAGATACTGTGACTATAGACTGGACTGGATTTAAACTCTAAATTCCATAATTTGTGCTAGCCAATAAACTTCAAGCTGTGATGTTACCACAAAGTAGTTCCAGACTGACTACAATGGTGAGCCAAGGTTTCTGGCAGTAGCAAATATACATTCTCTCTGGAAAAACTGTATTAATCTTATTCTTCAGAATGTTTCCTCAAGTTTAGGAGAGCACAGGAATCCAGGGAGGTAAGCCCAACATTTAAAACTTCATTTTACCTGTGAAGGATCTGCCAATCCAGAAAAAAGGACAGTAAAACGGAACTGGGCTTTTGCTTTCCGACCGGCTAAGCTGATTCTGATATATCCTCCAGAGTAGAAACTGGAATTCTAAAGGACTGTAGATTTTTCGTAAGGGAGAACCAGAAGTAAAACAGCCCTGGGAAGCTGCACAACATCTGGGTGGTCCAGGGTCCATCAAGAATTGAACTTGGATAAAGATAGCTCCAGTCTAAGAGCACCCCACGAGTTGACAGGAGCAAACAAAAATCCTCTGACAGAAGATTCTATCACCATGGCTCCAAATTATTCAACCAATTAAATTTTCATTTAAAATTTCAAGCAGTTTCAAAAATAACCAGGCACACAAGGAAACATGACACCATGCACAAGAACCAGCAGAAACAAAACAGGCCATCAAAATAAACATACACAGATTTGAAATTGAACTTAACACAGATTCCAAAACAAGTTCAGGCAATCCTCATTAGTTGTGGATTCTGTATTTACAATTTCATCATTCCCCATAATTTATTTGTAACCCTCAAAAGATAACATTAGCCTGAACTAGGGGGATGGCTGAGGAAATGAAGAATGTGAAATGATGTGAAAAATAATACAGGAGATAAAAATCCACAGAATTTGGATGTGGAAAGTAAAGGAGATGGAAGAGTCAAGAACAATTCCTGGTTTTCAAGGTATGCCTAAACCAGCTGAACAGGGTAGTGAGTCCCAGAAGTCTAGGTCTGGACAGAAAAAGAAATCTCCAGTTGCTTTTCATACTTATTTGGAAAAGAAGCCTAATAGAATCTCTGCAGCAGAATTTCTAACAGCCATTCCTTCTCAATATTTCCAGGTTTATGTGAGAATACAGCAGAGCCTGAAACACAACAGAGCCTTCTGCAAAATATCTTCTTGTTAGATACTTTGGCATTTTCACAGAAAAAAAGGAAATGAATAAACATTATTAGATTTTAAACTCTCACCAATTTTTTTTTATCTTATGGTTATAAAATTAAATTTCACATAATTTCAGCAGATATGTAATCAATCCTACATTTTGCTCTTTGTTTTGGTAATTAGTGCAAATTAGCATTTATTGTATTGACAATAGCCCACATGCTTGTTATTAATATCTCAATAATGTTCTCTTATGCAAACTAGCTATAAATGGCTGGCATGAGAAGGTTACGCTTTTGTAACCACAATTTTTAGGGAAGTTACCCGATGAATACGATGACATGACTCTGTGGAAGGCTGAAATCAATCTAAAAACCACACTTTCCAACAAAGCCACCCCTCTCTTCCATTCGAAGCCAAGGGATACTAACAGAGCAGAATCCCGAGGCAGCTAAGCAACAAGGACATCCTGACCCAGAGTAAGGCTCCAGAACTGTGGAAAGAAGCCATTCCCCAATAAACATCTGGTACAACAATTTTGCTGAGGGCCTTAGGGGTAATGGATTTTGTTTTAACGTGGTTGATGGAGATCACTGTACTGAAGATGCCCCTTACTAAAAAAAGCACTGAAACAAAACTAATCCATACAAAAAGGGGAGCCACCCAGTTTGTTCCCCAACCAGTGTTTCTCCATTGCCATGTTAGGCTATTAAGACTGGGTCTTCCCAGAATTTGGCCTGGAAGCATGGTTCTGATTCTACACTTAGAGGACAAAGTAGCTTAAGAAAAAGAAGCACTGCCCCCTGAAAGCACAATTTAGGAGTTTGCACCTGAATTCATATTCAGTGGTTTTGCCACTAAACATAGTCCAGAAAATCTTGTCAGCATTATAGCTCTCAGGGAGGTACATAATGAAGATGGAGACTGGATAATTCTAGTAAGATCTGCCTTAGAAAACAGATGAGAGTATAATTTAAAAAGGATTTATAGATGATTCATTAGATGGCAAACAAAATATATTTGTTCTCCATCCTTAAAAATCTCTAAATCATACTCCCCTTAAAAACAAACCAATGAACAATCAAATAGAACAATAACCAAAAAAAAATATTTGCAAATATTTAGATAAGCTTCTTAGATGATCAATTAATTAAGGACGTTGTTGAGTGTGTTTTAACTGCTTTTCTTGATTTGCAACTAGTTACTTTTCTTTAGGGAGTGGTGTAATAGAGAAAAGATAGAGTACAGTCAATTCTAAAAGAAATACTCTTGGTGTTTTACCAATAATTATTACACACACACACTCGTCATTCACAATTTACACTCAATGATATGAATGTGCCAAGTACAGAAAACACTGACATTTGGAGTAAAGACTATCCCCAGTCATTCTCACATAAAAGGTAAGGTCTTAGGTCAATAGTAGATGGGAGAAGTGGATGTGGCTCAACTGATAGAGTGTCCACCTATCATATAGGAGGTCTAGGGTTCAAACCCAGGGCCTCCTGGCCCGTTTGGTGAGCTGGCCCATGCACAGTGCTGCCGTGCATAAGGAGTGCCATGCCATGCAGGGGTATCTATGCTTAGGGGAGCCCCACACACAAGGGTGTGCCCCGTAATGAGAGCCACCCTGGAGTGGCACCTCACACATGGAGAGCTGATGATTCAACAAAAAGAGATACAGATTCCCAGTGCCGCCGAGAATGCAAGTGGACATAGAAGAACACACAGTGAATGGACACAAGAGATCAGACAATGGGGTGAGGGGGGGGAAGATGAAGGGGAGAGAAATAAATAAAATAAATCTTTAAAAAAAATAGAAGATGGAATTCCACATTGGTGACTTAAAAACTTGTTCTTCCACTAAAATAACATTTGTGGAGTAGCAAGAGGGAGTGGAGAATTCCAAACAAATTCAAAAGTCTTTTTTTTAGTAGTTTCACTTATGCTGTAGTGGTATAAATAAGGCAATTCTGAAACAACTTAAAAATGTACTATATGTTGAGCAATAAGTAAATGTGTTTATATTGCTGAGAGCCAGAGTTCTCCCTGAGGAGGAAGAGACATATAAATACACAATAAATAGAAATGGCAAGAAAGAACCCCGTGAGCATGGCCTGGAATTGGAGGTAATGATGTGTATTCATAATTTCTAAAATGTTGGTCCATGAATATGCAAGTGTATGTGCACCTTTATATGCATACACCTCCATATATTTCTATATATAAGAGTGATATATGCATATGTATATAAATGTGTGTATATACATATATATATACACACACACACACACTTGCTTAATTCCTATTTCTCCACTGATAGTTGGTACAAGTATATGCATCTGTATATGCACATATCCTCCTGAAGTTCAGCCATCATATCCACATTCCAGCCAGGAAGCCCAAACCATTTGTCCCCATGTTAAGGGAACTTTCCAGAAGTCCAACCCCCAAATTTCTACTTGCATCTCATCAGCCAGAACTTAATCACATGGCCACATCTAGCTGCAAGGGAGAAGGCAAAATGGAATTTTAACTAAGCGCTTTGCCATATGGTATGAAATTGAGTTTCTCGTCTATGAAAGAGGGGTAGAATTAATGTCGAGTAGTCTCTGCTACACCCTTGTGTGTGATATTGGCTATTATTTTATACATATTCCACTATTACCTATTTTACCTTTTATTTGTTTTCATATCAGTCTCCTACACTATACCATAAAATTTTGTATATGAAACATCTGTGTTTTGAGTTTCCCAACACCTTGGTCAGTTCTAGTCACATGTAATCGCTCATGTAAGGCTAATGAAATTAAATGAACTGAAAGGCAGCCATTTCATTTGCACTATACTTGTTAAGTATAACCCACATTCCACACAACTGCCCTTCAATTATGGGAAGATTCTGAGAACTGAATTTTTTGGTTCTAAGACCCATGTTACTTTTGTTGCTGACAAATGCTTCACTGATGATTACCCGTCATAGAATATAGAAGACAGTGTGAAATAAGATGCTTTATCTTCAGCCCCAAGAACGCTTCCTTTTTCAGATTCTGAATGCTGAGGATTCCTTCATTTATTAAATGTTATGTATATTACTGACCTCATTTAATCAATCAATAAGGAAATGAATTCAGAAATAATTTAAATGGCCTTCTCAACAAAGAGCAACATAACAGGAAAGAGGAAGCAAGGGCTGTTGGATTTCTGACTCAAGTTCCATTTTTGTCAAACATACCATACATTGCAGAGCCCATAAGCACTTCGGAAAAGAGAAATCACTTCTGAAAAGAGCAATGAGTCAGTCTTTTTATATGAAAACTCTAACTCAAAAAGAATTTTCATGCAAAGAAAAAAATTTTAGCACTCATGTAGTTACCATATATACTTGGACTTCTGTTTTCTATGTGCCAAGCAATTTTCTAGACTCTGCAGGCAGAATGGTATGAAAGAAAGAAAAGGTCATAGAGCTTTTAGCTTCAGAGAGTGCTCACTACCAGGAAGTGGTGGAACATGTTTACAGATTCAATACTTTTTGCCTGCAAAGCCTACACACTTGCCCACTGTATTTTTACATTAAGAATTAGCTCTTCTCAAACATTTCCACCCTAAATGTTCCACTTCAGCCAAGTGATAGCTGAAGATTCTAAATTGTTGACTTTAGTACTTGTTACTTGTATTTGAAAGGGAAATTGGTAGTATGGGTGAGAGAAGCAGAATAATTTTTTAAGAAAATAAAATGTTCCTTAATATTTTATCTTATTTTGAAAGGCTGTTTCCCGAGTTCTATATAAGTAAATTAATAAAATGTTGGTGTGTTCAGATTGCTCTATGGTTGTCTAACATAACAACTAACATTCTGCACTATAATGCAATGATTTGGATATTATTTTTCTACTTGATGCCAAAAATTCAAATGTCCTGCTTTCCTCCTAAATTATCCAGATAATTTGCCACTGTGGGCATCCTCAGCATGGCTGCGATGTATATTAGAAAAACTATTCCTACCCCCTCCCCCCCGCAAAAAAAAGGTGGGGCTCAAGAATGAGTAAAACAAAAGCCATGCCAAAAAATAAAAACACACACCCTACTCTTTTGAAGATTGGGGCCAACTGTCTTTAAAACAATGCCAAAGATAACTTCTCATCCAGGTTTACTTCATGTCAGCCTTGAGTGTTCTAATTCTAAAGTCCCAGGATGTCACTTGCAACACAACAATTATATCTTGAGCATTAAAAAGACATTGGGGAATTTATGGACTGAAATCAGAGTGATGCTATTTTATTGTTTCCTCTGATAATTATCTGATAGAAGATAGGCAAAGATGTGTGAAGATGAGGCATCTGGCCATACATTTGAGAACACAAAAAGCCAGGGTTGTAGAAGCTCCCTGTGCATCCTGTATTTCTCTCCTGCCCAGTCCAGGACCGTCGTCTATTAGAAGAGAACAAAAGTGTCACTGGCTGGTCTTCACACTAGGTTCTCTGATTAATAGGCCTGTCATTTTGAGAAGCTACCCAACCTGAACTGTGAGATCATCAAACCCGGGAAAGGCCATAAAAATATCATTTGGCCGTTGTCTTAGTTTCCCAGCCACAATCACAAATACCACAGAATGGTTTGCCTTCGACAACAGGGATTTATTGACCCATGGTTTTGAGACTATTAGAAGTCAAAAAGCAAAGTACCGGCAAGGCAAAGGTTTCCCCCTGAAGACTGTGGCATGGAGGGCTGACTGCCCTTGATCCCTGGATCCTTGGCTTTTCTGTCACATTGTAATGCACACGGCAGTGTCTTCTTTCTCTTCCAAGTTCCCTTGATTTTCAGCTTCTTCTCTTCTCTGCGTTTTTCTCTTTATAAAGCCTCCAGTACCAGGATTAAAACCTAGCCTTATTTAGTTGGTCAAACCTTAACAAAAAATAACATCTTCATAAAGTCCTATTTACAATGGGTTCCCCCTACAGGAATGGATTACGAACATGTTTTTCCTGGGGATACATAACTCAACCTACCACAGCCATTATGGACCCTCCCCCCTGCCAAAAGAAACTTGAAGTGACTTTGAATTGCAGCTCTAGAACCTACCTATCTACAGTGACCACAAATCATATTCACCTTCACCTAGAATATCAACAAAGTAGTATTTGTCACCCAAAGTAAAAACTCTTGCTATGGTAGCAAGCCCTGTCATTGTCCCTCTCTTTAACACCAGGGAATGCTCGTAACCAGAAATATAATAAGGTTGGTATCTCTGGGTCAAAAATGGAATGCTTGGGAAACGGACTTGGCCCAGTGGTTAGGGCGTCCGTCTACCACATGGGAGGTCCGCGGTTCAAACCCCGGGCCTCCTTGACCCGTGTGCAGCTGGCCATGCGCAGCGCTGATGCGCGCAAGGAGTGCCTTGCCACGCAAGGGTGTCCCCCGCGTGGGGGAGCCCCATGCGCAAGGAGTGCACCCATAAGGAGAGCCGCCCAGCGTGAAAAGAAAGTGCAGCCTGCCCAGGAATGGCGCCACCCACACTTCCCGTGCCGCTGACGACAACAGAAGCGGACAAAGAAACAAGACACAGCAAATAGACACCAAGGACAGACAACAAGGGGAGGGGGGGAAATTAAGTAAATAAATAAATCTTTAAAAAAAAAAAAAATGGAATGCTTAACGCCTGAAATCCAAATACTCATGTTTCTTCCTTTTTATAAATTACTCTTATAATATCATAAAGTGGATGTTTTATTTATTCAACCCATTTACCTGTAAGCTAAAAGTTGTTCCAACTTGAGCCCAATAGCTGCACATCATTTTAATTTGGCGTATTAATAAATTCAGAGAAATACCAGGATCAGGCAGAAGACATGGAAACATATAATCATATGCGTGGCCCCTTGGAACCTGGGTATTAGTAGGTTAAAAGGTATTCAGTGGTGGTAATGGGGTAGGAAGGATGGAGAAGATTTAGGATTATGGTCCAGACAGAGGCCCAATCCTGAAAAAGACAATAAGCACCTTTATCTTAACAACTTATTTTTAATGAATAAATTCAATTGAGATGGGCATATCTTCATATAAAACATCCATATTCTTTTTAATTCAGGGTACCAGAGGAAAACACAGTAAGAAAAATGATCATCAGGTCTAGAGCTGTTAAAAAGTTCTTTAATGGGGTTTGAAAAAATACCATTTTGGATTTTATTTCACAAAACTTCATTTCTTTTTCTCAGAAACAAACCTACAGCTAGAACATCAGAAAATCCATTATCTCTGGTGGAGTCAGAAAAATTAGTGAAGCAGTTAAAGTCAGGTTTGAGAAGGGTTTGAGTTACAGAAGCCTATTATTAAAGTCCTACTTAAATTATTTTTAGGAAACAACTTCCCCAATTATGTGAAGGAATGTATTTTTCACTGTTATTAAGAACAGGGGGTACTGACCCATTTCTGGCTTTATTTTCCTTTTTAAGTGTATTCTAACAGGAAGATCACTGCTTTAAGAAAGAAAGAAAAAAGAGAAGTATGACTTCATCAACATCTTTCCTGAAAGAAAACGTGTTCTGGTATTTTTGTTTTTGGTGGTGATAAATGCCATTAAGCTCTGTCTAACCCTTCCCATCTGTTGTGCATTTCCCACCTCAAATAGGGAAAAATTGAAGTGAAGGAAGCCTCATCTTTTAAGTGCTAACCCAGAATTATTTTTAATTATGTTTTGTACATGAACAATTTTTAGGATTAGTTTGATATTGAGATGATAATAATGTTTAACTTGAACTTTAATTCAACCAAACTTCAAACCTAGGTTTAAAACATATATGTGGGGGAGGGATAGTTTTTTTAAGGTCAGTCACTGGTAAAACAAAGTGATGAATGCCAATCTTATTTATATTATCTTTGTAAAATGAAATTCTCTCTATATATGCCCATGTGCTGGTATAATTTTGGTATGTATTTACCAGGATCTCTGGTATAGGCAGTAAGTTTCTGAGTCCTTAAAATCTGGGGTGTTAGACATTTAGTGGTGGTTGGTGCCTCTAAATTTTTCCATGTAGTGATAGATTGATTCTGAAAAAGTAACATTGCACCTGTATTTTATTTATTCCTGTGCATCAAAACTTAACAGCTACCATAAACCTATGGATTATTATAATTAAGATAACAATATTCATGACAGTATATTTTTGGTCTTTCCAGCTTCAGGTTTTATGCTTGTGATATTCAACAAAATGTTACAGAAATGTAGCAGGCCATGCCCTGTTGAAGTTTGTCTTAAACAGAAAGGGAAAGTGAATGTTGTGATGATAAGATTTTGCAACCATGTCCACAGTTTGTACATGATTACTAGGATGAGAGCAGCAGTTTCCTTTGCCCTGTTCAGTGTTGTGTCCCTAGTATTAGGACAGCACTGAGCCCCTGGAGAACACTCAATCTTGAAGGGTTTGGTCAATGAAAAGTAGAAGATTGTCCTCATCTTGGAAACAGAAATCATCAGTAATAACTAAATAAAATTAACAGGAGAGTTTAAATTGCATAAATTCTGAATTATGAATGACCTGTTGGCTGGTCTGAGCCAGCCACTCTAGGTACACAAGGCAGTAGACTGATCAGACAGGGCCTCCTATCATCCTAAAAGCTGAGAGAGCCTTTCAAAGATTAAATGGAAATAGACCAATATTATTTCCATTTTACACATGAGAAAACTGAGTTCCTCTAGTTTTCACAGTGTGACTATTAGAGATGGGACTTGATCCCCAGTTCACTGAGTGCAAATTCTGTGGGCTCCAACACTCTTCCAGATCAAGAGTGTTTAAGTTAAGGTGAAGAGCAAAATAAAGGCATAGTGATGTACTGATTTGTTTTCTCATCAAAGCGATATCACAGGTAATGACTGATGACAGGGAAGACAGGATCAGGGGACATGCAATTTTTACAAGTTGTTAGAAGCAGAGATCCATTATCTTGTTTTAACTATTTCTAAAACATAAATCAAATATATGGTGTCAATATTCTTTACCTCAATGCTTCCCAGAGTTTAATGTGAGAACAGATCTCCTGGGGATCCTTTAAAAAGTAAATTCTGATTTGGCAGAGGTGAGGCCCAAGATTCTGCATTTCTAATTGGCCCCTTAGTGATACTGGTCTATTGGTCCATGGGCCATTCTGGGAGAGGCAAAGCTTTACCTGACACTTGTTTGCAATACTAATTAAGAACTGCATCTCTCTGCTTCATCAAATGAAGCAAGACCTTTTCAGGTTGCACCACCCTGAAACAGGTAAGGTATAGCCAGTTATACCAGAAATTAAATCAATCCCAACATGATTAGTGAGATTTTGGAGGTTAGAGTTGGCCTCTGGGTGGAGTAATGATTATGCAACACAGATTTCTTTCAGCTTTCTCATTGAACCTGGCTTGTTCCCTCAGCTTCTCACCACCTGCAAAACTAGAACACAGATACCACAGCAGTGGAGTTCATTACAGTATAATGGTAGCATAATGATTTTTCCATCTTATTTTTGAGTGTTTTGGAGACCAGACTATGTTTTCCTATCTAATGCATAAGTCCTCACTTGACTTGTTTTAAAAACAGCAATGATGTTGTAGTATATTAGTATCTTTCTTGTTTGGTTGGTTTTTTAAAATTTTTTTTATTTATTTCTCTCCCCTTTCCACACAAACCCCCCCCCCCCCCCCCAGTCATCTGCTCTCTGTGTCCATTCGCTGTGTGTTCTTCTGTGACCGCTTCTATCCTTATTAGCGGCACCGGGAATCTGTGTTTCTTTTTGTTGCGTCATCTTGTTGTGTCAGCTCTCGTGTGTGTGGTGCCATTCTTGGGCAGGCTGCACTTTCTTTCACGCTGGGCGGCTCTCCTTACGGGGAGCACTCCTTGCACATGGGGTTCCCCTACATGGGGGACACCCCTGCGTGGCAGGGGGCTCCTTGCACTCCACATGGGCCAGCTCCACATAGGTCAAGGAGACCCAGGGTTTGAATCGCGGACCTCCCATGTGGTAGGCGGATGCCCTATCCATTGGGCCAAGTCTGTTTCCCTTCCTTGTTTTTTAAGATGATATTTATTGAGGATATATAATGTGCCAGACAATACGCTAAGTATTTAAGTGAATTATTTTCTTTACCCTTCAAAATAACCCTATGGGATAAGTACTACCATTATTTCCATTTTAAAGATGAGAAGACTAAGATTAAAGGGAATGAATCAGCATTCTTAAAATAACATTGCCAATTAATGAGTGAGCCAGGGTTCCTACCAATAGCCTTAATTATTCCTAACTTTAATTTACATGATGATGAATTCTGACAGTGTGCACGAGTCCTTTACACTGTGCATCTATCAGCTCCAAATTTAATTTGTAACTGCAACTACCATGAAGAGTGTCTTAATGAGGCCAACTACTCATCTTGGGCTGTGTCTCTGTAATAAGTACATACCTTTTTTTTTACATCATGCAAATGAAACTTAGAATGAGCCACTGATGGGCTCCCTTTTCATCTGGATCATTAGGTATTGTGAAGACTTAACCATATCATTTGAGATTTTCCAAAATGGGTTGGAATAGGGAAGTTGAATCCCAAAGGTTAAAGCCACTCCACTGAAACAAGCATATGCAAAAGCCCAGATCAGCATAATTGTTCAGCAGTGGGGCACAAAAGAAGCAGTATCAGGAGCATAGTAGGTTGGTACAAAAGTAATTGCAGTTTTATGTTGCTGAAATTTGTCATTTGATATTGGAATACAATCTTAAATAAATGTGGTTATGTTATACATCACTTTAAAGTGCATTTCTTGCTTTATGTTTTTTTTTCTAATGACTTATTATTTGCTGTTTATTTTATATTTATTTTATATTATGGAAATGATGTTAGACAAAAAACAAATTCGAGTTATTTTCGTATTTGAGTTCAAAATGGGTTGTAAAGCAGCAGGAACAACTCACAACATTAACAACACATTTAGCCAGGAACTGCTAACGAAAGTACAATGCAGTAGTGCTTCAAGAAGTTTTGCAAAAGAGATGAAACACTTGAAGATGAGGAGCTTAGTGGCTGGCCATTGGAGGTTGACAATGACCAACTGAGAACAATCATTGAAGCTGATCTTCTTACAACTACACGAGAAGCTGCCGAAGAACTCAGCATTGACCATTCTACAGTCATTCGGCATTTGAAGCAAATTGGAAAGGTGAAAAAGATCAATAAGTGGGTGCCTCATGAACTGACCAAAATTTTAAAAATCGTCATTGTGAAGTGTCATCTTCTCTTATTCTATGCAACAATGAATCATTTCTTGATTGGACTGTGATGTGCAACAAAAAGTGGATTTTATACAACTGGCAATGACCAGCTCAGTGGTTGGACCAAGAAGAAGCTCCAAAGTCCTTCCCGAAATCAAACTTGCACCCAAAAAAGGTCGTGGTCACTGTTTGGTGGTCTGCTGGTGGTCTGATCCACTACAGCTTTCTGAATCCAGGCCAAACCATTACATCTAAGAAGTATGCTCAGCAAATCGATGAGAAGCACAAAAAATGCAACACCTGCAGCCAGCATGGGTCAACAGAAAGGGCCCAGTTCTTCTCCACAACAACGCCCAACCACAGATTGCACAACCAATGCTTCAAAAGTTGAACGAATTGAGCTACAAAGTTTTTGCCTCATCTGCCATATTCACCCTGACCTCTCTCCAACTGACTACAACTTCTTCAAACATCTGTACAACTTTTTACAGGGAAAACACTTCTACAACCAGCAGGATGCAGAAAATACTTTCTAAGAATTCACTGAGGGAAGTGGATTTGGCTCAACTGATAGAGCATCCACCTACTATATGGGAGGTCCAGGGTTCAAATCCAGATCTTCCTGACCCATGCGGTGAACTGGCCCACATGCAGTGCTGGCATGCACAAGGAGTGCAGTGCCATGCAAGGATGTCCCCCGCATAAGGGAGTCCCACATGCAAGGAGTGCACCCCGCAAGGAGAGCTAAACTGCGCAAAAAAAGTGCAGCCTGCCCAGGAGTGGTGCCACACACATGCAGAGCTGACTCAGCAAGATGATGCAACAAAAAGAGACACAGATTCCCAGTGCCGCTGACAAGAATGCAAGCGTACACAGAAGAACACACAGTGAATGGACACAGAGAGCAGCCAATTGGGGGGGGGGGTGGGGGAGGAAGGGGAGAGAAATAAATAAAAAATAAATCTTTGAAAAAAAAAAGTTCATTGAATCCTAAAGCACAGATTTTTATGCTACAGGAATAAACTTATTTCTCATTGGCAAAAATATATTGATTGTAATGGTTCGTATTTTGATTAATAAAGATGTGTTTGAGTCTAGTTGTAACGATTTAAAATTCATGTTCTGAAATTGCAATTCCTATTGCACCAACCTCAGGGAATCAGGTGAATGTAAAGCTGGATGTGGTTGGCATCAGGGGCAGCTGATAATATGAACTCAGAGGAAGTGAGAAGTTGGTCCTAATGGACCGTTTACTAAAGTTCAAAGCAGGTGTCTTTTTTTAAAGAAAGAAAGTAAAAGTTCAGAATCCAAGTAAATGATCTGAGATGGAAGTCTGCAGTCTGCTGACCTGGTACTGAACCTCCAAGTTACAGGCACAGGTTTTCCCACATTTCTTCCAGCTGAGAATGGAATTAATCCCTGGGTCAGGAATGTATTTGACCCTGTGAGGAACCTACTGTGGGAACTTAACAAATATGGGTTTAGGAAGCCAAACAGATGACTACATTTGTATCTTCTTCACTTAAACTTCTAATTCACTGATTGAAATAAATGAACTCCTTTCGTGATAATTAAGTTCTAGACTGTAAGAAACTGAGCAATTGAAGATGACTGAAATATTTAGATGAACATTTGAGTGCATATTGCACATCGATGCTATTTTACAGGTTAAATCCTAACTACCTGTGATTGTTTGGCTAAGCGTCAACTTGGCCAGGTAATGGTACCCAGTTGTTTGGTCAAGCAAACCTTGGGCTAAATGTAATGCAAGGACATTTTACGGGCTTTAGTCATCAGTGAGTGGGTTGCATAGTTGACTGATTACATCTACAATCAACTGAGGAAATTGCCATCAGTGTCCAATCAGTTGAAGGCCTTAAAAGGAGAAGTGATTTAAGCATTAAGAGAGAGAATGTCCATCTCTATTTCAGATAGCCAGCGTCTCCTGGGAAATTTAGTGCAGACTTTTGTCTGAGACCCTGGCTTGCAGCCTGCCCTATGGAATTTGGACTTGTGCATCCCCACAGTCTCATGAGACAAGTTTATAAAATCTCGTACTCTTTACAGGTAGATCCTGCAGTTTCCGTTTCCCTAGGGAGCCCTGACTAATACACTACCCTAGGTTCAATATGACAAAAGCTTCAATTTGTTCCTAAATGCCACTTCTTCCTGGGCACATGGCTGTACAGAATAAAGCTTTAGTCCTCAGTTTCCTTTATAGATAGACATAGCCCTGCAACTAGGTTCTGGCTAGTGGGATGTAAGCAGAGTGTTGTGTGAGGACCAGGAAGTATCCTTACCTGATAGGAACATGCCTGTCTCCTTTTCATCTTTCCCAGTGTTTGGTATGGGGAATTCATAGCTTAGTTGGAGAATGGAGACCATGGATGGAGGAGCACTAATGTAGAAGCCTTGAGCACGTCATGTAACAGAGCAGTCTGCCATTCCAGCCATGGGTGCCTACATCCAGACTTTGATGGGAGAGAGCAACAAACTTCTTTCTGACTAAACCACTAGTATTTGAGTTTTATTGATAGTGGCAACCAAATTCAATCCTAAATAATGCACTGAGCCATCATCTCTGCAAAAGTCACATCCAGAAAAAAGCAGTATTTCAACTGCTTCAATGACTACTGCTAACTTGTCATGGTAGCCAACAATGTACAAAGAAATGAAATGAAGCCATGGGAAATCAGCTATCAGATCATCAGTTTCAGCCATTCAAAATTCTACATAACTCAACATACGTATTGAGCAATAACATTAACGTTCCCAAAAGAGAGCATGTTTACTTCCATCTTTTCTTTGAGAGACTTTGACCAAATTCACAGACACAAGATAGACATCTAACAATCTTTATACTCCAGTTGCTTAATACAAAAAGTTTTGTTAAAACAATGCAACTGAAGAGAAAGGAACTAACAAAGGAACCAGAAAACCTTCCCGCTGACAAACAGTGGGCCAAAACGGACCTTCATGGCCATAGCGCACCATGAGATGAGAGAGAATGTTTACAATGATTTTTCTCTGGCAGTTACAGTGGTAAGATAGAGATATTTTAATAAGGTGATTCTCTGCAACATTGTGAAGAAAGGAAAATTAAAAATGATTACCCACCACCTTCTGGGTGGCCTCTTGCAACTGTTCTCAGTGTTTATGATGTCCCTTGGCTGCCCCCTACAAACACACACACACACCACTAAGGCATGATTCCATTTTCAAGAACTTTCCTTCCATCTCGTTAAAGTAACAGGACATGATACTTAAATAGTCTTTAAATATATTAGCTAATTCATAAGGCATCCTTATGATCCCCACTTTAAAGATGAGAATATGAGTCACGGAGGTAGTAAATTGTATTGCTGGAATTCAAATGCAAGCACTCTGGCAAAAAAAAAAAAATAAAGGAGTCTGTTCTACAAATACGTCCCGTTCCCTCAGGAATAGTTGCTAAATAAAAATGGTTGTTTTATATATCAGAGAATTACATCTCCCGCTAAACAAAAAGAACTTAACCTTCTCAAAGAGAATCAATTATACAGAACTGAACAGGCCAATGGAAGAACATTTTGGAAAGGGGAATTTCTGTACCCTTTAAGTTACACTCTTCTGATAAACATTTAGTATCATTTGGCTTTCCTTCTTAACCCTATGCTTAGTTATGTTTGAGTTACTAATATACAAAATAAACAAAAAAAGTAAGTCAATTTTGTGACTTTTTAAAATGGGATTCAAAACCTCTATTGATATATACCTGAACCCAATATGTTAAAAATTTTAAAATAGAGTCTCCTTTCTTATTTATGAAGCTTATGTACTTAACGAGCTAAGGAAACCACTGAAATTTTATTTCCCACATAGTATTGAACTGCTGTTCTTCAAAATACTTATACTTCATTGTCATCTTCTCTTCACCACTGATTTTTTTTTCTGTATTGTTAGTTTTTTAAATCTGGCAAATGCAGACATTGAAAAGACTTTCTGTCTATTGTAATCATGACATATTCTCTTTCTTGAGTTCTGGTACGTGAGTTTTATAGTAAAGACACTGTTCATGGAAACTACTTCTTGTAAAGTAGCTTATTCATCATAATAACTGATGTTTTGCATTTTGCAAGACAGATATTTTTGTTCCTGTTTGCAGATGAATAAAGTAACATTCAGAGGGGCATCATAATTGCCCAACATTAGCCAGTGGATGAGGAAAGGGGCCAGAACTCATCTGGACCACCTGACTCCAAATTTTGTGCTCTTTCAATAACACTGTGGTGTTGCATCTTTGCCAGATTTAAGGATCTAGAGAAATAATAGTAAGAGGATCTGCAAATTTTATCTTTGAGGTTTTAAAATAAAGTCAATGAAAATCATGATTCAACTTATTAAAAATTGCTAGAAATCAATGTTTCCATAAATGTATTATGTTCACTTATATCTTTGGCCAATCTACCTATGTATAATGGACATTTTTTATGGTACCTGGTGCCCACCTCCCCAACTTCTGTAAAAACCTGGACAACTGGTTGACTATAACTGGTGAGGAGCAGCAGCCATATTATGTACAACATGATGCCGGCCCCAATTCCTGTACACGGAGGATTGCACCAGAGGAAAGCACTTGCCTAAAGGGCAGCCAATCTATTGACGTGACAGAAACCAAAACCACTGTGGCCCAGCTTTAAAAAATGAGCTGAACCTAAGAGATTTCTTTCTTGATAATGTGGGACTGAGTTAGCAGCAGGGTCAGAGCTATCTTGCAGGAAGTATCAGGGTAGCCACGAGAGTCCACAGGCAAGCTACAGTTATGAGACAATGAAAATCATACAAAGGGTCACCATTTATATGATACTTACTACTTGCTGTACATCCTTAATTATTTTATCCTGTGAAATAATTACTGCTGTCAGCAACCTGCCCCCAACTCCATTCTACTGATGAGAAAACTGAGCCACAAAGGAATTAAGAAACTTGTCCAAGGTCAAAGAGCTAGTAAGTGGAATAACAAGATGGAAAACCATGGCACCTGGCAGGGATGCCAAACTTGATTTCACATAAAGGTAGTTGATTGAATAGACAAAGAGAAGACAATAAGAGAAAATAAGTGTGCAAAGAGAAAAAGAAAGTCTCAAGAGAAAAAGACTGAGAGAGAAAGAGAGAGAAAGAGAGAGGGAGCAAAAGAAGGCAATACCACAGGAGGCATCTGGCCCCTTATATATTTTAGCTCCTCTTTTCAGACTCTTATGAAATTCCTGATTATGTCATTACATAGGATGGCCTAATTGCCTCTGTTTCTTATAAATAAGAGTCTCTGAAATAAAATATCTTAGATTTGATTGCTTGTAAACATAGTATAAAGGTGCTAAAATTATACCACTGTATATGTCTTGTTTGAGGTAAAAATTGGATCACTTAAAGATTTTAGATCCAATAGAACAGACATGGTAGATTAAATATATGAACAAGAGAAGTATTTGTAATTTTGAAAGTACAATGAGAATATGATGTAGCTTGTAGTTAAAGTAAACTAAATATGCTCAAAATTGTTGATCATAAACCATTAAAACTTCCTGAAGAAAAGAAGTCAGTATAAAGGAAGGTAGGCATATGTTTGCTTAAAATACAATTTGAGTCAGGATAGATGGAGCACTTTTTGCCTCAGTCAAGAGGAGGCATTGGGAGGGTTGGTTAAGTAAAATGTGTGTGTGTGTGTATAATATGGAATGTAGAGGAAAAAAAGAGTAGAAAATTAAAATAAAAGTTAGTGGGGTACAAGAACCCATGTCAGGATCATGACTATGATGTTCTAAAAATCTTAAATATTTTTAGTAGACACCTGAGTTATAGTACTTAAAGCAAACACAAAATTTTATGTTCATAAAACCATCACTGAATTCTCATTTTTATGAGTTCTAATTAAATAATCAAACACCCTGAAATCAAATGCCTCCTTGCTCATTGTCTTTCGGACACAATGCACCTTCCTTACTATTTTCTTGTTCTGTCATATATATTACACTCAATAAATATATGTAGAATGAATAAGTGATTAAAAGTATTATCTCCTCATTCAAACATGGAAATTATATCTATGAAATTGAAAATCCTATTAAAATTGTTTAAATGAAATATCACTTAAATTCAAATGTCTTATGAAACCATAAAATTCCTCTCAAGTTTGCCTGCTTTTTGCCTTACCAGATATTCTATTCTCATTGACTCATGAACTTTTTGTGATTACAAAACTGATCAATATGAATTTGAATTTACTTAAGCAAATTAGGATTTGTCCTAAAATAAAGTGCTGGTAATGCTTTGTTTGTAGAAATAATCCAAATAATGCCCCAGGGCTACCTAATCTCAAGAAAGAAAGAAAGAAAGAGAGAAAGAGAGAAAGAGAGAAAGAGAGAAAGAGAGAAAGAGAGAAAGAGAGAAAGAGAGAAAGAGAGAATGAGAGAAAGAGAGAAAGAGAGAAAGAGAGAAAGAGAGAAAGAGAGAAAGAAGAAAGAAGAAAGAAAGAAAGAAAGAAAGAAAGAAAGAAAGAAAGAAAGAAAGAAAGAAAGAAAGAAAGAAAGAAAGAAAGAAAGAAAGAAAGAAAGAAAGAAAGAAAGAAAGAAAGAAAGAAAGAAAGAAAGAAAGACTGGACTTAAGGAACTGTGCTAAAAATATGAACCAAAAATACTAGGAATGTAAAAAGAAAATAAATAACATGATTTATAAGTATCCACTCTGAAAGCAAAGCAATTGCTATATAAATTATAGTTGAGTCCCCTTTGGGCTTCTCATTAAAACTGCCCAGAAAACCTGCAGAATCAAGTGTTTGTTTTTCCTGTTGTCAGAACATTTTATACTCTCCTAATGTTTGCTGATCTATGCCAAATGACAACTAAAACACTCGGGTTATATGGATTAAGTAAAGATTTATAACATTTTGGATGAGGGTTAGTTATACAACATTTGCATAGCACAAGTAAAGGGGCAGGTAGCTCTTAGAAATTTTGTTATTATTTCAGGGCAGATGAGAAGATCGAAGAAAATTTTGAAAACAAAGATTAATGCTATCAGATATTTCAATAAATATATATAATATATTAAAAACTATTTATTTTACAATACATCTTGGCTCAAAATATAAAGATGAATCAATGAAATAGAATGTATAGTTAAGAAGTAGATCTTAGTATATGTAAACAATTTAGCATATGATAAAGTAAGAATCACAAAGAAAGGAGAATCAGAAAGATTATTCAGTAAACGGTGTTGGATAATTTTTAGTTTTTTGTAAAAAATTAAAAATAGAACACTGACAAGATTATAAATAGAAATATTCAAAGAAGTTAAAAGAAATAAATTTACATATTGAGCCATTAAGAAAGTAGAAGAAATAATAGAAGTGCTGGATATATTGATAGAAAATCATTTAAGCATTATATGTCAAAAACTTAAATGACAAATTTGAAAAATATTTGCAACAAAAAGAATTAATGATTGAAAATATATATATATAAATTAATTAGGGAAAAAAATCCTAAGAAACTAATAAATTCATGGCAAAGAAAAGGACTAGTTACTTCAAAACTGATAGCATCCAACTTTTTATCAAACCTACAAGAAAGAGATCAGTCTGAATAACCAAACAAGGTTAAAGGCAGTATGGTACCACTGTAGCTTATCTATAAATGTGCCCCCATGAAGGTTTTTAAACAACTATACCCAACTATCGGGCATAGTGTTATGAAGCTGGCCCTTGAAAACATCCCTGACAGGACCACAACCTGTAGACTCTTTTAGAAGCAATTTGACAGCATGTGTCATGGTAGATATGGTGTGTTGGCAATCAACACAATCTCTGACCTTCTTCTAGACTAAAATAGCTTCCCAACCTACTAAACTGCAAAGGCTGGAAAGCTGAAACTACATTTTACAGGTTCCCTTGATGCTTATATGTTAGATCCGATTTAAATTGAAATAAATCAGTGCTCTTGGTGAGATTTGGAAGGTGGAAGAGAAGCAGAGGCTATTACAGATGGCTTTGACCATTTCTTGTGACAAACAGAAGCAGAAGCATTTGGGTTCACAATAGTGTTAATAGAGCTGCTTGTGTCCCTTCTTTTCCTCTGTGGGTGTGAAATGTGGGGCATCCATTTGCTGGCATGAATCTCAGGTGGCAGCATGCTTCTGGACCCAGCAACTGTGATGACCACTTTTCAATTCAGCTCCTAATAGTTCAGGTGAGACAATAGTATCCTTTTGGATCCAGTTCTGAGTATGACATGCAAAATTATTCCTGGAAGCTCAGCCTAGACTTCCCCCAAATTCTGTAAGTATTTTAGTACATTATAATAAATCTCGTACTACTGTCCTCTATGATTCTCTTTCCTGACTGAACCCTCATTGAACCACACAGGGGAATGCTTTAAGAAAAATATATAAAGTACAATGTAAAGTTCGGTATAGAGGTGAGTATGCTTTTAGAACAAGGAAGTAAATCATAATTTAAAAATTTTAAAAATCTAACCATAAACATCACAAAGATACCAAAAAATAGCACAACAATTTTATTACTACCCAACCCAACTATACATATCTATTTCTATATAATATTTTTTCACATTTTTGACAGAATACTCTGATCACTTCTTAGAAAAGACAATGAATTTGTAATATCATTGTCTTAAGAGAAAAATAGAAATATAATCAAGTCTTCCCTCTCACATGGATAATCAAATTTGCTTATCTTGGAGAGAGGATGTGGCTCAGTTAAGCACCCACGTCCCACATGGATGGTCCCAGGTTTGGTTCCCGGGGCCTCTTAAAGAAGAAAAACAAACAAGCAAGACATTAAGCAAAAATGAACAGCGAGCAGACAATGAACAAAAACAACAAGCAGAAAATGAGCAAGAACAATGAGCAAGACAACAAGCAGACAAGGAGCAAAAAATTCAAAATGAGCAGGGAGTGGATGTGGCTCAAGCATTTGAGCATCTGCCTCCACAGGAGAGGTCCTGGGTTTGGATCCAGGTGCCTCCTAAGGAAAAAACAAACAATGAGCAGATAACTAGCAAACAAAACCAAACCAAAAACAATGAGCGGACTATGAGCAAAAAACAACAAAGAACAAACAGATGAGGGAAACATCTCAGGGAGGGGTGGGCAGAAACTGCTTATACTGAAATTTCTGATAATTTAGAAAAGTTTATTTCAATTTCACGATTCATTTCTGGTAATGTCATGTAAATTTTTAGAATTGTCAAATTTAGGAAAACCTCAGTCAAGTTTTCTTTTATGTGTGAGCTGTAAGTAACATGTGAATCTTATGTTATCTCCATTACTGTCAATCACTATCATTATTACGTATCAGCAAGAAATTTAAGTATTTTCTCAATGTGTTTATGTGGTTTGTTCTTCTTAGTTGGATTATTAAATAATCTGAAAGAAAATTCATTATTTCTATTGGAAATTTGTATTCTTAATTACTACTTTTGACCTAATATGAATTTTTCACAATTTGTTTCTTAATGTAAAAACAATTTATATTAATTTCATCAAATCCTTTTGTCAGTTTTGTTCTTATTCCAATATTTTAATCTGAATTTTCTTTCATTCTTTAATAAATAAATAACTTTGAATAAATAAATTTACAACATTACACATCTGATGATTAAAGATTTTTTCACAAACTAGTTTCTGTTACCATACATTTCAAATCTTATCTTTTTTTTTTTCCCACTAGCCACATATTTTCAGTACTAAGCACCACAGGATATATTTATTTCATGAGAGAGCCATTAACCCAGTAAACCATGTCACAATCCTAGGTGAGTTGGCACTATAGCCAGCAGGAATATTCCTGAAGCTCTTCCTACATTACAACAGCTAGCTATAATGCAACATGGAAGTGACTGTGAATCACAAAAATATATTCCAAACTAAGCACATTCCAAATCCATAACATAACATGAAAGTGACTGTGAATCACAAAAACATATTCCAAAGTAAACATATTCTCAATCCTGTTCCAAAGAGCCAACAGGATTTACAGATGGAGAGGCTATCAGGTGTGAGAAAATTAAAAGGATCAAGGGGATCCCAATATTTATGACCTGAGCAACTGGATGATAGGGTTATTGTGATGACTCCATCACTCATTTTCAGAGAAAATGAGTATTTAATTTTGGGAATCAGTGTGAGAATAACTTCTAAGAGGACATGACAAAAATAGTTGGAGACACAGATTAGAGTTAAGGGTAAAATTCCAGACTGGAGGTATAAGACTAGGAGTCATCAATGGTATTCAAAGACTCGAGAATGAATGAAATCCCCAAAGGAGAGAGTACAGAGAAGAGGTCTAAGATTGATCCTGGGGAACTCCATTGTTGAAGACAAAGAGATGAAGGGGAGCCAGCAAAGAAGACTGTGATAGATAAAGTAAAATTAAGACTGAGAACCATCAGATCAGGAAGGGTAGAAGTCATTGAGGACCTTAATGAGCAGAGTTTCCTGCCCTTTTTCTTTTAGAGGGATCAAAAGACAATGGGAGAAGAATTAGAGACAGTGAATTTATGAAAACATTGATGAGCTTTGGTTAAAAAAAGAGGAGCTGGAACTGGAGTGGAGCCTGAGGGACATATGGGATCAAGAGAGAGTTTCTTAAAGAGGGGAGAAATATTGCATTTGGATTGCCACTAGGACTGATGGGATAGAAAAAGAAAAACTTATGATTCCAGGTGAGAGGGGAAGAATTGCTAAGGTGATATCCTTGAAGAGGCAAGAAAGGAGTGCAGGAGAGGAAGGGTTGACTTTAGATAATACCTGAGCTGATGGAAGGCACAGATGTCATTAGATGAGTACATGTGGTGTTGGGAGTTTGAAGAAGTTCTATTCTGAGGCTTCCAGTTTCTCAGAAAAGCACAATTATTAGTTGAGAGTGAGGATGGGGGTGTGGTTGTGGGTAAGTGTTGGAGATTTGAGGTTATGAAAGTCATCCAGGAGAGGAGAAAAATATAGAGGCATTGTGCAACAGCTCTAAGGACTCTTCCGAGTTTTGTGTTAAAGAATAAATTTACTAGAATAAGAATTTTTTTAAAGGAAGAAAATCCATAGGACTATACAACATAAACAGTGACCATAAGGTGAGTCATGGATTATATTTAATAGAACAAGCATAAAAATGTTCATCAATTGCAACAAATATACTACATGAATATAAGAAGTTACTAATAGGGTGGCATAAAAGAACTCTATCTTATGCATGATTTTTATGTAAACTTACCGCTCTAATTTTTACAAAAAGGAAGAAAAATAATGAATTTAAATTGTTACCATCAATATAGTCATGTGTTTTTCTGCAATCACGTTAAGTTGAGTGAGTGCAGGCATGGAGTAGGTGGAAAGTTGAATTTAAGCAGTCTTAGGATTTTTCTGGTAAATATGATAAAAAGAATGAGGGCAAAGGCAGTGAACATAGATGCTAGTGTTTTAGTTTCCAATGGGAATTTATTGGCTAATGGTTTCGAGGCTAGCAGAAGTCCAAAATTGAGGCTTCAGCAAGGCAATGCTTTCTCCCAAAAGACTATGGCATTCTGAGGCTGGCTGCCAGTGACCCTTGGTCGTTGCCTTTTCTCACATGAAAATTAATATACATGGCAGAGTCTTCTCCTTTCTCTTCTGGGTTCCATTGACTTCCAGCTCTGGGTGTTGTCTGTGGCTATTTGTCTGTGTCTGAATTTCATCCTGCTCATAACTCTAGTCAACCTGATTCAGTTGGGCCACACCTTTACTGAAAAGACATCTTCAAAGGTCCTATTTACAAATGGGTTCTCACCCACAGGCCTAGAGGTTGGGACCAGAACATGCCTTTTGTGGGGGGCATGATTCAATCCCCAATAGGAACCATCCATGATTCTCCAAAACTGGATTTCATATTCCTCCCATAGTATTCTCAGTTCTCACCCCAAGTAACATACATCATATTGTATCAAAATTGCCTTTTTATTAGCAAGACACTTGTTAACAAGTAAGCTTTTTGAAGGTAGGGCCTTATCTGTCTTTTTGCTATTGTACCCTTGTATATAGCCATCGCTCAATAAATATATGCTAATTCCATGATAAGCTGAATGAATGATATTTTTAAAGATTTTTTAAATAAGTTGGGAAAATTTTTATGATTTAATGAAAACTATAATATTGTGTTCTACAGAGTGATTATTGTAGAAGGTTGGTTATAAGTTTGTAAGACTTTACTATATTCTTCTCTCTACCTTTTTGTATATTTGAAACTTTCCATATTAAAAAAATATATATGCAGTATTTAATACCAGCTATGTTAAGAACACTCCACAGAGGAAAAAACAGAAAAGAAATAAATTGAAATTTTGAGGAATCAAAGTCCTTAGTCAGTTGACTTTTTTTAAAAGCAGGTACCTCTGCAAAAACCAACTCATGGGAGTGACAGTGATCTTAGAACCCTGCCTATCACAGGAAAAATACCTGCAGCAACCACCTCAAAAGCTCAGTTTCTATCCCGAATGAGTCTGACTTAATCAGCTGAGTCCTTTGAAAGGGTGCCTACTACTTCCCTGAGAGGAAAGATGCTCTCCTCCTGGCCTTGAAGAAGCAAGCCACCACGAGGTCTACTCTGCAAAGAAATAAGTTCTGCCAACAACCACACGACTGCCACCTTGACAGACCCTGGGCAAAAGTCCTGGGTAAACCAGGCCAAGACTCCGGGTCCAGGGAAACTGGAAG
Organism: Dasypus novemcinctus; assembly: GCF_030445035.2. Lineage (NCBI taxonomy): Eukaryota > Metazoa > Chordata > Mammalia > Cingulata > Dasypodidae > Dasypus > Dasypus novemcinctus. The sequence continues at coordinate 60,205,519 of NC_080687.1, forward strand.
ACGATAAATGTATGTTCTTTTAAGCCACTAAGCTAATGGTTATTTGTCATGGAGCAATAGAAAACTAATCCATTTCCTTTCCACTTTTCTGAAATTTCCAGATTTTCTGTAACAGTTATGTTTATTTTATAAGAGAAGAAAAAACTTTTTATAACAAAAATAAAAGGAAATGAATGTGAATAATATGGGTCAACCAAGTTACATTTTCCAGAAAAGACAACTGACTTTGTTCTTCTTAATATTGTTAGCAAAGTACTACACCGTTTAGGAGGAATCCTCCCCTTTGCACTTTAATACTCTGGGATCACATCCAAAGCTATCTGGCTGAAGAACAAAAGCTAATACACTCTATATAATCAAACTGGGTGGTTTCAGAAAACAAATGTGCTGAAAGATAAACCTTTGCATAAATCATTCTTCTCTTGCTGCACTAAGATTCAGTGAAATCATCTCGAACAAACAGATTTTAATTTCACTTTAGACACTAACACCCAGCAGAATATGACATTGATTAATGATGATAAAACTAAGTGGAAGGGAAGCTATTCATGAGACAAACAATATAACAATTAATCAAGCTTAAGACTGATGGTATTCAAATACCGTGTAGTGCTTTACTGTCTAGCGCCACTCCATGGAGACTTGGTGAGTTGCTAAGTAACATTTAAACTCCTATTAAAATATCATCAGTGTACAGGGTCACAGCATCAGTTTGGATGAGGACTCAAAGATTTAATTCAGTACTGACTGATCACCCACAATGAACTAGGTTGTCTATGATCCATGTTTAGCTTAAATCCTAATATAGAAGCACGGTTACTTCTTTCTCCAATACCCATTTTTCTGTATTTATTTGCCGAACAAGTCACTTAAATGGGAATCAGACAGGGAATTGTCACCCCTGCATCTTTTAAATCCCTGGTGGGGACTCTGAGATTCCCCCCGCCTTGTGACATTACTTTATATTTAGTCTTTTTTGTATTTACTGCTAGCTATTATCTCACTATCCGTGTTTACATTGGTCACCAGCAGAAACCCAGGGCGCCCACAGCAGCCCCCATCCCCTGGTCTGTGATCCACAGAATCCACTTTGACTCTGCGAGCAACAAAGCAATCCCACCACCTTTCATGCCATCCCCCCTCCCTGATTTTTTTTTCTCCATGGCATTAATCACCACCTGGGATGCCATATCCTTACATAATTTGTCTTCCTCTAGATTTACACTCCCCCAAAGCAGGAAATTGGCATTTGTTTTGCTCACTAATGTGCACCCAGTGCATAATGTCTGACACACAGTAATCAATCACTAAATATTGCTTGAATGAATGAATAGTAATACTGTTTGAGAACCATTTGGAGGAGAACCCCAGGGCCTTCCACTCAGCCCTTCCCACCATGATAACTCTTACTCCCATGTGTCAGGAGGGATTCTGTGGTTCCTGAGTGTATTCATCATAAAATCAGGAACTGAGAGAATAAACAGAGGAGTCATCCAGCTCCTCTGAGGTAGGTTCAGGTTAAAACTCCATCTATTTCCTGACCTCCGTAAGCCCTCACTCTGAGTGAGTGGTGTCCTGAACCTCCAGGACTCAGTGCTCGCTCACAGCAACTGTTGTATTACAACTGAACGGCATAGAAATTTCTCTCTCAATGCACAGACACCCTGGTAAGTAGCAGAAAGTCCTTTGGCACAGAGCTAGAAGAAATACAGATGTGATATTATCACAGAATACTTTTTAAAGAGTACCTAGAATTCCTCTTAGTGTTTGGAATTTAAATTTGGAAATGGAGTCAAAGGTCAACCCTTTCTTTTTTTTTTTTAAAGATTTATTTATTTATTATTTAATTTCCCCCCCTCCCCTGGTTGTCTGTTCTTGGTGTCTATTTGCTGCGTCTTGTTTCTTTGTCTGCTTTTGTTTCTTTGTCCGCTTCTGTTGTCGTCAGCGGCACAGGAAGTGTGGGCGGCGCCATTCCTGGGCAGGCTGCACTTTCTTTTCACGCTGGGCAGCTTTCCTCACGGGCCCACTCCTTGCGCGTGGGGCTCCCCCATGCGGGGGACACCCTTGCGTGGCACGGCACTCCTTGCGCGCATCAGCGCTGCGCATGGCCAGCTCCACACAGGTCAAGGAGGCCCGGGGTTTGAACCGCGGACCTCCCATATGGTAGACGGACGCCCTAACCACTGGGCCAAAGTCCATTTCCCGTTTTTCTTATGCAGTGCTTCAAATTAGGCCTCTGATCATCATACCAACAGTTTTAGGGGTTTTTTTCATCAGCAGTGTTGTTTTAAAAATAAAATATGGCATTGGGATCTTCTATACATATTTCGTTTCTGGGATATCCACAATTGATTAACAAATAGCAAATATCTCTGGGGGTCAGTCCATTTTGGTTATCACACCAACTGTCCCACTCCTCCCACTCCCCTCCACAAAGCCAAAGAGTTTCCAGTGTTTAAGTACTATTTGGCTTCTGTCATTCTGGGATTCTAGTATCCCAGTGAAATCAGAGAGAGCTCATTTCAACTGTGTCTTCACTCACTTCATTCTAGGTCCACAAAGCATAGCCCATATAGGGATTTTGTAAAATGCTGAGATTCTCTTCACCAATGAATTTTTCAGTGTGTCCATGGAGCCAAGTTAGGCGTTAGGTGAATGAATTATACACAATAAATTCACTCCTATCATCGTACTTCTCTATATTTTCATTTCTTCCTCTGTTTTAAACCAGAAAGTCTAGGCAACTAGAGTCAACAACTTGAGTCCAAGTTTCAGCCAGTCAACTATGAGAAGTAACTAAAATCACCCCCAGCAGAATATAGAATTTCATATAAGTACACATAAGTATACCGAAAAATTCTACTTGATTTAAATTCTTCACTCCTTACTCAACAAGTCTAGAATTCATCCCTACATGTATCAGCCAGATTTTGCAAATACAAATTAACAAAATCTTGCAAGTCTTTTGGGTTGACTTTGTAATTGACCCTTGGGACATGCTTAGGCTGGCTTGGGGACAGCGTAACTTGGAAGGTTTAAAGAACCCTGAGCAATTTGGCTCCTCCCACACATCTCCATTCTGTGTTGGAGGCAATACTAGCTTCTGGTCAATGCTCTATCTTTCACATTAAAGGCAAGGAAAAGTTATAAATTGATGTAGTAACATACTTGGAGGATACATCTTTTGGTATGGGTTTCAACTGTCTCAGTCCTCAAAAGAGATTAAAGGTTCTTTTGGCACTATCTTGGAAAGTGACTGTTTTTCAATCCGTGCTTTGAACTGAGAGTTAATGACTTTGAGTTCTCATTTTCTGCCCGGACACTGTCCACTGTTATTGTCCTCAGTGCTTGAGTTCCTTACACCCTTCAACTGCCATCTTGGTCTCCCAAAACCAACCTTCATTCAAAGGGACCAGAGGTGATCATTTGATTAACTGGGTTTTTTTGTTTTGTTTTGTTTTTACCAATTGTCAATGTGGTGTTCTAGTCCAGTTCTTTAATATTAACTTGACTTCCATTTCTCTTAGGTCTTACTAAGACAGATAATAAATTCCAGATTCTTCCCTATTTTCCTGAAGGTCTTTTGGGTGCAATTTCTCCTAGTACAAGTTTCTACATCAGTCAGGGCTTCTAGATACAAATAAAAGAAACAGACTTTGGCTTATTAAAGCATAAAAGGAAGTTATTTAAAAACTGCTGGATAGCTCACATATTCTCCGGGAAGCCTGGAAATGTCACATCCAGACTCAATACTCAAAATCAAACCACAGGATTTGTCAAGTAAAGGCATCCAAAACCCATAGCACATTCAGGTAAGCTTGGGAAGCAGATCCTAGATGCTGCCATTGCAGTCACCACCACTGTAGCCTTTAGGAACCAGATGTGGTTCTACCCCTGCCTCCATATGTTGCCAAATAAATTCTGGGTGGTCTTTGCTCCTTTGTGTTACTAGTTACTGATTTGAAGTCTGGAGAGTGAGTGGGTTTTCTGATTGGCAGAACCTAGACCCATGCCCTAATTACAAGGAGGCTAGAGAGGTGGATCGGCAAGGTTCCTAAGGTAGAACATTTCTTAACCATAGAAAGTGAGTTCTGACACTTGGGTGGTCAATTTTTTTGATAAAAATCCAGTATGCATGCTTTAGCTGAAATAGCTGGGCTTTGGATTCAGACAGACCTGAGTTTGAATTTATGTACTTCCATCTCTATCTATTTGACTTTGGGCAAGTTAACCTCTCTGAGCATCATTTTTTCTCAAAAGCAAAATGGGTATGAAACTTGTCTTACAGGAATTAAAGATAAGGTATGTGCAGCCCAGATATTTAATAATTGAAAACTATTACTTGGAAATTAATCAAAATATACACTAATTTGTGAGGCCTCATCTCCATAATTTTTTTTTAACCTTTCATGTATTTATTCTTATTCTTTACAGAATCTTAGCAGATCACCCGGATTATTAGTTTTCCAGGCTGTGATGACAAATACCACACAATGGATTGGCTTAAACAATGGTAATTTATTGGCATGCTTTTGAGGTTTGAAGTCAAAAACTGAAGTGTCAGCAAGGGGTGCTTTCTCCCTCAATTCTGAAACATTCTGGTGCTGGCTGCTGGCAATTTTTGGGGTGTCTTGGTTTGTACCCCTTGGCCTTGTGTCCCATAGTGATGTCCTCTCCTTTCTCTTCCATTTCCATTGACTTCTGGCTTCCAGCTGCCCTCCTTGTAGCTTTCCATATATCTGGTTTGCAGTTTCTATCTTTTTATAAAGTCTCCAGTAATCCAAATTAAGACCTAACCTCATTCAGTTGGACCTCATCTTAATTAAAAATAACATCTTTAAGAGGTCCTATTTACAATGGGTTCACACCCACAGGAATGTGGATTAAGAGCTTATCTTTTGTTGGGGTTCATAATTCAACCTACCACAGTGACCATGCTTTATTCTATTATATATTTTACCACAGCGCCAAGCACACACACACATACACTCAAAATGAACTAATATCCCAGATCTTGGGAATCAAAATGAGAGAAAGCAATGTTACTTTCCGTAGCAGAGAATCAAAGAATGTTTGAGTACAGGACATGTCACACTGCAACTTTAAAAAGAGTCTTCACTGATGACAACAAAATGACAGATATCTTATTCTGTATTATATACACCTCTAAAATACCAAACAAGTAGTCACTGTTATAAATAATTAAAATAAATGTTTGAACTGTCTGAGCTAAAAGAAGTTAATCTTAAGAAAAATAAATGGTGGCAGCTGGAATTAATATGATAGCAACAAAAAAGTAATCTATTTCTTTTAAGGTAAAAACAAAAATCATGCTAGTAGAACTAGCTTGAGTTAATAAAAACTGTAGTATGAAATATATTTTTTTAAAAATACATTTTAATTCAGTAAAACTAATCAGGGATATTCCTGCTAGATTATCTCCCTAACATATAAATCTGATCATTTCACTATCATCCTCAAATTTCCCCCATGACTCTCTAAATAGATCATAGACCTCTCAGAATGGAGATTATATGTGAAAAACAAATAAATAAAGCCTGCTTTACACTTTTTTAAAAATTCCTTCTTCTCTCGTCTAGTGCTAGAAAATAAAGCATAAATCTTATTCATCTTCTCTCCCAAATATTAGTGATTCTACACTGGCCTGATGGAAGGAAATATGATCTCCTATTTCTGCTCACAGTATGGCTTTGGCAAGTTATTTAACATCTCTAAGTTCAGTTTCTACTTTGCAAAATGACAGAACTGGACAAGATCCTTTCCAGCTCAAAAAGACTGTCAACTCTTTTTGACCAAAAGTCTATTTGCTCATGCTGCACCACCACCTAGGGTGGGTTCATTTGGTTAGATTGGCCAAGAAATTTAGCCAAAGGAGATAAAACACAAATTGTAAAGTTGCCAATTCTAAGTCACATAAACAAAAAGTAATCCAGTTATGCGGCATTTCCACAGTGATTTATTATCTTTTCAAACAATATTTAGCCATTAATCAACATAAAACATAGTCACAAACTATTAAAGAGACATGGAGACAAAAGGAACTGGCATTGACAAAGTTCACCCAACAGGTCAAAAGGAAAGCAAATGTTATTTGGAAATCATGGGTGAATGATCAGTCTACACGAGCCATATGCATTTTTGGTATAGGTTGTATAATATAAGGCTCAGGCAGATGAAGGACACCAAAATCCACAGCTAGATTGGGCCCTGCCACTCAAGTCTTCTTCCTTTTCTCGTCCATTCACCCTGGCTCACCTGTAGCTGGGGTGTTGACTGTAATTCACCCACCTGACACCTAGGAACTCCTGGCTCTGACTCACTCATATATCCTTCCTTGTAACAAATAATTCATTCAACCTTTCCTGAGCATTTGTTATGGGTGCCCCGATAATGAAAAATTGAAAGCAACTAGGATATGAAGGTACCCCAAATGGAATAAAAATAGTAACAGATTAAAGTAATTAACTTAATTGCATTACTAACTTGGAGGGGATGGAGAAGAAAAAAACTAACCTAATTAACTTTGGAAAGAGTGTTTTGACTGTAAATCTAAAGAATAATAAACTATACATATTATCCTTCAGCTAGTAAACTTATTTTTCAGAGGGTATAGTCTAGCCATACTGAAACTACTTTATATGTATACTTTGAACAAATAAGTAAATATAATAGATATTGAGAGGCAGGTTTCTTGCTCTTAGAAAAAAGGAGATATAAAAAAGGAATGAACACTATGATTTGGATTAGAAGCAGAGATTTAAGTATGAACTCATAGTTTTTCAAAGAAATAGAGTAATGTAGATGTGAGTAAATGTATGCACCCTTACATTATTTCCTTGCTCTTTAAACTAAAAAGGCCTAGAAAGAGTGGGACTCCCATAACAAGGAGCACACTTAGCACCTAGTTCTTGGTTTTTAAATATCTTTATCCAATAAAAGGAAACTGGCCTCCTTGAAAAAAATGGTTGATTCAGGGCTCGGGCAGGGAAAGTGCAAAGTAAGCCTGGAATATCTTATTGGCTGTGCCAAAAAAAAAGAAGTATTCATAAAATGAGAGTGGAATTTCCAAAGGACACAGAAACCAATTTAAAGACGCTCCTAAAATGGCTAAAGTGGGAACAATTTGAGCCTCAAAATAAATAATGATAGTATGGGAAAACCCATAGAAATAAATATGCACTAGTCTATGATGATATAAATAACTGAATAAATAAACAGGAAAGAGCAAACACTTCTTTACTATAGAATTCCAATTAATAAATATAGAATAAATGATAAAGACAGAAATCACCATTTGGCTAACAAAACGTTGTAACTGTTGCAGACAAGAACCATTAGTGGGTGCTAACTCAGTGTTGAAAACAGGAAATTTGACAATCTTAAAGTATCTCCCCCAAATACTCATTAATTACAAAAAGGTACAGTGAAGACTCCCAGCAGACACCACCTCAACCATGTGAGCAAAGTTGACATCTGCAGTGATGGAACACCTGGATATCACGTAACCCCTGTGCGATGCACTATAAAGGGCACAGCCTTGCACTGTGGTACACTTGTCAAAGCACATAACCTGAGTTTAATCATGAGAAAACACCAAACAAGCCCAAACTGAAACACACTACACAATATCATTAGCCAGAACTCTTTAAAGGTGTCAAGGTCAAAGGAGACCAAGAAAGAGAACTGTCCCAGAATGAAGAAGACTGAGACACAGAATTAAATGCAGTATGGGTTTCTAAATTAGATTCTAGACTTGGGAGTGGGGGAGGCAAAAGAGAAGAAAGAAAGAGCAAGAAAGAGAGAGGGGGGAAGAAGGGAAAAGAGTGAAAGAGAGAGAGAGGGAAAGGGAGGGAGAGAGAGGAAGGGGGAAAGGGGGGAAGGAAAGAAGGAAGGAAGGAAGGAAGGAAGGAAGGAAGGAAGGAAGGAAGGAAGGAAGGAAGGAAGGAAGGAAGGAAGGAAGGAAGGAAGGAAGGAAGGAAGGAAGGAAGGAAGGAAGGAAAGATGGAGGGGTGGATGAATGGATGGAGGGGTGGATGGATGGATGGATGGATGGATGGATGGATGGATGGATAGATGGATTAGTGGGGTGATTTGCAAAAAAGTGAATAAAATCAATAGGTTACGGGAAGCGGACTTGGCCCAGTGGTTAGGGCATCCGTCTACCACATGGGAGGTCTGCAGTTCAAACCCCAGGCCTCCTTGACCCGAGTGGAGCTGGCCCATGCTCAGTGCTGATGCGTGCAAGGAGTGCAGTGCCATGCTGGGGTGTCCCCTGTATAGGGGAGCCCCACACGCAAGAAGAGCCACACAGGGCAAAGGAAAGTTCAGCCTGCCCAGGAATGGCACCGCACACATGGAGAGCTGACACAACAAGATGATGCAACAAAAAGAAACACAGATTCCCGTGCCGCTGACAACAACAGAAGCGGACAAAGAAGAACACGCAGCAAATAGACACAGAGAATAGACAAGGGGTGGGGAGGGGAGAGAAATAAATAAATAAATCTTTTTAAAAAAATCAGTAGGTTAGTTAATAGTATAGTATTAATACTAATTTCTTGGTTTTGATAACTGGCTTGTGGTTGCATAAAATGGTAACAATCGGGAGAGATGGGTGAAGGGTATACAGGAACTCTTTGTACTGAGTATCTGAAATGGAGAGAGCTGGGTATCTGAATTGGAGAGAGGGTCATGTTCAAGATCTCTGTATATGTTTTGTATTATTTTTGCAACTGTCCTGTAAGTTTGAAATCATTTCAAAATTAAGTGTTCTTTTTTAAGACACATGCACAAGCACACACACTGCAAAGACCTCCCCATGTCATGCTGATTAAAAGCCAGCATTCTTTCAATAGCCTTCATTGCCCTACCAATGACTCCAATGACTGACAGTCCCCTCCCACCCACCTTTGGACCACACATGCCTCTCAGGCTTCTGTCTCACTCCATCTCCATCTCAACCTGTTGCTCTAGCCCTCCGTTTACACCTCTTGGCTCAGCTACCCCCAAATTTTACCTTGTATGCATTGGACACCCAAGGACCTTGTGGCTTGGCCTGGGCTTCCCCAGGCCCATCTCCCTCCTTTGTTCAAATTTCAACCAGATTAGAAGAAACAATATCAGACAGTGACTGATCCTTCATTTTTGGTAAGGTTGTAGCATGTGAAATATCAGAATAAAACTTTTACTCTTAGAGCTAGTGCATTAGTCAGCCAAAGGGGTGCTGATGCAAAATACCAGAAATTGATTGGCTTTTATAAAGGGTATTTATTTGGGGTAGGAGCTTACAGTTATCAGGCCATAAAGCACAATTTACCTCTCACCAAATTCTTTTGCCACATGTTGGAACAAGATGACTGTCGAAGTCTGTAAGGGTTCAGGCTTCCTGGGTTCCTCTCTTCCTGGGGCTTGTCTGTCTCTGGGTTCAGGTGCTCTGTTATCTCCACAAGGTGAGCTATAGACTATTAGGCAAACAGCTTGTTTCTTTTCCCGGGGCCTTCTCTCTTTCCTCACAACCGAGCTCCTCTGTGTGCTTACTTCCCAGGGCTCCAGTTCAAGGCTCCAGCATAAAAACTCCAACATTAAAACTCCAACTCTGTCCTTACCATATCTTTTCTCTGTGAGTCCCCAACCACCAACGGGCAGGGAATCAACACCCTACTTACGTGACCCAATCAAAGCCCTAATCATAATTTAATCACACCCAGATGCAGACCAGCTTACACACATGATCCAGTATCTATATTTGGAATTCATGAACCATATAAAACTGCTATAGCTAGTGATAACCTATTGGGAATTACATCCCTAAAAATGAGGTTAGATTTTTTTCAATGAATTTATTCAACAAAGACAGTGCATGTCTAATAGTTCTGCAGATAAAAGATTAAAAGAACATATTCTTGAATTCAAAAAGTATACATTCTACTAAAAGAGGCAAAAGTACTAACAACTAAATTACAATGGCAGAGATGTTATAATAGCAGCATGCTTTAGGTGGAAGAAAATGTAAAGTAAGAGGTATTGTTCTTTCTATCAAGGGGCTTATCAGAAGATAGTAAAATTATGTTTGATTCCTTATTTACCCCATGAGATTAAAAACTCTTTGGGAAACCAGGTGAGATCTTAAATATCTATGATATTTCCAGCACCTAGAAAAACACTGTAGCTGACATGTTTGTCACTCAGTATAGTAGACCTGAGTTTGAATGAACTATACTATTAGTTCTGCCTGGGGCAAGGAGGGATGATGGACAGAATTACAAAGGAGGTATCATCTGAGCTGATTCTTAAAAGGTGTTTCAGAATTTTCTGTGAAGATAAAGGAATAGAATAGCATTTGTAAAGTCATGGAAGATGTGAAATAGCAATAGCAATAATAACAGCTAACAATTTATATGCCAGGAACTAAGTTAAGCACTTATATGCAGTCATTTTATTCTTACATCAACCATATGATGTAGACACTCTTTTTTACAAATGAGGAAATCGAGGCATGTAGTTGTTAAGAAACCTGTTCCAAGTCACACATCTGGTGAGTGTGAAGCTAGGATTTGAGTCACAAGGACACTCGTGATTATCTGACCCCAAAGCTTCCGACCTGCCGACAAGTTCTTTTGGGACTGAGCACAGCTCCAGTGCCCCAAGCTGCCCAGCATCTGTGGTCATCAGTTTTATCACCATTCTTTTCTACTCTTGTAACTACCTTTCTCATGACACAGCTTCTCTATCTCAGCTGCTCTTTCAGTCTAACTGCTCTTTCAGTCTATCTCATCATTGCTTCTCTCTGCTCTTGCCTCCCTGCTGCTACTGCTTTCTACTCTGCCCTCTCTGTCTCATGTTCACGATCTCCAGGAGTCACCATCTACAGTCACCATTTGCTGCTTAGGGCTGCCCAGCATCAAACCCCTTTAGCACTCCAGTCTCCTTTGGGGGTATCACCTACAGAGTTTGAATGGAGAGACAGAACCCCCTCCCATAGGCTAGCCAGTGAGGCCAATGCCCTCTCTTGCTGCCTCAGTCCACCTATGGGGACAACCATGTCACCTGACCTTGGAAAGTCAGACAAATGTGGGGACAGCTTCAACCCACACACACAGAAGAAGCAGAAGACACAGCACTCTGCTCTTTTGGCATAACCCTTGCTATGTTCCCCACTGCAGAACCCTCCAGAACCCTTGCTTTCTGCCTCTGCTCTAAGCCAGGTCCTCCAGCATCCCAGAGATGTGGGAGCCACGGACATCCATCCAGTCCTCTCCTTACGAGGTTAAAATGCCCGGAATCACGGTCTATTGCAGCAAATAGTACACCAAACAGGACTCAAAAGATATGCAGTTTGGCTCACACATAGGCTGCTGTTTGCTTTACATCTGCTGCCGTAGCTAGCCCCTCCTTCTAGAATGCAGCCCTCTGAGGCCAGGCGGCAAGACCACAGAACTGAAAACACGGCAGCTTCTGCAGAAGGCTCCACCCGTGGCCTCTGGGCTTACCAGGCTGCGTGGGGCAATTGCTCGGACTCTCATAGACTCTAAGCCAGTACCCTGGGAAGGATGGAGTCAAGTTTATATTCTGAGAGGTTTGAGTCAATGACTCGAGGGAGTTGGAAGAAATACAATAGGGAAGACAAGGATGGACAGAGCAAGGGCTCCGAGAAATGGACGCGAGGTGCAGGGATCGGTCTTGGACCAGAAGAGGAGCCCCTCCTCCCAGCTCCTGAGTAAAGGTAAGGGTGAGATTGCAGAGCTAGGCACGACTAGTGAGTGGAAAGAATTTGGAGGGAGTTACTGTAAAGAGATTCTATTTTCTGAGGTATGAGTGCAAGTAATCTGCTGACAGTTAGTGAGGAGAAGGGGGTGATTTGAAGAGAAGGGTGAAGGCATAGGAGAAGCCACAATGAAAAATGGGAGAGAGTGCTTTCTTGGAGAGAGCAAAAGGACTTTTGTTAAACTGCACTGAGGGCAACTGTATCTATTTGCATTCTTTAATAGCTAATAGCCATTCCAAAGATACTTTTTGAAGAAGGACTCAAAGGCTTACACAAGCTTTCCCTGTAAAGGTTTTCATTGCAAAGTCAGGGACTTGCAAAATCTACTAAATTCCACAGAACAGAAAAACCTTTAACTTAGAATTTGGAACTTTTTGTAGTGGGCTTTTCTGTTGATCCAGAAAGCAAAAAATCATTGGATTAAATTAAGTTTTGTGACAATGGAAATTTATTCCTAAGGAATCTAGATTTTGTCTGATTCAGTTCTTCTTGATATTAAGAAGTTGGTCCACTTCATATACAAAAAGATTAAAGAAAAATTAGATAAAAGACTTTCAGGCCCTTATAGAAATATTAAATAGTGATATTCATATTGACAAATGTATTCAATTATTATTAGTGAAAACCCCAAATACCAAAATGGTTCTTGTTGAAATGTAAATAAACAATGAAAAAAGATCATCTCTAAGTCTTTGAAAAATAACACTGCTTGGTCATAGTTATGTTCAGTGATTCAACATGCTGAATTATATTCTACCATGTCCTGCCTGCTGCTCCTAGTAAATAACTGAACTGATATGTAAATTGTAGGCTTTGTTTTAGATTGCCAGATAGATTCACAATGTAAGGATGAGCTTTTGACATGTTATAAGAAAATGAACAACTGCTCTGCATCAGCTGGCAATCTTAAAAGAAGACAGCATCTGGATAAAATTCAACATGCAATTTTAGCTTTTGTTGCATTTTGAATAAAAATAGTTGGCTGAACAACTACCTATTTAAATTATTGAAAGCTGATGATTACAAATAAGCCTACTAGCTGATAATTAGAATGGCAGTGGAGCCCATTCAGGGTATAAAGAGGTTGGAAAGTATTCCAGAAGGAGTATTTCCTTAAATTGAGTGGTGCAGACAAAAGCAGTTTGTTCTTCAAAGAATGAGTATTCTTAAACTACTTCATTTACTGAAAGAGGCTGCACAGACATGGGTTAATTTACTTCACACTTCTGGTGTTTGGGTTTTTCAAACTACAGCAAAGATGGGGCAAACACTGTGTCAAAATAGAGATTAAAATTCAGCATTATTCCTTTGTTCTTTTCAAACACAAAAGCGTCACATTCTAAAAGAGTGACTGGCATATACACAGGTTTTTATCTGAGACGTGGTAGAGACACACAAAAAATTCTCTTTGCAACATAACATGATTCAAAATAGCCACTAGAGGGCAGTCAAAACGCCGGAAATGCGGTAAACCGTTGAGCAGAAGCAGTTTAAAACGAAGGCTGTTTTGCAGGATTTTAAAAGCATTGTTTAGCAATTTTTTTTAAAAAGGAAGAAAACAGAAAAATGTGTCTCCTTGATCGTAGCACTGTAATAGTGATGGGAAAGAGTGGTAAAAATACTGCATAAACCCGGGCGGATTTTCACCGGCACACACTATCTGTGATAGCACGCTGCCTGCCTTCCGGATGACAGTTGTAGGACAGTGATTCAGCACAAACGAGGTAATGAGGTCAGTCCCCCAGTACACTCTGTGATTTAACGCTGCCTGCAAAATAGCAAGATACAAGGAGCTGGGCAACCATAACACACCAAAACACAAATCACTGGCAACGACCTACGGAACATTCAAAGGTTTGCTGTCTGTGTGTGTGTGCATGTGTGTTTAATATAAGCAAGATCTTTTTAGATTCTGAAGTCAGACTTACTCTCTTATTAATTCCCACAGCTCCATCTAACCCACGCTATTTGTGGGAGGTGGGGAAAAAAATGACTCATAATTGTTAAAATGCTTGTGAAAATGCAGATAAAATGGTGACAGACATTGGGAGCACTCAGCTCTTTTTTCTTTAAAATTCTTCCAAAAAGGGAATCGGGATGGAATGGGAAGGGCATGAACAATAAATTCTAAGCATTACATAGAGGTTAGACTTAACGCTAAAAAGTATCATAAGGTCCTTGCTTTTTCTATTATTTCCTATCTATTCATTTTCCCTTAGCCATTTTAGAGTAGAAAAATCTGTGCTGTGATATCACATACAAGAATAATTTTTCAAATCACCTACTGCTGATTTGACCATGGAAATGTGACTATAGAGTTTGCAGAAATTAAAAGCTAATTAAAAGATCTTTAAGGCTACTTGGCATAAGTTTAACAAATAAGGGCAAAAGTCAGGACCAACACAGTTTGATTTCCTAGACAGTATTGTGACTTCTGTGGACTTCTTGGAGGAAAAAACTCTTAGGCACTTTGAGCTTAGAAAATAATGTGAAATAATCTCTTCCTTGTTCCTTTGTAATAAAATGACTAGCCCTAACTTGTTGACAATAAAAGGAGTAAGAGTGTTGCCTAGATGCAAGGCAATTCTCCAGTCTGTCTGAAGCATAGCTGTGATGAATTTATTAAACACATTTACTTTTATTTTGGTCAGTAAATACATATTTTTCATATGAATGCATTTGGTCTAATGTAAGTTGTCCTACAACAGGTCTTCCATCCTCATATTTTTCTAACCTCCAGTAATCTCTGTGACATTGGCTTTGCCTTTCCATTTCCTTCCACAAGACATATTTGCAAGGGAGCAGCAGAATCAGGCAGGTCTGAAATATTTGGCCTCTTGGATTCACTGGGATCATTCTACTTACTATAACAGGTAGGGGGACCTAAATAAGGAATTCCTTAGATTCCTGAAGAGGACGTCACAAACTGCAGTGGTTCTGAGCATCAAGGGTTTTTTGTGTATCGGGTTCTACTGAAGGCAAAGACAGCCTATACTATGTGACTTCCAGGACAGGTTATACAGTAAATGTCTCATGCAAAAATAAAATTTCAGACCTAAAGGTGGCTGCAAGTTTGAGATGCTTTTAAGTCCAGCTAAAACGTACCCTAGAAGAGCTGCTAGAGATCCTCTCTGACGCTTCCCTGGTCTTGCCAGAGGGAAGTTGTGTACCCCTACAGCTGTTCATTGCAATTTTCAGATGGCCCTTTCCATCCTCTGTTATGGTTACCATATGCTCCTGAAAAATCATGCTGTACCTCACACATCCCTCAGTTGTCCAGGTCTTTCTCCTTTGCAATTCAATAAATGTTTGCTGAATGAACAAGATTGTAATTTAGTTGAAAGTAAATAAGAGATGGGGTTTGGCCAACACATTTTCTTGGCGACTTTGCTTCTACCATAATTCAATTCTTCACCCAGTTGTAAGTTCCAGAGCTCCTATGTATGGCCCACTTTGTTCCCCAGTACCTATGTTGCCCAGGCCACCCCCACCTGATAGTCAGCTGCTCAGCCTCTTTGCCTATGAGAATTATCTTTGGGGTTTCCTGGACACTCCTGGACAACGTTAATTGATACTCTTCAAAAGGATATATTGACTGGGTCATGCCTAGCACCACAACTTTCACATTGGAAATGTTATGTACAATGTGAAGGAAGGAATGACAATATGTAAAGATATTAAGCTCTCCTTTCTTGACTGTAGACAGAATTTTCAAAAGCCAAGTCTACCAGGCTGCTTGTGCAGGTCACTCATTGTTCTACTCTGAGCCCTTCCGTGTCTCTTCTATCTTCATACTCAGCTATGCCACTTGCATGGGCCATGTCACCCCCATAATGAGAACTTGGTAAAGTTGGCTAGTAGAGGAAGAATTTGGGTGTTTCAAAGTCTTCTCTAGTTTGTAACAACATTTCCACTGTCCCTCCAAGCTCTGTTATTCTTCCCAATCCACCTCCAGGTTATGGTATTTGTGGAATCACTTGCACTCTAATTATTTTTCGCGTGTACTCGACCAGGAACCCATGTGCTCCTGTGCGAGGTCACAGCCTATAGTGAATGATGCTGATGGGGGGCTGAGCTAGTGTAACTTAAAGAAAAGAAAAATAATTAAGCTCAATGCCAAAACGAAGGATGAAATAAAATTGTGTTTATTTTTTCACAGTTGGAAGGAAAACGTTAAATATAATAGAATCAATGGTTTTACAAAACATTAGTACTAAAATGGTCATGAAAGTAAGTGAGAATGTATATATGATCTCAGTATAATTTTTACTTCCTCCCTCCAACATTCCTTCCTTTCTCTCCCCCCTCCAGTTCTCCCTCTCCCTCTTTCATTATTACCACGTGTAGGCAGATAAAACAAAGAGGCTTTTCCTTTTCAAAAAATACGGGGAACAGATGTGACTCAAGCTATTGAGTGCTTGCCTCCCAGGTGGGAGGTTCCAGGTTTGGTTCCCGGTACCTCCTGAAAAAACCAACAACAAGCAAACAAACGGGAAATAAAACAACTCAGGGGAGCTGATGTGGCTGAGTGTTGAGAGCTGGCTTCCCATATACGAAGTCCAGTGTTCAATTCCCAAACCCTGATACCTCAAAAGAAAAAAGAAAAAAAAAAAGAATGAGAGAAATGGGAAGGGGTCCAACATTCTGCAAAAGTGGCAAAACCATGACTGACTTGTTTTCAATGTATGTTATAAAACTTATCTTTTATGCCATAAAAAATTAATTCATTGAGCAGATGTGGCTCAAGCAGTTGCATGCCCGTTTCCCACATGGGAGGTCCCAATTAGGTTCCCATTGCCTCCTAAAATAAAACAACAACAACAACAACAGCAACAAGCAAAATGAAAGAAAAACAGCTCAAGGGAGCCGATGTGGCTAGTGGTTGAATGCCAGCTTCCCATATACGAAGTTCAATCCTCTGCCCCCAGTACCTAAAAAAAAAAAAAAATTTTGTATTAGTGCATTGGCAGTCACAATTCTGGTAGATCAATCATGTACATACCTATTTTAAGCTTCACATATTCTTTAAAGCTGCCATTTTTTTCGTTAATATTTTGGTTAGAACCATTTGACTAATAGCAATAGAAACTCACACATAGAATTTATGCCAGTGATTAGTTAGTTGCTCACAAACCACTTTTCCTTTCTCCCCAGGTACACTGCTGGACCACATGTCACAGACACCTTCACAGATGGATGTAGTTGTGACTGGTGCTGGTCACCAGACTATGGTTGGAAGTGATCTAGTGAATGGCGAAGTCTAAGTATCTAGAGAGGATAGAGCCTCAGAATGGAAGGAGCCCCAGTTCTTTGTTTGCTGCTTGTAGGAAAGTTGCCTAGTAGAGCCACCCAACCTAGCTAACATAAGTGACAAATAAACTTTTATTACATCAAGGAACTGAATTCCGAAGTTCTTTGTTATAGCAGCTGGTCAGTCCCAACTAATATATCAGTCTGAGAAAACTGACTGTATTCAAAAGATAATCAGATTTGATTGAGCTGAAATGGGAAACCCAAAGCACTGGAAAGAGGTGTGAATGCTGCTTCTCTCTCTCTTTCTATCTCTCTCTCTCTCTTTCTTTCTCTCTTGACTGCATGTTCCCTTTCTCTAATCACCTGCAATGATGCCTCATGAACTCAGTGTTCTTTCACCCCTAATCTACCCCGTGGTTTCTCCTCATGTCCTTTCAGTAAGTGTCCCCTCTGTGACACTTTGTCTCACTGTTTCCCAGTCCAACATACTGAATGTAACAGTATCAAAAAAACTTCTCAAATTTCCACAGTTTGCACAATAGCTTCTGATACCAATAGCAAAGAATGAGTAACTCAATACAATTCACTGCTGACTCTAACTACCCCGAGTTAGGCCAGACTCCACAGGTTAAGGGCAATCCTCTGTAAGATTGTCCATCAGGCACCTGTCACAAGTTCAGGAGCTCAGGTCACTTGCAATGTGTCCAAAGGCTACAAATTCAGGGTTTCCCACCACCTCCCTAGGGTTTGATAATTTGCTAGAATGACTCACAGAACTCAGTGAAAGTGCTATACTTACAATTATAGTTTTAATCTAGTGAAGGAATACAAATAAATCAAAAGAAGAGGCACATAGGCTGAGGTCTGGTAGGGTCTTGAAGACAAGCTTCTCTGTCCTCTCCACATGAGGTCAGATTGTGTCGTTCCCTACACAGGAATATATTTTCTCAATCACAGAAACATATTTTGTCTTCAAATGTCCCAAGTTTACATGGGGTCTCATTACAGAGGCATGATTGATAGAATCAATGTCCTCATGGATTCAGTCTGCAGTGCCTCTCCCCTCCCAAAGACTGGGAAGTGATCTGATATGACCTGACTCAAAGTGCCGACCCCCTAATCACATGGTTGGTCTTTCTGGTGGGGCCAGCCCCCTCCCTAAGACTGCACGTGTGGTTGACTCCTTCCTGCCAGCTCATTAGCAAAGGGACCATCAGGAATGGTCCTGGGCCCACCATGAAGAATAAAAACACACCTATCACAGGAGATTCCAAAGACTCAGAGGATGCTTCCCTAGGAACTGAAGCAAAAGACCATCCAAGTTTTTCATTATACATCCATGAATAAGAGAACTTAGTTGAACACTTTGTCTTTTTATATCATAAATCACAGACCAGTCAATGTATTCAGATCCACTCTAATCAAGGCCATGGGAGAAAACGCAAGGAGAGAATAAAAAATGTTTCCTTGAGGACTGTCCCCTCAACAGGAACTTTGGAGGGGGGGTCATGGCACCTAGAGAGATCTATGATCAGGAAGGATTTGCAACTGATGTGTCTAGAATCATTAGGTTATCTTACCTCCTTCTTGAAAAGATTTTGTGTCTGTATATATACAATAAAGTTAATAGAAATAGAAAAACATAAATAGAAATCAGGCCATGAAAACAAGGAAGAAAATATACTAAACATTTGGTCAAAATATTTGTTTGAGCATTAAATTTAATTGTTCTTGAGCCTTTTAAATTCCAAGGCAAAAAGGGAAATGCAATTGCTATATTTATACACATTAACAAAATATCTGTGGGAATCTTGCTCCCCTTGACATCTGGGGGGATTGGGAGTTTCTCCCCATTCAAATACACTTGCACATGCACACACACAAGTTGCACAGCTCTCCCTGTGGTTTGCCTGCCTTCCGACAGTCATCTCTACTTCCCTGTGCTTGCTGTGCTCACTGTGCTGCACACATGTACCCAGATGTCAAACTCAGTGCTCCCTCAATTCCTCCTCATCATCCCAAAATTCCACTCACACAAACAGCATTTGGGCTGTAGCAGACTTTACTAAATGTGTGCTATGGGGAAAATGAGGAAATGGAAGACAGTTTACATCACTAATGAAAATAATACATTACTGTTTTAGTTTCACAGGCTACTTAAGCAAATACTGTGCAATAGGTTGGCTTAAACAATGGAAATTTATTTGCTTAGTTTTGAGGCTGGAAAAACATCCAAATCAAGGTATCATTAAAGCAATCCTTTCTCCACGAAGACTGTGGCACCCTTGATTCCTCTGTCACATGGCAAGGCACATGGCATCATCTCCTGGCCTCTCCCTTTTCTTCCATGTCCTGTTTCAGTTTCTTGCTTCCTGTGGCTTTCTTCTCTGTGCCTGAATGTCACTTTGCTTATGAAGGACACCAGGACAGGATTATAAGACCTATCCTGGTTGAAGTAGGCCACATCTTAATAGAAGTAACCATTAATGGAACTAACCATTAATGGAAGGTCTTTTTTGTTGGGTTCACACCCACCGGAATGGATTAAATTTAAGAACATGTTTTTCTGGGGGACATACAACTTCAAAGCACCACACTAAGTAAACATCTCAGTCCTAAAATATCCTTAGGCCACATCATCAAAATGCCTTTTCAGCCAGTCCCACCTTCTCGCCATCTTGTGAGCATCTTTCCCTCCTCTCTCCTCCCTATTCCTGCTCTCCCCACTAATTTATGAAACAGAAACAACAGATTCCACCCACACGATATCCAGCCCAAGGAGAACAGTTCCCTGTATGAACTCCACCACTGCCCATGTCTTAGCACCCACCCACATCCATTTCCATAGTGATCTGTTATTATAGCTACCAAAACATGGAAAGAATCCTGCTGACAATTGTTAAGATTTTTTGTTTACCTTGCTTCATGCAACTCTCCTTTTAGTCAAACTACAAATTTTCCTGGCACTACTCTCTCACACTGCTAGAGAACCATCTTGAAAAGTATAGTTCCAGAAACATCTTTACTGGAACACTTAGTCAAGAAAGTGTTCCATCTCATTCAATCCAATTACCATACAAACATGGGGCAGTTTGTGTTATGGCACTATCAAGTCAGAGTACTCAGACACCCTTGTAAGATGACAAAGGGCACTGCCCACATGGCTCTGAATGGTTCTAGACCATGTACTTGCCCATCTCCCACTATCCTCCTCCCTGCTCAAAGAGGGTTGCCCTTCAGACTGATCATGTCTTGGAAAACTTATCGAAGAAAACATACACCTGCTGTGATATTCTCCCACTTGGAGTAATCGTCAGTTAAGGAAGCCTGACAAGAAGGATACAAGTGGGCTATTTCTTTTGCCTCTTCCTCCTCGTAGGATATATACCTGACATGCTCTTTGGCTCAAAGGTTAGAAGAGATTTTTGTTCAAGAGAGGCATAAAGGTCAGAAGAACCTTTATGGTGTTGGACAGATCATCCACCTCAAGATGTTCTTAGCCTAAAACAGTGATTCTCAAAGTATGGTCCCTCAATTGGCAGCAGTCACAATTCCTGGGTCCTTGTTAGAAATGCAAATTCTCAGGCCCAACCCAAACCTACAGAACTGAGTACTGTTGGAGTAGGGGGCAACAATCTGTAGTTTAATAAGCTGCCCAGCTGATTCCGATGTGGCTAGTTTGAGAACCCCTGGTGTAGAAGATTCTAAATGAGCCATTCTAGCTCAACTTCCTAGGATATATATTTCCAAAACCAAAAGACCTGATTGGACTGTTCTTTTTTTTTAATGCAATTAGTTACCTAATGCAATTAGGCTTATACAATGCCTCTAAATGGGGCTAATTGGTTAGATATGGTAGGGTAGACATTACTTTAATATAATTGTTAAAGATTGGGAGGGGGTATGGATCAATCACTCCTTTCCTTAAAAATCCTAATCAATTTTGGAAAAGACACAAGGAATGAAAAAGAAACCAAAGATATGTGATTTTTGGTTTCGTTTTTGCTCATAAAGCTATTTTTGAGTGTGAAATTGGACCTAAGAATGTAACAGGTCTTTCTATTCTCCCTGCCATTTAGTTGAAGATAGTGAGCCCCCAGAGTGGAACCTGGGGCCTAGCAAGTGCGACCACAGGGTGGGTTTATTCCTGCCTAACATCCTTTGTGAAGACGTGGTCTATATATCGCCTTTGACAATCTGGTGCTTAAACTCCTGCAGTCAAGAGCCCTCCCTTTCATTTGGTCAAATTTGTATCCAGCTTCATTTGAACTCCTGTGACTATTTAATGAAGGCAGAAACCAACTACTCCCCAGATGCTTTGAAGCCTGAACACTCACTAAGGCAGTCATTGAATTGGCTCTTTTCTGACAGTTCCTCCCAAGCAAAAAAGACCTCGGACCCTGAGCCTGTAAGCCTTCTAGGAGCTGGAATAAGGATCCAGCCCAAGCATGAGGTTGAACTGGCCAGAGGACTGAGTGAGGAGGCAAGGGAAATCCTCAGGTGGGAAAAAGCAGACTCAAAACCTAAGCAGGCAGTCTGACCAGTGTCAGCTGGAAAGCCTTGGGACTCATGGAGGGCCTGGGAAACCGCATTTGAGATATTTAATAGAATTGAGAGTTCACAACTGAGGTGAAGCAGGCTAGTAAGATAGGGAATCAATAGCCAGATCTGGAACCTGGCAAGAAGTCCACGTGGACATCAATAGGCCCAAGATGGCTGCTGGAAGACCCACCCGCCCCAAGATTTTGCCACTCAAAAGAAGACTTCCTCTGGAAGCCAGGAGAAGCCCTGGATATCCCCAAGGACTTTATCATTGGGCCCTCCTGGGAGATTGACGGGAGAAACAAGCAATCAAAATGGTTAATAGCTGG
Organism: Dasypus novemcinctus; assembly: GCF_030445035.2. Classification (NCBI taxonomy): domain Eukaryota; kingdom Metazoa; phylum Chordata; class Mammalia; order Cingulata; family Dasypodidae; genus Dasypus; species Dasypus novemcinctus. The sequence continues at coordinate 60,227,428 of NC_080687.1, forward strand.
AACTCCTCCCCTGCCATGAGCAAAGGGGTGGGATAATTAACAGTTCAAAGGGCAGCGCCAAGTCTGAGTTCTCTCTCTTGCCTCTGAACCCTGACTCTGGCTGCCTTCTTCCCCACTTGGATCACTATGCAAGTAAACCTGGGGATTTATAATCTATAATGGGAAATTGTAGCCTGTAAATCAGCCTGCTTTATCACTTCTCAACCCTGTTGTCTCTACCTGGGACCCCTGATCTGTTATTTTCTCCCATTTCTTGTCCCTCTCTACCTGAATAAATTACTGGCCTAACTCACCTGATGAATTCTTAAAATTCATTTATGCAACATAGTCAAGAACCTAGACAAAATCTGGTAACAGATGGTTGGATGGGGAGTGGAGAATTGGGCCTATCAAGTAAGTAAAAAAAATAGTGTAATATCTGATTGATAACTCATATGATCTGACAGAGCCAAGGACTATAACAGTTCTGAAAACCAAAAAAAAAACAATCCTGAATACCAAATTTTTGTAAGAAGCAATGAGTAGGTCCCATTGTCCGTAAGGCACCAAACTAATGTGCAATGGTCACTGCAAAGCTGTTATGAATACTCAATTAAAAAAACCTTTAGCAAGCCCAAACTATGTGCCAGAAACCCACAGGAAGGGTCATCCTTTAGTTGGTTACTAGATGGGAATGGCAGACAGTACTTATTGAAAGGGTAAGGCCCTAGAAAGCAACACAGCTTGATAAGACAATTAACCAAAGGGCAGGGTAGTGAGAAACCAGGTCTGGAGAAATAGAAGGAAGGGGAGGCTGAGGCATCAGAAAAAGGAGGAAGGAGGCAAGCCTTGGAAAGCTTCCTTGAGGTACCAGAGGCTTAGGTTCTGCCAGGGATCAGAAGGAAACTATAGTGAGCACCCTCAGCTTTCTCTTCATCATTCCCCATCTTCTTTAATCTTTCTTCATAAATCTTATATTCTAATGACTTAATTATCATTTCACTCCCTTAGAGCTCTTAAAAACAGGTTATTTCCTGGTTATGGGTAGACAATTTGAATTTTAGTCCCCTACATTGGATACAATCCTTTGTTAAAAGGCTAACCAGGAGAAGTATTATGTCATACTTCCTAGGCCATACTCCATATTTATACCCCAAAGCCATGGTATCTGGGCAGAATTTTGAGAGGCCTGTCACCCCAAATAAGAAATAGCAAACTTGTGAATCCTTTTCTGCCATACTTAAACATTAGCCATCATGCTCTAACTTGGATTTGTACTAATTTTAGTAAAGTATGAAAAGAAAATCTGCTTCAGTTTTTGTGATTTCTGGAGTTGGCTGCACCCAAACAAAGTTGAGCAATCTCTTTCTCTGAAGGGAACGCCCATCTTTCTGGGAAGATTTAGGCACATTCCTTCCTAGAAGAGAAGGGAAGGACTGAGAGGTCTTTGGCAGAATTGTAACAAGTGTCTATGAAAATGACATTTCACAATGATGAGGTGGTGTGGCGTAATATTGAGACCTCTCAACTCTCAATCTAAAGCCAGTAATTTCGATCTCATGTTGCCCTGGTTTAATTATTTCATAGAATTTATTATTACCCGAAGTTATCTTTTTAAAAAAAGTATTGGTTCACTCATTAACTACGATACCACCATCCCTGTACACATGCACATTAAATGTGAGTACCTACTTTGAGTCCTTGTTCACTACTGCATGGTACAGCCCCAGCACATAGTAGTGACTTAATATTAAATGAATAAGAAATGATAAAGTAAAAGCAAAGGCATGCTATGAGAAGTGATCAGAACTAACTTGTGTTGGTCTTATGGGTATTTCCAAATAATGGGAGATCCAGGGCAAACAGAATATACCAGGTAAAGGGCACTGTTTTAGTTTCTAAAGGCTGCCAATGTAAAATACCAGAAATGACTTTTATAATGGAATTTATTAGATTGAAAACTTACACTTCTGAGGTCATAAGTGTTCAGATCAAAGCATCATCAAGAGATGCAGTCTCACCAATTTGCAGCTGTTGGCATCAGGCACATGGTGGAATCATCTAAAGAGGCTTTCTCTCCAAGCTCAGGTGTGGGAGATTCGGCACATGCCAGCTCTGCTCGTCTCTCCTGGATTCTCTGCAGCTTTTTTTGTGTGTCTCTGTAAGACTTTTATTCCTCCATTTATACAGGACTCCAGCAAGAGGGCCAAGATCCACTCTGGGTCACACCTCACTGAAGTAATCCAATCAAAGTGTCCCACACCTACAGGAATGGACCAACTCCAAGACTTATCTTTTCTCAGAGCCACAGAGAGCCTCAAACTGTCACAGCACTGAAAGGGACATAAAGCCAGGACTGAGTGGGAGAAGTGAAAGTTGTGGTAGAAAAGAAGATGAGGTGAAAGGAGACAAAGGGCTTCTGTGAGCCCCTGCTGTAAACAAACGTGACCTCAACAGGAATGCAACCAAGGGAACAATAGAGAAACAACTGCATCTTCCGTGGTACTCCAAGGGTATTCCTGTAGATATGAGCAAGCCTGGGGCCATTCATGCTGAACTTTCTAGCCAATTGGAATGTAATGTTGGAATGTTACAACTCCAATACTTCTCTCTACCTACCAATATTATGAGTATTAAAATAGATTACAGGGAAGTGGACTTGGCCCAGTGGTTAGGGCGTCCGTCTACCACACGGGAGGTCCATGGTTCAAACCCCGGGCCTCCTTGACCCGTGTGGAGCTGGCCCATGTGCAGAGCTGATGCGCGCAAGGAGTGCCATGCCACACAGGGGTGTCCCCTGCGTAGGGAGCCCCACGCGCAAGGAGTGTGCCCCTTGAGGAGAGCCGCCCAGCGCGAAAGAAAGTGTAGCCTGCCCAGGAATGGTGCTGCTCACACGGAGAGCTGACACAACAAGATGACGCAAAAAAAGAAACACAGATTCCCGTACCGCTGACAACAACAGAAGCAGACAAAAGAAGACGCTGCAAATAGACACAGAGAACAGACAACCGGGGCGGGGAGAAATAAATAAAGAAAGAAATCTTTTTTAAAAAATAAAATAAAATAAAACAAAATGGATTACAGTGTATAATGTCCTTATCACCCTGATACATGTAGAATAAGTCGTGGCCTCAGATCCTTTTATCCATTCTTTCCCAAGCATCTTCTGCACTTTCTTTTCTCCTCATCATTCCCATCAGCATTCAGACAAGCTTTCATTTGCTCCTATCTTCTAAATAATTTCCTTTTCTTTGCATCATCCTTACTTACCTCCCTACTCCTCTCCTCCCCTTCACAACCAAGCCTCTCAAAAAGAATTTTTGAATACACTTCCTCAATGCCTTATCCCTTACCCCTTTCCACTAATAAGCTAACCAGGATCCAGTTACCGAAATTGCTCTTGTTAAAGCCACCAGTCGCCTCCCTCTTATCAAAGCCAAGGAATACAGACAGGCGCTTATTTCTTTCCTCTTAGTTGAGTAAACTACTTAGTTGAGTAAACCCTTCTTGAAACTCTTTGTCCTGGCTTTTTTGACCCCACACTCACCAAATTCTTCTCTTATCAATCTGGCCACTCCTTCTCAGTTCCCTATATAGGCTCTTCCTCATCTATATGATTTTTAAATGTTAAGATTCCTCAAGACTCAGCCTCTGATCTTCTCCTCTACCTTCATTCTTCAAGTAATCTCATCTGTTCCTATGCTTTAAATCGATCTAGATGACAATTCCCAAATTTGTTGCCTACAAATTTTGTCTCAGCACTAGAACTGTATTTTGAAATGTCCATTTGATGTGTCCTCTTCAATACCCCACAAATATCACAATTTAACATATCCAAAACAGAACTTGTGCTCCCCTCATCCCACCCCAAACCAACAACATGTTCCTCTTCCAGTCTTTTTCATCATGGTAAATGTTACCTTTTCACCCAGAAAACAGGAAGCCTCAACTGCCATGACCAATCAATTACCAAGCCCTATCAATTTTCTCTCCAAATTATATTTTGAATCTTTTCATTTTATCTTCCTTTCCATTACCCTGTTCTAAGCCTCCAACATCTCTCATCTGAAATGGTTTCTCTTGTTAAAGTTTTGCCCCACTCCAATTCATTCTTCATATAGTTCCTGGAATAATTATTTAAAAATTAAATTTGACACCACTCCCCAGAAATAGGAAAAAAAAATGTACCTTTTCATTGGGCCACCACACTTTGCATAACCTAGCCTCTATCTACTTCTAAAAATCTCATCTCATGTGCCAAGTACGTGGTCCTTGTCTGCCCTTAGATTTGCTAGATCTTTCCTACCCCAGCAATTTTGCACAACCTATTTCCTCAACATGGAATTCTTCCCAATCCTTTTACCTGCCCTCTCTAGTAACTCTTCAGATATCCTTTCAAATTTCATTTCCCTTACTCAGCAATCTATATTTTTTTCCTGAACTTTGTTCTTTTTCTCATACTATTTAACCCAATTTGTAATTATATGTCTGTACTTTTGATTATTTAATATGTCTTCCTAACTAGACAACAGAAACTATAAATGTTTTCCTCACGATTGTATGTATAGCTCCAAACACAGTGCTTGGCACATAATATGCATTCAGTGAGACTTTGCCTAAACAAAGATTATTACTACTTAGTAGTAATTGCAGTAGATATCACACATTTTCTCTTTAAAAGGAAATCTATTCTCTCAGAAAAGAAACTTCACATTTTTCAGTGATATTACTACTACCTTCCTGCAAGTCAAATGTTATTACACTAGATGAAATATACTATCCGTTTAACCCACCTTCCCTGCCAACCAGGCTTATATGGAATTTCTTCATAAACACACAGTAGAGCAACTTTTAGTATTCCTGTAATACAGACATTATAATAAAACATCTCCTGTTGTTACTAAATTTGTGCCACTGAAAATGACAACCACTTGCCAAAGTCATCAAGGTAGGAATAGAAACAGAGAAAGAATCCTTGTCTGAAATTAAATTTTTTCAGAAAATTGAATGATTTGACTAACAATGGATACATGTAAACTACAGAATCACAAGAATACAAGTACCAGGTAGATTCTAGAATGAATCTAGGTCTATCTTATACCCAATATAGGGAGATTTATTATTAAGACTTCATCTTAGTAGAGTCCCTTGAAGTACATATTCCCAAAAATGATGTCCTTAAAGGTGTGATAGGGAAAGCACCTTAGAGATCATCTTAGATCAATTCTTCAAGAAGCAGAACATTCCCATTACGGCACATAGCCAGCTGCCTGAAATCGTTTTGGAATAAAGAGGGAGATTAATTAGTAACATACTATGTCTTCCTGAAACAAAGATTCTAATATAATTTTACAGTTTTCAAAGATGCTCACTAAGAAGTTGTGATTTCATATTGTCAGATTGCAGAGATTGGCTTTCATGAATCTGTTTCCTTGAAGTAATTCAAATTTTTCAACTCTGGGCCTGCTGTTAAAGTGGTTGTGTTTATCAAAGGCCAGATCTTGCCTGACTGAATCCTTCCTGAAAGGGAAATATTCATCAGGCAGCAAAGCTCTACATTCTTCAGTAATAAACACAATTACCTTCTCGAAAGTTTAGTGCTGTTTCATTAGGTGAAAATATACGGCCCTATTCACACCCACCATTCCTCCCAATCACTGCCTTAAATGTTGCTTTTACAAGTGATTTCATCACAGATGCATGGAGGAGTACCTTTTATATTTCATACTATAAAGAGATGGTAATAAAACATACTGCTGTTGCTATTAAATGTGTGCCACTGAAAGACGACAAATTTGTCACCTGTTTTAAAATACTATGCTCAGCCTCTCAATGTGACATAAAAAGTAAGGCGAATGAACAAAATGTTATGATAAATCAGTGATTTTGGACTTATAATGTATAAATATGTAATTTGTGAAAGAACTACAAAAAGGTGATGGGATGGAGAGAGGAACATAGTTTGCATAAACTATTGAAATTAAGTTGGTACTAAAGCAAACGAGATGGTTATAGACTTAGGATGTTAAATTTAAGCCCTACCGTAACTACAAAGAAAATACTGGGGAATATGCCAGCTCATAGTGACAGAAATTAGAGTAGTTTGCCAGCAGCAGGGACAGGGGAATGAGAGCTAATTCATAATAGGAGTAGGGTTTCTACTTGAGGATACACGAAAGGTTTTTGTTTGTTTGTTTTCATTTTTTAAAAAATATTTTTATTTTTAAAAATTATTTGGATTATATAAATGTTACATAAAAAATATAGGGGAGGGAAGCGGCTGTGGCTCAATCAGTTGGGCTCCCATCTACCATATGGGAGGCCCTGGGTTTGCGTCCAGGACCTCCTTGTGAAGGCAGGCTCACCGGCATGCCGTAGAGAGCCACCAGCCAGGATGCTGCAGAGTGCCACCCAGTCCCCAAGTGCCGCAGAGAGCCAAGTCAGCAAGGTGACACGACAAAAAGGGAGACAAGCAACAACGCAGAAAAGCACCCAGCAAACGGACACAGAGAGAGCCGACAGCAAAACAAGCCACAAGCGGGGAGGGGGATAAATAAAAATAAAATACAGACACAGGAGAATGCACAGCGAATGGATACAGAGAGCAGACAGCACACAAAAAAGTCACAAGGGGGGAGATAAAAAAAATATATAGGGGATTCCCATATGCCCCACTCCCTACCCCTCCCATACTTTCACCACACTAACAACATCCTTCATTAGTCTGGTACATTTGTTACAATTGATGGACACATATTGGAGCAATGCCACTAAGAGTGGATTTAGTTTACATTATAGTCTAATCTCTCTCCCGCACAATTTTGTAAATTATGACAAAATATATAATGGCCTGTATCCATCATTGCAGGTGATGAGGGTATACCATCCATTCAGAATGTTCCCTTGGAATCATCCATAACCTCTTCCATAGAGAAGCTATCATATTGTTTCCCAAAAGGTCACCCCCTCCTCCACTCGTGCATTCTCTTCATAATGTTGTTACAGTTATTCAGCAATGCATAGTTCAAAGGAACAACCAAGAAAACTAAGCATATACGCCAGTTAAGCCTGGAGATTCAATTTCCCATTTATGAATTAGATGAAAAATGTTTTTTTCCCCCTAAGACTGTGTCTAGTGCAGCCAGCTGGCTTCTGTTTTCTAAGCCAGTTGCAGCATGTTCTCTTGTATTTGCATCTGAGTAGTCTATTTGGCAACATTTCCTAAATATCCACCCTAAAGGGAAACAAAGAGAAGACACAGCCATTTCCATGGATGAATATACATTCTAGTCAGTACCCTGAGCACTTATCAAGCAGCAGAAACTTTATAAACATTTATATTACATCACTAAAATAAATCTGTCAAGTAAATACTATCTCTGTTTTACAGATTAAAAGGAGAAATTGAGCATCTTGCAAGACCCAAACTCCAATCTCACTACTGCTGATGCAGAAACACATAAAAGGTAATATTTTCATGAATTTACTGTAGTAAAATAGCTTATTATACATATTATATATATATTATATACATGATATTATGTAGTATAATATAGGTGCTGAAAGGATGCAGAGACAAGCAGAGGTGGGAGTCAAGTAAAGACAGGTAGACATAAAACCAAAGCTTACTGAAGCGGGTAAGTTGCCCTAGATTCTTTTTAAAAATCAAAAACATACAAATCTATACAACTCTTGCACTAATTACACTTAACACAATGTGTCTTAATTAACATCCATTTGTGCTGTCCAACATGCCCATTTTCTTTATATAATGGATAATATTATACCCTAAATTTCTTGACACAATCGATACTAGAGCTCCAAGTTAATTAAAGATTTTCAAGGAAACCTTGATGTCTAAGGGGGGTTCTAAATTAACAAGGAATTAATGCGATATGGCCAAAAGAGTTTGTAGGACTCAGCTACTGCAAAACATGAAGTTCTCCTTATATGTTATGGCTACTAACACTTCTAACCTCCTGCCATTCAGACTTTATGGACTGACCATAATAAATCACTGATTAAATTTTCACTCCAGGGCTGCCTTACTGAGAGTGGACCCAGACAAAACAAAGAGGAGCTTGAACAATAATCTGGTAAATAAAAAAACTAATCTAGAAAATATAAGCCAAAGCCACTTCCTCATAAGTGGGAATTTAGATTGACTCAGCTGCCCTCTTCATGTCAGCTGTATTCTTTAATATTTTGAATTCTTCAAAATATTAAAGGCCCAAATATGGGGCCTTACCTTAGAAATACATTTCTGAAATTTAAAAAAAGATCAATTTAATAAATAATGGAAGCTATTTTTAAAAGCAAATTTTGTTTGTTGCCTGAAAATTACAGCAACAATAACAAAAACCTTTCTAGGATAAAATTTTTGGAATCTTTGACTCAGCTTATACAAGCAATATTGCATTACCAAAATTTCAAAACAAGCCATCTCTCTCCAATGTGAATGGTATTACATGTTACTGGGTGCATGTCATTCAGAGGTTCGTATAGTAAACAAACCAAAGACCTGGTGTTGCTGGTTCATCACTCTATCTGCTTCCCTCTGTATTTCACCACAGGGCTTCAGCAGAACTCTCAGCCACAGCACTGCATTCCACTGACTCTTCAGGTCATCAAAAATAAAATAGAATGGTTGATCTAAATTATCTTTAAAGTTCTTTTCCGTACTTGCTGGGTAATTTCCCACATGGGTTTGACAAAAAGGGCTTTAGCTTTCAAAAATAACAAATTCAAGCAAGTGAAAAGGCATTAGGGTTGGTTATTTTGGTATCATGTGGATACAATTTTAAAGACTGAATAGTCATCTACAAAAGATTGTTGAATTTTATGGTACACCAACAACCACCAAGCATGCTTCTAAGTGGGATAAAAAGTGGTTTAGTTAAGGTTGGTAAGTGGATGCAGATCTTATGACCCAAGAAAATGGTTCTCAATTGTCTTCCTTCCAAGCCCTGCAGAGTTGCTCCCACCCTGCCTCCGGCCCTATTATGAGTGTGTTGAACATGACCCCAACCAAACCACAACCGCAAAAATTTATTGTTCTTGAGGTGAGGAAATGCCAAACTTTATTGATCTAACAACGTTTTTCCCAACTTAAATAAATGGAAGAATATTATGTGTTCATGGATTAAAATTCTATATATCATTGAGAGGTTAGTCTTACCTAAATCAATTTATGGATTTAATGCTATCCTAATAACAATGCCAATAACCTTTTTTGCTGAAATGGAAAAACCAATTATCAAATCTGTATGGAAAGGTAAGGGGTCCCAAACAGCTAAAACCATGTTGAAAAAGAAGAATGAAGTTGGAGGACTCACACTTCCTGATCTTAAAACTTATTACAAATCTATAGTAATTAAAATGCATTGTAGTGACACAAGGACAGATATATAGACCAACGGAATCAAATTGCAAGGTGTTGGTGGAGTGATATTTGGGAATCCTGTATTTTATGCATGATTGTTCTGTAAACCCATAACTTCTCTAATAAAGAGGACGGTGAAAAGATTTTTCAAATCTGTGATCTAAGTCAACTCAGATTGGGTAAATAAAAGAGGAAGTGACCATAAGGTCTTATCACAAATCTAGTCATATCTTTTGCTGAAAGACTATACTAAAATTCCTTGAATCAGCTCCATCAAAGGAGATCATGGTTATGATGTATGTTTAAAAAAGAAATTGTTTACTTAAAATGCCATGTCCTGTCAATCACTTAAGAATCACATTTAGACTTTCCCAATGTTTGAATCTTTATGTAATTATCTCGTACAATTATAGATAATTGTGTATGTATCTCTGAAATTTAATCACATTTTTTGCTGTAATTAGTTGTTGTGGACCTGCCCTTCATTCCCAATCATTAAGAACAAGAACTACCTTGTTGTTTTTTACCTCTACAGATTTATGTTCTCTATACACTTCCCAGGGGTATAGACATTCAATGATGTCTTAAAATAAAATATCCCAACAATCAAAAAAACGTATTTTAATTGCTTTTACTTCTTATTTAGTCTCTGAAATACCTGTTTTAATGTTCTATACATTGTTTCCTATTCATTAATACCACCAAATTGCTTAAGATGACATCAAGAAGAAATACATAAGCAAAGTTAAATTTTATTTCAACATGTATTATAACCGTCTGCCTCTTCTACTCCAAATATGAAGTTATACGTTTGACATTTACCTCTAGTTTTCAATGAAATATCTTTGCTGGAACTTTTAGAGGCTAAATAGTCATCTACTAATAAGATTTGTATCACCATGATTTAATTTTCTAGCATGAGTCTTGCTCCTACAGTTTGCAAATCTCTTTTCTTTTCATGCCCTCTTTCTCCTACTAAACTGTGCATTCCTCAAGGACAAAATTAACATTTGATCTTAAGAACACCCAGGGACTGGTGCATTAAATATTTGTTGATGATTTGCTATATCTTATAAACCTTCTGGTCTAAAATTCATTTCAATGTAACAGTGGTAATTACATTATCTTAATGATCAAAGCTCAAACCTTCTATTCCACAGAGAATATATAAGTCTTTCCTCTACTTTCCCTAATAAAAAAGATAAAGAAGTATAAAAACATGAGGACAAAAGTCAGAAAACTTTACAGCACACAAAATAGACTTCATACACCGTTACTAAAAACATCCGATCGTATGAAACTGGTAGTAAAAGTACCAAGCTATAGGGTGATATTTTCCAGAAGCATGCTCATATTCAGACACTAAAATGTGTATTGTCTGCTCACATGTACACATAAAGAATTAACTCTGGTCTACAATGTGAGATACTCTTCCACAAAATTATTTCATAAGTGACTATTCTACTGGATTTAAGGCTGACAAGATCAGCCAAGAGTTTGGGCCAGCATTTGGAGACAGAGTTAGAATCTGGGTTAAATGTAGCTACAATTCAACCAGAAAGCAATAAAGAACCTTATTTTTTAAGAGTCCATCTTGTCTGTGATAAGCAAATAATGGCTTCTCAAATATGACCACACCGTAGGCCCTGGAACCAATGAATATATGATGTCACATAGCAAAAGAGACTTTAAAAAAATATAATTCAGTTAGGGATTTTGAGATGGGGAGATAATCCTGGATTATCTCCATTATATTCATACGAGTTCTTATAAGTGAAAGAGGGATGCAGAATTGTCATGGTCAGAGAAGGAGATGGGACAACAGAAACACAGTCACAGTGATACGATGTGAGAAAGACTTCAAAACCATTGCTGGTTTTGAAGATGGAATGGAGCCACAAGCCAAGGAATGGGCATGGCCTCTAGAAGCTGGAAAAGGCAAGGAAACAGGTTTCCCTCTAGAGCTACAGAAGGAAAGCAACCCTGCCAACACTTTGATTTTAGCCCAGTGAGACCCTTTCAGACTTCTGATCTTCAGAACTGTAAGATAATAAATTTGTGTTATTTGAGGTCACTAAGTTTGTGATAATTTGTTACAGCAGCAGTAAGAAACTAATACAAGGACACTAAGCCCTCAAAGATCTGGTCCAAATACAGTTCCTCTAGCTATAGTGCTAATCACATTGGAAGTCAATGTCGGAAGAAGGAAAGAAGGAAGGGAGAAAAAGAGGAAGGGAGAAAGGAAGGAAAGAAAAGAAGGTGTGGGACATTTAATTTAGCAAACACTAGGCTTCTCAAAAGGTAAGGCTTATGGGATTTTTTAGAAATGGGCTACTGAGAGGAGAAATGTTATAAAGCCTAGTAAGTAATTCAAATTTTAAAGATAAAACAGGTTTTTAATTTTTTTTTTTAAGATTTATTTATATTTTTTTAATTCCCCTCCCCTCCCCCGGTTGTCTGTTTTCTGTGTCTTAGTTTCCTGCGTCTTGTTTCTTTGTCCGCTTCTGTTGTCGTCAGCGGCATGGGAAGTGTGGGCGGTGCCATTCCTGGGCAGGCTGCACTTTCTTTCGCGCTGGGCGGCTCTCCTTATGGGGTGCACTCCTTGCGCGTGGGGCTCCCCTACGCGGGGGACACCCCTGTGTAGCATGGCACTCCTTGCGCGCATCAGCGCTGCGCATGGCCAGCTCCACACGGGTCAAGGAGGCCCGGGGTTTGAATCGCGTACCTCCCATGTGGTAGAAGAACGCCCTAACCACTGGGCCAAAGTCCGTTTCCCTCAATGAGGAATAAGAAGAAAAAAGGGTGCAGATAAATGGCCTTGTTCTTTAGATCTAAGCATTTCAAATGGTGAACAGAGATATCTTTAGGGGCATGTATCAACTTTTATTCATTTATCTATACTCATGACCCAGGATAGTACCAAACATAAAATAGGTACTTAATAAATATTTGCTGAATGAATGAACATGATAGAAAGGTAAAGCAGTACAAAATAAGAGGTCATTCATTTATTCATTCATTCAACAATTATTTATTAAGAGGCTGGGTCTTAATCAAGATTACTGGAGGCCTTATAAAGAGAAAGAAATGGGAATTCCATGCCTGTGCCTCCATGGCTCCCACCACTCCCAAGTGGTTGATATAAATTAAGAAAATCCAGGCAATATAATGAGATTAGGTGTTTCAAATACAAAGAGAAAATGGAAAGCACTTCAAATAATGAAGGAAATGTAATTGAATTTTAATGAACATCATGGATGGAAATAACTGCACTAGAGAACATAATCTCACATACCACCAACAGGGCAGGAATTCTCTTACATTCACTGGATATCCCCAGTGCCCAAAGCAGTGCTGTGGAGAGCATACGTGCAATAAATATTAATGAATGAATGACTGATGTTCAGGGACTGAGTCAAAGTCTTCTATCAGGGACAGACCTGTTTTCTGGTTTAATAATATCATTCTGGAGACACAGAAGGTCTAACCCACAACTGGTTTTAATAATGATGGGGGAGGCAAGCAGAGATAAGGATTTGTCCTTTGTCCAACAGTTCACTCATCATTTCTTTAGTTTACCCACCTTCATGCTGGTAATACTCACTCTACAATGCTCAGACCTGGGAAGGTCAGACCCTCCCTGACTGAGGCAAACTCAAGCAGAGTGTTGCAACATCATACAGATTTAGAAGGAGAAAGGGGAACTGTTACTTGTAGTATCTCGTGACTTTGGCTGGATTAAAGTTTTTTTAAGTGTACTTTTTTTATTTCGAGGTAACAGGAGCTCGTATGTGGGAAGCCAGAGCTCAACCACTGAGCCATGTCGGCTTCCCTGAGTTGGTTTTCTCATTTGTTTTGCTTGTTTTTGTTTTTGTTTTTTCTTTGTTTGTTTTCTTCAGGAGGCACCAGGAACCAAATCTGGGACCTCCCATGTGGGAAGCAGGTGCTCAGTCACTTAAGCCACATCCACTCCCTAAGGGAACTTTATGAAATAGACAAAGCATTTTTGGCAACCTCTCATGTCTCTTCTAGCTTCCTGCCCTGTAGGACTGCACCCTCTTCCCTTGCCCAGCTCTGGTCTCTCCCTCCCATATGTGTCCTTTATAAAATCATACCACAAGGCTTCCTCCTCCCCCTCCAAAGGCCTCCATTAGTTCCAAGCTGACTAGAAAACGCCCTGATCAACAACTCCACCCTCAATGGAGCTTTAATCCTTGGCAGTCTAAGGGGTACCTCCTGAGGAATCCTGCCCTTTAACAGTGGGCTTATGGAGACCTCTCCATGGCCTCAAGAAATTCATCTCAGCACACAGAATTCTCTCCAAAAGGCTTCTCAAGCCCAGAAGTCTTTCTGTGCGTTTGATAATGGCCATGCGTGTGAAGTCCTGTCCCTGTGAATGTAATTCTGCACAAGTCAGCAAACAGCATAATAGCATGCAGAGGTGAAATTCTGTACTATAAAATTCTCTCTATTGGCTTGCAAATGAGGAGGAAGAGTGAAACTATATTAGTCACATCCTGCTCTGGTGTTTTTTCTGTATATCAGGTGCAATTTTGGAAGACTGGGTGAACATTCCAATGGTGCATCGTACCTCTGTGAAGTTAATGTTCTCCTGCTACCAAGGATGCTCTTTCGTCATTGGAAAGCAGTCTAAGAGAATTTCACTATATGATGAACAACTCTGCCAAGAGTGTGTTTTCAGTTTCCTTTAGACACTTCAGTATATCTCTATACCACCAAATTCCTGAGTAGATTACATACGGTTTTTTTAAGTGATATTATTTTCCAAAAGATACAGTCCAAACACATGTGATATGTGATCTAAGATATAACAGTTAATAGAAAGTTCACTTTTGAAAATAATCCCGTAATATAAACAGCATTCTCTTCCTTATAGCCATTAGTGTAGAAATGGCTTGAGATTGACTCTCCAAGTCCTGGGAAAAGGAACTCTAGTGGGTAGGGTGCTTAAGTGGATGGTTTGTCAGTATGTCTGAAGTGCTGAATATGGTGGCCATTTTTATGACCACAAGCATTAGAGAGACTTTTAAAATCATAACTGGGGAAAGATAAAAACAGAGACTCTAATCACACTGGCTATTGCCTGTCACTTTAGAGCTATTCTTTTCTTGGTTGCCACTAGCAACATGAGAATTACGCTGAAGAAATTTTAATCAAATAAATACTGCTCATTACTTCACTGATCATATACTCTGTCGCACTGGAGATTAGGCAAGTTCAGCAGAAATCATTAATCTGAAATATTAATTTTTGTATGGAACTTTGAAAAATCTTAAATCAACAATTATTAGTCATAAAAATTGAGTTATTGGAGCAATGAATAACTTCCATGGACCTCTTGAGCATCTTTCTACTCTGCAGCATGTGGAACAGTGATATTTGCTTCTTTAGCCCTCAGACAAAGACTGTTTTAGTCTACTAGGCTGCCAAAATGCAATATCTCAGAAATAAGTTGGCTTTTATAATGGAAATTTATTAGGATAAAAACTTAACATTTCTGAGGCTGTGAAAATGTCAAAATAAAGGCATCATCAGAGAATCTGTCTCACCAAAGTCCAGCTGCTGGTGATCCTGGACTCCTGCAATGTTGCAAGGCAAAATGGTGGCCAGTCTCTGCCTTCTGCTCCAGGTTCAGTTTCTCCCAGAGTTCAAATGAGGGCAGTCAGGCACGCAGCAGGGTCTGCTCGTCTCTCCCCTCTCTTCTGGGCCTCAGCTCTTTCAGCTTCAAGCTGAAGTAGCCTCCGAGTTACATTCCAGCTTCTGGGGTGTTACATTCCAGCTTCTGGGGTGTTACATTCCAGCTTCTGGGTGTTACCCTCTCTCTGCTGTGTGTCTGACACTTTTGTCCTCCATTTATAAAACACTCCAGTAAAAAGATTAACACCCACCCTGAATCCCACAATCTAATCAAAGGCCCTTAAGTAATCTAATCAAAAGATTCTTTATCTGAATCTAACCAAAAAATGGTCCCAAATACAATAGGATTATACACACAGGAATGGGTTAGCTTAAGAACATAATTTTCTGGGGTCCACAAAAGACTCAAACCAGCACAAAGGCAGAGATGAAATTAAATATCCAATATTTGAACCACAAATTAATCCAAGCTCTAGCATTGTTAATTTTAATCCCGGGGGGTGGGGGGGGGGGGAAGGGTTGATCATATGAACACAATGAAAATAGAAGTTGTCTTGGAAAAACACCTTAATAAAAAAATTATAATAGCAAGATAATGCTAATAACTGAAGTTGTTCTTTTTGAGGCACTGTGATAGGTGTTTACCTATCTTAACTCATTTAATCTTCATATGCCTGCAGATAGGATTTTCTTGTCTCTTTTACAGGAGGAAACAGAAACTCCAGGCTAATAATTTGCCTGAGGTCAGATGGTCTATGAGAGGCAAAGGAGAGTGAGACCTGGTTTTAAGCAACTTCAGAGATCTTGCTCTTTGCACTCTGCCACACTGACTCTATGAACATACAGAGAGCTACTAGTCAATCACAGTACCTGGTTTGCACTACAAAGTCATGGAGGGAAGAGAACGGAGGACCTACTATGTGCTGTGCACATTGCATAACCTCCTGTAGAGCACACTATAACCTTGTGAAGTCGATATTAAAAATAGTGATGTTCAAACCCATTAAGAGACCTAATCAAGGTGACAGAAGTAGTAGGTGGCACAGATGGTATTTGAAACCAAGCCTGTCTGACTCAAACACTTCCTTCTGCTCTCCCATCCTACCTCCTACAAAGCAGAGCCTTTAGATAATGCTGGTATTGGCAAATGGAACACAGATCATCTTAGATGAGACTTTTTTATTGAACATAGCTGTGTTTAAGAGGATAACATTTGACCTATGGCATAGTCAAATCTGTATACATCCCAAGTTGTTGTACGACAAAGTTCTCCTATATTCTCTAGTTATCAGAGACCAAAAATCTCCTTTACAATATATCTTTTTCTTTATTCTACTTGCTGGAAAAAAAGAAAAGTAAAAACACATGGGAGCAAAAGAATGTTACAGACAAATGGCATAAGAATAAAATGCAACTGATTATGTGTACCCTATCTTAACCTGTTTTGTCTTATGTCAAAAAAAAAAAAAGCTAAACCAAAGATCCAAACTCAAACGGAAACACCATAAATTCACTGTCATTTTTCTATAGACCATATTTTAACCTACATTCTATAACACGCATGGCATTTGCAAATTTCAACAGCACATTCAAGAACAGGTGATCCTCTTTTAAGCAGTATTCTCCTCAAGGCACATTTTCTCCAAGTCCCAAGGAGAAGAAATCACAGTTTAGTGGATAACTCTCAGACTTGAAATCTAATGGAGTATGCTCTGCAGGGTTTAGGAAATGTTTTCCTTCCAATTTCTCCCAATGGCAATGGGAATGTTTATTTTATTACTGTCTTGTATATTGGAAGCAGATAACTGGTTTTGTAGGTTTCACAGATCCATAGCTGGAGGGGAATTTTTCAGAACAGTCTGCATGCCTATAACTGATTTTGATGAGATTTTGTACTTAGCATTGTTACTGAAATGATTTCAGGTTTTTGAAATATTGTGATGGAATGAATGTATTTTGTAATACATGCATATGGAAAGAACATGTATTTTGGAAGTCCAGAGGGTGAAATATGCTGGTTTGAGTCTTTTGTGGGCCCCAGAAAATCTTGTTCTTAAAGTAAACCCATTTCTGTTCCTGTAAACCCATTTTAGGTGGGACTTTTTTATTAGATTCAGTTAAGGGAGCTTTTAATTTGATCATTTTTATTAGACCACTTCAGTTAAGGATCTTTGATTAGATTTCAGGACCAATGGTGGGTCTTAATCCTCTTACTGGAATCCTTTATAAATGGGAGAAACATGCAGAGACAAACAGAAAGACAGCTGCAGAGACAGACCAAAGGAACCCAGCAGCTCAGAGATAAAACTGGGAGAGCTAACACCACGAGAGCAGGAAGCTGAAAGCAATGCAGCCTGGAGGAGAAGACAGAGAATGGCACAGCTGCCATTTTGCCCTGCCATTTGACAGGAATCCAGGATCGCTGGCAGCTGACCTTCAGGGAGAGAGCTATGCTGGATGCCTTGATTTGTACATTTTTTCCGAGCTTTGGAACTGTTCGTTTTTAACTTAATCAATTCCTATAATAAAAGCCAACCCATTTCTGGTATATTGCCCCCAGCAGCTTTTCACAAACTAAAACATCCTTATTACTTTTTTGATCCATGGATTAGTTAGAGGTCTGTTGTTCAATTGGGGTTTTCCTAGATATGTCAGTGTTATGGATTCTGTGGTGGCTTGGAGTTATGTGCCCCAGAAAAACATGTTCTTAATCTTAATCCATTCCTGTGGGTGTGAACCTATTGTAAATAAGGCCTTTTGATAAGGTTCCTTTTATTAAGGTGTAGCCCACCTGAACCAGAATATGTCTTAATCCTATTACTAGAAGCCTTATAGAGAAGGCCATAGAGAGAAAGAGCCCCTGGAAATAAACAAGAAGCTGTAAGTCAGTGGAACCTGGAAGAGAAAGAGACTGCCTCGTGAATGGAAAAGATAATGAGCCCCAAAGATTGCTGGCAAGCCAGAAGACACTGACTCTAGGAGGAAGCAAACCTTCTAGCCTCTGAAATATTGAGCCAATAAATTCCTGTTGTTCAAGCCAACCTATTATATGGTATTTGTTTTAGCAGCTAGGAAACAAAAACAGATTCCTAATATAATTCTGTTGTGGTTAGAAAATAGAAAACATATTCTTGTTAGGGAAGTCACAAACATTTAAGCAGCCATCACCCTGACCTCATCTACACCCACCTCCTTTTCTGGGGAAATCCCGAACACACACTAAGCAGCCATCCTACAGCCTTCTGCTACCCTACCTTATTTTCTATCCTGTGCCATTCCACAACCTGGGGGAGAGCTTAAGTCTAATGAAAAGGCCCAGCCAGACTTTAACCCCCAAATCTGGGAACAGGCAACCCCAGGTGCTTTTTCTTCTCAGTGAAAGGAATTTCTCCATGGCAGGACCCCCTTCCTTCGAGGGAGATAAAAACCACACACAAACTGTATAGATTGGTCTCTCTTCTCCAGCACAAAGCGGGACATGAGGAGTTGCCATTTATCAACCCCAACCAGGCACAGTTTTCTGCAGACCCAGGAGACAGCCATGGTGGGATTTCTTTTCTTCCCCTGCTCTTTTGGACTCTTTGTGCCATGTAAGTAACAAAGAGATTATTTGCCCTTTTGGGGTTTTTTACACTGTGCAAGTAGTAAAGAGATTTGCTGAAAGTTTCTGTTTCACTTTGAATCTGTGTTTCCATGAGGTACATGGATCTTGCTTCACAATTATGGATGATTTTAATCCTTTCAAATTTATTGAGGTTTGTTTTTAGCCAAACATGTAGCCTACCTTAGTGAAAATACCATGCACATTTTTAAAGTTGTTGGGTATAGTGATCTATAGGTTATGATGGCTGATAGTGATGTTCAGATCCTCTATGTCCTCATCAATTCTTCTGTCTGGCTGCTCCATCAATTAGCGAGAGAGGGGTGTTAAAATCTCCAATTACGACTGTGGAATTGTCTATATTTCTCCCTTCAAGTCTTCCAGTTTTGCTTCCTGTGTTTAGAGCCTCAGTTATTAGGGGTATAAATATTTATAATTATAATGGTTTCCTGACATATTGATCTATTTATCATTTTGAAATATTCCTATTTATCTCTTATAATTGGATAGCTCTCAGTGAAGCTCCTCTGCAGTTAGGTGGACACAAGGTTAGTTTTACTGTTGTTTTATAGGTTCTTCTTTTGGCTTTCGGCACAACAAAGCAGATCCACAAACATTTGTTGGGTGTCTTTATGTGATAACTGAAGTATATGGGTAAGAGAATGAGGAACTTCATCATTCAGGCTTCTCTGTATTTCTTTTTACCTCTTTTGACTCACTTACCCTTTAGAAAGTCTCCAGATGTATCTGGCGTAAGACCTAGAATTGGCTCTGTCTCCTAAAAAAATATATGTGGGTCTTAAACTTCTGGTGTCTCAGATTCTGCACCTGTAAATTCTCTCCTCAACCAAATTTAAGCATCTTCGCCATCAAGAAAATTGTTTTTCCACCTCAGTCATTCAAGTTGTGATTTAAATCATTAGAATTCCTTTTACAATAGAGGCCAGTCTCTTCTTCTCTGCAAATATCCTCTCAGTACCTTAAGGATAGCCCCAGATCTCTCTTTCTCTATGTGTGTGCTATGTCTCCTTGACTACAGGAAATGTGTTGCTAAGAAGCACATTGTTGTGCTTGGTCTAAGACAAAAACTAACACCATTAATGAAAATAGTTATGTGATATAATTATTTCCTACCTGTAATTAGCTACAGAGCTTTTGTTAAAACCCAATAGACTCTATCTGGAAAACAATGATTTGAGGCAAATCGACATTCTTAGAAAAATTCCAGTAACTCCTACTAAAAATTGTACACTATCATTAAATGAATTCACATGTTGCTAGCAAAGAAACACTCTTTAGACAATTGAATTCAATTTACTCTACAATTGAAACAGTACTAGGTTGGAAAAAAACAGCACTTTAACTGTCATTACTAAGCATCCTGAAAATATCCCATTTTATTTCTTTGTAGGAAAACATTCATTTGCCCCATGGGAACTATTATTTGGGATTTGAGAACGAAATTATTTTAGAAATTCTTTAGTAGCACAATTTGTCTGAAAAAATAGAGGATAGTAAGATATCAATAAGTTACATAATTATCAGATATTTATCCATACAAAGGGGTGCTCTAAAAGTAGAATTTCTTCATTATTTTTCCTGGGTAAGGGAAATTTAAAGAACTTCATATCCCATCTTCAGACTCTCTATATGGTGTTCCTTTATGCATACATTACCTTATAATATATTCACATCTTCTCTTCCTTTCTGGGGATTTTCCCTGGCCCTTGTTGACATTTTTCATCTGTACCACTGGAACAATGATATGCCAAATTGAGTTGACTAAATTACCAGCTCCAGAGAACCCACCAACATGAACATTTTAATAATTGTATATAACAAAATGAAAGGATTGCTGTGAGCATATTCTGCTTTCTTAACAGAATTACATATTGGTCTCTGCTGATTAGACCTTTGCTTTTGGATGAGCTTTTCCTCTGGAATATATTAATTAGAATCCTCAGGAATTTAACAGCACTTACCTAACTGGTAAAATATGTTATCCTGTTTCTATTGGAACAGGTTCTCTTCTTGAACTAGTAAACTTTTTGTTTAGTTTTGGCTAAGATGCATTAGGTGTGACAGTCCCAAAGAGCAGCAAAGTTCATTGCTGCAAATCAGGTTACTTCAAAAGGGCAGATTCATTAGCAGACTCATTAGTTGCTGGCTTTGTTTGTCTCCTGGGAACGGAATTGAGGAACTGCACCAAAGGCACTCTTTACTCTTCTGAGTGCTTTCACAAAAAGACATAAATATGTCTCATCATTGTATTTACCATTTCCATACCTCTTCATCAGGATTGCACCATTGTGTTCTGAGTCCTGGAGGAAGGATGCCTCAGTTTTCAATATATGTAATCATATATGGCAAAGAGTTTCTTGTTATTCATTTGATTTTTAAGTGAATTCTATTAGCAATTAGCAAAACCTTGAGTATTTCACCACTCTCTGAATTTTCCTAAAGCAATTTATTTGTATCTCTCTTTTGATCCTGAGTATGCTACCTTGGGCAATAGTTATTTAATACATACTTTAGCTCCCTATGGCTGACCTTATGAATTCTTTGGAATCAAAGCCCATGTCCTAAACTTTTCTGTAAACTCTACCACATATTCCTTTGGGTACAATAGATATTTAATAAATATAAAATGAATGAATAAATGAATCTTGTAGACTTATCTACAAGAATATTTTAAAGCAAGTTTGGAAATACATTAAAAAGATTTAATATTTAAACACAATATTAAAAGGATTTAAAAGTATTAATGGGGAATGACAATGGACTAGAGTAGACTTACTGTTATTCTACTATAGACTTATTGTTATTTTAGCAATGGAAGAACTTTTATCATTGATGTGAAGGCAGTGACCACTCTCCAGTTCCGAGGGCAGGAAGAGGGAAAAACAGGTATAATATAGGGGCATTTTCAGGACATTGGAATTGTCCTGAATGACATTGCAATGACAGATACAGGCCATTATATATCTTGTCATAACTTACAAAACTGTGCAGGAGAGAGATTAAACTGTAACGTAAACTGTAATCCACACTTAGTAGCAATGCTCCAATATGTGTCCATCAATTGTATCTATTCACCAGTTATAGAGTTTTAATTTTCTTCTTAAATATAAAATTAAATCATATTTTTATGACCCAGAGGATGTTAAACCTACCAAAATTTATGCACAGTTTCACACACACACACACGCACACACACACTTGTCATGCCATAAAAACAATTCGAACATATGTAAGGCATCTGAATAATTAAAAAACCCTTAAAATATAACGTGCATACCAAACAACACAAGAATTGTTTTTAAATGGCCACTATAACATATCTGAGTAAACAAATTCAATTTTTACTCAATAGAGTAGGAAATAGGAGTTCTTCACCCAATTTGAACTTTTTATTCACTGCGTAACCATGGATAAGTCAAATCTTCTCTAAGCCTTTTTCCTCTTTTGAAAAAATTAGAATTAAATTAGGGAATCAATGAGTTTCTTCTAAGTCTCAGACTCAATGATTTCTGAATCTATGTGTCCTCATTATCCACACAGTAAAACCCCATCATAGAGAATTTCATACAAGATTTCCAATTTCAATTAAAATACAGTGTTAGAAAGGAATTCATCATTAGGATTCACATATTGTTCCTATAGAACCTAGAGGTAAACAGCCAAAAGAGGAATATTAAGTGAAAAGGAATTCTTGGAACCCATTATTAAAAGGAACGTACTTCAATTTTCCTCTGTCCTAATGTACCTTCCTACAAGTTCCTAGAGACGGCCTGTGTGGCTCTATAGCTGTAGTGGGCACTCTGAAATTCAGGTATATTTTTCCAGTAGGAGTTGTTGAAATATAAGTGGGTAAAAAAATGAAAATGAAAGGGTAGTGGCTAGTTGATGTCTTTGATAAAAGAATAAGAGAACAAGTGTGATTTTATACCCAAGATGTAAACAGAACACAAACAAGTTATTCTGACAAAGTATAGCAAAGACCAAGAAAAGCATTTGTATGGGAACATTGAAAGTGTACAGTCAGCAGACGCGGGGCATTAGCGAGGGCAGAGTAATAACTGTGCTACAGCATTTTTTGGTGTTCTTATAACTATGTGTTTAGCTGTAAATGCTCCTTTATCTGGCTGAGGCTTACCGGGCCTGTCCACCTGCAGTGGATATTGCCCCAACACCAACTGGCTGTGTAGGAAAGACCAAGGCATGTTTGTAGACAGGAGAAGATGAATGTATATGACCATAGGCAGTTTTGTCTTCCCCGAAGAAGCAGTTTGTTCCGACAGAAGGATTTAGAAAATGAGCTGAAGGAACCACTCTGTTCAAACAAAACACAAACATCATTTCCCACTTCTCAGGCATAACTGAAATCTACATGCTTTAGTCCTGCTGATTACAAAAAGCCAGTAAACAAATGGAGTTTCTACAGTTTCTATGGTGTTCTGGAACACTGACTTTCATTAGATTTCATAGTTAATAAACTGGTTTGTTGTGAATTGGCATGGGAAGAGGCAACTTTGTTTCACTAAAAAACATGTTTAAAATAACAAACTTGGTCATAGATGTTATTAAAAGCCTTTCAAAAACAAAATGTCTCCTGACTACTAACTAAAGTTTAACTCATGAGGAAGACAATGGTTATATAAACAAAAAGAAAGCAAAATTTAATCAATTACCTAATTATTTTTATGAAAGACATATAATCCAATCTGCTTAGACCACCAACATTTGCTTTTTTACCTTCCAAATCAGATGCATGAAGTGGGAAATTGGTAAGTCCCCTTAAGACACAGTAGGTAGTACATACTTTCTCAGGAAAACCTATATTCTTTAGTGAGCTCCAAATAAAAAATACGTCCTTCCTGACTCCATTTTTTTTCTGGTTTATGACTTAACACCTCCTCACTGACCTTAGGGACAAGCCTGGCAATTTTCTAATGGACAGGTGTTTCCCGTTAGACATGTTATACCTACTACAAGGGAGGCTAAAGAATAAAACCAGAAGAACATAGAGAATCAATCTCTGACACAGCTCCTTAGAACCTGCTTAAGGCAGGCCAGTAGATAGAGCCCAAAGTCCATGGTGCCCAAGCACTTCAAGCTTTGCTATATCACAGGACATGATATCTGATGTCACAACATGGAAATGCAAAGCTGTCAAAACAAGTACATGAGGCACAGGAGGTAGCCCTTTCATGTTCTTGCTTGCCCCAGTGGTGGGGCGTACATTATCGAAGAAGAGAGATAAATGGCACATCCTTCAGACAATGGATTACCCATGAATATTAGATATTCATATATACCTGAATCCTATTCCTTTACACTGTTTTAAATATTAAATGTTCATAGTTATTAATTTTATTCCTTTAAGAAGGGTTTTTGAACATGATTAAATGATGAAGTCTTT
This sequence comes from Dasypus novemcinctus, assembly GCF_030445035.2. NCBI lineage: Eukaryota > Metazoa > Chordata > Mammalia > Cingulata > Dasypodidae > Dasypus > Dasypus novemcinctus. Next base: position 60,251,470 of record NC_080687.1, read on the forward strand.
AAGGTTAAATTTCTTGGTAGGAAATCTAAGTCTGGCTGGCCTATGTTTCTAATTAATAGACTTTCAAATCAACTGAGACTGGCAATGATCTTTTGTGAATGCCACTGACAGGACTCATGGTCAACCAGCATCTGCGTGGAGGGAGCAATGAAACATAGTCATTGTTGAGGCCATATAACTCAGCATATAAATGCAATAACTTCCCCCCAGTGTAGGACATGGCATATTTCTTAAATAAAAACAAGAATACTAGTGGTGCTTTATGATACTTTTTCAATAGGTTAAAGTGTCTCTGTGATGTTATTTCATTATGATTGTGTGTGTGTGTGTGTGTGTGTGAGATAACTGGAATTTATTAAGCACAGCAAAAGTGAGGGTCTTGATTAGCAGGATAACAAAGAGACTGAATTAGAAATAGTTTCTTAATTCCCAAAATAGTCTACAAGATGCCTAACCAATGAGGCGCCAGTCTAAAACCAGTGACTGAGATCAGGGGAGGCAAACAACACAATTGATTGAATTTTCCACTTTCAACCAGTCACAAGCTTCTGCTTGACTATGCTACCAATAAATCATATAAATTATCTAATATGCAAAATGGTACAAGCTTTGACTTGCAGTTTCACAGATCCTTCTAAAAGATAAAGCATTTAGCAACACAATTTACAAATAATCTCTTGCTAAAATATAGATGAAATTATTTTTCTTCCATGTGATACTAAACAGAAATTACTCAAATTTAAAATAAGATATTAGGTCCATGTTGTAACAGGATTATCTAAATTGTATAAACCAAAAGTCTTTCTATTGCATTATAGAAGCTGTTGGAGAAAATACAGCGCTTACTGGGACACGGAGACTGATTGACTATAGACAAAGAAAGATTTATTGAGAATCTCTCCCAATGAAGGGAGTCTGAAGATCAGACTTCAGTCCCCCCACCAGCATGGTGGGGGTCTGAAAAGAGACTTCAGCCCACTCCTGGAAGGAGGGGACTTGAATTTATACAGAACTTTTTTAGGCAGGGGAATGATAGTTGGTGGGATGGGGTTGAGGGACTGAGTGAAGTACAGGGGCCAGTGGGAAGCCGTTAGAGGTGGAACTTTTTCTGATAGTGCTAGAAGATAGTGGGTTAGGGAGTTATGGTTTCTCGGCATGCTGAAGGAGCATATGTTTCTTTGTTTTGTAGGAATTTTATCTCCCTCTGATATGTAGGTAGGTAAGGTTTCTATTTCCCTTTACTCCCGTCTCTATGTGGTTTCTTTATTTAACCCATGGGGAAGCACCATACCTTTGGATATGTAGGCTTATGGGGGATGGGGTTAGCCTTTTCCCAGTGCATATCAGGGGGAACTGATCTACAGCTTGTTATTATTGCAAACCTCTAACAGAAGCAAAGTAACAGAACTGTTGCCATTGCAATGCTCATAGGTTAATAAGTAGCTCCTTGGAAATGTTGATCTGGATATGTAATATTTGAAAACCAGAAGGGTTGTCCAACCTTTACTGGATGTAAAAGGGACAACATTTCAAATATATATTCTCTATGATACCTGTTAGGCTGTGAGATATATTTTACATTTTTTTCAAAACTCTTTTCTACAAAAATTGTATACTTGGCATTCTAGACAATATATCAATAAAAAGAAAAAAGTTCAAAGTGATTTCAAGGACTTAAAGTTTCAAACAACTGAAGGTATTCCCTATTAAATAAAAGCTTTTGTTACATTCTACCTGTTCTCATTGAAGTGCTATAAAAGGTATTCTACTTTTCAACATATAATTTGCCTCTATTTTTGTAAACAAGAGCTTTCCCAGTAATGCTGCAGTAACTAAATATCTAATTTGCAAAAAAAAAAAAAAAAAAAAAAAAATTGCACAGTATTTAAGCAGATATTTAAATATGGGTATCTCAGTAAACAAACATAAAGTGAGCAGCCCTTCAGAGAGGTGTCCCACATAAAATTAGTATTCATCAGGGTGTATTGCTTACTCCCTGTTCAGCAGTCAATTGTGCATATTAAAGTGTGTGCCCCATCCTGTTGCTCAAATGTGGCCTCTCTCTAAGTGAAACTCAGCATATAAATGCAAAAACTTCCCCCCAGTGTGGGACATGACTCCCAGGGATGAGCTTCCCTGGCACCGAGGGATTGCTGTCAAGTGCCAACAAGCAATGAAACTGGGAAAAAAAAAAAAAAAAAGACCTTGATCGAAAGGGGGATAAGATAAAGACAAATGAGTTTTTATGGCTAAAAGACTTCAAAGTGAGTTGGGAGGTCATTCCAGAGGTTATGCTTATGTGCGTCTCAGCAGGATCTCATTGACAGTCAAAGTAGATACTACCCCAAATAGAAGGTTCCTGAGGGCTATGGAGATAACCAGACACTAGAGTCAGGGCAGATAGCTCAGGAGTTTGGTGCCTTGCCAGTGGGCCCTACTTTGGAATTTATGCTCCCCAGTGTGACAAGTTGGACTCAGCTGTGGTTTCCCTACATATGGGTCTTCTGTCCTTCTATTTAAGCCTGTTATTAGTACTAGAGTTGGTAGGTGTACACCCAAGAGACTTAAATCTTGGGGCTGTCCATGTGCCAACTGGGTTCTGAATCTCAATGGAGTTGCAACACCTACTCTCCAGTTCATTGGACTCACCTAGGACAACTAACAAGGAGAAGACAATGGACAAACAACGTACCAAGGAACCAAGAGTGAACCAAGCTAGAGAGTTCCATCCATTGGCTATATGGGACGAAGGCCCCCCTCAATTAAATGTAGAATGGGCATCACCATCACAGAGTCCTCAGTACTGGGGAATGAACTATGGACTAAAGTTGACTTACTGGTATTCTACTATAGACTTATTGTGATTCTAGCAATGGAAGAAAGATCATTAATGTGGAGATAGTGCCCACTGGAGGTTCTAGGGGTAGGGAGAGAGAAAAACAGGTGTAATATGGGGGCATTTTGGGGGCTTGGGAACTGTTCTGAATAACATTACAACAACAGATACAGGTCATTATATATCCTGCAGAATTGAGTGGTAGAGAGTGTAAACTACAATGTAAACTATAATCCATGCTTAGCGGCAATGCTACAAAATGTGTTTATCAATTGCAATGAATGTACCACACTAATCAAAGATGTTACCAATGTGGGAAAGTGTGAGAGGTGTGGGGAGTGGGGCATATACTTTATGTAACATTTATGTAATCTAGCTTTCAAAAAAATTGTTTTAATCATATATATATGTCTTTTAGAAAGGGTGTGCCCAGAAGCCTGGAAGGCGCTCCAAGATGAAGCTTGACTCGGCCACAAACAATGGTGTTCACAATGAGTGTTTAGGCAGAGACACTGATGGATTAAGAGCAGACTCCATGTGGGTTAAGTCTCATGTTTATGAGCCAGATTTAGTAAACTGGCAACAAAAGGTTTTATTTTTTTTTTATTTTTTTTATTTTTTAAAGATTTATTTTTATTTATTTAATTCCCCTCCCCTCCCCCGGTTGTCTGTTTTTCTGTGTCTTTTTGCTGCATCTTGTTTCTTGTTTCTTTGTCCGCTTCTGTTGTCGTCAGTGGCACGGGAAGTGTGGGCGGCGCCATTCCTCGGCAGGCTGCTCCCTCCTTCGCGCTGGGCGGCTCTCCTTAGGGGTGCACTCCTTGCGCGTGGGGCTCCCCTACGCGGAGGACACCCTGCGTGGCGCAGCACTCCTTGCGCGCATCAGCACTGCGCATTGGCCAGCTCCACATGGGTCAAGGAGGCCCGGGGCTTGAACCGCGGGCCTCCCATGTGGTAGACCGACGCCCTAACCACTGGGCCAAAGTCCGTTTCCAACAAAAGGTTTTAATATGGTCTGTGCAGACAAGATAAAACAGCCTGGATTCAAGCAGGGTGAAGAAAGGAAATCTGGCTTCCTTGGAGACAGCCAGAGAGCCTCTCACAAGTCCCTGAGTAGGAGGCTGATGTAATGGTGCTTCAACCTTCAGGCCACCAAGCTGTAGGAACAGCCCAAAGGGCCTTTGACAAAGATGGTGGTGCTTTCAGTCTGGTCTCACGTGAAAACATGTGTGGGAAATCAGAACTGAAATTGTTTCCAGTTTAAGAATCAGAAAATCCAGGGGTTTTATCCAATGGATGTGTGCTATGTACCCATGGCCAAGTCTCAGTTTTGGAGAGTCTCAGTCTGGGGCCTGTGAGATGGGATAATGATACCTGATTCCCTCCCTCATGGGGACTTTGGGAAGATACCTGTAAAGAGCACCCAGCTAGGGGTTAGTGATCCAGCCTCAGATTTGTCATCCCTTCCCTCAAGTTCGACTTCCCAGGGTCTCATATCAGTCCTGCTTTTCAATCTCTTTGCCTCAGCTGTGGGTCAGTTCCTCACAGTCTTTCCCAAGGTCATAGACTAAATCGTTTTCCTGCTTCCTGTCCTTGTCTTGCTAATCCATCTGCCAGGAATCATCCTTTTTAGTTTATATATGTTTATAAAATACAAAAGTAATGCATGTCTAAAATACAAAATAAGTTAAATATAGAAAAGCAAACAAACCCCAATCACTCATAATCCCATCTTTTTTTATTTTTCATGTATATAAATGAAAAGTGAAACTCTTCCTTTCTCTCCTGTCTCACCGTTCTCCATCTGTTCGTTACTTATTTTTCGAGACTTGTTTTATGCTTATAGGAAATTAAACATTTTTCCCTCAAATGAAAATGGAGTCAGGCTATGAATATTGTTTTGCAATGTGCTCTTTGCTTTACTAATATAATGAATATTTTTCCAAGTAATACATATTAATCTACTTCTTTCTTCAATGGTAACATAAATTTCCATTAGGTGAATATTCTGTGACTAATTCAACCATTTGGCCGTAGATTCAAAGTTTCTCCCTAATATTTAGCTACTTTAAATAGCACTGCAATGAGCATCTTTGAGCATTTTTTTTTAAATTTTCACTGTGATACCATATATATAACACAAAATTTCCCATTTAAACCATGTTAAGTGTGCAGTTCAATAGCATTAATTATATTCACAATTTTGAGTTACAATCACCACCATCCATTATCAAAACTTTTTCACCACCCCCAACAGAAACTCTGTACCTATTAAATAATAACTCCCCATTACCACCTCCTTCACACCCCTAGTAATATCTAGTTTACTTTCTGTCTCTATTAATTTGCGTATTCTAAATATTTCATATAAGTAGAATCAGACAATATTTGCTCTTTTGTGCTTGGCTTACTTTAATCAACATAATGCTCTTAGGGTTCAGTCAGTTGTAGCCTGTATCAGAACTTCATTCCTTTTTACAGCTGAATACTTTCCATTGTATGTATATACTACCTTTTGTTTGGCTGTTTCATCCATTGATGGACACTTGAGTTGTTTCCACCTCTTGGCTATTGCAAATAATGCTGCTATGAACATGGGCAAACAATCTTTTTGAGTCCCTGTTTTCAGTTTTGGGGGGAACATACATTTTTAATATAATTAAGCTAGCATTTCTGTTGGATAGACTCTTACAAATGAAATTCCTAGTGAAATTTCTGGGTCATCGGTCATGTATATTTTAAATTTTTATAAATAATGTCATTTTGTCTTGCAAAAAAACTATATCCAAATACCTTCCATCAATAAGAGAATGACTATTTTTCTTCACCAAGGGTGACTATCAATCTTTTGAAACGTTGCCAATCTAGCATATAAATATATCGTGCTGTTGTTTTATTTTCATTTACATATTCATTAGTGAAATGGATCATTTTTTTCCCTATGATTATTGGACACGTCCTTTTTCGTCAATTTCCTATTTATATTTTTTAATTTTCTATTTACCTTATCTTTTTCATATTTATTAATAAAATATTAGTAAAATATTCCAAGTATTAATCTTTTGTCTTTACATACACTGCATATATTTTGTTCCCAATCTCTCACATACCTTTATTTTTATCTTTTCAAATAAAAGTTTTTTATTTTTAATATGTTGATATTACCTTCTATGATTTCTAGGTTACATATTATGCTAAGAAAGGCCTTTCTCTTTGCAAAAACTATAAAGATAGGTTTTCTTCCTTTTCTTCTAGTACTTTTGTAATTGTGGGCTTTATTTTTTAAAGTCTAGATCTTAAGTCTATTTGGAATCTGTTTCTGTGAAAGTTGTGATAAAGAGATCCAACTAGATTGCCAATTGTCTTAGCATCATTGTGAATAATCCTTTTGTCTCTATGTCTGTCTGAAATTCCATAATTGTCACATACTAAATTCCAAGATATGTTCAAAGATATTTTTAATATAGGCTTTGTGTATATGTGTGTGTAGTTGCTAAGTATTTATACATATTTTAATATACAGTAGGCAAGTTTCCTATACCATAGATTTCATGCTAAAAGCAGCCACAATATCTAGAGAGTATAGAAAGGAAAAATGAGATTATGTTCAAGGAACTCTGATTTACTTATAAAAATTATGCTATTCAAATGCACACACACACAAAATAAGTTTTTTTTAAATATTGCAAAATACGTAATGTAAATTAATGTGTAAACTGATATTGCAAGAAAGTATTCCTGGTTTAAATTTTTTTTTAATATTATCTCACTGGTTGGGAAAAATGTTTTTATGAGAGCAGACAATTTTCTGCCATTTATTTAGGCTGAGAGTAAATTATTACTACCACATTTGACGGTTGACGTCATACCATAGGTCCAATTAGGAAACAAATTATTCTGTCCAGTGACACAAAATAAATGGCTTGCAGGGGCAGTTCATTTTGCCATTGTCAGGACTCTAGTCCAACAGCACTACAATTTTTTCCCAGATGGATAGTTCTCAACAGACCTAATCTCTGGAATTTTCCCTCACAGAATCTGCATTTTCAAAAATCTTTGTTTCAACCCAGAAGAAACAATTTTACAGTAACCTTTATTCTTATTTGCATGAAATTACAGGGGGAAAAAAACTTTTAAAAAAAATTATAAATAACCCAAACAGAGCTAGCAAAAAAGATAACATCAGTGAGAAGACTGCTAAAAATAAGGTGCTAATAAACTCACTACCACTTTAGCCAGATGTTTGCTCCAATTTTGCTGCTACCACAGATGTTCTGGAAAGAAAGAAGGCATGGGAGGAGGGTGGCAAAGGGACACCACAAGAACAAGGTCCCAACCCCGGTCTCAGGTCTTCCCAATTCCTTCCTCTCCACGCCATTCTTATGCAGTGTAAACAGCTTCACAAGGGGACTGAGTGGAAATGTGTACAAACCACTGAATTATTAATGTTGTCACACTGTGAAAGCGATGAAATGTTCCCTAAATTAACTAGACATACAATTTTGAATTTTGTCATCGACGAGGCTGTCTTTGTAGCCTCTGAAGAACACTAAGGCAGAGGTTATACAGAATCAAGTGCAATTTAAGATGAGGCCTTCTGCCATGTAACTCATAATGAATGGAACAGCCCCTGAAGTCAGTGGACATCCTCCCTATACAAAGGCTCAGATTCAATGCTTCCAAGGAAACCTTAGCATCTGTCTATACACCTGAGCATCTGCTCCTTCAAATTGATAGAGACAATTAAATTAGGTATAATTCATATCTTGAGGATATAATTATTCTTTATCTTAACCTAAGGCTAAGGTCATCATTATTATTAAAACTGTCTTCTTATTCTTTAAAGATTGTATTGGCTACCCTGCTCTGTGCCCATGTCTATGTATAATTGGCTTAATTCCTCCACACTAGTTCATTTTTGTATCCCTTACAGCAGTTAGCATAGTGTCTTTCACAAAGATATTCAGTAAATGTATTAAGTGAATTATATGAAGCATCAAATATTTTCTAGAACAGTATCATCTACGTGGGGACTGGGTCTAATATTATACATACAAAAAGTTAGTGCTAATTTGAAAATTTAATATTCATTGTAAGATCTAAAGATAAGTCATCAGATATTAAAAGCTATCTATGAAATATAGTATTTTCAATATAAATTGTGAATCAGCTAAGTCTCAGAGTCTTTTGAATAAGTAATGGCTCCTGTCAAAGTCCCCCAAAAAAGGAAATATGCATCTAATTCAAATATATACTTAGCTTATCTACACATAATAATTCATTAAAGATTTATAAAAGTAAACATGTTCTTATGCATATTTCTTTATATACTCTCCAGTATTAAGCAGGAAATCACACTTCAAGCCCCTCAAACAGACAAACTTAAAGAGCCAATTAATCTGGATCCTGGGATGGTGCTCCTCAGAACCAGAGCCCCAGCTGTATTGTGGGTCTGAGTGATATTTTTGCTCTTAGCAGGGTTGTAGAGAAATCTCCAAAGAAAGAAGTTAACAGGGTTTGGAGAAATTATAGAGTCCCCGTTAAGAGGGCTTGGGTTAGAAGCAAAACATTCATTGCAAAGGTGAACAATGTGGGTTGAGTTGTGTCCCCTTGAAAGACAGGCCTACGTCCCAACCTCCAGCACCTGTGAGCATGACTTGGAAATGGCATCTTTGCAGATGTGATCGAGTTAAGATGAGGTCACACTGGATTAGGATGGGCTCTAAATCCAGTCTAACTGGGGACCTTATAAGAAGGTCATGTGAAGATACAGGAACACATAAAGGCAGAATGCCATGTGAAGACAAGCAGAGACTGGAGTGATGTGTCATCATATGAAAGGACAAGGATTGCTGGCAACCACCAGAAGAGAGAACAGACAAGGAAGGATTCTTCCCTAGAGCATTTACAGGGAGCATGTTTCTGCTGACACCTTGATTTTTAATGTTTATTCTCAATAATTGTGAGAGAATAAATATTCTATTGATTTAAGCCACCTATATTGTGATAAATTCTATGGCAGACCTCAGGAACCAATACAGTGAAACCAGAGTACAGCAAAGGAATTTTGGCAAGGATTTTGTCATGTGGTTTGGGTAAACATGTGGTTTGGGTGGGGACAGGGAGTTGATGATGGTTGATGGGGTGATTCATTGAGATACTAGACAGACTCATTTTAGACCTCACCATCAGCTATATTTGAGCTCAGTGATATACTTGTTGCCTTGGATAGGATAAGTTCAAAGAGTGAACAGGAGATCAGTCTGCCACTGGGAAGATCTTCTATATTTGTAGCTAAAGACAAGCAGAAACTGACAAAGTCATTAAATTCATTACTGGGCCAGTGTCCTCTCCCCATTCTATGCATACCAGTAACTAGCTCATCATAATAATTTATTGTGTGAAGGCTGTTCAAGTGTGTCACTTTAGAAAAATGTTTCATTTCTTTGCCTTTGGAAAATGGTAGGAATTCATGAGAGTTAGCAATTAGAGTAGGTAGAAGAGAAAATTTTTGAAACAAAGTGCAGAAGTGGTTTATGGTTTAATTACTACCATAATACAATGGACATCAAATTTGTAAACCAGTAACTGCAACAGTCATCAGTATAACACTGTCCTTGGGGCCTATGCTGGGAAATTACCTTTCCATGAGCTATTTCATTTAAATTCATGTATTCCAGTTTTACACTTCATCCAATAAATTATCTGAGATAAGGTGAAGAGGATTCCATTTTATATCCAATTTCACTTCATCAAGGATCATAACTGAGTACCACAAACTAGGTTCTGAAACAAAACCTTAGAATTGGGAAACAAAAGTCAGTATCATGGATAACCCCCAAGGGTCAAGGTCAGTAACCTGAATCAGAAAGTCCAACAAAGTGAAGAGAAGGGTCAACAGTGTGGAAAACAGACAGGAAGGGCAAAGGGAGATAACAAAACTAGATTCAGAGCGCAAATGGAGTAAAATTTTAGGATGACATAAAAAAGACGATGCCAGATTAGGAAGGTCTTCTGGCTCTCATTCATTACAGAGGATTCCAAAACCTCAGCTCATGGGTGAAGACCTGAGAGACAGGTGTGGGACAATAGGTTATTCTCCCCTTATCAGACACAAGCTAGCTGGTCCACCTTAAAATATCCTACATAGTTAATGAACTTGAAATTTTAAAAAATGGTTCCAAATCATTTTATGAAAACATATTAGAAAAGCTCTTGGTAAAAAATCTCATCTTTACTTGCCATCCCAATCTTATCTCCCACCACTCTGCAACATGAACCCACCTAAAGAGATCTCCGAAACATACACCATGCCTTCCTTCCTAAATGCTTTCTGTTAGCTATTTCCCCTATCAAATTAAGCCTTCTGTCATGCCTTCATCCTATCCAAGCATACCCCATTAATAAGACAAATTCAAATTTTACTTCCTATGGAGTCTTTCTCATTCATCCCAATCTGAAATGATTTCTCACTCCTCTGAACTCTTAGGTCATTCAATTGGCCATTCAAATATATTGCCTTACATTATTGAATTTATTTCCCTGTTCATATAATTAACTGGATTGCTAGCTCTTTGAGGGAGCAGTGACTGTATCCTTTCACCTTGGATCTCTGTTGTACATTAAGATACCTAATATTTTCTGAACTGAACTTGAATTCAGAGGCCTTGTCTTAGAGTACATATCTCTGTAACTCCCCCAGCACCAGCATCTGCGTTAACACAAAGCTACACTACTCAAAATGATTCTCAGAATTGACTCTGATTGGTTAACACACACACACACACACACACACGTTTTTGGATTTTTTCTTTGCCAATCCAGTTCATCTTTTCCAAAGCACATATAAGGCTGCTGGAATTTGAAAATTCTCCACCCAATGGAGTTAGACCAAAATTACAAACTACAGAGGGAAAAGTACAAATAATAGTTACAGTGATTATTTCTTTATTTCTCAAGGCATACATAATCATTATAGGAAAATTAGAAAATAGAGAAAAATACATATTTTAAAAATCATTTATAGTCCTACCACCTAACAATAGAGAACATTTGCTTATTAGACTTATTTCATGCTGCCTATTCAAATAGGTCCTTTCTAAATGAAATTACCTTATCTACACACCTTCCACCATATGAAATTTATAACTCCATCCATCACCCCACCTGCAGGGAAGCATTTCCCTAGGGAAACCAATCAGTGTTGTCCAGGAAAAAAACTATATGGCCAGGATCAATAAGATAAGCAAGCCAAAAGGTTCTATCTTGGTAATATAAACCAAAAATCAGTTAGCAATAGAAATAGAAACCAAAAGGTCATGAATTAGAGAAACCACAGTGCACTATGGGCAAGTAAAATTTACAGAGGAATAGGAATTATAACTATACCAATTGCAGGCCATAAATGTGAGGGTTTGTTTCTGGGGTCTTAATTATGTTCCATTCATCTATATGTCTTTCCTATTTTGATTCCTCTAGCATTGTAGCAAGTTTTGAAATCAGAAGTGAAAAACCATCAATTTTGTTCCTTTTTAAGATTGCAGGGTCCCTTGTAATTCTACATCAATCTGAGGATCAACTTTTCTATTTTTGAAAAAAAAGGGTTGAATTTTGATAAGGATTTCACTGAATCTGTAGATTGCTTTGGGTAGTCTTGAAAGCTTAACCATATTAAGTCTTCCAATCTGTGAACACAAGATATCTTCCCATTTATTTTGGCCTTTTAAAATTTCTTCCACTAGTGTTTTGTAGTTTTCAGTGTACAAGTCTTTCACATTCTGAGTCAATTTTATTCCTAGATATTTTATTCTTTTAGATACTATTGTGAATGTAATTGTTTTCTTAGAGAAATTGAGCACTATTTTTAAAAAGTACTTTAAAAATTTTTTCAAGATAATTGAGATTACATAAATGTTACATAAAAAATATAGGGGATTTCCATATGCCCCATTTCCTACCCCTCCCACACTTTCCCACATTAACAACCTCCTTCACTAGTTTTGTGCATTTATTACAATTGACGAGCACATATTGGAGCATTGCCACAAAACATGGAATATACTTTATATTATAGTCTATGCTTTATCCTGCACAATTTTGTAAGTTATGACAAAATATAAAATGGCCTGTATCCATCACTGCCACATCATTCAGGACAATTCCAATGTCCTGAAAATGTCCCCATATTACAATTATTTTTCCCTCTCTCTCTCCTCAGAACTACTTTTTTTAATTTATTTTATTTATTTGCACCCTCCCCTGTTGTCTGTTCTCTGTGTCCATTCACTGTGTGTTCTTCTGTGTCTGCCTGTATTCTCATTAAGCAGCTCCAGGAACCAATCCAGGGACCTTCCGTAGTGGAAGAGAAGCCTTCATTCTCTTGCACCACCTCAGCTCTCTGATCTGCTGCATCTCTTATTGTCTTTCCTCTGGGTCTGTTTTTGTTGCATCATCTTGCTGTGCCAGCTCTCCGCGTGGGCCAGCACTCCTGCACGGGGCAGTACTCTGCACGGGGCAGTACTCTGCGCAGGTCAGCACTCCACCAGGAGCATCGAACCCTCGGCATCCTATATGGTAGATGGGAGCCCAGTTATTTGAGCCACATCTGCTTCCCTCCCCTCAGAACTATTTTTGATCTAGCTTTAAGTTTGTGAAATCTCCAAAGAAATAGTAACAGACTTTACAGTGGTAGTTCTAGTTTATATAATTCTTGGAAAAATATTTAAAAAAGCAAATTCCCTAAAAGCAGATTTTTCTACTAATACTTACACATAGTACCGCAGACAAGAAAGAGAACACCCCCCCCCCAAAAAAAAAAAGCTTTATTATGCTATATCTAACTATGATTGTTAATTTCATGCATCAGCTTGGGTAGGTTATTGTCTCTAGTTCTTTAGTCAAACACTGGCCTACTCATTCCTGTGAAGGTATTTTGTAGATGGAATTTACATCTACAATCAACAAAGCAGTTTGCTCTCAGCACTGTGGGTAATCTCCACATCCAATCATTTGGAAGTCTTAAAGGCCAAAACTAGAGTTTTAGAGGTCAAAAGAAGAATTTACCTAAACTTCAACATTCGGTATTTTGCCAGAATTTCTAGACAGTCAGTTTTCCTTGGAGAATTTGGACTAAGGACTTCCACATACCTTTATTGGAATTTTTAGCCTGTGATCTGCTCTATGGGGTGCAGACTTGCCAGCCCCTGTAGGCACATGAGGTAATGACTTAAACTCAATCTCATACACACACACACACACACACACACTTCCTGTTGGTTCTGTTTATCAGGAGAACCCTGATAAATACACTAACATCATCTAAATTTGGACAAAATAGATCATATTTATTTTTATTAACCAGATGGTGTTGAGAAATAAACAGGTTATGCAATTACCACCTTAACTTTAAATAAAAAGAGAAAAAGGATTTTGAAAAATGAGCTAGTAGAACAATAGAAACTTTCCACAGAAGGGGCTTGGTTTGAGGACTGAGACCAGTGGAACTCCATTAGCAGGAGAGGGAGGAGGATTGGCCATGGTGTGCTGGAACTGGCTCCTACTGGCTTGCAAGATCTGATTATCAGATTTTCAGTAATTTTGCAAGCTGGTTGTTAACATTGCATTATAAGTTTATAAAATTGAATAAATTACATTAAAAAGAAAGGTAATAAATATTTAAAACTTAGCACTTCCTAATTATTTTACTAAATTTTAGGAATATCTATGCTCTTGAGACAATTCATCTCTATTATTTCCTGTGGAAGGAAGATTATACAATGTTATGCTATTGTGCATTTCTTCTCAATTCACATTCAGTGGTGTCCTCTTGGTAGCTTAGAAATGATTATAATAGGAGTATTTTATGTCTTAGAAATTAGTAAAGGCTACAAACCAGGGCTTTCTTTTTTTCAGTGACCCTGTTATTAAACACTTAGCACACCACTGAGTACTGGTCTCAGTTTTGCTTTCAGAAAGACATGCATTCTGACCAACTCCTGGCACTGGGGTAGAGGTAAGTCTCCATTGGTCTCTCCTATTTCTGCACATCTTACAAAGTGAGACACTGACTACCCTTTGTTATGAACTAGCCTTTCAAGGATGTTTGTGTAGCAAAGAACAGGCATGCTTGTTGCCCATTTTAAAAGATTCAGGTTCCCTAAACTGAGGGTTCCTCTTCTATCACTCAACCTCACTGCATGTGAAAGTGCCCATCCAGACCTATCTGTGTCATCCATCTGTGTCCATGGAAAATGAGGTTCAAGGAACTGACACAAATGTGTGTGTTGATGCTCATACTGCCTGCTGTGCTGTGAGGAATAAAGTCCTTAGTCTCTGACTAAAGAATAGTGTGTCTTCTGCCAGCATCCATGAAACTGTGGCAAGCTCACTTGTTCACAGAAATTGGGTAAAATCTCAGACCCTTCACAGTTCTTTTTTTTTTAAAGATTTATTTATTTATTTCTCTCCCTTCCCCCCCCCCCCCCCCCCCGGTTGTCTGTTCTCTGTGTCTATTTGCTGCGTCTTGTTTCTTTGTCCGCTTCTGTTGTCAGCGGCACGGGAATCTGTGTTTCTTTTTGTTGCATCATCTTGTTGTGTCAGCTCTCCGTGTGTGCGGCACCATTCCCGGGCAGGCTGCACTTTCTTTCGCGCTGGGCGGCTCTCCTTACGGGGTGCACTCCTTGCACGTGGGGCTCCCCTACGTGGGGGACACCCCTGCGTGGCAGGGCACTCCTTGCGCGCATCAGCACTGCACAAGGGCCAGCTGCACACGGATCAAGGAGGCCCGGGGTTTGAACCACAGACCTCCCATGTGGTAGACGGATGCCCTAACCACTAGGGCAAGTCCGTTTCCCCCTTCACAGTTCTTGATAACCCTTTTCTGAAAAGGAGAGTATCTAATAGTTTAGGAGAGCCTAAATTGAGGTTCGGAAAAGCTAAAAAGTTTGTTGTTGTTGTTGTTTACTTTAACAAGTTGCTTTTCCTAAATGCACTTCCAAGAATTTAGTTGCTATATTCTAAATACTTCCCTAGGCCTTTTTCTGCCTATGAGAACTTTCATATGCCCTCAGTTCCAAACTAGATTCCTTCAGTTTCTCATCCATGACATAAATAAGAATGTATATTGTCCTAAGACAGAGAAAAAAAATAGCTTAGAAGGAAAGCTAGAGATCTTTCATTTTCAACAGTGTCAATTAAGTTTAAGGAACCCATAAAAAGTTTTAAAATCCAAGAATTGTTTAGAAAGATAGGAAAAATAAAAAATAAACCTATTTTCAGAAAATGGCAGTTGACATGGTAATAAATAAAGTCACCTGAGAAGAGTAGTGCCGGTGGTTCTAAAAGAATTGACCTTAATATGTTCTTTATTATTTTTCCATTTGATACTATACCCATTTTAGGAACATCCATGTCCTCAAACAATATAAAATTTGACTTTGCAGGGGATCAAGATGTCTGGAGGTGCTCTCCTCCTTAGCCAATCTAAGAATCTACAAAGTCATCTTCCTCTTTAGTTATATTCTATGGTTGAATTACGTACCCGAATGAATGGATGCTCTTTCTTTTTTTTCCATTTGGAATTCTTTTTTCTTTTTTTTTTTTGTCTTTATTAATTTTTTAAATATTAAATTCAAAAAATATGAGGTCCCTATATACTCCCCACCTTAATCCACTTCCCTGTGCATGTGAGCCCTTGTAAACAGAAACTTCTTTAAGATGTTATTTTTGTTAAGATGTAGCCCAGGGAAGCGGACTTGGCCCAATGGATGGGGCATCCGCCTACCACATGGGAGGTCCGCGGTTCAAGCCCTGGGCCTCCTTGACCCCTGTGGAGCTGGCCCATGTGTGAAGGGAGTGCCCTGCCATGCAGGGGTGTCCGCCACATAGGGGAGCCCCACAAGCAAGGTGTGCACCCCGTAAGGAGAGCCACCCAGCCTGAAAGAAAGTGCAGCCTGCCCAAGAGTGGCGCCACACACACAGAGAGCTGACACAACAGGACACAACAAAAAGAAACACAGATTCCTGGTGCTGCTGATAGGGATGGAAGTGGTCACAGAAGAACACGCAGCGAATGGACACAGAGAACAGACAACTGGGGGCGGGGGAAGGAAGGAGAGAGAAATAAATAAAAAATAATAAATCCTAAAAAAAAGATGTAGCCCAAATGAATGAGGGTGGGTTTTAATCTAAATTACTGGAGGGCTTAGAAAGAGAAGACACCAGAAGCCAGAAGTCCGAGAAAGCCAAAGGGAGAGTATGGAAGTCAGCAGAAACTGGAAGAACAGACACAAGGAGAGAGACAGCACCATGTGATAGGAGGCAGAGGAATTCTGATGATTTTGGCAAGCCAGTGTCAGAACATTACCAACCCCGGAAGAAAGCATGGTCTTGCCAATGCCTTGAATTACACTCCCGGCCTCTGAAACTGCGAGCCATTAATTTCTTGTAGTTTAAGTCAAAACCAACTTGTAGTATTTGCAATAGCAGCTCTGGCAAACTAAGGCTGATACTCGGATAGGCTCTGGACACTGGAGGCCACTGTGAGAGTCAGCAGAGTACAGATTTCTCAACGCTGAGTTCTGGACTTATCACTGAAGCAATATAGAACCAGGTGGTACAAGGTTGGTGCATTGATAGCAGTGTTTATGAAAACTAAATTGCCTCTATTTAGGGGAAAAAAAGGATAGTCCTATTTACAGGCTACCACCCACTAATAGAAAACTCTGACGTAAAATCGTCAGCTTACCATTTCCCAGTCAGTGGCAGTGTTCCATTCTCAAAAATGAATGAGGAAAGCAAAGCAATATAAAGAAAATTCACTGTGCACCAGCATGAACCTAAAAGTAGACAATATTTTTCTAAATCATACCCTCTGTAGTTTCACTCTTTACCATTTACCGTTATGGATCCATGAGAGCTTTAGAATTAGTACTTAGAAATCACAGCAAAGTTATCCTTTAAAAATAGTCAAGAGTTGCAGGGAAATAATCATTGTGCCAAACAAAAGACTTTTTAATAAGGTTATATTGATTAGTAGTTGATTTATCATAATCTTTTTCTTTCTTATACCTCATTAAACTAGATGCAAATACAATAATTCTAATTAATCCAACCAGAATGGTTGTCCATATTTCACTAAATAACACTCACATAGAGGATTGAATTAAAGCACATCAATAGCAACAACTCATACTTCTTCTGATTTTGGCCCTTAATCACAATGGCGGGGTCCCCAAATTCTCTCAACATCTCTTCAGTTTTACCTAGGAGTCTTCTAACAACAAATCTATTCTGCCTCCACCAAGGCTTTGGATTTGTAGGAACCCTCATGTTGTAAAAGTCTCATGGTGCTAAATATGGAGCATTCTCTGGAAAACACAATATGGTAGAGCCATGCTATGTTCCCTGTAGAAAGGGGAGAATACAGCTCTCCCTTTTTGGCTTGGTGTCTGGGGACCAAATAAGAGATGCTTAGTGCCCTCATGTCCTAGAAAGAGGTTGTGGACAACTATTCTCAACTCCTATTCTCTGCAAGACCCTGGTAGTGATGGACTAGAGTTGGGAAGCTGACAGTGCTGTGCATAGAGTCAAGGCTGCTTTTGATGCCGGAGGTTTCTGTTAAGCCTAGCTTTCCCCACCTGACTTTTCTTCCTCAGCAAAAGTCAGGCCCACAAATAGACATGTTTCAATCCTACCAGTAAATACAGCTTAGACTCCATCGGGGTCCCTCAATTCACTCAAAAAAGAACTAATGTAAAGGTTGGCATCATCCCTAATTATTGTTGTATAACCCAGTGTCAGATAAAAGGGTAAAAACGATTGGTGAATTGAGACCATTGAAGTAAAGTGAGTTTTTCACAATCATTTAGAGAAACATGTCATTGCCTCTATTATTTAGAGCACCAGAGCCAGCATATTTACCTACTTATAGATGTGCTCTTAAAAAGATGGACCTCAAGAGATGATTGCAATCAATATACAATGTCAAAATTCAAATCACCTAGGTTATGAACAGCACAACTGTTTAATCTGTTCATTTTCCCTCTTTCATTGTGTCTTCAAGAATCATTATCAAGAATGGTCTTCCTTCTAAACTGGGTTGCTCTATGTTGACCTAATGCCTTATTTTCTCTATTACATTTTGTATGTCTCTGTTTACACAGATTTGTCATACTTTTGCTAGGAAAAATTATAAGAAAATATGTTTAATTTTTTATTTTTGACATGTGATAACTATACTGTGAAATAACCTACAAGGACTTCATAGAGTATAGGAACTCTGGAATGTTAAAAAACAACAACAACAACAAACAAACAAAAAAAACAACTACCCTAAACTGGTAATTACACAACACAGAAAATTTTAAAAATCTCCCAAGACACTAACATCAGAAGCCCCCCTCTGGCCTCCATTTTTAATGGCACTCATTACTCATTATGAGATGTGGGTTGTTATGGTGATGAGAAGGGCCAGAATATATGGTATTAGAAAAACATTATACTATTGAATAAAGGCTCATTGTAAAACATTTGTAAATATTTTTTCCTTTAAATCAAACTTGGGAGAGTATACAACCTGTCTATGTTGTTCTATTTGTAGCAAAACCTAAACCTGTTGTTCTATTTGTAGTAAAAACCTTATAAGACAGGCTGATCTCTGATTTTTCTCTGTTACTCGGAGTCCATGACCACAATGAGAGGGCAGAGTCTTGGTACTAGTAACAATCCTTCTGGGATTATTTCATTTGGGAAAAAAGCAGATCTGATAAATTTAAAGCTAAGGCTCAAGTAATATGGAACTATGTGAAAAATTTTCTAGTGACTCTACACCCTTCAGAGACTCAAGCTATTAATATCTAAAGCATATTAGGTTATTAGAGTCGGGAGGTCACCAGAGGGGTCGCGCTTACACACGCCTCAGCAGGATCCCAGAGACAGCCGAAGTAGATGCAACCCTAGGTACTGGTGCTCTTGAGGGCTACGGAGACACACAGGTTCTTCGGCCATGGCAGATGGCTCTAGAGTTCAGTGCCTTGTCACTGGGCCCTACTTTGGAATTTGTGTTCCTGAGTGTGATGGAGTTGGACTCAGATGTGACATTTCTACACATGCCTCTTCTGTCACTTTTACTGAACCTGTGGTTGGCACTGGGGTTCTTGTATACTCAGGAGACCTGAATCTCTGGACTGGCCATGTGCCATCTGGGCCCTGAGCCTCAACAGAGTTGCTACTCCTACTCTCCGGTTCATTGGACTTACCCAGGTCAGCTAACAGGGAGGTGAAGATGGTCAACCACCACACCAGGGAACCAAGAATACCTACAACTCCAAGAAGGAGAATTGCATTCATAAACCATGTGGGATCTAAGCCCCCTATCAATATAGAGGTGGAGTGGACATCACCATCCCACGGTCCACAAGATGGAGGAATAAAATATGAATTAGAGTGAAAAAAATTTTTTAAAAAAAGGGAATATTATAGAAAAAAATGTATCTAAAGCAATCTTTTTGCCCTTGAATAGAAATAAGAGCTGAAGCAGTCCAAGGAAAATAAGTTCCATAACCAAAAATAATTAGAAAGTAACCACCTCTAGACTCCAGGGTTTGGGGTATTCTGTAGGTGATCACCAGGTTTGTTTTAGCTGCCCTGTGGACTGTGAAACACCAGGGGTTGAATGGCCAAATGATGACCGTGGTCCTACCTGCAGCCCACCTTACTCCAATGAACGCAAATTGTGGACAAATCTTCTAATCCAGACCACAGCTGTCATGGGCACTTCCCCATTTAGGATGGGGAACTTGCTTATTCCCACCCACCAGTACCTCATGTGTTAAAGGACCTCATTTCGAGAGACTGATTCTGAAAGTCAGGTCTAAGGCCTTAGGATAAAACTTCAGTTTCAATCCTCTTTTAAAAGCCCACCATAGGCCAACTTTCTCCTCATTATCTTCACCAACAGAAATAATTAGAAAGAGCAAGAAGGTCTAATATTGCTTATTCCTGATTTTATCTCTGCACAAACCCTAAATAATCTCTTTTTTATTGTTACCTAAACAATCCATTCCACTGGTTCTCTCCAAAAAATCTGGCCACTGGTACTTTGTTGTAAATGTGACCTGTGAATCCTAGATATTTTCCATCCTGACATCCATTCATCCCGGGAGAATGAGGCAGTTTTATAACTGCATTGACCTTGTAAGCCTTGTAAGTGCACACACAGACAGTGGTATTTTATTACAGTCTATATGTGAACCTATTTTGTTACCATGATTCAAGTCCTTCTCCCCAGTTCCTGTCTTGGTAATTCCCAGAATTTCTCAATTTTCTCATAGCAGTTGGCTTATTCCATTCATTCTAGTATCTTTTTAATCAAATTTCCACAGAAGCAGCCACATTCCCTAGGGTTCCAGTATCTGATGGTGGAGCCAGATAGAAGAGTTGACCTTATCACAGCAGAGCTAAAAAGGATCCAGTCTGAATTGGAGATAAAACTAATTTCTACTTTTCACTTTCCAAGAGAATTTTTAAAGACTTTCTTGATTTAGTGAGCACACTAAATGTGTGTAAGTTTGGTTTTTTAGCTGACATATTCATTCCTCATGAATATATTATTCCAAAGTTTGCAGCACTGACTTCTCATATCTCTTTGTCATTCTAATTTTATTCCAATAATTGGTATGACTCAGATTTGATCAATCCCCATTCCTTGCACCATTGTTTTTAACACTCTGACAGTCATGGTGAAAACTGGCTCCTGCTCAGTCGTAAAGGGATTATTTTGACCTAGAGTAAAACTGATGCTATCATTTATCTTTTCTATCCTGGGGGTATACATGGTCTGCAAGACTTTCTCAATAATTCAATCATATACTTCTCTGAGCCATGCGCGCCTGTCCCTCACACTGAGACATTTTTTAGGATTCTTGCACCCCAGCATCAGTTGTTGGTAACATTAGTGATGATGACAAAAAAAAAAAAAATGCCCCCATGAATTCACAAACCCATACCACAGGTGGTAACACTCCCATTTGAAAAACCATAAGGATTTAGAGCACAAATGAAATGCTTCCTAACTCAAAGCATTCACTTCCGTTTTTCAGACAGCATCAAAGAAGGGACCTAGCCATGAGCCACCAAAACACTTTGTAACATCCTCTTTCTTTTCCTTTATGATTTCCTCACACTCCAGATTGAATAGGAGCTCTCTCCCAACTCTATTCCAACACAACTATCTCTCACATAGAACCACCCCCCCCGCCTTCTATTTTTCCTTTTTTTGCTATGTTATCTTTATCATTTAGGTTGACTAACCTCTCACCCAGCAAACAAGTATCCTTCAATTCTGGGCAATATAGAGGGACAAAGGAGGCTGTGAACTCTCACACAGGGATATTTTTTTTCTTTTTTCTTCTCATATTAGGCTTCATTCTGTTACATAAGTATTGAAATAGTTTCTAAACGTATTTTAATACTAAAAAAATAGAAAGGAAGAAAATCCATCTGAAAACATATAAAATTGCATGGTGCAAAGTGTAAAACATAATATAAATTATAGACCATGGTTAGTAACAGTATTTCAATATTTGTTAACCAATTATAACAAAAGTACCACACTAATGTAAGATGTTATTAATAGGGCAAGTGTGAGGGGAGGGGTCGAGTATATGGGAATCCCCTATGTTTTCTATGTAACTTTTCTGTAATCTAAAACCTCTTTAAAAATAAAATTAAAAAAAATAGAAAATCAGTCTGATTTCTTAAAGGAAAACATTTGAGAACTGAATAATTTCAGCCAACATGGTATACAGTTAGCATATATACCAGCATCCAGGAAACTGGTGTTCAGTTCTGACTGTGGTACTTGAAAAGGCTCGAATTCTCTGGGCCTCAGTTTTCTCATATGTCAAAAAGAAAGCATTCAATTCCATGATATATTTGATCTCTTATGCATTATAATTCCAAAAAGAAACATACTTGCATATTCAAATTTGAGCTCTGGAGGAAAGCTTAACATAAAATGAACTATAAAATAAATAGTATGCAAAGTAAATTTCAATTCTAAGTATGGCAAATCCATAAATTTTACATGTTATAAATTATCCTGTCTGGGGTGTCTTTTTCTTCATTCCTTCCTTTATTTCATTTCTTCCTTCCCTCCTTTATTTATGTATGCATTCAAAACTTCAGGAGCAAACAAGAATATTAATGGATCCTGCAACAACTGGTGAATGGTTGTTGAGAAGCAGGATACTGCATAATCTCAAAATATCACACCCATGTAAGTCTTAGTAATTACATAGGGAAATCTGGCAGACACCTTAACCAAGTTCTCAAACTTAGCATAATAACTAGAGGAACAAACTGTCATCCTGTACTTCCTAATATGAGTCACACATATGTAGTATTTCCTCCAAACATGCTTAACCTAAATGTAATCATGAAGATGCAATCTGGCCAGGATTCCAAATATATTAAGATTAAGAAAGAAAGAAAAAAGGCTAGAGAAATATAGATTAAAGTAGGCTAAAGACACATACACACAAAGTATAAAGCAACTTATTAGGACAATTAAGAAAATTTGATTATGGTCTGTAAAAAAAGATAATATTGATCAATGTTAAATGTCCTGAGTGTGATCATTGTACTGCAATCAGGTAAAGTATATCAGGGTGAAGTATCATGATGTCTGCAATTTACTATCAAATGATTCAGTGCAGCAGTTTGTTATTATTTATGAATTCCTAAAATAGATATTGGATTATGTTTGTAAATTGGTCTGTTCCTCTGGGTGTATTAGATTGTAGTAAATTCAGATGATTTACTTTTACTTGATTAAATAATGATTGGGGTTATGATTGGGCCACTTCAGTAGGACACAGAGTCCCCACCCCTCTTGGTGGGCTGGGACTCACAGAGAAAACAAGGCAGAAGAATTAGTTGGAAATTTTTTGATGCTGGAACCCTGGGAAGTAAATACACAGGAGGAGAACAGAGAGGAATAGAGATGGCTCCATAGACACAGTAGAGGCCCCAGGAAGAGAGAGAGCCTAATTGTCTACAGCTGACCTTGTGGAGAGAAGAGAGTATGTGAGCCTGGAGCGATAAGAGCCCCAGGAGAGAGACAAGACTTATCCCAGCCTACAGCTGATATTGGGAGAAACTGGGACCACAGAGCCTTAAGAAGAAGAAGGCTGAACCTTTGCAGACATCAGCAGCCATCTTGCTTCAACGTATGGCAACAGACTTTGATGAGGAAACAGTTTACATTATGGCCTAGTAACTGTAAGCCTCTACCCGAAATAAATAGCCTTTTATAAAAGCCAACAGATTTTTGGTATTTTGCATCAGCACCCCTCTGGCTGACTGATACATTCAGTAATGTAGATAAAGAGAGAAGCAAAAGGAGAGGAGAGAGTAAATATAATAACATGTCAAGTGATGAATCTAGGTGAAGAATGTGTGGATATCTGACTATTTGTGTGGCTTTCCTATAGATATGAAAATTTCAAATCAAAAAGTTGAGAAAAAAACCTTATTCAGTATCAATTATGTACTAGACATTTACCAAAGGATAGAAAGATGAAAAAGACATCATCTTTACCTAAAAATACCTTTCAGTCTAGTGAAGAACTTTAAAAAAATTTAACATTTACAGTACAGATTGGAAATTTTTATGAGAGAAGTATATAGGGGTGCAGTGGAACCTCTTACCCAGATTGCAGTGGTCAGGTGTTTGACAGTGTTGATGTATGTCTCAATATTACAGAATCTATTTACTAAGGAATATCTTAGAATTTCATAAATTCTAGATTTGGCTGATCCCACCTATACCATTTTATTCAAAAACAAGGAAATTAAAACTTTTTATAAGACAACAAAATTTAAACAGCACAAACCATCTGTCCTAATCACAGATTGATGCAAAACCTTTATCTGCACCTTGTTCATTAGGATAATCAAGCAGTCTTACAAGAATAAATTATTAATCATTAAGTTCACTTGGGAATACTTTGTGCTTTGAGATAGATGAGGTATTTCTATATCTCATATACCTATTCTGCTCAACTCCCCATGCT
The DNA here is from genome assembly GCF_030445035.2 of Dasypus novemcinctus. NCBI lineage: Eukaryota > Metazoa > Chordata > Mammalia > Cingulata > Dasypodidae > Dasypus > Dasypus novemcinctus. The sequence goes on from NC_080687.1 coordinate 60,275,377, forward strand.
CAAGACTGAATTAAATTCCCCTCTTCTCTGCTCCCCTATATAACTGAGCATGACCTTTATTATACTATACTAGTCAAAAGAGAATAATGTTTAAGGATATGTGTTTGAATCATGTCTCTAATATCCAGTTTTCTCACCAGTAAATAACAATGTTTTGAAGGGATTAGGATAGTATTTTGTTTAAAAAAAAAAAAAGATTCAACAAATTGTCACCATTACACTAGTTTAATTACTTGCTTTCCCCATTGAACTTTGAATTATTTGAGAGGAAAACTATGTCTTGTATATCTCTATATCAGTTATCTACAAATATTTAAAAATCATGAACACCATACATAAAAAACTTTTGAGTGCATCCTCAATGTAAGTATTAAGAAAGATAAAAGATATCCTGATGGTTGTTGACCTAGTAGCTCTATCTTGGCCATGGTGTTTGCCGGATGAACATAAATAACTGCAGAGAATATCAGCCTCATAAAAGGACCTTCCATGGTCATGAAGGAATAAGACAAAAACAAGACCATGCTTGAAAAATATGAAAGCTCATAAGACCACAAAAATGACTAAATATTCCTGCCTCTAGTTGAGTTATTACTATTTCATCTCCAATGAAACTCTTGTTCCACTCCTTACTCCTGCCTCCTAGATAAACATTTTTAAGGTAACCATTTACCAAATTGCTTCCTACTTTGTGATAATGCTCAATCCAAAACAAGCTCTGCCTCCTTGAACTCTCTCTAAAATTACCTATATAGACCCAAATCCGATAATAAATCACTTCTAATTCCCAGTTACCAAGATGCCCTGTCATTGATGTTGTGCAATCTCCCTCGCTACAGCAAGCTTTAAAAAAACAAATTTATTTGACTATAGAGATACTTCTGGTGTTTTTTGGCTGATGTGCATTGATACTAGACTGTATTAGTATATTGTATACATTTTAAACATATGCAAAAATTAAAATTTGTATATCACAAGATAATGTAAATAGAAGTTGTTATACTTTCTTCCTGTACCCTAATGGCTCTTCTGGCACAACGCCTAGGGAATGTTCCTTACACTTTCTCCCTGACTATGTTACAGTGTCTTTTTTGTAATAGTAGTTTGATTTAATGTTTGGAAATGAATAAATAACTATTGTACTTTTCTAAATATTGAACTTATCTTCTGCAGCTAATATCGTGTGGCAAAAAAAAAGTTGATTTTATTCATACAATGGACTGAGGCCAAAACATTCCTCTCTTCCAGCTGAATGACTATACCTCATCTCTCATGACAGCTCTTACCCAGCTAATGGCAATAGAAGAAGAGCACAATTTCAGAACGTTCATCTGTTCAATCCATCAAATATCAGGATCTACATAACATGGAGGCATTATCATTATAAATGAGACAAGTACTGGTGTCATATGACCTCTCTACACTGGATCAATGTTAACGAAGTATCATGTTGCACAATATTTCTGGCATCCCCCTGTCTTATGCAAAATTTATCAAATCCTATTATCCTTTGTCATTTGGGAAGCAATTTTGAAATGTATTGCTATGGTTTATCTTTTAGGTCATGTTAGTAACAAATGGTAAGCAAAATAATATTTGGAAACTTAACACTGTAGTTATCTTCTTGGATTAAACAACATTCTGTTATTGAAAAAAAAAATAGTGTTCTCTGTTAGGAACACACAATAGCATCCTTTGCACTGGCTTTTCCCAAAATTATGTCTTAGCTCTCTTCTTTCCTTTTTTTTTTTACTTCAGTGAGAACTACCTTCATTCCCACAGTTTCATTTTTACCTCCAGACCCTTGATTCTGAAATATTTCCAGCCACAACTTGTGTCTCAAGAAGAAACACATTATAAATTTCAAGCAATCATTTCAAACTCCATCACCCTCAACTTAAATCCAAACTTTTAGTTGCATATTTCAATATCCATCTTTCAATAATTGATAGGACAAGTAGGCAAAAAATTATACAAAACCAAAAAACATAACTCATTTATGTAACTAACAATTAATTTGACTTAATTGATCTTTATAGGACATGCCACCCAACAACAGCAGAATATATGTGCTTTGAAGTGCAAGCAGAAACATTTACTAAGGTTGACCATTTTCTGGGCCAACAAGGCCCATTAAATGTAAAAGGATTTGAGTCAACAAAACATTTTCTCTGACCACAGTGAAATTAAGTTAGAATTCAATAACAGAAAGATCTCTGGAAAATCCCCACATATTTGGACACATCTACATAACCCGTAGTCAAAGAAGAAAATAGGGAAGAAATTTAAAGTATTTTGAAATGAGTAAAAATGAAACAAAACATATCAATATTTGTGGAATGCTACTAAAACAGTTTACAGTAGCATTTGTAATACCAAATGTCTATATTAGAAAATAAGGAAGATTTCAAACCAATAACTAGCCTCCATCATAAGAAACTAAAAAAAGAAGAATAAATTAAATCCAGAGTTAGCAGAAGAAGAAAAACTGAAGATCAGAGAAAAAATAATGAAATAGAAAACAGAAAAATAATGGAGAAAATTTTTAAAAGCTAGTACCTTGAGAAGAACAATAAAATTGATAAACCTCTACCTGGATTGATCAGGAAAAAGAGAGAAGAAAAAAATTATGCAGTATTTGGAATGAGAGAGATGACATAACTGCAAAATGTACAGTTATTAACAGGATATAATTATTAACAGAATATTATGAACAAATTTATGCCAATAAATTTCACAGCTGAGATGAAATGGACAAATTCCTTAAAAGACAGAACTTACCAAAGCTAATTCAAGAAGAGACATTCTGGGAAGCAGATGTGGCTCAAGTGATAAAGCTTCCTCCTACCATATGGGAGGAGCTGGGTTTGATCCTTGGGGCCTCCTGGTGAAAAAGAAGAAGAGAAAGTGTGCCTGTGCAGTGAGCTAGTGCCCAAGTGGCAAGCTGAGTGCCCACGCAGTGAGCTGAGTGCCCACATGAGCGCCCATGCATCAAGCCTGTGCCTGTGCAACAAACCAAGTGACTGCGTGAGTCAGGCAGCAAGATGATGATGCAACAAAAGAGAGGCAAAGGGGAGAGTCAAGGGGAAGTGCAGCAGAGACCGAGAACTGAGGTGGTGCAACTGACAGGGAACCTCTCTCCACATCAGAGGTCCCCAGAATCAAATTCTGGTGAAGAGGAGAAAGAGAAATACATACAGAAGATCACACAGCAAATCAACACAGACAGTAAAAACAGCAGGGTGAGGGAAGGAGGCGGGGGGGTAGAGGCAGGGAAGGAAAAAAAATTTTTTAAAGAAAAAATTCTATTAAAGAAATTGAAATCGTAGATAAAAACCTCCTATAGAGGACATTCTAGTTTCAGATAACTTAACGGATGAATTCTACCAGAACTTCAAGGGAGAAATAATACAAATTCTACACAAACTCTTGCAGGAAGTTGAAGAGGAGAGAGCATACATTACAATTCAGTCTATGAAGCCAGCATTCCCATGACACCAAGACAAAAGACATTAAAAGAAAAAGAATATTACATATCAACATCCTTCACAAGCATAGATAAAAGAATATTAAAATTTAACCAATCAAATTCAACAATATATAAAAGTAACACTATGTCATGACCAAATATAAATTATCCCAGGAAGGTAAGGTTGGTTAACATTCAAAAATCAGTCAGGGAGGAGGTGGACTTGGCCCAGTGGTTAGGGCATCCGTCTACCACATGGGAGGTCCACAGTTCAAACCCCAGGCCTCCTTGACCCATGTGGAGCTGGCCCATGTGCAGTGCTGATGTGCGCAAGGGGTGCCCTGCCACACAGGGGTGTCCCCCGCATATGGGAGCCCCATGCACAAGGAGTGCACCCAGTAAGGAGAGCTGCCCAGTGCAAAAGAAAGTGCAGCCTGCCCACGAATGGCGCCGCACACATGGAGAACTGACGCAGCAAGATGACGCAACAAAAGAAACACAGATTCCCATGCCACTGACAACAGAAGCGGACAAAAAAAGAACACGCCACAAATGGACACAGAGAACAGACAACTGAGGGGGGGGAAGGGGAGAGAAATAAATAAAAATAAATCTTTTAAAAAAAATCAGTCAAGGTATTTCATCATATTAACAAGGCAAAAGACGAGATTATATTAGCATATAAATAGATGCAGCATTTGATAAAAAGTTTCAGCAACCTAAGAAAAGAAGGGAGCTTCCTCAAACAGCTAAATGGCATCCATAAAAATCTAACAGCTAACAACATACTTAATGGTAAAAGACAGAATGCTTTCTTTTTAAGATCATGATCAAGGTAGGGTGTCCATTCTCAGCTTTCTTTTTTTTTTTTTTTTTTTTTAAAGATTTATTTTTATTTATTTAATTCCCCTCCCCTCCCCCGGTTGTCTGTTTTCTGTGTCTTTTTGCTGCGTCTTGTTTCTTTGTCCGCTTCTGTTGTCGTCAGCGGCACGGGAAGTGTGGGCGGCGCCATTCCTCAGCAGGCTGCTCCCTCCTTCGCGCTGGGCGGCTCTCCTTATGGGTGCACTCCTTGCGCGTGGGGCTCCCCTACGCGGAGGACACCCCTGTGTAGCACAGCACTCCTTGCGCGCATCAGCACTGCGCATGGGCCAGCTCCACATGGGTCAAGGAGGCCCGGGGCTTGAACCGCGGACCTCCCATGTGGTAGACGGACGCCCTAACCACTGGGCCAAAGTCTGTTTCCCCATTCTCAGCTTTCAAGTCAGTATTACATTCTGCATTCAACATTATAATCTAGCCAGTGCAATAGCACAAGAAAAAGAAACAAAAATCATCCATATTAGAAAAGAAAAGCTCACTTATTCAGAGATGCCATCTTGTCTATGTAGAAAATCACATAGGGAAACAGATGTGGCTAACCAATTGGGCTCCCATCTACCATATAAGAGGTCCAGGGTTCAATGCCCAGGGCCTCCGGGTGAGGGCAAGCTGACCCACATGGCAAGCTGGCCCACATGGAGTGCCAGCCCACACTGGAATGCCACCCCGCACAGGAGTGCCCCCTGTGTGGGAATGCCACCCAGCATGGGAAAGCCACATTGTGCAAGAATGCTGGCCAACACTGAAAGCTGGAGCAGCAAGATGATGCAATGAGAGACACAGAGGAGAGAAAATGTAGCACAAGATGTAGCAGAACAGGGAGTTTAGGTGGCACGAGAAAGTAATTGCCTCTCTCCACTCCGGAAGGTCCCAGGGTCAGTTCCCAGAGCTGCCTAAAGAGAATACAAGCAGACACAGAAGAACACACAGTGAATGGACACAGAGAGCAGACAGTGGGGGGCAAACGGGGTGTGGAGATAGAAATAAATAAAATAAATCTTTTTTTAAAAAAAGAAAATCATGTAGAGGGAGCAGATGTAGCTCAGTGGTTGAGTACCTGCCTCCCATGTATGAGGTCCTGGGTTCAATCCCCAGTATCTCCTAAAATTTTTGTTTAAAAATGAAAAGAAAATCATATGGAATCTAACAAAAACAAAGTCCTACTGAGACTAATCATGAATTTCACAAGGTTGAAAGATGCAAGATTAATAAACAAAATTAATTTTATTTCCATATACCACCATCAAACAACTAAAAATAGTAAAACAATGCCATTATAGTATCATAAAAATATGAATTATTTGGGGATAAATTCAAAAAAGATGTATAACACTTGTACATTTGAAAACTACAGAATATTGCTCAGAGAAATTAAGGAAAACCTAAATAAATTGAGATATATCATGTTTAAAGATCAAAAAATTCAGTATTGCTAAGATGTAAATTCTCCTCAGGTTGACCTATAGAATTAATACCATTTCAATTAAAATCCTAGGAGTTTTGGGCAAGTAGGTTCTAAAATCCATATTGAAATGCAAAGGATCTAGAATAGCCAAAACAACTTTGAGAATGATGCTACCTGATTTTAATAATTATGATAAAGCTACAATTATCAAGACAATAGGATATTGATGTAAAGAGAGACAAATAGATCAATAGCACAGAATAAAGATTCCAAAAACAGACTTACATACATGGGTACCTGATTTTTAACAAATTTATATAGGCAATTCAGTGAAGAAATGAGAGCCTTTTTCAACAAATGGCACTGAGATACTGGAAAAATTGGGTATCTCTATGTAAAAAAAGAAACGAACGTCAATCCACATCAAACACCACTTAAAAACTAATTTGAAATGTGACAAATACCTAAATGTAAAATATAAGTCTATAAAACTTAGATGAAAATATAGGAGAAATTACTTGTGAACTTGGGTTAGGTGAAGATTTCTTATCTATACCACCAAAAGCACAATCAATAAATTGTGTTTGTCAAATTTTAAAATTTCTGCTTTTAAAAAGATGCTGCTAAAAAAAAGATGCTGCTAAGAAAGAGAAAAGAAAAGTCATATTATTGGAAAAAATATTTGCAAATTATATACCTGATAAAGGACTTGTAAGCAAAATATATAAAGAATTCTTAAACTATGACAGTAAGAAAACAACTTATTCTTTTTAAATGGGCAAAAGAACAGACACTTCACCAGAGAAAATAAATGGGTGGCTAATAAGCATATGAAAAGGTACTCAACATTTAGTCATTAGGGAAATGCAAATTAAAAGCACAAGCTACATTTATACATTTACTAGAACAGCTAAAATTAAAAAGACTGACCATACCTAGTGTTTTGGGGATATGGAGCACCTAAAACTCTCATGCACAGCTAGTGGGAATGTAAAACAATACAATCACTTTGGAAAACAGGCTGACAATTTCGTAAAAGTGAAGCATAAACCTTCCATATGATCCCACCATCCTATTTCCATCTGTTTACCACAAAGAAATGGAAAATTTTGGATGTGAATGTTCAAAGCACCTTTGTTTTAATAGTCCAAAACTGAAAACAACTCAAATGTCCATTAGGTGAATGGATAAACAAGCTATGGTGCACACCTACGATAGAATACTGCTTAGCAATAATAATGAATGAACCATTGATACATACAACAACTTGGATGAATCTCAAAATAATTATAAGTGAAAGAAGCCAGATTAAAAAAAAAAAAAGAGTACATACGGCATGATTCCATTTATATTAAATTCTAAAACATGCGAACTAATCTACAGCAACAGAAAATGGATAAGTGATTTCTTAGGAATGGGGGGAGGTCAGGGAGAAGCAGAAAGGAATGAACACAGTAAGGCATGACGAAACTTGGAATGTTAGCTATTGTGGTGATCATTTCACAAGTATATACGTAAGTCACCAAACAAAGAGTATATTTTAAATATGTGCAGTTTATTTTATGTCAATTATACCTCAGTAATGCTGTGAAATTAAATAAAAATGAAAAGACAATGGAAATACACCAGGACCAGAAAGGAAGCAATAAGGTGCCTGGTCCAGTTCAAGGCTGGTTCAAGCCTTAATCCAGTGGATCGGGCAGTGTTCAAAGAGTACAACACCTCAGCCCTCATTTCAGAAGGAGTCAGAAGGTAGAAGGAGGAGTTGCACAGAGAGGGGGTGCGGAAGGCAGGGAAAGAAAGAAGAGTGTGCTTAGAATTTCTCAAAGATTGCAGCTGACCAGAAACTGCAAATAGAGGTCTTCCCTGAGTCACTTCAAACTACAGGAGATGGAGGGACAAGGGAATAGAAGACAGATGCTAGTTCTTGCATTTACCCCTTCACTATCAGTCCTTTGTTATCTTACCTGCACTTGGGGGTTGAGGGTGAGAATAGAACACACAATCCATTTTGATCTGAATATAAAGGATGAGAATATCTATTCATCTTTATATTTCAACTTATTCTCTTCTAATAATTGTACATATACTTTATAATATACATAATAAAATGGTACAGTGAAATCTGTATCTCAGTTACATGTAGTTATGCATTAAATATATATTTGTGCATTTTTATGTATTTATTTATAATATTTATAGTAATATGCAAATAAATGCACAAATATTGAGGTGTTTTTTTTTAACTGCAAGTAGTGCTATATTGAAAGAGTTTGGAGATCAGTGGCTGTAAACAATCACAGTAGTTTTAAAAATTCAGTTCTTATATTTTAGTGGTTTGTGTTTCTCTCTTTGACTCCATACTGGACTCTAAGCCACTTGATCACACAGACTGTGCACAGCATAGTGCTTAGTATTGAGCATCAAGTTAATACATTTTTTAAAATGAATTAAAGAAATTCAATGCACATTTGAGTGTTAAGTATTGATTACATCTTTAAAATAAGATAAAACTGTAGATTTAAACAATAATGTAAAAAGTTAGGTTTTCAGTACTCACAATATGAACATATAATCACTGTTGAAAAATTCAAATGCCTGAGATATAGATAAAGCAAAGAAGCAAGTCCTCCCACCCAGCAATTCCTTTCATTAGTGCCTGAGATAACCAAGGTCAGTCATTTTAACATGAATCTTTCCAGATTTCTTTTATACATATACATGAGTGAATCAACATACAAAGGGAGAACACTAGATTCTTATTTAGTTTTGTTTTACACAAATGAGACAACACTGCATATATATATATCTGATGCTTCCTTATATTTACTTAATATGTGTTTTCAGAGTCATCACATGTCAGTTTATCCACATCCACCTAGTTTAGTTTAATGCCTGGATAGAATTCCACAGTATGGTTGTAATTATTTAAACAATATCAACAAGCATTGAGGTTGACTGCTACAGTTTTTCACTACTTCAAACAATTCATAATAAATAACCTTGGAAGACTATATGGCAATAAATAATCTTGGATATGTGTCTTTCTGTATAAGTCCAAGATTTTCTTTATCTAGAAGATGGTTATATTAAACAAACATACAAACAAAACCATCGAATACTTTCCCAGACTATCACCTGGCAAATAACACTTGAATTTTCAAGCTTGGCACCAATATGAAGAATTACTAACATTAATATCTACTTTCTAACTTCTAAACAGTCTACAAAGTCTGAAATCAATGAGTTTTTGGAATAGCAATTCTTAAGTCACTAGCAGTCTTATTTTGAACTACAGTCAAGAAGTAAAATGTGAAATTGCCACTCTTTGAAGCAGTGAAATGTTAAATTGCTTCCTTTACCTTGAAATCCTTGAATCAGTTTGAGAAAGACTAAATACAGGGATCCTGCAGGACTTGTCCACTCTCCCTGATGTTTTAGCTTGATTACATAAAAGGCAGTGCATTATTTTCAGTGGGTTGTGTTAGTAGCTCCAACCTCTGAGGCTGTTAACTCATGATTAGGGACCTAGCATTCTAGACTCCTGGGTGGTTTAGAAATCTATTGACCAAAGAGCAGAATGCAACACTTTTATCTCATATGTATTAAAAGGTCATTCACTGTACTATGTGTCAGGCCTACAATGTATATAAGGTATACAAAAGTAAATAATAAGGTTTCTGCTTTAAGGGACTCAGTATTATCTTAATATCAACAAACATTATTATTACATCATGAAAATAATTTAACAGACATATTGCTAAAGTACACAAAGATGTAACTATAATTACAGAAATAACTGCCTTGAATTTATAGAAGAATAAAGATTATTGGATGAGACTACAGTTTTGATTCATAAACAACGCCCTGTGAATCAGACATTCTGACACAGAAGAGATCAAGCACAGTCTGTGTATAGTACAGAGAAAGGGAAGATATAACACTGCATCATCAACATATCTGTTCATTAAACCAAAATTACCTTTAATTGAATTTATTTTTGCCAAATAGAAAGACTGTGATTTCCATATACACTTTTTTTTTCACGTTTTCAAAAATGTTTCCAGATGATTCATTACCTTAGTCATAGATTCCAAGTCATGCTTCCAGGTTTTTTTGCAAATGCCAGGATCAAAGGTAACTATCTGAGTATTTGTATCCCAAATAAAGTATTTTGCATCATTTATATAGACATGTCCTCGATTGTAGTCAACAAGTTTAAATAGACAAATGCTTGTATATCCAATGGGTGTAGTATAGGTATAATGAGTGTACGTAGGTAGGCACTTCCCTATAATTAGCCTTTCCCAATAACCATCACTACTATGGACAAATCGTTATATTTTTGCTATTAGCTCTGCTCCTGAAACATGATTTAAATACTAAATGCTTTGACCATTTTATACAACACAAGCAAAATAAAGATCAGAAAATTATCTAGAGGATTTAAACTCAGTCCAGTAAATCTGAATGACTCGAATGTGCGTAGCTAACCTTTGAAAGATAAATAATCTATTCAGCACCAACTTGGTCTCTTTTACCAAAAGTAAAACACTTGATTAGCTAATGCAAAGCAGAAAGAAGCATGTGTTGTGTCCCTAGTTAAAACACCCGTATTTAATTAAATGGGCTTTGGTAAAATTCTCGAGGTGTCTCAGCTCACTCTATTTAATTTCAAAATTTCCACTAAACAATGTATAAAGAAAACACAGTAGAAAAATTGTATTCTGAACTTAGTGATTCAAAATAACCTATAATTTTGCAGACCAGGATTGAATGGGCTAACAACTAGATTATCATACCTATAGAAAGCTTTTAAAGGGTTTATTTCCCGTCTCTCATTCTTAATAAGCATCAATTACTACAGAAGTTCTTAATCTTTTTTATTCCACCGACCCCTTTGATAGTCAGGTGAAAACTACAGACCCCTTATTAAGTTCACAGTATATTGTGTATTATTTTTTTAATGTCTTTTTTTTTTAAGATTTATTTTTTATTTCTTTCTCTCGCCTTCCCTCCCACCCCCCTCCCCCCCAGTTGTCTGCTCTCTGTGTCAATTTGCTGTGTGTTCTTCTGTGACCACTTTTATCCTTATCAGCGGCACCAGGAATCTGTGTTTCTTTTTGTTGCATCATCTTGTTGTGCCAGCTCTCTGTGTGTGTGGTGCCATTCTTGGGCATGCTGCGCTTTCTTTCGCTCTGGATGGCTCTCCTTACGGGGCACACTCCTTGCGCGTAGGGCTCCCCTACACAGGGGACATCCCCGCGTGGCATGGCACTCCTTGCGCGCATCAGCCCTGCGCATGAGCCAGCTCCACATGGGTCAAGGAGGCCCGGGGTTTGAACTGGGGACCTCCCATGTGGTAGGTGGACGCTCTGTCTATTGGGCCAAGTCTGCTTCACCCACTGTGTATTATTTAATAAATATATCATATCCTCACCAACACATTCCCACAAGAATATTTTTTTTATTTCAATTCAAGCTCACGAACCCCTTGTTAAGAACTTCTGAGTTACAACAAGCACAATCATGCTGTAAATTATTTCCACCATCAAGAATCAAACTTCAATTTATATGGACTAATTTAGCTGACAGGAGTGCATTCTTTTTTTTTTCCTCTTTATTTTTTTTAATGTTACATTAAAAAATTATGGAGTGCATTCTTAGATATAAGCATGGTTTTAGTTTTCTAAATAGTGAATTTTTTCCAACTTGTTATATATTGAATGCACCTTGCAATTATAAGACTTCTTGTAGTTTGCTATAATATTGTAATGAAGTGAATTTCATGATATGTAAGTGAGTGAATATGAATAACTGAAAAATGAACCTCCTTTGGGAACTTCTAGAATGCACACTATAACATCAGCAAGGGCAATTTAAAACAAAATATAGTTTTGATGACTCCATTCTCTTTCTAGATTTTCCTTCACTGTAAACACATCAATGCTTTTAAAAAAAAAAAAAATCTGTTTCCAAAGAAAAGATTAAATTCATTGAACAGAATCAGCGCAGGGTCATGCAAAGAAGCAGCAAGAATGCATCTCTTTTTCTTCCCTTCCAGTGCAATCTGCCCCTTAGTTACATACTTAAATTGCATTAACATCACTTCTCTTGGGAATTTTCCATTAACTGATCAATTTGTCCATTAGGATATGTTCCCTGATATCATATTGAGCTCCTGCTCTCAATTGCTATTTTCCCCCCATTAGTGTTAATTAGGTCCCCTTGGAAGAAGGAGAATAATGCTGTTATAGCGTGGCATTCCTTCTCAAATGCTTTGTTTATTATGCTTTGAATAGTTTTAAATTGTCCTGAATAATTCTGTCTGAGGTTATGATTATATTGACTTGCACATATTTGAAAGTACTTAAATTTCCTGATCTTTTCAAATCTGGGGCATTTAAAATTGACAATAATACATTAGAAAAAAAAAAAAGATGCTAACTTCTACACTAATAACTTCTGATTATAGCTAGAGCACAGAAGCAAAACAAAACAAAACAGAAAATACAAACAGGCTCTCTCTGCCTAGATAAACCCACACCAAATCTTTGTGCATATTTCCATCCTTCTCTCCCATCTCTCAGCAAACTCTGTTCTTTCCCACATTTCCCAAATAAATTCTTTTTACTGGCCTAACTAAAAAAATAAAACAAAACCAGCAAACAAACAAAAAGGAAGATGTGGATTACCATACAGCATTACATATAGAATTTTACACAAAATATGTCTATGGCAATTTTAACTGTAAAGAATAATTAAGCCAACTTCTAATATAAAGAAAAATATTAGAACTTTAAAATTAGCCCATTTCTTACACTTAAAGAGTTAAAAATTTTGGCAATTTTGTCATTTGACATTTTTATTTCCTATTTATTCATTCCTTCAAAATAGCTATCACTAAAACCATCATAAACTCTCAATAAATGCTGAGTAATTGATAAGTAGAGTATCGATGGATGATAGGGGAGATAAATATTTTCGAATAGAATTAAAAGCCCTTACTATCATAAGACTTAATATGTTATTGGATTGCCATGTAATTTAAGTATCATGCAAATCCATGTTTGAATTACTTTTTTAATTACTAAATTATAAGAAGTCAATAGCATGGGGAAAAAAGTGAGTTTTTAGATTAAAAGTGGCTAAAGAGGACTAATAAATATAAGGAGAAACTTGTTTGAATCTTGTTTTAAACAAACTCACTATAAAAAGACATTTTTGAAATAATTGGAGCACTTTTTTTTACTGGCTGACTATTACATGATGCCAGGGAATTATTATCAATATGTGAGGCATGATAATGGTACCACATTTGTGTAATAAAATTTCTATATTTCTTATCAATACATACTGAGTTATACAGGAGCAAATGGTTTGCTGTCTGGGATTTGCTTTAAAGTACTTCAGCAAAGAAAAAAGAAAAGGAGGATAAATAAACATTTTATTTATCTCCGATAAACCTCTGATAATTGTTGACTACATTAGATAATGTCCATATGGAGAGTCATTGTACCAGTCTCCACTTTTGGGTATTTTTGAAAATTTCAGAATAAAACTATTTTAAATAATATAAAAGTAATACATACTTAATGTGTAATAGTGCAAAAAATACAAAGAATGTTTAAATTAAAATGTGAAAGTCCTCCTTCACCATCCCTCTCACATATCCTACGCTCAGAAAGTAACCGATGTTAATATTTTGGTGTGGACAACATTATGGACATTTCTATTTATCTATCTATTTATCTAAGCTCATATTTTTAATCAACATTTTTTAACATTTTCTTTTTAAAACTATATCTTCGACATTTTCTCATTTCAACAAATTTAGATCTACCTTACTTCTAGTAACTGAGGCAGGGTATGCCATTGTTTGAGTATTTTGCTTTCTGGCTATTTTTATAATCCCTTATGAATGAATATTTAGTCTGTTCTTGCTTTTTAACTGTTACAAACAGTATTACAGAAAAATTTGTTGTACATGCCTCGTTATACATTTATGTGTTTGTGTATGTAAGATGAAGTTTTAGAAGTAGAATTGGGAGGTAGTCTAAATCAGTGGACAAGGGTATAGGCACAATTGTCCAATTCCTTGTGTTCTAATTTCAGTGAGTAGAGTAATCTTAGGCACCTTATGCAACTCTCTCAACCTCCTTTTTTTGTGCTGAAATAGGAATAATATAATGATATTCACTTGATAGTATTATTATGAAAATAAATAAGATAATATATATAAAGTGTTTAGAACATTCCACATCATATCAAGAAGTGTTCAATAAATATCAGCAATATTTGTTGTTAATTATGTTAGACTGGGTTGATTTATACTCTCATGAATAATAGGCTAGATTTTAAAATTAGGTTAACAAAGATCATGTCCTTTTAATTTCCATTTTCCTAATATTTATTGATATTGAATATTTGTTTACAAATTTTCTGGCCATATATATATTATTTCTGTGAAATATTAATAAGTGTTCTCTACGTATTTTTCTACTGCGATATAAATATGTCTGAGTCAGCTTTGAATTTTTCAGGTAAAACAATCTGCAAACTTTAGTTCAATCTTTTCTTTAAAAAATCCCAGAAGACTTCTATCTCCAGCTATGTATCAGATGAATATTTTCACCAATCAACTAGATAAAATTTTATAAAATAAAACAACTCTTTGAAACAACTGTTTGAACAGTCAAGGCAACTAACACTTAAAAGACCAAGATCCCAGAAAGAAGAAAAGCATATGGTTGTAAGCCTAATATTCTCCTCTACTTTGCTCCTTGACGAAATTCTCCAAATCCTAAGCACCACAAGGCCTAGCAGCCAAGTAGAGTTTTCAGCTTTCAACTTAATGCTATCAGAAAGTTCCAGGGAGGTGGTGGCTAGGGTAACATGGCAGCAGACTAACAGGCAGAACTGAATGCTTTCACAAAAACAATGGAGAAAGAGCCAAAAGCTGTCTGAGGGACCTGCTTTAGGGGTGAGCAATCCAGGACAGTGCTACACAACTCCCACAAAGATGAGGGACAGAGAGAGAAGGAGCCAAAATGACAAACAAGTTACCAAGCCCCCTTGGTGGCTCCCCCACCCCTAAGATATTAAACTGGAGTAAAACACTTGGCTCACTGCAGCCGACTGAGAGGGGAGCAGACATCTTCCTCACTGTCAGTTGTTTCAAGGGAACAAAAAAGGGAGGTCAGAGGGCTCTTCTTCATGAATTTATCCAGCAGAGCCCACTTTGAATCTCTGATCTGGAGATTCAGCACAGGAACACAGGAAAGCTCAGATTGAAACACCTCCATGGAAAGGTATACTGACTATTGTCATCTGCTGGCCTGTCTGGAAATTGCATGGACAAAAATTGTTCATGCTCTCTGTATTCAACCCTTGGGAGAAAATCTACACTCTACTAGTGAGTTTCTGGCCTGATTTTGAAAATTTAAGCTGGGCAATTTTAAAGACTGAGAAGAAGTTGAACCAAATATTAAAGAAGACATGGGGGGGCGGGGAATAGGCAAGAGAGAGAAATTGGCTACCTGAGTAAATTCACCAGCATATTCAGATGCCTAGACATCAGCAAAAAATTACAAGCCATACTAGGAAACAGGAAGAGATGGCCCAAGCAAAAGAACAAACCAAATATCCTGAAGAGGTGACAATCACAAAACTCTCCTAAATCACTTCAAAGAATTCAAAGAAAACATGACTAAAGAAATAAAGGATTTTAAGAAGACATTGGAAGAACATAAAGAACAATTTGAAAGCCCACAAAGAAAAGTAACATACCTTATAAGAATGAAAGATATAATGGATGGGATTAAAAATACATTAGAGGCACATAAGAGCAGATCTGAATTGCTTGAAGACAGAATTAGTGATTTTGAAGACAGAACATCTGAACTGGAAAAGACAGGAGAACAGAAAGAGAAGAGAATGGGAAAAAAATGGAACAGAGTCTCAGGGAACTGAATGACAATGCAAAACACACAAACACTTGCATTACTGGTGTCCTGGAAGGAGAACAGAATGGAAAAGGAGCAGAAAGAGTATCTGAGGAAATAATGACTGAAAACCTCCCAGCCCTTATGAAGGACCTAAATATCAATATCCAAGAAGGAAAATGCTCCTCAAACAGAATAAATCTGAAGAGACCTACCCCAAGACACCTACTATTTAGAATGGCAAATATCAGAGATAAGGAGAGGATTCTGAAAGCAGCAAGAGAAAAGCAAAGCATCACATAAAGGAAAACTTGATAAGATTAGGTATCAACCTCTCATCAGAAATCATGGAGGTGAGAAAAAAGTGGCATGATGTATTTAAGATACTGAAAGAGAAAAAATGCCAACCAAGAATTCTGTATCTGGCAAAGCTGTCCTTCAAAAACAAGGGTGAGTTCAATGTCTTCACAAACAAGCAAAAACTGATGAATATGTTACCAAAGACCAGATTTGCAAGACATACTAAAGGGGGTGCTGCAGTCTGAAAGGAAAAGAACAAGAGTGAGAGATTTGGAGAAGAGTTTAGAAATGAAGATTATTAGGAAGGGTAAACTGAAGGATAAGAAAACAGACAATAGAATGATATAACAACAGAGAGTCAAAGGACAAAAGGGTTGAAGCAAGTAATGCCCTTACAATACTAACACTGAGTGCCAATGGATTGAATTTGCCAATGTAAAGACATAGTCTGATAAAATGGATTAAAAATATATGCACTGTAGGAGGGCAGAGCAAGATGGTGTGCAAGTGAGTGCATCTTCGTCATCTCTCTTGCAGAGGACCAGCTGAGTGGGGACAGAATTCTGCCAGAGCGGGCAGTTTGGGGAACCTACAAAGGAGGAGGTGCCTGGACGTCGATCTGGACAGACTGCGACCAAAGTGGTGCTTGCTCAAGGTCAGCTAACAGGGAGGTGAAAATGGTCAACCACAACAACAGGGAACAGAGAGTGCCTCCAACTCCAAGCAGGAGAGTCGCATCCATCAACCATGGATCTAAACCACCTCTTGATGTAGCGGTGTAGGGGACATCACCAACCCAGGGTCCACAGGATGGAGGAATAAAATATGTATTAGAGTGAATTTACTGGTATTCTACTATAGAACTATTGTGAATAGTAATGGAAGAAATTGTAGCATTGATGTGGAGAAAGTGGCCAAGGTAGTTGCTGAGGGAGGGAAAGGGAAGTAGAAATGAGATGTAGGGGCATTTTAGGGACTTGGAGTTGTCCTAAATGATATTGCAGGTAGAGATGCTGGACATTATATATCCTCCCATAACCCACTGAATGTACTAGTGGAGAGTGTGAACTACAATGTAAACTATAATCCATGTGGTTCAGCCATGCTCCAAAATGTATTCACCAAATGCAATGAATGTGCCACAATGATGATGGAGGTTGTTCATGTGGAAGGAGTGGGCAGATGGAGGGTGGGGTATGTGGGAACCTCTTATATTTTTTAATATAACATTTTTTGTGATTTATGTATCTTTTTTTTAAAAAGACAATTTAATAAATAAATAAATATGAGTTATCTATATGTTGTCTACAGGAGACCCACCTTAGACATGAGGACACAACCAGATTAAAGGCAAAATGTTGGAAAAAGGTATTCCATGCAAATAGTAACCAAAAAAGAGCTGGAGTAGACCAGATAAATGTAAAATAATAACATTATAGTAGATGAACAATAATTACTCAGTGCAACTAGCAAATTGTTCCTGTGATCAGTATTCTTAAATTTTTTCATACAAAATAAACACTTGCTTTTAATTGAGAAGACATGTATTTTTGGATACTTCATTTTTCTTTAACCCTTTTTTATTCATATTCTTTAATTAAAATAATCTATCTGGATCAATAATGATTTAGCATGACTACTGTTGAACAAGATTTTGAGTTTTCCTGCCTCATAAAATTATGAGTTGACAAATTGTTATCTGCTGTAATTCATTCCAACCAGATGTGAAGAATTCCCAAATAGGAATTTGATAATCTAGAAAATTATGGCCAAAACGGAAATTAAATAACTAAACCAATAATTTATTTCATTCTTAGAGAGTATGATGTGCAATAGTTAGAGCTATAATATAAAAAGAATTATGTTATAATTAATTTATATTATAGTTGAATTATTATTTACATTTATAAACATTTGTTGCTATGCTATCTATTTTTTATAATTGAGTATATTAAATCTAACCTGACCTTGAACTCTCATTTAAAATTTGTAATTTCTTTCAATCTATTTTTCCATTTATTTTACAATTTTACAATAAAAGACTTTTTAACAGCTAAAAAAAACTATTGATTATACACTTTGGATAGATCATATGGTATATGAATATATATCAATAAATCTGTTTAATAAACAAATAAATAGTTATGCAAGAATAGCCAGAAATAGCTGCTGTGTATAGCAGGGAAACAGAGATATTGAGAGATGAAGAATTTTCTTGTTTGTTTACTATTATTATTATACTGAAATAATGAAAATGCTTTAATAATGATTGAAGTGATGAAAGCACAACTATGAGAGTATACCAAATATCATTGATTATACACTTTAGATCAATTGTATGCTTTATTAATATGTAGCAATAAAATTGATTTCTTTAAAAAAATTAAAAAAAAGAAAGTTCAGGGGGCTGGAAAAATAAAAATTAATGCTCAACTCAAGGACCATCAAGGAAAATGGGTCTTGATGAATACTTCAGCTCTGAGATTTGACTCCAGAAGGATTATACCCTATTATTGAGGGGAAAAAAAAAAACAAAAGAAACTAGAGCTTCCATAGACTGAAATTCCACCTGAAATCATTTTAATGACTTAGTAGTAGATCAAAGTGATCAAAATTTACACTAACTGCTTACCTGTAAATCCTCTTAGAAGGAAAATAAAATCACCCAAATGGCTATATTTTTATACCTAATATCCAGCATTCAATCAAAAATTTCTAGGCATGCAAGGAGACAGGACAAAATTACCTAAACCCCGCCCCCCTCCCCCAAAAAAAGAAAACTAGCAATAGAAATGGGTCTACAGATAGGCAAAAACTGAAGTCAGCATTTATGGTAAAATTTAAAAGTAAAACAAAAAACATTTCCTTCAAAAAAGCAACAATACTGGCACCTGACCTCTCATTACAAATGAGGAAAAGAAATAACTGCAAAGCTATATTTCTAACCCAGAAAATTTAACTGTCAAAAGTGAATGCAAGAGGAAAATGGAGGAGAGGGTGACTTCTCTGGTATGTGGATACCTGTTTAAATAAACCTGTTTAAAAACAGGGAAGAAGGAATAAAGACATTTTAAAACAAACAAAACCTGAGAGACTTCATCACTAGCAGACCAGAATTAAAGGGAATATTAAAGGGAGTTTTTCAAGCAGAAGGAAAATGATACCAGGTAGAAACACAGAAATGTAGAACAGAATTAAGAGCAACAGAAAGGATAACTATAAATAATTGTCAGTGCAGAAAACAATACTAACACTATTGTGGGCTAAAAAAAAATTGTATAGATATATAAGAAAAACTCAGGAATGTAGTATATGGAATCAAAGGGTTTTAATGTCCTGGATTTGTTTAGGAAATGGTAAAAGTAATTTTCACAGACTATATTAGTCTTAATATATTAGTATTAATTTTCACAGACTATATTAAGCCAAGAATGCATATTGTAATGTCAGTGATAAAAGCTGGGAAATGAACAAGCTAATATAGGAAAAAATAGAATTATAAAAATAATTCAGTGATCCAAAGGCAGTAAGAAAGGGAAGAAAAAGAAAGAACATAGGGTCCAATAGGAAATAAGTAATTAGATGAAAGATTTAAACCCAATATATCAGCAATTTAGAATGAATTCACGTAAAGAAAAAAGGCCATCAGACTAGATTGAAAAATAAAATAAAATTCAACTCTATATTGCTTACAAGAAATACACCTTAAACATGGGGACACAGAGGGGTTAAAATTAAATATTGAAAAAGGTATACAATGCAAACACTAACCAAGAGAAAGTTGTCATACCTATTCTAATAGAAAAAAAATATGCATTACTAAAGATAAAAAGACTTTTTTATAATGATAAAAAGTCAACGCACTAAATAGGTTTAATGATTATAAATATGAATGCATTTATTCAGTAACAGCCTCAATATATATGAACCAAAAATTGACCGAAAAAAAGGAGAGAACTGAACACATCAAAATTAGGTTAGAATATTTGAACATGTCTTTCTCAGTGAAAAACAAGAAAAAAAAGGATTATTGAGCTTTATTTAATGGACAATGGACCTGTATACAATAATAGAGCATACTTATTTTTCATGTACATATACACAACATTTGCCGAAATTGACCATGTAACGGGCCATACGTAAGTTTAACAATTTCAAAGCAATGAAACTATTGAGCTTATGAAATTAAGCTGAAACTCAATAATAAAAAAATAACTAGAAAAGGCTTAAATATTTGGATTAAAAACAGCATATTCCAAATAATCTATTGGTCAAAGAATCAATCGCAATTAAAATTTTGAACAGAATCATTTATTAAAATGGCACATCAAAACGTGCATGGTGCAGCTAAAACTGTGCTTAGAGTGGAATTTATACCCTTAAATGCTTATATGAGGTAAATTCTATGACCTAAGAATCCATCTCAATAATTAGAAATGAACAGAAAATTAAACTTAAATAAAGGAGAAGGAAGGACATATAGTAAAGTAACAAACAGAAATTAATGAAAGTAAAGACAAATGTGCATTTGGAAAAAAAAACAAAGTCAAAAGTTGATATTTTGAAGACTAACAAAATCAATTAAACCTTGCAAGACTGATCAAGGATAAAAAAGAGAATGCACCAAATATTAATGTCAGGAATGAAAATAGACATCTCTAAAGATTCTACTTACAATAAAATAGGAATTTTTATAAACAATTTTATGCCAATAAATTAGACAATTTAAACAATAAAATGGGCAAACACCTTGAAGAACACAACTTACAACTGATAGAAACAAAATACCTGAGTAGCCCTACATCTATTGAATTGACTTTATAAATAAATACTTTACAACCAAGAAAACTCTAAACCTGGATAATTTCACTTACGTATGCCTCCAAATAATTCAGGTGAAAATAATTCCTGTCTTAAACATATTCTTTCAAAGCATAGAAAAAGAGAGGAAACTTCCTAATTTGTCTTATGAGACCAGAATAACCCTGATAGAAAGAATTGACTAAGATGTTAAGCAAAAAAAATTATAGGACAGTAATCCCCATCAACATAGACACAAGCATCCAAAACAAAGTATTTAAATTGAATCCAGTAATATATAAAAAAGGACATTACATAAAGGCTAATTTGGGTTTATTACAGGAATACATGGAATTTTAAATTTTTAATCAATTAATGCAATTCAACACATTAGCAGATAAAAAAGAAAAAGTAATAATCATCTCAGTAGATTCAATAAGTCAACAAATTTTCATGATAAAAATTTTCAGTAAACGAGAAATAAAATGTGAAATTCTTTAACCCAACAAACTTTACCTACAAAAAAAACTATAACTCATATGCTTATAGTGAAATATTATGCAAAATAAGAGTGCCTCCTATCACCATTTTTATTCTCCATACGCAGGAAGTCCTAGCCAGTGCAGAAAGCCAAGAAAAAAAATGACATAAGAATTGGAAAGAAAAAATAAAACTGTCATTATTTGAAGATGGCATGATTGTGTACATAGAAACCCCCAAAGAACCTAAACATAAATAATTAGAATTACTAAGTGAGTCTTAGCAAGGTCACTGGATACCAGATCAAAAATGAAAATAAAATTTTTATAGTGTTGCAACAATAATAGAAAATGCAAAAATTAAATTTTAGTATGTATAATAGCTTAAAATATCAAATACTTAGGAATAAGCCTAACAGAATTTATGTAAGACCTTGTCCTAATTTCCTAGCTGCTAAAATAGATACCATAAAATGGGTTGGCTTAACAACAGGAAGTTATTGGCTCAAGGTTAGAAGGTTTTCCCCAGGTATGGAGATACACAGGTACTATGGTCACAGCACTTGGCTCTGGAGTTCAGTGCCTTGTCAGTGGGCCCTATTCTGGAATTTGTGTTTCTGAGTGTGATGGGTTGGACTAAGATATGATCTTTCTACATATGCCTCTTCTGTCACTTTTACTGAACCTGTGGTTGGTGCTAGGGTTGATGTATACACAGGAGACTTGAATCTCTGGACTGGCCATGTGCCAGTTGGGTCCTGAGCCTCAGCAGAGTTGCAACTCCTACTCTCCAGTTCTTTGGACTTACCCAGGTCAGCTAACAGGGAGGTGAAGATGGTCAATCACCACAACAGGGAACCGAGAGTGCCTGCAACTCCAAGCAGGAGAATAGCATCCATAAACAATGTGGGATCTAAGCCCGCTCTCGATGTAGAGGTGAAGTGGACATCACCATGCCAGGGTCCACAGTACGGAGGAATAAATTTTGGATTAGAGTGAACTTACTGGTATTCTACTATAGAACTATTGTGATAAGTAATGGAAGAAATTATAGCATTGATGTGGAGGAAGTGACCACGGTAGTTGCTGACTGCAGAGAGAGGGAAGAAGAGTTATGATGTGGGGGCATTTTCAGGACTTAGAGTTGTCCTAAATGATATTGCAGGGACAGATGATGGACATTATATATCCTGCCATAACCCACTGAATGTACTAGAGGAGAGTGTAAATTACAATGTAAACTATAATCCATGAGAAGCAGCAGTGCTCCAAAATGTATTCACCAAATAAAATGAATGTGCCATAGTGATGAAAGAAGTTGTTGATGTGGGAGGATTGGGTGGGGTAGGGTGTGGTGTATGTGGGAACCTCTTATTTTTTAATGTAACATTTTTGTGATCTATGTATCTTCAAAAAAATACAATAAAAAATAAATGCTTACACACAAAAAACATGTTTAGAAGGCTTGCTTACTCCCAGCACTGGTATCTTCTGACTGGCCCAGTAATCTTTGAGTTTTCTTGGCTTTTCCAACATAAGGCAATCAATGCACATGGTGGTGTCTTCTGACTTCTTCCAGATTCTGTTGACTTCCAGCTAGCTATTCCTCCATGTGACATTTTTTGTTATCCAATTTGTTTTGTTTTGCTTTGCTTTGCTTTGTTTTGTGGTAGTAGTTGACAGGCTGATTCTAAAATTGATTTTTAAAATGCAAAAGGCCAAAAATAGCCAAGGCAATAAGGAAGGAAAAATAATGCTGGACGACTTATAGTAGCAGATATCAAGACATATTATAAAGCAACTATCATTGAGATAGCGTGATATTATGCAAAAAGCAATGAAACAAAATAGAGAGTTCAGAAACACACTTACATGTATATGACATATTTGATATAAGACAAAAGTATCATTGCTCTGCTGTGGGTAAAGAATGGTCTTTTCAATAAATGGTGCTGAGGGAAGCGGATTTGGCCCAATGGTTAGGGCATCTGCCTACCACATGGGAGGTCCAAGGTTCAATCCCAGGGCCTCCTGACCCCTGCGGAGGTAGCCCACACACAGTGCTGATGCGCGCAAGGAGTGCCCTGCCATGCAGTGGTGCCCCCACGTAGGGGAGCCCCACACACAAGGAGGGCGCCCCGTAAGGAGAGTCGCCCAGCACGAAAGAAAGTGCAACCTGCCCAGGAATGGCACCGCACGCATGGAGAGCTGAGACAGCGAGATGGCACAACAAAAAGAGACACAGATTCGGGTGACACTGACAAGAATACAAAGCTAACACAGAAGAACACATAGCAAATGGACACAGAGAGCAAACAACTCGGGGGAAGAGGTGGGGGAGATAAATAAATGAAAAATAAATCTTAAAAAAATAAAATAAAATAAATGGTGCTGAGTAAATTGGATATCCATATGGGGAACCTCACTCCACACACAAAACTTGATTCCAGATTGATTATAGATCTAAATGTGAAAGCTAAAATAATGAAGCTTTTTAGAAAAAAACAGGTAAATACCATCAAGATTGTGAAATTAAATGAATTCTTAAATAAAACACATAAAGTGCTAAGTATAAAGGTACAATTAAGAAATTCTGTTCATTAAAAGACCATTAAGATGACATCATCAACATGGTGATGTAAGACATCTCCTGGAAAAATCTTAACATCTCCCCTCAGAATCAACTAGTAAAAGGAAAAATCTCACTTGCTTAGAACTCTGGAAGACTATAGAGACTGGAGAAGGAGTCCATAAATGCTGAATTGAATCTCCAAGATCAGGCAGGTAATTTCCATTCCAGACGGGCTGGTCCATACCCACAAAATCAAGGAGTTGCGCAACAGCAGCATGGCCTGGGTTCCTCCAGCCATGGTTGCAGACTATAAAGCCACTTACAGGAGGAAGTTAAAACCACACACATATCCAAGTACAGGGACCAAAGTCTGTAGGGGCCCAGGGCAGAACTCAAGCCGCGCTGAGTTGTGCTGCATGCTGCATACAAAAGGGCCACCCAGGGGGGTGGAGAGACTGCCGCAGAACTGTTGGTGAGAGGTGTGTGAAGTCAATCCAAATTCTGTTGGCTGGGCCACCTAAACACAAAAGGGCTTTTCTGCATTGGTCCCATCTGGCTCCCCAGGCAGGATACCCTAATGGGGAAGAAACTGGAGGATGAAAACCTCACAGAAAAAAACTGTAAGACAGGATAAGTTCCAGAACTGAAAAGTGTAAGAAAAAGGGTACACTGAGTGAGGAAGAGAATTTAAACAAATCTTAAGAGCTGGGGAGAAAATTCTGTACAAAAACAAACAGAACAGATAGAGATTTCTGGAGAAGGGACAGAGGAAAGAAAGCTTTCTCCTGGAGGTCAAACAATTGCTCAGAAAGTGCAATCTTAAAAATTGTACTTCATATCCAGGGCAAGAATCAGATGAAGAAGAGCAGAGAAAATCTGAACACTTAAACAGGGGCTATTCTAAAGGTCCAGAATAATTTGGACCAAGCATCAAAGAAAAGTCTTACCACAAAGCTACTCAAAAATAAAACCCTAGAAATGAGGGAGAAAATGACATTCAGATGTAACTCATCAAGATAAGCAGAAGCCCAGACATTAGCAAAAAATTACAAGCCATACTAAGAAGTAGGAAGATATGGCTCAGTCAAGGGGACAAAATTGAAACTTTAGAGGAGACAAAGAATTTGGAAAAACTAATCAAAGAAGTTCAAACAAATCTAAATCAATTCAAGAGCTAAAGGGTGATAAGAAGATAATACATGACCATAAATAAGAATTGGAAATTATAAAAGAAACACAACAGGAATTATGGGACTGAAAGGCACAATTATAGGTATTAAAATACAGAAGAGGCAGAGGCATACAACAGCAGATTTGAACAGACAGAGGAAAGAATCATTGAACCAGGAAGCAAGACAATAGAAATCATACAGTCAGAAGAACAGATAGAGAAAAGTATAGGAAAAAAATGAGCATTGTCTCAGGGATTTGAGTGACAGCATGAAGCTCACAAACATATGTGCTATGGTTGTACCAGAAGGAGAAGAAAGAATATTTGAGGAAACAATGACTGAAAATTTCCCAACTCTTGTGAAAGACACAAATATACATGTCCAAGAAGCACAATGAATTCCAAGCATAATAAATCCTAATTTACCTACTCCTAGATACATACCAATCAGAATATCAGATGCCAAAGATAAAGAGAATTTTGAAAGCAACAAGAAAAAAGCAACTGGTCACATACAAGACTTCCTCAATAAGACTAAGTGCCAATTTCTCATCAAAAACCACAGAAGGAAGGAGACAGGGGTATGATATATTTAAGGTATTGATAGAGAAAAAACTGCCAGTCAAAAATTCTTTATGTGACAAAACTGTCCTTCAAAAACAAGGGAGTGTATAAAATATTCACAGATAAACAAAACCTGGGGGAGTTTTTCAACAAAAGACCTGCCCTACAAGAATTGATAAAGGGAGTTCTACAGCTTGAAAGGAAAAGACAGGAGGTTATGGTGTGGAGTAGTGTGAAATAATGAAGATCTTCAGGAAGTGCGGCGGCTTGCTTGGTCGGTGGCGGTGGGGTTGCTCTGCCCCACGTTGGGCGCCAGCTGCAACGGCTTGCTCAGTCAGTAGAGGTGGGGTCTGGCTGCGGACGAGGGGTCGGTCCCACTTGGGACGAGGGGTCGGTCCCGCTTGGGACGAGGGGTCGGTCCGGCAGCAGACGAGGGATCGGTCTCACAGGGGTTGCGCGGTTCAGCTGACAGGGTCGCCCGGCGAAGCCGGCAACGAAGGGGTCACCCGGAGAAGCAGGCGACGAACTGGGGACAAGGGAGGCCAGGCCCTTGTCGGGGGCTCTCAGGACTGGAGGGCGCATGGCAGAAGAACTACCGTGGAGACAAGGTAAACACGCAAGTCCACTTTATTGAGGGAGAGGCAACAGTTTTATAGGGGCTGGGGAAGGCTGATTGGTCGAAGCCACGCCCTGTTCTGATTGGTTGCCGGCGAAAGGTCAGTGGGCGGTACTGGACGGGGGAGGGGTGGTGGTTAGGGATTGGCTGTCGCTGTTGCTGGGGGAAGGGGCAGGGTTTAGGGATTGGTGGCTGCTGTTGCTGGGGTGGAGGGCAGACTTGAGTTTCCCGCCCACGCCTGGCTGTTGCTGCTGTCGGGGGGAGGGAAAAGTGCAGACTGGATTTTTCCGCCCACACCTGGCTGTTGCTGCTGTCGGGGGAGGGGAAAAGGGTAGACTGGATTTCTCCGCCCACGCCTGGCTGTTGCTGCTGTCGGGGGAGGGGAAAAGGGCAGACTGGATTTCTCCGCTCTGCGCCTGCGCAGGGAGAAATAAGAAGAAGGGTGCCGCCCCACAGGCAAAGTGTGGCGCCATCCAGGAGGAGGGGCGGCCGCGGAAGCATGGCTGCCGAGAAGGGGAGACCCGAGGGCACTCTGCGCCCATGCCGAGCTTCCTTCAGGGGTGGCGGTGGGCCCGACCAACCACCCTATTATGGGGGCAGCGGAATTAGGCCTACCGCGGCCGCTCCCCTCGCCAGGCCAGCAAACCACACTTCAGCCCGAGGGGTGACCGCAAGGAAGGATTACTGAAAGGGTAAATGTAAAACCCAGTAGTGTTGTATCTTCAATATATAACTCTACTTTTAATTCCTTTAAGACTCAAAATACAACTGAACTAGAAAAAGGCATATTTCCTGATAATGGACATGAAATACAAAGAGGTAAAATGAACAAAAACAACATAAAGAGGTGGAGGCAAGTAAATGGGAGTAGAGAACATGTATGCTATTGAAGCTAAGTTGTTATCTTTTAAAATTTATAGGATATAGATTTAGGCTGTGTAATGTAAACCCCAGGAAAACCATAGAGAAAGTATTTTTAAAATATATACAGAAAGAGAAATGAGGAAGGGATCAGTCAGATATATCACAAAAGATCAACTATACAGAAAAGGAGGTTGCAATAAAAGAAAAGAGAGACCAAAAAAATATGACATATAAAACTCAAAGGACAAAATGGTTGAACTGAGTACTGCCTTTGTAGAAATAACACTGAATGTTAATGAATTAAACTCCCCAATCAAAAGATGTAAATTAGCAGAATGGATTTTAAAAATCATGATCTGACCTATAAGTTGGTTACAAGAGACTTACCTTAGTCTCAAAGACACAATTAGGTTGAAAATGAAAGGATGGAAAAAGATATTCCATGCAAAATAGTAACAAAAAAAGAGCTGGGGTAGCTATACTAAAACTGGACAAAATTGACTTTAAGTCAAAAGTTGCTATAAGAGACAAAGATGGACCCTATATATTAATAACAGAAGCAATCCACCAAGAAGAAATAGCAATCATAAATATTTATGCACCTAACCAATGCACCCCAAACACATGAGGCAAACTCTAGCAAAACTGAAGGGAGAAAGAGACCCCTCTATAATAATATTTGGAGACGCCAATCCATTATCTCATCAATAGAACATCTAGAGAGAAGATCAATAATGAAACATAGAATTTGAATAATATAATTAATGAAGAAGACCTAACAGACATATACGGAACATTGCATCCCCAAACAGCAGGATGTACATTCTTCTCAGCTGCACATGGATCATTCTCCAGGGTAGACCACATTTGGAGTCACAAAACAAGTTTGAATAATTTTTTAAAAATTATAATTATACAGAGCCTCTTCTCAGATCATAATGGAATGAAGCTGGAAATCAGTAAGAGCCAGAGAATTAGAAAAATCTACAAACATATGGAAGTTAAATAACACTCTTAAACAGTTAGTGGGTCACAGAAGAAATTGCAAGGGAAATCAGTGATATCTTGAGACTAATGAAAATAAGAACAAAACATGTCAAAACTCAGGAGATGCAGCAAAGGCAGTGCTGAGAGGTAAGTTTATAACCCTAAACACCTACATTTAAAAAGAAGAAATAGCTAAAGTCAAAGACCTAACTGCAAACCTGGAAGAAGTAGAAAAAGAACAGCAAACTAAACTCAAAGCAAGCAAAAGGAAAGAAATAACAAATACTGGAGCAAAAATTAATGAAATTGAGAATAAAACCAATAAAAGCATTAACAAGACCAAAAGTTGGTTCTTTGAAAAGACCAATAAAACTGACAAACCCTTAGCTAGACAGACAAAGAAAAAAGAGAGAGAAGACACAAATAAATAAAATCAGAAATGAGAGGGGGTATATTACTACTGACCCCACAGAAATAAAAAAGAATCATAAAAGATTCTTTTATTGACAACTGCATACCCACAAATTAAACAACCTAGATGAAATGGGAAAAAAAAATCATAGAAATACTCATACAATCTACACTGACTCAATGAAATGAAAGATCTCAACAAACCAACTACAAGTAAAGAGATTGACTCAATCATCAAAAACCTTCCGAACAAAGAAAAACCCAGGACTAGATGGTTTCCCAGGTGAATTCACCAATCATTCCAAGAATTAATACCAATCCTTCCAAACTCTTCCAAAAAACTGAGCAGGAGGGAATACCCCTAACTCAGGCTATGAGACCAACATCATGCTAAGATCAAAGTAAAATAAAGATACTACAAGAAAAGAAAATTATAAACCAGTTTTTCTTATGAATGTAGGTACAAAAACCCTCAAAAAATACTTGAAAATTGAATCCAACAGCACATTAAAAGAATTATTCACCATAAAAAAGTGGGTTTTATCCCAGGAATGCAAAAGTGGTTCAACATAAGAAAATCAATTAATGACATATGCCACATTACCAAAATGAAGGAGAAAAACCACATGATCATATTCATTGATGTAGAAAAGGCATTTGACAAAATCCAGCATCCTTTCTTGATAAAAAACACTTCAAAAAAATAAGAATAGGAGCAAATTTATTAAACTTGATAAAGGGCATATATGAAAACCACACCTAACATCAAAGTCAATGATAAAAGACTGAAAGCTTTCCCTTTAAGATATAGAACAAGACAAGGATGCCCTCTGTAATCACTGTTATTCAACATTGTGCTGGCAGTCCCAACCAGAGCAATTAAGTAAGAAAGAGAAATATAAGGCATCCAAATTGGAAACAAAGAAGTAAAACTTCCACTATTTGCAAATAACATGATATGTAGAAAGGCCCCCCAATTTTGCAACAATGTTATTAGAGCTAATAAATGAGTTCAGCAAAGTGGCAGGACACAAGGCCAAAACACAAAAATAAGTAGCGTTTCTATAAACCAGTAATGAGCAATCTGAGGAGGAAAGAAAATTCCATTTCCAGTAACTTAAAGTATCAAATATCAAGGAATAAATTTAACCAAGGATGTAAAGGACTTGCACACAGAAAACATTGCTGAAAGAAATAAAAGAAGACCTAAAGAAATGGAAGGACATTCCATGTCCATGAATTGAAAGATTAAATATCATTAAAATGTCAATGCTACCCAAAATGATTTACAGATTCAATGTAATCTCAACCAAGATTCCAACAGCCCACTGTGCAGAAATAGAAAAGCCTATTATTAAATGTATTTGAAAGGGTAAGTGGCTCCAAACAGCAAAAAAAAAATACAAACATATTGAAAAAGAAAAACAAAGCTGGAGGATGTATAGTTCCTGACTTTAAAGCTTATTACAAAGCTACAGTGGTCAAAGCAGAATGGTACAGGTACAAGGATAGATATTAAATGAAATTAAAATGAGGGTTCAGAAATAGACCCTCACATCTATGTCCAATTGCTTTTTGACAAGGTCACCAAGTTCACTCAATTGGGAGTATCTTGAACAAATGGTGTTGGGAGAAATGGAGATCTATATGCAAAAGAATTAAGGAGGATCCCTATTTCATACCATATACAAAATTTATTCAAAATGGATCAAAGATCTCAATATAAGAACCAGGACTATAAAAATTCCTAGATGAAAATGTAGAGAAAAATCTTTAGGGTCTTGTGTTAGGCAATGTTTTCTTAAACACAAGCAACAACAAAAAATAGATAACTGAGACCTCATAGAAATTTAAAAATTTGTGCATCAAAGGACTTTATCATGAAAGCGAAAATAAGACAGACTACTCAATGGGGAAAAAATGTGGAAACCACATATTTGATAAGGGTTTAATATCCCAAATTTAAAAAGAGATCCTATAACTCAACAATAAAATGACAAACAACCCAACTTTAAAATGGGCAAAAGACATAATAGACGTATCTTCAAAGAAGATATACAAATGGCTAAAAAGTACATGAAAAGATGTTCAACATTACTAGCTATTAGGGAAATGTAAATCAAAATTCAAATGAGAAACAATATCACACCCATTAGAATGGCTACTACTAAAAAACAGAAAACTACAAGTGTTGGAGAAGATGTGGAGAAATAGGAACACTCATTCATTGAAGCTGGGAATGTAAACTGGTGCAATCATTGTCGAAGGCACTGTCAGTTCCTGAGAAAGCTACCTATGTACAGAATTACTACATGATGTGGCATTTCCTCTATGCCCAAAAGAATTAAAAACAGGGACTCAGACAGATATTTGTGCACCAGTTTTCATAATGGCATTATTCACAATTGCCAAAAAGGTGGAAGGAACCCAAGTGTCTATCAACCAATAAGTAAATAAACAAAATGTGGTATATACATAGGATGGCATATTATTCAACCATAAAAAGGAATGAAGTCCTGATACGTGAGACAACATGGATGAAGTCATTATGCTTAGTGAAATAGCCAGACACAAAAGGACAAATACTATGTGATCTCTCTGATAGGGAATAATCAGAATAAGCAAGCTCAAACAGTTAGAATCTACAATATAGGTTACCAGTAGGAGATCAGGGGTAGAGAATGGAGAGTTAAAGCTTAATTTGTACAGAATTTCTACTTGAGTTGATTGTAAAGTTTTGGAAACGTATGATGGTGATGGATGTGGGTTTTGCGTCTTTTGTGGATCCCAGGAAGTCCTATTCTTGAGCTAATCCATTCCTGTAGGTGTAAATCTATTGTAGATGGGAGCTTTTGGTTAGATTGCTTCAGTTAAGGGCCTCTGATTAGATTGCATGACCTAGGGTGGTTCTTAATTCTCTTTCTAGATTCCTTTATAAATGGAGGAATAAAAAGCCACAGATATAAAAGAAAGCTGTAGAGACAAAGAGAAAAAAATTCTCAAAGCTGGAGAGAAGGCCCTGGGAGCCAGAAGCTGAAATCAACAGAACCCAGGAGAGAGAAAAGCCACAGGCAGAGCACAACAAGCTCCAGCAACAAGGCCTGGAGGAGAGGGGAGAGACAAGCCCATGCCACCATGTGCCTCATCACCCACAGCTGCAGCTCAGGGAGAAAGTCATCGTCTGACTAATTAATCCCCATTGTAAAAGCCAAGCCAATTCTGGTATACTGTTTTGGCAGCATTTAGCAAACTAAAACCTGGTAGCACAATATTGTGAGTAAATTAACAGTGCTGAATTATATATGTGAATGTGGTTAAAGGGAAATTTAGGTCATATATATGTTACTAGAGTAAAAATTAAAGAAAAAGCATAGGACTGTATAACACAGTGAACTCTACTGTAAACAAGCACAAAAATAATAGCACAAGAATAGTACAAGAATAAAAATGTTCTTTCATGAATTATAACAAATATTAACACTAATGCAAAGTGTTAATAAAAGGGTGGGATATGGGAAAATACACCTAATGTAAACTGTGGGCTATAGTTAATAGTACAATTTTAATTTTCTTATGTCAATTGTAACAACAGTACCACACTAATGCAGTATTGACAATAGTGGCGTATATGGTGTATTAGTGAGCAAAAGCGGTACTGATGCAAAATAGCAGAAATTGGTTGGTTTTTATAAAGGGTATTTATTTGGGGTAGGAGCTTACACATACCAGGCCATAAGCATAAGTTACTTCCCTCACCAAAGTCTATTTTCACGTGTTGAAGCAAGATGGTTGCTGACGTCTCCAGGAGTTCAGGCTTCCTGGGTTCCTCTCTTGGAGGGTCTTGCTTCTTTCTGGACTCAGGGTTCCCCTCTTCCCAGGGCTTGCTTCTTCCTGGGTTCAGTGTTCCTCTCTTCTTGGGGCTTGCTTCTGTTTCCTCTGTGAGCTTACTTCCTGGGGCTCCAGCTTAAGGCTTCAGCGTCAAACTCCAACATCAAAATTCCAACATTAAGAACCCTCAACTCTGTCCTTTGCCATGCCCTAATGACATGGCCCAATCAAAGCCCTAGTCATAACTTAATAACACCCAGGTACAGACCAAATTACAAACATAATCCAATATCTATTTTTGGAATTCATAACCATATCAAACTGCTGCATATGGTAATGCTGTAATTTTTACATGATTTTTCTATAAACATACAACTTCTATAATTAAAAACTTTTAATGTACAAACTAATGAAGATCAGTTTCTGTTGCACATAGGTGCAAGAAATACCAACACTAGATAAACTAAATAAAACAAAATCTCACTGCCCACCATGAAAAAAACAAAAACATTAAGGAAGTAAAAGGGCAAGTCACAGAGTGGGAGAAAATTTATGCAATACAGATACCTGACAAAGGATTCATATGGGAATACATTTTTCATCCTAGAAATCAATAAGAATATAATAGACAACCCACATTTTTTAATATGCAAAAGACTTAAAAAGCATTTTAAAAAGAGGATGTCTAAATGGTCAATTAGCATGTGAGTATATACGTTCAATAAACTCAAAATCATTAGTCATCAGGGAAATGCTAATTAAATCATAACGATATAAACCACCACACACAGACCAGAATAGGAAAAGTTGTTTGTTTGTTTTTTAAACTTCATTTATTAGCAAGGATATGGAGCAACTGAAATTCTCACATACTATTAGTGGTACAATCAGTTTGGAAAACTAAGCACACACATACCTTATGATTAATATTTCCACTTGGACAGGGAGAAGGAAAAAGGTCATGGGGACACTTTCAGGACTTGAAATTGTGTTGAGTGCAAAGACAGATACAGGATATTATATATCCTGCTATAACCTACAGAATGGAGTGGGAGAGAGTATAAACTACAATGTAAACTATAATCCATGTTTTGTGGCAGTGCTCCAAAATGTGTTCATCAAATTGCAATGAATGTACCACACTAATGAAAGAAGTTGTTAATGTTGGAAAAGTGGGAGGTGTGGGGAGTGGGGCATGTGGGAATCTCCTATATTTTTTAATGTAACATTTTATGTAACCTATGTATCTTTTAAAAATATATATATTTTTTAAATTCCACTTGAAGATATATACCCCACAAAAATGCACCAAGTGTAAACAAAAAATAAATAAATAAATTACAATGTTCATAGCAGAATTAGTCATAATAACTAAAACACAAAACAACACAAATGTCCATTAGCAATACAATAAATGATATGTGATATATTCATGCAATAGAATAATATACAGCAATGAAAATGAATGAGTTATTTCTACACAGAACAACATGGATAAATCTCACAAACATAGCATTGAACAAAAGAAAACAGTCACAAGATAGAGAATGCTATATGAGTTAATGTATACAGAGTTTACCAAAAAACAAAATTAATCTCTGGTGACAACAATCAGAACACTGCCAATCTTTGAGGTATAAAATGCCTATGAGGAGATATGAAGGAGGCTTTTGGAGTGCTGGTGATATTCTAGTCCTTGATTTGAATGCTGGTACACATGTGTGCTCACTTTGTGAAAATTTATCAAGTTGTACACATTTTTAATTTGCTCACTTTTTAGTAAGTATATTCTACTTTAATTTGTAAAAGTTTACTTAAAAACAAATTTTAAAGAAAAAGAAACTCCACAAGGTCCATTCTTGGGTCCTACAAGAAGTATTCAAAGGATTTCAAAGTATGTGAATATACATGATAAAGTGCAGAGTCAGCTCTAGCCTCCCCTGACCCTTTTATATGACTCTATAATTAGCACTATACCCATTAAATAAATATCCCAGAGACTTAAATCTTCCCTCTGTTCATAGGCCAGTTGAACCTAGAATCTCAGCAGAGTCGCACCTAATACCTACTCTGCAGTTCATCAGACTCATCCAGGACAACTAGCAAAAGGATGATGATGGACAATGACCATCCCAAAAAACATAGAGTGTCTACAACTGCAACCAAGACAGTTCCATCCATCTGCCCCATGGAATCTAAGGCCCCTGTCAATCAGAAACAGAGTAGGCATCACCATCCGCAAATTCTCAAGATTGAGGAATGAACAAAGGGGGAATGAAACTATGGCCAAAGTAGACTTAGCATTATCATAGTAAAGGAAGAACTTATAACATTGATATAAAGACAGTGGTTACCAAAGTTTCTGAGGGGAGGGAGAGGAAAGAATAGGTGTAACTTGGGCATTTTAAGGACATGGAATTATTCTTCTGCATGATATTGAAATGACAGATACAGGCCATTATACATTTTGTCAAAACCTATAAAATTGTGCAGTGCAAAGTGTAAACAATCATGTAAACTATAGACCATGGTTAGTAGCAATGCTTCAACATGTGACCATCAATTGTAACAAATGTACCACATTTATGAAATGTTTTTAATGGGGAAAAGTGTGAGAAGAGAAGAAGGTGGGCTATATGGGAATCCCCTATATTTTCAATGTAACATTTATGTAATCTTTTAAAATTAAATTTTAAAAAAGAATGAAAAAAAATCCTATGCCTACCCTAATCTCTCAGGTTAGTTCATCCATTACGTGATCTAATGTCAGATTAGCCTTTTTATAACCATTCTACAGCAGAAAAAAATACCCAACCCTCTGTGGTTCAGACTCACCCTTCCAGAAACAGGCAGACACAAGCCTCTGAGCCAACAGAAAAAACCAGTTCCTGTAGAGGAATTCACTTCACCACACCCAGACACCAAGAAATATCTCTTAATCTTAATTGTTATTACAGTAGTCTCAAAACAAGGGTTACTAAGTATAAAATTACACAGACGATATCTTTGAAAAGTTTCTGACCTCTTTTCATAACATAATAAAATACAAAGTTAAAAGTCATCAGTTGCATATTTTTAGATTAAGAAGCAGATATTTTATTACTGTGGTCTATTGCATTTGGCACTACTACTGACATTTATTCATGTAACTAAATATTATTTTGAGAAAACATTGAAATAATTCAGTATTTTAGTTCTAGAACTTAATGAACTGAAAGAAAATTTTCATAATTAGCTTGTAAATTTTCATTTGAAAAAGGATTTTGGGTATTGGGGGAGTATGTATATTTGTAAAAGGTATCCAGATTTATTCTCCTAAGATAAAAGAATTAGATTATGTGTGAGCAATAATTAGAAAACCTTAACTGAAAACATCAGATTAACATACTATCAATATAAGACCATTTCCAGCCACACTAAATACTCAAGAGCTTTTTAATTTTTTGCTGTTTTGAAAAAACACTAGTGTGACACTAGTCCATATACACAGTTTTGTTGGAAACTGCTTCTTTACTGAAGTTACTAACTTTATTTCTTATGTTCTCCAGTTTACAGAAATATCAAATCACGCTCTTCAGAAATCTGAAGCCAGTGTTCCCCATTGTGTGCAAACAGTGCGTTCCCTGAGCAGGAAGGACAAAGAAACCTCACCCTGCCCTGTACAGAGATTCCTGTAGGGAGCAGGTAATCTCTGCAGCCCATCAGCAGTCAGCTCTCCGTCTCTGCCCAGGACAGGAAATTCAGAAGAAGAAGAAAAATGTTCTCTCCACGAGCCATTTTTCTTTTAGAGGTTTCCATGTTCCAAGTCAGTGTCCCACTATCTTGTGAGTGATTGTGAGAGATGGTTACACCTTCTTGCTGCAAAATTACACAAACCCCGTGGAGGTTTGCAGCAACCTAGCAAGCAGAAAGGATGACTGGATAAGAGGAAGTAAGGGCAGATATTTAATGCCAGATATTGATGATAGCCAGAGGGAAGATATGTGCCTTTTGTGCAATACTTTTGCATCAGGCACCACCCTTTCTTGAAAGATAATAAGCATCTTGCTAATCTTCCTCCATCTCATTCCACCCCCATATATTTCCTCACTTCTTTTCTCCTTTGCACATTTAAACTATTAGTACAAGCTCCCACTCATTCCTACTGCTTCCACTAAACCAGATCTTGTCTACTTTCTTTCTGAACTCTGTACCATTTTAATGCACCCTTGGAAATTACCAATGGCAATCTCTCAGTCAGAGCTCAAACTCTCCTCTAGAGCAGTTAGTTTTTAAGAAATTGCTACTTATTTCATTGTTCCTGCATAAAAATATGTTGAGTTATGTAATGAAATATTTATCAATTTGCAGGGTCTGAAGACAATTAAGAGAGATGGGGTGCACCTGGGCATGCCTCTGAGGCATATGAATATGTTCATGTGTTCATGGGGCATTGTCTCGGTGGGTAGAGACCCACACAATAATCAAACGAATATTGAATTCTCACCCTGGGGAGTCATGTTACATTCTCTAATAGAACAGCAAGAATCCCCTGAGTACAAAGGCAGTACCTAGTGAAGGAAGACAGACCATATGTCAGGCCCTTGATATTGATGATTGTACTTATGAACTTTTTCTTGTGAAATTGAAACTTAGCTTAGTGTTATATATTGCCTTAGAGTAACCTCCTAAAACCCTCCTTGTTGCTCAAATGTGGCCTCTCTAAGCCAAACCCAGCATATACACCTACTACCTTCTACCCCAGTGTGGGACATGACTCCTGGGGATGAGCCTCCCTGGCACTGAGAATTATTACCAAGCACTAAGTACCAATGCATCTAGAAAGAGGCCTTGACCAAAAGGGGGAAATATTAGATTCAAATGAGTTTTTATTCTTAAGAGATTTCAAAGTGAGTCAGGAGGTCATTCCAGAGGTTATGCTTACACATGTCTTAGCAGGATCTCACTGAATACCACAGTAAACAGTGCCTCAAACAGTGGGGCTCCTGAGAATTCTAGAGACATCTAGATACTATCAAGCAAGGCAAACAAGCTCAGGAATTCAGCATCCTGTCTCTGTACTTTACTTTGGAATTTATGCTCCCCAGTGTAACAGAGTTAGACTCATTTATAGTTTCCCTACATATGGCTCTTCTGCCCCTTTTATTTGAACCTATAATTAGCACCATACTTGTTAATTACATGTCCCAGGGACTTAAATCTCTGGTCTGTTCATGTGCTGTTTGAGCCCTGAATCTCAGCAGAGTTGCAACACTTACTCTCCAGTTCATTGGACTTACCCAGGAAAACTAACAAGACGATGATGATGGACAACACCCATTCCAAAGAATAGAGAGTGTCTGCAATTGCAAGCAAGATAATTTCATTCATATGCCTCATAGGATCTAAGCTCCCTGTTAATCAGAAACAGAATGGGCATCACCATCCAAAAATCCTCAATATTGAGGAATGAACAATATCCTAAAGTAGACTTAGTATTATTCTATTATAGACATTATTATTCTAGCAATGGAAGAAGTTTTATCATTAATATAAAGGCAGTGGCCACCAGAGGCTCTGAGGGGAGGGAGACAGAAGAATAGGTGGAACATGGAGGTGTTTTGGGTGCGGTCACCCCTCGGGCTGAAGTGTGGTTTGCTGGCCTGGCAGGGGAGCGGCCGCGGTAGGCCTAATTCCAAGCCGCTGCCCCCATAATAGGGTGGCTGGTCGAACTCACCGCCACCCCTGAAGGGAGCTCGGCATGGGCGCAGAGTGCCCTCAGGTCTCCCCTTCTCGGCAGCCATGCTTCCGCGGCCGCCCCTCCTCCCGGATAGCGCCACACGATGCCTTATGAGGCAACACCCTTCTTCTTCCTTCTCCCTGCGCAGGCGCAGGGCGGAAAATTCCAGTCTGCCTTTCTCCCCCGCCCCCAGCAGCAACAGCCAGGCACAAGGCAGGAAACTCAAGTCTGCCCTCCACCCCAGCAACAGCAGCCACCAATCCCTAAACACTGCCACTTCCCCCAGCAACAGCAGCCACCAATCCCTAAACCCTGCCACTTCCCCCAGCAACAGCAACAGCCAATCCCTAACCACCACCCCTCCCCCTTCCTGTACCTCCCACTGACCTTTCTCCGGCAACCAATCAGAACAGGGCGTGGCTTCGACCAATCAGCCTTCCCCAGCCCCTATAAAACTGTTGCCTCTCCCTCAATAAAGTTGGACTTGCATGTTTACCTCGTCTCCGCGGTAGTTCTTCTGCCGTGCGCCCTCCAGTCCTGAGAGCCCCCAACAAGGGCCTGGCCTCCCTTGTCCCCAGTTCGTCACCTACTTCTCCGGGCAACCCCCTCGTCGCTGGCTTCGCTGGGTGACCCCGTCAGCCGAACCGCACAACCCCTGTGAGACCGACCCCTCGTCTGCTGCCGGACCGACCCCTCGTCCCAAGTGGGACCGACCCCTCGTCCCAAGCGGGACCGACCCCTCATCTGCAGCCAGACCCCACCTCTACCGACCGAGCAAGCCGCAGCATTTGGGGACTTTGGAATTGTCCTGAATGAAACTGCCATGAGGGATACTGCTTTATATTACACATTTTGCCATAACTTACAAATTTGTGCAGGGCAGAGTGTAAACTATAATGTAAACTATAGACTATGGTCAGTAGCAATGTTTCAATATGTATTACTTTTAACAAATGTAACACTAATGAAAAATATTGTTAATGGTGGAAGGGGGAGAGAGTGGGGCATATGGGAATTCCCTATATTTTTTTATGGAACATTAATGTAATCCAAAGCTTCTTTTTAAAAAAAAAAATTTTTTAAGAGACAATGACAATTAAATGCAATATATGATGCTATACTGGATCCAATAGTGGAGGAGAAAATGCCCAAAAGGACATTCTTAGGATAATTGGAAAAAAATTAGGATATAAACTATATGCTTTATAGCAATGTTAAACTTCTTGAACTTGTTAAATGTACTTAATGTGGTTATAAAAGTGAATATCCTTGTTCTTAGGAAATATACATGGAAGTACTAAGTGTTAAAGGAAGAAGATGTATGCAATCTACTCTTTTTTTAAAGACCTTTTATTTTAGATTATAATTGAAGTATTTTTTCCCTGGAGATGGCTCCCTTGTTTGTTTGCTCATTGTTTTTGCTCATTGTCTGTCTGTTTTTTGTTTAGGAGGCACTGGGAACCAAACCCAGGACCTCCCATGTGGGAGGTGGACACTCAATTGCTTAAGCCACATCCTCTCCCAGTCTACTCTTACATAGCTAGGATATATGGAAGGAAGGAAAAATGAAAGGGAGGGAGAAAGGAAGGGAGAGAGAGAGGGAGGGTGGGAGAGAGGAGGGATTAAAAGTTGGTAAATCTGGGCGTCTGAGGGAGGTATATTGGAGTTCTCTGTATTGTTTATTGTTATAACTTTCTTGTAAGTTT
Source organism: Dasypus novemcinctus (assembly GCF_030445035.2). Lineage (NCBI taxonomy): Eukaryota > Metazoa > Chordata > Mammalia > Cingulata > Dasypodidae > Dasypus > Dasypus novemcinctus. Next base: position 60,315,091 of record NC_080687.1, read on the forward strand.
AAAATTATCTCAAAATTTTAAATTAAAAAAAAAGAGGCAGAGATGATAAGCCCATGATTGGGGTTTGTCTGAGAGACATAACAGTAGTTGCTTGAATTTCTCATAAGAAATATAACATGCAAGATGCTTCTTTTTGCCACTTAACCCTCAGCACTCCTATATCCTACAGGTTTCCAAAGTAATAATGCTCTCTCTCAACTCCCAGAATTTACACAAACCTGAGTTTATAATAATCTCCATCTTCACCTGCTTACCATCTACTCATCCCTTTTGACACAACTCAGTCATCACCTCTTCTAGGAAGTTCTCTTTGACCATCTATGCTCCTCACTACCACCTTGCATGCTCCTGTAAAGCTCTGGGTTTATCTTTATAATGGCACTTACCATAGTTAATTGTAATCATTTTTCCATTTTACCTAACAGACCGAAAATTATTGGAGGGCAAGGGCTATGTCTTATCATTTTTGTATTCCCCAAACCTAGTATAAAACCTGGCATATATTATAAAATGAATGACTGCTTCTGGTATTTTCTGGCCCCTAAAGTTGGAAGTATATTCAAACTCCTCCTTGAATTACTGGATTTTATTTTCTGGCCTACTCTTGTTTGTACTTGCCCTGGATTTAATTGAGAGGCTCTTGACCAGCACAAGTTCTGTTGGACCCCACCAACCAGGGCAACTTTGTCCAACAGCCAAATGAGAGAGACAAACAGTCCCATTCTTTTCTAATTGCTCCTAAAAATTACAGTTCCATACAACTCCAGGACAAACTGGATTATAGTTTAGCAGGTTATTAGTAGCTCCTTTTCTACCTAGTTTGATTTGTTAAAATAGTCTACCTTGACACTCATTGTCTAGGGTTTTGTCTTGCTACAGTTATTCTACCTACCTGAGCTACTAATATGACTGAAATATCCTTCTGCCCACCTTTCCTAGCCTCCCTGCCATCATGCTACTTTTCTTCTGCTTTCCCACAAGCCAACTTATGTGGTTTTCCTATTAACAAGCAGTCATGCACCTAGCCTTGAAATACAATGTGGTCCAGAATTCTGAAATCCATCTCCTTTGACCTGTCTCCCTTGGATTGTCCTCTAACTCCATACTTCAATGTCCACACCTCCCTTTGTACTTGGTTTATGACAGCTACTTCCACCCAAGAACCAGAGTCTCCATTTTGCCTTTTTTTATTCCAAATCCAAATTCCAGAAGCATGCAACCGTAATCAACTGAAGTGCAACATATGACATTACACATTTCTAAGAGAGCTAAATTGCTCCTACATGTTCCTCTTAAAGTGTTAAAATTTTTACATTTTTTGTAGAGCCTACCAATAACATCAGTAGAAAAATCTATCAACCATTTAGGGCACTTATCAAAAATCAGGCCAAAATTAAGTGTCTGAAATGGCTGGGAACTTTTCTCTACAAACCATCAGGTGATCACACGCAGACCATTTCATTTCATGGCATAACCATTTTTATAAGTCTATTTATGAGTACAAAGAGGTAGCCATCACTACTTTAACTTGCCAGCTTGGACTGACTGCTGCTATTTTAACCACATTCCCCTTATAAAGAGCACAGCCAACAGTTCCAAATTCCTGAGGGAACCAAGCTATTTATACTAAGAAAAGTGAATGACACATCACTTGAAAATTTGTTACTCTTTAAGCCGCTATCAATTTGTTTTTTATTTATCCAGAGTGATCTCTTCAGATGTTTGGTTCCAGGGGTGGAGACTCCCCTAGAGAAAAACCTGACCAGCCAGACATCAGGAGCCAACCTACCAGAAAAAAAAAGTTTCAGTCTCAGCCAGTGGTTCCCCACAGGTAAAGAGAAGGACATTCTCTTACACACTGAGTGAAAATGACTAGATAGAGCCTGACCAAAGGCTTGAACAGTCCAAGGACTTGGCAACTGAAGAACTCAAAGTTTTACCCAAGAGTCACTTTCTGAGCAAGGAAAACGGGGGTAGAATGGAATCAAGTGGTTATTTATGCCAAGCTGATTCTGATCACCTTTGTCTGGGAGGTCCTAGGTTCAGTTCCCGGTGCCTCCTAAAGAAGACAAACACACAAAGAGCAGACATCGAGCAAAAACAATAAGCAGACAATGAGGAAAAACAAAACGAGCAGGGAGTGGGTGTGGCTCAAGCAGTTGAGAGCCCGCTTCCCAAATGGGAGGTCCCAGGTTCAGTTCCTGGTGCCTCCTAAAGAAAAATCAAGCAGACAATGAACAGACAACAAACAAAAAACAACAAGGAAAAACGATATGCAAACAGACAAGGGAGCCATCTGGGCCAGGAGGAGAAACAAGTATTTAAAAAAAAACCTTAATTTTCTCTAAAAAAAGCCAAACAGTAATACCTTGTGCTATAATCACAAGATTAGGAAACAGGGTATACTAAATGCTTGGCCCACATCAAGTACTCGAAGTTATCACAAGTATTTTCAATAGAGGTATGTGCATGCTTAAGGAACATGAAATTTGCCCCTTCTAAAATTTCATATCATGAAGATTCTCAGAAATTATGGTATCAATCAGTGTCCTAAAGGAAATTGGAATTTTGAAGAGAATGTAACCAAGTAATTTTTACAGGGATGAGGTCAGAGTCAGGGAACCAAAGACGAAAAGTTGAGGCCTTGAGGGCCAGCAACAGAGAGAACTGGTGCCAGGAAGAAAATCATCCTCTCTGCTGACATATCCCTGCTGTGGAGACTGAGACTCTCAGAAACTGATGCCATCAAACCGCACTCAGCTGACTGATTTTAATTTCATTTTCCCATTTAAGTGACCCACAAGAACGGAAGTTGCTGACCAGTTAGTACAACTGTTCACACTGCATGTTGAAAAATAATGGAAATTATATATATGTTTATATATGTGTATGTACGCATGTGTATACATATATATAGGTATATATGTACAAGTTAAAATAAATAAATATTCAGACCAGTTTAATACTTCTGCCTTAAGTGGAGAAAAATAAATATTTAGCCAGAACACTGGGAGTAAGATGGGAAGTAATAGAGAAAGAATACCAGGGATGTAAGGAAATGTGTTGTATGTGCCAATGTTCAGGAAGACTACTTTGCTTTTGCCATACAGGAAAGAGGGTATCATCTGATCAGATTCTACATAATCATTACATTAATTTACTTTAATGCTGCTTAAATCTATCAAGAACTGTTGAAATGTTGATTTCAAAATAATCTAATGTTTTCCAAATTCTTCTTTCATGTATTCTTCCTTAGTGTCCCCAATTTCATAACAACATTTCAGTGTCTGTCTATTGTTGTGCCAAATTGGACAACAAACAATTCTATGGTATTATATCTGTGGCTAGCTTGGACCTGGTGCTATGTATATATATATTCCACTAAAATTATTGTATCTGGTAATGATCCTAAAATTTTCAGCCATCCTATATGGAAGTAAATGCACTGTATACCATAACAGAAATATGAGATGCCTAGGAAAGCAGTAAAATAAACCAGACCAAGCATACTTCTCCAGATATGAGTTAAATCACATGAATATATGGCAGAATATGGTGAGACCCATGTCTGGATATTGTGCCTCTATTAATTCATTTTACCTATTTCAGCCACCATGCAGCCTATGGAGCCTGTAGACAATTGAAAATTCCTAGGTCTGGGAGTGGATGAAGCTCAAGTGGTTGAGTACCTGCTTCACATATATGAGGTCCCAGGTTCAACCTTTAGTACCTCCTGAAAAAAAAAAAAAACCCTAATTCTTTTTTCTCATGTACTGCTGCTAAGCTATGCTTTTATAATGAATGCTTTAACATTTATCTTTTTCTTTGTTAAAAATGCTTTTATTTATTTCTAGTTCTCACGCCAATACATATTGAGATACTTGTATATTCAATTTAATATACCAGAGATTTTCCAGCTTTATATCATCTATGAATTTGATAAGCATATCCTTTTATGTTTGTTTTTTTTTCCTGTAAATCACTGATAAAATGACTGAATGCAACAGGGGCAAGAAAAGAGCAATTTGTATGCATTGATTAACAAAAATTATTGAGCAGCTAATATATACCAGGTTCTGTATTAAAATGCTGTGGGTACAGACAATGCAGTAAGAAGTATTACAATTTTGGTTAGTAATAAATACTATAAAGCGGTAAAATACAGTAATATACTAGTGGCTGAGTAGGGTATAGGCTACTTTAGATAAGGATATTAAGGAGGCCGCTTTGCAGTCTAAATGGCAAGAATGAGAGTGCCCTACGTGCATCTGAAGGAAACATGTTCCAAGAAGAGGGTAACAGGAAGTAAAGGTCCTGAAATCGAAATGAGTTTTACATATTATATTGGAGGGACAGAAAGAAAGCCAATTTGGCTGGAACAGAGAAGGCAAGAGGAAGAATAATGTTCAACAAGTTTACAAAGGTAGACAAAGGCTAGATTATGCAGAGACATGTAGACCATAATGATTTGGAGTTTTATTCAGAGTGAATGATCACCTCCTTCTATGCCAACACTGATCTCACTGATCTATTTATGAACATAGCTTTGGAAGAGTTGTTCAATATCCTTACTGTACTAACAATCAGCCTAGTTAAAACCAAGAATCAAGACATCATGGAAATCATTCATGAGGGATCCAACAATGAAATATTTTCTGCCAAGCAACAAGAATTTAATCTGCCTGAGAAACCTATTCATTATTTTAGTCTGGTTCACATATTGGGATTCTGTAGAAGCAATCAAAACTGAATTTCCACAAGCCTCTCAGCACATCTACATGCCTCCCTGCATGTGGGCCCATCTACTCTCCTTACATCACTGCAAATGAACTATTACACCTCCAGAGACCGTCTTTTCCTGTGTGTATTTGTTCCTACTACCTCTCTCCTAATTGACAGCATCACTCTAGCTATTCATCTCTTCCTTCTGCATCTCAATTTCTACTTTTCCATAAGCTCATAATATCAACATTAAACATGCAGTAATATCACCAATCTTAAACACATATGTGCCTACCTCTTGCATATACATACACATCTCTCTTGGCTTCTACATCTCTCTCCAGCTACCACACGATTTCTCTTCCAGCTTTTACAGCATACTTCTTTAAAATGTTGTCTATATTCCTATTGAATTGCTCTCTTTTCATTCTCTCTTGAATCCTCTCCATTTAGGTTTTCACTCCTACCACTCCAATGAAACTGTTTCTGTCCAGGTAACGTGGTCTATTTCAGCACATTCTGTTGGTTGTTCACACAATAGCCATTTCTTTCCACCAATTTCCTTGCTCATAAAACAGCTATGCCTCTTGGGGTACCTGGGTCTAGTCTGAGGTCAGGAATCATAATTAGTTTCTAAGTCAGTCTAGGTACTGCTATTGCCCTGATGGTTGGATAGGTCAGAATTCCAGCCCATGAAACCTGAGGGAGCTTTTTGTCTTATAATATGGGGAATATACATGTTTATTTAACTATTACCTAATGGTGGACATTGAATGGATTCCAATTTAGACTAAGTTGTTAATAAGACAGTGGTAATGAATGTAAGTGTTCTATTTCCATCCATTGTGTTGATAAGTCAAAATTCTAGGACCCCTGAATTGCCTCCCACCCCCATCCTCATTCCAGCACCTCTCCCACATAATTGACTATCACTTACATTTCAATCCTCAAGTTTACCCCTTACCTCCACTATCCACTCTTAATCAGGTTTCTGTTCTCCACCTTCTTAGAAACATATTATTTTCCTTGTGGATATTTATCTCTATAATAATACAATTGTCAGTATCATTATTTGATAATATCTGCCTCTCATATAAAATTGTTAAGTTCCATGATGGCAGGGACCCTCTTTGCTTTTCTATCATTGACTTTTCAGCACTTGTCACGGGGCCTAGAACAAAGTAGGTGCTCAATAAATGCTTGTTGAAGATAAGAAAGTCAGCAAGAAAGAAGCCCTCTGCATAATAAATGAAATGCTTCACGTGCAGAATTTTGTTGCTTTCAGGCAGTTTCTTCCTTGTAATGTGAGTGAATTTATTTACTTCGGGTGTTACATTACATAAGTTTTTAAATTATAAGCAAAAGAAATCAATTATTGATAACTTAAACAAAGAAAATGGGGAATCTTCTGGACGAGTACTGAGGCATTTCACAGAATCAGTGGAAGACATTGTAACATTGTCCTAATGCTGTCATAACAAAGTAACACGAATTGAGTCACTTATAACAGGAATTTATTCTCTCACAGTTCTGGAGGCAAGATGTCCAAGAGCAAGGTATCAACAGGGCCATACTGAAACCTGCAGGGGAGAATATTTACTTGGCCTCTTCTAGTTTTTGGTGTTTGCCACAATCCTTGGTGTTTCTTGGCTTGTAGATGCATCACTCCAATCTCTGCCTCTATCTTCACACGACCATCTATCTTTTGTGTCTGTCTGTGTCTCTTTTCTTCTTAAAAGGACACCAATAGGGTAGCGGACTTGACCCAATGGATAGGGTGTAAGCTTACCACATAGGAGGTCTGCGATTCAAACCCTGAGCCTCCTTGACCCGTGTGGAGCTGGCCCATGCGCAGTGCTGATGCGCTCAAGGAGTGCCATGCCACGCAGGGGTGTTCCCCGCATAGGGGAGCCCCACGCTCAAGTAGTGTGCCCCATAAGGAGAGCCGCCCAGCGCAAAAGAAAGTGCAGCCTACCCAAAATGGCACTGCACACATGGAGAGCTGACACAACAAGACGACGCAACAAAAAGAAACACAAATTCCCGGTGCCGCTGATAAGGATAGAAGTGGTCACAGAAAAAACACACAGCGAATAAACACCGAGAGCAGACAACTGGGGGGGGTGGGGAGGAGGGACACCAATAATACTGGATTACGATCTACCTTAATTCAGCATGAACTCATCTTAACCTGAAAACATCTGTAAAAATCCCATTTCCAAATAAGGCCATGTGAACAGATGGTGGAGTTGGAATTTTTTTTTATATATGATTCAACTCATAAAAGAAGTGAACAACCAAACCTCAGAAATGTAGGAACCAAGGCAATTAGAAACCTGAGAGCCAGAATTTCTGGATCTTATCTGAGCCATTGCTAGTAATATAACAGGTCTCTAATCATCCTTAATCTGTGTGTTTCTTCCTTGCAAGTTTCAAATTGTCAGAAGAGAAAAATCTTATCAGCCCAGCTTATGCCAGCTCTTTGCCTGCACTTGGGTCAGTCAGCTTTGGCTGGAGTGGGAGTGATGCTTAGTACACCCATGGCCTCTAGTTGTCCACTTCTGGGTTTTGATCCATTCCCAGAAAAGAGGACACTATTATGAGTAAGGTGAGTACCCCAAATGACATCTCCTTTAGGTAATTACAAGAGCAGACGTTTATGTTGCCCAGCAATAGTATCAGAACAAGGAAGTATCAAGTTCAGGGGTCAATTCTGTTTACAAACAGGAATTTTAATATAGATATTTTAACATTTTTATGACAATTTTCAAACACTAAAGCTAAAAAATACAATGATTGTTGTACCTATCACCCAACTTCAACAATTATTAATATTTGATTAATCTTATTTCATCCTCTTTGTGCCCTAAAATTTGTTTCTGTTTTTTTATAGTAAATGTCAGGCATTATATCATTTATTTATAACTTCAGTATAAATCTCTATTAGACATGGAATTTTAAAAACATAACCACATTATCATTATCACACCAAGCAAAGTAAAAATAATTCCTTAATGTTAGATGCTACTGGAGTAGATTAGTTTCCTACAGCTCCTGGTTAGCTTCCACAAACTAAGTATCTTAAAACAACAGAAACTTTTTTGGTGGGGTTTTGTTTTGGGGGAAGTTCTGGATTGTAGAAAGGTTGCAACTGTGGCAGGGGAATATCACTGGTGTGGGGTGTCAGTGGCAGGGAGGATGTGTAGGGAGGGGTGCTCCTGGGACACACCTCTGTGAAATATGAATGTGTTTATATGGTCATGGGGTGTTGTCTCAGTGGGTGGAGACCCATTTAATAACCAATAGAAAACTGAATTCCCATCCTGGGGACTCCTGCTACATTCTCTCATAGAATGGCAGGACTCCCAAGAGTACTTGGACAGTGCCTACTGAAGAAGGACAGACCAATAATGCCAGGCCCTTGATACTGATGTTAGTACTTATGAACCTTGTTCTTGTGAAATTGAAACTTAACCTAGTATTATATATTGCTTAAGAGTTACCTCCTGAAAACCTCCTTGTTGTTCAAATGTGGCCTCTGTCTGAGCCAAACTCAGCTTATAAACTCACTACTTTCCCCCATAGCATAGGACATGACTCCTGGGGATAAGCCTCCTTGGCATTGAGGAATTATTACAAAGCACCAACTAGCAATGTATTTGGAAAAAGACCTAGACTAACAGGGAAATATTAAATACAAATGAGTTTTTATAGCTGAGAGATTTAAAGGTGAGTGAAGAGTTCATTCTAGAGGTTATGTTTATGCCCATCTCAGCAGGATCTCACTGACTACGACAGTAAACAATGCCTCAAGCAGGAATGCTTCTGAGGGCTTTAGAAACATCTGGACACAAGAGACAATCCCAGGAAATCAGCACCCTGTTGGTGGGCCTTACCTTGGAATATGTTTTCCTATCTCCCCAATGTAACAGAGTTAGACTAATTTATAATTTACCTACACATGGCTCTTCTGTCCCTCTTATTTGAACCCATAATTAGCACTGTACCTGTTAAATATATGTCCCAGAGACTTAAATCTTCCCTCTGTTCATATGCCAGTTGAGCCCAGAATCTCGGAGAGTTGCAGTCAACAACTACTCTGCAGTTCCTCAGACTCACCCAGGACAACTAACAAAAGGATTAATAATGGACAACACCCACAGTTCCATCCATCTGCCCTATGGGACCTAAGCCTTCTCTCAATCACAAACAGAGTAGGCATCACATCCCCGAACCCCCAAGATTGATGAATGAACAAACATAAGGGTAGAATGCAACTATGGACTAAAGCGGACTTATTATTCTAGTAAAGGAAGAACTTGTAACATTGATATAGACAATGGTCACCAGAAGTTCTGAGGGGAGGAAGAGGGAAGACCAGGTATAACTTGGAGCATTTTTGAGACATTGGAATTGTTCTGCATGATATTGCAATGACAAATACAAGCCATTATACGTTTTGTCAAAACCTATAAAATTGTGCAGAGCAAAGTGTAAACCATAGTGTAAACTATAGACTGTGTTTAGTAGCAATACTTCAATATGTGCTCATCAATTGTAACAATTGTCCCATACTAATGAAAGACGTTCTTAATGGGGAAAACTGTGGAGGGGTGGGGGTAGAGTATATGGGAATCCCTATATTTTGGATATAACACTTAGGTACTCTAAAACTTCTTTTTAAATAAAGAGAAAAAAATATCAATGAAGAAAAAATAAAATAGATCAAACATATCTGTTTTGGAAGCTAGAAGTCCCAAATCGAGATTGGTTCTTTTTGAAGGCTCAGAGGGAAAATCTGAATCTATTCCATGCCTCTCTCCTAGCTCTGGTGGTTGTGAGCAACATGGCCTTCTTATAAGTCATTGGATTTGTGTCCAACCTAATCGAGTATGACCTTAACTTAAATTATTATATCATTAAAATGCTATTTCCAAATAAGATTGCATTCTGAAGTTCTACGTGGACATGAATTTTGGGAGACACTACTCAAGCAAGTACATGAGGGTATAATCCAGTGTATTAGTCAGCCAAAGGGGTGCTGATGCAAAATACCAGAAATTAGGTTGGTTTTTATAAAGGAGCTTATTGTTACCAGGCCATAAAGCATAAGTTACTTCCCTCACCAAAGTCTATTTCTGCATGTGGAGCAAGATGGCTGCTGACATCTGTGAGGGTTCAGGCTCCCTGGGTTCCTCTGGGCTCAGCTCCTCTGTTTCCTCCATAAGGTCAGCTGTAGACTATCAGGCAAATGGCTCTTTCTCTTTCCCTGGGGCTTCAGCTTAACACTTCAGCATCAAATTCCAACATCAAACATCAAAACTCCAACATCAGAAACCTGCAACTCTGTCATTTGCCATACCTTTTATCTGTGAATCCCCACCCACCAAGGGGCAGGACTCAATGCCCTAATGACGTGGCCCAATTAAAGTCCTAATCATAACTCAATCAGGCCCAGGTACAGCTCAGATTACAAACACAATCCAATATCTATTTTTGGAATTCATAACCATATCAAACTGCTACACCCAGTTTCATGAAACTTGCTCCCTGCTATCAGAGCTTAAAGTCTATAAGGAATGATAAGACCTACATTTAAGCAACTAAGAGAAGCAAATGCTATAAGAAAAGTATAGATGAAGTGCTATAGACGGTCAGAGGAAGGCAATGGTAACAGAGGTTGGAGAAATAGAAGGAATATTGTAGATCAGGAACCTAAAAACAAGTAGTTGACAAAAGTCAAGAGGATGGGGTGTACCTGTGGCTCAAGCAGTTGAGTGCCTGCTTCCCACTTGGGAAGTCCTGGGTTTGGTTCCCAGTGCCTTCTAAAAAGAAAAAAAATGAAAAAACCAACTCAGGGGCGCCAACGTGGCTTGGTGGTTGAATGCCAGCTTCCCACATATGAGATCCTGGATTCAATCCCCATGTCTAGTACTTAAATTTAAAAAAAAAAAGTCAAGGGATGTCCAAAACTTGAGGAAGCAGTAAAGTCAAAGTTCTGAGCAACACCCAGGATTGAAGGACCAACGGGTTTCAATGAGCTGTGGAAGTCAAAGGACCTGACAAAAGTCCAGAGTCAAAGGAACAGAGAATCAAAGGAAGGAAAGGAAATCCTGCTGCTCTAGTTTCACCTAGCAGCAAGTGCAACCCACATTAAAAGATCCAGAGGCTACAAGTGATAAAACCAAAAAGAGTTAGTTGTTGGGGCACTCAATTGGGATGCACTGGTTCAGTTGTTGTTTACTCTGGCTTCTATTCTGATTGTGTTGGGGCCTTGATGCATGAACTGCTAAATATCTGAACATCACCCCTGATTACAGGTGATATTGCCATCCATTGCCTTTTACCCACAGGTATTCCTACAGTCTAGTTCAGAACTGTCATAGAGAAGACTCTCAAACATATTCTGACAGAATAGATAAGTGTATGGATTCTATATTACCGCTCAAACGCTTTATTAAGCTATTTCTAAAGCTATTAGAAAATCTTCACTCATTCATTCATTTACCTTATGATTTTGAGTTCCTAATACAATAGCTACCAGCTATGATGAGATATTTCCTCAACAACTCAAGTAGAAATTAGCTTAGAAAAAAATGAGGAAAGAAATTTCTAGTGAAATTTTCTCAATATTCCTCAAAAGTATTCTTCTCCTAGTGCTAATTAGAGAATGACCTTTAAAGAGAACCTTAAGATAAGACTATTGTCAATTAATATTGCTGTCAATTAGATGTTTGCAGAAGAATGAATGTGAAAATCATACATCCTAAGGCAAAATATTTTGAGTAACTAAAAGAGAAAGTTCTTTTTTAACCATAATAGCAGTGATATGTTAAGATTGCCATATTCTTTAATAAACCAAAAATTTCCTCTAATCATATATTTTTGTCATTTCTAATATTATTCTGATGTTTCACTATTGAAAGAAACATGGCAGCAGTATGACTATCATTTGTTATTCACACAGACATTTAATTCACGTTCATCTATATAAACACTTCACTATTCAAAGGGGTTCCTGAGCAAGTTTTATTTGTTGTATGGGAGGGCTGAGTCAATTAAACTCCTAAAACAAGGTGTGAAAATGAACAAGGCTCATTAAATGATTTAATAACAGGTAAGAATCACTGGGCAGGAAACATCTTTGTTGTATAAAAAGTTAATAAAAGTACACTGCTGGGAAGCGGACTTGGCCCAGTGGTTAGGGTGTCTGTCTACCACATGGGAGATCCATGGTTCAAATCCCGGGCCTCCTTGACCCGTGTGGAGCTGGCCCATGTGCAGTGCTGATGTGTGCAAGGAGTGCCCTGCCACACAGGGGTGTCCCCCATGTAGGGGAGGCCCATGCGCAAGGAGTGTGCCCTGTAAGGAGAGCCACCCAGCGCGAAAGAAAGTGCAGCCTGCCCAGGAATGGTGCTGCCCACATGGAGAGCTGACACAGCAAGATGACGCAACAAAAAAAGAAACACAGATTCCCGTGCTGCTGACAAGAACAGAAGCGGACAAAGAACACGCAGCAAATAGACACAGAGAACAGACAACTGGGGCGGGAAGGAGGGGAGAGAAATAAATAAATAAATCTTTTTAAAAAGTGTACTGCTAAGAAATTTGGTTTGTTCCACAAATCACTAAGGTCATAATATAAAATTATATGTATATCCTGAGGCATACCAAAGGGTTGCATGTGGGGGGTTTTTTTCTGAGAAATAAACATTCCAATTAAATCAGAAAACATTTTGCTCTACAATAGCAAAAAGAGTTATTCAGAAAGCTGTGGCCACCACATGTATCAGTCAGAGTCCCAGCAGGATATAAATAGGTACGGAGAGAATTTAATGGAGGGACCATTTGCAAAGGTATGGGCAGCGTTAAGGATACCAAAAAGGGATAGCAAATTCCTAATGTTAAAATAGCTGGGAGTCATTACCATCCCTAGGTTTGAAGGGGCATGGAAAGTAAACAGTTACTGAAACCTGAAGAGCATTGTAGCTGTAGGTGGAGGAGAGGGATACTCAGAAGCAGCTATGAATTCAGGTAAAGGAAAGCAGACCAGAGGCCCAGTAGAGAAGGATGAACTCTGTCCTCAGATCATCTTCCAACACCTTCAATTGGATGAACCCAACTAGAAGCCAGAGGGACAAGGGAATGAACTGATACAGTCCATAAAGTTCAGCCGAGTATCCACTACTTAACGCCTTCTGCCATTATAACTGCAGTTAGACTTGCTTTACATAGTTTTGAGCAGATTCTCTAGTCCTCAGGCTGGCCAAATCAAATAAGCAATTGCATAGGTATTTAGGAAGAACTGTCCAGATTCCAGCAATATATTAATTTCTTATAGAAAATAAGAAGAAGTATAAGGCATAGATTCTGCCCCTAAATTGTTTATAATTTATTTGGAGTGTAAGATAAAGATGTGGAATAAATGAGAATCTAGATTATATATAACAGGTCTAGATTATAGTAGGAACTGAAGATTTGGCTTCAGGCAAGACCAGATGTCCACTCTAAGGTATTGTTCAGAATTCTTGCATGTAAGTTGCAGTATTAGCGATTTTTAGAGATAATGCAAGAAAAGGAAGGTTCAGAGTAATAATGTTCTTTGAGATTAAAAGCAGTTTCAAATATTCTTGGAGACACTCTATCAGCAACCTAGAACTTTGCCTAGCCAATTTTGTTGGGTAATCCATTCCAGAAGAGAAAAGGAAGTGGAGTAATGTGGAATTGCCTATTTTTTCACCCTCATAACATGTACATTTATTTCCCCAAGAGCAAAGACTGACAGTAGTCATGAGAGTGGCATGCAACATTTGCATAGTTACCACATGAGAGCCTAACCCATCAACTGGTGAAGGCTATTCCTTCTCCCTGAAACGCTGTATCCACTTCCACCATATGCAAATTCTTACTAATTCTTCAAAACTCCACTCAAACCTATTCTGAGTGCAACCTATTCTGAGTATTCCAAGCAAAAGTCAGACCCTCTTTGAAATTTCACCTCTAAAATTAAGAGGGTTACTTATCAATGGTGTCTTTGATCATCTAATTACTTTTGAAGATACTATATGGTATTTTCTTTTGCTACTTCTTTCCAGCAGAAAAATTTCATAAAAGACACATAAGACTAGTTTCGTTCAGAATCAAGTTAATTACCCAGGAGACATCTTTATGGATAATAAAATTCTCTAAAAAAGAACTTGCAATAACCGATTGTACCTTTTAAGACAATAACTACTAAATTTCAACATATGAAAGCTTATAACAGCAATGAAAGAGAAACTTTCTTGTCCCATTAAATATCTCATTTTTAGTTAATAAAAAGCTACCACCCAACTACCATCCAGTTATTTTTTAGCATACCTATGGGGTTTAATGGCTTCATGTCTTCGCAAGTCACCATTAGGCCTGGTAAATTCTAAGCAAGAAAACAGATGTACCATAGGCACTTAGTAAGTCCCTGTTTATTTGAAAACTAACTATGATGAAATTGAGGCAATTGTGTACTGCAACTTTATAGAGTAAAATAATTTAAATAGAAAGAAGAATTAAATAAAATGAATACAAATATGAAGGAACAATCTTCTTCATTTCAAATTTTCATTTAGAAAGTAAAACAATTTTAAATCCAGAACAAGTTGGGAATAAGAGAAGGTAAAATAACTGCAACCTCATCCAATTTTCCGTTTGCATCAGGTGTATATCTGGTTTGAATACAGAATTTTTCTTTTTTTTTCACAAATTTTCTTTTAAAGCAGGTAAGAAGCCATAACTTCCAAGGAAATTTGGGAAGAAATCACAGCCATTCATTCATTCATCAAACATTTATTGAGTGTTTGTTCTAGTCTATGTTTCTCTCTCTCTGCCAGTATAATCCAGTGGGAGATACAAACAAGTGGTTACAATTTTACATGTTATGTGTTGAAAGGGGAAAAAAAGACTTAGCATCTGTAAATGAACCAGGCACATAGAATCCTATTTAATCTTCATAAAGACCTTATGACCCAAGGTATTATTTGTCCAATTTTACAAATGGAAAACAAAGATCAGAAAGATTCAATAAGTCACCATGGTTACCCAGATTGTGGTAGGGCTTAAATGCCAAGATGTGTCTGACTCCAGAGTTCATTCTCTCTTTTCTAAATAAGTGGTTTTTAGACTTTTTTTCTTTAACCAATATGGAATCTTTCTTTGAAAATAATATTTCTCTATAGAAGCCCAGTATAGAAAATGAATAAAGGGGAGTTACTCTGTCTAACCCTGGTTGGATAGTCAGGAAATCTATCTACATTAATATCCCCTTCCCCTGCCCATCACACACACACACACACACACACATCGCTTGAGGGGAATCCTGTGATGCCTCTGCAGAAACCCTGGTGCTCCTTAGAGTGTGTGCCCAGTGAAAAACCACAGCCAGGCACTTGCCTAGGGCAGTAGAGTGCAGGTGGAACACAGGGCTAGGACAGATTGATTCTATTTGGTGGAACCAGGTCTGTCTGCAGGAAGGAAATGAACAGAAGATGGGGGGACTAAGAAGGGGAAGGGAATTCCAGAAAGAGGACAACAACAGGACAGATATAAACATTAAAGAACATGGCTAATTTGGGGAATGTTGAGAAAATCAATCTCTGTGGGTAGAATATAGAGGAAGTGGCAGCTGGTAAGACTAGAAAGTGAGGTTGAGTCATATTTTTTTATTTTAAAGGTCTTTTTTAGACATGTTGACAAGGAGCATGATGGTATACTAGGCACTCAAATTAGGATTTCAGAAAATAATGGAAAGATTACAAAATATTAACATAAAAACATTGGTGTACCATACAATGACCAAAGCTTTCATTTACCAAGTTTTTCTGAGAAAAGAGTTATTGTCATATAAATTACTATTTATATTTCTGTTATATGAGGCTTATTATCAGTGAAAGAAGAGAAGTTTTTGTCTTTAAAAATGAAAATTAAACCAAATTAAAGTATGCAATCAAACCCAACATAATTGAAATGTATATTTTCCTATAATTAACATTTTCAGTGACCTGATTTTCTATGTTGTCAGTATACAGTGTTCTCACATTTATATTGTATTTTTTAGCATTTGAACTCTTTCAATAATAGGAAGAGTATTCCATCATTGATAAAACTTGTACAAAAAACAAACAAAAGTCCACATTCCAATATTAATAAGCATTTAAAACTTTAAGAAATTCCTTCCAAGCTGATAGGAAACTCTAGGATTTGAAAAAAAAAAAAAAGTAAATCCTGAATGCCTATTTTCAAGATGGTACTCCTTTCCCATTATTCTCCAACCCCACTTCACCATATGCCCACTTGTGCCAGTTTCTGCTATTATTACTTAAAGACTGTCATTGCTTCCATGCCTCATTAAATAAACAAATACTGATTTGGCATTACTTTGGCTAGGTCCTGTGCCAGGCCCTGGGAAAGCAGCAGGGAGCTGCAGTGCCTACTGTCAAGGAACTCTTACTCTGTGCAGTGCTGAGGCGGATAAACAACAGATGATTAAAACACAGTATCACAGGTATAGCAATAGGAAAAGAACTGGGTGCTATGAGGCCATAAAGAGCTGTGGGGTCAAGGAAAGTTCCCAGACGGAGGTGACACCTCAACTGGAAGCACAAATGTTCTCAAACTGCAAATTCAGTTCTAAACAGTTCCTCAGCCAATTATAAAACCTAAACAGGCAGTTTATTAGCAATTTTATGTTTATCAGTTGATTAGGTCTAGAATTAGCTCTGTAACCTAAGTTTGGTACTTTGGGTGCTAAAATGCACTCCTAAAATGGAATCTGTGACAACTTCCCGCCCCCCCAAAAAACAAAACAACAACAACAACAACAAAAAAAAACCTGAAGCATTTTCATCATGGTCAGCAATATCATCCAGTGTCTGTGGCTGGGCTTGGGCCCCAATTCTCATCTCCTCCCATTCTCCTACTAGAGTGGTGGCCCTGATAGTTTCACTGGACCCTCCTCAGAAGGAATGGATCTCTTAGCCAAATTCTGCCCTGCATTGAGTTAACCCTTTCAAACCATGCTACTTGTAGCCAGATTAAGTGTCATCACTGCCAAGAAATTCCTGCTGCTGTGCTCAAATAGAAAATATCACCTAGCCCACCCCAGCCTCAACTTCCAACCACTGTCCATTTTGTTTCTTTCTCTTCATAATGCCAGGTATTCTGATATCTCAGTGAGTCTCAAGAAATCACATTGATTTAGTCACAGAACACATTTACTCTTGCCAAAAAGTGAAAAATGTGTGTTGTTTTATGTTAATAATCATTAACATTTAAATGTTGCAAAGGTAATAGGACTAGCAGGCCAGATATAAAAAATGGAAAAATTGTATTCTTCTAAAATCACCACCATTTGTATCTTTGCATAACTTAAATAAAATATTCAACCCTTCAACTCTGATACTCAAAACATTTTTGCAATGAAAATAACTTTATTGGTTGTTGATAATGACAGGCCTTTTCTGGTACATAGTATTTTTATTGAGATATATAAATGTACAATTTTAAATTACATAAATCAGTGGTTTTAAGTATATTTGCAAGGTTGAGCAACCATCACCATTATCAAATTTTAGAACATTTCATCACTCTAAAAAGAAACCTCTACCCATTAACAGTCACTACCCATTTCTGTCCCCTCTGCCCCAACCACTAATCAATTTACTTAATGTCTTCATGGTTTTGCCTATTGTAGACATTTTGTATAAATCAAGTCATACGATATGTGGCATTTTGTGTCTGGCTTCTTTTATTTAGCATAATGTTTTCAAGATTCATCCATATCAGATCATGAATAAGTATTTTGTTCATTTTTATGACTGAAAAAATTGTATGTATATACACCACATTTTTTATCTGTTCATCTGTTGATGCCCACTTTCTTTGTGGCTATTATGAATATTGCTGTTGTGAAGATTAGTACACAAGCTTTTTTGCAAACATATGCACTCAATTCTGTTGGCTATATACCCAAGAGTGTAATTACTGAGTCATATGGTAACTAGTTTAACTTTTTGAGGAACTGCCAAATTGTTTTCTAAAGTAGCTGTACCATATTACATTCCAACTAGCAATGATGAGGGTTCTCCACATCCTCTCTGATACTTGTTACTTTGCCTTATTAGTAGTATTAGCCATCTTAGTGGCTATAATATGAAGTGTTATCTCATTGTAATTTTGATTTGCACTTTCCTAATGACTAATGATATCACTTAAAGAAAACAATATTGAACCTTTATATGTTAACATAAATAACACATTTTCTAAACCAAAAAATGAGAAGGGTGGTATTGCTTTACATTTGGCAAATTTCTCTAATATCTGGCTTAATAGAAAAGAGCTGGATTGTCATATATGCTTCTACCTTTAATCTATTACATTTTGCTTTGGTTGAAGCATATGAAGAAAATCCAGCCTTGTATAAATATGTAGTTGGAAAGGAGGAAGATTTTCAGGTAATTGTGGATATTCTTTAATACTGCACCAAAATTGGGAAAGTGGTCGTTTCTTAGAGGTTAGTTGCAATATGGATTTGAAACTGTATCAGAGAACCTTTCATTCTCTGTTACATTAAAATCCACTGGTCTATCTTGAACTTTGAATGGACTTTTTGCCCATGATTTTATAACATGCAATGATCCTTTGGAAATTATTGACTCACCAAGTCATAGAGATATTCCAAATATTGACACATGCCACTGTACAATATCAAAAATATATATCACTGGGAAGCAGATTTGGCTCAATGGATAGAGAGTCCGCCTACCACATGGGAGGTCCAGGGTTCAAACCCAGGGCTTC
Organism: Dasypus novemcinctus; assembly: GCF_030445035.2. Taxonomy (NCBI): domain Eukaryota; kingdom Metazoa; phylum Chordata; class Mammalia; order Cingulata; family Dasypodidae; genus Dasypus; species Dasypus novemcinctus. The sequence goes on from NC_080687.1 coordinate 60,333,643, forward strand.
CTGACCCATGTGATGAGCTGGTCCATGCACAGTACTGATACATGCAAGGAGTGCCATGCCACACAGGGGTGTCCCCCATGTAGGGGAGCCCCATGCACAAGGAGCATGCCCCATAAGGAGAGCTGCCCAGTGCGAAAAAAGTGCAGCCTGCCCAGGAGTGCCACCGCACACATGGAGAGCTGATGTAGCAAGATGATGTAACAAAAAGAGACACAGATTTCCAGTGCCACTGACAAGAATGTAAGTGGACACAGAAGAACATACAGCAAAATGGACACAGAGAGCAGACAACTGGGGAGGGGGGTGAGGGTGGGGAAGAGGAGAGAAATAAATTAATCTTAAAAATATATATATATATCACATTCATTAATCTCATTAGAAAATTCTTTAATTATTTGGAAGCTATTAGGTTCACAAAGGCAGATTCAACTTTTCCAAAATTCTAATTTTACCATTGCAACAAATACCATTATTTTCCCGAAATGGCAACCTCATTTCAATTGTTTTCAAGAAATTATCTACCAAATACCCAAGATTTAAAAACCATACTTTGGTCTACCACGTTCAGGGGAGACAGCAGCAACATGGCAATTCCGGGCAGGCAGTATGGGCTTATTTTGCCAAAGAAAACACAGCAGTTGCACCCTGTTTTGCAAAAACCATCAGTGTTTGGGAATGATTCTGATGATGATGATGAGACCTCTGTGAGTGAAAGCCTTCAGAGAGAAGCTGCTAAGAAGTAAGCGATGAAACAGGCCAAACTGGAAATCCAGAAAGCCCTTGCAGAAGATGCTACTGTCTATGAATATGATAGTATTTACGATGAAATGCAGAAAAAAAAGGAAAAAAATAGTCCCAAATTACTCTTGGGAAAAGACTGAAAGCCCAAATATATTCACAACTTACTGAATGCAGTTGAGATCAGAAAAAAGGAGCAGGAAAAAAGAATGGAAAAGAAAATTCAGAGAGAACAAGAAATGGAAAAGGGAGAATTTGATGATAAAGAGGCATTTGTGACATCTACTTATAAGAAAAAACTGCAAGAGAGAGCTGAAGAGGAGGAAAGAGAAAAGGGAGCTGCTGAACTTGAAGCACATTTGGATGTAACCAAGCAGAAAGATCTCAGTGGATTTTATAGGCACCTATTAAATCAATCAGTTAGTGAAGAGGAAGTCCCTAAATGCAACTTTCGTGAAGCGAGGTCTGGAATAAAGGAAGAGAAATCAAGAGGTTATTCTGATGAAATAAGTTCAGAGAACAGAATACCACATGAGAAATGCATCCTCCAGACTGGTACCAAAGTAGAAGAAAACCCAGATGCAGACAGTGATTTTGATGCTAAGAGCAGTGAGGATAATGTATTGGAAGAAAATAATAAAGTGAACTGCAGAAGGGATAAAAGTACAGAGACCTCGCAGAATGACCCCAGGCATCACAGGTATCAGACTCACTCACAGTCATCTAGTGAAGAAAGAGGACACAGTGCCAGACACCACACAAAAAGTTCCACATAAAAAGGACATGAGAAAAGGGAAGATCAACACCGAGAAAGGCAATCCAGGCATCAGGAGAGGTATTGCACTGACCATGATTACCAAAAAGAAAAGGATATCCATAGGCACAGTGAGGCCAATCAGAGAGATTCTCACTGGAAGAGGCATGAGCAAGTAGGTAAACCAAGAGGAAGAGACCAAAGAGAAAGAGAAGGAAATGACAGAGAGTGGAAAAGGGAGAAAGAGACAGAGAAATATCCCCCAAGAGAGCAAGAAATAGATAGACAAGAAAATTATGACCAACACAGTGAGAAAGAAGGAGAGAAGGAAGAGAAAATCAAAGAAAAGAAAGGGCATATGAAAATTAGGAAGGAAAGATATGAGAACAATGATAAATACAAAGATAGAGAAAAATGAGAAATAGGTGTTCAATCTTCAGAAAGAAATCAAGACAGAAAGGTAAGCAACCCAGATTCTAGAGTAAAGGATAGGTTGTCTGACGAGGAAAAATCCAACAAAATGAGAAACATGGAAAAGGACAATGAAAGAAACCAAGAGAAATCCTCTAGTTCAGAAACATCATCAAGAGCAAAACACAGAATCACAGAGACAAGGCTTGAAAATTGAAAAGAACAAGAGCCTCTATCTGAGGCAGTGAGCAAGTTTGCAACAAGGAAAAATGAAGAAACTGTAATGTCTGCTAGAGGCAGGTCCTTGACCAGGCAAATGGCACTGGCTAATACAAAAGACTTACACTGAAAAAGAAGATGATTGATGGCTGCACTAGTGGAAAGATCTATGGAAGCACAGAAAATTATTACGTCTGTAACATGTTATATAAAGAAAGGGAATGTGTTAACAATGGTCTTGGAGAATATTTTAAAAATATATTTTCAGAATTGATTTTTGGTTTGGTTAAAATCACATGATAGTCCTTTTACCTTGACCGTTTGAATTTTATAATCTCATTTACTTATCAGTACCACATTCATGGTTATAGTCAAGTAACTATAAAAGTGTGCTAAATGCCTGTATGTAGGTACTTAATGAGGACCATTGACTCTACCATACCTTTAAAAAATGATTTAAACAAGTTCTCTAACACTGATTTTGATGCAAAAGCAGTTTTGTTCTACAAATACTGAATTTCAGATATATGTGAAGTTGAACAGTGAAGTGTACTTTATGCTCTGAAATTTGTATTATAGCACAAAACATGCATAATAAGCTTGTCTAAATAACCTTAGCCCATAGCATACTTGGGCTTAGGTAAAAATAAAAATAGTGACCTGCTTGTACATTTAAAAAACAAACAAACCATACTTTATCTCAGTTATTCTTACAAGTAAAAATGATGTTCCCTTAAAAAAGACTAATTCAGCTCACAATTTAAACATCACACAAGTACTTTTTCTTAAGAAAACTATGTATTTTCATATACAGTAGCAGTGTTTTATATGTACTTCTGATTTCATCACACAGACTATTAAGCCATGCACTTAAGATTTTTTAATTAATATTTTTATTGTTTCATTAATAATCTTAAGTGAAACTGGCTTACAATTATTATAATTGTAAGTATTATTATTATAAATGGGTGGAAGGAAGAATACAATAAATGACTTCTATGTCCTACTAGTACAGTTTGGTACCACTGCCTTTGTTCCTTGATTCATGCTAAGGTGTAAGCAGTTTTAGCTACTACTACTTTTGCACCATCAATGTAAATGTCAACACAGTGAAATGGGCAAATAGCATCACAGTATTACTGTGAAAATAGTTTTATTTTAACATAGCAGACCCATTAAAAGGGTCTCATGGATCCCAAGCTGTCCACACTTGGAAAACTGCTGCCTAAGCAGCCACTTAGTTCACCTTAGGGTAGACTACTTCTATATGAGATGCATATTGAATAAGGGAATGCTTTGGTGAAGAATCAGTTCTGTTAGGGGGTAGAATTTATTCTCGACAACTCTTTTATCTCTTCTTTCACCTCCATTGCTACAGTCACTATGGTAGAGGCACATACATATCACTTAATATTTACCTATTTCACTGGATTGCTCATTGACAGCTCTGCCTCCAAAATCTCCTTTCTCCAAATGCTCCTCCATAATAACTAACAGCTTCTGCAAATCAATACTCTTAAAGCTCACTTGGATTGTTAAATACTCTTTCTGCAGAAATTTCCAGTGATTTTCCCTACCTACCAAACAAAATCTGAATGTCAACATGTCCTTAGGAAGCAGACTTGGCCCAGTGGTTAGGGCATCTGTCTACCACATGGGAGGTCCAAGGTTCAGACCCCGGCCCTCCTTGACCCATGTGGAGCTGGCCCATGCACAGTGCTGATGCGGGCAAGGAGTGCTGTGCCACGCAGGGGTGTCCCCACATAGGGAGCCCCACGCGCAGGGAGTGCACCCCGTAAGGAGAGCCGCCTAGTGTGAAAGAAAGTTCAGTCTGCCCAGGAATGGTGCCGCACCCACAGAAGGGAACAAAGAAGAACACGCAGCAAATAGACACAGAGAACAGACAACTGGGGGGGGGGGGGAGGGAAGAGAAAGAAAATAAATAAATAAATCTTTTTAAAAAATGCCCTTAATATTAATCTGCATTTCTAAGCATGTGAACCCATTGTAAATAAGATCTCTTGAAGATGTTATTTTAGATAAGATGTGGTCCAACTGAATGAAGATGAGCCTTAATCTGATTACTGGAGTCATTTATAAACTGAAGAAATTCAAGCATAGTAAGAGAAAGCCATGGAGAGGAGATGGAAGCCAGAAGTCAACTGATACCTGGAAGAGACAGTAGAGAACAACATCGCCTTGTGACAGGATTGCCAAGGAACCCTAAGGATTGCCAGCACACTAGAATCTACAAACCCTGAGAGGAAACTAACCCCAGTCTCCAAAACCATGAGCAATAAATCCCCATTATTTAAGAAGCCTGTGGCAAGAAGATCTCTGGCAAGATCTTAATTTGACTTCCAATGCTCCCCTAGTTCTGAAACCTATTTCCACTCCAATATTTTCCCCCACTCCTCCATGTTTTCCAACCTCAAAACACACATAGCATTTACCAATGTGTAGTGGATATTTGTCTGAATCCCCTTTTTTAATGTTTGGGTCATTTCCCCACCTTTTGGATCTTCACTGATGGCAGAGCCTACCTCCAACTAGAGCACCTGAAAAGGAAGAATACTCGCTTTCCCAGGAATTGTGGCAGGTAGCCATGGGTACATGATCAAGTTTCAGCCAATCAGATGCACTCAGCAGGATTTGGAATCTGGAGTCAGTGACATGAAAACCCATGAAGGTGGAGGATTCATTCGGCCAGTATCAGGGACAAGAGCAATTGCCACACTTGTAGCAGCAGCATCTGCAAACAAGCTGGAGGTGCCAGTGGCATTGGAGCTGCAATCTGGAATGTCCAGGGTGTGATGGCCATAGCAGCAATGCCCTACCCAAACCAGTTTTGTAGCAGGATTTTGGTAATTTTTTACTGAGTTCCTTTTTTTTTCAATTCCCTGCCCATTTTCCAAGTCTAGATCTCTAGCCTTCTGTACAATTCTGGGAATTCAGCTGCTTAAATCAGCTAAAATGAATTTCTATTGTTTAAAACAAAGAATCCTGACTAATTCCGAAATCAATGGAGTTCACATAAATGACCTTTCAGGAAAACTGGGGGGGGGGGGGGGGGGCGGTTAGGCGTGGGACTCTTAAAAATCCGTGGCAGATAGCAAAACCGCTATTTAAATTAGGGTCCTTTAAAGGCAAAGCTTTGGGGAACTGCCTCAGAACTAAGTGTAAAGGACATGAGGAAATCAAGGACGGTGGGGTTGGATGGCTGATTTTTAACAATCATGGATACCTTCAACAAAGAGAATGGCAAGGTCAAAATCATACTTCATTGGTTTTGTCAGGTCTCCTCTGTGAAAGTTAGTCTGTTTATTGGAAGACATGTAGGATTATTCAGAGGTTCCATCTCCAAACCCAGAAGCCCCCATTGAATCTCCTTGTTCTCAACTGAAGCATCCCTACCTCTTCTGTCTGATGAGATGGTTCCAGCCTTGTTTTAAGACCCAAAACAACCCTATACAAAGGAGTTACCTTGAAGGAGGAATTCACTGCTCCACATGACCTCACATTATTCCACTGTCTCCAGACCTGTACTAGAGTCAAATTCCAACATTCTTCAGAGGAATAATTTAAAAGTCATACTGGGATGAGAAAGTGTACATACCAATTATGGCTGGTAAAATTCTGGAGACTGTGGATGTAAATAGTTTCTGAGACTGTGAGGAAAGGGAAGAAAGGACATAATTTTTATCATTCTTAATTAGTGAATATGGGTGTGCTTACAAGATATTCTGGAATTGTTGTGAAAACTCAAACAACTTGGAGTGGTTCTAATTGCTTAATTGGTTGACTAACACCTAGATTAAATTGTGGTCGATACAAAGAAGATGAGACGCCAAAGATGACGAGTAATGATAGGGACCTGGGTAGAAGATGAAAGCAAGGAGCTACTGTACCAGCCCTTGAATTGTGCATTACCAGATTTCTTATGTGTGAGGAAGAGATAAATTTTTCTCTAGAGTTATTCAAATGAATATCACAAATATATCTCTTCTATGAAGCCAAAGCTAATCCCAATTAATACAAAATCACAAATACAAATTTCAAAATTTTCAATAGCTTTTCTTAAGTGGACAGATGGCCATTTATCAAGGAATATATTCACTAGGAAAAAAGAAATACTGAGGCATTATGAGAATTATTGATCTCTGACTCTAAACAAATATTAATTCCTGAGGATTAAGTGGACTCAATGGCACTGCAAATCTGTCCTATAGTATTTCCCTGATGCTTAAAAAATAGTTAGAATAAGTATACTCAAATCATGCAAATCCTCATATTGAATTCCTGAACTGGAAATGAGGATCACTATGGTCAGAAGAAACAAATGGAAGTCTTAGAGCTCCCCTCTCCACCAATATAAGTGAGTCAAAAACAGACCAAAGATTTAAGTCTTTGGGACACATATTTAACAAGTATAGTGCTAATTAAGGATTCAAGTAAAAGAGGCAGAAGAGCCATGTGTAGAGAAACTACAAATGAGTCTAACTCTGTTACAGTGGGGAACATAAATTCCAAAGTAAGACCCACTGACAGGGTGCTGAATTTCTGAGCTTCTCTGTCCTGCTTATAGTGTCTAAATGTCTCCAGAGCTTTCAGGAACCCCACTTTTTGAGGTACTGTTTACTGTGGCAGCCAATGACATCCTGCTGAGACATGCATAAGTGTAACCTTTGGAATAACCTCCTTACTCACTTTGAAGTCTCTTAACCATAAAAACTCATTTGTATTTAATATTTCCCCATTTGGGTCAAGGTCTTTTTCCAGATGCATTGCTAGTTAGCACTTGGTAATAATCCTGCAGCACCAGGGAGGCTCATTCTGGTGAGTCATGTCCCATGCTGGGGGGGAAGGTAGTGCATTTATATGCTAAGTTTGGCTTAGAGAGAGGCCATATTTGAGCAACAAGGAGGCTTTCAGGAGGTAATTCTTAGACAATATATAATACTAGGCTAAGTTTCAATTTCACAAAAAAGGGTTCAGGGGGAACAGATGTGGCTCAAGCTGTTGAGCACCTGCTTCCCACACAGGAGGTCCTGGGTTCAGTTCCTCATGCCTCCTAAAGAAAACAAACAGACAATGAGCAGACAATGAGCAAAAACAATGAGCAGACACAGCAAGCAAACAAGAAAACAAGGGGCAAACAGACAAGGGGGGCAAACAGACGAGGGAGCCAACATGGCTCAGTGGTTGAGCACCAGCCTCCCACATACAAGGTCCCAGGTTCAATCCCAGATCCAGGTACCTCAAAAAAAAAAAAAAAAAAAGGAAATATTCATAAGTCCGGTCATCAATATCAAGGGCCTGGCATAATGGTCCATCTTCCTTTTCTGGGCACTTACCATGTACTCAGGGGATTCTTGCCATTCTATTAGAGAATGTAGCAGGACACCCCAGGATGAGAATTCAATATTCTTTCAGTTATTGTGTGGGTCTCCCCCCACTGAGGCAACACCCCATGACCACTTAAACATATTCATATTCATATGCCTTAGAGGTGTGCCCCAAGTGCACATTCCTCACACAACCATCACTGACACCCTGCATCAGTGATCCTCCCCTGCCACAGTTGTGACTCTTCAGTGATCCAAAACTTCTCCAAAAACAAAGCTGAAAAAAAAACAAATAAAATTAATAATATAATAAAATAACAATAATAATTTTAATGTGAGATCTAAGCCCCCTCTTGATTTAGAGGTGGAGGGGACATCACCATTCCAGGGTCCAAAGGATGGAGGAATAAAATATGGGTTAGAGTGGACCTACTGGTATTCTATTATAGAACTATTGTGACTCTAGCAATGGAAGAAATCGTAGCATTGATGTGGAAACAGTGGCCACGGTAGTTGCTGAGGACAGGGAGAGGAAAGAAGAAATGCAATGTGGGGGCATTTTCAGGACTTGGAGTTGTTCTAAATGATATTGCAGGGACAGATGCCAGACATTATATATCCTACCATAACCAAATGAATGAACTGGGGCGACTGTAAACTACAACATAAACTATAATCCATGCGATTCAGCAGTGCTCCAAAATGTATTCACCAAATGCAGTGAATGTGCCACAATGATGAAAGATGTTGTTGATGGGGGGGGGGGGTAGGGTGTGGGGTATATGGGAGCCTCTTATGTTTTTTAATATAAAATTATTTGTGATCTATGTATCTTTAAAAAAAGGACAATTAAAAATAATAAAAATGCAAAAAAAATACAAAAATAAAAAATAAAAAATTTGAAATACAATTTTAAAATTTTATACATTGTATCTTTCCTCACTGTCTGATTTGTTGTCTTGTATATACAGTGAGTATAAACTATAGTCCACAGTAAGTAGCAATGCTTTAATATATGTTCATCAATCATAACAAATGTAACACACCAATGAAATATAGTGTTGATGTGAGAAAGTGTGGGAGGGGGAGGGGGTCACATGGGAATCCCCTATGTTTTTTAATATAAAATTTATGTCATCTAAAGCTTTTATAAAAATAAAAATAAAATAAATTTTTAAAAAATAAAGTAAAGGAAAAGAAAATTCTACAGTTCTATTATTTGAAAGATTGCAATGAAAGCAACAATTAAAATACTCTGGTCCCAATATACAGAGCAAGACTTGAATAAACAATTGCTTACACTGGAAAAAAAAGTTTTTTTTTAATTCCATAGTACTGATATAGCACTGATGGAATCACAATGTACCATCATCAAACACCTAAACAATGCAGGGGTGCTTATTCCTTCACATACCCATAACTGCATGACTTAGGGCCAAAGACAAATAGGCCTCAGAGAATGACAGTGCTAAGAAAACTTTCCAGCTCTGTTCCACAGTTTAGTTTATAGAAACCCTGGCTTTTCCATTGTCCTTAAGGATATCTTGTGGGTTTACCACATTAATGAAGACAAACTTATTTCACTTGAAATTGAAGATAGTAGACATGTCTTGGCATGATACATAAACCCCAGAAAATACAGGCTACTCCTACCTTGGTATGTTTCTGAGGGTCCAGTGGTTAAGTCAGAATAGTTCTTCCAAATAGACAGACAAGGTACACCTTTTATTCTCTAACATTAAGAAAGGAATATAAAGTTTAGTGGGATTCTTGAAATTTTGGAGACAAATATACTACACTTGGGGATGATCCTCCAAATAATTTGTTATGTAACCCAAATGCTTTGAGTTAAACTCAGAGCTAGAAAGATCTGTCCAGTTGGTTTGCTTAGCCCAACAGACACAATGGTGTTTAACATGCCTGAAGCATGTAAGTGTGTTATGTGGATATGAGGCATGCCCAATAGGAGAAGTACATTAGAGGTTCTTAACATTTTGGAAAAAAATCACAACTCTACCAGCAAGTAACTACCTTTCTTTTGAGAGACAGATCTCGATTTGCCACTGGACCTAGGTAGGAACTAAACTAATCACTGGACATCATATGACCATGCAGTCTGAGCTGCCTCACATGAACTCAAAGTTAGGCATGCCCAGAAAACTCTCCATCATCATGTGGAAGTGGTATACATAAGACAGGTTCTGGAAAGTCATGAAAGATATGTATTTTGCATGGGCACATGCTCGTTCTCCTAATGTGCTTACTCCTGCCTCACTGACTCATTCCTTAACAAACAAATGTGGCCATATAGGGTGAATATAGGCCATATGAGAAACAAATGTTAGATTAGTTTACAGATGGAATAGACTATAAGGACAAAAAGAAAGGCAAAGGAATTCTAAACAGCATTTAGTGATCTTATTACCAGAAGTAATAAAGGATTTTTAAAAATATATTTTTGTCATGAAGAACCAAGATTTTCAGCATGGAGAAAAGAGATTCAAATGTAGATATTCAATAAAAACAGCAATATTAAAAGTACGTTGTACATGTCAGTATGAATTCATGATGTAATTCTGTCCTCAAAAGTAATAATACACATTTTCTAACTATATCCACTAAAAAGACTCAAGAACAATGGCTAACCCAGTAACAATGAGCACCCTAGTAACTACAAAAATGAACAAGTATATCTTAGAAAATGATCAATACCAGATCTAAGTCAAGAAATATACACAGTGAACCTGAGATATCTTGTGTCAGGAAGCAAAGAATCTATCAAAGACTAATGGCATGCCAAAAGGACCTAGGAGCCAACATGATGATCTCTTCCTGGGCAAAGATGGGATAATATTAGCATCAAAAATAATGATTCCAATTATTAAACATATAACAGACATATCAAAATTTATTCATTCATGATAATACTAGATGAAAATCATCTCACTTCTTACCATTGGAGGCAGCTAGGACACAATTTATTACCATGGAAAATAGATAAAAGGCTAAATAAAACATTCTGCCTTTCTTGTATAAACTGTTTCATATCATTCTTTCACTATTTTCTATATTATTTGAAAATTAAAAAGACAAAGTTGTCAGAAAAGTAAATTTTTCAATTTCCCACTAAAATAAATAAGTACATAATACCCACAAGAAATATGCAAGTTATAAAGTATTATAAAATGAATATCCATAAACACACCAGGCAAGACAAGATCTCCCTGTGTCTTCTCTCCCAGTGACTTCTCATAAAGCCTCCAGTAAAAGGATCAAGGCCCATCCTGATTCAGCTGGGCCACACCTTCCCTGAAGTAACCTCATCAAAAGGTCCAATTTACAATGGGTTTACAACCCTAAGAGTGGATTAAGATTAAGAACATGTTTTCTGGAGTACACAACTGCAAACCACCACAACTCTGGGTTATTCTGAAGCAAATCTCAAACAGTGTTATTTCACCCAAAAGTATTTTAGCATGTACCTCTGAAAGTGGGGATTCTTTTTTTTTATTAGACTTAGCCACAATATTATTATAACACTTAAGCCACTAATTATAATTTTTAATATCATTTTTAACAATATATTCATTCCAATCAGATCAAAATGGGTCTATACATGATAATTGTTTGATATATTTCCCAGGCCTCTTTCAGTGTATAGACTCTCTCTTCCTGGAATTCTATGCATGTTGGAGTCAAGTGTTTTTAAATCATAAAATTAAGTATATCCAATTTTGGAAATGTTGTATATTCCCAATGAATTAAAACTTTTATCGTTATGTAGTTATCCTATCTATTCTTTGTTTTTATCTATTGCATTTGCTAAGAATATAACCACCTCAGCCTGCTTATGGTTAGCAGTGTCCTAGCCTATCCTATACTTTTATTTTGTCCCCTTAGAGTTAGATGTATGTCTGATAAAGAATATACAAATGGACTTCGGTTTATTTTTTATTCAATCTGCCTTCTGTCTTTTTTTTTTACCTTAAACTTTTTATTTTGAATGCCATCTGTCTTTTACCAGTCACATTTATAGTTAGTCCATATTACTGTGATTTTCTATTATATTGTAAAATAGTGTTATACCACATATGTGTTATACTGTGATTACTGACATAGTTGTGCTTGTTTCTAAATCTTACTTTATAATTTCTGTTTTTGCCACTTTGTCTATGCTACATTTTTCCCTTCTGGCTTTTTTTCTGAATTGAGCTTCTTCCCATTTTACCCCTCTCTACTAACTTGATAATAATAAACTTTTTTCTTTTTCTTTAGTAGATATACTTGAAAATTTTCCCATGCACATTTAACTTAAAATCTAATATTAAATAACATCTTTATATACCTCCTGACCCTGAACAGTGTAAGATATTAGGACACTTTAACTTTCATCATTGCTTTCTCGACATACATGCTGTAAATTTCCAATGTTTTAATTCTATCCCATTATAGACAACACAAATTAAACATTATTACTATTGTTATTGTTATTTTATTATTATATTGAGACCATGTTTATTTGCATTTATACACATTTTTTAAAGATTTATTTTTTATTTCTCTCCCCTTCTCCCCACCCCACCCCCCCAGTTGTCTGCTCTCTGTCCAGTTGCTTGCATTCATACACATGATTATCATTTTATTTGTTGACAATTATTTTTGCACTTTGGATAATACTTCTGGGATAATATTCTTTCTTCAGTGCTGGTCTTGTTGGTAGAAAACTTTCTTAGTTTTTGTTGTCTCTAAATGGTTTATTTCAACCTCAAGAATTTTTTAATACTCTTCCTTGAAAAATTTGTTTTGTTTATAAGCCCAAGTTTCTGGACTGACAGCTATTTCTTTTAATGGCCTTGGCATGGATTTCTTTTTATTTGTTCTGTTCAGGATATATCAGTTTATCTGAAGCTGTGGATTCATGTTTTCATAATTCTGGGGAAAAATTCAGCCAACATCTTTTCAACTATAGCCTCTCACCTATTGTATTTATTTGGACATTTGTTAGAACTCTTTATTCTAGTCCCCATATCTCTATGCTGTATTCTTTGTATTGTCTTTGGCTATCTCTTCCAGTCCAGTAATTCTCTCATCAGCAGCAGTTTGACCCTCATTTGACTTCCTGCTGTTTGACCCATTCATTGATTTTTTTCCCCTCTCCCTCCTCCCCGCCCTGCTGTTTTTTGCTGTCTGTGTCCATTTGCTGTGTGATCTTCTGGATCTATTCCCTCCCCCCACTTTTTTTGGTCTTCTCTTTTATTTTCTCCTCTAGGATTCACTGGGATTCGATCCTGGGGACCTCTGATGTGGAGAGAGGTTCCCTGTCACTTGCACCACTTCAGTTCCTGGTTTCTCTTGTGCCTCGCCTTGATTCTCCCCTTCATCTCTCTTTTGTTGCATCATCATCTTGCTGTGTGACTTATTTGCGCGGGCATGCTTTTTTTTTTTTTTTTTTTTTTGCCAGGAGGCCCCAGGGATCAAACTCAGGTCCTCCCATATGGTAGGTGGAAGACCAATCTCTTGAGCCACATCTGCTTCCCCCATTGACTTTTTTTTTTTTTTAAAGATTTATTTATTTATTTAATTTTCCCCCTCCCCTGGTTGTCTGTTCTTGGTGTCTATTTGCTGCGTCTTGTTTCTTTGTCCGCTTCTGTTGTCGTCAGCGGCACGGGAAGTGTGGGCGGCGCCATTCCTGGGCAGGCTGCACTTTCTTTTCACGCTGGGCGGCTTTCCTCATGGGCGCACTCCTTGCGCGTGGGGCTCCCGCACGCGGGGGACACCCTTGCGTGGCACGGCACTCCTTGCGCGCATCAGCACTGCGCATGGCCAGCTCCACACGGGTCAAGGAGGCCCGGGGTTTGAACCGCGGACCTCCCATATGGTAGACGGACGCCCTAACCACTGGGCCAAAGTCCGTTCCCCCATTGACTTTTATTGAAACAACTATGTGTTTTATTTCTCAGGGACCACATTTTTCTAATCTGCCAATTTATTATGGATAATTTCTTAAAACTTGATAATCTTTGTAATCTGCATCATTATTTCTTTAAACGTTGTATCCAAATTATGTCCTCTGTGATTTCATCATTTCTTAAAACTTGATACATGGCTATTATATTTCAATATATGCAATCCTTTTACTTTATATAGGTTACTTGCTGTTTCTCCTGACTCATATCGTGATCATGGACTGTGAATTCATTGTATTACCTTAACTTGTGAGAGTCGTGTGGGCTTAAAATAGGGTTTTCCTCCCAATAGAATATGTTTATGTTTATGTTTCGACTTTTGCCATGAGCCAGAAGATTCCACTGATCTGGGAACACTTTGGCACAGCTTGAGGTTCCAGACTCAGTGTCAGACTCAGCTCTTCTATTCCCACTACTCACCTAACCCTTCAACACTAGGCTTATGGAATCTATCCTTGAGGCAAAACCATACTTTTAGATAACCACAGCAAAAGGTGCTCAGCTCTAGCTCCATGTTTGCAGGTTTGTTTTTGTCTTTGAGGGGTTATCCTTAGAAAATTCCCCTATCATTTACAAAACTACGAATACTTCCAACATGTGCCCTACCCAGAAGTTAAATGTTCTGTAATGGAAGATATTTTTGGAGATATTTAGGCCAACATAATGTCAGAAATAGAAATCCTTAATGCAGTTCTTCACCTTTCTTTGGATGAATACATACTCTTATTACAATTAGGATCAGCATTGTTGTGGATACAATGGTTTTTTCTATCCAAAACAAACTGATTTTTAATATGAAGTACAAAAAATATGCTATCACTAGCATCAGCTGAAAAACCTGTTCTGCTTCATTCAGTTTAATTACTATTGTGAAATGTGTTTGTAAAACAGAAATGAAATTTAGTTTTCTCTCCTGGAACCAGTTACATGGAAAGCAACTATGCAATCAGAAGACTGATATTTTTGTATTTGTATAAGTAAACAGCATTCAAACAAGAATGAAGAAAGAATTTTAGTTGATAAATGAAATGAACCAGCAGAACACAATTATTAAGAACAAGAAGTATTTTATAATAGAGAAAGAGGGAGAGAGAAGAAACTTGAGTCAAAGTTTAGTATACTGTTAAAGAGGAAATAAGAAAAGGAAGTGGTTTATAGAGTAAGGATCTTTTACATATTGACTTGAGATTCTTACCTCTATTGACAGGAAAGATAGTTACCATTTTTAAAAAGGGAGCTAATACATTATGGGAAGAAACTGTTAAAGTGTGATGTAATTATATTTTCACATTAATCAGTTTTCCATAGTGTATTTAGATATTCTTCCAAAGTTTGATTTTAAAGAAGGATAGAACGAATACCTAAAATGTGCTGGATTCTTTATGTATCATTTATTCATTCTTACAACATCCCCAGAAGGTAAAAGTCATCTTCTCCATTTTGTAACTGTGATAACTGGGACTCAGAGAAGTTAAGTATGGATACAGATAATGGAATTAGTAAATGGTGAAAATAAGTTTTGAACCCAAGATTCTCTGGCTCCAACTTAATGCTTTTTATTTGCTAGGCTAAACTATCTCAATAGCATAAATGAGTATTCATATATTAAGCCTACCTTTCTCAAACACAAAATTTCTTTGTTACTAGTAAAATCTGAAAAATAGAGCTTAATAAACTTTTAAACTTGCCAGTGATGGATGGTGAGAAAATTGTCTGCTGGGGACATGGAATGAACAATACAACTCATTAATTGGCAAATAAAAACCTGGGAAAATTAAAAAGAGATAACAATTTCCAGAAGATAAAATACAAAAGGTAGACACACACACATGCATGCACTTACATACCCTTTAAATACATTTAAACACAATTCTAGTTAACAAAAATGGTAAATGCAAACAATGATAAGCCAGCTTTTCCTATCAAATTGGAAATTTTCTTTTAATTTAATGTTAGCAAAGGTGCTATGAGACAAATGCTTGGATAATTGCTCTCGGGAATTAAAGTTGATATAATCTTTTTTCGAAAGAAATGTACAGTTTGTAAAAGCCTTGAAAAGAATACCTGTTTAAGTAGTTTCACTCCTAGGAATTTAGTCCCACAGAAATAAAATTAGAGATCATGACAAAATTCTACGGGTAAGGATATACATGTCAACCTTAATTATAAGGTGAAAGAATGGAAACAATTGTACAACAAAATGAGAATTATTGAATAAAATATCATACTTCCAGAAGCTGCTTATTATAGAGTCGTTAAATGAACTTCTTTAAAAAAATTTTAATTAGAGAATTATTACAACATAATTTTGGGTGAAAAAGAAAGTTATGACTCTGGATATACAGAATAATTCCACCAATATTTTAAAAAATACATACACACACATGGTCTTTTCCATCCAGTGGCTGCAGAGCTGTGCCAGCAGACAGACCCTCCACAGCCTCCGTGCCAACCCCACTGCTCACTCTGCCGCCGTGAAGAACAGGCTATCTCTTTCAGGCTATCTCTTTTGCCAAGGGTCAAGAAGGACTGCCGCAAGAAGGGTAGTTGGCAGGTAGTGACTACACCTTTGGCCATGCTCTGCGGGTCAGCTCCCAGTCGGTGGGTGAGCATGGCAAAGGTACGAGGACCTGGCCATTCCTGCCCAAGACAGGACTCCTCTGACAGGCATTCTTTGCTCTGGAATTTCCCAAAGCAATGCAGTCTGAGACCTCTCCCATCCCCTTCCTCTCTTCCCTCTTTTTTTTTTTTTTAAGACCTTTATTTATTTATTTTTTAAAGATTTATTTATTTATTTCTCTTCCCTTCCCCCCCACCCCAGTTGTCTGTTCTCTGTGTCTATTTGCTGCCTCTTCTTTGTCCGCGTCTGTTGTAGTCAGTGGCACGGGAATCTGTCTCCTTTGTTGCGTCATCTTGCTGTGTCAGCTCTCCGTGTGTGCGGCACCATTCCTGGGCAGGCTGAACTTTCTTTCGCGCTGGGCGGCTCTCCTTACGGGGCGCACTCCTTGCGCGTGGGGCTCCCCTAAGCGGGAGACACCCCTGAGTGGCAGGGCACTCCTTGTGCACATCAGCACTGCGCATTGGCCAGCTCCACATGGGTCAAGGAGGCCCGGGGTCTGAACCGCGGACCTCCCACGTGGTAGACGGACGCCCTAAACACTGGGCCAAGTCCGCCACCCCTCTCTCTCTTTTCATAGTTGTCAAATCAGCATTAAGGCTTGGAGACTTTCCCTACCTACACGTAACCATTTTCCTTTTTTATCCTTCCCCCAATAAATGTCCAGTATATGTTCATCTTAGCATCTACTTCTTAGAGAATCCAAGCTAATTCAGCAACCCAGTTAAATAGAGCAAAGATTGGAGTGAGCAATTCATACATAGACGCATACAGAATATATACACACAAAGAAAGATATGGGAGGTAGATTGGAAAAAAATCTACCTCAAACACATGAAACTGAACACTAAGGGGTGAGACAAAATTAGGTTAGAGTTCAGAAGGCTAAGGGCAAAAATACCACCATAAACAAAAAGGAGGTATAAATATGGACAACTGAAAGGACTATAAAGATCAGTCATCCCATTAATAATAACGTTAACATTTCCTCAGCTCCTACTGTGTGTTGAGCACTCTTCTGAGAATTAATACACAAGAAGCCTGTGAGTCAGGTACTACTACAATCTCTGTTATAGAGATGGGAAATTGAGGAACAAAGCCTTCGTAATGTGCCTACATTGTTTGAAAAATAATTTACTCAAGTTCTGCTAAAATGGCTATGTATATTTACAGTTACAGACCATTTTCGATGCCATTTTAAAATATGATGGGAAATAATCATAGACTGAAATATAGCACTTAGCCACATTTTGATTATTGTGACCTCCACACATTTTTAAACTCTTCTGGACTTAGTTTCCTCATCTAGAATATATGGACAGTACCTAATAATTTACAATTATTTGGGGGGAATTATTTTAAAAGTTATAGCATGCTATACAAATTTGAGATGCTGATATCAGTTTATGTGCTAAAGAAACTGAATTTTAAAAAAAGAAAATAGGTATAATATACAGTTTAGAAAATTGGAGAGATAGGGGCAAGATGGCGAGAGATAGGGGCAAGATGGCGGCTGAGTGAACATCCCTGTTAGGGTCTTCTGCAGGGAATCAGCTGGGCGGCGTTGGAGACTCTTTGGGACCGGATTGTTTCGGGATTTTTGCTGGTCCAGAGGTGTCTGGACATCGATTTGGAGGGAAGGTAACAGAGAGGATTCGTCTGTGAAAGATACACGGAGATCCCAGCTACCTGTAGAGGATTCCCTCCTTGGGTAGGCGGAAACGAGGCATCTAGCCCCGCTCGGTGGGGCTGAGCCAGGTCGGGCCGCAGCGGCGGACGCCGGAGCCGGGCCGGGCTGCGCCGGCGGCGAGCGGGGCCGGGCGGGGCCGGGCGGGGCCGAGCAGGGCCGAGCCCGGCCGCGGTGGTGTGCAGGCCGGGCCGCGGCGGCATACGGAGCCGGGCGGGGCCGGTGCAGGCCGCGGTGGCGAGAGGCGGACGCCGGAGCTGGGCCGGGCCGCTGTAGCGAGCGAAGCCAGGCGGAGCCGGGTCAGGCCGCGGCGGGTACAGAGCCGGGCGGGGCCGGTCCAGGCCGTGGTGGCGGGAGGTGGACGCGGGAGCCGGCTGGGCCGCTGTAGCGAGCGGAGCCGGGCGGAGCCAGGCCAGGCCGAGGCGGCATAAGGAGCCGGGCAGAGCCGGTCCAAGCCTTCGCGGCGGACGGAGCCGGGCCTGCGGAGGGGTTTCTGTTCTTTTTTTTTTTTTTTTTTTTTTTAATTTATTTACTTTATTTTATTTATTTATTTTTTTTTTTTGGAGCATCTGCAGTACTGGGGAGTTCGTGGGCCCTGGGCGGCCTATTGGGGGTTTGTAGGAAGGGAGGTGCTTGCAGACCCATTTGGGCAGACAGACGGGGGGTTTTAGGGCAAAGCGGGGGGAAGTTGTTGTTTTAGATAGTGTTGCAATTGTGAAACGTGTATACCTGTATCTCTCTTCTCCCTATCCGTTCCCCACCGTTTGCCCATCCTCTTTTTCTTTCTTCCTTTCTTCTTGCCTTTCTTTTTTCTTTATTATAATTAGTTTTTTTTTTCGGTTTTCTCTTTCCCTCTTGTCCCTCATCTTCCACTTATTTTTATTTTAATTCAAGTATACAATAGGTGCTACAGGGAACACCTCACATTTGCTGGGTTTTCCGATCCTCCACTGCCTCATTTCTGTGTGAACTGATTTAGGCTACCTACACTATCCCCCTTCCCCTGCATCTTGATATCCACTATCATCTACTGTCTCTCCTATATTCCACCCCCCACCTCCCGTTCTTTGATCCACAAAGTGTCTAACTCTTAATTTCTAATACCTTTGTTCTGTTTTCTGTCTATTATCCACTCTTGAAACTATTACCTCTCCTTTCTTTCTCCCTCTCTCATGAAAACAATAGCTTTGTAGTTCATACCATATTCCTCCCAAATTCAGTCATCTACTTCATAAAAGGTACTCTACCTACAGCTATAACTCTATACAATCTACATGAATCTAACCTCCATCCTTCCAGATCTCATATTCTTGCTTTGTTAACATACATCACCAATACAACTTTACACTTTTCCCTTGCTTACACAATTGCCTTTCCCCAACACTAATACTTTCCTCTAAAGTGAACTTAACCAACAACAAGTAACTAGAATAAGAAGAAAAATCTGACAAAGAGAAGATATAACACCTATGCAAAAATAACAACTAATTAACCTCCAAGAGCAGACAAAGAAGCTAAGGAACTGATTAAATTCATCAAAATAAAGAGATGACCAGAAAGCAACAAAAATCTACAAACCAAACCAATAATCAGGAAAACATGGCTGAATCCAATCAACAAACCAATAATCACGAAGGGGAGCAAAACTTGGCACAAGCAATGAAAGATCTCAGAACATTTATCACCGACAAATTTGATGCAGTAATGAAAGAGGTTAACAACATGAAGACATCACTTGGAGGGGAAATTGCAGACATACGCAAAAACATAACAGATATGATGGGAATGAACACCACAGTTCAAGAAATCAAAAATACACTTGCAGCAAATATCAGCAGACTAGAAGAGACAGAGCAGAGAATTAGTGATGTGGAAGACAGTACATCAGAAATCAAACAGATAGTAGAAGGGGTCAATAAGAAAATAGAAAAAATCCAATTAGGATTTAGGGACCTGAATGACAATGCAAAACGCTCAAACATACGTATTATAGGCATTCCAGAAGGTGAAGAGAAGGGAAAGGGGTCAGAAAGAGTGTTGCAGGAAATAATGGCTGAAAACTTCCCAAATATACTGAAAGAGACAGATGTACATATCCAAGAAGCACAGCGCACTCCACAAGTCATAAACCCCAACAGGCCCACCCCAAGACATATACTTGTCAAATTATCCAATGCTCAAGACAAAGAGAAAATCCTAAAAGCAGCAAGAGAAAAGAAAACCATCACATACAAGGGAAGCTCAATTAGATTAAGTGCTGATTTCTCTTCTGAAACCATGGAGGCAAGAAGACAGTGGTATGATATAGTCAAGGTACTAAAGGAAAGAAATTTCCAACCAAGAATACTTTATCCAGCTAAACTAGCATTCAAATATGATGGAGAGTTCAAAATATTCGCAGACAAACAGAAACTGAAAGAGTATACCAACAAGAAACCTCCCCTTCAAGAAATTCTAAAGGAAGTGCTGAAGGAAGAAAGGAAAAAACAGGAAAGGCAAAGTTGGAGGAGAGTATAAGACCAACAACAACAACAAAAAAGACAAAAAAAATATACAAACAAAATATGACAAACACAAATCCAATCAAAGTATGGCTAACACAAATAATTCCTTGATAGTAATAACACTGAATGTCAATGGATTAAACTCACCTATCAAAAGATTCAGACTGGGACATTGGATAAGGAAATATGACCCATCCATATGCTGTCTACAAGAGACACATCTTAGACCCAGAGACGCATGGAGATTGAAAGTGAAAGGCTGGAAAACAATCATACAAGCTAACAATAACCAAAAAAAGGCAGGAGTAGCTATATTAATATCAGACAAAATAGACTTTAAATGTGAAACAATTGTGAGAGACAAAGAAGGATACTACATTTTAGTCCAAGGGAAAATCTGTCAAGAAGATCGAACAATCATAAATATCTATGCCCCTAACAAGGGTGCCTCTAAATACGTCAGGCAAACGCTGGAAAAACTAAGTGAAAGAATAGATACATCTACAATTATAGTGGGGGATTTTAATACACCACTATCAACTCTGGACAGAACATCTCAAAAGAGAATCACCAAAGAAACAAAACATCTGAATAGCATACTAGAGGAGCTCGATCTAATAGACATATATAGATCGCTACACCCAAACACAGCAGGATATACATTTTTCTCAAGCGCACATGGATCATTCTCCAAGATAGATCATATGCTAGGCCACAAAGAAAGGCTGAACGAATTCAGAAAGATTGAAATCATACAAAACATTATCTCTGACCACAGTGGAGTCAAGCTGGAGATTTGCAAGGGACAGAAGCCCAGATTTCACACCACGATTTGGAAATTAAACAGCACACTCTTAGAAAAACAGTGGGTCAAAGAGGAAATCTCAAAAGAAATCAATGACTACCTTGAAACAAATGATAATGATAACACAACATACCAAAATTTATGGGATGCAGCAAAAGCAGTACTGAGAGGGAAGTTTATAGCCATAAATTCATATATCAAAAAAGAAGAAAGAGCAAAAATTGAAGAACTAACTGCACATTTGAAGGAATTAGAAAAACAACAACAAAGCAACCCAACAGGAAGAAGAAGGAAGGAAATAACAAAGATAAGAGCAGAACTAAATGAAATAGAAAATAAGAAAGCACTTGAACAGATAAACAAGACCAAGAGCTGGTTTTTTGAGAAGATTAACAAAATTGACAAACCTTTAGCAACACTAACAAAGAAAAAAAGAGAGAAGATGCAAATACACAAAATAAGAAATGAGAAAGGCGATATCACCACTGACCCCACAGAAATAAAGACTATCATAAGAGGATATTTTGAAAAACTATATTCCAACAAAAATGACAATCTAGAGGAAATGGACAAATTCCTAGAAACACATAAACAGCCCATATTGACAAAAGAAGAAATTGATGATCTTAACAAACCAATCACAAGCAGAGAGATAGAATCAGTTATTAAAAATCTCCCAACTAAGAAGAGCCCAGGGCCAGATGGCTTCACAGGTGAATTCTACAAAACATTCCGGAAAGAACTGACACCAATCCTGCTGAAACTATTCCAAAACATCGAAACAGAAAGAACGTTACCCAACTCCTTCTATGATGCCAACATTACCCTAGTACCAAAGCCAAACAAAGACATCACAAGAAAGGAAAATTACAGACCAATTTCTCTAATGAACCTAGACGCAAAAATACTTAACAAAATACTTGCTAATCGTATTCAACAACACATTAAACGTATTATACACCACGACCAAGTGGGATTCATCCCAGGTATGCAAGGATGGTTCAACATAAGAAAATCAATCAACGTAATACACCATATAAACAGATTGAAGGAAAAAAAGCACATGATTATATCTATTGATGCAGAAAAAGCATTTGACAAAATACAGCACCCTTTCTTGATAAAAACACTCCAAAAGGTTGGAATACAAGGGAATTTTTTGAACATGATAAAGAGTATATATGAAAAACCTAAAGCCAATATTGTTTACAATGGAGAAATCCTAGACTCCTTCCCTCTAAACTCAGGAACAAGACAAGGATGCCCACTGTCTCCGCTCCTATTTAACATTGTCTTAGAAGTACTTGCTCGAGCACTGAGGCAAGAACCAGAAATAAAAGGCATTCAAATTGGAAAGGAAGAAGTCAAAATTTCATTATTTGCAGATGACATGATCCTATACATAGAAAACCCTGAGAGATCTACAACGAAGATTCTAGAACTCATAAATGAGTTTAGTAAAGTCGCAGGTTATAAGATCAATGCGCAAAAATCAGTAGCATTTCTGTACACCAATAATGAGCAAGATCAGGAGGAAATCAAGAAACAAATACCATTCACAATAGTAAATAAAAAAATCAAATACTTAGGAATAAATTTAACTAAAGAGGTAAAGAACTTATACACCGAGAACTATACAAGATTGTTCAAGGAAATCAAAGAAGACCTAAATAAATGGAAGACTATTCCTTGTTCATGGATAGGAAGACTGAACATTATTAAGATGTCTATCCTACCAAAACTGATCTACACATTCAATGCAATCCCAATAAAAATCAATGCAGCCTTCTTTAAGGAACTAGAAAAACTAACTATGAAATTTATTTGGAAAGGAAAGAGACCCCGAATAGCCAAAGACATACTGAAAAAGAAAAACGAAATTGGAGGAATCACACTACCTGACTTCAAAACATACTATAAAGCCACGGTGGTGAAAACAGCATGGTATTGGCATAAGGAGAGACACATAGACCAATGGAATCGAATTGAAAGCTCTGATATAGAACCTCACATATACAACCACATAATATTCGATAAAGCCACCAAACCCTCTCAACTGGGAGAGAGTGGCCTATTCAACAAATGGTGTCTGGAGAACTGGATAGCCATATGTAGAAGAATGAAAGAGGATTACCATCTCACACCTTATACAAAGATCAACTCAAGATGGATCAAAGACCTAAATATAAGAGCCAAGACCATAAAAACCTTAGAAAGCAGTGTAGGGAAACATTTACAGGACCTTGTAATAGGAAATGGATTTATGAATATCTCACCAAAAGCACGAGCAGCAAAAGAACTAATAGATAAATGGGACTTCCTCAAAATTAAAGCCTTCTGCACCTCAAAGGAGTTTGTCAAGAAAGTAAAAAGGGAGCCCACACAGTGGGAGAAAATATTTGGCAACCATATATCTGATAAGAAACTTATAACTTGCATATATAAAGAACTCCTATATCTTGAAAATAAAAAGATAAACAACCCATTTAAAAAATGGGAAAAAGACTTAAACAGACACTTCTCCGAAGAAGAAATACAAATGGCAAGAAAGCACATGAAAAAATGTTCCAAATCTCTAGCTATCAGGGAAATGCAAATCAAAACTACAATGAGATACCATCTTACACCCATAAGATTGGCAGCTATGAAAAAAACAGAAGAATACAAGTGCTGGAGAAGATGTGAAGGAAGGGGAACACTCATCCACTGCTGGTGGGAATGCAGAAGGATCCAACCATTCTGGAGGACAGTATGGCGGTTTCTCAAAAAACTAGCCATAGATTTGCCATATGACCCAGCAATACCACTGCTGGGTATATACCCAGCAGAACTGAAAACAAGAACACAAACCGATATATGTACACCAATGTTCATAGCAGCATTGTTCACTATTGCCAAAAGTTGGAATCAACCCAAATGCCCATCAACAGATGAGTGGATCAATAAAATGTGGTATATACACACAATGGAATACTACTCGGCTGTAAGAACAAACACACTACAAACACATGTGATAACATGGATGAATCTTGAGAACCTTATGTTGAGTGAAGCAACCCAGACATTGAAGGACAAATACTACATGACCTCAATGATATGAAATAAACAAGCTGCCCTAGATAGCAAGAGACTGAACGGTAGGCTTACAGGAAATCGGAGGGTGGAGGAAGGATATGAGCCGATGTCTGCAGGGGTCGAATTTAAGACGAGATGGTGGTAAGTATGAACACAAAGAAGAGATAAAAGGGGGGCAAGGGGTTGCCTTTGCTTGGGGCTTTGCGGGTTTGAGGGTGGCTGGGGAGGGACGGATGGGTAACGTTGCCCAAAAGTGGGGGGAGGGAGGGGTAGCATACGAACCAGGAGAGGGTCAGGTGTTGGTGGAGAGTAAAATGCCGACAAAATCATATCAAAATATAATAAAGAGGGTTACCTGTTTAGAATGCTCGGAAGGGAGGGTCTGATGCAGGACGGGCTCCTGGGGAATGTCTAAATGCTCATTCTGCCAGAGTGGGTGACACCATGGGGTAGAAACCCAAGTAGTGAGAGTGGGGGTGGACCCACATCCTGGGGAGGACTAATGCCATCAAATAGAGGGAACTGTATCCCTCGAGAGAAAGGGTGGCTCCCAGGGCATTGGGGCAGTTGAGTAAGTTAGGACCTGAACACTATTCCATCTATCTCTGGAAGTGGCTCCTCAGGAAACGGAGGTTGGCTATCACTGAGGGCACCAAGGTGGAAGGGAAAATGGACGTTAAATGTGTGGAACCAAAGTAAATGGGGGGTAAGAGAGGAGTTTCTTGAGAGTACACAAGGATGGATATAAAACATGTAATATTACACTATAACATATAGGAGATGACAGACTAATAATGTAAACCATAATGTAAAACATAGGATAACTAAAAATGTAAAGAACTGTGTATCCTAAAGTATGCACCACAATGTAAGCACAGATGTCACCTTGTTAGAAAGCTAATGTCTCAGACTCTGTACATCACTTTAAGTAAATATGATATGAATAGGGCGTAAGAGTATCACTGTGGAAGGGAAAAGGTTTTCTGGTGGATGTGTGGGAGTGCTGTATATTATATATATACATTGCTGTGGTCTAGGACTCCTGTGAAGAAAAGCTGAATAATTAGGGGGGGGGGGAAGAAAAAGATAGGATGTGGAATTTTTTCAAGTCAACATTCTTTATCTAAGTTCTTTATCTAACTTTATCCAAGTTCTTTCTCTATCCTTTAAACTCATCGCTATATGCCATTCCCTAGTAAGGGACCATGAAATTATATTGGGCTTCAAATTTCGGGGAGTTCTGGATCACAGAGTGTTTCAACAATGGCAATGGAGGGATACTGGTATGGGGTACCAATGACAGGTGATATATGGCTGACAGGGAGCTGTACAGAACATATGTCCAGGGTGCATGGTAATGTTTGGATATACTCATAGTGGCAAAAATTAAAAACCACAGTAGGGGGGGTACTGGGTTCCTGGCCAGTGGTGCTCTGTCGTGGTCCCTAGGGGAGCAGCGACAGTCTCCCAGGTACAGTGGCGGGGACTGGGAGGGAGTGAGGGTTCAACAGTGAGCCCCTGATGCTAATGACTATGCTTGTGAGCTGATAAACCCAAAATAAGAACAAGGCCTAGAGCAACTTTGTGCCTGGGAATTTCCTCCTGTCAGCCTTCATGTTACTCAAATGTGGCCAGTCTCGAAGCCAAACTCAGCATGTAAATGCAATGCCTTCCCCCCAGCGTGGGACATGACACCCGGGGATGAGCCTCCCTGGCAACGAGGGACCACTATCAACTACCAACTGATGAGGCAACTGGAAAATGACCTTATACGGAAGGTTCAATGCGGATCAGCAGAATATCCATGTCTACATAAAATACCATGACTTTAAAATGCTGTTTGACCTAAAGTAAGGGGGAAATGGAAAGGAGAAATGAGTTTATATGGCTACGAGTTTCTAAAAAAGAGTCTGGAGGCTGGCAGAAGGTTTGCCCTCATGCACAACTGAGCAGAGTCAGAGAGACAGATAAAGCAGATACAACCCCCAGATATTGGCCAGAAGAGGTGGCATTGGAATGGGAAAAGTGGACATAGTGGACGAAGGGTATGGGGAAAGACAGGAAGAGATGAGAGGTGGAGGCGTCTTTGGGACATGGAGCTGCCCTGGATGGTACTTCAGAGGCAATCACCGGACATTGTAAATCCTCACAGGGCCCACTGGATGGAATGGAGGAGAGTATGGGCTATGATGTGAACCAATGTATATGAGGTGCAGAGGTGCCCAAAGATGTACTTACCAAATCCAATGGATGTGTCATGATGATGGGAACGAGTGTTGTTGGGGGGGGGAGAGGGGGGGTGGGGGGATGGGGTTGAATGGGACCTCACATATATATTTTTAATGTAATATTATTACAAAGTCAATAAAAAATAAAAAATTAAAAAAAAAAGAAAATTGGTAGGCATGTAATAAATAAAGCCAGATATGAACTGAAATTTAGCCAATTATTTTCATTCTTTCTCAGTTATGTATTTATGCATAAATGCATCCAAGTGCATATTCCTGATGGTAAGTATAATAGGTATTATTTTACCAGAACTGGTAAGAAGTAATAAAATTCAAATGTCACTACCTTACTTTCCAAGTTCACTCTCTTGGGAAGAAAGCAGTAACTATAAATCAGCTTATCGAGGTTCTCTTTGACAAATAATCCATCATAATCACAAAGCATAAGATGCCCCAGGAATGACTTCTGTATAGAATAGAATGTGAAAGACCAGAATGGAATGTTCTCAATGATTTTGCAAAATTCTGCCAAACCCTTAGTTTCCTTTATGCCATATCCTGTCACATATTATTTTTCTAATTCAATCATTTCCCTGTGCAAATTAGGGCTTTGTTCTTTCTGAATATTAGCTATATTGAAATGGACAAATAAATTAAACAGTGCAATAACTCCTGAGGTATTTTCAGTTCATTTATTTATTAATAGAGTTCTCCTGTGATCCCATATAGTGACATGTCCATTTCATAAAAAACAAACTTCTATTGTGGTAGTCTACAGCTGTATTGCTCTGTTACCAATTATATAAAGTATGGAATCATTGCAGTGAAACATATTTTATAATAGTTTCTTCATCATAGTTAATTGATCCGTGTAACTATAAAAATACAATAACTCTAATAAGTGAAACATTCACAAAATAACCCAATGCTGGAATTACAGCAATATGAAATAATAATGGGTTTATTACTTTTTAAATGTATCTTGTGCTGCACTTTGAATTGGGAGAAGCATATTTCTTGGACAAGACAGGAGGCTGATTCTCTGTTTTGTATGATTTTTATGTCAGGGTAAAGAATGTGATTGATGGTAGTTAGAAAATGCATTAGGGGCCAAGATACTACATACAACACAAATACACTGTTTTGGTTTCCTAAGCTGTTACAGCAAATGCTATAAAATGGTTTGGCTTAAACAATGGGAATTTATTTGCTTACAGTTTTGAGGCTGTGAAAATGTCCAAAGCAAGACAATGCTTTCTTTCCAAAAATCAGCTGCTGGAGATTCTTGGCCCCTCTGTCACATTGCAGGCATGTGGTGGCATCTGCTGTCTCTCCCTTCTCTTCCATGTTTCCTGGATTTCAGCTTCTTGCTTCTGTGGCTTTCTTGCTCTTTCTCTGTATTCATTCCACTTTAGAGGACCATAGTAATAGGATTAAGACCCATCTTGAATGAGATGGGTCATACCTTAAATCAATCAGCCTCATCAAAAGGTCCTACTTATAGTGGGTTCACACCTACAAGAATGGATCAGACTTAAGAACTATATTTCTGGGGTATATACAGTTTCAAACCAACACACAAACACATACACCACTTTGAAGTAATGCTTCTGTTTGTTAACAGAGTTCATTTTCTTGTGTATTCTATATACATCCTTAGAATAGGCCAGTGTCACTTTTAGAGGCCTTATGAAATAAGGATATAAACATAAGGATGTAAGGATAAAAATCAATTAAAAAATTGTCAGAGGGAAACAGATGTGGCTCAAGTGATATGGGAAGACCTGGGTTCGATCCCTCCAGCCTCCTGATTAAAAGGAAGAAAAGAAAGCACGCCTGAGTGGCAAGCCAGTGCCTGCATGGCAGCCGAGTGCCTGTGTAGTGAGCTGAGTGCCTGCGTGAGTGCCCACATGGTAAGTCAGTGCCCACACAGTAAGGCAGTACCCACGTGGCAAGCTAAGTGCCCATGCAGTAAGCCAGTGCCCACGTAAGTGAATCACATAGCAAGATGATGATGCAATAAAAGAGAGATGAAGGGGGTAGAGGGAAGGGGTAAAGTAAGTAAATAAATCTTTAAAAGAAAAGAATTGTCAGAGATATGATGTAAACTAAAATAGACTATGCACCTACATTATAAACAATATTGGTGGATCGACTTCTAGAATTTAATATTATCTGGTTTTCTTGTTTAATCTTTGGTGCAAAGATTAAATAAAGCTAATTTTTATCCCTTTTACGAAAGACTTATAGTTAGCATGGGAACAAAATGGGCTGAAAAAAGGAGCTGAGTGTGTAAAAAAATTTTGTAATAGCTTTCAATTCTGTATTTTGCCAGTGTTTTAAAAATTAAAGGTTAAATTAGTCACACTTTCCACTTATTAGGAGCCATAATAATTTTTCTCTTGCCACAGTAGAATTGAGGCTGACCTACTTCCTCAAACTAAAACTGAAGTAGACAAGGTGGTTGGCTTAGAAAGGGGATTTTTTTCTCTGTGGTTCAACATTCATGGTGTTCTCACACCATGCAGTTTTATAAATCACGTAAAAGTTGACATGAAGCTGGATTTTTCTCACCCCTCCTTGAAATGGTTTAAGAATGAAACTAGATAATGTTTACCTGAGGCTATTGTAACAACAGTAGTAAAGTAATTATATCCCTTACATCCTTTGCATGATATCCTTCTCAGGGGTCATGCGTGTCTTACACTAGTGGTAACTAACAGAATCATTTACTCTTGCTTGTTGAACATAGTATGACTGATGACTTATAGATTAGAACTGGTTTACTTTGAGGCTTTCCATCTTTACCTAACAGACCAGGGGATTAGTACCTGCCAACCAGACCAGGAGGGCAGGATCTGCCTACGAGACCAGGAGTCTAACTACCAGGTTAGGTGGATAATACCTTTGAAAAGTAAATGGATAACAAACTATGGTACCCCTTTTAAATATCTTTAGTATAAAAATGTAAATTTTAGAAAATAAACGAATACAGAGTTGTATATTATACTTGCATAAGTGGTAGAAGTTCACAAAAACATATTATTATTAGTTACAGCCTTATAGAATTTAGATTCAGATAGTAAATATATTCTAAGTACAGTATTTATTCAGCTTAATTTTTTTTTTAAGATTTATTTATTTATTTATTTCTCTCCCCTCCCCCCCCCACCCTGGTTGTCTGTTCTCTGTGTCTATTTGCTGCATCTTCTTTGTCCGCTTCTGTTGTTGTCAGTGGCACGGGAATCTGTGTTTCTTTTTGTTGCGTCATCTTGTTGTGTCAGTTCTCTGTGTGTGCGGTACCATTCCTGGGCAGGCTGCACTTTCTTTTGCGCTGGGTGGCTCTCCTTACCGGGTGAATTCCTTGCGCGTGGGGCTCCCCTACGCAGGGGACACCCCTGCGTGGCACAGCACTCCTTGCGCGCATCAGCACTGCGCATGGGCCAGCTCCACACGGGTCAAGGAGGCCCAGGGTTTGAACCGCGGACCTCCCATGTGATAGACGGATGCCATAACCACTGGGCCAAGTCCGCCGCCATCAACTTAATATTTTAAGGAAAGTTATACAGGATAAATACATTTGTACATAGGCTGGCTTCATTAAAAGCCTTGCAGTTTTTTTCCTGAGAACATTTTAATATGAAGCACTTTGCAATGTCAGAAATCTAAAATGGTTATGTATAATTTCAGTCTTATTCCGAAAATATGGTTTCATAGTGATAAATCAAGAAACTTCACATTAAGGTACATCAATAAAATAAAAGGGTCAATATGACACATACCTTGATCTTGTTAACCTGGTTCAAACGAGAAAATAACAAATGACTATTTCAATGGGAAAAATTGGTTTTAAAGATAAATAAGATATATTCTGTAAGAATTTTACATTTTAATTATTGGAAAAATGCAATAATAGCTATTTGCTTATTCATTCATTTATTAATTTTTTAAAAGATTTATTATTTATTTCTCTCCCCTTCCCCCCCAACCCCGCCCCCCGCTGTTGTCTGCTCTCTGTGTCCATTCGTTGTATGTTCTTCTGTGATCTCTTCTATCCTTATCAGCGGCACTGGGAATCTGTGTTTCTTTTTGTTGTGTCATCTTGTTGTGTCAGCTCTTCGTGCGTGCGGCGCCATTCCTGGGCAGGCTGTACTTTCTTTCGCACTAGGTGGCTCTCCTTACAGGGCGCACTCCTTGCACATGGGGCTCCCCTAGGCGGGGGACACTCCTGCATGGCACGACACTCCTTATGTGCATCAGCACTGCACATGCGCCAGCTCCACACCGGTCGAGGCAGCCTGGGGTTTGAACCGTGGACTTCCATGTGGTAGGCAGATGCCCTATCCGTTGGGTCAAGTCTGCTTCCCGTCATTCAGTTATTTATATTCCTCATGCTATTGCTCAGAGATTTCAGTTGATTTGTCTCCAGGTCACATACTTTGAGATAATACATTATAAATAATAGTAAAACATTAAAAACAAGGAGATGACAAATACAGAAACTAAAAGGAATGCCAAGAGTATCAGGTCAATTCTCAAAAGCCAATGTTTTTCAAACTTATTGCTGTGCCTCAATCTTATAACAAATATTTTATAAGTGGTTTTTTACTGTCCTGATATTAAATTAAGAAATAATATAAATAAAATAATCAATATTTATATGTAATAAAACATACAACGCATTAATACTAAGGAAAATTAACACATGCTTTGGCCAAGTTTCATTAGAAGACATAAAGAAGTATTCAGTTACTTGAATTTAAATGGTGACTCATCATGAATGTGACAACTACAAAGACTACTATGGGTTTGTAATGTTGATGAGTCCAATACAATCCGTGAAACTCCAAACAAGACAAAGGTCAAATTTTCTTTGGTTTATAGCTTTCACATATTTCTGGAAAATCCTTAAAACTGGACCAAAAAAACCCAGCATCTGAAGTAAGTAGTTTCCAAAGATAGTTCTTGATAATTCCTCTCCTCCCTCAACAGGCAAGCTGAATCTCACATTAAGAGGTGGAGTTTATTTGTCTTTGAGTCTGGACCAGACTTGACCAACAGAAAGCAGTGGAAATGATGTGGCAAGCTCCCACTTGTCACTTCTTGAAACCCAGTTACCATGTTATAAGCCCCACCATGTGGAGAGGCCACATGAAGGAGGTCTGAGGTAATCCAATTGACAGCTCCAGATCAACTCCCAACCAACTGCCAGCTGTGTGAGTGGGCCATCTTGGATGTTAAGCCCAGTTGAATGCCCAGGTAACTACAGTGCCAGTCAACATCATGTGGAGTAGAAAAACTAACCAATTGAGCCCAGTTACTCCACACAAGCTTGGGAGATAGTAAACTTTTACTGTATTGTCTCTATTTTTGGGTTGTTTTGTTATACAGCAATAGACAACCCAAATGGTACCTAAATGTAAAACTGAACTGGGTTCTTGTTTCAGAGTAATATAAACAGGTTTTACACCTATCTGAAAATGCAGCGGAACATTTGAAAGTCTTTCAGGACAGGGAATAGTTCTTCATTATGAGGACTGTTCAGTGTAATACAGGATACCTATCATCTCTAGCCCCTACTCTAAACATAGGTAGTATTTCTTGGTGATTATGACATCCAAGAACACCTCTATAAATTTCCAAAATGTTCTACAAGGGGATTGACTCTGCTAAGAACCACTGCCTAAAGTAATTATTTAGCTAGTGACTACAATGGTAGCTAGTACTGGGAAAAGTAGAGAAGAAATATAGTCTTTGCCTTCAAGAAACTCACAGTTTAATTGGCAAAATAAAGAAATACATGACATTATAAAACAAAATGATAACCATTACAGTGGAGACGATTTCTGATACTGTGGTAGCACAGAGAACCAGTATTTAAATTAACCTTGCAGGCTAAGTTTCCTGTAGGAGTTAATTATTAAGCTGACTTTTGAAGTAAACACAGGAGTTAGCCAGGTAAAAAAGATGGAGAATGGAAACTCCAGGAGAACAAACAACACACAAAGGCACAGCGTGAGGCACAAGCAGCCGTAAAGTCAGCATAATGCCAAGTGGTCACCACACCATTATCCCAGTCTTCCTTGCTGTTAGGTTGGAGCCCTTGACTCATTCTGACCGATGGATGTGAGTGGAAGTAATGCAAGACACTTCCAGGCCTGCAATCCCATGCAATCTTCCAATCACTCATCTCTGCCCGGTGTTCCAGATGGCAAAACTCCAAGATGATGAGGGCTTTCTGAACTGTATGAGACCGTGACATGTGTGAGAAATAAATGTTATTATGTTAAGCCTCTGAGAGTTGGGGTCTGTCAGTCAGGATACTGTCCAGAAACCAATCATCCAAGCTCGTTCAAGAGATTTTAATGAAGAGATTTTAATGAAGGGAATACCTTCAGATGTATAGACACGTAAGGGAAGAATCACTGGAGGCAGGAAGCTGTTACCACTCCTAGGGCTGAATGTGCAAAGAGAAGAAATAGAGTTATTAGGCCCCTGAGAGAAACCACTGGGGGGAGGAGGGAAGGTGTTGCTCAGCAGAAGTTCTAGTTGGCACACTGTGGAAGGGACACAGCCTCTGCCCGAGATGAGAGTGAAAAGCAGGAGAGAGTTGTAAAGAAATAGTCTGACCTGCCTCTTCTGCCCCCTGGTCTCCTGAGGGTATCCCCGTCAACCAAATCCAATCAGAATGCAGCCATGAGGGAACCCAGGAAATGCAGTGCAAAGGAGTCATCCTCCTGAGGCACAAAGCAGTTCAGTGAAGGGAGGAGTATGGCTCTGGGGGGTAAAGAGAATAAACAGATATTAATGTTTGTCTGTTGTGGCAACTAGCATTAATTAGGTGACTAGTAGAATCACTGAAGGATTTTAAACAGATCTTTTGAAAACACAGTTTTATTGAGATATAATTCACAGACCACAAAATTCATCTTTTCAACATGTACATGTCAGCATGTACAATGTGGCTTTTAGCATATTCACACAGTTATAGAATCATTAACACTAATTCCAGATTGTGTCATCATTCTCCAAAAAATCCATAGCCATCAGTGCCCATCTCCCTCTGTCCCCATCAACTAGCAGCCACCAATCTACTTTCTGTTACAATGGAGTTGCCAACTCTGGATGTTTCATACATATGGAGTTATGCATTAACTGTGGCTTTTTGTGTCTGACTTCTTTTGCTTAGCATGTTTTCAAGGTTCATCCACGTTGTATAGCATGTATCAGTATTTCATTCCTATTTATTGCAGAATAACTAATTGTATACAAATATGATTCTAGAAGATCATAGCAGTGTGGAGAATAGGTTAGAGCTAGCTCAAATCAGTGGCAGAGGTGTGTGGGTTCTGTAGATCTTGGCAAGAGGGAGCTGGGGAGTAATGGCTTACCTTGACCACATTCTCTAAGGGTATTTTCTTAGATTTTTTCCAGACCAGGGTAGCTGCAACCCCCTACAGTCATAAGTTTTAGCTAAGAGAGGCACCAGTGCAATAATTGTGGATGACATCACATTCTGGCCACCTACTCACACAGCTTACTTGTGTTCTGGTTCTGCTCATGACTGATCTTGGGTATATCACCTCCATCTTACCACAGATTGGTGCTGGCCCCATGTGACCTTCTCAGTTGATGTGTCTGACTAAACACAGTTTTTGATGGGTAGTTCTAGCCACATGGTCCCTATATCACAGTGAGGTGCTCTGTTTCTATGCCAGGAGGTATTTCTTCAAATAGTGTAAAAATTTTTGCTGAAAACTGCATGGTCTTTCTCCGTAACCCTTACCTCTTCCTTTGATTTTCCCATTCAAAGGTTCCATAAATTCCACTGCATACTTTTCCCACCATTGATACCTCTAATATCATAGGTCCTGTCAGGTGCAAAAAGCAGGTCTGTACAGTCCAAGAAGCAGGACTGCTTGCACCACAGCCTAGACATAAAGTTGAGCCCTTTCGTGCTCTGGGCACCACTTAAAGCTGGCAGCCACCTGTGTCATTCAGTAAATGTGAGAGACCAATATTTTCAAGTAAATAGTATGACTTCAGAACCCAAAGAAGTCTACAAGGTGTTCTTCGTTCTTTGTGGCAGGAGGGGTAAGATGTGAATAATTGGCTCTTTAATTTTGCAGGAGTATCTGGCATGCCTCAGACCACTGGACCCCTAACTCTCAGAATTTCATTGTCCATCTCCAGTGCATCTAGGACACTCAGGAAGAGCAATCTAATTCCATTGTCTTTCTAAGTATCATTTTCTTGGAACCTCTCAGAAGCTAGAGTGATTGCACCTGCAAGTGTATTTCCATCTGCAGGTATCCCATCCTAGTTTACCTCCAGTGAATGTTTTAGCAATTGCACAACTATGTCTACCACATGTCAAGGGCAATCAGTAGTCCATATATTACTAGTGATAGTGCATTATTTTCCATTGCTTCATAACAATATACTACATACTTAGCAGATTAAAACCACACACATTTATTATATCCCAGTGTCTGTGGATCAGAAGACTGAGGATGGCTTAGGCTGGTCTTCTGCAAGGCTGCAATATAGGAGTTGGCTGAGGCTACAGTTTCATCTAAGATTCAACTGGGGAAGGAACCACTTCCAAACTCTTGTAGTCATTGGCATAATTCAGTTCCTTGCTGGTTGCTGGACTGAGGATCCCAATCCTTGTTAGCTGGAAACCAGAGGCCATCATCAATCCCTACCCATGTAGACCTCTATATATGGTGGTTCCCAATGAGACAGTCAGTTTCTGTAAAGCCATCAATAAAGACATTATCATTCTCCCCAGCAAAACAAGAGTTATAATCCTATGAAATGTACGTATGCACATGTGATCATGTATATTTGGTCACCTTTGCTGTATTCTATAAGTTAAAAGGAAGTCACAAGTGCTGCCCACACAAAGTGGAGGGGATTAACCAAGGGCAGGAATACCAGGACATGGGATGGGGTTCACTCGGGTCAACTTAGAAAGTGTTCACCCCAGATAGGGCCCTTAATGCTACCCAGGCAGTGTATAATCCAGCTCCAAATTCCCTTTTTAGAGTTTGCTTCTCTAGACCACTCCTAATACTAATTGGCTCAGGTCAGGTTCCTGGGAAATAGACTCAGATTTAGAGACCTGCCTGCAGGATGTTTATTGTGGAGTGTCTTCAATAATATTACCTGTGAATGAGTGAAGAAAAAACAGGGTCAGCGGGAGGAGGGAGAATAAGAAGAGAGTTTTGGGAGGAGGGAGAGAAATTGAATTGCAATTTAGGTAAAATAAAAGCCTCAGTTGAGTTCTGTAACTGGGATGGCTCTTCAGAGTCATCTTAAATTAAGGTAAGAGGGCCAGGTCTTGGTACACTAGATTGGCCAGTTCTCAAGCAGGAAGGTAAGACACTCCCTAGGCCAAGGGCAGTTCAAGTGAAGGGGCTTAGCTGGGAAGAGTCAGCAGCCAGCACTTCCTGCAGCTGGAGTGTTATCTGGGAACATACCACCATAGTAATCTTTTTTTTTTGTCTTTATTTTTTTAATGTTACATTAAAAAAATATGAGGTCCCCATATACCCCACACCCCCCTCACTCCACTCTTCCCCCCCATAACAACAACCTCCTCCATCATCATGAGACATTCATTGCACTTGGTGAATACATCTCTGAGCACCGCTGCACCTCGTGGTCAATGGTCCACATCATAGTCCACACTCTCCCACAGTCCACCCAGTGGGCCATAGGAGGACATACAGTGTCCAGTAACTGTCCCTGCAGCACCACCCAGGACAACTCCAAGTCCTGAAAACACCCCACATCATATCTCTTCCTCCCACTCCCTACCCCCAGCAGCCACCATGGCCACTTTCTCCACACCAATGCCACATTTTCTTTGATTACTAATCACAATAGTTCATGAATAGAATATCAGTAAATCCATTCTAATCCATACTCTATTCCTCCATCCTGTGGACCCTAGAATGGCTGTGTCCACTCCACATCTATATCAAGAGGGGGCTTAGATTCCAGATGGATGCTGGATGCAATTCTCCTGTTTTCAGTTGTAGGCACTCTTGGCTCCCTGGTGTGGTGGTTGACCTTCTTCACCTCCATGTTAGCTGAGTGGGGTAAGTCCAATAAACCAGAGTGTAGGAGCTGCCAGTCTTTTGAGGCTTAGGGCCTGGCTATCACATGGTCAGTCCAGAGATTAAGGTCCCCTGGGTATACATTAAACCCCAGCACCAAGTACAGTTCTGGTAAAAGTAACAGGAGAGGCTCGTGGACAAAGATCACATCTGAGTCCAGCTCCATCACACAGAAACACAAACTCCAAAGTAGGGCCAACTGACATGGCACCATAGTAATCTTTAACAAAATCCAAAGGCAAAATATTAAAATACATCTCAGTGAACTTGTTGATTTTTTATTTAATTCAAGTAAGAAAATTTAGGACCCAGAGGAATGAATGGATTTTAGTATTTTAATTAACTTCCTAAACATTTCCTGAAAATGGATTTTTATGCTTTTAATTATTTCCATAGATAAACCTTTCTTTTTTTTCCAGACAGGCTACTGATGGAAGCTAGATAGAGATTGCATACAGTTTTTGACCCAGTTCTGGAGATGGTATATTAGGTAGGAATACTTTTGGCTACAAGAACAGAATACTTCATTAAAAGTAGCTTAGACAATTAGGAGTTTGATTTTTCTCACATTATAAAAAAATAAATTTTGTTCAGTGGCTTTACAATGTCGGTGATTCTCTTGGCCTTTATCTCATCCCTATTGTCTCATGGCTACAAACATCAGCCATCCTGTCCATCTCAGAGGTGGAAGAACAGGAAAAAGAAGCAGTATCAGCAGGTTTTATCTCACCTTGCTGGTCTTAATAGCATCACAAAGCCAACTGGAAGTGCAAGAGAGGCTCACAGAGAAACTATTTTACTTTTTTAGTCTCTAGGCTGGAGACAGACAAGAAAAGAAGGGGATTTGTGTTTCAATAGTAGATTTCTTTATTGCTAACTGAAGTCAGATCCACAAGCTTCGAAGACCAGAAGTAAGGTAATATATTGCCAAATCATTCCTGAAAAGCTAAATCAGGTCTGTTATCTAGACAGAAGGCCATCCATACCATTCAGGGACTGATCAGGAGAACAGAAAAATGCATGCCAGATCATTAAGAGAGGAAACTGACTATGAGGAACTAACTTCAGTAGTAATGAAGATGCTGAAAAGTCACACAAGAACGAGTGAGATAACTAAGACTGATATCAGCAGGAAGCCACTACAATCTCCAGGGCTGGAGGGACAAAGAAGAAGTTGTTACTAGAACCCAGGAGACAGGGTTGCCCACTGAGATCTGGCTCCATAACAGAGATTGTCCAGCTGCGGCTGGACCAGGGAAAGAGAGGTTGTTGAGCAGGAGATGCTCCCCAAAGCAGGGAGAGGGAGAGGAAAAGGGAAAGGGGGAGGAGGAGGGAGTTGGCTTCTCCCATCTTCACACCTTCCAGTCACCCATCATCCATCTCACCCCACTGGCTAAACCTAATTTGAAGCTGGTTGGCAAGTGATTCTGGAAAATGTTTTGAGGGTCATCCCCTTGCTGTACAAAGCATAGCAGGGGAATGGAGAGGAATGGACTCAAGAACAAATAAGCAAATTACTGGCACACCATCCTGCCTGCACACAGGGAAGGATTTTAGGGGTATCTTTAGAGGTACCTGCACAGTTTTTCTTAGGAAGAAGTGTTGTTTTTGCTCCACCACATAAATGAATAATTAATTCAGCTCCCAACATTTGACATCATAGAATATAGATAAGATTATTTTGTCTAAGATGTTATGTCATTTACTATATATTAATTTAGGAAAAGTATGAAATATTTTCCATGAATTATATACTCTAAAATCTTTTAAAATAGATGCTTTCTTAGTTTGAAAGCAAACCTGACATAACAAAAACAAAATTTATATTGAAAAAGGAAAAACAGGGGCAAAATATTTTTAAGAATATTATTTATGAAGAACTATGAAATTAACACCTTTTTACTTTCATTATTTTATTTTTTAAAAGATATTTAGCTTACATAAATAGTACATAAAAAATGTAGGCGATTCCCATATGCCCTGCTCCTGAGCCTTCCCACATTTTCCCACATTAACAACATCCTTCATTAGTGTGTTACATTTGTTACAATTGATGAACACATATTGGAGCATTGCCAATAAGTGTGGATTATAGTTTACATTGTTGTTTAAACTCTCTCCCACACATTTTTGTAAATTATGACAAGATGTATAATGGTCTGTATCTGTCACTGCAACATCATTCAGGACAGTTTCAATGGCCCCAAACGCCACCATATTACACCCTTTTTTTTTTTTTTAAGATACTAAGGTTACATAAAAAATATAGAGGGTACCCATATGTCCCAATCCCCCCACCTCCCACATTAACAACATCCTTCATTACTGTGGTACATTCATTGCAATTAATGAACACATTTTGGAGCACTGTGACTTAAGCATGGATTAAAGTTTACACTGTAGTTTACATTTTCTCCCACCCAATTCTGTAGGTTATGGCAAGATATATAATGGCCTGTATCTGTCATTTGTAATATCATTCAGGCCAATTCCCAAGTCCCAAAAATGTTCCCCTATTACACCTGTTTTTCCCTCTCCCCGTCCCTAGAACCTCCAGTGGTCACCGTCTCCACATTAACGATATAATTTCTTTCATCGCTAGAATCACAAGTCCACAGTAGAATACCAGCAAGTCCACGCTAGTCCATAGTTCACTCCCCAATCCTGAGGATTCCAGGATGGTGATGTTGACTCCACCCCCACCTTTTTACATTTAAAATGCAAAAATAAAAATTATTTATCAAAACAAGAAGTCAAACAAGGTGGGGCTAGATTTTGATGTTAATTGCAGATTAAGGGAGAATGTGAGCCACTGATGATTTGTATTTTTTTTCTGTAGAGGTCTTCCATAGCCACCAGCCAAATGAGAAGAAACCATAATCTGTACTAACTACTATGTGTCAAAATTTAGTTATCAGTTTAAATTGAAAGAACTTAAGAAGAGTAAGTAATGTGTTTGTGAATGAAATCATCCAAGAATGGGATGCTTTAGAGATACAAGTATTCTCTTTGGATTCTTTATTTCTTATCACATCAAGAAACAATAAATCTGTTTTAATGGATAGGACTCTAAAAGAAGTCTTTAAAAGAAAATCTTTTCCCCAAGCTAATGTATGTAAGTTAAACCATGTAACACTTGCTATTTTCTCTAGCACAAGATTGGGACACACCCCCCAAAAGGGACCACACATAATATTAATTAATTATAATAGTTATCATTGCCTGCCAAGTAATATGCCAAGCAAGTACATCATACATATTTAATACTCACAGAATCCAGTAAAGTTGGTGTTATCATTTCTCTCATTTCACTGATGAGAAAATTTAGGATGAGAGAGTTTAAATGTCTTTAAAGTAAGGCATGCCTAATATAATCAGTTTAAAGCCATCTGAAATATCCTGATATCAGAATTGTCTATAATGCTATTAAAATCATCTATTTTTAGAAAAATTTTGATGGAATAAAGTTGCTATTATACAAAAAATTTCAATAGTTCTTTAGAGTTTGGTCTTAGTAATAAAGACCAACTTGTTACTTTACAAACTGCACTGGTTTTCAAAAGTTAAAATGTGTTTTTTTAATGTCTCTCTTTAAGAGCTACACTTTATATGACTTTCTATATCAGTTGTGTTATGTGCATTACAACAATGAGAATTTTTGAAGTGTTGTGATTTGCAATCAAATATATATTACTAAATCCATACATTCCAAAGTATGTGCTCTCTAATAAATATTTTAGAATAATTTTTCAGGGATGAAAATGTCCATATTTAACTTCATCTCTTAGAAATTACATTTTTAGTCGTAGGAAAAATTGGACATATAGTGTGTATATTTTTAAATTAATGTGAATTAAAAAAAGAGCATTAACTTTTCATTCTTACAAATTATTGAATATTAAAAGGTCCTAAAAATATAATTGTAGAAAGCAAGAAGTCAACCTTTCTAGGGGATTCAAAGTATAATTTATGGTTAAGTGAATTTCAAGTGCTCAT
The DNA here is from genome assembly GCF_030445035.2 of Dasypus novemcinctus. Lineage (NCBI taxonomy): Eukaryota > Metazoa > Chordata > Mammalia > Cingulata > Dasypodidae > Dasypus > Dasypus novemcinctus. The sequence continues at coordinate 60,374,115 of NC_080687.1, forward strand.
TGAATTTTTATTTTCAGTCTGGAGTATTAAATATGTTATATGAAATGTATTTCATTTTAATGAACAATTTCATCATATTATTTAAGAATGCAGAATCTTGTGGCACTTAAAAAACAATGGTCACTGAAGAGTGAAGAATTTCTTCACTCTTCAAGCCTGAGCAAATATTTTTTCAAATTGCTCTCAGCTACTAAGCTTATATTAAAATACCCTCAGCTATTATTTTGGTTTTTTTAATGATCCAATACATTATTGTATAAATCCAGGAAACAAACTGGGACCTAAGGATGGCAACATTTTCAGCAGTCTTGATGTTCTTCATAACATACGTGTTTCCTGTGTTTGTAATCTTGTACCATTAGTACAATATTAACCTTTTAAATGAAACTAACTGGCAACATTAATCTGTCCTTTTATAGACACATTGTGGGTCCTGCAATTTCTTTCTTTTTCTTTCTTTCTTTTCCCTTTTTACTACATTAGCTTTGGTGGCTTCTGAAATTTTAAAAAAAATACATATTCTTAAATACGTAGAGTAGAAAAATGTAATTGTGGTTAAGACTTCAGGAACTTGTAGTCCCAAATATATAATGTCAACTGGATAAGAACGACGAAATCTGACATCAAAAAGGTGAAAGAAGGCACAATCTTATTATATGATCACAGAGAAGAAATTCTTTTGAGACATGAGCAAGGTATCAACCACAAAGGCTGGAAAAATACTATGCATGAGTCTCACTAATAACATGGACAAACGTCAGAATTTGCCTTAGTTCAACGCTATTCTTTCAGGGCGAACGTGGCGTGAACTCCTGTCTAGTCAATTCTGACACCCAATCCAGTCGGTGCTCCCGCTTCCATCCACTCCACCCCACTACACACCCCTCCCTCCTAACACAGATGCACAAGCACGCCCAGACTGGCCGGAAGATAAACCTAAGATGGCAGCACGGAAAGTACAGGAGCCGCGCTCAGTGGGATGGGCAAAATAAAAGCAAAGACCTTTGTATTCTTTCATTCCGCTTAGTTGCTTGAATAACAAGAGCTCCCCCGCCCCCCAGCACATGGGCAGTGTATGGCATTTGGTAGTACTGCGCGCAGGAGAGAAGGGAGGGGATGCTTGTTTTGCACATTGCGAGTAACCCTCGACTCCTACGGTCTTAGTGAGGTGACCCTGCCGCGACGTGCCTTAGGAACCACCCTAAGCTGTATCCTTCAAGCCACTTGACGGCGGAATTAAGTATGATTCTAAACGCCCTTTTCTCCCGGGATGGACCCATTCCGGGCAATTCCAGGGAAGGCGTCCAAGATGCACGGCTGCCAAGGCAGTAGTTGTAGCTGTTTTAGTGAGGGAGGAATCGCACCATGCGGAGGCAGGAAGAGGAGGAGGAGAAAAACGCTGCATTCGCTACCTATTTAAGAGGCGCGACCGCGACCTTTGCCGCTGCCTTAGGAGGAAACGCTGCCAACCGCAACAGAAACGCCACCCTCCGATACCTAAGTGAGCATGTGTACCACTCTGCGCACGCCTAGTTGCGCCGCTCACGGAGGTCGGGTTTCTTAGGAAATTATCCAGTTGCCGGGTTTTGAGTGTACCTAAAATGCTCGGCAAGGAGCGGGTGTGGAACTGAAGGGTACAGTAAAGACTGAAGCGAAATTAAGGAAGAGGTGGGAGGAACCCTGAGACCAGTGCAGCAGCATAGGTCAGCCTCCTTTAGAAAATCTAAACGGGCAGTGACAGCATATGTCACCGCCTAAGTCTGCGCTGGAATTGTTTGTCTGTACAAGCACCATTCATTCATTCATACTTTCATTCAACCAGTATCTTTCTCTCCTTCTTAAGGCTAGACCCTGTGCTGGACCCTGGGTTTGTAATGGCGAAAAGGCAGAGGCACCATTCCCATTCTTATGGACAAGTCTAGTGGGTTTTTTGTTTGTTTTGTTCTTTGTGTTACCATTTGTGGAAAGCCATGTGCCAAGAGGAAAACCCAAGATGCTTTAAATCTCCCACGATCTTATGCAGCACGAGTGGTATAGAGGAGGAAACATTCCCCAAAACATACAAGTAGTAAGTGACACGGTCAGGGTCCAAATCCATGCCTCTGATTTTACAGCCCTTTTTGCTACTCTGCTGGCTCTTGCAACAGTAATGCACGCTTGCAGCTCATGCCTGTCAGGTCATAACTCCACTCTTAGAATTTCGCTGCTCTATACCATGGTCGTGATTCTCACCCAAAGATTAGGGGCACTTCTTGTGCAACACTTAGCTTTGTAACTGTGCTGAAGTATGGGCACAGGGATTTAGTTTAACAAATACTTACTGGATACCTACTATGTGCAAGATACTACACTAGAGACTGAGGAAGACCCAAAGATAAACCAGACGTTCTGAAGAAGCTTCTGAGATAGTTAAGGAAACAAGAAAAAGACAAAGTCTAGTTAACAGGGCTACTCATAAGTACTAAAATAAAAGACTATTATTTCCTGTGTTTGTTTTTGTCTCTATGCTTTCATCATCACATTTCTAGTTTTTTTAAAATCAAAATTACATCCATCAATCATTCAAACCATGAGATAAAATTTAGTTTCAGCCTGTCAGTACCTTACTCCACACAAAAGCTAGAATTAATTTACTTCCCCATTCCTTGTTTTTTCTTCTCAAAACACTAAACTGGACATTATTACAAGTATTGTTTATGAGAAGGACATTCAAAAGAGAGGCACACAGCTAGTAAGTAGATGAAGGCTATAATACTGGGATGATAGGATTTGGAAATGACTTTTTAGGAGTATAAATTAGGCAAACTCATCAAATTGAAGGTCAAAAGGATAAAACTTAATATAAATCATGGTGCATGTGTGTATATATTTCTAGGACTTTCTTTAAATATATTTTTTTATTTATTTTTAAAAGATACAGAGATCACATCTAGGGCATTTCTCAAGAAGGGTTTATTTGGTAAAATAGCTTGAACAGGGGACTTAGAGAATGTTATACTTTCTATGAGACAATGATAAGATCTTTGGTAGAGCTGACATTTTCAGGTGTTATACAGGCTTATTCAAAATTATAGTTTCCTGCCATAATCAACATCTCTAATAATGTAAGCCTGAGCAAAAAAAAAAAAAATAATAAGGTATTAAGTGACAACTGTCTAGGGATAAGGGTGGACCCTTTGGGTGAGGAGTTAAAAGAATATTTAAAAGAAAAATGATATTGTATTGAGATTTAGTTATAATTTAAATGCTGACAGGATTCAAGAAGTAATGTGGCCTTTGAATACTGGTATATCTGAACTCTATTTTTACAGAACAAAAGGGCGCATTGGATTACTGTCTTTGCAAGTAAAACTATTTTAAACAGGCTAAAAATCCAAAATAAAATCTCCAGAGGGACTCCTAATGTGGATGGCCTTCTCTACCTTGAATTCTGAATTAACCAGCACTATTCACGGTAAATCTTCATGTTGGCGGCACAGACTTTGAGGAAAAGTAGCAGGAGTGCGTAATTCTCATCTTCTGGAGACGGGAACCTTCCTCTTTCTTTCTGGTCCTAGTTCTCCCACCTGGAAGGAACCCTTTACCTGAAGTCGAACGACTTTAGCCGACAGTCTCCCCAGCACTTTCATTACTTTCCCTCAGGTTGCAACCAAAACCCGAGGTGGATTTCCTTCAGATTCTGCACAAACCCAATCGCCCACACCCAAAACCGGGAGGCAGAGGGAGAGATGGCGGGGGGCAGGGGGGAAGGGGCGGGGCGGGAGAACGGGGCTCGTGGTACTGAGCATGTGCGAGGAGTGGCGCATGCTCAGTGCAGTTAGCAGCTTCCCATTGCGGATTGCCCCGGCGGTGGCAGCGGTGGTGGTGGCGGCAGCGGCGGCACCGCCTCCTCCTTACACTCTCGGTGTGGCGGGGTTAGATGAGCGGCCCCAGTAGCGGCGAGGGCGGTGCGGGGGGGAGGAGGAGGAGGAGAAGGAGAAGGTGGAGGTCGCTGTCTTTGTAGTCTCCCTGCTACGGGACTGAGAGGCCGCCGCCAGAGCCGTCGTCGTTGGAAAAGGGCTGTGCGCGCGCTTGTCTGCCTGCTCGGCCCGCGGGGACGAGGCGGCGGTGAGGATGATGATGTGCGCAGCGACTGCCTCCCCTGCCGCCGGCTCCTCGGGGCCCGGCGGGGATGGCTTCTTCCCAGCCGCCACCATCTCTTCCTCCCCGGCGCCGGGGGCGCTGTTCATGCTAGTTCCCGAGGGCTCCGTGGCTGCCGCGGGGCTGGGGCTGGGGCTGCCCGCCGCGGACTCCCGGGGTCACTACCAGCTACTGCTGTCAGGCCGGGCCCTGGCTGACCGCTACCGGAGAATTTACACAGCTGCGCTCAGTGACAGGGACCAGGGGGGCAGCGGCGCTGGACACCCGGCCTCCAGGTACGTCTCCGGGTACCCTTCCTTGCGCCACATGCCGCGTGTGCGCCTGTGTGTGTGTGTGTGTGTGTGTGTGTCTACGTGTTTACTGAGTTGTCTTTTCTTACGCGCTTAATGCTGGATGGTAGAGTCTCTTATTGACATAGGAGGGTGAGGTGTCTACAATTTCTGCTCTGTGTCTGTCGGCTTGCCTATGTGGGAGCTTAGTGAGTGTGGGGGGTAGCATGTGATACTGGAAAAGGCGATGGTGTAGTCGGTTTTGACACGTGTGTGTGCGTGCGTGTGTATGTTGTTGAATAAGGGAAGGTCGATGGGTATAGAGTAAGAGACTAATACACGGAGAGAATTTGCAAGAGTGATAAGGGAAGTGACATTTTTAGTGTCTCTGCCAAAATATTTGCATGTATATCTCATCAACCCCCCAACCCCACTCCTTGATACCCCCTTTCCAATTTCCTTTTTAAAAAATATCTACCTTTCTCTGAGGGAACAACGCTATAGATTAAGGATAGTGTCATGTAGGTTAATTTTCAGAGAATCAGGCAGTCATTTAGGTATGGGGTTTCATTTTAAGAGATTTAGAAATAAGGAATGAAGATAGAGTTATGTGAACTGAAAGATGTCTGGTAGAGATTTTATTAAAGCTGCATTTGATATATGGGTTTTTGGGTCTTCCAGAGGTGTGGTTGCAGCTGCCCTTGTGTTGCCCATCGGCCATTTCCCTTCATCTTCTCTTCTATTTCTCCTGTTATTTCTGAGCTCTAGAGTAGTTGGTGTTTTGTGGGGGAAAAAGGAAAGCTGAATGGAAGAACTTCAAAATATGACTGCTGGTATAGTGTTAAACTGCCAATTAGGAAATTTAAGTAGCTCTTAGATCTCTTCCAGTTAGACTCACTACATCTTTAGCATCTTTGATGTGGGATATGTCACTTTCATTTTCTTTTTCTTCAAATGTGGGTGACTTTTTGCTGAGAACTCTTCTATTGTTTTCTTTTCCATTTTCTTCATGGCACATACCCTGAAGGATGGTAACAGATTTGCTTCACCAGATTGGGTTTGACAGTGGTAATTGGGAGTTGGCTTCATCTTTTTTTCTCACAGCTTCTAAAATACATGAGTTAAAGGATAATAAGATTTTATACAAATTACTTAAAGAGTTTAATATTGAACATGCTAAATAAAAACTAGAGGTCTTTTTTTCCACTTGACAAGAGGCTACACAGGAAATCAGGTATTTGTAGGTTTTCAATATATATTGTGGCTTATTCATTGGAGAGAGTTCTAAAGATGGAGCTTTGTTCACACTTTTTCTAGGTAAACCAGTTATCTCATTTGTTTTCAGGATTGGGCACATAAGTAGTTGTTTCATACATATGGATATAAAATGTGTAACTGCCCTTTGCTATCTAAACTGAAGGCCAAAATGGGATGTTTTTCTTGTTATTATTTTTAAAATAGCACAAACCATCATTAGTCAGTTATCTATGCTCTGATACTTAGGTGTAATTATTGATACTTGTAATAATTGATCCATGAGTCTATAAGTTATGATTATGGTCTTGTAGATACATATTTATGAACAAACTCTCAAAGAATTTGAATTCATTTTGTATGTTGTTCCCAGTTTTATTCAATAATTTGTGAATTATATTCCTTTTTAACTTTCTACTACTATGCTTTTTAACTTTCTGCTACTGTACTTATGTAATAATAGTATTTCTGTGTACATACAGATGTATTTTATACAAAATTAATATAGGTTAAACATGTAAATAAAATCTGTGATGACTTTTTAGTCTTCCGTCAGTTTTTGTACAAGCTGTCAGTTAAAAGTAGTGAAGAATTAGTTCACATATTTCAAGAAATATACATGGAGACCAGCCTTAAATTGCTTAATAATGCTTTCTCATGCTTGTTCAGAACATTTTTACTTATTTGTATTTCACCTTTTTCCCCCCTAAGTCTTAGGGGTGCAACTACTCTTTACTGAGCATTTGATTAAGAATTTAATTACATTTCTTATTAAAGATTATGGAGAAAATGGAGCTGTGTTATAGGCTTTGAATGAATACATATAAATTAATCACTCGTGTAGCTGCGCTAGTTGAAGTTATAGAAGAGGATGAGATCATTTAGAGACAGAATGGAGCTAGAATAGAGGATGAAGCACTAGAGAAAATCAAGTTTAAAAGTGTGAGTGAAAAGAGACAGTAAAGAAAGCCATTAAAAGAACAGAAGATTAGGAAGCAAGCTAGGAGACAGTAATATCTCTGGTCCTGAGGAAGTTATTGAAAAAATCTTTCATAGTGTTAAATGCTGAAGAAAGTGATAATTTCCAGGTCATTGATAACTTTTGAGGAAGTGGTCATAATAGAGGGATGTGGTAAAGAGTGAATGGGAGGTGTTGGTGTAATTTGGGGGAATGCAAGATATTTCAGTGGGAGGGTAGATGGGATGCATTCGGTAAGAGCAGAGAGAGAGATTGAAGATATGATTGAATAGGAGAGTTCAAAGAATAATTAATGGGAGAGATCAAAGAGAGATCTCAAGAACAGGTTTAAAAGCACAGGTGAAGAGGTTAGCCGTTGAAAGAAGTTAGGGACTAGCCTATCTTTCAGATAGGAGGAGAGGAGGTAAATATTTGTAAATATATAAAGACTGATAGTTCATTGAAGGTAGGAACCAAATCCTTTTCATTTTGATAAGCTCAATGTCTGGCACAGTTTTTAGCATTCATTCTGTAAATATCAAGGGCCTCCTGTGTACCAGAAACAGTTTTAGGTACTGAAGATGTAGCAGTGAGGAAGATGGATACGATTTCTGCACTCTTAGAATTACTCTCTGGGGGAGAAATAGATCAGCTGATAAATAAACATGGGTTACTTTCAAGTCATCTTATAAGTAGCTATGAAGGAAGTAAAACCAATATCATCTGTGATAGAGTGATTTGCACTCAGGCTGTTTTAGGTAGAATGGTCAGGGAAGATATCTTTGAGAGTTGATATTTTATTTGCAACCTAATGATGAGGAGGCAGAAGTAGAGAAAGTGTTTTAGAAAATTATTAATGTAAGGGGCTTGATGTGGGAACAGGCTTTTTGCGTTCAGAGAACAAAAACAAGCAGTGTGAGTTATTCAATTTTGAATTAATGAATGAATTGCTATAGATTATGTTTTAGGTATAGGGCAGAGAAATTGAGGGATTTGGGCTTAATGGAGTCAGCCACTTAGATGGTATTCTAATGATGTAGCTCAGAGCTTGGACTCTGAAACTAGACTGGTTTTAAATTCTGACCTGGCACTTGTTAGCTGTGTGATCTTGGGTACATTGCATAACTTCTCAGTTTTCTTATATGTAGAATGGGCATAATAATGAAGGGGACTCTTTTGTAGATTAATCGAATTAATATATGTAAAGTGCTATTAAATATTAGTCATATTGTTCTACTGAGAGTGAGGGGGAAGATGGAATTTAGGGGCTTGAAGTCAGAGATCGGGTACTTCTTTTTTTTGGTTTCAGTGACTGTTCAATATGCAAATAACTATCATTTAATGACTGAATAAGTGTGTTTTTGTATGAATGAGAACCGATCAAGATTGGATTATTCACTTGGGAAAGATGTTGGACAAGAATTGCATGAAGGAATTTTTTTTTTATCAGTTACAGCTGTGAATGGCTATAGCATTGCACTTGGGAAGCACCACAACACAACAGTTAAAAAAGCTAAGAGCTCTGGAGATCAACGGCCTTAGTTCAAATCCCCTTTCTACCTTTTTCTATCTCAGTTACTTTGGGCCAATTAGTAAGGTTTTCTGTTGTTGTGCTTTTCTTTTTTTTTTGTCTGTTTCTTTGCTCTTAACCTTATAGGGTTATTGAAGGACCTAGTGCCAAGTACCCATTAAATGTTAGCTGCTGTTCTTATTCTTAAAATCATGTATTTAAAATTCCAAGCCACGTGGTATTGTAACTTTTTTCCACTCTAAAGAAAAATGGAGAAAACTGCCAGCTGAGTTGTTTCCGAATTGATCTGTGATTGGAGGTAAAAGAAAAAACAGAAATTGATAAAAAGAGAAAATGGAAGGGTTCAGTGACGATTGACCATATGGTAAAAAGTAAAGTGATGCCAGGATGGAACTGATAGACTGAGAGATAAAGTGGAGTCAGGGTATGTGGGTCTGAAGTGGTGAAGAACAAGGCAAGTGAAACAATTGGGGAGATTGTGGTTAAAATGAAGAATTGCTTTTCTTCTCTAAATTAAACCCACTTAGTTCCTTCAGCTTCTTTATCTCTTTCATGTTAAAAATGGTATTAGATGCATGGTATTTTCGTTGTAAGAGGTTACTTAATAATCCAACAAAGGTTCAGGGATTACTGTCAAGATTCAGAAGACAATTTCTACTCTTAAGTTTATTGTCTAGTTGGGGTGAATGATCCACAGGCAGATACTTCGTAAAAGTGCTCAACTTAATGACTAAGAAAGCATAGCCTACTGTGACAAAAGGATGGCATTCTGGGCTGGTGCAAAAGCATGGGCAAAGGTAGGAGAGCACAGTTTGTGTTTAGATAATGGTATGAATTTTATTAGAGCTACAAAGGAGGTGTCATCAGGGAGAGTAGTGGGAATTCATTCTGGGAATGAAGGCGTTAGCCAGAGGGTAGGGTACCTGCAATAGCAAGGTAGATTAGATTTATTGAGTAGATACTGCTGACCTATTTTGAGGTATCAAGGGATATTATCATATGAATGTTTTAGGAAATGGTGCAGGATTGAATCTCTTTATGCATATCTGTATTTGTGGGTATGTAGTAATTTTCTTCATAAAGCTGTTATACCTGTGTAATGCTAAATACTGTATAAACGCTAAGGCAAAAACTGCTTGGTTTACGTATTGATAGGTAAAAATGTGAAAGAAATTAGTATAGCTCAAGTTAAGAGAAAATCTTGGCTCTGGGCTTAAAAAGAAAATAAAAATGTTAATCTAAAAATACTTTGGCATTTTAAAATATTCTTTTAAAAATCAACAGATCATCTCACTTTTTTACTCAATAACAGATTAAATATTCGTGTTTTTTATTTTGGGGGAATAGGACTGGTTATTTGCTGTTTAAGTTCCATGCAATAAAATTTAACCATTTTAAGTGTTAATTTTGATGAGTCATGTAATTATCACCGCAATCAAGACTTAGAACATTTCCATTATTCTAACGGTTCCCTCAGGCCTTTTTGCAGTCAGTCCCTTTTTCCTGCTCCTAGAGGCTGGCCACCGTAGATCACTTTCTGTCACTAATAGTTTACCTTTTCTAGAATGCCATAAAGCTAGCTCCTTAAGTTTAGGGATCCTAGATAGTGTTTGTATCAATGCCTTCTAACCTCTGTAATTCCTGTAAATGAAAGTTAGGTTTAAGGCTTGAATAGGTTTTGGTTAAAATTTTTTAGCAAGAACATTTTATATTTGATGCTGAGCAGTACATATTACATCTCATTAGAAGGTTGTCAGGTTCTCACTGTTAAAGAGTGCTAAGGTACTAAGTCTAATTATTTGGTTAAGATGAGGCCCACCAGTTCTCTCCTTTCTGAATGTATGGTTTTCCTATTTGCGGTAAGCAAGTAAGGCATAATAACTTTGGCATATTGTGACTATACTTCATCCAATAATTTTAGCATCCTTTGATATTCCTTAACTGAGTCAGTAATTTCTGTAGGGGTTTCAAAATGATTATTTTTATAATTCTGTAATTTCCTTTGGATTTATTAGCTAGTGTACTTCCTTATAGAAGAGTTTTCCCTCATCAATTGGTGGTGAACAGTAGTCCCTCCTAAAAAAGCAGGGTAAATGCTTAATTCTCTCCCTTCATTAATTGAATTGGTGTTTTAGTCCTGTGGTGGAGTAGTGGGTGCTATGGTTTGCTCCCCTCATCCCCCATTCAGAAACACATTTTCCTAACTGGGAGTATTTGCAACTAAAACTGATTGTATTCACCAAATGCAATGAATGTCTCATGATGATGGAGGAGATTGTTGCTATGGGGGGAGGAGTGGTGTGAAGGGGGTGGGAGGTATATGGGGACCTAATACTTTTTGAATGTAATATTAAAAAATAAATAAAGACAAAAAAATAAAAAATAAAACTGATTGTAGCTGAGTCCCTCTCTGGGAATTGCTCTCACCCAACAGAGTTGTCTCCGGCAAAGTCATTACCCCTCTCAAAGAGCACCCTGCATCCATTGTCAATTCTGTGTGCCTTGCCTTTTTGCCCTAAAGCAGGACTACTTTGAAGGTCCTTCCCAACTGCAGAGCTCCCCTTCAGAGTGGCTGAAGGCCTTCTTTTGACTTCATGGCAGTTCAGCTTCTTTCTTTGCTCCGCCTCAGTGGTTGAGTCAGAGGGTATTCCTCAATAAACTTCTGGTGTGCAAATCTTCATTTCAAAGTCTGCTCCTGGGAACCCTACCCAAGACTGTTGATGCCAAGAGTGGTCTGAGGAAGCAGACTTTAAATGAGATTTTGGAACTGGATTATCTGCTGGCTGACTGACAATGAGAACCCTGTTATTGGTGGTAGATGGAGCACTCATAGCCCTGGCATATGCTGTAGCTGTGCAACTGTTAAAATGTTCCCTGGTGGTAAAGCAGAGTGAGATTCCTGTGGAAGAGAATCTGCACCAGTGCTCAGAGTATCTTAGTCTTTTGAGAAGTTCAGGGAAATTATTAATTATAAGGACAGAATAATCAAATGGCTGTTGTTGGGTGACAATAATAAATTGGAGAAAGTTAATGACAGACTGAAGGTAATTAATTGGGGCAAAATGTAAAAGCAGATGAATTCCTTAGCAGCATATAAAGAAACTATCTTCTGCAGTAGAACAGAAAAAGCTAAGGATTAAGCCCAAGATATAATTTTAAGAATAGCAGGCTCTAGGGAGGGTAAAATTCTCATCAAGTGTACTATATCAGGCTCAGTACCCTGGTTGGGAAGGAATGGGACCCTGAACCACAGGATGAGGACGTCTAGTTGATGCACTTTAAAACCTAGAAACTCCAGATGACTCTGAACTCTGGGCCTGCCGAAGTGGCCCTCTCTTCCTATTTAAAGCTTAGTATCCCCTCTCCCCCTTGCTTGAAGACTATGTAGAGACCTCCGTTTTGCAAGACAACGTATGTGCTGCCCTTCCTTCCCCTCCCCGTCTACTCCCGTCTCTCTTCTCTCCTACTGGCTAATCAGACCAATAATTCAAGTTAATTCATAACAGAACCTACCAGGATGTGTTGGGTCTGCTTAGGGAGGAAAGCAGTTATGTATGTATGTATGTATGTATGTATGTACAAACACACATACACATACTGTGTGGTTCCCAAACTGCACTGAGATACCCTGAAGTGCCACAGCAGGCTGATACTATGAGTATCTCATACTATGGGATATTTAAAAATTTCAAAGGAAACACAACAGCATCTGTCTTGAACTACTAGCTTAACAATTTTGACATTAGGTACATTACATTCCTTCTGATCATGTCTTATTCTTGTCAGGTTGGATTTTTGGTAATTTACTGTGATGCTAAATAAAACACTGCACATAAGTAAGTATGGAATAGGAAAGGAGAGTGGTGGTGTTCAAATATGATTCCAAGGTTTGTGAGTTTGTGCAGTGCCCAGCAGGTACACATGTTCTATTAGTAAGTAAGTTTGGTTATTTAAGAATGAAAGAAAAATATATTTTTTCTTTCAATTTATGTGAATTATTTTTTCAAATATTAGGATATAAATTCTTATTAAATTATTTGGATTTAACTACTTAATAAACACTACTGTTAGGTATTTCTTTTGGCCTGGAAGTGCCTTAAAAAAATTGCTGACAATTGCTGTGCATAGATTGAATAACAGGCTCTCATTTCTCAATGCTTATCCAGCAAATGCTGCTGCTGATTGTCCAGGCTGAGAACAAACAGAGCCCAATGGTGAGTAGGTACAGCACCGTCCTTGGAGACCAGCTAGTCCTTATACTCTGGAAAGGACTGCAATTCATTTTGACTGAATTCTAAACAGATTCTGAGTATGGGTTTGCCTTTCCAGCTTGCAGGATTTAGCACCTTTCTGAGGACTTAGAGAGGATCCCATATAACATTATATCAGAGTTAGGGACTACTTTTACAGAGGTTCTTAACCTTTTTTATTCCATGGACCCCTTTGTAAAGTCAGGTGAAAACCACAGACCCCTTACTAAGTCCACACTGTACTGTATATTGTTTAATAAATATATCACACCCGCACCAACATGTCCCCACAAGAATAATGGTTTTTTGAATTTTCAGTTCAAGTTCATGGACCCCATAGAATCTTTCCATGGACCCTTTGTCAGTCTGTGGATCCCTGATTAAGAACCCCTACTTTGTAGCCATTGTTAGAAGTTGAATGAGTGAGAATTGAGGATTTAGGAGATGAGACTAGAAAGATATGATAGAATCAGGTTATTATGTTTCATGTGTCATAATCTGAGAACAAGGTGGAACCCATCATAGGATTTTAGGCAATATAGTGATAGAATTAAACTTCGTAAAGATGTTTTGTGGCATTGTAGAGGACGATTGAAAAGGAGCAGATCTCCAAAGCAGGACTACCTTTTATGAGACAGTTGTCTTAGTTTTGTTTTGTTTTTAAAGACTGATTGAGTTATTTCTTTTTCCCCCTTCCCCTCCTCCTGCCCTGCTGTCTGTGTTGTTTTCTCTTCTCATTTTCTATCCTCTAGGATTCATGTGGGTTTTGATCCTGGAGACCCCTGATGTGGGGAGAGGTTCCCTATCAGTTGTGCCGCCTCAGTTCCTGGTTTCTGCTGTGCTTCACCTTGACTCTCATTTCTCTTTTTGATGTGTCATCATTTTGCTGCATGATTCACTTGCGCGGGCACTGGCTCACCATGTGGGCACTCGCACGGGCACTGGCTCACCACGTGGGCACTGGCTTAATGTGCAGGCACACTTTCTCTTCTTTTTCACAGGAGGCCCCAGGGATTGAACCCAGATCCTCCCATGTGGTAGGCAGAAGCACTGTCACTTGAGCCACGTCTGCTTCCCAATTGTATTAGTTTTGACAAGTGATAATTAACCCTAGGAAAGGACAGTGAGAGTAGAGAGAATAGAATGGATTTGAGAGACATTTTTGTGTTAGAAGGATGGAGAAAGGATTGATACGTGTAGTAGGTGACTACTACAAGTATTTCTCAAGTATAGAAATAATAGTGACCAGATCTCAAGTATAGAAATAATACCACTCATCTAGATAGGAAAGTAATAAGAGCTAGTTTCTCATGAGTCCATACTTAGCACTCTTTTTTCTCTGAAATTTTCTTCCTTATTTATCTCAGTTTTGTGGTTTTAAATATCACCTAATGTATTCAACTTCCTGGTCTGTGACCTGTAGCTAAAACCTTTTTCTTGAGCTCTAGACCCATATTTTTTAAAAGTCTGCCATTATGATTCTCTCAGTCCTGTCTCAGGTATACTATGTTCAGTATACTATGTTCATCAAAGCCTCTCTCATGAGCATACTGTCACTCATAAACTGCTTCTTTACTTGTAGATGAGTTAAACAGAAGGCTGAGAAAGGATCTTGACATTGGTATTAAGAGATCATAATGACCTAATATCCATTCACCCCTTCCTGCTTTTTACCAAAGATAGGGAGAAGTCGTATTTTCTTGGGAAAGTAAATTGAGGTTATTAGGTGGAAAGGGAGTAGAAAATGTAGAAATTAGTGTTTGAAGTGAAAGAAAAAAGGAGATAAAGAATTAATTTTAATCTTTTAGATAAAAGACACTGTGGTAGATGTTCTTAGTGTCCTAGTCATATCCCTTTGGCATTAATCTCTATGCTGTCTACTGCAAGCACCTATGACTTTCTGCCTGAGAGTTTTCTTCCTCCTCATGGAGACATGCTGGGTTTATGTACAGGGTAAGCCAGAAATGCCAGGGAGTTAATGTCCTTAGAAAAGCTTCCAGTCAGTGATGTGTGGGGAATTGGTGGATATTTTTCTCACTCTTCAGTAGGGATTACTCTGAGTCATGTTCTATACCATCTTCCAGAGTTCTCTAGTAGACTCAAGCTCTACTTGCCCATCATTGAACCTGGCTTAATAATGTACTCTTTCTTGACTTTCTTCCCTTGCCCACCTCATTTCTGATTTCTGCTACTGTTGTGTTTCCTTTCAAAACAACTACTTGCACTTGAATCCTTGAATCAGGGTCTGCCTTTGGGAAAACCCAAATGAAGATAGACACTTTATTGTAGCTTGGTAATACTAAATAAAATTTGTTTAGGACTTTAAAGATACCAAGTATAACTCTTAAGTGCTTTATAACTCATAAGTATCACATAACCTAATGGGATGGGTACTATTTTTATTCTATTTTACAGATAAGACAGCTGAAGCATGGAGAGGTTAAGTAACTTTCCCAAGATCACAGCTAATAAATGATAGAGCCTGCATTTGAATCCAGGCAGTTTGTCTTTCTATTCTGTACTTTAACATGGTTGACTGAGGGAGAAGGGCAGGGATAATGAATGAAAAAGAGAAAATGGAAATGATAGATTAAGGCTCTGGCTAGAGATTCATTTAGAAGTAGGTGGAAAGAACCTACGGAAGTACATTCCTAATGGCATCCCCTTTTTTAGCAGCTAAGTAGAGGTTAGATTGTCTGTTCTTATTTAGGTGGGTAGGGGTGTGCCTTTGAAGTACCTGGAAACAGGCTGTGGCTTTTCATGGTAGATGTATCTATATTGTCAGAACATAATTGTCTCTAGATTAGCATTCTGATGATGTCCATGAATTCTCAATAGATATTATTGTTTATATTAAGCCTTACTGAGAACAGATTTGTAACTTACCAATATTGAAATGAAATGAAGAATGGATAACTCATGTGAGAAATAATGTATCTATTAAAGATTTAAGGGACAAGGAAAGGAAGAAATGGTCAATGAAAAAGAGTGAGAACAAATCATTATCAAAGTTGGGAAGAGCACAGAAGCACTAGACGCTAAGAGGAAATTATTTAAAGAAGTACTGTTTGCCAGTAATCATATGTGGAAGGATATGAAGGATAAAGACTGAAGAATGGGAGTTGAGTTGGCAACTAAAAAATTTGTGGTATTGAGAAGTCTCGTAGACTTGTAGGAGTTTGATAGTAAGTGGTTGAGAAAGTTAGAGAAAATGAAGATGACTCTCCCCCTACTCCTCTAAGAAATTTAGTAATGAAGAGGGATAGAGAATCATTTAAACTTTTTTTTTTCCCTATTGAGGGAGACCAGTAGGCATCCAAAGTTAGAAGCCATAGAAAAAAGAGATGAAAGAGTGAACAAGGAGATAGTGTGATTGAGGAAAATTTCAAGGATGGTGGTGGATTCAGTGAATGAAAGGAAGGATAAAAGGAGTTGGAGGATGAGGTTTGGAAATTGGAAAAGGTCTTTTAAGGACATATTTTTAAACTTTTTGTCTTTCTGAGTTCTAGATTTTTTTTCTAGATCTCAAATTCTTTATTCGACTGTATATAACATACTGTAACCTACCTGTTGAGTATTTGATTTATTGCATTTTTCAGGTCCAGAAGTTTGATTTTACTTTGTTTCAAATTCGCTATGTTCCTTGTTCCCTGAAGATATTTTAAAAGCTAGTCTTTTATTTAAATTTTGTAAGCATAGTTTGTGTTATAATCTGTGTGAAAATTCTACCATCTGAAATCTGTTTAGTTCTTTTTCTGTTGTGTATTTCTGCTAGATCTCACGAACGGTGCCTTGCCTCTTTATGTACTTGGTTATTCTGACTGCTAGCTGTCTTTGCCCTTGAAAAGTTATTTGTGGTGGTTCTCTGAGGCCTGGAATGAATAGGTTGCCTTCCTAAAGTTTATGGCTTGAGTTTCCCTGCCCATTTAGGCTAGATGTACCCAGGTTGTAAATCTACATGAAGCATGGTCTATAATCACAACTTTTCAGAGATTTCTCATTCCCTCTTTCCATACCCTTTCCCTTTTTCTTTTGCTATTCTTCCTATTGCCAGGGTAGCTTTATGCCAGGGTAGCTAATGCGAAGACCTCCAAATAAGATCAAAAGACCAAAATCCTATGTAGGAATCCCCTTGCGTTTCCTCTATTATCAACTTGAACTGTTAAAACTCTTTTCTTATTACTAATTATTAGGCTAAGTAAATAAAAATTTTCTACTTAGTAATCAGACTACTGTTCCTCCCTAATTTATTCAGTAATGCTTGAACACAATGATGTATCATTACATTAATTACACAGGGCAATGATTTTGGCTTCTATAGAAAAGCTTCCTCCATTTATATATAGTGTTTTATTAATCAGCTGATTTTTAAAATAATTCATCTTGTATCCAGTGACATTGATCATTTCACTTATTCTTTTTTGTAATTGTTTTATATTTTCTAGGAATACAATTATGTTATGTGCAAATACAAATGCTTTATTTTTTAACTTTTCAACTGTCATGCCTTTTATTGCTTTTACTTGACTAGTACAGTGTTAAATAGGAGTGGTAATAGTATAAATCCTTGTTTTATTCCCCTTACTCAATGGAAGTGTTTAATTTTTCATCACCAAGTATAATGGTAGCTGTAGGATTTTTATAAATAATCCCCATTAAGTTCCCTTCTGCTCCTAGATAACTGAGGAGTTTCATCATGAATGATTGATTTGTATAAAATGTCTTTTCTGCATCATTCTGCTGAAATGGTCATATGTATTTTTCTCCTTTATTCTGTTACCTCTAATTATATTGATTCAGTTTTGCATGTCTGGAATGAACCTTACTTGGCCATTATGTATTATCCTCTATATATTGCTGGACATTGAAAATTTTTTTTAGGTCAATTGTGTTTTTCCTTCATGTAATTTTTTTAAGTGAGATATAAATTCACATACCATAAAGTCACCTTTTGATAGTACACAGTTAAATGCTTTTTTATATACTCACAAAATTTGCAAGAAGAACATTTTCATCACCCCAAAAAGAAAGTCTGTGTCTATTTATCAGACACTCCACCTTTTCCTCTTCCCCCTACAACCAGGAATCTACTTCCTGATTCTACGGATATGCCTGTTCTCAGACATTTCATATAAACGGAATCATACAATTTGTGGCCCTTTGCAGTCTTTGTACCACATTTTGTTTATCCATTCATCAATTGATGAACATCGATTGTTTCCACTTTTTGACTCTGTGGTATTTTTACGTCTGTGTTCATGGAAGATATTGGTGTGAAATTTTCATAATTTGAAATTTCTTCAGCTTTGGCACCAAAGTTATGCTAGTCTCATAAAGGGAGTTAGGATGTGTTCCCTCTTTTTATATTCTTTGTAAGAACTAGTCTAAGATTGATATTGTTTGGAAGAATTCACTATTGAACTATCTGAGCTTAGAGTTTTCTCTGTGGGAAGGTTTTTGATCAGGGATTCTATTTCTCTGTAGATACAGGACTATTAAAATAATCCATTTTTCCCTTGTTCAATATTGAGAAGTTATATTTTTCAATAAATTTGTCCATTGAAGGTTTTTGATCAGGGATTCTATTTCTCTGTAGATACAGGACTATTAAAATAATCCATTTTTCCCTTGTTCAATATTGAGAAGTTATATTTTTCAATAAATTTGTCCATTTTATTTCTTTATTTATTTTAAAGATTTATTGTATTTATTTCTCCCCCACCCCAGTTGTCTGTTCTCTGTGTCCATTTGCTGGGTGTTCTTTTTGTCCGCTTCTGTTGTTGTCAGCGGCATGGGAATCTGTGTTTCTTTTTGTTGCGTCATCTTGCTGCATCAGCTCTCTGTGTGTGCAGTGCCATTCCTGGGCAGGCTGCACTTTCTTTGGCTTGGGCGGCTCTCCTTATGGGGCACACTCCTCACACGTGGGGCTCCCCTACACAGGGACACCCCTGCGTGGCAGGGCACTCCTTGCACGCATCAGCACTGCGCGTGGGCCAGCTCCACACAGGTCACGGAGGTCCGGGATTTGAACCGCAGACCTCTCATGTGGTAGGCGGACGCCCTATCTACTGGGCCAAGTTCACTTCCCATGTCCATTTTATTTAAGTGATGAAACTTATGGGCAGGATCTGTAGTGGCATCCCCTTTCTCATTCCTCATATTAGTGATTTGTATTTTCATTCTTTCCTCATCACTCTTGCTGCAGATTTGTTATGTTTATTAATATCTTCAGAGAATCAGTTTTTGGTTCCTTGATTTTCTCCATTGAATATTTGCTTTTTATTTAGTTAATATTTGCTGTTATTTTTTCCTTCCTTCTATATCCTTCCTGAGCCGTATGTAACCATTAGTCTAATTCTGTCTCCATAAATTTATATTTACAGTTTATATAAATGGAATCATATAATATGTAGTACTTCATGTCTGGTTTCTTTCACTTAGCATACTTTTTAAAAATTATGGTAATTTTTTTTAATCGGAGAAGGAAGGTTTACAGAAAAGTCATATTAAAAATGCAACATTCATATATACCCTGTATTATTGACACTTTGCATTAGTGTGATACCTTTGTTACATCTGATGAAAGAATATTAAAATTATACTGTTAACTATAGCCCATAGTTTATATTAGGTGTATTTCCCCCCATATACCATCCTATTATTAACACCATGTAATAGTGTTATACATTTGTTTTAATTCATGAAAGAGCATTCTTATATTGGTATGACTAATCACAGTCTATCGTCCACAACAGGTTTCATTGCAAACATAATTCAGTGGTCTTAATTATACTCAAAATAACGTGTTACCATCATCACTATCCATTTCCGAATATTTACAATCAACCTAAATAGAAATTCTGCACAAACTGAGCACTAGCTCTCCTTTCTCTACTCCTATTTTATCCCTTGGTAACCTATATACTTGATTCTAACTAGTTTACTTATTATAATTATTTTATATCAGTGAGATCAAATAATATTTGTACTTTTGTGTCTGACTTATTTTACTCAACAGAATGTCCTCAAGATTCAACCATGTTGTCACATACATCAGGACTTCATTATTTTTCACAGCTAAATAATACTCCATTGTATGTATATATCACATTTTGTTTATGCACTCATTGGTTGATGGACATTTGGGTTGATGCCATCTTTTGGCAGTTGTGGATAATGCTGCTATGAACATCAGTGTGGAAATGTCTGTTCGAGTCCCTGCTTCATTTCTTCTGAACTGCACCATTTTACATTCCTACCAGCAGTGACTGAATGTTTCTGTTTCTCCACATCCTCTACAATACTTGTTTTCTGTGGCTTTTTTTTAAATTTTTATAGTAGTCATTCCAGTGGGTGTGAAATAGTATCTCATTGTAGTTTTGATTTACATTTGCTTAATAGCTATTGAGGTTGAACATCTTTTCATGGGCTTTTTAGCCATTTGTATATCCTCTTTGGAGAAATGCCTATTCAAGTCTTTTGCCCAATTTTAATTGGGTTATTTGTCTTTTTAATGTTTGTTGAGTTGTAGGATTTCTTCATATATTTTGTATGTTAAACCCTTATTGGATATTGGATATGTGGATACCAAATATTTTCTCCAATTGAATAGGTAGACTTTTCACCTTCTTGACAAAGTCCTTTGAGGTGGAAAAGGTTTTAATTTTGAGGAGGTCTGTTTATCTATTTTTCTTTTGTTGCTTGTGTTTCGGGTTTAAAGCCAAGAAACCATTGCCTAGTACAAGATCTTGAAGATGCTTTCCCAAATTTTCTTCTAGGAGTTTTGTGGTCCTTTTCCTTGTGTTTAGGTCTTTGATCCATTTTGAGTTATTTTTTGTTTAAGGTGTGATATAGGGACCCTCTTTCATTCTTTTGCACTTGGGTACCAGTTTCCTTCTATTCCTGTCTTTCAAAGTGTTTTTATCAAGAAAGGATGCTGGATTTTGTCAAATGCCTTTTATGCATCCATCAAGATGGTCACATGGTTTCTCCCCTCTATTTTTTAATGTGGCATATTATATTAACTAATTTTCTTGTTTTAAACCACCCTTGCATACCTGGAATAAAATCCACTTGGTCATGGCGTATAATTCTTTTAATGTGCTATTGGATTCGATTTGTAAGTTTTTTTTTTGAGGATTTTTACATCTATATTCATTAGAGAAACTGGTCTCTAATTTTCTTTTCTTGTATCTTTATCTTGCTGTGTTATTAGGGTGTGTTGGCTTCATAGAATGAGTTAGATTTAGTGTTTTCAGAAGAGTTTGAACAGGACTGGTATTAAATCTTCCTGGAATGATTGATAAAATTCACTTGTGAAGCTGAATGGTTCTGGAATTTTCTTTGTTGGGAGGTTTTCGATGACTGATTCAAATCTCTTTACTTGCTATTGGTCTGTTGAAGTCTATTTTTTCTAGAGTCAGTGAAGCTTATTCATGGGTTTCTAAAAATTCATTTCATCTAAGTTGTCTAATTTGTTGACATAAAGTTTTTCATAGTATCCTTTTCTGATTCTTTTTATTTTTTGTGGGGTCCCTGGTAATATCTCCACTCTCATTTCTGCTTTTATTTGTTTGCATCTTCCCCCTTTTGTTTATCAGTTTAAGTGTTTGTGAATTTTATTGATCATCTCAAAGAACCAACTTTTGGTTTTGTTAATTCTACTTTTTCCTCAAGTTCATTTATTTCTACTCTAATACTTGCTATTTCTTCTGCTTGCTTTGGGATTAGTTTGCTGTTCTTTTTCTGGTTCCTCCAGGTGTGCATTTATGTCTGATTTTAGCTTTTCTTTTTTTAATGTAGGTGTTTAGGGCTATAAATTTCCCTCTCAGCTCTGCCTTTGCTGCAACTCATAAATTTTGATATGTTGACCCACTATATTTGAGTGTATTATTTAACTTCCATGTATCTATCAATTTTCAGTTCTCTGCCTATTGTTGATTTCCAGCTTCATTCCATTGTGGTCAGAGAAGATGCTTTGTATAAGTTCAGTCTTTTAAAATATATTGAAACTTCTTTTCCGACCTAACCTGTGGTCTTTCCTGGAGAATGATCCATGTGTACTTGAGAAGGATGTATATTGTGCTGTTTTGGGGTACAGTGTTCTGTCTTTGTCTGTTAGGGTTAGTTCACATATCAAATTATTCAAGTTCTCTGTTTCCTTATTGATTCTCTGTCTAGATCAGGTGTTTTTAACCAGGGTTCCATGAATTTCAGGGGTCCATAAGCTTGAATTGAAAAAAATCAACTTACTATCCTTATTTTCTCTGACTTCTGATGTTGAGTGTCATAAAACTATCTGCTGCTACATACTGAGAAGGGTTCTGTGGTTTTCACCTGACTGGCAAAGGTAGCCATGGAACAAAAAAGAACCTCTGGTTTAGATGTTCTATCTATTGATGAAAATGGTTTATTGAAGTCTTTAATTGATATCGTAGAGGTGTCTATTTCTCCCTTCAGTTTTGCAGGGTTTGCTTCATGTATTTTGGGGCACTATGGTTAAATGCATAAATATTTATGATTATTATTTCTTGGTGGATTGCCCCTTTTATTAATATATAGTTTCCTTCTTTGTCTCAAAACATTTTTACATTTAAAGTCTATTTTGTCCTATATTAGTATAGCTTCCCCAGTTCTTTGTTGTTGTTGTTACTGTTTGCATAGGATATCTTTTCCAACCTTTCACTTTCAGCCTATCTGTGCTTTTCCGTCTAAGAGGAGTCTCTTTTAGACAGCATATGATTGGATCATACTTTTTCCTATCCATTCTTCCAATCTTTTTACTTTGATTGGGGAGCTTAATCCAATTACATTCAATATTATTACTGGAAAGGCAGTACTTCAATAAGTTTAGTTTTTTGTTTTTCTATGTCATGTCTTATTTTTTTTCTCTCTTTTTACCTTTTTAGTTATCCTCACTGATAATCTTCATTTCTACACTCTATTCCTAGCCTCTTTCTCCTGTTTTTTCCTTTCACCCTGCAAGACTCCTTCTAGTATTTATTGTAGGGCAGGTCTTTTTTTTGATGGACTCTATGTAGTTCTGTTTATCTTTGAATATTTTAACCCTCCATCATTTTTGAAGGACGGTTTTGACAGATAAAGAATTCTTGGCTGATGCTTTTTCTCTTTTAGTACCTTAAATATTATCATACTACTGCATTCTTACCCCTGTGGTTTCTGATGAGAAGTCTGCACTTAGTCTTATTGTGGTTCCTTGTATGTGATAAATAGCTTTTCTCCTGCTGCTTTCAGCATTCTCTCTGTCTTTGGCATTTGACATTCTGATTAGTATATGTCTTTAAGTAAGATTCTTAGGATTTAGTGACCTGAATTCACCGATCAAAAGCTGTGACAGTGCTTGGCCATACATACTCTACCTCCCTCGTTCTTGGGGACAAAGCTTCCAAGTCCCTCTCTGTCTGCAGCAGCCAGCCAGAGACAAGACCCCAAGGCAGCCGGCTTGGAGAGGGGGCATGGGTGCCGGCAGCTGCCTTGGAGTGAGCTACTTGCAGTTTTTTACTAGTTTCTCAGCCTTTTCCTCCCGCTCTTCTCTGGATGCTGTACAGTGCTCCCCTGGCCTCTGGAGCCTCAGAACAGTTGTTTCTGATAACTCTTGCCTGTCCATTAGCTGTTTTGGAGGAGTGAGCCCTGGAGTTCCCTACTCCACCATCTTCCTGAAAATTCTCTCATATTTTAAAACTATGCTATTAGATATATTCAGACTTAGGATTATGTTTTTCTATTGAGTTGATCCTTTAGCATTATGAAATGCTCTGTCTCATCTCTCATTTTACTTTTAGCCTTACAGATTGCTTTGTTAGATGCTAATATAGCCATGCTAGCAATTTTAGGGAGAGCGGGGAGGGTGCTCATGATGTCTTTTCCATCATTTTTTTCAAGATTTTTAAAATTTATTCCCCCACCGCCCGTTATCTGCTCTCTGTCCATTCACTGTGTGTTCTTCTGTGTCTGCTTGCATTCTTTTCAGGAGGCACTGGGAATCCGTGTCTCTTTCTGTTGTGTCATTTTGCTGTGTCAGCTCTCCGTGTGTGTGGCGCCACTCCTGGGCGGGCTGCACTTTTTTGTGCAGGGTGACTCTCCTTGCAGGGCGTACTCCTTGTGCATGGGGCAGTCCTACCCTGGGGGCACCCCTGCGTGGCATGGCACTCCTTGCAAGCGGCAGCCCTGCCCGTGGGCCAGCTCACAGCTCGGGCCAGGAAGCCCTGGGTATCAAACCCTGAACCTCCCATGTGGTAGGCAGACACTTTTTGTCAGTTGAGCCACATCCGCTTCTCATTGTTTTTTATAAATATTTGTCTTTTTATTTAAAAATATGCATGTCAATTATTAAAAGAAGAACTTCCTTTTGTATTTCTTGTGATGTTGGCCTATTGGTGATAAATTAAAGCAGCTTTGCAGATCTCAAAACTTCTTTTATCCGCCTTCATTTTTTAAGGATGTCATTGATGAGCTTATAATTCTAGGTTGCCAGATTCCCCCTGCACCCTCCTCAGGACTTTTTGACACAATGAGTGGAAGCCATCAATCTTATTGTTGTTCCTTTGAGTTTATCTCTTTTTCTCTGGCTGTTTTTAAGATTTACTCTTTATCCTTTGTTTTTAGCAGTTTAATTATGGTATATGACTAGTATGGTTTTCTTTGCATTTTCTTGCTTGAGGGTCACTGAGTTTCTTGAAACTCTGTGTTGATTTGGAAATTTGTCTTTCTCTTCTCTTATTTTTTTATTCCATGTTTTCTTTTCTCTCTGAGATTCTTTATTTCTTGAATATGAGACCATTTAACTGTGTACCGTACATCTCATACTCTCGATTCTGTTTGTTCCATTCTTTTTTTCCTGTGCTTCAGTTTGGATAGTTTCTCCTGACTTGTCTTCGGGTCCATGTGTCTTGTTTTCCTCTGTGACAGTTCTACTCTCAAAGCCATGGGACAGGTTCTTTATTTCGGATATTAACTTCTCATCACATTTGTTTATTTTTTTAATAGGTTCTGTTTAAAATTCCATTATTTCCAGTCGTTTTGTTCATCTTTTCATCTATGTCAAGTCTTGTCTCCTAATTTCAAAATCTGCCTAATTGTTTTATCTTGATTGTCTTTTTTGGGTATCTCTTAATATTTTTATTGTATGCCTAATACTGTGTGGAAAAGAGCAGTTACTTTCTTTCAGACAACAGGAAGGTTTGCTTTTTACTCTATTAAGCATATAGGATGAGATATTGATGACTTCAGTACAGTTGGGAATTGAGCAGCATCACTCTGGGTTTCAGACTGTCCACCTTTGGTTTCAGATGTATCTAGGGCAAAATTGCCGTGTGTTTATTTTAGACCCCTTCCTCTGCTGGGACTTTTTCTTCTAAGCACTGGGAAACTGTGGAAAATTTGCTTTTGCCATTTTGGTCTAGCCTCCTTGTACTTCCTCATTGCCCTGTCACTACCATTGGGAAAGTTGACCACATATTTGGGACATTTCTAGATTACATTCTGTCATTCCAGCCATGCAGACATCCAAAGTAATACTACTTTCTTGTTTACTCTACCATAGTTCCTCCTATGCTAAGCTCAGCCCTCACTGTGCTCAGACTCTTCAATACAGTTGGGAATTAAGCAGCAGATGTGCCCACGAAAAGAAAAAGGAAAATAGCAGTTGTCTCACCTCTACTTGGAAGTGCTCTTTTAGCTCTGGATTTTTAGATCATCTAGTCCTCCATGTTTCTACAGCTCTCCTATATTTTTACCGGGTGGCTCTGGTGTCTGGGCTTCTAGATTCTTGACTTAGTCACATAAAATAATTTAAGGACACCCCATAGAGTAGGCAAGGAAGTAAAGAGTTCATTAAGAAACAAGAAAAGTACATGATCCGTGCAGGGACCATGGGCCTATTACAGAGTGAGTTGAGCGTGGGACCCCAGGTCAGGGCTCTTTAAAGTCTGTTTGCTGTTCTGATTTGTTGCCTCACCTGTCATTTCTCAGTTAGCCAATGATGAGGCCTTTTGAGGATATCCAGGACTTTCCTTTGACCCCAAGTAGGATTCTCATTCCAAATGAAATTTCCCTTGTGGGATCCCTCAGGAGGTTTCTGGGTGGGATCCCTCAGGAGGTTTCTGGGTGGGCTCTCACAGCCATGTTGTCTCTTGGCCATGTTGTCTGCCGGGTCTTCACCTGTGATCCAAGTCTTCCCTTTTCCTATACTAACCAGCCTCAATCTTACAGTTTTTGAAGGAAGAACAATTGCTTGCTGATATTTAGTATACTACTTTAGGGAAGAGGAAGTCAGGGGTTTATCTTTACAAAAAGAAGAGGCAGATTATTTTAAGAGTGCATATTTGTAATGTGGATGGTGTGGGGAACGGGACATATGGGAATCCCCTATATTTTTTATGTAACATTTATGTAATCTAAATGTCTTTTTAAAAAATTAAAAATTAAAAAAAAAGGAAATACGCACAAAAAAGAGTGCATATTTGCATAAGCATAGTAATGTTCTGAGAAGTTTTATCTGTATAGCATACTAATAGCAATATTTTTTTTTCTAACAGAAGCCTGTTTATCAAAGTATGCTGTAAACTAGGAGGTCAGCAAACTATGTCCAACAGACCAGATCTGGCCCAATGCCTGTTTTTGTATGGCCTATGAACTAAAAATAGATTTAATATTTTCAAAAGGTTAAAAAAAAAAGTTTTATAACACAATAATTATATGAAATTCAAATTTTCATAGAGTTTTTTTGTAATACAGTTGCTCTCATTTGTTTGTATATTGAATGCTGCAACAGAGACTATATGGCCCACATGTAAAACATTTATTTTTTGATCCTTTGCAGAAAAATTTTGCCTGTGTCTGTTTTAGACCTAAATTTGAGAATTTTTAATTTCTCATTACTAAGTGAAATTTAACAGACTGAAACTTTGTTGAAGAATTGCCTTAAATTTGGAGTTATGAATCCTAGCATTTTAGAGCTAGACAGAGCACCTGAGACAATCTCCTTCACCTCTTTATTTTACAAATGAAGAGACATGCAAAGTGAGAGATTTTAAATTATTATGACTAATTTTTGTTTTGTTTTAAAACAGATCCCAGTAATAAGCTGATAGAGAAACTAATGATCTATACCACTGAACTTCTAAAGTTTGTTTTTATATTGCAGAAATTTTTGGTTTTCTTTAAACAGTGGTAGCTAGTAAGAAAACATCTTTGGAATTTTTAAAGTAATTATTTAAAATGTACATTTCAGGCTTGTTTCTAGCCTTTACCTTTCATTTTCTCATGGGCATGAGGTTCTTTTTGTGGGATGACTACAAATCTTACAGAATCTATCAAAGATATTCTTTATTAGGTTCCTATTGATTTAATATTCTAAATCATCAGAAATGCTAAGGTTAATTGTTCATATGTAAGATTGGTTTCTAGAGTTTTTCCTTTACTTCATCTATCACAAAAAATTTGTTCAGGCTTAGGTCTTTTTTTTTTTTTAATTTTTTTAAATTTTTTTTTTATTTCTCTCCCTTTCCCCACTCCCCCCACCCAGTTGTCTGCTCTCTCTGTCCATTCACTGTGTATTCTTCTGTATTGTATTCTTGTCTGCTTGTATTCTTGTCAGCGGCACCAGGAATCTGTGTCTCTTTTTGTTGCGTCATCTTGCTTTGTCAGCTCTCCATGTGTGTGGCGCCATCCTGGGCAGCCTGCACTTTTTTCACACTGGGCGGCTCTCCTTATAGGGCACACTCCTTGCATGTGGGGTTCCCCTATGCGGGGGATACCCCTGCATGGCAGGGCACTCCTTGCGTGCATCAGCACTGCATGTGGGCCAGCTCATCACACGTGTCAGGAGGCCCTGGGTTTGAACCCTGGACCTCCCATGTGGTAGGCGGATGCTCTATCTGTTGAGCCAAATCTACTTCCCTAGGCTTAGTGCTAAAATGCAGTCATGTAGTGAGATGTTCTGTTATTAATGAATAACATTTTTGCTTTTCAGTATTGAATATAGGTTTTCTTCATATAATTTTTGATCATTTCTGACTCTTGTTGACAACTCTCCATCCCTAATAATCCAAACAAACAAGAAACACAGTAAAATTAATTTGTAAGAAATTGGGGAAAGCTGGTTCTTCATTTAGTCTGTATTGAGGAATCAGTGCATCCAGATTCACTGAAAATTGGCAACATTCATATTTTGGAATTGCATATAAAGTCATTTGTACTTTAATGATGTCCATTATATAAAACAGACAAACCATTGGTTTATAATTGTGAAAATTTAAATCATTGATAACTCAGGTTCAGGAAATCTATCTGAAGTAGATTTATATATTCTGCTTCCCCAAAGATTGGTTTTGGTTTTTTTTTTGTTGTTGTTGTTTTGTTTTTTTATTTTTGAGAAGGAAAATTTGTTAACGACCAGCCAGGCATGGCAGACTCTTGTCCAAAGAGCTGAGTCCTGAATAGGATTTTTGGGTCCCTTTTTTACAGAGGATGTAGGAGTGGGGAATCAAATGGTGCTTTGTTTGAGTACCAGATAAGCTTGAATTAACACATATCCCTCACATTCCAGGTAAGCTTGAATTAACATATTTAGTTTGCATCCTCCCTGAATATCCAAAGTTTATAGAGCCTGTATCACTTAATTGGCTTTCTGGGAACTAGGCAGACTGGAGTGGTTGGCATGGTTATGAAAGGTGGGGTTGCAGCTCTTATTGTTTGCATGCACACATGGCTTATGCTGGAATTTTAAGTTTTAGCAAGTTTACACACACAGCCTCGACACATAACCCACATCACTTCTACACTTCTGATTTCAACACATTTAAACCAGCAATAAAATACGTTGCCTTATATTTGATTTTGAATGAACCTTGGTATTTTTCTAAATTGCATAAGAATGGGGTAACCTTTTAACAATTTCATATTTCTGTTCCTCAATGCCAGATATTCTTCGTGTAAACTTAGTGTTAATGAAGGTTGGTTTCCTAAACCACACATGAAATATGGTCATTATTTTTCATTCACTTATTCGTTCCTCTAATATCTCTTGAGTATCATGGTGTGTTAGACACTGAAGCAGGTGTTGAAAATAGTTGAAATAGACATTCTTCATGCTTTCACAGTGCTCATAGTTGTTCAGACAGGTCTGTTGTTCAGACAGGTCTGTCTGTGCTTGTGTCGCATTTCACACTGTTAATCATATTTCTCATCTTTACTTTTGTAGCATACTATCTTGGTGAAATCTCATCCATATACATAATTTCTCCATTATACCCTTTGCACCAAAAACTGTGTAAAATAATCCCATTGGTAACTCCTTAATGGATATTTCTGGCTAGATACCCTTTAAATGCATTGGCATATCAATAGATCTGTCATTGGTCCTCTGCTCATTTTACTTTTTGAGGAAACCTTAGACTTTTTGAGTAACTGTAGGTCTTAGCTTCCTTTTTTTCTTCCCTTCCTTTCTCCTTCCCACTTTTTCTTTCTCTCTCTCTCTCTCTCAAAATACTGCTGAGTACTATGTTCCAGGCACTTTTCTGGGCAATGAGGCCACAGCAGGAACAAGAAAGACATAGTCTCTGCACAGTTATGATAAGACAACAATGTTTATTAGGGAAAATAACCCAGTATGGAGAGTTAAAAAGACTTTCTTCAGTAAGTTACACTTATGTTGGGACCTCAGCGATGGCTAGTTGTTAAAACAGAAGCTGTGAGAGAGCATTCTAGGCTGAGGGAAAGCCTTTTGTGAAGATCCCTAAAGAGCCCAGCAGGTTGAAACAACTGAAAGAGTGCCCTTGGTGACTGGAGTATGATGAACAAATTGGAGAGAGATGCAACATGAGACAGAAGAGGTTGGCGGAAGTCAGAGCTTGCAGGAGGATCTTTTAAACCATGTTGATGCTTTTGACTTTATCTTAATGGAGTTGAAAAGATACTAAGGGTTTTAAGTGGGGGAATTACCCACTCAGATTTGTGTTTTAAAAAGTTGACTCAGGTTCCTGTGAAGAATGGATTGAAATGGGAGCAAATGTGAATGTGTAGAAATGATTTAAGATGCTTTTGCAGGAATCCAGGCAAAAAGTAGTGGTGGCATAGATTATTAGCATAACAAGAGTAGAGATGGTGTGAACAGAGTCACATGAGGTATAATTATTGGGTTTTGGTGATTATTTTGGTTTGGAGAGTGAAGGTGAAGGAAATGTCAAGGATAAAATTTTCTTATGCTTGTTGCTCATGTATGTCTTATTGACATTTCATCATCTTGAACTCAGATATCTTCAAAATTGAACCCCATTTTTTCCTTTCAAACCAACTCTTCCTCCTGACTTCATTTTTTGTGAATGGCATCCTTGACTTCCAAGGGACCAATGCTTAAAATTGTTTTCTCTATCACTGCTTCCATCAAATTAGGTATCAAATCTTAAGGACTTGAACTCTGCGGCATCTAGTATTTTATTTATTTATTTTTCACTACCACC
The DNA here is from genome assembly GCF_030445035.2 of Dasypus novemcinctus. Taxonomy (NCBI): domain Eukaryota; kingdom Metazoa; phylum Chordata; class Mammalia; order Cingulata; family Dasypodidae; genus Dasypus; species Dasypus novemcinctus. Next base: position 60,403,997 of record NC_080687.1, read on the forward strand.
ACTATTACTTTATGCTGGGACTTCATTTATTACCTTTTATCTTTATTATTGCTATAGCATCATCTTTCTTTATCATTAAGCTGTGCTTTTCCATTTAAGTCTCTGAGCTCCTTCAAGGTAAGAACTATCTTTTCCTTGAATCTTTAGTGACTAATAGTGCGTTCTAAAGTGTGTACCATACCTCACCATGGTAGGCAGTAAAAGATATTAATGGAAATGAAAATAAAATGTTTTCCTTGCCTCTGAATTCTTTCACTGTAATTTTTCTTCTTTACCACATATTTTTCTTTCTTAAAGTCACTCAAGGGCTTCCTTTTCCTTAAAGAATAACTTGGCTTTAGGGCTGTGGTAATGGAAATCTGACTGAATATGTAAAGTGTATCAGTTGTGGGTTTTCCTGTTGTAATTTAGTAAGAATTCACTATTGAGACTTTTTGCATGATAGCATTCACTACCACCAAAAAAGGGGTTTGTTTGTTTTTGGTGGAGGGCAAGAGGACATAGCTCATATTTATTAGCATTCCCACTATTGGATAAAATTTAAAAAATGGTTTCTTTGATGTCTTTTTTTTTTTTTAAACTTTATAAAAAGTATTTGCAGAATTCACTTTTTTCTAATCCTTTATTAATATGTGTTTCTTTGCTTATACAGTATTGTATTATCTTCTCAACAACTACTTTGTTAGTGTTATTTACATCTACTTAGAGTGCATTATTTCATAGAAATAATGAGTTTGTAAGAGAACTATTAAGTGTCTACTTTGGAAATAACCTATTTTTAATAGCTTTGTGTGTCCTAATATGTCCTAATATGAACCTTCCTCAGTATTTTTTTCACTTTTTTTTTTTTTTAGGAATAAGAAAACTTTAAATAAGAAGAAGTTGAAAAGAAAACAGAAGAGCAAATCAAAAGTGAAGACAAGAAGCAAGGTAAAGCTGCTGGCAGCTTATAGAAAATAAGAGCTTTTTCATACAGTGATTTGAATAAAAATACTAATATTAAGAAGATAGGAGTATTAATTAGCACACCATTCTGTTTCTATGTGTTGAAGTAATTTTAATTAAAAGGATATTTGAAGTAAATTTTGACTTTTAAATAGTAAATCTGCTTTAGAAAAACAACTTTATTGTAAAAAAAAAAAGGAATGAAATAGACTTATTTTGATCTTTTACTCTTTCATACAGAAATGAAGATATGGATAAATAGGTGATTCTGAAATTACTTTAAATATAGTAAGGGTGCCTAAGCCTAACAGATTGCTAAATAGTAGAGGCATACTTTTTTTTACATTAAACAACAAGAAAAAGTATTTTTACATTGCCTAGTTGAGCCTAGTCTTAAAAGTTTCTTAAAGTAATTTTTTAAAAACCCCTTGTTAATATTTCACTATTAGTTTTATCTTTGATTTTGGGTGTTTCTTGACTAGTAGCCTAGGAGTTAATGTCTGGGTGCTGAAAATTACTTAGTATTTATTCTTGTTTTTAATCAGTCCTTTAGGGGAATATGTTCGTTTCTCTTCTTTTATTTCTGACTCTATCTACTAGAAACAGTAAAATTGGTTTGGGAGTTGGGAGTTGGATTTTTGTTCATCATATGCCTCTATTGACATGAGAAAGTAAGTGAGTTAGGGAGACTTTCGGTGCTTGTGTAATATCCCGAGCTACTTTTGTCCATGCTCACAGTGGTGGCTATGCAAAAGAAAATGAGGTACAGAGTATCTCCCTTTAGTGGGACATTAAAGATCATTGATCTCTTCTGTTACCTAATGTAGAAATCTTCTCTATAAATTCCATCTAGTGTTTCTTTATTTTTCAGTGACAAGATCCCACTCTCTATAAAAGCATATCTTTTCTACTGAACAGTGCTAAAGAGGCTAGACAAAAGAAAGAGGTGGGTCATAACTATGATTTCTGAACAGTTCCACTTTTGGGTAGAGAAACAACAGCTTAGCCAGACCTGTTTATCACATTAAAATGAGGCAATTATTCCTCCCAACCCCCTTATTTTATTTTTAATTTTTTTTAGTATTCTTCTTGTTGTAACTGAGAGAAATCTACATCAAAGTATTAAACCAGAGTAAAAAAGTGAGGGGATGGAATTTATTTTGTGGTTCTATCTTGATATACAGCTAGTTGCAAGGATTATATAATACCATAAAATATACATCTTCATCTTTTGTTTTGCTTTCCTTTGTGTGTGGGCTTGTTGCCAGTGGCTGAAGAGTAGGCTGCTGGTAGCTTCATCTTCATGCAGTCGGGAGCTCCAACTGGTTCTAGCAGAAATCTTGGGTAGAATTTTTGACTGACCTACACCAGTGACTTTGACCAAGGAGACGAAATACATTGATTGGTTAGAATCAGCTGCGCTTTTAACCTTGTGATGGTGGACTGGGGGGTGGGCAAGCATCCTGATGGGCAGGCTACATGGAATGGAGGAGGGATGGTTACCCTAAGAAAAATTTTTTGGGTAGATAAATAATACATGTTCACTTTATCTCCTCTCATTGGTTCTCCATTTAGAGTAGAAGAAGGAAGTGAAAAGCATTCTTTACGTATTCGCAAAGTATATGGATCAGAAGCAGCAAGAAAAAGATATGTAATGGTGGCTTCTAGAGAGTTATGGCACAGGCTTCTTAGTCTGAGGCCATTCAAGATGCATGTTCTCTCTGGCAGTGAGCCATACGGACATGTGGAATGTCCCTGCCCAAGGAAGTCTGTTTGAGTCTTAGGGTCTAAGGCTTTTATGGGGTTTAGTCACATTGGCATATCCTTCTATGCAACAGGCTATGAAGTGTGACACTCAGGACCTCAATAATGGAACCAGGTGCATATCATTAATATTGGTGTTTGTGCAAAGCATTCTGACAGGCCAGTAGGCATAGTCCATTATTTTAAGGGTATATAACATCATAATTACAAAAATAACACTCAGAAGACCACATTTCCAAGGGTTGGCCAAGGGTCAATCATGGTTCCCTTGGAAAATACAAGTAGTAGCAAGCAGACTTGTAGTGTTAACTAATTCATCACGGGTGGCATGATAACATTTAAAGAAACTGCAAAACTGTTTTCTAAAGTGGTTGTTCCATTTTACAGTCCCAGTAGCAGTGTATGAACGTTTTAGGTGCTTTGTATCCTCATAAACTATGTTGTTAGCTTTTAAAATTTTAGATTATTCTAACAAGTAGAAAGTCTGTCTCACTGTGTTGCTTGCTTTTGTTTAATGACTAATGACTGTTTTTTCATGTGCCTTTTGGCCATTCGTGTATTTTTTATGTGTGTGAAGTATATGTTCAAATCTTGCCCCCACCCCTTTTGAGTTGTCTTCTTAGTATTAAGTTGTAAGAGTTCTTTATAAATCCTACATAGAAGACCTTGTCAGATCTCTGTATTGCAAATAATCTTTCCCATTTTGTACTTGCTTTTTTTTAAGGTGCAAAGGTTTTTAATTTTTATAAAATCTAATTTTTTTTCTTATATTGTTCACGTATTTTGTTTCTTAGTTGAGAAATCTTTGTCCACCTCAAGGTCACAAAGATCTTCTTTTATATTTTCTTTTAGAAATGTTATATTTCTGGCTTTTATATTTTTGTCTACGATCCATTTCAGGTTAATTTTTGTTTATGATGTGACGTAAGTGTTGGCACGTAATTATTTCCACATTGATATTCAGTTTATCCAGCACCTCTTGGTAAAAATAAAAAGTCTTTTCTTTTTCCTTTGAATTGCCTTGGCATCATTCTCAAAAATTGTGATCCTGGGGAGCAGTTGTAACTCTGTGGTTGAGTGCCTGCTTCCCATATATGAGATCCTGGGTTCAGTCCCCAGTGTATCCTTTAAAGAAAAAAAAATCATTTGACCATATTTGTTTGGGCCTATTTCTGGACAGTATTTTCTTCCATTTATCTGTAGTTATATCTTTACACCAATACCATATAGCTTTATATATATATTAAGTCTTGAAATCTACTAGTATGTTGTATGTCTTCTAACTTTGGTCTTTTTTTAAATAAAATTGTTTTTGCCATTTTAGGTTCTTTATATTTCTATATTAGTTTTATAATTGGCATGTCAATTTCCATTAATAAAAATCTCTTGAATTTTTATTGAGGTTACAATGAATCTATAGATTTGGGAAGAAGTGACATTTTCTTATATTTTTCTTTTTTATATATATTGTTGGATTTGAATAATATATATTTTAAAACTCTTTTTGGAAGACATTCTCACCTATTATATTCAATATTCTTATAATCAGTATCTATTATATTACATACTGATTTAACTTCAATATAACTTTTATTTAACAAAGAGTATAATATATATATATTTAAGCCTTTATGATAGATGGGTAGAATTTTGGAACCAAGTGCTTCTTTTACTTGAGATGTAATTTTTTTTTTTTTAATCTTGGATACTTCCTGGACATATTCTAATTGTTGGAATTCGCATTGGTATAATATCTTAAAATAATTATTTTTATTACAAGTGTAAATGTTGATCTTAAAGGTGCAGTTGCTGTCTGATGAATAAAATGCTAGGCACAAAAAGAAATTGTTTAGTTTTAACAATGAAATTGAGCACAAGATTTCTTCAAAACTGAGAACTAAGAAAGAGCTTTAGGGAGGCATATGTGGAAAATCTGCAGTTTTCTACATATTACAGTCATTTGAAAGAGAGTGAAATTACAATAGTTGACAAAAATTGTTTTTGAAACCCAACTAATTTCTGTATAAATCCATATAAATACACATACACACTTATAAAAGAAATAAAAATGTAATTCAACATTTGTGCTAGGCCACTGAGACTCACAAATCAATATCCCTTGATACTCCAGTAGTTAAGCTTTGTTGTCTCTGTTCATAAATGGGAATAAAAGTGTATTTCTGTTAAGTTCCTTGCTTGTCCCTTTCCCAACTTGACAAAGCCAAACTTGTCAGGTTGGTTATTACCGTGTTCTTCAAAAAGTAGTGGGGAGTGGCTGTAGCTCAAGCAGTTGAGTGTCTCCTTCCCACATGGGAGGTCCTGGGTTCGGTTTCTGGTGCCTCCTAAAAATTAAAAAAAAAACAACAAGTAAACAAATGAACTAACCAGCTCAAGGAAGCCAGTGTGGCTCAGTGGTTGAGTGCCGGCTTCCCACATAGGATATCCCAGGTTCAGTCCCCGGTCCAGTACCTTACACACACACACAAAAGTAGTGAAGTATAGTAGAAAGGGGACTGCAAGTTGAGACAGTAGACTTAAGTTCAGTTTCTACTGTGTCAGTTAGCCTGTCTGATCTTTAATTTTTTGTTATTTAAAATTGGAATTGATATTGATAGAAATGAATATGAACTTGGAATGTTTTATCTTGTATTTCAGTCTGAAAACTTGGAGAATACAGTAATTATACCAGATATCAAACTACATAGCAATCCTTCTGCTTTCAATATTTACTGCAATGTACGCCATTGCGTTCTGGAATGGCAGAAAAAAGAAACATCATTGGCAGCTGCATCTAAGAATTCAGTGCAGAGTGGAGAATCAGATAGTGATGAAGAGGAGGAATCCAAAGAGCCCCCTATCAAGCTTCCAAAGGTAAATCACTGAGTTATTTTGATGCGTAATGTACAGGGTTTTGACTATAATTCATATATATGCATTGATAAAATACCTTGCTTTCTGTAAAATTTTGCAGTAAAAATAAAAGGGCTGATGGAGAAAAAATATAGTTTTGGTGTTGACCAGGAAAATTCTGTGCAACTTTATAACCAGAACACTAACAAAGTCACAAAGTAGTAACTCAGTTGGGAGTGCTTGAAAAGTCCAGGCAGGGAGATCAGTGGTTTGGAGTCTGCCATAAGGATATTAAAAATATACAATAACAGTGGAGTAGAAATGCTGGCATATAGGCATGGAGCTTTTGCATATGGAGGTGAGCGCTGAGCCAATGGGCTGCCTAACATTAAGGTGAGCACAGGAGGAAGTGCAAACTGCTACAAGCCAAGAACTAGGGAAAGCTGTGAGTGCTCCCTTTTGGAGAGGAAGCCCGGCATATTTCTTGAAATAGAACTAGAATGGCTCCTGATTGTGCAGCAGTTGAGCTGAGAGCTTTTTCCTTTTTTGCCTAAGGTTATAATTATATTCTTGCTTTTCTGGTTCCCCTTGCCTAAGAAAAAAGTTACATATGAAACAATACAAATCCTATATTATCAGAAGCAAATAAGCAAATTGGTATTGTAGAAACATGTAATAGAACAAACTATTATTAATGTACTCTCTTCTTTTTGCAATATTGTAGTATAATTTTTCTATATAATAGGTGAAAATGTAGACATTTAAAAAATGGAACCATTGTTATAAATGACTCATATATATTGCTTTTTTCTAAATGTAGACATATTTAAACGATCCCTTTATCACATGTTATTAATCGCCATTCTTCAAATATCCTTGTCTCTGCCTAATTGTTTCAGAGGAGGACCTTTCCTCTTCCTTTTCCCCCTCACTTTCCATTGCCATTTATTTATTTGTTTGTTTGTTTGTTTTCTTTCCCCTTCCCCGCCCCCCCCCTCCAATTTGTCTGCTCTCTGTGTCCATTCACTGTGTGTTCTTCTATGTCTGCTTGTATTCTTGTCAGCAGGACCCGGAATCTGTGCCTCGTTTTGTTACGTCATCTTGCTGCATCAGCTCTCTGTGTGTGCGGCACCATTCCTGGGCAGGCTGCACTTTTTTCATGCTGGGCGGCTCTCCTTACGGGCACACTCCTTGCGCGTGGGGGCCCGCTATGTGGGGGACACCCCAAGTGGCACAGCACTCCTTGCGCGCATCAGCACTGCACGTGGGCCAGCTCATCACATGGGTCAGGAGGCCAGACATTGTACGTCCCATGTGGTAGGTGGATCCCCTATCCATTGGGCCAAATCCTCTTCCCATTCTCCTTGTCTTTAATTATTCTAATCCATTAGCTTTTTTCTTCAATCTAAAATAAACATGTTCATCTTTACCATATATACCTTTCCAGGTAGAGGTTATGGTCTCTAATTATGAAATTTTTATGCTTCATTAGGGGAAATTAAGGGGAAAAATATAGTTAAGTTAGGATATGGGGAGTGAATATAGCTCAAGTGGTTGAGCTCCTGCTCCCCACATACAAAGTCCTGGGTTTGATTATTGGTACCTCCTTAACAAAAAACAAGTTAGGTGAAGATTCAGGACTTGTGTAATATACCATTAATTCTTTGTATGGGTGAGTAATGCCGTACCAAGTAATAACCCTGCTTAAGTTCAGACTGAGAGGAAAAATAAAAACCCAGAGAAATCTTTCATGTAGTTGTGCAGATTTTGGACAGTAAACTGTGTTTCAAATTAAAATATACTGTACAATCAAGAATAACTGATTCTCAGACTGTTTTAAAAGCTTCATAGTAAATGTGTGTTTTTGAAAAATCTGGCATTCTTAAGATAATATTTCTCAGCATGATCAACAGCATCAAAAGATGCAGATTTAAAAGAATCAATAAAGAGAATCTTTCAAAGAAAATTAAAATCATATAGTCCAAATGAATTATATTGAGTTTTCTACTAATATGACCCATCAGAAAACAGTATGATATAGTAGTTATGAACATGAGTTATGGAATCGAACTACCTGGGTTCAAAATTTTGTGATCTATAAAATGGGCATAATATCTACTTCATAGTGTGTAGTAAAGATTAAATGAGTTAACAGATGTTGAGTCCTTGAGAGAAGAGTACCTGGTACAAACTAAGTGCTCAATAAATGGTAGCTATAGTTGTAAGCGTTGGTTAGGTGCAAACAAGAAAATGTAGCTGCAAGTGAATTTGAGTTACTTTTCAAGGAACACTTAAATTTATTAAGAATAATTTTATACCTGAGCAAAGAAAGTTTCTGGAGAATCAGTGAGATGTATGAATGAGATATGAGGAGAGAGGAAGAAGCCTTGAAATGCTTTTCTGCAGAGGAAAATGGAATGCTGTGGTTTGGAGCATGGGTGAAAGTTTCAGGTGATATTTTTGATCATAGTTTGCTTGATATGAATGATTGGCACATCACATCTAGAAATTTAGATTTGGAGTTACCACTGTGTGGGCAGAAGTAGAACAAAATTCTCTTAGAGATGTGAGAGAATAGGATCAAAAACTTTGGTAGAAAAATTAACTTTATAAAGTAGTAAAATGCTTTTTCCTCTGAGGATGAAGAGAAAGAAGGAAGTCAGGAGAGATTGTAGATAAATTTTGCATAATAGAGGATAGGAACTTAGACATTTCACACACATTTTGAGAAAGAGAATGGTTCCTCTTCTTCTCTTTCACCTTTTCCTTCTTTCTTCTTCTTTTTCTTCAGCTGCCTCTGTACTGTTGCCTCCTCATCTTCCCCTCTTCCCTTTCCCCTCTAGATTTTCTACATTTTATACTTTGTAAATATTAGCTATTATTTGCTTTACATGAACAATTTTTAAAGACAGACTACTTCACACAATAGTATATAAATCTACTTTTTAATTACCTTTTGAGCTTTTTAAGATATATTTTATATGTATTAGAGAACTGATTCTAGGACTTTTTAATAGAACAAGATACAGTTTCTAATGGCAGAGTTTATTATTAATTAAATATAAATGTGAGAGCTAAAATTTTATGTTCACACTTATTAGTGTGAACCACCTTTGGAAAAATACAGTTTGATTTAGCGCAAACCTTGAAAAACCTTGAAAGACTCTTTCTGTCATTTTTTTCTGTGGCTAGCATTGACATTGGATTGACTGTGTTGGTAGTTATTTGTGCTCAGAATTACTTCAAGTATAACAGACAGCTTTTAAGCTTTAATTATTTGAAAGCAACAGTAAATGTAAAATTCAGTAAATATACAGAAGACTATTTTCTGAAGAGGAATGGAAGGCAACCATGTATTTTTAGTGGTATATTAGTCAGCCAAAGGGATGCTGATGCAAAGTACCAGAAATCTGTTGGCTTTTATAAAAGTTATTTTTTGGGGGTGAAAGCTTACAGTTACATGGCCTTAAAGAACCGAACTCAAGGTTGCCATCACCAAAGTCACTTGCCACATGTTGAAGCAAGATGGCAGGCGATCTCTGCCTGGTCTGTCCTTTCTTCTTCCTCTTAAGGCTCCATTGGCCCAGCTTCTTCCAATCTCAGCTGTAGTCTGGCATAGGTCTTCTCTAACAGTGCTTGCTCAGCTGCTTTGTTGTCTTAAGCTGCAAACTATCAGCCGAATGTCTCATCTTTCTCCGGGGCCCCAGGATCGAACAAGACAGAGCTATCTCCTCTCCACATCTATGGAGCTCTCTCTCTCTTCCAGTGTGGGCTTCTGTGAGTGTCTGCTTATATCAGCTCACCAAAGGGGCAGGGACTCAACCCTAGTCATGCCCTACTGATACAGTCAAATCAAAGACCTAATCTTAACAGGTAATTTAATCAGGACATGTTAGCTGTATCTTATGTATTCAAAGGGTATCTATCACACCCAGAGGAGTAGATAAGTTTACAAACATAATCTCTCTTTTTTTGGGATTCATAAGTAATCTCAAACTGCCACAAGTCGTTAGCATGGTTTATCATTGAAAATATTTAAGTGTAATGTATCTTATTAGTATAGTTAATAATTTTAGTCCTATTTATTAATTTATTTGATATTTATAAAAGTGCATATTCATTGTAGATAATTTGAAAAATGCAGACCATTTATTATAAAGGGAAAATAATTTCTAAAATCGCACTACTCAAAAAAACACCCACTATTAACATTTTTATTTCTTTCATCATTTTTTCTATATATACATTAAAACTATCTTTATTTCTACACAAATGAATTCATACTGTATTTACAGTACTATATTTTTCTTTTCATACCTTTCCTAATTTTATGAGGGAAGAGGAAGTATAGTGTCCTCTCAGTGACTCTTAAGACAGACGTTTCCTATTCATATGGTAGAATACCCTCTGCTTGGCCAGACTTCAGAAATATACCTATTTTAGAACATGTTTGGTTCCTGTCCTAAATAACTCAGAAGTAAACATTAGTATTTCTTAAAAGTTTGGGAAACTTGAGGTTGATTTTTATTTTGTTGTTTATTGAATATATATCACTTATGAAAGGTACTAATTTCCCCCCCTTATTAAGAAAAAAATCTACATTGAGAATCTACAGTATTTAACCTAAATAGGTAGGGAATTCTCTGTCCTGATCAGTGACCCAAATTTAGCTTGCCAATCCAGCTAGAAACTCTGTTCCTAGGTAGTCTAACTGAGTTACCTTTTGTCATGTGTTTGTTGTTATTACCAGAGAGATAAATCAGGAATCTGGTCAGTAAGTAGTCTGATTGTTTCTGGCAAGGTTCAATAATTTTTTTATGTAAATGAGCGCTAGACAAAAATGTTGTCTGTGAAATCAAAATAATCTTCTTGGAGCTAAGAGTAAGCAACCTCAAAGAATGCTAGGATGTAGTAGTCTCCCATTGGTCCAAGAATAGAGCCCCACATTTTGTACTTAGGAGCCTTTTACCTCAGATTTCCATTTCCTATAAAAACATAAGCGGATGGAATTCTTGGACAGCATGTTTTAATTTTCTAGTCCATTCCAGGAAAAGAAACTTTATCAAATGGAAAATGTCATTGTTTAGTGCATTTAAATCCATTGAAACTCTGTACAAGCACTTCTGTAATCTTTTTGTAATCAAGCTTAAACCTGCTAGGATTTTGGATAACTTTTCTAAAGCCAATTCTTCTAGCTTTTATGACTTCTCAATTATATGTGTGTTCTTTAGAAACCTTGCAGATGATTATCAGAAATGCAACTGACTTGTTTACAACTGATTTGACTTTTATTTGGAAACTACATTGCTGAATTGCAGTGGTTTTTACCATAGAACTGAGCAAGTAAACATATTTGTTGTGTACCTACGATGTGCCTAACTCTTGGGCTAATGTATTTTCCTGTCTCCTGTAGTAAATTGTACAAAGAAAGTGCTTAGGAAATATTTATGTAATATATGAATGAATACAAAAAATCTTAAAAGATTCTTTCACTTTCATGTCTAATAGAATTAAAGCTTTGATAAATTTTTGCTAAATAGCCTTAACCTTTTGTGTTAATTTGTGAATAATTTTCTTTTAACACCTACTGAAGCGACTTTATACATCCGATTCTCAAAATGTTGATATTGCCTGAGAAATGAAATTTTATCAAGGATTGTTTTATCAGTCCTCTGAAGGTATATCTTATACCAGTTCATCACAATTTGCTCTCTCAATCTTTGGTTACAGATTGATCTATCTTTTGCTAGATACTAGGTCATATTTCTCTTGGTCCTTATGAGGTTGATAAGATACTTCAAATAAAAAGTACCAATAATATTTTAACTAAGCATTTTTTAAATCTTTTTGTGATGTTCCTACAAGAATAATGGACGTTATCTATAAATAATAATATGGTGATTTTGTTCTATTATAGGAAAGGGTAAGATGAAAACTCCTTTTGAAATCTTTTACTCTATATACTATGCTGACTTTATTTGTGGTCATAAGTAACAATTAATATGATCTTGGACAAACGAGTGCTGAATTTTACTTGAATGCAATCAAATGAATCTTTTAAATTAATATAGTTTATTTTTTCTGAGTGAATGCAATCTATTATATCAAAAGCATTGTTTTTAAACAGTTTTCATAATGTTTTATTATATTATACTAAAACTGCTTTTTAAACTGCCATGAGACAAAGGTTTTCTAAATCTAGAAGTTAAGCATACTGTTTTTACTTTTATATGTTATCTTTTGTTTTTGCCTTTTTAATATTGCAGTGGTTTACCATTTGTTGGGAAAGTAACTTGCACCAACTAAAGTGCCTGGGAAGTGTTTAGCTGGCATGTTAGAAAGTATAATTTTTTTTTTTCAATTTAAATAGATTATTGAGATTGGACTTTGTGAAGTTTTTGAATTGATCAAGGAGACGCGGTTTTCTCATCCATCCCTGTGCCTCAGGAGTCTCCAAGCCCTCCTTAATGTGCTTCAGGGTCAGCAGCCAGAAGGTCTCCAGTCAGAGCCACCTGAGGTCCTCGGTAAGAGCCCAAACTCACTGAATGGAGCATTTAAAACTAAATGACTTCTCTTATGAGCCAGATTCAACAGCAAATCGTGTATTGTGTAATCATGGTAATGAAACAGCAGGGATATAAGTTTTTTTTACATCCCTGTAAATTTGTAAGGTATTTTACAAACCATGTTCCACTGGATTTAGGATTCAAGAGTGTAGAGTTCAAGCATAGACATTTCTTGATTATTGTGATAATGGAGAGAAAAAAAAACAAATCTTTGGAACTCAGAGGTAATCTTCAAGTCTTATAATCACTATTAAATTGACCTTATTAAAACTTTGGCCAAAATAGTTAGCATTCACTTTCTCTGACTTTACATGTTACTCTGGGTACTTGGTTAAAAAATAAGTTAGTAAAAAGGGAGCAAATCCCAAACAACACAATTAGTTTCTGAACAAAGAGAACAATTCTTTTGCATTCATCATAAATAAAAATTCGTTTGTTAGGGCTTCTGAATTAGCAACAATTTCCATTGAAAATTTTTTTGCTTTTCTTCAAGGATTTTTAAATTTTATCAGTGCCTGCATTTCATGCCGGTGACTTAAGCTGAACACATAATCCTGTGAACCAGATAGGCGCTCTTATTCAAAAGGTATTAAGGAACTAAAATATAGATGGAAGCCTATGTTTTAAATTGGCTAATTGCTTTTCTGTTTTGTTTTTTTTTTAATTGCTTTTCTTTGATGCTGAACATGGGCCTTCAAAGAGTTTGTAGATTCCTAAATCTTTGGGGTAGGGAAGCAGACTTGGCCCAATGGATAGGGTGTCCGCCTATCACATGGGTGGTCTGCAGTTCAAACCCTGGGCCTCCTTGACCCGTGTGGAGCTGGCCCATGTGCAGTGCTGATGCGTGCAAGGAGTGCCGTGCCACGCAGGGGTGTCCCCCATGTAGGAGAGCCTCACGTGCAAGGAGTGCGCCCTGTAAGGAGAGCCGCCCAGTGCGAAAGAAAGCACAGCCTGCCCACAAATGGCATCACACACATGAAGAGCTGACACAACAAGATGACGCAACAAAAGAAACACAGATTCCCTGTGCCTCTGATAAGGATAGAAGCGGTCACAGAAGAACACACAGCGAATGGACACAGAGAGCAGACAACTTGTGGGGGGGAGGGGAGAGCAGGGAGAGAGAAATAAATAAAAAATAAGTCTTTAAAAAAAAAATCTTTGGGGTACAATTTCAGAGTACTAGAGTTAGGCTCTGTCATATTAGCATATATCAGAGTCATCTGGAGCTAACCTATGGAGTTTCTGATTAAGTATATATGGGGTGGGACTGAAAAATCTGCATTTCTAGTAAGTTCCCAGATGAGTCCTGGGGACCATGTTGCTGGTCTAAATTAGCTTTTGGTCCTTTTTCTTTACTTGGCTATTTGGGTTTACCAGACTACATGTGAGAACCTACAAACCTAATTACATGAACCTAGTTACATGTTACATTTTCCCTTTTTTTGGGCCACATACAGTACTTTAGTTTCTGTATTTGATTTTTTTGTAGTATTAATGTGGGGCGTGGTGGTGGGAGGCAAGGATAGGGTATACTAGTTATCCTGACCATTAAAACAAGCTGAAGATTTTTTAAAACAACCCAGTCTCCCTTAAACATTATTAAATGCTTCTTTGTAATGAAGGTACTGCGTGTTAAGAAGTAAGCACCTTGTTATTTTGGTGGCATCAGGGATCAATCTTGTTAACATTCTGATATGCTCTTGGCTTGACATTTTACTGAAGATTTACTTTATTTTATTCAAGTATTTTACTGGTAATTTTTAGCTCTGATTTGTCAGTTATCAATTAATTTGAATATTTAATAAAACCACTAAAACCTGTATATATTTATTTTGAACAACATGCTCATCATTTTCTTTCCTCCTAGGTCTTCTATAATTCTTTTGTCTCCTTTCAGTTATTGTACATATTCCTTTATATCCAGTCTATACATAAATGTTCCTTTTCTTTTATTCTGTTCAAAATAGATCTTATTCTTTATGTGGCTTGTTGAAATTATAATGTGTGTTTAGCTTAATCATCTTAAATCTATCAAACCTTTCACATTTTGTACTCATTTTTATTATTAGTATCAAATCTTACTGCAAGAAAACCTAATTTTTCCACGTATTATACTCCTTAGTTCTTTGGTCATACTTTCTCTTTCTCTCTCCTATCCTTTCAACTCTTACCCTTGATCTCTTTACTATTTTGACTTAATTTTCTGTATAAGAGATTTATTATCACTTAATTTATTTTAATTTTCTTTAATTAACTCAAAGATGTAAGTAGTCATTTGGTTCTTTAAAACCTTTTTTTCCTCTGAAGCTTGTCTTTGCCTTTTTCCTTTGGTATAGTATTTGATCACAGTCACGTGAGTTAACCCTTTTTTTTCCATTTAGGTATTTTCATGTCATTCAGTTTCGAGTAACTCTTACTATTAGAATACATTGTTGATTAGTTACAAAAGTTTCAACTCTTTACAAATGGATTTGATTTACTGTTCATCTACTTAAATGGTCATCCCTCATTTCTTTTTGTACAGCTAAAGGTTAGAATATTTGTCCTCAAGTATTTCTTTAAATGTCAGCTCAGTTTACATTTGTAAAATAGTATGCTAGGATTTGGTTTACCAGGTCATTCATTTATTTAGTGCAAATTTTTGAGCACCTGCTATGTTCTGTGCTGAAAGTAGATGATAGAGTAATGACCAGTACAGGCACTGTTGCTGTCCTTATGGAATAGTTGGACACATGTAATTATAAATGTGGTAAATAGTATGGGGGAAATTAGAGGGTGTTCTGAAAGTCTGTAACAGATTTCACTGAACATGTGACATTTGAGACTTGAAGGGTGAATCAGCATTAATAGAGTTATACATGTTTTGGACTAAAAAGACAGCATGTATTAAGGTACTAAGATAGAAAGGAGAGTGTCTAGTAAGACTAAGGCCTTGTTACATAAATGTTTTAACTGTTGCGGGGAAGGGTAACTAGAAAGGAATTAAGGCAAAGTAACTGTTTTAGCTACCTTAAATAGTTTATTGTAACAAGGCAAGGTATACATTAATAAATATACACATATAATGTTCTTTTTATTGAATGGATATAATTGAGTTATATTTTATCTACAGAGTCTCTCTTCCAGCTCCTTTTGGAAATTACTGTTCGAAGTACTGGAATGAATGACAGCACAGGGCAGTCCCTGACAGCACTTTCCTGTGCTTGCCTCTTTAGTCTTGTGGCTTCTTGGGGGGAAACAGGAAGGACCCTTCAGGCCATCTCTGCTATCCTCACCAACAATGGCAGCCATGCTTGCCAAACTATTCAGGTATTTGATATTTACCGCTGCTTAAACATAAGTTGTCAAGTTGCAATTTCATCTCAATTTTGAATTCTCAGTATGAATTCCCTGCCTTTCCTCACTCAGTATAGTAATACCTACTGTATCTCTTCATCACCCAAACCCCAGCAAAAATCCCATATTAAGCTCATTATTTTAACATAATTTATCTTCTTCACAATTTAGTTCCTTTCTAAATACCAACTTCCTTTCACAAAACTCTCGAACTGACTCTAGGTGCAAGGGTAAAAGTCTTCCCTAAGAATCATAACTCTAATATCTCAAATTGTTTTGGGATTCAAATTCATATTAGCTGTCTGCTCCAAAAAGCTTATGCCTAGGATTGAATTTAAAGTATGTTAGGGATGGTAGTACTGCAGGCTGCTTTATTGAAAGGAACTAAAATCCTTTCTAGGGGAATGAATTCAAGGCTCACAGATTAAGCACCACTGCATCTAAGCCCTCAAACAAACAAAAGCCACCGTCCTTGGGAGTTATTAGGAACAAATTCAACAAGAATCAATCCTGCCAAGTGCTTAGTCATACAAATTATTAGAATATGACATATATTTAATATTTTAAAGTAATAAGTTATCCAAAGTATGTTTAAGGAATAACAATAAAAAAAGTAATTAGATTAGAAAAAGAACCAAATTGAACTCCTAGAAATGAAAAAAAAAATTTATAATTAGAAACTTAGAGAATGGGTTAATCAATGGATAATATAGTCAAAGATAAAAAGAGCAAACTGAAAGATAAAGAAGAATAAATTATCCAGAATATAGCACAGAAAGAGAGAGAGAAAATATGAAAAATAAAAACAAAACATGGATGATTGAGTGTGAAAGTCTAATTACTATAATTACAGTTCCAAAAGAAGACATTATATTTTTGGAGAAAAAGTATTTGAAATAATGGCTAAGATTTTTCAGAATTGGTGGATGACATAGAATCCTCAGATTAAGGAAATCCTGTTTTTTGGAATAGATTAATCTAAGTCCTGCCACATGTTGGGGTGAGAAAATCAGAAGGAAAGAGAAAAGAATATATCAGAAACTGCATATTATAGCCCTGGGTTTTACTTCAAACTTTGCTATCCTCTTAGGAAGTATGAGAGAAATAGAAAGAGCCATGTTGAAGACACATCTTAATTTCTGCTCCTCCCCCGTTTCCACCAAAATTATAGTAAAGGATTTTTTTTTTTTAGTGTAAACTTTTAAGAATGGAAGACATTTTTGGAAGCTAGGAATTGGAGAAATTTTAAAGTTTAGTTCCTGTAGAGACTAATCCCATAGAAAGCAAGGTAAAAGCTCAAGACTCCAGATAGGATTAGGAATAAAAAGCACCATGATACTTGAGGAGGCAGTGGTGAGGAAAAGAGCTAAGAATTGATTCAAACCTTTATAAGGAATGGTGGAGAACCACAGGATCCTTCCTCTCCCTTTTCTAACCAGGCAGCTCTTCTTTCATCCCCCTAAGAGATAAGAGGTGTACTGTCTAAAGAAATTGAGTTAGCAAGGCCAGGAACACCAGCAGAGTTGAGAGTGGAGTTGAGGAGCCATGCTGAAAATAGAGATTAAATGAAAGTCTCCGTAGTGATGTTGCAATTTCTTATTTCCCCACTAAGTTTCCAGAACACTGGCAGTGAGGCTTATGACCTCTTGGAAGAGTACTGGCAGATTCCTCTTTGGAGACAAGACCCTAAATTGCAGACATTTGGATGTCCTCCAATGAAATGGTCAAACTTGATGTTATCATTTTGTGGGAAGCTCATATCTGGCAAGTGTATCCACTCACACAGAGCTTTTATCAGATTTTCAGTACCTTACTCTCACCAATAAGTAGACAGCCGAGTTTCACTAGACTAACATGAAAGTCAAAGATCAGTTATCAATGATGATCATGATGATGATAATACTATAAAAGAAACTTTGGGTAAAAAGAGTAAAGAAGAAACTCTAAGAAAGCTACAATTAACATCTTGAGAGGGATAAAAGAAGAAAATTGTCTACATTAAACAACAGAATTCTATTTACAAAAAACCAGAGAACAGGAAAGAGTTTTTGGAAGTTGTAAAAATATGATAACAGCAATTTTTAAAAAATTCAGTCCAAGGGTTAGAAGATCAGGTTGAAGGCATTCCCAGGAAATGGAAAAAAAGAAAATAGAAAAAAGAGAAAAGGACAGAGATAGAAAGTAGGCGATCCAAGATAAATTAGAACTATCCAGGAAATCAATATTTGACTAGTAAGAACTCCAGTAGAGAGGAGGAAATTACTTAAGGAATCTTATTAGGAGAATTCCTGGACCCCAAAGATAAAGATATTGACAGGACACACACTGAATACCCAACACAATAAATGAAAAAAGACTCACACCAAAGAATAACATTGCAAAATCAGAACACTGATCATAAGCAGAAGATAAAGCTTCCAGAGGACAAAGACAGGTAACATACAAAAGATGAAACAGAGTGGTATTGGACTTCTCCAAAGCAGCACTGGTAAATGGAAAATAATAGCCAACGCCTTCAATGTTTTGAGGGAGCATGATGGCATGATGTTCACTATTCCTAACCCAACCATCAGTCATGTATTAGGGTAAATAGGCAAGGTCTGGAATAATTTTACCTTCTATTCATGTCCCTCGGGAAGTCAGGGGACTTTATGAGGGGTTTTGCAAAGGAGAAAAAATGGTCTGTTTGACTTTATTGAGAGAAGTTTAAGGAATAGTTAGGCATATATATATAGAGAAAAGAAAACAGATATATTGAAAATGCAAAAATAGTGCAATTATTGACTTAGGAAAAAAGGACAGTTATACAAAGAGGGAAATGTAATTTGTTATACTGTACTAACTCAGCTCTGAACTATGTTTACGTAGTCATAATAAAATTAACTCTGAATACTGGTTTAACCAGAAATTGTAGTTAAATTTTGAGGATTTTAGAGGGATGAGGGACATCATCTTTCATAATGGGCACTAATAGATAAAATATCTGAAAATGAAAAAAAATTGAAATGGAAATTTGACCTACTTTATTAGCAATGTAGATGTATATTCTAGATAAAAGAGCTGTAAGTCTAATGTGGTTATTTCTGGGAGAGAATTTGAAATAGTATTTGACTATATGTAAGTGTATTATTTTATAAAAATAAAAGTTGAATATTTTGGCTGTCAGTGGCCTGAGAACTCAGAGGAGAGGAGAACGTATGTGTGAAGAGTGGATCTGTTATCCCTTTGTAAGCTTTACCCTCTAGAACAACACTGTCCAACAGAAAATGTAAAGTAAGCAATAATGTAATTGAAAATTTTCTATTAGCCACATTAAAAATGTAAAAAGAAACAGTTGGAATTAATTTTATTATGTTTTACTCAACTCAGTATATCCAAAATATTATTTCAACATACAATCAATTACAGAATTATTAATAAGATTTTATATTCCTTTTTTGTATTATGTCTTCAAAATCCAACATGTATTTTGCATTTTAAGCACATTTTAAGTAACAGCTGCATTTTAACTGCTGAGTAGTCACATGTGGCTAATGGCTACCACAGTGGACAGGGTAACTGTAGAACTATGGCTGAATATAGTGACCCCCTGATTGGTAGGCAGTCCTTCTTGGGTGGTGAAAGGGATTGGGGAGTTTCGCCTGGAGTCAGAATGTTGGACCAGTGCCGTTGACTATTGAGGGTTTCCTTTATAATGCCAGATATTTAGCAGGTCAGTCCTTATTATTGGTTAAATGAATGTTGAGGAAATACACAATTAAGTTCTTATATCATAGGAAATTTTTAATATTAACAGCGAGTAGGCATAAGAAGCAAAGTGGAAGAGAAACACTAGACATTTTGCTTCATCTTGCAAAAACACTATTTACCTATGTTGAAATTGCTTAATTTTATGCTTCATTATCATGAAGAATACTAATGATAATGCATAGCATTCAACAGATGCCATTATAACTAGTGTGCACTCTCTAACACCAAATAATTTTATTTATATCCATTCTTAGTGTTTCATTTACTAATCTGTGTTGATCAAAACTTAAAAAATCCTAAGCAGTGCTGATTGGTTACTGGGTGCTTTGGAGAGATATATATTCATATTTCATTGTTTTTTTGGTCAAAAATACAAGTTAATATTCTTTGGATCTGACATTTTTATCTTGGCCTGCTTGAGACTTGCTTCTTATAATGAGCTTTTAGTTTTTTTTGTTTGTTTTTGGTATATCAAATGTCATTCTGAACAATTTTTTTCCTTATAAATGATAATGTAACACTGAAGTGTCTTTGGTATTTGGGTCCTTTTTAAATGCTGTTTTACTTCTTTCTTCTCTTTTGAATAGGTGCCAACAATATTAAATTCGCTCCAGAGAAGCGTACAGGCAGTTTTGGTGGGAAAAATTCAAATTCAGGACTGGTTTAGCAATGGCATTAAGAAAGCAGCTTTAATGCACAAGTGGCCATTAAAAGAAATATCTGTGGATGAAGATGACCAATGTCTACTTCAGAATGATGGATTTTTTCTTTATCTCTTATGCAAGGATGGATTATACAAAATAGGCTCTGGATACAGTGGAACAGTTAGGGTAATGTGATTCCTTATAGTTTTTAATCATAGCAGAACATATATATTTACTGAATTGTGGTGTTTGTTTCTAGCTTCATATTTAGAGTACTATCTAATTTTCATGTAATAATTCTTTGAAAGTTGTAATTGAAATGTGCACAATAAATTTCAGTCATTATTATTAATTATAGAACTGTTGAGAGAGTAACTTTTGTTATTTTCCAGGGCCATATATACAATTCTACATCCCGCATCAGAAACAGAAAAGAAAAAAAGTCTTGGTTAGGGTATGCTCAGGTAGGAGAATATCTATAAAATAAACCATAATTTTTTTTCTTAAATTTTAGAAACATGTGCTTCATACTTGCTTATTCAATGTATATTATTACTTCTACTTAAACAGAAATGGTATGTTTTTAATAGTATGACACAGCAACAATAAAACATAGTATAAATAACATTGGCTTAGAATTCTTAAGGCACTTTTTTGGCTCTGCTGCTTGCTATCTGTAAGTTTGAACAACTCATCTTATTGGGTTCTCTGTTATTTAGCTGTAATACTTCTTTTCGTTCACTTGAGCCTCTTGATAAGAATCAAAGACCATTATTGTTAACAAATCCATACTGGGGAATGTATATGTGACGTGAGGTCAAATTGGCGTGTCTTTCCACACACACCTACATTCTAAGTCTAGATGAGTACATTCCAGGGATCACAGATTGGCATGCCAACTAGATGCTAAGCCAGCTGTGTGGAGAATCATGCAGAATATCACCAAAGAGAGAAAAGGAGTTAGGCCCATATTGGTTTCTTAATACCATGATTTCATCCACTAAATAATGGGTCCAGTTGGGTGTCAGATTCTTAAACTGTCAGCAATCGGATACATCATTCCTTCTCCATGGTGAGAAACAAATGAAATGTGGAAAAGAGAGGTCAGAAATATTGTTTCCTCAGAGGCAAAGTCCAGTTTCCTTTGTGGAAGGAAGTAGATTAAGGATTTCTCTAATACCTGCTTTGTTCACTTCTCAGTCTTGTTGTCAACATCAAATGATAAAAGATATTTGAAAGGATTTTGAACACCAGAAAAATTATTACTTGTTACATGAAAAATAATCCTGCTATTTCTGCTACTGGGGAGATTTTAAGTATCAAATTGCTCAGTAATTATCTCTTAAAACCTAACCTGATTTGAAATGGCTTATCAAATATTTATTTTCCACTTTACTATAGTTTATCTAAGAAATAATGTCATGAAAAATACATTTTTACAAAATACTTTCAACAGCACATCACTCCATCTAAAACCATTACTCTGTTCATTTTAAAATCTAACTATTTCAGTTATTTTCCTTAAAATATCTGTTAAATAGTGATCATTTCTGTTATTTATTTGGCAAGTGATATAGTCATTTTGAACAAGATGTTTTTCCTGTCCTTTATAGTGTTCTTTATGTATCTAAGAATATGATGCATAGACTAAACTGCCGATAATGTTTATTGCCTACTCAAACTGTAGCCATGTTATTTTTAATCTTTAATATCTTTTAGACTTTGATATTGGTGTATTATCATAATTCAAAAGACTATAACATGGACATGTATGGCTACTTTTTCTGATAAATGGGGAATAAAAAATATTTTATGCATAATACAGGAAAATTTTTTGTTGTTATCAGGGTTATTTATTGTATAGAGATGTGAATAATCACAGCATGACAGCCATAAGAATAAGCCCTGAAACACTGGAACAAGATGGTACTGTTATGTTACCAGGTATGTTACTCCACTAGTTATTTTTTGTCACAAGTGATTTTAAGAGATGTGCATGTTAGGCTATTCAAATATATAAAGAATGATTAGGGGAGCGGATGTGGCTCAAGCAGCTGAGCACCTATTTCCCAGTTTTGGTTTCTGGTGCCTCCTAAAAACAAAAAACAAAAAAACAATGCAACAAATAAATGAAAAAAGGGTAGCTAATGTGACTCAGTGTATGAGTTCCAGCTTCCCACATACAGGGTCTTGGGTTTAGTCCCTGGCCCTGGTACCTTAAAGAAAAAAAAAAAAGATGATTAGCAATAGTGCTTGGTGACAAAGGTTAAAAAAATCTTGACATTAAAAGTACTTTATGGTCTATTTAATAAAGTTAATGCATGTTAGGACAATAGACCAATAGACCACATATTGTGCAATGAATTTTAATAACTGTTTTCAAATTCTTGCCCATCTGCAGCCTGGTTCCCCCACTCCACCAAGACTGTTAAAAGAACTGTTGAATTAGAAGGGTGATGTTACTTTATGCTTTTAATAAAAGGGCAACGCTAGCTCTCAAATGACCTGGTACAAAGATTCTTCTGTATGTTTTTACTTTAACAACTAGGCAGTTTGAGATTTCCTCTTTATTTTTAGGGAGTTTCAGAGACAGATTTAGGAGTCTGTCAGGAGATTTTTCAAAATTCCATGTTTTATACTTTCAAAATAATGGTTTGATGAGGCATCTTAGACATTCTTAATTTTGAGGTTTTCATATATATTCATCATTCAAATCACTGTACCATCCAAATTGTTAGGCAATTGGATGGCAAATTCCAAAGTTTTTGGAACACTGGGCAAACTCAGAAAATTTTAAATTTTCCAATTTGCTTTTTTACCTTTAATACTTTCTAGGGTGGTTTGTTTATATTAAAATCTTGAATGCTTAACGTGTCTATCAGTAATTTCATGGTAAGTAGCATTACTTCTAGGCACTTAACCAACTAAAAACAATGGAGAATCATTGCTCTGAAGAACACAGTGACCAGGCTGCTTGTTAAACAATTTTCTTGTAACTCCAGCAGACAGTCATTTGAATGGTGTTATATATGTATATATCAAAATTAGTTTACACGACACCGTGTTAAGGTACATATATATATATATATATGTTTCTGGATAAGTCTATGGGAATTTTTTCCATCACAAGTCCAAGACTAAGTCTCTGGTCCTAATGATAATTGTTATTTTTAATAACAATGTGCAAACACATGTGTACATATAGTCAAAGTAGTTATATTTATTGCACAAAAATATGAGTAAAAATAAAACTGAAATTACTTATAATTCTCCTTATCATAAATTAAACACTTAGCATATTCTATTAATATATTAGTGAATATTCTTCCATTCTTTTTCTTATTTGTATGTACACATACTTATAAAATAAAAAGATCATACTTGACATACTGTTTTTTTAATTCACCCTTCTTACTTAACTATCACTTAATATTCTTAATATCTGAATATGGTTCCATGCTATTAACAAATCTTACATAACCTTTTTTTAAAAAATTCTGGTTACATATGTACAACCTAAAATTTCACTTTCAAAGATATAATTCAGTGGTGTTCATTACCCACAACATCATTTTAATGTTAAAAAATATATAATCTATTAATTGGTATATTGGAATGTAAGTTCCTTCTAATTTTTTGCTATATAAATTACATTCTAATTAGCGTCCCTATCATTCTGTTTTTGTGCAACTCATTTTAGGACAATCTCTTAGAAGAAAAATTCAAATTTCTCATAAACTGACAGATCCTTTGCTTTCTTCCACATGGATGACTACTGCTATAAAGTATTTATTTCTGTGTAGCCCTGATCATTAGTAGATATTGTAACTGAAAAGACAATTGAAATTTCCACCTAAGCTGTTGTGTCTATTCCACCATGATAAAATCCTTCTGTGTCATTTAACATTTGAAATGCAACTTTAAAAAATACTAGTTGGCTTTAAATTTTGTGTTTCATAACTATGTACTGTATTCATGGCTACAAATGAACCGTACTTTGGGGGAGATATTCCCATGTTGTGTGTCTTCCAAACTTGGAGATATTGCTTGATATTTTCTTGAAGATGCTGTCTTACAACATAAAAGAATAAAGAAAGAATAAAGGGAAAATCTTTTTGAAGTCACATGACAGGAAGATTCAGCATTCAAGCCTGAAGAAACCAGTCATCATTTTCACTCTTCTTTGACCTGGACTGCATTTTCTTCAATAGTACTTTTTCTTTTTTTTTCCTTCATCGTACTTTGTAGTACTCTGCTCTGTAGCTTTCCCATCAAGAAGGAGCAGAAGTAAATTGTCAGGTATAGATGGTAATGAATATCATGTTAAACAGTGACGTAAATCTGGTAATTCCTTGAGCTTCACATTCCAACTTGTCCTGAAGTCTTGTTTATAAAGATGATTATTTTCAACCTACTGTTGCTAAACTTAAAGCATACTTGTTTGTTGTTGTTGTTAATTGTCATTTTATTTGTTATTAATTTGTTATTAAATACAAATTGACCTTTGTATTTCATATTGTATCCCTGTTTCATTTATTCTCCATGTCTGGTGACAGGTTGCCTCAAATTAAGAGGCTTTTTGCTTCTCTTCTTGCACCACTTCACTCCTCACCCTTGCATTTATCTGAAATTATAATGAGTTTTTCTTCTTTGCTTTTTAGTTTAAAATCTTACTGCTTAGAGCTTGAGAAGCATCTTTCTTGCGCCTCTTTATTCTGTACAGTGGACTAGGAACTCTTTCTTTCGATTTCTCCTCTCTTTGATTACCAAGTCTCTTGGGCTACCAGTGGGCCTTGATTCCCAGTTTCTATTTCCAGTTTGTGATCACTGAATTCTCTATTTGGTAAGGGTCTGCCTGTGTTTGCATATTTATAATAAGGAAATATGCTAGTATGAAGCTCCTGGGCAAAGATATAGAACAATCCAGTTTATGGGGGGTGGGGGGAGGGTGTGGCACTCTATTACTACTTTAAAAAAAAAACAATTTTATGTTTGGTTGATTCAGGTGTAAATAGAAACGAGTTTTTGTTTTTTGTTTTTTTTTGTACCATGATTATGATTAATGGAGAGATTCATCCTAGTTCTCTGTAGTTGTTTTGGGAATTGTGTGTGCTTTTGTACCTGCTTGTTGAACATTTCTGTTTTTTCCGAAAAGACACAGTTTATGCTTAGATGTTAGATTTTGCTTGTAGTTTCATGTTATTTTGTAGTAATCACTAACATGTTTCATTGGTCCTTCTGTAATACACATATCCCTTGTTAAAAATTGAGCCTGTGTGTTATTTTGATCAAAGTCTGTAGTATGCTGTTCCACAGAGATATGTATAGTATTGACACAATATGAGATTGCAGTCAAGCTATATGATCACTTACAGGCAAAAAAGAAATACATAAACAGATATTTGTCTGTTCTGTGAAGTATGTACAATGAAAAAGTTCACAGAATATGCAAAATGCTTTAAATGCTGGAAATAAATGTTGAACTTCTAAATGGAAACTGTACAACCAGTTTTGAATTTCATCTATTTTATAAAAGCAAGGGATATTTGTAGTTGAACACCATAGACCTCAAATACAGAAGCTTTAGGTCTATCTGTATTTTTCTGTGACACTAATAACTGTAATGTATGTCTGAGGGTAGAGTATTGCCTACATTGCACGTGACTGTATTGAAATGGTTTTAACCAACATTCTCTTTGTTCATGGTGCATGTTTTCTACTAGACTAGTATCTAGTACTAATTCATTGTGAAATTAGGTAGGCTCACAGGTCATTGACTTTGGAAGAAATCATAAATGTAAGCATAAAATGTAATACATATTACTAGTTGAATTATTTGGTTCTGCTAATTTTTAATTCTTTATTAAAGAGCACAGTCTCCTTTTGATTTTGTTTATTCTTGTTGTGTGGATAACTCTTTCTGACTTCAACAGAGGAGTAATATCATTTTTGAGGTGTTTGTTTATATTGTAATATGATTACTTTTTCTTCCTTCTGCCCAGATTGCCACACTGAAGGTCAAAATATTTTATTCACTGATGGGGAATATATTAATCAGATAGCTGCTTCAAGAGATGTAAGTATTCTGAATCATGAGTGGCTGGTATGGAAGTTGAATCACTTTCTGTGGCTTACTTCATTCAGTAGGATATCTTCAAGGTTCATCCACGTTGACTCATGCATAAGAAGTTCATTCCATTTTATGGCTCAATAATATTCCATTGTATGTATATTCCACATTTTCTTTATCCATTCATTAGTTGATGGACTCCTGGGTTGTTCTATCTTTTGGCAATTGTGAATAATGCCAGTATGTTCACATACCTACCTGTTTCAGTACTTGCTTTCAGTTCTTTTGGGAAATGCCTAGAAGTGGATTTTCTGGTCATATGGTAATTCTATTCTTTAATTTTCTGAGGTACTGCCCAAAGTCTTTTACAGCAGCTGCACCATTTTACGTTCCCACCAACAGTGAATGAGTGTTTCTATTTCTCCATATCCTCTCCAATACTTTTAATTTTCCTTTTTTTTAATAGCAATCATTCTAGTGGTTATGAAGTGATATCTCATTGTGGTTTTGATTTGCATTTCCCTAGTAGCTAATGATGTTGAGCCTCTTTTCATATGCTTTTTAGCCATTTGTAAATCTTTGGGAAAATGACTAAAGTTTTTTGACCATTTTGAAATTGGATTATTTGATTTTTTGTTTTTGAGTTGAAGGATTTCTTTTTATATTCTGGATTTTAAACCCTTATTGGTTATGTGGTTTCCATATATTTACTCCCATTGCGTAGGTTCCCTTTTTTCTTTCATGATGAAGTCCTATGAGATGCAAAAGTTTTAAATTTTGATGAGGTCCCGTTAATCTGTTTTGCTTTTGTTGCTTGTGCTTTGGGAAAATATTTGTTTTTTATTAGACAGAATATAAAGTCTAAAGAGGCCAGCTCATGCAGTATAACATGTGGCTATTTTATTTCTTTTAGGATGGCTTTGTTGTCAGAATATTTGCCACAAGCACTGAACCTGTGCTTCAACAAGAATTACAACTTAAACTGGCCAGAAAATGCTTACATGCCTGTGGTATCTCACTATTTGATCTGGAAAAGGACTTGCATATTATAAGTAAGATGGCAAAATAAGTCTCCCACATTTTAATTTTCAGATTCCTTTTTGTTTTAAAAAATCTAACTTTATGTTTCATCAGTGCAGCTTATATTTTAGCAGCTCTTTTAAGTTACTAGGAAATATTCTTTAAATAGAGTATGATATTTGAAAACTGTTATAAGGAAATATCTAATTCACCATTTCATTTTGAATAAAGCAAAAGAAAATAAACTTACATTTAGTAAGGATTATGATGGATAACATTGTGGGCATCAATTTACGTGGCCCATCTTTTTTCAGTTAAAATTTTGTGAACTTTTATTGTAAATCCTGCTAAATATACATATTTCTTTAATTTTGATTCAAACAGATTTTCATGATATCCATAGAGTAATCCTATAAGATTTAAAAAATTGTAATTTCCCTAAACACTGATCTTTTATTTGAATACAGATTCATACAACCACAGCCTATTTCTTGGGCTTTGTATGTTTACTCTTGCAGTATCATAGTAGCAATTGGAATAACTAGTTCCAAGAAGGGTATCAATTTTGATTTGCCATGTTCTTCTAGATTTGATAGTGCCATTCTTCAGTTTGTGGGATTCTTTGTAAGACCCACCTTTTTAAACTGCTATTTCATTGAATTAAACTTGGTACAAGTGCTTTACTTTGCATATTTTGCATAATTATGTAATGTTTTTGTAATTCCCTTATAGAAAAATGAATTGATATTAAAGTTTTAAAATTTAAAAGCCCATAAATTCATCAGTAATTTGTATAATTGGAAAAAATCATAAATTTATGCCAGATATAAAATTGTAATTGTTCATGATTTTGCAGTTTTAAAATGTGTATAAGGATCTATCTGTATATGCACACATAAATATTCAAATTGATAGAATAGGTATGTGAAATGTTCTTCTGAATACAAAAAAAAAAACATGTGACAGAAAATCTTAAATACCTTGGTTCAGATATCTGCATGGCATTTTTCAAGCGCAGATGACTGTGTCTGCACCAACCTCAGCAAACTTTATATTTTGTTCATTTGTAAATTGGGTAGTATAGTTGTGAGGATTAAATGAGATAAGATGTATGAGCTCTATAATGACTACTCCCTAATAGATGCTCAGTAAAAATTTATTCATCCAAGCAGTATTGCTGGCATTGGATTTTAGAAATTTGTTTATTTAAATTTAAAATTTAATTTGTTACTAGTTTGGGATAAATAATGAAATTTATGTGAACATCTTTCCTTGGGGTAGTGTAATTATTGTTGCTGAGTTATTCAGGCATTTGGATATTTTTTGTCATTCTTGTTTTTGAGGGATATTTATTGGGTTGACATTTTAATCACTTAAAATAATGCATTTGTAATTAGAATTATTCATATTGAAATGGAATAGCATTTATTAGTCTTGTAATATCAGGTACAGGATTTGATGAGGAATCAGCCATTCTTGGTGCAGGACGAGAGTTTGCACTAATGAAAACAGCAAATGGAAAGGTAAATTACTCTTTTTGGATTAAAAATTAACATTTTCTGCTTTAGTTGGTACAATCTGCTGATTGCTTTTCATAGTTTACCTGTTCAAACTTAAATCATCTTTAAAAATTTTGCTTTTCTTTTTAAATGTAAAATTTTATTCATGTTGAAAATAGTATTACCAAAAAAAGTGACATTTAAGACTTTATAAAAACGTATAAAATGTTAAATTTTTACAAATATTTAATTTTAATTATGGAATCCTTTGTGTAATTTTTTGAGTTGGAGTAAACTCACATTTTGTGTTTATTTTCATAAGTATATATGTCCTTTGCAAAGTTCTGTACCTCTGAAAGTGCAGAAATGTACAGACTACAAGTTGAGAGAGTAGGAGCATGTTAAGTTGTAGGTGGTGGAGGTCATTCTATAGAAATGTAAGCACTTTTCTTTCTAATGTATGTAAGGATAAAGTAAGGTAATTTAAAATTTTTTGAAATTTAAAATTATTGTGTAAATATAGGATATTTGAATTTTGGACTTTTTACAACTGCGAAAAGGAAATTGAAAATTTTATGAATTTCCTGCCATTGTTAGTTTGGGGTGTATTTATGTAAATAAATGTAAATATGAAAAAAAATTACAAGTATCCTGAGTAGATATGAAAAACTTTTATGTATTGTGTCACCTTGGCAAAATTTGCATATTTTTCTCCTTAGCTATAGAGTTGAGAGGTATAAAAAAATAGTTGGTTTATTTTCTTTTTCAATAAAATATGGAAGTTGTTTTTCTCTTAGGTGAAATTTGGTTATTCGCTCAAAAAATTACTATAACATCCCCTCCTCCCCTTTTTTTAATATATAAGATATATTACACTGGCAAATACCAGAGTCTTGGAATCAAACAAGGTGGTCCATCAGCAGGAAAATGGGTTGAACTACCAATTACGAAATCGCCAAAGATTGTACACTTCTCCGTTGGACATGATGGCTCTCACGCCCTTTTAGTTGCAGAGGATGGAAGCATATTCTTTACAGGATCTGCTAGTAAAGGAGAAGATGGAGAATCAAGTAAGTTGGCTATCCAGCTGGGCATTCAGTGACAATAAAAATACTGTGAAATTTCCTTAATATAAGGTATATCAATTTAAATAACATTAGCCCCACCAAGTATAATAGAGAATTTTACATTGGGACATATTTAGTTAATAGTAATACTGTACTGTTCACTAAAGAACTGTGATAGCTGAATTCACTCCAGAATATTTGTGAATTTTTATATGCTTTGTGGATATATGGCTATTCATCTGAGAATATATGCTTATCCTATATCACCATAGGTGTTATTTTAAAAACATATTTACTCAATCCGAAATTTTTTTTTCAGGAAGCTCAAAAGTTTGGTAGGAATATATATTTCAGAATGAAGATAAACCTTATGAAATCTTATGTAATAGCATTAGTTTTAGATCACTGTTCTTGGTATTGTTTCTTTATGATGAAACCATTGTTCAGTGTCTTAGTTTACCAGGGCAGCTATGATAAATACCACACAATTGGTTGGTTCAAACAACAGAAATTTATTGTCTCACAGTTTTGAAGGCTAGAAGTCCAAAATCAAGGTGTTGGCAAGGCCATGCTTTCTCCAACGTCTGTAGTATTCTGGTGATGTTGTTCTCTCTCTCTCTCCTCTCACTTTTGGCTTCTTATGTCTTACTGCATCTAAATTTCCTTTGCTTATAATGATTCCAGTCCTATGGTTTAAAGCCATCTCTGATTTAATTTGACCCTATTTAAATAGACTCTTCAAAAATCCTATTTACAGCTGAGTCTACCCCTGGCACATCTTAACATATTCAAAGATACTACTTATAGATAGGTGCACACCCAGAGATAAGTGGATTAAGACTTGAACATGTCTTTTGTGGGGTACATAATTCAGTCCCTAGTACTCACTGTTAAAAAACATAAACACTTTTGTTAATCTCCTTTTACTCTATATATTTCAGCTCAGATTCTTCCTCAAAGTGTCATTTTTCTCTTTTGAACTTCTCATATTCTGAATGCATTGTGGCACAGGGCAGTTACATCTTAATGGGAATTAGGTTTTGAAGTTGGCACAAAAAACCTTGTGTAAGTAAAAGTTACCCTGGAAAAATCTCTTAAAATAACCACAAAGTGTATAGCCGTCTCTTGGAAACTTCAACACATCTAATTTTTTCCCTCTAGAATTTGGAGCACATTGTTTTCTTTGGTGGAGAACCAAATAAACCAAATAAAGTAGTTACTATATATATGTATGTATGTATGTATGTATGTATGTGTGTGTGTATGTGTGTATGGATGATTTTGTATGAAAAATATATGTTGGTATCTTTAAAATGCCAGAATTGTACCCAGCACAGCAATATGTTTTTATTCTGAAAGACATGTAGGAACTCCACTGACTGAAGGAATATCAGATTGTTTTCTCCAATCTTTAGCTTATTCCTGGAATTTAGTTTTAGAAAGCAGAGGCTGCTTGACTCACCCACATTTAAATGTATTTTCTCTCCCAACGTATGTATCTTTTCCTTCCTTTCAGTCTCTCATTAATCTGGTATAGATAATTAGTAAATATGAATTGAATGAATGATAAACTGGTCTTGCCACCCAGGATCTAGCATTAAGAATACACATGGGGTAGAGTTTAAAGGAAAAGGGAATTTTTATGTATATGATGGTGGGATGGTGTTGATAATATAAATAGCTAATCCAGAGATTGGGCCCCTCAGAAATCTGGTAGAAATTTGGTATTTCCCATTCAGAATTTCAGTGCACAACAAAGAATATATGACAATGATAGCCTAAATTCTAATTGACCAGATGAAGTTTGCAGGTGGACTCATTATAATTGACATGATGGGAGGCCCAGAACTTTGTGAAAATAAAGTAAAGCAAGTGTATTATAGTTGTTTTTTTTCCCCATGGACTTTGTATCCAAATTGTTATTATTATTTATACATAGATATCTTAATTTAATTTTTGTTGTTTTTTTTTTTAAGCTAAGAGCAGGCGGCAATCAAAACCCTATAAACCTAAAAAGATAATTAAGATGGAAGGAAAGATTGTGGTGTATACAGCCTGCAATAATGGAAGTAGTTCTGTTATTTCTAAAGATGGAGAGCTATACATGTTTGGAAAAGATGCCATTTACTCTGACAGTTCAAGTAAGTTAAAAAAAATTAAACATTATTTCACTTTATAAAAAGAAGGACCAATATTAGTCCAATATTAGTCATTATGTATTGCAAAGATAGGTCTAACAAATTAAGATTTGTTGTATGCTTTCCTTTTTTTTTTCTTTCTTTCATATCTTAATACTCTTAAGGAACACTGTCACTAGTTTCATGGAGAGCTAATCATAGAGCTTGGCTGTTGAAGCTTCAACTTAGCTGCTACTTTCTCTGGAGTGCTTTTCTTAGACTTGATTAGATGCTAATGGAACATGTCCCTGGTGTGATTTGTAATTGTTGGATTATTTCTCTCTCCCTTTAAACTGTTAGGTTGTCAGGTGGAAACTCTCTGTCTTAGAACTTTTATATCTCCAGTACCTTCTTGCACTTTATAGGTTCTTAAGAACTATTTGTTTGTTAAGTGATTGCTTGACTGATAAACCAAAAGTTTAAGTAGTAGAAATGAGGGACAGAACTAGCCAAATAAATTATTTTATATTTATAAATTCTAATCTCAAAAAAAAATCATATTATATTGCTAGATTTTTCTTTCATTACTTAGAAGAAAGTATAATTGAATGAGGCAACCCATTTGGAAGGATTTTATATGAGATAAATATGTATAAGCTCATAATATTTATGAATTTCTTTATAAAAAGGAAATCAGAATTGATAAAGTTCATGATTAGAAGTTTAAGTGGTTGTCTCATGCTCAGGGAAAAGATGTACATAGAACATTTATAGCAATTACTAAGTTGAACTCTGCCCAGGTGATAAGTGAGTTCATTCAGTGTGGCAATATTTAGATTCCCAGTTGACTTGAACTGAGTAAATATGTTGGAGTAGAGAATTTAGCAATAATGCTCTTTATAACTTTTGGTTGCTAACTTCTTCTTGGCTAAGGATAATAGAAATGTATGCATTTATTCAACAGTTATTCATTGAGCCCTGACAATTTGTAAAGGATGGAAAATTAGATAGACATGATCCCTGCCTTTTTGAGACATTTAGGCAATACAAAACCTAAATATTAGAGAGGTATGGTTTATTGGTACTGGACATAGACTCAGAACCTGACACCACACTTTTTGATTGGTTAACAATTAATGTAACCTTTC
The DNA here is from genome assembly GCF_030445035.2 of Dasypus novemcinctus. NCBI lineage: Eukaryota > Metazoa > Chordata > Mammalia > Cingulata > Dasypodidae > Dasypus > Dasypus novemcinctus. The sequence goes on from NC_080687.1 coordinate 60,436,776, forward strand.
GGAGATTTATTTTTTATTTTTTCCCTCATATGCAAAAGGGGGCAATAATAGTACCTGCTTCCTATGGTTGTTATAAAGATCACAGAGGGTAATGCTTACGAAATACTTAGCACAGAGCCAGGTACATGTAAGGGCTAAAAACATGTGCTAGTATTATAATAGTAATAAGTACTACTACTATATAGACATATCTTGTTCTAGCATGCTAACTACTAAAAACAGAAGTTTTTGAGGTGTACCTAACAAAAAAGACCCAAGCTAGTATAACGTATACAGGTAAGGCCACCTTACAGAAGTGATTCTGAAGTAATAATGTAGAACGTTTAACAATTTTTCCAAAGTGTGATATAAGGTTTACAAGGTAATTTAAATACAATTTTAAAATATTTTTATCTTACTGTATATTGGAAAGATACTCAACAATTTTTGATTTTTACTGTTAATACTTTGACAAAGACAAAATTACATCAGTCAATTTAAAGTTGATGCAAAAAATGTTCAGTAGAAAATATGGGTGGCACTTAGATTTGACAAGTATAATGAAAGTAATATGTGAATAACCAAACTTTAAGAAATAGTTATGAATTGGATTGTGAGAGAAAGGTTGTTCAAAGACTGAAGTATAAAAAAGATTGGAAAAACTTCACAGATCTCTACACAGACCATGTCATTTCTACATATAATGGCAAGTATTTTACTGAGGCAGATCAAAGCAGGTAAAGTAAATGATTTATAGGCTTCTTTGCTCCTGGACCAGAAAAGTTTGAGAACTGTTGACTCTTTTGAGAATTGTTGAGATGCATTGGCATTTATTTAAGCCTTGGAAGTAAACTTTTGCTAAAGCTGCACTAAAGATTTCTCCCTATTCTGAGACAATTAATTGAAGTAATTATTTCTGTTAATTGAAGCTGCATTACAAAATTACAAAATTAGTTGGTGATACCCTACCGGTCTTTGGGCCTGTTATTTCCCATTTTGGTGAGTTATTTTACCCCAGAAATAAAAAGTTGCAAGTTGAAATAGTCCTTTTATATTACTGAGGATTTACTAGGTTCAGAGAGCTTTTTTGGTATTGTTTCTTACTAAATATGTATCTTTCCTATAGGTTTGGTAACAGATTTGAAAGGCCATTTTGTAACTCAGGTAGCTATGGGTAAAGCACATACTTGCGTTTTAATGAAGAATGGAGAGGTTTGGACATTTGGTGTAAATAATAAAGGACAATGTGGACGAGACACTGGTGCCATGAACCAAGGAGGGAAAGGTAAGTGTTTAACAAAAGAATATTAATTTTGTATTGTCTCTTTATTAGGTTTTCAGAATAACATGTTGTTAAGAATCTTACTCTTTCTCAAAACGACTGGCTCTTCAGTTTCATATTTATTGTTCTCCCTTGTTAAGACTGCTGAAAGCAATATACCAGAAATAGGTTGGCTTTAATAATGGGAATTTATTAGCTTACAAGCTTACAGTTCCGAGACTGTGAAAATGTCCAAATCAAAGACATGCTTTCTCCCCAAAGACCAGTGATCCTGAACTCCTCTCTCACATGGCAAGTCACATGGCGGCATTCTGCTGGTCTCTCCCTTTTCTTCTGGGTTTCATTTCTTTCAGCTTCTTTCTTCCGTGGCTTTCTCTCTCTTTGGCTGAATTTCATTCTCTATTAAAGAACCTCAGTAAGTGTGATGGTTTGAAGCCGAATGAAGTGGGTCACATCTTAAGTGAAGCTCTTCCTCACCAAAAGATCCTACTTACAATAGGTTCACATCCACAGGAATGGATTAACTTTAAGAACATACTTTTCTGGGGTCCATACAGCTTCAAACCATCACACTTATGAAAAGGGGAAAACACTGAATTTTTTATTTTTTTGACAGAAATCATTGATAAAGATACATCACTGAAATAATTGAATATACTGTAGACTTTCAATGTTTTGAGCAAATGAGCTTGCTTACATGTTTTTCTGAATTCTATAAAATATAATACTATCTCCTTCATTTAACATTTTTGGTAACTAATTTCAGAAAAGTGAATTTTCCAAACACTTTGTTAATAGCACCGTTTATACCATATATTCAGTTTTAAACATTTTGACAGCAGTCTATCTGATAAATATTACATTCCTCTTCAGAATGTGCTAGCTATAATTTAATCAGTTCTCGACAACTAACAGTGTTCCTTATGAGTATCTGATTCTTTATCAAGAAAAGACTAAATTGAGAAGACAGTGTCTCAATATCTTTTGCTCCAACCTTCAAACTATTGAAGAGAAAAGTTTATGCTTTGACTGCAGTGCTTGTAGTAGTCTTTTTTTTTTTTAATAGTTTGTGTCTATTTATTTCTTGCTCTCAGTTTTCTCTGTTAACTGCTATCGGTGTGTATATACCCATCAGACCAAATGGGCTAGGAATAAGAGAATAGATACATATTATTAGAACTAAGAATTGAACTGTGTTTAAAGTGTGAATGATTTTTAGATTTAGTTCTTTATAATTAACAAAAAAATTTAGCTCTTTTGGAACAGATTTGATGTCAGGCTTATCTGAATCTGAAGAGTCAATTACTTTTTTCCTTGCCTTATTTATAAGTGTGTGTTTATTTATATTTCAATTTGTTAAAAGAGCAGTCTGTTCGAGCATATGATTTAAAGAGAAAAGAAGAACAAAAGAAAGAATGAAGTGTATTACTCCAAAATGGACATTTATTTTGTCTTCTAGCTATATTAGTGGTCTCAGAGGTAATAGAGAATCAGTTTAGTTTTTTTATTAAAAAATACAAATCTTTTCAAATTATGTATTGTAAGAGGTCTGAACTAAACAAAATTATTTCTTTAGTGTTGTGAAAATCAAATATAAATTTATACCTATGTTCTAATTACTTAGGGTAAATTTGTAATTTCAATATAACATTGTTAAAAGATTTTTTGCTGAATAAGACTGACGTCTATTCTGTTAGTAAATAATGGGCAGATAAGTAGAGTAAGACATAAAATTAATGCAGAGTGCAGAGTTGTATAGAACATAAAGTTATTTTTAAAGTTTTTTTAAGCAGAAAAGTACAGAAAATAATATTGAACCATAAAAAGATAATTGTGTGTATCTAGCAATATGGTTTGTCATTTTTCCCTTTTTTTTTTTTGTTTTTTGGGTTTTTTTAGCTTTTTTATTTATTTATTTATTTCCCCTCCCACCCCTCCACCCCCAGTTGTCTGCTCTCTGTGTCCATTCACTGTGTGTTCTTCTGTGATCACTTCTGTCTTTCTCAGTGGCACCGGGAATCTGTGTTTCTTTTTGTTGGCGTCATCTCGTTGTGTCAGCTCACCGTGTGTGCAGGCACCATTCTCGAGCAGGCTGCACTTTTCTTATCATCTTCCAATAGTTGGTATTCAGGCTTTGATTTTTGTCAGTTTGATGGATATGAAATGCTATTGTGTAGTTTTTATTTGTTTTATACTTGTGGGACATGTGTGTAGCATAAATGTATATCTCTGAATTTTCAAAAACTAAACACAGTCTTGTAACCTGCATCCAGATCAAGAAGCAGTACATATCCAACACCCCAGAAAACCCTCCTTTGTTTCTCCCCAGTTACTATTTACTTCCCAGTTTACAACGTAAATTCATTTTACATACTCTTGTACTTTATATAAATAGAATTATGCAGTATAACTCTTTTCACTCAACATTGTTTATTCAATTCACCCATATTGTTATGAGTAGTTGTAGATTATTGATTCTCATTGTACAATATTAAATTGTCTGAGTACATCACACAAAAATTTTAAATCCTTTCTTGTGTTTGGACAGTTATGTAGTTTCCAGTTTGGATGATTATGAATAGTGTTGCTATGAGCATTCTAGTAAATGTCTTTTGATCAACCTATGTATGTATTTCTTTTGGGTATAGACCTAGGAGTAGAATTCTTAAGTAACTCAATGCTCTTTTAATTTGTATTTCCTTGATTATTAATAGTGAGTTTGAGTATCTCTACGAGCTTGTCTTTTTCTTGTTTTGCTTGCCTTTTTCATATTGATATGTAAAAAAATTTTTTGTATATTATGTTGTGTTATATATATATTTGACTAGCTTATAGTTTATCTTTTACATTTGTTTCATTTGTTCCATATAATATTTTTAAAATTTTGATGTCAAATTTTTCTGTTTTTTTCCTTTAAGAATTTCTGCTTTTTTTAGCTAGTTTGGAGTCTTTATTTTCCATATTATTTAGAGTCAGTTTGTCTACTTCGAATTTTTATTGGAATTGCAGTGAGTTTAGAGATTAATTTGAGGATAATAGTCATAGTACTGGTGGGATGATTAAATGAGTAATGTATATAGCTCCAGGTACAAGTAAGTACTCAACATGTTTTAGTTATTGATATTCTTAAAAATAGTCATTCAAACCTCCGTTTAGATTCTTTCATTCTAACTCTAGACATAGTTATTTAATGTTTGGTTTCTAATTTCCCAGCCCGCCCAGAGGTGACAAAACTGAAATATATGCTATTTATGCTATAAGTTCATTTTAAATCAGTATTAGTGGTGGCTATAAGCTAGGTACCCAAATTTCCTCTGCTTAGGGAAGCCAATGTGGCTCAGTGGTTGAGTGCTGGCTTCCCAAATACGAGGCCCTGGGTTCAATCTCTGGCCCCCAGTACCTCAAAAAAAAAAAAAAAAAAAGTTTTAGGAAGCTAATTGTTGAAAGTGGGAGGGTGCTGTAGTGTGTTGTAAGGAAATTTTCTTTGGTCTGTTCAAGAGATGATGATGGACTTAAAGAGAGTGTTGGTGGTGAGGATGTAAAGGAGGGATCAAAATCAGAAAAGATTTAAAAGTTTGATGGAAAGTGACAGTTAACAGAAGTTTTACAGTAGCCTTCCCTGCTTTATTTTGCAGAAGGGAATAGGAAAGTGTTATATGTGGTCCCTAAAGTAAATTTTATTTTTGTTATCTTATATTTTACCATTCCTTTCCATATTCATTTGGAAAAGTATAGTGTTAAGCATTTTTTAAATTGGGAAGTATAATTATCAGGTTTTTAAATATGGGAATAATTACAAATTGTTCTGACAAATAGGTTTTGGAGTTGAAAATATGGCAACAGCAATGGATGAGGACCTGGAAGAAGAACTAGATGAAAAAGATGAGAAGTCCATGATGTGCCCTCCAGGCATGCATAAATGGAAGCTGGAGCAGTGCATGGTGTGTACTGTCTGTGGCGACTGTACAGGTTATGGAGCCAGCTGTGTCAGTAGTGGGCGACCGGATAGAGTCCCGGGAGGGTAAGAAAATGATTAAGACTGAAAAAAAATAGTATAAAATGTACAGAACATATTCCTTTTTAAAATTATTCAAGAATCTTCTACTGTGTTGTTTCTTAAAGGCATATTGGTATGTACTTAAAATTCTTATAATTGTTTTTTTAATAATAGTTTCTAATTTAGTTTCACCTTTATTTAAAATAAGGTTGCTTTGCTTTCATTTGGTTTATTTAAACCTTTATTTAAAAATCAGATCATAAATTTTTTCAAGGGTTGGGACTGTGCTGTCTTCATTTATATTCTTTTCTGAAGCCTACTTTAATATCAAATATCTATTCGTTTTTAACATGAATCTTTTTCTGAGTAAAATTATCAGCTATCATCTAGAATGCTCACTTAAGGATATAATCTCTTAAAAATTCATTTATTGTGCACAATTTTAGGAGTTCTATGAATTGCTAAAATTGTATCATACCTGTTATATTTATCTTTTCCTCTTGTTGGACCATGTTTTTCCCCAAGGTTCAATATTATTGTCAATTTGAAGTTAATATGTGAGTTGACAAAATAAGAATCAGAATGTGGTTTCTTCCTGGAGTGTTGGAAAGAATTTTTAATCCAATTTTTATGTTGCCAGTTGTAGTCAGTATAACATAATGGCATATCTTGTGTAGGTGAAATTTCTGATAATTGGCTGACTTTGGTCAGTAAAGGGAATCTTATAAAGAAAGTTAAGAGTAAGGACTGCTATCACCACATCTGTCCTCTTTGGCACTTCTTTAGGAGTCAGTACTTCTTCCCCAATACATCTGAATTTACTGTGAGCATATCTCTGTGTATGCTTGTACTAACATAGTTAAATAGGTCACATAAAACAGGTCTTTCCTTTTTTTTAAGTCTGTTGAAGTATTATATTAAAATTTTTTTTTTAATAAAATTTTTTACACCATATAATGAGAGTATGTAAAAATATTTTGGCTGTCTTTACCAAAGGATGATATTACTACTAAACAGTAGTTTTCCCCTAACCAATCTGATTATTATCTTTATATCATTTATATATGAACATACATAAATAATTAAGTGTATAGTAAAAGTTTTGAACTTACAAAGCAAAATGCATAGCATCATATAGAGGTCACATACATCAACCCTCCACCAACACCTTGCTTTTTCATGAGACGTTTGTTACAAACTATGAAAGAATACTGTCAAAAATCTTACTACTAATCATAGTTCTTATCTTACATTTGGTGTGTTTTTCCCCCAACCCACCCTATTACTATTTTTTAAATATATTTTTTTATGACAGAAGTTGTAAACTTATAAAGCAATCATGCACATGTGCAGAATTCCCAAACAACACCCCTCCATCAACACACCACAATGTGGTGTGTCATTTGCTACAGATAAAATAATATCATCTGATTATTTCCATGTCCATAGTATACATTTGGCTCACATTTTCCATATTGCCTCAGAATCAACACAGTACATCTTTTGCACAGATGCAAGAATATTATATTATCACTGCTAACCACAGTCCATAGGTCACTCCAGCTGTATTTTTCCCCTTTTTCTCCACATTCCCAAAACTCTGCAGTAGTGATATACATTTGTTCTAGCTAACAAAGGACACTCTTGTGTCTATACCATCAACCACAATTCTCACCCACTTCTTGGTTTACTGTGCTATCCATTTCATGGATTATTCTCAATCATTCTGTCATTTGGCATTTACATAACTAGACTACCATTTTCAGTCACATCCCCATTTATAAACTAGCTTTACTCTGTGTGTTGCCATCCACTTTATACATTTCCACAATTTTTACAGCTTCTATATACATTAAACATCAGTAGTCCACTCAGTCCTTCTCTTATCTCTTAAGAATCCACCACCTACCACCAGGTCTTGAAGATATTTTCCAAGATTTCTTCTAGAAGTTTTATGGTTCAAGTCTGGAGATAAGTGTTCACTTTTCCTTTTATGATGTTTCTGGCTATTCAGGACTCCTTACCCTTCCAAATAAATTTAATGATCGTGTTTTCAATTTTTTCTTTAATGCTTGTGCTATTTTTATCAGGATTACATTAAATCTGTATATCAATTTGAGTAGAAGTGACATCTTAATGATATTTAGTCTTCCAATCCATGAGCATGGAATATTCTTCCAGTTATTAAGGGCTTTTTTGCTTTGTTTTAACACTGAGTTGCAGTTTTCTGAATACAAGTGCTTTACATCATTGCTTAAGTTTATTCCTAACTATTTGAGTTTTATCTGTCATATTTAATTTTTACCACTGTTTTGACACTTTGTTACTTTTATTGAAATAATCTTCATTTCTAGACTCTCTTCCAGGCCCCTCTCTCCTGTCTTTTCTTTTCAGGCCCTAACACACCCTTTTGCATTTCCTGAAATTCTGGTCTCTTGCGTAGAAATTCCCTCAGTTTCTATTTATCTGTGAATATTCTAATTTTGCCCTCATTTTTGAGAGACAGTCTTGCTGGATATAAGATTCCTGGCTAGAAGTTTTTCTCTTGTAGTATCTTAAATTTATCATACCACCATCTTCTTGCCTCCATGGTTTCTGGTGAGAAATCAGCAGTTAATCTTATTGGGTATCCCTTATATGTCATGCATTGCTTTTCTCTTGCTGCTCTCAGAATTCTCTCTTTGTCTTTGGCCTTTGACATTCTAATGAGTTTGTGTCTTGGAGTTGGTCTATTTGGATTTTTTTGGATGGGTATATGTTGTGCTTCTTGGACAGGGATATCTATGTCCTTCAACAGGGTTGGGAAATTTTCTGCCATTATTTCTTTAAATATTCCTTCTGCCCCTTTTCCCTTCTCTTCTTCTGGGACACCCAAGACACGTATGTCTGCATGCCTTTTGCTGTCATTTAGTTCCTGAGACCTTCTTCAATTTTTTCCATTCTTTTCTTCACCTGTTCTTTTGTATGTTCACTTCAGAGGCCATTTCTTCAAGCTCATTAATCCTTACTTCTGCCTCCTCAAACCTGCTATTATATGATTCCAAAGTTTTTTTAATTTCATTGATTGCACCTTTTATTCTCATAAGATCTGCTATTTTTCTATGTATGCTTTCAAATTCTTCTTTGTGCTCATCCAGTGTCTTCTTAATATCCTTAATCTCTTTAGCCATCTCATTGAATTTATTAAGGAGATTTGTTTGAACATCTTTAATTAGTTGTCTCAACTCCTTTATTCATCTGGAGGCTTATCTTGTTCCTTTAACTGGGCCATAGCCTCATGTTTCTTGGTGTGGGTTGTAATTTTTGGTTGGTGTCTTCGCATCTGGCTTACTAGAGTATTCTTTCTGGGTGCAGTTTTTCTCTTTAGTTTAGGGCTTCCTGTCATTTCTCCCTTGCTGGTTGTGCAGTAGGAGCCAAGCATGTAGTTGGTGCTGTAAGCCATAGAGGCTCAAGCTGCCCTCATTGCGCCAGGGACCAGTGAGGCTTCTTCCAGTTTTCTCCTTTGCCAGGGGTAGGGACAGAGTCACAGCTGTGTGGAATAATCCACATGCAGGCCTAGACTTTAGTTGCCCAGAGAGACTGATGAAGCTTCACATCCTTTTCTGCCCTGCCGGGGTCAGGTAGGGAGCTGGAGGTGTGGGCAGCAATCTATGCAGTGCGGGACCAAGATGACTGCAGTTGCCCTGGTCGACTTCTGATTTTCAGTCTATGTCAGCCAAAGTTATCTGCAGTTACCTGTATAGGCTGGTGCAGGGCTCCTCAGCCTCCTCCCTGCCAAAGGTGGGGCTGAAGCCTAGGCTAGGGCTGCAGGCTGATCTGTGTGAAAGAAACTGGTTCCTGCCCACACTGAGAATTTCAGTCAGCCCAGCCTCCCCTCAGGCTGGGGGCGGAGTCAGACTGGCGGCTTCTGACCTCTTTCCAACTTGGGCTGGTTCACACCCCAGCTGTTCCCATGGTTATGTCTTAGCCAGCCAAGTCTACCAATCCGTAGCCGAAATCGGCAGCCAAAGGTCTCCTCCACCCCTGTTTCTGGAAAATGGAGCTTCCAATTCCCGCCACAGAACAGCTTCTGGGGCGGCTAGTGCCACCAGAGTAGGATAATCACCAGCCTCCGCTGCTTGGCCAGTAACTTCCCACAGAGGCTGGCACAGGTCCCCGCAGCTTCCTCCCAACTCAACTAGAGTTGGCACTAGAGCCTAGGCTAGAGCTGCAATATGATCTCGATGGGAAGAAGCCCCACCAGCACTGGGATTTTCAGTATCCCCGCTTCCCCTTGTGCCAGACACGGAGTTAAGATGGTGACTCCTGACCTCTTTCTGACTTGGACAGGCTCAAACTTTAGCTGTTCTCAGGATTATACTGTAGCCCACTGAATTTACTCATCAGTAGCTCTTCCTCCCCATTTTAGGGATGTGGAGTTTTCAATTCCAGCTGCGGAATAGCTCCCAAGGCGACTTATGCCTCCAGTGGAAGATGGGCACTGGCCTGCGTGGCATGGAGTGCTCTGCTTTCGAGTGTTCTCTGCAGATGGGCAGTCTCCTCTTTCCACACCTTCAAGGATGTGGCAGGTTGCTCTTCTGGTCTCCTGGAGCCCCCAAGCAGGTGCTTCAGCTAGCTCCAGAGAGCTCTGAGTGTTTCCTAACTGCCCTGTAGCAGGAGCTAACTCTAAGAGCTCCATACTCTGCCACCGTCTTGCTGGTTCTGTTCCCAAAGGCTTTTAAAAGACTTTTGTTGTAGTTGATATTGGCTTCAAAGATAGCCAAATGGGTCAGGTGTGTGTGTGTTGCTTTGCTGCATAGGGCCTGACACCTCTGCGCAGGTTTGGGATGCCTTTTTTCTATTTTTTACTAGGAGGTCCCAGGGATCAAACCCAGGTCCTCCGTGTGGTAAACAGGAGCTCAATTGCTTGAGGCACAGCCACTTCACAGTTTGTATATTCTGTAGATATATACCAGTATGCCTGTATAAGTTTAATCAAATCATTTAATTCATTTATTCATACCTTTCTTTAATATTGATACATCTTATTCTGAAGAATTTTTATTGTGACGTTCATCACAAAATGCAGAAAAGAAGTTAATAAAAACAAGTTTTAAGTTAAGGATAGAATAATTTCAGGTTTTGTTTTTTATTTAGGATCTGCGGTTGTGGTTCAGGGGAATCTGGCTGTGCTGTGTGTGGATGTTGCAAGGCTTGTGCAAGAGAGTTGGATGGTCAAGAAGCAAGACAAAGAGGAATTCTTGATGCAGTGAAAGAGATGATACCTTTGGATCTTCTTTTAGGTAATTTGGTATACTAAACGTTTTGTCCTTAATTCAGTAATTGTGATAGTTTAAGCAATCTTTTAGAAGTTTTTTTAAAAATAAAGATGATAGTATATATATATATATATATACACACACATACATACACATACTACCACACATATAACTGACACTATGTCATTAATTAAGGAATGGAATTCTCTTCTTTTTTGTTAAGAATTCTTTGTAGTAAAAGTTATTTGTGTTTAAGCCGTGTTTTTGCTAGCTTTTACTGCCTTGACTTTTCATAAAATTTTGTATCTATTTTAATACACATATATAATATAGATAGTGTATATATATTATACATGTGTATGTGTGTGTATATATATTTTTTGTCAATCATCTAGCTGTTCCAGTACCCGGGGTTAACATTGAAGAACACCTTCAGTTACGACAAGAAGAGAAACGACAGCGTGTAATCAGGAGACACAGATTAGAGGAAGGAAGAGGTAAGATGTAGCTGCAGAGAAAAGGTATATGAAAATCCATTTTCTAAACCTATACTAAGAGCATTGGAAAATTTATAGATTACTCTGACTTGGTAAGAAAACTTTGAAATTAAAATCAGTAACATTCTGGTAATTTGAAAAGAATGTAAATACTCAGGGTATTTATATTATACACTGTGCTAATGACATGTGTTCAGTTCAGTTGCATGTTTGTGGCATAAGTCAACCATATTAAAAATTGTGCCATATACCAAAAATCAATAATTATTAACAGAGGCAACTTTTTTTGATAAAAATTCTAAGAATTTGTCCATTACATAGACTTTGGACTCCTCCATATGACTATGTAACAAGAAATTCAGTTGTTTTTTTTTTTAAGATTCATTTTATTTTTTTCTCTCCCCTTCCCCCCTGTCTGCTGTCTGTGTCCATTCGCTGTGTGTTCTTCTGTGTCCCCTTGCCTTATTAGGTGGCACCAGAAAACTGTGTCTCTTTTTTGTTGCGTCAGCTCACCGTGAGTGCGTTGCCAGTCCTGGGCAGGCTGCGCTTTTTTCACACAGGGCAACTCTCCTTGCGGGGCACACCCCTTGCACATGGGGCACCCCTGCATGGCACGACACTCCTTGCACATGGCAGCACTGCGTGTGGGCCAGATTACCACAGGAGTCAGGAGGCCCTGGGGATCGAACCCTGGACCCTCCATATGGGAGATGGCCACTCTATCAGTTGAGCCATGTCTGCTTCCCCAAATTCAGTTTTTATAAGCTTTTCATTTCTATTTTGTTGATCTTCCCTGATCATTATCATTTGGGCATGGTCTGCCACTCTTCCCTCTAATCCAGTACATAATTATGCTCTTAGATGCCTTTTTTTGAAGAAATTTATTCTAGTTATGTAAAGGAAGTGTAGGTTGGAAAATATACAGATTTTATTTGCAAAGGTAGATTTACCATTCATCTCTTCCTGATAGATTATGACCATTTCTCCAGTTTGAAAACTCATTTAACACTGTTTATAATTTGTATTTTAATATATACCAAACAGAGATAAGTATTAGTATTACTAAAGCTATTGTTTCCCAGTAAAATCTTTGTAGGACTAAGACAAATTGTTAGAGGTCTACTCAGCAGAATCTTGATTAGAACTATTTATTGATATTGCAATTGATTTGAAATACTTTTAGAATTGATGTGGTATTTTATGCATGTGATAAAACCTATTTATTACCCATTTTACCATCATTATAAATTTTTTCTAGATATACTTTTAAATATAAAATGGAATAAATATTTAATATCTAGCCCACATGGTAAGTTTCCTCTATTAAAAACTTAAAATATAAAACATATGCTTGGAACATGAAGATTGTTCTTTATTGTAACTGATAAGCTGCATTGATTGCTACAGTGATAATTTGCTTTTAAATTTGGCTTTGTTTACGTGAAATCAGTGTCTTTAAGGGATATTTTAATGATATTAATGTATATTGTGTCATTATTTCATTATACCTGTTTTTTCTTTCTTTGGTAATATTAGGTTGAATTACATTGAAGTGAACTACAAAACCCAGCAATATATGTTTCAATCAAGTGTTATAGAAAATACTTGTGATGACATTTAATTAGTTGGATAATGTTATATATCTTGTTAATCTTTTTTGCTCCCTTCAAAACAATGTATTCTCTAGCTGTAGTAAATTTCTGCATATCAGAAGTAAAGGAACATCAGATTAAGACACTGTCACATACATTTGGTAAATCAACAAAACTGTGATTGCTGAATACCCTTTTGCCATTTAATTTAAAATGTGTCACAGGCCATTAAAACCTTAATTATCAACTCTAAACATTTAAAACTGTATTTAAAGAAGTTCAGTACTGAAAGAAATTGTATCATTATTGTATCTGATTTTACAAATAAAGCTTTAAGTTCTGGTAAGTTGGTGTATATTGGTAACAAAATAGTTTCATCTGCAGTACTCTATATGGAAACACTTAGGCTATTGGTGCACACAAATTCTTTCTTATACTTTTTTTTGGTTGAAATTCTTCTTATACAATATTACCTTCTTTCATGTTTGTTAAAACAAAATAAACAAAATATATAGTAAATATCTTTTCCTGATGAGTTAGGATCTTCATTATGGACCTCAATTATGGCCATTTATGCCTTGCATGGCACTGAAATTAATTGAAATTCATGCCTATTGGTGTGGTGGTCATCACAGCATGGAACTATGCGAGGTGAGCACTCACTTATATGCATGTGTTTCACTTACTGTGCAAAGCAAGGACTGCCTGTACATTTAGTATATTTTATGTAAATACTTTTATTTTTAAATAAGAATTCTAGCCTCAGAATCATATTCAGTGACATGGAATAATTCTTATGCTGTTTTAAATAACTAAAAAGAAGTGTCATGACACTTTTATGATCTTTTATATGTATATAAAATTTTATTGTAGTAACATATAACAAAAAATTCGCTGTTTTAACCATTTTTAAAGTATACAATTCAGTGGCATTAGTTACATTTGCAATGTTATGCTACCCTCAACGCCATCCATTACCAAAACTTTTTCACTACCCCCAACTGAAACTCTGTACTGCTTAAGCAATAACTACATTTCTTCTCCCTTTCGAGGCCCTGGTAACCTCTAATCCACTTTTTGTGTCTATGAATTTGCTTTTCTACATATCTCATATAAGTGGAATCATACGATATTTGTCATTTTATGTCTGGCTTATTTCACTTAGCATAATATTTTCAAGGTTCATCCTTCTCAAAGAAGGAATACAGAATTTCATTCCTTTTTATGGCTACATAATATTCCATTGTGTGAATGTATCATATTTTATCCATTCATCTGTTGAGAGCTTTTGTGAATAATGCTGCAATGAATCTTGGCATGTAAATGTCTAAGTCCTTGTTTTCAGTTATTTTGGGCATCTACTTAGAAGTGGAATTGCCAGGTCATATGGTAATTCTACGTTTAGCTTTTAAGGATACAGCAAATTGTTTTCCACAGCAGCTGCAACATTTTACATTCCTACCATCCAAGCACAAGTGTTCCAATTTTTCCTTATCTCCACCAATACTTATCTTTCATTTTTAAATTTAATAGCTGTCTTAGTGGCTATGAAGTGGTATCTCATTGTAATTCTTAAAAAGTATTTTTTTAACAAGTCAATTTTATTGGTACATATTAATAAAACATAAGTCCATCCAAAGTATACAGTCACTGGTATTTGATATAATCACATAGTTGATCACATCTCTTCAATCATTATTGGAACATTTTTATTATTCCAATGATAATAATAAAAAACAAATAACAAACTTCATTCTTCTTTTTGAAGACATTTTTGTCTATTTTGGGTCCCTTACCCTTCCAAATAAATTCGATAATTTATTCCTTTTTCACACTTTGTTTTAAGCAAAATAAAGTGCAGAGAGAGATGTACCCACATTTGCATATAGAAACACTAGAAAAATATATACAACACTAATAACAGTGGATTTTTCCTGAAAGGTGATTTTATGGGTGATTTAAATTTTCTTCTTGACACTTTTCTTTGTTGGGTTTTTTAAATAAAATAGTATCCAATAAGCATATTAGTTTATAAACAGAATAAGAATTATATTGTAAAACTTAAACCATTGTTTCTTGAAAAAGAGTATAGATTGGTTTTAAGGAATTTGTACTTTATTCTTGCTTTTATTTCAGTTGAATGAAGGAATCCCTTTCATTTGCTAGCGCTTTTCATTATTTTAGGGCAGTGGTTCTCAGAGTCTCAAAGGGACCAGTATCACTTGGGCCAGTTCTTGTGTCCCAACCCAGACCTGCTGAATCAGAATCTGTGGGAGGCAGAACTCAACAGATTGTGTTCTAACAAGCCCACTAATTTGTTCCATGGACCTTCCATATCAGAATACCCTGGGTCATAACTATGCCCAATGGATCAGAATTTCTGGGCCTTGGATCCTGCAATTTGCATTTTAAACAGATGTGAGCCACAGTGCAATGTTCCAGGTCTCTTCTTCTTTGGCACTATGCTAGAGAAAGTTGTTTTGCTTTTGTCCTTTCGAGGAAGAGAAGCTTCAAATAAATGTTCAGTACTCCAGTTGCCACACATCCTTGTCTTTTATTTTCTTGGCATCTGCTTGGTGCTTTTTAGATACTGAGAGTTTGAGAATATGTTAATAATTACCCTCATTAGTTGCTTTTACCTATGTTGGTGTTTCAGAGCTTCAAGTTTAGATTATGTTAAATTACTTTCCTTGGTTATCTGTCTTGTCCTGTTTTTCAAGTCTGAGAACCAGCTCTTGTACTCTAAAGCCTTGCTGAGTCAACCTAGGGTCTATTGATATAATGATGTAATGTAATTTATAATAAAAAAGTTTCCTATAATGGAATGTGCTCTCCTAATTGTTAGAACCAAAAAAAGCAGTGTTGTTACAACTTTCCAATAAATTTTGAACTTTGCCATTAATTTTTGTGTACTAATCTTCCAGGTGTCAGTAATACTTATTCTAAACTTTTAGTTCAATGGCATTTGTGATAATTTTTAGTTTCTTAGATTTTACAGGGTTGATTGATAGAAATTCTCTAAGACTTTTGTTAACTTTACAAATGAAGTGCTTGTTCAATGGCTTTCTTAAACAGAAACCTCCTAAGTCATCAGAGAAACTCCTGAATGATAATATCAATGATCTCACTTTTCTATCATCTCAGTACTCTAAGAAAACTAAACTCAAATAATATAGGCTAGTTTTCCTTCTTTCCTTTCCCCCTAAATATTCATCACAGTTTCAGAAATGTCAACTGTAAATGGGATAAGCATATGCCATTCTTTGCCTGGGACAGTCCTATTTTTTGCCTATTATCCAGACATATTTCTTAATTGTGCCCTTTCACGCTCAGTAGATTCTCTTTTGGCTGATGAATTATATGGTTACCCTAGCAGTGGAATATGGTGGTTAAGAGCATGGGTTGCAAAGTTAGAGACTTTGGTTCAAATCCTGACTTCTTACCTTTGCTAACTTGGGCATATGATCTTGATAATTTAATTAATCTTCTTGAACTTCAGTTTCCTTTTCTGTAAAATAGGGATGACAGCATTACCTGTCTAAATAGGAGTGTTTTGAAGATTAAGTAATACACCTGGAAATGTCTGACATATACAAAACCTTAAGTAAATGTTCCACAATTGTGTTGATGATGGTGATAGTAATAGTGGTGGTGAACTATGTATTAGATTTCTGTGTCTTTGAGCTTGATTCTTTTCCAACTCTGGCCTTGAATTGGTTTTTTTTTCTCCTATAATTGGCATGCTAATCACCAAATCATTAATCAACAAAACTCCCTAACAGCTTCTCCAGAATAAAGCAGATTTCATTTTGTTAGGAAAAAAAAGAATTTGTTTCCCATAGTTGCAAATTAAAATGTAAAAATAAATTTATTATAGTTGGCCTCTTTAATTCCAAAGCAGTTGGGTTGTTGCTGTTAATGATTTTTAAGCCTCCAAAACCAATAAGTTATATTAATTTGACATACTCTCTAGTGGTGGTTGACCTGTCAGTGCCACGTGAAAATCACTTTTTTACTAAAATATTTATGAAGCATTTATAAAATATAAAGTGTAAGTAAGAAACAAAGAGCAATATAATTCTTCAGAGTTAAACAATGTTAGAATTTTGTGTGTATTTTCTTACAATTTTCCTATGCATACTTTTAGTTATTTTACATTGTCTTATACTGTGATATATATTGATGTCTTATTTTTTTCCTTTTAATATTGTAAGAAAAATTTTTACACTTTATTGCAGTTATCATATTAACGTAATACAGGAATTTAGGTTAAAGGTTTTCTATAAACCTATACCTTAATTAGATTGTTTATTGTCTTCTGAAAATCATATTCGTTTAATACATTTGTAGTTTTATCACTCACTGAATTTTATATTTTCACTTAACATTATAATATGTATGATTCCATGTTTTGCTAGTCATTCCTTTCTTCCCCTTCTGCCCCTTTCAAGCAAAAGAGGTATCTAATATATAGTGTAGCTATTCACCAATACGTGAATGGATAGGCATATTTTCATTTACAAAAGTGGTATTGCATTATATACAGTTCTTTTCAATATCATTTTCTCTTTTTATGAGACTGTGAATACATTCTAGGTTAATAAATATGGATCTACATTCATTTAATGAGATAACAATAATATGTCTGTACCACACTGTATTCAGCCTTTACGTTGTTGATAGACATTCAGATTCTTTTCAGATTAGGTGGTTTGTACTATAATAAATTTTCCTAAATGTATAGTAATATGCAGACTTTTTATATAGGGAAACATCACAGAAATAGAATGTCTTAGTCAAAGAGTGTATGTTTTAAATTTTTACAGATATTTAAGTTTACTTTTAAAATGTTATAGGAGTTTATGTTCTCAAGGATATTGAAGTATTTGGAGGGAAAAAAAAACACCTTTTCTAGTCCCATGGTAGAGTCAAAAGCAGGTTATTTTCCTTTAAATGAACGGAGCTTTACTTAGACTTGCAAGAAAGGCAGGAGAAAACATGTTTGACAATGTCATTTTCCTCCAGTTTCACCAGTGTTATTACTTTGGATTTTTAGCAGAACTTTGGTAAACACCTGTGAGCTGAAATCTAAAAAATGTTTCAGTTTTTCCTTAGGGTAGTTTTCCAGAGTCACTACTGTTACTGGGTGAAAGGATAATAATTTTTAAGTTATTGAAATGCATCACAAATGTTTCTAGAAACAAATGCCCATGGGCCCTCTAGATTTATGTATCAAAATATTCTAAAAAGACTGAATTTACTGAGAAGTTAAATACCTATGAATATTATGGGTATATTATCTTTTTATTGGGAGAATTAATGTCCTAAGCAGACAAGAGAAATCAGAAAACAGTAATGAATTATTACTGTTTTGATGTGCACAGTTCTGTTGTGTTTTTGAAAGTGCTTTGGATTTTTTAGTAAATGAGTTGAAAAATAATTCATGTCAAGGAAATAAGACATTTTGTTCATATTTGAAATATATTCTAATTTATAATATTTTTAAAATGAAGCTCAATTTATAAAATATCAGATTGAAAAAATTGGTCCCTTTTTTTTTTTTTTTTAAAGATTTATTTTCATTTATTTAATTCCCCTCCCCTCCCCCGGTTGTCTGTTTTCTGTGTCTTTTTGCTGCGTCTTGTTTCTTTGTCCGCTTCTGTTGTCGTCAGCGGCACAGGAAGTGTGGGCGGCGCCATTCCTCGGCAGGCTGCTCCCTCCTTCGCGCTGGGCGGCTCTCCTTATGGGTGCACTCCTTGCGCGTGGGGCTCCCCTACGCGGGGACACCCCTGTGTAGCTCGGCACTCCTTGCGCGCATCAGCACTGCGCATGGGCCAGCTCCACATGGGTCAAGGAGGCCCGGGGCTTGAACCGCGGACCTCCCATGTGGTAGACCGACGCCCTAACCACTGGGCCAAAGTCGGTTTCCCAAAAAATTGGTACTTTATAACTGGTAAATAATATTTACTTCTGTCTATTAACATTAAATTAGTACATTTCAAGGTGATAATTATAGAACATGTTAGTCTTGGGTTTTCATAGAATTGTTACTGCTTGTATTTTTCTCTAGATCTAAGAGACGTAATTGAAATATGTTTTTCTCCTACCAATTGTTGGTTTAATGGAGGATGCTTCGGTATATAATTTGATATTTGTTAAATTTGATTACAGGGTAGTAGTTGCATTTTTCCAGTCTTTAGGAAAATCAGTTATAGCTGAAGATCTTTGAGAATCATGAAGGAACTTGTTTTAATTAAAAATGTTTGGTAGTTATATACTTGCATAATTCACTTTTCAAATACTGGTAACTTCCTGTCAAGTTTAGAGTATTCCGACATTGAAGGATTTTTGATGTTACTAAAAGTAAAATGCTGTAGTTCTGTTACATATGAAAAAAACTAAAATTTTAAGGTTTAATTTAAGCAAATTAACCTTCATTTTAAGCTAAATAAGGAGAAAAGTGACTGTTAAATTTTATTAAAGTTGACTTTAGATTTTTTTCCTTGTAAATATCATGTAGTGGGAAAATCATAATGTGTGTGTGTGTGTGTGTATACACATAGTGGGACTTCAGAAGAAATTATTTTATGAAATAAGTGTTAATGGTTCCTAAAATGTTACATAGTTTACATTTCCTGCTTTGCCACCAACATAATGCTCATGTTATCTTTGTTTCTGATTTTGTGTGTAAGATTACAGAATTCATATGTAAAGTTAATTTATCTTTTTTAGAAAATTTAATAAAATATCATTTATAATTAATTCTTTCTTTATAAAACACTGATTTTATGTAGTTGTAGCCATACATGCATACACATTACACACCTATATACCACATCATGGTAATTTTTTGTTTTGTTTTTGACCATCTTATTTTCTTACCTCTATGACAGAAAGTAGTAAAGTGGGTAAGATATTTATTTTGGTTTTGTAACAAGATTAATGTAGGTATTAAATCTATAAGACCTTGTTAAAATTTACTGATTAATTTAAAACTTTGTTTTTGGCATTTCAGTAGGAATGATATTTGTTTTCATGAATGTATGGTTTATTAAATTTGAATGTGATTTACAATATTTGTAATATATTTTATTTTTTTAATTGAATTTCCTGATTGTCTATTTGAGAATATTAGTATCTACCTGATAGTTTTAGAAGTATAAAATATGGAATTTGTACTTTATGCACTATATTCAAAATATTAACTTGTGTGTTAAATGGTGACTAGGTTATAATTGGGGGTCGGGATGTGGAGTGGGGAGTCTGGGAGAACAACATAATGTCCAAAACAGTTAAGAATAATTTTTCATGCTTTTAATTTAAATCAATTTGTTCAATGTAGTATTTTCATTTTGTGAGCTTTTCTATGCACATACAAAATGTTTCTCCTCAGGCCCCATTGTATTTGCTGGTCCTATTTTTATGAACCATCGAGAACAGGCTCTAGCCAGACTCAGATCCCATCCAGCACAGCTAAAGCATAAACGGGACAAGCACAAAGGTATTTGGTCTTCCTTATCCACTAGGTGGGACACTTTCCCAATTCTTCCACTCATTTGAATTTGTTTCTGGGAAAATGCACAGACCTGATTCTTCTACTTTGCTTCTATCATTATTATATTGCCTGAGGAGAAAGACATGTGAAAATTGCTAAGCTGAAAGTGGTACTCTTAGTGACTATCATGCTTCTTGTTTCTTTTTTTGTTGTTAACTTTAATAAAGGAGATATTTTACAGTATATCTTTTTCTTTTCCATTTCTTTGCAAATTTCACAAAGTTAAGGGAATGTGGAAAAAAATAATTATTGCTTTCTATTTTTTATCCTTTATTATCTGCTTTTAAGTGATAGAGATCTGTTCTTTTACAGTCTTTTTTTTGGACTGCTGTTTATTTGCTTTAGAATTAGCAAAATTATTAAATTCAGTATATAAAGTCATGAGTTGATCCTGTTATGCTTTTCTTTTAATACTAAAATTTATGTATACAGTATACATGAATATACAAATTTTAATATTTGAGCATTAATTAGAGATAGATATAAGCAAGAATGGGTTTGTAGGTCTACTGTAGGCCTCAAGCTGTCAAGGTTCTAAGCAAGTCTCTGGTGGATTAAGGATAATTTCTCAGTAATACTTTGAGACCTCAGAGTTCCAGATAAATTAACATCATTCTTAAAGCATCCTTATCTTCTTTTAAATCACAAATTATGTATTAACCAAGATAAGGAAACAGTTTAATATAGAGAATTTACAAATTTCTGTATAAATTCTGCCTTGAATCCAGGTATGTGGTCCAGCTCTTCACTAGCTAGTATTATTTATATATGCCATTTTCTTAAATGCCTAAGTCCTGCAAAATAGAATAGAAATTTAAAAAAAAAAAATATATATATATATATATATATATATTCTATATAGACTAATTAATCAAATTAATTGTTTTGTTTTATATTTTCCTTTGCTGTAAAACAGTTTACATCAATGACTAAATTTAATAGAACTTTACTAAACTTACAGACTATTTTTTTTAGAATTTCCATAAGCAGTGTATTTATTTTTAATGTCATTTTGTCACTCAAAATAAAACAAAACAAACAAAAAAACACTTTTTGGTACAAGCACAAATATAGGGAGAATATATTTTAGATATATTCCGCAGGAACAAAATTTGAGGGTGCTTCCACTCTAATGTGATTAATCATAGTAAAATTTTTGATTGTGCTGTTTCTAAGTGTTCTAAGAATGATATACTTAAATCTAAGAAACAATATTTGGGATATGCTATGTAATTATTTCAGTTATTACCAGAATCTCTAATCTCTTATTTCTGCTATGCCACTATCAGAACAGATTATCTGAGTGGATACCAAAATTTGATTCCAACTATATCAAGGTGGAGCTCTTCTAAGACTTTTATATGAAGTCAAATATTCACATTTCAACTTTCAGCTCCATGCCAGTATCTTCTGGACAAGCATCTTTATTTTTTTGCCAGAATTTAAAATGAATGTTAAAGGAAGACTAAGTTTACAAATACAAAGCAGACATTTTACAATGTTAAATAATGACTGACTATAGAAATAACGTAACAGTAGCTACCTTTATTAAAATGTTATCTGCCGTAGGGTTATTTTTAGCAAGATTATATACTAGTAGCAACCTCTTTGGAAGGAACTACTTTGTAGTATTTCAGTACATGATCAGTTTTTATCATATTTTATGGTTTTCTAGAGTGAAACAGTTTCATTTCTTTACCTCCATAATGAATTTAAAGTGTAAATACTGTTGTTTCAAATGATGCCCACTTTTATGTACAGTTTATTTTCCACTTACTAATTCCTATCCATCCACAAAGTATGTCTCCCTTACCCTCTTTTTCTTTTCTTTTTTTTTTAAGTAATATATATATATATTTATTGATTTTGTAAAAATATTACATTAAAAAAATATGAGGTCCCATTCAACCCTATCACCCCGACCCCACCACTCCCCCCCAGCAACCCTCACTCCCATCATCATGACACATCCATGGCACCTCCTTACCCTCTTTTTCATTCATTGTTCCTGGCTGTCATTTAATCATGCACTGCTTTCTACATTCATTGCTTTTATTTTTGCTATAATTTCTTAGTCTCTTAATAAATATTTCTTTCTCCTACATGTGTTTTCCTTTTTCTTACCCTATTCGTCTTCTAATGTATACACTAGGAAGTTCACTATGTTAATTACTATGTTCTGTCTTACATTAATTATGGTGGTACAGATTACAGGATGATATTATTTAAAATTTTATGAACTTTGACCTTTTTTTGAGGAGGGGGTTTAATGCGGGTGGGAGGGAAGAACTGTGGATTTATTATTAACAGGAGTGAGTTCTCAGAGAGCTTACGGCTGATTGGAGAGAATTCAGAGAAGGTCAGAACCCATTTTATTTAGGCAAATTTTTGACTAGAGGAGAATTGGAATATGTAAGTCTGAATCAATAAGTAGAATTCCATATAACATATAAGTTATTCAAAAAACGTGGACATAAACTGTCTTTCAAAGAGATAATCTGAATTAGTATTTGTTTCAGCCACTCAGTGCCTTAACAGAGAAAAGATTTTGATATAGCATACCTAGTTAGAAACATCTTAACCATTAGAATCTTGAAATCTATCTTAAGGTGATTATTGTGAGATCAGAGGATGTGCCATTTATATTTTACATCTATTTTATGTTTAGAAATGATTTGGTATAATGGAAATAGTATAGCCTTTAGAATTAGGCCCTAGTTTTAACCTAAATTTGTCTTTTACTAAAGCTACATGGCCAGGCCTAAATTACATAATCTCTTTGGACTTTATTTTCCTTATTTTAAAAATAAGAGTGATAATTCCTGATTGATTTAGTTGACATGAAAATTAAGATATTATATATATATTGTCTTTGTAAATAGAATCCTCCAGGAGTGCCAGCTTCAATTCTTTGAATTCTTCTGTTCTCTTTTTTAAAATTGTCAATATTATCCTAAAGGTCCAAAATTTGAGATTTGTTAAATGCATACTTAAAATAATATTGCTATTTTGTAGATGGAGAAGCTAAGACTTAAAAGGTCCAGTGTCTGGTGTCATACACTTAGTGTGTGGCAGAACTGGATTCCAATCCAAGTGTCTTCTGCAGGTGCCTACAAGCACTTATCCACTGTGCTATTTAAATTTTTACTGTGTTTTGCATGGAGCAAGTGCTTAATTCAAATACTACTGCTCCTGCTATTTTATTTAATGATTTTGTTCAAGGTATTCACTATGTTCTGTAGCAGCTTTTGTGATATGTCTGACTCTAAGATTACTCAAAACAATTATGGATTAGAATAAAAAGTTTTGAGTCCCTTAGATATTGAATCCTTCCCTGTGTGTGCAAATATGAATCTATAATGTATATATACATAATATTTTAGATACATTTCTCCCAAAACATTTTAAATATTATAATTTCAACATCACATGACACATATGTATAGCATATTCATATTAGAGAAAGTCCATACCTAAATGCCAGTTATAAGATATTCAAACCTATTTTTCCTACAAATCTGATACTATGTTTTATTGCTATCTGTTAACACTCTGCAGAAATTGAACTTGAGCAGAAATTAGTTGCTGAATTTCACTTGCTTCTCAGTTTGCACCACATTTTCAGCTACTAATTAAGTACCTATTTGATGAACTTTCATAAATTGCTACATTAGTGGGTTTGTACTTGATTTTCATAAATTGCTACATTAGTGGGTTTGTACTTGATTTTTTTAACTGACATCAGATACCAAATGCAAGTATGTTATACTTTTTAAATTCTGCTGCTGATAATGATCAAGATGCTCCTCATTTTTTTTTACTTGTAATAATATTTTCCCCATCTGCAGTAATTTGAGAAATTGGTTTATATAGATACAGGTTGCTTAGAAGATGTTGAACAAAATGTTTCTAGTATAATTTTGACCCCTAAAAATAATAGCTACTACTATTTTAATCATTATTATTTTATTCAGCAAATCACTAAACTCTTTTTTTGCTTCCCCTTCCCTGATGCTATCTCTCTATTGTGGGATTTGTGTCTAGTTAATCTCTGATTCAAGGGAGGGGGCAAGAAACTAAATTTCAAGGTAAAAGTTTGACATCAATGTATTTATATAAAGTGGAATGATATATGTAATATTTAAGTTAGTTAAGTCTGACAGAATGATATGCACACAATTTGTTAAGTCAGATTTGGTTTTAATATTTAGGTATTTTTACTTAGATAAAGCTGTACAATTTCTTTATATACATTACCTTATTTAAATAGTCTCTGGAAAACACTCTTTTTTATATAGGCCGTTGTTTATTTTAATCATTCCACTATCTTCCCAAGATGAAGATTCTTTCAACTAAGTATATTTCATTTTGGATGGAGTGAAACTAAATGTTATAATTATTTTTAGCCCATTCATTCTCACAGATTTAATTTGGCAAACCCACATTAGACAATTTAGCAGAAGAGGAATCATATTCTTTATCCTATTATAGTAAAACCTCTCACTAATTCAGAATTTATGATAATTCAGATGCAATATTTGTGATCTTTTTTGGGTAAAAATTCAAAATAATTTCTTCCTCTGTGAATTTTCAGGGTCATACTTATAAGGGGAAACCTGTCTAAAATCACTAGCTTTTCAAACCAAGGGCTCAAGAAATGAAGGATTCCTTCAACGTGCCTTCAACCTCTGGGTCCGGCAGTTAATTCTTGTATGTTAAAGGACTTTTATGTTTGATACATTTTTATCTAATATAGGTCTATTTTTATTTATATTGTAGGTAACCACATTTTATTTACTGTAGTGATTAATTTAATCTGTATAGTTTGAAGGTAGCAAAACTGAATATTTACTTAAGTATTCTGTGATTAGGACATTTTCTCTAAGTCACATGGGTCTGTCCTTTCTTTGTTTTTCCGAATTAGTGAGGTTTTACTGTCCTAAGTCTTGTAAAGAGTTTAAAGCTTTGGAAATGATAATAGAGTAATTTAGTTATAGAAGGAGAAGTCATAATTTAGGCCGATTTGTCTTACCTGAATAAAGGTTGGAAGGAAATGATAAAAAAAAGAAAAGATAAAGCAAGCATGAAATGATTTGATGTTATTCTGTTTAGCATCCAGAATTGGCAATGAAAATACAAAAAGTATATGTGTAAATTTTTGTGTATCTGTGCATTATACACACTTATTGTTTATAGTTAGAGTTGATATACTACAACAGAGTTGTTTAGACTACTTGACATTTTGAAATTTCCATCCAAATCTACATTTATTTACTGTGCAAGGAATTTGGATCTTCATGATACAGCCGTCATATTTAAGAAAGAAACATAGTGTTGATTAGGAAAAGTAAATGACCTCCCTTATCTATACATTCCAAACTTATATTCTCATATTCTGGAATGTGTTTTTTTAATGGCATTCTATGGTTAGAATGCCAGAATATTCAAAGTTAGGTTAACAGAAGAAATTACGGGGAAAAAAAGGGGGGGGGGGGCAGGGAATAGGAAGGAACGTACAAAGAAGTTTCCTTGACGGTACTAGTTGGAGTCAGGAAGAAGTCGACAAAGCAGAACACCTGAGGGACAAAGTGAGAGTGTAGACCACTGAACTACAGTTTATTGAGTGAAACTATTCAATCTTTATAAAATTTATAAAACTTTATAAAAGTAATTGTTTAAGAATGTTGGTGGGTAGTATAGTCTTACTGAGATCTGTTTGGGAAATCTAAATCACTTGCAACTCATCTAGGAATTTTTGAAAAATGGCTAGTACTAACTATATCACTAAATTTAAAATAATTGTTAAATGACTTTGCATGCAGTTATTTTTTTATTCAAGCTGAATTTTCCCATATAAACTATATTACATTTAAAATGTTATTTCTGTAACTTAATGACCCATTTACATTGCATAATGGATTAGACTACTAGGTTTTATCCTTAACCTGATCTTATCTCTTTTTTTATTGATTAGTGATGTTTGCAAACAGCAGTAAAAAATACAGTGTATCTTTTCAAAATTGCTTTCTTGCAGGTAGATTCTTGATCTTTCTCTTCTAACAGCTGCAGATTCTTCTTGCTTGTTCCTTTTAACATTTTTCTCTTGTTTTCTTCCATAATAAACTGATTTAAATTTTTATTTTAAAGATGGATAATGGCTTAATTACAAATATAACACTTACAGATGGAAGTGGAGAAAGAGGAGAAAAAGATGCAAGCAAAATCACAACATATCCTCCAGGCTCCGTGAGATTTGACTGTGAGCTCCGGGCTGTACAAGTCAGCTGTGGATTTCACCATTCAGGTAGCAGCTGGAACTGTAGGGTATAACTGCATTTTTTTTTTTTAAGGTGCCAGGGCCAGGGGTTAAACCTTGGGACCTTGTATGTGGGAAGCTAGCGCTCAACCACATAGTGGCTCCCCTGAGTTGGATTTTTTGTTTGCTTGTTGTTTGCTTTTGTTTTTAGGAGGCCCTGGGGATCAAACCCAGGACCTCCTGTGTGAGAAGCAGGCGCATAACTGCTTGAGCCACATCTGCTCCCCAGGGTGTAATTGCATTTTTACAATTGTGGTAAATAACTTAGTTGTTCAGCTATAATAAGTTTAGTCCATTAACAGTGTTTTAGAAGCTTTAGTGCGTTAATATCTCTCAACTAAATAAAAGGTTTGTACTTATTACAGAATCTCTTTTAAAAAGAGATTGGTGTGGAGCAGGTACTTTTCCTTACAGCTGGTTTCAAGTTTTGTCTTCTGATGGACTTATTCCTATAATTCTATGTGAATTTAATAAAAGAAATTCCTGAAGCTGAAATATCCTGAAATCTCTTTCAACTCTAGAATTCTGTGATTTTTTATTGACATGGTCCCATATTTTGTTAATATTCAACTAGAAATATGGCATCAAAAAATTTCTTTATTTTCTTAAAATGTAGAAAAGCATAACTTTCTTAGTAAATTGTCAAACTTTATAAAAGAAAACTGTTAAATTCCTTCCCTGAAACTTAATACATTTCCATATTTGATATGGTATTGACAGATTTTAAAATTCTGGCACTGCATTGATGTTCTACATAATTGTACAGAGCTGAAACTCATCTGCTACCTGTATAATCATCCTAGATATTAGAGAACAATATTTTATGTGTAATTGCTCATTGTAAAGATTTTACAGTTGCTCTGGATCAATAAACATTTTTAAATGTTACTAATATTGTTAAAGGACATTCATAAGAATTTTATACTGTATATTCTGAAAAACTATGCATTTTTATGATCTTCAAGTCATAATTTGCTGAGCTAAAATTATATTTGCTGCTTATTAGATGTAAATTTCTCTGTGCCCTGATTCCTATTTTTAATGTCTCTTTAAATTTTATAATTCTTTCAGTATGGTTGTGACTGGTATATAAAATGCATTTAATGAAAAAAAAATGTATTTTGGTTTCAGTGGTTTTAATGGAAAATGGAGATGTCTATACATTTGGATATGGGCAGCATGGGCAACTAGGACATGGAGATGTCAATTCCAGGTACTTGAACTTTTTTTTCCCAAGATGTGGGTTTTTTTCCCTTCCCCTTTTCCTCTCCTCCTTATCTTTTCTTTTTTTTTTTTTTTTAATATGTATTTATAGAATTGAAATAGTTTTTATACTGCTATTTTGCAAATATGGCCCACAAATTACCGCTTGTTTCTAAATTTGTGATTGAGTGATTTTCTGGGTAAAGATGACTTTGTAGTTTCAAGGAAAGTTGATTTACATTTTATATGTGTTAAATATGAATGGTTATGATTATCACAAAATTCCATTCTTAATTATTATCTTTTAAGAGACAGCATGGCGGTAGAAAAGAAAATGTATATACACAAATTGCAATTAAAAAGCAATGCGTTGTTCTTTAATGCTGTCTGTTTTGAAAGTTTATCAAATATTAACATGAAGTCATTGAAGCTTTTGCTTGCTTTTCAAACAAAATTTAATGGTCTGTTGATAAACTAGTTTGACTTACACAGCATAATGAAGAATTATGGTAGAGACAAGTAGATTTTTTCCAGTATTTATTCTTTCCTACTTCATATGGTACTAGGGTTTTAGTTGGGGACATGAACATAAAACTTAGGACTTCATATCCGGCCTCCTTTGTACCAAGATGTGGACTAATGTGTTACGTTCAATGTTTGAATTATACTCTTAAAGGGAAGAGGAAAAGTCCTCCATTTCTCTTCTCCCCTTTTTGCTTTCTGGCTGGAATGTATGCATGGTGGCAGAAACTGAGAAAGTCATTACAGAGATCATAAGTTGGAGACCATGTATTTTTTAAAAAGTAGGATAAAGCAATATTGGTGATGCTGTAGTGGGTGGAGCAACCTGTCAATTTATTTTGTGACTTTAAGGAGGTTTAGGCCTGTGTAGTTTTCCAAAAGTCTCCTTAATGTAAATGTGCTATTTAAACAAGTTATTGTATTCTAAAGACTGAACAAATTTTTACATTTTATACTTATATTTTAATTTTTATTGAAGAAATTTATTTCTTAATTACACTGTCTTAAAAGCAGAGCTCTCCTATGTAACTTATTTGTATAATCTATGCATGGTTTATTTCTATAATAATTATTAGTCTAATTATAGATAATGGTTAATAAAAATAAGTGGTTAATAAAAATAGGAAAATATAATAGGGTATCATTTATGATAGTAATTAGCAGTTATTAACTGTGCAAGGCGCTAATTTAAGCACTTGACATCTATGAACTGCTTTATTCTTCACAGGACCCCTATGGCAAAGGTACTGTTTCTTATTACCTCCTTGTTAAACAGAAGAAAACTGAAATCAAAAAAGAATGAGTAACTTGTTCAAAACAGTGGTCACATTGCTATTAAGTGATAGAGCCAGGATTCAAACCCAGGCAGTCTTCTAGAGCATGAGCTTATAGCTACTGCTGAAATGCTGTCATGATTCTATATTCTGATCATTAAATGCTATGTTAAAATATAAAGTAAGAACTTAATGGGAAAAAAACTAGAAAAGAGGATCATAGGATTAATTATTTCATTCTAATTCTGGGATTGAATTCTGATAAGACATCACAATATCTCTTGAGATCTCTAACAGTTCATTCACTATACAAAGTGTTAGATTTTTCTTTTAAAAAAGGGTGACACCAGTCTTTCAGAAAAATTAAAGGTTATGCATCCATGTTTGGGGTCATAAATTCAGAAAATATTTTGAATAATCTAGAATCAGCAAGTATGTCTTTTTCATCTTTGTATACCCACTACCAAGAATGGAGACAAACATATAATACCTAAATAAGCGTTTATTACATCATATTAGTGCTTTTTACCTATTCTCCTTATTGCATTGTTTACTTATTGTTGTTTTTTTCCCCTCAGTTGAGTCTTATAAGAAATTGACCTAATTGTTATTTTTATAATCTAGGGGATGTCCTACTCTTGTTCAAGCATTGCCAGGTCCTAGCACACAAGTTACTGCCGGCAGCAACCATACAGCAATACTTTTAATGGATGGACAGGTCTTCACATTTGGAAGTTTTTCTGTAAGGAACTTTTTAAACATTAATAACATTGCATTGCACCATTGCCTTACAGTTTGTCTACATTAGCTATTTTCTTGTTCCAGTGAAATTCTTGTATTGTAATTATTGCATATACACATTTCCCACCTTCTCTAGTCACACGTATATACACAAAACCTGAATGACATTAAACTTGAAATAATTTTCTCTTCCAGATCACCATTAGGATTTATTAAATTTAATAGTTTAGTGTTATAGATATGTTTATTCCAGATCTAAATCCTTTAAGCATTCAATAGAACCAATTCTGTCATTTGAAATGTTATTTCTCATCTAGCTTAAGATCCGTTTTTCTTAACGTATGGAATTGTTTCTATTTTAGAATTTTTTAAAGTCTTTTTTCTTATTAGATTTGTGTAAAATTATAGTTTACGTTTTCCTCTTTCATTCTCTCTGTCTCTCTGTCTGTCTGCCTGCCTGTTTCTCTCTTTGTCAAAGCTTGAAAGGAATAAAATGTTCTGAGAAGTTTGTATAGTTTCAGCAATGTAGAGAGCAAGGAAAAACCTTATAAGACTGTTTTAAGAAATACGTACCATCTTTGACTTGGGTAACTATTTAGTATTCTATTAGTTAAAATGTACTTTGCACATCTGATTTTTAAAAACTTTAAATATAAATTTGAAAAACAAACACTTTATTTGGAAATGATCTCAAACTTTGAATAGTTGCAAAAATAATAGTTCATAGAGGGCTCATATACTCTTGTCGAATTCACTTATTGTTAATATTTTTGATCCATTTGTTTTGTCATTTGTGCTTGCTCTTTCTGTTTGTGTAAGTATAAATATAAAACTTTTTTTCTGAATCCTTTGTTACTTGCATACATTATGACCCCCTATTCCTAAATACTTTAGTTTTTGTTTTGTTAATTGACCCAATAATTACTTTTTGGCATTTTTTCCCAAACAATCTAAGATCGAGCATTGTGTTTGTCATTTCTCTTTAGTCTCCTTTAATTTGTAACCTTTCCCCAGCTTTTCATGGTCTATTATGATTTTTGACATTTTTGAAGAATATGGTTTGTTTTTTTTTCTTCATAGAATGTTTTTTATTTTGGGTTTATCTGATATTTCCTTGTAGTTAGATTCAGATTTGTATTTCAGGCCAAAACTACATAAGTGATGTGTTCTTCTCAGAGCATCATATCTGGGGACACAAAATGTCCATCTGCCACTTATTGGTTATGTAAATGTTGATAAGATGTCGTCTGATTTCTCCCCTGTATAGTTATTGTTTTTACATTGCAGGTAATAATCAATCGCTGGGTTGGCACTTTTAAAACCATGCAGATACTTGCTTCATATAACACTTATCCCTAGAGTTAACATGCACTCTTGCCTGAATGAGTCTTTACTATGATGGTTACAAAGTGTTGGTTTTCCAACAACAGCATTCCTTCCACATTACCTGTTAGCACATTGCATTCTACAGTAAGCAAAAGCTCCCTTTTCCAATTTATTTATTTATTTGTCTGTCTGTTTCTTATTGATATGGACCCTTGTTTTTTTTTATTTTTTACTTACTCCTCTTAATTATTTAAGTGTTTTAGATATCTCATATTTGGTTAGTGGGTCCCTTTTTAGCTCGCTCCTGTATTCTTGTGACATGCCCCTGTTTTGTTTTGTTTTTAAGCTTTTCCTTACTTCCTCATATAATAAAATGTTTCACATTAATTTTGTACATACTCTGCCTCAGCTCTAGAAACTGTCATTTCTCCTAGAACTTCCTTTTAGTGGGGAATAGTAATAGAGATCAAGTGGACTCTAGGTGTACTTATTGCTAACAAGTATCTTGTTTCCCCAGTATGTATGTATGTGTCCATAAATGTGTTTGTATGTGTGTGTATTTTAGAAATATTAGGTTCACACTGATATTTCCAATTGTAGTCCATCCCCACAGGGTTCTTTCTTGCCTTCTCCCATTCCATATTTTTATGTTCCTCTCCCTCAGTGAGAATCAACATTGGTGCATTTATTTCTTATTCACTCAGTCCTAAAATATATCTTTAAAAGTTTTTATAATTATATGCTTATACCTACTACAAAGAATAAACTCACTGAAAACAGGATTTGTTTGTCATTCTTCCCCAACCCCTTCCATCCTGTGCCCTTCCCCAAGATTTAGGTAAAATCTAATACTGCATTCCTTAATTATTTGAATTTATTTTCTCTTCCCCTTCCCCTCTTTCAATGGGATTATGTTAGTCCTATATACTACAGTTATTTTTGTGTGCTTTTATTTTTTTAGTTTAAGGGACCCTGCTCCCCTACTTCTACCCTTAACTTTCATCCTTCTTTTATTTCATTTCTTATTTTGTGTGTGTGTATATAACATGTTTTCAAACTTGTTACTGTTATATATAAGTTTTGGTCCCTCCAATGTCCCTGCTTCTCTGCCCCCTTCACCCTGTGCTTGTAGGTAAGGAACTTCATTTTTTCCCGTTTATCCTTCCTCTGTTTCTTTTTGTAAAAATAAACACACAACAAATATATATATATGTGTATGTATGTATATATGTGTATACATACACACATTTATAATTATTTTCCTTGTTTTACAAAAGATAACATACTGAATATGCTCTTTCATATTTTCTTTTCACCTTAATGTATCTCCCTTTTCACCTTAATGTATCTCCATATCACTTCATAGAGATCTCCCTTATTCTTTTTTTACAGCTGCATAATACTCCATTGCTGTATACACTGTATATTTAATAGATACCCATGCGTGAACATTTGTGTTTTTCAATAATTTGCATTTTATAGCAATGAGTATTTTTAGAGGTGTATCTAGAAGAAAGGTTGCTTTGTTGAAGATTATATGTGTATATAGTTTGTAAATTACTGAGAATCCCCCAATATTTTGCATTCCTACCAGCAATGTATTAGAGTACCTCTTTCCCCACAGATTTACCATCAGAATATGTCACCATACTTTTGAATTTGTGTCAAGCTGATGGGTGAGAAATGGTCCTGCTCACACTAAAGCCCCTTTCCTGTAGCTTGTGCTCTGAACCTCCAAGCTCTGACCCATGTTTAATATTTTGATTGGCGTTAAGGGATAGATTGTGTCTTTGGGGTATTATTTTGCCTGTGATTTTGCCTAAGTCCTCTGAACCCCGCATTTCCCTCCATGAGCGTCACATTTCGTGTTCTTCATTCCCAAAACCTTGCAGCGGCAGGTGGGTAGAGAGAATTCTGTCGGAATTTGGTTTATTCCTCTGGTTACAGGTAATTTGAAGGTACCATGATCTCCTAATATTGCTGAAGGCATGAGTCATATGTGGTTGTAATCACATTGTAAATCCCCATGGGGCTGTTCAGGTATCTGTCAAGTTTCTGCACTGCTTTTCTACATGTTAGTTGGTTAGTACTAAGGGAATAGATATTTTTCAATATCTATGAAAAGTACAACTAATTTCTTTTCCCCCCAAAAGCATAATATATTCTTGAATATGATTTACTTTGCTCAGTATTCATATTTTATGCTTTCCCCCCTTGTTTAAAAATAAGGATAGATATTGAATTTTTGATTACTATCTCTAATCTGCTTGCTACTTCTCCTTTCTGGTTTAGCCCCGGGACTGAAGCTCGGTTTCTTCTACAGTCAGCTTATGGCTTTTTTCTTGCTGTGGTGTTGAAGCAGCAATAGATCTGCAGTAGGAACCTGGTTTTGGAGTCAGAGCTTAGCCCGGCTGCTGACAATGTATCAGGCGCACTTGTACTTCAGCTAGTTTGCTGTGGTAGTTCATTTTCATTGCTGAGGTACTTGAAATTGCCCCTGGGTGCCTAATGCAGCATTTTCTGCCCTCCAGAGAGTTTCTGGAAGTGGAATGCTATGGGAAGAGAGATCTCTTGAATTAGGGATGGATAAATATTTACTGACCCAACACTGACATTTTTTATTCATTTTCATCTTACTTAGTAGCAAGATACTTCCTGTTGCTTTTTAGTTTAAACTCTTACCCAACTACATAATTATAGACAGCCATATTTTTAAGCGAGTTATTTACCTAAGAAATTATACCTTATCATTGATTCTGCTATTTATCTTAAAACTTAAATGAAATAACTACAAACATGATCATGTACCAAAAAATGGCATGTAATTTCCAAATTGTATTCATAGTTCCAGTATCTCTTATCTTTATAGTCTTTTACCCGAATGTTTTCAGACTCGGAGTTCAATAGTGATATTGTTTTGTATTATCAACTTAAAATGCCACAGTAATTTGTAGTACTAATTTTTGAATGTGTTGTGTATTTATTGTACTTTTCATTTGATTGTAGACAAAGTCAATACTTTGGGGAAATTATGTGCAAGGAAAAAAATTTTTATTTTATTTTATTTTTTTTGGTTATGCATCCTGTGGTTTATTGGGGAGAAAATTCCCAGAACTAATAGAAGTTATTTTATTACTTTATAAGTACCCGGTCCAAATTTCAAATGTATTTCATTTTAAAAAAAATTTAAAAATCGGTAAAGAATAAATGTCTGAGCACTTGTTTTTGTCTACTTTTTCCTTAACTTGATAAAAATTATAGATTGTTCATCCAGTAATACTATTAATATGGTTTATTTTAATCTTTTAGAAAGGACAACTGGGTAGACCAATTTTGGACATGCCATATTGGAATGCAAAGCCAGCTCCCATGCCTAACATTGGATCAAAATATGGACGTAAAGCTACCTGGATAGGTGCAAGTGGGGATCAGACTTTCTTACGAATTGATGAAGCACTTATTAATTCTCATGTGCTTGCTACATCAGAAATTTTTGCCAGCAAACACATAATAGGTAATACTCAAAAGAAACAAGCCCCCTCAAAAACTTCATATTAACTGATAATAAATCATTTATTTTTCCCTATAATGGGATAAATTTCTTTCTGTTTAAAGAAAGTTTTAAAAAGTCTTTTATGTGTCTTTAAAATATATATCTGTTAGAAGGTTAGAAGAATTGGGAGATCTAGAACCCAAATAATGGAAATATGAGCTAAATTATAACAGGATAAAACCTATACTGGAGTGAGGAATTTTTTTAATATTGTTTCTTGTTAAATATATGATAGAAATTAATTTTTATGGAAAGTTAAATCAAATGTTAGAGTTTTATTAAGACCAAAGGATCATTTCATATTTGTACTCATGATGCCATTAATAATTATATTTTAGAATATTACCATGTAGGAATTAGGACCGTGTGTTTTGGATTCAGACAATCCAATATTTTAGCCTGCCACTTAAGGGTTTTTAGTTACTTAAACTCTTTAAGTCTCAGTTTCTTCATTCATGAATTAGAGATAAAAATAATACTAACCATGTAGGATTTTGTGAATATAAAATAGTAATTTAAAATAAATATTTTTCCCAAGGCTTGGTCCCTGCTTCCATATCAGAACCTCCTCCATTTAAATGTCTTCTAATAAATAAGGTAGATGGGAGCTGTAAAACTTTTAATGATTCTGAACAAGAGGATCTGCAAGGATTCGGTGTATGTCTTGATCCTGTATATGATGTAATTTGGAGGTAAGCTTTTCTATTTATAAAATAGAGTAGTAATTAAGTTTTATCCAATTATTACTCTTGTGTATAATGTGTGACATATTTTATATATATATATATGTATATATATATATATATATACATATATATATATATTTTGTTCTCTCCTGTTAAACTAGTAACTATACTTCTATCATAGTGATTCACAGGGACCTTTATAGTATAGTGAAGTGGTTTAGAGCATGTTCTTGGCCAGACTGGTTAGATTTATACCAGCTCCTTAGTTTTCTGTGCATCACCTTGGAGAAGTTACTTTGACTTTCTGTGCCACATTTTTTTCATTTATAAAATGTTAAGAGGATTAAAGAATTTGAAACAGAGGCACATAGTAGGTGCTATACAAGTGTTTGCTACTATCATCATTTTTTATTTTACTTTCAAGAGTCTTGTTAATTATTTTTCAGTTTTTCATCTGTCTGTCTAAATTAGTGTCTTATTCCCATAAATAACTAATTATTTCCAAATATGTATAAGAAATTGTGCCAAAGACATTACAGAATAAAAAGATAAGTGAGCATGCTCTTTAAGAATGTGTGTAACAAAACCCCTATATTGGTATTGAAATAAACAGGATTATATAAACTGGAAATATGAAAATGTAGAGGTAGGTAAAGGTACACAAAAGACTCAAAAATTTTTATTTCTTTAAGATTTATTGTAGTCCTTTATATACATAATGAGTAAAGAAAAAAGTCATACTTCTCAGCTCACCACCAGGCTGATCAGTTGTTCTTTTTAACTCTTGCATTGTTTATTGGGCTGGCTTTAGGCAGGGATTCAGATTACTTGAAAGGTTGAAGTGAAGTGAAGAAAGAGGAGACTTTTTCTCCATCTTCATTCTTAGGCTTATGCTGTCTTTCATTGCTAATAGCTGGCCAGGGTCTTAATCATGAGGACTGCATTCAGAGTAAAGGAAAGTACATTGTTTTCCAGGTTGCTGACTAGCTGAATATCTTATTCGGACATTTTGTAAAAGGTCTGAAGGTCACAGTTGGGTTGAGTTAGTGCTTTTCGATTTACCTGTCAGTATTGTGCAGAGTAGATAAAATAACAAATGACTACAGGTTCGTGGTCTTTTGTGGTAATTCTTATAAAGATATGAGGTACTGTGAATCAAACTTGGAGTGGTTACAGTGGGATAGAATGGAAGGGAAAAGAGAAGAGTGTGAGTGTAAAGATATAATTGTCTCCAATTATTTACTGATATTTTAAGAGACTTTGTTGCGAAGAGTAACAAAGAGTTCTAGTTTGGATCTAGATTTAAATTGATGTTTTATTTTGAAGTAAAGCAAATTTGGGTTAACAAAACAAAAATAGAAATTGGCAATATGGAATTTGTTTCTGGATACCTTCATGAGATTAAAGATAGTAGGACAGCAGAATCCTAGCAGTAAAAACTTGCTTGAACTGGAGGCATTTCCCTGGGGTCTTGATAGAACTCTGTAGTGTGATATCCTATTAGTTGAACCTTATTTTCTTCACATATGGTGGTAGCAGTGGAACAGTTGATCTCAAATGTCTTATCCAGTTGTTGATTATTTTCCGCCTTTGTTCCAAAACAGAGATTAAAAAGTCAAGGGCAATCTCCTACCGTTCAGTAAAACAGCTGGAAGTTGTTTTCCTTCAAATGAAGATCAGAGTTTCTTTCCATTATCCTTATTTCTGGCAATTTTTTGTCCTTTGTATTTGTAGGGTACTTGAATTTTACACTGACCACAGACTTTGAAGATCCAGTATTAGTTTACTTCAACTTTCCTTCCTGCCTGAGTCTCTTTCCTTTAATGTTCTTTAGGAACTAAGTTCTCTTGAATAATTAGAAACTTAAAGGGTAGATAAACGTTAAGAATAGCAATTTTATTTCCTACTTAAAAGTAACACATATAATACAAGAATACAATGCTGATACAGAAAAAAAAAATCAAAGCAAACATATACACAGAAAAGTGTAAGTCATTTTTTATATCTTCTTTTCCCCCAAATCAAATTCCCTTATCTACCTCTATAGGTAATAAGTATTAAGTTTGATTTACATTGTTTGACATTTTTAAAAATATATGTATTTAATTTTTATATAAATAATGTGGTTTTCTTAAAGTTTTATTTAGTACACAGAAATGTACTTCATTAAAAATTTTTTCTTTAAATTAGAAAATTTGTAGGTTTATTAAAAAATCATGGAGAAAGTGTAGAATTCCCATATGCCTCTCTCACACAACTGTCCCTATTTTTAACACTTTGGATTAGTGTAGTACTTTTTGTAATTGATGAAACAGCATTATTTTAATTACACTATTAACTACAGTCCATAGTTTATATTAGGGTTCTCTGTGTGGTATTGTATAGTCTTACGGGGGCTTTTTTGCCTCTAATTTTTACTCTGCTAACATATATATATATGTATATATATCTCCCCTAAAATTTCCACTTTTAAATGCATTCAAATGTGTAATTCAGTGGTGTTAATTAAATTCACAATGTTGTTCCATTATCACCACCATCCATTAACAAAACTTTTCCATCACCCCAAACAGAAAGTTTGTACCAATTAAGTGTTAATTCCCCATTCCCACTGTGGCCTGTAAACTGTTCTAGTTTTACTATGAAATTGTTTAATTATTTCATACTAGTGAAGTCATGTAATATTTGTCCTACTTGTCTTAAATATTACAGTTACTATATTATTCATGAAGTGTCATGATCTGTATTATTATTTTATTAAAATTATTTCACTTTTAATGAAATAAATTATTTTGTTTATATGTTTAGCTCAGATATGGAAAATAATGAATTATATTTTGTCCTCTTCAAGCTGACTTTGTTATTCTCTTTGTATCATAAATTATAGTTTAGAATTTTTTTTAACGTAACCACATGTTGAGGTGCTATACTTATTCTCTTACTTGAAAGGTTTCGGCCAAATACTAGAGAACTGTGGTGTTACAATGCAGTGGTTGCTGATGCCAGACTTCCCTCTGCAACAGACATGCAGTCCAGATGCAGTATACTAAGTCCTGAACTTGCCTTACCAACAGGATCCAGAGCTCTCACCACCCGTTCGCATGCAGCTTTGCACATTCTAGGTACAGCTGCTGTTTGAAGTTCAGCTAATTTCATTGATGTGTACTGATATTTGTTTTTTCGTTCATTTCTAAAGTTTTAGGTTTATAAGACATTCTGTCTTAAACAGTAACAATAGCCTGGGTTCAGAATAAGTTAAATCCTCTGTCTTTAAGAGGCTTATTGCTACAGAAAATAGGACATCAGAAATGTACCAGCACCATGAAAGATTCATGTATGACCATGTATAAAAATCAGTCCTGAGTACAATTTTCCTAATATTCGATCTTTAAATATGGCATTTTTGGTTAACATGAATCTATAAACTTTTAAATATTCAAATGTGTATAACATTTAATTTACATGTATTGTTTTAAAATAAATTCTGTATAATATGGCCTGTGTTTTATAAATACTGCTTTATGTCCTCTTATATATTGGCTTTCCACAGCACATCAACTTTACTTCTATTTAGTTAATTTGAGGTATAGCTCGTTTTCAGTTCACATATGTTGTTGCTTGGAATTTTACACCCATCGATATAACTGCTTTTTTATTGCTTTTTAAAATGATATGTAATAGATTCATTTATGCTTACCTAGAATTTACAATTGTGAGGTCATATTCCTAAATATAATTACTAGATCTTAATATAATTTCTTGTTTCCTTTTTCACAGTTTCGTCTG
Source organism: Dasypus novemcinctus (assembly GCF_030445035.2). NCBI lineage: Eukaryota > Metazoa > Chordata > Mammalia > Cingulata > Dasypodidae > Dasypus > Dasypus novemcinctus. Next base: position 60,475,842 of record NC_080687.1, read on the forward strand.
GGTAACCATTATAAACACCCAAATGTAGCCATCAATTAAGTTTATTATTGGCTAATGAGTCTTCGTCAAACAGTGCTTTAATAATCAAAATGAAGTAATATGGAGAGTCTTATAAAATGAAGAACCTTGTAAGGGTTCAAAGGTTAAATGATTCCAACTTTTCAAAGATAGTTTTGTACAAAATGTCATATAGTATATGCTTAAATATGATAATTATCCTGACAAGGGAGAATTTTTTTTAAACTTTATTTCAGCTTCGAAAAATAAAGTAATAGACAAAAGCTTAACAAATTAGGTAAGAATTACTTTTAAAAAATTCTATCCAGGCACATTTATCCGATTTAATCCTAATAACAAACACAGTTATTTCTCCAGTGTTCTGAAAGCTGAATAAAAGAACATAGATTGGTTAAATTACATGACCAAGTTCTCCTTGTTAATGAAGAAAATGGGGGAAAAAATGCTTGATCATATTCACATCTCATAAAACTAAATCCCATATTCTTTATTTTTGACCATTAGCATTGATATAGTACGTTCTTTGCTTTTCCTACAAAAATGTTAACGGTATTACTATTAACTGTAGTCTGTAAGTCACATTAGTTATATTTTCCCCATGTATCACCATATTCTTAACATCTTTTAGTAGAGAAGCATTCTTGTATTTGTATTATTAACCACAATCCTCATCTACCACCAAAATCACTATATTATACAATCCCTAGATTATCCTATAGCTATCTTTCAATTAATATTAACCACCCTAGACTAACCCTTTCAGTCACAATCACATTTATAAATCAGCATCGTTAGTTATACTCATTAAAATGTGTCATCAACTCTGTCTATTTCCACATATTTTTATTGGTTTTAAGTGTTCTTCCATTAAACTATGTTTACTTGGAATAAACTTGAGCACACTCCAAGTATGTTTACTTATTTTAGTTTATTTCCTGTAGTGTCCCATAATATACAAACTATAGGAAATTTTAATTCCAGGAGTTGAATTTTGTTTGTTATTTTAGGTTGTCTTGATACCTTGGCAGCTATGCAGGATTTAAAAATGGGTGTTGCAAGTACAGAGGAAGAGACTCAAGCAGTAATGAAGGTTTATTCCAAAGAAGATTATAGTGTGGTAAACAGGTTTGAAAGTATGTGTATTTATGTTTAGAAAATATTACCTTATAACTGAAATGTATATGGATATTTTAAACATGAATTATTGTTTATATCTTTTAGGTCATGGAGGGGGCTGGGGTTACTCTGCCCATTCAGTAGAAGCTATACGTTTTAGTGCTGATACAGATATTTTACTTGGTGGTCTTGGTCTGTTTGGAGGTAGAGGAGAGTATACTGCTAAAATTAAGGTAAGTAGTTGGTTGAAAATGTTTTCCTTGAAGATACTCGTTTTTACTTAGTTTATTTAGTTATGTAGTATTTCCTTTGAAAAAGGGCTTAAGTTAACATAACTAAAATCTAATACAATAATACTAAATCATCAGCTCAGATTAAAAAATCAAAAATTAAGGTTGGAAATGAAAAAGACTAAAGAAAGGTTGTGATAGTCAATCACAGTCCTTTGTACTGAACTTTCTAGTGGTCTCAGAAGAGCAGCACCTTTTTATTTGGCCGCTTTCTTATAGCCATTGTAATGACAGGAGGCACAACTGTTTTGATGCAAGAAAATTTTTATGTAGCTTAAAAACATTTTAACATTTTTAATGTGCAAACAGAAATCATTACCCAAGGAGTGTGGATCTGGGATCAAATGATAGAGTGTAGGGGATGGATTCTACCTGGTAGACAAACTAAAAATAATCAAGAGTTTATTACCACATATTTATCTCAGAAAGAGCCAGCAATTATTCTAGCCAACATATATGCTTATTCTTTGAAAATTCGTTAAAGCTAGAAGGTTCTACTTCTCTAATTAGCTGATTTTGCTATTAACATGAAAGAAAAGACTATAATTGTTGCCTTGATTTCAATAGCAATCTTCATGGGAAATTCTCAATTAAATGCCATCCATTGAGGCGGTATTTTCTTTGATCTCATAATAATATCAAAAAAGTATATTAATATATTAAAACTTCCTTATGATGATGGCTTTTGAGGGCATTCGTCTTAGAGACCAAACCAGTACCAAACTCTTTAAAAACTTTTTAAAATATTTGTTTATTTCTGGTTATAATTGGAATACCAAAGCAAATAGTGCAGATTAATATAGGAATGAATAAAGTAAAAATTAAAAGTATCTACAGTTATACAGTCCAAGTATAAGGACAGAACAATGATTAAAATTGCCTGTAGTGTGTGTAGATGGATGGATGAATGGATGGATGGATGGATAGACAGACAGAAGAAAAATACTAGTTTTCCTTGTTGGCTCATTTTGATGAAGCTGCTTTGAAATGGTTAGTTTAGGATGTTTTGATTCAAAGTCATGACAGAGAAGCAAACTCAAGGAATTATGTACTTCTGGTTGGTAATGTTTGGTGTCAGCAGCTCATCAGGAGAATATACTGTTTTTGGGTTTTTTTCCTGGCTCTGATAGTTTTCTGTAACATTGAACACCGTAGTGAATCTTATCATCATTAGTGGTGGTATAGAATTATAAAGGCCTTCTATGTATGTTGTTTTTATATTAGTTTTGTTTTTCTTTTTCAAGCCTCAATTCCTTCTTCACTCTTCTAATTCACTAGAAATGCTTCACTGAGTGGTATAAAGTCCAACAAGAGTTGTTGCTTTTTTTTCCCGCTCCCTTCACTTCTTTAAAGTATACTTTTTTCCCCTAGGTGTAAGTATCTTGACTTTGTTTGGTTTTGTTTTTATACCTCTGGTTGTTTCTTTGCTCTCCTTTGTATAGTTTTATCCTCTTCTACATGGATACAGAATATTGGGTTTTCTCTAAGTCCAACCCTAAGTCTTCTTTCTTCTCCTGTATTTCACCAAGGATTTCTCTTCCAAACCCCCAATTATACTAAAGTTTGGCATACTGTGGCATACTTTATATCTCCAGTTCAGACTTTTTCTTTCACCTGTTTCCATGCAAATGTCTTAAAGGCATATCAGTCATTTTATCCAAACTGAATTCAGACTCTTCCTCCAGGACTTGGCTCTCTTTCAGTGATCCCTTTCTCATGAATAGCACCACCTACCAAATACTTGTTACATAAGCCAAAAACCTAGATACCCTCTTGATAGCTCTTCCTCTTTCCCCTCTGCCCATAAAACACTTCTTTCACTATCCTAGGCAAAGCTATTTGTCTTGGCCTAGTCACTTAGCGGGTCTTAGTATATATTCTCCAACTTTTTGGTTTCAGGACCCTGTTACACTAAAAAATTATTGAAGATGCCAATATTATTATTATTTATATGGTTTGTATCAATATTTACCATATTAGAAATTAAAAGTTATTCTAAAAATATTTATGGATTAATTCATTTAATAATAGTAATACACTCAGGGTATACTATCATAGATAACATTTTGAGAAATAATATTTTCCTAACAAAACAAGCACTTAGAGGAGTGACATTGTTTTACTTTTCTGTTGATCTTTCTAATGTCTGGCTTAATAGAAATATGCAAAATGTTGTTTTGGTTAAAGTATATTAATAAAATCCAGCATCACAGATATGTAGTAGGAAAAAATAGAGGTGATTTAATAGCTTTTTCAGATAATTATGTAGTTTTCACCATGCCTTAATTTTCTGTCCTTTGTGGTTTCATTCAGTGTGTTCTAAACCAAGGATACAGTAATAAGATAGTTCTTGCTTAGTAAAAGAGACAGATAAATGAGTCAAAATTCATTCATTCATTCATTCATTCATGTCACATTTTACAAAGATTATCAAATGCCAGCTGTGTCTCAGGATTTGTGCCAGATACTGGGGCTGGTGCTATCAACCAAATAGGCAAAAGGTTTGGTAAGTTTTAGGTAGTTAATAAATTAGATAATGTGTGTAAGAGTAATGCTTTACATTGGGTGGCCAGAGAAAGCTCTGTGAATATGTAATATTTGAGCAGAGACCAAAAGGACAAGAAGGATCCAGTAGGAGGTGTAGCAGGAGAAACAGCAAGTTTTTTTTAAGCAACTGATAGTTGCTCATTGAAGGCATTTCTGTACTTTTTTTTTTTTTTTAAGATTTATTTTATTTATTTATTTCTCTCCCCTACCCCTAACACTCCCCTCCCCCCGGCCCAGTTGTCTGTTCTCTCTGTCCATTTGCTGTGTGTTCTTCTTTGTCTGCTTCTGTTGTTGTCAATGGCACGGGAATCTGTATCTTTTTGTTGTGTCATCTTGCTGTGTCAGCTCTCCGTGTGTGTGGCACCATTCCTGGGCAGGCTGCGCTTTCTTTCACGCTGGGTGGCTCTCTTTACAGGGCTCACTCCTTGCGCATGGGACTCCTCTACACGGGGGCGGGGGGGGGCACCCCTGCTTGGCAGGGCACTCCTTGCGCGCATTAGCACCGCGCATGGACCAGCTCCACACGGGTCAAGGAGGCCCGGGGTTGGAATCGCGGGTCTCTCTTGTGGTACATGGACGCCCTATCCATTGGGCCAAGTCCGCTTCCCAATTTTCTTTATTTTCTGTCTACATTCTCTTCCCATTCCTTCTTGATCCTACTCCAGTCAGGTTTTTGCCCCAGTCACTCCACTTAAACTGCTCTTGTCAAGGATATTCATAATTTTGACTTCTGTACTTCTAAATTTTGTGGTTTAGTTTTAGTCCTCATCTTCCTTGACTAATCAACAGAATTTAATGCTATTGATTCCTTCTTTGAATTTGTTTCTTTACTTGGCTCCCAAGACACACTTAGTTTTCCTCTGGTCTTATAGACTGTTCTTTTTAGTCTCTTTGCTGGTTCCTTGTCATCTCCCTGACTTCTAAATGATGGAATGTCAGGACTCAGCTCTTGTACATCTTTTTTATATATATACTCACCCTCAGAGTGATTCAACCTTAACGGCTTTAAATATTGTTTTCTCTGATGACTCTCAAAGTTATAGACCTCTCTCCTGACCTCCAGAGTCATACATGCAACTGCCCACTCTGCATTTCTGCTTGGATATTTAATAGGCATTTTAGATGTAACAGGTACCAAACTATGCTTCTTATGATCCCCTTAAATCGCTATTTTCAAATTCCTTCTCATTCCAGTTAACTGACTTAGAATGGCGTTAACTTCATTCTTCCAATTGTTCAGGTAAAAAATCTTAGAGTCATCCTTGACTCTTCTCTTTCTTTCATACCTCACATCTACTTCAGCAGCAAATCTTGGTGACTCTACTTTCAAAATAAATCCAGAATCTAACCACTTCTAAAAACTGCCACTGGTACCACCCTGATCCAAGCCACAGCCATTCTCATACAGATTATTATAGTAGTCTCCCTCTTGATATCCTGCTTCTGTCCTTGCCTTCTTCAGTCTATTCTTAACACAGCATCCAGAGTCATTGTTACATTGTACACCAGTGCATTTTACTTCTATGTTCAGAATCTTCCATAAGAAAACCAAAGGTCTTAGACAGGGACTACCAGACTCTACGAAAGATGATGCACATCATCTCTCTGATCTTATTTTATGCTGAAAGCTTTACTTTAATCCAGCCACACTGGTCTGCTTCTCCTTTGTATAACATGCCAGGCACAGTTAACCCTCAGGATCTTTGCACTTGCTATCCCCTAACTAGAATTCTCTTTACTTTGTTAGCTGTGTGGATAACTTCCTCATGACCTTCAGATTTTGACTTCCTGGTCAGCCTATTTAAAACTAAATGCGTTCCCCTACCACACACTTATTCTGAATATCTTTTATTGTTTGTATGTATATTCACTCCTTTATGCCTTGTTCCTGTAATTGGGCCAGGCATACAGTTTGTGTTCAAAAATATTTGTTGAATATAAGCAAGGGAGCCAGCTTAGGACAAATCATTATGGACCTTTACATCATGCTAGGAAGGAAATGAAAAACCATTGAAGAATTTTAGATTAAGTATTCCAATAGTATACTCATTTTTTAACATTATTAAAGGTCATTAAAAAAAAACCCTCAACTTTGTAGAAAATGTGTTAGAGGAAGGAGAATGGAGGTGAGAAGATTAAGCCTTATTGAGGTATTTCACGCAGTAACGCTAAATATGGTTGAATTGACAGACTGTGGTATCAGCCTTAGAGTAGATAATAGTGAGTTGGGAGAGTTACGGAAAAAAGGATTAATCTCAGTTTTTTTATTTGAAGGACCAGGTAAATGATAGTACCAGTATTAAGAACAGTGAAGGCAGGAGCAGAGACAGATGAGTCACTTTAGAAATTACTGAGATTGAGCTGTCTTGGGGAATCCAGTAACTGTTGAGAGTAAGAGTATGAAAGCCAAGAATATCTGAGCTGGAGACAAATTATCAAGTCATTAGCATATAGTTGAAAATTAAAACATCTAGCACAGTACCCGTTCAGTAAATTCTAGTGGCCCCTTCTTGTCTTTATCAATGTTATATCTATCGTTTTTGTAGTTCACCAATTAAAATTCTCTACAGATATAAAGATTTTTGAAAAAATACATTCGTCAATTTTTTTAAAAGCCCTCATAATTCTCCCTTATTTTTACTTCATTTCATAACCTTTTCTTCTTCCCTTTTCTCCTGTACTCTGTGGTTCCTTCTCTCTTTTTTATAACCTTTTTTCCCCTATACCCTTCATTACTCCTTTCCCCATGCAATATTACTTTGAACTATTTTTTATCTTTTTTTTAGGATCTTTATCTTCTGTTGTTCCTATTTCCCTCCATAGATAACATTTTCAATACCTATTTGTTGGCTGTTTTTCTAAGTGTTCTAAAAATATACAAATATTATTTCATTTAATTCTCACAACTCTTATGAGGTGGACAGTGTTATGGATGGGAAAAATGAGCCCCAGGATCTCGCAGCTATTAAGTGGTAAAGTAGGACTTCACCTTAGGGACTCAAATTTCAAAACTCGAACCCTCCAGAGTCTACCTTATTGGTCCTCACCTACTTCAGATGTCTATACCAGGTTGAAAACATTTTGTATGGCATTATTTTTAGCATTTGATCGAAGGAGATAAATGTATAAAATAGGAAAACCAAAAAGACCATATAGACCATAAAACTTTGAATATATTTCTTAATTTAAACGTGTATTTCACTTGATAAAATTAGGAGAGCAGGTACTCTGATTTTTACATTCTTTATATTCCAGGATATATTGGACATGCACAAAATTATAAACAAATTATTCAACAGAGTTGTGTAACTGAATGATTGGGCAAAATATGTTTTTCTCCTTTTCCCAGCTGTTTGAGTTGGGTCCTGATGGAGGAGATCATGAAACTGATGGAGACCTTCTTGCAGAGACTGATGTCTTGGCTTATGACTGTGCTGCTAGGTAAATGATTTATTCATTATTTAATGTGACCTTTATATTCTTAAAATGAAAAATTCTTCATAAATGAATAAAACATAATTTGAAAAGGAAGCTTTAAACATTCTCTACTACTAGGAGATACTGAAGAACTAAAGTATTAATTTTTACAATGCTATATTAAAATATCATACCTTCTTTACATTTTTATTTCACAAGATATGAAATTGACTGTTTTTACACAGAAGATAAAATGGAAATATACGTATATTTTACACAGTTTTATTTTTCTACCTCTCTTAGAGAACAGTTAGTATACTAGAGTTCTAGTAATGTAATCCTGCTTAGAATTATCTTTTACTTATTGATCCATATATATACTGTCAAGTACATCTGTGTATTTTGACTCCATGCCAGTAGTGTATGCTTGACTATTACACATTTGGGGAGGTTGACCAACTTTGCTGAAACCTTTTGGGAGGTTACAAATTCACTTTGTTTCTTGATGAAGATTCATTAACTAATGGAAGTTTAGATTTTATCAGTCTTCTCTGTATAATCCTAAGAATTATCTCAACACTGATCATGTTATAACAAGTTAATGATTTGAATCAGAATGTTGTGGTGAGAAAACTAAAAATTTAGCTTTATAACAATAACAACACTCCTAAGGCAAGCATTAATGGACTTCCATAATCTATCACATCATCTTTTCTAACTTTCTACACCCTACTCTTCTACATCTGTTTTAAAGTTTTAGCCAAACTGGACTCCTTTCCATTTCCTGACTGTGTCCTGGATATAGGAAGATACCTCCACTTATCTCTTCATACCATTCTCTTCTTTTCCTGAAATGTCTTTAATTCTTTGCTCTATCCCAGCTACACCCAATAAAATTCTCAAATGCTGTGTCTTTTGTAATCCCTCCACTGTATTGCCTAGGACTTTGTGGTCTGAAAATATCCTTTATCAAATGCTCTTACTTACATACATATCTTTTCTCTCTCCAAAATTAGTAAATTGCTTGAACTCCTAAGCTGTCAGATTTATTTTTTTAATATATTTTTAAAATTTTTTATTAGAGAAGTTGTGACTATACCACCCCACCGCCATCACCTTGCATTGGTGTGGAACAATTTCTTAAAATTGATGATACCACATTTTTCTTAACAAATCAATTTTATTGATGCATATTAATAAAGCATAAATCCATCTAAAGTGTACAATCAGTGGTATGTGGTATAATTGCATAGTTATGCATTCATCACTTCAGTCATTACACCACATTTTTATAACTGTACTTTTAATTAAAGCTTATGGTTTAACTTAGGATTCCCTGTTTGTATAGTGTAGGTCCATGGATTTTTTTTTTTTACTGTTACTATATATATAGTCAAACAATTGCTCTTTTAATCATATTCAGATATATGTTTCAGTGCTGTTAATAGTGTTCACAACATTATATTACCATCCATTGCCTAAACATTTCCATCATTCCAAGTAGAAACCCGGTACATTTCAAACTTTAACTTCCCATTCCCTGTCCCCACCCTGTCCCCTGGTAACCTATATTCTAGATTCTGACTCTAAGTCTTGCTTATTTCTAACTGTTTGAAATCAGTGAGATCATACAATATTGTCCTTTTGTGTCTGGCTCATTTCACTGAACATGATGTCTTCAAGGTTCATCCACGTTGTCACATGTATCAGGACTTCATTGCTTTTTGTGGCTGAGCAATATTCCATTATATGTATATACCGCATTTTGTTTATCCATTCATTGGCTGATGGACACTTGGGTTGCTTCCATCTTTTGACATTTGTGAATAGTGCTATTATGAACATCAGTGTGAAAATATCTGTTTGAGTATGTGCTTTCAATTCTTTGGGGTATATACCTAATAGTGAGATTGCCAGGTCATATGCCAGGTCTATACTTATATTTGGAGAAACCACCAAACTCTTCCACAGCAGCTGCACCATTGTATATTGCTACCAGCAATGAGCGAGTGTTCCTATTCTCCACATCTTCTCTAACATGTTATATTCTGTTTTTCTAATAGTAGCCATTCTAATGGGTATGAGATGGTATATTAGTCAGCCAAAGGGGTGCTGATGCAAAATACCAGAAATTGGTTGGTTTTTATAAATGGTATTTATTTGTGGTAGGAGCTTACAGACACCAGGCCATAAGCATAAGTTACTTCCCTCACCAAAGTCTATTTTCACATGTTGGCACAAGATGGCTGCTGATGTCTGTGAGGGTTCAGGCTTCCTGGGTTCCTCCCTTTCAGGGTTTTGCTTCTCTTGGAGTTCAAGATTCCTTTCTTCCCAGGGCTTGCTTCTTCTTGGACTCAGGGTTCTTCTCTTCCTGGGGCTGGCTTCTCTTTCCTCTGTGAGCTTAATTCCCAGGGCTCAAGCTTAAGGCTTCAACATCAAACTCCAACATCAAAACTCCAGTATCAAAAACCCTTGCATCAAAAGCTCCAACTCTGTCCTTTGCCATGCCTTTTGGGAGTGGGGACTCAATGCCCTAATGATGTGGCCCAATCAAAGCCCTAATCATTACTTAATCATGCCCAAGTACAGATTACAAACATAATCCAAATATCTATTTTTGGAATTCATAACTATATCAAACTGCTACAGATGATATCTTATTGTGGTTTTGATTTGCATTTCCCTGATGGCTAATGATGTTGAGCATCTTTCCATGTGCTTTTTGGCCATTTGCATATCTTCTTTGGAGAGATGTCTATTACAAACATAATCCAAATATCTATTTTTGGAATTCATAACTATATCAAACTGCTACAGATGATATCTTATTGTGGTTTTGATTTGCATTTCCCTGATGGCTAATGATGTTGAGCATCTTTCCATGTGCTTTCTGGCCATTTGCATATCTTCTTTGGAGAGATGTCTATTCAGTTTCTTTTGCCCATTTGTAATTGGATTGTCTGTCTTTTATTGTTGAATTGAAGGATTTCTTTATATATTCTGTATATTAAGCCTTTATCGGATATGTGGTTTCCAAATGTTTTCTCTCATCATGTAGGTTGTCATTTTACTTTCATGATGAACATGAAAAGTTTTTTATTTTGATGAAGTTCCACATACCTAGTTTTACTTTTGTTGCTAGTGCTTTGGGTATAAAGTCTAAGAAATCATTGCCTAACACAAAGTCCTGGAGATGCTTTCCTATATTTTCTTCTAGGAGTTTGATGGGTGTAATTTTCATATTTAGATCCTTGATCCATTTTAAGTTGATTTTTGTATATAAGGTGAGGCAGAAGCCCCACCCTCCTTTTTGTTCAATTGGAGATAGTTTTTCCAGCACCATTTATTGAAGACACTCTTCTTTCCTAATTGAGTGGCTTTTGCCACCTCAACAAAAAATCAGTTGGCTGTAAATGGGAGGATTTTTGAGCTTTCAATTTGATTCCATTGTTCTATGTGTCTGTATTTGTGCCTGTACCATGCTGTTTTGATTATTGTTTTTTGTAATAAGTTTTAGGAAGTGTGAGTCTCCAACTTCACTCTTCTTTTTTCAAGATGGTTTTAGTTATTCAGGACCCTTTCCATATAAATTTTATGATTGGCTTTTCCATTTCTACAAAGATGGTTGTTAGAATTTTGATTGAGATTGTATTCAATCTATAAATTCCTTTGGGTAGTATGAATATCTTAACAATATTTAGTCTTCCAGTCCATGAACATGACATGTCCTTCCATTTATTTAGGTCTTTGATTTCTTGAATTGCTGAATTCAGTTATTTGTTCTGGACCTTTGTTGTGGATTTTTCAGGATGTTCTGAATATAGGATCATGTTATCTACAAATAAAGTTTTACTACTTCTTTCCAACTTGGATACCTTTTATTTCTTTTTTTTTTTTTTTTGCCTGATTACTCTGGCAGGAACTTACAGTACAGTATTGAATAACAGTGGCAACATTGAGCATCTTTGTTCCCAATCTTAGTGGGAAAACTTTTCAGTCTTTCACCATTGAGGAACATGTTAGCTGTGAGCTTTTCCTATATGCTCTTTATCATGTTAAGGAAGTTTCCTTCTATTCCTAGTATTCTAATGTTTTTATCAAGAATGGGTGCTGTATTTTCCCAAGTGTCTTTTCTGCATCAATTTAGATCATCATGTGTTTTTGGTTCTTCATTCTGGTAATATGTTTTATTATATTAATTGATTAATTTGTTCTCTATCTCATTATCTTTTCTCTAATCTTTGTTATTTCCTTCCTTCTGCTCATTTTGGGTTTAGTTTGCTCTTCTTTTTCTGTTTCTTCCAGTTTTGAGGTTAGGTCTCTGATTTGAAGTAATCTTCCTTTTTTTTTTAATGTAAGCATTTAGAGCTCTAAATTTCTCTCTCAGCACTGCCTTCTCTGCATCCCGTAAGTTTCGGTATGTTGTATTTTCATTTTCATTTGCCTCAAGATATTTCCTAATTTTGCTTCTGATTTCCTTTTAATCCTTTGGTTGTTTAGGAGTATGTCCTTTAATTCCCATATATTACTGAATTTTCCACTTCTTCCTCCTTTATGATATCTAGCTTTATTTTGTTCTAGTCAGAGAATATGCATTGTATGGTTTCAATACCTTTTAATTTATTGAGACTTGTTTTGTTAACTAAGATATAGTCTATCCAGGAGATTGATCTATGTGTAGTACTTGAGAAGAATGTATATTCTGTCTTTGTTGGGTAAACTATTCTGTTAGTTCTGTTAAGTCTAGTTGGTTTAAAGTTCCATTCAAGTCTTGTACTTCCTTATTTATCTCTTGACTGAGATGTTCTATTCATTATTGAGAGTGGTGTATTAAAGTCTTCTACAAATGATGTACAGCCATTAATTTCTTCTTTCAAATCTGTCAGTATTTGATGATTAGTATATTTTGGGGCTCTGCTATTAGCTACATATATATATATCATTGTTATGTCTTCCTGTTGAATTGGCCCTTATTTGGTATATAATGGCCACCTTTGTCTCTCAAAACTGTTTTTGACTTACAGTCTATTTTATCCAATATTAGTATTGCCTTCCTCCCCAACCCTGCCCTCTTTTGGTTACTGCTTGAGTGGTATATTTTATTCCATCCTTTTACCGTCCATCTACTTGTATCTCTTGCAGACTGTTTGGTCGTGCTTTTTTTTTTTAGTTCATTCTGCTCATCTCGGCCTTTTGACTGGAGAGTTTAATCCATTTACATTTAAGGTCACTGCTGATAATACAGGGCTTTCTTCTATTTTGCTATGTAGCTTCATAAGTCTTATACCTTTTTGCCTCTCACTTCTGTTAATTCCGACTTTTATATTTATTTGTTTTGTATTATACCATATTGAATTTCCTTTTCATTTCTATCTGGATATATTTTCCATGTATTTTCTTTATGGTAACCATGGGGTTAAAATTTAATATCCTAAATATATAACAGTCATATTTAGTGTTTTACCAATTTAAATTAAAAAGCAAGCACACTTTTCCTGTATCCCTTTGTCCTCCTCACAGTTTTTTCAATCATGTTACCATTTATATCTTTGTATATTGTGTGTCCAAAACCTAGATTTATCCTTACTTTTTATGCATTTGCATTTTAGCACCTATAGGAAATAAGAAGTGGGCTTATATACAAAATACACTGCAATAATACTGGCATTTATAATTACCCAAATGGTTTCTTTACCCCATGGGTCTATATTTCTCTATGCTGCTTTGAACCACTGTGTAATGTCCTTTCCTTTCTGAAGAACTCCCTTTAGCATTGTTTGTAGTGTAGGTCTAGTGGTGAAGAACTCCCTCTTTTTGTTTATCTTAGAATATCTTAATCTCTACCTTGTGTTTGAAAGTCTCACTGAATATAAATTTCTTCACTGGAAGTTGTCTTTTAGCACTTTAAGTATTTCAACCCACTTCCTTCTTTCCTCCATAGTTTCTTATAAGAAGTTGGCACTAAGACTAATTGGGACTCCTGTAAACCTAATACATTGCTTTCTTTTTTTCTTTTTTTTTTTTAAGATTTTTTTTTTTATTTCTCCCCACCCCCCTCATTGTTTGCATTTGCTGTGTCTGTTTGTAGTATGCTAGTCTTTTCTTTCTAGGAGTCACTGGAAACTGAACCTAGACCTCCCATGTGGGAGGAAGTCACCTCTGCTCCCTGCTTTGTTGCATCTCTCATTGTGTTTCCTCACTGTATCTCTTGCTTGTGTCATCTCACTGCATCATCATGTTACATCAGCTTGCCACGCCAGCCTGTCTTGCTAGCTTCTCCAAGAAGTACCAAGTAACCAAACCTAGACCTCCCATGTGGTAGGCAAGAGCTCAGTCGCCTGAGTCACATCTGCTTCCCTGTTTCTTTAAAACTGTCTTCTTATCCTTTGCATTTGTAATGTGATCAATATATGATGATGTATTTTTCTTCATTTTTATCCTAATTGATTTTCTCAAGGTTTCTGGAATGTGCATCACCAATTTTGCTGAGTTTGAAAAGTTCTCTGTCATTATTTCTTTGACTATTCCTTCTGCCCCTTTCTCCCTTTTCCTTCTGGATTCCCATAATGCATATAGTGGTGCACTTGATGGTATCCCAGAGGTGTCTTAGGCTATTTTTGCTTTAATGTTTCTTTTTTTCTTCTGCTCCTCAGCCTGACTCATTTCAAGTATCTTGTCTTCAAGGTCACTGATTTTTTTCTTCTGCCAGTTCCACTCTGCTCTTGAAACCCTCTTGGGCATTTTTTATTTCAGTTATTGTGGCATTCAACTCCAGTAGTTCTGTTTGGTTCCTTTTTAAAATTTGTGTTTCTTCACTAGCCTCTCATATTGCTGGATCATTATTTTCCTGATATTTTGCTTCATATTTTCTATATTTTGCTTCATCTCCTTGAGTATTTTTCGGGTCTTTTTGTTTTTGTTTTTGTTTTTGTTTTGTATTTTGCTTCATCTCCTTGAGCATTTTTAGGGTCATTTTTTAAAGGCTTTGTTTGGTATGTGCACATTCTGATCTCTGTTGGTGTTTTCTGAATTTTTATCATCTTCCTTTGGATGGGCATTCATGTCCTGTTCTTGTTTGTTGTGTACTCCTTTGTTGTATACTGTACATTTTAATATTTTAAAACATTAACTCTGGGTTTTACTCCCTGAGATGTCTGTTTCTTCATTTTATAAGACAAATTTTTCTTGAGTTTCAGGAGCATTGAGAAAGTCTGCCAAAGACAAATGCAGTGTGCTAGGTTTTTCCTGTCTTTCTGGGCCTCTGTCTTGTCCTGAGATTTTACTTTGTTAGTTGTTTTGGAGTTCCCCTGTTTACAGGAGTTTGGTTGTGCCATCTGTTCCCCAGAAGACAGACCTCCCTCCCTCTTTTTGTTTGAAGCTGGCAGGCCTTTGTCCCAGACTGTCTGCCTCCATAGTTTTCTATATGCTTTTTGGTGTATCAAGCTGCTTTTGCCTGGAGGGCAAATTCTAGAAGGAAGGCACAATGGAAACAATTTCGCAAGTCAGTCTTTCCCAGCCAAAACAGGGCCAGGGACCTATGAAGTTGGGCACAGGCTGGCTGCACATGCAATGGAAAGGGATCAGGAAGGGCACCAAGAACTTCTCTAATGGCTCCTGAAAGTTGAGCTTTCCTGTCTTGCCCAGCAAACAACCCTTGAGCTAGCTGTCCCCACAGCATTAAGGAAGCACAGCATCATTAAGTTTCCACCACCACCCCCTGTTTGGGGTGGGTTGAAACAATGGCTTCCCTCAAGAGATCCAAATTCTCTATAATCAAAAGCCGTGATCAGTGATCAGCCATGCTTACCCTTCTTCTTGGGGAATAGGATTTTTAACGTCCCTTTCTGTCACCAGCAGCTGACCACGGCCTGGACCCTTCCACAGCCTGCTGTGAGAGTGGGGAATGGGCACCAGTAGCTGCTATGCAGAGTAATTTACTATAATTTATAAGCTTGCTGCTCCTTTTCTTCCCTGGATGCTGCACAGTGTTCTTCTGGTCTCCAGAGTTTTAAAATAGTTGTTGTTTTAGACAGTTTCTGCCTGTTTCTTAGTTGTTTTGGTAGAAGGACTAAGCCTAGAGCTCCCTACTCCACCATCTTACCACAATTAGCCATATTTCTTTCTAGATGTATTAATATTTTTTCTGTAAAGTGTCTAATATAGTTTCTCATACATAATAATAATAATAGCAATAATTTTTGGTCTGGTTACTGTATAACAGGCACAGTTCCAAGTACTTTGTTTAAATTAACTCAAACCTCAAAACACCCCTGTAAGCTAAACTTTATTTTCATCCCTATTTATAGATGAAGAAACTGAGTTACAGAGGATATAGTTACTAGCCCAGGGTTTCCCAGTGCCTACCAAGATGCAAAACTGGGCCATTTTCTTAACCATGATATCATGCTACCTCTCAAAATACTTTTGTTGAATGAGTGAATTAAAAACCAGCACTACAGATTTTTATTTCCAACAAAGTTACATTTTTTATAGCAATTTAAAATTTTTGTCTTACTTTAATATAAAAGTCTTGTAACTTTTAAGCAAGTTTTAGATTTCAACAAAAGAGAGAAGAAATGTAATTCCATCACCATAACACAAATCACTATTTTTGTTTTGTCTTCTTGCCCAAGATTTTTAAAATAGAGGGTTTTTAATGTTGTTTGACAAGACTATTGCAATACAGTGAATTTCATGTTCTTTTATAAAAGTTTTTTTTTAAATGTGTGTTACAAGAAGTGCACAGGCATTGTCATTGACTCATGAATTTTTCTCTCAGAGAAAAATATGCAATGATGTTTGATGAACCAGTTCTCCTGCAAACTGGATGGTGGTATGTAGCATGGGCTCGAGTGTCAGGACCCAGCAGTGATTGTGGGTCTCACGGACAAGCTTCTATTACCACAGATGATGGGTGAGTGAGATGTTTAATTATTAATTAAGCAACTCTCATTTTTTTTGGGTAAATACTGTTTGCAACTCTTAGAGAATTTTAGTTTATTCTTTATTACCCTAAAGCACAAACTGTTTGAAATGAGTCAGAGTTATATAATAGTAATATCAGTTTATTTCAACTCATGACAGAGCTGTCTAAAACTGGAACATTTTAGAAAAAATGATTCTTCATGAGTCTGTTTTGGGTGGTATTTCATCCTTGGCGTATAACTAGGTAATAGTAAAACAACTGTGCTATGATTTGTTCTAATAAATTACCAGACATTGATACTGAGCTAACCAATAAGCGTTTAACAGGGTTTTACTGTTTGCTTCTTTAAAGAGTATTATATTAACACTTTAAAAAGCACCTTGGATTTCATCTGTCATGTGTGTTTTCCAAAAGTACAATTCAGAAATTGTGAAATGATATAAATAAATTCCTTAAGGACTCTTGAATCAGAGACTAAAATGTAGGGAAAAAAAATCATCAGGTTGTGAATTCCTTGTTGCTGAAGGTGTTCAAGTAGAATGCTGAAATCAAATCCATTGTTGTATATATCCTCCCCACCCCCCCTTGGGGCTTGCTTGCTGTCTGCTCTCTGTCCATTTGTTGTGCATTTTTCTGTGTGTCTGTATTTATTTTTATTTATTCACCTCCCCCTTGCGGCTTGCTTGTTGTCTGCTCTCTCTTCGCTGCATGCTCTTCCGTGTTTTTACTTGTCTCCCTTTTTGTTGCATCATTTTGCTAAGTTGGCTCTTCATGGTGCTTGCGGGCCAGGTGGCAGTCCACAGCACCTGTGGGCCAGGTGGCACTCCGTGGCATGCAGGCGAGCCTTCCTTCACAAGGAGGCCCTGGAACACAAACCCACGGCCTCCCATTTGGTAGACAGGAGTCCAACTGATTGAGCCACAGCCACTTCCCTGTATGTATCCTTTTGAATTTGCTCTAAGATTGTGTGCTAGACTTGAGGAAACTGCTCTGATCCTGGACTGGATGACTCTCATATACAATTCACTCAGCCTCAGAATATATCATAACAATTTGAAGCCAGCAAGCTGATATTTTACTAGTTGGTTGGATTTTAAGCTGCTTTTAAGTTAAAACCTTTTGTTCCAAGTTTGCTGCTCTTGTTAAATCTGAGCTAGAGGGAACTGGGAATGGGGCTGAGATACCAGCCAGCTCTGGACAATTACTCAGCTAGGAACGAGTTCACTTCCTTCATTTTTACTGATTAAGGCATTCAGCTAGTAAGTGGCAGAGCTATAACTAAAATCAGGATGACACCTTTTATTTATTTTTCTTAATGAATGAATCTCTGTTCATTAGCATAAGATTTGAAAACAAAATTGTTAGATTTTTTATTTAAGGAATCATGTATCATATTATTTATGGTATCATTGTTACTTTATCTCTTCTTAGGGTTGTTTTCCAGTTTAAGAGTTCAAAGAAATCAAATAATGGTACAGATGTTAATGCTGGTCAGATACCTCAGTTATTATACAGGTATTTAACATATTTACAGTTAATTCATATGGCTTAATCTTGTAATGAGATATGGTTATTATAAAATATTGCATGATTAGGAGGAAATTATTTTAGGCATTTGGCAGATTAATATTCTGGGAGAAATATTAGCTACATTTAACAAAAATGTTGATTTAGTTACCATTTTTTATTTTTAAACATTTTCATATCAAGGCTTAATTTGCTTATTGATTCAAATTTTATATATTATGCTAATAATATTTTAATAACTCATCTTTAAATCTGTTGCTGTTCTTACCAAATTTAGAATGTTGTAAACTAATAAAATTTACTTTTCTTAGAGAAATGAAATTGGGGCAGGAATGTACATAAGGACTTTAGATTTAGGCTTTATTAAATTGCTGTCATTAGGAATTTTAATTACCTCACATTAATTCAGACATATTTGTATCTTTCTAGGAGATACTGTAATAGTTTTAGAATAAAAAATTAAAAAGTACCAAACCTAATTTTTTAAAATGTCATCTTTACTTTAAGAAATAAAAATTTTTTTAAATTACCTTTAGGACAGTAATTCTTTGTCTTCCCTAGCTTCCTTTCTAGTAATCACTTAAGGGAAGAATCTGGGTGGTACACTGATTACAAACAAAAAGAGATTTTTTTTTTTTGTGATCTATTTTAGTTATTTTTTAATATGTTCGTTTACGAACATAACAATGGTTTTAGTGGCCTACTTCTACTAGTTGAATTACTTCCTAATAGTAGTATTTACCCATTTATATTTTACATTATATATGTTTTATAGTAAGAAAAGAGGGCTTCTACTACCCAGTATTACTAGGGTGGGATTTAAAAGGTGATGTGCTCACAATGCTAAAATTTTTGCTTAACATTGGAAAATGTTTCTGAAAAACCTAATTGCATTTTGCTTAGCAAAAAAAATTTAATTTTCAAAAATGTATTTTTCAGTGAAATATGTCTTTGGAATTTCTAACATAAATTTGATATGTGTCTACTAACTTCAGACTTCCAACCAGTGATGGCAGTGCTTCCAAAGGCAAACAGCAAACCAGTGAACCTGTACACATTTTAAAAAAATCATTTGCAAGAACTGTCTCAGTGGTAAGCCCTTTAAGTATCATTTTTAAAAATTTCCGCTCTTCTATTCAGTGCTCAATTTCATTTTGCTGTTCAGAGTATAGCTACTCTTCTTAGAGTTTATCTCAGCATAGAACTCAGATTTTATATTTCTATTTATGTTCTAGGTCAAAGATAATACACACTTTAAATAATGGGAAGATTTGTTGACTATGATTTTTTTTTTTTAATTTTTTTATTTTTTATTGACTTTGTAATAATATTACATTAAAAATATATATGTGAGGTCCCATTCAACCCCACCCCCCCACCCCCCCTCTCCCCCCCCCCCAACAACACTCGTTCCCATCATCATGACACATCCATTGGATTTGGTAAGTACATCTTTGGGCACCTCTGCACCTCATATACATTGGTTCACATCATGGCCCATACTCTCCTCTATTCCATCATGTAGGCCCTGTGAGGATTTACAATGATGTTGACTATGATTTTAACATGCCTAACTTACTTAGCCTTGCCATATCTAAAATAACCAATGGATTTGCTAATAAGTCATGTGTGGTTTTATATGCTGCCCTAATTAGATAGTGAAGGAAAAGTTAAGGGTGATGCTAGCCCCAAAACTGTTAATTTAATACTTGAGAAACTAATTTAAAGAGTTGCATTACTAAGGAATTTGTTGAACTACGACTATCTGCATTCTGTATTTAAAGATACATGATGCTTTGGGAGTTACCAGTATGGAATGGAAAGTCAACATGATTTAACTGAAGATCATGGTTTTTACAAGTCCTTGCTCTCTCATTTATTAGTTGAGGATTCTTATGCAAGTTATCTTAATAAACTAAAACAAAGCATCATTATGAATTTCTAATGTAGAAAAATACATTTAAACTGTAAGGCACTATGTAAATGTTATTTGTTACCATTCCTGGTAGTCACATATGCCAATAAAATCTATAGGGAGAATGTTTTTTCTTTTATTATTATTTTTTAAACCACAAAATTAATTCATGTCCCTTGTAGGAATGAGGTAGAGTAGGGATAAAACTATCCTAAAAGAAAGTTCTTTCCCCACCATCCTGTTAATCATCATCTATAACTACTATTTATATTTTGGTATATATGCATACTGCAGCTAGAGCATTAGCATGTGGGCCGCCTTTTGCTTGCTTGGCCTTTCCTTCCTCTCGCTGTCTTAGGGGCTCCTCTGCCTCCTCCCTCCCCGCACTCGGTGCTGAGAGCCTGCCTCCACAAGGAAGTGCACATATTATGTCTTCAGTGTACTTTAAAGGACCTGAGCAAGCTTTCGGAGTATTTCTGGGGTTTTTTTGTTTGTTTCTTCCTCCCCTGCCATTCTCCAGAAAGAAGATCCCACTTTTGAAACAAACAGGACCCTAACCTACCACCAAAGCTAAACCCCAATGGGCTGATATGCATATGCTGTCTTTCTTGCAGTTTATTCTGGTCTTGTGTGGAATAGAAAGGCAATTATTTATTTGTCTGGTAGGAAAAAATAGAGAAGACTCCTGAGGGTTTCCAGGGAGGATTGGGGCCGCTGCTTCAGTGAAGAAATGGGAAATCAAAGAAGTAGAGGATCTGGCTCAAAGTCACACTACTAGGAAATCTTGAGGGGTTTGATAATTTTCTTCTTCCAGCCATTCATCGTCTTTGAGGAAGAGGCTAAACATTGGTAGGAATAAAAGGCAAGCTGTTCCTGGCCTATGATATTCCACATAAGATGGTCTCACTGACCACATGTTAGCATTAGTACTGATTGAATCAATGGGCCTGGCCTCCAGGTTCTTGTCCTGAGACCAAATTAGGACATGCCTTGGACAAAGGCTTGGATTCCTGGACTGGTGATTTCAAGAATTTGGTCTCAGGGTAGAACATGTTTCCTTTGAACTTTTAACCTGAGAAGTTAATGGTTGGACCATCTCTCTCCTAAGTGAGAGAAGATGTTGTACAATTACATAGCAGAGTAAGCTGAGTATTACATTATAAGACAAGAGAAATCATGGGACCGCCACCTCTGGCAGCTGTGAGTTTTGATCCAGCGTATTCCTAGCTACAGCCTTCAGATCAGCACACAATATTTTATCTATGATTATTTGATATAGAAAACTTTGGCAATTTGTTATATGACTTCTTTTTCAAAGAGCATTACTTTACCCATGATAACCATATTTTTGTCAGTATTCGAAGAATTATGTGCTAATAGCAAGGAAAAGAAAGATTCTTTTTCTATTTTAAAATCTAAAATAGATTTTAACTATTGTGAGAATCTTTTCTTTTGTCTATCGCAGAAATTTTATCTATTGATTATATGTATTGAATGTTCAAGCTCAGATTCAAATGAATAGGCTAAGTATGTATGCTTGTGTGAATTCTTTTGTTACATGTCATGATAACATATTCCGTGAGTTTATTTCAACATATAATTGTTGTGAAAATGCAAATATATTCTCTTTAATGTAAGACATCCAGAATATGCATTCATTTGGGCTATTTCATCTTATTCCAGTCTTGGTGAGTTACAAAGAAAGATTTCGTCATTATCAGCACCTTCTTGAAATAAATTTGGGAGTGAAAAATATTATTTTAATATTAATATTAAAAATATTGAATTTAATATTAATATTTTATTGGTAATCTTATTAATATTAAAATATAGATATTAATACTAAAATATTATTTACTGTTATTAGGGTATTTTTGTTTCTCTCTGTAATAGTACAGTGATGATGTAATTTTCCTTTCAAGTGAACATGTATTTATAATTGTTTTTCATTTTTTTTCCTTATCAATACAATGAACTAGACAGATTGGTATCAGGGAAACTTAAAAGTGAAATGTACTACACTAATGAAAGATATTGTTAATATGGGAACGTGTTGTAGGGGGAGGGGATAGGCCATATGGGGATCCTCTATATTTTTTATGTAACATTTATGTAACTAAAGTTTCTATAAAAATTTTTAAAAAATAAGAAATAAAATTTTTTTAAAAAGGAATTCTTAAATATGTAAATATTGGAGAACATTGTTTTTATAAATGCCTAACTACCTTTTTCATCGAACTTCAAAGGTATTTTTAATAGTATGTTACTGAAAATAATAGAGTGACTATTATTTCAGGCTACCAAAACTCAAGTAAAAAAATTCAAGGTAAAAGTCTGAATGAATATCATTATCTTTCCATTTGATTCAAGGTATGATGTCATTTGGACTAATTTTTATCTGTTTTTTAATATTCTGGATTAGGAATGTTTTGAATCATTGCTCAGTATTCTTCACTGGAGCTGGACCACGTTAGTCTTAGGAGTTGAAGAACTTAGAGGATTAAAAGGATTCCAGTTCACAGCTACACTTCTAGATTTAGAGAGACTGCGCTTTGTGGGCACCTGTTGTCTGAGGTTACTGCGTGTCTATACCTGTGAAATATACCCAGTCTCAGGTATGATGCATTTTTTAAATGACTTCAAGGACAAAATATTTGAGACGTTGAGGAGATTTAAGTAGGATGACCAAGAGATTTGGAGTCCCAGCTGCTTTTACCCTGTTCCCAGAATGAAGAGAGAAAGTTGGCTTTGTATAATACTTGTATAATTGTTTGTAGAGAATAAAATAGAATATATATTATTCTGAAAACATCATATCCTGGTTAAATTTAATACTCTAATAAAGTGTTATTTTAAAAATTCTGTCAAATAGATATATTTGACAACTGGTTTAGACTTAAACATTGACACCACTTTTTTCTCCCTTTAGACTAAAAAAAAATTAACTTTGGTCCACACGTAATCTCTAAATTGTTTTATTTCTAGTTTATGAAGACTTTTAGTTTTTAGCTATCTAGGAGAGTATATACTGAATGTTTTCATAAAAAACACATTTTGTTATCTGTTTTGTTCCCCCAAAGCTACAGGAAAAGCAGTTGTCGAGGAAACTAGCAAATTAGCAGAGTGTATTGGAAAAACCAGAACTTTGTTAAGAAAAATTTTATCAGAAGGAGTTGATCACTGCATGGTGAAGCTGGATAATGATCCTCAAGGATATCTCAGTCAGCCTTTGAGCCTCCTAGAAGCTGTCCTTCAGGAGTGTCATAATACTTTTACTGCCTGTTTTCATTCTTTCTATCCAACTCCAGCCTTACAGTGGGCTTGCCTCTGTGATCTGCTGAATTGTTTGGATCAGGTAATTTAAGTTTGTAAAATATTGAAATCTGATACATTGCATAATAATCTTTAAGAAAATAAGCAATTTTTCTAATGTTGAGAAAAGGTAAATTGGGCAATTAGTTTGGTATATGTAACTTGCATAATCAAAGTTTTAAAGTTTTATTTTCTGTTTGCTTTAACATTTTGTTATAAAATTGGCAGGCACACTGTGCAGCTGCTGATTTTCTCCTAAATGTATGAGAGACTGAATGAGTAAGTAGATGAGTATATATGTTTATGAGATGGAAAGAAGACTGAGTAACTGAGTTTGTACAAGCAGGGCCAGCACCAAAGTGGCAGTCCCTGTCACCTCTACATAGGTGAAAGCCGTAGGGAGCAAGAGCTGAGTGAACTTTATGGTAACTGGGTATTGCACAGGGATTTGGTGAACATTATTCATTCATTCATGAGGAAAATAAAACCTTCATAAATGTACATGCACCAAATAAGAGTTTCAATACATGAGGCACAAAACTGACAGAACTAAAGGGAGAAATCCACATTGGTGGAGACATTAACACTCCGCTTTCATAATTAATAGAGCTACTGACAGAAAGTAAGGACACAGCTGGTGTGAACAATGCTGACGAACCCCTTGACCTAATTGGCATTTATAAAACAGTATTTACAATTGCAGAGTACATATTTTTTTTAAAAGTACACATGAAATGTTCACCAAGATACATCCTGTGATAGCCTTTAAAATAAGGCATAGAATATTTGTTAATTTATTAATTTTAAAATAATTAAAGACTGTCTTTAGACCACAATAGAATGAAATTCTAAATCAGCAAAATATCTATATCAAGAAAAGCACCAAATATTTAGAAAATAAGCAAAACTTCTAAGTATCTAGTAGGTCAAAGAAGAAATCACAAATTAAATTAGAAAATATTTCAAGCTGAAAGATAAAATTGTAACATCAAATTTGTAGGTTGCTGCTAAAGCATTGATTGCTTAGAGAGAAATCATACCTTTAAATGGTTATTCTGTCAAAGAAGAAAGATTTTAAATCAGTAATCTACGTTACTAGAAGCTACAAGGAAGAGCAGAGTAAACCCTAAGTAAGTAGAAAGAAGGAAATATAAAGATAAGTACAGAAATCAGCCATATAAATAATAGAGAAAATCCACAAAGCCAAAAACTGGTTCTTTGAAAAGATGAACAGCATTTATAAATTCCTACAAGCCAGATCAAAAGAGAGAAAGAAAGGAAGAAAATAAAAATTACCATTATCAGAAATGAAATAAGGAATATCACTTTAGATTCAACAGAAATTAAAAGCGTAAAAAGGGAATATTATGACCAACTTTTTACCAATAAATTTTACAACTTTAGATGAAATGAATAAATTCCTTGAAAAACACAATTTACCAAAATTGACTTAACAAGAAATAGGAAATCTGTATTGTCTTATATCCGTTAAAAAATTGAATTCATTATCAAAAACTTTCACACAAAGTAAACTCCAAGTCTATTCGTTAATTCAGTCAAACATTTAAATAAAAAATAATATAAATCCTTTACCAACTCTTTCAGAAAATACAGGAGGAAACACTTCCTAACTAATTTTATGAGGTTAAAGTTACTTTGATACCAAAATCTGACAAAGATAATTCAAGAAAAGAAAATTCAAGCAAATACCACTGAAAAACATAGATGTAAGTTCTTAACATTATCAATTCAAACCCAGTAATATGTAAAATAGATAAAAATCATGACCAAGTAGAATTTATCTCAGAAATGCAGGCTTATTTTAATATTCAAAATTCAGAATTGTCAGTGTAATTAATGTATACTTAAAATGGTTTAGGTGGCGGACTTGGCCCAGTGATTAGGGTGTCCGTCTACCACATGGGAGGTCCGCAGTTCAAACCCGGGGCCTCCTTGACCCGTGTGGAGCTGGCCCATGCGCAGTGCTGATGCACGCAAGGAGTGCCACGCCACACAGGGGTGACCCCGCGCTGGGGAGCCCCACGCACAAGGAGTGCACCCCATAAGGAGAGCCACCCAGAGCGAAAGAAAGTGCAGGAAAATTTTATATCTATTTTACCACAATAAAAAAGAAAAAAAAATCAGTGTAATATAATTCATTAACTGAATAAAGAAGGAAAATCATGTTATCCTCTTGATAAACAAAAAATATTTAACAAAATCAGCACTTAAGTATGATTTCAAAAACTCTCAGCAAAGTAAAATAGAAGGAAAGTTCCTCAATTTGATAAAGGATCTCTACAAAAACTCTATAGCTAACATCAAGCTTAATGGTGAGATATTGACTGCTGCCCTAAATTTGGAAGCAAAGTATGTCTGTTCTCACCACATCTTTTCAACATTACATTGGAAGTCCTGGCAAAAAAATTAAAATATAAATAAAATAAAATGCATTGTCATCACCAGGGCAACCCAGACTAGTTAAAAGGTATTCTTGTTACTACTTCCAGTGGTGACATTTGGGCAGACACTTTTGGATCCCTGTAGTAGAGTACTTTACCATTCGATTTCCTGGAGCAAGACAAGTAGATGCATGGCTTAATCTCTTACAAAATCTGCCCATCATGATATAGCTGTTATTTTCCTTTAAACCAAACAGGCTAACTTAAAAGTGGTTTAACATATGCAACATTGCTTTTCTTTTATCTTGACTTTGTAACACAAATGTTTTGTGAAGTAAGCAATGTGTACTTGATTTTTATGAATGAGGATATCTTATATTGCTAAGTTTTGAAATACTTCTTTATAAAATTTTACAGAGATGCTACTCACTTTTCTGAATAAACTATGCAATTGATGCCATAATTTTGTGCTCTTAGTGAAATATTATTACCATAGCACAGAATTACAATTTGAATCATTTATTTATTTGAGGAAAATAGTTTCAGTATTTGTTACTGGAAATGCCTTAGTTGTGTACTAATTGGAGCCTTTTTAAAATATTTCCTTGAGAAGAGTGATAGAGAGAAACTTTGATTCTGAGGATGTATAAATATATAAAGTCATTTACTGGAGGAAGATGATTTTTCTTAACAAACCTTAATTTTCCATCTTCATTGAGTAATAACTGTAATAACATTGTGTTTCAAGATATTGATGTAATAATGGTTTAAGTATTGATATAATAGTATTCTAGAATATAATATTCTAGGTAAGACAGGAAAACTGACAGTGATTGAAATCTTTGTGTACAGTTTAAAAGGTCATCTTATATATCTGGAAACTTGGATATAATGGTGCAATATTTCTTGGGGGTATGCATATGTTTGTGTTAATAGGATATTCAAGAAGCAAATTTCAAGACATCAAGTAGCCGACTCCTTGCAGCTGTTATGTCAGCTTTATGTCATACTTCTGTTAAGCTGACTTCTATCTTCCCTATTGCATATGATGGAGAAGTGCTACTACGATCAATTGTTAAACAAGTTAGCACAGAGAATGATTCAACACTAGTGCACCGTTTTCCTCTTTTGGTGGCACATATGGAAAAACTCAGTCAGGTGAGTCTTTTTCTGAAATTTTGTTTTTATTTTTTGAGGCAGTGGAAGCATATTTAGCTTGGTTCTTATTCTATATGGTAAATGTTGATGATCTGTTTCACAAGGAGAGCTTAAATTAAGAAAAAAAATATTCTCATATTTACCTATATTCTCCATGTTTTTTTAAAAATAATCCCTAACCTATAGAAAATTTGGAAGTGTTATTCAATGAATAACTGCATGTGTTTTTCACTGAACAATTTGAAAAGTAAGTTGCAGATATTATAAATAATCTTTTATCTTTTCATAAAATATTTTAGATTACCCTGATGGATCTCTAAGGAAATAAAGAATTTTAAAAATATTTTCTGTATAGAATTTTTTTATGTTAAAATAAGCACTGAAAAAAATAGGTGTAGGAAACATTCTTTTTAACTGCTTCTGGTTTATTAGAAAGCACTATGGAGAAAAATTAAAGACATACATTAAACCACTTAAAATTATTCCAAAGTTGATCGGAATTAAAAAAGAGAGACAGGGACTAGAAAATAGAATAATTATAATTATTTTATAATAACTTTTGTTGATTTGAAGCAACAGAAAAATTATGAGGAAAATTTCAGTGACATCTATATATAAAAAATTTGTTTGATTTCCCTAATTGACAGTAAAATGAAAGGTTCATTAGTCACAATTGCCTACCCTGAGGAAATAATTTTGCTCCCTCATTGGGCTAAAAGAGGAGAGATAAAGCAGATAAATAATTTTTATTCCACATTATCAGCTAAATTTATTATTTTTTCAAACTTTGGGGGGAAATTTTGGTCTTTATCAAAATTTTGGTCTTATCTTGAAATTTTTACGTTGGTAGACTTTGGAATTTTCTGATCTCCACTTAGAAAATTGAATACAATAGAATAAAACCTCATTGGAGGGAAGTGGTTGTAGCCCAGTGATTGAGCACCTGCTTCTGATATATGAGCTCCCGGATTCATTCCCTTGTGCCCTGAAAAAAAAAACCCTCATTGGAATAGTTATAGAAGAATTCCATGTTTTTATTACATTGCATATACGAATAGAATTTTGTTAGAATAATAGATTTGCACAAATGATTTCTGTCAGTTTAGCTCTAAATATACCAGGAATAGTTATCTCAGATTGGAATCTTGCCTTATAGAAAAGCTTTTAAAATGGGAAGAATATTTTTCTGTCTGTCATATAGGATTGTTAAGGAAAAGCAAAGTAAGAAAATATGGGAAAATAACTCACAGTTAATAAAAACACAAAGACCTTATAAATATGTGGCCCTTTTATGATACACGGAGACTAATAATTTAGAAAAGTTTAAAGTGAACGTAAATATAGTAATTCCACATACACATGGATAAACTTATAGAAATAGACTGAAATCTGATTTTTAGAGATATCATGTAGGAAGACAAGATTTCGTAACTGGGTACTTAATGTGAAGGAAAAATAAAGCAATATCTTGGACCTTTGTCTTGTCATGTATCTTAGAGTGAAGAGAATATCTCAGGCATAACAAGCTTTCGTGAAGTTTTGGAGAAAATGCTGGTTATTGTTGTGTTACCTGTGAGGAACAGCCTGAGGAGAGAAAATGAACTCTTCTCCTCCCACCTAGTCTCTAACACCTGTGGATTACTTGCCAGTATTGTTAGTGAACTGACAGCATCAGCGCTGGGATCTGAGGTAGTCCATTTTATCTTTTGAGATTGGATAATAAGCATGTTTAAAATTCCCACATTTCATTTTCCACATATTTAGATTTCGCAGAAACTAATTCCAAAATACTAATGGGTTAGCAGTTCTACTGTAGTTTGTTTCTAAAAACTCCCAAGCTAGACTTTTCCCCATCTTCCTCATTCTTCTTCTCTACTCTCTATTTACTTCCTCTCCCTTACAGTTTTCCTGGTAGATCACATTAGTATGAAGTATACTTTTATCAGACTAGGTTCTCACCTACCCAGTTGCATAACCACTCTGCCATACTCCAAGAAAAGCAAAGTTCAATTGCTACTTAAGGAGAAATGTGTAGAAGTAAGACCACTAATAATAAACACATAGTGTAAAAAAGGTAAAGAGGTTCATATCTTAACCCATGTTATTGACACTAGACAAATGTATAGGCATACCTCGAATATATTGTGAGTTCGATTCCAGAACACTGCAATAAAGCAAATATCACAATAAAGCAAGTCACACAAATTTTTTGATTTCCCAGTGTATATATGTTATGTTTACAGTATACTGTACTCTATTAAGTGAGCAATAACATGTCTACTAAAACAATGTACATACCGTAATTAAAGTGTGACACAGAGATATGAAGTGAGTACATGATGTTGAAAAATGGTACTGTGCAGTGTTGCCACAATTTGTAAAAAACCCATTATCTTGAAGTGCAGTAAAATGAAAGAACAATCAAACGAGGTATGTCTGTATATGTAAAATGGGAATAATTTTTATCTTACCTCACAGAATTTTTTAATGATCAAATATTTTGTTTGTGAAAATCACTCTGAAACATTTTAAAGTGCCTTATGTTTTGTAAAGTGACATCATTTTTCACCATTTCACTGCTTTACTTCCTCTGCTTTGTAATTTATTTAAATGTATTGACTATATTTGGTAAATGTTCCTATTATTTTTTCCAAAAAGCTCACAGTAGGTTGGTTGGTTTTGAAAATTGTGTTTAATATATTATTCCAATTAAAGTTTAATAACTAGCATGTATTCAGTGGCCTCAGCTCTCAAATTTCTTACTACAACTCAAAGTCTGTTTTTTCTTATTTATAAATTTACTTTAGAATCTATTCTGAATCAACCCACTCAGTCTACACTCATTTCTGATTCAAAGTAATAGGTTAAGCTCTTAGAATTTCTGAATGATTATATATATAAGAAAATTTTACTGGCTCACATTGGGAAACAGTTCCTAGTTTTCTTGGCTAGCATTGACTTTGGCCTAGGAGGCCACTGAAGTTCTTGTCAGAAAAATTTTGTTTATTTATGCAACAAAGAATTATGAATGCCTACAATATGCTTCCCTTCTGTACTAGATCTTGCATGATGCAGGAAAGTCTGTAGTGCATAGGTCATCCTCAGAAGTTTATTATCTAGTTATCCCCAGGGAATTTACCTTTATAATGAAAAGGATTTTCCAAAATTTCAGTGTGTGTACTAGTCAGCCAAAGGGGTGCTGATGCAAAATACCAGAAATTTGTTGGCTTTTATAAAGGGTATTTATTTAGAGTAGCTTACAGTTACCAGGTCATAAAGAGTAAGTTACTTCCCTCACCAAAGTCTGTTGCCACGTGTTGGAACAAGATGGCTGCTGGTGTCTGCAAAGGTTCCAGCTTCCTCTTCCTCTTCAGGCTTCGTGGTCCCAGCTTCTTCCAGTATCAGCTATAGGCTGGAATAAGTGTCCTCTCTCTCTCAGGGCTCATTTCTGTCTGGGTTCAGCTGTTCTGCTCAGCTGTTCTGCTCTCTCCATAAGACCAGCTGTAGACTATTAGGCTAATGGTCTGCTCTCTTCTCAGGGCCTCTGACAAGTCTAATGGAGCCCTCTCTCCTTCCTCATGTAACTGCTTCTCTATGTGTTTACTTCCCAGGGCTCCAGTATCAAAACTCCAACTGTCTCCTTTGCCTTGTCATTTTCTCTGTGAGTCCCTGCCTACCACGGGGGCAGGGACTCAACATCCTACTGATGTGGCGCAATCAAAGCCCTAGTCATAATTTAATCAAGTAAAAGTGAAACCTCTGAATTCAATACAATGTAAGGGTATCACTAGCCCAGAGGAACACACCAGTTTACAAACCTAATCAGTTATTTCTTTTTGAAATTAATCAATAATATCAAACTGCCCCAGGGTGGCTAACATACTAAATTTTAGTTCCCAAAAGCCCTGGCTTAGAATCTCTCTTCTTTTACAGGGCAGTTTATAATTCTTGCTAAAATCATAAACTTCCATTTTTTCCCTCTGATAAGTCTGAAATTTCTGGGACCAACTTAGGTGAGAAACAGCCTCCATAATTAAAAAAGCAGTTTCAAACCAGAACAAGTTCTCTGATCCTTCCTAATGAAAGTCCGTAATTAATAAGGATGAGTATGTGTACTAGATTCAAATATTGAATGTTAGGTTATCATAATATCACTTCGTATATTAATGGTATTCAAACTTTAGACACAGAACATTTTCTTCTAGTAAAGTCTTAATTAGAAACTCACAGATAAGAGGAAAGATGGACTAGTTGAAGAGAGGGAGGAGGGGACCTCAGGACCACCTCTTCCATGTGTACCTGTACCCACAGAATCTCCAGAGTTCTGTGAAGGATAGTTTGAAAACCATTGTTCTATAGGATGTTGATGAAATTTTTTATATATCTTTTCAAAGTGAGTGATAATTCATTCATATGTTATGACTGTGATAACTTTGAAGTTTATAGGTCTGACATTCTACTTTTTTTTCCTTCCCCTTCCCCTTCTCCACTCTGCTGTTTTTGCTGTCTGTGTCCATTCACTGTGTGATCTTCTGTATCTCTTTCTCTTTTTGTCTTCTCTTCTTCTTGTCTTTCTCCTCAAGGATTCACCAGGATTCAATCCTAGGACCCTCTGATGTGGAGAAAGTTTCCCTGTCAATTGTGCCACCTCAGTTCCTGGTCTCTGCTGTGCTTCACCTTGACTCTCCCCTTCATCTGT
Organism: Dasypus novemcinctus; assembly: GCF_030445035.2. Lineage (NCBI taxonomy): Eukaryota > Metazoa > Chordata > Mammalia > Cingulata > Dasypodidae > Dasypus > Dasypus novemcinctus. Next base: position 60,507,169 of record NC_080687.1, read on the forward strand.
CTTTTGTTGCATCATCATCTTCCTGCATGGCTCAATTACACAGGCATTGGCTCACTGCATGGGCACTTGGCTTGCTACGCAGACACTCGACTCACCACACAGACACTGGCTCAGGCTCTTGGCTCACAGTGTGGGCACTGTCTCACCAGATAGGCACTCATGGGCACTTGGCTCACCACATGGGCACTTGCGTGGGCACTTGGCTTACCACATAGACACTCAGCTCGCCACGTGGACACTCGGCTCACTGCATGGGTACTGGGCTCACTGCGCAGGCACACTTTCTCTTCTTTTTCACCAGGAACCCCAGGGATCAAACCTGGGTCCTCCCATAAGGTAGGCAGAGGCCTTATCACTTGAGCCACATCTGCTTCCCTAAATTAAGTGAAAAAGTAAAGTTTTTTTAGCATAACTAAAAGACAATTTTCTGACATTGATTTGTGAATTTAGAATCATAAAGTCTGGTTTTATTGTTGGTTATCTCTTGAGAGAATATATTTTTGGGCAGGTTTAAAGCCATTTATTAAATGTGGACTTCTTGGAAACCTTTGGATGGTTTTTGTTTGAATATCATTAATGTTCAGGTACAAACTATTGATGTAATTGCTTTTGTTGTTCACAGGTCGATGGACTTAATTCTCTCCATTCTGTAAAAGCCAGTGCTAACCGATTCACAAAAACGAGTCAGGGAAGAAGTTGGAATACCGGAAATGGATCCCCTGATGCAATCTGTTTTTCAGTAGACAAACCTGGGATAGTTGTGGTTGGTTTCTCTGTCTATGGAGGAGGTGGAATTCATGAATATGAATTAGAGGTATTGGTTGATGATGTAAGTATCATTCTTACAGCATTCATCTTGTGGGTTGTATATCAGAACTTAACATCATTATAACAGTATGCAGAAAAATGCATTAGTTCAGCAGTTTCCAGTTGTGCAAGTATGTCTCTAATTACTTACATGTAGCTGATATGCTAGTCCCTTCCCAGTGTTCTTTCCAGGTCCTCCAGGTCTCAAGAAGTGGTTCTTGTAAGCCCCAGGGGCCCTGGGCTCATCACTGTCCTTCACAGGAAAATCTACCTTCCTCAGTCTTTGCACCAAACACTTAAATCTTCCTGGGCAAAGTATTTGTCATCTGTGTCTTTATCTTGGCCTAACTTCTGTAGTACTGTTTTAACTTCCCCATGCAAAATATCAGTGTCTAGAATTGGTCCAAATTTTTGTAGCAGTTTGGCTCCATTGAAAGGAACATTCACTATTTGGTCTCCTATCATTTGGTTTAGCAAATCATTCATAGGATAGAAGACATTAAAGGAATTGGAAAAGAATGATTTTTATCTGGTTGCTGTGTGCCACCTTGGATCACTCCTTCCTATATTTGCATTTTCAGGATAAATCTGAAATGTGATACGATTAGAAATTAGAAATTATCACAACAACAACTAATTGCCTCTGATTATATAGCAAAAACATGAATGATTTTGTTTTCAGTTGCCATATTCAAGATACAGAAAAAATAATATTCAGCCTGGTAATATTAACAGTATCAGTGAGTAAGTAATTTTTGTCATAGAATGCAAATGGACAATTCTTAGTAAGGACAGTATTTATTGATTCATTTAGTTATGTCTTGTTATATTTTCTAAATTATATAGAGTATTTTATTTTCACAAAGCTTTATCAAAATTGTATAGAAAGATAATGTGTAAATCATTTCCTACTAAATAGCATCTCTGTGGCTTGATATTTTGGAGCAGTTGATTGGAATTATTTTTTATACTCTGTAGATAAATATAGCATTCTTATAAAGGTGTGAGAGTACTTTAAGACATCAAGTGAGAAAAGCCCATTTATATGATTTGGGTGGTGAACTCCTCAGAAGATCAGATAAAATTGAATGGTTTATGGGAAGCAGATGTGGCTCCAGTGATTGGGCTCCCACCTACCACAAGGGAGGTCCATGGTTCAGTTCCCAGTGCCTCCTAAAGAAGACAGTGAGCTGGCACAACAGGCAGGCATGGCAAGCTGACACAAGATGATGCAACAAGAGACATAAAAAGAAAAAAATAATGAGAGAAACAACAAAGCAGGGAGCAGAGGTTTCCGGTGCCTCCTAAAGAGGACGACAGGATGGTGAGCTGGCATGGCAAACTGACATGATAAGAAGCAGCAACAAGAGACAGGAGGAAAAATGAGATACATAACAAAACAGGAAACAGAGGTGGCTTAAAAGATTAGGCACCTCCCTCCTACATTAGAGGTCCCAGGTTTGGTTCCTGGTGCCTCCTGAAGAAACAAAGAACAGATATAGCACGTATAAACAATGAGGGAGTAGGGAGAGATAAATAAATAAAATAAGTCTTAAAAAAAAAAAGTGAAAGATTTATGGTACCAAAATTTATTTTCTTTAGTGTGTATGAGGAAATGCTAGTGGCTAATTTTACAATTTTAATCACTTTAAATTTTAATCACTTTAATGTGTTACCTGAAGAAAAGTACTTTGTAGTGATAAAGCATTTATAATTTTTCTTGAAGATTAAGAACTGTGTCCATAGGCTTCAAGAGGTATTTACAAACTGCATACAAAATTGTATGAGCATGTGGACATTTTCTTGGGAAGAGAAGGTATCTAATCTTACTTTAGATTCCCAATTGGAGTTGCATTCCAAAGGAGGCAATGGGTCTGTGTCTAGAATTTTGTTATGTATTTTATAAACCCATTAATCGAAAGGAAATTTGAAAGGTGTTTCGAAAGTTACTAAATTTGTATTTGCAGAATTATTTTGAGATGACAACAACTCTAACAAAATAATTATTTTGCTTTCATTAGAGTGAACATGCAGGCGATTCAACTCATTCCCACAGGTGGACATCTCTAGAATTAGTCAAAGGAACCTATACAACAGATGATTCACCCAGTGATATAGCTGAAATCAGACTTGACAAAGTTGTTCCGTTAAAGGTAATTTCAAAGAAATGTTTCTGTTTCAAATAATACTTAAACCATGTGGTTTTAAAAATACATTTAAAAATAGTGAAATATATTCTGTCAATTTTCTTTTTAGATATAGCTCTAGGTTGTCATTACATGATGCTTCAAATGTTTATGGAGTACCTCCAGTGTTCATTGCACTGTATAATATTTTTGCATAGTATCTCTCTAAGTCTGGCATAGTAGAAAGTATTGTTAGGTTTTGGAGTCAGACAACCTAGGTTCAGGTTATTCTTCTTCCACATATTAGCTCTAAGACACTGGAGAAATAGTCATTTAATCCCTTAGAGACTCATCTGTAGATTGGGAAAGGTAATAGTGTTTATTGTTAGGTTCAGATTTAATTAAATCATAGAGCTAAAGCACCTTCCTCCCTAAGTCTGGCCTATTATAGAAACCCAACAAATATTCCCTGTCTTTCCTTCTCTTATTGTACCAAAACTCATTTAAAAAACAGGTAATCTTAATAGTTAGTGTTAACTATTTAAATTATTTTTTTGTAGAACTTAATTCTCTAAAAATAGCTATTTAGCAAAACAGACTCTTCTCTTTGTTTCTGCTGTCTCTTAAAATAAAAATATAATCGAGTCACCCAGATTTTTCTCCAAAACAAAAATTGTTTAAAAAATTAAAAGGATCAAGGTAAATAATTAATGCATTTTAAATATTTTTTTAATTTTAATACTCTCAGAGTGTGATGAAGAACTGAAACTAGAATTCCACTGAGTGTGTTCAGATCCCAGTTTCATCACTTATTGACTGTGTGACCTTAGGCAAATTAATTAGCTTCTCTTACCTCAGATTCTTCATCTATAAAATAGGGATAATAATGGCACTTAAGTCTTAAGTCATTTTAAGGACTCATCTAGTTAAATCACGTAAACTGCTTAGAACAGTTTCTGTCAAATAATGAGCATTCTGTCTTAGCAGCCATCACTACTGATGCATTAAAAATTCATTCATTCAAATTGTCTATAAATATGGCAAAAAATTCTATTATGTTTGCCCATTTTGGTCCTAGAGTTCTTTTTGTGTATCTGAAATATATTACTAATAAATATAAGTATGTTTTACATCTTTATTGTGAAGGAAAATATTAAATATGCTGTGCGTTTGAGGAACTATGGAAGCCGTACAGCCAATGGAGATGGAGGAATGACCACAGTTCAGTGCCCTGACGGTGTGACGTTTACATTCAGCACATGCAGCTTGAGTAGTAATGGCACAAACCAAACCAGAGGACAGATTCCACAGATACTATACTACAGGTAGATGTGTGGAGAGAGATAAGGGAAATACTATAAAGTGATAAAACATATACAATTTATTATAAAGGTGAAAAATGCTAAATGGGTAGTTATAATTAAATTATACAATATAGCTTCCTTGCACATACTTGTACTAATTCATAAAAAAAGCCTTGTTTTTAATTCAGTGTTTACTATAAAAGTAGATAAAGAGGTTTTTTTGCCATTATTTCTTTAATATCATCAACATTTTTATTTTGGTCATATGTGCTATTTCTGTCAACTATAATTTCTGATCTGTAATTTCAAATCTAAATAGAATTAATTCATTTCTTTTTTTAAAGTATCTGAAATTAATGATTGGATCAACTCTACCCATGTCATGATGTTGACTTGATCCTGTTATTTATTCTACAGAGTATTTCGATGTCTGTAAATTTTGTGCCTGTCCATGGTAGCCCTTGAGACCCTAAATTATATATATAATCTTATGTTTCTTATAATATTTTATTCTAAAACCATTCCTTATTTAAAATTGAAAAATAAAGAATGATAACAACCTTTGGATTAAAAAACCTTCAAATATACATTTCTCCCTGTGTCTGAATTTTTCTTTAGCAACTTAGGCAAGAATCATCATAGGTAGCAGTGAGTCCTAGTCATGATGTTTGTCTTAACCTGATTAAGCTTCAAATCATTCAAGTTGCATATCGCTTTCGGGGGCTTGCTGTTTCTTCCATTTCCTTCATAAACTATCTGGGGGCAATGCCTAGGTAATTAGTACAAAACAATTCTCTATATATAGATTTTCTATGTCCTTTCTCCATGTGAAATTCGATAAAATAACAGAACTTAAACAACTGTATAGTGTTACGCTGCTGAGATAAAAAAAGCTTTCTAGTCTTTTTACCCCAATTCTGAAGACCTTAGATCTTTTTTGATTACATAAACACTCCAACAAATAGTACATTCTTCTCTTTCTCAAATCATTGATTAAAAACTATATTGTACCCAAAAGAAAAGTTACATATTTTGCAAAGCTAGAGAGCCCCTTGGCAGCATCTCCTATCCAGACTTCATATTTTATGCAAAATACAATGTTTTAGTTTTTTGTGTAATTTCTACCAACACCTTAGATTGAAATTTTATTCTACTCTGCTAGCTCTCAAGTTTATATTTCTAGCCTCGGTCTCCTCTAAGCCCTAGACTGAATATCCTACTCCCTCTTAGACATCTTCATTTGGTGGCAATAGTGAAGATGATGACAGTTAATGTATACTGAGCACTTACTCTATGGCAGGCAATACTTTAAGTGCTTTATCTCTGATTTCTCAGCTAATCCTTATAGGAATCCCATGAGGGTAGGCACTTTTTGTAGCCCTGCTTTATAGATCAGGGAACTGAGCAGTTAAGTAACTTGCCCAAAGTCACACTTCTAATGAACTGTAGTACTGCCTGTGGAATTTATAGGCAGGAAATTGGACTTCAGATGACAACACTTAATTACTGCCTCATGTATTCTCTTTATGGATGTTCTTTGTAGTTGTCTAATAGACATCTTAGGTTTATTTCCAAGCACTGCCTCTCCTCCATCCACTGTTGCAACCAAAAACCTTGGAGTCATCCTGGACTTCTCTTTACTCGCCCTTCACATCTACTTCATCAACAAGTCCTGGCAACTATACTTTAAAAATATGTCCTAATCTGACCCCTTCTACCACTCCTATAATCAGGTCTAATCCAAGCTCCCACTACCTCCTACCTAGTTTCCCTTTTTCCACTATTGTCCTCAGTACTCCCCAGTACATCCAGAATGATCTTACAAAATGTAAATCATATTATGTTCCTCCCTTACTCAAAACCCTTCAATAGCTTCTCATCCCACTTACTATCAGATGTAAAGTCATTTTAATAGCAACACATGATTTGACTCCTGTTTACCTTTCTTACCTCTTTCTCATTTCATTCTAGCAACACTTGTCTTCATTCTGTTCCTTGAACTCACCAATCTTTTTCCTGTCAGACTTTTTCACTGAATACTCTTCCTTCAGATCTTTGCCTGATTTTTTGTTTTATTTTGTTTAACATAATTCTGGTCTTTATTTAATCATCATTTCATCAGAGAGATTCCCCTTGGTTTTATTTAACATAATACCATATACCTTATGACCTTGTGTTGCTTTATTTTTCTTCAAAGACTTTATCATTCCCTGAAATTACATAGTTATATATTTACTTTTTTTTTTAACTTGAAGAGCTCTGCTCTAAATATGATTCCTAGAGTTAGATTATTTCCCTCTTACCACATGAGTAGTAAATTCATGTTTACTGCTGTTATAGGAGTGAGTTTGATGGAGATTTACAATCACAACTTCTGAGTAAAGCCAATGAAGAAGATAAAAACTGTAGCAGAGCTCTCTCTGTGGTGAGCACTGTTGTTCGAGCTGCTAAAGACCTCTTGCACCGAGCTCTTGCTGTTGATGGTAAGAATTTCTTTTTCTTTATAGTTGTATTTTAGAACAAAAAAATCTAAAAAGCATCACCATCCACCCATAGGTCTGGGTCACCTTGAACATCTCCCTCAAAATCTACTTGACTAAATTAACCTCTGTGAATTCTTCCTAGTGGAAGCTCTCCAATTTGTGTTCCCCTCTCTGTTCTTCCTCTACCGTAGTTCAGGTTGCCACAGTTCAAGTACTTAATCTGCTTTTTCATGGATGGATAGCATCCTAACTAATTTCACTGCTACTTTTCCCCACTCCCCATTTAGTTAGCCTCCACACTGATACTAGAACTATCTTTTGAAAACCTTCACTGTTGTCCCTCTGCCTTACTGTTTCTGTAACATTTCTTTCTAAACCCGATTGCATTTCACACTCACCTGAGAAGCTTACTAAAAATAGAACAATAGTTGGCCCATCTCCAGAGGTTCAGGCTGGGCTAAGCTAAGAATATATTTTTAAACAAGTGCCCAGTCTATTTTGATGCAATAGCACATATAGAAATCAGTATTTATGGAAATACTGGCCTATAATATAAAGGTCTCCATTATCTACATTCAACCTTTCTAGCACTTGTGTTCATTAGTAAATGACTAAACTGTCTATCAGCAGAATAATTTCCTTGGAGAAACAGAAGCCATTGTAGCTTAATAACAGCAAATATTTTTGGAGCACTTAATCTGTGCAGGCATTGTTCTAAGCATTTTATACATATTAACTCAATTGGTCTTCAGGACATCCAGTGCAAGAGGTATGTAATAATCCCGTTTTGCAAGGGAGTAACCTGAAGCACAGACAAATGAAGTATTTTGCCTAATGTCACACATTTGTCAATTTGTGGTTCCAAGAGTAGTGGTTTAAAATCATGACTCTATTACCGTAGCTTTTAATCCTGACTCTCTCGTTTTCTAGGTGTGTGATTTTAGGCAATATATTTAAACACTGTGTGCCTTGGTTCTTCTTATGAAAGGTGGGATAATAAAGTATCTTGTTGTGAGAATTCCTTGAGATAACACATGTAAATAAAACCCTTCAAACAATGCCAGATCCTTTTTATAAGTAATCAGTGTCAACTATAATTTTGCTCACAAGAGCAGACTATAAATTTAGTATAGTTTATATACATTACAACAAAATTACCTTCTATGTTTTTAATGACTTTTTTAGCCGATGACATTCCAGAACTGCTTAGCTCTTCCAGTCTGTTTTCTATGCTGCTACCCCTTATTATAGCCTACATAGGACCAGTAGCTGCTGCTATTCCCAAGGTATGTAATTTAATTCTATAACTTTGAATCTTTTTTGAAAGATTAGTTTTTTTAGACTCTATCTTTCCTTAAAAATTACTTTGATATTTGAATACCAAACAGAGATAGACATTAAAATGGTAGAAATTACTAGTTAAACCTCTCTGTTCTTAGTATCGTTTACTCAAATATTCTGCTTTCATACTGGCTTTTCATTTGAAGAATTTGGGAATTGGAAATATATTTTCAAATTATTATATGTAAGGAAAGATCAAGAAAACAGATTTTTAAATTTATGAGGTTGATACCAAGTTTTCTCCATCGTGAGTATCAATAACAATGTAAAAGGACAGAAGATTTTTTTAAATAGTGAAATATTCAAGACATGCAAGAAATCATAGCTGTTGATTCCTTAGCATAATTAAATATTTAGTGAAACCTAATTTACTACAGCTCACAAAAATGCAGAAGTGCTTAAAAATATAGACTAGCAAATCTTTTGAATCCATGAAAACAAATTCTTCTTTGAATGCTACCTTAGCTAGTAGAAACTCTAGAAACAAATTGTTAATAATAAGGGTAACCCATAATTATAGTGCTTCTTAGATTTAAAGGTACTTTTACATTATCTCATTTAGTATGGTTTTTTTTTTTAAAATATGCTAGGTTGCTGTAGAAGTCTTTGGCCTTGTTCAACAGTTGCTTCCCTCAGTTGCCATTCTGAATCAGAAGTATACGCCTCCTTCATTCAATCCTAATCAGTCAACAGATAGCACCACTGGAAACCAGCCTGAACAAGGCCTCTCTGCGTGTACAACCTCTAATCACTATGCTGTCATAGAGAGTGAGCACCCATATAAACCTGCAGGTGTTATGCACTACAAGGTAGGCAATAATTCTTAGTAAGGATTTAAATTTAAAACTTGGTTTATGTTGCATAATACATCTTAAAGAGTATTTTGCATATGTTCAGATATATAACTTCTCTTAAAATATTTGAATTAGCATGTGATATCACCAGCATATATCACTATCAGTTATATAAAGGGGGTATTAGACAAAATTTTTATCTTTAAAGTATGTAAAAAATTTTTAGGATTTATGAGACTTGCTCTTGTAGAGTGCATTATATATCCAAAAGTACATGTTGTATATTGTAATAATAGTGGATATAAGCATTAAAATGTAAAAGTCTTATTTTTCTAACTGAGCAAAATTTATACCACAGCCTGAAATATGAAAATTTACATATCCAATATGGGCTCTGAAGTAATTTATTATAACATTAAAAAAAAGTTTACTTATAAAACATAAGTTTAATATTGTTATTACGGAGTGTTCATAATCCTTATTCCTTATGTTTTAAATTGTATCATGTAAATTAAGGAGTCGTCTTCTATTATTATAAGTTTAAATTGTGTTATTAAATAGTAAACTTTTTATGGTAGAAAAGTTTTAACATAGAAAAGTAGAGAAATGAATACAGTGTGCTCCATTTATCTGTCATCCCAGATTCAACAGTACTCTTGGTTAAACTTGTTTAATTTTCTGCCATCTTCTTCCTCCCCTCCTTGGTTGTTTTGTATCTCTTAAATATTACCTTAATATTATATCCTTTAAAAATAACTATAATATTATTACTCTGAAAAAATTCCTTAATATCATCAAATGTCATTCAAATTTTTAATAGTTTCTTTGAATTAGAATCCAAATAAGATCCATACATTGTGATTGTTAAGTCTTTTTAAATCTATGAAAGACTGTTAAGTCTTTTTAAATCTATGGTTCCCTCTCCATCTCTCTCTCTTTTTTTCCTTTGAATTTTTTTTGTTCTTGTTGTTGAAGAATCTGGATTATATGTCTTTGTTGGATGGGACACACTTAGCTTGCCTCCAGAGTACTGTAGACCCGCTCCTCTAGTCTTTCATAATTCCTTGCAGTCTAGTATAAGTTGTTCCATTTCCTGACTCAGATCTGGACCCAGGCATTTTTCCATAGTGCCTGGTTCCTTTTAATGGGAAAAAGATTTTTAAAATATCACATCTGCTACTAGGAATCTCATTGCTTTGGTTGGTCGTTGTTTCTAGATTTTTATAGTAGAAAGAATTTAATACCCTCCATCACACAAACAAAGACATATGAATATAATTATAGACATTATTTATACATGTGTTTATATATGTATATATATTTATGTGTATGCTTATATATATGTAAAATCACATTTATGTGTATATGTATTTTTTTAAGATATAATATCTGTGAGTTTATACTGATGACTCTAATTCAAAATAAGGACCATAGGGTGATGTATCTGAATCTCCTTTCTCATACATCAAGAATCCCTATTCTCAATGACTCTGGGAATATTAAAATTTTAAAAATCACTTAATTATTCATTTGTGTGTATGTGTTTTGTTTTGTTATTTTCCGTGGGATTTTGTTTGTTTTGTTTTGTCCTTTGGGTAATTTCCCTAAAGAATGTACAGCCAAATTACTGTATTTTAGAGTAATTTGTAATAATTCCTCCATATATGATTATGCCATTAATTGGATATATATTTGTATTCATGTATTATTTTATTTATTTTATTATCTTTCTAGGAATTGCTTTTAAGAATTTATTTTTTGGTTATTGAATAGAATTATATTTGACAAAATCCAGTCTATAAAAGTGTGTATTCTACGTAGTCTAACTTTCATCTCTTTCCTCTTTATCCATTCCTTCCTTCCGTCTCATAGGTAACATTTTGTTTTATTTTAATTTTATAGTTTACCCTTCCATTATTTCTATTAATATAGGCACACAGATGCAGATACCCATTTGTAGAGATATATAGATATAGGATATTTATGTTCATTACTTATTTCTAAATTTTTGTTTTGAAAAACTTCCAGTCTATTGAAAAGGAGCAAAAATTGTCCAATAAATACCCACATACCCTTAATTTAGGTCCACCAGTTGTTAAGATCTTGCCACATTTGATGCATTTATCTCTGTATACTTATTATTATTGTCAAACCATTTGAGTCAGTTGCAGACGTCATGGCCATTCACCTTGTTTCTAAGGACACAGAAGTTTTTTTGTAATAATCAAAATGCCTCATTGAATGCCATGAATTTAATACTAATGCAGTGGTATTATCAGAGTTTATATCAAGATTACCAGATAAACATTTTGCAATTTGTTCAAATAATGGCATTTATATCATTTTTTAAAATCTGTATCCAGGACCTAATTTAGAATGACACATTGCATTTAGTTATTAGGTCTCTTCTATCTTCTTTAATCTAAAACGGTTCTTTAGCCTTTCTCTTTTATGACATTGACAGAAAATACAGAGTTCTCATATACACCCTCACACAGAAACAGTTTTCCCTAATAATAACACTTTGCATTATTGTGGTACCTCTCTTGCAATTGATGGAAGAATATTATAATACTATTAACTATAGTCCATAGTTTACATTAGCATTCATGTTGTACCGTCTAATGGTTTTTAAAATTTTTTTATTCATTTAGCATATATACAATGTAACATTTCCCTTTTCAACCACATTCAAATATATAATTCAGTGGAGTTAATTACATTCACAACATTGTGCTACTATCATCACCATCCATTACCAAAACTATTCCATCACCCCAAACAGTATCTCTGTACCAATTAAGCGTTCCCTCCCCATTCTCTACCCCTGCCTTGCCCCTGGAAACCTGTATTTTAGTTTCCAGCTCTCTGAATTTGCTTGTTCTTATTTTTTCATATCTGTGAGTTCATACAATATTTGTCCTTTCATGTCTGGCTTATTTCACTCAACATAGTGTCTTCAGGGTTATCATATGTATCAGAACTTCATTCCTTTTTACAGCTGAACAATATCCCAGTGTGTGTATATATCATATTTATTTATCCAGTCATCTTTTGCTGGACGTTTGAGTTGCTTCCCCTGTTTTTGACTATTGTGAATGATGCCACTATAAGCATCAGTGTGCAAATATCTATTCAAGTCCTTACTTTCAGTTCTTCAAGGTATATACGTAGAAGTAGGATTACCAGATCATATCATAATTATTTAACTACCTGAGGAACTGCCAAGCTGTTTTCCAGAGCAGCTGCACCATTTTACATTCTTACCAACAGTGAACTAGTGTTTCTATTTCTCCACATCCTCACCAACATTTGTTGTTTTCCTTTTTTCAATATATATATTGTAGTCAGTCTTTTTCTTCTCTTTTAGACACAGTATGGAGATTACTTTGTTAATCCTCTTCTTAAAATATCTGTTGTTTCCAGACTACTATTTTCATTCTAGGTAAATTTTTTTAGATTAATATCATACATAGGAAAATGTTAAGGCTTATATCATATCCTACAAACAATTCACAGGTTACTATTTGGCATGGTACCGCTAACTGTGTTTAACTATTATGCCAGGATTGTCTCTGCCACAATTGTGACAAAAGCTTGATAGTGCCCTTTAAAGCACATGTAATTATGTGCCATCTGAAGTTATTATATAAACTGTTTTCTACAGTAAACCTTGAAGAAAATATTTAAAAACTAGGCATTTATCAAGTGTGTTTGTATATTTATTTTGACATTTGTTTTCATAATATATGAAGTTGTGGAATTTTTTTGCTAATGATAAGCATTTGTAGCAGAAAGTATAAATGGTAGATAACCTAAAAATGGTCAGTATTTTATATTTTCATGAATTGTTCATTTTCATTAATATATTTTCATATTTTACCATCAAGTATATTATATTTTGGTTTACCTACTTATATTCTTTACATGCATACTGAGTGAAATGGAAAATTTATTATATAAATAAACTATTTCACAAAGAAAATCATAGTTTAGAATTTACTATAGGTGAATATTTGTGGAACATTAAACAACTTTAATATTTTTTCAATGCTTTCGATGTGTACTTAGAAACATCCTGTCAATGCAACTTCAACCTATTATTATTAGGTAGAGAGTAGTAAATACTGATAATGGGAGGTGGGGATAATTGATATTGAACATTAATATTTTGATTTCTAATCATATTTAAAATATTCTAATTTCTTGCTCAAAATTTATTTTACTACTTAAATTTTAAAAGTTCAATCTTTACAGTATGATGTCCTGTTTCTCAAATTGGTAAAAGCAAAAGCCAAATCCTTCCTAAAAAATGCAAGTGTCCTTTTTCCTATTGGCCTCAGGTAACATTCCCAGAATGTGTAAGGTGGATGACAATTGAGTTTGACCCTCAGTGTGGTACTGCACAGTCAGAAGATGTCCTCCGTTTGTTGATTCCTGTTAGAACTGTTCAGAATGCAGGATATGGACCAAAACTGGCATCTGTTCACGAAAATCTTAATTCATGGATAGAATTAAAGAAGTTTTCGGGATCCACTGGGTGGCCTACTATGGTTTTAGTGTTGCCAGGTAAGTGTTTTTTATTTTCTCTCTCTTCGGTTTCATATGGTAAAATATATACATTTATGATAATGTACATTTAATAAGGATTCATCATTAAAACTATTTCATTTTAGATTAATTTATAGAGGAAAGAATGTTTTAAGGATCTTGTAAAAAAAAAAAGATTAGCCTGACCAAAACAGAGTTAATATTGAAGAATCTACATATTTGGGACCAGACTAAAGAAAATATGAATTCTATCTTTTATTTCCCCAATAAGTCTAAATTTTAAGAACTTACTAAGGAGTTTTCAAGAGAATTCATCAACTACATGCTGAATTGTGTTAAAGTTATTGAAGTTTTCAGTATATTTGAGGGTTTGTGGGGGGGAAGATGTTTACGTTACTGCTGTTACTGTTGTCTTCCTTTAAATAAAGTTTTTTAAGTTTTCAAAATGTCATCTGTTAAATGTTACCAATTAACTGTAGCTGCTTATCTGATCTCAAACTAATAGCCAATTTGAATTCAGAATCTTCTTCCTTCTAGTCAGAAGTGTCTTTTAAATAGGGAAATCCACAGTATCTGAAATAAAGAAGAGTTTGAAAAATGATATAACACCAAAATAAATCATATTTCTATTAGCATTCATTATAAGGTACACACATTCATGCATTCATTCATTACTTCATTTGGAAAGGGATCAGGAAAACCAGATGCCAGTATAAGGGATTATAGTAGTTTCTTAGTTTCCTCAGGCTTATATGTTAAAGTAGTACAAACTGAGTGCCTTAAAATAACTGAAAATTATTCCCTCTCAGTTCTGTAGGCTAGAAATCCAAAATCGAGGTGTTAGCAGGGTTGGTTCCTTCTAAAGTCTCTGAGGGAGAAGCCGTGCCATGCCTCTATCTAGCTCCTGATGGCTGCGTGCAAGCCTATGTTCCTTGGTTTATGGATGCATCATTCCAGTCTTTGCCTCTGACTTCACATGGCTGTTTTCTACCTGTCTATCTCCTTCCCATGGATTTCTCCTCTCAGTGTCTCTGTGTCTGTGTCTCTTCTCTTTTTCTTTTGAGGACAACAATCATATTGGATTAGGGCCCACCTAGCCCAGTATGACCTCTTCCTAACTTGACTACATCTGCAAAGACCCTATTTCCAAATAAGGTCACATTCACAGGTACCAGGGATTAGGGCTTCAACATATTGGGGGATAGGGGGCACACGATTCAACCCACAGTAGGGATTGCCCAACCCTAAAACAGAGAATGCTGATCTAGTAACTGACAACTGATTTAAAAACAATTGCCTGTATCCACATCTAACATTGTACTCAGTGGTGAAAGACTGAAAACTTTCCCATTGAGATCAGGGAGAAGACAAGGATGCCCACTGTCACCATCGTTGTTCAGTGTAGTGCTAGAGGTTCTAGCTAGCGCAGTCAGGCAAGAAAAAGAAATAAAAGGAATCCAAATCAGAAAGGAAGAAGTAAAACTTTAACTATTCACAAATGAAGTGATCCTATATCTAGAAAGTCTCAAAAGATCTACAACAAAACTGCTAGAGCTAATAAACAATCTCAGTAGAATGTCAGGATACAAGATCAATATGCAAAAATCAGTTTTGTTTCTATACAATTGTAATGCGCAATCTGAGGAGGAAGTTAGGAAAAAAATTCCATTTACAATAGCAACTAAAAGAATCAATTATTTAGGAATAAACTTAATTAAGGATGTAAATCCACGTGTATTTAGAAAACTACAATGCATAGCTGAAAGAAATAAAGAAAGACCTAAATAATTGGAAAAACATTCTATGCTCACAGATTGGAAGACTAAATGTCATTAAGATGTCAGTTCTACCCAAATTGATGCACAGATTCAATGCAATCCTAATAAAAATTCCACCAGCATTTTTTAAACAAATGGAAAACACAATTATCAAATTTATCTGGAAGGGTAAGAGGCCCTGAATAGCCAGACACCTCTTTAAAAGGAAAAGTGAAGTTATAGAACTCGCACTTCCGGACTTAAACCATGTTATTATATTAATATCTAGCTACAGTGGTAAAAGCAGCATGATATTGGCATAAAGATAGACACATAGACCAATGGAACCAAATTTATGGCTCAGAAACAGACCCTTACATCTATGACCAAGTGATTTTTCACAAATCTGTCAATCGTGCCCAGCTGGGGCAAAACAGTCTATTCAACAAATGGTGTGGGGAGAACTGGATATTTTGTAGCTAAAACAAAGAAAGAAGACCCCTGTCCAAGCAAGAGCCATTAAGCTCCTAGAAGAAAATTTAGAGAAACACCTTCAAGACCTGGTAGTAGGAGATGAATTCTTAAACATTACACCAAAAATAGGAGCAATGAAAGAAAGCATAGATAACTGGGACCTCCTCAAACTTAAAACACTTTTGTGATTCAAAGAACTTCATCAAGAAAGTGAAAAGGCAGCCCACCCAATGGGAGAAAATATTTCTAAACCGTATACAATAAGGGTTTGATTTCCATTCTATGTGAAGACCTCATACAACTCAACCATAAAAGAGCAAGCAATCCAATTAAAATGGACACAAGATTTAAATAAATACTTCTCCAAAGAAGAAATACAAATGACCAAAAAGCACATGAAAAAATGTTCCATATCACTAGCTATTAGGGAAATGCAAAGCAAAATAACAATGAGATATCATCTAACACCACATAGATGGCCTTTATTAAACAGACAACAATAAGTTCTGGAGAGGATGTAGAGAAATAGAAACACTCCTTCACTGTTGGTGGGATTGCAAAATGGTGCAGCCTTTATGGAGACAGTTTAGTGATTCCTGGGAAGATATATAGAGAACTGCCATATGATCCAGCAGTTCTTCTACTGGGAATATATCCAGAAGAACTAAAAACCTATGACACAAACAGACATTTGCACACCAGTGTTCATTGCGGCATTATTCACAAATGCCAAAAGACAGAAACAACCCAAGTGTCCATCAACCAAAGAATGGGTAAATAAAATGTGGATGTACATACAATGGAATACTATGCTGCAGGAAAAAAAAAAAATGAAATTGGGACACATATGATAACATGGATGAACCTTGAAGACATTATGCTAAGCATAGTAAGCCAGACACAAAAGGACAAATATTGCATGGTCTCATTAATATGAGCTAAATATGAAGAATAAACTCATGGAGTTAAAACCCAAGTATAGGTTATTAGGAGATAAGAGGAGTGTTGAGAAGAACTACCGACACTTAATGTATGGAGAAGTTTTAATTGACTGTAAAAGTGTGGAAATGGATAGAGTTGATTGTAACACTTTATAGTGAGTAGCAGCTGGTTTATAAAAGGAATTGTGGCTGAAAAGGGTAGTCTGGGGAAGTAAATATCAATTGAAAGAAAGCTAGAGAATTATCTAGGTACTGAATAGCACAGTGAACCCAGAGGGGGATGAGAATTGTGGTTGAAAGTACAGCTGCAAAAGTGTCCTGTGAGCTAGAGAAGATGTACACCACTGTTGCACAGTGGTGGGAATGTGGAGAAGCATAGGAAAAATACAATTGGTGTAACCATGGACTATGGTTAACAGCAATAGAATAAAGTTCTTGAATCAATGCCAAAGATGTACTATGTTGATAATGGCAGTATGGAAAAAGTGTGCCAAATGTATGCAGTAGACCATGATTGGTGGTAACAGTCTGATGAAATTATCTCATAATCTGTATCAAATATTCCACCACAATGTGGTGTGTTGGTGAAGGGGTGTTTGTATGAGAATTTTACACAGGTGTATGATTGTTTTATAAGTTCACAACCTCTGCAATAAAAATATATTTTAAAAAACCAGGGCAGGTTGGGGGAAAAATACACCAAATATAAGCAAATGTAAGATAGGGGACTAAGCAGTAGTATTTTGACAATACTCTTGCATAGTTTGTAACAAATGTTTCACAACAATGCAAGGTGTTGATGAAGAGGTGATGTATGAGAACCTTTTAGATGTTATTATGCATGTTTATTTTGTAAGTTCACAACCTTTACTATACACATTTATGCATATTCATGCATGAGTGATATACTTCAATTAAAAATACATTTTTAAAAAATACAATTAAAAAAACAAAAAAGATGGCCCATGTAATTTTTTTTTAAGATTTGTTTTATTTATTTATTCCCACCACCATCCCTACCACTACTTGCTCTCACTGTCTGCTTTCTGTGTCCATTTGCTGTGTGTTCTGTGTCTGCTTGTCTTCTCTTTAGGAGATACTAGGAACTGATACAGGAACCATCCAATGTGGGTGAAAGGCATTCAGTCACTTGAGCCACCTCAGCTCCTGGTTTTGTTGTGTCTCTCATTGTCTTTCCCATTTGTGTCTTTTTTGTTGTGCCGTCTTGTTGTCAGCTCACCACATGGGCCAGCCTGTCTTTATCAGGAGGCTCCAGGGACCAAACCCAGGACCTCCAGTATGGTAGATGGGAGCCTGATAACTTGAACCACATCTGCCTCCCATGCCCATGTAATTTAAAACTAGGAAATTTGATTCAGAAGGAGCATATGATCGTGAAGAAAATCATAATAATTCCTTGGGGTGGTCGTATTTTTCCAGTGTTCTTTTTAACACAATTTCCCTCACATAGATATGCAAACAAAAATGTCTAATTAAGTTATTAATACCTTGATTTTTATTGCTACCTATTTTGAGATGGATAAAAGGCAGGGAAATTTTAATGAAATTGTTTCAAATTTTGAACTCAATTCTAGTTTTTTATTTTTAGGAAATGAGGCCCTTTTTTCACTGGAGACTGCATCAGATTATGTGAAAGATGACAAAGCTTCTTTCTATGGCTTTAAGTGTTTTGCAGTTGGATATGAATTTAGCCCTGGACCTGATGAGGTAATAGTCAATTATCTTTTAATTCTGTTAATTTTGTATTTCTAAGGGCTGCTTTTAAATTTGATTTATTGTATATCTTGAAAAATTTAGAAATCTGTTTTAAACTAGGGTGTTCATGATTTAAAATATTTCGTGTTTAAAGTGTGTCTTGTGAACTGTCCTGCTACTTTTAAAGCACAGGGAAAATGGAGTTTGTGCATCATGACCAGCCTTTAAAGACTTGGTGTAAATATGTCTTCCCCAAACCTGCTCAAATGCCTTTACCTTTCTGAATAAATAATAGAACCTGATTTCACAAAGGGACTAACTTTCTATCTTAAAATATCTTAAATCATTCAGTAAAACAAAACCAGGGACTAAAGTTGATCATGTCCCTTCAAGGTAATGAATGAAAAAAAAATTATTTGGACAGTGAACATTGTAGACCTAAAATTAATAACCAGGATAAGATAATAATGTTGCATCTCTTCAGTTTAACCATTAGCTAGTACGTGCTTCTTTCTAGTTTCAAAAGTAATGCTTGAATGCAAGTCACATTTTGTTAATAAACCCACATTATTTTCTAAACTTTTATTTAAAACTACTCATTTTTTGCAATTCTACAGGGAGTCATTCAGTTGGAAAAAGAATTAGCCAATCTTGGTGGGGTTTGTGCGGCAGCTTTGATGAAAAAGGATCTAGCACTTCCAATTGGTAAGTCTGGTCCAGTACTAGGTGTTTATGAATTTTTTTTTAAGTGGAATATATTCATTATAGAAAGTTCTGAAAATATATTAGGAAAAATGATTCCATAAACACATCCATTTATAACAATAATTGTGTAATATACTGGTAATTTGATTTATTTTTAACAGAGACTGCAGTCTTTTTTTTTTTAAAGATTTATTTATTTTATTTATTTCTCTCCCCTTCCCCCAACCCCTGCCCCAGTTGTCTAGTCTCTGTGTCCATTTGCTGCGTGTTCTTTCTTTTTGTCCGCTTCTGTTGTCAGCTACATGGGAATCTGTGTTTCTTTTTGTTGCGTCATCTTGTGTCAGCTCACCGTGTGTTCGGCACCATTCTTGGGCAGGCTGCACTTTCTTTCGCCCTGGGCGGCTGTCCTTACGGGGCACACTCCTTGCATGGGGGGCTCCACTATGCGGGAGACACCCTTGCATGGCAGGGCACTCCTTGCGCACATCAGAACTGCGCAGGGGCCAGCTCCACACGGGTCAAGGAGGCAGACGCCCTATCCACTGGGTCAAGTCCACTTCCCAAGTCTTTTTTATTTATACACACACACACCATCCCTTATGCACATACATGCTATGTTCCAGGTACTGATTTACACACTGAGTATATAGTATTGAGCTAAAAGTTTGAAATATTTCTTATATAGCCTGTAGAGTTATCTAGTAGGCAGTTGGCTATTCATTGTCTGGGGTTCATGGGATGAGTCAATAACAGTGTCATATGATCAAAGTTGTTAATTAAATACATTAGACAATATGAAAGATGTACAAATTAAGTGATTCATTTTAAGGAATTGGCTCATGTAATTGTGGCATCTGGCATGTATTGAAATTTGTATGGCAGACTGGCAGGCCATAAACTCAGTCAAAGTGGATATTGTAGTATTGAGGCAGAATGTCTTCTCCAGGAAATCTCAGTTTTTCCTTTTAAGGTTTTCAACTGATTGGATGAGGTTAACTGACATTACTGAGAGTAATTACCTTTATTAAAGTGATCTGATTGTAGATGTTAATTACATCTACAAAATAGATAGCAATATCCATATTAGTGTTTGACCAAAGAGCTTGGGCACCATTACCTGAGGCTGTAAAAATGTCCAAATCAAAGCATTATCAAGGTGATGTTTCCTCCTCCAATGACAGGAATCCTGGACTCCTGTCACATAACAAGGCACAAGGCAGCACCTCCTGATCTCTTCCATCTCTTCTGAGTTCCGTTTCAGCTCCTTGCTTCCTGTGAAATTTTTTTCTGTCTGAATTTAGCCAAGCTGATATATAAAATTAACCATTTCAGAAAGGACTGCAGATAAGAATGCCCAGGATCAAAGCTGAGACTAGCCAGAATTCAAAGTTGTACAGATTAGGAGAAGGAGATTTAAATAAGAACAGCCAGCGAGACTGGAGGAAAAAAACAGCATAGTGAATGGCATGCTACTGATATGTTAATGAAAATTTGTCATTGGATTTGAAAACATGTGGTTATTAATATACTCAGAAAGGCATATTTCAGTAAAATGATACAGATATTAGGCCTTTTAGAGTGGATTGACAGAATGGAAAGAGAAGTTGGAGTCAGGTTGAAGATATAGATAGCTCTTTAGAAGAGTTTCCATGTGAAGCACAACAGACAAATGAGACAAATTTGTATGGTATATAAATTAATTTACAATCAAGATGATAAAGATAAAAAATGTTTGCTAATTATAATACTTACACTTGTGCCAACATGTCATTTCACAGTATTTGGGAATAAAAGACTCTACTTCAGTTTCCCAATTCTCACCCCTGACAAATCCATCTATGTTCTGCTTTCAGACTGCCTTTCCTAATCTACACTTTCTTTCCTTCCCTTCTCTTTTTCTCTCCCTTTCTTTCTTCTCTATTCCCTTTCCTCTTCCTGGTTCCTTTCATTCTTCTCAGTTCTCTGGCTCCTACATAATGTTACTTATATTCTATTCATATAAGGAAAATCAGTACCACCTCTTTGGAGGAAGCTTGTCAGTAGCTTTAAAAATTGTACATGCATGTACTTTTTGACCTAGAATTTTTATATACATAGTTTCACAAATGCACAAAATATATATGTTCAAGGATGGATTGAGATAGCAGTGCTTGTGACTGTAAAAATCTAGCAGGAAACAAAATGTCTGTTATTTGGAAATTGGTTAGATGAGTAATGGTACATACATACATACATACAATGGGAGAATGTGCAGGTGTTTAAAAAAAAGTAGACCTATATGTCCAGAGAAGGAAACATGTCTAAATTAGGTTGTTATGTGAGAAAAGCAAATTGTAGAAGAGTTCCATTTTCATATATATCTGTAAACATATATATGCATGTGCAGGTATGTCTGTATGTGTACACAGATATACACACACACACCTATTTGCACAGAGTTTCTAGAAGAATAAGCAATATTCTGTTAATACTCTTTAAGAATAGGTAACTTTAGACATTGGTTGTCTTTGGTGGGTGGGTGATTGCAGAAAGAGAATTTTTTTTCTACACTTCACAGTTCGAATTGTCCCCTTGAAAAAGTATTACTTGTGTAGTAAAATTGTATCACTTAATTGAGCTTTTAAATAAAGGTCAATAAATAAAATGTTCCATATGTGCAATAAAGAGGAAAAGGCTGAAGAATACAGTCACTACCTTATGTTTCTAGGTGAGTCACTGTTTAGTAAATGTATATATAACTCTTTCACAAGACAACTGAAATATAAGGCCTTAAATTCTGAATAATCAGTTACCTCCATTTTGTAAAAATAGTAGGTCAGTGCTATCAAATTAAATTCAAAAGTATATATTTATATGCATAAATATAGTGTATGTTTTGCAAATCACTTGATGGCTGCTTTTTTGAATATTGCCTTGAAAATTGAACTTATTGTCATTTTCTGAAAATAGTTTACATTTTAAAAGGCAAACTACAGAGACATATCCAGAATGATAACTGTTCTTTTCAATCTGGAATGTCAGAATTACAAAAAGTTATAATGACTTCAAAGGACCAGAAAGTTAAACTGAACGTTAATAAATTTTAGTGAAACTTTTCATTTGCACAACAGGTAATGAATTAGAAGAAGATCTAGAAATTCTTGAAGAGGCTGCATTACAGGTATTGTACCAAACTTTATAGGATAAATATTATTTGTTAATTTAAAAGTAGTGTTTTCGCTCAAGTCAGCCTCATTTTCTTGAACCGAGGGATCATTCATTAAGTACTTTTATCTAATCTTTGGCAGTTACAGAGATAGCTCATAGTTGTTCACCTTGATGAGAAGCACAAAGTTGCCCTTACAGTGCTGTGTGGCGGGTGTTAACTTGGAATTAGACATAAATCCTGTGGGAGAAAGAAGAACATCCAAGTGCCAAAGGTGTAGGGGAAGGCTTTGCAGAGCTGTGGACATTGAATTTGGATCTTGATTTTATTTTGCCAGTTAGAATAAGAGGAAAGGCATTTCACAAAGGAAACTGGTAGATATTGCAATTCTTTTGAAATTCAGGGCCCAGCTGGCACACGGACAACCCAAAGATTTAAGTCTCTTGGATACACATACCACCTCTAGTATTAATTATAAGTTCAAATGGAAGGACAGAAGAGCCTTGTGTAGGGAAACCACAACTGGGTCCAACTCCATCATACTGGGGAGCATAAATTACAAAGTAGGACCCACTGGCAAGGCACCAAACTCCTGAACTATCTGCCCTGACTATAGTGTTTGGATGTCTCAAGAGCCCTCAGGGGCCCGGCTATTTGGAGTCGAATCTACTTTGGATGTCAGTGAAATCCTGTTGAGATATGCATAAGCGTAACCTCTAGATGCCTACTCTTTTGGCATGTAAAGGAATATAATCATTGTGGTTGTCTGGTATCTACTAAATATCTACTATTTATTAGTTAATGGGTTGTGTATTTAATATGTATTTAATTTAAATTTTGTAATCATTTCATAGATGGATTATTTAATTACCAGTTTACTCATTGTACAGATTGAGGAACGTTTTGTAAATTGTTAGCCCAAGATCTCCCAGTGAGTAATTTGTTGAAAGCTAGGATTGACTCAAGTCTAGGGCTAAATATCATAGTTTTTGAATTACATCGTTTATAGAATGCTGAAATTATGGTTGTGTTAATTTGATAGTTCTAGAAGTATAATCCTTTTTTTATAAAAAATATTTTGTTTTGAAAATTATTGTATAGTCATTAAAAATGTCTAGAGTTTCAGTATTTAAAGAAAATATTTGTAGTAAAGTAAGGTTTACTTGTCAGATAAGTGAAAACTAAAGTTTGTTTTATCAGTCTCTTTTCCTCAACTTCAATATAACTAGACAGGCTAATAGAATTTATGTGCAGCCACAGTAGGCTACTAGTACTTTGACCCCAGGTCAAGACCTTGGTAGCCAACCACCCATAAGGTCACACACAGTTTGCGAAGATAGCGAAAGAGGACTAAAAAAGGGAAATTTTTACAGCTGCCTGTGGAAGAGAGGTCTGGCCCTGACAAATGAGTTGGATTACCAACCCAACACCCTCCGCCCCCAGTGGGCTGGATTAAGAGAAGACGGCATCATTTCATCTAGTAGCATGGAGATGAAAAGAGAAAGAGTACCCATATGTTCTAATCTGTCGTTCAGTCTGACCAACCCAATAAAGTCACTGTTTTTTTTGCATAGGAAGAAAGAATAAAAGAACAGAAAAAGACTGGAAGTGTTATTTTCACCCTTTTCCCTTCTGGATTTTCTGCTTTATGGGTAAAGAATGAATACTGGGGAATGAAGAGAGAATCATTTCTCTAAGAAGGCCTTTCTGTAATTGTGTACAGATTTTAAAATTCAGAGTTAAAGTTTTATATTTTAAAATATATAGAGAATCTCTTTCACCCAACAGGTGTGCAAAACTCATTCTGGAATTCTTGGAAAGGGTTTAGCTCTTTCTCATTCACCAACTATATTAGAGGCACTTGAAGGAAATTTACCACTTCAAATTCAAAGCAATGAACAGTCCTTTTTGGATGATTTTATTGCTTGTGTTCCAGGATCTAGTGGTGGAAGGCTTGCAAGGTATTGTAATTTAAGTACTAACATTGCTTCTTGCTCAGTCTTCATTTCTGAAGAGAAATGAAAGAGAAGTCATTAGAATCTTAAATGTTGCCTAAAATAATATTTTATGTGCTTTGAATTTGTGGTAGTATAAAATGGTATTTACTACTTGAAAATGTTTTTTAAATTTAACTGTTAAATGATTTAAGTTTCCTAAGTGAAATTTTTATTTAAAAGATTTGTAGAACACATGATATAATTGAAAAGTCTATGTATTTGACAATAATATTTAATATCTAGGCTATACTCCTAGAGTTATTACCCTATTTTATATTAAGTCTGTTTTTTAAATATATATGTAAATTTATAATTTA
The DNA here is from genome assembly GCF_030445035.2 of Dasypus novemcinctus. Taxonomy (NCBI): domain Eukaryota; kingdom Metazoa; phylum Chordata; class Mammalia; order Cingulata; family Dasypodidae; genus Dasypus; species Dasypus novemcinctus. The sequence continues at coordinate 60,531,627 of NC_080687.1, forward strand.
AATCAAATAAAATTCTGATTTATTTTTGTTGCTATTTGCTTTTCATTTAAGATGAAAAAATATATATGTATATTGGCTAGTGTGATTTTACTGGTGAAAAATAAAAATCCAACTTCTTTCTGGTTTTAATTTTTAAAATGCAGCAATTCCCTAGTTTTTAAAAGCTAAATGACAATGGAGAGGAATAAAAAATCTTGTAGGTCAGCCTCATTGCTATCTTGTTGGGGTTTTTATATAATGCATGATAGAATTACCTATTATTCATCTCTCAGGATGACTTGAATGTAATCCTGGAATAAATTAAGAAATAGATATCACAGACTATAGAAAATTGTCAAAATGTACACGGAATAAGGAAGATAGTTGAAAAATTGTGGAAGATGGTTAGTAAACCGTGAACTTAGCTGCTCTTGAGCATGCGTAATGCCATTTCTGTCCCTGTTTTTTCTAAATGTTGCTCTTTCCCAAGTTTTCAAGCTGGCAAATTAAGGCACACATCAGGAAGAATGAGTGTACTGAGGACCTCAAATTATAAGTAACCTAAAATTGCCTTCTTTTGTGATTTTAAATTAGCTACAGTTAAAAATCTAAGTTTCCTGGCTTTAAAATTATTTCTGTATTTCATATAAACATCAGAAATTTCATTTTATTGGCATTTTTCTTAATGAATTTGTTATTAACAGTTTCTAAGGGTGATACCATGTGATTTTCACTGCATTGGAAATGAAGGTATTTTAGAAATTTTTGTGATGTGTTTTATTCATTTAGCTTGATTTTATATTAATCATTAAAAATGCTGATGAATGAATGCATTTTTATTATTGTTAGGTGGCTTCAGCCAGATTCCTATGCTGATCCTCAGAAAACATCTTTGATCTTGAATAAGGATGATATTCGCTGCGGTTGGCCTACCACGATAACTGTTCAAACAAAAGACCAGTATGGGGATGTAGTACATGTTCCCAATATGAAGGTAATAAAACCTGAATTAAGTTACTAGACATTGATATACTAACTCGTATAATTAATAAAGTTTTAGAAAATTTGCTCTGCTCTCTTTATATATTTGTAAAGAAGAAAGCTGAAAAATGAACTGTTTATATTAATGGCTTGTTTGTATTAAATTAGTCCTCAAGCTTCCAAGCTACACATTTTTGTTCGTTTATTTCTTTTGCATTTTGCTAGGCGCTATGGTGATTCAAAGGAAGGATAAGAAAGTATCCATATAAAGAATGCTAAGCACTTAGAGGGTGGACCCTCTAATAGATTGATTTAATAGATGAATGAAAGAATACATTTTCTATTTCTGTACGTATTTTTTGCAAGACTCAAGTACGTTCTGCATTTGTTATTCTCAAAACCACATCAAAAATAATATTGATGTTCCCAAATGAATTAGAAAAACATAAATTTAAATAAATTGTCAAAGAACAAAGAATGTTAATAGTCATGTGTTTGTGATGAATGTACAGTTTTTTGGATACCTTTTCCCTGAGGCGTTAATTAATAGTGAAGTTTTAAAGCTAACAGTAATTGCATATACTTTGTGAGATAATCTTTTACTATAAATATCTTGTTTAAAACTCTTGTTATTTTTTTGAAAAAATATATACTGAATGAAAATTTGAATAGACAGTCCCCAGCCAGCACCGCCCCCCCCCAAAAAAAAAAAGTTGTATTACAACTGTATTGATTGATTGAAGCTTGGAGTTTCTTAAGCCACAGAATCTTTTTTGCTCATAGAATAGCAATATTACTTTCATTAGAACTATTTCAATTATTTCATGCATTCTTTGATTTACAGCATGAAGAAGCACAATACCAATGTTAACTGCTTATCAGAGTCATAGTAAAAAAGAAAAGAGACACAGTGTTCACATGTCTTAAGAACAGTAAACTATATGGAAAAGCATTTGAATTTGATACTAAAGAAAGCCAGTATTTAGCAGTGCTTTTCAAATTTTCTGACCATGACCCCCAGGAACAATTTACATATTAACCCAAATATGTCTATATGGGTCTTAACTACAGACAATATATAGTCATATCCCATAAAAATGATATCATACCCACCCTAAATTGCTCTATGGAATGCAAAAAGCATCACAAATTATAAGAAAAAATTCAAATAGGCAATAAAGTAATCTTGATAGTGATATAGAAATAACTCCACTAAAAGAATTTATCACAGTATATAATATACAGTAATATAATAAGGAGCTTGTGTTTTCACTCATGAATTTCTTACTTGAGTGTATGTAGTGAGTTGTTAAATCTAGTGTTTAAGCTCACAAGATTAAGTTCCTTATTCATGTGATTACATTGTAATATCCGTTTTCCAGGTTGACATACCATTTAATTCTTTTAATGTTTTTATACTGCTATGCTTGTAGTATTTCTTTAGTTGTATTTTCTTTCTTCATGGTTTCTCCTGTGTGCCTTTTGTTATCTCTTACTGCAGTTTGGTATCTGGTTTTTTTATATCCTGCATTTCAAAGTCAGATTTTATGCTTTATCTTTTTCTTTCTCCCCTTTGGGTTCTTTTTTTTTTAACCACATGATCTTGTGCTCTATAGTTTATTTTCTTAGTCCTATATATTTTGTTTCTCCTACACTCTCTTCCTTTGCCTTAAACCTCTTACTATGTATGCTTAAATCTATATCAGATTTATCTCTAGTTTAGAAATTATGTATCTAAGAAACTTCTGTAAATACTACTTGGGAAAAGTGACTTTTGTACCTGTTGGTCGTTAATTTATTAATATCACATTCTATTAGCTGAAAGCAAAGTTAATTTAATCTGTTTTATTTTAAGCCTGATTATGGCACATGAAATTTTAGGAACATTTTAGACCTATTGAAAATTGTTGAAGTATCTTTATATAATAATAGCTAAAGAACATCTTTAGGCTTTAATGTTGTAAGATTTGTTTTATTGTATGTTAATTTTAAAGACTTCTATCAGTAGGATACATTTTTTTCCTTCAGAACAATACAGCTGAAATTGAGATTAGTACTTTAAATATGCTGAGATTGTAGAAAAGTATTCGTACTTGAATTATCTGACGACGTAATTCAATGTTAGTCCCTGACATAATTCAAACTACATTCACTCAACTATCCTTTTTTGTTCTTAGTAATGATGGCATTTATTTTTATTTATGTTTTGACATTTTTGATTATTTATTCCAAATGCTTAGGCCTCCATTTTACCTATGTTCAGGTCCGTATTGTGAAACCATTCTGGCACTGTTAAGTAAAACTTGGAAGGGAATGTCCAAGATGATACATGCTAACATAAGATTTAATTGGAGGTCCATAAATGTACTTTGCTTCTTTGATGTGCCATGGACAAATATATAATAATAGTATCTGGTTTTAAATGTCATGATTAGGTGGAAGTGAAAGCCGTCCCTGTTTCTCAGAAAAAAACATCTTTACAACAAGAGCAAGTCAAGAAACCTCAAAGGATTCCTGGCAGTCCTGCAGTAACAACTGCATCTTCTAATACTGACTTGACTTTTGGCGGGCTGGCATCACCAAAGCTTGATGTTTCATATGAACCAATGATAGTGAAGGAAGCACGATATATTGCCATAACCATGATGAAGGTAATTTATTTTTATTTATCAGAAACATTTTATCTTTCACTGTTCATTCATATAACAGACATTTCAATGATTCAAAAGTAGACAATCCTACAGGTCTGTAGAATTGTTGATAGATATAAAACGTGTATCATATTTTTTAAGATGATGTTACCTTCTTCCATAGAGGATTTTCGTTTGTTTTTGGCAGGTTACTAGAGGAGATTAGAAATTATAGATCAAGTTAAATCAATCAGACACTGAGACGGTTTGTATGGTAATGATTAATATGGTAATGTTGTAGGCATACAGAAGTATTGGGAATAATATGACAGGGTTTATATACCTACAGCCCAATTTTGTTAGACATTGTTTCAGGTATTTTTGAAACAGATGGTTATAAGTACAGTTGAAGCACTCTGTATACTTTTTCCTGGGCCCATTTCCTTCTTCTTTAGAGGTAACCACTATCCTGAGTTTAATGATTATCATTCCAATATATATTTTTATAGATTACAAATACATCTATTAGCAGTATATTTTTGTTTATGAAATGGTATCATATATATATATATCGTTTTGCCAGTTTTTGCTCAACATTGTTTTTGAGGTTTAGCCATATAGCTGTAATCCATTCATTTTAACTTTCTTTAAGTATTTCATTGTATTTCTGCTCCATAGTTCATCTATTTTCCTACCAATGGACATTTAGATTATTTCTAAGGTGTTTTGTTTTGTTTTGTTGCCATTATAAGTTGTATTGTAATAAACATAGTTATATGTGTGTTTCGTTTTGTACATGAACAAAAGTTTTCTCTAAGATATATACATAGAAAAGTAATTGCTGGATTGTAGAGTGTGCACATCTTCAACTATATTAAATATTACCAAAACATCACTCCTACTAGCAAGATATGAGAGTACCAAGTACTTCATGTTCTAATCAACACTTGTTTTTTACCAATACAGTTTGATGACTATGACGTGAATATTTCGTTGTTTTAATTTTCATTTCCTGGTTTCTTAGTTTAGTTAAGTAACTTCTCAAATTTATTAGCCATTCAAATTTCTTCTGCAATGAACTGCCTTAACTGACTTTTCTTTGGATTGTTTCTGTCTTTGTATTGATTTGTTCCATATATATTATGGATGCTAACCTAGGTTCTGATAGAGAAGTTACAGAGTTCCTTATCCTAGGTGGAGGCTTTTCATTTCCTTCTTTACAGTATCTTTGGAGAAATTTAAAATTTTCATATACTCAGAAGATATATTCTCTATTATTTCTCCTAAGATTTTAGTTTTGTTTTTGATATTTGCATTTTACATAGGATCTTTAACACACCTATAATTTATTTTTGTAACGGTATGACTGCAGATAATTACAGGTTTTTTTCTCATATTTTGGTAACCAGTAGTCTCCGCACCTTTTATTGACTGTTCTATCATTCCATTAAGTGAGAATGTTTCTAATGATTTTGCCATTCTTCTTGTCTCTTTTTGAAAGGTTTATGAAAATTACTCATTTGAAGAACTGCGTTTTGCATCACCAACTCCTAAGAGGTAAGAATCTTTTTCTCAAAGCATAGCCAAAGTATTTGTTGTCAGCTACTTGCAACTAAAATCATACTACAGTCCAACTTTATTCTCCATAAATAAATATCTTTTAACATTTTAAAAATTTCCTGGTGGGTTCTTATACATATTGAAAAATGTGTATATTTGTAGATAAAATGTACTTATATTGAGCTGTAATATTGCCAATCAGTTCCATAATAATTAGGTGCTAGAAAATGATTAATTAGCATCTAAATATATATAATTTGGCCTTTTTTAGGGTCACTTGGTTTTGGGTTTTTTTTGTTGGTTTTTTTCAATTATTCCTTTGCCCCTCAATGAGTTGTAGGGAGTTGTCAATATGTGTTATATTCTGTTCTGATGTCTTACTGTTTCAGCCCTAAGTAATTCTGTTAATTCCAGATTTAAGCACTTTTTTTTTTTACTTAGAATTTTATTTGCTTCTTAGGAGAGGTACTTTTTATTTATTTTTTATTTTTATTTTTACTTTTTTAGATTTTTAAATTTTATTTTTATTTATTTCTCTCCCCTTCCCCACTCCCCCCTCCCTAGTTGTCTGCTATCTATGTCCGTTTGCTGCATGTTCTTCTGTGTCCACTTGTGTTCTTGTCAGCAGCATTGGGAATCTGTGTCCTTTTTGTTGTCATCTTTCTGCGTCAGCCCTCCGTGCGTGCGGCTCCACTCCTGGGCAGGCTGCACTTTTTTTGCACTGGGCAGCTCTCCTTACAGGGTGCACTCCTTGCACGTGGGACTCCCCTACACAGGGGACACCCTTATGTGGCACAGCACTCCCTGCATGCATCAGCACTGCGAGTGGGCCAACTCATCACAGGGCCCAGGAGACTCTGGGTTTGAACTCCCATGTGGTATGCAGATGCTTTATCTTTTGAGCCAAATCTGCTTCCCAGGAGAGGTACTTTTTAAAATAGATGCCTGGAAAAAATAATTAGATGGATTATACTATAGGAGAGACTACCTCCATTTAACAATTTGGAAAAAGTTCAGAAGCGAATCTGAAAAGCGTAATTACTTATAGGTTTCATTACATCAGATATTAAATGACTTATTCAGAATTAACGGGTTATTTTGACTTTATTCTGACATGTATGTGAAATAGTATAAAATTTTGATATGCAATCTAGAAAGTTTTCTATCAAAATCACTAGGTTTTGAGGATGTTTCTTTATCTAGGAATAGGAAAGTAGCATTTTGTCTCTGACTAATCACAGAAAGTTGCCACCGCAGTAGAAGCATGTGCTTTTTATAAAGTAAATATGACCTGTAAAGATTTGTAGCATGATAGGCAAGAACAAGTCTACCATTTGCCAGTAAATAAGTTTTCATAAAGATTGGACTTTTGAAACCTAATTAAAATAGTCTGTCTTATAAATGCATTTATTCATTCAATAATTACTAAGTACCTGCCATATGGGAAGCATGTTACAGGCTCTGAGGTATTATGAACATAGTAGAAAAGGTTCTCGTTCTCAAGACATTACATTCCTATGGAGAAACAAACTATAAGTAAATAAAAGAGTGATATAATGGTTATTAAATACAAAGTGATGTGAATGGGGCAGGCTACCAAAGCAGAGCATGACAGGAGAGGCCTATGTAAGGATAGTAGAGTAGAAAGCTGGATGGTAATTGGACCTGTAAAGATCTGAGAAGTTCATTTTAGGGAGAAAACCCTGAGGTGGATGGAGCTTGATGTCTTTGAGGTATAGACAAAAAGATAGTGGGCTGAAGGATAGTGAGCAAGAGGGAAAATTGTCAAAGATGAGGTCACAGAGTTAGATAAGGATCACATTATATAGGGACTGGTAGACTGTGTTAAGGAGTTTGAATTTTCTTCTAAGCAGATTTATTTGGAGGGTTTTAAATAGAGGCGTGACATATTCTGATTTATAGTTTTGAAGAGATCATTCTAGCTGCTTACTGGAGAATAAATGAGAGGAGCAAGAGTGGGAGCAGAGAGATGAATTAGGAAGCTATTGTACTAGTCTAAGAAATTGTTGGGTGGCTTTCACTATGGGATGGGAAGGAGGTAACAGTGAAAATGAAGAGATGTGAACGGATTTGGGATAGCCTTAAGTAGGTAGAATCAACAGGTCTTGCTGCTAGAATGGGAATAGAAGGTGAATGGAAAAGAAGTATGATCATAATTTTCTTTGGCCTGAGCAGCTGTATAGATCAGGGATTGGCATATTAGAACCCATAGACCAAATCCAGCCTACTGCCTGTTGGTGTGCTCTTTAATTTATGCACTGTCTAGTACTGCTTTTGCACTACAATGGTAAAGTTGAGTGGTTGTGACAAAAACTTTTTAGCCCAAAAGCCTAAAAATGTTCTTACAGAAAACGTTCAGTGACCCATGGTACCTCCCATGATTTTATGAGAACCAAGAAGTCTGAAGAAGGAGCACTTTTTTGTTATGTTTTATTTTGTAGGGTGATGGAGTGAATAGGAAATAAGAGTTCTTGGAATTAAAGTTGAGATATGAAGGTGTCTTTAATTATGTAAAGTGGAGATATCAAAAAATAAACCAACTGAAAATATAGTTTGAAACTCAGGGGACAAAAAAACTGGGAATACTCTGCCTTTGTTTGCCAGTCTGTTATGAAAAATATCACATGATGGGATGGCTTAAACAGTGGGGTTTGCTCACAATTTTGAGGCTAAAAGAAATTCAAAATCAGAATATCGACAAAGTTTGTCTTCTCCAAAAAATCTGTAGCATTCTGGTGTTGGCTGCCAACAATCCTTGGAGTTCCTTTGCTTGTATTTCTTTCTCCCATCACATATGGATGTCCTCTACTTTCTCACTTAGTGACTTCCAAGATTTCATTATAAGGCTATCAACTATCCAAATGAAGGCCCACCTTGTTTCAGTTGAGCCACATCTCAACTAAAAACAACATTTTCATGAGGTGCTATTTACAGTGAGTTCACACCTACAGGGATGTAGATTATGATTAAGAACATGTCAAGATGGTATTTAAAACTGGAGAATGGGTGTATGATCAGCTAGAAAGATGGTATGGAAAGGAAAAAGATCTAGACTGAAATCCTGGGACATTCCATCAGGTAAAAGGTGGTAAGAGGAGGGAGAGCCAAAAAAAGACTGAGAAGGAATGGCCAGTGAAGTAAGGGAAAAACAAGGAGAATGTCAGAAGCAACAAGAAGGAAGTGTTTCAAGAAAGTAGGAGTTGTAAACTATCAAAAGTTACTGGGAGAATACTGAGAAAAATTAATGACCATTGAATTTGGGGAGAGTAGTGGTCATTGGTAACTTTGACATCAGCAGTTACAGAGAATTGATAGGGAAAAAAGCCTAGTTAGAATAAGTTGTGGAAGAGAGAAATGAGAAAATAGAGAGGGTGACTGTAGACAATTATTTAGGTAAGTTTATACAGGTGGAAATATTTTAGACCTTGTTGGAGAGGACTACAATTATAAAGGGGAAGTTTTGGTTAAGATGGGCATTTCTAAAGCTTGTTTGTATACTGGTGGAAATGATCCAGTGAAGTGGGAGAAATTGATGGTACGAGAGAGAGAAAGGTAAGAATGAGGAAGAGGGATGACAGAGATTTGAGTTGAGGAAGAAGAAATGATATTCAGTTATTTTGGAGAGTGGGAAACAAACCATGGCAGGGCAGTAGGATTGCCAGGAAGTGAGATAATACACACAGGAATTAAATGTTTACTGAAATACCTTCATGATGGTATCAGCTATTTAATCAAAAGTCAATTTTCTAATATCCTACTTATTTCTTTTCAGACCCAGTGAGAATATGCTGATTCGTGTCAATAATGATGGCACTTATTGTGCAAATTGGACTCCAGGGGCTATTGGACTATATACTATTCATGTTACCATTGATAGCATTGAAATAGGTATTTTTTTTTTTATTTTAAGTTACTTAGTGCAAAAAACTGGAATCAAAATCAATTTTCTGTTCTAGTTTTACCAGTTAATTTGTATTAGGCATGAACATGTCTTATCACCTATTTGGTTATAACCCTTTCATTTCCTCCTTTTTAATGAGAATTTAATTACTGCATTCCTGAGGACTAAAAATTTTGTAATAATTTATGGTGTCTGCTCAAGAATCCTAGCCTCCATGACGCCTTCCCTCAGGTTCCTAAGGTGCTGCGTGTTCCCTGCCACTCCGTCATGATATATCTGTCTTCCTCTCCTGGCTTTAAGCAAAGACCATTTCATTCATTTTTGCTTGTACCATTCCAGCTCCAGTGCCTGGCACATAATGTCTGCTCATAAATAAGTATTGAAGGAATAAATTTTCTTTACCCACTGCTAACTTTGAAAAGCATATTGCCTTTACTTTGGGCATTACTATTTTTCTTTTTTTTATTTTTAAGCCATTCATATAATAAGACAATAGCAGAATAAGAAAACTCTTAAGTGTTTATCAGTGTGTATTCCTTATAACACTAGTCTTCCAGGTACTCTTCAATAAAAGGGGTTGCTATGGTCAGATAGATTTAGAAAACCAAGTATACTGTATTCCTACCTTAGAGATTCATACAATGCACATTAACATATTAGAGATTCTGAGAAGTCCTGAAATTAAGAATCTTGTCTAACTTTAAGTCTTATCATGAAACCTTTGGGTGTGGGGGGAAGGAGGGAAGACAGTGCAGAGAGAGAGGTAAAACAATGAACATTCTACAGAAATACCCTTTGAGAAGCCCTGCTTAAAGTAGTTTGCTTTTGCAGTGTAGGCAAACAAGTACTTTACACTGATGTATAGAATCAGATATATCAAATTCATATATACCATTCCACAGAACTTTATTCATAGCTTTTACTACATTCCCCTTTATTTCAACGTATCATCAAGCCTTTAGTTTCCAAGGGTTTGTTGGTTAGACAATCCCTGTCCTTAAGTGTTAATAATTTACTGAGGATTATAGGTATAAAACAGACAAAGCAAAAATCATATGACGTAGAATATTAAGGTAGTGACACAAAGGAGGTTCAATTTACAGCAGGATTTTGGAAGCAGAGGTAATCAAAGATTGCTTTATAAAGGAGATTTTTTTTTTTTTACTCCAAAAATAGTGGTAAATTTTCAGTAGTCAGATTTTTTTAAAATTCTCTACTCTGATAGTGTTGTGAAAGAAAATAATGCCAAGTAGATAAGAAAAATCCACTTAAATTTGGTTCTTGGAATAAAGCTGAAAAAGATTCATATTTGCTCAGAATCATCCATTTTCTTCCTTTCATTCCTAACTCAACTTTCTCCCAAGGTGACCAAACTGTCAGTAGGTTGGGACTTCACTTGACTGTAGTTAAGAGACAGATAATGAATTCTTTAGAATAATGATACTAGTAATAGCTAACATTTATTAGGTACTTAATAAATGCCCAGGATTGTATTACGCACCTTATATATATTTTTTAAATCATTTAGTCATCTTTAAATCTCATAACAGCTCAGTGAGGTAGGTGCTGTTGTTATTCCCATTATAGGTGAAAAAAATTGAGAAACATGGAGTTAAATAATAAGCTGTAGATGTGAGAGCATCCTAAGCAGTCTAACTTGAGAAGCCCAGCTCTTAACCCCGTGTTATACTACTGTTAGTCAAAGAGATGACAGGGATGATTGAGATGATTGGTGGAGATGATGAGTAGTGCTCTGATCTGTTGTTGTCACATAGCATTTAATCACACAAGGGTTTCTTTTTCTATTTTGAATTTTTTTCAGTATTCTTTCATATATTCTAATTGAAGAATGAACACTCTTCCTCTTTTCCTTGTATCCCTGAGACAGCCCTTTAAAATTCCAGGACCGTATTCCAAATAATTTCCCTTTTTAGCCTATCAGTTATTAATCATCTTATAAAGAACAGAATTTAAATATTTATTTTGTTTAAAACATCCTGTAAATGTTTATTAGGTTAAGTTAAAATGTCCTACCCCTCTTTTCTTTCTCAAATGCTGTACTTCTCTTTCTTTTCTTACAGACGCTGGCCTAGAAGTTAAAGTAAAAGACCCACCAAAAGGGATGATACCTCCTGGAACTCAGTTAGTTAAACCAAAGACTGAACCGCAACCAAATAAGGTTAGGGAAGAATGAAATCAGATCATTCAGAGGTTTATTAAAGTGGAAAGTACCTTTTTTTTAAATTGATGCTTCAAGATGGCCATTCAAACATCTGATATTTAATGTGATTTCAATATTTTTATTCTAAATATCTTAAACAAGTTTGGAGACTGGTACATGGTAATTCTAAGCATATCTAAAGTGCAGAAATTGGCTTCTTTGTGTAATGCAGTAATGTACAGGTGTTATATAACTTCTGGTACTGAAAGTTCACAATTTTAAAAATCTAAAATTTTTTATAAGTATTAATATTTCATATTTTTTTATATTAGCAGTGGATGGAGCATTTTTTAATTGGCAATCTATAATATAAAGTTTTGAAGGTTAAAATATCCTTTGCTGTTGAAAGAAAAATTAATTTTCTGGCATCAAAATAGTAGATATAGGATTTTGTTTGTTATAAAGGAAGCATAATGGCAATGGCATTTGTACCATGTCTTTCTAAAGGTGAAAAGAAATGGCTCTTGTATACTTACCTAATATAGATCTCTAAAACTTATTATATGTTATATTATATAATATATAATATATTTATGCTTCAGTAAAGTACATTTCTGTACTTACAGAAGTTCTATCATTGTTGTCATAAATAAATCTTCATTATTTGCAGAATGAACCAACTACAAATAATACTGGGAAACTTTCTCAGAATTAGAGTAATTTCAAATTTGTTCAGTTTTATCTTTTATTATAAGACCTCTCTTCCATGTTTTTCCTGTCTCATTGTTTATCTCTGCCTTTCTCAGGTTCGAAAATTTGTGGCCAAGGACAGTGCAGGATTACGTATCCGTAGCCACCCTTCCCTTCAGAGTGAGCAGATAGGCATAGTGAAAGTCAATGGAACTATCACTTTTATCGATGAGGTAATTTATAAAGAAACTCTCAGTAATATATTTTGGACAGAAAGTTTCTGCATTGTTTGCACAGAAGTAAGATTACTATATTTGCTGTTTTCATATGTTTTCTGCATTTTTTGAAATTTGGGGGAAATTGTTCTGCAAAATGCTGATTAGACACAAATGTTTCATCCATTTTTATCAGTAAAAAGAAAAAACTATGATTATACTTTGAACATAAAAGGAACTCTGTTAAACAGTTTTCCATGGATTTTTAAAAGGTTCTTTGTTTTTTAAATATGTTTATTATACTATATTATATTGAACAGTATATTTTTCTAGTAATACAACCAAGTAACTTCTGATTATTAAAATCTAAATTGAGGGAAAGAAAGACTTGTATTTCTTTTGAGAAACACCTGATTTTACTGGTTAAACTATTTGTCTTTAAAATATGCTTCATTTGTGGTTTCACTCTTAAGAGAAAATTATTTTTCAGCCTCACCATGGGAATGCTCTTATTGTTTTAGCTTTCCTTGCTGCTTTTCTTCTTAAAAATTCTCTCAAACTTATCTCGCGCAAAAATTAGATCCTCATTTTCATGTCCACCATTATTTTTTTTTTTTTGGCTTTGCAGCCCATCAGCCCTTGCTAACCTTATAGGGGTTACAGGAGGGCATGGCTTGTTTTCGTTGCTTATTTTCCATAGATCCACAATGATGATGGTGTGTGGTTGAGACTGAATGATGAGACAATAAAGAAGTATGTTCCTAACATGAATGGTTACACTGAAGCCTGGTGCCTCTCTTTTAATCAACATCTTGGCAAGAGCCTACTGGTCCCTGTTGATGTAAGTAGAAGGTGGTTTTAAAAAAGCATTATAGGTACATTCTGTTTTCATTACAAGACTTTCTTTAATTAAGGCTTTTCAGTTCTGAAGTAAACCACAACTAAATACTCTTCCTTTATAGGTGCTTGAACTCTTAAGGGCTTCTGTGTAATGAGGGTGGAGTTTAGAAAGATTAAGGTCCTTATGCTTGTTATTATCCATCACAGACAGTAAGTAGCAAACTGAAAAAGTGAAATTAGGGCAACTGAATTCTGCTTTCAAAGTGGTAGGGAATGATAGTGGTTATATACTTTTTGCCTTTTCTTATTCACACTACTGTTTGGAATGAATTCTAAACTTAAAAATATGAATTCAAAATTATTATACATTCAAAAACATGTATGAAATGTTTGCTTTTAATGTTGGCATTTTATAACTGGTTCTCTGTGCTGTGTCTAAGTTTGAATATTTTCTTTCTTGACTCTAATCCTACTGTGTTAAAATAAAATGGCTTTTTAGACTTGTGGGTGCTATAGTGTTTTAGTTGAAACTAAATCCTATGCGCTGAGAGAATTAATTGTACCTCTTTTGTAAATGCAGTAATGTAGTAGAATAGTTAGAGCCAATGTTCACAAGATAGCTATATCACTAAAATGATAGTTCTCCATACCTTTTTTCATAATTTAACCATAAAGGTATGATCTTTTTCTTCCTTTTGTTTTTTTAAAATCTCCATTAAAGATGTAAGCTCCTTATGGCACTGCTAAAAAATAGCACTGGTAGAATTTTAATTTAGAAAAATGCCTTAAAATTCTAATGAATTGGATTTCTTAAAAAATCAATGTGTACAACCAATCCAGTGTCCACATAGAAGAGGTGGCATTGGATTGGGAAAAGTGGACATAATGGACAAAGGGTATGGGGAAAGGCAGGAAGAGATGAGAGGTGGAGGCGTCTTCGGGACATGGAGCTGCCCTGGATGGTGCTTCAGAGGTAATCACCGGACATTGTAAATCCTCACAGGGCCTACATGATGGAATAGAGGAGAGTATGGGCCATGATGTGAACCAATGTATATGAGGTGCAGAGGTGCCCAAAGATGTACTTACCAAATCCAATGGATGTGTCATGATGATGGGAACGAGTGTTGTTGGGGGGGGGGGAGAGGGGGGGTGGGGGGGTGGGGTTGAATGGGACCTCACATATATATTTTTAATGTAATATTATTACAAAGTCAATAAAAAATAAAAAAATTAAAAAAAAAAAAAAATCAATGTGTACAGGTAGCTGGTTACATCAAATCATTCAGTATATTGTGTTTGTTTTCCTCATTGATAGTCCAGACTAATGCTCTCCAAAGGGATGGGTATACAGAATAATTCCTTGGGGAAGAAAATATGATTTCATTCTTTTTAAATATTCTTTTGCAGATGTTATGTGTATATATGTGTGTATGTATAATAAATATATATATATATTTTTGTAAACCAATAGATGTGTGATAAGAAAGTTTGGAGACTATTAGCCTAATGCTTTACTAGCGTTGAGCAAAACAATGACAACTCTATTATTAAATCTGAAATTTTAAATAAATAAGTCACATCCCTCTCTTTAAGTTTTCCTCTGATGTATATCTGCAGTTAAAAAATTAAAAGGAGTTTGACCCTCTAGAACTTTAAATATATATATATGTAAATTTTTAATCTTCTGTGCCTAAAAAGTTGGCCTCAAATAGTTTGAAACCATTTTCTTTTATAGTGACCAAATATTCCTCAGGATTATGAAAATTATATTTTGAATGAGCTAGCTATAATGGGCATTTTTACAGTTCTGTTTTGTTGTTGTTGTTGTTGTTGTTGTTTTAATTTTGGCCCATTAAGACTTTTGTGTTTTGTAAGAAAATATTCTTAGGTTCATTACTTGATTAAATTGTCTTTCCAAATTTTTCTTCCTAATTCCCTCGTTTGGTCATTGAGGAGATGTTTTCGCAAGAGGAAGATTTCACACAGATAAAACAATGGAGTGAAGAAAGGTAGAAAGCAAGAGCAAAAAGTGCTATGGGTTGATGCTCTGAATCTCAGGGTTTCATTTTGGAACATTGGTGTTCTGTTATCTGATGCTCTTAAACTCCATCCAAGGGACAGGCTATGGTAGACAATTCTCAGGTCAGGGAGAGAAGGATACTATCAAAGTTAAGAGAAAAAGCTAAATGGAGTGAGCATACAAATCCTTGTTGATGGTTTCCACTGGAATGTGAATGAGGAAGTTGTCAGTAACTTACTTGAAAAATCTAGTTGATGTATACTGAAAATAGAAAATAAAGTGCCATCAGTTGAGAACAAAAAGAAGAAGAGTTAAGTTAGAGGTTTTCAAAATGTGGTGGAGATTTGGAATAATGTTTGAAAGAAATAGGAAAGGAGTCTGACCAAAAATAAGTAAATGGATTGTTGGATCACTAAAGACCCAGTGAAACTACTGGTTGGACCCAGCATGGACTCCTCTGCCCTGTATGGTCCTGAGTGTCCAGAATTAAAGGAACAAAGAAAGCAGAATGTATCATTACGTGGAATTTTCTGGGCTGCTGTGACAGAAAAAGAGAGGCAAGAGGGAATAATTCCAGATGCTGGTGAAAGAACAATTCAAATTACCAACTGTTAGTTAGAAACATGAAAGGACAAATGGAAAGTTCAAGGGACTTGGAGAACTTAAAATGCTAGAACAATATAGTGAGCATATTATAGTAAAAGACCTGGAAGGATGGGTGGTTTATGTGATAATTTAGAATGTTTGAGTTTGTTAACATAGGTAGAACAGTTTATTGGATGATTCAGTCCATTTTGTGGCCATGGAAGGTATAGTTGACTGGAGTGAGGGTGAAAAGTCATTGGAATTAGCTAAGTCTAGGACCTAACAGGCTAAGCAGTTGGACAATCATCCACATTGAATGAAGGCCTGCCAGATAATGGCAATACTGTGACCCAGAAGGCTACAGGTGAAAGGGAATTTATTTACCATAATGGAGCAAGGGTCCCATCAGACATAATTTAAAGTCGTGGGAGGGATGAGACTGGTTTGATGTTGGATCCTGGAGAAGCCCAGAGCAGTTTTGGTATAAAAATAAGAAAACAGATGGCATAAGGGCTTGTATTGTGGGTGGTGACCAAAGATGACAAAGGAGGTACAGTGTGGTAAGATTAGCTGGCTTAGAGCACCAAACAGATCCAGTATAACCTTGGTTCAGGGCATGCATTAGATGATGGTCCACCAAGAGTGAGAGGCCTGGCATAGTCAGGATTAGGCTTAGTTTTCCAAGGTTTTGTCTGTAGGGACTGTGGCAGGCACCTTATATGGTCATTAAGTTTTAAATAAGGATGTTACTCTATGTAGGCCTGACATACTAGGGCAAAGGAGCTAGCACAGCTAACTAATTATATCTTGCTACTTCTTTATTTGTATCTTTTACTACAATTACTGCTGGAAGAAAACCCTCCATCTAGTCTCCTTTCTTATCTTCAGTCCATTTGTGAGTAAATCAACTGGAATCATGGCTAATAATTATAAAACACTACTCAATAGAAAAGGGAAGGTAGGGAGGTTTGAAGTAAAATTACAAATAATCAAGGACCAGTGCTACTAACTTAAAAAGATCCAAAAGTACAGAAAAGTTGCCCTCAGCAATCTTTACATCTGCTTTTTCAACCTTTTCTAATTAAAACAATTTTACGTTCACATCCATTTGTGGGCCTTATTTGGATCCTGACTCAAATTTTTGGTAGAAGAGAAGATTGGAAATTTGAACATTGACCAAATATATGATGAACTATTTTTAAAAAAGATTACCATGAATAACAGTGTGTAGAATAACGCTTTAAATTTTTGTTACAGTGTATTATTTATTTATTCATATTGTAGAAACTTTGTTTTCAAAGTAGATAGGTACTTTAGCTAAACCTAGCAATAGTTCTATTTAAGCCTCACAACTGTATTGCAGAAATATTGATGTCCTATCTTTGTTCAAATGTGACTATATCTCTATTTTAGCATTTTAATAATGTTATAGTTTAGAGGTTAAATTGCATTGGGCTTTAATACTGTATGTTTTAAATCACTGAAAGGATATGGATAAATGGATGAAGAAGGCAGATTGTTTTTTCAACGCACAGTGTATTCCAACTTATCCTTCCTAGAGCATACTGTTCAATATTATGTCTTAGAATCTGTGTTTATATGGTTTCATTTGTCTAGAATGCTTTTTCTCTTGTTTTTTTTCTTTCTGACTTTTCTAATATTTTCCCAGTTGGCCAGGCTCAAAAACTTTTATTGACCTTTTTCTTCTTATACCTCCCAAAATGTTGTGGTTATAAATTCATTAATTACTCATTCAACAAATGTTTATTGTGCCCTTACTTTATACCAAATACTAAGCTAGGAAATAGGTGGCGAGTGAAGAGGCAGAAGGGAGGCATACAAAGTAAATAAGGTGTGATGCCGTTCTTGCTCTTGGTAAACTTACTCTTAATATAAAATGTGGTAGACATACTATATTCAGATAATTAAAATGCGTTGCAGTAAGTTATGGAATGACCTTGCTTGGGAGTTGGCATTTAAATTGGGCCTTGAAGAAGAGTTGCCAGGAAAAAGGTGAAGGAATATCTAAACAAGAGTCAAACATCCAAAGTTATGTAAGCATGCTGTAATAGGAAACTGATGAATAGGTTGATATTGATGAAGCAAAGGATTGGGAGCAGGAAGTAGATAAGTTCTGGGGAAATTAGGTTTCCCTCTTACTTCTTAATACTTTATCTGTAGAAGTGAAAAATGCTTAATTTTTTTTCTCCCAGAATGTTTAGTTTGTTTTTCCTGTCTGCAACCCATTGTGTTTATATACCTCTTAATTCTGTACTTAAAGTTCCATAAGGATGTAAGACCTCACAGGGGATCCATCCCTTCTCACTCATGTTTGTTTCTTCCAAAATGTTAAATATTACCCTTCTCTTCTAGTGGACTTCCAATATTTGTTGAATACTTCTTTTAGTTCTTTGCACTTGGTATGATCATGTTGTTTAAAAATAATTCCTCATATGTATATGCCCCTTTGCTTAATTATCTCATTTTATTCTAACTGTGACACTATGATATTAAGTTATAATTCTCATTTTTCCAATGAGGGAAGATATTTACTCACCCAGGATCACAGGTAGTAAGTAGTGGAGCTGATACTAGAATCCCAGTTGCAATTAATGCAACTCCAGAACTTATGCTTTTATGTGTAATAGGCCTTAATGTAGTGGAGAAATAAGGGTAAACATAGTTATAAAAGAATAAACTAAATATAACTGTAAAAAGCCTATTACTTTGGCTAGAGCTGTCAAATTAAATAAATACAAATACTCGTAATAACCTTAATGGTTGAATGACGATTAATACTGTGATATATATTGAAGGCATACTGGGAGAAATGTTAATTTTAAGTTAAAATTCTAAAGATTTGGAAACTGCAAAATGTGAGCTAGTAGAATGTTTTATATACTAGGGACACTAAAAGTAACGAGAGAGAGAGAGAACTGATTATGTGCATAACATGGGAAATATTTGACTGACTGCCTAGAATCAAGAACTTATATTTTTAGGAAAGTGAGTTTACTTCTATGATAGAAGGTGCTAGTGATTTGAAATTCATATAGACCCAATTATTTGGATATTTTGTCAAAAATGAGGTCTTTCAACATTGTGTATATGACAAGGATTAAGTGGAATCAAGGAATTTAAGTGATATATCAATAGTATTCTAAGATGTCTTATAATGCATCTATAATCTGATTTTGTGTAAATGCAACTTGAGTCTCTGAACATCTCTGAACCACCTCTTTCCAACTTTAGCTAATGGGTGTTCACATATAGAGAACATGTTATGTTTTCTCAGTTTAGAGGTATTAAAGATTTGAAGTAGAGGCAAAGGACAAAGTATCATTTAGTAGTCTCTCTTATAGTAACTCTTAGGATAATTGATGAAATTAGCAAATGTTTCTTCTATTTTATATCCAGTTTCATTCTTTTGAGAATACCTAATGATGCCTAGAAGTGACAGCTTTAACATAACCCAAGTTTCTTGGTTTTGTGTTAATTATAGGTTTGTGTATATGTATATAAATTTAACATGTTTTTTTTTATTTAATTCGTACGTGACAATTCTTAGCTTTGTGTTTACGCACAATGAAAGTGGGGTTTTTTTTTTATTTTTTTTGCACGAGCCTTTGGTGTATTTGATCACAGGTTTTCATCATGGTGATTATTTTCTTATTTGATCTTTTCTATACCTTGAAAGACTATCAGCTCACAGTTGCAATTTGTACTCATTAATTTAGCTAGGCCTCCAGTATGTTTTAATTTTCTTAACAGAACTTTTTTCCCTATAAAATAGTCTTTGAGAGTAAAATAATTTAGATTATTGTATGCATATACAGACACACATAGTGGTGCTCATTTTATAATATTAACCTATATAATTATACAATATGGAAGCTAATTCATACATTTAATGAGAATTTGAGACTTTGAAGAAATTAATATTTTCATGCACTTTCACGTTTAAAACTTGCCTATATTTTCTAAAGAAAACTATGGAAATATCTTTTGTTTTTGAATTATACTTTCTATTTGGTGAATGTTCAATACTTGATAAATGCAGTTTTATTAGATACTATATTTTGAAAGTAATCTTAAAGTAAACAAATATGAACTTTATATAAAAGCAGAACCAAAGCAAAAGAGTGTCAAATTTAAATCGACATATAAGTAGCATATGCAAAATTGATTTTGTTGGCAATTTACTACCATGCTTAGCAATTACATCACTTTAAAGTGTTATTCATTTTGTAGACTCAGCCAATATTTAAGTTTGCATATTGGAATAAAAGAAGTACAAGCTATAGGAATTGCTAATCATTTTCCACATTGCTTCTTCATTGCAAACTTCATCTACATTGCTTTTGATACTAGAATAATTTATGCTAAAAATTAGAGAATGCTATACAAAAAAACTTGATATTGTTTTATGTTGAAGGGTCTGCACCGCTATTCTCTGTGAAGGTGAAAACTCACTGAACAAATACTCAACAAATTATTATATACTAGGATGAACCAGTAAGGACAGCTCCTCCCTCCAACCCCCATCCCTGCCAAATAAAAAGCATTTTAAAATTCTTTGCAGCATGTCTCTGCTTTACTTGAGAGAAAGAGCCGTATTCACTGTTTTCAAATGTGGGTAGGTTTTTGGGTTTTTTTAGGAAGCTTTCTTTGTTTGTTTTTGCTTTTTTTAAATATATTTATTTGTGGGCATTTTATTAGAAACTCATTTTTTTTTCTGGCTTTTTTGTCTTTTATTTCTGAGTTAGCATATATGTATGTATATGTGTGTGTATTTATCTATAGCCGTTCATATGCATACACACGGTAAATACAGAACTAGAGAATATTAAATAAATTCTCATCTAAAATGATTTATAATTAGTTTTGAATTGTGGTGTTTCTGTGTTGAATTCTTAGATGATGGTAGTTCTTAGTAACATTTGAATGTCTTTTCTGTCCAAAATAACTATTTGCCACAATATTTGTATAAGCAATAAAACTGTGTGGTTGTTCCTCACTGGAAGGATTTTAATTTCAGGTGAGATATAGATTGATAGCATGATATCCATGTAAGTGTATTAATTAAATTTTCATTAAGACATTTTGTGAAAATAGTGATTTTTTTTTTTTTTTTTTTTTGCATCATGCTGCTCTGAGTTCTTTAACAAAATATTTTTACACTTTAGAGAGAGCTCTTGAATGCTCTGTTGCATTTCCTAAACTTTGAGATGGAGGAAACTAGGCCTGTCATTTCATGAAAGATTTATATTGTATATTTTCCTTTATGCTTTTCTTAATACGTTTGCTAATGGCTATCAGTATCATTTCAAATTGATTTTTTTTCTCATTTATGGAAGGGAGGGAATTGAAAAATGACTTTTTTTTTTGTTCTTTTTTTTTTTTGGTTTGGGATCTTTTTTTTACTTTTTACTTAATTCTTGTCCTTGAAAAGAGTTAACTAGTTCATATATATATCACATGCCATTGTTATTCATAATAGTTGCATTATCTTTACATTCTATATTACTCATATTTTCTTTATAAAACAGCAGACAGTTTTTTAAATCTGGCTTGTATTGGAATAGATACTTTGTCACTTAAAGGAACATTAAGGTTTAAGGTTTCCTTCTTGTGTCGACTGTCAAGCTTTATACCAATGTCTGGCTCTTAATTTTAGTAAATGGCATGACACACTATATCCATGGAGAGCTTTTGACAAGATTTTTATTTATTGGAATTTCTTTGATTTACTCAGGTGGCTTCAGTTTCTCTTTAGTAAAGTAATATTTCAGTGTTGTTGCTAGAGTACAGACAATGTTGTTACTGTGAACGCATCTTCTACAGATGATATCCTGTTCCCTTTCTTTGTTGATATTTCTCTTTCTTAAACTTTGTCGCTCAGAATATCTTTAATGCTAGCCAAGGAGTCAGGGATTTGGACGTATTTTCATGGACTTCCAAAGCTTTTTTCCCCCAGGTGAGTTAACTGTAAGGAAAAATCATACGTTATTCAGGTATTTCAACATGTATAATAATTATACGTTAAATCTTTTGAGGATTTTGCTTAAGATTAATAATTTTTAACAAAAGAAAGATATATCTATATGAAATTATTACATTAAGTGTATCCTCTTTACTCCTTTCCCCTCAGCTTCTACCCAAAAATCTATTATTCATTTGTATTAAACTTTTACATCACTTCAAATTTATAACATTTGATTTTATGACTAACTTCTCCAACAATTACATCAAATCTAGCTTTTTCAGAACTAGCTTGTTTAGGTGGTAGAGTCCAGACCCTTTGATTCTTCTCTTTTTTCCAGTGCCTAGCCTTTCATATTGCCCTTTTGAGTAGGAGGTGGGAATGAAGGGGAAAAAAATAATATTGAAATTCACTAATTTCATAGACTGGTGCCTGAGTATTACATTTCTGTTTTGAATAAAACATGTATATTAGGACTGCTTGAGAATGGCAGGCCCAGTTATATCATTTTATGTATATCAGTTGTTTTTTATACTATAAAGTACAAAAAATTAGATTAACTTCATTTTACATGTATTAATTTATATAGTTTCATTAAGTATTCAATAAAATATTGACTATTTTATTAAAAGTTCTTGTATATTACCTTTCATTGAAGAGTTTACGTTTGTTACTAGTTTTTGCCAACTTTTCCGTACAAATGATACCCTGAATGATCAGGAGTTGGAATTACTGTTACAACTAATTAAATGTTCTGAAAATATCATTATATATAAATGAAACTTTTTTATTGCTTAATGTATGCATATTTCCTTGTTACTTTTGACATGTTATACCATATATTTTTTTAAATTCATTAGTAAATAGGACTAAAACTTCCTTCTTCAAACTTTAAAACAGAAGGATGAATTTAATAAATTTTATCATTCACAAATACACATTTTAAGTGTTTACTAAAAGTATTTTAAGTATCATAACACTAAAGTGTAGATACATTTTGCTCTCCATTTTTATTTTGAATGCCCTCTGTATATATCATTATATATATGTATAAATTTTTACAAATTTACAAGCATGTGTATATAAAGTGCATATTTTAGAGTTACTTCAGATTATAAATCTAGCCTAACAAAGAAAATGATCGTTTCTTTTAAATTGCCAATATAAAATTAAATGTTGGATAAATACTATATAATCATTACATACAGTAAATAAATTAATATCATTCATAGTGTTGTATAAGTAAATATTGATAATTCATCACCACATTGAGATCTACAAAAATATTTTGTGCAGGTTAATAAGTGAGATTAAAATTTTCCCTGGCCCACCATATATTGAATTATCAAAGTCTTGGGTACATATGTTTTTTAACCTTAGGATTTAATGTTTTGGTTTAGTTTTTTACTGTGTACATGGTCATGTATACATACCTCTTAGTATGAAACTATAGGAATATAGCTATTCAATAAAATTTTTTGTTACATAATATTAGTGTGTTTCACTTTAATTTTATTTATTACATTATAAAATATTAATTTACTTCTAACCTAATGTGAGTCAGTGTCCCATTATAGTCATCTGCTGCTCTATTTTAATATAAAGCAATTTGTAGAGAGCCATCTGTATTTGCAAACTGCTATACTTGAAAGTGCAGTTTTAAAATCCATTTTAAAGGAGCAATGATGGTAAAGAAACCCTATTCTGGAACTTTTATTTACTTTTAGTTGGAAAGGAAAAATATGAGCAGATTATCTAATGTTTCTCTTTATTACATTCACATAAGTTCATCACAGCATTCAGATTCAACAGAAATTTTAGGGCAAGTTCTTTTCTTTCATTTTAGAAACTATTATATCCAAATGCATGATATTTACTTGAAATAGCATCTTTAATATTGATTTCTTCTCTCTCTGTTAAAAGCATAATGATTTTTTCTCTTAGTAGCATTAATTAATTGTATAGAAATGGTCTGACAAATCTAGCAAGACATTTTTATTTCCACCATATTAAGAAACGTGTGAGTTGTTAAAATCTTGTAAGCATTTTTATTTCATGCATAATATATTTACTACCACTAATATAGTACTTTATTATATATAAATATGTTGTATATATTTATGCATTTTTCATCATCTCTGTTTATAAATAAGTTTCTAGAGTCTTCATGCTTATTTTTTCTATTCAAAAATAATTATCACAAACAAAAGTAGGAAAAAATGAAGATTTAGACTCTTGTCCATACCAGCGTACAACAATGCAGTAATAATGACACAAAATTAGTCAGTTGTGGCTCACATAGTAAATCATTTTCATTTCCCTTACTGTTAAATATTGCATTAAAAGATAAAGTTTTAATCAAAGCCTATTGTATTTCTCAAATTGTGGTGGGCAAGTGAAGTCCAATTGCTCTCCTATATTTTCTTCAACTTTTAAAAAATATCATTTAGCTTTGAAAGACTGATTATAGAATAGCAGTATTGACTGTATTCTCTTAATTGACTATATAGACTTGCTGTAAAAGCTATTAATAGGTGGATTTTGAAAGTGGTAATAGATTGTATTTCTTTTTCCTATTCAAATTTTCAGGAACCTAAAACTAATACTGATGACTTTTTCAAAGACATAAACTCCTGCTGCCCACAGGAAGCAACAATGCAGGAACAGGATATGCCATTCTTGCGAGGAGGGCCAGGCATGTACAAGGTAGTGAAGACAGGACCTTCAGGTCACAACATCAGAAGCTGCCCTAACCTTAGAGGTATCCCAATTGGAATGTTAGTTCTGGGAAACAAAGTCAAAGCAGTGGGAGAGGTATGGATTCTTGTAGCTTCACGACTTCTAAGATAATCATTTTTAATACATTACAACCAAAGCATCTCTTTCTTCAAAAGGTTGCCATTTCCACCCCAGGTTTTTAAATGCTAATGTTCTTTATCCTTACTTGTATTGAAATACTAATGTAATTTTTATGTGCCTCTTTTCTAATAATTTTATTTTCATAATTATCCTTGTGGAAACGGTATTTATATTATCAAAATGATTTGTATTGTATACATAAATGTTCAGTATTTGCACACATTATTACAAATGTACTATACTGTCATGAATTATTAGCACTTTAAAATATTTTATTTGAATTGTTATGGAGATGTGATCATGTAACAAAGGGTCTCATTTCTTTGTTTCAGTTATGTCTTACTGAAGTCCTGAGCAAATAAAATTACTATTTATTCTACCATGGCATTTGCCTCAGCAAATAAGCTTAAAGATGTAGTGTGTCATGCTATTTCTAAGTGTAGGGTCATTTTCAGGTTGCACTATAGGTACTATAAGCATAAATAATAGAGAGTATGTTGTGTTCTGACATATTAGATGCAAAAAAAAAAATTGTGAACCATGTGTTTCTAGGTAACCCTTAAATTATTCAGGTATTATCTTTGTGAGATTTAAAAATTATTGTTATTTTAGCCAAAGTCATAAATACATGGTATTTTAGTGAACTTTTCATTGATTTCTGTCTTATCTCAGGCTGTGGTCTTAATTTCAGAAACAAATTTCGTGATATTTATTGGAATGATTACAGTATTCAAACACTTAAACTTTTTACTGGTTTTCTGCCCAAATGTCCTGGAAGAATAAAGCCAATCAATCGTGCTTTTTGTTATGTACCAGGTAACGAATTCTGAAGGTACATGGGTGCAGCTGGATAAGAACAGCATGGTAGAGTTCTGTGAAAGTGATGAAGGAGAGGCGTGGTCCTTAGCTAGAGACAGAGGCGGAAACCAGTACCTCCGACATGAAGATGGCAAGTTGGCTTAAATTTGTGATTTCTTCTGTTTAACCTTTGAAATGTAGGAATTTAATGTGTTCTATTTCTTTTGTCTCAAAGAGTCTTTAGTTTTTAAGTAAAAGCAAAACTAAAAGTTAAATACCTTGCAACAATTAAAATTGGTTTGTGTAATAAATGGGTACTAACTTAATTCACATGAAAGAAGAGAATTAAAAGAAAATGTGAAACATGGATACATGTTTATAAAACATGATTTTTATTTCATTAATATTTAATTTGCATACCTCATTCTTCAGTGCCAATCCAAGACTAAACATTTCACTCTTTCTACCACTAAATGAAAGTTCAGTTTTCAGACCACCAATTGCAGTACTTTTCCCAGGCAACTTTGTTAATTTAATTTTGTCACAAGAAAGGAATCATGAATAAATACATAGCATCTTTTTCAGGTTCCTATTTTGTTGTTAAGACTTTCAATTTTGAACTTTATTTTTACCTTTTTAAACATTGATCTCATTCAATAAAAGATTTTCCCTTTTGTACCCCTCTCTTTATTTTCTTGGTGTCAAAACTTGTTCTTCAGAATTTATACCATGTTATCTATCACTTGTGTGAAACTTTGATCCAGACAGAGTGTTCTAAAGAACTGTATTCACCACTGGAAAAATACCAGTTATATTATATTAATGTTAAATTTTTTTTCTTACCTAGATTGTGAATCCCATAAGGATAAGCACAGAATTTTTTTTGTTTTTGTTCTTTGTGTTCCTAGTACTAAAACGGTGTTGGCACATACTAGTTGCTCATTAAGTTTTATAAATTCAAATTGTGTCACATGACTAATAATAGTTAGGGCATGTGGATAAGTGAAGCTTAGGCTTTTCTGCCAAGTCCCAAATTTATAGATTAGTAAGTTTATTTGTTTTTTTTTAAGAGTTGAGTAAGGTAAGATAATTAAAAGGACATGCTTCTTTAAAAGGTAATAAGTTTATAATACTCATTATCCAAGGGGTAATATGGCCAAAAATATAAAGAGTCGAAAAGATTTCAAACTTGCATGGATGACAGAATACATTTTAGATATATTATCTCCCTTTTTTCTACAACAAACCTTTGAGGTAAAAAATATAATCTTTTATAGATGAGGAAAATAAAGCTCAGAACATTTTAAGTGACTTATCTTTGGTCATAGCATGGGTTACATGACAGAAAGGACTTGAACCAGAATCTTCAGTCATGTTTCAAGTACTGGACTAATTACACCATACCATACTGTATCAAAAATCCATTGAGAACAATTTGAGAACCTAACCTCTTCCTCTTTGCCAGATATACTTTTTTAGCTAAAGATGATATATTCATAAAATAATGTTTTAAGATGATAGGACTTGTCTTCAGAATGTCTCAAAGAAGGAAGAGGCTTCATTTAATGTAAATTGGACATTTTACAAAATAACCTTCCCACTTAATAATACTTAATACATATTCATAAACTTTTGTTTTCCTTACATAGGAATATTCTGATAAATGAAAATATCTAAAGGGCCATCAACTTTATGTAAGACATAATCAAATCATACAAATAACTTCTAAGGCTCGAGAATGGTTTAAGTGACTCTCAAAGGACCTTTCTAGCTTAAAAATTATTTTAACTGGCAATGTAGCATAATGTATAAGAATGGACTCTGAAGCTGTACTGCCAGGGTACAAATCCCAGTACTCCTACTTTTTCATTTTGTGATTTTGACCAATTCATAATTCCTTATGTCTCAGTTTTCTGTTTTGCACAGAGATTATGAAGGTTAAATGAGCAAATACTATATAAAGTTAGCAGTTGTTAAAATATAAATTGCCCTCCATATTAAGGAGTAAGTTTTAACACGGGAAATTGTAATCCCATATACTAAGGTTGGAGGTTCTTCTAAGATAAATGTTTCTTATATTAGGATATCATTTCTGGAGGGATATGCATTCAGTCCTAAAATAGGTTAAGAGAAATTTTCTTTTCTCTCTGTAATCAGTTAGTGATCCTTTACTCTTTTCATTATATATATATACACACATACACACACATACATATATATAGTCATAATGTGAGCTAAATATTTTAACATAAAACCGGGGATGATAAGGAGAAAAGTAATATAAAATTCGCTTCTTAAATTACTAAATTAATTGATGTATTATCCAAATAGTCTGCTCATTGGTATTAGTTTGTAGCTCTGTTTAATATGGAAATAATAGGATTTGGTGCTTTGGGAATTTATTTATATTAGGTAATAGAACTAAAACAAAAACTTAGCTCTTTGTAAAAATTCTTCATAGGTCCTTGATTTCTATAGATAAAACCAGTAGGCAGACATAGTTACTACTCTGGTAAAAACAGACTTCACACTGGGTGCTAGACCATTCTGAGTCTAGCAGATGAGAGCAATGCTTTCTATTCAGATGAAATGTTCATGGGTGTTTTCCAGAAGAAATATTCCACTGCTGAAATATAAATATCTCATACTGAATATTGCCTAAGGGAAGTGCAAGGATTGGGTTTTTTTGGGGGGTGGGGGGTGAGGTGGGGATTGCATAAGGGACGTGCTAGAATTAGGGTTTTTGTTTTGCCGGGGGGAGGGGAGGGTAGTGATGGTAATGGGGTAGAACATACAGTACGCCTGGTACCACAAAAGTCCATTTTACATGTAGGAAGAAATCATGCCACACATTCTTCTAGTTCCATTTTCTGTTTAAATATATATTGAAAACATTCCATTACTCATAATGTTATTTTAATTGAATAAATATTTTTTCTCCCTTTTACATTTCATTTGACAGATTTTATTTTGTCTTTTTTTAGTTGGCATTAATATAGTTGGCATTAATACAGATATTTAACAATGGTATTAGTGGTTTTAGTATTATATCAGACAGAATCTTATATATATCAATTGTAGAGATTAAATTTAGTTTACTTATTTTCTATGTTGCATCTTGCCATTTGGAAACTGGATGGAATATTTGCATTTACTTCTTTAAGAATTCTGACGTATTTGCTAACTTCAGGATGTGTTATTAGGCTCTGACCTGCTTTATCATCCTGTGTTTTTGAGAAATGAAAACAAAGATTTGTAATATGTTTTGCCAGTGTCAAGATAACCTAATTGGTATTTAGACTAATCAAATCATTTAGATGTAAAAATTAGATCATTTTTAAATCTAATCATCATAAAACCTTTCTTGCAGTTTTTCTACATAAAGAGGGAATGGCACATAAGAAACTAATTTCATAGCTGTGCCTTTTATTGTAGAACAAGTTCTTCTGGATCAGAATTCTCAAACCCCTCCTCCAAGCCCTTTCTCAGTACAAGCTTTTAATAAAGGGGCAAGTTGCAGTGCCCAAGGATTTGACTATGGGCTCGGAAATAATAAAGGTAGGTATTAAAAAGTGAGTCTTTTACTTATCAAACTCTCATACTTTTTATCTTCTACCCATTTTTATTCCCATTCACCCACAAAATTTGATTAAAGTTTGTTCTTAGGAAACTAACAGTTAAACGTTATTGAAGGTGGTTTTTTACAGTATTGTTTTTACCAGTTTTAGCCCAAGTTTATAGGCATTCTTCCGTTTTTTTCTATTTTAAAGGCATTTGTTGTGAATTGACATGCCAAAGATTCTGTGTTACTATATGCAGTAAAAGAATTATAATTTTTATCATCCACTTATTAAGAGAATAATAATGTTGAACAACAAAGAGCTTTCCAAAATGATCCATATAAAAATCAGAACGTTACTTTAAAATAATCTTACACATTCACTTCATTAAATACATGTGGTTTTGAATGACTAGCCAAATTAACATAGTTACTTTATAATTATATGAAATGACATGTTTGATTTTGGTATGTATAATAAAACCAAAGTTGTAAAAACAAAACCTCTATGCCTTATGATTATAAAATGTATATAGCCATTTTTTGCTGCATTAATGAGGAGACCAGAATCATGGACAGTCCAAATAATCATATACTTTGGAATAATGTATAACTGAAGTACCTCCAAAATTGCCTTTCTATTTAAATTCAGATCTCATTCACATTCTTTACTGTGTAGCTGACCCTGACTCCCTTAAACTCAGCCATATTATCAGCAGATATTACACAGATGGGTGATGGGAAGGATTTACAGAGAAATAATTTTACATTAAAATTTTATTTAATTTAATTCACAGGACTTGAATTCAAGGAATACAGTGTTATTTCTAATTTGAAAAGCAAGAAAAATAGTGATATGGTTAACAAAATACAAAAGGATATC
Source organism: Dasypus novemcinctus (assembly GCF_030445035.2). Taxonomy (NCBI): domain Eukaryota; kingdom Metazoa; phylum Chordata; class Mammalia; order Cingulata; family Dasypodidae; genus Dasypus; species Dasypus novemcinctus. The sequence goes on from NC_080687.1 coordinate 60,561,295, forward strand.
AAAGTATAAGAAATACTAGATTTAAAATAAAATCACTTTCTATTAGATATCTTTATTACTGTTCAGAAAGTACTTTTATGAAGGGAACCTAGTAGCCACAAGATTTTTTTTGCTCTCCCTATTCTCTTGAGTTGGTCTGTTCTGTAGGTTTGAATACTATCTGCTCGCTCATTTTGTGGTAGCTGTGATTTCCATTAACTTAATGTGGAGTAAATGCTTGGTAGTATTTTCTTTCTTCAAGTTCCTTTATCTCTACAACTGTCAACCCTTAAGTTAAAATCTGGGCGTTTACTTACTACTATGCTACTTCTATGGTAATTTGCTTTAAAGCTATGCTTGATTCAAATTGTATGCTTTCAGTCTTTAAAATGTCTAAAAGATTGTACTACTTCCTGTTACTGTAAATCAGTCTTTAAAATATAATTTACTAAAACACTGTAGGAATAAAAATCAACTTTCAACAGACATAAAAATACATAATAAAGTATTTCTTTTATAAGTGTGATTTTGCTAATAGTGTTCCAATATAGAATGTACTTGTTAATAAGCTTTTTAAATATTTAGATGGAGCATAAAAATATTAAGACACTTAATTTGATTAAATATTTTCTGCTTTTATTTATTTACTTGCCTTTAAGAACTGTTACTATTTTCTTTAACTCTTTGTACTGTCCAGGATCAAGGATGTTTTTTTGTAAGAGTTGCTTTTCCTTAAAACAGTATTTTACAAAATTTTTCATAATCTCCAAAATCCTTTCTGTCATTCACAGTGTGAAATTTTTAAAGAATAAAGACGTGTAACTTGTATACATGTTTCTTACCATATAAACCTATCCCTGGTTGGTGCTTTAGTTGAAATGTTCTTTTATGAAACTTTATCATATTTTGGCTGAAAAGCTGCTGTTTTCCAGTTCCTTTATCAACTAGTCTAGATATGTATTTTTTTCTCTTCTCTCTTCATGGTTATTTGAACTATTTACTGTAGGTACTCTCACTTGATTATATTTTATAGATTTAAAGTATGTTTTTCTGTTGAAGTCCTTTGTATTTAATTATAAGGAAAAATGTCAGAATTCATATTAAAGAGACACTATGCAAATTTTTTTTGATCTTAGAGGTCTTACAGATTTTTGTATTATACAGCCGAGCTAAAGGGTTCACACTTTTAAAAATAAAAGCAAAAAAAAATAGCATTTCTCTGTTGTAACAACTAAGTTCAGTGGGAAAAAATAAAATATTAATTTGTAACTATAATTTAAATATATTAAATTAATAACAAATACTTTGCCCTCTTTAATTCTTTATTTCAAAGAAAAACTATTCATATGATTTGCTTAGTTTCTGCATGAAATATAATACATGAAATGTGAGGCAGGCAGGTATTATTCAGTGTTCAGCACTAATGCTTATATCCTTATTTAGATGTATGATATTCAATCAATTTATCATAGATTCTTCATAGACTTTTTATTATTACAAGCTGATGCTATGTGCTGTATATGAATTTAAATGTATTTGATTTGAAGGAGAGCTTCCATTAAAAAAAAGAGAGCAATTTGGTCCCTAAAATTGAGGATAATGATCACCAACTTGCACACATTTCTAACTTGGCATAGTTTTATTTAGTATTTAACTTTATCTGAATGTCATAAAGCACCATTTACTTTGCCATTTTGGATGTCAGTTAATAACAAGTTGTAGTTTTGACTGTTTTGCCTACTGCAGGTGACCAACTGAGTGCCATATTGAATTCTATTCAGTCACGGCCCAATCTCCCAGCTCCTTCCATCTTTGATCAAGCTGCAAAACCTCCCTCTTCCTTAGTCCACAGCCCATTTGTGTTCGGACAGCCCCTTTCCTTCCAGCAGCCTCAGCTTCAGAGTAAGTCTGTCAGCCTTACCTGCCTCATCAAACCATTTCTGAAGCTTTGTTCTGAGTTGTTTAATCAGTTGCTACTTTATCAACTCACTGACTGGTTTTATTTAATTAGAATGTTATCCCTGCCCACATTTTTGAAGCATTTAAGCTATTCTGCAGCTAAGATATTTGTTTTTAATCACACATTTTTTTTACTCTGAATAGTTTTAAAAATGACAAACATAATTTCCATTATAATTCTAGTATAAGTACACACTATAAAATATGTTAGAAAAATACATTGGATTTAAGATTTTCTTTTTTTAATGTGCATGTTTATAGTAAGCTTTAACTGTAGGTATGGGTATCTTTCATTGTTTCAGATTGGATTTTTGTTACTTAGAGATGGGACAACAATATCTTTTTTTTTTTAGGAAGTATTGGGGATTAACCTCATACATGGGAAGCAGGTGCTCAAACACTGAGCTATGTCCACTCCCCAGTGAGAGTTGGTTTTTTCGTTTGTTTCTTTTTAGGAGGTACCGGGGAGTGAACCCAGGACCTCGCACATGGGAAGCAGGCATTAAACAACTTGAGCTACATCTGCTCCCTCAACAATATTTTAGCTTTCTACTGTCAAGTTAGCTATACAATATTTCAACATATTCAGCTGAATAAAATAATTCATGAAAGTCTTAGTTTATATACTCATTTTTTTTTTTCAAATGCATGACATCTTTGCCTTAAAACAGTATACTTACACTTAGGTCTAAATTATTTTTCCACAAAAATATTTTGATAACTGTTATCAGTATTACTTAAAAATGCCAACTGGCTTACCTTTCATTAAGAACAAGGGTAATGTATACTTAGCAAAGGATTTTATTCATTATGGATATTGTAAATCTTATGTAAAGAGGATGTAAAAGTATAAACTTCTGAGTTTCCACTTTACATTAGGCAAGTTTTATGTTAATTTGGAAATACAAACATCTATAAGTTATCAATTTCTATCTAACCGTCAAATCTATTCATGGAAAATATTCACTTGAATGTCTTTTAAGAGAATAATTTCATGTATGTGAAATAATTTTTCTTTCCATAATAAGTATTATAGAGGAATGAAAAAGAAAGATTTAATTTACCAATTTTATGGAACAACTAACTTTTTACATTTAGATGTAGCCAAGTAGCAGAGAGTTTTAAAAGTAAGGACAAGGGAAACAGCGAAGGAAGAAAATCATACTTGGTCAGGCAGAAAATTTATATTAGAAATAAAATTTTAAAGAGAAATTTTAAATTTGATATCAAAGCAGCAGCAGACAAGAGAGCTAATTAGATAGTAAAAACTTTTTCATTCTACCTTGGAGTCATTGCAAGGGAGTGGATGTGGCTCAAGCAATTGAACACCTGCTTCCCACATGGGAGGTCCTGGCTTTGGTTCCCAGTGCCTCCTGAAAAAAAAAAAAAAAAAACAAATGAAAAAAAAACAATTGCAGGGGAGTCAGTGTGACTCCATGGTTGAGTGTTGGCTGCCCACACATGAGGTCCCAGGTTCAATCCCTAGTCCCCAGTACCTCAAAAACAAAAAGAGTCATTGCAAGTCTTCATAAAAATAAGTATAATATCTATGTTCATTTTCAAATTTTAATTAATGAAATATTTTATTTTAAAACAAAATATAAACATAAAAATTCTTTTTCAGGGGATTGACGTTGTATCAGTATAATTTTAAGAATATCGTGTATAAATGTTATTAATACCGTTATTTCCTTTACCACCTTCTTGGGGCAGATTTGAAATCATAGCCTAGAAATTATCGCAATTACCAATTTTCTAAACTTAAATAATGGGAATTAGTCCCTTTTTAAAAAGTTTGTATTCTCAGCAGAATATCACTGAAGTTTGGTTTCCAAATTTCAGAAAACAAAAGCCTTAGTCTTCAGTATAAGTAAAAAATGCTTAGAATCAAAACAATAGTAATGTTTTGAAAATAAGTGGAATTGTATTAGTCACATCTATATTAGGATAGTTAAATATGGCAGAGTGCTTCTTGTTAAGACTGCCTGAGATACTTTTTCTTAAACTTCACTGCCATTCCATCCACTGGCATTTCACCTTGCTTTCGAAGACTGTTTATTCCTACTGAACTTCCATTTACTCATTAGTAAAATGAAATTGTGTTTTTCTTATACTTGTGATTATACAATAAAACATATATAGACATAAAACTTCACTAATTTCTCTTTAAACAGAGAGTCACTACTACATACAAACACATTAATGCACTGAGGTAATGTCTGTTATATCCATTTTATAGGTGAAGAAATAGGGGCTTAGAGAGAGTAAATATTTTCCGTAAAAACATACATAAATAAATGACAAAGAGTCAGAACTTTTGAAGCCAGTTCTGCAAAGGCCATGTTTTAAATATTTGACCTTGCCTACTAATAAATAATGAAAAATCTATTCTTTAATATTTTTAAATGTTTACATTTCATTCCAGTATCCTAGAGTATTAGCTTTGTTCACATTGATTATTTTCTCTTTAAACCTTAATTTTAAGAATGTAGAGTCGTTTAAAAGGAAAAAAAGATTTCCTAAATGTCATCAATCAAATTCCTAGATAGACAAGGTCTACAGAAACCCATGTAAACTGCCCATCTTTTATCTTTACCTAGCATTTCTATGGGTTTTATTGTTAGTAATTTTTTTTCCTAAGGCATGTTTTTTTCACTATTTAAAATAATTTGGTACATTAAGTTAATTTAGTACCCCAAATCTGATCATTTATTTTTAAATTAGCAACATTATTTTATTATACATACACAAACATAAATATGTCCATACAAATTATTTCAACTTTTATTTTAGTGAAATAGAATAATTACGGAAATAAAAATTGTCAGTTTTCTTGTTTTAACGTGTGTGTGAGCATGTGCACATGGACATGCAAGAGAAATATGTATATAGAATTTTCTTTATTCTGTATTTACATTTAAATTTTTACTTTTTCAACTTACTACTAATTTACTTTTATAACTCAGCCATTAATTGTATAGTTTTCAGAATTTTGCTAAGTAATTTCTCAAAAAGGTTTTAGTAGATAGAGGTCGGAAATTATATCTGTACTTCCTTTCCTTAAGAATATTATATTCCTTATCTTTATTATCTTTCTTCATTCCTTTTAAAAGTGTCATTTTATGTCCCTTACCCCTGACGGTCTTACATATTATAGGCATTCAGTTAATATTTATTGACTGTAGATGGTGCCATCTAAAATTAGCTCCTCTTCCCAGTAAATCATGAGTTTTAGATTATTTATTTCTTATTATCTTATGATAGATATCCCAGTATTAACACAGAGTGCATCTTCAAAGAAGAGAAATATTATTTCACTAGTTATTAAAACCAGCTATACTCTGGTGCTAAGAAGTCTAATAATTCTGGGTTTAGACTAATTGAAGTCTGTGCAGGATCCTCCATCTGAAAAACTATATTCCAAATGATTGTGTTTAACATAGGTATTATCTATCTGTCCAAGAGGCTGAGTAGTTTACTTTTAGTGTTTGGTAGGAAAAAGGTCAATAAAGCATTAAGACAATTTACTCTTCCCCCAGAGATTTTAAACATGTACAATATATGATAAAATACATAGTACTTTTAAAGCCCAGATATGATAACTCTGGGTTACATTGCAACAAGAGTTTTCTGTTTTATACCCATATGTCGCTTTCTTAAATCGGACAGAACATTTGTTAAACGTGATAAAACGTCAATTTGGGTATCTGCATGAATATTTATTTTACATTTGAGAGTACTAATATACTAAAATACATTTTTTATTTAACATGTAGAGACATAGCCATGCAAAGACTTAAAGCTCAAATTTTCCCTCAAACACTTACTGGCCTTAATTAAGCTATTTGATACTTCTAAACCTTTGTTATCCATAAAGTGGGTGCCTATTGAGGCAAATATTTGACATCTATCATGCTCCAAGAAAATGTAGAAGTCTGAGTGCAAACAGCCTATTCTTAGCATGAAATGAGTTGCAGAATTTAGTAATAGACAAATAAGTTTCCTAGCTACTTCTCAGTCTATTTTTACAGCATTATTTGTTTTGAGATAAATTCTTTATATATATATATATATATATACACACACACACACACACTCTATTGGAGAAGTTGCCTTATAGAACATTCATGCATAATGTGCAGAATTCCCGTATATCACCCCTCCACCAAAGCTTTACATTGTTCCAGAACATTTGTTCCAGATTATGAAAGAACATGATCAGACTATTACCACTTACTATGGTCCATAGTGTATTTGAGATTAATTCTTAATATGGTAAGACTATATCAAGATATTTGTATGAATGGTATTTTGAAAGCCAATTTGTTTCTAAGACTTAATTTCTATCCTGGTTATAATCACACCACAGAACTTGTTAATTTTCTTGCCATTGAGGGTGTCATATAGTAAATGGAAAACTGGACTTGAGACTTGGGATAGAGACCTTGTTTTAGTTTCTATTCTTCCTCCACTAGTTTTGTGGCATTAAATTGATTTCTTTGATCCTCTTCTACTCCTAAAGAAAAATTATATTCTGAATTTTAGCACAGATTTTATAAAAATCAGATTCACCTTCTATTCTAATATTTTTCATCCTTGAACCTTAGCATCTGTCACAATAGCCAATATATGTATTTTAGGTTTGCCTGTTTATGTTTGTAGTCATGCACCTGAACTTATTTTCACTCAGCTTAACCATCTTCTCTGTGGTATGAAAGCATTTTTATCAGCAGTTTTTCCGTTGACCCTTCACTTCATTCCAAGAATTCAAACCAAAGAGGATACTGATGTCACTTATAAGACAGTGTTTCCTAGTGCATCTGTTTGCTTTCTCCCAACTATATTTGACCTTTTATCTCTTGTTCTTTTCCCACCTTCTTATTGGATACTCTCTTTATTCCATCCTTCATCAGCATCTTACTTCAGATGGGTTATTCATTCTTCCATAAATATTCACTACACTTTTATTAAATATCTACTCTATGCTAGGTGATGGAGACCAAAACGTAAAGAAAATATGGTCATAGATTTTGAAGCGTTTCCAGAAAATTGTGGAAGTCAGATAGGTCAGAAAAGAAAAGTTGTTAGCACTGCTTGAAATGCTAGAGGAATATACACAGGATGCAATGGAAATATAAGAGAGAAAGCTGCTAGCTCAGCCTGGAGAGGTTAAGAAAAGCATTCAATATTGAAGGATTCATAGGAATTTTTTTTGTCTTTATTTTTTTAATGTTACATTCAAAAAATATACCTCCCACTCCCCTCACCCCACTCTTCCCCCCATAACAACAACCTCCTCCATCATCATGAGACATTCATTGCACTTGGTGAATACATCTCTGAGCATTGCTGCACCTCGTGGTCAATGGTCCACACCGTACACTCTCCCACAGTCCACCCAATGGGCCATGGGAGGACATACAATGTCCGGTAACTGTCCCCGCAGCATCACCCAGGACAACTCCAAGTCCCGAAAAACTCCCCTACATACATCTCTTCCTCCCACTCCCTACCCCCAGCAGCCACCATGACCACTTTCTCCACAGCAATGCCACGTTTTCTTTGATTACTAATCACAATAGTTCATGAATAGAGTATCAGTAAGGCCACTCTAATCCATACTGTATTCCTCCATCCTGTGGACCTTGAAATGGTTGTGTCCACTCCACATCTATATCAAGAGGGGGTTAGACGATTCATAGGAATTTGTCAGGTAATGGGAGTAGGGTATGTTAAAAAGCATTCTAACTAAGAACAATAGAAGCTACGTTATAGAGATTCACTAACTCAACCAATAGTTATTAAGCACCATCTACATGCCAGGCATTCTTATTCTAAGTACTGGTCATGCAAAAGAGGAGGTTGGGAAGATTTTGTAATTATCCAAGTAGAAAAAGATAGTAGCTTTACCAGGGAACTTCACGGAGAATGTAATAAATAGTTGAATACCGGATATGTTTCAAAGAAGAACCAATAGGTTGCTCACATTGGATTAAATAAGCAGTGAGAAAAAGGAAATAGAAGGGGGAAAGCTAAGTTTTTGACCAAGGCATTTGGAAGACTGTAGCTCCCATTTACTATGGGGATTGTAGAATAACCAAGTTTCAGGGTCTTAACTTTGAACACATTGGTAAGCTACTGTTGCATAACAAACCATCCCAGAATTTACAACTTAAAACAAGCACTATTTATCTAGCTCAAATTCTGTAGATTTGGAGATTTGTCTGGGTTTAGCTAGACAGTTTTTCCGGTGGTGGCTGGGTTCTTTCATCTGTAGTCAGCCAATGGGAGTTGGCTGGGCATTGGCTGGTATGAAAGGAGTCACTGAGCCACTTGTCTCTTATCATTGGTCTAATTTGGGCTTGTTTACATGGAGATGAGAGGAGTCTGAGGGAGCAGAAGTATGCACAGCCTCTTGAGGCTTTGGCCATGAATTGGCACATCATATGTACTGTATTCTCTTGTATTCAAAACAAGTCACTAAGCCCGCCTATGTTCAAGATGGAGAAATAGACCCTACTTCTTAACGAGAAGAGCTTCATAGGGTCATGGATACAGAAAGAATAATTGTGACCATGTTTGTAAACAGTCTATCCCAGATAGTTTTGAAGTTCCTATCAAATCCAAGTGGAGATATTAAGTTAGGATGGATATATGAGCGTGGTGTTCAGGGGGAATGGCTGGGCAGGACATAAATTGGGAACTTATTAGCTTATAGTAGAATAATTTGAGAGTTGCAGAGAGTTATAGTTTTATCTGTATGGGTAGATATAAGCCATGAGAGCAGCAAAAGAGTAGATATAGGTAAAAAAGAGAAGAAACCTAAAGACTGAGCCCTAGGGCACTTCAGCATTTGAAGGTGGGAGAGAAGGAAAGAACCAGCAAAAGAAACTGGTAAGTGGCTGTGGAGATTCAAGGGAAAATGTGAGTATAGTGTTTCTGGAAGCCAAGTGAAGAAAGTATTTTAAGAATTAGTAATAAGCTGTATTAAATGCTGCTGCTGATGTAATGAGGATTGAGAAGTGACCATTGGATTTAGCAACTTGGAAGTCTTTAATAACCTTGATAAAAGTAATGTCAATAGCAAGATGCCAAGGCTTGATTTGAGTGGGTTCAAGAGAAAAAGGAAGAAGAGAAATTGGAAATAAGTAGTATAGATAAATCTGTCAAGATTTGCTGTAAAGAAAAGGAAAGCACCAGGAAAGAGAATGGGGGGTCTGGATAAATTTTGCTTTGTTTGCTTTTTAATGGGGAAAAAGTAACATCAAGGGTTTTGTGCTGATGGGAATGATGCAGTATAGAGAAAACTTGATAATGCAGGAATAAGGGGAGAATTTCCTGGATATTCTTGCATGGGTGCAGGGATGGGATCCATGACACAAGTGGAAAGGTGGGCTAATGAGGACCACAAATATCCATCACAACTACAGAGAAAGAAGAATATACGGTATTGGGAACTTGAGGCTTGTTCTCTTCTTTTTCCTCAGTAAAAAAGGAAGAAGCAGTTATCAGTTTAGATTTAGTATGGAGAGAATGTGTTGGAGGTTTGAGGAAGGAGAAGGTATAAAATAATATTAGCTAATGTATCAAATATTTGCTACCTGCCAGGTACCATTCTAAGTACTCCATATTAATGAACTCATTTGAGTCAAGTCAGAGAGCATGATTCATTTGAGAAACTTCACATATTTGTAGCTTAGAACATGAGTGGCCTAGTGATAGTATGTTGACTAAAGAGGATGGGGCCAGATGATGAAAGGCGTTATATACCATACTTAGTAGCTTAGACTTTATCCTGTAAGTACAGTGAATAAATGGAGAGAACAGGTGAAGAAAATAGATAGCTCTGCAGAATTTTCTTAAAAAGGGGTGTTATAATTGGTTTTATATTTGTGAAAGATAACTGAAAATATTATGAAAAAAGTCTTAGAGAAGGGAAGAATGTTGGAGGCAGGGGGTCCAGAGAAAAACTGAGTTGGGCTTAAACTAAGGTGAGTTACAGTGGGAAAATAGAAGGAACAAAGTTATTTAGGCAGTACAGCAGAAAGAACATGGTAATCATAATTATAGGAATCAGTCTAGACTGACATCCAGTGTCCTGGATTTGTTTTGAAAAGTGGTAATACTTACCTAATATCAAAAATACAGAATAAAATGTAGGTTTGAAGGAAAACGTGAGTTCAGTTCAGTAACATAGCTCCAGTAGGCTGGAATATAATTTGAAAGTGGGAAACATATTTAGCATTCTCATAACTAAAGATACTGTTGTTGACTGACAAGTTGAAAATACACCATTAAATTATTCATATATTCATTTTTAGTAAAAACCATTTTCATGATTTTGCATTTGATTAAAAGGGATTTTAAGTTTTTCAAATTACATTTTCATGTTAGGTCTGCCTTTTCTCACACTTTGCTATTCTCTTCTATATTGTAGTATGTCTAATAACTTAAGTTTAGCAAAATGAAGTGTTACATTAGGAATGTATCTTACAGTGGGAATGAATCTTTTAAATCAGACTTTTCGTTCCCTATCATTAGGGAATTTTTTCTTTCCCCCTTTAGTTCATTTAAGAAGTCTATGCAAACAGCAGCCATTATAACATATGATGGTAGAATTTTTTGTGTTTGAGGGGCCTAAGAAGTCATCAACTCCAGCTCTCACTTTGGAGATGAAGGAATTTAGGTGGCTTACCTAAAGTCATACAGTTAGTTGGTGGTAAATCTAGGACTTGAATAAGAGTCTCCTTACTTACTCTAGTGGTATTTTTCTACTATATTTCATTACCTTCTATGGGATGTATGAACTGAAAAAGACAAGATCATTTAGTCCTCCCTTCTTATTTTATACCATTTGCCCCTGTTTTGTCAGCCAAAGGGGTACTGATATTAAAGTACTAGAAATCTGTTGGCTTTTATAAGGTGTATTTATTTGGGGTAAAAACTTACAATTTAAAGGCCCTGGAGAGTCCAACTCAAGATTGCTTTCTCACCAAAGTCAGTTGCCACGCATTGAAGCAAGATGGCAGGTGATTTCTGCCTAGTCTCTCCTTCCTTCTTTCTCTTAAGGCTTCTTGGGCCCAGCTTCTTCCAATCTCAGCTGTAGGCTGGCATAGGGCTTCTCTATCAGGGCTTCCTATATCAGTCTGGCATAGGACTCATTTCTTTCCAGGCTTTCTCATGTGCTCAGCTGCAAACTGTCAGGTGAATGGTTCAGCTGTCTTCCTGGGGCTTTAGCTGTTTTAGCCTTCTCCTTTCTGTCACAAGGCAGGACTAAAATGACTGTGTCTTCTTGAGTGAGTGCCTACTTATATCAGCCTAACAAGCGGGCGGGGACTTAACCTGAGTTGGGACTTAACCTAAGTTACCCTTTACTGGCATGGTTGAATCAAAGGCCCTAAATTGATTTAATTGTGTAAACTTAAAACCTTTGAATGTAATAGAATTAAAGGATGTCACACACCCAGAGGAACAGACCAGTGTACAAACATAATCCTTCTCTTTTGGGGGATCTTATCTCAAACTGCCGCAGTTCCTCAACAACATCCTGATAATAAATTTTTGCCAGATGAGAAATTCACTATATCACAAGGTAATTCTGGTTGTCCGTTCTTTGCAATCTTTTTTAGAGATTATGGAAACAAAAATGCCTCCCTCCACCTTCTCCCCCTTCCCCCCCACACAGAGTAATAATAGAACAATAATAATAAAAACAGTAATAAAATAAAGAATGGAACAATGCCTATACTCTCTCTTTAGTTAACATGAGGCAGTGAGCTTGTGCCTGCTTTTTTCTTCTTTCTGTAAACATTACTTTAAAAGTATCTTATCCTAAAAGCATTTTGGTTTTGATTTAGGCTTTAGCTGATTTTATGCTACCTTCATGTTGTATCCTTCTCAGGAGTTCACATCTGGAGGTAGGGCATGGCTGGCATGGTTAATGTTAAACACCTGATCAATGTCTAATTTCTCTGCTGTATAGTTACTATCTGTATAGCAACTAATTAGCAATTTGTGGGGAAGCAGAATTTTACTTTTAAGAACATCACCAGCCCTCTGTGTCTCAAGTAACTGCTATAAAGGAGCAATCTATCTATCTATCTTTTCTCAGAATTTTAAAACATTATTCTGAGGCATGTAGAATACATGCACTCAATTTAATGCTCAGAACTTTCCTGTCTCAGCTACAAATTCTGAAATGGTGTACTTTCCCCCCAGTGTTATATCACTTAACCTTATTTACTAAGCATTTACCATCATGCAATAATATACTACAAACATGTTTTATTCAAGTGCAGTTAGGTCTAGAAGTTATTTGGAGACACATTATTGTATTTGGGAGAATATCCACCTTATGTATTTTCATCCATTTTCTTTCCTTTCTACATTCATATCTTGTGGATTAATGTTATATTTTACTGACAGGTTTCTAGTTTTTATCCTTAAGTTTGAAACTTTTTTCTAACCTTCATTCTTTTGCGACTCTTTTGGTATGCTAACATTTATGTAAACTAATTTTAGTTCCTTTGCCATATTTAAGCTCCTTTAGCATTTGTCTAATTCTCTTTTGTTCACATAATTCCATCTTTGTCCTGATAAATTTTCTATAAAGAAGGATGCTGAGTTTATTAATTATACATGAAAAGCTGTCAATCTAAGAATGTATAATGCTCAGCAGTCACCTTACTTTAAAATCCTCTGAAACATTGATGAAAGAAGTAGAAATTTTTTAAAAGGGGGGAATAATAATTATACTTATCTTCAATCTGCATATTGTTTTATTACTTACATCTTTTGACCAGGTTAAAGGTATCTTTTATATATTTCCACAAAGACCAATAAACTAGATTTTTATCTTTTTAAAATTAGAGCTTTCCAGAATAACCCAAATATAATTTAGACTTAGCCATTAACTGTCAGTGTTGTCAAAGTGTATGTTGTCAAAAATATCTGAAGTTCTATTCAGAGAAAAATACAAATATACAATTACTGGGATTTAAATTGAATCAAGAAAGTCAGCAACCCTGTTCCCACCATTCTACCATAAACATGATTAAATTTTATCATCATTATGAACCATCTATAAAATTAGAAAATTTCTATGTCTTAAATAAATGCACACATAATCAGAGATGTGTATAACGTGAACAGGATAAAATGAAACCTGAGCACTGTCTTAATACTTTCTTAAAAAATTTCCTTAAGTTCTTTCAAATTTCTGTGTTGGGATTGCATATAGTAGATTTACTGAGACTGTAAAATTCATAGCTGCTATACTGCCTCCTCAAAACTAGACAAAATAAGAAGCAAAAATACATGCTGACTATTATTTCTGCCAGTTATATGTATCTTCCCAGTGGAATGTTCTGTGAAAAACTATCCCATCCATATTGCTTCCCCTTTTCTTGGTATTGGTGATAGTGATATATGCTGTTATTAAAAGCCTGACCTCTTGAAATAATGTATTTTCATTATATTGTCCTTCCTAATATTCTGTTTACAGTTCTTTTAACATTGCCTGCCAATGAATCAGCAAAATCCTTCTGTAATGTCGTTTTTAGATGACAACTATCAAGATATCATCAAATGCTATTTGAATTTAATGCTAAAACGTAATGCTATTATAAAATAACTGCTGTAACATGAGTTTAATTTTGTATAGTGGAGACCTTTTGAAGTGCAATACTTGTGGGAGTTTATATCAGAATCTATGAATAGTCAACCCTGTTATTATAGACCTCTCGTGTATTATTAACTTTTAGTTGTGAAATTTAGCATTTGTGATCATTGCTTAATTGTTGACTCAACCTTCAAGTAAAAGTATATGCTGCTTTTTAATCCCTTTTTTGCATACTGCCTGCCTACATTGTGAAAGATGTATTAAGTACAGTTTACAATGAGCTATAAATTTCTGTGATCCAGGGGACTAGCTACTTGGACCCAAAGGACAAGAAACAAAGAACAAATAATACATAAAGAACCATGCTATTGTTAGTAAGGAGAAATTTATACCAAACAAGAAACATTGACTTCAAATAAGTACTGGGCTAAATCCCATTTTTATTTTTATTGTTCTCTTTTAGTTAACTGTATAATGTGATGCCTTAAAGAGGGATCAGAATTCTACTGAGAACAGCTTAATTGGTTTTCTTGTCTAACAGAAGAGTTTGATAATATGATTATTTAATCCCATTAAATTCTCTAAGAGTTGATCAACTTTTTTGTGCAGAGATGTCAAGGTATCACTTATAAATTGTTTCCCTTTTTTTAAATTGAAAGATAAAAATATTTTTTAGCAATTAACTGTAACTTTTTCAATGTGTGTTTAAACATGAACAGGTTTTATAAAAATTCAGTGCCTAGAACAAGTGTTGTCTCCAATCACACCTTATTTTCTTTAATCATTTAGCAATTACTCTTTTAGACTTTTGGGTTTTTTTTAATGTTTCTTATTCATTTTGAATCATAACTAATCAATCTTTGTAGGCTTTGTAACTTGTTGAAAAGACTTAAAGACCATTTTGTCTTCAAAGCTATTTCTAGGAATTTGTCCTTAAACCTCTAATATCTTATCCAATTGTTTTTGTAGTTTTTCTCCAAAGTAATGTTAATGGATGCTTCAAATTAAGATAGTATTCTTCTGATGTCCTGTTCCTGTGTCCTCTTGATAACCTAGTCTTCACAGATTTAAGTTATCAAGCCACAGGATGGTATCACTGCATTGGTAGTTTGAACTCTTATTGAATTAACTCTTATCAGAAGCTGACAGCTTTCTAATTCTGTTCTTGAAGAAGGGAAATGTATTACTCTCCTAACTGATATTTTCAATAATAGTTGCAGACTGTGTATTCCATGAAATTTAAATAACAGGAATTCCCTTGGTAGCAGCTGAATACCCTTCGGGGTTTATTGACCTGTTCAAAAAGAAGGAGCTCAAAAATATTAAAATTTATTTTTTTTTCATTTAAATTAAGACAATTTTATGCCCCATATGTCACTGTTTCTATATCTACTGCTTTTATTCTCTCTTGAGCCTACTGATTTGAGTTTTTGTCCTTATCCACAGAAACTGCTGTAGTCGGTCAGTGACTTTTTGCCTTGCTGAATCATCACCAATTGTAAATTCAGGGTCTTATTTTGCTTGATCTATTAGCAGTATTTGACACAGTTGAATTTCCCCTTTTCCTTGAAATACCTTCTTCATTTGTCTACAGAATATCTACCTCACTTGCTGTTTCTTTTCAATCTCATTTCTGTAGCCGCCTCTATTCTGTATTCCCAGGAATGCCCCAGGGCTTGGACTTCAGACCTCTTTTAGGCTTCACTCCCTGGATAGTTTTGTCCAGTCATGGAATATTGCTCAACATCTATTGCTTATGACTCCCAAATTTATCACCATCTGATATAGTGTATATTTATTTATTCATTGTCCCTCTCCTTTCACTGAAGATAAGTTGCCTATGAGAAGAGACTTTGTTTTTGTCCATTACTATGTCCCCTAATGACTGGAGCAGTGTCTGACAATAATAGCTACTCAGTACCTTACGTTGAATGCTTTCTTAGTTCATGAGTGGTTCATCTTTAATCTTTGCCATTATAATGATTTAATCAACCATTTTCTATTTTGAGAATTAAGAACAGAATTACATTGTATCCAATTTTTTAATAATTCTAAGATGTTACCTCCTTATTACCTGAATTTATTTCAGCTCAACTGATTACTTTTATTTTAATTACCATGAGTTAAAATTTTAAATGAAATGAGTTTTTTTCAGTTTCATTGACTTCTTTAGTTTACTGCATTTAAAAGACTATCCTTTTAAAAGTTCTATTAATTTTTTGAACAAAAAATAAATTATTTATGTTCAAATATTTTATTTCCCCACATGGTTAAATCATTAATGTGGCTAACATTTTAAGTGATTTGTAAATTTTCTTTTGCTTTTTGTGTTTGAAACTTTTTATAAACAACATCTGACCATAGACTTATAAAAAGTAGTCAAACATAAATGTCAACTTGGGTCCATTCTGTGACATTCAATACTGGAAAACTCAGTCATGAGTCCATACAAAAAAACTGGGTAACAATAGATTAAACTATAAGTAACATTTCTTTATCTCTCACTATTTACAAAAAGATAATAATTTACTTATAAACCTTTATGTATAAGTAAATGAACACCAAGTGGAAGAATACTGATTTCAGATATATTAGTCTAAAAAGAAATGCTCAAACTTGATTTATCAAAGATATGAGCCTTAATTTCAGTTAACATCTTTGAAGCTGTGATTATTATCTAAATATATTAATTTGACCTTTGTTTTCAGTTTTAATTTTAGAGGAATATAAATTTGTTGAAAATTTAGCAGAATATAAACTATTTTTAATAACAGTTAATAATTGCATACCATTTGAAATGCTTTGTTTTTACTTCTGTTCTCTGCTAAATTTTTTTTCCCATTGAATCTGTGCTGCTGCTTTGCCAATGTTTTCCACTGTAGAATCTCCATCTCGCAACCTTGCTTCTCGTGAGCGCATTCACAAAAATTATGGTGTATCTGGGCCTGCCTCTGCTATCTCATCTCTGTCTCACAAACTGAAGGGTGGGTATACATGCATTCATGGATGGGCCATTTTTAATTAACATAGGAAGTTTCAATAAAGAAGTTTTAGCTCACCTCAGTCATTTCCATTTCATTCCACTTTTTAAAGAGTTTTATTTTATTTAAAGTTTGATATGTTTGTGGTAATTTATGTATCTATTCAGTATTATAGCATAGATTATCCTAATTTGATATGCATGTTTATTATATCTGTAGGTTAAATATTAGTCTGATTTAATTTATTTGTGATCTTAAAAAGTAAAATAGATATGTAGAAAGGAAGATATGCCTAATTTGGAACTTGTTAAATCATTATTATTAAGATGAGATGATAACTGTATGGACATAAAGAAAATTTTGATCCATAATAATATTCACCATAGTATCTTATGTGACCATTTAGCCTTAAAATTACTTTAACTTTAGCCATGTTTAAAAAATATTGACAGTTGATAAAATTTCAGACAATTTAAAAATATTCATATGGTCTTTTAGAATACTGTAGATACCTACTCAGATTTTTTTGTCTTAAAATGATATTTAATTAAATTTTTTAAATCTTGTATATTAAGAAAAATTTATCACCAAGTTTTATATTAATGGCTAAAATACTGCATAAACATTTCAAGTAGTTATTAATATTCCTTTGACTTAGGAATGGCTAAAGCAGTTTTGTATTTCCCCTATATACAATGACAGTGATACTATAATATCATTGTGTAGTATGTTATATAGTATTTAGTATTATATAACCCAATCTGTGCTGTAGCATATGGTATTGTCTCCAGCATACAGTATTGTAAAATCTGATATTACATATATTATGACGTAGCATAACATAGTATATAACCTGATAATTTATGATTAGGGCATGATAACATGTTTGCTAATTTATTTGAATGTACAGAATTTCTATCCTGTCCTATATCATTATTTCTTCAAAATTTTTTAGGTTAGAAAAATTTAAGGCAAATATTATTACATGTTTTTTTAAATTACATTTTAAATAAAATGATTAAATTAAATAATAAATATGAAAGTAGTATGTATGTTTAAGTACTTTTTAAAAAGTGTTTATTGTAGCTTCAAGCAAGCACAACATAATTATTTTTAGTAATACTACATGCCTCAATACATTTGAAACCCAAATGAAGAAGATAAATTAGTAAACACATTGGCTTACCTCACTTAACAATCTTAACATGTTCTTTTTTTAAAAAAAAATACGGAATATATTTTGGGATAGTGAATTTTTCAAAAGGATTTCATTATAATTTGAGAAATACCTCTCAGAAAGAAATAATTTTGCATTACTTACTTTCCTGGTCTCTAGCAGATGTTTCATAATCAATTATGGATTTTAAGAAAATATTCACCACCACTAAAGGAATAAGATAAGATTCAAATGCCTAAACATTCTACAACAAACACTCTCTCTAGCTTATTGCAAGTAGTGTTCCTGATACTTGACAGATTTCACCATTCAGCAAACCTCAGAGAATATTTCCATTATGAGGCTAGATTAGAGCATGGTGACTGTGTACCTCCCAGGATTAGCTTTGGCATCAGCATGCATTCATCACCCAGTGTGTGCAACAGGTGTATGGATCAGACATTAGGAAGCATCTGAGACAAGTAAATAATCTTTATCAAGAACCCTTCCCATCATGTTAGGAATCCTAAAACAAGTTGTCCCTTTTGTATAAATTAAAAGGCAAGCTCTTTCAGTTTACCAATTGAGGATCTTTTGGAGAGAGGAATGCCAGGTTTAAAAGATTTATTACTTATTTATCCAGATTTGCCATTACATGTGGTTCAACTTTTGAAATAAATGTGATGGTGGAGGCAATAAAAATGTTTTCCACTAATTTGATTAGTAACAAACAAACAAAAAAACAGTACTCCAAAAATTAGTTACAAGCAAAGAATTTGCCTGATGTTTAGTTTTGCCAAATATAATTTATTTGTTAATAAAATTTTATTTATACTATCACTATATTGATAAGATGGGCAGCAGCTTCTTAAATTGCTTTTGAGCAGTTTGAGAACATTTATTTATCAAGATTATAACTTCTCTTTACCTATGCTCTACCAAGACAGCATCAATATCTAGAAATTTTTTCTATAATGTGATTTTTCCCCCTGATTTATACTGCATTTATAGGGAACACATATATAATAAGTGAAATTCATGGTAGACTAATAAAGCACTACAAGAATCTGAAGGACATTATGTTCCATATAGTTGCTTTTATTTATTCATTCATTCATTCAACATATATTTTTTGAGTACCTGCTGTATTCCAGAACCCACTCTTGACATTTATATCAATGAAAAGTAGAGACAAAATATCTTTCCTCGTGGACCTTACATTAGGAGGCAGTTCTTAGGCAAATAATGTCCTGTGATTTATTCTTTAAGTATTTTTGTCTGTAACAAACGATAAAAATTTTACCTATGCTTTTTATTCCAGTGTTCAATTGCAGTAAAGTATAATTTTATTAACATGTTTTATTATGAAATGGACCATACAGGTGACCGAGGAAATGTCTCAACATCTTCTAGAACATTCTCTACATCAGGAAAGTCAGAACTGTCCTCTAAACATAGCAGATCACATAAACCTGATGGACGTATGAGCCGGACTACTGTTGATCAGAAGAAGCCAAGGAGTACGGAAGGTTTATCTGCTAGTGAATCCCTTATGTTAAAATCTGATGCTGCAAAGTTGAGGTCAGATTCTCATAGTAGGTCACTGTCCCCCAACCATAACACCTTACAGACCCTAAAATCTGATGGGAGGATGTCTACTAGCCTCAGAGCTGAATCCCCAGGACCAGGTTCTCGGTCATCATCTCCTAAGCCAAAGACTCTCCCAACCAATAGGTCTAGCCCATCTGGTGCTAGTTCTCCCCGCTCCTCCTCACCACATGATAAAAATCTACCTCAAAAAAGCACTGCTCCTGTTAAGACAAAACTTGATCCCCCTCGGGAACGTTCTAAATCAGACTCTTACACTCTTGATCCAGATACCCTCCGCAAGAAGAAAATGCCTCTCACAGAACCATTAAGGGGACGATCAACATCACCAAAACCAAAACCAGTACCAAAGGATTCTAAAGGTTCCCCTGGATCTGAAAATAGAGCTCCCTCTCCACATGTGGTGCAAGAAAACCTTCACAGTGAGGTGGTTGAAGTCTGCACATCAAGTACTTTAAAAACAAATAGTTTAGCAGATAGTACCTGTGATGAAAGTGAATTTAAGAGTGTGGATGAAGGTTCAAATAAAGTTCATTTCAGCATAGGAAAAGCACCACTGAAAGATGAACAGGAAATGAGAGCATCCCCCAAAATAAGTCGAAAATGTGCTAATAGACACACCAGGCCCAAAAAGGAAAAATCTAGCTTTCTTTTCAAAGGAGATGGATCCAAACCTTTAGAACCAGCAAAGCAAGCCATGTCTCCTTCTGTGGCTGAGTGTGCCAGAGCAGTCTTTGCTTCTTTCCTTTGGCACGAAGGCATAGTACATGATGCAATGGCTTGTTCTTCTTTCCTAAAATTTAATCCTGAACTTTCCAAAGAACATGCTCCTATAAGAAGTAGTTTAAATAGCCAACAGCCTACAGAGGAAAAAGAAACCAAGTTAAAAAATAGACACTCATTAGAAATATCATCTGCTCTTAATATGTTTAATATTGCTCCTCATGGACCCGATATATCTAA
The DNA here is from genome assembly GCF_030445035.2 of Dasypus novemcinctus. Lineage (NCBI taxonomy): Eukaryota > Metazoa > Chordata > Mammalia > Cingulata > Dasypodidae > Dasypus > Dasypus novemcinctus. The sequence continues at coordinate 60,581,561 of NC_080687.1, forward strand.
AATGGGTAGCATCAACAAAAATAAGGTGTTGTCTATGCTAAAAGAGCCACCTCTGCATGAAAAATGTGAGGATGGGAAAACCGAGGCCTCTTTTGAAATGTCCATGCATCACACAATGAAATCTAAGTCTCCTCTTCCCTTAACTTTACAACATTTAGTGGCTTTTTGGGAAGACATCTCTTTAGCTACTATCAAAGCAGCTTCCCAGAATATGATTTTTCCAAGTCCTGGTTCCTGTGCAGTCCTTAAAAAGAAAGAGTGTGAGAAAGAGAATAAGAAGGCCAAAAAGGAAAAAAAGAAAAAAGAAAAGACAGAAGTTAGACCAAGGGGTAATTTGTTTGGGGAGATGGCCCAGCTGGCAGTAGGAGGACCAGAGAAAGATACCATCTGTGAGCTGTGTGGAGAATCACATCCATACCCAGTGACGTATCACATGAGACAAGCTCACCCAGGTAAATTATATTATTGAAAGTACAGAAGTATTTTTTTTCTTTATTATTTAATGAGTTAGGTTGTTTTTAACTTAAGCTATTCTATGAATTATCTTGAAAGTGTAGGGAAGTTATTGCCCAGAAATTATAGTAATTTTTATTGTAAATGTAAATTTTAAAGTACATCATCAATGTTAGGTTTTGTGAAAATTAGGTAAAGAAATTCTAATAGTATGGTCAGGCAGTTTGGCGCTATTTCATTTTAGTGTACCATATTATGAATTATTTTTGGAAAATTTTGTGTGTTACCTCAAGGATGCTATTAAGATGTCTCCTACAATACCAATAATGATGTGCATACACACAGAGATGATCCCAACCTTACGTCTCCTTTAACTTTAGTGTTTCCCTCCTTAAAATTGCAAATTAAATTAGATTATATTGATTTCTTTCAGTATTTTCCTATGGATGTGATAATCAAATGAAAAGACTGCATTTTATATAAATGATCAGTAAAGATTAGTATTCTAAAACTCAATACAAGTTTTGTTAAATATTTTTATACATATGATGTATAATATTTTCTACATAGGATGTATTTGTCCAATTTTTTTGGTATACTTAAGTAAATCTAAATGTGCCTATATCCTATATTTCTTTTAAACTGTCTGTAAAGAAATAGAGTATCTCTTATATTTGGGTTACCATTTAATTGAATCCTTTTTGGTCCAGAATGCTGTTTTTCTGATTTGGTTAATACCCTGAAATTTAAAAAAGCTCAAGATACTTGCTGTGGTAATTTGCTTACTTTGAAGTGGTAAATCTGTCATTAATGCATAAATAATAAGGATCAACCTATTAAGGCCACTTTTTTTATTATTTCAAGGTTGTGGCCGGTATGCTGGTGGACAAGGTTATAATAGCATTGGGCATTTTTGTGGAGGATGGGCTGGTAACTGTGGTGATGGTGGCGTAGGAGGAAGCACTTGGTATCTGGTATGTGATCGCTGTAGAGAAAAATACCTCCGTGAAAAACAGGCTGCTGCAAGGGAGAAGGTATTTTTATTCCATTCTGGGCTGCACTGTTAATGATATGGATAAGCCTTTTAAATTTTCTATTTGTTTCATGTCATTACATCAGATAAGTTCTACATAGTTGGTATTAAAAATCAGCTTTTATAATGGAAAATATATGAATTTAATATTTGTACTGGGTCGGCTATATTTATTACAAAATTTAATTATTGGGGATAATACATATGCGTCAGTCACTAGTATTTACTGCGTCATTCTTTATTGTTAATTGTCTACACTCTACACAAATATGTAACTGTTCCTTTTTACCTCTCTCAACTATTCCTCTTTTTAGGCTTTTTTTCCCCCATTCTCTTTTATTTTCTCCCTTTTTCCCTTAGTACCTAATTATGCCATAAGGCTCATGGAAACTCAAGATCACTCGCACTAGTGGCACTCCCAACTGGAAAATTTTGCTGACTACAAACACACATGCATTATTTGCTCTTTTTTTAAAAAGTAATTGTGGTGAGACTTTCCTATTTAGTTTTTAATTTTTCTTATGAAAGAAATGAAACATAGTGTTCAGTACAAAATAGTTTCAGTCAGTTCAGGGGAAACATGATGTGAATGTTGTTTTCTGTAAGCACTATCATTATTTTAAAGTAGTTCAATAAGTGTTAAATAATTTTTATTAGAAATCTATAATACTTAATAAATTAAAATTTTAAATAAAAGTATAAAATGATCACTACAAATTTGCATTTTTCTTTGCAAGGTCAAACAATCCAGGAGAAAGCCAATGCAAGTCAAGACTCCTCGTGCCTTACCCACTATGGAAGCTCACCAGGTGATTAAAGCAAATGCACTCTTCCTGCTGTCCCTGAGTAGTGCAGCGGAACCAAGCATTCTCTGTTACCATCCTGCAAAACCATTTCAATCTCAACTTCCCAGTGTGAAAGAGGGTATTTCTGAGGATCTTCCAGTTAAAATGCCGTGTCTCTACCTGCAGACATTAGCTAGGTAATAAAAGTTTTGTTTCTTAAGTCACCTTTGTATTAAAATTTATTGTTGATTAATATCATTAATATCAATTAATATCATTCAGTATATTTGCTCTGCAAATCATGCGCATTATATATTATATGTATGTATAATAAAGAAACCTCACATATAGAAGAAATCTCCAAATTGTCTAAAGTACCTTGATTCCCATATAACACACTTTATGGGAGTAGGTATTTAAAAATCCATATAAATACTTTATCAAATTATATTATTATTAATATAAAACATGTCTTAGAAAGTAAGGCTTTAGCTGTCTTTTAACTTTTGTTAGGCTCTCTTAGTAGTGAGAAATGCAAAAATGGAATGAAGCGCTATATTCCTATAGAAGTCTTTTATTTTTAAAATTATCCTGTTAGCATTTCATGGGCACCAACTTTGTGCTTAGGCCCTGAAGACACCAACATGAATATAACAAAATCCTGGCTCCCTTGTGCTCATTCTTGTAGGAAGATGAACAACCAAATAAAACATTTAGAAAATAATGTAAAGAGTCCTGTAATAGAAGTATGTATAGGATGTTGTTAGAGCATAAAAATCTTCCCAAGAAAATCAGAAAAGGTTTCCCAGAAGATTCAACTCTTTAGCAGTTTTAGGATAAATAGAAATCTATCACGCAGATGATGGGAGGAAAGCAAGTCCTGACAGAGTAAACTGTATGTGTGAAGACACAAAACAGAATTACACATTTAATTAACTGCAGGTTTGTCAAAGCATTGCCTGCTTGGGAAAATTTGTGAAACGCACCTGAAGTGGCTACCAGTGCCAGGTTATGTGGGTCCCTGTTGCCCACATTAAGGATTGTTTCTTATTGGCAAAGAAAAGAGTGGAACAGTTTTAAGCAGGGAACTATGTGAACTGGTTTGCAGTTGAAAGATCATTCTGCTAGTAATATAAAAGTGTGTTACAGTTTGCTAAAAACTGCTAAAGCAATATACCAGAAATGGGTTGGCTTTTACAATGGATGTGTATTGGCTTGCAAGCTTACAGTTGAGAAGAGTGTCCAAACTTAAGGCCTCATCAGGCAATGCTTTTTTCCCGAAGACCAGCTGCAGGAGTTGCTGGACTTCTGTCTCAGAGGAAGGCAAATGGCATCCTTTGTCTCTTCCTTCTCCAGGCTCCATTGCTTTCAGCTTTTGGCTGCTCCATCTATGACTTTCTCTCAGCTTCTATAGGTTCCTCTGTGAGATCCTGTACCTTTTTCTTCATAGTCATGCTTTTTTAAAAGGACTCCAGTTAGAGGATTAAACCCACCCTGGGCTGTGCCTTTCTGAAGTAATCTAATCAAAAGGTCAGCTGCAAAAAGGTTCACACCCACAGTAATGGACGAGTTCTAAGGACATGATTTTTCCTGGGGTCCACAAAATCCTCCAACTACCACAAAGGACATAATTAAGGATGAAGAAGCCATCTTTATTAGTGTACTAACAGTATTCTATTAGTATATTATTTTCCTATATTGGAGTTGGGTGGATACAGTCTATACTTTCATACATTATACACTGACACTCTAAAACAGTCTTCCATAAACCAGATTCAGATTTTTTTTTATTAGCTGTCAAATAATAATTTTGAGATAACTGTCTGCTGGTATAACTTGCCAGCCAGGACTTCCACTTTGGCAAGTATTGCCCTCTTCATATAGCCAGGTGTATAGATTTTTAAAATTTTACACTATTTCAATAAACTGTATAGGAAACAAAAATAAAAATATGAGACTATGTACATTTGAAACTGAGGTAGAAATCATCAGGTATGCCAAATGTAAAAGATATTTGGCTTTAGTATGACCACTCAGTGGACTTAGGTTGACAAATCTTTATCCCAGTTTGAGACAGGGAGAACCAAATTGTAAAACATAAAAAATGCTCACAAAGCATAATTGCTCATCTTACATTTTTTAACTCTGGGAATGACAGTCCCCCTCACCCATGGAATATTTCATAAATCTAATCTTCTGTACATTTGACTCATATGTGTCTATAAAAATAGGTTATTGCTGTATTTCAATTGCCCAGGCAAAAAATGACATGAACCTGGATCAAGGCAATCATTATACAGATAAGAGGAGAGCATAAAGGGCATAAAAAGCATAAAAAGCATAAAAGGAAACCTAGTATTCATAGATCTGAGTGATGAGTGATGATTGAGGGCCAAGCCTGCTACAACATGGAAATATTTTATCTTAAGCACCTGGATAATTAGTGAAATCATCCACCAAAATATTGGAAGACAGCACAGTTCTCAAAGGGAAGAAAAATGAGTTCAATTTTGTATTTGAAATGTTTGTGATAAGTGGAACATCTGAATATAAAATTATCAGACTGTTCCTTCCATCTACCTACATCTATGTTTCTTTTAATACTTCACCTTTAATTATAGATTTACATGTTCTGGTTTTCCTCTTACGAAGGAGATTAAAAATGGAGAGAATCTGTGTTGCCATCATACTTCAAGTTATTGGGTTTGATTTAATGCAGGCATCATCATGAAAATTTTGTGGGCTATCAAGATGACAATCTATTCCAGGATGAAATGAGATATCTACGCTCAACATCTGTACCTGCCCCATACATATCAGTAACACCTGATGCAAGTCCTAGTGTATTTGAAGAACCAGAAAGCAATATGAAGTCTATGCCACCAAGGTATTTTAGTTCTCTTCTCTCTGTTGAATGGCCAGTGTTTGGTGGAAGAAAGGATTTTGGACCTATGGAAGAATGCTGTAGAAATTCTTTGTAGATCCTTCTGTCTCAGGAAGGATATTGAGTCAGCTCTCTGTTAGAGCAATAAGAAACAGCATACGTATATGAATAACGGAAGGTCCTTGGTGATAGAGGCAGTTTGTTTGGAGAGAAAAGATCAACTGCTGGAGTAACAAAAGATTACATTGTAAGATATTATAGCATTTGGTGCTGTTTTAAATCAGAATATAGAAAGATCACTTTGAGGCAGTGCTTTCAGAAGGTTTTATAGAAGAAATGGACTGAAAAAAAAATCTCAGACTTGTAGGATTATTGCTTACAGTGCCACTCAGGAATGGTGGTGTCAGAGTAAAGACTTCCTTAAAAACCAAACAGAAGCATGTCAATATAATGCAGAAAACAATAGGAATCCACTAAGACTTTTTAGAAGAGGAATGACATGATAAAAATGCAAGCATAGTCTCACAGTGTCATCTGAGAAGGTGACAAACTTAGAGATTTCAGCTAGGTATGTGGAATTGGATTTTGGCAATGGTTATAAAAATATGGATAAAGGAGATAGAACCTATATATCCAAATGAGAATTTTTCATTAAATGCAGTTGTCAACTTTTTCCTCTCCTCTGTGGGTTATTCATCAAAGTTTTTTTTGGAGTTGCTCTTGAAGTTTCCTCCAAGGAGTTATTACAGCCTTTTATATTCTTAAAATTGATAAAGTGTGTCTATAGGAGATAGCCTTTTAAAAAAGAGTTCGAAATAATTTTGAAACTAGTGATTTGTGGGATTAGGATCAAAATCAAGTAGCATGAACTTCTAGGTAAAGATGGTGAAATGAAGGTTTTTCATAAAATTTCTCATTCCAAGTACCCAGTGAGTTAACAACCAAAAAAATAAATAAAAACCAGGAAAAATATTTACCAGCTCTAATTACACAGGTTTCCATAAGTTTCCAAAAGTGGTGGCCCTGGAAAGAAACAGAAAATTCTCATGTGCTTTTGTAATGCCCTTAGAAACCAGCCTGAGAAATCAAATATTGCCAATTTAGAGAAGAGTAGGCTAAGGGAATTAATGTAAATCCCAGGAAAAGTCCATTTAAAACCTCTTATGTAGAAGTCCCTAGTATCATTATTAATATCACAGCAGAGATTGGAAGTTTTCTAAGGAATCCCATTTTCCACAGCTCTATGATGAAGCTGAGAAGTAATTGAAGGTCCCAGGGACTCCTCCCAGAGAAATAGAATATATACTCAAGTAGGTGGAATGATCCTTGCTATAGAATAATTAATAAATGTCAAGTTATCTCTGGTAGAAGAATTTAACAGATGTCAAATATAGACATCAAAGGAAATCCACACATCGTATCAGAATGAACAGAAAATATAAACAGGGCTGCCACCCTTAAGGTTTAGCAAAATGAAAATAAATAATAATAGTATGTCATACGAAAGTCAGATGAAGGAACCTAATCTGCAGGAAAATTAATCTCAAGGAGAAGAAAATTCCATAAGTACTCTGTGATACTGAAAAACTTGATAATTATATATATTGAATAAAACAAAAGCTCAAATTTGAGAATGAGGTAAAAAGATGCTTTGTAGAGCTAATAAGAGAGTCTGAAGACCAAAACAGCCCTATTATAAAACTAATAAATTAGTAAATTGAAATATTAAAAACAAATTTTTTAGATAATTTCAATGAATAAAGACAAAAAAGACCAAAAAAATTATACCATTAGAAAGAAGATAACCAAATATGGAAAACAAAACATTCTGGATAAGGATAACTGGTATCTTCAAAATAGAAAAATCAATGAATATAGTAGAAAATGTATCAAAAACTATGAGAAAAAAAAATCCCCCAAATAAAAAAGTATTAAATTTCCAGATTAAAAGGAAATTTTTATAAAAGGTGACCCAAAAATATCTTAAGTTATTGAAACTCCAAAAAAATTGATAAGAATTTTTCAAGTGTTACAGCAGAAGAAAAACAAGTCATCTTGCAAAAGGAAAAAGGTTGAATTCAGACTTCTGAATTTTCAACTTCAAATGAGAAAAGAAACAATGTTTTTAAAGTCCAAATGAGAGCAAATGTTACCTTAAAATGTTAGCCCAATAAAAGTCAGACATAGTCAAGTATAGAAGATCTTGGGAACATTAGCATTTATGCATCCTTACCATAATTAAAAAAAAAAAAACACCACAACATTCATGATTAATAATGGATTGATCAAATTAATCAGATGATTGATGAAAAGCATATTGAAAAGACTAAAGATTGCAATATTTATGATGAAAATATAATAATGCCAGAGTACATACATGTAATATTTTTTAAATCCTAAAGAAAAGAATTGTGACCCAAGTATTTTATACTCAGCCAGGTTGAGACATTCTCAAGTATACAGTAATTCAGAGAATGTAGCATCTTTGAGCTCTTCTTGAAAAAACTTCTTGACAGTGAAATCTAGTAACCAATGACTTTTAAGTAATAAGTAGCTCAAGCTGGTGATAAATAATGAATCCATTTAATCACTGGATGTCAGTCGAGGTTGATTTTGCCCCCTACATGATATCTGGCAATGTTTGGAAGCATTTCTGTCTCTCAGTTGAGCTGGTATAACTGGCATCCCAGTGGGATGAGCCCAGGAATGTTACTAGACTCCATAACAAGAAATTAGCGCAAAATGTCAGTAGAACTGAAGTCGAGAGATTCTCTGCATTAAATATAGAACAAAGCCTAAACAACTGTGGAAACCATGACTATAGAACTGAATTTCTGGATTAATGTTTACCTACAATCAATGATAGTCATTTCTGCTTCCTGCTTTGGGTTTCATATGTTGCTTGAATTTTTTTTTACGTCAAGCATTATCCTTATTTTAAAACGTTTTTTTTTTTTTAATTATATAACAATTCATTTTTTTTAATTAGTAGATAAACTTCCTCTCAAAGCAGAATAAATATGCCTTATATTTTATAGTAACTCCCTATATAAAGTGAGTTAAGCTAATATAACCCTTTATCCCAATTAGATATGTATAGCATTTACAGTCCATTCAAGCAAGAATGTACATATGCTTTGAGAGATGGTAGGTAAAGAAAATGCTCAAGGAATTAGCCACCTATTATAAAATATGTAAGCTTTACTGAGGGACATGGATTTCAAAACTGGCTGAATTGATGGGAAAAAAACAGCTCCTGGAACCCAAGGTGAGGAAGAATGACCCAATTTGAATTGAGGAATTTATGGTGACAGGAAAAAGAACACGTGAAAAAAAATAGTGTTTGTCTTGGGAAATAACTATAGGAAGGTATTTCTTTTTCTTATTAAATGTTTCAGTAAAGGAAATTATGTAACCATCTTAATAACTTTTCCAAACATTTTTAATATCGTTATAGTAGATACAAAAGACATTTCTCTAACATAAGCCTAAATGAAAATCATTAAGTTTTAAGTATAATGTAACACTGACATTGAAAATCAATTTTTCTCATTATACTTCAGTATGTCCATGCACTAGGCTTAGACAGCATTTCCCTAGAGTCAGAAACCTATAGAACATTAAAGTATTAAAAAAAATAAAAGTTTCATTTCCAGTTTTATCTGGCTTCTGTATATACACATCCATTTTCTTTCTATTCAGCACCCTTAATGAATATCTATTTTTCCTTAATATCATGGTGCATGCGTTCCACCACTATGTATTTTTCATGTGCTTTTTATTCTAAAAGGAGCTTAGACCATTTTAGGCCTTTTCTTTCTTTTTCATTTAAAATGTAAAATAAATTTAAGTAAATGAAAAATGTACGAAATCAATCAAAATGTTACTGTATTTGAAAAGACCATATTCGAATTTAAGGAGAGATTATCAAGTTGGCTTTGAGTTTGTGTTTTTCTTCATGAAATAGGAAGTCATATTTGACTACACTACTATAAAATACAGTTGAACTTTGTTCATCTTTTCTGCAAAGTTTTTATCTGTCAACCTGTTCTATCTGCAGTTTAGAAACTAGTCCCATAACTGATACAGATCTGGCAAAGAGAACTGTCTTCCAAAGATCATACTCAGTTGTTGCTTCTGAATATGATAAACAACATTCCATTTTACCTGCACGAGTTAAGGCCATTCCTAGAAGAAGGGTTAACAGTGGAGACACTGGTAAGTATAAAAATAAAATGGAAGATTGGGTGATCCAGCTACTAAAAATGAAAAAGAAAAATTAGAAAATGGTTTTATTTGCAGATAGTTTTCAAAAATCAGTAATTTTGAAGTGAGAGGATTCATTTGTAAATTGTGATAGACATTTCTTCTAAGTGACACAACCTTAATTATGACTCTCTAAATTTTACATCACGTGTGGAAGAGGAGACATCCATCTGATGATTCAAGAGTAAATTGACCTTCAAATTCTTTCCTGTTGGGTCTCTAAGCCAGATCTTGCTACCGTTATCTATTTCACTAAGCCAGTGAAATAGCAGTTGCAATGACCTGTATATTCGCAATTATCTTTCCATCCTCAATAGAAACTTGTAACTCTTAGAGCTACCACTACTCTGAATTGATAACAAATCTTTGGACATGTAAGTAGCTCTTAATCTGTAAAAGAGTTAGATAATCTGGATCAATTGGTATCAACAGCCTCAAATTGAGGTTTGGAGAGTCTGCCTCAAGAATTAAAAAAAAAAAAACTCCAGAGAAAAAGATAGTATGGTGATAATTTGTCACAAAGAACACTTACTAAAATGAAGAGTGGCCTAAAATTTATAGGCAGATGGTTATGTAACTTATTATCTTCAGGAAAGATATTTTTTGAGCACCACCTAATAATTTATAGATTTATTCAAATTATTTGAGTTCTCATTATTGAGATGTCTTTGTTATAGAGCAGTTTTCAGAAAATGATAGTGATTGTACATAGATTGCATTTGAGGAAAAATCACTTAGCTTTTACAGTGTTTTAGAAAACATGAACTTTGAATTCAACCCTGAATTCAGAACCCACTTGTACAACTTAAAAGCTGTATGGCTTTAGGAAAGTAAGATATTTAATCTTTCTGAACTTCAGTTTATTCATCAGTAGAAATTGGAATAGTGACAATTTATGTCAAGTACCAAAAAAAAAAGCTCTGAAATGATTAAGCTAGCTAGTATTTCTTAAAATTTTATTGTTAACATATATATTTAGCATTTTAACCATTGTGAGTGCACAAGATAGTGACATTAATTACATTCACAATGTTGTGCTACCAATACCACCATCCATTACCAAAACTTTTTTGATATTATTTTTTAATATCTAAATAAAGTTGCACATTTTTAAAGGTTTAAGTTCTACACCATCTTAAATATATTAATTAATCTTATGTACTGCCTATGAAAATTAATCATTTTCTTTCTTTTAAATAGAAGTTGGTTCTTCCCTCTTGAGACATCCATCTCCTGAGCTTTCCCGGCTAATCTCAGCTCACAGCTCTCTTTCCAAAGGAGAACGAAATTTCCAATGGCCAGTATTAGCTTTTGTTATACAGCATCATGATTTAGAAGGTCTTGAAATAGCTATGAAACAGGCTTTAAGGAAATCTGCTTGTCGAGTTTTTGCTATGGAGGTATGAATACATTAATGGAGTTAATTGATTGAGCAGATTAGTTATTCTGATGATTGTTTAATGATGCTACTTTCCTACTAAACAAAAATTACAACAAATTAAAAGGAATATTAGCCAGTGGAAAATACTGTGTTCACATAAAAATTTCAAAATTAAACTCAAATTTATGAATGTAAATGAGTTTAGAATTCCATATTTAAGCACTCAAATTTATTCCTATTACTTTATTATTTGAATTCTGAAATTTATCTTTTCTTTGAACTTTCTGTACTCAGAATGTCACTTTAGTTAGTAGAATGATCATGTGAAGGGAATGAGCAGTAGGTCTTTTGAATTACAAATTTACCAATAACTTCTGTTTGCATTCTCTGAAAATGACAGAATTGCTATGTATCACAGACCTGTATAAAGTCTAAATCTTCTTTATCTCCTATGTGATAAATAACTTGCCATTTCATTAATGGATGCAATATGAATATATTTCAGTAAATTGTAGCTTGTGTAGAGCTTAAGAAATTTATGTTTATAATGCAGGTTGGAAAAAAATCTGAGTAAATTGATTTTAAGAATTTTTAAAATTAAAAGTGGTTTGAAAAAAGTATTTTGGTAATGCACTTCAGAAGTATTATTTTTCCTATATCATAGTATGGTTTTTGCTTTTTAAAAATTAAGACCAATTATTGACCATTTCTAGTTCAGTGGGTTTTCAGTGAAATTAAGGACATATTTCCTACGATTTTTCCTTAAAACATTAATTCCATGTGCAAACTTTGTTTCTGACTAAGAAAAGCTCTACATGTTTTACTCACATGATATATTCTCTCTTAATCTTGGACTCATTTATCCATCATTTATCAGGCTTTCAACTGGCTTCTGTGTAATGTCATCCAAACAACTTCACTCCATGATATTCTGTGGCATTTTGTGGCATCACTGACACCTGCTCCACTGGAACCAGAGGAAGAAGAAGATGAGGAAAATAAAGCAAACAAAGATAATACAGAACAAGTAAGTGAGATTTTTTTTCTGTTTTAATTGTCCATATTTTTACAGAAGAGTAGAGTAGTACAGTAATTATAGTGAAAGTTATATCTATAGTGAAGATGCTATCTGTCAAACCTGATTTCTTATTAAACACCAGGAAGCAATCAACTGGAAATTGCATACTAGTACACTAGACAACGGATAACTACACAGCATTATTACAGTGTCAGTCTATTTTAGAACACTGCATTAAGATATGTGAGGGTTAAAATGATACTAGTTAGGGATGAGAAATTCAGAAATATTGGTTTTGCTAGAAACCTGGCTTTTATAGAAGGCAGCCTGTCTAATGGAAAAAGCAATGAGCTAGAACACTGTAAGCCTGGGTTCTAATGCCATTTCTATCAAGTGTAGTGGAATGACTCAGTTTCCATATCTTTAAAGTGAAATAGTAAATGTGACAGCATTTAGCTTACTGCCAGTACCTAAAATTAAATACCTGATATTTTATGTTAATTCCTAAGGCTATGGTTTGATGGTTTGAATGATGTACCCCAGTTTAGACATGTTCTTGGCCTTGGTCCACATTCCAAAGGGTGGGAAACTTTTGTAAATAGGATCTCTTGAAGATGTTATTTTAAGTTAAGGTGTGACCCAACTGAATGAGGTTGGGTCTTAATCTGGATTACTGGAGTCCTTTATAATCAGGAGAAATTCAGAGATAGGGAGAGAAATCCATGGGGAGGAGCCAGAAACTTGAAGTCAATGGAACTTTGAAGAAAAAGGAGAGGAAATCACCATGTGAAGAAAAAGAAGAAATCACCAAGGAGCCCAAGGATCTCCGGCAACCAGAATGCCACTACTGCAGGAAAAGTAAGGCCCAGTGCCTTGATTTGGACTTCTGGCCTCTAAACCGTGAGATAATAAATTCCTATTGTTTAAGCCAACCCATTGTGTGCTATTTGTTATAGTACTCTGTTAAACTAAGTCAGATATCACAGCAGCCTTATCTCATGCTTTTGTGGTTCATGAGCATAATGAATGGGTAGTCATACATTTTTTTATGATGTGCCTCCCTCAAACCTCATTACGATGTCAGCACACTACATGTCTGATGGGGGAAAAAAAACAGCATTATCATAGTCAAAATTCTTAAGACCCACATGGAAATAAGGTACCAGGAACAAGAACTAGAATAAATAACAGCTGAAATAGACCCTCAGTAGTTTCAGTGGTTGTGTCTGTGTAGATACAAAATAACTGTGTTTAATACATTGAAAGAAAGAAAGAAAAGCTTTAAAATATAACCATGTAAGAAAAAGTTTAAGGAATGACAGATTTGACAAAGAACCAAATAAAACATAAAAATTATTATATATTGCATTAAAAATCAACAGACAAAAAATCAGTTCTGAAATGATTTTATAGCAGAATAGTGAAAAAATTTGTGAACTGTAAAAGAAACCTAAAGAAATTATCCAGAATTCAACACAGAATTAACAGTATGAGTTAATTATTAACAGGGTAGGTAAGAAATATGAGTTGCTAAGAAAAATGAAAGAATGAGAAGATATAACCATTATCTAATCAGAGAACCAGAAGAAGAAAGAATGGAAAAGGGGCAGTATTTGAAAAGTCAATTCCTGAGAATTTTCCAGACCTGATTAAAGATCACAATTCACTGAATCAAGAAGTCCAGTTGAACCCCAAGTAAAATAAATAAAAAGAAATTGTGGCAGGCAAATCTTAGTGAATTAATTGAACATCAGAAATGAGGGGAATATCTTTAAAGCAACTATGAGGAAAGAACCTATTACATTCAAAGGAGGGACAATGAGAATGACAGTTGAATTTTCAATATTGACATTATAAGTTAAAAGGCAGTGCATTTTTAAAAATTGATATTTTCACTGTACTGAGAGAAAATAACTATTATATATGAATATGACTTAGAAGAAAAAGGGCAAATTAAAAACATTTTCAGGGAAACGGACTTTGGCCCAGTGGTTAGGGCGTCCGTCTACCATATGGGAGGTCCGCGGTTCAAACCCCGGGCCTCCTTGACCCGTGTGGAGCTGGCCATGCGCAGTGCTGATGCGCGCAAGGAGTGCCGTGCCACGGAAGGGTGTCCCCCGCGTGAGGGAGCCCCACGCGCAAGGAGTGCGCCCGTGAGGAAAGCCGCCCAGCGTGAAAAGAAGTGCAGCCTGCCCAGGAATGGCGCCGCCCACACTTCCCATGCCGCTGACGACAACAGAAGCGGACAAAGAAACAAGACGCAGCAAATAGACACCAAGAACAGACAACCAGGGGAGGGGGGGAATTAAATAAATAAATAAATCTTTAAAAAAAAAAAAAAACATTTTCAGAACATAAAACTGAGAACATGCCACAAATAGACTGTCACTAAAAAATTCTAATTGTACTTCAGTTACAGCATGAAGAAAAGTCATCACAGATAGAATGCATGAAGCAACAAAAAGAAAAGCAAGTGTAAATATATGGGCACATCTTAATAAACATTGACTCTATAAAAAGTAATATATTATGGGAGTGATTTTTAAAGCTTAGTACTAAAGTGCACACGGCAATACACCAGGAGTTAGACGATTGATGTTAGTGTTTAGGAGGTTGATAAAGATTGTGATTACTTTAGATCGTGATAAGTATGTGTAATTAATAAAGAATAGAAATAAAGTGTATAATTTCCAAAATCAAGAGGAATAAGACAGGTAATCAAATGAAAAGAAGAAAACAAAATAGAAAAAGTGATACAAATAAAATATATAGAAAAGTTAGAAATAAATCCAAGTAAAAAAGTAGAGAACTAAATCCTACATTTAAAAGACAAAAATTGTTAGAATAAATTGAAAAAACATATCTACATTCTGTTTATAAGCATCACATCTAAAACATAAGGATACAGAAAAGTTGTAAGTAGAAGGGTAGAAGAACACATACTGAACAAATTAGCCAAAATACAGTTGAAGTAACTATTTTAAGTTCAGAAAAATAGACTTTAAAACAAAATTATTAATAGGGACAAAGAAGCTTGCTACAAAATGATGAAATATTAATTCTGAATATTTATATGGCTTTAAAAATATTAAGTAATAATTGATAGAACTGCAAGGAAAAATAGATAAGTCCACAATTACAGGGTGAAACTATAACATACATGTATCAGCTCTTTATCGCTGCATCTCAAAACACAAAACTCATTAGATTAGAACAGCAGTTGCTTACTTGCTCACAATTCTGTGGGCTGGCAATTTGGGCAAGGCTCAATTAAGAGGAACAGCTCATTTCTGTTAGAGGTAGTATGCTTCTGGTAGTATCATCTAAACCCATTTATGGGCCTGAGCCTTAGCAGGGATATTTTGGAGCCTTTCTCCACATATTCTTATATTCTCCAAGAAGCTAGCCTGGGTTTATTCACATGGCAGCATGTCCAAGAAAGCTAGAATAAAACTGCAAAGCCAAGAGGACCTATGCTTAACTCGTACAGTATGTCTTCTGTCACCTTTTATTAGCAAAAGTAAGTCACAAGGCTGACCACATTCAAAGACTGGGGAAAGTTTTTTTAAATTAGTAAGTAAATAGATTTAAATGATTAACAGTGTTTATCTCATTGAATATACAAAACATTGCACCCAGTCATTGACATTCTTTCCAAACACACATGGACCATCTATGAAAATTGACACTGGACCATAATGCCCATTTCAACAAATTTCCATTTTCATACTGACCACATCCCTTATCTTCATTATCATTTTATCAGAAATAAATAACAAAATGGTAAACTATAGAGAAACAGAATAGTAGCTATATACAACAAGGTAAGGATAGAGAGATTGAGAGGTGATGAGTTTTTGTTTCTTTGTTTTTATTATTATTAGAGTAATGAAAATGCTCTAATAATGACTGAAGTGATGAATGCACAACTATGTGATTATACCAAATACCATTGATTGTTGTACACTTTGGATGGATTTATGCTTTATTAATATGTATCATTAAAATTGATTTGTTTGAAAAAAGAAGAATATGGTGATACATGAGAAAGTTATAACTAATGTTAACTTATGGATGATAGTTAATAGTAATATTGTAATATTTTTGCAACAATAGCAAAGAAGATATTGTATCAATTATAAGGGTCAACAGTAGGGGTGTATAATGGGGTATAGGATTTTTCCTTTTGGAATAATGAAAATGTTCTAAAATTGACTGAGGTGATGACAGCACAACTGTGATAAAAGTGAGATCCACTGAGTTTTTACATTGAATGCATTATACAAGGCCTGGGACTGTATAACACAGTGAATCCTGGGGTGGAAGGTGGACTCTTAACCACAGGACAAATAAGAGAATGTTCTCTCATGCACTATTGCAAATATATAATACTAATACAGGGTGTTAATCATTGGGTGGGTTTTGGGGGAAGTGCTACAAATGTAAGATATATTGGCTATAGTTAGTAGTAATGTTTTGACAATGCTCTTTCATAGTTTGTAACAAATGTTTCACAAAGCAAGACTTTGGTGGGGTAATATATGGGAGCCTTGTGGAATGTTTTGCATATTTGTTTTATAAGTTTACAACTTTTACCTTACACATATATATATTCATATATGAATGTTATACTTTAATAAAATTTTTCAAATGAAAAAAATGGGGCTATTTTACTTCTAGTGGAAAACCTGATAAATTTGCTTTTAATTTCCACATTAGGAGAAAGATACACGAGTATGTGAACATCCACTGTCAGATATAGTGATTGCAGGTGAAGCCGCTCATCCTTTACCACATACATTTCACCGCTTACTTCAGACAATCTCCGATCTTATGATGTCTCTCCCCAGTGGCAGTTCATTACAACAAATGGCCTTAAGGTAATTTTATATCTAAGCATTCTAGGTACATTGGAAAAGATATTTCATGGGAGTATTCAAAGTACAAAACCCTCAAAAGACCTCTCTGTATAGTAAGATACAAAGGAATTTCTAAATTATGCAAATGGTGCTTCTTTCTGTACTTTTGTAATTGAGAATTGTCCATCGTCTTAATTCACACTTGTTTTCCCCTCTGTAAAATGCTAGTAATATATTCCTTAGTGTGCTAAATTATCACTGTTTGTAATACTCACTTTCTCTTCTCTTTTACCTCAAATCACTTGCCTCAGTGCTGCCTCATTGGAATTTTAAATGTCACCATAAAAGGGTAAAGGAGAATGCAGTCTTTAAAACAAAAATCAAGATATAGTTTTGAATTTAAAAGAATCTTAAGAAAGATGGAACCTAGTTATTTGCAACCAATCCTAAAACTGTCATGAATGGCATCACCTAATTTTAAGTTGGAATCTCCTTAAATTTTACTGTTACTTTTACATTGTGAACCGTGTTGTTAGTTCCACATGTTGGACTATACATCTAAGTAAATCTTTCAAATTAACTTTATAAGAAACAGATTGATAAAATTATTTGGATTCTCACATTCTTAATGGTAAAACCAACAGAAGGAAAATTTTTTTTTCCTTCTTACAAGATTTTTGAAGTAAAAGATATGTTACACCCTGATGTATTATTATAGAATTGTAAGAATAATAAATTTGAGAGTCTGTTATAAATTAACACTTGTCTATAAAACATTCATTGCCTTTTTTGCTTCTGTAGGCTTGATCTTTATGTGTCCAATTTTTCCATTTAAAATAGGTTGGACTTTCTTTAGAATTTACCTTGCTCTGACAAAATTACCTTTATTTCTCAAAAAAAAAAAGAGAGAGAAGTTGCCATATCAGAAGCAATGATTTTGTTCCCTAATTTTTTCTTTTTTTAATCTAGAACATTAAGATTTCTTGAAGTATTATCAACAGAGTGCTTTTCCAGAAATTCCCGGAAAAGAATTATTTCATATATTGCTTATGCCTTTTTAGATGTTGGAGCCTCAAATTCAAGCAGTCTGATCACCAGTTCCTTCATCAGAGCAATGTCTTTCATCACATCAACAATATTTTGTCAAAATCAGATGATGGAGATAGCGAAGAGAGTTTTAGCATCAGTATACAGTCTGGCTTTGAAGCTATGAGTCAGGTCAGTCTTTTAACATTTATTATCCTGTTGGTTATCCTGTTAGTTAATATTCAATACTGTATTGAAGGAGAAATTGTAAGTTACTCATAATTTGATTCTATCTTATGTAGTTTTATTTCTTATTTCATGTCTGTTTATATTATCACAGAAGATTTCCTTTTTAATATTATAATATTTATATTTGTTTCTGATAGGAATTATGCATAGTAATGTGCTTAAAGGACTTAACCAGCATTGTTGACATAAAAACATCAAGTCGACCTGCAATGATTGGCAGTTTGACAGACGGTTCCACAGAAACTTTTTGGGAATCTGGAGATGAAGATAAAAACAAAACTAAGAGCATCACGATCAACTGTGTAAAAGGAATCAATGCCCGCTATGTTTCTGTTCATGTGGACAATTCCCGAGATCTTGGTGTAAGAAAGGAAGCTCTATTTATGGCTCATTAGTTCTTTCCAAAGCTTTAGTAATCATACACTCACTTTCTCAGTTTTGTGAAAGATTATCATGTGGAACTTCTTCAACCAAATAGCATTTTTATATTCTCCAGATAAATCTTCAATCTAAAATCAGATTAATATGATTGGGATCATATTCCATACATGGAATATGAATTCTAAAAAGAGGTCTGATTACAAATATACCATGGCTACAGCTAAGCAAAATAAATATCTACTCTATAATTTTCTACCTACATGTCTTTGTTCATTCTGTTCCCTTGGCCTGGAAATCTTCCCTTTAAACTCTGCCTTTCACTGTCACAGGGTCCTAAGACCATCAAAGAATTCTTCTCCAGTGATGATCTCTATAAAAATTACTCTTTCCCCTCCTCTGTGTTGTTTTATATTACTTTGATGCCACTTAATATACTTTGCCCTATAGTGTAATTAACGTTAAGATTCTACCTTTTTACCCTAACCGCCTTGGCGAAAAAAAATGTCCTGAACTAACCTAAATAACCATAATTTATGTTCTCCTTAGTGCTAGCCTATCCACATGTTTTAATTGAATTAAGCACTCTTTTACATAGGACACTAAACAAAGGAAAAAGAGTCCTATTTACTTGAGTGCTAAGAACCAACTGCCAAACTCCCATTCTTCTATCGTGTTCCTAGTAAAGGATAATTCTTAGAATTCTTTCCCTCAGCATAGATGTGGCTTGCCAGCAGCTACAGTACTAAAGGGACCCTTTGGGCGATTGCTGAGCTGCTTCTGTACCATTTGCATGTTTCCTTTCCCAGAAAGATCCAGAGTGATGGGGTTGAGCCTCAGATACTCTGGATATAAAGCCAACTGCAGCAGTCCATCTACAGTTGGCGAGCTCCTTGCCACCCCCAATTCCTGTTCATCAGTGCAGGTTCAATTCTTCCCTGTCAATGAATCAGAAAAAGAGACCTAGCTAACATATTATAAACAGATTTCCTCCTCAGACTGGGGAAATTCAGAGTTTCAATATAAATACTTTATCCTACTAGGAGGTCAAGTGGAATAAAACAGTTTTCTGGCTAGAACTCACTGACTGACCAGTACAAAGTTATTCATGGTACATTTTAAGGCAGAACATACTCTTCCACAGAACAGTGATTGCAATCAATTCGATATTTTTGTCTTCTAAGAGGAGGTAATCATAACAATAGTCATGTTTAAAATGCCCAGTATGTAAGCTGACATTTAATGTCCTTTTAAGAAATCCCCTCTAAGAAATATACATCCTTGTACCTCTTTGTTCCTCACCCTGCCCAGCACAGTGCCTTATACATAATATTTGTTGATTTGAGTTCATGAACCCATAGCACTTAAAGCATGCAACTCTCCGAGGAATTAATATTAGTCTATTTCTTAATGTGATTTGTATAAAACTTGCTCAGCCTTTAGGTCTCTAGCTCCAGTACAAACATACCTGTTTTCAGTATTTAAAGGTATTTTAATTTCTTTTATTTGATACTTTTACATGTTAATCATGCCTTCCCTAGTTCAGCAGGTATTTTGAAGGAATAGAACCCCTCATTCTCTTATATCCTTCTCTGAGTCTACACTTCAAAATATTTGTTGATTAAGCTACCTTCCTTCTACTTCTAAAAGTAATGTGAATATAGGAAAGAATGTAGGACATGAGTTACAAGCAGAGGTTTTTTTTTTTAGATTTATTTTATTATTTATTTCTCTCCCCTTCCCCCCCATCCCAATTATCTGTTCTCTGTGTCCATTTTGCTGCATGTTCTTCTTTTTGTCCGCTGCTGTTGTCAGCGGCGTGGATATCAGTGTTTCTTTTTGTTGTGTCATCTTGCTGCATCAGCTCTCCGTGTGTGTGGTGCCATTCTTGGACAGGCTTCACTTTCTTTCACGCTGGGTGGTTCTCCTTACAGGGAGCACTCCTTGAGCATGAGACTCCCCTACCCGGGGGACACCCCTGTGTGGCAGGGCACTCCTTGCATGTATCAGCACTGCATGCAGGCCAGCTCCACATGGGTCAAGGAGGCCCAGGGTTTGAACCGCAGACCTCCCATGTGGTAGACAGATGCCCTATATACTGGGCCAAGTCCGCTTCCCACAAGCAGAGTTTTTGGGAGATTTCATTATATGGGTATAATTTGAATGTGTACTTTGGATGAAAAGAGAGGGAATGCCAAGTTATGAGAGAACCAAGGGAGAAAAACTGAAATGTGATTAAGATAGAGTTTGTGAGAATAAGACTGGAGTTGTAGGAATTGTGTTTGGTTGGTTAGATGAGGTGGGTTCAGTTAGGGAAAAAAAAAACCTTAAAAGACAGGCAGAAGCATTAATTTGATATGGTTAAGTCGTTAGAAATCATTGTAAGCTATTAAGCAGAAGTATGGCATAATAAACATTTTGAATTATCTATATTTTAGAATAAGGTTACCTCAATGACTTTCTTGACTGGCAAAGCAGTAGAAGATTTATGCAGAATCAAGCAGGTAACTAAAATTTAATCATTAAATGTTTTGCTGTCTATGGAGAAATTTTATGTCTCCACTGTTGAGTTCCAGTTTTGGCACTCTGCCTATGTCTTTTATTTGTAAAACACTAAATTGACGAATGAATGGTCCATACATAGGAATAGTTATAAACATCCCTGTGCTACAGATCTTATGCATGGTTGCTCTAAATATTCTCATCCTGAGCATTTATTCTATGCCTATTACTTCTTTGCCCCCATTTCACTACAAAAACTCAGGATCCCTTAAAGTTCATCATAGATCCAATTCACAGTTAACACCATAATTCACCTACATTTTCGATTAAAATAGGTTGCTGTCCTCTGGCCTACAGTATATCACTTATAATACTGGTACCAGATCCCAGGTTGCAAGTCTGTTTACAAATAAACTCTAGAAACAATTTAAGTTTTATCTTGGCATGTGTTTGAGATTAAACTCACTTGTGTGAGTGAAACTTTTTCAAAGCTGTTCCTCTGTGACACTTTAGCCCAAGAAAGTTAACCAGATTTTTTTCAAATCATATTAAAAGAATGAATTGAAATTTTGGATTGAACAAATAATAAATTTTGTTTAAATTTTTAAATAATTTGAGAAAGTAATCCTTTTCTGTGAGATTTATGCTTAATGTCCTTTTTAGAAAGATTGACATTATAAGTTAAAATAATGTGGTTTAATGTCTATATAATTAAGGTAGATGCCCCAGATCATTTCTTATACATCAAATACCATAGAAACAATTTTCATTTTGTCAAATGAATATTGTAAAAAAAATCACTCACAGTGCATTGAAATTTAAAATCTTGAGAAAAGTTATATTCTCATTGAAATGCAGTGAAATAAGGAATCACAAGTGCAAAGTTGCTTATTATATCATTTGTCTTCATAAGTAAACACATTAACTGCACATCAAAGATATTTATCTTTAAATGGTGCTTTAATATGAGAATGCACAAAACAGGACCTGGTTGCTGATCTTGTTTTCTACTTAGAATTAGGATTGGTATAGAATAGTATTGTAAACTGTAATGGTTTCATTGTACAACTTGAGTTTGGAAGTAGTCAGACCTGGATTTTAATTCTCAAATCCATCATTTATGGGGATTCCCTTAACATGTAATAATCTCAATTACTTCATCTGTATACTAGCTATTATAAATAATATTAAATACTTATCCTCACAAGGATTAAATAAGATAATCAGTGTGAAATAAACACTATCTCTACAAGTATATGCTATTTGAGCTTGCTATTATTAATATGAAGCCTATGACAGTGATAAAAGGAATATAGCTGTATCGGGTTCCTATCCTTTTCTACTTTACCAGGTTGATCTGGACTCCAGGCACATTGGTTGGGTAACAAGTGAACTTCCAGGAGGAGATAATCACATCATCAAAATTGAATTAAAGGGCCCAGAAAATACACTGAGAGTTCGACAAGTAAAGGTCCTCGGCTGGAAGGATGGTGAAAGCACAAAAATTGCTGGCCAGATTTCAGCCAGTGTGGCCCAGCAAAGGAACTGTGAAGCTGAGACTCTTCGAGTATTCAGACTTATTACATCCCAAGTGAGTAGCCATACTTACATATTCCAGCATAAGAAAAATTGAAATAATGTATTTCAAGACTATAACAAAATATTTTCTGAAACTTGTTAGAGATTTCTGGCTACATATATTGCCCAAATTTTCTTCTTGTAGCCCTAAACTCCTGTTTCATTTTGCGATCATTATTAAGAAAAGTCATGGTTTATAGCAGGAAAAGCAGAGTAGTATTATGACACCTGCAGAATCAGCTAGTTTTCACAATGGTAATTTCCTGTTATTAATTCCTTCTCACATGCTTGTCATCTTCATCAGGTATTTGGAAAGCTCATTGCTGGAGATGCTGAACCTACTCCAGAACAAGAGGAAAAGGCACTGTTGTCATCACCTGAAGGAGAGGAAAAAGTATACAATGTATTTATTTATATTCTAAAAATACTTATTTCCCTTTCTCATTTTCTTTTGCTCAGTAAAATAATCCATGCATTATTGTGCATTTTAATGCACTTGTAAGATTAATTTATATTCAATTCATATTCACTTTAATTAGAAAGATGACAAAATATCTAAAAAGAAATTCATTATTTGGTAATGTATAATCTAGATAGTAGTTTAAGTAGCAACAAAATTTTCTCTATACCTTGGACTGTTGTGTTCAAATATTAACATTTGTAAAATTGACTTATTTATTTGCAGTACACCGTTGAAAAAGTTATCTGTACTCCCTCCTCCATCTTATCCATTTTTTAGTCTAGTTCAGAAATACTATATTCTCCATGAACTTTCTTTATGCCTTCCCCCTCAAAAAAGTAGTTTTTTCTTAATTTCATAATATGTATATGTTTCTTCTTGATTTCTTTTTTATTATATTTATTTACATAAATGTTTTAACTCTTCTACTCAACTATAAACTTTTTGAGGACCAAGTGCATGTCTGATTTGTCTTTGCAGCTACCATGGTATAAGCTTACACAAATGCAGTAAATTTTTATTGGAATAACTGTTCATTATGTTGTTCTAAGAATTTCTTCTGAAATGCCATTCCTTTAATTCTTTAGTATAAACTAAAGTATTGGTCTCTCCTCTCCCATGCTAAGTGGGGCATGCAGAGCTGCCATCTACCGATCCCAGCAGTTGGCCTCCCAGGAGTCGGCTCACGATGGGATCTCTTCCCCTGCTCATTGTGACCCTTTTTGCTATGTGCACCTGGATACTTTCAACATTCTAGTGAGATGTCCTCTAACCAGAGAGAGAGTTCTGGCCTTTCAGAATTCAAAGGGAGGATTTCTGGGAAAATGGTGTCAGAGTAGGTCAGCAGGGCTTAAATCTCTTACAAAAACAATGGAGGACAGGCGAAATTTGTCCAAGGATGCTGCTTTGGGGATCTGCAGACCAGGAGAGTGCCACACTTTGTACAGGAAGGAGAGGGGCAGAAAGACAAAGAGGGCAAAACAAAAATTGTGAGTAACTCACCCCCATAGCTGGGAACAGCACCCCCTACCCTTGAGACGAGCAGCCTCAGTATAACCCATGGCTGACAGCAGCCAGCTGAGAAGGGAACACATGTTTTCCTCCCTGGGAAGAAGGAGGGTGAGGTGGAGGACAGAGTATGGTTTCTCTTTGATGAGTTTGGACAGCACAGCTCCACTTAGAATTGTGCCTCTAGCCAGCCCAGAAAAAAACAGACAAACGGGAGTTAAGAGTTACTTCTACGGAAATGTGGAAAGGTTTGCTGAAAAGTGCCGTCGCCTGGCAGACCAGAATGTGAAAGGAAAAAAAAGCTTTTTTGGAGTCTCTCATGTCCCTTTCCCCAGGCCCCCCTTAGATCTGATCTCTGCCCAATTACTGAGTCTCTGGCCCTGTTTTGATAACTTAAGCAGGGCAGTTTTAAAGATTTGGAGTAAGCTGAACCAAAATTCAAAGAAGAGCCATGAAACAAAAACACTAGGCTAGAGAAAGAAATTGATCATCAGAGTAAATTCACCAAAATAATCAGATTCCTAGACATCAGCAAAGAATTGCAAGCCATACTAAGAAAGAGGAAGAGATAGTGCAGCTAAAGGAACAAATTAAAAATCCTCATGAAGCAGGATTTAAGACAACTAATCTCTGATGTTCACACAAATCTCCTAAATCAGTTTGAGGAGTTGAAGGAAAATATGGCTAAAGAGATAAACGTGATTAAGAAGACACAGTGAGCATAAAGAAGAATTTGAAAACTTGGAAAGATAAGCAGCAGATCTTATAGTAATGAAAGATATAATGGATGATATTTAAAAAACATTAGAGGACTATAAGAGCAAATTTGAAATAGCTGAAGAATGAATAAGTGAATTGGAGGACAGAGCATCCAAACTTGACAGATGGAAAAAAGAATGGAAAAAATTTGAACAGGGTCTCAGGCAGCATGAAATGGACAAATATACATGTTATGGAAGGAGAAGAGAATGGAAAAGGGGCAGAAGGAATATTTGAAGAAATAATATCCAAAAATTTTCCAATCCTTATGAAAAACATAAATATCAATATTGAAGAAGGACAGTGGACTCTAAACAGAATGAATCTTTTTAAAAAAACCTACTCTGAGATACCTACTACTCAGAATGTCAGATGCCAGAGATAAAGAGAGAATTCTGAAAGCAGCAAGAGAAAAGCAGTTCATCCCATACAAGGGACATTCAGTAAGACTGTGCCAATTTCTCATCATAAATCATGGAGGCAAGAAGGCAATGGTATGATATATTTAAGGTATACAAAGGAAAAAACTGCCAGCCAAGAATTCTTTATCCAACAAAACTGTCCTTCAAAAATGAGGGTGAGTTTAAAGTATTCACAGATAAGCAGAAATGGAGAGAGTATGTTATGAAAAGACCAGATTTATAAGAGATACTAAAGGGAGTCGATAGCCAGAAAGGAAAAAAGAAGGGTGAGAGACTTGGAGAAGGGTGAAGAAATGAAGATTACTAGTAACTTAAAGGGAAAAAGGTAGACTGTAGTAAGATATGACAATGGAAAGCCAAAAGATAAAATGGACAAAGGAAGTAATGCCTTTATAGTAGTAACATTGAATGTTAATGGGTTGAACTCTCCAATCAAAAGACACAGACTGGCAGAATGGATAAAAAAGAATATGAGCTATGTATATGTTGTGTATAAGAGACTCACCTTAGACGTAAGGACACAAATAGACTGAAAGTGAAAGGTTGGAGAAAGACATTCCACACAAAGAATAATGAAAAATATCTGGGGGAGTGGATGTGGCTCAAGCAGTTAGGCACTCACCTCCCACATGGGAGGCCCAGGTTCATTTTCTGGTGCCTCCTAAAAAAGAAGACTAGCAGACACAACACAGAGAAAATGAGCAGACACAACAAGCAGACAATGAGCAGACAGATGAGGGAACCATCTCAGGGGGAGGGGGGTTGAAAGATCTGGGGTAACTGCACTTAATATCAGACAAATTCAATTTTAAATTCAAAACTATTATAAGAGACAAAGAAGGTCATTAAATATTAATATAAGGAATAATTCACCAAGAAGAAATATTCATAATAAATATTTATGCACCTAACCTAGGTGCCCAAAAATAAATGAGGCAAACACTGACAAAACTGAAGAGAGAAATAAATGTCTCTACAATAACAATTGGAGATGTCAATAAACTAAAGCACTTTACCCAAGAGGTAAAACCTCATTTGTTTCCAAAAAGAGGAGTCAACCCTGACTGGTCTCAATATTCTTGTGTTTCAGATGTTACAAATAATCACTTTTGCAGCCTTTTGAAAAATAATTTCAAGAATTTGCCTTCTAATTCAGTAGTATCTAAATCATCCCCAGTTTTCTCTTTGAGGTCTATAAAAAATAACATTACGGGAATCGGACTTGGCCCAGTGGTTAGGGCGTCCGTCTGCCACATGGGAGGTCCAGGGTTCAAACCCAGGGCCTCCTGACTCATGTGGTGAGCTGGCCCATGCACAGTGCTGATGCACGCAAGGAGTGCCATGCCATGTAGGAGTGTCCCCCGCATAGGGGAGCCCCACTTGCAAGGAGTGTGCCCCTTAAGGAGAGCCGCCAAGTGTGAAAGAAAGTGCAGTCTGCCCAAGAATGGCACCGCACACAAGAAGAGCAGACTCAACAAGAAGACGCAACAAAAAGAAACACATTCCCGGTGCCACTGATAAGGATAGAAGCAGTCACAGAAGAACACACAGCAAATGGACACAGAGAGCAGACAACTGGGGGGGGGGGGGGTGGAAGGGAGAGAAATAAATAAATAAATCTTAAAAAAAAAAAGATTACGTAAACACTTTCAAAATCTTTTGGAGATATCAACTGAATTTTAACACAGTCTTGTAGTCATTCAAATGATAGCTCCAAAAATATTGAAAGAAATTACCACAGTTTATGAAATCTTGCTGAATTAGTGGTGGGCAAAGAAACGAGGAGAGTGGGGCATCAGAGGGTTCGTATCCAAGAACAGAATGGTTTATTACACTAACTGATTTTCTTGTGTTGAACCACCCCTGCATACCTGGGATAAAACTCACTTGATCGCGGTGTATAATTCTTTTAATGTGCTTTGGGATTTGGTTTGCAAGTATTTTATTGAGGATTTTTGCATCTGTGTTCTTCAGAGAAATTGGTCTGTAATTTTCTTTTTTTGTGTTATCTTTTTCTGGTTTTAGTATTAAGGTGATATTGGCTTCATAGAATGAGTTTGGTAGTGTTCCTTCATGTTCAACTATTTGGAAGAGCTTGAGCAAGATTGGTATTAGATCATCTTTGAATGATGGTAGAATTTACTTGTGAAGCTGTCTGGTCCTGGGCTTTTCATTTGGGGGAGGTTTTTGATGGCTCTTTCAATCTTTCTTTCCTTGTCATTGGTTTGTTGAGGTCTTCTATTTCTTCCAGGGTCAGTGTAGTTCTTGGTATGTTTCTAGGAATTTGTCCATTTCATCTACATTGTCTAGGTTTTTTTTTTTGTTTTGGTGTGCATTTCTTCATAGTATCTTCTTATGATCTCTCTTATTTCTGCAGAATTGGTGGTAAGGTCCCGCCTTTCATTTCTGATTTTATTTATTTGTATCTTCTCTCTTTTTTTTTCCTTTGTTAGTTTAGCTAAGGGTTTGTTGATTTTGTTGATCTTCTTGAAGAACCAATCTTTGGTTTTGTTGATTCTATTATTTTTTTGTCCTCAATTTAATTTATTTCTGCTCCAATCTGTGTTATTTCTTTCCTTCAGCTTAGTTTGGGATTAGTTTGCTCTTCTTTTTCTATTTCCACCAGGTGTGCAGTTAGGTCTTTGATTTTAGCTTGTTCTTTTTTAATGTAAGCTTTGAGGGCCATAAATTTCTCTCTGAGCATTGCCTTTGCTGTATCCCATAAGTTTTGATATGTTGCCTTCTTGTTACCATTCATCTCATGATATTTACTGATTTCTTTTACAGTTTCTTCTTAGGCCTACTGATTATTTTAGTGTCTTGTTTAATCTCCAAATATTTGTATATTTTCCCTTTTTTCATCCAGTGTTGATTTCCAGCTTCATTACAATTAGAGAAGGTGCTTTCTATAATTTCAGTCTTTTTAAATTTACTGAGATCTGTCTTGTTTTCGTTTTTTTTTTAATTTTCTATTTTCCAATTCCTTTTTTTAATTTACATTAAGAATTTTTATTTCTTTAATTTTTTTAAATTAATAGATCACAAGGAATGTTACATTAAAAAACATAAAAAAAACAAAAAAACATAAGAGGTTCCCATGTAACCCACTCACCACTCCCCACCACATCATTTTTGTAAATTGTATTTTCTTGAAGATATATACATCACATAAAAAATGTTACACTAAAAAATGTAAGAGGTTCCTGTATACCCCCCACCCCCCCACCCCACTCCTCCCACTCCAGCCACCTCCCTCATCATTGCAGCACCCTCACCGCACTCAGTGCACATTTTGGGGCACTACTGCACTACACAGATAATAGTTAACCCTGTAGTTCACACTCTCCCCCAGTACATTCAGTGGGTTATGGCAGGATATATAAAGTCCAACATCTGACCCTGCAATATCATTAAGGCAACTCAAAATCTCAAAAATGTCCCCACATCACATCTCTTCTTCCCTCTCCCTGCCCTCAGCAACTACTGTGGCCACTTTCTCCACCTCAATGCTAAAATTTCTTCTATTACTCATCATAATAGTTTTATAGTAGAATATCAGTGAGTCCACTCTAGTCCATATTTTATTCCTCCATTCTGTGGACCCTGGGATGGCGATGTCCCCTCCACCTCTAGATCAAGAGGGAGCTTAGATTCCGCATGGATGATGGATACAATTCCTCTGCTTATAGTTATAGGCACTCTTGATTCCCTGGTGTGGTGGTTGACCATCTTCACCTCCCTGTTAGCTGACCTGGGTAAGACCAACGAACCAGAGAGTTGGAGTCACCACTCTGCTGAGGCTCAGGGCCCAGCTGGCACATGGGCAGTCCAGAGATTCAAGTCTCCTGAGCACGGACCATCCCTAGCGCCAACCACAAATTCAGTAAAAGTGACTGAAGAGGCTTGTATAGAAAAGTCATATCGGAGGAGACCTGTCTTGTGATCCAGTATATGGTCTATCCTGGGGACGGATCCATAAGTACTTGAAAAGGATATATATACTGCACTTTCGGGGAATAATGCGCTGTAAGTGTCTGTCATGTTTAGTTCATTTATCATATTACTCAAGCTCTCTGTTTCCTTATTTATCCTCTGTCCAGATATTCTGTCTAATGCTAGAAGTGGTGTATTGAAATCTCCAACTATTAATTTGGAGACATCTAATTCTTCCTTCAGTTTTGCCAGTATGTGCCTCATCTATCTTGGGGCACCCAGGTTAGGTGCATAAATATTTATTATTGTTATTTATTCTTGTTGAATTGCCCCTTTTATTAACATCTAATTACCTTCTTCATCTCGTATAACAGTTTTGCATTTAAAATCTATTTTGGGCAAGTGGATGTAGCTCAAGTGATTGGGTTCCCATCTACCATATAGGAGTAGTTCCTTGGCTCAGTTCCCGGGGCCTCCTGTTGAACGCTAGCTGGCCCAACAAAATGAAGCAACAAAGGAGACACAGAGGAGGGACAACAGGAGATGCAGCAAAGCAGGATGCTCCGGTGTCTCAAGTGATTGAGAGCCTCCCACATCAAAGGTCCAGGGATCAGTTCCTGATGCCTCCTAAAAGAGAAGATGTGAAGAGAAGACAGGTAGACACAGAGAGTGCACAGTGAATGGACAGAGAGCAGACAGCAAGCATTAAAAAACACAATGGGGTAGGGGAATAAATAAATTTTTTAAATCTTTAAAAAACAAACAATTTTGTCCGATATTACTGTCACTACGCCAGATCTTTTTGGGCTACTATTTGCATGGGATATCATTTTCTGACCTTTCACTTTAAACATGATTGTGTCCTTACATCTGAGGTGATTCTATTGTAGACAGCATATAGTTGACTTTTTTTTTTTTTGAGGTATCAGGCCAGAGATTCAACCTGGGACCTCGTATGTAAGAAGCCAGAGTTCAACCATAGCCACAAACTCAGCCACATCAGCATCAGCTTCCCTGAGTTGGTTTTTTTTATTGTCTGCTTGTTGTTTGCCTTTTTTTGTTGTTTTTATAAGGCATCAGGAACTGAACCCAGGACCTCCTATGTGGGAAGCAGGCACTCAACCACTTAAGCCACATCTGCTCCCAGCTCATATTTTTTTATTCTCTCAGTCTGTCTTTTGATTGAGGAGTTCAAACCATTAATGTTCAATATTGTTACTGTAAAGGCATTACTTCCTTCATCCATTTTCCATTTCATATCTTACTATGGTCTGTCTTTTTACCTTTTAAGTTACTAGTAATCTTCATTTTTCCATTCTTCTCCAAGTCTCTCACCCTTGTTTTTTTCCTTTCTGACTGTAGTACCCCCTTTAGTATCTCTTGTAAATCTCGTCTTTTCATAACATATTCTCTCTGTTTATCTGTGAACACTTTAATCTCACCCTCATTTTTGAAGGACAGTTTTTACTGGATAAAGAATTCTTAGCTGACAGTTTTTTTCTTTTAGTATCTTAAATACATCATACCACTTTCTACTCACCTCCATGGTTTCTGATGAGAGATCCATTTTCAGTTCATTTTTGTGAAAGATATAAACTCTACATTCAATTTCTTTGCATATGGATGTCCTGATGTTCCAGTACCATTTGTTGAAAACCATTTGTTGAATTTGTTCAATTCTCCATTGAATTCTCCATTGAATTACCTTTGCTCCTTTGTCAAAAATCAGGTGACTATATTTGTGTGAGTCTATTTCTGGGCTCTCTCTTCTGGTCCATTGATCTATTTGTCTTTTCTTTTGTCAATACCACATTGTCTTTGTCACTGTTGCTTTATCATAAGTCTTAAAGTTGAGTAATGTCAGTCCTTTGACTTCATTCTTCCTCAATATTATGTTGAATGTCCTGGGTCTTTTGCCTTTTCATCTAAACTTGGATTGTTTTATTTTCTAACCACAAAATAATTTGCTAGGGTTTTAACTTGTATTACACTGAATCAATAAATCAAGTTGGGAACTATTGGCATTTTAATATTAAATATTAAATTTTCTAAAGAACATGGAATACCTCTCCCTTTATTTAGATCATCTGTGATTTCTTTCACCAAAGTTTTTGTGGTTTTCCTCATGTAAATCTCATATATACTTTGTTATATTTATACCTAAGTTTCCTGTTTTTAGGGGTGCTAATATAAATGATATTATGTTCTGAATTTCAAATTCTGGTTGTTCAATACTAACATACAGGAAAGCAATAGACTTATATATTATCCTACAACCTTGCTATTATGATTTATTAGTGCCAGGAGTGTTTTTTGGTTTGTTTGGTTTTTTTTTCTCTCTCCCCTTCCCGACCCCCACCCCCAGTTGTCTGCTCTCTGTGTCCATTCGCTGTATATTCTTCTGTGACCACTTCTATCCTTATCAGCAGCACCAGGAATCTATGTTTCTTTTTGTTGTGTCATCTTTCTGTGTCAGCTTTCCATGTGTGTGGTACCATTCCTGGGCAGGCTGCACTTTCTTTCGCGCTGGGTGGCTCTTCTTATGGGGCACACTGCTTGCGCATGGGGCTCCCCTATGCAGGGACACCCATGCGTGGCAGGGCACTCCTTGCGCACATCAGCACTGCAGATGGGCCAGCTCCACACAGGTCAAGGAGGCCCGGGATTTGAGCTGCAGACCTCCCCTGTTGTAGGCGGATGCCCTATCCATTGGGCCAAGTCTGTTTCCCACAGGAGTGTTTTTGTTGTTATTGTTGACTCTGAAGTTTTCTCATTAGGCAATCATATCATATTATCTACAAATTAAGACTTTAAAAAAATATATATTTATTTTATTTACTTATATCTCCCCCCGCCCCCTTGTTGTTTGCATTTGCTGTGTCTGTTTGTTGTGTGCTGTTCTTCTTTTTAGGAGGCACTGGGAAACAAACCCAGGACCTCCACTGTGGTAGGGAGGTGCCTAATCACTTGAGCTGCCTCCACTCCCTGCTTTGTTGTGTCTCATTATGTTTTCCTCCTTGTATCTTCTCTTGCATCAGCTTGCCATGCCCATCACATCAGCTTGCTGTCTTGCTTGTCTTCTTTAGGAGGCACCGGGAACTGAACCCAGGACTTCCCATGTGGTAGGTGGGAGATCAATTGCTTGAGCCACATCCACTTCCCCATAATCAAGTTTTAAAACAATTCCCTCATGCCCTTTGCAGCTAATTTCTCCATATCACACCTCAACCCTGGCAACCACTGAACTATTTTCTGCCTCTGTATTGTTGACTTTTCCCAATGGAACTTTGGAATGTTGCCTTTGCTCCTGTTTCATTTACTTAGTGTACTATCTAAGTGTAATGCTCTTGCGATCCATCCATGTTGCATATGTCAGTAGTTTGTTCCTTCTTGTTGCTGTAAAGTATTCCATTATGTAGATATACTATAATTTGTTTTATCCTTTCACTTTTTGGTGAATATTTGGGTTGTCTCCACTATTTGTCTATTATTAATATTAATAAAGCTGCTATGAACATTTGTATTCAGATCTTTGTGTGCATATGTTTTCGTTTCTCTTGGGTAAATACCTGTGAGTGAGATGGCTGTGTGAATGTTTAACTTTATAAAAAACTGTCCATCTGTTTCCAAACTGAATGACCCATTCTACATTATGAGATTTCCATTTGTTTTATATCCTCAACAGAACTTGGTATTGTCAGTCTTTTTTATTTTAACCATTTTAGTAGGTGTGTACTATTATCTCTTTGTAGTTTTAATGTGCATTTCTCTAATAATTCAGTTATATTAAGCAAATTTTCATGTGCTTGTTTTCTATGTATATACTTTTTTGGTGAAGAGTCTTTTCAAATCTTTTACCCATTTTTTTTTTTAATTGGGCTGTTTGATTATTGAGTTGTAAGAGCTCTCCAAATATTTTGGATACAGGTTCTTCATGAAGTATGTGTTTTGCAAATATATTCTCCTACTTATGTGGCTTATCTTTCAAAGAGAAGTTTTTTATTTTGATTAAGTCCAATTTATCTATTTTTTTCCTAAATGATTCATGACTTTTGTGTCTTTTCTAGAACCCAAGCTCAAAAAGATTTTCTCCTGTGTTTTCTTCCAGAAATGTTAAGTTTAGTTCTTTGGCTTAGAACTATATCCATTTTAAGTTAATTTTTATATTCAGTGTGAGGTAGGGGTTGAGGTTCATTTGTGTGTGGATGTCCAGTTGTTCCTGCACTATCTGCTGAAAGCACTATTTTTTACTAATAGTAAGTCGATAATCATTAATCAAAACCATAAATGTATAGATCTATTTTTGGACCGTCTATTCTGTTGTCTTGATGTAAATGTATGTTCTTATTTTTTTTAAAGATTTATTTTTTATTTATTTCTCTCCCCTTCCCCTTGTCCCCAGTTGTCTGCTATCTATGTCCATTCACTGTGTATTCTTCTATGTCTGCTTGTATTCTTGTCAGTGGCGCCACTCCTGGGCAGGATGCACTTTTTTTGCACAGGGCAGTTCTCCTTACAGGGTGCACTCCTTATACATGGGGCTCCCCTACACAGTGGACACCCCTGCATGGCATGGAACTCCTTGCACACATCAGCACTGCACATGGGCCAGCTCACCACACAAGTCAGGAGGCCTTGGGTTTGAACCCTGAACCTCCCATGTGGTAGGCAGACATACTATCAGTTGAGCCAAATCCACTTCCCTAAATGTATAATCTTACACCTACATCAGACAGTATTACTGTAGCTTTATAAGAAATCTTGAAATCAGGTTATCTGAGTCTTCCAACTTTGTTCCTGTTTGAAGTTGTTTTGACTATTTCTAGGTCTTGTGCTTTTCATGTAAGTGTTAGAAACAGCCTATCAGTAGTTTCTTTAAAAACAAAACAAAACAAAAAAAAAAACAACCCTGCTGGAATTTTGACCTGCATTGCATTAAGTTGATAAATCAGTTCAGGGAAAATTGACAATTTAATAACGTTGAGTCTTTTTATCCAGGGATCTTTCTCTCTCTCTCTTTTTTTTTGAACTGCTGGGTCTGGGGATTGAACCCCATACCTTGTTTGTGGGAAGCTAGCACTCAACCACTGAGCCATATCAGCTCCCCTGAGTTGGTTTTTCCATTTGTTTGCTTGTTGCCTGTATTTTTGTTTCTAAGAGGCACTGGGGACTGAACCTGGGACCTCCCCATATGGGAAGCAGGTGCTCAACTGCTTGAGCCACATCCATTTCCTCCATTTATTTTTCTCAGCAGTGTTTTATAATTTAGTGTACAGGTCTTATACACATTTTATTAAATCTATCACTGCTAATTCATGTTTTGATACTTTTTATAAGTAATATTTTTATTTCATTTTTCAGTTCATTTCTAATATATAATAATATAATTAACCTTTGTATTTTATTTATAGCCTATAATCTTTGAACTTAAAGTCTAGAAGTTTTTCTGTAGAATCTTTGGGCTTTTCTTTATACATAATCATGTAGTCTGCAAAGAAAATTAGTTTTTCTTCTTTCCAATCATACCTTAAGTTCCTTTTTCTTTGTAATATTGCACTGATTAAAACCTTTAATAGCATGGTGAATAAAAGTAGAGAGAGCAAATGGTCTTTGCCTTTTTCCAGACCATAAACTCAGTCTTTCACCATTAAATGTATTGTTAGCTCTAGACTTTTTGTAAATGTCTTTAATCAGATTGAGAACATTTGCTACTGTTCCTAGTTTCCTAAGAATTTTTATCAAAATGGTATTCTATCTCTCTTCTTCATTTTCTTACTCTTATTCAGTAAAATAGTCCATGTGTTGCTTGTCATCTTAATGGATACGTGATATTAGCTTATATGCAGTTCATATTTTTTACTTAAAAGATAAAGGAACTTTAAAAAGTTCTTTGAAGAAATCATAAATAAGCTAATATTTGCTTAAAAGATAAAGGAACTTTAAAAAGTTTTTTAAAGAAATTCGTAAATAAGCTAATAGAGATTTACTTAAAAGATAAAGGAACTTCACTTAAAAGATAAAGGAACATTAAAAAGTTCTTTAAAAAATTTCATATATAATCTAATATATTAAGTAGCAAAAAAAAATTTTGCTCTGCACTACATATTCAGTATTTAAATAGCTAGCTATAAGACCTTCCAGTCATCTATTTCTTCTTCATTGAGCTTTGATAGTTCTGACTTGCGGTAATTTGTCAATTTCATGTTAATTGCCAAATTTATTGGTGTGACTTGTTCATAATATACCCTTATTGTCTTTTTGATATCTATAGGATCTGTAGTGATACATCTTCAGTTATATATTATTTTGGTAATTTGTGTCTTTTTTTCTTCTTCTTGACATTCTGGCTACAGGTTTATCAATTTTATTTCTTATCAAAGAACCAGCTTATGGTTTCATTGATTTTCTTTATTTTTTTCTGTTTTAATGACTTCAGGTTTTACATGTATTTTTCCATCTGTTTGCTGTGGGCTTGATTTGCTTTTTTTGTTTCTTAAAGTAAAAGCTTTAGATCTTAGATTTGAGATCTTTCCACTTTTCTAATATTAATATTTAATGCCATAATTTTCTTCTAAGCAACTTTTTAGTTGAGTGGCAATAAATTTTGGTGTGTTGTGCTTTCCTTTTCATTCTTTTTAAAATATTTTCTGGGAAGCAGATTTGGCCAATTAGTATGGCATCCGCCTACCACATGGGAGGTCCATGGTTCAAATCCAGGGCCTCCTGACCCGTGTGATGAGCTGGCCCACACACAGTGCTGATGAGAGCAAGGAGTGCCATGCCACGCAGGTGTGTCCCCTGCATTGGGGAGCCCCACGCAAAAGGAGTGCACCTCATAAGGAGAGCCGCCCAGCGGGAAAAAAGTGCAGCCTGCCCAGGAATGGCACTGCACACATGGAGAGCTGACACAGCAAGATGACACAACAAAACGAGACACAGATTCCAGGTGCCACTGGCAAGAATACCAACGGGCACAGAAGAACACACAGCAAATGGACACAGAGAGCAGACAACTGGAGGAGGGGAGAGAAATATTTTTTTTAAATATGTCTTAAAAAAATAAAATATTTTCTAATTCCCCTTTGTTTTCTTCCTTGAACCCCTTGGGTAATTTAGAAGTGTCTAGTTTTATTTTCAAATATTTGAGAATTTTCCAGGTAGCTTTCTGTTATTAATTTCTACTTTAATTCCATTGTGATCACAGAATATACATTGTATATTTTCAATTCTTTAAAAAATTTTAAGATTAGAATTCTGGTCCATTATATAGGTTATTTTAGTGACAGTTCCAATGCCTTGAAACCAGTATGGGCGCTACTACTGTTGTGTGTTTAGTTCTATAAATATCAATTACTTCAGGTTGGTTGATAATGTTCAAATCTTCAAGATCCTTACTAAGTTTTTGTGTTTACTTTTTCTAACAAGTACTAAAAGAGAAGTTTTGAAGTCTCCAACTATATGAACTTGAAATTCAGTTCACCTGCTTGCTGATCTCACCTCTCTGATTAGAGGGATCCAAAAAGCTAGGATTTTGTAAATTATCAACTGTTTTGCATTGTTAGGGTAGGAATAATACTGTTCCGTTGTGACTCTCTCTGTCCTAAAGAAAGTGAAACCAATAATCATTTTTATTTCTTAAACAAACGTGGCCTGCCTCAGTTTACTTACCTGTAAAATAGAACATTTGAGGTTCTTCATGGGGTTGTTGTGAAAATTAAATAAGGTTATATATGTCTATGTATATGTATGTTTGTATGTATATCTGTCACTTAAAAGAGTGACACACAATAAGCACTATAACATTTCAACTTTGATTTTTGTTATGAAACAGTTCTTTGGTGATACAGTAGCTTAATTTAAGGTAAACATCAGAGAGTCTCATTAGGACCATTTCCTTTTAATCAAATGTTATTTTCTTGAGTTTCTCTTCTAACATCTGAATGTAGGATGTGAGCTAATGTACCAAATTTAAAAATAGATTCAATCAAACTGACTCACATTGACTAGAATTTTTAAAATCCATGAATACATAGTAGACCCCTCTGGATTTCTTCAGTTCTAAAATTTTGTGCTTTTTAGAGTTATTTTGATAAATATCAATTTCTTTAACTTTGTCCCTTACCTTAGCATCATAGTCTCAATTTAAAATAAATTTACCTTATAGAAATATCTGTGTAATTATTTTTCAGGGTATTATGAAATGTCAGAAATACAAATTTTATTTAATGAGCCCTTTATTGTTTTCATTTTTATATATAAAGGCAACATCAGATGCTGACTTGAAAGAACATATGGTTGGAATTATATTCAGCAGGAGTAAACTGACTAACTTACAAAAACAGGTTGGTTAATTGCCACTTCATTGTCTTTGTCAATATTTTTTTTTGAAGGGACTGGGCCAGGATTGGACCTCTGACCTTGTATATGGGACACCAGGGCTCAACCACTGATCCACATCGGCTCCCCTGAGTTGATTTTTCATTTGTTTGCTTGTTGTTTGCTTTTTTGTTTTTAGGAGGCACCAGGGACTAAACCCAGGGCCTGCCATGTGGGAAGCAGGTGCTCAACCGCTTGAGCTACATCCACTTCCCTATGGACGCTTTTTTATCCTGGCTTTTTTATACGTCCTGCAGAATGTGTCTTCTTTTATCTAGAGAGAAATGAGTATATTGGCATACCTGCATCCGTTTAAAGATTTTGTTATGTTAACTTTTTTTCTTTGCTCCTTTTTGTTATTCTTATTTTCAGGTAGTTTGTTTTCTTTTGGCATTAAATACAGCTATAGAAGGTTTCATTGATTTGCATTTCCTGTTTCCCTTCTTTCACTGTTTTTGTTGTTTTGTTTTTAATTTTTTTGCTGAATAATTATAGCTTTAACTAAACCAGTGTTGATATTTTTAATTATAAAGGGGTAGGAGGGGGGGTAGCTCTAGGTGTACAAATAACAGGGTACTTACATAACATAAAAGAAGTCCCCCCAAAACCAAATAAAATGTTGATTTTTAAATCAGTTTATTGTTTTAACTTTCAATACCATTAAATCTTTTTTAAAATAAATTGCAGCATGAATTTAATTGTGTTTTGTCTTTATAACAGCATTTCATCAAATCTTAGATGCTATCAATTAAAAAATATGCTGCTATTTAATATATCACCAAAAGAGAAAAATTGCTGCCAGTTAAATTATGAATGCCATCAAACCCATTATGAATAGGAATGTGAAAATGTGAAAAAGAAAATGTGCCTTTAAGATTATAAAATATGTTAATTGATTTTATTTGATGTGCTAAGCCACAGGCAAAGGGTATGGATAAATTGTATATAATCAGTTTCTAAATTATGGTTGATGTAAATAATCAGATTTTTATCATGATTCCCTTAACTTTTCCTTAATTGAGAGAATGTTAGGATGGAGAATTAACTGAGAGGAAGAATATTAAATTGAGCATCAACTTATATTCTTGTGTTTTTACCAGCAGTAGTAGATAGGCCTTACAAATACATGTTTACATTTTCTTTATGTCACCTATAAACAGGTTTGTGCTCACATCGTCCAGGCTATTCGCATGGAAGCCACCAGAGTCCGTGAAGAATGGGAGCATGCCATATCAAGCAAAGAAAACGCCAATTCTCAGCCAAATGATGAAGATGCCTCCTCTGATGCTTATTGCTTTGAGCTGCTCTCTATGGTTTTAGCTTTGAGTGGCTCTAATGTGGGCCGGCAGTATCTGGCTCAGCAGCTAACTCTGCTTCAGGATCTCTTTTCACTGCTTCATACAGCCTCTCCTAGAGTCCAGAGACAGGTGACTGATCATACCACTTACCATTTTGCTTATTTTGTTACTTAATATGATAGTTTCAACACTGTTAAAATTCAACTAGCAAAGAGTCTTAAGTATAGATTTTTTTTCCTGAGGTACCGGGGCTCAGGATTCAACCTGGGATCTCGCATATGAGAAGCAGATGCTCAGCCACCAAGCCACATCAGCTCACCTGAGTTGGTTTTTTGTTTGTTTGCTTGTTGTTTGTTTGTTCCTTTTCTTTTTTTTTTTTAGGCACAGGAACCTCTTGAGCTACATCTGCTTCCCATTTAGTACAGATTTTTTAATGTTTGTTAATTTCTCCTTTAGTCCTGATCAAATAAAAAGGCATTTTTTTTTCTTGCTGCCCTAGAGTGGTAATTACCACTCCCGAAATTTAAAAGTAGGGTTTAAATCATATTCCTGTCCTTCTCAAAACTTTTAAAGTCACAGAATGTCAGCTAGGCTCATTTTTTTAAAAAAATTTTAAACAGCAATCTTCAAATGGAACTTTTTCCTTCTTTTTCTTATCAGGTGACCTCTCTACTAAGACGAGTTTTGCCTGAAGTGACCCCTAATCGTCTGGCCAGCATCATAGGAGTGAAATCCTTACCCCCAGCAGATATCAGTGATATCATACACTCAACAGAGAAAGGAGATTGGAATAAGCTAGGTATCTTGGACATGTTTCTAGGATGCATTGCCAAAGCACTCACTGTGCAGCTAAAAGCCAAAGGAACCACAATCACTGGAACAGCTGGTGCCACTGTGGGCAAAGGAGTTACAACAGTTACCCTTCCAATGATTTTCAATTCCAGGTAGGTCATTCCCTCTGTTTTGGTGCTGAAATAGGACAGAGTGAATTCCTGTTGGGCGAATTATGACATGATTTCAATTTCATCCATATTTGTTTACCAAACAGAGTCCATGAATAACTGACCCATATATATAAAAGGAATATTGTATATAATAAAGGTGTTATTTCCAATTAATGAAGAAAGAAAAGTCTTAATACATGATGTTGGGATGTTTGGATACAGGTGTAAAAATATTATGGACCCTTACCTCACACCATATACAAACCTCAGGTCAATTAAATATAAATATATATAATATAAATAATAAAAATATCAATTAAATCTTCCTTTGTTTTCATACTACTAGAACAAATTACAGAAGGGATATTTTTGTAATCTTCTATTTTGAAAGACATTAAAACACAAAACCCAAAAGTCATAGAGGAAAAGATTCACGGATTTGGCTAAGTAAAAATAATGAATTGAGAGATGATAGTATTAAAATGTCTTAAAATACAAGCAACTGATTTGGAAGAAAATTTAAGACCTGTGTAACAGAAAATAAATTAATAGCCATAATATTAGAAGAATGAATATAAATAATGGGAAAAAGAAAAACAACTGCTAGAACTGTTGATTCAAGAAGAAGAATTACAAAGGTCCATAAATAAATGAAATGACACCTCAGAGAAATGTAGATTAAAACAATAGCAAATACTTTTGATGCTTTGGCAGCATTAAAAGGAAATAGGAATTCTCATCTAACATAAATTGCTACAACCTTTTTTGAATGTTATTTTGATAATATCTCACTATATTTAAAGTATGCCTGTCCTTTGACTCACCAGTTGTGCTTCTAGAACTGTTTCCCTCAAAAATGTTCAAACATGTGCACCAAGAGATACATGCAAGTATGTTCTAGAATTGTAACAGAAAATTAAAGCTTCCTAATGTTCATCATGAGAGGAATGTTTAAACAAGTATGGTCAATCACTCTGTAAAATACATTTCAAACATTTGTGAAAATGTATTTTGATTTTTCCCCAAACATCATTTATTACTTAAAAAGAAGATGATA
This sequence comes from Dasypus novemcinctus, assembly GCF_030445035.2. Lineage (NCBI taxonomy): Eukaryota > Metazoa > Chordata > Mammalia > Cingulata > Dasypodidae > Dasypus > Dasypus novemcinctus. The sequence continues at coordinate 60,622,230 of NC_080687.1, forward strand.
TCACTGCATTTCCTGAAAACAGAAATACTCAGGATATATTAAGTTTAAAAAAAAAATAAAATTGGTAGAACATCAGTATATAAGAAGGAAGAAAATTACAGGTGAATGTTTCTAAATAAACTACCAGGTAAATATCTGGAACAATGCTACCCAAAGAGCCAAGAAAAAATAAGAAGATTGTACCATGATATCAGTCAGGGCATCACTTCCTTTATCTAGTCTTTCTAGAAAACAAAATATCAGCTGAACTAAACGGTAATGTGTTCAGTGATATAATATGTTGATTTACATGATGGCACAAGCTCCTTAACTCTTTGTGGACTGGTAGCAAATAGTTTGTAGACAGTCAACTCGTCCAAGCTCTACACTTTGAGTAGCTTGGTGTTAGAAGATGAAACCAAAAATACGTGTAAACAAATATTTGAAAGAGAACACAAATCAGAATAGTTGCTTTGTTGGGATTGAAGACATGGATGATGGGTAATATTTTGATTAATTTTCTTTTAAAATGCTCTGAGTCGACAACTTAAGAAATAAAATGTTACACACTGGAATAGGAGTTTTCATCTTACTCATTTGTCACAACTATCAATGACTGATTTATACCTGCTAATTTTTCTTTGTAGTTACATTCGACGGGGTGAAAGTCATTGGTGGATGAAGGGCTCAACTCCTACCCAGATCTCAGAGATCATTATTAAACTTATTAAGGATATGGCAGCAGTAAGTTCCCATTCTCCTGACCATATATCAGTGAGGAACAATAGTAATTAAAAACATGCATCTAATTCTACCGAATTTTTGAGAAGTACAGTGGTTGTGTTTTGCTTTACTTAAAGGTACTTTTAAGTCTGTTAACTGCTTTGCCATTTTTCTTTTCAGTTAAGTGATAAATTAGTCCTTTATGTAAACTATGTTCTTTACAGACTTTCAATTAATTTACTCAATAATCGTTACATATGTCTTCCAAGACTTTAAAACTTTAAAAATAAAATAAAATATGGTCTTTCAGACTCAAAAAGAGCCTGAGTCCAAAAGCTTTTAAAGGGGAAAAAAAAGTATCCCTAAAGTGAAAGTTTTTAATTCTCTTTATTGTTTTTGTCTGTTTGTTTTTTCCAAACTCATGGTTTATAAAGCATTTTTTTTTCCTATATTAATGTCCTCTACTAGTGTATAGGGAAATCTGAGAGTGTGAAGGATAGGAAGGTACTTCTCAGGATGTCTGGCTCTTAATAGTTTCTCCATACTGCTAGTGTATATTCCCTTGTTTTCCAGGAGTCCAGCCTAAGGAGGGCAAGATACTGTCAAATGTATATCCTTGAGAGCTAGAATGAACAGAAGGCATGGAGGAGAAGGAATTTGAACTGCTCCTTAAAAGATTGATAGTGTGTGGATATGAGAGTGGGAGGATATTCTAGGGGTAATGTGGAATTCTATCACTTTTCTCAACAACGTGGGCATTTTGTCAATCTTTATGGCAAATAGGCTTTCCCAGTGTGTTTATTTGATGAAAATATAATTTAGTAACAACTAAATTATATATTAGTAAAGTACTGTTATATAATTAAACATTGATGGTCATTAAAAATAAAGTTAGCAAATAAAAACAGTTGCAATTTGAGACCACTTATATACTTGGTATCCAGAAATGCTCACCTAAACCAATTAGTTCAGCTATATAAATTTAATTTTAAATAACAAGGTTTCAAAACCAAAATTGCTCAAGCAGACACCTTAGTACTTCTGTTACGTTTTTATCCATGTAAGAGGAAATAGCCTTGAATTCTACAGGAAAAATAGTATTGAGAACTTAAATTTCTCTTTACTTTTCTCTTGAATCATCAAAATAGCGATTAGAAGTTGAGTTTTTCACAGGGTTGTTTCTTTTTTAAAGATTTTTATTTATTTCTCTCCCTCCTCCCCCCAGTTGTCTGTTCTCTGTGTCTATTTGCTGCGTGTTGTTCTTTGTCTGCTACTGTTGTTGTCAGCAGCATGGGAATCTGTGTTTCTTTTTGTTGCGTCATCTTGTTGTGTCAGCTCTCCGTGTGTGCGGCGCCATTCCTGAGCAGGCTGCACTTTCTTTCGCGCTGGGCGGCTCTCCTTACGGGGCGCACTCCTTGTGCGTGGGGCTCCCCTACATGGGGGACACTCCTGCGTGGCAGGGCACTCCTTGGGCACATCAGCACTGCGCGTGGGCCAGCTCCACACGGGTCAGGGAGGCCCAGGGTTTGAACCACGGGCCTCCCATGTGGTAGATGGATGCCCTATCCACTGGGCCAAGTCCGCTTCCCTTCACAGGGTTTTAAAGGATTTTTATTACAGCTCTCTGCCCTTTTTTCTAAAATGTCATGGTTTTACTACAAACTAATCTTTCTTTTTAGTGAGAGATGTTTATGCAAGAATAGAATTTACAGACTTTGTAATGCATTTCTCGTTACTTTTTAAAATATTCCATCCTGTTCAAAAGGGTCATCTGTCAGAAGCTTGGTCCCGAGTGACAAAAAATGCCATAGCAGAAACCATCATTGCCTTGACCAAGATGGAAGAAGAATTTAGGTCTCCAGTGAGATGTATTGCAACAACTAGGGTAGGTTTTTGGTTCATTTGGTCTGTTTATTGCATCTTCTTTTTCATTAATAGCTTTGAACAGACTTTAAACAATGTCAGCTTAAACTGCATTTCTTTCTTCTCAAATATTATACTTATTGAAAAAGTGGGAAGACCTTTTTAAAATTATGAACTAAATATGGTGGTCATTATTATTCACTGTTATGTGTTCTGCACATAATAACTTATTTTTGTTATTATTTTGGAAGCTACAGATATACTAGTTAACAAAATCTAAATTACATTGTGCGAGAGTGTATCGTCTTTCCAATGATCCATTCACTGTGGTTTACTCAGACTAAACTGAGTGAGCATGATGCTGGATGGGCTGGAGGTTCTTGGAAAACAAGGTCCTTGCCTACTCCTCTTTATATGGCCCAGTTGTTCCTAATGTAAGCTCTGTGGCCTTTTTTCTGGATTGAAGGGCTTTACTTTTGAAAAGCATAAAGTGTGTTCCCAGGGTGAAATGGAATGGAATCTCTTAAGAAATGGGGTTGTATTCTTTAGATGAAATATCTGTAGTAACTATTAACATACCAAATTTCATTTCCATATGTTTCCAAAAGAGATTTGAGATTTCCTTGAAGCAGGGCAGTGTGACAGCATTAGGAAAAAGTGAACACTGATATTCTCAGAATATCTGAGTTTATCTTCAGAAATCTGAAGAAGAAAATAAATTGTATTTCCCTGAGAAAGAAAAAGGCAATTTATGCTGTGTTTCAAGGGAGCGTGACACCTGAAGCAGCTGATTTTGACACCATGCATGCATTCTTTTCTTTTGTTCTATGAAAAAAAATCCTATGCTCTCCTTTCTCTTTGCATACTTTGCTTATTTTTCTTTTTCTGTTTCTTCGTCCTCATTTATTCTCCTTTACTCTTCATATCCAGTGACACCCATACACACTTCTTAGAGTTGAACCAGTTCAATAATTTTCTGGTCGTCAAGAAGGAAGGAATATGTCATTCTGCATACAAGTTAAGCATACCCTTTAAGCCTCAGAAAACTTTAAACTATTTTTTCAGTGCAATTTTCTGAATTTTATTGGGCATTTATTTCTTTTTGACAGTGAACCAAGCATAGTGTTAGGCACTTTGAGGCATACAGAGGAAATGTTATGATTTAGAAGAATTTAATATGTACCCAACTACTCGTAAGACTATGCAAAATTAAACAGACAGCTATTATACTATCTTCCTTGGAATTTATTGCCTTAGACAGATGATGCTGGGTATGGAAAAATATGTAGAAGTCATTATTACAGTATATATTAAATAAATATATAGTAATTTATTTGTTGATATGTCATTTACATAAAGGGTAAGTTCTTATTTCAGGTAGAAAACAGTAGGGTTCCTCATAGAAACAGTCATTTATTCAGTAAATATTTGAGTGTCTGCCATGCGCACAGCCCATATGGGAATGAGCATGTGTACCTGCTACCACATCAGGAAAAATAGAGTGCCACGAGGTCCTAAATATTTTCAAATTCAGCCAACATTTATAGAGCCATTATCACATGTCAGACAGTGTTTTATTTTAAGTCTTTCCTAAAAATTCAACAGTGTTAACAACCTTTTATTTCAACAGCTGTGGCTTGCTCTCGCATCACTGTGTGTTCTTGATCAGGACCATGTGGATCGTCTCTCCTCAGGTAGATGGATGGGAAAGGATGGGCAGCAAAAGCAAATGGTAAGATCAGAGTTTTTTTATAAACACTTATCTTATATTGCTTTATCATGAGGCATTTTTATTTAGACCACCTTTTTAAAAAAAAAAAACTGCTATGATAAATACACAATTAGTGGAGCTATTGTAAAATTTTGTTACATTGGCCCAGTTTGTCTCCAGTCTTTTTCACTTAGGGTGCCTTCACAGTTCCTTAGGAATGTTACAGGCTTTAATTTAATTACTTAAAAGAGTTTCACCTTCTTCTCCAAGTCAATTTGCATCATATCAAAATTTGTTTTTAGTGAGACTCTGATTCTATGTCTAGGCTTTGTACTAAAAATTAATCAGTCTTCTGGTAGGAAGGAAATAAAGCAGTAGGAGGGGCAACATGCCACACCATTTATTCACATATGTACTTAAAGTACATTTGTTAGGTATCCTTTGGTTTACTGAAAGGGCAGGCTTTATATGGGCCCTTTCAGCTTTTTCTTATTTACAATCAAGTTTTTAAAATGATTCATATGTTCATTTAGCATATAGAGTACAGTAACTTTTGAATATAATGGGGAAAAATTTAAGTCACTAAGTGAAGTATACATGTTTATTATATTAATCTTCGAAACCAGATAGTGTACTAATCATTGAATTTGGGTCTTTGAAGGATTTTTATAGTTAAATACAATTGCCCTAATTCTCTTTAACCTTAGGTTTCTAAATTGTTAATATACTTCAGAATAACAAAATATCTTAAGTTACATTCAATTTGCCTGCATTTCTGTGACTTTCTTTTTAATCTATTGTAATATTTGGAAATATCTTATTTTAGCCTATGTGTGATAACCATGATGATGGTGAAACTGCAGCAATCATTTTATGCAACATATGTGGAAATTTATGTACTGATTGTGACAGATTCCTTCATCTTCATCGTCGAACCAAAACTCATCAGAGACAGGTAACAGTTTCTGTCCTTATACCCTGAACAGTCTCTGGAACATAAATATATTTAATGTATTTTGAAATAAATGTGAGAAGGAAGCTTGGTGTAGTGGCGGGAAAAATGGACTTTGGAGGCAAATAATCTGGGTTCAGTTCCTAGCCATCTCATTTAACAACTGAATAAATTGAATGTGTTCTTTAACCTCTCTGAGATATAGTTTCCTCAGTTATAAAAACATGTCGGTTGTGAAGAACAAAAGTAGACATTTGGGAACTACCTAAGAGTGCTTCGTAAATGAAAGCCACTATTGTTATTGTTATTATCATTATCATTATCATTATTGGATAATTAAATGTCATACTTCCTCTTCCAGAATGGCAAATTTTTTTTTCCCTTTTCTTTAATGAAACAATAGGTCTTCAAAGAAGAAGAAGAAGCAATAAAGGTTGACCTTCATGAAGGTTGTGGTAGAACCAAATTGTTCTGGTTGATGGCACTGGCAGATTCTAAAACAATGAAGGCAATGGTGGAATTCCGAGAACATACAGGTAAAAGAGGATTAAAGATTAAGTCAAGCCTACTTACTGTTTTAAACTAGATGTTAATCCATTTAATGTGAATTACTTTGAGGGATATTCTTATGTCTAATTAGGACATTATTGATCACTGTCTGTATTATTATATTTACTAGAGACAGGCATTGTTGTAGAGAAGAAAGGGCATTAGACTAAAAGTCAGGAAATCTGCTTTGCCATTAATGAGCTGTGTGATCTTTGGCAATTCATTTAACCTCTCTGAGTGTCCTCATCTATACTGAGATGTCCAGATACATACCTCTCTGGTAACCTTCAGAAGTATTAGGTATTCCCATAAGTAAGCATTGCTCACTAAAGGGTACTCCAAGATAAGATACACTTCTGTTGATATTTCTTCCTAGTTGTTAGCTGTAGCCTCATAATAAGCATTGCTACCCTAGATGATCACTAAGATCTTTTCTTGCTATGAGGTTATATGATTTTATGATATTCTCAGAGGTTTTGGTAGACTAGTGCTTCTCAATATTTCCGATAGTTCTTTTCCCATTGGTAGTAATAAATAAAATAATTAACAAAGTTGAATAGACATTCCTTTAAACAAAAAATAATTCAGGAATATTTAATGTACTTCTATCTTCCAAACATACTACTTTTCAGTTTACTTTTTTCCAGAATGAGTGTGGTATATTCTTAGCTTAAAGTTACATTGTCTTCCAAATTCTAAATTTTCAACCCATCTGCAGTCTGCCTCTTGTCTGACTGCTACAAACTTCTGATGTTGGAGTTAGGTGCAAACCTGAATAAATTTAACTTAAATGTATAGTGAATTAGTTACATAGTTGATTGTTTTTCTCTTTTGATCTTTCAATGCAGTCTATTGTATTAATAAGTGTTCTAATGTTGAGCAGTCCTTGTGTTCATGATATAAACCGTCCTTTTTGAAAAACTTTCAATAATATTCTATAAATACTGCTGAACCCAATAAATTAATTTTTTATTTAAAATTTTTGAATCTGTTTTAAAACAAGTTGATTTGTAATTTTCAAATCTCCCTGTCCTTTTTCCTGTTGTTCTATTCTTGTTTTATGGAGTCTATTCATTCTTTCTCTAAATATTTCAAACATATTTAAATTCCTTTTCAAATTGCTTTATTTTTGTTTGATCCTTGGGTGGGAATTTTTCTGTTTTTCAAGTTTCTTAATCTCTTATGATAGGTTTTTCTCCCATGCCTTGTAATTTTGCTATTGTGTCAAGATACTTAAAGATTTCCCTTTCTTCTGTGTATTTTTATTTAATTTTTTATTGTTACATTTTATCTGCATTGTGCATTTGCAGTGGGGGGCTTGCCACAACTGCTCAGTCTGCCATCTTGAGTAGACGTCTAGTTTGTTTCTTTTTAATAAAAACTTACAAGTAAATCAGTCAATGAAGAATTTATTTGACTTGAGATAGATCTTCAGTTCCTTATCTCTCCATTTTGTGATTATTTACTTTGCAATTAGGGCAACTTCAGCTATAAAACTTTCCAGCTGATTTGCCAGTAATGACAACTGATACACACCTGGTTTGCTTGGTTATTTTTTAAATTATTTGTATTAAAATATTTAGAAAACATATCCTTAAAATGGATTTTTCTTTTGCTGCTTGAACCTAGGCAAACCAACCACAAGTAGCTCAGAAGCATGCCGGTTCTGTGGTTCCAGGAGTGGAACAGAGTTATCTGCTGTTGGCAGCGTTTGTTCTGATGCAGATTGCCAGGTAAGTATATGATTAGACCATCAGGCCATCCCAGTAAGGAATCACATACATTTCACCATGAGACTTTTACTTCATGTAAGTATTATAGGTGAACATTACTCCTGTTTTGTTTTGTTTTTCCCACATGGTTATTACATTAATTCAAGCCTGAGGAGATACTCTTGATAGTCTTCCTTCTCAAGTCCTGCTTTCCCCATTTCCTTCCCAGTCTCCTTGAAAACACTTCCTTGAAAATCACAAATGGACTAGTCCTCACTTAAATGTCTGCTACTGGTGGATCTACCTCACACACCTATATACATACTTCTTAACTCATAATTCATGCATTTATGTTTCATACATGTCCTCTTTTTGAAGATTCCTTGCCTTGGTTCAGAGCCTCATCTTTATTCATAGATAAGTTCAATAGCTTCTTCCTAACTCTTCTTTCTACTCCCAGTCTTTTGTCCAACCAATTAATTCTTCATAGGAGAGTTTCTACCAGACTTACATTTCTTAAAAAAAAAAAAAAAGGTGGGGGGAATATGAACTAGATCCCCATTTAAAAATAATATGTGGCTTCGATTTTTTTTTTCATATTTTGGCATTATATATTTTTATTTTTACAACCAAACTCTCCCTCACTCCCATACCCCCAGTAACCTCTAAGCTGCTTTCTCTTTTTTTTTTTTTTTTAAGATTTCTTTCTTTCTCTTCCCTTTCCCCCTTCCCCTTGTCTACTATCTGTGTCTATTCACTGTGTGTTCTTCTGTGTCCGCTTGCATTCTCGGCAGCACCAGGAATCTGTGTCTCTTTTTGTTGCTGCATCAGCTCTCCATGTATGTGGCGCCACTCGTGGGCAGGCTGTGCTTTTCTCATGCAGGGCAGCTCAATGCGGGGTGCACTCCTTGTGTGGGGGCTCCCCTATGCGGGGGACACCCCTGTGTGGCAGGACACTCCTTGTGCACAGCAGCGCTGTGCATTGGCCAGCTCACTGCGTGGGCCAGGAGGCCCCGGGTTCATCCTCTGGACCTCTCGTATGGTAGGCGGGCGGACACTCTTATCGGTTGAGCCACGTCCACTTCCCATAAGCTGCTTTCTCTGCACATTTACTTTTTCTGGTCATCTCTTTTAAGGAATATACAATATTTGTCCTTCTACCTTGCTTATTTCACTGAGCGGTGTTTTCAAGGTCTTTTCATGTTGCAGCTTGTCTCATAACTTCATTCTTTCTTATGGCCAAATAATATTCCAGTGTGAGTATGTACCACATTTTCTTGATCCATTCATTTATTGATGGGCATTTGGTTTGTTTCCACCTTTTGTGAATAATGCCACTATGAATATTCGTGTACAAGTATGTATTTGAGACCCTGTTTTCACTTTCTGGGAGTATATACCTAGAAGGGGAATTGTTGGGTCATATGGTAATTCTATATTTAACTTTTTGAGGAACCACCATATTATACCATTTTACATTCCCACCTACAATGCACTAATGTTCCAGTTTCTCCATATCCTCTCCAATTCTTATTTCTCCTGTTTGTTTTTTGTTGTTGTTGTTTTAATAATAGCCATCCTTGTGAACGTGAAGTGGTATCTCATTGTGGTTTTGATTTGCATTTCCCTAATGGCTGATGATGTTGAGCACCTTTTCATGTACTTATTGGCCATTTGTGTATGTTCTTTGTAGAAATGTCACCCCTGTTTCTAAAGTAGTATGTTTCCTACGTTAGAAACATTATCAAAGCTGGAAAATCAATCAAATAAGACTCTAAAGCCCAAATAAGGTTCTTTTTTATGTGTTTCTCAACTGCCACAGTCATATGTATTTAGTGCTGACTTATGTGTACTTTAAACAGTTAAAAACTTATGGACTGCATTTCCTTTATCTCTTAAATATTTTATTTACTTGTTTCCCTGCAGTAAGTTTCCAGTATCTGAGAGTTCTTTAGTCCTGAATATATATATGTGTGCTATCCAAATATTTTTGTTTTCCTCAATTTAGGTAACAAGAATTTGGATAGTGAGCTCAGATAGTGAACCATACCTGTATTTTTTTAACTTTAATTCCTAGGAGAGAGTTGGTTGGGATATTATATGTCAGGAATTTTTTGTTTTGTTTTGTTTTGTGGCTATGTATGATAACAAATAAATTGAAATTTTAATTCACTTATCAATATTTCCTTTATGTGGACTCAATTTTTTAAAATTACATTGATATAAAAATAGACCTTTATTAATAATCCTAAATTATAATCAAACAAAGGAAAAAATACCTTTACTTTGTTATTAGCTTTAATATTTATTTCTTGTAGTAAAATTTCTTGGCAAATTAATGTAATAGATAGAATAACCAGTTTGTTTTCCTTTTTTGATGATTGTATACTATTATAACTCATCTGTAATAGGAATATGCCAAGATAGCCTGTTGTAAAACACATCCTTGTGGCCATCCATGTGGAGGTGTTAAAAATGAAGAGCATTGCTTGCCCTGTCTACACGGCTGTGATAAAAATGCCACAACACTGAAACAAGATGCTGATGACATGTGCATGATATGTTTCACTGAAGCACTCTCAGCAGCACCAGCCATTCAGGTAAGTCTCGGTTTCTAAAGTTATATACTTTCAGTTCTTGTGATGCCAAGATATTGAATATTCTTAAAAAAAAAAAATCTTATTTAAATCAGTCGTTTCATCTTCTTTCCAGGATATGCAAAATTAAATAATTTTATATTTCTTCCTAACCCAGGTTGCTTTATATAGGTTGCATTACTGTATAAATGGTAAAAATTGGGAGACCATAGTTAATAATGATCCCATGATAATAGACAAGTGCTGAAGTTTCATTATACTAAATTTCTTGGTTTTTCTCTTACCTACTTTAGTGGCATCTTGCTCCATTATCTTCTGGTCACTCAAGTTTATCCTTACTACATTTGTTTAGATTGTTCCCTTTTTTTTTTTTTTATTTAAGCTGGACTGTAGCCATGTATTCCACCTACAGTGCTGTCGACGAGTTTTGGAAAATAGGTGGCTTGGTCCAAGGATAACATTTGGATTTATATCTTGTCCCATTTGCAAGGTATGGAAAGAATCAGAAATTATCTACTTTCTATTAATTTTCATCTTTTTCATTATAAATAAACTCATATTGGCATCTCTTGATATCCTACCCCATTTACTTTTTGCCACCAATTTCCAACAGTATTCTGCCCTGCCATCCAGTGTTGTCTAAGTATATTATAAGATCTTTTTAAATAGTATATTTGTATCTCAAAACAGTAATTGTCTATTAAATCTGATTAAATTGAATTAAACAAAAGGCAACAGAAAATTTGTTCAGACATCATCATACACTAAAGGACATGCATCACTACTTTCTGAGCCCCCGGAATTAGCCCATGATATGACAATGGTCACTACCAAAAAGAAGAATGATCCCATGGTGATGCAGATGAGACCTGCAATTTAAGAATGAAATCTGAACTGCCAGTGCCTTAGAACAGATTCTTTTATAGCTCAGTTAAAAAAAGGAGAAAAATCTTGGTATTTCGACACATCTCTGCAAAGATACTAGGCAAAGTAGTAAGTCGTTTTGGCAAGCTAATGATGATTATTACCTTTGTTTATGAATGTGATTGACTATGTTCTCTCTATTCTCCACTCCTTTTTGTTCTCATTCTCTCTATTTTCTTGCCTTCAGATTCACAGACAAATGTGTAGAGGGTATAATATGGAAAGACTTAGCACAATCGTTGCTTAGTTAGCCTGAGGAGTAATCAAATCAACCGCAGTATTTTGCTTTCCCTTCTTATATGTGCCACAAAGGAAGATCACATTTATGTATCTGGAAATAGATACCTGAAAATGGTATAGAAAACACTACCTGCTCATTTTTCTGACCTGACATTTTATCCTACCCCAAGAAACCAAAACACATAAGTGCGCACACACTTCGCACAACTTTGTGTGCCTATTTTTAAATGGCATTTTATTTAGAAAACTTTTGTGTCTGGTTATCTGCTAGTACAGTGTTTGACACTTAGATACACAATAAATGTTGAATTAATTCATAAATGATTCTGTTAAAGAATGTTTATTTTTTAATTTCAGAACAAAATAAATCATATAGTATTGAAAGACCTGCTTGATCCAATCAAAGAACTCTATGAGGACGTCAGAAGAAAGGCCTTAATGAGATTGGAATATGAAGGTCTGCATAAGAGTGAAGCTATCACAACTCCTGGTGTGAGGTTTTATAATGACCCAGCTGGTTATGCTATGAATAGATACGCATATTATGTCTGCTACAAATGCAGAAAGGTATGCTTTAAATTATACTGAGATTTATAAGAGATTACCGGTGTGATTAAGAAGTTACGTTGTGTAATGATATCTAACTATTCTTACATCTTGGAAGCTTGGTACAGTGTTTCAAGTTAATTTCTTAACTTGATTTCTTTTTGGTTTTTTTTTTTTAACCTAACTTTTTCCAAAGCATGTAATGTTTTTGTACTTATACAAGCTACTTTCTACCAGTAACAGCCCCCTGATTGTCATATCCCCCTGGTTCTTGAGTAAAGTTCTCTTACTTGACTCTGTTGACCATTCCCTCCTTAAAATTCTTGCTTCCTTGGCTTCCATGACAATACTTTCTGCTGTTATGCTCTTTTCTCTCTGCTCATTCCATCTACTCTCCTTCATTGGTTTCCTTTTTGTTCACCTACCCCTTATGTACTTATTTCCCCAGAACTCCATTCCTTCTAATAATACCTACTTACCTTCCTGTACATCCATGGCTCACCTACCATCTACTGTTAGGACCTTCTAAAATTGGTGAGATTTAAATACATACACCCAACTGATTATCAGACATTTAGATTTTGTATAGATACCTCAAAATCCATGTTTCCATTTTTACAGCCATCCATGTTGACTCTTCAGTCTCTAATATTGATTTTCAAAGGTCTTTCAATTTTGTCTCCAAATCTCTCTTGAGTCATTTTTTCTTTCCATTCCAGCTTCTGCAACCCTAATCATTTTCCGCTTTGGTGATGAAATTAGTACTCTAACTGAGATGCTGGTGGCAAATCCTTAACCTCTCCATTCCATCCCTTACACTTCCACTGCTACTAGTAAATTAATATTTCTAGATTTCAAATATAATTATGTCATTCTTCTGCTTATAACCCTTTAGCTCTACCTACCTCTCCAGTCTCATTTCCCAGTATGCTACCATTTGCACCTCATGCTACAAATACTAAATTACTTGCAGTTCCCCATGTTTGCTCACTCACTGACACCTCTAAGCCATTGCAAATGCTGTTCTCTACACAGAATCCTCTCCTTTACTTCCTACTATGTATTTGACTCACATTGTCACCCACCCATACACATGCTCAGCTTCTTAGCCCAATCTGTCCAGTCATGCTTTAGGATTCAACTCAGGTTTCACCTCTAATACACCCACCACCACCACCACACACACCCACCAGATAATTTTGTTCTCTTCCTTCATCATACTCATTATTCAGCATTATGATTGCTAGTTGCTTATCTCTCTGCCCTACTTGACAATAAATTCCATGAGAACAAAACTTTTTTTTCATTTCTCTATATCCAGTACTAAGTACTTATTTGATACTAAGTTAGTATTTATTGAACTAAAGAACAAATAAATAAGTGAAGTAATAGAATAAATGAAAAGTGCATAATTCGCCTAGTATAACAAAATAAAAATACACATGATGGCTGGAAGGCTAAAAAGACACAAATGATAGGCCAAAAGGCCAAGGGAAGACCAATAGTGAGCATTTGTTAAACTTGTATTACCACAAATAATAAAATATTATTTCTGTGTGTTTTATGTACTCAATATCACAAAAGAATATTATGCTACCACAGGAATCACACTCAAATGTGTAAAAAGCTAGGCAGGGAATATAAAAAAAAAAAATGAAATAGCTGAAATAAGCCATATGTACCAGGACTAATGAATTACTTCTGGGACCAGTTCAGCTGGTAGACTGCCATTTGTACTGTCTGTCAAAGAAGCCTATCTTTTGACCTGTTTTTCTGATTCAGATAAGAGGACTTGTCTTGCTTATTCCCCCTTATGACTATTCTTTATTTTAAGATGGCTGGCCACCAATTATTTATATAGATTTTTTTCTCTTTCCCCTTCCCCTCCCCGCCCATTTGTCTGCTCTCTGTGTCCATTCACTGTGTGTTCTTCTGTGACCACTTCTATCCTTAGCAGCAGCACTGGGTATCTGTGTTTCTTTTTGTTGTGTCATCTTGTTGTGTCAGCTCTCCGTGTGGGCGGCGCCATTCTTGGGTAGGCTGCACTTTCTTTCGCCCTGGGCAGCTCTCCTTCTGGGGTGCACTCCTTGCCCATGGGGCTCCCGTACGTGGGGGACACCCCTGCATGGCAGGGCACTCCTTGCACGCATCAGCACTGCGCATGGGCCAGCTCCACCTGGGTCAAGGAGGCCCAGTGTTTGAACCGCAGTCCTCCCATGTGGGAGACACCCTATCCATTGGACCAAGTCCACTTCCCTTTATAGATTTTTTTACTATTGCACATGATGTACATAAAAACTGTCCCAATTATGTTGGCCTCATTTATTTTGTTCTCAGCAAATACACGTACATTATCTATCATGATCATTTCATTATTCTAGTGTCTGTAAAGGATACTGTTCAGTTCCTGCATATAGTTTAACTTTATGAGCAGGATTCTGAATAGAATTACCAAATATGTCTTTCTTTTTTTGTTTTTTATGTGATCAATAGATGCTTAAAAGTGGCTTTTTAAAAATTCACCGTTAGCTTCTGGGTTACAGTTCTGTACTAATAATTTATTTTAGGCATGTTTTCTTTTACAATACTATAGTTTAGGAATTTCTAAGCATTTTTTAAGAGAAGTAGAAGGGAATTTGCTATTTAATATTTCATAGAAAAATTAGTCAAAAGTTTGTCCTTAAAAAGCATAGTTTCTCTTTACTATTTAATATTTGAAATATTATACATTCTTTTGTTATTTTGCTTTGAGTATATTTGGGCTTCCTACTATAGGCATGAATCTATTCCAGAATTTAAATAGTTTCATTTCTTACCCTAATCTGCTACAGACAGTGGCATGGACATGCACTTGGCATTGCAAGGAAGTGTCTAAAGGACAACAGTATTTTCTCTGACTTCTTGATCTTCCTTCCAAAAGACTCTAATATATCTCCCATGACAGAGTTTTCTTTATTTTTGCTGTAATCTAAATGTATTCTCTCCATAGGCATATTTTGGTGGTGAAGCTCGCTGTGATGCTGAAGCTGGACAAGGGGATGATTATGATCCCAGAGAGCTCATTTGTGGTGCCTGTTCAGATGTGTCCAGGGCTCAGGTGAGCAGAGCATTTTATTAGAAAGGACAATTTTAAGACATTAAACTTTTAAAATAGATTATAGCCAATACAGTGGGATGTTAAACTAGGTTTTTCCCCTATTGTTTTCTTATATTTGTGCAACAGTGTATAATTTTCCAAATTATTTCATATATATTGCTTCTTCCAGATGATATTTCCATGTTTGCCCATTTTATAATTGTGTCTTCCACAAAGCAAGCTGCCACATTCAATAAGTAATGAATTTATTTATTTCATTTTCTTAACCCTGCATTCACACATTCATGTTTTCCCCTCTTCAATGAAAGCTTCAAAATACACCTATGAGATTGGGAGATAAATGAAATAATATTTACATTTGACAGATCAGGAAACATTTACAAAGAAATTAAGTGGTATGCTTAAATCAAATAGGTTATGATGGAGCTGGGATTAGAATCTCAGGCTTTGTTCAGACCTTTTGGATAAAACTACATATTTATTCATTATTTTTTTAATGTATATATATCATCAATTTTGCCATCAGGTTTGGGAGCTAAGTAGTCTCTCAGAATATGAATTGTAAGCTGTGTAGATGAGTGTATTAGGTAAAATTGAAATAGAATCAGTCTAATCTTTTATCTATTTTGTTTTTTGTTTGTTTTTTTGCTACAGATGTGTCCTAAACACGGCACAGACTTTTTGGAATATAAATGTCGCTACTGCTGCTCAGTGGCTGTCTTTTTCTGTTTTGGAACAACACATTTTTGTAATGCTTGTCATGATGATTTTCAGAGAATGACTAGCATTCCTAAAGAAGAGCTACCACACTGTCCTGCAGGTATACTTTTACTGTTGCGATATATTTGGTAACTAGTATTTATTTATTATTGGAACTCTTTGTTTCAAGTGGCAGAAACCTAATTCAAACTAGTCTATAGAATTAAAGGGAATTAATTGATTCTTTTAAGCCTTTGGCTTTTCTGAGTGAAGTAGAAGGCTCTATCATTATCATGAGTGAAAGGTTAGGAGCTATAATGAGAAAGCAGTCAACTAACGATTAGTAAAAGGGCTGTGCTCAGCCCTAAAGGCCCATGTGAAGGTTGATAGCATATATTAATATCAGAATCATTTAGAAGGATTTTGTGACTTTTTTTAAGAAAAAAGTGGGAACCAGCACCATAAAATGGACAAGTGATTTGATCCAGAATGACTGGAAATTAGCAGGGTAGTGAGCATCAGAAAAGGAAGAGAATTAAAGATGCCACTGAGAATACAGGAGAAATGATTGTCCAGGAAGGTCAGTTGGAGAGAAAAAAGGAATATGAAGCCAAAAGGAGCAAAGGGACCTTGTACTCACAGTGACGTGAAATGCCAGGCTTAACAGAAGTGAAGGCAGTGGAAGGAGAGGAAACGTTACCACAGAGGAGAATTTTACGCATGAGGTATATCTGAAATTAACGAAAATACACACAAAATACATACAACACAACAGACAGTATTGTTAAGCTGTGAAGTAGACACGCTCAGGTGTTGCTTATGAAGAGTGCTGATGGTATAACCCTATGGAAAGCAATTTTGCTGTGCCTATCACAATTACAGACACCTCTACCCTTCAGCATTCCCCCCTATGGTACAGCCACACATGTGAGGAAAAGAAAAAGAACAGATACACAAAGTTACTCATTGTAGCGTTGCTTATAATAAAAGATTGCAAATACTGTGTCCATAAAGAGGTCGTTAAATACTGAGTAATGGAAAGCAGACTTGGCCCAGTGGTTAGGGCGTCCATCTACCACATGGGAGGTCTGCGGTTCAAACCCTGGGCCTCCTTGACCCGTGTGGAGCTGGCCATGCGCAGTGCTGATGTGCGCAAGGAGTGCTGTGCCACGCAGGGTGTCATTATGTAGGGGAGCCCCATGCGCAAGGAGTGCGCCCCGTAAGGAGAGCCACCCAGCACGAAAGTGCAGCCTGCCTAAGAATTGCACCGCCCACACGGAGAGCTGACACAAGATGATGCAACAAAAAGAAACACCGATTCCTATGCTGCTGACAACAACAGAAGCAAACAAAGAAGACGACGCACTAAATAGACACAGAGAACAGACAACTGGGATGGGGAGGAAGGAGAGAGAAATAAATGAAATAAATCTTAAAAAAAAAAAAAATACTGAGTAATATGCACTACTGGGAAAAAAATGGGAACCATGTACTAATCTTTACATCCCCGGCACCTAACATATCACTGTTCACACATTAGCACTCAGTAAATATTTGTTGAATAAAAAAGCCCCTCATTTTTTTCCTGGAAAAAAGCTAGGGATCATGTGCCTGCAGTTTGCATGACCTACCACTGATGGTGTGTACCTGTTCTGACATTGAGAGTCTCCTCTCCCTCACCTAATGGTGGGTTAGGTAGGAATATCAATGTGCAGTGTGATTTCGGGTGAGAGGTACTTATCTAATTTGCAATTTATAAAAAGAATAAGTAACTTTTTAACAAATCTCTGGTGCACTCCCATCTTGACCCATCTGGGTCATATGCCTATATTTGCTTGAGGCAGCACTAACTGTTCTTATATCTGTGAACCTAAACCAGCAGTCAACTTCTCTTTCTGAAATAACTTGTCTTCAGTTTGATATTTACCTGCATGTCTTGGTCTTACTCTTATATGGAACTTACTCTTTATGTCTCTAGATCAGGCTTCAGTTCATTGTTATTGTTCAGTAATAGTAATAGCAGCTAACATTTGTTGAGTATATTGTGCCTTTTTATCCCTCATGTTTTCCTTCTTCTCTGTCAGAAAAGTTTTTTTAAATATATAAGATGCAAATTAAATGAGCTCTCATTCCCCATTGATTTGGATAAGCCTGTTCTATCCAATCTCATGATAATTTTCTCTCAAACAATCAGAATTTACATTCATTATATTCAAAACTAGCTTTGGAAAACTGATACATAGTTGCAGTTCCTTCTTCTAGTGTTAAGTAGGAGTTCTGCATTCAAGAATAAGCCTATCCTGCATTCCCTGCACACTAAAGCTCCTTGTTTATAAAGGAGCTAGAAACATTTCTAAATGATATGAAGCATATGACATGAAGCACATAAGTATAACAACTTTCTTTTAAAAAATAAAAAGTACAATTTTTCTATGTCTTATAAGCCTTGTTTATTTGATAATTGCCTGCAAATTTTCATCTTGCATGTTTGAAATTATTTCTTCCAAATTACATTTTATTTACTGTTCATATTTTGAAGTTGATTAATTTTTCATGATTAGTTTTCCCATTAATCTCCCTTCAGATACTTTTTAAATTAATACTAATAATAATTCTCCCCATTTTACCAATGTGTGCTTTTACTTCAGATAAGATAGAAGAGTAGCAGGACTTATATACACTTAAATTTATTTTTACCTTAGAAAAGACATTTATAAAATTCTACATGTTTCTCATCCTTAATAATTTTTGGCTAAACTAACTTGACGGATTTTTTTGATCATTTTTATTCATTGCTCTTTGTTTTAAAATGACATGTCTAAAAAATTCATTCATGAATAGAAAATAAATTATATTGGCTATCTCTAGATATGATAATGAGGGTGAGGGGCCTTATCACTTTCTCTGTTATATATGTCTGTTGTGTTAAATTTTTTATGGTGGACATTTTTACTTTTGTAGCTAGAAGAAAAATAATTTTTAAAATTTTTATATTTAAATTTGTACCTAATTTTATATTTGCATAATTGTCATCATACTATTGCTTTGAATAACTTCTTGGTGATTTATATTTATATGAATTTCTATAGGTTTTTTTTGTTTTTAATCATATTCTTTGCCTCCTTCAAAACTTATACAGGTCCCAAAGGCAAACAGCTAGAAGGAACTGAATGTCCGCTCCATGTTGTTCATCCACCCACTGGGGAAGAGTTTGCTCTAGGTTGTGGAGTGTGCAGAAATGCTCACACTTTTTAGAACACTCAGATTCCATTGTCGACAGAGAAAAAAGTTGCCTTCATCCCCTAAGAGGATGTGGTGAAGTTTAAGCTCTGCTCAGGATAAGGACGGGACCATTTTTACATCCATGAAAATGAAACATTCACAGTGCAAGAAGGATGCCAAATACCATGTACATAATTCTTGCTGTGGAAAATTTTCCCATTATTTGGTTTATTTTCTTTTGAACCAAGACATCAAATCTGTGAGGTGTTTGCATGTAGCCATTACCGTCATTGGCTGTGAAGCATTGGACATTTATAGATAATTGATTTTAAAGAATCGCCATGCCCATGGACTAAGAATGATGCTGGCTTTCAAGCAAAAAATAATAATAATAATCATTGTTTATTGTATACTGCCTTTTTGTACAATTGCATCATGGGTGGGGATAAAAAGAGGAATATTCTGGTTTATTTCCTAGACTGTTATTTAAAAAAATTGTGTTAGGATGGCATATAAATGTTATAAGTATCACACTGTATATAAAGATATCAATGTTTGTCCTGTATAAGAATTACTAAATTACAAATGCAGTTTCATTTAAACTTCTAGGTTAAGTTTGAGCCTGAAATTTTAATGAAGTGCAATACTGAGTGTGCCTCATTATCTTGCAGCTGTAAACATATTGGAATGTACATGTCAATAAAACCACTGTACATTTTTATACAGTGATAAAGTCTACCAATTGTGTAAAGTGTTTCAGAAACAACATATAAACACGTTTAAGGTCTAAAAATATATCCAGTTTTCCTTAGAAATTTACTAAGTACAATCAATTTTTGTAACTGTTAGAAAAAAACAAAAGTAGTAATGAAGTACAATATTGGAATCTTAATTAAATGCTGTGTAGAAAATTATGAATTTACATATTCATAGATGTATGCCAAAAACAAAAATTTAGGGAATTGACCAAACTCCATCTTATTAACAAGAGCTTATGTTATCAATAAAATCACTAGTATTATCTACTCCAGCCTATAGTGTGTTTAGGTAGATTTTTTTTTCAATTAACTCAAAAAATTGCCAAACTGTCGATTTATGATTTATCATAAACCAGAGTACATTTGTTTCATGAGACTGACAAAAGTTTCTATCATTTTTATGCTAAATTCCCACTATTGGAAATATATAAATTTATCCATGTCCATTATTTTAATAACATTTGTTAAGTGCTTGTGAGAAATCTAAAACAGTTTTTGCCTTGAAAGAACTTGATATGTAAAGAAAAGATCAAATCTGAGCACAGATAACTATTTTACAGAATGTTATAATGTTTCCTAAAAATGTTCAAGTCAAATGCTTCAGGATTTAGAAACAGTCATTTTTATTTGTTTTTGTTCAGTTTCTTGTTTTTGGTGGGAAAAGGTAGTTAAGAGGCCATTTGAGCTAACTCTTAAATGTTTCCTAAAAATGTTCAAGTCAAATGCTTCAGGATTTAGAAACAGTCATTTTTATTGGTTTTTGTTCAGTTTTTTGTTTTTGGTGGGAAAAGGTAGTTAAGAGGCCATTTGAGCTAACTCTTAAAAAATAAGTAGCATTTTAAGGGGCAGAGATATGGAGAAAGGTGCATAAGAAAAAAGTAGGCAAGTAGAAAATTCTAAAATGTGATCAGAGAACAGTGAGTAGTCTAATTTTCCTGGTGTTTGGGACCTTGGTGCAAAAGAAATCTAAAGTCCACAAAACCCTGACCTCTGCGTGGTGGAAGCTGTGGGTCCGCAATCACAGGGGCCTACTGAACAAGGAAGGGCTTTGAATCAGTGCTTCACCTGAATCAGAAAAAGTAATGATAAAACTTTTTACAGTCTTTCTAGAGAAGGAGAGTATGCAAACAGCCTTTGTGTTGTATGACAGTGCCTCAGAATTGCAAGTGCTTTTAAATGCCCAGTATGTTCTGAAGCAAGAAGAGTAATTTGTTGTTACTGAAGTATCTTCTAGTGGACCCAAACCAAGCTGAAAGGGTTGCAGGTGGGACTAGTTCAATCTCAACCTCCAGAACACTTTGGATTAAGATTTCTTCAAGAAGTCGTGAAATCTTAAACAGAGAAGGGTCCTGAAGATGTCCATAATTTCACATCCCCTCACATTTTTCCTTCTGACAAAAGACCTGTTGGGCTATTCTAGCCTGTGTTCAGAAGAACTTCCAGACCCTTAGGATAGCACAGGCTTTTATCTCTAGATCATGTCATTTGGTCATGAGGACCTTGAGCTACAAGCTCAGGCTCGGATGACGCTGCTCCTCAAACACCTTCAGTCTCTCAGTAAGTGCTTAAGAAATGTATGCCCCTGCCCACCCCCCATTTTTCAGCTTTCACCTATCAATGATCTAGTTACACGGACAAGCCTGTGGGAGAAAGCTTGTGGGCCCTGGCTCAGAACTGGCTTAAAATGTTTCCCGAAAACACAAAGCTGTGCAGAGATAGAGGCTGTTTCCAGGTGTGCCCAGCAAAACTGGAGGGGAGAATGTGGCAAAGCCATTGTAAACATATTTGACTTAAAACTCGCAAGCCAGGAATGAAACTAACATTGAGAATGCCACACAGATAAGAGATTTTCTGGCACTCGAGAACTGTAAGAAACACCATCTTCAATCCATTAACTTTGCTGGCAAATGATCATCTCAGTTTGTAAAATGAAAGAAAAGAGCTTTCTGCAGCTGCGAGGTGGGTAGGTGCCTGCCATTTTGCAATTATCAGACATTGTCACCACTCATTCCTCAATCCCCTAGAAGTCCTCAGTAAAATAGCTTGGCCCTTAAAAAACTAAAAGTGATAGAAGATGAACTAGGAAACTATCAAGATGGCTTGGCAAGAATGAGCTCTCTTGGGTTCATCTAGTAATAAAAGATAAAAATTTTTAAAACCCTTTAATATATACTCTCAAAAGCATAACTTGTCTTAATTTATGAGAAAGCCATTTTTAACTATATAATCCATAGCATCTCAAAACCATGAAACTTAAAACATTTTATGAATAAATTATGACAGCACAGAAAAGGAATGGCTTTGGCACACATTTGGCTGAGGCATATTGGGCAAAGACCATTCCAACTATGTTGGAAATGAAAGAGAATCATAATAGCAGGTATTAGTGAATCTTCCTGGGTTACATTTTCAGGCCTAAGAGAAGCTATTTTTCTGAAAAGGTTTTCTGACTAGCTGGTTTAGGCCTAAAAATTTCTTATATTCTATCAGTATGGTTACTCAGTAAAACAGATGCAATATGCTTTATTCACTTTTTATTCACAACTGTTTACTAATTTGCTTTTTTCATGATTTTTCAGCCCACTTAGTCTCCTGTAGTCCACCTGCACACAGTCACGTGTGTTTCTGGTGGTGGCTGTATGATGGACCATTGTCTCTCACTTTCCCACAAGCCAGCGGTATTACATAACGAGGGTTGGGACTGAAGGCAGAAGACTGGAGGAGAAGTCCTGACTCTGCCTCTTTTTGGCTGTGTGATCTTGAATTAGCCATTATTCTTTCTTAGTCTCAATTTCTTGGAACTAATAATACCTAATCTCAGTAAACTGAGAAAGTATTTACAAAAGTGCTTTATTCCATAGTAAGGTACTATATAAAAGTGAAGAGTAAAGGAGAGAAGAACATTTAAGTTAAACAATTTGCTCTAGATTCCAGTTGTATTTGGCTAAAAAAAAAAAAACACCTGAGATGTGGATCCAGGTCTTTCTGTCTCCAAGGCCCAAGCTATTTGTACAACATCATGCTATTACCATTACACTACTAACTGGCTGTGTGAAAACAGTAATTTTTGAAATGGTAACTGGGTACCTATAATGTAAGCAAGGTTGCAAAAGTGAGCAAGACACTATTTGCCTAAAGGGGTGTTCAGTTAGGCGGAAGGTGTGGCAGGCAGCCCTGGAGGTGCACTACTGACATCTCCCTACAGGGGAGGCCCTACCCAAGACGTGCTCTTAGCTGACGGCCTCTAGTTGCAGCACCTGGGGATGTGCCACAGTATATGATGCGAAGCCAACTCCAGGCAGCCCTAGGCAATGATGGAGTAGAGCCATGAGTATGTGATGGGGTATCGGGGCCTGGCCATTTCGGCCCAAGGAAGGACACCTCTATGGCAATCTTTGCATCAGAAGTGTTGGGCTGCCTGAGACTGCATAGAGCTGCACCTCAGTCTGAGGCTTTTCCTACCCAGTCTTCCTTCCTTCTCCCTTTTCATAGATGTCAAACCTGCATCACAGCCTGAAGATTCTCCGTGCCTTCTCTAACTCCCTCAGCACTTAATCTTTTACAGGCATTGTCTCCAACAGACTTCTTGCACATCTAACTCCACTTTGGCATCCACTTCCTAAGCAGAAACTGACACAGGATAATACATTTTAAGTGATTTATTTATGGTCACTTCATTTCATAAATGACATTAAAAAATATCAATGTCCAATAAGGGAGCAAACAGTCTTATATAGCTTGTTAAAGCTTGGCCACCAACTCAGCGCTAAGCTACCTTGTTAGCTATGTGACTTTGTAGCTAAGGTGAGAAATATGTTCTGTTTCAGTTTGGCAGGGGTGGGTCATGGACACACCTAGCACATCTCCCAACCCTCACCACCACCACCCCTTTTTCTATTGTGCTCGGATGCTTCAATATGTTTCCATTGGTAGCCTTTCGGCAGTCCCAGGGAGATGTTAGGTCTAATTGAGTGGCCTGACTGTACCTTACACCCAGCCTGACCTGACCTTACACCTAGAAATCAGGGACAAACAGCCCCACCTGCTTCTCAGGGCAGGCACTCTCAGTGCAGGGCCCCCTCCCCCTGGATTGTATAAATCCCCACTCTGGCAGCACAGATTTGTTCCCACATGAAGTGGGGGGTGCAGAACTGCCATCCACCCACCCTGACCCAGGTAGTTGGCCTCTCCAGGAGACCGATCACTGTGGGATTATCTAAGACAGGGAGGTCTTCCCCTGCTCTTTTGGAGCCTTTGTGCTTTGTCAGTAATAAAGCAGTCATCTGCTGAAAGTTCCTTTTGTGCCCAAGCCTGTATTCTCATGACGCACTGTATAGCAACTCACTCCACAAACTTACAATATCCAGTTCCTCACAAAAAGCAAATACAGGTGTTTCAGCCTATTCTGAAAAATGGATATGTTTTGACAAGTGAAAATAGGAAGAGCATTCCAGGCAGAAAGTACAGTGAGAAGTAAAACACTGATGTGTTCCTCAGAAATGTAAATAAACTGTTTTGTTTCATTAATTCATTTAATAAATATTTGAGCACCTGTTCTATCTCTTTTCCTGGCAGTCCACTTTCATGAGGGTGGGTACTGGATTCCCACTTTCTTAGTAACCAGGAATTACACCTAGAAGGTGCTTGATGAATACACTATGAGTTAGTGAGAAAAATGTGCAGTGCCCTGTGCTAGGTGCTAGGGACAAGGCATTCACAGAACACAATACAGAAACATGTAATAAGGACCTAATGTGATTAAGAGCTATAATGAAGATTTTATAATAAGAGATAATATTTATTAAGGGCTTATGGTGGGTAAGCACCATGTTCGTGCATGGCCATGGTAGACAGGACAATGGCCCCAAAATATGCCCGTGTCCTAATTTTCAAGACATGTGACTTTATGACATGGCAAAAGGGATTTTTGGAGATGGAGAGAGGATCCTAGATCAACCAGGTAGGCCCAATGTAATCACAAAAGCCTTCGTAAGGAAGAGGGAAGCAGGAGGATCAGAATCAGAGAAGGAGACGTGACAACAGCAGCACTCAGAGATAGAGATCTGAAAGGGCTACCCTGCTGGCTTTGAAGAGGGAGGAAGGCACCAAGGAAAGCAGACAGCTTCCAGAAGCTGGAAAAGACAAGAAGCAGATTCTCCCCCAGAGCCTCCAAAGAATGCAACTCTGCCAACACCTTGGTGTTAGCCCATTTTGAACTCCTGACCAGCATAACTCTACAACAATAAATTTGTGTTCCTTTAGAGGGCCACTAATTTGTGGTAGTTTTGTACAGCTGTGTGGTAGATTCAATTATGTACCCAGAACAAAACACTTTGTTCTTAATCTTAAAATGTCCCCATGGGTGTGAACCTGTTTGTAAATAGGAACTTTTGAAGATGTCATTTTTAGTTAAGGTGTGGCCCAACTGAATTAGGGTGGGTCTTAATCCATACTACCAGAGGCCTTATTTTAAAAATGCCAGAAGATATAGAAGACTACATAGGAACAAAGAGCCAGAAGTCAGTGGAAATCTGGAAGAACAAATGAAAGGAGAAGACTTTGCCATGTGGCAGGAAGCAGGGATATATCAAAGCCAAGGAACCCCAAGGATTGCCTGCAGCCAGCACCAAAATGCACAGATTCCTGATATCTTGATTTGGGACTTATAACCTCAAAACCATGAGCCAATAAATTTCCAATGTTTAAGCCAACCCATTGCATGATATTTGTCACAAAAGCAGTAAGAGTAAATTAATACACTGGGCTTCATATGCATTATATTCAGCTTCTACTAATCTATGAAGTATTATTTGCCTTTTACAGATGAGACAACTGAATCTCACAGAGGCTGAATAACTTGCCCAAAGTTTTGCAAAGACAGTACCAAAAAAAGGATATGAAATACCTCATTAATAATTATATTGACTAGGTATTGAAATGATATTATTTTGGAAATACTGGGTTAAATAAAATACATTATAAAAATTAATTTCACCTGTTTACTTTTTTTCACATGGCTTAAACAGAGTTTTAATTTATGTATGTGGCTTGCACATATTTCTAATGAACAGTGCTGGCCTAGAATCTCATTCTTAGCAGTCTGGATTTTATCATCCATCATTGGATTTTTTTAAGCAAAGGACATGCCCAGATATGTATATTAGGAAGATAATGCATGAGACAGGTCAGAAGGTGACTTAAATGGGAGAGACACCATCTTTCTAGAACACCTGTTGGGAAGTTCTGATGGTGGTTTAGGGAAGAGTTGATAGGGTTCATTTTCAGAATTGGAAAACACAGGTCTTGCCTTTAATGAGTTTCAAATCTAATCACAGATAGGATTAACATACAAAGAGATACCTTACAATTAAAATGGTTTGGTTAGGGAGTGTACCCGTGGTTCAGCAGTTGAGCACCTGTTTCCCATGTATGAGGACCTGGGTTCAATCCCTGGTATCTCCTTAAAATTTTTAAAATAAATAAAATATTAAAAATAAAATGGTTTAGTTAGACTAATTTGCCACATTGGGAAATGCAGCTGAAGTACCTCAAAGGACAGAGGCAGGGTTGCTCTCACAATACACTGTGGAGGAGACCTGACTCAAATCTACACAGAAGGGAGATATGTGCCAAGGAACATTTCTGTACGAATTCATTAAACTTTGTACTTCTTCCCACATTAGTTATTTTTATCGCCTCTTTCAAGGTAGTATTTAGCAAGAAAACTCTTAAAATGAAGAAAGATATGGTCCTAGACACTTGACTATGCCTGAGAGGGAAAGGAGAAATAGCAGCAGACAGAGACAAATTTTTTGAGGAATAGGATAAAGAATAGATTACTCTCAGCAGACATTTATGTCAAGAAGCAGTTGAAATGGATCAACCTCATGATAAAATTGTGAGCAAAAGGAAAAAGTCAGACACAAAAGGATGCATACTATATGGATCCATTTATATAAAGTTACAAAAATAAGCACAAACTCATCTATGGTGATAGAATTCAGAATAGTGGTTACCTTTGAGGGGAAAGTTGACTGGGAAGATTCATGAGGGAGCAGTTTGTGGTGCTGAAGCTGGAGATCGCCTTGCCTTTTACTAAGAAGACATGTGCACATGGGCATCCAAAGACTCAAAATAACTTGGAGCCTAATCACAGTAACCATGTTTTACTTTCCTAGATGGAGAAAGCAAATACCATGAAATGGTTTGTCTTGAACAATGGAACTTATGAACCTACAGTTTTGAGGTCAAGAAAATGTCCAAATATCTAGCTTTGGCAATGCTTTCTTCCTGAAGACCAGCTGCTGATGATTCTTGGCTCCACTGCCACATGGCAAGTCACATGGCCACATCTACTGGTCTCTCCCTTCCCTTCCTGTTTTCACTGATTTCAGCTTCTTGCTCCATGGCTTTTGCTCTCCATGTATTGATTTAGCTTATAAAGGACCTCAGCAATGGATTAAGTCCCATTCTGAATGAGGTGGGTCACACTTTAACTGAAGTAGCCTCATCAAAAGACCACTTACAATGGGTTTACAGCCACAGGAATGGATTAGATTTAAGAACATGTTTTTCTGGGGAACATACAGCTTCAAACCACCACATCATTCATCTGACATTGTGGAATGATATGAGATACATTTAAAAAACAAACAAATAACCAGGGTTTTGCTCTTCTCTACTCAATTCTAACCAACATGGATGGAGTTGATTGGCAAAGTAGACATGACAAGAGCTTAATTCCCTTAAACTTGCAAATTATACAGGAAAAAATGCAATGTATTTAGAAAGGTGAACAGCCTAATATCATTTGTTCTAAAAGGCAAAGTTAAGGTCATGGGTGAAAATAACAAAGAAATACATATTAGATACACATTCAAATGAATATTCTAATAAACCCCTCTGTTTTACAGCGAAACAAATACCTTTGGAAGGTAGTTAGCCCATCACTGGACTATTCAAATAGAGGCTGGGCAGGTGGACATCTCTCAGGGATAATGGCTTACAGTGATGGAATGAATGAGAAAACATTCTCTCCTGGTGGTAAAGGAATAGCGAGGGTAATTTGGAATCTAACAGAAAATTTTCTATATGCAAGCCTAAAAGAGCATTACTGAGCTAAGTTTATGTCTGTTAAAATACATAACATGCTCAGAAAAAAAAATCTATAGTGTCTTAGTACTTGACAAGGTTACTGCTTTTCAAGGGACAAAGCCCAAGTCCTGGTAAGAAGATTTTGTGCATATGTTAGTACTCTCCTTGGTGAGTTTTCTCACTGCTGAGGTCAACAAGGGAGGAAAATCACAGCTTTTGCTGCTGAGAAGGCCTGGAATTGAAGCAGCCACCTCTGTAGTCACTCATAGAGTTAGAGCCAATGGTAATAACCGCAATGATGGTAGCTAATTTTTACTTGGCATTTACTTGTAAGTACCTAGGTCTGACCTCTGTGCTTTACATATATTAACTGATTCTCCAGATAACTCTCAATTATCATGGTAATCCTATAGATAAGTATTATTATTACTGTTCCCATTTTACAGACCAGGAAACTGAAGCACAACAAAATTAAGCAATTTGTTAAAGTTTCATGTCCAGGACACATTATTCATATCTGGAATTATTTCATATCCAGAACAATTATTGAATCTAAGTCATCAATCACATGTGAAGAAGACCCTCATCTTCCTCACAATCTGGAGAAATTTTGACTGAGCAGTGGAGCCTTGAGGCTCTTAAGCTGGTGTGAGCAGAGAAGAAGATGAGGAGAAGGGACTTCCTCCCACTGTGGGAAAGATATGCTAGGCTAGAGGACTTGAAAGAAGAGAGCTTCAAAGAAAGGAGAGGAATGACTAAAGGAAAAAAAGAGGTAAGAGACCGGGAACATTCCATGTGGGGCAACTTCCTCTTAAAACCCTAAGTCTATAAAGTCCGTTCATGAATGAGTCAAAGGAATGACTAAGATGGAGTTAAAGCCTCTGTTCCTCCCTAACCTAACTGCT
This sequence comes from Dasypus novemcinctus, assembly GCF_030445035.2. NCBI lineage: Eukaryota > Metazoa > Chordata > Mammalia > Cingulata > Dasypodidae > Dasypus > Dasypus novemcinctus. The sequence goes on from NC_080687.1 coordinate 60,650,801, forward strand.
CTTTAGAGCTTTACCTGCCCCTCAGGAAAAAAATTTTATCTCTTTATCATAGTAAGGCCTGTGATTGACCTGTCAATTTTAGAAGGCAGGGAATCCTTCAAAAAGGGGAGTGATCACATCCAGTCATCTTCCTGGGGCTTCATCCAAGATGGGCCTATCCCTTGCCCCCTACATTACTAGGCAGAATCACCCCTGATTAATGACAGCCATACATCACCACGCCACACCCCACCCCCAAGCCCAGACACAAGACACACAGTAAAACCAAATTCTCTGATTGTCTTTCAATTGAAAAGGAACACCATTTTTTGGCCAAACAATGAGCCTTTCCAGATCCAGGTTATACTGGTTAGGAGTTTTGGTTGCAAGCAAAACTTTCCTGCGCCTTCTGAATTTCCTCTAAATTTTGTTAAAAATCTGTAACAGTTTCTTCTTTAATTACTCTCCATCTGACTTTTTTCATATGCAATTAAAATAAACCAGTGGGTGCTTTCAGCCTTCTGCTTGGAAATTTCCTTAGCCAGATACAGAAATTCATTAAACTCATTTTTCTATTTTCCATGTTACCATAGGCAACAGTTTCACTAAACTTAACCATCAGTATAGAAAAGATATAGTTTTTTATTCAAGTTAAATACTTGGCTTTTGTTATTATTTTACTTGCTCTGAATAACTATATTTAAGACTGCATTGCATTCTAAGTGTTGATATGTTTTTCACAGATTCTGAAATAATAGCATTTTCTTTATCATACAAGAAGAATTTTTCTTAGTTTCTGTTATGATTTTCTTTTAAACCCATGTATTATTTTAATGTCATTTAGTTTCCAAACAAAAGGCATTTTTATTTCTCTTGTTGTTATTCATTTTTAACTTTTCTGCGTCTTGCTTCCCAAACATATTCTGTATGATGCCGAATCTTTGGAATTTTTTTAGGTTTCCTTTGTGGCCTACTATATGGTCTATTTTCTAAAGCGTTTCGTTTCTCTATAATGACTGTTCTTGCAGTATAAATTTCTATTTATTAAAGAGCTTATAATTATTAATTGTATTGTTCAGATCTACTGTGACTCTGCTTGTATTTTGCTGCTTATCCATCAGTTTCTGAAGGGGGCATGAGTTAAAATCTTCAATTACAACATTGATTTTTCTCTTCCTAAAGTTCTGTCATGTGTTGCTTTGTGTGGTTTGTGCATTGTGAAGTATATATATGTTCATGTTGATGCCATCTTCTTGCTTTGTTCCTTTTATTAGTACTTTTATTAATGTATCTTTTCTTTTATGAAATTATTTGGATTGAATTCCATTTCTTTAGATATTAAAATTGTTAGCTGCAGCTTTCTATTGCTTCATTCATGTACAATAATATATATATGTATCACATAATTATATATAGTTTTCAATCATATGCACATATATAGAGCTATATGGATGTGGATATTTTATAAAATATTCAAATTGAAGGTTTCTGTTTTAATTGGTGAATTCAGTGCATATAAATTAATTTTAATTACTGTTTATCAGAATTTATTTCTGCCATCTTATTACATATTTTTCACTTATACTTTTTGTGTGTGTATATGTGTTTTTATTTTCATCTAAGATTTACATAGGTCCAGTTTCCTCTGCTAATTTAAAAGTTATTCATTCTGCTTCTGGAAAAGCTGTATGAGGATCTTGGTAAATCCTCTCACCAGAGAAACAACTAAGCACAACACATGTTTAATGGGAGTTCCAGAAGGAGTTGCAAGGGAGAAAGAGATAGAAATAATATTCAAAGTAATAATGTCTGAAAATTTCCCCCATAAAGCTGAAAAACATTAATCTAAATTTTTTTAAAGTTTAAGAAATTCAAGGATGGATGATAACACAAAGAGATCCACACCCAGACACGTTTTAATCAAAATATCAAAAACCAAAGATAAAATCTTGATAGCTAAGAGAAAAGCAACTTATTACATTCACAGGGAAGCCACGATAAGTGTAACAACTGTGGGTTCCTCCATACTCTGTTCCAAATGAAGTCAACCTGTTCAGGCAGGGTGTAGGAGCTGCCAGTCCTCTTGGCTTTATACCCTTCTTGGGCAGAATGCTACACTATGGAGTAGTAACTGGGAAGGGACAGAGACTTTTAACCTTTTACCAGCTGCTCCAACCAGAACCTCCCTAGAGGAGACTGAGGAAAGGGAATTGGGAATGGATATTGCTGCCTTCACTGCCATCCATGACCACTCTGAATAGAACTTCTGCAACAGGTAACTGGGTGGATTGGAAGCTGATGATCTTCGCCAGCTGCCAAGCCTGTCTGGAAATAGTTTTTCCAAAACATGAAGCTGGAGGGAGTGGAAGTGCAGTCTCCTGATATTCAGCAGAATTTGTTGAATAGATGGTTCTCCATTTGTTGTGCTGGAGTGTGTTGACATCTCTTTAGATGTTTCTCCTACTGACCAACACTATATATGTCACAATTATAGCACAAATGAGTATGAGGGGATGAAGCTGTATTGGAGTAAGGAAATGACACCAGATGGTAAGTCAATTCCACAGGAAGAAATAAAGGAAACCAGAAATGATAAATAAGGTTAATATAAAAACTTTATAAATATATATTTCTCATCTCTTCTCCTAGCTTCTTTAAAATACATAAGATTATATAGAGCAACATTTAGAACACTGTCTTATAGGATATATGAGATATATAGATGCAATATATATGGTAACAATAGCAAAGGAAGTAGCAGGAGGGAATAGAACTATATTGAAGCAAAGTTTCCATATCCTACTGGAATTAATTGGTGGAATCTGACCATTTAAGATGTATATTGTAATCTCTAGAGCAACCATGAACAAAACAACTACAAAAAGTATATTTAAAAAAATAAGGAAATTAAACGGACATTAGAAAATACCCACTTAACATAAAAGAAGATAGTAAAGGAACAAAGGAGCAAAATTACATAAGAGCTATAGAAAAAATAGCAAAATGGTAGATGTAAACCCAACCATATCAATAATAACATTAAGTATAATGAATAAATAATGCAACCAAAAGGCAGAAATTGTCATGTCAGACTGGATTTTAAAAGCAAGATCCAAAAAGAAAAAAAGGGAAAAGAAAAAAAAAGAAAGAAAAAAATAGTAAGATCCAACTATATATTGTCTATAAGAGACACACTTAAGATTCCAAGATACAAATAGGTAGAAAGGAAAAGAATGGATAATTATATACCATGTGCATGCAGCAACATTAAGAGACTAGAGTTGCTGTACTAATAAAAGACAAAATAGACTTTAAGACAAATAGATACTCGAGACAAAAAGGGACGTTTTCAACAATAAAAGGGTGAATCCATCAGGAAGATATAACAATTACAAACCTATATGATTCTAACAACAAAGCCCAAAAATGCATGAAACAAAAACAGAATTGATAGGAAAAATAAACAATTCAACAATAATGGCTGGAGACTTCAATATCCCATTCTCAATAAAGGATAGAAAAGTGACAAAAAATCGACAAGGATACAGAAGACTTGAAAAATATTATCAACTAACTACACCTCACAGATATCTATAAAAAACTCCACTCAATGACCACAGAATAATACACAGAATATGATCTTCAGGATAGATCATATGCTAGGTCATAAAATTAGTCTCAATAAATTTCAGAGCATTGAGATCATACAAAGAATGTTTTCTGACCAAAATGTATTTAAATTAAAAATCAACAACAGAAGGAAATCTAGGAAATTCATAAATATGTGGAAATTAGACAACAACCAATGGGTGAAAGATGAAATTGCAAAGTAAATTAGAAAACACTTTGAGAAGAACTGAAACAAAAACACAACATTCCAAAACTTTTGCAATGCAAATAAAATAAAAAAGTTCTTAGAGGGAAATTGATAGTTATAAATGCCTATATTAAAAAGAAGATGTCAAATCAATAACATAGCCTTCCATATTAAGAAATTAGAAAAGTAAGGCAAACTGTACCAAAACAAGCAGAAAAAGAAAAGAAAAAAATTACAAGACCAGTATTACCCTGATACCAAACCAGAAAAAGATATCATAAAGAAGGGGAAAAAAACCACACCCACAAATGAGTTTCCATTATGAATGAATACAGGTGCAAACATCCTCAATAAAATACTATCAAACTAAGCAACATATCAAAAGATTATACATTATGATCAAATGGAATATATCCCAAGAATGCATAGTTTAACGTCCAAAAATCAATTAATGTCATAAGCATGTTAATAGAATAAAAGACAAAATCATATGATCATCTCGACAGACAGAAAATTCATTTGAAAAAATCCAACAGCCATTCTTAATAAAATAGGAATAGGAGAGAACTTCCTCAACTTGATAAAAGGCTTCTATGGAAAACCTAATATAAATCATCCTTAATGGTGAAAGACTGAACGCTTTACCTATAAGATCAGAACAAGAAAAGGATATTCTCTTCCACATTTCTAGTCAACATTTTACATTGTGTGCTAAGGTAATGCGCAAGAAAAATAAATGGCATCCAGATTAGAAAAGAAGAAGTAAAAATATTTTGATCCACAAATGACATAAACATTTATAGAGAAAATCCTAAGAAATCTACTAAAAACTAATAAACAAGTTCAGCAAGTTTGCAGAATATAAGATCAATATATAAAAATCAATTGTAGAATAAAAAGACACAAAAATAAAAACAAAACAATACAAAAATCAACTGTAGAGTCGTGAGCGAGCAGAAGGCAGTTCAGCTGTAGGAGCGGAGCAATACCTAAATCAAAGGAACTTTTTTCTTTAAGCTCTTCTGTCAGTGATTCTGGTAGTGAAGTTGATATGGGGGACAGAATAGACAGGGCACTTGGTAAAAAAGTAAATGTTGGAAGTCCAGCAGAAAGAAGAGTTAAATAGAAACAATGTCAAATTTCAAGCCTATAAAAACTGGCAATGACATTAACACACTACAGCTGCTGCCCATCGGGATGGTGTTGGAAATTTATGCTTTGGGAATCTCACGATTATTGTTTAAACACATAGCAATAAGTTGCTAGAAACTTTTAATAAAAAAATAGAAATTCAGAACACACAGCCATGCACATTAACAGGTGAATATTTTGGTATACACGAAAGTCGCAGCCATGCAAAGCCTTTGAAATACGTGTGCTACGCATCAGGTATGGAAGCTGGTCCAGCCATGGGGATAACCGGGAATAAGGTACCTCTGTGAGGTAGGAGGCCAGAGCCTGCCTCACTGCCTAAAACCAGAAGTTTGCTCTGGATCTCTTACTGAGGAGATGGTTTTAAAAACTGATGCCTGGAGTTCTGGCTCATATGAGGTGTACTCATGGGAGGCAAAAGAATACAAACACAGCCTCCCAGACAGAATTGGACAGAACCAGAGCCAAGCTTCTTCCTACCTCAGTTGCTGTACCTGCAAGATGCCTGAACAGACACCCAGCGATGCCAATGTAAGATCTGGCTCTAGGTTGAGGGTCTGAGAGGCCAGGTAGAGGCATCTGTATATAAGTGCAGAGAGAAAGAGAGTGGGGAGGGGAGAAAGAAAGAGAAAGAAAACCTTTCCTGTGAAGACAAAACTGTAGATAAAAATTTCAAAATATTTGGGAAAAAGACAGCCAATAAAATTAACAATTAGGAGATAAATTCATTCCAAATAAATTGAAATTTAGAGTAAAAATATAAATGACCTCAAAATTAAAATATTTGAAATTCTCAAACAGATAAAGAAGGCATAAAATTCATTAAAAATACATGATTATTAAAAAACTGGATGGATATGAGACAAAACAGCAGTCATGTGCATAATATAGGGGACTCCCGTATATTCAACATCCTCCCCCTTTTCCTTCTTCCCCTAGTAATAACATTTTATATGTGGATGGTACATTTTTTACAACTGATATACAAATATTGAAACATATCTACCAACCATGGTCAATGAGTTACATTATGGTTTATATTTTGGACCATACACTTTTATAAATTTTGATGAAACTTAACATGGCCTGTATCCATCATTGCAAGATCATGTAGAATATTTCCATCACCCTCAAAATGCCACCTGTTCCATTGCCCCCCACCCCGGGACCCATGGCAATCACCAGGTTTTACTCTTTGCAGTTACTTGCAACAATACTGAGGGCTTGACACATTGGTCTGTCCTCACCTATTAGGCACCACTCATGCTCTCAAGAGACTCCTGCCCCTCTATTTGAGAACATAGTGAGCCTCTCCAACACCTTCAAGCTCATTATGTGGGTCTCCACCCACTGATATAACATACTATGTCAAGATGACTCACACACTCCCTAGAAGCCTGCCCCAGGTGAGCTCTGTCCTGAATGCCCCTATATCCAACACCCTAAATCAGTAATCCTACCTTGCCCTATTACCAAAAGAGCATTCCCAACATTGTCATTTCAACCATGTACCCACCAATCCAGTGTTCACCTGCTCCCCCCCCAATTCTCCCCCCAGTTCCATGAATAGTTCAAACCCCCCCACACCCTACCCCCCTGACATTCTTGCACTGAGTAATCCAATAGTGTCACTGCACCACTGTCATGTTCTCCATTGCATAACTATACACTTCCACCTTATGACAGATTTTGCCCATATAGGCATTGACTCACAGCCTTCTTCTCGATTTCTATTTCCTGTAAACATATCTTCTAGACTCTAGCTCTGTGACTCTGCTCGGTTTGCTTAATCCATATCAGGGAGGTCATGTAATATTTGTCCTTCAGTGCCTGGCTTGCTTCACTCAACATAAAGTCTTCAAGATTCATCCATGTTATCCCATGTGTTAATACTGTATTCCTTCTTACAGCTGAGTAATATTCCATTGTATGTATATACCACAATTTCTTTATCCATTCATTTGTTGAAGAGCATTTGGTTTGATTCCAACTTTTGGCAATAGTGAATAATGCCGCCATGAACTTTGATGTGCATATATATGTTTGTGTCCTTGCTTTCAATTTTTCTGGGTGTATACCCAGCAATGGAATTGCTGAATCATATGGCATTTCTATAGTTAGTTTTCTGAGGAACACATAAGGGTCACAACTGTGGCAGGGGAGGACCATTTGCATGCGGTGTCCATGATGGAGGATATATGAGAGGAGGTTCACCTTGGCATACATATAAGGCATATAAATGTGTTCAAATGTTCATGGGGCATTGTCATGGTGGGTGGAGATTCACACAATAACTGAAAGAATATTGAATTCCCATTCTGGGGAGCTCTGCTACATTCTCTGATGGAATAGCAAGAACCCCCAAGTACAGAGGCAATGGCCAGTGAAAGAGGATGGTCCATTAACAGGCCCTTGATATTGATGACTGCTTATGAACCTTTACTCTTGAAATTGAAACTTAGCATAGTATTACAGGGTGCCTAAGTTTTACCTCCTGAGAGCCTCCTTGTTGCTCAAATGTGGCCTCTCTCTTAGTTGAATACAGCATATAAATGCAATAACTTTCCCCCAGTGTGGGACATGACTCCCAGGGATGAGCCTCTCTGGCACTGAAGGATTAATACCAAGCACCAACTGGCAATGCAACTGGAAAAAAGACCTTGACCAAAGGGAGGAAAGGTAAAGACAAATGAGTTTATATGGCTAAGAGACTTCAAAGTGAGTTGGGAGGTCATTTCAGAGGTTACGCTTATGCATGTCTCAGCAGGATTTCATTGACTGCCCAATTAGACAATACCCCAAATAGTGGCACTCTCCTGAGGGTCCTGGAGACACCTAGGTACTGTGGTCAGGACAGATAGTTCATGAGTTTGGTGCCTTGCCAGTGGGCCCTACTTTGGGGTATTTGTGTTCCCCAGTGTGACAGAATTGAACTCAGTTGTGGTTTCCCCAAATATGGCTCTTTGGTTCCTTCTATTTGGTGCTGGAGTTGGAAGGTGTACGTCCAAGAGACTTGAACCTTTGGGTTGTCCATGTGCCAGCTAGGCCCTGAGCCTCAATAGAGTTGCAACATCTGCTCTCCAGTTCATTGAACTTGCCCAGGACAACTAACAAGGAGGTGATGATGGACAGCCATCATACCAAGGAACTAAGAGAGTCTATAACTGCAAGCAAGAGAGTTCCATCCATTGGCCATATGGGACTGAAGCCCCCTCTCAATTAGAGGTGGGGTGGGCATCACCATCCCAGAATCCTCAGAATTGGGGAATGAACTATGGACTAGAATGGACTAAATGGTATTCTACTGTAGACTTATTGTGATTCTAGCAATGGAAGAACTTACATTATTGATGTGGAGACAGTGGGCACTGGAGGTTCTGAGGTCAGGGAGAGGGAAAACAGGTGTAATACAGGGCATTTTCAGGACTTGGGAATTGTCCTGAATGACATTTCAATGACAGATACAGGCCATTATATATCTTGCCATTACAAACAGGATCGTGTGGGAGAGAGTGTAAACTACAATGTAAACTATAATCCATGCTTAGCAACAATGCTCCAAAATGTGTTCATCAGTCGCAACGAATGTACCACCCTAATGAAGGATGTTGTTAATGTGGGTAAATGTAGGTGGGGTGGGGAGCAGGGCATATGGGAATTCCCGATATTTTTATGTAACATTTATGTTGTCTAAATATCTTTTCAAAAATTATAAAAAAAGAATAAAAAGAATTAAAAACATGAGAAAAGGACATCAAGACAGATTAGGCAAATGTGATAAAGAAATCAAACTTTTAGGAAAAAAAATACAGGTAATGATCGGATTATGCAGATACTGAACAGAGCTGAAGAGAGAATTAGTGAACTGTAAAACAGGTCTGAGAAAATTACAAAGAATTAATTATACAAAAATAAAGAGATAAAAATGTGAAATTAAAAGAGACGGAGGCATGCAGAAAAGCCCCACTCCCCCATGGACATGCTTAAGGAGTGTCACACCCCATGCCATCAGTGTGAACTAGATATAGTGACTTCCTTACAAAGAATACAGTATGGATAGGGAAGAAAATAGTAACTGTATGTCCGATCCAGCGGGGGCTGAGTCGAGGGGCCTGTGGGAAAGAAGTGGGGGCAGGGGACGAGAAGAATGGAGGCAAGACAGGATTCTGATCAAGCCTCGTTTATTGGGGGTAGAGCATCAGAATTTATACTGAGGGAAGGGAGCGTGTCCATAGGTGATAGGCTGGTCTTGCGGGTGGCAGACGTCCACGGAGGGGATTGGCTGAAAGTTCGTGCTGGGTCTGCAGAGTTTTGCGCCTTGCGCATGCGTGCTGCTGTGGTTACCAGAGTTGTGGTGGGAAGGGGAGAACAAAGGAGAAGAAGAAGGAAGTGGCGGGGCAGGGCTGTAGTAGTTGTGAAATCCGCCATGTTGTAGGAGGTTGTAAATAGGTTTCACAGCGGGTGGCTCCCCACAACTGTACAGTGGAGAAAGTTCATCTCATCTCTGATCAATGTTAACTTCTACAGGGATAAGTAATGTTAATAGCATGTATCCTTGATGTGCTATTATGAGAATGGTACTTGACCTCTGTGATCTTCCTTCTAAATGCCAATAACTCTGGTCTTACCAGAAAAGCCTTAGAAAAACCCCAATTGAGAGGTTTTGTACAAAATTTACCAGATGAGCTCTTCTCGCAATTGGCAAGGTCCTCAAAAATAAGAAAGTAAAAGATGATGTACAAGGAACTACTGCAATATAATCAATACTGACCAGTGGTGTACCAAGGTGGGGTGGTCTACTCTGAGTGGAGGAGATGGATTGTTTGTACAGAACTTAAAAACAATAACAAAACTGACTATAAGTTGTTCTGCTTTTTATTATCACAATGCACTGGCAATTCTAAACAGGTCAATAGTAAAATATTCTTCCTTGCTGGATGGAACTGCTCCTTGATTACCCTCCCTAACTCCTTTGCCACTGATCTTGACTGATATAATTAAGAAATGTAATTAAGCATTGAATGATTTATAAACAAGCAGATATTTCTTTTTTGAAAAATGTGAAGTAAAATTTTAAGTAACAATAACAGGAAGCAGAGGGGAGATTCAGGGGGCAAATTGTGCCAAGGTCCTCTTCTTGTTCAGGAAGAAGATAGCTTGTAATGGGGAAATGAAAAGGGGCTACATTGGAGGGTGAGAGTTTTAATGTGATATAATATATATCACAATGCTTGTTGATTTAGTTGAAGTGTTTTGCTGATAATTTATATTGCTAACCTAGCTTCAAATAAATGGGCCTGTATTTGAGCTATTTGCCTTTCTTCCTCTTAAAATTACTATTGCCTTTCTTAGACCGTCCTGTTGTCACTCTTTATCCAGTTAATAAAGGACCTAAAATTAAATGCTTCTAGAGACTTTACTCCGTTTCAGAAAGCTACTTACTAAGTTCAGGAAACAAACTACTTCATTAAAAAAAAAGATGGTTTTGGAATAGAAATAATTTATTAAAAAATCATTTCAGTAACATTTAGAAAACAAATACTTAAATAGCATTTGTACACCCAACCTATTCAATACGGCTACCATTGTTATATTTCCTTGTAGTGTTTTAAACATATATATATTATATTATATTTGCATATTTTTACAGCCCGTATTTTCAACCCTTTAGTTAAGAGGCGAAGGCGTGGTCATCCTGCCAGCCCGCTCCTAGCCCTGTGAAGTGTGTCAGCGGTAAACAGCTACGGTTTATCCTTCCGCCCAGTGGAAACGGCTGCGGAGTTACAGCACGCTCGAGAGATACTTCTTTTTTTCTTTCAGCACCACCTCCCTACAGTTTCCTGTTTCAGCAACAGATTAAAAAAATCTCCTAAAAGTAGAAGTCACATCTCACGAAGGAAGGCGGCGGCTCTCCTTCTGGAACCAGGAGCCGGAACTCCGCAGGAGCGCGAGGTAGCGCCTTCGGCTCCGGCTGCGCGCACCCCGCGTGGGCGCGGCCTCCTCCCGCTCTCCCGCTCTCCCGCCCTCCGAAGGCGCGCACCCGCCGCACTGGAGCGGAGGCGCGCCGGGAAAGCGCGCGGCCGTGAGCCGTAGGCGCCATTTTGGACTCGGTGTCTGGGCCGAAGCGCGGGGCAGCTACGCGGTGGCCGCAGCTCGCTGAAGGCGTCTCTCGCAGTGACGGGAGGTTCCAGAAGGAGGTCGCGCTCGACGTGGGACTGAAAAGGAAGGCTTCTCTTGGGTAGCCAGAGCCGCAAAGGTGGAGCAACGTTGGCGCCCGCCGGGGGACCAGCGCCTCGGATGCGGGCGGAGCGCGGGGGGCCGCGGCGGCGGGAACGCGAAGCGGGGGTCCCTGGGGGCCTCATGTGAGAGCCGCGGGACCAGCCGCCGCCGCCGCCGTCCCCGGAGCCCGGGGTGGTGTATGGGGGAAGCCGCCCCCGGCTGCAGGTAACGGCAGAGGAGCAGGGCCGGAGCCCCGCTGCGACGGTGGGGCCGGGGGAGGGTCTGCCGGCCATTTCTTGGCGGGCGGGAGGCGCGGGGTCCCTGGCGGGCGGGGGTCAACCCTTGGAAGTCCCGGGCGGGGCTCAGGGCGCGGCGTCCAGACCTTGGAGCCTGTTTGGGGGCGTTTCCCCGACGTGCCTGCTTCAAAACATGTCAACAAGGCGTGGTGCCTGTGCGGCGGCCGCGTGCGTGACCTCCCGGCGCCGACGCCGGCCTCGGGGCTCGCGGCGGCTATTGCCCGGCTTGGTGACAGGCACCGTGGAGCTCGCGCTCCCCGAGTCCCTTCCCGGCGCCGGCTACGCCCGCGCTCATAGTTTAAGGAATTAGAGGCGTTAAGATGTCAAAACAAACTGCCGCTGTTAGAGCTCACGAGATGTGTCAAGGAAAGCCAGTGCGTGAAGGTGGCGGAGGGCAGCGTGGACGCCCCCGCCGCGTGGCCGAGTGGAAAACTTGGTCTACTCGTGACGAGCAGCATCGCGCCTACTTTTCGCGTGAGCAGCCTTTTTTGGTGGGTTTTCAGCAATGCTCAGGAAAGCAGCCCTTTAAATGACTGGCCTGCGTCTCCAAGCAGAGTTGAAAGAGATTATAGTTATTTTGTTGTTGATGCCCAGTCAAGCGGCCCAGATCTTTTAATTAGAATCTTTTTTTTTAACTTGAAAAAAGTTTCTCAGTTTCTACCATTCGTGAAATGATTATTAAAGTGTCATAGACTCCCCAGCCATCTACGTATGATCACTAGACGTTTTCGCCAGGTTCTCACTGCTGTCCGGTTCTGAGAGTTAATTCTCTTTCCATTCTTTTATTCTTGTATTCCAGCCAAGGAATGCATATTTATTTTGATATTAATCAAAGCAAAACCTAAATGGAAAGGAAGTGTGCTGCAGAAACAGGCGTTTCGCTTTTCAGAGCTAAATGCAAATGGCCTTTAAAAATTATTGCATGCCCAGTGTATGTAAAAGTGCCTACTACAATGAGGGGCACGCAGCAGTTGTGTTCTAATGAGCAGAAATCTGATAATTAAGTTGACTGCTCCTTTAAGAGTTCATGGAAATGTTAAAGTTGGTTCAGTAATTCTCTGTGCTGCCTAACTAGTATGTTTTTTTCTGGGGGCGGTAGGGGAAGGGGGAGGGGGCCCTTCCTAATAATAGCGTTCCCTTCCCTAGCCAAAAGCTCTAAATGGCCAAGTTGCGTTAATTATTTGGGGCCTGGAAAAGTTGCAGTTTGAAATTAAGCTACCTAATTTCCTCTGCAGAGACTGACTTTTGTTCTAAAACAGTAGTTCTTAATCAGGGGTCTGTGAAAAGATTTCAGGGCGTCCATGAGTTTGAATTGAAAAAAAAATGTGCTTGTTCTCCTTATTTTCTCTGATCTCTACTGAAATTTAGCATTTCCTTCACTTATGAATTTATGCAATAAATAGATTACAGTAGTCTTCATTTCACCTGACTGGCAAAGGGGTCCGTGAAACAGAAAAGGTTAAGAACCCATGTTCTAGAATGTATCATAGACATTTACTGTTCAGCTCTGTCCTCCCTACTCCTTCTGTTCACTTGGACTAAAAGTAGAAGATAAGTATTTTGACTAAATTTTTTGCAGATTGGTGGATGCTCTGAATTGTATAACTTTCTATACAGCAGCACTTCATATCCAAATACATTTAATATTTAATAAAATACTTTTGTAAACAGTATAAATTTTTGCATGAAAAATTGACTTTAAAAATTTTATTAAGTGCTCACTCCTGTTATTTTCATGCATAAATGAGGATAATAAGAGACTTTATGGGCATTTGGCTTTACATTTGTGGATGAACTTTTGAAATCTAGGCTAATATAGTAATTATGATATATTATGACAGTTGATAGATTTTTGCTCAGCTGTTCATAAACTAATCAGTGCTTAACATATACTTTCGTTGGTCATATAAACTTTTAAAATCTAGGCCAAGAGAAATAAAACAACCTTACATACTTAAAAAATTTCTCCTACTCCCTAACTTGGAAAGGTATTGAAATATACTTTATTTAAACCAGCCCTAAAATAGACAAAAGTAAGTATCTATTGTTAGGATCAGCAAAGTTTTAGCAAAGCTATGATTTGAATAAAGCTATCATTTTATTGATACTTTTTTTAAAAAAGATTTATTTATTTATTTAATCCCCCCCCCCTCCCTCCCCTGGTTGTCTGTTCTCGGTGTCTATTTGCTGCGTCTTGTTTCTTTGTCCCCTTCTGTTGTCGTCAGCGGCACAGGAAGTGTGGGCGGCGCCATTCCTCGGCAGGCTGCTCTTTCTTTTCACGCTGGGCGGCTCTCCTCACGGGCGCACTCCTTGTGCGTGGGGCTCCCCCACGCAGGGGGCACCCTTGCGTGGCACGGCACTCCTTGCGTGCATCAGCACTGCGCATGGCCAGCTCCACACGGGCCACGCGGGGGACACCCTTGCGTGGCACGGCACTCCTTGCGCGCATCAGCACTGCGCATGGCCAGCTCCACACGGGTCAAGGAGGCCCGGGGTTTGAACCGCGGACCTCCCATATGGTAGACGGACACCCTAACCACTGGGCCAAAGTCCGTTTCCCTATTGATACTTTTTAAACAGCTTTATTGAGATATAGTTCACCTGTGATACAGTTCACCTTTTTAAAGTGTACAATTTACTGTTTTTTAAAATTTTTCATTGTAGTATAAGGTATATGGCATACAGTTTCCCATTTTACCATTTTCAAGTATACAATTCAGTGATACTAGATTCTCAGTGTTATGCTATCATCACCACTATCCCAATATCTTTTTATTTTTGTTTGTGTATCTATATACTTTAAAGTAAAACTAATAATTCCAGCTTTGAATTGAGTAATTCTGACTTTTCAAAAATCAGGAGTAAAAATTATAAAGATTGCTGGATTCTCTTGGGAATCTCTGTGTCTTGAAATTGAGTAGTTTTAGATAGTTGGGGAAATGGTAAGTCCTGGGTAGCAGATTCTTTGTTGTTGGACCCAAATTTTACATGCTAAAATTAAAATAGACTTTAGGATAAGTTAAAGCAGAAAAATGGGTCATAATAACTGTGTAATCTCAAACTCTGGTGGGACGTTATTGCTAGGAGAGTTTTTTATTTTAACAGTTATGTTGTAAATCATACCTGTCTTTAAAGACACTTTGCAAAATGTATTTAGAGTTATCCATAAGTTCCAGTCTCCCATAAAACTACCCTCCTAATTATCATCGCTTGTATTCTATTTCTCCCTCTCTTCTCAGTAGGATATATATCATTTACTTCACTGAACTTACGTACTGGGAAGTAGGAGCAATGAGTAGGCAGTTCATTGCACATGTGCTAAGACCTCCTGGGTTCATTTTCATGGCCTGGAGGCCAGGTTCCTCTGATTCTGCCTCTGCTCTCCAGCTCTCAATCCTTTTTCACAAGTTTTGCTAGCTACTGGAGAAACTTACAGACCTATTTGGAATCATGCATATGCACCTCCTTCCTACACAGGAACCATAGAGAAATTTTCATACCTTGATATACCAGAAGAAGGGAGTTGGAACTACAAGCCATTCTTTTGAAAGGCTATGATCCCAAGTCTAGGTCTACACTGCTTTCTAGAGACAAAAATATTGCAGGCTCTAAACTAAATTGGTACTAGCAGGTGGTCTTTAGTTACCCTAATATTTAATTCAGATCCTGCAATACATACTTTCCAATAGACAAATCAACATAAGACCTTTAATGAGATTTCAGAGTAATGTATTGACATTAAAAGAAATGTGTGAAATATAGAAAAGCAGTGACAAAAAAGGTATCACCTGTAATCCTACTGCCACTCTTAGTTACTGTAATAATTTGGTGAATTTACTATGTGTTTGTCATATAAAAACTTTCTCTCATGCACACATACTGTTTTAAGAAAACAAAATTAGGATTATTCTTTGCATTCTGTTTGGTAACCTGTTTTTTACTTTCTCAGCACTTTAATGTTAATATTGGATTACTTTCTTATTCTGAATTAAACCCTCATCTTTTTTCTATAATATAAAACCATAATATTATTTAATTACAGCAATCATGTGTGACATCCCCATTTTATATATTGAAGCACAGCAAGGTCAAGTAATTTCCACAAGGCCACATAGCCAGTGAGAGGTGGAGCCAGGATTCAGATCCAGGGAGTTTGGTTCCAGAGCCTATAACTGTAATACTATTTTGCCACAAAAAAACTATTTTTCAAGAAATGAATGAAGGTAGTAAGAACAAAGTAGAATAAACATGTCATTCAGAAATACAACTTGGGGAAAACATTGCAACAGTAAGCGATGTGTTAGAAGTAGAAACCATATACCAGACTATCTATTGCATATTAGGGATGGATTTGCTTGTTTTAAGTGGAGGTTAGAAATGCCCAACAAAACATATTACAGACCTGTCAGCATGGAAAGTTCTCTTGGCTACTTAATTCATATCCTCTTTGCAATTTTCTGTGACCCTGGTCTGCCTTGATTTCAAGAACCTCGAATATAGCAGGTATCCTTAGATGACTTTTAAAGAAATACATTTTAATTTAGATCTTTAATCCATACAACTTTTTAAAAGCATTTTTAGTTTGAACTACCTTTAAACTTACATGATAATTACAAAAATAATACAAACCCCATACAGAGAACTCCAACACATTACTACTCCCTCAGATAATCAGGTCTACCAACTGTTGTTGGCAAGTTTGCAGCCATTATATCTTTCAGTATTCTCTCTGCCTCTTTTTCTCCTTTTTCCTCTTTCTGGAGCTCCCACAGATTCTTGCTGGTGTCCCACAAATTCTTCAAGTTCTGTTCACTTTTCTTTTTCATTCTTCCTTCTGCTTTTAAGACTGGATTATTTCAGTTTCCTTACCTTCAGGTTCTCTGATTATTTTTTCTGCCAGCCTCAATCTGCTGCTGAACACCTGTAGGGAATTTTTAATTTCTGGTACTGTAGGCTTCAGCTCTGTTTGAATCCTTTTTGTAATTTCCATCTCTCTGTTGATAATCTTTTTGTGTTCATCTATTTTTCTGATTTCTTTTAATTCTTTGAGCATATTTAGCACCATTTTTAGAAATGTCTTTGGCTGGTATGTCCCAGACCACCTGGTCCTTCTTATTGATGGTTTCTAATGCTTTAGTCTCCTCTGCCTGGGCCATCTTGTCGGAGTCATGGACCCGAAGGGTATGGGGAATGAAAGACAAAGAGAGATTGGAATCGGGATCTGCGAGCATTGATTCCTCAAGCTCATCAGACAAGTTTATTAATATCAGGGGCTTCTTTATATACCCCAAGCAGTCATGAGAACTAGCAACTATTCTAGCTAACTATTCCCGTTACCTCATTCTTGAAAACACAGTGCACAGTGGATAAGATAGTTACCAAAGCTCATAATGTTCTATTATATTATTGAAACAAATATACTCATTAATCTTGTTGCCCAGGTTACTTGAGATAATCAAGTCTGGGTTCTGCTGGAATGTTATGTTTCCCAGAGAGATTAGCCACCTGCACGTATATCTCTAGGGACAGCATGACCCAGTGGTCAGAAAGTAACTTGCTACCATGGAAACAGCATGCCTTTGTTTCCCACACCATCTCTTCTGTTCCTCTGTATCTTTTGTGACCTTTCTTTTAAACTGGACATCTTTTAGTGTGTTGTGGCTGAAATCTAGACTTCGAGGTATCTGTTCCTTACACTTGTATCCTGGAAGTGTTATGACAACTTTCTTAAATGTCAGTAGCTAACAACAACAACAACAACAAAAAGGGTGTGTGGGTGGGGGGACTACCTTCCCCAGATTGGACTCCTTCATGGAGACTTTTTCCATACATTAAATTTAGGGAATAACTTGAGGTCAAAATGTAGGAGCCTCCCTGTTCCTTTCTGTGCATCTCTCTTGTTTTGGACATGTGCATGGCCTTAGGAATTCCCCTATTTATGGGGTTCTAAATGTGCTCTTTCTCTAAAAAATAGTTTCCTCATGCTCCTGGGCACTGCATTATATTTCCCGGAGCAGCAGAGCCTTGCCTCAGGCAGTCACTACAACTTCTGTAGGAGAGCTGGGCTGGCTCTATGAGCTCCTGGGTAAGAGGCCATCCAGGGCATAGGACATCCTACCTTCAAATAATTCTTGATTTGGCACTCACCCTGCTACTGGCTGGAGTCCTTAACTGTTTTCTGTAGCTTTGAGAAAGATGTTTCTCTTAGTTCCTGCTGGTTGCTCAAGTTTCTGTGGAGGGATCGAGCCCTGAAGCATCTCACTCCCCTTAGGTGACTTTTAAGGAGCCTTTATAAAGTGTTATAGGTTCCCTTTCGTATTCCTTTTAGTTATTTGACTATACAGCTTTTGAAATATTAATTCTTGGTTTAGTTTCAAAATCACAATAAACTTTTTCCCTAGGTTGTAAAGTATAAAATTAAATGTTAAAATCACCTGTGAAGAATGTGTAGCATATGTAAAATCATAGTTGGTCTTCCTTCATTAGCATTTGTCATTATATTTTGTTTTGAAAATCTTCTTGAATTATTGGTCCAGTTCATGTTGCATTTAAATGTGTATTTATGCTTCTCAGTGACCGATAGATTACTTATCTTTGGATTTATTTATATTCAGAAATAAGTAGAATAGGAAAAAAATGATGCATTTTTCTGAATAGGATGAAACGAGGAGGAGGAGATAGTGGCCAGAATTCATCAGAAGAAGGTACTGCAGAGAAATCCAAGAAACTGAGGACTACAAATGAACATTCTCAGATTTGTGATTGGGGTAATCTCCTTCAGGACATTATTCTCCAGATATTTAAATACTTGCCTCTTCTTGATCGGGCTCATGCTTCTCAAGTTTGCCGCAACTGGAACCAGGTATTTCACATGCCTGACTTGTGGAGGTGTTTTGAATTTGAACTGAATCAGCCAGCTACGTCTTATTTGAAAGCTACACATCCAGAACTGATCAAACAGATTATTAAAAGACATTCAAACCATCTACAATATGTCAGCTTCAAGGTAATACTTTAAATCCTTCTTTTAAGAAATAAAGCATTTTTTTAGTGGCTTTTGAATTCTTTGTCAATATATCTTATGTCTTTAAAACATTTGCTTTTTTAGGGAAAGTGCTTAAAAATTTAGAATTAAAGTGTACCTTAGAAGCTACTGCAGATAATTGTGGTATTTAATAGAGCTAAATTACTCTATTAATAATTAATGTAATTATTAATAACTTCCTTTTTTTTTTAAGATTTATTTTATTTATTTCTCTCCCCTTCCCTCCCCCCCCAAGTTGTCTGTTCTCTGTGTCCATTTGCTACATGTTCTTGTTTTTGTCCGCTTCTGTTGTTATCAGTGGCACGGGAATCTGTGTTTCTTTTTGTTGCATCATCTTGATTCCACAACTCTTGTGTGTGTGGCGCCATTCCTGGGCAGGCTGCACTTTCTTTCGCGCTGGGCAGCTCTCCTTATGGGGTGCGGTCCTTGCGCTTGGGGCTCCCCTATGCGGGGACACCCCTACGTGGCATGGCACTCCTAGTGCGCATCAGCACTGTGCATGGGCCAGCTCCACACGGGTCAAGGAGGCCCAGGGTTTGAACCGCAGACCTCCCATGTGGTAAGCGGACGCCCTGTCCTTTGGGCCAAGTCTGCTTCCCTATTAATAACTTCTTAAAAGAACAGAAGCAGCCACTAAATAATAAATCCATAACCAAAGCTGTCAGTTACAATGAATTACTGCGAACAGATTTGAGGGGAAAAAATATACAATTAATACTAAAATTGGGGAGATAATGTTCCAGTAAAACATATAGCAATTATTTCTAGGTAATAGAGGCTGAGTTACTTATTGATGACTTCATCATATGGGGTCTTCAAATAAGGTATAGAAATTATGTAAAAGATTTAGATAAATATATATTAGAAATAGAAATTGGTACATGGAAGAATGCCAAAGAGAACCATTTGTTTCTTTTCATTGCATGAAGGGACATATTAGATATCATGGAGGGATAAGAATATAGGTGAGGTAAATAACATGGAGTGGCTTTTTGAGATGTCCAGAACAGTTTAAAAAATCACAGTGGTTTATATGTGCAGTGCATGAGTATAGAAACTTGAATGTTTTGGGAATGAACAGTAATATGTGGGCATGTTTACTAACTCATTAAACACCAGATTTTTTTTTGTAGTAAACAGCTGATAATTGTTGTTGAAAAGTAACACATGAATACTTGATTTACTTATCTGTAGCAGTTGCTATACAGGCCAAGTCTAGATGGAGCAATCGTTTTTAAACCAGATCTTCTTGCCATAACTAAAGTCTGCCTTTCCCCCAAAATGTCATTCCTTCTTGGATGGAGATTAACTGTTTATTTTCCCACATACTCTATATATGTCCCAAGGAGAGGAGAGGACTGATAGTGGGAATGCTTGAGTATATTGTGGCCTTCTTCCCAGAAAAATACCTAAAAGCACTTAGGCCACTGGGAGTAACATTGCCAGGTTTTGCAAATAAAAATATGGGACACCTAGTTAAATACGAATTTCTGATAACCAGTGAATAATTTTAATATAACTATGTCCTGTGCAGTGTTTGGGAAATACATTTTGTTGTTTTATCTGAAATTCAAATTTAATTGGATGTCCTCTATGTTATGTGACGATGTTAACTGGGGATGAAGGTGGGGTAATCGTGGGAGTGGGGGGGAGGTGTCAATAAAAATCCAGAATGCCTCTCACCCCTCCCTCAGTGAAGAAATTTTGAAGAGCCTTCCCTTTGGTTTCGGTCATCTCTGAATTGTCTAAGAGTGTTCTAATGAGAAGTTCTATAAAAAAGAGGCATAGAATGCATTTATCTGATAAGTCTAAGACCATTACCATCCAGTGGATTGGCTGGATCATTTTTATTTTACAGCTTTGTGACATGATTCAGGTGTCTCCAACTTTTATAACTCTCACAAAACCATTTGTTCAATATGTTTAAACATTTCTTTTGGGATTGTTTATTTTCCTGTTGGAAATAATTCCTTATTACCAAAATAATTAGATCTCAGTGTTCCTCTGGGCCCTTCTGATAATATTTGTGTTTTAATTCATCACTGACCATAGACCCAGGAGGCTTATAGTCAGTTGTTATTGTAGAACATTGTTTCTTCAATTTTATGTGCATCAGAATCACCTGCAGGGCTTGTTAAATTGAAGATTACTGGGCCCCACTCCCCACAGTTTTTGATTGAGATGGTCTGTTGGGCATGAGAATTGGCATTTCTAACATTTTCCGAGGTGATTTGATGCTGCTGGTCCAGAGACCACACTTTGAGATCCACAATATAGAGAAACTTAACCTAAAGATAATAGAACAGCTCTGAAACTATAGTGTAAATCCTGTATATTAGTTTTAAAATCAACTCTTAAGAACAGGTTTAGGTAAAGATAATAGGCACAAATCTGGAAATTAGAGTAAATGATATTACTTAAAATTTAAGAAACATTGTTCTATAATATTAACTGACTACAATAACTATTCTTACTTAAGAACTTTTTAGGCCAGGGAAAAACTTCTTTTTGAAAGAAAAGGTACTTCTTATATCTTGAGTTTACCCAGGGTTTTTTGGCCATATTATACTTCCTCCAGGAAATGTATATAGAAAAGAGTGTGTGGGAACAGCTACCTCTCATGGTTGTTTGGTTTATGCTTGACTGGTTGAAGAACCTCATTTTACTTAACATTTATCTTTTCATTAATAATATTAATGATGAACCCCTGGCTTGATTCACCTGAACCTTCTGAGAAAATGCTAATTCAGTTTCTGGTTTCTTGGAAATATGTGAACCACAGACACTCCATATACCTCTTGAACCACTATCAAATATGTAATTATTTTTCAAAGATTATAAATTCATTTATTGCATTAGGCTGTGTAGTCATTTGGAAACAAATCAACTTAAAAACCAAGTTCTTTCAACAGTAAATATATGTTTTTTAATGAAAGCTAACAGTCTTGATGGTTGCCCATGTAAATTATTCAGAGGTACTCACCCAAAGGCTAAAGTTGTGTGTGAAGAGGGATGATTGAAAGAATAAATATTAACTCTTTCAGTTGTAACATAATAAACTATGTTTCTTGCCTTTGTAAAATTAAAGTTTGCACAGAGAAATGTAAATATATGCATGTGATAAATGATGTTTTCTTTTCTAAGGTGGATAGCAGCAAAGAATCAGCTGAAGCAGCGTGTGATATATTATCACAACTTGTGAATTGCTCTTTAAAAACACTTGGACTTATTTCAACTGCTCGGCCAAGCTTTATGGATTTACCAAAGGTATCTGCTCATTTTATTTTATTAGCTATTACTGAGAAGTCCAGGTGAAACTCTATTTCTTGTATATAATGGAAAGTATGTAATGTAGTGTATATAATGGAAAGCTAGTTACCACTTAGAATATTAAGAAATAGGATTTTGAAAAAGTTTTCTTTTTATCATTTTGTGCTTCTTATTGGTAAGGTTAAGGGATAACTTAATTTTCAGAAGATTGTATAGGAAGTGCTAAAAGAAACTAGTCAGTACAACTGGGGAGCAAAGATATTAGAAAAAAGAGACACATAGATGTCCCCTTTTAGCCCTCAAAGGAGTTTGGTGAAATTAGAATCAAAGAAAAGGAGAGAGTACCAGTATCTAGAGCAGGTATAGCTTATAAAGTCTTCTGGTTAGTGCCCTGTAAACATTCTTGAGCAAATGTAGTATCGGCACAGCTTGGATTAATTTATAAATTTTATTTAAAGAAAACAGGTTTTTTTATAAAGAGATTACTATTTATATTCATATACGTGTTCTAACACGATCCTGCACATAATTAAGAAATAGTCTCTTTAATAACTATTTTATTAAAGTACAAAAGTAATTTTAGGCATTTTAGGAGGACAGCTGATAGTTGGGCCCATGAGTATGCTTGCTAATGTTCAGGAGTTTAGAATCCAACAATAGTTTTTAATAAAAGTGTTTTCCAGAGTATGCTGCAAACTAAAATATATACATCCTTTCAAACACTTGATTTAATTTAGGATGATTTAGAAAGGAATAATACTAAATTGAGTATACAATATGACTGGATTATCAATAATACATATTTCATAGTTGATTTCAAAGCCTTAATTGATTTAAGATAAGTTTCATTAAATGTGTAAATTTTGAGATAAAATGTTTTCCTCAGATACAAAATGAGGAAAATGAGCAAGAGGGTCTCTGCTCATTTCTCAGTTTTAAAATTCTGAGTATATGAATTAGATAACTGTGTTTCTCAAACTTAATGTGCATAAAAATCATCTGAGGAACTTTCTAAATTTTGGATTCTTATTCCAAATTTGGGGTGATGCCCTGTAATCTTCGCATCCCCCAAACAGTCCAGGTAAATCTGATTAATATGGTTTAAGACCCTTATTCTGAGAAACCCAGACTAGTAGCACTTTGTTTACAAGCTTCATATGGGAAATGAAATTTTCTGAATTGATCTTCTGTATACATATTACAGTTAGAGAACAATTATACCTACATACACATATGATATATATAAAATATACTGTAGTAAAAGTTACATTTTGAACACAATTTCCTTTTTTCTTTATTACTTATGCTTGCCATTGCACATATCTAATTCTAGTACTGTACTTGTAATTCATATTGTCTTTGGGAAGTATTGATTCAGTTATTTTCTTATTAGATAGACCTAGGATATTTGTTCTTTTTCCCCCCCTTTTTTATATCTTTTTTTTTTTATAAGATTGATAATAGGGTATATGCTATAGAAATCCTGAAAGAACTGAAGAGAACATAAAAAGATGCATTTTACCAGAGTTTAATGAGAGGAAATGGGAAAAAGAAGGCAGTGATACACAAATGAAATACGATTGTAAAATTAAAAATAAATTTTGTTTGAGAAAATATTATTGGAAAGATGTCAAAATTTAAGTAGGTAACCAGTTATAAATTAAAGTAAGGAAAAAGTAAGTTAGGGAATGTGACCAAGAAGACTATGTTTCATTGCACTGTCTTTCTTGGCTGTTAGCCTGCCTTCATCCTTTCTGCCAGCTGCAGAGAACTTACAAAGCTTAAGTGAAAATTGGTTATGTAGAGGAAGTAGTAGACTATCTTTTGACCTCCCTCTCCTTACTCCCCTGGATTCTTTGTCCATTGATTATGGCTTCTAATCTCAGCTCTGATTTAATGTAGCATTTTTTGATCATGCTTTACTACTTTGGTTCCTTTAGGTCAGATTTGGTGTTGAACCGATACTTGTGTGTATATGATAAATTGAATGATTGGTATATTTGTAGACAAAGTATATAAATTAGAAGCCTTGAAATATTGCAGATAATTTAACATATTTTAAGGAGTTCTAAAATTTGGGATTTTATTTAAGTATGGTTTTGTTTTAGAATAAAATTTTATATGAGCTTACATTTTCCAAATAAGTCATAGTTCTGAATTGATTGCTGCTATCTTAATTTTTAATGATTATGCTAATAGCTATTACCATTTTAATGGTTATTACAGAGCAAACCAATAAAGAATACAGGTCAGTGTTATGAAACATTAGAGTAGGGTTTCCAGGTAGGCTGATGGGACGTGTATGAGAGGTATTCTCAGCTTGGGTTTCAGAATTCCCCTTTCACTTACCAATGATTGCTGTGATTTAGGGACACTTATTTTGAGATTTGAAATCCCTTTCTCCCACAGGTTGACAGGTTCTTCTGAAACATGACAGATTAGCCACCTTTTTACCATATTCAAGAACAGAATGAAAGGATGCTGCCCTGCAGAAGTTATGAACCTATGTCATTAAGTTTCAGATGAAGCAAATCAGATATTATATGGAAACCTCTCAAATCTCATTTATAAAAATTGAAATGTTTTAATATTTTTCACTTTTCAGTCTCATTTTATCTCTGCACTGACGGTTGTGTTTGTAAACTCCAAGTCCCTGTCCTCGCTTAAGATAGATGACACCCCAGTAGATGATCCATCACTCAAAGTACTTGTGGCCAACAATAGTGATACACTCAAGCTTCTAAAAATGAGCAGCTGTCCTCATGTTTCTCCAGCAGGTATGTTGTGTTTTTTTTAAATTTTTATAAGATACTTACATATTCTTATAAAATGTATTGATGTGTTCACCAAATTAAGAAAAACATTAACCTTTAAGGTGGGTTAATGTGATTGTTTCATTGCTTTTGCATAAGAAGTATTAATATACCATATAGCATAAATTCTGTAGTAATCCTAGCCTAGACATTTACTTTGAGTATTTTTTCCCTCCAGCCAGATTTATTGAATATAAAAAAATTCTATATATAAAGTGACCTGGGCTTGCTGCTTCTAAACATGATTCTTTCTTAACCAGTATTTTGATAGGTTAATCCCCAGAGTATCAAAAAACAGTTTACTCTGAAATAAGTAAGGGAAGC
Organism: Dasypus novemcinctus; assembly: GCF_030445035.2. Lineage (NCBI taxonomy): Eukaryota > Metazoa > Chordata > Mammalia > Cingulata > Dasypodidae > Dasypus > Dasypus novemcinctus. Next base: position 60,675,716 of record NC_080687.1, read on the forward strand.
AGATTTGGCTCAACTGATAGAGCATCTGCCAACCACATGGGAGGTCCAGGGTTTGATCCCCAGGGCCATGTGATGAGCTGGCCCATGCGCAGTGCTGATGCGCGCAAGGAGTGCCGTGCCATGCAGGGGTGCCCCCCATGTAGGGCAGGCCCATGCACAAGGAGTGCAAACCGCAAGGAGAGCTGCCCCGCGTGAAAAAAGCGCAGCCCGCCCAGGAGTGGCACCACACACACGGAGAGCTGAAGCAGCAAGATGACGCAACAAAATGAGACACAGATTCCCAGTGCTGCTGACAAGAATGTAGGCGGACACGGAACACACAGCAAATGGACACAGAGAGCAGACAACGGGGCGGGGAGGGGGGAGAGAGAAATAAATCTTTAAGAAAAAAAAAGTAAAAGATTTGCCCAGTGCATATATAACGAAGGCCTAATTACTGGAGCTTTAATAATTCTATAAGATAATTAACATAGGTAGGATTAAATCCCTCTTAACAGGTTGGAGAATTGATATGAGGTATCAAGAGACCATTTTGTGCACTGCCACTGCAGTGCCATTGTGTTTCTGGATCACAGTGTTCAAATTATCTGATTCTGGACATATCACAGGATTATCATGGGGTCATAGGTTAGCTTAGGTGTTTGTGGACTAGAACAGCTATCCCCCAGCATGCTTATCTGACAAGGTCCCCATGACAGCCTAGGTTAGTCCTCTGAATCTGTGCATAAGACTACAACAATGGATGGATTCTTCACTTTGTCCTCCAAGTGCTACTCCAAGATCTCTTCCATTCTGCTTATCTTCCACCATAGCTCTGGATCCCACAGTAGTGCTCACCCTAATTTTCAATATTCTTAATTGTCAGTCTGTGCAGCATGTGCTAGAAAATGAATTTTTTTTTTAAAGGAGGAAAGGTCAAATAATGAAGTCTGAGTTTCCCTCTTAGATAAAATTGAAATTTCTCTTGTAGTTGAGCTAACAGAGTCAGTTTTCTCACTATTTAGAGGGAGAAGAGTCACACTTAACATGTCTCAAGATAATGCTTTTCCCAAGTTGAATTTGGGAGCTAAGAACCCATTAAATGGAGGAAGAGCATTATAAAAGTTCTTTCCAACTTCTCTGATACAGAATTTTCTAACCAATACTACAATATTCATTTTGAGATGATTCAAATTTTTGATGGTTTGTACTGAAAAGTAAGGATAAACTTGTACTTTATATTATTCTCTGCTTCACTCTGATTCATTGCTCCCACTGTTGCCATCAACCACTCATTTGGCTATGTTACTAGGGGAACTTGTTCCTTAAGGGACAATGTTAAGTCATTGATCTCTTTAGAGAATACTCCCTATCTTCCCATAACTTAAAGCCTGATCTTCCCCTTAGGAATGATTCCCTGTCAGATGGAATTATCTGCTCATTCTTCCACATCTCTCACAAGGAATGGCTAGGTCTATTCCAGTATTTTCCTAGCTCCCTCTGCCTCTCTGTTACTGAAGATATAAAATAGAAGTTAAGAATAATGGACTTAGCCAGTTACTTCCTATGTGACCTTGATCACATTATTACTGTCTAGTTTATAGGTTTACTGTGAGGGTATGGTCCATACTTCAAAGCTTCAGAGTGGTCAAGGTCCTTTGTTGATTACCACCTATGTCTTTAATATTGTTTAATATTCACAGGCAGCTTTTACTTGAGCCCTATGGAAATGCAGATTTGAAAAGAGGGTTGTACCTTTGTGTTTGGACAGCCCTGTACCCTGTGGAATGCCCCCTATTTTTTTTTTTTTTTAAATTCATCTTGCTTATTCCGGCCCAGCCTTTAAAATTCAGTTCAGGTGTTTTGAGTTCTGATCTCTGCTCTTCCTTTCTGGTTTGGATACCCACCCTTGTCTGTCCATGTAGTTGTAGCACTTACTACACTGTATGGACACCTTTGAGTCTGATTTCCCTGTGAGACTGTGAACTCACTTTTCTCTTTATCTTGGTACATTTCATGTTGTCTTATTTTATTACATGTATTTTGCCTCAATCCTGATAGTACAGTATAAGTTTGTTCAGTCCCACCTAATGGCTTTTGGACGAGTTCTTAGGAAGAAAAGGGGAAGAGAAAGAGCACCTTATAATACCTTTTATTTGAAAAATATAACCACAGAAGATATTAAAAGTTAACACATTTACACATTCATTTTCTGTCCATATTTTGCATATTTATACAGTTTTTCTGCATTGTAATTACGGGCTATTTTCTACTTTCTTTATTGAACATTATATCAAACTTTTTCTCTGTTTCATATAGGTGTTACGATGTTCTATTATTGACCTCCAGGCACTATTTGACAATAGTTACTGTTCTCTCTTTGATATAATAATACTCTTAATATTCCTCTTTTCTCTCTGTTCCTATTCTTTCCTTTGCTGGTTTCTCTTTATATCTTCAATGTTGGTGTTTTGATGTGTTCTGTATGGGGTGCTTTTTTGTTTTCCTCTACATTTTGGACATTCTCATCTTTTGTGGCATCAGTAATCTTCTGACTGTTAATACCTCCTCCATTTAGTGCCTCTGTCCTAGTCAATCTCTCTGGAACTGCCTATGTCACAGCCTTTTACTGTTTGAGAGTAATGAACTCTTTTCTTCACCCTCTTTCCAAATCTTTTTCCTTTTATTATCTCAGTGACTGGCATTGTCATCTAGTTGACAGGCATCCTTGACTCCTTGTACCCTTACTGTCTACATCCATTCAGTCTTCAAGGTCTGGCACCTCCATCACTGAAACATGCTTCGAATATCTGCATTTTCCTATCGCTGTTCTTACTACTCTATACTTCTAGCCCAAGCTACCAGAATCTTTCTGCAGTATCCTCCTATCTGATTTCCTAACTTATAGCTTTGCTTCTCTCAAATCTGATTTCATGCTACAGCTAGTGTAATCTTTCTAAAATAATTTCAGGACATTTTTTTTCTCTACTTTTCTTAAAAACTCACTATACTTAGGATAAAGATACCAAGGCTTGGGAAACGGACTTTGGCCCAGTGGTTAGGGCGTCCGTCTACCACATGGGAGGTCCACGGTTCAAGCCCTGGGCCTCCTTGACCCATGTGGAGCTGGCCCATGCGCAGTGCTGATGCGCGCAAGGAGTGCCCTGCTACACAGGGGTGTCCCCTGCGTAGGGGAGCCCCACGCGCAAGGAGTGCACCCATAAGGAGAGCCGCCCAGCGCGAAGGAGGGAGCAGCCTGCCGAGGAATGGCGCCGCCCACACTTCCCGTGCCGCTGACGACAACAGAAGCGGACAAAAGAAAACAAGACGCAGCAAAAAGACACAGAAAACAGACAACCAGGGGAGGGGAGGGGAATTAAATAAATAAATAAATAAATCTTTAAAAAAAAAAAAGAAAAGAAAAAAGAAAGAAAAAAAAGATACCAAGGCTTAAAGGTGTCATATGATCTAGCCTTTGCCTATCTGCTGTGCTTCATCTTTTTGATATATATTTTTTTACTTATATTCTGTATTCCAGCCATACTGAACTCCCTTCAGTATGTTCTTTTCCATGCCTGGATGCTTACTCTTTCCTCTTCTCCTCTTCTGCCCTAGCATGATCTTTCTAATTCATTAGGTCTCACTTTGTTAGTTCTTCTGGGAAATATTCCTTGATTCTTTTGTATGTCCTTCCAGAGTACCCTTGTTTAATGATCTGTTACTTCCTATTAGGGTAAGGATGGCTTGTTCTGTTGTATCCTTACCATTCTAACACCAGTGTTTGACTTTTACTATCAGCTGAACTAATGAACATTTACTTTGTGTTCTATCTTGTTGATAAGCTAACATTTGCATTATAGTTCTTTTAATTTGTTTCCAGTGTTTTGCTGATGGGTTTTTTTTGTGTGTGGCTTTTTTGTTTTTTTAAAAACAACCTATTTTGAAACAGCACATGTAACTGTTGGCTTCTATTCATTTCTTCCTTTGGACTAATTCTTAAGAAGTGGAAGTCCTAGATCAAAGAGTTTGAATCTTTTTTATGCTTCTTGACACGTTTTTTCCCAAAATGAGTTGTATGACTTTTAGTGCCACCAACAGTGGACTTTTATACCAACTTCTGAAGAGCTTGATTGCGATATAATTGACATAGCATACAGTATACTGATTTAAAGTGTGTAATTCATTGACTTTTAGCATATTGATAGTTGTATATCCAATACCACAATCAATTTTAGAATTATTTAATTACTCCAGAAAGAAACCAATACTCCATCACTGTCATCCCCCAACCTAGACAGCTGCTAATCTGCTTTCTGGCTAAGGATTTGCCTGTCTTGAATATTTCATAGGGATGAAATCATACAATATCTAATCCTTTTTTTTTTATTTTTTTATTTTTTTATTTTTTTATTTTTTTTTTAATTTTTTTATTTTTTATTGAATTTGTAATAATATTACATTAAAAATATATATGTGAGGTCCCATTCAACCCCACCCCCCCACCCCCCCTCTCCCCCCCCCCAACAACACTCGTTCCCATCATCATGACACATCCATTGGATTTGGTAAGTACATCTTTGGGCACCTCTGCACCTCATATACATTGGTTCACATCATGGCCCATACTCTCCTCTATTCCATCATGTAGGCCCTGTGAGGATTTACAATGTCCGGTGATTACCTCTGAAGCACCATCCAGGGCAGCTCCATGTCCCGAAGACGCCTCCACCTCTCATCTCTTCCTGCCTTTCCCCATACCCTTTGTCCATTATGTCCACTTTTCCCAATCCAATGCCACCTCTTCTATGTGGACACTGGATTGGTTGTGTCCATTGCACCTTTATGTCAAGAGGAGGCTCAGATTCCACCTGGATGCTGGATGCAATCCTCCCATTTTCAGTTGTAATCACTCTAGGCTCCATGGTGTGGTGGTTGTCCTTCTTCACCTCCATCTTAGCTGAGTGTGGTAAGTCCAATAAATCAGATTGTAGGTGCTGGAGTCTGTTGAGGCTCAGGATCTGGCTATCACATTGTCAGTCCAGAGATTCAAATCCCCTAAATATATCTTAAACCCCAACATTAACTGCACCTCCAGCATATTAGCATGAAAGTCTTATGAAGGGAGATCCCATCTGAGTCCAGATTCATCACACATAAACACCATATCTAATCCTTTTTGTGAGCGGCTTCTTTCACATAGCATGATGTTTCAGGGTTCCTATCTGTTGTAGCATGCATTCCATTTCTTTTTATTGCTGAATATTAATTCCATTGTATGGATCTGCCACATTTTTCTATTCATTAGTTGATGGATATCTCAATTGTTTCTACTTTTTGGTTATTATGAGTAATGCTATTATGAATATTCACATTAAGTTTTTGTATGGATATCTGATTTTATTTCTCTTGGGTAGATATAGTTCAGAGTGGAATTACTAATCTGTTTAACTGTTTGAGGAACTGCTATACCATTTTACATTCGCAGTAGCAGTGTATGAAGGTTCCAACTTCTCCATATCTTTGCCAACATTTATCCTTTTTTCATTTAAAAAAATTATCATTGAAGTATATAATTCATACATGAACATACTTAAACAGTAAGTGTATTGTGAAAGTTGTGAACTTAGAAAACCAACATGAATATCATCATATATTTACCTATCTTTGATTCACAGATATCTTAGTAGTTGTGAAGTCAGACTTCATTGTGGTTTTGATTTGCATTTTCCTGATGAATGACATTGAGCTTCTTTTCATGTGTTTATTGGCATTTTTGTATATCTTCTGTGGAGAAATGTCCATTTAGATTCTTCACCCATTCTTTAATTAGGTTGTCTTATTTTTGAGTTGTAGCAGTTTACCATTTTTTACCTTTGTCATATTGTGTTAAATATTTAGAACACTTAACATACTAGTTATTTATTGCTGTGTAACTAATAACCACAGTTCTTTAGGTCAGAATATAGGCGTAACTTAGCTGGCTTCTTGGCTTAGGGTCTTAAAAGGCTCAAATCAAGGTGTCGACCAGGTTGGGCTTGTTTGGAAACTATAGGGCAGAATCCACTTCTAAGCTCATTCACATGGTTGGCTGAGTTAGTTTCTTGCAGTTGTAGGACTGACATCTTTGTTTCTTTGCTGGCTTTGCTGGCTGCTTTCTGTGCCTAAAGGTGGCCCACATTCCTTCTTACATTCTTTCTGGGCCCCCTCCATCTTCAAGCCAGGAATGAATGGCATGTTGAATTCCCCTTGTGCCTCAAGTCTAATTTCCTCCTCTGCAGCCAGCCAGAGAAACTGCTTTTAAAAGAGCTCGTGTGATTAGATTAGGCCTATCTGAATAATCTCTATTTTAAGGCCAGCTGTGTCATATAATGTAACATAATCATGGAAGTGATACAGGTTCTGGGGATTAGGGTGTGGAATCTTAGGAACCTTTAGAATTATACCTACCACAACTACTTTGGTAGTTAATTGTTATCTCAAAGTAGCTTTTATTTACATCTTTGATTACCATTTGCTGTGTGTGTTTATTTTTTATATCAGGCTTTTTGATATTTTAAAGAAGACATGCTCAGATTACCATGGGTGATAAGGGTTTTATTTATGTATTCATATTATAGAAGTTGTGGATTTGCAGAACAATCATGCATAAAATACAGAATCCTATACTAGATAAGGGTTTATTTTAAAGAACATACATGTCTTGTGGAGAACTGACACTGCAATAGCTGAGTAGGGAAGGACAGGTGCCCATTTCTCTCTCTTTTGGCAACTCTGTTATACTTGTTATTCAGTTTATTTCTTCTATTGCCTATCTGCCTGCAGCCTTTGCTATCAGACTTTAGCTCATCTATGACCTCTACCTGTCCTGTCACCACTTTTCTTCAGCACATGAGCTTAAAAGTCACTGAGCCTATGTTTGAATTCCAGCTTGATACCTTTAGCTACTTCAACTTCAAAATAGAAGTAATACCTACTTTCCAAGTTTTTTTTCCCCCCAGTATTTATGAGATAAGGTATCTGGTACCTGATATATCATAATTTTATAGTAAATAGATGATAATATGATGTGTTTTGTTTTTCATGTTCCTGCTTCTAAACAGAAATTGAGTAATTTAGTAGGGAATGTAGGATGCCTTTTTGAGGCAAGTTCTTATGCTAGGACACTTTGGAGAACTTTGGTAAAAATCAGTTGTTCTAGGTTAATAGTATCATATGTTATGAAGCATGGTGCCCTAAGAATAGGGAACCATTTAAGAAACTGCTTTCTGGGTATGTTAGGTTTTAGAAGTTACAGGTATTGCCATTAATATGAATTGGGTGGTTATGTTTGACATATTTGTTTTGTAACATCTTTGTATTTTTTCCTTAGAAAGTTGATAAGGGTATTATATACTGTTAGCAGTTAAGCTCTTTGTTGCTCATTTGAAAGAAATCTTTTTATCTTTTTTATTTTGCAGTTGTTTTATTTACATAAATAGTTTTATGTGGTTACACCTTATTTTATTTCTTTTTATTAGGATTAGGTTTTGAATTTCAAAACATATCCTTTGGCCTGTTGCACATGTAACTTTTCTTGCTTAATCTGTAAGTGCCATATTATTAATCAGTTTTTTAAAAATACAGCACTGTCTGCATTACTGGGCTAAATCTTACTTAGTCATGATATATATATATATATATATATATATTTTTTTTTTTTTTAACTGCATCTTTTTTTAACTAGAGAAGTTATAGGGGTATAGATGACATTATTTCATGTTTTTTTTAGTTAATTGAGATTCATTTGTTTTTAAGGTATCAGTTTGGAATTGGTTTCATTTTCTCATAGACAAAATTAGTAATGCATTTTAAATGTTTGTTGCCTTCTGCTAATCCAACTGTGCAACTAAACTTTAAATTGTATAATCTTGTGTTAAGGAAATATAGTACGATTTTATTGTGGGGCATGTACTTGATTGAGTTTCTGAGCAAATAACAAACTTAAAAAACTTGTAAATACTTAGTGTTTTTTCTTCTTCTTTTTCCAAGGTATCCTTTGTGTGGCTGACCAGTGTCATGGCTTACGAGAATTGGCCCTGAATTACCACTTACTAAGTGATGAGTTGCTACTTGCTTTGTCTTCTGAAAAACACGTTCGATTAGAACATTTGCGCATTGATGTAGTGAGTGAGAACCCTGGACAGACACACTTCCATACTATTCAGAAGAGCAGCTGGGATGCTTTCATCAGACATTCACCCAAAGTGAACTTAGTGATGTATTTTTTCTTGTATGAAGAGGAATTTGACCCATTTTTTCGTTATGAAATACCTGCCACCCATCTTTATTTTGGGAGATCAGTAAGCAAAGATGTGCTTGGCCGTGTGGGAATGACATGCCCCAGACTGGTTGAACTAGTAGTATGTGCTAATGGATTACGGCCACTTGATGAAGAATTAATTCGCATTGCAGAACGTTGCAAAAATCTGTCAGCTATTGGACTGGGGGAATGTGAAGTCTCATGTAGTGCCTTTGTTGAGTTTGTGAAGATGTGTGGTGGTCGCCTCTCTCAACTATCTATTATGGAAGAAGTATTAATTCCTGACCAAAAATACAGTTTGGAGCAGATTCATTGGGAAGTATCCAAACATCTTGGTAGGGTGTGGTTCCCAGACATGATGCCCACTTGGTAAAGACCATGTGATATAGGGCATGATGAATAGCACCTTAACTTTAAGTATATTGTATTATAATAAAAGTTTATTTGCTGTAGTTCTGATGTAATTCTATTTTGTGGCACAGAAATTTATCTACAGTGAGTATATAAGGAAGGATTGGTTACAGGAAGACCCATAGATCAGTTTTGATCAGAAATCCATGCATTTCTTTAGCCTAATAACATTTAAATCTCAGAAAATTAAAATAAAAGTGGTTCAGATATGAAAGTGATAGTTATAAAGACTTAAGCATTTTAAAATCTGAAGGAAACAAAATCTATGTTTTATAATGCCCAATAAGTGAGTACTAATAGGTTTTCCAAAATAATGTGTTCTCTATGCATTTTTAAAAAAATATAAACTTGACGTTTTAGGGTCTTCAGATATACATACACCTGTTATAAGGTGTTTAATTAATATAGCTCAGGAAAGTGAGCATTTTGTGAGAAAAATATAGGATATATTGTAGTTAATGAAAAAGATTGGTTGAATGTTCTCAAATGTTATAAAGCTCTTTGAAGAATAAAAGGTATATATAATCAATTGAAACACTTAGAAACTGATAAATGTCACACAGTGGTTATTATATAAGGATAATATACAGAGCCAAGATCAAATTAAAAGAAAATAAACGGAATAGAAGGGGAGCAGTTTAACTTTATGTAAATGTTTGCTCGTTAATCTGCTAAATCATATAAATTCTTTTCTGTGATATATTACTATGTATGTGGCATATGAGGCATTTGTATGTAAAGTAAGGAGTGCTTTAACAATTCTCCTTGGTTTTGTTTATTTAAATTAGTTTTGAGGTTAATATACAGTAATCAGAATGAAAAGCTTGTCTGTATTTAAAAAGCCAAATTAGGGGGTTTGAACTAATTAATTAAAAGTAGAACTTTAAAATGTTTATACATTGATTTTATGAAAGAATATTAGTGTCCAATGAATTTTAGTGATGGCTCGTTTTTCCATTTTGGAATTTAGCATTATGTAAGTAGAATTTTAAAAAATAAAAGGAGCACCGATGTACAGTTCAGCATAAATGAGTAAATTTAAAAGAGAATATTTAAGTTCATAATGACATTTTTGAGTAAATATTGCTCAGTGGATTGGGAAAGTTTCATAGAAAAATGTCTGCAGTTTTGTGATAATTTGGTCAATGCTGATTTATTAAGTTAGTGTTTTATATTACTTTCATATGAAAAAGGTAATCCATGAATTGTAGAGTCTGTAAGAAACATTAGCGTTTAGTTTTTTAGTTATTATATAAACTTCGATTATGGGCACTAGTGCTAGCAAATATTAACCTCCTAAAGGAAATTAGAAGTGGTGTACCCTCAGTGGAATACATTACTGTCTGAAATGGCTCTCTTCAGTAGAAACTGTTTCAGCAGTTGGGTAAGCTAATAGCCTTAAAGATCTAATCTATTTTTCAAGTAGATTATCTCCCAAAGAATAAAGCAAAAGGTGATTTTTCTACATAATTTATGCTTTTCAAAAATGATAGGATTCTATCCTGCAGCCATATATAACTGAGGAAAAAACTAACCCAGATTTGAAAATTAGAAGCAATTAGAATATTTTCTCCTCTTACTAAATAGTAAAAAGCATTGATTGTGCAAGAAATACCTGTGTTAGTGGATGAAGTTTTTTTTTCCTTGAAAAACTTTGGAAAATGGATTTGTCAGTACATAATCAGTTATACTAACCAGAGCTTTATTTGAAAATTCACTTTTTGTACAAACTGAATTATATAATGCTTGAAATAATTTAAGTCACTTTATAAGCAAAATGCATAGCACTTAATTTGTTTATACTGTAAAGTATATTAAATGCTTTTATTGAGAATAAAGATAGTTACTAATTCTGTTGTATTACAATTTTTAAAAGCTACCCAAACATATATACTTGTTTGACTTTGAAACTAGTTAAACTTAACACACTTAAGGGTTTTTCTTCAGACTCGTATTTGATGGATAATGTTCGATATTAACAATGTTTATGGTAGACTGAAGATATAAAATTAGGCATATGGTTATCTTTTCTTGAAAAAAGCTCTGATGCTTAGAATATGGTTTTAAACGTCTACCATGAAATGTAAATTTTTCTTTAATTTTATAAAGTGCCTAAATTAAAATTAAATTAGGAGTAGATTCTTTCTACATTCAGAGTGATAAATTATAAAATGCATCATTTAGAAATAGAATTCTGAGCCTTAAAGGGGTCTTGAACCCTGCTAGCTTTTTGGGGAGAGTAATGTCTTTATGTATATCTACACATAGGAATTGTTTTAAACTACTGAAACTGTTTTCATCTATCTTAACAGCTTTCAGAAAATAAATTTCACTTGACCTTAATAATCTGGGCTATTTTGACAATATTAGAAAAAAACAAAAACAGTGAGTGTTTAAAAAGTAAATCAATTTACTGCATTCTAAGAATAATTCTTTGTATTTATGGGAAAGTTTAGGAGAGAGGAATTGGGGTGAAGTAGATTCAGGCCCAAACACAGCCATTTTAGAGGTTATAATTTCTTCACACATACCTGGGGATAATCTTTGCACAGATTCCAGCCTTATTTTATTTGTGGGTCTGGTTTTAATGCTATCAAACAGCCAGGAAAATCCTACCTGCTTGTTGACACCCAAATTTCCTTTAAAAAAGTATATAAAGCCTTTTATTCCATAAGTGAATAAAGAGCTTATCCTTAAAATAATCAGTCCAATAAAAAGATACTGATTACCATCTACCTTGTTTTAAATAGGGAAGAAAATGTACAAAGGAAAGGTTTGCGGAGCAAGAAGTTGCCTGGACAATAAAGGGTAAATAGGAAGAAGATGCTGAAGACAAACTCTGATCAGCCCCATATATAACTTTAGTGGTGAAGAGGGAAAAGCAAGTGTGTGGTTTTGGAGCACTGCTCTTCGTATAACATGCCAAAAATTTACTTAAAAAAAAAAGTCATTTTCTTGAAGGAAATACAGTCCCAGGGAATTCACTAAGTGCTAGATAAAACTTCCTTAGAACTTTAAAAAAATTGTACTATATTTAACAAAACTTCCCATTTTACCATTTTTAAGTGTACAGTTCAGTGGTATAATTACATTCACAACCTTGTGCTGCTGTCACTGCCATCCCTTACCAAAACTTTTTCACCACCCCTAGATGGAAACCCTGTACCCATTAAGCAATAATTTCCCATTACCCCATCCCTGGTAACCACTAATCTACTTTATGAATTTGCATATTCTGGATATTTCATATAAGTGGAATCATACAATATTTGTCCTTTTGTGTCTGGTTTATTTCATTCAATGCTTTCAAAATTCATTTGTGTTGTAGCTTATATAAGAACTTCATTTTTATGGAATATGTATATACACACCCCATATTCATTATCTGTTGGTAGAAACAGGTTGTATCTACATTTTGGCTATTGTGAAGAATAATGCTGCTATGAACATTGGTATTTCTAAAACTTACTGTTTTTCCTGATTTTTAAGAAGGAGCCTATATTGAGGCTTACAAATAATTTATTAGTTATTTTCACCTTTTGACTATTTTCCTGTACCTGCAACAGTTAGGTGAAAGTTTATGCATATACTTTAATATTGAGCCAGAATTAATGAGAATATGTTTATTCTAAAGTCCTAGTATAATTTAAACATCAACAAAATGATTTATTTTAGAAATAGAGTTAAAGGAATTTTATACATTTATAATTTAACTGTAGAGTAGAAAGCACACCTAGTTACACAGTGGTTAAAGAGGCAGCAAAAACTGGCAAATTCCTGCCCATTAAGGACACCTGACAGGTTTAATAGAGTTGTAAGAAGTACTTACTTGTGTGACTGCTATGCTCTTTGTGCTAATAATTACCTGAGCCTATAAATACTTCCACAAAGTTTGTTATGTCTTAATTTTTTTTAGCAGCCATGAAGAACCCTGGAAGCTGCTCTAATATCACTGTTAAAATTTTGTTTTAAAATTTAAGCTCCACATTCAGATATTCTCATTTTGTTTGTGCTACAAAACCACTTTGTGATTTGCAGTTAATACAAACTTGGCAGATGACTCTCTGTCACTCCAACGTAGTTCTGAAAATCCAAAAGTACTGCTTTTTCCTAAGACTCTTGAAGTTGCATTAACCTATTTTAGCCTCTAGATGGTGATAATGCAAAAATCTACGTTTTCTTGCAGTTTACTTTGAAGACAACCAGCAGGTTAAAGAGGAAAAATTAATTAGGAATGCTTAGGCACTATTAACCTGAGTTGACAGGCTAAATGGGAGACAGTGAAAGTCTGTTTATCTGAGGAAAACTGTGCAGTATACAAAATGGTATAGTGTACTTCTCAAGCTATATGGTAAGGGACTGGGTTTTTATTTTTAATCTGTTTTGGGCCATAGTTTTGAAAAAGACTAAAAATGAATTTCTAGAAAATGAAATAAAGACAGACTACAAAATACAGGTCCAAATTTTTTTTTTAAGTTTTCAACAAGCACAAAATTACTGTCAAATTGCTTTAAAGTTTCTAAAGGCTTAACTTGCAATGTCTTGTACTTACCTCCTTACAGACCAGTAATGTTTTGTGGACAGGCACTGCTGTGTGGACTATTTGAGTAACACTGGGAAACTCATAAAGGGCATCCAATTCAGTAAGGAGAACCTGGGTTCAGAATGTGGCTCCTTTACTACTAGCTGGGTAGCCTTGGAAAACTCACTTAACCTTTCCAAGTCCCAATTTTCTCATGTGGGTCAGGTAAATTTTATATTTATGTTTAGGCTTTTTATGAGAACTCAATGATAATGTACCAGCCCCTGAGAAAGTACTCCGATGTTAGTTTAGACTGAATAATATAACTGGTATTTTACATATTAAATACTTAGATCTCTGCTCCATCATCTTATTGACTGGTGTTTTTCTATGAATAGATCAAATGTGTTCAGTTAATCATCAATTGGGGATACTTGAAAAAAAGCGTCCGTTTTGGGAAGTTCACACTCTTCATTGAGCTGGCAGATTTTGTAGGAAATGAGAGAATCATACAGAGAAATGAAGGTGTTGGAGGATACCTGTTTACCTAGACATACATGCAGTCAGATCACTTTCATACCTCAAATGTTTGAAGAACCACAGATGTACCATGCTATCAGCTCAAAGTCTATGTGATTATCATGAAACCCAACAAAGTTTGGCACTTAGATTAGGAAAGATTAAAGATGGCAGTTTATTCTTTGATTAATCAGTATAGCTATCATTTATGAAAACATACTTTGTCAAACACACATGATTTCAAACTTTATAACAATCTTGAGAGATGAATCATTTTAGAGAGAAGGAAAACTAAGGTTCAGCATTATTTAGTTGCCTAAATCACAAAATACCAGTTACTGGCTAGTTCCAAAGCTTTAGCCGGAAATCAAACTCCCAGATTTGTGTTCGTTAGCCACATTCTGGAAGCAAAATCCTACTATGGTGTCTAAATAAATCCTTATGGTTAAGATGAATGAAGCATAATATAATAAGACTACTAGACTTAGCTTCAAAAATTATAAAAGCTATACTAAAAAGATATTTAAATCATACAGTTTAACTACGACATTGGAAAAAAGTAGCTTCCACTATGAAACTGTTAGGATGTGCTAACATTTTAAAAATACCCTATCAACGATTTTGATATTTTTACTCCAAAGATCCTATATATATGAAACAATTCTCCATATTAACAAAGGTTTGGAGACTGAAAACAGGATTACCTTAACATGCTCACTTTGGCCAATATATGAGAATTTCAGTTTCTCTTACTAAAAGTCCTGAGATGTTAATATGCTGCTGATGTACATTCTATCTTCCTGTTCCAAAGAAGAAAAGAAATCCACAAATGTAAAATAACTTCCTGAAAAATGAAAATGCTGGTGGCATAGATAAATAAGAGTAGTAGAATCAATATTTTATAAACCAGAGGGTGTTTAGTTTATGTTAGGTAGGGGGATTTCTTCATATGTTATTTTAATAAAAGGGGATTTCATAGGTAAGAACCAATATTCAAAATTATAAAACAAATAGAATTGTTTGTGTATAAATACTGCATCAAAAATTTGTAAGAGACTTAACAAAAATTCTTTAGTTGATAAATATGGTTTGAAGAGGTAATAAAATCTCTTAATGGCTAAAGCAAGAGTCTTGTTTCCTGTTGGCCCAAAAATGGATGTTTCATTTCCCAAAAAAGTAGGTTCTCCACTGTAAAGAAATATTCTTGTATAATTGGTTTCTAGCTTCTTGAACTCTGCTCCAAATTCAGCCAACTTCTTATATGTCCTTAACACAAATTTGGAACAGTCGTAGGAGTCAAACCATGTCTCTGCCCCTTTTTCTGGGCTGGCTCGGACAGTCCATGTCTCGTAATAAATACCTGTTTCATTGTCCCATTTTACCCATTTTGCCATTTTGTTAAACGTGTTTCCTAGTTAAAAAAAAATTATGTGAACAAAGTTAACCATGTTAGTCTTAAGTAAATTGTTCTATTAATAATAGCCTCACTAAGGTATGACCACATATGAATAAATGACAAGTTTCTGAATTTCTAAACCTGTACCTTACAATAGAAACACAATGCCAATTTTTATTCCATTATGCAAAGCACCAAGTATTTCTGAATTATAAATGTTAAGATAAAATAGATGTATAGAGAAGTCTTACAAACAACTCTATAAACATTTATGCTGTAGTCAAAAGCAAATCTTGGCTTCAGAGGCAAAAGAATTATGGAAAAGGAAAAGGTGAATGGGGCAAAGGCACTGTGAGAAAAATTGGGGAGGGGGAAGATTCAGAGGTTTTCCATTGCAAGGCATGGTTTGCATACATAAAAATGGCTGCCTGAGAAACAGCTACTCTAGAAGGCCTATCTACAAATGATATTAGAGGAAACACCATGCCCTATTGCCTTTTCTCCCTGTACTTGCAGCTGTTTGGATTCTGCTTTTCAAACTATCCACCCACCACACAAATTCTTCCAATGAACCAACTAATTGGAAATGTTTTTGGCCAAATTCATGGTCATGGACTATATACATTCCAGGCTGTCTTAACTCTTTTCTCTCTCTTATTGCTTTGTACCAGACCAGAAGAATCTCTCCAAATGTTTATCAAACGTCGTACTCTGCATGGTTACAACTTCCACCTGGGCATTTATTATATCTAATTGAGCTTTGTCCCAACATTTCACTTTGTATGAACTGAACTGGGGATACTATTTTTAGTGTACTTCAACTTTGAAAAGTGACTGCTGTAATTAAGAGTTAATATGCTTCAAAACACTGTTGTGTAACATGAAGAAAGGTCAATGAACAGGATTAATCAGAAGAGAGATTGATGACTTAAAAGATTCAAGTACCAGTATATATAATTTTATAGAAAACAGTGATCATTGTTCATGTGATTATAGATTATTGTCAGAAGGAAGAATTTTCAGGTAATGAGAAATGTCGAGATGGAGACAGGAGAGTTGTGAACTGCCCTGGAATGAAAGAAAGAGCAGCTGTTTATTTTTCTGAGCATTGTTAAGAGAGAAGGACTTTTATATTGTTGGAATAGCTGGGAGCATATCAATTAGAAGGTAGGAAGAAAGATTAGACAGTAGAATGGTGGATTCTGTTAAAAGATTCCCAGATTCCATTTAAAAGACCTCAGTTCTAATCCTGGTTCTACTACATTCAGCTCTGTCACCTTAAGAAAAAGCTAAGTCACTTTACCTGGCTGAGTCTCAATTTCTTATTTTGTAAAAGGAAGAAGTATATCTCATCCTCCCACTGAACTATCAATTAACACACTCCAAAATACTTTGCAAAGAGCCATACAAATGGCAAGCATGAATTACTCAAGTTCTATGAGTCACTGGATAATTCATATCACAAAGACTACCTTCGTTTCAGTATGTTTCCACCTTTTTTGGGAACAGCAATTTATAGTGTAGAGCTCTGTAAATCATATGGCAAGCTCCTTATTTCTAGAATGCAATGGTGGTACATCCCCATTGTACAAATGAGGCAACTGGGTCAATAAAGTAAAATGGTGACTTGACCAAGGACACACAAGAAGTTACTGAAAAAGTTCTGCTAAACATCTTTCATCACTAACCAAAAATGTAACATATGCAGCAAAACTCCAACTGTTTTAGCAATACATCAGAAAGAATAGAAAAATATCAGGGGTAAAACACTGAAATTGCTCAAAGGGCCTCTAATGTACAATGTCATAGATATTTTAGGAGGCAGTGTAGTGAAATAGTTAAGAGAATGACCCATGAGGCTTGTCACAGCTGGAGTCCCACTTAATTAGCTGTGTGACCATAACCTTTCTATGCATCAGTTTTCCCATCTGTAAAATGGGGAAAAATAATAACTATCTCAGAGGGTTTCTGTGATGATAAATGATGTCATATATGTAAAGTATTTAGAACCATGCCTTTTGTGCCATCCCTTTTGAGTAAGGCCATCTGAATGGTAACTATTACTATTTTACAATATCAAAAAAAATTTTAATATATCATCAGTAAAATTTTTTTTAAAGATGCATTTAACAGGTCCTTTAATCAGTTATTTTTTGAGGGACTCTGGATTTTCCCACACTATTTTAGAAATTTGGATTTAATTGTACAAATCACTTAATCATTTTATTCATTTTGAGAAGGGAATAGGTCAGGAGATAAGCCAATCATTCCCTATAGTCATAGGTGAAGTGTTGCATGACTAATAGCTTAGGTCAAAGGTTAGTGGGTCTAGAGGTACATTTTACAAATGACCTCTAAAAAGTAGAACATTACTGAAATGCCTCAATGAAAGCAATTTCTTTCATCTGGATATTGATACAATCATCAAATGCTGCCATATTTTCAAAACTTACCTGATATGGTTGCTATTAGAACTAACGTTCCATTTTCCTTCCAGTGAATATCATCAATTCCTTCAAAAAAGCAGGCAGCTCCTTGATTACACCAAAAAGGGGCATTCATTTCAGGTCGGAGATGGGGGAATGTGCAGTTTCCAAGCTGGAAAAGTTCATACCATTCCATTGTGTAGTTCTTGCCAGTTAAAGTACTCCTGAATCCAATGGCATCATGCATAATTTTCTGTGTAAAAATAATATACATATAAAAGGATTTGTAAAGTAACAGTAGATGCAGGCAACCAAATGGGAGAAAACGTGGTATCCCTCAACTGTACATCAAGTAGAACTGCTCAGCTATTCCTCTTCCATATTGCTATTTTTGTGCCCACTCTATGGCTCCTCAAATTCTAGCCCCTCATCCACTCTAGTTTTGGCCACTAGGCTCATCTCAGATAGTATGGAAGTATGCTATGTGGACATGCTCCTCATTTCCTTACGGCTTAGAAAAGTACTAGAAGCCTCTGTGCCACGGTCTCAGGAAAGAACTCTATGTATCTCACAGAGTGCTAAGAAGATTAGATGGTGGACTAACCTAGAAAGGGTGCATACAACAGGGCCTGGAAATCAAGAAGTGTTTCCTGCCTCCCTTGCCTCTTCCTCTGAGCTTCCTCCTTTCTTTCCCCAGGCGCTGGGTATAGGCGTTGGGTTCAGACTCAGAATATAAAAAAGGGTTAAAGTCACCGCAGTTGTTCTTGTTCATATTACAAAATATAATAAACAATATTGCAATTACTTTGTAAATAATTACATTATTTTTGACTACTCATTTTATATATGCTAAGAAGAATGCCAATAAACATGACCTAAAATCTGCCATTTTAACAGTGATTATTCCATCAAATCAATGTAATTAACCAAATCACTTAATTAACCAAAGATATAAGAACAAGAGGCATTCTTACCATGTGTCCCAAGAGGTCTCCATATTTAAATTCCCATACTGGGGCTTGTAATCGAAAGACTTCAATGACATCATCATTTTTCATATTTGGGATAGGAGAGCCAGTTGGACAGAAAGTATATTTAGCTTGACAATAAGGATCTGATTCTGGACGGAAGGAAACACGCCTAAAACAGAAAAAGAAACTATTAACTTAGATTCTAACAGAAATTTGGTTTCTCACACATCTTAGAATCCAGATTTTACTTCACTGTCAGTAACATTTTTAAGGAAAACATTCAAAACTCAGACCATACCATATAAATACAAATAAACATTTTATTTGTTATCCTGTAAACAGGAAGAAGAAATATCAAGTATCACAAGATTTATAAGAGTCTCTGGTAGGTACATTTTAATACTAGAATTCAGGCCTCAAGGAAAGAGGTAGCAGGGGCTGTGGCATTTTGCACAAATCCAGTACGGTGTGAATAGTAACCCCTGGAGTCATGTGACCATGGGGGGGGGTTGAGCAGGGGAATGAGTTTAAAGATATTAAGTAGCAGATCTGAAATGATTGAATTTGCTATAAAATAAATCTTATTTTATTAAAAAGGGGTGTGTGCAGAGGCGAAATTAAGGCTGAGTGACCACTGAGGAGGTTAGGTGATTGCAATAACACAGGCAAGAAAAGAAGGCCTCAGAAGGGCATGGCAGTAGGACTAGAAGAGGGATTATTGTTAAATTTAGCTCAGCCCACCTTTACAGGTTGCCTTCCCTACCTCAAACTGGGAAGGGAAAGATGAAAAACAAGCTGCCTCTAAATGTCCTCTAAGAATCCTAGATCCCTAAGGTTCCAGCCAGATCCACTGTTTTAAAATCCTAACACATCAGCAGAAATTTTTATTTTAAAGTGAGGTTAATAAATCATAATAAAAACACAAACCCCCCCAAATTGTTACAACTTTTGGTATACTTACCTGTTTTATAGGTGTTCACCTGGCTTAAACAAATACTTTAACCATACATTTGTCCGATTTTCAGAATTTCACCAAGAGTTCCACTTACCCACAGTATAATTTATTTTAGGGCTAAAGTAATTTTAAAAGCATAATTTACGCTAAAAGTATTTTTATAATCACTTGTTAAAGAGACACCAAGAAACGATAGTTAAAAACCTGGTCTTAATTGAAATTCGAGCAGTTTTGCATAAACACTCTTGTTTTACTGAATATTCAGTTACCTCTTATGAATAGTTTAATATTTTCAAGAAAACCCGATTCAAACCAAAACTTCCTTTCTTCATGGAAATTAAGCAAAACACCAAAATGGTGCAAACCATTCGGTGGGCCAAATACTCCTAATATCAAAGTATTGACAATATTTACTAGACTTAATTCTCCCAACAACCCCGAGTTACTTTCCGACTGAGGACAGGTAGGTACAGACACTGAGTAACTTTCCCAAGGGCACATAGCTAGTGAAGGTGGAGCCAGATTTGATCCTGATCAGTCAGAACCCGGAACCTGCCCCTAACCACTAGATAACCTTCCTCCCCAAGCACAGTTCTGCTACCCGCCTCACCCCCCAGAGATGTTGGTGGATTTTGTGTGTCCACCAAAAGCTGATCTTGGTGCCTGCCTAGTGCTGACACGTGTTCTTCCCGCAAGTTTATCTATCTCTGACAGTCTTAGGCCGTGTAAACACTTTTCTGGGGTCAAAGACTCCAGTCAGTTTCAAGTTTGCTGCCTCTGTCCTCGACTTATGACTCGAGTCGTGCCTCCAGGTCGAAGAAAGGGACAGGAGAAAGCGACTAACCTCGGTTTGCCTGGGACTCAGGGGGGAGAGGGGAACCGGCTCCGGGGGCTTGGGACCTGTAAAATTTGTTTGGAACTAATGACAATGCATTAAGTAAGTACCAAACAAGGTATTCAAACAGTCTTCCCCAGTTATTTAAGCAGTTACTTGTACCTGAAAGTCACTCCCCTATTCTTTCATGATTTGGGACTGCTCTGAGCCTGCGTCAAACCACAGCTGGCTCAAGGGTCCCGAGATGAGAAAAGGCCCCTGGGAACTGCGACGCCTGAGTTCTCAACTTTGCTCTGCATTGCAGAAGGCACTGCAGGCGTTCTGGGCGTCGCCTGTGGGCCTCCGCCGCGCGTGCCCCTGCACGGTCACGCGCCGGCTCCGGGTTCACGCACCCCACCCTTTCCGCCCCGCGACGTGCGCGCGCCGAGGAGTCCGCGCCTGTTCCCGCGTGCGCGCTCCGTCGCCACCCCGCGCGCGTCCCTTCCAGCGCTCGGTGCGCACTCACTTGTAGGGCACCGGCCACTGGCGCTGGGCGGGATCGCTCGAGGCCCGAGGCCAGCCAGGAGCCGCCGACAGCCAGAACAGCGCTAGGACCCAGCGCCAAGGCGCGCGCTCCGGGGCTGAGCCCGCGCTCGGTTGTCCCCGGGACCCCGGGCCGACGCTTCCTGCGGGCGCCATGTGGCGGCTCCAGGGGCTTCAGCGGTCTCCCCAGCCCGGCGGTTGGCGAGCCCCGTGAACCGAGCATGCGCGGAGCTGTTCTTCCGACTCGGCGCCAACCCCGGCACTCCGGCCGCGGGCGGCTGGCGGGTCCCGCCTTTACCCCTGTGCGCTCCGCCCGGAGACTCTGCTTTAGCGTGAACCCGGCCAGAAGGTAGAGCCACCTGAGGAGATTCTGAGACATACTCATGCCCAGACCCGGCTCCTCACTCCCAGATACCAGCTTTAACTGTTCTGTTTTTGTCCGAACTCCCCAGGTGATTCTAATACGCAGCCAGGGTCGAGAATCTGCACCGCAGATGGATTTTAAGGGTTGATGTAATTAATTCCCTCATGTTTTTGAGCCTTATGTGTTTCTACCTATAAAACCAGGTCCCCACTTCAATTTTAAAAAGTATATATATTTGTCTACGGCCATACCACCCTGAACGCGCCCGATGGTCTAAACAGCGTAGATATTTGAAAACCGCTTTCTTTTGATATTTGTAGCTGGTGTTGGCTCTGAGGATAAAGAGAATGACTTCGTGGTTTTCTGACTTTCCTTTCCGGTTTCCACTCTTACTGGTTTGCTTGACGGTTTTCATAGGGGCAGTGACATCATTTGTTTTTATTTCTATTTTTAAAAGTGAAGATAGTTGCTCCTAATGCCAAGGACATACGCATCGCTAGTCACTTGAAAGGGAGCGCAGCAGAAAGAAATGTGTTGGAGGAAAGAGCCAGCAGTGCCTGTGGGGGGCGTGCAAGAGTTGGCAGACCTGAACTTCTGCAAGCTTGGTGCAGTCATACCTGGTGGGTTCGCTGATGGCTGTGAAGCCAACTGTTCATTTTAATTAAAGCTCACTGACTTTAAAACCTTCCAGAAACGGTGGTGCAGTCTCAGCTACCTTTTTTTTTTTTAACCTTTCTGTGCCAGGATCTAGGTCAGGAATTCTCAAGCTTTGCTGCACGAGAGAATCACTTGGGCAGCTTTCAAAAGCCCAAGCCAATTACATCAGACCTTCTGGAGGTGGAAACTCTCCCGGTGATTCTCCTGTGCAGGCAAGTTTGAGGACCAGTTCTCTACCTGGAGTGAGCAGTGAAACTTGTCTGCACAAGGAATCACCTGGGAGCTTCCAAAAAAAATATTGATGCCTGTGTCCCATCTCCAGAGACGGTGATTTAATTAGTCTGGAAAATGGCTTGGTTTTTGGAATTTTAAAAATTCCAGATGATTCTCAGATGATTCTCATACACAGACAAATTTGGGAACCATTGCTCCTTGCACTAGTATTGTCTCACTTTTTAGAGGACATAAAAATTACTTGGGTATCTTGTTAAAATACAGATTCCATTTCACCTCCCAGGTTACAGGTGGCCTGTGGTTCTCGGGCCACACAATAGGGCTTGAGGCTTTGGACATCACAGTAGAGGATCTCCTGTTTCTGGCCCTTGTTCTGCTGGAATCACTTTTAGATAGGTGACTCCATCTTTTAAAATAAAAAATTGATATACCAGTGTAATTGTTTTTTAGATTTTTTTACTTTTTTCAATTAATTCCCCTCATAAGGATCTGTATGTTATATTATTGTTTTCAAACTGAACAGTTAAAATCAGTTTTATTTTAAGATTACTTTAAAAGTTCACAATATTTTGGAAATTTTTGGAGACAATCTGGAGATGTCCCACAATGAGACTTTGGAATCATTATTTTAGATTAGGAGTGCGTTGCTTCTTGATACTTACACAGATCTATCTGAACAGGCTGCTTACTGCTATTTTACATACATATTCCCAGATAGCTATTCCTGTATAAAACACCAAAATATAGTGACTTTAACAACTGTTCATTATCTTTCTTGGCTCTCTGGGTTGGCTAGGCCCAAGTTCGTGGTGTTTACTAGAGGGTTCTCATGCAATTGCAATCAAATGCTGACTGGAGGGAAGCTGATGTGGCTAAACTGATAAGAGCATCCGCCTACCATATGGAGGGTCCCCAGTTTGATACCCAGGGCCTCCTGACCTATGTGATGAGCTGGCCCACTCGCAGTGCTGCTGTGTGCTAGGAGTGCCCTGCTGTGCAGGGAACTACTGGAGCCGCCCCATGTGAAAAAAGTACAGCCCGCCCAGGAGTGGTGCCGCACAGACGGAGAGCTGATGCAGCAAGATGACGCAACAGAAAAGACGCAGTTTCCCGGTGCTGCCTTACAATGCAAGCAGATGCAGAAGAACACACAGTGAATGGGCACAGAGAGCAGACAATGGTGGGGGGGGGGGAGAAGTAAAAAATAAATCTTTAACAACAATAATAACAAAAAAAGCTGGCTGGAGCCAAAATCATCTGAAGGCTTAACTGGGCTGGATATTCATGACTGCCTATCACCCTCCTGTATGGTGCCTGAGCTGGGGTGGCTGGAACAGCTGGGGCTTGCTGCATATCTTTCTCCACAAGGTCCTTCCGTGAGGCAACCTTGGACTTCTAGTGTGCTTGTGCTTCTTATGTGATAGCTGGCATCCTCCAGAGCAGCTGTTCCAAGAGACCCATGAATTCCTCTTATGATTTAGCTTTGAAAGGCCACTTTGGCTACATTCTGTTGATGGAAAGTGAGTTCAAATTTAATGAGAGTGGACTACAAAAGGCCATGAATACCAGGGGTAATGGATATGAAGGACATATGTATACGCTATCACATACATACATGTGTAAAATATAAGTTGGAATCTCTGTGCCATCAAAAATTTCACGCAGTGGGGCATTGTGAGGGGGATTTGTTTTGTTTGAGCTGCTGCTGTTTTGAGGATTTGCTGGACTGATTGATAAGACTTGCCACTCTTTTCTTCCACTGCAAGTAGGATTGACCTGAGAATCATCTATAGATTATTGCCCCTGAGAACTGATGGTAAAATTAGTGTTTTTCACATTGAAGACAATACTGCTTATAAATCAGTCTCAAAAATGACTTCCAAACGTATTTTATTATAGCACATAAAGATAGGTTTTTGTTTTTAGGAGATATGATGCTATCTTGAATTTTTTTTTAAGTTTAGTTCTGCTTTATACCAAACTTGAACTACCTTGCAAAAATTAGTATCTTTGTGGATATTCCAGCTTGTGCCTTCAGAATTACATACTGTCAATGCAAAATGTTTGTTATTTAATAATTTATATATTTTTATATAACTATAAATCCTTATGTCTATAAAGTCCATTTGCCACAAGGACTTTTTATACATTGAAGCTGTGTAAAAGCTAAAGATGGGTAGTGCCCCTAATGATTGTCACCAACTTCTTACAAAAGGATCTCTGAGCAACTTTGACAACTATATGTTGCTATGTTGACTTTTTAAAACAAAATTAATGAATTATTTCGAAGTTATTATCAAGTCTAGAAGATTTTCCAAAAATACTATTTTTACATGCTAATCACATATGTTACTACTCATATGTGCCCTTTGCACATATGCTTTACTTAAGAATTGCTCATAGGTTCTTCTTGTCAGCTGTATTAAATTATCCCAACTCCTCTCTCTTTGTGGGTGGTTTTGGGGTCAAGAACTTTCCTGGCTGGGAAGGACTGCACTGTCAACAGTTCTGTAAAGCCGACCCTTCAGTTTTCCCTGTGCTGTCAGCTAAGATCTTCCTTGGTTGTCAAGTCACAGTGGGTCAGGTTAATAATGTGGATGGAGGGAAAGAAAAGGCTGAAAAGCTGATTTCTGGGTAAGCTGGTTCTCCAGGGCTTTCTTATTTTCCTTCCTTCAGATAAATATACATGTGGCTGCTTTTCTGATGGATGGACAAATTATCTTTTATTACAGGGCTGTAGTATTTGGTGATTGGTTTTAAGATGGGAATGGGAAGGGTAAGGGATTGTGGTTTAAAGTGATAAGACCAGGTGGCTTTGATCAAATCATAGGCATACTCTTTCAAAATACATTGGCTTACACTGTAAGAAAAAAAATTCAAAATAGCAATTCTCTTGTATTGCATCATTCAGTGGTATAGATCAATTTGTGCTCGCTTTAATTCTTTCCTGTTGATCCTAGCACATTTAGCCTTCATTTCTCTTACCAACTGGATATTTAAATGAAACATCATGTTGGAAGAGATTTCTTTTGAGTGCAGTGCCTGTAAGCTTTTGTTCCAAACATTGCAGTGTTTGAGAGAAAAGTGTCAGTTGATAATTTTAACCTTCTGCACAGCCATGCTGTTAGGTGCCTAAAAAATGTTTTCTCCCACTCAGTTAACCACTTCTCCTCTGATAAATTTCCTGATGCCAGCACAGCCACTGCCATGAGGGAGCATGGATGCAAGCACCTCTGTCGGGATGTGAGTGGATGCTACCAACAACTTGGTGTGACCTGTGCTTTCATATGCAGGGCCCCTCTGTATGAAATTTTTGATGGAATAGGAAAAATGGTATTTTTAAAAAATGGGCCAGAGACTTCGTTTATAAATAAGGTCCCAATTTTTAACTCCTAGTAAACACTTCAAATCTGTCCGTCACTCTTCAGATGGTTGGGGATATTTGAAATATCCTTTGAAAAATAGCACCTTAGCACCATTTAGCACTAATCAAATGAATTACATTACTCTATCACTTGTTAATAGGTACTTGAAATGTTATCCGATTCAAATATTAAATAATCTTCGTTGAATTATTCATATATATATGATTTTTAGACAAACTGTCATTTTTATTTTTTACTTTTTAAAGTCAGAAGCAACACTTTCCTGCCCTGTTTCAAACAGATGGGCATTGAGTTGTTCCAAGGGCTTTTTCCTGAACCTCCAGGTTGGCTCTTTCCCAGGAACCAACTGTAACTGTGGTCACTTGACTTGTTTTTAATAATAACTACAATAAAAAGCAGGGAGAATTTTTTAAGTGAGATGGAGATATTGGAATGTTGTCTGCATTTACAACTGAAGCGGATGACTGAAGTAATTTAAATTATTTCTCTGAAGGCATTTATTCTGTTCTTTATGATTCATATAAAGGCATGATACTTTCTTTTAAGTTCTCTGAATCATAAAGACTTATGATGTGATTACAGCTATAAAGTGCTACCACTCAAAGTTTATCAGGAGACTAGTTGCTTCTGAAATACTCATCTGCTTTGGATATCTTTTGAATTATCCATTTCTGTGAACTCTTCCTATGTTATTTTTTGAAGTAGGATAGGAGAAGAGAGTATGAGTGTAGCAGAAGAACTACCAAGTGATAAGAAACCACATTGTTGCAGGTAGATTTCATATTGGTGGAAGAGGATTACACACACACGCATACACATGCATACACGCTCACCTTTGCTGGAACGAAAATCAGCGTATCTTGTTGTGACTCTGCCCCCTCCCTTGGGATCCTTACAGTTTTGTGTAGGGAATTCCTGCTAGAATTGTCAAGGAATTACATTTCTACAGTGCCACAAGTCTTGTATTCTCACAGGTTAAATCAACTGCTCAGCAAGAACTTGATGCTATTGATTCCCTTTAAGGAAGGTTTACAATCATTGAATTCTCTTGGTGCCTGAACTCAACTCAGCATCCACAAGCTCACATTCCTACCAGCAGAGGAACAAAAGAGGCAGAGCCCAGAACAGGCACATAGTATTTTCCTGGTGCTGTTTACTTTATTTTGCTTATTGGCTCTCTCCTCATTTTAGAAAGTGAGCTCAAGGGAGCATGGGATTTTTCTGTTTTGTTCACTACACAATCTCCTGCACCAGTAACAGCCACTGGCACATATTAAGCCCTCAATACCCCTTTGTTGAATTGAATGAGTGTCTACAATTCACCCAACATCCCCCGTAAGAGGGTCCCCTAAGCAAGCTATCACAGTTCTTAGAGTGGTCTCTGGAGGTGATCATAGAGGACTTCTCTAACTGTGATCTCTTTTTTAGATAAAGGCCTCCAAACAAAGTTGCTATAAAATATAATTTATAAAAATTACCTTATTTTAAGAACGTAAATTTGAATTATTACAGCTTTTTGGTCTGTAACAGTTAATACTATGATGAAACAGAACTTACAGAACTCAAGTGTTACAGAGCAGTGAAAATTCTTAATGTGGGGGAGAAGTAGAATTTTCCCAAAACATTATTTTTCTACCCTACAAAGCCACACAAATAGAAAAGGAAGGTGTTTCAGGATGGGGAAGGCCTGGCAGAAAAAAGTTAAAGTAGGCCTGAGGCTGCTGTCTTTAGAAGGGCCTGCTTGCAAGGTTGGCCCTGGGCTGGCATTTGGAAACTTGACACTTGACCCGTTCTCTAATGAGAGTAGTTCACTGTACCTAGATTATTTGTGCAAACCATGTGATTCATGACGAACATCTGCTTTCCTTCTGGGAGTCTGGAATTCTTATAATTGTGAGGCAGAAGTTATCTATATCAGCAGTCGCCAATAAAAACCTTGGGAGCATTGTCTTAGTTTCCAGGCTGCAATGAGAGATACCACACAACGGGTTGGTTTACTCCAGGAATTTATTGATTTGCAGTTTCAGAAGCTGGAAGGCTTGCTTCCTTCTGGGATCAATCGTGTTCTGGCTGGCTAGTGATCCCTCGGTTCCTTCACTTTCCTGTAACATGGTGATGTCCTCTCCTTTCTCTTCTCGGTTCTGTTTACTTTCAGCTTCTAGCTCCTCTCTGGCTTCCAGCTCCTCTGGTGGCTTTCTTTCACTGTTTCTGAATTTCTTCTGTTTGTAAAGGACTCTAGTAATCCAGATTAAGACCCAACCTCATTCAGTTGGGCTACACTTTAATTTAAAATAGCACCTTCAAGAGATCCTATTTATAGTGGGCTCATTCCCAAAGATGCAAGGATTAAGACTAAGAACATGTCCACGTTTGGGGTACATAATCCAAGTCACCACATGCATTGAGATTTCCTGGGCAGAAACATTGCACACGTTGAGTTTTTTTGCTTTTGGAACAAAGATTATGCTCAGCATGTCTCCTCACAGAAGGGCGAGAGCATCTTAAGCCTCTGCACGGATTTCTTCAGACTCTGCCTGGGTTTTTTCCTGCTAATCCTGTCATGTATCCTTTAACTGTAATAAACCTTAGCCATGAGCAAAACTATGCCAAGAGTCCTTCTTATGAATAATCACGTGTGGGTGGTCTTGGGGATACATGAAAATCATTGAGGTAGCTTAGAGTTATGTACCCCAGCAAAACATGTTCTTAATACATTCTTGTGGGTGTGAACCCATTGTAAAATAGGATTTTTTAAAATCAACAAATCCGTTTTATTGATACATATAAAGCATAAATCCATTCAAAGTGTATACTCAATGATGTTTGGTGTAATCACATATTTCTGCATTCATCACTTCAGTCATTCTTAGAGCACTTTCATTATTCCAATTATAAAAATTATAATAATAAAAACCAAAGAAACAAAACTCATCATCTCTCAACTCCCTATGCTTTCACTGCTGTATGTAGCTGCAATTCTTTTTCCTTCTCTTTAATATATTGTGTTTATATTTTTTAAAAACAGTCTTATATATGCAATATCACCCATATTCATGTTTTACATGAGATTTTATTATCTTATACAGTCCCATGTTACAGTTTTTAGCTTTCCTTCTAGTAATATACATGACCTTTCAACTACTGTCATACCCATATAATAGCTTTGGTAGTTACAAACACCATGATATGCTTTCACCATTTCTAATCATTTCCAAATATTTACAAACAACCTTTTTACCAATTCTGTACCAATTAAACCTCAGCTTTTCATTTTCTACCCTCTATTTTCTAGTGACCTATTCTAATTATTAATGCCATGAGTTAACACAATATATTTAGTTCATAATAGTGCAATCATATACTTTTTGTCCTATTGTGTCTTGCTTGCTTCATTCTACATAATGTCCTACAGGTTCATCCATGTTCTCATATGTTCCATGACTTTATTTCTTCTTACTGCAGCATAATATTCCATCATTTGTATACACCACAGTTTACTTATCCATTCATCAGTGGATGGACACCTGGGTTGTTTCCGGCTTTTGGCATTGTCAATAATGCCATATGAACTTTGGTGTGCAGATGTCTGTATGTGTTTCTGCTCTCAGTTCTTCTGGGTATATACCTAGAAATGGTATTGCCGGGTCCCGTGGCAAGTCTATATTCACCTTGCTTAGGAACTGCTGAACAGTCCTCCACAGTGGCTGCATCATTCCACATTCCCATCAACAGTGGATAAGCATTCCTACCTCTCCACATCGTCTCCAGCATTTATAGTTTTCTGAGTTTTTAATAGCGGCCATTCTAATAGGTGTGAAATGATAACTTATAGTTTTGATTTGCATTTCCCTAATAGCTAGTGATGTTGAACAGTTTTTCATGTGTTTCTTCACCATTTGTATTTCTTCTTTGGACAATTGTCTTTTCTTTTGCTCATTTTTCAGTTGGGGAGTTTGTCTTTTTATTGTTGAGCTGTATGCTCTCTTTGTCTATCACAGATATTAAACTCTTATTGGATATGTGATTGCCAAATATTTTCTCCCATTGAGTCAGTTGCCTTTTCACCATTTTGGCAAAGTCCTTGGAGGTACAAAGTGTTTAATTTTGAGGAGATCCATTTATCTGTTTTTTTCTTTTGTTGCTCATGATTTGGGTGTAAGGTTTAAGAAACTACTGTTTACCATAAGATCTTGTAGTGTTTTCTACATTTTCCTATAGGAGTTTTGTAGTTGTAGCTTTTATATTTAGGTACGCAATCCATTTTGAATTAATATTTGTATAAGGTGTGAGATAGGGGTCTTCTTTCTTTCTTTTGGATATGAATATCCAGTTCTCCCAGCACCATTTGTTGAATAAACTGTTCTAGCCTAGCTGGGAGGGCCTGACAGCCTTGTCAAAAATCACTTGACTGTAGACATGAGGGTCCACTTCTGAGTTCTTGATTTGGTTCCATTGGTCAATGTGTCTGTCTTTATGCTAGTACCATGCTGTTTTGTTTTTTTAAAACCACTGTAGCTAACTAATATGTGTTAAAATATGGAAATGAGAGTCCTC
Organism: Dasypus novemcinctus; assembly: GCF_030445035.2. NCBI lineage: Eukaryota > Metazoa > Chordata > Mammalia > Cingulata > Dasypodidae > Dasypus > Dasypus novemcinctus. The sequence continues at coordinate 60,705,746 of NC_080687.1, forward strand.
CAACTTCGTTCTTCTTTTTAAGATCTTTTTGATTATTCAGGGTCCCTTTCTCTTCCAAATAAATTTGATAATTGGTTTTCCCATTTCTGCAAAAAATGCTGTTAGGATTTTTATTGGGATTATGTTGAATCCATAAATCAGCTTGGATAGAATTGTATTCTTAATGATATTCAGTCTTCTAATCCATGAACAGAGACTGTCCATCCATTTATTTAAGTCTTCTTCAGTTTCTTTTAGTGAAGTTTTCTGAATACCAGTTCTTTATGTCCTTGTTTAAGTTTATTCCTACATATTTTATTATTTTAGTTGCTATTGTAAGTGTAATTTTTTTTCGGACTTCCTCCTCAGATTGCACATCAGTAGTGTACAGAAACATGGTTGATTTTTGTGTGTTAATCTTGTATCCCACCACTTTGCTGAGCTCTTCTATTAGTTCTAGTAGCTTTGTTGTGGTTTTTCAGGAGATTTTAGATACAGGATCATATCATCAGTGAATAGTGAAAGTTTTACTTGTTCCTTTCCTATTTGTTTACCTTTTATTTCTTTATTTAGCCTAATTGTTCTTGGTAGAATCTCTAGCACAATATTGAGTAAAAATGGTGATAGTGGGCATCCTTGCCTTTTTCCTGATATTGCAAAAGCTTTGTCTTTCACCATTGAGTACATGCCAGCTGTAGGTTTTTCATCTATGCACTTTACCATATTGAGAAAGCTTCCTTCTATTCCTGTCTTTTGGAGTGTTTTTATCAAGAAAGGATGCTGTATTTTGTCATATGTCTTTTTTGCATCAATTGAGAGGATCATGTGATTTTTCCTCTTCAGTTTATCAATGTGCTTTATTACACTAATTGATTTTCTTGTGTTGAACTACCCTTGCATACCTGGAATAAAACTCACTTGATAGTGGTATATAATTTTTTAAATGTGCTTTTGGATTCTGTTTGCTAATATTTTGGTTATGTTTTTTGTATCTATGTTCATTAGAGATAATGGTCTGTAATTTTCTTTTTTTGTAGTATCTTTATCTTGTTTTGGTATTAGAGTGATGTTGGATTCATAGAATAAGTTTGGCAGTGTTCTTTCCTCTTCAGTTTTTTGGAAGAGCTTGAGCAAGATTGGTATTAGATCATTTTTGAATGACTGGTAGAATTCATTTGTGAAACCATCTGGTCCTAGGCTTTACATCTTTGGGAGGTTTTCGATGACTGTTTCAATTGTTTCCCTTGTGATTATTTTGTTGAGGTCTTCTATTTCTTCTAGGGTCAATGTAGGTGTTTCATGTGTTACTAAGAATTTGTCCATCTCCTCTACATGGTCTAGTGTTTTGACATACAGTTGTTCATAGTATCCTCTTATGAGCTCTCTTTTTTCTGCTGTGCCAGTGGTAATTCCCCCCCCTCCCATTTCTGATTCTATTTATTTGTGTCTTCTCTCTTCTTTTCTTTGTCAGTCTAGCTAAGGTTTGTTGATTTTGTTGATCTTCTTGAAGAACCAACTTTTGGTTTTGTTGATTCTATTGTTTTGTTTTTTGTTCTTGATTTCATTTATTTCTGCTCCAATCTTTATTGTTCCTTTCCTTTTGCTTGGTTTGGGATTAGTTTGCTGTTCTTTTTCTAGTTCCTCTAGTGCAGTTAGATCTTCAATTTTAGCTCTTTCTTCTTTTTTAATGTAAGCATTGAGGGCTATACATTTCTCTCTCAGCACTGTTTTTGTGCTGCCCCATAAGTTTTGATATGTTGTGTACTCATTTTCATTCATCTCAAGATACTCACTGAATTCTCTTCCAATTTCTTTTTTGATCCACTGATTATTTAAAAGTGTGGGCGGCAGACTTGGCCCAGTGGTTAGGGCGTCCGTCTACCACATGGGAGGTCCACGGTTCAAACACTGGGCCTCCTTGACCCGTGTGGAGCTAGCCCATGTGCAGTGCTGATGCGCGCAAGGAGTGCCGTGCACAACAAGATGATGCAACAAAAAGAAACACAGACTCCTATGCCACTAACAACAACAGAAGCAGACATAGAAGAAGACACAGCAAATAGACACAGAGAACAGACAACCGGGGTGGGGTGGGGGGAAGGGGAGAGAAATAAAATAAATAAATGAATCTTTAAAAAAATAAAAATAAAAATGTGTTGTTTAATCTCCATATATTTATGAATTTTCCCTTTTTCTGTCCATTATTGATTTCCAGCTTCATTCTGTTATGATCAGAGAAAGTGTTTTGTGTAATTTCAATCTTTTAAAATTTGTTGAGGCTTGTCTTCTGACCCAACATATGGTCTATCCTGGAGAAGGATCCATGAACAATTGAAAAGAATGTATATTCTTTTGGGGTACAATGCTCTATAGATGTCTGTTGGGTCTAGTTCGTTTATCATATTATTCAAGCTCTCTGTTTCTTTTTTTTTAAAAAAAGATTTATTTATTTATTTCTCACCCCCCCCCCATTGTCTGTTCTCTGTGTCTATTTGCTGTGTCGTCTTCTTTGTCTGCTTCTGCTGTTGTCAGATTTTTGTTGTGTCATCTTGTTGTGTCAGCTCTCCGTGTGTGCGGCACCATTCCTGGGCAGGCTGCACTTTCTTTCGTGCTGGGCAGCTCTCCTTACAGGGCACACTCCTTGCGCGTGGGGCTCCCCTACATGGGGGACACCCCTGCGTGGCAGGGCACTCCTTGAGCGCATCAGCACTGCACATGGGCCAGCTCCACACCGGTCAAGGAGGCCCAGGGTTTGAACCACGGACCTCCCATGTGGTAGACGGATGCCCTAACCACTGGACCAAGTCCAACGCCTCTGTTTCTTTATTTATCCTCTGTTTGGACGTTATATCCAATACTGAGAGTGATGTATTGAAGTCTCCAACGGCTATTGTAGAGACATCTATTTCTTCCTTCAGTTTTGCCAGTGTGTGCTGTATGTTTCTTGGGACACTCAGGTTAGATGCATAAATATTTAGTATACTTATTTCTTCTTGGTTGAATTGCCCCTTTTATTAATAAATAATGACCTTCTTCATCCCTTATAACAGTTTTGCATTTGAAATCTATTTTGAAATAGGGCATTTTGATGAAGTTACTTTAGTTCAGTTGTGGCCCAACTGAATCATGACTGGTCTTAATTCTATTACTGGAGGACTTATAAGAAGGCCACAGAGAGAGTGTAGTACTAAAAAAACCCGGTATAGCTTAGATATTATGGCATTGTACTGTACCTCATAATGTTAGAAAAATTCAGTGTAACTCTTGCTCACATATCTGCAGGCACACAAAGTTACAGATTTAACATTCACCAGATTTAGCTCTGCTAACCATGTGTAACTTTGCTCTTCCTCACTCCGCACTTGTTATCTTTACTTGCATCTGTACTTACACATCTGTACTGCTTGCCCATCCTTAGTACCCCAAGGTAACCCAACCCTATACCATGCATATTTAAGGGTAACTAAGAAAGCAAAAATTAATTTTTCCAGACCTTTCTTAGAAATGTCACCCTAATGATGAACTTTCTTTGTATCAACCTGTATAAAAGCTGTGAGAAGAACCCTTAATGGGGAGACTGATTTGAGATTGTACATCTCTGGTCTCCTGCTGGTGAATAAAGCCTCTTTTATTTCCTAGCCTAGCTTGGTGTGTCTGTCTATTCTGCCATGCTGAGCAAATAAACCCAGCTGAGGACACCCCAACTCCTCTTTAAGAGAAGGCCTGGGGAGCAGCCAGAAGCTGCTGAAAGTCAACACAACCCAGAAGGGAAAAGCGAAGATGCTGCCATGTGCATTGCTCTGGGATAGAAAGGCCAAGTGACCCCAAAGATTACTGGCCAGCCGGAAAGTACTGACCCCAGGAAGAAGTGAGCCTTCTAGCCTTTGAAACAGTGAACTAATAAATTCCTGTGGTTAAGTCCACCCATAGTATGGTATCTGTTTTAGCAGCCAAGAAACTAAAACAAGTGGGTACCAGGCAGTCATGTGTTATCAAAACCCACTGAGTGAACCTATGTGAACAAACAACAGCAATGTATTTCCCTTAATATAATGTCTTTTGGATCAATAAGATTTGCCTATTTGATGTGAGGTTTTTAGACCAGATTTTCTGAAAATAAAATCTATGAACTGGCTGTGATTCTTTACCACATGGCTGGGCACTGGAACATGCTGTTCTTCCATACACAGGAGGGCAGGGTCTTGCAGTGCAACTTGCAAGCCCCACAGAGTTAGGGCTTTGCCCATGTGGCCTGTCACAGCCTCTGGGAAGGTATTATCGCCTTTCAAAACAAAGCCATGGAATCAGGCGACTGCTCTTCCCTTCCTTCTTCACCCTTTAACCAAGTTGCACTAAAAGTTTAATGTCATTTATTCCATATCAGGCCATGTGTTTTTACCTTGAAATAATTTCAAGCTTATGGAGCAGTTGCAAGAATAGCACAAGAACTCCTGAGCCCAGATTAATGATTAATCTATATTTTAAAATCATGATTTTTCTCCTATAAGGTTTTTGTTCCTCTTTCATTCCTGCTATTTGCTTTCCCCTTCTATGAGATAGTTAGTAATAATCACAAGTTCACTTAAAAATAGATTTGTTCAACTCAAGATGGATCAAAGACCTAAATATAAGAGCCAAGACCATAAAAACCTTAGAAAGCAGTGTAGGGAAACATCTACAGGACCTTGTAATAGGAAATGGATTTATGAATATCTCACCAAAAGCACGAGCAGCAAAAGAACTAATAGATAAATGGGACTTCCTCAAAATTAAAGCCTTCTGCACCTCAAAGGAGTTTGTCAAGAAAGTAAAAAGGGAGCCCACACAGTGGGAGAAAATATTTGGCAATCATATATCTGATAAGAAACTTATAACTTGCATATATAAAGAACTCCTATATCTTGAAAATAAAAAGATAAACAACCCATTTAAAAAATGGGAAAAAGACTTAAACAGACACTTCTCCGAAGAAGAAATACAAATGGCAAGAAAGCACATGAAAAAATGTTCCAAATCTCTAGCTATCAGGGAAATGCAAATCAAAACTACAATGAGATACCATCTTACACCCATAAGATTGGCAGCTATGAAAAAAACAGAAGAATACAAGTGCTGGAGAGGATGTGAAGGAAGGGGAACACTCATCCACTGCTGGTGGGAATGCAGAAGGATCCAACCATTTTGGAGGACAGTATGGCGGTTTCTCAAAAAACTAGCCATAGATTTGCCATATGACCCAGCAATACCACTGCTGGGTATATACCCAGCAGAACTGAAAACAAGGACACAAACCGATATATGTACACCAATGTTCATAGCAGCATTGTTCACTATTGCCAAAAGTTGGAATCAACCCAAATGCCCATCAACAGATGAGTGGATCAATAAAATGTGGTATATACACACAATGGAATACTACTCGGCTGTAAGAACAAACACACTACAAACACATGTGATAACATGGATGAATCTTGAGAACCTTATGTTGAGTGAAGCAACCCAGACATTGAAGGACAAATACTACATGACCTCAATGATATGAAATAAACAAGCTGCCCTAGATAGCAAGAGACTGAACGATAGGCTTACAGGAAATCGGAGGGTGGAGGAAGGATATGAGCCGATGTCTGCAGGGGTGGAACTTAAGACGAGATGGTGGTAAGTATGAACACAAAGAAGAGATAAAATGGGGGCAAGGGGTTGCCTTTGGTTGGGGCTTTACGGGTTTGAGGGTGGCTGGGGAGGGACGGTTGGGTAATGTTGCCCAAAAGTGGGGGGAGGGAGGGGTAGCATACGAACACCGGAGAGGGTTAGGAGGTGGTGGAGAGTAAAATGCCGAGAAAATAATATCAAAATATAATAAAGAGGGTTACCTGTTTAGAATGCTCGGAGGGGAGGGTCTGATGCAGGCCGGGCTCCTGGGGAATGTCTAAATGCTCATCCTGCCAGAGTGGGTGACACCATGGGGTAGAATCCCAAGTAGTGAGAGTGGGGGTGGACCCACATCCTGGGGAGGACTAATGCCACCAAATAGAGGGAACTCTATCCCTCGAGAGAAAGGGTGGCTCCCAGGGCATTGGGGCAGATGAGCAAGTTAGGCCCTAAACACTATTCCATCTATCTCTGGAAGTGGCCCCTCAGGAAACGGAGGTTGGCTGTCACTGTGGGCACCAAGGTGGAAGGGAAAATGGACGTTAAATGTGTGGAACCAAAGTAAATGGGGGGCAAGGGAGGAGTTTCTTGAGAGTACACAAGGATGGATATAAAACATGTAATATTACACCATAACATATAGGAGACGACAGACTGATAATGTAAACCATAATGTAAAACATAGGAGAACTAAAAATGTAAAGAACTGTGTATCCTAAAGTATGCACCATAATGTAAGCACAGATATTACCATGTTAGAAAGCTAATATCTCAGACTCTGTACATCACCTTAAGTAAATATGATGTGAATAGGGTGTAAGAGTATCGCTGTGGAAGGAAAAAGGTGTTGTGGTGGATGTATGGGAGTGCTGTATATTATATATATGCATTGCTGTGGTCTAGGACTCCTAAGAAGAAAATGCTGAATAATTATAGGGGGGGGGGGGGGAAGGATAGGATGTGGAATTTTTTCAAGTCAACATTCTTTATCTAAGTTCTTTATCTAACTTTATCCAAATTCTTTATCTATCCTTTAAACCCATCGCTATATGCCATTCCCTAGTAAGGGACCATGACATTATATTGGGCTTCAAATTTCGGGGAGTTCTGGATCACAGAGTGTTTCAACAATGGCAATGGAGGGATACTGGTATGGGATACCAATGACAGGTGATATATAGCTGACAGAACATATGTCCAGGGTGCATGGTAATGATTGGATATACTCATAGTGGCAACAATTAAAAACCCAGCAGGGGGGGTACTGGGTTCCTGGCCAGTGGTGCTCTGTCGTGGTCCCTAGGGGAGCAGCGATAGTCTCCCAGGTACAGCGGCGGGGACCGGGAGGGAGTGAGGGTTCAACAGTGAGCCCCTGATGCTAATGACTATGCTCGTGAGCTGATAAACCTAAAATAAGAACAAGGCCTAGAGCAACATTGTGCCTGGGAATTTCCTCCTGTCAGCCTTCATGTTACTCAAATGTGGCCAGTCTCGAAGCCAAACTCAGCATGTAAATGCAATGCCTTCCCTCCAGCGTGGAACATGACACCCGGGGATGAGCCTCCCTGGCAACGAGGGACCACTATCAAATACCAACTGATGATGCAACTGGAAAAGGACCTTATATGGAAGGTTCAATGCGGATCAGCAGAATATCCATGTCTACATAAAATAACATGACTTTAAAATGCTGTTTGACCTAAAGTAAGGGGGAAATGGAAAGGAGAAATGAGTTTATATGGCTACGAGTTTCTAAAAAAGAGTCTGGAGGCTGGCAGAAGGATTGCCTTCATGCACAACTGAGCAGAGTCAGAGAGACAGATAAAGCAGATACAACCCCCAGATATTGGTTCCTATGAAGGCTAAAGAGACCCATGAGAGTTATGGTCATGGCCGATGGGGTTTACTACCAGGGCAGATGGCCCCTCTCTGGAAATGGTGTTTATGTGTGATGAATCTGGACTCAGATGGGATCTCCCTTCATAAGACTTTCATACTAATCTGCTGGAGGTGCAGTTAACGTTGGGGTTTAAGATATAGTTAGGGGATTTGAATCTCTGGACTGATAATGTGATAGCCAGGTCCTGAGCCTCAACAGACTCCAGCACCTACAATCTGATTTATTGGACTTACCACACTCAGCTAAGATGGAGTTGAAGAAGGACAATCACCACACCATGGAGCCTAGAGTGATTACAACTGAAAATGGGAGGATGGCAGCCAGCATCCATGTGGAATCTGAGCCTCCTTTTGACATAGAGGTGCAATGGACACAACCAATCCAATGTCCACATAGAAGAGGTGGCATTGGATTGGGAAAAGTGGACATGGTGGACGATGGGTATGGGGAAGGGCAGGAAGAGATGAGAGGTGGGGGCGTATTTGGGACGTGGAGCTGCCCTGGATGGCGCCTCGGGGGTGATCACCGGACATCGTGGATCCTCACAGGGCCCACTGGATGGAATGGAGGAGAGTATGGGCCATGATGTGGACCATTGTCTATGAGGTGCAGAGGTGCCCAAAGATGTACTTACCAAATCCAATGGATGTGTCATGATGATGGGAACGAGTGTTGTTGGGGGGGGAGAGGGGGGGTGGGGGGGTGGGGTTGAATGGGACCTCACATATATATTTTTAATGTAATATTATTACAAAGTCAATAAAAAAATAATAAATAAAAAAAATAGATTTGTAAGTCAACTTGATGTGGCTGGTGCATTTCCCATTGCTTATTGGACATTTTTTTCTAGATATGTCACTGAGCTTGAAATTCTATATTCTGAGCTACTGCCTCCATAAACCATAAAAATATCTCAGAAATTCCAGCATGCTCATGTCCAAATTACATCCTGTAGATGCCTTTAACACACAAAGAAAGTGTAAAAATCTTCTGTCTGATCAGGAGTGCTGATTTTTGTTTCAGAAAATAGAGACACCATATGGTCATTGTTTCTTGCTCAATAAATATCTGTTGAATGAATGAATGAATAAATGAATGAAGAGCACATCACTGGATGAGTGGCCATCACCAAATTTAGAAGGAAATACTGGGGGAACTGAGAAGAGATTCTGGATGTTGGGTTTTTGTTTGTTTGTTTGTTTTTTAAAGATTTTATTTTTTTATTTCTCTCCCCTTCCCTACCCACTCTCCCCAGTTGTCTGCTCTCTGTGCCATTTGCTATGTGTTCTTCTGTGTCTGTTTGTATTCTTGTCAGCGGCACCGGGAATCTGTCTCTTTTTGTTGCGTTATCTTGCTGCATCAGCTCTCCATGTGTGTGGAGGCAGCCTGGGCAGGCTGCACTTTTTTGTGTGGGGGGTGGCTCTCCTTGCAGGGTGCACTCCTTGCTCATGGGGCTCCCCTATGAGGGGGACACCCTTGCGTGGCAGGGCACTCCTTGTGCGCATCAGCACTGTGCATGGGCCGGCTCATCACATGGGTCAGGAGGCCCTGGGTTTGAACCCTGGACCTCCCATGTGGTAGGTGAATACTCTATCCATTGAGCCAAATCCGCGTCCCTCGATATTGGGTTTTATACCCTTTGCTGTATATATTCAAGGTTTAGAATTGGGATATCTTGGGGTGTTTTCATCTAAGTCTTTCCATCCTATTTCCTCTACTTTCCAATTTATTTGAAAAGCATCAAATAACAGAAAACGATGAAAACTGAAAGTACTACATATGAGAGAGGGCAGGACACCATTGCTCTGAAACTCAATGATCTCATCTGTAAAATTAGGAAATTGGGTAATTTCTGAGCTAGTTCTTGACTCTAATATTATGATTAACTAAGAGTTGAAAAGACATGTAAACCTCCTTACAGCTACACTGGTAACAGAACCAGCATATGTTGGTGGGAGTTTGAAGTCTGACCTGTCCCAAACAGTGCTAAGATATGATGGAATTATAGAATCTGAAACAAAAGAATATCAATGAGTGACATAGAGCATGAACACAGAATACTGGGTCACAATTTCAAGAGCTGTTCTTCATCTTTGGAGGCATTATACTAATGTCCTATTTGAACCCTTTGTGCAAGATTGAAGCCTTAATCAGTTGATTTCTTTATTCCTTGTAGAGTAATCCACAACTTCTCCATGGAAGGGAGAGGAGTTGCTTGATCTTTGGTACTAATACAGTAGTGCTCCAGGGGATAGAGTCTGGATTTACTCTGATGTACCCTCCATTAGGGAGCAAACAGTGGAGAAGGTGGACTAATCGTCTTTCCCAAGTGCATCCTATAGAGAGGGGATGCTGCATCTCCCAAATATATGCCCCTTTCTGCTCAGTGCTCGACCAGCCTTTTCTTCAGGGAATCTTAAAGTCTTTGCATGAACAAAGGGTCTGGAATTGGGGTTATTGCTTCTAAGACTCTTAGGTAAAAATGTGCTTTCAGTCCTATAGGGTATAGTCTGAAGACTTAATAAAGGATATGGATAATGCCATATACAGTGATGCTACATTCAGTGTATAATGCTGTATACAGTGATGCTTTGTATACCATATATTACCTATAAAATAGTGGAGAAAATAGAACACATGCATACATTTCTGGGCACATTCATGGGGTATGTTGACATGTGTGCACACTCAATTTTATTTCTAAAGTAAGCTTGGGCTTCTTGTTTTACTATGTTGGCTTTATGAAACTCCTCTGCACTGGTTGCCAAGTATCCAGAATCATCATCTTGCACCTCTGAATAGCATGATCTGTCAGGTGTCCCACTTTCAAGCTGTGAATAGCTTTGGCAAAGCTTTCTGTGACAGATTTTGAAGAGAGGAGTGATAGAACAGTATCATGCTTCACTTTCTATTTACACTTTCTTTCAGTGAGAGAACTTGAGGTACTTTCATGTAAAGAGTTTTACTCCACAAGAGTAAACACGAGTTGATGAAATTAAGTTCAATTCCAAAACAAAACAAAAATTCTGTGTACTGAGAACCTACTATGTGCAAGCACAGGGGATGTGAAAATGCAGAACAGCCAGTTTCTGGCTAGTTCAGTCTAGTTGAGGACACAGACTAGCCAGCAGATCCTGATTACAGAGTGTGGCACTGGCTGTGGTGGAGGGAAGTGTGGAGAGTCAGATGGGAGCAGGGTAGACACCTCATCCATCCAGAGGGCTTGTAGCTGCCTTTATTAGATAGGTGCCAGGTATTGGGAGAGGGCTTCAAATACATTATCCATTTAATCCCCACAACTTTCTAGGTAGGAATTAAGAGTCTCCCTTTGCAAATAGGAGACTGAGTCCTAGAGAGGTGAAGTTAATAGGTTATGCAGCTATTAAATGGTGGAGTCAGGATACCAACTCTTATGCATATATTACTCCAAAACTGGGGCATTTGGCATCAGGCCCATGTTTCCTAAAATGTAGTCTGAGGAAAGTGTGCATCATAATCACCTGGAATTCTGATTGAAAGTGAACATTCCTGGTCTCCATTTCAGACCTCTAGAATTAGACCCTCCCCAGAACTAGAACTTTTGGAAGCATAGCACAGGATTCTTAGTTTGCATTAAGATCTGTAGGTGATACTTAAGAGCTCTAGAGTCATGATGTCTAATATGGTAGCTACTTGCCACATGTGTCTACTGTGCATTTGAAATGTGGCTAGTGCAAATTGTCAAAAGTGCAAAATACACACTAAATTTTGAAGACTTAATAGAAAAAAATAATATAAGCCATCTCATTATTTTAAAATATTGATTACATGTTGCAATACTATTTGGGCTATATTGGTGAAATAAAGTAATAAAATACATTTCAAAAGTTTTTCTTTTTAAATTATGGCTACTAGGAAATTTAAAATTACCTATGTGACTTGAGAACCAGTGTCTGTTCTTTCTTGGTGCAGACTACCTGGAGGCACTTATATCTGAGCTGGTGGTGAAAATTCATAGGAGTCAGCCAGGCAAAGGTACAGGGAACAAGGATGGAGGATAGTGGTAGAGGTAGCAGCACAGCAAGAGCTTGGAGTTGAATTCAGCAAATCCAGCTGGAGAGCTGCATCTAGTAGTCAGAGGTGAGAAAGAGAGTCAGTCCTGACTCATGAAAGTTAACATCATGTCGAAACTGTGAAGTCCACAGGAAGTTGGAGTGGTGTTTTAAGAAGGGTACAGATATGAGCAGATTTATGTTTTGGAAAGATCTCTGTAGGCAATTGTGAGGAGAATAGATTTGAGAGGGGCTGATGGGTAGTTACGAGACGTCTGCAGCAGCCCAGTTTCAAGATCAGGCTAATGGTACTGCCATTCAGCAAGAGAGGGAAGACAGGAGGAAGAGCAGACTTTTGGAGGAAGATGGGCTCAATCTGGACTTGTTGAAATGAAGTTCCCATAAACATCCTAACGAAGACCCTTCTACTTCTACCCACAAACTGGATAATAAGTACTTGCAGGATTATTTACATTTCATAAGCAGCAGGATACTTTGCCATCCTTTAAATATCAATGCATAGACAATTATTTCGTTTTCTGCACATCTTCGCAAGAGAAGCTCTATTATGTAGAGTGAAACACATCCACTCTCAAGCTGTGTTTCACTGTATGCCTAGCACTTAGAATCACTTGGTAAATGATAGGTCTCTTCTCTTCCTTGCTCTGATTATTAAATCATTGGGCAACTTCCTTTATCTCTCTGAGTATCAGATTCCTCATTTTAAAATATTAGCTATGGAGTGAGTTATTGGATTAGAGGATCTCGTGTATTTGGGGCTTTTATGCTCAATGCCATGTTATAGAGATGGAATCAGTGACCAACCTAAAGTCCTTCAACCTGGGTACCAACTATCCGCATATTTAGAGTCTCCAGATTTATCAGGTCATAGAATTTCTGACATTTTCAAAAGGATGAACTATTTTTTATTTCTTTGAAGCTTTGAAATAAAGGGGAAGGAGTCTGAGGTGGGAGAAAACAAAAGAGAAGATGACTGGGAGAGAGATGGGTGCTGGCACAAAAATTTCTGGTTAGGATAAAGAATAACAATAACTTTGATTTCCATCCTGTGAGAAGTTTGGACAAACATATTTGGGGGCAGAAGGAGGGAGGAAAGGAAAAGAACGGGCTTGATGACCTGCCATGTAAAGCTTAAGAGTTTCAAGTGCTGGTTGGATCCCTTGTTCTTTTTTTTTTTTTTTTTTTTTTTAATAAGCTAATGCCCTTATCTTTTTTATTTTTATTTTTTTATTTTTTATTGACTTTGTAATAATATTACATAAAGAATATATATATGAGGTCCCATTCAATCCCACCCCCCCACCCCACCTCTCCCCCCCCCCAGCAACACTCGTTCCCATCATCATGACACATCCATTGCATTTGGTAAGTACATCTTTGGGCACCTCTGTACCTCATGGTCAGTGGTCCACATCATGGCCCATACTCTCCCCCATTCCATCCAGTGGGCCCTGTGAGGATTTACAATGTCCGGTGATTGACCCTGAAGCACCATCCAGGGCAGCTCCATGTCCCAAAGACGCCTCTACCTCTCATCTCTTCCTGTATTTCCCCATACCCATCAGCCACCCTGTCGAGTTTTCCCAATCCAATGCCACCTCTTCTGTGTGGACATTGGATTGGTTGTGTCCATTGCACCTCTATGTCAAGAGGAGGCTCAGATTCCACATGGATGCTGGATGCAATCCTCCCACTTTCAGTTGTAATCACTCTAGGCTCCATGGTGTGGTGGTTGTCCTTCTTCAACTCCATCTTAGCTGAGTGTGGTAAGTCCAAGAAATCAGATTGTAGATGCTGGAGTCTGTTGAGGCTCAGGACCTGGCTATCACATTGTCAGTCCAGAGATTCAAATCCCCTAAATATATCTTAAACTCCAACACTAACTGCACCTCCAGCACATTAGCATGAAAGTCTTATGAAGAGAGATCCCATCTGAGTCCAGATTCATCACACATAAACACCATTTCCAAAGAGGGGCCCTCTGACCTAGTAGTTAACCCCATCAGCCATGACCATAACTCCCATGGGTCTCTTTAGCCCTCAAAGGAACCAATTGGATCCCTTGTTCTAAACCAGGGGTTCTTAACCCTTTTTTTCACAGACTCCTTTGCCATCAGGTGAAAACCACGAACCTCTTCTCAGAATGTAGCGGCGGACAGTTTTATGACTCTAGTCTTGGGTCTCACAACTGCCTTACTTTCGAAGTATGAATGAGTGTAAGTGATTTTTCGAGGTATGCAATTGTAATGTGATATGAAATGAATACCATTGTAATTTATTGCATACATTCATAAGTGAAGAAAATGCTACATTCCAGTTAGATGTCAGAGAAAATAAAGGTAAAAAGTTGATTTTTTTCAGTTAAACCTCATGGACTCTTGTCCGAGGACCCCTGTTCTAAACAAAACCATCTTTTTTCAACCCCACTTCTCACCTGGAGTGTTCCCCAGTTGGGGTCATTTAGGGAGGGATTGATTGTCCATCTCCTCAGGGTTAGAGTGTGACCTGGGGCTGCCTTATGGGGAACGGTGCATGTCTGGGGAGCCCGTGGGAGGCTGGGTACCACCATAGCCCTGGAGGAGACTGTGGCATCCATCCACAGGATCCCATGCTGCCCAGGAAGGTAGGGCCCCACGGAGACCCCTGGCAGGTCCTGGGCACCATGGGAGTGCCAAAGAATGAAGAGCCTCGCTCTTGCCCCTTGAGGAGGGACTATGAGGAAAATAAAGACACAGCTTCTCAGCTTCTGTGAGTCTTGAGCCCATTTTTATTTCTATCTTATCTTTTTGGTTTATTTGACTTTCTCATTGCAATTACAACTTTTTTTTTGGTAAAATGCTATGATTAATGTATAAATTAAAGCATAATATACAGTTACTTATTTAGCAAATATTTGGTGAGTTCTTGCCAAGTGTCTGGCATTGTGCTAATAAATTCTTTTGAAAGCCAAACCAATATGCTGTGGTTTCTGCCTCAAATAGCTTATCTTCTATTTGGGACTGTGACAATATACAGGTAATTAGACATGCAATCTGGCAATGTCATAGAGATGCATGTAAAGCTAGGAGATTAAAATTCAATGAACTTATAATGATTCATTTTCTTCCTAATTTTATACAACAGAATCACATCTCTTATTTGTAAATACTGATGAAAAACAACAACAAAGATGCCGTTAATTAGCCTAGAGCCTGTGAGAAAAGTTGAAATGCCATTTTTTGAAGCAGAAGCAGGTAATTCTTAAAGGAAGAGATAATTGAGAAAGGAAAAAGTAACCTAGAAAACCAATTTAAATAAACCACGTTAAATGTAACAATACCTTGGTAATCATGCTGTTTCAAAATGAGAGTATAGGGAAACAGACTTTGGCCCAGTGGTTAGGGCGTCCGTCTACCATATGGGAGGTCCGTGGTTCAAACCCCGGGCCTCCTTGACCCGTGTGGAGCTGGCCATGCGCAGTGCTGATGCGTGCAAGGAGTGCCTTGCCAAGCAAGGGTGTCCCCCGCGTGGGGGAGCCCCACGTGCAAGGAGTGTACCCGTGAGGAAAGCCGCCCAGCGTGAAAAGAAAGAGCAGCCTGCCCAGGAATGGCGCCGCCCACACTTCCCGTGCCGCTGACGACAACAGAAGCGGACAAAGAAACAAGACGCAGCAAATAGACACCAAGAACAGACAACCAGGGGAGGGGGGGAAATTAAATAAATAAATAAATCTTTAAAAAAAATTAAAAAAAAAGCCTATATCATCTAAAAAAAAAAAATGAGAGTATATTGGAGGAGTGAACTAGAGGAGTAATTTGTTTACTATGAGACTGCTTATTACCATTTCACTCCTCTCAAGCACAGTCTCTTTTACTTTGTCCTAGTTCTAGAATTTCCACAATTTCAACAGCTCCCAAAAATATTTTCTTCAAGGTCCTCTGCTCTGGTTTAACTTACCAGTAGATGAAGAAGTAAGGCTAGGAAATATAGTAACTATGATTATATGATTTCCGACAGGTATTGGGAAAGTACATTGATGGTAAAACTAGGATTCGATATATGAAAAGTGCAGCTCTGGAATCAATAAGGGGACAAAAAGGGAAGAAATATAATTAACTTTAAGTACCCTTGTAGGTTCTAAATCTCAAGCTACCTGGAATTCTGGTTTTTGCCTCTTTTGACTGGAGCCTGCAGAGAAAGAATGTTGGGCCCTGGAGTTAGGGACCAAGGTCAGGGTTGCTGGGAACCCCCACGATAGTGGTGGTGGAAGCTGGGCTATGGGGAGCTATTGGTGGAGGAGGTTCAGGAATCCCCTTGTGTAAGAACATGGGCAGACAGACTTAAGGAGAAATGAGATCAAATATCTAACTTTAAGTTTTTCTTTTCAACATTATAATTCCCTGGCATCATTCTTACATCCCTAGTTTATTACAAACCACAACCTAGTGTTAGCCATGCTTTGGGGAATGAAGGCAGGGATGGTGGATCATGCATAGAGTAAAGAGGGATGCCATCAGAGGGAGAAGTGACCAGGACCAACCATGGGAATGTAGGGACTCCTTAGTTATCCTAAGAAATTATTAGAGAAGAATTAAAGGAAGGAGTGTGTGGTTGTACCTAATTGAATGGTAGAGAGAAGGAGTCAGAAAGGTGAAGGACATGAGATGTTTGGGTACCATTCTTCAACTGCCTGCTTTCTAAAGTGGGTTTTCTAACCACGGTCCAGACTGGGAAACTCAGGCCTAGGTTCAGTTTTGGGCACATAAAAGTGGTTGTGTGCATCAGGTTCTCATTTCAAAAAATCTTTAATGCCAGTGGAGTCCAAGGCCAGCTTCTTGTGGAATGGTTGATTCCTGTATCCAAAGAATAAGGTGAATACTTGGCAGGGGAAGTTCTGACCATCATTGGGGCTATTTGGATAGATTCCAATAAATAAGAACAACTGCATTATATGACTGTGATGTACTACTTGATAGTCCGCATAAGTTGGTCTAAGGGTAATCTCATCGCATTTGATGTCATCTAGTTTGACAAACACTCAAAATAGAATTTATCCCAGTTGGGAGTTCTGGAGTGTTCAGCTTAAATGTCTGTGTTTTTTCCGTTTATGTGTACACCCTCATGTAGGAGAATCTTTTATTCCCGAAAGAACCTCTGCAAGAGTTGTCACAGTTATTACTCCCAAATTAAATAATAAGAGATCAAGACCCCAAGAGATCAAAATATTTTTCAGCTTCATGGTGAAGATGAGGGTTTTAAAGATTTATTTATTTATTTATTTATTTATTTATTTCTCTCCTCTTCCCCTCCTCCCCCACACCCCAGTTGTCTGTTCTCTGTATCTATTTGCTGTATGGTCTTCTTTTTCCACTTTTGTTGTTGTCAGTGACACGGGAATCTGTGTTTCTTTTTGTTGTGTCGTCTTGTCTTGTTTTGTCAGCTCTCCGTGTGTGCGGCACCATTCCTGGGCAGGCTGAACTGTCTTTCGTGCTGGGCGGCTCTCCTTATGGGGTGCACTCCTTGCGCATAGGGCTCCCCTCCACGGGGACAGCCCTGCGTGGCAGGGCACTCCTTGCGCACATCAGCCAGCTCCACACGGGTCAAGGAGGCCCAGGGTTTGAACCGTGGACCTCCCATGTGGTAGACGGGCCAAGTCCGCTTCCCACTACTCTTAAGACCACTTTTATGTGGAAATGAAGACTGGGTTAGGGTGGTCTCAGCCATCTCACTGTGGAAAGATTTTATGAAGGAATATTAAAATCTGAAGAGCTTTAATGAAGTTCCCTCATTTAGCCTCTCTGTGTCTTTCGTTTTTATTTTTTAATTTTTGCCATTGTTGAATTCAGAAGACTTTGATCAATTATTTGGTACTTTAATAATTTACACAGTGGGAAGTGGACATGGCTCAACTGGTAGAGCATCTGCCTACCATATGGGAGGGTCCAGGGTTTGAGACCCAGGGCCAACTGGCCCACGCGCAGAGCTGCCACGCGCAAGGAATACTGTGCCACACAGGGGCACCCCTACGCAGTAATGCCCCATGTGCAAGGAGTGTTCCCTGCAAGGAGAGCTGCCCCACGCAAAAAAAGTGCAGCCCACCTGGGAGAGGCTCTGCACACAAGGAGAGCTGATGCAGCAAGATGACGCAATAAAAAAGAGACGCAGTTTTCTGGTGCTGCTGAGGGTGCAGGCAAACATAGAAGAACACACAGCGAATGGACACAGAGCAGACAATGGGGGGAAGGGGAGAGAAATAAATAAAAAATATATAAATCTTAAAAAAAATAATTATATCACTCTCTTGAGCATAAAATAACCCATTAGTGTTTGTTAGTTAATAGCAAATGTTGAGTGATTATCCTTGCGTTCTATTGGCCTGTACCAGATGTTTGCTAAAATTGAATAAAATGGATTGATGCCTTATTTGAATAAATATGACAGGTTTAAAAAAATATTATAGGAGACACCTAGATTCTAGGTAGTTCTTGCTCTTGTGAAGCTAAATTTTAAATGTAGAATTGCCACGGACCTAAAAAGGATCTTATCAAATCTTTATAGCTGAAGAAAATATCCAAGGCTAGAAGAATGTAGATATCATTCATATGCACTACTGGATAAATATAAATAGGTACAACTCTTTTGAGAAACAGTTTAACCATATGTATCAAGAACCTAAACAAGGTCATCTTTTTATCCATTGATGCTATTCCTGGCACTCTCCCTAAACACAGAAGATCAGAATGTAATAGGCACAAAGGACAAAAATAAATGTTGCAAGCTATATTTGTGATAGCCAAGAAATGGAAATAACTTTTATACCCGACAACAGGGTCCAGATTAAATAAATTATGTTACGTACAAATGTACATATAAAAAAGACTTGGAAGGAAAAACTCCAAAATGTTATTAATGGTTTTGTTTGGAGAGATGAGAGTCTTCTTTCTACTTTCCTATATTTTATTATGGATATATATTACATTTTTAGTTAGTAAAAGATATTAAATGAAATTTATGCTCAGATCAGTTTTACATGGATAGAGTTGTGACCCAGAAAATCTCTGTAGTTAACTGCTTAATTTTCTACATCAATCAAATAGCCATGGCTCTGACCCAGAGAGCTCCTAAAAATATTGCTATCTATTGGTAGGTTTATAAATCCTTCCTTCCTAATGCATGCTTTGCAAAGACCAATGCATTCTTAGGTAAAATAAACTCTGTGTCATCTCTTCTTATGTTTCCTTCAACCATCTCCATCAGGTCTATATAGTGTCATGTTTAACTCAGCCATTCACATTTTACCAACAGCTTTTGTTTTAAAGACTGGGAGTCCTGGGAAATAGGTACAAGAAACTGAGTCAAAAGATTTTTCTTTATCCATGCAATTAAGCAAAGGTCTAGTTACCTCCCTTTGATATTTCCATTTGACACTAGAGACTCTATCTGAATTTCGGGTCTTTCTCTGGCTCAAGAAAATCTTCTTGTATTATTTTCTTGATTCCTTTCTCCATTTTCTCCTCCTGAACAGATAGTAGGTGTATATTAGGTCTCTTGCATTTATCCTTAATGTATTGTCTTCATATGTAATTTCCATATTTTCTATTTCTCTTCACTGTTCCAATAGGTCACTTGGTCTTCCAATCACTAATTTGATTTTTCAGTGTGAACATTTTGCTATTTAGCCTTTTTAATGAGTTTATTATTTGGGCAATTGTGTTTTTATTTTATTTTTAAAAATAATTATTACGACTTTATTATAGGTTGCAATCTTTTTTTTATCCCCCCCATTGGCTTTTTTTTGGGCATACTCTCTGCTCTATGTGTCCATTCACTGTGCATTCTTCTGTGTTTGTATTTTATTTATTTCCCCTCCCCTCCTTTCAGCTTGCTTGCGGTCTGCTCTCTGTGTCTGTTTGCTGAGTGCTCTTCTGCGTGTCTCCCTTTTTGTTGTGTTACCTTGCTGGATCAGCTCTTTGTGGTGCTTTCGGGCTGGGGTGGCTCTCTGCAGTGCTTGTGGGCTGGGTGGCACTCTGTGGTGCCCAGGTCAGCAGCTCTCTGCAGTGTGCTGGTGAGCCTGCCTTCACAAGGAGGCCCCTGGATGCGAACCCAGGGCCTCCCATATGGTAGACGGGAGCCCAACTGCTTGAGCCACAGACACTTCCCTGTGTTTTTATTTTATAAGAATGCTTTCTTTTTCTCTGATTAACTTTTTTCTTTTTCTTTTTTTAAAATCATATATCTTTTTAATTTTTAAGTTATAAAGAGATTTTAAAACTAAAAGCAAAAATTACAGGGTAGGACTTAACTACTGGGAGCATCAAAGGAAGGAAAAATGGGACTAAGTTCAGGGCCATAGGAATTAATGAACATGGGAAGGACCAGGATGTGGAGAAAAGTGAGTATGTGCTGAAGATACCAGGGGAGAGGATCTGGTGGAAAATGCAATTTTATACAAGCACCTAAGTAAAGAAATAATGGGATAAGACTTCTAAACTCTGGATTTCAGAGTAATCCTTACCATTGGCCTTGTCTTTGTCATCCCCTCCTTCCTCTCCTCTTTTTCATCATTCTGGATTAACTCCAGCTTCTCATTTGTGCTGTTCCTTTTCAGTTCTTCTAGTCTTTCTAATAGAGAATCTACTTTGGTTTTATCTGGGTCAGCTCCTTTTTAATGGACTGATAGTCATCTCCTTCCAACTTTCCAGACGTAGGAGAAGATCCTTGCTGTCCACTCATAGAATTGAAGCCACTTTTGCCCCTTGATGAGGTGTTTCCTGATCACACTGGCATTTTGAGGGTGCTACAGTGGAAGCAATAGGAAGAAGAACAAGAATACATGCTGGGTAGCTGTACATTCCTGTCATAATAATCCCATTGAAAGTCATAGTGCAGTCTAAAGAAGAGCCATACACCTTTGCTGCAGATTGTTTCACGCTTGCTTTTCCTTGGTTCACTTCTGATTCTAGCCAGATTAATGTCTTAAACCTGGCCAGTAATCATGCTGCCATCCTCTCCTGCTATAACAGCCTGGGCATTTCTCTCATTAATATATTGAACGAAGGCAAAACCCTTATGAACAAAGCAACCCACGATGTTGTCTTAGTTCAAGAAGATTGCTTCCATAGACTTCTTCACCACAAGAGTGTGGAGATTGCCCATGAATACGTGGGAGATCATGGAGTGGGGCTCTGTCTTGGTGGTAACAATGCTGACCATGATGTTTGATGATAAAGTTCATCACACAGCTGGAAAATTTAGCTAAAGATTTTTTTAAAAATCTCACATATATTTCAAGTGATTTGAAAGTAGGAGGGCGGAAGGAGAAGTTTGAATCTGAATCCTCTCTGATTAACTTTTACCTAGCAGCTCTTTCTTATTTTTGAGTACCATAACTTAAAGTCTTTGTGAAAATTACTTCAAAAATTAAAAGAAAAAGTTCTCTTTCTTCAAGATCATTCACAATGCTTCTGCTTGGTACCTCTCTTTTATGTGGATGGTCATTCTCCTTTCAAGTGATCCTGCATTGCTCTTTCTTATAAATAAGTTAAGTTTCACATGAATCAGACTGGTTACCAGTGTTAGGACATAACCATTGACTGAAGGATCGCTCTGGCTCTGGTGGATGTTCCTTGCTGCTTCAATCCCCCAAGCTGGAATGACCACCTCTTAGGCTTGGCAACCATTCAACCTTCCTGGTCCAGTGTCTGGAGAAGCTCTCAAACTCAGCAAGGGTGAGGAGTGCTGGTCAAGGGGCAAAAACAATAGGACAAACATAGCCATGTCTGAAATTACAGTTTTAACATTTAAACAAATATCTGTAGGCCACAAAACCTACAGAGAGTATAGTAGGAAGTAGGGAATTAGAGACCTACAAATAGATACTGATATTTATAGTAATTATATATACTGTCATCTCAGTTTGGTACATTTTTTTGGATCAAACCACCTCAAGATCACTGGTGGTCTTTGGATTGCTCTCCTTGGATTAGTGCTTATCATTGGTCCCATCAGCCAGGGTCAGGGGTACTGGGGCCATGAGGGACCTGGGTGGCTACTTAGTTTTCACAAGGAGGTCACAGGCATGCCACACATTATTTGACTTGGCTTCCCTGGAATGATGATATTCCCCCAAGAACTGGCATCATTGGCTTCTCATATTTTTTCTTATTTTTCATGTGACTTTGAGTGACCCACTTAGTGGATCACAGACCATTAAAGAAGATATTTTACTAATATTTCAGTGACTTTATCCCCTTCTCCTTCCTTTGCATATTTTAATGGGTGATAAACCAGAGTTCTAAAAATTGCTTTCTGAAATACGATGGGGGAGAGAGAGAAAGGGGTGGGGGGAAGAGGAAGAGATGGAAGGAGAAAGGGGCTGTTGCATACATAAGAATGCCAATGTATTACTTTCTACTTAGATGTCCCTTTACATTAAAATGCTAGTTGCTTTCATTGTCTAGGTCACCTCATTTCCTATGGCAGTGTGCTTAGGAAGCCAGATGAGTAATGAGATGTTGCCTGCTGAATGAAGAATTATAAGCAAATGAGGCTTTGGAAAAGCTGAATCAAAGTCCCTGCTCCAAACAATGGACACTTCTGTGTTGGTCTTCACTGGATACAAGATCTCCCCTGGGCAGTCAGTCAGGCTCCATTAACTTCTTTTTCTATGTTCCTCTTTTTAAATTCCATACCATGTCTATGTTCCTCTTTTTAAATTCCATCTGTTTGTTTTGCAACACCCAAACAAGCAATAGCGTATACTAGTTATGCCACCTTTTTGTGTAGTTCTTACAAGAGATTAAATTTTAGTTCCTATAGATGGTAAGACTCAGCTTACTTGTGAAACAACTACAGAATGGTAGCACCATACTGTGTCCCTGAGATTATGTCTTAAGTTTTAGAAATCTATTTTTTCAACTATTCCTATGTGTTCTGATTTCCCAGCTGCTAAAACAAATACTGTACAATGAGTTGGCTTAAACAATGGAAATTTATTGGCTCATGTTTTTGAGGCTAGGAGAAGTCCAAAGTTGAGGCATCAGTGAGGTGATACTTTCTCCTTGAAGACTGTCTTTCTGGGACTGGCTGCTGGTATTCCTTGTTTCTTGGCTTTTCTGTCACATGGCTGTGCACATGGTGATATCTTCTCCTTTCTCCTCTGGGTTCTGTTCACTTCCAGTTTCTTGCTTGTTCTGTGGCTTCTCTCTCTAAATTTCCTTATCTTATAAGGACTTCAGCAGTATTGGGTAAAGGTCCACCTTTGTTCATTGTGGGCACACCTTAACTAATAACATATTCGAAGGTCCTATTTACAAATGGATTCTCTCCAGAGTATCAGGAGTTGGAACCTGAACATACCTTTTAAGGGAGACATGATTCAATCCCCAGCACTAAATATGGGCCATTTGTACAGAACTCAGCCATTATATATATGGATTGTGTTAGTTTAACTTTGAGAAGTAATCCATATGTCCTGGGGCAATTTATATTGCTCCAGTGTGTTAATGACAGAACTTAGGCTCCAAAGTATATGGACTCATCTTCTCTGAAAGTATTTAATACCTTAAGTGAATCTTATTGGAAAGTTGGGGTAGAAGAAGGAAATTGATTAGGAATGAGATGATTGAAAAAATAAAATAAGTTTAAAAGCAAGTCTAATGGATCAACAAGGATGGCATAAGAGAGCAAGATAAAAATGCAAAACTTGACACTCAGTGCCCTGGTACTGTTGTGGACATTATGAATTGTTCAATGATGCCATATGTGAGAGGACTCCATTCACATCAGAAGTATTGTAGTTTTGCACATTTATTATGCATTTGTACAGCAGAGAACATAAAGTTTTAAATTCTAATGTGAAACAGTATACTATAACATTTTTTCTGACAATGGAAGTAAGGAGTATTGGGAGACGATTCTTCATGGGTCTCATGTTTTTTTTTTTTTTAAAAAGATTTATTTATTTATTTAATTCCCCCCCCTCCCCCGGTTGTCTGTTCTTGGTGTCTATTTGCTGCGTCTTGTTTCTTTGTCCGCTTCTGTTGTCCGCTTCTGTTGTCGTCAGCGGCACGGGAAGTGTGGGCGGCGCCATTCCTGGGCAGGCTGCTCTTTCTTTTCACGCTGGGCGGCTTTCCTCACAGGCGCACTCCTTGCGAGTGGGGCTCCCCCACGCGGGGGACACCCTTGCGTGGCACGGCACTCCTTGCGCGCATCAGCGCTGCGCATGGCCAGCTCCACACGGGTCAAGGAGGCCCGGGGTTTGAACCGCGGACCTCCTATATGGTAGATGGACGCCCTAACTACTGGGCCAAAGTCCGTTTCCCCATGGGTCTCATGTTTTTCTTCCCATTTTTTAAGTAAGGGCATGGACAGCCTTAAATCCAGATGATCTTTTCAGGGATATTTGTATAGCAAGCAGCCTTGGAGGATAGAGCTATTATCTTTTTCTGAGAAAAGGCAGGGAGGTTTACCACTCATTAGAAAATATATGGGTTCCCTAAGTTAAGGGTTCCCCTCCTGGAACAAAACCCACTGGCTGTGTATATGTCACTTGGTCCTCTTCACATTGCCTGTGGAAGTAGGAAATTGGTGTAAGAAAAAGCTGATATTCTGGCTATTGTTATTGTTATAGTAATAAAGACCTTTATCTCTGATCCAGGAGTCTCAAGTCTTCTGCCACCAAACTGTGGCAAGCTAACTTGTTAACTTGCATTGGGGTAAAATTTCAATCTGATCTCAGTTCTTGAGAAAGTGTCTTGAGCCTTTTTCTGAATTGCACAAAGGCACGATGTGTATTAGCGGCAGCCCTGAGGGGAGAGGGTGGATAAGCCTAGGGCATAAATATGAAGAGGTGAGGGGGATAAGCAGGGACTCTGTTTTTCTAGCCATTTTGTTTCTCATTTACCTACCACAACTTCCAGATTCAATGCTGACAAGCATGAAGGAGTGTAAGATGTTCAACTCTGGCTATATTATGAATTTACATGGTGAGTTTTTAGAAATCTGATGCTTAGGTAATGCTCCAGACCAATGAAACAGAATCCCTGGGGATGGTATTTTTCAGAGCTTCCCAACTTATTCTGTTTATAGCCAAGAGGAGATCTAGTGATCCAGCTTAAAGATCTGAGATTTACTAATGATGTTATCACTCATGTGGGTGGCCAACATTCACAGGACTCCTGATTTATGCTCCAGGGATTTAGGCTTGTGTCTTTTCCTGACAATTGCCTGACTTTGCCTAATTGTTCAGTTTCTCAAATTCCAGGGCCTATCATTGCTCTTTTTGGGTCTTTCCCTAGGAACCATAGATCCCTCCAGATGCTGTCTCTTGCCTGCTTGCATTTCTGACTTTTGTGTGATTTCTCACAAGCTGTGTTAGGCTTCATTGGGACAAATGAAGTATTTTAAGTCTCTAAGCACTGAAACAAAATTGAGGGACCTTCTGCCCTACCCCCGTCCCCCCCACTTATAATAAAAATTAACATTTATTAAGCACTTGCTATATACCAGGGACTATTTCTAAGAGCTTTATATATTTTATTGTAATGTTTAATTCTCTAAAAAAAATCTTATCCCCTTTTTACAGATGAGGAAACTGAAAAAAATGAGAGAAGAATAACTAGTCCAAGGTGGTATGTGGTACAGCCAAAATTTTGAGACAGGCACTCTGGCTCCAGAAACTATATTGAGCCACTCTAAATAGTAACATGAATATAAGAAGTAGAATAATATGGATTTCCCCCATCGTGTTTCTTTGATGCTTTTTCTGGAAATGTTAAATTCTTCCAAGAATTCTTTTTTCTTTGGCTCTTCTGCTTTGCTGGAACCTTAAGTACATGCCTGCATACTCTATTGAGTAACCCAGCACTGCTGTTAACTCATGTCAGACTTCCCTGATGCTGAAGACTTGCTTCAGTGCCACATGTACATTTGGATGTAGTGAATTTATCTATGATGGGATTTCAGCCCAGCACTGGCGGCAAGTTTTGTCTTCCCAAAGCCCACCCACCCTCCAGCGTGGGCAGTTCTATTTTAAGTGGTCTCTTCCAGCAGTTAACTTAGCTATGGCCAGTCTGCCTGGTTGTCTCAGACCCAAAACTTCCTTAGTTCCCTTCCTAATGGGAAGTAACAGGATACTCAATCCATCTAGGCAGGCAAATTCACTTGTTCAGAGTAGGGGCAAATTGCTTAGAGCAGTGGTTCTCAAACTTTACGTACATCAGAATCACCTGGCATGCTTGTTCAAAAACAATTTACTGGGCCTGCCCCCTAGAGTTTCTAATGCAGAAAGTCTGGGGTAGGACCAAAGAATTTGCATTTCTGACCTGTTCTCTGCTGCTGCTGCTGCTGCTGCTGGTCTTTGACAACATGCTGCTTTAGACCTTTGCTATCCAAGTGAGGTCCATGGACCAGCATCATGGACATCACCTGAAAGGGTGCTAGAAAGGCAGAATCCTGGGCTACAGCCTAGACCCATGGGATCAGAATCTGTATTTAATAAGTTGCCCAAAATGTGATTTGTATGAACCTTAAAGTTTGAATAGTATTGATTTAGAGCACCTGTTTTGATAGCATTTAGGACTTTTAATGTCAAACTAAGAAAAACCTTGTTTACAGCATTGTCCAAAATAGTTGTGACATTAAACAATGTTAGGTCCACAAAGGAGACCAAATGAAACAATATGGGTGATTTGATGCAAATCTATTACAACACTCTCCAATGGCTCACCATTATGTTCTTCTAAGGGAACAGTGATATTGTCTTTAAATTGATAGCAGCTAGGGAAGCGGACTTGGCCCAGTGGTTAGGGCATCTGTCTACCACATGGGAGGTCTGCAGTTCAAACCCTGGACCTCCCTGACCCGTGTGGAGTTGGCCCATGCGCAGTGTTGATGTGCACAAGGAGTGCCCTGCCACGCAGGGATGTCCCCATGTAGGGGAGCCCCACGCGCAAGGAGTGTGCCCCGTAAGGAGAGCCGCCCAGCGCGAAAGAAAGTGCAGCCTGCCCAAGAATGGCACCGCACACGCAGAGAGCTGACACAACAAGATGACGCAACAAAAAGAAACAGATTCCTGTGCTGCTGACTACAATAGAAGCAGACAAAGAAGAACACACAGCAAATAGACACAGAGAACAGACAACTGGGGCGGGGGAGGGGGGATAAAATAAAATAAATAATAAATCTTTAAAAAAAATTGATAGCTAAGGAATTGATAATACGCACAAGCTCAGTGTGGCTTACTATCAGGAAAAATAGAGCTTTCTACAATAGTTTGAACTTCCCCTCTACCACTAATACTTGGCATAAAATATATACTTAAGTTAAAGGTTATTTAGATTTTGAATACTTTGGAAATTAGTTAGAAATGAAATCTTAACTTCTGGGTATTCAATTATACAAGAAGAGGAAAAATGAGAAAGTTATTTACACTGTTATTTTTATATTTTGGGGAAAAAGGCAGACAAGAGAAAGTACATCAAATTTATTTAAAAAGTTGAAAAAAATTATCATTGAGATTATTGTTATTTCCCTTAATACTAGATAAAGACCATTTGATTCCAGCTGGTGAAAGAAGACAATTAGATTTGTGTTCAAGCACAGTAAGAAAAAATAAATTGCAAGTCACTAGATTCTGACATGCTGTATGAGAACAATTAAGCAATATCAACAAAACTGATGCTTCAAAACAAAAATGTGAAAATACAAGTATTTAATAAATGTTTCTGAAAGATAAAATTGAAAAGCTACAAAAGTCTAAAATTTAATAGTAAGAATTGCTATCTTTCTTGAGTACTTACTATATGCCAGTAACTATGCTCCACATGATCCCATTTAATCCTCACCAAACCTTGTGATTCTATGATTGTCTGTGTATTATAGATGAGGAAACTGAAGCTCAGGAAGCTTATAAGTAATGTATATCTATGCATATTTATGCCCATGCATTTCAATTATATACTCTTTTTATGTACTCATCTCTTGAAGAAATGGTTTAGCTTATTTTTCCTGAATGTTGCTGATTGGAGGATAAAGAAAAAACCTTCACAGATTTACTTAATATACTTCTTAGAAGGATGAAGAGTGTTTCCTGTGGCCATCTCAATTTGCCTAGGACTGAGAGGTTTCAGTGCTAAAACCAGGAAAGTCCTGGGCAACTGGATTTGTCAGTGATTCGACCAGGGTTTTAGAGAAGTGGAGCAATAGGGACGTGCTTTTAAAAGCAGATTTCATGCTCTTTCCTAGTTTTAGTTCACAAGTGGTTCTTAAAATTAAAGGAAAACTAAAAGCACGGAACTGCCTCAAGGTGTGTCTTAATGGATTAATGAATGCTGAATCAGCCATCTACAGAAATGCTTTTTTCCACCTCAGCAATGGTGGTGTATTTGTGTGGTTGGCCAGATGAGAATCACACTCTAGAACTATAAATACTTTTTCCTTTACCTAAAACTAGAAGAATATAGAGAGCAGAGTGAGTGAGTGCCTGTTTTATCTTAAAAAAAAAAAAAAGGCTTCATGCCCTTTGACTCTTTTAGTTGGCAAGTAAGGATTCTATCTGTGTGCAAGTCATCTCACTCCCGTCTGTGGTTTGTAGCTTTGGATTGTGACGCTTTGTCTGCGCATGTCCACAGTGGCCTGAGTCAAGGGTTGGCCCCTCCAGGGCAGGTTTGCATTTGTTTCTGCTAAGGGTCTTGGCATCATAGTCTGTGGAAGCATTTTTTATGCTGATTTCTGGTTTGGTGCTTAAGGACCTTGCAGGTAGCATAGAGTTAAGTCATAAACAACTAAAGGGCAGGCCTGCACTTATTAATTCTTGGGGAACTATTTCCGCCCCTACTCAGAGGCCACATGGAAGTAGGCGAGCATTCTTATTG
This sequence comes from Dasypus novemcinctus, assembly GCF_030445035.2. Lineage (NCBI taxonomy): Eukaryota > Metazoa > Chordata > Mammalia > Cingulata > Dasypodidae > Dasypus > Dasypus novemcinctus. The sequence goes on from NC_080687.1 coordinate 60,734,182, forward strand.
ACTTACTGTGTCGGTGGATAATTTTTCTGGTAGACCTGGGGTCGGCAGATAAAATATAAGATGTCCAGTTAAATTTGAAATTCAGATTAAACGATGTGGTGGGTTGAATTATGTACTCCCTCAAAACATATGTTCTTAAGCTTAATCCACATTCCTGTGGGTGTGAAGCCAATTGTAAATAGGATCTGTCTGAAGATGTAAAATCAGTCAGGGTATGAGTCCTAGAATAGGACCTTCTAGGATCTTATGTAGGTATGGTCCAATTAAATCTGGGTGGGCCTTAATCTGTATAAGACCTGGAGGTTTTATAAAAAGCCAAAAGTCAGAGACAGACACAGGAAGAGGCAACCAAGGATATCACCATGTGACAGAGGACTACCATGAGCAGAACACCACAGACCCCGGAGAAAGCACGCCTTGCTGACTCCTTGCTTTGGACTTCTGGCCTCTAAAACCATGAGCCAATAAATTCTTGTTGTTTAAACCAATCCATTACGTGGTATTTGTCATAGCAGCCTGACAAACTAAGACAAACAATAAATTTTTAAAGCCTAAGTATGTCTCAAATATTGCATAGGACATATTTATATTAAAATTATTTATATTAAAATATTTTTATTTGCTAAAATGGGCAACTTTAGGTGTATCTTTTGCTTAGACCGTGGTCCTTTGGGCATTCCAACTTTATTTGGGATCTCACTTGTAACTCCCCAACCTGAGTGGGGGCTTCTGCCTCCATGAAACCATTAAGACATCATCCCCAGGGTTGTAATACTAGCATCAGACTGGAAAGCCCCTTGTCCCATGACAGTTGCACTCTTGGTTTTCTGGCTTCCTGCTGTCTTTTTCAGTTCCATTTTCATTTTTGCCTACTGGAGTATTCTTATTGTCTTCAAGCAGCCATGTATGTAAGAGAATGTTTGTTATAGTTCATCCAGGATGTCCTGGTGTTTTGGAGTGAGAAGATTTCAGGTTATCTAGTCTTCCCCTTCACAGGAGATAGAAAACCTGACACAGGCTCTGTAGCAGTCATCTTAGGCCTCTGTTACTATATTGATTTGGAGAAGCTGATATGCCATTCTCTTGATTTTCTGAACTATATGTGGAAGGGAGACATTGTGTATGAACAAGGATATTTGACCTGAACTTAACCAAGTTGATGGTGTAATGTCATACTCTAAAATGGGGTTTCTCTAAAAACCAGTTTCAGATATACCAAATGTTCAAGTACATGGGAAGAAGTAATGAAAGCATACCCACCTAACATAAGAAAATTTAATTTTTAAGTCCAGCTGACTTAATTCCTAGGGTAGTGTCACAGGTGGTATTTTTGTTCATTAATAGTCTGCTCCCTCCCTGAGTGACCCTCCCTGGGAGGATTACACATCCCCACCCTTCCCATGGGACTGCCTTTAGACTAGTGAAGCTGAAATGCTAGTACAGAAGTTGTGATTTGTGATTTGCATTGCTCTTTTCTCCCTACCATAGCAATGTTGCAGTGGAGATGAGGTGGAACAGAGCTACAGCTGACTGTGATGGATATGTAGAATGAGCAAAAACAACATTGTATGTTCTTTTAAGCCATTGTGACTTTCAGGTTGTTTGTTACTACAGCAGTCCTGATCTATCTTGACTAACAGAGGTTCCATCAATTCTTGGGCATGGTGCTGGGCATTGAAGATTCAACTGTGAACAAAATAGATGAAGTCTTGATCCTCATGAAACTTAGGTTCTAATATAGGCAACAGAAATCAATCAGATAGATGAATTAATGCAAAAATAAAGCTGAGATAAATGTTTTGAAGAAAACCAAATCTTGGTAAAATTAAAATGCATTTCTTTAAAGTGATACCCCATCTGTATCCAGAAAAGCTGGGGACTGTTTACAGAATCAAATACAGTATGGAATAGAATGATGCACAATTTAAATAGACACAATAAATAGAGCAGAGGAACCACTGTCATGGGGCCCCTTGAGCTAAATCAGTTATTGTAGTAGGGCACAATAATTATTTCTGAGTTTCTGAGGCTAAGGCAAAAAAGGGAAATGGTTGGGTTATATAATTCTCATTGTTTGACAGCAGAACATAGGCAAGCTCTTTGAGGAAATGAATATTCTCTTGCCCTAAATCAGGGAGCAATTTGTCAACTTGGTCTTCATGTGAGGGGCATTTCACAACTTAATGGGCAATAACTCTAAATTTGACCTTGAAAAAGTCATAGGAATGCTGTTTAAATGGATATTTCTTGGATAAATCATCCACAAAAGCTGAAGAGAACACCAACAAAAATTTTAATTAAGGGAAGCCATTTCTGCTAGTGGCCAAGGTACTATGAGCCAGGTAGGTTGCTTTTTGCTTTCTAGCCTGCTGGATCAGCAGTGCTTGAAAGAGAGACAACAGATCATTTACTGTTAGCCTTCAGGAATCCTAAATATCAGATGTGTCACATGAAACTCTGGCAAGGGTTGGATTTAAATCGGGTTGTGGTTGGATTTTCTCAACCAGGACCTTAAATACTTAAGTTCTCTGTTCTTTACCTTCAGAAGATCCATCCACTGAAAGACCAGAAGGAGGCAGAATTATTAATGCTCTTGTTGTTAATAGCCTGATTTCCATGTTTGGTGGTATGTCAGTCACACTGAGTCCTGTGGGTAGGATCAATATTTTCTTCTAAAATTTCCTCAAGTCCTTCAACAGATCAGTTAAGATACCAAAGTTTAGTGGAACAAGTGTAGCTCAGTTGGTTGAGCACCTGCTTTGCATGTATGAGGCCCTGGGTTAAATCCCTGGTACATCCTAAAGAAAAAAAGTGCCAGAGTTTAGTGCTATAAAAAAAAAAAAAGGAGGAAATTGTTTGAGTCTGAAAAGTTTAAAGACTTTTTTTTTTTTAAGATTTATTTATTTATTTAATTCCCCCTCCTCCCAGTTGTCTGTTCTCTGTGTTTATTTGCTGCGTCTTGTTTCTTTGTCCGCTTCTGTTGTCGTCAGCGGCATGGGAAGTGTGGGTGGTGCCATTCCTGGGCAGGCTGCACTTTCTTTCGCACTGGGCGGCTCTCCTTATGGGGTGCACTCCTTGAGCGTGGGGCTCCCCTACGCGGCGGACACCCCTGCTGTGGGGGGGCACTCCTTGCTCGCATCAGCACTGCGCATGGGCCAGCTCCACACGGGTCAAGGAGGCCCAGGGTTTGAACTGCGGACCTCCCATGTGGTAGACGGATGCCCTAACCACTGGGCCAAGTCAGTTTCCCAAGACTTTTGTTATCAATGCGCTGCTTCAACTGAACAAGGACCTGTTGAGGAATACTTGGGTCATTATGTGGAGACCTAGTGAGCTCATGGTCTGCATCTGCATCTTTGTTTCCTGGCCATGATCACAAATACCAGAAAATGGGTTGCTTAAACAGCAGTAATTTATTGGCTCACGGTTTTGAGGATAGGAGTAGTCTAAAATTGAGGCATCAGCAAGGTGAGGTTTTCTCCTCAAAAACTGGCATTCTGAGGCTGGCTGCCAGTGATCCTTGGGTTCTTGGCTTTTCCATCACATGGCAGTGCACATGATAGCATCTTCTTTCTCTTCAGGGTTCTACTGACTTTCAGCTTCTGTTCTTCCATGTGGCTTTTTCTTAAAATTACTGCATTTCTTCTGCTTATAAAAGACTCCAGTAATCCAGATTAAGGTCCATCCTGATTCAGTTGGCTGTACCTTAACAACAGTCCTATTTATAATAGATACAACAGTTCACAACCACATGAATGGACTAAGATTAAGAACATGCTTTTCTGGGGTACACAATTCATTTTATAACAGTTCACTCTCTGCATCCCAAAAAGATATATCTTCACATGCAATATATATTCATTCCATCACAACATCCCTAAGACATTACACCACTTTAGTAACAATTCTAAGTATAGAGTCTCATCAGAATAAGTTATGGATGTGGTCCACCCTGGAGAAAAATTTCTCTCTGACTGATGGACCTGTGAAACTTAGAAAACAAGTTATTAGGTCCCAAAGGCGCCTCTACATCTCATCTCTTCCTGCCATTCCCCATACCCAACAGCCACCATGTCCACTTTTCCCACTCCATTGCCACCTTTTCTCTGAGGTCCTTGGATTGGTTGTGTCCGTTGCACCTCTATGTCAAGAGGAGGCTCAGATTCCACATGGTTACTGGATGCAATCCTCCTGCTTTCAGTTGTAGGCACTCTAGGCTCCATGGTGTGGTGGTTGCCCTTCTTCAACTCCATCTTAGCTGAGTGAGGTGAGTCCAATAATTCAGATTGTAGGAGCTGGAGTCTGTTGAGGCTCGGCCTGGCTATCATATTGTCACTAAAAAGATTCAATCCCCTAAATATATCTTAAACCCCAATACCAACTACAATTCCAGTAAAGTAGCATGATAGTCTTATGAAAAGAGATCCCCTCTGGGTCCAGTTTCATCACGCAGAAACACCAGCTCCATAGAAGGGCCATCTGACATGGCAGCGAACCCTATCTGCCATGACCGTAGAACCCGTGGGTCCCTTTAGCCCTCAAAGGAACCAATACCTGGGGATTGTATCTACTTTATCTGTCTCTTAGACTCTGCTCAGTTGTGCATAAGGGAAATCCTTCTGACAGCCTCCAGACTAATGGATAGGGCGTCCGCCTACCACATGGGAGGTCTGTGGTTCAAACCCCGGGCCTCCTTGACCCGTGTGGAGCTGGCCCATGCACAGTGCTGATGTGCGCAAGGAGTGCTGCGCCATGCAGGTTGTCCCCTGCATAGGGGGTGTCCCCTGCAAGGAGTGCGTCCCATAAGAAGAGCTGCCCAGCTCGAAAGAAAGTGCACCCTGCCCAAGAATGGTGCTGCTGACACAACATAACAAAGATGATGCAACAAAAAGAAACAGATTCCTGGTGCCGCTGATGAGGATAGAAGCGGTCACAGAAGAACACACAGCGAATGGACACAGAGAGCAAGACAAGGGGGGAGGGGAGGGAGGAAGGGGAAATAAATCTTAAAAAAAGAAGAAAACAAGTTATCTGCTTCCAATATCACTTTCTAGTTCCTTTGTGCTTAAGAGTTTAATTCTCAGATTATCTTTTTCCTCTCACGTTTTACTATAAGCTGCAAGGAGAAACCAGACTGCACCTTTCAAATTTAGCTTGGAAATCTCCTCAGTTAAATATCCAAATTCATTGCTTACAAGTTCCACCTTCAATTCGACATCAGAACACAATTTTGCCAGGATCTTGGCTACTTTTACAATAAGTATTGCCTTTCCTCCAGTTTCAATAACACATTCATTTCCTTGTAAGACCTCATCAGAAATACATTTAAAGTTTGTGTATCTACCAACAGTCTCTTCAAAGCAAACCAGACCTTTTCTGTCAAGCACCTCACAATTCCTCCAGCCTCTACCCATTACCCAATTCCAATGCTGTTTCAGCATTTTTAGGTATTTGTAATAGCAGCACTGTGCTTTCCGGTACAAAAGAGAGTGTCTTAGTTTCTTGGCTGCTAAAACAAATACAATATAATGAATTGGCTTAAAAACAAGAAGTTATTGGCTTACAGTTTTGAGATTGGGAGAAATCCAAAACTGAAGTGTCAGCAAGGTGATTCTTTCTCCTTGAAAATTGTAGCATTCTGGGGCTAGCTGCCAGTGATCCCTGAGTCCTTGGCTTTTCTGTCACATGGCAATGCACATGTTGGCATCTTCTCCTTTCTCTTCCAGGTTCCATTGCCTTCCAGCTTTTGGTTCTCCATGTGGCTTTCCCTTACTATTATTGAATTTCGTCTGTTTATAAAGGACTCCAGTAATCTGGATTAAGACCTATCCTGTTTCAGTTGGCCACACTTTAACTAAAATCTTCAAAATGTCCTATTTTCAGTGGGCCCATTCCCACAGGAATGGATTAAGATTAAGCACATATTTTTCTGGGGTACATAATTCAACCTACCATAATTGGCATGCCTCCCTAGGTGAGAAAACCTGCCACAGTTATCTTTTTCTTCCTGGGGAACTGATTAGGCCCCTATGTGGTGTCACATAGGGACACAGTGTTATGTGATTTTAGCAGGGAATTTGGCATCATTTCTCAGAATTTCTATAGCAGGCACACATCTCATCCCGTGAATTTAGGTAGTTAAAATGCGTATCTTTTGAGGATTGTGGGAATACGGCAGAGTAGGAACCTGCAGGAATCAGTCTCTCCAGCAAAACACCTGTTGAACTGGCAGGAATTGTCTAAACCAACTGGAGTCTAGTGGAACACTGTGCAGCGTCCCGGGAAGAGCTGGAGGAAGAGGCTGGGAAATTGCAGTAAATAGTGGTTAATTTCATCCTCTGCGCAACAGCTACCATCCCCCATGGCAGGCAGCCGTGGGGACTGCAACCCAGACTACTGGTGCACTTTACTGGTGTCAGGGTGGACTATAAAGACCCAGTGGACTATAAAGACTTCTGGGTGGTGTGGTTTGATTGCTGATCACTGTTTTGATCAGCTACTTCAGATTGCTGGGGGGCGGCCACTGCTTCAACCTCCCTCAGACAAAAGCGACAGAGAAGTCTTTTTTTTTTTTTTAAAGGGCAAGACAGGTCATGTTCATATATTGAAATACAATATTGGTAAGGTATCAATACTACCAAAGAGACCTACAGATTCAGTGCAACACTTACAAAAGTCTCGGCAGCATTTTTTTTTGCCAATCTTAAAATTCATATGGAATAAAATGGGCACCAGGTGGTAGGTAGATCAATATTGCAAAAGTAGAACAAAGTTGAAGATCTCACATTTTCTGATTTCAAAGTTTAGCTACAAAACCACAGTAAGCAAAAACTTTGTGGTACTGTCATAAAAATAGACATATAGAAACATGGCAGAGTATGGAGACTTCAGAAATAAAACCATACGCCTATGGCCAACTGATTTTCAAAGACATAAATGTAAGAACCAGGACTATGAAACTCTCAGAATGCTCAGGATATTGTATCAGACAATGGTTTCTTTGACTTTACATTCAAAGCACAAACAACAAAATAAATAAATGGAACCTCATCAAAATTACAAACTTTTGTGCATCAAAGTAAGAGGCAGCTCCTGAAGGCTCTAGAGACATCCGCTAACTATAAGCAGGGCAGAAAGCTCAGGAATTTGGCACACTGTCAGTGGACCTTACTTTGGAATTTATGCTCCCCAGTGTAACAGAGTTAGACTCATTTATAGGTTCTCTACATGTGGCTCTTCTGCCCCTTTCATTTGAACCTATAATTAGCACTACACTTGATAAATATATGCCCCAGACTTAAATCTTTGGCTTGTCCATATGTCCGTTGAGCCCTGAATTTTAGCAGAATTGCAGCACCTACTCTCCAGTTCATTGGACTTACTCTGGACAACTAGCAAGGAGATGATGATGGACAATGCCCATCCCCAGGAAAAGAGAGTGTCTACAACTGCAAGCAAGATAGTTCCATCCATCTGTCCCATGGGATCTAAGCTCCCTTTTAATTAGAAGCAGAATGGGTATAGCAGTTTTATATAGCTATGAATTACAAAATAGATAATCGATTATGTTTGTAAACTGATCTGTACCTAGGCATGATTAAATTATGATTAGGGCTTTGACTGGGCCATGTCATAGGGTGTTGAGTCCCCACCCCATGGTAGGTGGAGACTCACAGACAAAAGGCTTGGCAAAGGACAGAGTTGGAGCTTTTTGATGTTGGAGATTTTGATGTTGGAGTTTTGATTTGGAGTTTGGTGCTAGAGTCTTGAGCTGGAGCCCTGGGAAGTAAGCACACAGAGAAAAGAGAAGTAAGCCCTGGGAAGAGAGGACCTGAGCCAGGAGAAGAACACAGAGGAACGGTGATGGCTCCTTAGACACGGCAGAAGCCCTGGAGAGAGACAGAGCCATTCACCTGATAATTTACAGTTGACCTTGTGGAGAGAGGCAAAGCCTAGAGAGCCTCATAGTCTGCAGCTGACCTTGTGGAGAAAACAGAGGACCTGAGCCCAGAGAGAAGCAGGACCTGGGAAGAGAGGAACCCTGGAAGCCTGAACCCTGGCAACCATTGGCAGCCATCTTGCTCCAATACGTGGAAATAGACTTTTGTGAGGGAAGTAACTTATGCTTCATGGCTTGGTATCTGTAAGTTCCTACCACAAATAAATACCCTTTATCAAAACCCACCAATTTCTGGAATTTAGCATCAGCACCCCTTTGGCTGACTGATACATTGGGCATCACCATACCCAAATCCTCAAGATTGGGGAATGAACAATGGACTAAAGTAGACTTATTATTATTCTACTATAGACTTATTATTATTCTAGCTATGAAAGAACTTTTATCATTGATAAAATGGTTTTATCATTGATAAAACTTTTATCATTGATAAAATGGCAGTAGCCACCAGAGGTTCTGAGGGATGGGAGAGGGAAGAATAGGTGTAATATGGGGGCATTTTTGGGACATTGGAGTTGTCCTTCATGACATTGCAGTGATGGATACAGGCCATTGTATATTTTGCCATAACCTACAAAATTGTGTGAGACAGAGTGTAAACTATAATGTAAACTGTAATCCATGGTCACAAGCAGTGCTTCAATATCTGTTCATCAGTTGTAACAAATGAACCACACTAACAAGGGATATTGTTGATGTGGGAAAGTGTGGGAGGGGGAGCGAGTGAGGCTTATGGGAATCCTTATTTTTTTTAATGTAACATTTATGTAATCTAAAGCTTATTTAAAAATAAAAAATTAATTTAAAAATAAAGGTCCTATCTCATATTATTTTATTTAACAGCTTAACATTTTTCCTTCCTGACACTTCATTCTAAAGTTATACAAGCATCTGAGGCCTAATCACTGCTGCTACTTTTGGTAACTTTTACTGACTATGGAGATTTTTATTTCCATATAATAGTGAAATTCCTAGAATTATACCACAATTTTTGGTAAAGTTAATTGGATTACAGAGTTCTACATATTTCTCTTTTTTTAAAATCAGTAATTCACACAGTTCAAACTACTGTATCTAGACAGTACCTGACACCTTTCAATAAAGTGTAGTGCTTAGAAGGAAAGCATTGCTTTCAATCGATTTGAACCTGTCATCTCTAAGTGGTTGAAAGGTGCTATTTCTATTTTAGACTACTTTTTCCCTCCAAAATTTAAGTTCTATGGGGGAAAGGACAGGCAACTGCTGTGCCCAACTTACTTTCCAAGTCTCTCCACAGAATCAAAAACTCCCAACGGTACCCATTCTCTTCTCCTTCCATTCATTTGTTTAAAAAAATGAATTGAGTGACTACTATGCCAGAGGCTGTCTAAACCACCAGGGCTACAGAGATCAAGGGAACCTGGTTCCTGCTCCTAAGGAGCTTGCATCTTAGTAGACAGAGACAAAAACCAAGTCCCAAAGAAGTCTGAGGCCATGATAGGCACTCAAAGAAGAAAGCAAGCAGCTCTATGTTGATTCAGGAATAACTTCACTGAAGAGGCATATGAGCTTGAGCTGAGTCATAAGTAGCCAAAAGACGCCTGGCAAGTAGAAGATGGTGGTGGCCAGAGGTGCAATGAAATGGGTTAAGTCAAGATTTAAAGGACTTTTTATGTCTTTTTAAGGAATTTGTACTTTATCTTACAAGAAAAAAGTTTTAAACGGGAGTAATATGGTCAGATGTCACTCTTATAATGATCATTCAGAAAGCAGTGTCGACAGTGGATTCATGGAGTGGGAGGGCGGTAAGAGGATGGGTTGTGTGATAGTAATGGCAGGGATGACAATTAAAACAATGGCAACAACTATTGAAACAACCTAAGTCTGATATGATGGCAAGTGAAATGAAACAGTGGCAGTTAGATTAATACTTTTCAATCAGGGGAGGGTTGAGAGACATTGGGAAGAGACATTGGGCAATGACAGAAAACATTCTTGCTAGTAGGGGGTCCTACTAGCATCTAGTGGGTAGAGGTCAGGGATGCCCAGGACAGCCCCCACACAAAGAACTAGTCAACTCCAAATGCCAGGGGTGCCAATGTGTAGAAGGAAAGAAGAAGCAGATATGAGAGCATTAAGGAAGTAGAATCTGCTAAATTCAACTTAGTAGAATTTAAAAGATATAATGGGTAGGAGAGAGTAGTTTAGGGTAATTCTTAAGTGTCTAATGTGGGTGACTAGAGATAGGAATTATAAGAGGAAGAACAGCGTTGGACAAAAAGAATGTGTTTAACTTTAACCTCATGAAAGTTTAAAGGCCTGTGGGACCTGGAGGTGGAGCTGTCTGAGAGGTGGGCATGTTTATGGAGTAGGGGTCTGAGAGATCTGGCATGGAGAAGAACTTTGGAAGTCATTGGCTTATCGGTGGCCATAAATCTGGGTGTACAATCGTAACGCTATGGCAGAGAGAGTAAATCTTGCCAAATATCCAGGTGTTCCTCTATACCTCCTGCCTCCCTGCTAGTGAGGTTTGGTCCAGGGGACTGCTTCTGGCAAGTGGACTAGGAGTAGAAGGGACCAAGGCTGTCAAAACTGGTGTGGCCCTCCCTCTCTTTCTTTCTCAGCCCCAGCTACTGCAGATGCTGTATATTTCAGATGTAAAACTACAGATGGAGGAGGGCTGCCTGTCTGACATTTAACTGTGTGTGAGCAAGAAATTCATGTTTTAAGTCAGTAAAAACTAAGGGTTTGTTGTAGCTGCTAACTTTGTTGACACTGACTGTATATTTCATACCTAATGGAGCCTCTCTTCCATGTCAACTTAGTCATGTTAGTGATTTCTCATATCAATTCCTTGTGAATCTTGAGGCTCCTAAGAGTCACAATGTGGTAGGAATGGGATCTCGTCCGTGGTCATCTTGCATTGACATATGCTGATATGTAGACTTGTCTGATTTGGGAATTGCCATCCCACTGGTGCCCACTGGGATGTCCATAATCCTCCTGTCTTCTTTTCATAGGCCATACTTCTGTCCATGGCTAAATCCCTTTGTCATGACTGAGCAACCCTTGTGGACCCACTAGCGCTCAGAATTTCATCTGCACTCCTTTTACTTTTGAGTCTCATAGGGACTGTCTGGGAAGCAGCCCAAGTCCATTGGTCTTTATTTCCCACCATTCTAGGTTCACTCTCCCAAGCCATGGCAGCTTAGAAGAACCACGGGGCATTGAATTTCTCTACTTTTGGATCTCCTAACTTATATGTGGACACCCTTCTCCAAGGTGTGAAGTGGGTTTGGGTACAGGAAACCCGCTTCCAGTGACTAACTCTTTTTATCATAAAAAGCAGCTTTGTGAGGTTGGGGCAGGAGTAGCAGAAAAAATGATTCTCCATCCTTGTATCTTCTCCCCAGTTTTTCTGTCTTGTACCTAGACTGGTAAAAAGTTGTTTTAAAGTCAAAACCATGGGGAGTGGGTATAGCTCAGTGGTTGAACATTTGTTTCCCATGTTCGAAGTCCTGGGTTCAACCCCCGGTACCTCCTGAAGAAGAATCTAATGATAATTCAAATATTAAAAAAAAAAAAAGTCAAAGCCTTGATCACTTTATTCCTACATTCCTCCTTGTTTTCTACATGGGGGTGGTTCCCATGGTTAAGTAAAATTCAGAGAACCCACATCAGTTAGTTCACGAATCATTCATCCCACACTTGTGGTAACTGTTGTCATGGTAGCAGATGAGGCCATTCAAGGGTGCTGTGCCAAGCAGTGCTCCTCAAAATTCAGAGAGCATCAGAATCACTTGGAGGGCTTGTAAAACACAGATTGCTAGGCTTTACCCCTAGAGTTACTGATTTTGGTAGATCTGGGTTGGGGACCAAGAATTCACATTTAGGGTTGCCAAATTAGCAAATAAAAATACAAGATACTGGGTTAAACTTGAATTTCATATAAACAGCAAATATTTTTAGGATAAATATTTCCCAAATATTGCATCTTAGAATGTTTTATCCTAAAAATGAATTCATTGTTTATCTGAAATTCGAATTTAACTGGGTCCTGTGTTTTATCTGGCAACCTTGTTGGCATTTCTAACACATTCCTGGTGACGAAGATGCTGCTGGACTGGGGACCACAGTTCGAGAGCCACATGGACAGGCTAGCCTGAGTCCAGGGTCCTGGGGAATACCAACATTTAACCAGCCAAAAAAATCTGAGAAGAAACTGAAGAGAGGTAGCATAATTAATATTGTTTTCTCACAATCGAAAGGAGGATTTTTTTTTAAGGGAGTGAAGAATAGAGTCACATGTCACGAGAGTTTAGGGAAAGATGAGGATTGAAAAGAATAAATTAGGTTTGGCAGTGAGGAGGACTGGGGGATCTTCGCCAAAGCATTTTCAGCACAATAATGGGGACTGAAGCCAACTTGCAGTGGTGAAGAGGGAGTGGGAGCGTCATGGTGAAGGTGACGATTTGGATATGATTATTTGGAGGAGTTTTTTTGTGAAGAGAAATAGAGAGGGAAGCAGGAGCGATTGAGGGTGGTTTTTTTTTGTTGTTGTTGTTGTTTTTAGTATTTATAGCCGAAGAAGAAACCAGCAGAGAGGGAAGTCTGAATTCACAGGAGATAGAGTATAACAAATGGGGCATAAAAAGGAGGGATTACCAGCCTGAGGGAAGCAGGAAGAAGATGGAACTAGAGGGGGTGGTAGCAGGACTGTTTGCAGATTCAGCATCTCGGTCTGGGCAAAAAGTCAATTTACCAATATGCCCTTTAAAGGAGATAGAACATCCTTCTTAGAGAACTCTGATGTTGTCGGTTACTATTGCAAAGAAGGAAAGGAAAACGCATGTGTGCACGCATATGGGGTGTTGAATAGTATATTTAAAAATTCTGTGTGCTTAAAATTTTTCCTTTCATTGTAATTTATTGTTTGAGCCCGACTTTCATTTGGTTTCATAGGGTCATCTCCACAATTTCCCCCAAATTATTTCTTTCTCATTGAGTAAGCCATTTTTAACTTCATTTTAGAGCTGCAACCTCCGATTTGGTTTGCATCACATGCATTTCCTTCCAGGGCTGCCCTTCACTGGTAGTGCTTTTCTTAAGGAACATCTTTTCCCATCACCCTCCTTGGATCACCTCCGCTGCTTTTTATCTTTGCATTTCCTGTTTATTTCTGTTAATTGAAAAACAAAAACAAAAACGGCCTTCTCTATTAAGTGACGGAAACCTCACCATCAAGGCATTACTTGATTCTATTCTGGTATTAAACCTCTCTCTCCAGTTCAAGTATTAAAACGGTCTCATTTTAAAAGGTCTGAATTTCTCTCATTGTAGTCTTGGGAGCACCTGCGTGGGAATCACTTACCAACTCATTGTTCCCTGGGCGTCTAGAAGCGTGAACCTTGTGCAAGCGCTGGTGATGGTGGGGTGGTGGGTGACTCTTAGGAGCCACAGAGAGAAGCACTGACAAATTCTGGAAGGAACAGGGGGGCTCTGAGACAGGGCCTTGTCCTCTGCTTTTGCCTGGATTGCCTTTTCTCTGCCAGGGTCACCGTGGGCTTTATCCCTTAGCCCTGGAATGCTGAAGTGGGTCAGGGACACAGGGAACCAGAGCACAACCAGGGGCCCTGTGAGCTCGCCGGGACGGTTTGCAGAAGGAGCTGGTGAATGAATGGTGGACCAGGCTGGGTGCATCAGTGGCAGAGCCATGGGAGGGAAAGGCTATGAAGGTTAGAATTAATATACATATCTTATCCTCACTGTGTGAAATGTAAACCCCAGAATGCATTCCTCCCCTTCATCCTTTCTCCATTTATATTTGGCTTACTTATTTTTATTTAATATGTTGGAGGTTTGATGTTTAATTTAAAAATCTAATGTATCATTATTATTACTTAATACATGGCATTTACTTAATATATGATTTATATCATCTTATTAAATAAGTATATTTAATGAATGAAGTTCATTCAATATCATTTAGTAAATAACATTCATTAATATTATTAAGAAAAGACATCTATTTAAGTCATTTAATAAGTAGCATTTAATATGGTTATATTAATATAGAAGTGGCTTAATTTTCAAATGCACCATCTTTGTTTTTTGTTTTTTTTAAGATTTAATTTATCCGTCTCCCACCCCCTCCTGCCCATGGTTCCCTCCTCTGTCTGCTTGCTGTTTTGCTCACTTTGTCTAGCTTGTCTTCTTTAGGAGGCGTGGGACCTGAGCCCAGGACCTCCCAGGTTGTAGGGGGGCACCCAACTGGTTGAGCTACATCTGCTTCCCTATCCTTATTTCCTCATAGAATGAAGCAAGAAAGTAATGCAAATAGGAACGCGCACGGGTCCGTCCTGTCCTTGCCACCACCACTGTCTGTGAGTCTTTATTGTCAATGGCCTAGGCAGAGGGCTGTCTCTCTTCTGCAAGGAAGAATTGAGGCTGAAGGGTTCCAGCAACAGTAGAGAAGACACAGTTTCTATTCTTGCCTCTTCTTCAGCCTAACTGAGGAGGAGTTTTGGGAAACAAAACGTTGAAATTATATAAAATCGCAAACTGATATGGTTGCGTCTATCACTCTCCCCTCTCTGTGAGTTCCCCCTTCCTGCTGACTTTTAAGTGGTGGATCTCATCAGGTGCAGGAGAAGTAGAAGGGAGCTGTGTATTGCCTGGAGAGGAAGGGCTGATGATAATATAATACCTTTGTTAAATAATGAAGTATGAAAATGCATTAAGCAAACATTTTGCTATTGGATCTACTATATAATGTGGTTTTGATCAACTGGCAACTGTCTGAGGTTGCAAGATGCACTTCCAGCTTGTGTAATTCTGAGAATTTCCAAGAAGGGGTTTTGGTGTGTCCCCCCCTTCCTCTGCTTATTCTAAAAGAGGTGAGAATTAGTTGTTTAAATGTCTCCGTGCAGTAAATGGAGCACTTGAAAATTGATAAAAGGTTGAGCCTAAATACCTCCAAACTTACATTCAGCACAGAAAAACTTGAAATATCAAGTTCTTTAAACCCCAGTAATATTTTGACCTTTTAAAAATAAATGAAAGTTTATCCTCCTACTTTTAAGAAAATTTTAATTGGGATTCTTTCAATTTCCCCTCCTAACTGCCCAGTTTATCAGTGAGTGAATAACTGCCTTATTTTGACTAACAACTAGGAAAACTCACCTGTGTGCAGACAGCCCCCTTATCTCCAGAACACCCAGACCAGAAAAACTAACTGCCTGCCTCTTGTACCCGCCTGGTGCACCTGAGAGCAGAGGAAGTTATGGTTTCTACATCTCAAAGCGGAGTTCAGAAAAGCATGCTAATTTAGTTACTTACTAAATAACTAGTACTAAATAGTTACTTAGTGTAGTTATATATTTTAAGGAAAATATTTCAGGGTCCTTAAGCTCCACAGCTCTGACAGGACTAAAGAAATAAGGGGGAAAACCAATTAGCATGTAAAAGAGTGAGCTTCTATTTATACTTTAAATAAAAGATCATTTGTTTCTATACAGTTTGATTATAGTGGCTGCTACTTAGAGTCAGCTAAACATGATTGGTTGGGTCACCAACTCTGTGGTTGGGCCCCTGAGAAGATCTCAATGACAGATATTGATAACAATAATGACTGATGTTTATTGAATTCCAGGCTTGCCATGCAACATTGCTTTCAAACTTCACAGTGATTTTATGTGGTAGGTACTGTTATTACCTCCATCTTGTTAATGAGGATATACAAGCTGAGCGAGCCAAACTTGCCAAAGTTCACACAGCTATTAAGTGGCAGAACCAGAACTTGAACTAGATCTTCCTGACTGCAAAGCCCAGCTCTTAACCTTAATTCTCTACTGCACTGATGGAATTTACTATCTTGTAAGTGAATAAAAAGTGTGTAAACAGCTAATTGCATAAGGCAGGTTGTGGCAAGTGACAAAATGCATGTGCAGACAACATTATATGGGATATGGTGGAGGAAAAAACCAATCCTGGGAGGCATAGCATGTGTAGTACTTTCAGATTGTATATACTCAGTAAGTCATGTTCTTAAAGCTGGTCTATGCCTATGGGTGTGAACCTATTGTGGGTAGAACTTTTGATGAAATTACTTTAGTTAAGGGCCTTTTGATGGTGTTTCTTTAATTAAGGCATGACCCAGGGTGGATCTTAATCCTATTGTCTGGAGTCCTTTATAAACATGATGACAATGGAGAGAGAGTCACAGAATCAGGAAACTGAAGGCAAGAGAAGAAGGGAGAGTCCAGCAGATGCTGCCTTGTGCTTTGCCATGTGGCAGAGGAGTCCAGAATTGCCGGTAATCAGTCTTCAGGGAGAAAGCATAGTCTGATGATGCCTTGATTTGGACATTTTCACAGCCTGAGAACTGTAAGGTTGTAAGCCAATAAATTGTCATTGTAAAAGCTGACCTATTTCTGCTGTACTGCTTTTGGTTGTAAAACAGCATGATTGCCAGTTGCTCACCTAATGTCCGTTCTTTCAGAGTAAGAGAACTTGTTTTCTTAGCTGGTGCATTGCTTCTGAATATAGACGAACCTAGCCTCCCTTGCAGCTAGATGGCAGTGCATCTAGTGTATATGATGCCCAGAGTAGATCATATTTTAACACTCATCTTCTATCAAGGAAATTATTTTCAGTAGTAATTGTAATTTATTTCATTTCTAAAATGATATAAATAATAATGACCAGAAATGAAACACAAACAGTGAATACTTTCTTTTATTAAGTTTGTATATTTAATTATATCAGCCAAAAAATAAATGTTACTGGAGAAAGAAAAACAAAGGATTAGTACTTCAAATCTCATTAATAAATTTTTTTGAGAAAAGGAAAAACTTTTGGCCAGTGATAGTAATGGATAATAACATTAAAATTACTAATAAAAGACTTTTAATAAAGCTAAAACATCTGCAAAAATACATATTATGCAACTACTAAATTGAAACCTGAAATCATTTTATTTTTTGAATTTGCTCTTTAATTGTAAAACGATTAACAATTAAAAAAGAAGAAAATATTTTACTTAAAATTATTATCCAAATCAAGTAAAATTAAGTACAATATTTTCATGCATGCATTAAAATTTGCAGTCACCAAACCAAAACAAAACATCTCACAATTTGCATTCTGTTTTGTTTTAAATTTAAACACAAATAAAACTGCTAAGCACTCACATAGCAAGAAAGAATCAAAGTAAAGTTCTCTTTCTTTACTGCAACATCATCGTTTACTTAGAATATGCTGTTTAAATGTGGGAATTTGTAGTACCACAGGATTAGGAAACACAAACTGGGCCAAAGTTAAATAATAAATAAAACTTTAAAAATAATAAAAGAAGTTCTAATTTGAAACTTACACATTTATTATTAAAATGTAACAATAATCATTATTATTATTTAGAACTTAGACCTCCAATAAAATATTTCCTCTGGGAGGAGTATTTTATCACTGAATAGTTTAGAATCACTGGTGTATGGTGACAGTAAAAAGCAGACTGACTTTAAGTTAGTGTATTACTTTTTAATAACTTCTCTACAGATAATGCACCTCATTACTGTCTGCACCCAAGGTGGCTGCTGTGCCCACTGCCTCATCCTTGCCATGTGACTGCAGCTAATATAGCCACACAACTAAGTTTTGGCCAGAGCGATTTAAGTGAACAAATTGTCTGGGATTTCTGTGAAGTCAGTTTATAGGCACTGAACTAGCTTTCTTTCCTCCTTTCTGCATTCTATGAGGTGGATGTGATGTCTCGAGTTTCAGCAGTCTTGGTGAACCATGAGGGGAGCTTGAGGATGGAATTGGTGATAGGGTGGCATAGAGAAATAGAAAACCTGGGTCCTTGACTGTGGGAGACACACACTAAGGTGATCCTCAATGAGTCATGCCCTTATATAATCCCCTCTCCTAGAATGGGGGCAAAATGTGTGTTGTGCTTTTTTTTTTTAAAAGATGTATTTATTTATTTTTTATTTATTTCTCTCCCCTTTCCCCCTGCCCTGCCCATTGTCTGCTCTCTGTGTCCATTCGCTGTGTGTTCTTCTGTGTCCACTTGCATTCTTGTCAGTGGCACCCGGGAACTGTGTTTCTTTTTGTTGCGTCATCTTGCTGTGTCATGTCACCGTGTTTGTGGTTCCACTCCTGGGCAGGCTGCTCTTTTTTCACACAGAGTGGCTCTCCTTGTGGGGCACACTCCTTGCATGTGGGGCTCCCCTAAGCGGGTGACACCCCTGCATGGCATGGCATTCTTTGCGCACATCAGCACTGAGTGTGGGCCAGCTCACCACATGGTCAGGAGGCCCTGGATTTGAACCGATTTGAATCCTGGACCTCCCATATGGTAGGCGAATGCTCTATCAGTTGAGCCAAATCTGCTTCCCTGATGTGCTTTTTAATGCACAGAATATGGCAAAGAAGAAAGGATATCACTCTCATGATTATGTTACGTTTGTTATATAGCATAAGTGAAGGATTTTTCAGATGTAATTAATCAGTTGACTGTGAGTTAATCAAAAGAGAGATTTTCCTGGGTAGGCCTGACCTAATCAGGAGAGTCCTTTAAAAGAAGCCCTAAGCTGTCTCTAAATTCAGAGACCCTAAGCAGTAGACACTTGCTTTCTCTGTTGCTGGCTTTGAAGAGTCAAGATTCCATGAATTCCAAAGCTATAAGGAAATGGATTCTTCCAATCACCTGAGGGTGCTTTAAAGGAAATTCTCCCCTGTTGAGTGTCCAGATGAGAATTTAGCCCAACAAACACGTTGATCACAGCCTTGTGAGATTCTTAACAGAGCCCCCAGCTAAGCCATACCTGAACTCCTGACCCATGGAAATGCTGAGATAATAAATGTGAGTTGTTTAAGGCTTCTAGTGTTTGTAACTTTTTATGCAACATAGAAAATTAATACATTGATGTCCATGGAGTTGCCATAACAGCCCAGAAATTCTGACCTCCAGGCATTTATGTGCACAAGAAAAAAATTTTTCTCTTCTTTAAGCCATTGTGGTTTTAGATTTTCATTTATAGGAAAATGACTCTAACTTGTAATTGAGAGTTAATAATTAACAAATGATTATGATTACTATATCATTATATAGATGCTTTTTATTTTTCCAGTATATTACAGAATAGCCTCACCCTTGTGTACACTTATTATGTGATGATTATTCTAAACGGGACTCACCCCTGTTTATGGTTACTCTAGACCAGTCTCACCCTTGTGAACACTTATTAGTGTGATGTAACCACTGCACCCTCCCTTGTTTGAATCCATAAAAATGCTGCAATCCTAAAAATGAGAGAGGCAGTTTTATGCTGCAGGTCACTGTTCTCCTTTGCTTGTGCAAACAAATAAACTTTCTCTCTTTGAAACACTGGTATCTCAGGAGTTGGTTTTGAAAGTGCATCGGGAAGAGAGAACCTGCTTTTGCTCATTATCAACCATAACTGATTCACAGAGTAATAAGGAAGGATTTATGGAAGATGAGTCATTTGTGATTGATCTTACAAAGTGGATACAATTTCAAAAGGTGGAAACTGGGGTGGCCGGAGGCATAATTTTCATGAGAATGAAGCACAATGAATAAGGGAATGTACTGGGTGTTTTGATGAAAAAAAAAAAGTTTGGCTTCACCAAATTGAGCGAGATGAGGCTGGAAAGGCAGATGAAGGCCACATCACAAATCCAAAAGAGCTTGGAGATTGTTTTGTAAGCAATGGAGAATAATGGATTTTCTGACCAGGGTGGTAGCATGAGCAGAGCTTTGCCTCAGTTTAAAAATGCATTATGAGTCAGTGTTCCTTAGGTTGCCTCAGAGATATTTATGGGAAGAATACTGGAAAGAGAAGGAGGAACCTGTGGCTGCGGACCATGGACACCAGAAGGAAGGACGCACTGCTTGAGGTCTCATTCCCGACGCAGCTCTCCTGCTTGACTTCATTCCCTGCTGCAGTAAGTTTCTTTTGGGGGTAGACCTGCCCCTTACAGCTGCTCACAGGAGAGGAAAGAGGGGACTGCCCTGCCAGCTCCAGCTAAAGATCTCACTGTTGGAAGCTGCACACTGACTGGACAACCTTGAATAATCCCAAGTGTTGAGGGGCAGATGCCGTGATTGGCCTGGCCTGGGTGTGTGGGGGAGTTGGGGAGAAGTATCTGCTACTAGAAAAAGGGCCTGGGGCATTCTAACACAGCAGTTCCAGGTGCCATGTGAATTTCACAGTTCTGCCTCTTCATATCAGGACAGGAAAGACAGAAGGCACAGTCAAATGGTTAAAGGGAATAAAACTTTAGATTTCCATTTAGTTTAGGAATTGAAGTATGCACAAAAGATTATTCATTGTCTTCCTGTAGTTCTCCTTACCATTATTAATGCCAACCAAACTCTAAGCTATACAACCAAACCTAGTTTCTACTATAAAAGGCTTTTAATCCTAAATTATATATTTATCCCATGCCCAAAGTATGTAAAATACTGTGATAAAATTACGACATCCATCATAGGAACAAAAGAGAATTTTAGAGTAGCTATTTACAGGTAATCCCAAATTGTTGAACTAATCTCAATGAAACACTCACTTCATGCTTAAGAAAACAGCACTCTTTTGTTCAATTGTATTAATAGATTTAAATAAGTAATTGTTAAATAAAATTTTAGGCCACCTAAGAAACATACTACTTTAACCTGTACATTTTACTAAACATACTTTTGGCACCTGTGAAATGTTTAGAATGTTCAGGATCTTTTCTGCATTCTTGGATATATTGATCATCTATACATTTTTATTTTGAAATGCTCAAATTCATAAAGGTGTCTCCAAATCTGCAATTGACTTGATAAACCTTACCTGGGAACTTGAAGATGCCAGTATTTGAAATGCTTGAAGTGATAGTTTAAACAGCAGTGGAAATCCTTCCTGGAGAGCTTCCAGACAATGCCCTGCTGGGTGCAGGTGATGCTTTTCACCACTAGGTGGTAGTCTTCCCCATCACATGCATCTATACTCAGAAGCATTGTCGATGCAAAACCAACTAAGGTCTTTATATGCTGGCTATTATTTAAACACGACACTTTAGCTCATGTATTTACTCATTATTGAGTGTTACAGTATTTTGAAAGTGACTGGTTAAGCAGTCAACACTTTGTAGAAAGTGAAATTTCTATCTGCATCCTGTGCTTACCATCTCAAAGTACATTTCAGCAAACTGAAGACTATCAATACAGCTATTTGCCATTACTTGTTATTTACTTAAGGAAGTTATAGGATTATACTCTAATTAAAAAGACAGCTGAGGGAAGCGGACTTGGCTCAACTGTTAGAGCATCCGCCTACCACACGGGAGGTCCAGGGTTCAAACCCAGGGCCTCCTGACCAGTGTGGAGCTGGCCCACGCGCAGTGCTGATGCGTGCAAGGAGGGCCATGCCACGCAGGGGTGTCCTCTGCGTAGGGGAGCCCCATGCGCAAGGAGTGCTCCCCATAAGGAGAGCAGCCCAGCGCAAAAGAAAGTTCAGCCTGCCCAGGAATGGCGCTGCACACACGGAGAGCTGACACAACAAGATGACGCAACAAAAAGAAACACAGATCCCTGGTGCCGCTGATAAGGATAGAAGGGGTCACAGAAGAACACACAGTGAATGGACACAGAGAGCAGACAATGGGGCGGGGGGGGGGGGGCGTGGGAGAGAAATAAGTAAAAAAAAAATCTTTTAAAAGAAAAAGCTAAGCAAATTGTGATTTTAAAAATTAAAATAAGCCAACTGGGCAAATTAGATGCTTGGGACACATGATTTACTTCATCCCTCAGATTCACCCATCAAGTTGTTCATTCACTAACATGTTTATTAATTTTTTCACTCAACAAATATTTATTGAGCAACTTCATGTATTTCAGATACAAGAGTAAAATGAAAAGGCCTCTATTCTGTGGAAATTTAGAGATTGGGATGGAGTGGAGTTGATGAGAAGGGACAGTCAGGCACGTAAAGAGAAAATTGGCTCAGTGATAGCTCATGGAATCACCTTTTCTGTGAGCATGAAGGCAGATATGAATATAAGGATATCCTGGTGATGTAAACACACCTTTAAGCTAAGTTGACAAAAATGTTCCACTGCCTGAACCTACTGATGGCTTTTCTGTCTGCCACCTGCTAGCCCTCCAAGTAGCCCTCACACCTGCCTGTCTTGTAATGCCATTGCAGCTAGATGTGGCCACTTGACTAACTTTGGCCAAAGAGATTGAAGTGAAAGTGTTGTACGGGCCTCTGGGACTGGTGGGTTGCCACGTGCTGCCTGTGTCTTTTCAGCCATCAGCACCTGAGCGTTGAGGTCTACCCTGTGGGACAGTCTTCCTCTTTCCTCCTCACTGGGTCAGGAAAAGCTGGGAATCATTCAACCCTTGCTTTTTGTTCTACTCATATCTGTTGAGTCTAGTTGCCTTGTTAAGTTCTGATTATAGGAACAAGCCCCTGCCTTTTGTTCTAACTTTGGAAGTAGGAAATTAGTCTTTAGCCAGACAGAAACTGTGGAAATAACTGTGGCAATTCAAACTCTTTCATACAAGCAAGAAGGCAAGTCATCAAGAAAGGTTGCTTTTGAAGGTTGAAGGAGCATTTAAGTGGGAGGAATATTGATTAATCCAGGAGAGGCTGAAAAGACTGTGCTCTCACAGTGGACTCCAGCTTCCAGGCAGCAGGTAATGCTAATAAAAGAGGCTAAAGGGATACTGAGGTAGAGCAGCAGTAAAGACCAGGGATGGGAAGCTCTGGTTGTATTATCCACTCTTGGTCAGAAGCCCCATTATATGCTCTGTTGGCTCCCTGAACTTCTTGGGGATAAAGCCATATTGAGAAGTAACCCAGTGTCTTTAAGTGTTGTTTTGAGATAGCCCCTCTTATCTCTTCAGTTCCCTCCCAGCCAAGCCAGCTTGGACTCATTCCATCATTTAAATCACTCCCTTGTTTACACCTTCAACTCGCTTCCTGGAATCCAACTCTGTGGCTTCACCTGAGTAGCTGAAAATGGCTGGAAGAAAAAACAAAACAAAACACATGTCTAGTGATGTTCTTGTATTGCAGGCATTATCATTGCTTTATCCTGCTACTAGGATAAAAAGAGAATCCATTCACTACTTCTCTTGATTGAACATTTACATACCTAACACATGCTAATTGCCATCTAACTAGATGGAGAAATATTATTCTTAAATATATATAAAAAGACAAGGCTTATTCGGAACTTATAACATCAAATAAGTGATTAAGTCAGTATTTTTGGAGGTATTTGGTTTAAGCAGGTTGAACATGCATTTACTGTTTTGTTCATCATATTCTTAGCATATATGTGGTGTAAGAAAAATTCAATAGGGCCCAGGGTTTCTTAATTAATTAAGTTCATTCATTCAACCAATAATTATTGAGTGCATATTATCATTGTGATAAACATAGAGTTTTAAGATTAATGTAAAATTTGTTTACTGCCTGTGTCCTTTGCTGAGGATAGGAACTCTCTCTACTTTAGTCACTGCTTCTATTCCAGACCCAGAACAATGCCTTACATATGAGGGGCCCTCAAAAAATGCAGATAGCTACTTCCACTAACCAAAAGAGAATCCCTGAATACTTAGAGCACTTTAGGTTGGGTCAACACAACTTTTAGACAGTCAGAAGAGTCAGAAGGATGATAGAAATTGTTTCAGGAAAGGGATCAGATAATCCAAATATGTAAAAAATTCTTAATCATGGAACAACAATCCCACTGTCCTTGGGGTATATTAAGGACACCTGATCTTATATTAAATTGGGTAGGATAAGTTGGCATTGTAACAATGGCACATTGGGACAGTTCCTGAAATTTAAAAAAAAGTACTTTCAGAAAAAGATACGAAAGGTATATCTAAGTGGTTGAATGTCTGCTTCACATGTACAAGGTCATGGATTCTATCCCTGGTACCTCCTAAAAAGGAAAAAAGAAAAAAAAAAAGCATTTTCTTTTCATCTTTACTATTTCTATATCTCTATGGACGAAATGTTTATAAATAATTATGAATGCAGGGTGATGACTCCTTTGGGATCTGGAGATAAGAGTAAATAATTAGAGAGCTGATAAAAGTCTGATTGCTTCCATTTTTATCCAGCATAAGGACTAAATAATATAAGGTTTTGGTATAAAATCAATTTGCACAATAAAATTATTTAAATTATATGGGGAAGCAGATGTGACTCAAGCAATTGGGCTCCTCTCTACCATATGGGAGGTCCAGGGTTTGTTTTCTGGGGCTTCCTGGTGCAGGCAAGCTGACCCAAGAAGATAACTGGCCCAAGCAGAGAGCTGGCCTGCATGGAGTGCTGGCCCACGTGGCAAGCTGACCCGAGTGACCAGCTGGTACAACAAGATACACAACAAAAAGAGACACAGAGGAGAGACATTAAGAGACATAGAGACCAGGGAGCCAAGGTGGTACAAGAGATTGAGCACCTCTCTCCCACTCTGGAAGTCCCAGGATCAGTTCTTGGTGTTGCCTAAAGAGAAGAACACACAGTGAAAGGACACAGAGAGGAGGCAGTGGGGGAAGGGGCGGTGAATAAATAAATCTTTAAAAAAATAAATTTTATGAATTGTGCTGTGTTATTTGATAAGCTTTTACTTATACTGCAAAATACTTAGGTAATTAGATTAGTAAATGTTCACTTGTAACATTTATACAGTTATATTTATTTAAATAAATGAATAAAATTTATACTAAAACACTTTGGAAATGTTTGATAATAACAAGGGTATTGCCTTTATATTTAATCAAAGATTTTATAAGAAAACTATGGATTTTTTTTTCAGATCTGCTAATCACTGAGTATTTGGGCATCTAAGCAGAGGCTGGTCTAATGTTTGGCACAGATCCTGGCACCTAGGGAGTGTATAAGACAGACTACCTACTGACTATGATTCTAAATTCTCTAATATGAAAGGTCCTCAAATTTTGATCTCAGTAAAGGGGAGAA
This sequence comes from Dasypus novemcinctus, assembly GCF_030445035.2. Taxonomy (NCBI): domain Eukaryota; kingdom Metazoa; phylum Chordata; class Mammalia; order Cingulata; family Dasypodidae; genus Dasypus; species Dasypus novemcinctus. Next base: position 60,759,130 of record NC_080687.1, read on the forward strand.
AAGGTTAGTATTGTTTGGGTTTGCTTCTATCTTTTGGAAATTGTGAATAATGTCACTAGAAAAATTAGTGTGAAAATACCTGTTCAAGTCCTTGCTTTCAAATCTTTTGGGTATATACCTATAAGTGGGATTGCTGGATCATACAGAAATTCTATACTTAGCTTTCTGAGGAACAGCCAAACTGTTTTCCACAGTGGCTGCACTAGTTTACATTTCCATCAATAATGAATGAGTGTTCTTATATCTCTGTATCTTCACCAACACTTGTCATTTTCCTTTTTAAAAATTATTTCTCTCCACCCTCCTCCCCCGTTGTCCGCTTTCTGTGTCCATTTGCTGTGTGTTCTTTCTGTGTCTGCTTGTATTCTCATTAGGTGGCTCCAAGAACCAATCCTGGGACCTTCCGGAGTGGGAGACAGGTGATTATTCACTTGCACCACCTCTCCTCCCTTTTGTGCTACATCTCTTATTGTCTCTTCTCTGTGTCTCGTTGTGTCATTTTGCTGTGGCAGCTCTCCGTGTTGGCTGGCACTCCTGCGTGGGGCAACACTCCTGCATGGGGGGCATTCCCACGTGGGCGAGCACTCTGTGTAGGCCAGTTTGCTGCACGGGTCTTCACTAGGAGGCCCGGGGCATCAAACTCTGGACTTTCTATATGGTAAATGGGAGCCCAACTGCTTTAGCCACATCTGTTTTCCCTTCTATTTTTCAATAGTAGCCATTCTAGCAGATGCAAAATGGTATCTCTATGGTTGTGATTTGCATTTCCCTAATGGCTAATGATGTTAAGCATCTTCTCATGTGCTTGTTGTTCATTTGTCCATCTTCTTTGGAGAAATGTCTATTTAAGTCTTTGTACATTTTTAATTGGGTTGTCTTTTTGTTGTTGAGTTGTAGAATTTCTTAGTATATTCTGGATATTAAACTTTTGTTTGATATGTGACTTCCAAATATTTTATCCCATTCTGCTTTGCTTTCATGATGAAGTCCTTTGATGCACAAAAGTTTTAAAATTTTGTTACAGTCTTATTTATCGATTTTTTTTTCTTTGTTGCTTGTGCTTTTGGTGTAAAATCTAAGAAACCATTGCTTAACACAAGGTGCTTTCTAGGAGTTTTATAGTTTTGGTTTTTATATTTAGGTTTTTGATTCATTTTGAGTTCATTCTTGTGTATGGTATGAGCCAGGGGCTCACCTTCTTTCTTTTGTATATGGATATCCAGATTTCCTAGCACCATTTTCACTAAGACTATTATTTCCCCATTCAGTGGATTTGGAAGCCCCTTGGCAAAAATCACCTGGTTTAGTTTGCTCTTCTTCTTCTAGTCCCTTCAGTTGTGAGCTTAGGTCTCTAATTTAAGATCTTTCTTCTTGTTTAGTGTAAACATTTAACACTATTAATTTCCCTCTCAGAACTGCCTTTGATGCATCCCATAAGTTTTGATATATTATGGGTCTTTGTCATTTGCCTCAAGATATTTCCCAATTTCCCTTCTTTTCTGACCCATTGGTTGTTTAGGAGAATATTGTCTGATTTCCACATAATTGTGAATTTTCAGGTTCTCCCCCTTTATTGATTTCTAACTTCATTTCATTGTGGCCAAAGAAGGCCACAAAACTTGCCTTCGAAAACTAACATATGATCTATGCTGGAGAATACCCACATGCAATATAGAAGGATGCTTATTCTGCTGGTGCTGGGTAAGTGTTCTATAAAGGTCTAGTTGGTTTATAGTATCATTCAAGTCTCTATTTCTTTATTGATCTTCTGTCTAGATGTTTTATCCATTTTTGAAAATGGTATATTGAAGTTTCCTACTATTAATATAGAACTGTATATTTCTCCCTTCAAATTTGTCAGTATTTGCTTCATATATTTGGAGCTCTGCCACTAAATGGTGCATATATATTTATAATTGTTATGTCTTCTTGTTGAATTTGTCCCTTTACGAGTATATAGTGACCTTCCTTGTCCCTTTTAACAATTTTGCCTTACAGTCTATTTTTTTACAATATTAATATAGGTACCCCAGCTCTCTTTTGGTTACTATTTGCATGGTATATATTTTTTCCATCCTTTCACTTTCTACCTATTTGTGTCTTTGAATTTAATGTGCATCTCTTGTAAACTATATGTAGTTGGGTCATGCTTTTCTAGACTTTCTGCCAATCTCTGCCTTTTAACTAGACAGCTTAATCCACTTATATTTAAAGTGACTACTGATAATGCAGGGCTTTCTTCTGCCATTTTGTAATTTGCCTTTGTATGTCTAAAACTTTCCCCCCCTCGATTCTTCCATTAATGCCTACTTTTATATTTATTTGATATAGTGGACCATTTTGAGTCCCTTCTCATAACCTTCTGAATATATTTTTCAGATATTTTCTTAGTGGTTACCATGGTACTAAAATTTTACACCCTAAATCTGTAACAGTCATGTTTGGTTTGATATCCACTTAATTTCAATAGCATACACATACAATTTTCCTGTACCCCTCTGTACTCTCACTTTTTGTTGTATTTGTTATGAATTATATCTTTATGCATTGTATGTCTAAGACCATAGATTCATCATTACTTTTTATGCATTTGCATTTTGTAACTTGTAAGATGTAAAAAGTGGAGTTACATACCAAAAAATACAGTACAGTAGTACTGGCATTTAAAATTTCCCATATGGTTAATTTACTGTACCAGAGATCTTTATTTCTTTATGCTGCTTCAATCTACTGTCCACCATCTAGTGTCATTTCCTTTCAGTTTGAAGAGCTCTCTTTAACATTGCTTGTACAGCAGATCTAGTGGCAATGAACTCCGTCAACTTTTGTTTATTTGGGAATGTCCTAATTTCTTCCTCATTTTTGAAAGATAGTCTTGTTGGATATAAAATTTATGGTTGGCAATTGTATACTTTCAACACTAAATTCTTCTCACTGCCTTCTTGGCTCTGTGGTTTCTGCTAAGAAGTCAGCACTTAATTTTAATGGGGTTCTCTTGTATATAACACATTGCTTTTCTCTTACAGCTTTTAAAACTCCCTACTTGTCTTTGGCATTCAATAATGTGACTACTATGTGTCTGGGCATGATTCTCTTCTAGTTTGTTCTGTTTGGAGTTGCTTTTAGTTTTTGAGTGTGCATAGTCACATTTTTTGTTACATTTGGAAAGTTTCCTGTCATTATTTCTTTGAATATTCTTTTCTGACTCCCATATGTGTATATTGGTATGGTTGATGGTGTCCCACAAGTCTCTTAGCCAATGTTCACTTTTTTTCATTCTGCTCCTTAGCTGGAATCATTTCAATTATCTTATCTTCAAGGTCACTGATTCTTTCTTCTGCCAGCTCAAATATGCTGTTGAAACCCTCTATAGAATTTTTCATTTCATTTATTGTGGTCTTTGACTCAGTATTTCTGTTTGCTTCCTTTTTAAAATTTCTTTCTCTTTGTTGAGATTCTCAAATTATTTATTCATCATTTTCCTGATCTTCTTCAGTTCTTACTTGGTGTTTTCCTTTATCTTCTTGAGCATATTGAGGATCATCTTTTTTTTTTTTTAATATTTACTTATTTATTTATTTCTCTCCCCTTCTCCCCCCCTGCTCCAGTTGTCTGTTCTCTGTGTCTATTTGCTGCATGCTCTTCTTTGTCCACCTCTGTTGTTGTCAGCGGCACGGGAAGCTGTTTCTTTTTGTTGCATCATCTTGTTGTGTCAGTTCTCTGTGTGTGCAGTGGCATTCTCAGGCAGGCTGCACTTTCTTTTGTGCTGGGCGGCTCTCCTTACAAGGTGCACTCCTTGCATGTGGGGCTCCCCTGCGTGGGGACACCCCTGTGTGGCACGTCACTCCTTGCGCGCATCAGCACTGCACATGGCCCAGCTCCACATGGGTCAAGGAGGCCCAGGGTTTGAACCGCGGACCTCCCATGTGGTAGAGGGATGCTTCCCAAGGATCATCTTTTTTAATGCCTTTTTTTGATATGTTCAAAGTCTTGTCTTCTTTATTGATGGTTTCTGAATTATCTTTTTTCCTTTGAATAGTCATCATTTCCTATTTCTCTGTTGTCTTATAAGCTCATGGTTGCATACTGTACTTTTTTTTTAGGAGGTACCAGAGATTGACCCCAGGATCTTGCACATGGGAAGCAGGTGCTCAACCACTGAGCTACATCTTCTCCCCTACTATATATTTTAATATTTTAATGCGTTAACTCTGGGATTTAGTTACTGAGCTGTCTCTTCCTTAAGTTTATATCCATCTAGTGATATGGCAGAGATATCCTTGAGTGCCAGGAGCCAACAAAAACAAAAAAAGCCCACAAAAACTCCACTTTCAAGTCTTTGTAAATTGGATGTGCATTGGCTGGTACTCTTCTTTAGAGTTTAGCACTCCTGTCTAGAAGATCAGACTGAAGTGAAAGTGAAGTGCAGGGTCCTTTCCATCTTTTTGAGCCTGTCTTCTCCTGGGCTTATGGTTGCTTGTGGTTTTAGGAATTCCCCTGTTTACAGGAATAAGAATGTCCCTTCTATTCCCTATGAAATAGATTTTCCCTTCCTTCTGTGTGCTCTGTTGTATTTTTAAAGCCAGTAATCCTTTGTCCCAGGCCTCTTGGAGTTAATTGTTTCTTATGCTGCTTAGCTATTAGCATGCTGCTTCTGCTTGCAGGACCAGTTCCTGTATAAGTGTCTTTGTTCAGTTTTTCAAGCTGCTACCTGATAGATGGCAAGAACATGCAGGCAACCCAAAACGTGCATCCTCAGCAACAGGGGAAGGGATCCACAATGGGACCCCAGGACAGTTCCACATTGCATTGGGGAGGGGTGGAGGGAAGGGCTAGCAAGGATCCCAAGACCTTCTATCATCTTGAAAGCTGTGATTTCTTGATTTGGCACTCTCTGTTTTCCAGAATTTTGAGGAAGATGACTGCTTATTTTGTTGGCTGTTCAAAGATTCTGTGGGGGAATGGCCTCCTGAGGTGTCTTACACTGCAAGATGGCAATCTTGGTGGACTGGAAGTCCTGAATTTTTCCTTTTTATTAACTTCTTCCCATACATCCTAGTTTTGTCCTTTGGTGTTGGAAAGAATACCACTGCTACACTGCTTCTAACATTACTTCCTTCTAGGCTATTCTACTGTATTCAGGCTAAAATAAAAATTCTTGCTATTATATTGATTTTGGATTCCTCATAACACTGCTCACACTCCTTCAAACACATCCTTGCCTTTTAAAATCACTCTTGAGATTGTGATGTCTGGAATAAAACATAATAATTGCCAGCTGTAGCTTTACTAACTCTTATCTGTTTTACTATCTTTTATCTACTATTGCCTACTCAAGTTTTATCTGTAAAATGTGGGGTTTGACTTGTATAATTTTAAAGGTCCTTTCCAACTTTTATTGCCTGGGGTGTGTGTGTTTATATGTGTGTGTGCTTTACAGACATGCCTTTTTTATGGTTCATCCTGAACTTGAGGTTGGCAGTCCCAGATCATTTTTCACATGAATTGCTGGTAAGCTGCATATGAAGCAATTGTATGGCTTTACATTTACCCTTATTACACCCTCTCCTATTTGTTTCTTTGTTGCTGAAGCCTATGTGGATGCTTTTGAATGATTTCTGTATTTGTTAAATTATTTAGCCCACAGGATTTGTGTCATTTGTAAATTTTTTTAGCATATTCCCATGTATTCATTTAATGTTGATTAAATAAAAGTTCAGAATAAAAGGGCTCCTATAGTATTACCTCACTGTAATCCAAGACTATCCAAGAAGGACACATGTTTCATTTGACCTAATTTTTTGTAGTGAGCTCATATTGTCTTTTACATATCAGTGCTCTTTCCTTTCAAAAGCTCATAAACAATCTATTAAGTAATCTTCTTTGGAATTTTGCTGGGGAGGAATGTCAAATTTTTGAGCTTCTATTTTCTTGGAACCATCTTTCCTCTCTTTTTGGAAAGCAGAATATTTGCATGACTCTCATTCATGGGTGAAGCAGCTCAATCCTTTAACACTCTATTCTCATAAAGACTATAAACTAAATACACAGAAAGGTACATAGTTAATGGGAAAGGTGCTATTTTGGGGGTATTTGTCATTAGCAGTTTAGTTACCAAATGCTTCCTTTCTCCATGATTGCTTCATGCTTCTTAATAGATCATTAATAAATAGTATATAGATTAATTACTTAAAAATAGAGAATAACTCCATTAATAAATGAGCACTTAAGTATCCAATACAATGTATCTAAATGCTTAGTTTTTCTCTGCTCATCATGGCCCTAAATGTAAGTAGAGGGTCCCTCTACTTCCTTGCTTGCAGCTGAAAGTGGAGCTATTGTAGCTCCTTTGCTAACAAATGGCTTGGATTCTAAAAGTCAGGTCAAAATCCATTTGATCATCAGTTCAAGATGATCAAGGGGCTTGTAGAACAAGTTGCATTTCCATCAAACATGAATATATTATCAGTGCTTCATAGCTTAAGAAGCCATCGTCTTCTTACAGATGAACAGGTATCTTTCCTCAAAAGAAGCTTAGTTTCACTGCCACTGCTGGCTGCTCACTTTGAATTGTGCAAATTCTTATGGGCCATGGACCATCTATGACATCCAACAGGATCAGGCACATAGCTGACACTCCATAAACATCTAAAGGGCAGACAGTTGAACACAAAGTAAAGAGATGAACTTTCCTGCACTATTGATGTTTCTTCCAGGAATTTCTGCTACAACCAGGTAAAGCTTCTTTTCCTTTTGTGGTGTGCACTTATGTTCTCTCTCTTGTGCAGCCATTGCAGCCAGATGCTCTGGGGAAACACCAGGTGCCTTTTGGGATGATGCTTCTGCATTTTCCTCCTTAGGTTCAGGTCTTCAATGTTTTCTGGCCTAAGCCCTGGGCTAGACCCAGAGAAGAAGTCACTGTTTTTGGACTCCAAGATACCTGCAGTTTTTAAAGCCCCCTCACAATATCTCTGTCCATGCCTACCCAGAATTTACCTCATAGATGTGGCCAATGGCTGAACTTTTAGTTAGAGAGAAAATTAAGCTATTTTACTAATTGTTAGTTGTAAAGTCTAGTTTGAGAAATAAGCCTTGAAACTGAAAGTTCCAAGATGCCTAGATTTTGGCTAAAATTTCTAACCAAAGAGCAAATTCATATTAGAAATGTCTGACTATTAGGAAGTGAGAGGAAGTTGGAGATGAAATGGCATTTACCCATTTTAGATACTACTGAAGACATCTCTTCCAAGAAGAGCAACCTTCATTCAAGAAGAGTAATAAAACTAGTAGAAGGACAAGGTAAACACATCTCAAAAAGGAACTATTTGGATAATAGAAGTGGGATGGAGTTAGGCCAATATGAGGGTGGGGACAGGAACTTACATTTATGATGTGGCCATTATTTTTCAGGCACTGTGGAAATGCTTTATATTACCTCATTTAATCTCACAAGAGTCTGATGAAGTAGATATTTTTGCTGCATTTTATGATAAAGATCTGAAGTTCAGAATGTTTAAATAACTTTACTGATCTTAGATTTTAAGTAACAAAGAATATAGGTTCATCCAACTTCAGAGTACATGGTTTTCTCATCCATATTTTACGCTTGGTAAAGAAACTTATTTTCTGAAAATAAATCATCTTAAATACCACAAAATTAAAGTTTAGCATGTTTTGAGGCCATTTCTCTACTGTGAAATATCATGCATATTTTTGAAGTAGCTAGAAAACACATTGGAGAAAGATCTCCCCCCCACCCCCAATTATACCAAACAAATGATCGTACAATTACATAAGAAGTCAACCATTTCAGTCTAGCCAGTGGCTTGGCTTCTTGTCCAAACCTCACAGTGAAATATGCAGACTTTCTGGAACCACATATTATAACCTCTGCAGTTGAATCAGCCCTTCTTTTTGAGTAACCTAAACTCAGTACCATTCAGCATATCAGAGAACACCAGGGATGGGATCTTTAAAATCCAGTGTCAAAAGGTGATATCTGATAATCATTGCCTTAGTTTCACACTCATGAAAACTGGCTTGTCCTAATTTATTCCCAGGCATATGAGTCTGTCCTGGAATGAGGTGCCCTGTTTTTAGGGCCTTTTAAGAAGAGATCAAAACAAAGTTTAGTATAAATATAAAGTAATGGAATTATATTTTTGAGTAATCTGACTCTGAAGACAATTTCTAAACAGAAGTGCCAAAAATGTTGAGTGACCCCAATATCTCTGAATTAAGTGTATAGTTGCCAAGGTGACTGTTTTGAATGACAATACTCATTTTGGGCATTAAATTTAGTCCATTTGCTGTGGTTGCTGAAAAGTGTTATGAGCATTGAATGTAGAGTCAGGAAACATCCATTTGTATCCTAGCATTGCACAACCTGACTACCTAGAGGCGCTATTTGCATTCCGGCGCTACTTGAGACTTAGCAGGTAAGTTACCTAACCTGTCTGGGCTCCTTCCTTCATTTGGTACACTGAATGAATAACACCTCTTGAAACTGTTATGATAATGAAATGACTCTGAGTAGTGAAAGCACTCAAAACAGGAAAGCCCTAGAATGTGATAACTCACTTATAGTTAACCTCTAAGTTCATATCTCAGTTTAAAACCAAGCCCTCAAATCCTGAAACATCAGTGATGTTAATAATTAGCCTGGTCAGAAATTCCAGAATCACCTGTGTGTGTATGCATGTGAGGTCCAGTTATTTTTGTGCTCAGTTTGATATGTAAAGCTACGGTAGAATGCATTTGTTCAAATTTATGAGCCCCAGAAGACTGATTGATACTGCTTGCTTTGAATACTGGAAACTAGACCTCAGCACTTTCCATGGGCTCACTTTATCCTTGTCTAGAGGTAATGAGATTAGAATAAAACTGTGTGAACATATTTAGAACCTGGTGCTTTGAAAATCATAATGGTATTTTAGAAAGCCAGAAATGAAAATAAGTGTGTGTATAGGACTGAGATGCGAAAAGAGTAGGGCAAGAGCATGTTAATTATATTCATGGGCTCAAATGTATCCTTGGAGTTTCCTAATTGTGGCAGGCAGAGGGAAGAAATGAGGGCTAAAGGCTCAACTTGTTCCTAATCCCGGTTCATTCACAGATGCTACTTGAGTTTCTGGTTGCCAGTATTGTAGAGTTGGTGACGTGGTACTTTAGAATACCATCTCTGTCGCTAGCAGAGATGATGAATAGTGGGTCATCTTGTTCAAGCTACTTAACTTATCTTTGCCTTGGGTGCCTCATCTGAACCTATCTTGCCATACATGTAATGCATTTATAGAGATGAGCTGCTGTAAAATATGGGTGTTTAAAAGCACAGATTTTAAACCTAAATGGCCTAAGTTCAAATCACAGCTCCACCACTTATTAGCTGAGTGATCCTGGGAAAATCAGATAACCTCTCTGGGCCTTAGTTTCTCACCTAAAATTGGGGCTAATGATAGTACCAATCTCACAGGGTTATTGTGAAGATTGAATTAGTTAATACAAGTATAGCTGTATAAACAGGGTTAGCTCCTGTTAAAAATGCGTGCTATTATATTATTTATTGTTTCCTGGAAACACTTCAAATACTGCTTATAAGGATATGAAAATAGAAATTACAAAAATTTCAACATTAATTTAACTTTTATTCCATTTTTGGTTCTATTAAGTGTAAAAATCATACAATACTTATGTTGGGGTTTTCTTTATTTTGTAGATCTAATATTTTGGCAATGTTCATCATATAGCATACTTTTTTTAAGATTAGATATCGACATATCTTTTACCAAACCTTTATTAGGATCACTTTACCTCCTGATTTACTTAAACTTCATTTTTATTTAATTCCTCCATAGCCAATTCTGTTCTCTTTCTGAAATCAAAATTTTATTTGAAGACGATTTTTAAAGCCTGCATAAAGAAATGATTCACAAATATTGGGAGGATGATAAATGCACTAAACATTTTTTTCACGAAATTTCTGATAGATATTATCTCTTCCCTCCTTTCTTCACAGCATTCATTTAATGTTTTTGTCATTCATTTATTCATTCGGTATTCAATCAGCAGACATGTCAGGTGCCATGCTGGGAGGAGAAAACAATGATTCTGACACTTGAGTGGTATTTTACAGCTTACAAATCATTTTCACGTATATTTAACTCATTTGCTCCTCAGAGGTGCTTACTTCACTTCATCCTAGTTCTGCCTCCCTTTTTAACCTTGTATTTCTCTGAATGTTCCTCATTCCTTTCCTCAAATCTTTAGGGGGCAGAATATTTTCTAAGTGCTGGGGTAGAGGGGAATAGAGGAAAGATGGTTGGAAGAGAAGATAGACATGGAGGAGAAAGATAAAACATGAGAATTTAATTCCTGAGATGTTTCCAATATGCTACACTTTAGAATAAAAGGACAAAGCATTTCCAAGACCACACCACCTTCTATTTAGAAAGGTACAAAGGACAGTTCCTGGACATTGTATGTCCTCCCATGGACCACTGGGTGGACTGGGGGAGAGTATAAACTATAATGTGGACCATTGACCATGTGGTGCAGCAGTGCTCTGAGATGTATTCACCAAGTGCAATGAATGTCCCATGATGACAGAGGAGGTTGTTGTTATGGGAGGAGTGGGGTGAGGGGGGTGGGGGGTTTATGGGGACCTCATATTTTTTGAATGTAACATTAAAAAAAATAAAGACAAAAAAAAAAAGGAAAGGTACAAAGAGCCACTCGGAAAAGCACAATGGCCTTTCGTGCATTCAACACTGGAAACTGAATGGAGACTAGACCTAAGGCCCGTGGTTTCTCAAATCCTTCCCACCTCCTTCTAATTAAACATATTGGTCATACTGGAGATGCTAAAGAATTAGGATCACCCTCTCCCCTCATGCCCTCAAGGCCCAGCATCAAAGTGCCCTATTACATTTCCTCTTAAATTCTGTGATACCAACCAATAGAGAAGAAATAGTACACAGAAAATTACCAGAAACAATTCCTTCAGTCTCACATCATCTGTTTCATTCATCATTATGTCTCTCAGGCACAACCTAGGGCCCTTATAAGGAAGAACCAATAGGCTTTCCTGCAGAAGACTAGCTCCTGGTGGATGAATGTGCTGACTTAACAGGTAGAGGACGACAATAGTATGCTGCTTGTAGATAGGCTCACCGTATTGCTAACTTTTGAGCTTGTAATAAACTCTTTTACGAGTGCTTTGGAGAGTCACAGGACGCAAGCATATGTATACACTAAAGTTCTACTGTGAACCACTGCCTGGAAAATGTTCTCTCTACAGACCTTCCCATGGCTATCTCTTTCTTATCATTCAGTTCAAATGTTACTTTCATGGAGAGATCTTCTCTAGCATCCTCACTCTTGGTCCCTCTATCCTATGTCACGCCTTTATTTATTTATTTATTTTTGTGGCATTTATCATCATCTAAAATTGACTTACTTGTCTGTATATTTATTATCTGCCTCCCTCACAAGACTGAAAGCTCCAAGAGGGCAGAGATTTTATTTTTTTAAAAAAACACTGCCTGGAATTTAATAGCAGGGTCTTATTAAATATTGGGGGAACAACAGATATTTATTGAATGCTTGTTACAGATCCACTCTGTTTCAGGAACTGGGGATTCAAAAGGGAATTAAACAGACAAAAATCTGAACTTTCGGGTTTTGCATTTTAATGCAGGAAATGAACACATAAGTAAAATCCTTAATGTTGAGGCAGAGTGGGGAAAGCTGCCAGGGTGACACTGTGCTATATTAAATAGAAGGATCAAAGGATCAGGCCTAAAGAGGCCTGAAGAAGGTGAGAAGTGAGGTGCTTGAACAAAGTGAGGAAAATATGGGGATGGTGTGGGGACTGAGGGGCTTAGTGATTTAGGCAAGAGGGAAAGTGAGTTCAAAGGCCCTGAGGACAGGAAGGGGCGAATGCCTGAAACCACATAGTTCCTGGGGCAGTGGCCGGAGATGAGTCAGAGGTGGTAGTGGGGTGGCATTGGCTACAATCATGTAGAGTCCTGTTGGCCCCTGAGAGGACTTTAGTTTTCAATTTTGTGTGAGATAGGAAGCTACTGGGGAGCTCTGCATGGAGTGACATGATCTAAGTTATAACAGGGCCCCTGGTTTTGTTCTGATGAGAACACTTTAGGTACAACAGTGGACAGGAGACAGGCAGGAGACAATGAAATGATTCAAGCAAGAAATGACAGTGGTTTGGTTCAGGATGGTGGCAGGGAGATGGTGAGGCACGTTAAGAGTGTGGAAGTATTTCAAAGGTAGAGCTGACAGGATTTGCTTATAGAATGAAGAAAGTAATGATGCAAAAATATATGTAAAATTGATACAAGGAAGGATTTTCTTGGATTTAAAGAAAAGAGACTGGTTTTGTCAGGTCTGTGACACTGATATAAAAAATAGTAGCACAGCCACCTAGAAATTCAGCATTGGCACTTGGAACTTTTGTGTCATCTATTATTTATGGCAGAGAACCAGACAAAAAGGAGAGGTGAAATATATTCTGCATCAAAAACTGCACTTGCAATTAAGTGAGCTGGTTTGGGCCTTGATCTTATTTCAGCAAACTGCCATAAGTAAAATAATTGTTCAGCAGCAGACAGAGCATTTCAAAGTAAAAATGACACACCCCTGAGGAGATTGTAAAGCTCACTGGGTAGTTACAGAAAAGGGTAAACATTATTATCAAGAACAAAGATCTCCCCTGATTTATCCAGATTGACGGTTTGCTTCAAACTGATCTGATAACTGCTTACATCTGAGTCTGCCTACTGGGTTACACTGAATAAGCTTGGAGCTTATTCAACCTTCAATATCTGGTGCAGGGCCTGGCAAATAGTAGGTGCACCAGAGATATTGACTTTTCATGACTCTCTCCTATTCTCTCTTTAGCTCTCAGGAGCACTCTTGTAATTTTTTTTTTTTTTCCAAACCAGTGACCCAAGTTCCCCATAACAATGAAATTTCAGAATGTAACGGGCGCCAGGCAAGGGCATGTGTAGAGAGCAATCCAGAGGTCCAATGGGAGTGGGTAGCTAGGAAAGGCTTCCACGCGTAGGAGTCCTGTGTCCTGCGACCTGAAGCGAATGTGGAACGAGGAGGATTTAGAGGAGGAAACCAGATTTAGGTATATGTGCAAAGGCCCTGAGACTGGAGCGAACCTGGAACCCGCGGATCGAATGACGCAGGCATGCGGGAGGACCAGGTGCCTGGACCTTTTGAGAGAATAAACGCGTTAAGGCCATCCAGGGGCTAAACAGTGTTTTTCTAAGTTGCTTTAGATCTGCAAACCCTCCGAGTTTTACAGAGAGATACACCCACGGCCGAAAGGTACACGAAAGGTTCCAATCGGGCCCCTATACCCATTCCCTTCAGAAGGGCTTCTAAAGCGCTCAGTAGGTGAGACGCGGCAGCGCTCAGGGAAACGCTCCCCAATGTCACTCGCCAAAGTTCCGGTTATTGCTATTTCTGCTCATTTTCTCTTATTTTGGGATCTCCCAACCAATGAATTTCTCTCCTCATCCACAAAATCGGGAGCGTTTTCTGTTAGCGAGATGAGGGCCGACTACACTCGTGGCACAGCTCCCGGGTTTAAAGAGGCCAGAGCGGAGGCTTCCGGGCCGGAGGCGTCCACGCCCTTCCACTCCCCCGGGCGAGGCCAAAAAGTTTACGTCCTCCTTCCAGAGTCAACAGGGGCGGGGTGGAGTGTCAGGGGGAGCAGTGAGTGCCGCACCAGGACCAAAGGTCCGTCTTCCAAAGTGGCCTGTCTCACGCTTTGTCTACTTCGGATGGGAGAGAAAGTTGGGAGGGAGCGGGAAAAGGCGGGAGCGCGGAGCAGGGCGGCGAGGGTGGGCCGAGTCGTCGTCCACGCTGCGCGGAAACCCGGGTGGAGCCGGCAGCGGGGCGCGGCGTCAGCGTTTAAGATGCAAATCGATTCCCGGCTCCCTCCCTCCGCCTCCCCCACCCCTGCTAGGGGAGCGAGGATACGCCGCTCCGCAGCCGCCCACGCCTCCTGCGCGCCCCGGCGCCCGAGCGGGCGGCTCTACTTAAGCGGCGCGCCGGCCGCGACCCGACACTCGCCTGGAGCGCGCGGGCGAGGCGGGCGAGGCGGGCTCTACTCAGGTGGGGGCACCGGAGCGCACAGCCGCGGGCTCCCGGCACCGCGCGGCTCTCGGCGGCTGCGGCCTGAGCCCAGGGCTCAGTGAACGCCCGGGCGCCGAGACTCTGGGAAAAGCGGCTGCGGCGGCTCCTGTGCGCGGCCCCGCTCCTTTCCACTGCCTCAGCCCTCTTTGCCATGGCTCTGGCGGACAGCACACGTGGGTTACCCAATGGGGGCGGCGGCGGGGGCGGCAGCGGCTCCTCGTCCTCGTCGGCAGAGCCGCCGCTGTTCCCCGACATCGTGGAGCTGAACGTGGGGGGGCAGGTGTATGTGACTCGGCGCTGCACAGTGGTGTCGGTTCCCGACTCGCTGCTCTGGCGCATGTTCACGCAGCAGCAGCCGCAGGAGCTGGCCCGGGACAGCAAAGGCCGCTTCTTTCTGGATCGGGACGGCTTCCTCTTCCGCTACATCCTGGATTACCTGCGGGACTTGCAGCTCGTACTGCCCGACTACTTCCCCGAGCGCAGCCGGCTCCAGCGCGAGGCCGAGTACTTCGAGCTGCCGGAGCTCGTGCGCCGCCTCGGGGCGCCCCAGCAGCCCGGCCCGGGGCCGCCGCTGCTGCACTCGCGGAGCGGGGTACACAAGGAAGGCTCGCTGGGTGACGAGCTACTGCCGCTCGGCTACGGGGAGCCCGAGCAGCAAGAGGGCGCCTCGGCTGGGGCGCCGTCGCCCACGCTGGAGCTGGCTAGCCGAAGCCCGTCAGGGGGCGCGGCGGGCCCGCTGCTCACTCCGTCCCAGTCGCTGGACGGCAGCCGGCGCTCGGGCTACATCACCGTCGGCTACCGCGGTTCCTACACCATCGGGCGCGACGCGCAGGCGGACGCCAAGTTCCGGCGGGTGGCGCGCATCACCGTGTGCGGCAAGACGTCGTTGGCCAAAGAAGTGTTCGGGGACACCCTGAACGAGAGCCGGGACCCCGACCGGCCCCCGGAGCGCTACACCTCGCGCTATTACCTCAAGTTCAACTTCCTGGAGCAGGCCTTCGACAAGCTGTCCGAGTCGGGCTTCCACATGGTGGCGTGCAGCTCCACTGGCACCTGCGCCTTCGCCAGCAGCACCGACCAGAGCGAGGACAAGATCTGGACCAGCTACACCGAGTACGTCTTCTGCAGGGAGTGAGCTCCCCAGACCCCTTCGCGACTCCGGCACCCTCTCCCCCTTCTTCCCTGCGCGGGAGAGGATCCTGGCTCCCGTCCTTCCTGCTCCTCTACCCCTCCCCACCCCCCTCTTTCCGCGCCCGTAGCTAGGGCCCGACCCTTCCATTTCAAGTTCCAGTACTTGGAGCTGCAAAGTCTCTCGGCCTCTTCGTTTTCTTCAGGCCCCGCTAACCGAGAGAGCCCAGTCGTACCCCTATCCCAGACTTCCTCCATCCCTTGCCTCAAAGCACCCCTCCCCCAGATTGACTTTCAGTCTGGATGGAGTGGGGTAGTGTTGCCACGAACTCACTGAATTGTTCAGAACTTGGTTGGACTGTGTCTAGTGTGTAGAAGATTCCTTGAAACCTTCTCGACTCTTTTGGGATTTAAGAGATCAAAATTGGTGACCCTGGAAATATAGTGTTTTCAAAGATCATTACAGTCTTTTGACCCTCTTTAAAGGTGGACTTTTAGGTTGAAGGAAAGACTCTGGTCCTAGAATAAGGACACTATGGAGGCAATTCAGTGACTGTAAATGAATAAAGTTTTGAAACGTTACAGGTAGAAGTAGAATCTAGTGCTGGCACAGTGAAGCATCGTATCTTTTTCAAACAGTATAAAAGGTCTTCGCCTGTGGCTTACACACTGGCAGAATGTGACCCTCCTGCCTGCCTGACGCCTTCTCCTTGGCTCATTGCCGGAAGCCTCTTGGTTTGACTTTAGGTGACATGGCAGCCATTATTGACAAGAGGGAGAGAAAGCACCACCGCTGAAGAGGGCAAATGTGCCCAGGTCACCAAGCGCTGCAGGAAGTTCACCGGCAGTGACTTGAAAACAGAGCTGGGTAGTCATGCACGCCGTGGGTATTAGGAAAGCCCTTATTCTTGGGTGAATGGCAATAGGACCTTCTTTAGCTGGTTAGACTTGGTGGGGGGAGGGGAGTTGGGAGGGAGGAAGAATAGCAAGGGTGGGAAGGGAGGAGCAGACATACTCATTTATTATTTGACATTTGGAAGTTTGTGCCGTCCTTTTGGGTGCATGCATCTTTTCTTTTAAATATCAAATAGTACACGAATACATGCAAAGCATTTTATAAAATTAATGACAGTTATTGAATTGTTTTGAGTCCTACTAGAAATTGACCATACTTATATAACCTAACCAAAGAGTTACCCTGTAAGGTTTTAGTTTTTGAACTTTATCTTCTTTTTGAATATAAATCCTGATTTTAAAAATCTATTTACTTGAGCAAAATATGTTTCATTTTGGTTACTTAGATTTAAGATCTTGAAAAATCCTTTTTTCCCTAAGCCCAGTACATGTGTTACAGCCGAGCCATCCTGAAAATATCACTTTGCATTCTTCTTTCATGGAATTTGTTAAAAGGTAAGGTGTAATCTTTTCGAGGGACAGAGCTGCAGAAAAATGGAAGCCCCAAGGGCTGCCCATGTGTAGATAGCTGTAAAATGGAATATTTTTAAATGATGGCAGATAACTACTTAAAAGTAAACTGAGCAATAAAATGGTGTTTAGGTAAATGCAGCAGAAACAGAAGGAGACCTGGTTGCCTTATGCCTTTACTCTAACATGGAATAAATTCCCACTGCATATCCTGTCTACACCATTAGTGAAGGGAAACAAATCCTTATCTTTCATGCTGTGAGGTGTCCTTTGAATATTCTGTGATAATGGACAAGCCTTTCTCCTTTATTTTGTTTATTTTAGCATCATTCTCTGAAGTATGTTTTTAAAGATTTTGTAAGATGTTTTCAGTGTCTAAATTAGTGCTATGTTTTCCTTTTTAAAAATGAATCTTTGTACTGTATCTTACTATGTCCATAACAAATGTTAAGAATCAGACAATTTTATTCTTAGACTCATGTGATCAATCTGTATATATCATATATAAACATTTTACACGAATCATTTAGTTTTTTAATTCATTTACTAATGCTATAAAATTTCCTGTCTTTACCCCAGTAACTTGCATCAGATGGTGTATATACTAAAGCAACATGTTTTTTATCTTGTCTATGGGGAAAATGGGTTAGGGAAAAAATACGTAATTGTAAAACAGTTCACACCATACTTTTTTGCTTGTTTATTAGTTGTATATAAATAATGTGTTGATTAACCGTCTACTTAAAAATCAAGGTCCTGGTATTTTTAATCTCAATTTTTTTTTGATTTGGGAAAGAAAGATTTGAGGTCTTTTACTGGGGTGACATTTTTAGAAAATAAAATTAGCTTAATATACAAAGACTATAAGAGCAAGGGAAGTGGAAGTAGAAATCCAGGAAGTTGTGTTTGCTTATGTAATTCATCAGAACTTATACTTATTTCAAGTCTGAAATAAATGATCTAAGAATGTTCCTCAGTAGCCAAAAGTAAGTGTCACAGAGATTTCTCCACCCTGTATAGTGTTCTGTTAGATTGCATATAATTAAGAACATGTTAGGACAGATCTGAACCACTGACAGATGGCAAGACATGGCAATTCTGTCTCTGCCACTCAAGTCTCATAAATTTTATCTTGTAAAACTAAGTTGAATTAGTCCACTGTCTTGTGCAGACATTTTCATCCCCTGCTCCCTCACTGCCTAGCAGTACTCCCCACCTCCACGTCATTATTGGAAAGACTGGGTCTTTAATGATTAGAGGGAGTAAACCCACGTTTTTTTTCTGGGGAGACTGCCCCCTTTAAAGTTGGAAATCGATATAAGAAAACTTTATACTTTTTGCCCAGAGTTAAAGCTGGGTAGGGAACTCATTTAACACTGGATAAATGGCATAACTGAAGTAAGATGACTTGGCACGAGCATTCTTTGATCCCTTCCTCTCCGTTGGGCTTTGTGGTCCACAAAGTGGGCAGGCTTGTTGGTCATCGCCCGTGAGTGGGGTAGTGAAGGTACATTTGAATAAGTCCTTCAAGAACAGCACTCAGCCAGGTAATTATGACTACATTAACCTGTCTCAGAGTAGTGTGCATTTCTATAGGTTGCTCTAATTACCAGTTGATGTTCATAAACATAACTGAATGCTGTTAGACATTTACGAGTTACTAAAAAATTGTTGACAGTGCTGGCCAGGAGTGGTTAAAAAAATAGGTATCATGTGTATACTTATGCACCTGTGTTGTCTTTATTAGTACTTGTAGACTACGAACTATAATCATTCTTATTTTCAAAGTGTATGTTTTGTAGAACATTCCTTGAAGTTGTGAGACACTAAAATTTTTCAACTTTAAATTCCGTTTTTTTCCTTGTATTTCATATTTTGTTGTTTTTGATCCATAGTGAAGTAATAATTATAATACTAGTGAAAATGGTCTTCTCTTTCAAAATATATGGGACCTGTTGCTTTTCTGAGATGACACATAATCTGTGGAAAACTCAGACAAAATGGGCAACTGACAAAGCTCATAACATGTTCCAATTTTCATTGGAATTTTCCATAGAATGCTAGTATTACATTAAAACCATGTAGGTTGAAGGCTTCTTAATTTTTCTCAAATTATGGTAAATCCCAAACTAATAAACTAATATTCAAATCATTTTAGTACGTCCACTTAAAAAATGCTAAATTATAAATGCAAACATTTAGAAAAGTTTTGACTGGAGGGGTTAAATTCCCTAAGAATTTCCTTTATAGTCTAAATCAGGTACTTTTCTCAATTGACTAGTTACTTTAGTAAACTAGTTTGTTTTGAATTTTTAAAGATTAGTTATTGAGATTTTAAGTTTCCTATTTTTTCCTTTCTATAAATCACTTAAAATTTATTTAGTTTTCCCAGATGATCTAAGTCTGTCTCTAAAGAAATATTTCCAGTGGTTACAGTATCTGAGCCAGTTTCCTGTAGCCAGGAACATACTATGTTGAAGTTAACTTTTCTTTGTCACAGTTCAGACAATAAAATATCTACAAGTATTAGCATTTGAGGATTTAGATTCTCTCTTGGGCCCTTGAGATTTAGATAGAAGAAATTTACATTCATAAATAATCTTGTGTAGTAGAAAGATGGACTAGTTGGCCAAGAATTGTCATTTTATACATTTCGTCATTTTTTTTTCTAAGCCAAGTTTTTTTTATTTTCATTGAGTTTTGAGGTATGTGGACATTTATTGTAAACTATTATACAACTGTGTCTCTGTGACTTTATAGACAAGTAAATTTTGCTATTACTATTGAATATATAAGATGGCAATTCATTTATGACTACTCAAACATCATCAGAGACCATTTAATGACAGTTAAAATGTGCATTGTGAGTGTTGATTTTAAATTATATATTACCTAAATTTTTCTGGGCATTGGAAAAACTTATCTGTTGAACAGTGTAAATCCCCATAGAGCCATCTTGGATTCTAAAATTCTTGAAAGCATTATATGCTAAGTGATACATATCATTGAGCCATTTTCTCAAAGTATAGGGAGAGAGGAAGAAAATCATAAATAAGTTTTAAGTGAAACATAAAGCCAAGAAAACAAAAGTTCGATATTTTTAAAAAGTCATTGAAGTCTTTTCAGATATGCCCAAAATTAAAGTGAGAATTCTTTCAACCGTATAAATGCTCTGGAGATTTCTCTTCTCCCTATGCACAACCAGTTGTATAACAGGAATACTCGATACTGTTTTCCTCCGTGTGTGAAGTAATTAATCATTGATTATGTGACTTGTTATCTATTCTATTAAACACTAAAGAATAAAACTTCACTCCTTTAATTATTCCTCTTGGCTCCTGGATATGTATTGATTGGCTAGAAACCTGGACTAATTTCATTTAAGAGATTCTCCAAATTCTGGGAACATTTCCCAAATTGTTGTGGGACTGATGATGTGAATTATCCCATCAGAAGATCTCCTTACACTGTAACTGAACAGGCTCTTCCCCAGAGATGACTGTTAATGTGAAGGTGGGTGAAATTGGTTTGGTATTCAGTGCATGGAAAAAGTTCTTCATGAAGATTTTATTTCACCACAGTTCTTTGTAGCATTTGGGTGTTGTTTTAAATTGGGTCTGTAGGTAGAGAAGACCTCTTAAAGAATGTAGGAAAAAGGTATGCCTTAATTAACAGTGCAATTCATGAAGATAAGGGTCTAAAGAGGGTTGGAAAGGGTATATGCGTTTTTTATGTAGGGGCACTTTATGGGATCTCCTCCAGTCACTGATGTCCCTTCTCTTTAAATAAAGCCAGAGAGCTACTCAGGTTTTGGAAACTGTGGAAACTACACCCAGGTAACACCAGTCCTGTCTGCTGGGCTATGGCACAGGAAGACATGAGGATGTGTTTCCTGTTGATAGCTTTTGTTTTAAAATTGCAGTGTGTGTGTGCACGTAACACATATACAATTTATTTTTTGCAAAGGGAATATAGATGGTAAAAAAAAATTAAGCAATATAAGAATGAATATAAGTAAATTTACCTCCTCTGGTAATCCCTCGTTTTATTCTGCAGAGACAACCTTTGGTATATGTTTTAGTTTGCAAAAGCTGCGGGGAGAAATATACCAGAAGTTGGTTGGCTTTTAAAATGGGGATTTATTAGGTTAAAAGCTTACAATTTTGGGGCCGTGAAAATGTCCAAATCAAGGCATCATCAGAGATGCTTTCTCACCGAGCTGCAGCTGTGGGCAATTAGGCTCACGGCAGGGTGCACTGTTGGTCCGCTGGTCCCTCCTCTCCACTCCAGGCCTGGCTGCCTTCGACTTTGGGCTGCTCCCTCTGAGGCTTTTCTCTCACCTGGGTTTGTCAACTTCTGGAGGCTTCTCTCTGTCTCTGTGGCCTTTTTTCTGTGTCTGAGGCTTTTTATTCCTCTGTTTATACAGGACTTGTGGGGACCCAGGACCCGCGCTCCCTCTAGGCCCTCAGCATGTACCTTCCTGCGTGATCTAGACATCAGTTAAAGGTTAACAGTCCTCCCCGGAGGGGAAAGGAGGTATAGACGGTACTGTAAACCATAGTGTCCTCAGCCGTGAAATTTCAGTCCTGAGAGAGCATCACCAGACTCCATACCAGAGCCTCAAGGGAGCCTAGCAGGAGCTCTATTCTCATGCCCTCTGGGCTGTCTTTGTTCTGATACCCCTTTGTCACCCTCATTCTCTTTGCTGAGCACTACCTTCATTCTCTGAAATGCCACTACTGGAGATTTCTGTCTGTAAGACCAAATAAAGCTTCTATCTGACTCAGTGCCAGGTGTGTTCTTTGGTCTCGTGGTGACTCCAACCATGCCCTTCAGGAGTTAGTTTGGACAGGACTCTAGTAAGAGGACTAAGGTCCACCCCAGGTCATGCCCTACTGAAGTGATCTAATCAAAAGGAAGGTCCCATCTACAATGTTTATATGCAGGGAAATGGATTGGTTTTAGAGCAGAATTTTCTGGGATCCACCCAGCTTTAAACTCCCAGGGTATTTTTACAGAGACATTTTATGTATATGTAAGTATGTATATCCCTCCTATCCTTTTCTTCTATTCAGTAGGAATTATACCTGTTCTGTGCCTTGTATTGTTTTTTTGTTGTTATAGTTTGTTTGTTTTTCAACCCATATACTAGAGCTCGTTTAACACAGTTTGTCTATCTCATTTTATGTGATGCCTGCATGATATTCTGAATGATTTGCCATTGTCTGGACGTGCTTTCATTTATTTTTACCAGTCTCCTATTGATTGACATTTAAGTTTCCAGGTTGTTTTTTTCCTACTACAAAGAATCCTGCAATGGGCATCTTTTTAGCTATGTGTAGATATGTCCAAGTCTAGCATTTATTGTCTGAAATAATACCAAGAGAGATGACTTGGAGGTGTTTTTCTCTTCTTCAGGGCCTGTGGAACTAATAGGATTCATAGGAAGTGCTCTAGGAAATGGAGCGGTGGTGGAAGGAAATAGCTCTAGAATCACTATGTAAGATATGAAGTTTTATCTAGCTTTCATATCAGGGATAAGACTTTTTTTTAACTCTGAAGGTCCTCCCTCTGCCATTTTTTAATCTATTTTTTTCATGAATTATGAAACACTTGCTTTTTAGGAATATGGTATATATATATATAGGGGCCATACTGTATTTCATACTTCTTAAATGAAGTGCTTCTGGAAAAGGCTGGGAAGCTATAGGATATATATGAGACATCTTCCAGGAATATCAATTTTAGTAATTGCGATGTATAATATGTGAATTGTGACATTAAGTCATTTATCTGGTAAGTAAAACCATGAAGAGTGATGAATTTACATGAATTCAAAAGATAAGACCCTAAACTTCAAAGATATTCTGAATATATAGACTTGCTGGGATGAGCTTTTTGTCTTCTGCCATTAAGAATTCAGTTGAGGGAAGCGGATTTGGCTCAACTGATAGAGTGTCCATCTACCATACGGGAGGTCCAGGGTTCAAACGCAGGGCCTCCTGACCTGTGTGGTGAGCTGGCCCATGCACAGTGTTGATGTGTGCAAGGAGTGCCGTGCTACGCAGGGGTTTCCCTCGCATAGGGGAGCCCCATGTGCAAGGAGTACACCCTGCAAGGAGAGCTGCCCTACGCAAAAAAAGCGCAGCCTGCCCAGGAGTGGTGCCGCACACACGGAGAGCTGACGCAGCAAGATGATGCAACAAAAAGAGACACAGATTCACGGTGCCGCTGACAAGAATGCAAGCGGACACAGAAGAACACACAGCGAATGGACACAGAGAGCAGACAACCGGGAGATGGGGAGGGAAGGGAAGAGAAATAAATAATAAATGAATGAATGAATGAATGAATGAATTTAGTTGAGCAGGGTGCGGGCTGGTGGGATTGAGAACTAATAATATGCTGGACTTGTTTCCTGATGGATAGTTTAGGAGAAATACTCATCTCTTTATGTTTTCTGCTTTACTCTAACCATGCAAGGAGTTTCTTAGGCCCCTTTAGAGCCAAAGTTCCCCTTATCCCACTCACAGATCTCCTAAGAATTGGCTATGGGACTAAGTAGAAAGGAATTCAGGGCCATTTTAGGATCATTAACTCTTACTAAAAAAAATTTCCTTTTTCCAAACTTTTTAAAATTGAAGTTTATCATTCATATGTGAACATACATAAACAATAAGTGTATAGTAAAAGTTGTGAACTTACAAGGTTCATTAACACTTGACTGCTGTAACTTTCCCCCATTCAGTATTCATTCATTCATCCACCCACCCATTCATTCATTCAGAATACTTATGTACCTGTGTTCCAGATTGGGACAATCCCCTCAGGATATGACAACGAGGAAGACATAGAGTGCTCAAGAGCAATAAGGGATAAAATAACTTGGAACGTCAGTGCTAAGATAGTCTGGATAAATATAAGAGTAAGAAAAGTGAGAGAGAGAAATTATAACTAGTTTTAAAAAACAAAAACAAAATGGCTGTCCTCTTATCTGACTTGAAAGTCACAGAGACTAGGATGGGACCTAAATTGATTTGGGTATTTAATAGTTATTTGGCGGCAGCTGCTCCAAAGTCCCATGTGAATTTCTGGCTAAGGGAGAAAATACTTGACAACATTTTCATTTTATGTTAGAAGTCAAGTTCACTGACAGTCATATTATAGGCTTTCCTCTGGGACAGCCATTGGACACAGAGTTTTGAAAATCTTGAATGTTTCAAGAGGTGCCTCCAGGAGTTGTAGGAAAGAAAATTGACCTCCCTGAAACGCAGGAGTATACTGTTCCAGATGTTCTGCTCGTGAGAGTTGTGGGTTTTAAAAATGACATTTGCAAGGACTTAAAAAAAAAATCTCTTGTTCTTTTTTCTGCTCAGAACCATGTGTTTTGAAAGTGTATCATTGTATCCATGAGCTAATATCAGAAACAGCTGTTAGGTCAAATGTTGTCCACTAGCTCTGGGTGTGTTACTTTAAAAATATGAACAACAGTGGATCTTCATTATATTGTTTTTTTCTCCTCTGTGATCTATAGTCTCCTCCCAGCATCTTCGAAGAATTCTCAGAAGTTTCACGTTATTATCATCATGTAGTTTAATTCTAGGTTTGAGTCAATTTGGGAATAAGTAAATTAATTGGAAATCATCTTTAGCTAAGAAAGAGCGGACATGAGAGAGTCACCTTCTCTAAAAAAAGGTGGAAGTTGAAATCACCTTACACTTTAGTGCAAAACTGTGGGGAACTCACTCCTTTAATTGTGACATGCCATTACCTGATACGGCAGTTTTAAAATTAGGGCTAAGGATTCTCTAGGTACAGTGAAGAAAATTGGTCTTGGAGACGTGTTTAATGATTGCCACCACCGTCCACTTCAGGCCTTGTTGCTAACAAAATGGGCATGTGTGAGGTTCTAGTACAAAGAACAATGTAGAAATGTTTTCCCCAATTCCAAAGTTTGGAGTTTTGTGTTAGATGACATTTGCTTAACTATGAGCTATGGACAGCTAAATAACTTTATTAATAAAGATTTTGGCAGTTTTTAAAAGCTAATATTTTATACCTATTAAGCCAAAAAATGGTTTCGTTTAAAAGCTGAAGGTTTTAAAAAATTTTAATTAGTAGATGAGCATGCCTTTTTTCTTATTATTCTTTAGCCAATGTCCAGAAATATCTTTCTAAATAAAGAGAGGTATATTTGTTAAAGTAACTTCCCAGTTTTGCAGGTACAAAAACATACTAGTCTAGTGAACAATCTTGTACTCTGTCTCTGTCCTGTTGGGGATGAGCAGCTCTTTGCACATACTAAGTTTCCCTGGACTGTTGAGAGGGAAACAGCGGAAGGGCAGGGTTATCAGGCATCGAGTGTGGGAATGTATGAAGCATAACTGTAAAAGCACGAGAATAATCTTTTTGTATTAACAAAGCCTAATTAATAAACCTATGTAAAGACCCTTCAAAACAATCATTCAGGGAGACTAGACACTTATTTCAATAAGAGCTACAAGAAATTAACTTAAAATGATATTTAGCAGATTATTAGGTAGAAAGGAGGAGCTATCTATTAAAAATATTGAAGTTGAAATTACTTCCAGTTATATAATGAGGAACTGTAAAAGCTCACTTCTCTGGGTATGCTATGCAAACAACAAAATGCTCCAACCTATTTAGCAATTCTTCATTTGGAAGCATTATGAATTGCACAATAAAATCAGCCTAATTTTTGTTAACCTTGTAATTTCTGAAAATTTGAGAATATATGTCAGTATGTATTTAAATTTTTATTATGTGAATTTTCTATTTTTGATGCTTCTTTTCTCTCCATCAGCTCCAATAATTAAGAGTTAGTTACTTAAGTTGAATTGAAATGAAATTCCACCCAATTCGGAATTTCAAAAGACTTTGCAAGAACATTATAATTCCCATTCCACAAGTCAGATGAAGAAATGAATAACTCTCCAAGGGGGTAAAAAAAATTAGTGTTTAGAGTCAGGAACCAAGTTAGCATTTCGATTGTTAAAAAGAGTCTTGGTCTATGATGTGCCTATTAACAGGCTCATTGTTATATAAATTAATTTACTGTTTATAGGGCTTATAGCATAAGGCCAGACTTTATGGAATAAAAGTGCATCATGGAAAAATTACAGTCTTTATTTTAAGTAGATTTCAGAATGAATAGATGCAGCATGGATTGAAACTCTGCACTAGGATGTGTCCCGCAGGATCCTCCTAAGGCACATTTGACAATGGGAGGTAAACTTGAGGCTGAAGGTTTGCAGTTCAGGAGAGAGAAGATACTTCAGAGTAAGGGATTATAGATAACATGGATGAAAATTGAAACGGGAAAGCATATATATATATACACTAGATGGCAGGGCACCTATCCTATTGAAGTAGTTTGGGACTTTAGATATACTGATAGAGCAATGTCTGGAGAAAGTTTTGGTTATTAGAACTTAGGGAAAAGGTGCTACTGATATCTAACAGATAGAAATCAGGCATGCTGCTAAAGATCCCACAATACACGGGACAACCCCACAACCAAGAATTAATTTGGCCCATATGTGAATAGCTGAAATAGAGAGGAGGATGTGCAGATGGGGATAGGGTGTTGCGAAGGAAGCGGTTTTGGTCCAAGTGTGGACCAAGGTGTTGAATGTCGCTGAGCTGCACGAGGGAAAGGTTATATGGCTTGTCAGACTTGAGATGGGTTAAAGTGAAGGACAAGAATGGCAGATGGGAAGGCAGACTCTTGGGAAGGTACTTTTGTAAACCTGGTTGGTGTCCCATTAAAGCAAGCCAGGCAAAGCCAGGACCTGGAAAAGAGTTGGACAGAAAGTCTTGGCAGGCAATATGTCAAGTCTGGAAAAGAACAAGAAAGTATTATAACTTCAGGCGGCCAAATGAAGGTTAAGAGGTCCTAGACTTGGTGGACTTGGATAGGTGAGCAAAGGAGAGTATCTGGGAAGACTACGGAGAGTAAAGAGTAGCAAAAGCTTGCAGGTAGAGCAGTGGTCCTCCAACATGTTTGCGTTTTAGAATCACTTAGGGAATTGAAATAAAACTGTTGCCTGGGCCTCACCTTAGACCAATTCAATCCTAGATTTCAAGTGTACCAGTAGCCGTTTTCCCTAATGTTTCTAATGTGCAGCTAGGATTGAGAACTGCTGTCCTAGAAACTCAATAAAATAAAGGAGGAAGAGGCAGAGTGATTAGAACAGTACTCAGAAAGGGGCTGTCATCTGAGATTAGAGGCTGCCATGATGTTTTGCTGCCTGTCCTTTTCAGGGAGGTGTGTGGGCTACAGCTGAGCTGGGAGGTGTACTTCCGGGACCCAGCAAGATCCTGGTAACAAGGGAGGCAGAGCCAGGCAGGTGGGGATTATCAGTGATGAATGACAGAGCACTGGATTTATATTTCTAGAGTATCCCAAATTAAAGTACCAAGGTACTATCTTGTAATTAAAAGAAGTCATTTGCGAGTATAAAAATGATATTAAATTAGTTACAAAGACAATTAAAATGATTTCATTATATATCTAAAAGAGAATGGTATTACAGTAGGAGAAATGAAAAGCTGTTCAACTGCAGATGTATCAGGGAAAAATATATAGCTTTGTACAAGTTGCTGGGAAGGGCAGCCTGCTTTCTCACTTGAGAGCTCCACAAAGAACGATAAACTGGAGGGGATGGTTCATCTCACAGCCTCCTTGTCAGTGGGGGCCTCCCTCATCTGCCCTTTCCAGATCAGAGGAAACATTCCTTTCTAGAAGAAAGGGAATATGAGGGAAAGCAGTCTGTCTACAGTTTCCTGGGATATTTTCAAAGAAAGTGAGTGACTGATGGTGAGAATCTGCTCTGTTTTCATTTGTCTCTGGCAGGGTCTGGTGGCAATTTAATATTCTTTATTATTATTTTACATGCAACTTCCTTCCTGGCTTATGATTCCTGTCAGGACTGTGTATTATTACACATTAGTCATTTTCCTGGGGTTGGCCTATAATGCTTAAAAGGACGGCTGGTGTATTTCAGTAATTTTGCCTACAATTTGATTTGTGTTCTCTGGAATCCCAATTTACTTTCATCAGCACATTTCAACCTCCAACAGCTGGGCCCCTGGATGGGCTCATTTACATACATTACGCAGTGAAAGCCAAGCATCAGCAACCCAGAATCTGGTCTGATATTTTCTCAGAGTCTTACCTGACTTTTTGAAATTAGCTCTGCCTCCATATTTGTAGCTGACTATATCAGAGACAATATCCTGTGAATGATTTTTCTAAAAAGCCATTCTTCAGGCAAATTTTGAGCTACAATGTTTTGATAAAAAGTCTTCAAGACTAATCGAATAACATGTTTGCTTCTACTTTCAGTGCCAGGTAAAGATATTTTTTCCTCCCATTACAAATATATTTATTATTAGATAAATGGTAGTAGAATCAGCCTCTTAATTGGTCATTGACTGGCTGTAGGCAGATAATCTTTTAATCTGTGTATATCATTGTGATTTTGGCCCTGAGCAGGACTCTATGAACAGCTGACATTACACAGCAATTATGTAAGAAGGACATTGCATGGGACTTGCCAAATACTCAGGTTTCTTTCCATCATTTTCTTTGCTCAAGTGTAAATTCTTGAATGGTGGTCTTGAAAATGACCCCCTCCCCCAAAGATATCCACACCCTAATCCCTGGAACCTGTAAGTGTGTCTTTGCAGGGGAGATTAAGATAAGGATTTTGAGATGAGGAGACTATCTCATCTTGGATTATCTTGGATTATCTGGGGGAGCCCTCAGTGGCATCACAAGTGTCCTTGTAAAGAAAAAGACAGGCAGAGGGAGATCACTCAAATAGAAGAGGTGGAGGCAATAAGATCATAGAAGCCAAGATTAGAGAGATACAGCCACAAGTCAAAGAATGTTGGAAGAGACAGAAGCTGGAAGAGGCAAAGAGAAGCAGATTCTTTCCTAGAACCTCCAGAGGAAGAGCAACCCTGTCAACATCTTTTTTTTTTTTGGTCCAAGTAAACTGATTTTGGGATTCTAATCTCCAGAACTGTGAGAGAATAAATTTCTGTGCAAGTTCATGGTAATTTGTTATAGCAATCATAGGAAACTAGTACAGTCTATATGCATCCACGCATAGTTCTTGGACAGATCATTCAGGTGTAGAATTCATGATTCTATTATGTCAACGTCTGTTTTTTTTCTGGACATGAATTGTTAATTTAGTTGATATTTTTCATTTGGTATCTTGTCTGCTGAGTCCTTTCTGTTGGGACAAGTAGGCAGATGATCAGTAGGATCATTTATTCTGCTGAAGTGATCCCCAGATGTGGGATAAAACATGTGTTAACAAGTAACCTAGAAGACTCAGAATTCCAGGAAGGAGAGAGCACATTCTCTGCTAGATATTGAATGTTTATCATTTTACCATTTTATTTCCCTTCCAAGTTTCCATGAGATAGATATAATCCACTCCCTTTTATCCATAAAAAACAATGTTCTTCAAGATATACCAGAACTGGAATTATACTCTTTGGAGTATGAGTTACAGGTTAAAGTGATTCTGGACTGGAGTAGATAAAGACCTTGATGTCTTTATCCTCTTCAGTCAATTGCAGAACATCGTCAGACTTCACCCCTTTACTTCCTCTGCTTTTATTTGGCCACGATTCACTGGGTCCAGCTCATGAGCTGCATGACACTGTAATATAGGTGTCACTGCAGATTATGTGGGTCCCTGAGGGAGTGAATTTCTATACAAGTTATGATGCCCAATGAAATTTTTTGAAAAAGTGGATGGATTTTTAGTTCAAGCCAAAGATCCTGGCCATAAAGATGAAATAAATGGCAAAAGATTTTTAAAACATCCTTTATAAAAGCACTTCATGAATTTTTCTATTAAACAAAGAAATACCATTTTTTAAAAAATCACAGATCCCTCATAAGACAATAGCTGCTTCTTGTAGGGGTCAGTCAGAACTTTATAATCAAGTTGGAAATAATGAAATGATTTTCTTTTGCAAAGAATTTCAGCACATTCTATATGTGGCTGTTTGCCAAAGCTATTGTTTTTAATAAATATTTCTTGAGTACTTACAATTTATAACAAAAATTATTAAAGAAATTCTCAGGGGCTGGAGTGGGGAGTGGGGTATATGGGAACCTCTTATGTTTTTTAACGTAACGTTTTGTGTGATCTATTTATCTTTTTTTAAAAAAGACAATAATGAAAAAATAAAAAATAAAGAAAGTGTAGATGATTTTGCTTTCCCAAGTACCTTCCCAATGGAAATGAGGGAATTCTTTCAAGATAGTTTTGTTTAATTTGCAGAGGAAATAAATCTGTCCTTAAAGGTTAATTTTATTTGTGGGCAAGTTCATAGGCATCTATCATTTTCATATGCTCTCCTCTTCCTTCCATATTTCATTCCAGAGCACAGTGGCAGACACTGATTGAAGTAAATAAACCGTCTTTGCTATTAAATGTTTCATGAAGGTCCTTATGAATTTTAGGGATACAAAGCAGTTTTGGGGAAGGTAGGCCTGATAGCAGATCAAGACGGGAGAAGTTGTACCCCTCACAGTGGACCTCCAAGACCTGCAAAGCCCAAGACTAAGTTAAATTTCACTGTGTTGAGAGACGAGTTACGCATATATAATTTCTATTTGAAAAATAAACCTTTGATAATGAAATGCTGAGAAACATTTATGAACTTTACTCTGAAGGGGCAATCCGAGAATTGACCATAGAGATGGCATATGAATTATGGATTCTTTTTTCCAGAGAAATCTCTTTTATCACAATTCCCCAAGGAACTTTATTTTGTGCCTGTTGAAGAGAATGAGAATTCATTTAATAATCTGCTCTCCGCTGTTCATTTATTTTTTATCTAATAGAAAGCACTCAGTTTTCTTGCTCAACTAATTCAATACAATTACCATATGACCGTTAAAAAATATGCCAGAATAGGATGCTATAAATATATGCTTTATGAGATTAGTGTTTAAAAATAGGTATAAATACAATTTTGTTAATTTAAACTATGATGAAAGCATAGTTAAGATGTTAGATGTTAAACTGTATTTTTATTTTTTGTTACTCAAAATGTTTGCATTTCTATAAGGGAATGTCCTCTTTAACTGCGGGAATAAATAATAACTTATCTATATAATATCTTAATGTATTAAAAATAGAGTACGGATAGTGAAACAATCTTACATTAAGTTGGAAGTTGCTAAGCTAAAGTAATTAGTTTTTGGATTGTAGAAGGGGATGAAAAAGTGGGAAATAGAAAAACAGTTTCTTTGAACTGAGGGGTAAAGTAGCTTCATGCTCAGAGAAGTTTTGTGGGTGCTTGGTCTATGTGTGGAGAGAAAAGGGAAGGAACATGGGGCTGGGTTGAGCTGCACTGAGATTGGAATAATCTGGACTGAGGTTAATGAGATTAGTATAAATTCAGACATTGGCACAGGGATGCTAACGGGGGCACCAGACATAGATGTGGATTTTATTTTGGTAGCAACTGCCTATCCCTCTCTCCCTTCATTTGTGAGCCCCACTCTTAACTTCCTGCCATTTCCCATTTCTGTTGCTTGTAGCAGTCAACCAGGCTTAGGATCTAAAAAACCTATTTCTAGAGAGCTAAAACATGAATTAGGATTACGTTTCTCAAAAGGAATTTCTCCTTACAAAGAAGCTTAGCCCATGTGGTAGTATAAACAGAGAAGTTTTAAAGGGTTGGGGATAGGCCTTCTCCAGTTGTTTGCTTTCTCCTAAGTACAAACCCTTCTAGAGTTTGCAGGTGGAGTCCGGGGTGGGCAAATGTGGGTAACAGACACGGTTTATTGGACTTACATAGAAATGAAAAATAAATGAATTAGCTGCTAGCTTTTCAAACTCAGTAGATTTCCCTCCTAGTGTCTGCCTCTGTCTTTGCATGTCCTCTCCTCCAATTTTTCCTTGTCTGTATTTCTTATCTTCTCCTTATAAGGACACCAGTCATTGGATTTAGGGTCCACATAATCCAGTATAACCTCATCTTAACTTTTTTTCATGTAATAAACTTTATTTTAAAAGAAGATTTAGATTACAGAGAATAGACGGAAAATGTAGGGGATTCCCATACACCATACAGCTCCCCTCCCTTATTTCCCCCTATTAATAACAACTTATGTTAGTGTGGTACATTTGTTACAACTGACCTCCTCTTAATTGATTCCATCTGTAAAGACCCTATTTCCAAATAAGGTCACAGGTACCAGGATTAGGACTTCAGCATATCTCTTTAGGGACACAATTCAACCCACAACAGTAAGGCAGGTGATGTCCAGTTTGCCATAGCTCTCTCCTGACTTGTGTGGTTGCTTAAATTACCTGCCTGGCACTTGTACACATTTCAGTTTGACACACCCACTCTACACTTAGCATTGCTCACGCACCACAACCACTCCTTGCCACATTTTCCTTCCCTCTTACTGGCTCAGTATCCACCCACACATGTATGTTTTTCTAGTACAGCCCCTGAGCTCAGTCAAAACAGAGCTGGTCTTTAGAGAAAGAAGAGAGTTTACCATGGCAGACTGATCATATTTAAAACCAAAAAACCATAATTCCAGGGAGGCTAATTATGTTTCTTGTTTCTTTTTAGATATCAATAATCTTATTTTGGAAGCTGAATCCAGTAATTAGAGCATTAGAGTGAATATTATGGGCTCATTCAAAAGTTAGTGGAGATGATACAGAGGGGTTAGAATTAAAAGGATGGAGAAAAAGGATAGGAAAAGGTGAGTCAGGTAACTTATAAGCAAAAGGAAAGCTGATGCTGCTGTATCAATATTTGAAGAATAGAGATTAAGAAAAAAAGCATTACTACACAGAATCAATAGCCTTCAGTGATATAACAATTTTAAATTCAGATACACCTAATAATACAGCCTCAAAATATATGAAGCAAAATTGACAGAACTATGAGGAGATATAAACAAAAATACAAATCTTTTAAACATCTCTCTCAGCAAGTAAAAGTACTAGTTGACAACAAAATCAAGTAGGGTAGGGAAAATTTCAGCAAAATATTAACAAATTTGACATAACATAGAACATTCAGTAACTGGAAAAACATTTCCTTTAAAAAACCCATTTTTATAAAAATTGACTATATCCTGAGCCATAATGGAAGTCTCAACAAATTTAAATGGTTAATATCATATACAGAATGCTTTATGACCACAAACACAGTTACATTTGGAAGGAAAACATGGGTTAGTGGGTCCCAAGTAGTCTGAAACCCAGCAGGGCAAACTCTATATCAGATTTCAAGGTCTGAGACTCATCTGTGAATTGATGCCTCATCCCCTGGCTCACTTCCCATCCACGTGGAGCTCTGCCCACTTCTAGTACAGGGGCAGATAGCCTGCTCCCTCCTGTGCAGGGGCAGCACCACCCCTTTCCACACACATGGGTGAGCCCTCTCTTGATCTGAGGAGATCTTTTCAGTTAAGACCTCTGCTTCTAAGATTCTACCCTTGAAATAGTTCTTCCTTCAATTTTCCGCTTCTCTGTCCCTTCAGTACAGGAAGGCAGTGCATTTGTTCATCAAATTTTGCAAAACCCTTCTTGGCTTTGCATTCAATTCAAAGAGAGTCCAAATTATCACTCAAAAGGAGTTTCCACAGACCCTTCCTGGATAATTGCCTTTCCAATCCTGACTTCCTCTGAGATGTCTGGCTGGAGCCATGTTCAGCCACACCTGCTTTAGCAATGGGTTGTTCTGTTAAACCCTCAGGTGGAGTCCTGTTCTCTGACGCTCAGGGAGGTTCCTGATCGGGCTGCTTCTGGCCCTAGTCTCAGAGTAGACTATCTGGATATGCTCAGAATTTCCCAATTCATCAATTTCTGGTTCTTTGGTGCCTAAGAATTTAATTCTCCATTTATCCCCTTCCTCTTGCATTTTCCTATAAGCTTCAAGGAGAAGCCTGGCCGCACTTCCACACTTAGCTGGGAAGTCGTCTCAACTAAATATCCAAGTTCATTGCTTGCAAGTTCTGCCTCCCATCTGACAACAGAACACAATTTCTCCAAGTTTTCTGCCACTTTATAACAAGAATCACGTTTCCTCCGATTTCTGATAATACATTCCTTATTTCCTTTTAGGTACTTATCAGAAGTATCTTTAGCATTCATACTTCTACCAACAATCTTTTCAAAGCTTTTTCTCTCAGGTGCCTCACAATTCTAGCTTCTATTCAATACCTAATTCCAAAGCTGTTTCCACATTTTTAGTTATTTGTAATAGCAACACTCCACTTCTGGTATAAAAATCCGTATTAAGGTTCTCCAAAGAAACAGAGCCAATAGGATAATATATATATATATATATATTAAGGGATTTATTATGGGAAATGGCTCATGCAGCCATGGAGATTAGCGCATCTGAATTCTGTAAGGCAGGATGCAAGTTGGAAACTTGATGAAGGTGAAGTAGAAGTCTCCAGGAGAAGCTGTAAGATGGAAACTCCAATAAAGGAGGGGAGTCTCCTCATTGCTGAAGGCAATCCCCTTTGTTGATTGTAGATGTAATCAGCCCTAGATGCAAATAACAGATTAATGATTTAGATCCATCTATGAAATACCCTTACAATGACAATCAGGCCACAGCTTGCTTGACCAAACAATTGAATACATTACCTAGCGAAGGTGACACATCAAAATTAACCATCACATTATGCATTCTTTAACTGTTCTATTTACTTTCTTTGGCTTTTCTTAGTTCCAACGTTCCTTTGTGATATGTGACAATGAGAACGATATACAGTGTTCATTATATAGATATACGAATATGAGTCAAAACTTTCTTGAATTTACAAAAGACATTTCTCATTATGAAAATGATATTCATCACTGAAAACACAAAAAATGCAAAAGAAAATGTAAACCTGTATATAACCCTAATCCACAGAGGGAATCAGAGATAACATATTGGGTGTTTTCTTTCAGATTTTCCCTCTTGTATCCACATATATGTTAATTTCATGTTCTGAAATATGATATATTCTGTTTTATAACCATCTGTTTTTAATATTACATGATGAATTTCTCATCTTATAAAATGTGCTGATGAATGCAATTTTTGACTGTAATATTTATTTATTTATTGTAAGAATAGGTTAACATTTTCAGTTGCTGGACACTTACATTATTTCCAATTTTTTGCTGGATCTGTGTCATCCTATGACATATTATCTTAGATTTGTAGCAGTGGAAAGGGTGGATCAAAGTGTATAAAACAATTTTAAGACTTTTGTCTGGGCAGCATTTTGACTAAATGTGGTACTCTGCATCATGCCTGGGTTCCAACTTAGGCTCTACCACATTCTAGGTGTGTGACTTTGGGTAACTAGCTCGGTCCAAGGCTGGATTTCTTTATCTGTAAAATGTAGATAATGGGGCTCTTTTTTTTTTCAAGGAGGTACCAGGGTTTGAACCTGCAACTTTGCACATGGGAAGCAGGGGCCTGACCACTGAGCTATATTCACTCCCCACTCATAGGTTCTTAAGAGATTAAAAAAGGTAATTCATGTAGAACTTTTAGTATAGTACCTAACTTAATAAATATGGGCTATTTCTAGAATGATGCATCAATTTGTAAGTCTACAAACAAGGCCTATTTTATTTTAAATATAGTTTGATAATGTCCAACATTTGGGTTTTTTCATTTCTTTTCTTTAAGAGACTACAATAACATGTAGGCTTAGGCGTTCAAAGATAATCATAATTATCTTAATAAATTTGGCGTCAGTAAATCTTCAGCCTTCAGATTTTTTCCCTTAGATCAAATATTTCAAGCTCAGAGGTAATGTTATATTGGCCACAGGATATTCTTCAGAAAATATTTATTTCCCCTTTCACTGGATATCTTCAGCTAATGCATTCTCTGTAGACTCTCTTGGATTTGATTAAAGCATTGGAATGGATGTGAGTGGTGCTTAAACTATTTATTCCTCAAAGAATAAATCCCCCACCCCTCCAACTTGTTTTAGTTTCTATTATATATTAAGCTACTAGGACTAAACAAAGCTATAAATTGGCTTTGAATGAAAAGAACGCTCAGATCTTTGAAAAATCCTTGGTCCCAAATGTAACCTTCTGGAATCCCTCAGAACAGAGAAGAGGCAATCTTATAACTGCTGAACGTGAGAAGATTTTCAATGGCTAATGAATGGATCTACAGCTCTGAAGATGTCTGACTTTTCTCATTTTCTGCCCTGAGGCTCAGTTCTAGCTCATGGAAGTTTTCTGGCCTAAGGATTTGCTCTAGTTCTAGTTGCCCTAGTTGCTCTAGTTCTATGTGACAGGCATGGAGCCTGGAGTCCTATCCTCACGTTATAATGTTCTTGGGATTGAACAGCAATCTTTGGGGTGTAGTGAGAGGGACCAGAGTTAAGTCCGTTCATCTCATTGGTGCTTTTATGTAGCATAAAAAATTCCTTACGGAATTTTTAGTCACCAAATAGGACTTCATGTGTCATTTTTTTTTTTAACTCTAAGAAAATTTTGCTTTTATGGTAAATGAAAATTCAAAGGATTAGAATAATTTATTTATTGAGGTTTTTTTTTTTAGAGCTTTAACTTTGTATTTCTGCAAAGGGGTTGGCTGTAGTCTGTTGGAGCCAGTTCACATTGTTTCAACAGAGCCATTGTTAAATTTTCAGGAATTTTGCAAAGTTTGTAAACTGGTTGAGGTCACACTGGTAGCTTGAAATAGTCTCTGGGGTGGGGGTATTTGCACCCATGGAAATTGACAGACACTATAGATCAGGGCATCTTCCCCCCCCCAGAAAACTGGTTGGTAAAAGTATACCAGCAGACCACAGCTTTTCAGACCTTTAAAGGCATGAGAAATGTTAAACTCTCAGACTGAAATTTAAGATAATATATTTGAGGTAAAATAAAAAGGTTAGTTATCAGGTGTTGCTCATTCTACTAGTGGATATTTGTGAAATGCTATCATGTACTTGAAAATAGTCATTTAAAACATGACAGACAAATCGAATGTGGAAAGAAAGGAAACCTCAAATAGAAGGCACACATTACAGTAAATGTAGAAAAAATAGACAATGGAGGTAAGAAAATAGAAAGCCAAAGGAAACATTCTTGAAGAATGAGGGACAGGAAGAAGATGGCACTAAGCAAAACTGACACAAAAATTGAATTTGAGAAGTATGGAGAGGTTAAACAAAGGCATCAAAATGAAATAGTTTTGAAAATGGTCAAGAGTGCCAACTTTGTGAAGTAATTTCTTCCATCCAAGGTGACATTTGCTGAGATGGAAAGTGGCACAAAAACAACCTGCCTCTGAAAAACAGCACATTTTGCTGTTGGCATTTTGGAACACATTTAGAGAATAGCACTGTGTGTAGGTAACCATATTATTTATTGTCCCAAATGGGACTTTTATGAGTGAAAGGGGACACTATTAATAATTACTTCTGGACAACAACATAAACCAAGTCATCTGTGGCAAACTGAGTTAAATGGACACACTAATTATAGGTTATGCTGTTGGCCACCCAGTTTCCAGTTGAATTGGTTAAAAGAACTCAATATAAGTGTTATAATTAAAATTAAAATAAATATTCTTAGAGGCTATAATTATTATGTTATAGCAGGTGTTTCCCATTACGAGAAAGTTAAAAAAGTAAAAGGATGTGATTCATAATACTGCTGACTACACCAACAAAGCAAATGTCACAGCATAACCCCAGAGCCCAGTCGCCCTCTTGTCCCTTCTGATCGTTGTGGGGTAGCTGGTTAATTGTTTTTGTTGTAATAGTTGCCACTGAAAATTGTAGGCCTAGAAGCTTTCTTCCCTCCCATTACTTACTGAATCCTCTTCCTCAAACTTTTTCCTGTGCTTTTCTCTTGTGCTGCTTGAATGGTCAAGTTTCCCACAGCCCCTAACACCTGAGTAAGAATCCTCAGTTCTGAGGACACGGCTAGTTTTGAGAGGACTCACAAACTCTTTATTAAGTCCTTCCTCAAACTTACTAATCCTCATCTTAGCTGTGTGCTTCAGCCAGCTTTCCGAAATCTTACTCTCAGAGACATGTACAGTATTACTCTAGAAAATCACCACTTTCATTATCTTTTCTTTTGGTGTCTTCTATAAGGAGCTATAGGTTTCTCAAGATATAATGACATTTGGAACTGCAAGGGTTATTTCATGCTATGGTGCTTTCTAGGAAATGGATCAGTATTTTTAAAACCTCAGTGTCTGATGCAAGGGACTTAAAAATCCCTTTTCTGGCATCTCTATTCATAAATATCTTCCTAGAAATATTAAGGTCATCCTTCTCTCAGGAAAGCTCTAGTAAGCCTGTTTCCCTTCCCTCTACCCTGAACATTTCAGTGAGAATATCACAGAACTTTCTGTGATGATGGAAATGTTCTATATCCGCTCTGTCCAAAATGGTAGCCACTCATTATATGTGGCAATTGAGTATTTGAAATGTGGCTGATGTGGCCGAAAAGAGAATTTTAAACTAAATTTAACTTAAGTTCATTTAAGTGTAGATAGCCACATGTTGCTAGCGGTTACTGTGTGACCAGTGAAGGTTTTATAAAAAGGATTCTCTTGCCAGAGTTCAGTTAAGTAATGTTTCCCAGAGTAAGAGTGATCATTAAGGACCCACATTGACTCCATTTGAATTATTTTAAAGTCTCAAGCTGTAATTGTTTACAATAATGAGGAGCTTGAATTCAAGAGGGGCCAGTTGGTCTGTGGTATATATTAGTATTGTGCCAGAATTTGGACTACTTGTGGTCAATCACCAAATCTCCTACAGATCGTAAGCATTTCTGCAGCCCTACACAATCTGATAATGTAAGGATGAAAGAATAGGAGTCACAATATTATCAAAACAAATACTACCCATTATCTCTTGCTTAGCCTTCCTCATTTTTGTAACCACTGGGAACCCCAAGTCCCAGGTGGGGACTGAATAGAGGTCAGAAGTGCTCAGTGCTGTAGCCACTGATGCTACCCCTCCACAAGAGCTGAGAGAGCTCCTACTCCAAGGGCCACTCCATGGCTGCCAATGCCTTTTTCTCTCTCTCTTTTTTTTTTTCCTATCTGGTTGTGTCATCATCTTTTTGGTGTGTTGGTTCGCCATGGGGGGTCTGTGCCTCTCCGTGCTGCATGGAGGGGCCTGTCCGTACAGGTCTGGGATGTCTTTTTTCTTTTTCTTTTTTACCAGGGAGTCCCTGGGAATCAAACCTGGGTCCTCCATATGGTAAACGGGAGCTCAATTGCTTGAGCCACAGCCGCTTCCATTTTCCCTCTTTTGTAGGCATGTCATCATGTAGTCACATTTTTTTCCAAGGGACACTTTTATTTTTTATATTTTTTTAAAGAATTTATTTTATTTATTTCTCTCCCCTTCCCCCCACCCCACTGTTTTCTGCTCTCTATGTTCATTTGTTGTGTGTTCTTCTGTGTCTGCTTGCATTATCAGGTGGCACTGGGAAACTGTATCTCTTTTTTGTTGCATCATCTTGCTGCATCAGCTCTCTGTGTGTGTGGTGCCACTCCTGGGTGGGCTGCTCTTTTTTTACACGGGGCAGCTCTCCTTGTGGCCTGCACTCCTTGCGTGTGGGGCACCCCTACGAGGGGGTGCCCCTGCGTGGCACGGCACTCCTCGAGTGTGGTAACACTGTACATGGGCCGGCTTACCACATGGGTCAGGAGGCCCTGGGGATCGAACCTGGACCCTCCATAGGGTAGACAGACACTGTAGCAGTTGAGCCACATCCGCTTTCCCAAGAGACACTTTTAATAGTTTCCCATGAAAATACAGTCTTGGGTGACCTGGCTTGGCATCAAATCACTCATCTCCAATTGCAGTTCATTGCCCCAGAGGTGGGTGCCTGACCCAATTCTTAGGCTATCCAGAGACCTGAACCATGATCTGGCCCAGAAACTTTAGCTTTGCCAACCCAGTTCTCTTTCTTAGGAATGTGATTTGTGAATTCTCACAAATAGGAAAGAGACCAGCGATGGGAGCTGAAGTTGAAAGATTACTTAGACAAATCCATGGGGTCATGAATTATGAGGAAGCAGAAACTATTAGAAAGATGAAACAACAGAAACTACAAGGAAACAGAAGACAAATATTTATGATCTCACTAATATAAACTAATTATATAAGCAAACTCATAGAGTTAGAATCTAGAATATAAGTTATCAGGAGATAGAATGAGGGTAGAATGAAGGTAGCATGGGGAACTGATGCTTAATTTGTAAATAATTTCTAATTAGTTTGGTTGTAATTGGATATGGATAGAGGTGATGGTAGCAAGTTATTGTGAATATAATTAACAGCACTGAATTTTCTGTGAATGTGATTGAAAGGGGGAGTTTAGGGTCATGTATGTCACTAGAAGGAAATCTAGAGGATAAAACTTGGGACTGCATAACACAGTGGTGGAC
Source organism: Dasypus novemcinctus (assembly GCF_030445035.2). Taxonomy (NCBI): domain Eukaryota; kingdom Metazoa; phylum Chordata; class Mammalia; order Cingulata; family Dasypodidae; genus Dasypus; species Dasypus novemcinctus. The sequence goes on from NC_080687.1 coordinate 60,799,336, forward strand.
AATGACTGTGGATAATAGTACAAATATAAGAATGTCCTTTCATGAACTATAACAAATGTACATCATTATTCCAAGGTGTTAATAATAGGGTGGTATCTGGGAAAAATATACTAAATGCAAACTGTGAACTAGAGCTAACAGCAATTGACTTAATATTCTTTAATCAGTTTTAACAAAGGTACCACACCAATGCTAAGGGAAGTGTATAGAGTATGGGGTCTTTCTTTTTGTAGCAATGGAAATGTTCTAAAACTGGTTGTGGTGAACACACAACTCTGTGATTATACCGAGAGTCATTGATTGTACACTCTGGATGGATTGTAGAAGTATGAATATATCTCAATAAAACTGCTTACAAATACAAAAGAACACTGAAAGCTCAACAATAAACAACAACCACCAAACAACCCAATGGGGCAAAAGATCTGAAAAGACATCTCACCAAAGAAGATATAAAGATGGCAAATAAATATATGAAAAGATGCTCAACATCATACATCATTAGGGAATTGCAAATTAAAACAATGAGGTACCACTACAGACCTATTAGAATGACTAACATGAAAACACTGACAACAAATGCTGGTGAGGCTGTGGAGCATCAGGGACTCTCAGAGACTGACTTATGGATGGCCGGGAAGCCCCCATCACAACCCTACAAACTTTAGAGAAAGCATGATCCTGCCAAGACCTGGGTTTTGGACTTCTGGCCCCCCAAACTCTGAGACAATAAATTCTTGTGGTTTAAGCCAAGTAATCAGTGTTACAACAGCGCTGGCAAACCAAGACGCTATCTCAGCTAATAACTCACATTTTCTCAAAACCCAGCTCAAGGCCTTTCGCTTCTGAGAGGAAGCTACTGTGTAGGGGAATGCTTCTAGACGACACGGACTGGGGCCCTGACTAAGCCGTTATTAGTTGTGTGACCTTGGGCACGTCACTGTATCTTTCTGGGCCTAGTTCCTCATCTATAAAATTGGGATATTACTGCCTACCTCTCAGGGGCGGTTAAAGGAAAAATTGTATATAAAAGTGATCTGTAAATTCATCAAATAAATGTACATTGCTCTGGGAAAACTTCTTTGCCCACAATGACCTTTCTCTTTCTTTGGCATATTTTTGGTTTCAGACAATCTAATACTGGTATACATGGTGACTTGTACCATTCTGTGGTTGTTTCATGGGTGCAAATGATCATACTTAATGGACTGTAATCCTTTTGAGGGCAGTGATTAAGTCTTCTACTTTGCATTCCCCGTGGTATCTACCAGGGTATGCATTGCCCTGCTCCTTGAAACACATGCTACTTATGAGAAATAAATCATTCCTGTTGTAGAATTCTTATAATACATTGTATTAAATACATTGTTTAATGCACGGAAAGCTCTTAACACTAAGTCTGGCACATTAATAATAGCAATTGGAATGATAATACCAATAATAATTTACATGGAATATTTGCTATCTGATAAGTATAGGACTTGTGCTTTACATGGTTATTTTATTTAATCTTCACGATGATTGCATGAGGTAAGTACTTCCATTTTCTCCTTTTTATAGATGAGGAATCTGATCCTTAGAAGATTTATGTACTTGGCTCAAGTTTACTCAGCTAGTAAATTGTCAGAAGGATTTGAATGCAGCCACCTAACTCAAAACTTGTATTTTTAACCACTGAAAATATACATTAGTTTGCCTTATACCTATCATTTACCAATTCCTGACTTCATTCAGTAACATTTATTGGGTATCTTCTAAATGATTGGGATGGCCCTAGGTCCTGGGGAGCCAGACAAGTCATAATTAACGTTTAACATGGAGACAAATGTAAGTGAAAGGCACAATGAGACCAAAGAAGGGGGGAACTTCCTGTGGCTGTGAGGTGGTTTAGGGAAAGGTTTCCAGGGACACCATTCTATGTGAATCTTAAAGGATGAATTGGCAAGAGGAGAAGGTAGAGAATAGTATAAGAAAAGATAGGGATGAAGAGCTCCTGCTGACAACTGTGGCAACAGGTACAGAGGCACAGAGCCTGAGAAAGCAGCTCATGTCTTATTTCAGTTAGCTGCAAGTATTGATTCATGCTCCTTGAAAAGAATGACTTTGCATTTCTCTTTTTTTTAAATCCCGCAAACCCACCCTGCTCCTAGCCACTTAGCTGAAGCCTTATATGCTCTACACTCTGTTAAAATTATTGAATGAATGAATGCTTAATAGCACCAGTACTTTATTTTGATAACCCAATTCTTCCACAAGTCTAGTTACTGCCATCAGAGACCAAAAACTGAAATCACAGGTCTCACCTAGTATAATAATTCTTGTTCTTTAAATAATTTTCCTTTGATGCTGGTATTTTCAATTATTCATGTTGTCCCTTTCCACTTTCTGCATAGAAAATGAAGGACTGGCTCTGGCTATAGACTACATAGGCAGAGGAAGAACCTGAAGACTGTACTGAAACTTAGGCTCAAGTAATGCAATGTTGCAGTAGACTGCTGGGAAACAGCTGCCACTAACAGTTCCTGCTGGCAGCCAGCAATTAGCAAAGAGGATCTTGGAGTTCAGTTTGAATAGAACCAATAGGCCATCTGGAAGACCAAAAGTCAAGGCTGAAAATTGTGGTGGATAGTGCAAAAAATGGCATGTGTTCACACGCAAGTGTATATATACATGTAATGTATTGGGAGGCTTGAGTCACAGAATGCTTTTTATTTAAATGACTATCAGTATGCAATAGGGACATGGGGGATATATCATCTTGGCTTAAATCAGCTATTAAAAAAGCTTTGATCTTTTAATTATACATTTTAAATTTTAGAGGGAAATGGGTAATTGGGTGTAATTTGGTGCACTACTTAGAGGTAATCAGTTGTTAAAATAAGTAAGGTTTGTTCCCATATCCCAACAGCCTAGCACATGTGACATAAACAGACATTTACATACACACCATTGGGACAATGCAGAATGATGATAATAACTGACAACAACTCATCCTAACTGTAAGCTTCTGGTAAAGAATAATCCACAGGTTCATATGTGGGTAAAAGTTCTCATACTGATATCATTCGGGGTTCTAGGCTTTATGCTTGGCATTGCTATGGACCATTTATGAATAAGTTCTGTAGCTTTTCTGAGCCACAGAAATGGGGGGGGGGGTTTACAATTTGAAGCTTTTTGTGGGTTCCAGAAAAGATCTTGTTCTTAAAGCTAATCCAATCCTGTGGGTTTGGGGCCCTTTGATTGGATTGGATTCAGTTGGGGGAACTTTGATTGGATTAGTTTGATGAGGTGTGATACAGGGTGGGTCTTGGTCCTTTTGCTGAAATACTTTATAAATGGGAGAGAGAAAAAGCTGCAGACACACAGAAAAAAAGCAGGAGAGACAGAGAAACCCCGAGAGGCTGAGAGAAGTCCCAGAGGCCAGAGGCTAGAATCTACAGAGTGTAGTGGCTCAGAAAGAGGCCCCCAAGAGGCTCAAAGAGAGAGGGCCTGGAGGAGAGGGGAGACATGAGCCACATGCCTGAATGCCCACAGCTGAACTAAGGGAGAAAGTAAGCCTGGAGGAGAAGGCAGAGTCCCAGACCAGCAGAGCTGCCATTGTGTTTTGCCACATGGCAGGAGCCCAGGATCACCAGCAGCTGACCTTTGGTGAGACAGCATATCTGATGATGCCTTGATTTTGACATTTTCACAGACTAAGAACTGGAAGCTTTTAACCTAATAAATTTCCATGATAAAATTCAATCCATTTCTGGTGTATTTTCCTTAGCAACAGCTTTTAGCAAACTAAAAGAGGGGCCAAAGTAGCATTCTTTCTAAGTCATAGAATGTTGGGTTTGACAGAGAAGTTCATATATATATAAACACTTTGAAAAGTGTAAGGTTATATGCAAATATGAGAAGCATATATGTTTTTTATCCATCCATTCATTTATTCATTTATTCAATATGTCTGTACTGAACACATATTACATGCTAGGTTCTGTGGTAATTGCTGTGGCGACATTGATGAAAAAGGCATTTGTAGTCTCTGTTCTCATTGCTTTCTTTAGAGGGATTATGGACAATTTTTTTTCCTTTCTTTATTTTTCTTTTTAAATGTTACATTAAAAAAATATAAGAGGTCCCCATACACACCCCACCCCCCTCACCCCACTCCTCCCACACCAACAACCCCCTTCATCATCGTGGTACAGTCACGCATTTGGTGAATACATTTTGGAGCACTGCCGTATCACATGGACAATGGATTACATTGTAGTTTACACTCTGACAATTTGGAGATTCTTGAAGTTAAGGGATCATTATTTGAATCTCTACATTACTGCTTAACTGGTGTGTGACTTCAGATAGATGCAGAATGGGACCTTTTGGAACTGTCATAGGATTGTTCTGAGAGTCAAATGTGATACTTGTTGTAAATCTTATAAAGTACTATACAGATATGACCCTACCATGAAATGTCAAGTGGGGAGAGGGAAGAAATTGGAACTTTTTCCAATTGAGTCACAGAATCTGCCATAAACTAAAGATAGGTGTAAAATAAATAAAAAGATAAGGAAGTGGAAAACTGACAAAGATGGAGGTAGAAGAGTGAGAGGAAGTAATACATGAGAAATATAAACTAGTGGTACTGAAAAAATTTTTCAGATTTTATCTACTTTAATATGTTAAACTCAACAGGTCTTATTTTAGCAATTATCCCTTCAAAACTTGGATAAAAACTACATTAAAGGGGAGAGGGTGTAGCTCAGCGGTTGAGTGCTTGCTTCCCATGTATGAGGTCCTGGGTTCAATCTCCGGTACCTCCTTAAAAAAAAACCAACAAAAAACAAAGAAACAAACAAAATAAACCCCAACAACATTAAAAAGAGAAAGCCTCTCTGATCCATAGGTTCAAATTCTAAATTGGTGGACTTCTAGTTTATGATCTGACATGTAAGGAGTTTAGAAGTCATCACTCCCATCCTCATAACAGGAAAAGAATTGAAAATCAGCAACTGTTCTTACATCACCAAAGAATTAAAGTCACAGGATAAACAACCAACCCCAAAACTGGAGAGACAGTTGGATTCATAGGAGATGAAACACAGAGACAGAGACACCCAGGGGAGAAGGACAGGTGAAGGCATAGGTAGAGACTAGAGTTACACAGCAACAAGTCATGAAACACTGAGCCTCACTGGCCACCACGAAGAACTACAAAGTCAAGGTAAGTCACCTACTTTGTGGTACTTTATGATGGCAGCCTTGGGAAACTTATAGACTATTGCAGAAAATAGAAGCAGAGGGAATATTTCCTAACACATTCTACGAGGATAGCATTACCCTAATACCCACAACAGATCAAGACATTATTAGGAAGGAAAATTACAGACCAGTATCTCTCATGAAGATAGATGGAAAATCCTCAACAAAATATTAGCAAATCGAATCCAACAATACATAAAAAGAATTATATTCCACAGCCAAGTGGGATTTTGTCCAGATACACAAGACTGGTTCAGCATTTGAAAATCAATTAATGCAATTCATCACATGATCTTGTAATGGTGAATACATGATCTTATGTATTTGTCAAAACCTATAGAACTGTACAAATGCAAAGAGTGAACCCTTATGTAAACTCTGGACTTTAATTAATAAGATTGTATAATATTGTTTTATTAATGTAAGGGGTTAATAATAGGAGAACTATGCGGGCGGAACATGTGGGAAGGGGGTATATGAGAACTCTGTGCATTCTGTGCAATTTTTCTGTAAACCTAAAACTTCTCTATAAAAAAATAAAGTCTATATTTAAGAAAGCAAGTGGAAAAAAAAAAAAAAAAAAAGAACCACACAGGCACACACAATTCTAAATTAGCTGATTCCTATCATAAAGGAAGACAGGTCAAGTCTACAAAAACAGCTTGCATTTGCACTTTATCCTGAGCCTGTCTTTGCAGCAACTTCTCTCAAAAAGGTCTTTGTTCTGGACTTGGAGAAAGAGTAATTACTGTTGCAGAAGAAAGATCCCCAATTGGCCATAGATTTCTAGTTGTGAATGAGAGCTCAAGTTCTGGCCAAGATTTGTCACAAAGTCTTCACAGTTCTAAAGAAAAGTCCTTGCTAGTAGATAAAACTGTTTCCTTGGTTTTACTGAAGGAAGCCAGACAAAATTAAATTAAATGTAAGAACATAGGTAAAACGTGTAATCTGTCATATATTGAGCAGTATATTTTTGAAGTGACTGTGATAACCTTTCTCCTTCATTGTTATGATTCTTCTAATCAAACTTTTGGTTGAATATCTACTCTTGTTCCAATATAACCTAAAAGCATATATTGCTCCCCTCACAACAACATATGTTTGAAGGCAAAAGCATTTGATTATTTTTATTCTGAAATATACAGCAACTATCATTTTAATCAAGAAAATGAGTCAGTATTATATCATATTTTCAGCTTTCATAAAAGGAAAGAACATGTTTGTGAGTAGCTTTATTAACCTTTATCTACCATCTCTTCTTTGGTTTCTAGCATTTTACGTAATGCTTCTTAGATTCCTCTCCTGATTTAAACTCTAATCATTACCTACTTTCTTTCACGCATGAATCTCAAAATATTTTGCTGCAATAAAATCATTGATATTTAGGACAATTTTTAATGATCTGTCTTCTTCTGGAATGACTAATTTCAAAGGGAAAAATGCAGACTCATAAGTAATGTATACTTTCCATACATGCATCATTTTGTGACACATTTTCTCTGAGCGTGAAGAATCACTTCTTAGGGCAACAACTTGGAGGAACAGAGGATCAGGGCCAAAAGAGTCAGCAACAAGTGGATTGTCTGGAAGGGTTGCAGCTTATCTTAAATTTATGTTTCAATAAAAAAATAAAGGTAGATAAACGCTTCTTACATTTTCGCCTTTTAGCAGGGAGGAAAAGGACAAATGAATGCTTATTTCTTTGTACCTGTTTATACCTATCTCACCAGAAAAAGATTTTCCTGGTCAAAGCATCATTGCTAAATTTATCTTCAGAGGGACACTGCTCTTCAGTTGAATCTTTATGAAATTTTACTGTGGTGCTCTAAAATGAAAAATTACTCAATATGACCTGGTATTTTTATTTTCTTTTGATTATTTACATGAATAGTTCCAAAAATATTTTGGTCAGCAAGTGTTCTTAGGGATTAAGCTGTGAAATCAAGTCAGTGAAGTTACAGAACTTGTGTTTATGATGGTTTAAGGATTGTTCTGGTCAGTTGAAAAGTAGCTTTATGTTAATTAATTTATTTCCACAGGTGAAACATGAAATAAATAGTTTTATTTATGAATCCTCATTTTGAAGTGAGAGGATAATTTTTTATGAAAAAAAATTAAAATTACAGTTTCTGAGTCATGAGGTGAAGAGGTATAAAAATTTTTTCTTCTTCCTGTACCATACCCCCTAATCCCTTCTTTATCTATTTTGTATTGCTACAAATTTGTGGGTCTTAACATTTGATCTGGATCTCCCCAATTTTTCAAGCTGATTAAAACCCAAATCCCTACAAAAGAAATTTCTGTGTGAAAATAAAAATTGACATAATTTTTTATGTTACCCAGAAATAAACTGATGCATAGCACCTGTGTTAGGGTTGTTCCTGAGAAACAGCCAAACAGGAGATAGGGATATGAATATTAAGAGATTTGGTATAGTTAGTGGGGGGTGGACAAGTTTGAATTCTGTAGGGCAGTCCACGAATTGGAAACTCCACTTGAAGCCGGCTAGTAAGACAGGGAATCAATTGGAACTTGGCAAGAAGTCCACGTGGACATCAATAACCCCAAGGCGGCTGCTGGAAGACCCTCCCCAGGATTCTGCCATTCAGAACAAGATTTCCTCCGGAAGCCAGGAGAAGCCCCGGATGTTCCCCAAGGACCCTCGTGGGGGATTGATGGGGGGTGGGTAATCAACAAAACAGCAAACAACCGGACCTCCTCCCCTGCCATTAGCAAAGGGGTGGAATAATAGTTCAAAAAGCAGGTGCAAGGCCTGAATTTGTTCTCTTGCCTTTGGACCCCTGTTCCTGTCTTCTGCGCCCTGCTCTCACCGTTTTTCCCCTGCCATGGTCACCGTGCAAGTAAAACCTGGGCATTTATAATCTATAATGGGGAATTGTAGTCTGTAAATCAGCCTGCTTTATCACTTTTCAGCCCCTTCCTCTCTACCTGGGACCCATGATCTGTTCTTTTCTCCCATTTCTTGTCCCTCCCTACCTGAATAAATTACTGGCCTAACTAACCCAACGTGCTCTTGAAATTCATTTCTGCAGCATAGTCAAAAACCCAGACAAAATCTGGTAACACAATGAAGGTGTTATTGGATTCCCAGGGAGAAGCTGGCTGGCTGTAGTAGAGAGAGAATTTCTGACTAATGAAATCCTCAGTTCTCCCTTTAAGGTTTCCAACTGATTGGTTGAGGATTCTTTCCTCATTGCTGAGAGCAATCCCCTTTGTTGATTGTAGATGTAATCAACTGACTGAATATGCAAATCCTTTTATGAAATACCCTCACAGTAACAATCAGGCCAGAGCTTGCTTGACCAAACAACTGGACATCATAACCTAGACACATGAATGTAACTGTAGCACTTTGATATGGTTATGAATTCCAAAAATAGATATTGGATTATGTTTGTAATCTGATCTGTACCTGGGCCTGATTGAGTTATGATTAGGGCTTTCATTGGGCCATGTCATTAGGGCATTGAGTCCCCGCCCCTTGGTGGGTGGGGATTCACAGATAAAAGGCATGGCAAAAGACAGAGTTGAGGGTTTCTGAAGTTGGAGTTTTGATGTTCGTGTTTGATGCTGAAGTCTTAAGCTGGAGCCTTAGGGAAAGAGACAGAGCTGTTCACCTGATAGTCTACAGCTGACCTTGTGGAGAGAGGCAAAGCCTAGAGAGCCTCATAGTCTACAGCTGATCTTGTAGAGGAAACAGAGGAGCTGAGCCCAGAGGAACCCAGGAAGCCTGAACCCTCACAGACGTCAGCAGCCATCTTGCTCCAACACGTGGAAATAGACTTCGGTGAGGGAAGTAACTTATGCTTTATGGCCTGGTATCTGTAAGTTCCCATCCCAAATAAACACCCTTTGTAAAAACCAACCAATCTCTGGTATTTTGCATCAGCTCCCCTTTGGCTGACTAATATAGTAACCATCACAGCATCTGTGTCACTTTGAGATTTGGAAGAATAAAACATAAAGTTTTTTGTGTGTATATACATGTTTTTCTTTTTTAAAAAATTCTCTTTTGTATAATTTATTGCTTGTTATTTTAAAATGTAAACTCATTTTTAACACCAATATTAAAGGTTGCCTTTCCTGTTAAGGCTCATGAGTCCTCAATGATTAATTTTTTAAATTTTAGAGCTTTTGTAGTTTCCATTAAAGATTTCTCTATGTACAACATATGTAAGCAGATGAATAGAAATTGGTTCTCAAATTTAAAAGAATAGTAAAACCCAAATTTTGAAAGGGGACAAATGTCTAAAAAGATGTTTAGTTAGAATTAATATCCTGCCAGGAATCCTGGTCCTACCAGATTTGTTTATCAGGGGAGTAGACTGTAACTTTCCTCGGTAAATGAGTCAATGGTGACAGTGATTTGACATTAGTAGAAGAGGTGGAAAATGTTAATTATAGCAATTCTCCTTTATTTATAGTTGATATATGAGTTTTTGATATTAGGAAGTCTGAGATATAAATAGGCAAGACCAGTAGAAAAGTATTTTTATTTTGTAGTAGAAGAAATTAAATGTCAAAAGGCAGTTACGTTTTGCTTACTTTTTTTTCCCAACCTAAGGGTTATCTCCAAGTTTTTACAAATTTAGCATATGGGTAATAACGAGAAAAATACTTGTTTTGGGTTATTTGTTGAGAAGATTTTATTTTAACCAGAAAATCTTTTTCCTTAGATCAAGCATTGGAGTCTCAAAAGCAGTGTCATTTAATAATGTCACTTTTGGATAATGTCCTTTCATCTGCACAAATTGAAACTTGTATTAATAAAATGAATTAATGAAAAACATTTCATTATTATTTAATTATTTATCAAATAAATCAGGATCAACAAAACTTTACCTTTTGCATTTACATGCCAAAAGCAATACACCAGAAATGGGTTGGCTTTTACACTGGGGGTTTATTGACTTGTAAGTTTTCAGTTCTGAGGCTGAGAAAATGTCCAAATCAGGCATCATCAGGCAATGCCTTCTCCCCAAAGTCAGGCTGCCAGAGTTCCTGGACTCCTCTCTCACGTGGCAAGGCACATGGTGGCATCTCCCGCCTCCCTGGCTTCCTTGCCTTCCGCTCCTGGCTTTCTTTCCCTGAATCTGTGGGTTTCTCTGTTCTCTTTCTTCATATTCATCCCATTTACTCCAGTAAGAGGATTAAGCCTCACCCTGGGTCACAGGTGTCAGTGGTACCAGGCAAAACATGACTCATGCTAGCTCTAATGGAAAGACATTTTACTCACATAGAGGAGTGACAGAGCAAGGTCAGTGTCACCAGTGGGTGATGGTTCCCCCTAGCCAGCCGGTCTCAGTTCATGGCTGATGCAGAGATTTGTCCTGTATACAGATCCCCCTCTTGTGCCCCTGAGCTGCAACAGTGGAAGAACTCTGATGGGACCAGGGACACATATACCACTAGAGCTGGATATTCTAAGGCATGCCTGTTGGGGTCGAACTGTCTCCCGTGAATATTTACGTGTGCTCAGGACAACAGAGGCAGGTATACCAGCAGTCCCCTTATCTACTGGAAGATCGTATTTTCTTCTGCCAGGCAGACACACCTGGTCCCTAGTGGTGGACAAATACCCACAACTACTGTGGGTCCCAGAGAAAGGCAGCAGGCTGTGCTGGGACTGTCTCCTTCCCCAAAAGACAATTCAGATTTCTTTTCCCTGTCTGGCATCTAACTTATTGTTCTGAACGAGCCCCTCATACCACCATTCTGAGGTCCCTACTTTGATACCAGGTTTCAGCCCTTGTTTGGATCCTGTTAACGCCTGAGCAATTCCCGAAAGACACAGGCTTCTCAGGGATTTGACTTGCTGATCTCCAACAACTTCTACCCTCAGCCCTGGTGATCTAGCCCCAGTGCCTGCGCTGCGAGTCCCCGCACCCCAGGTCTGGTTACCACCTGTCCTTCGCACTCCATAGCAAGTACATTTATTTTATTTTATTTATATTTCTTTTTGTCTTTATTATTTTTTTAAATGTTACATTAAAAAAATATGAGGTCCCCATAAGCCCCCCACCCCCCTCACCCCACTCCTCCCATAACAACAACCTCCTCTGTCATCAAGGGACATTCATTGCACTTGGTGAATACATCTCTGAGCACCGCTTCCCCTCATGGTCAATGGTCCACATTGTAGTTTACACTCTCCCCCAGTCCACCCAGTGGGCTGTGGGAGGACATACAAAGTCCAGCACCTGTCCCTGCAATACCACCCAGGACAATTCTAAGTCCTGAAAATGCCCCCACATCATATCTCTTCTTCCCTCTCCCTACCCTCAGCAACTACCATGGCCACTTTCTCCGTGTCAATGCTACATTTTCTTTGATTACTAGTCACAATAGTTCATGAATAAAATATCAGTAAGTCCACTCTAATCCATACTCTATTCCTCCATACTGTGGACCCTGGGATGGTTATGTCCACTCCACCTCTCTATTGAGAGAGTGCTTAGATTCCACTTGAATGCTGGATGCAACTCTCCTGCTTGCAGTTGTAGGCACTCTTGGGCCCCAGGTGTGGTGGTTGACCTTCTTCACCTCCATGTTAGCTGGCTGGGGTAAGTCCAGTAAACCAGAGGGTAGGAGTATATCAACTGTTCTGCTGAATCATAACTGAAGGCTGAATTGTCTGCCACCTCTAGCAGAGCCTAAACTCCAGGAGGGCAGGGATGATGTTGCTCTCTCTTCTCAGGGCTTCTTCAGCTTCTGTGGAACACCTGCCACTTACTAAGTAGTCTATAAATATTCTTCGAAAGAATTTACACGTGTTTATTAACTGCACGGCTATATAGCTAATGCTTACTAAGTGCTTATCTTGCGTTTGCACTGTGCTAACTACTTTACCTTGATTATCTCTTTTACTAGCTAAAACAACCATATACATTTATATTATTATCTTCATTATATAAAGTAAGCAACTCAGGCTTAGAAGATTTAGGTAAGTTGTTGAAGGCCCCACAGCTAGCAATAGTAAGAGTTGGTTTCCAAACTCATTTGCCTCCCTCCAAAGTTCTTGCATCTTGATTTTAGATTTTCCTTGCTCTTTTGAAATATCTCATTATTGTTTTAATATGCATTTCTTTAGTGTTACATTAACCTTTACTTTTTTTTAGTTATATTTCTTCTTGTATGCATTATCCATAAATATTCTTTGCCTTTTTAACTATTATTTAGTTTTTGTTTTCTAATAGATTTGTAAGAGCTCTTTATATATTGCAGTTAACAACCATTTGTGTCCTATTTATTATAAATATTGCTCCATTGGTTATTAGTCTTTTAATTCTTTTTATTTTAATACAAACTCTATCAAACTTTTACTTTGTGATTACTTTCATTGCTTTAAGTTTAGAAGGTTCTCTCTCAAAGATAAATATCTACCTATATTTCTTATATTTTATGTTTTTCTAAAATATGTTTATATTTATATTTGAAATAAATAAGCATAATTTATTTTGATGGGGGTTAGGCAGTAAAGATCCAACTCAATTTTTCCTTTAGTAGTTTTTCCAGTATATATTGCTGGTATTTTGTTTCACTTCCTACTAACTTGTAAAGGCCTCATATATCATATGGTAGGTCCTCATATATACTAGGAACTCTTTTAGGTCTGTTTTTTCTAATTCATGTGCTTGGTGGTCCTCAGCCAATAACACTGATTTAAATCCTGTGGCTTTGCAGTATATTTTCAGACCGAATTGTGCTAGTTCCCTTTTTATTAATTTCCTTAGCTCTCCCTACCCATTTTCTTTCTTGGTATAGCTTAGAATAATTTTAATGTTTATTTTTCTGACTAAATCTATAAACCACCAGTGTCTTGGAAAGAATTGAAACTATCTTAATATTCAGTATTCCTACCCAGGAATGTGACACATAACTTCGTTTATTTGAGACTTCTCTAATGCCTTAGAAAAAAGTTGAGACTTTTTATACGTGAATTTTGCACATTTCGTCTTCAGGTTACTCCTTGGTATTAGCAGTTCAGATGGTGATGTTGAAAGAGTGGTGAGTTTGGGCTCAGTGTCCAAGCTGGTGAGGGTCCATGGGCAGCAGGTGCAACATCATGGTGCTTGGAGGTCTCCCTGGTTAGTGGTGAGATCCCAGCCATAATCGATAAACAGGGATGTGGCCTTCACTGGGAAGGCTGTCGGGGTCTCAGTCAAGAGACTGTGCCCAGGGAAGACTTTCAACCTCTGTAAGGCAACAGGAAGACTAAGTTGGAAACTGAGGTCAGAGAGCCAAGCCTGGTGTGCTTGGTGGTGGGGTGGGGTGAGCTCTGCTCTAGTTCTACAGCTCACCCAGTCACGCTACATAATGATCTCACTACAGGTCTAATTGGAGACCCTACCTACTGCCCCTTGGTCAGGATCCATTTGAAGTAATGGGTGGGGCTGGCAGTACAGGTGGCTGGGGCTGGTGACACTTCAGGGGGGTCAGTGGTAGCATGTCGTGAATGAGGCAGCTTTGTCTAAGGCCTTATCTGCAGCCCTACCTGAGGGAGAACCCTTGAAGCGCCTGGAGCCAAATTAAATGGAAAATGAATATACTGCTTTCGGTACAATACATTTCCCCCCCCACACATACATTGTTTCCTTCAATATCCAAAGATATGGGCAAGAACTTTTAAACCAGAGAATTAATTCTTGGCTTGCTGTGTGTGGATGGCACACCTTTTGGAAATTTTAAAGCTAGGCACATTTTTTTTTTTGTCCTTTTGTGGCTTCCTGCCTCTCTCTTCTGCACACTAATCTTTTGATTTCTGTACATTCAGGGAAAAGAAACTAATTTTAGTATTAGCCTAATCAAAGTACAGGAAGGAAGATCTGCTGTAATAACATAATACGGTATAATCAGATGTTTAATATGTTTGTCTCCTGCTTTAGGCAAATCAAATAATTTAAAAGATTGTTATATAAAAATCAATTGGAGAATAGTTATTTGCTTTACAAAATTTTCATCCTAAGATTTCTGTAGAAAAACATCTCCCTAGGGAAGATCTAATCTGGTAGGCTAAGATTACATTCAGTCCCACATTTATCCTGATTAATAATCAAGTGGGACTAATTAATGGGTTGAATGTTAAGTTTTAAGCTTAGGTTTAAAGCTGTCAATGTGAGTTCAGAGCTGAGGGCTCTGGTGTTTCAATAGAAACTTGTTTCAATCACTGCAAGCTAAGGATGAGGCAAAACGGTGACACAGATTCCAAAAATGCGAGTGCAGTAGGAGCCTTAGGTAATGGACGTTGAGGGTCCAGATTGAGAGGGTCGGGGCTCTGCACAGACCACCACTGGGTACCGCCTGCCTCGCTTTAATAGGGACTGCCAAGCTCAGGGCCTCAGCAGGCAGGGGATGGAGTGGAGGAGGAGCGGGGCCCTGCCAACGTCGGGAAGGATGAAGAAATCTGGTGAGATTAGCCTGAACAAGAGGAGACAACGATTTCATCAAATACGTGATGGGTTGCCATGAGGAAGCAGACTTAGATTTATTTTTTTATGGTTTCAGACTTAGAATTCAAGATGGAAATCACAGGGAGGCATTCATACCTTTCTAACAATATGCCAAGCAGTTTTTCAGGAGTTCAGATGTGCTAAGAGGCTACTGGAGGTCTCCAAGGCACCTTCCATGGACTAATTAGTCTAAATTTATTGGGTAAGCTACTCAACTATTGATTTTTATTTATACTTATACATCACTTATTATGTGTCTGACAATGTTCTAAGCACTATAAAAATATCAGCTCATTTCATCCTTCTTTTAACGACCCTATGAGGTAGCTATATCCATCATTTTATAAAAATAGAAACTGAGGCACAGAGAGGTTAAGTTACTTGCCCAGGGTAACACAGTAAATGGCAGAGCCAGGATGTACAGGCAGGCTGTCTGCCTCTTTATTTTAGCATTATGTGTCTTGGCGATTACATTACACTTGAATTAGCTATGGGGTTGCTCTATTCTAGGAACATTTTTTGGCTGTATTTGAAAGTGACTTTTGTATTTATGATGATGTGATGAATAAAATTTTTCTTATCTGAGAATAGTTTCTGATTCACCTGTATTCAGATGTGTATATGTATTAGTCAGCCAAAGGAGTGCTGATGCAAAATACCAGAAATTGGTTGGTTTTTATAAAGGGTATTTATTTGGGGTAGGAGCTTACAGATACCAGATAATAAAGCATAACTTACTTCCCTACCAAAGTCTACTTTCACATGTTTGAGCACCATGGCGGCTGACATCTGCGAGGGTTCAGGCTTCCTGGGTTTCTCTGGGCTCAGCTCCAGCCTTCAGCATCAAACTCCAACCTCAAAAACCCTCAACTCTGTCCTTTGCCATGCCTTTTATTTGTGAGTCCCCATCCACCAAGGGTGGGGACTTAATGCCCTACAGGTACAAGAGGCTTACGTAATTACTTAATCAAGTAAACCTATGAATCCAATATAATCTAATATGCCCAGAGGAAAATATCATCAGTTTACAAACATAATCTAATATTTCTTTTTGAAATTCATCAATAATATCAAACTGCTACACATATTTTGCTATCAAACTAATTAAAGTGTTGTTTTATGTCCCTCATGGCCTAAGGTATTTTAAAATAGTAATTTGGATGATTGGAATACTTTAATTTTATCAGCCCAGCCCCCTCCCCTTTGTGAATTATAGTGAATTTTGAAGAGAAATGGCACCTCTTACAATGGCTTTCTTCATAATCTATGTGATTTCTTACAATTGCACCATCTTCTGTTGTACTCCAGATACTTAGAAGAATTGCTCTGCTTTCCAAGTCGTAATCTGTGTCAGGGTAGTCTCCGTACTGGAGAGTATATGGCTTATGAAACGCAGGGTGGTGTTTGCCAGTCCTTTGGCTCACAATCTCAAGAGCCTCATCTGTTATCAGACGCCGTAATATACCCCCAACAGCCTCCTTGGTATTTGTGTTGCTAGTTCATGAAGCAGAAAATATGACAGGTTCTGTATCTTTCAAAACATTTCCCTCCAAACTCTAGTTAATTCCCAGCCTGATTTTCAAAGACCAACGAAATTTATCTTTCTGCTGGTGGCAAAAAATAGTTTTATTTTTTCAGTCTTATATAGATGATATTTACTCAAACTGTTGTTTAATTGTCTATAATTTTTCATATGATATTAAGCAGGCAAACCTTTGTTTCCAGAATATGAACTAGGTCTATAAAGGAAAATTATTAACCTCCGTAATAGTTAGGGTTCTCGAGGGAAACAGAACCGACAGGAGATATATTGTAAATGTTGTAAGATTTTATAAAATTGTCTCAAGGGATTGTGGGGATGCACAAGTCCAAATTGTGTGTAGGGCAGGCTGTATGCTGGAAACTCTGATGAAGGTATGCCATGAATTCCCCAGGAGAAGCTGTCTGAAGTAGAGATGGAAATTCTCTCTTCTGACTGCTAATTTGTCAATTCTTTAAAGGCCTTCAACTGATTGGATGAGATGTCTCTCATTGCTGAAGGCAATCTCTTTAGTTGATTGTAGATGTAATCAGCTGTAGATGCCATGAACTAACTAATGATTTAAGTCCACAAAACATCCTCACAGTAACAATCAGGCCAGTGCTTGCTTGACCAATCAACTGGGCACCATTCCCAGGCCAAACTGACACATGAACCTAGTCATCACAAACACCTAGTCCAAATTTCATCTTTTTTTGCATGTGGAAATTGATATTGCATATATCATATTTTAGATCTGAAGAAGTACTATCTCTAATGAGTCTATAGATAATTAAAAACTATCTTAATATTTATTTAACTCTAACACTTTGACTGTCTAAATGATATAAAATAAAATGACAATTGGGAAAACCTCCTTCTTGGAAGCACTAAGTAACAAATTGTGTAGCTCTTACCAACATCACTGAGTATTGAGTATTACAAGACTTCAGCAGAGGGAAGCGGACTTGGTCCAGTGGTTAGGGCGTCCGTCTACCACATGGGAGGTCCGCGGTTCAAACTCCAGGCCTCCTTGACCCATGTGGAGCTGACCCATGAGCAGTGCTGATGCACACAAGGAGTGCCCTGCCATGCAGGGGTGTCCCCACGTAGGGGATACCCACACGCAAGTAGTGCGCCCCATAAGGAGAGTCGCCCAGGGCAAAAGAAAGTGCAGCCTGCCCAGGAATGGCGCCGCACACATGGAGAGTTGACACAGCAAGATGATGCAACAAAAAGATACCTGCCCCCCCCCCCCCCCCCCCCCCCCGCCTCCCTCACTCCACTCCTCCCACGTCAACAACCTTTTTCATCATCGTGGCACATTCATTGCATTTGGTGAAAACATTTTGGAGCACTGCTGTATCACATGGATAATGCTTTACATTGTAGCTTACACTCTCCCCCAGTCCACCCAGTGGGCCGTGGCAGGACATACAATGTCCAGCACAGGATGACTTTTTGAGAACCATAGGAGACTGAAAAAACTGGCCAAGATAATAAAACTGATAAGGAGGATAGAGCAAGTTGTCGACTTCCAAGAATGTATGACCTCATTTCCTGGTGATCATGAAGAGAAATCTTGTGAAGTTGGTGTCTGGAGTTTTGAGTGACATTGGTAACAGATGATACTGGCCACCCAGAACATGGCTGCTGGAAGGCAAGAAATGAAGAGCCTGCTGCATGCGTGGCTGGGAGCAGGACCAGCATTTGAGAGCAAGAAGGTGGAAAGGAGAAGGTCTGGAAGGAGTCCTGGATATTTCCAAAGGTTCAATGCATGCATGTAAGGGTTGAAGACAGAACAGAGAAGCAGTCATGCTGAGGACTTAGCTTTATCCTGGGAAAAGAAAGAGAGCATGAGTGTCAATGAGTGGGAATAAGCACTACAGATGGAGATCTCTCAGGTGTCTTAAGAGCAATGCAGGCTCTGCAAATATATCAGTCAGTCAGGGGTGCTTTCTTTAAAGAAAATTTTATTGTGTTAACATACAACCCCCAATTCCCTGTTTTGAAGTGTACGAATCAGTAATATTTATTACATTTACAATGTTGTACTACCTTCACCACCATCCGTTCCCAAAACCATTAAGAATACTTTGAACATCATGTATTAGAAAACCTGAATACAATGCCTTAATTGTAAAAGGGTTTATTTTTCATACACGATAAAAAGTCTGTAGGTGGCTTGTTGTGGGCACTGGAGCAGAGGCCCCGAGCTCTCTGATTTTTGGAGGGTTACAATCGTAGCCACAGGATGGCTCCTGCAGTCCTTGCCATGCTTTTAGCAGGAAGAAGAAAGAAGTCTTTTCTTGCTGAACTGTGTCATATGGGCCTTTCCGAGCTGGAGGAGTCCCCGGGAAGGAGCCTGAAAATGGGGTTGGCGCATCCAACCAACAGTGCTGGCTTCACCATACTTTTTGGGAAACTAATCTTTGTAATATGATCTCTTGATAAGAATTTCCCCCTTGTTTTTCAGACATTTCTTGAAGTCCAGAAAAGGAGGGGAATGTATGTCCTAGCCTGTGGTATTTTATAAAATTATTTCCTGAGATGAATGGGTTATGATACCATATAATGATGATGATGATGATGATGATAGTTAGCACATACAGCTTCCTATATACCAAGTTCTGACTTAAGTGCTTTTTATAAATTACCTTTTAAAAATCTTCTCAACAATATTATGATAGGAACTCTTATTATTATTCACATTTTATACATTGTGAAACTGAGACCTTGAACAATTAAATGACCTGTCCAAGTTCACCAGGCGAATAAGTGGGGAAACCATTGTTCCTAATGATTGCTTTGCTATATGGTCCTGAAAGGACTGAAAACAATGTAAATACTGACATTTGCCCGATCTCAAATGAGTAATATTTCTACTAGGAAAGCAATACCTGTGCAGATGTGATAGAGGGATGAGATGCCATATCCAGATATACTAAGGTAGGCAGGAGAGGGTGCAGCACTGCCAGGAGCCACTATGGAAAGCAGGGTGGATAGTTCAAGTTGGAGACATGCAACACATTTAAAAGGCAGGCAGTTGAATTATTCCAATTTATATATAACTTTTGGTATAATTTATTTTGTCACCTGCCTGAGCCAAACAGAATTACTTCCTGCTGGTGTTTTTCTTCTGTGTCAATGGTTTTGAACATCTAGACTAAACAATTTGGTTTTTATACTGAGGCAAATTTCACAAAATGCCAACATTCAAATCAACCAGCACCTATTAAAATTGAATGAAAATTTGTGTGTATGTGCGTGTGCAAGCATAAAGCAAATAACTGAACTAGTTGGTTGCAAACACAAGACATCTATTAAAATTTTTAAATTAAAATACAAAGAATAAAGGAATAATAGACACATAAATTTACCTGACATGACCATCCATAGTTGGAGAGAAAGTGTAGTTTGCTGGAAAGAGATGATAACTAGGAGTGAGAAGGAGCAGTTTCCTCTCCTCTCTTGGTCTTTAATTTCATTGAACTTTTACTACTCTTTTCATTTTATTACCATATCCTGATAACACTCTGATATTGGTGCTATGGTATAGTTTAGTGCCTTCATGAGGACAGAGCCATGTCATTTGTCCACAGTTTTCTTGGGCATTTAGAATCAGAAAATATAATATTGGCTGGAAGAGATTTATCTTGGAGATATTTCTTCTAACATCCACATATAGAAATGACACATGAAATGTTTGACTCAGTGTTGAAGTAGCTGTTTTAATTTCCCAGGTGATAAAATTCATGCCATGCAGAGGTTGACTTAAACAATGGGAATTTATTGCCTACCAGTTTTGAGGCTAGAAGTCCAAAACTGAGGCATCAGCAAGGCCATGCTTTCTCTCTGAAAACTGGTGTTCTAAGGTTGGTTGCAGTGATCCTTGGTCCTTGGTTTTTCTGTAACATGGCAATGCACATGACAGCATCTTCTCCTCTGGGTTCCCTTGACTTCAGGCTTCTGGCTGTTCCCCATAGCTTTTCTCTGGGTGTGACTTTTATTCTGCTCACAAAGGACTCCATTAATCCAGATTATAGCCCAATCTGATTCAATCTGATTCAATCTGTTGTGCCATACATTAACTGAAGTAACACCTTGAAAAAATGTTACTAACAATGGGTCTTACAACAATGGGTCCACACCCTGAATGCGGATCAAGACTCAGAACATGCCCAAACTCTGGTCCACAGTTATAGCCACATCAATAGCCACATTGCCTAGGATTCAGAGGCATTTAAAGTAGGTGTGTTTCACGTAGATCTTGGAAGCCACCTTAAATCTGTCAAGCCTAGATATTCTCTATTTGCCTGTAGGTTAAAGTTCAAGGTCTTTGACATTGTAACCGTACTTATCAACCAGCAAGCCATCATTACTACCTCTGTGGAGAGAAATTCATCACCTTCTGACTCCTGTAGTACAGAACTTTCAAAGGATCCCCCCGCCCCATACCATGATATCAGTTATTTCTTCGCTTTGCTTGTATACTTCCCCCTAACTGGAATAAGGGTTTCTTATCTTTTACTTGGTTGACTCCTGTACCAACTTTATGACTTAACTAGGACATCACCATCTCCAGATAGTTACCCCTGATTGCATCAGGTTGAATTAGGCATCCCTCCCTTGTGTTCCAACAATATTTCTGCATGTATGCTCTACATGTATGATCCTCTTAGGTCTTTCTCCCATTAAGGCGTGAGCTACTTCACAGCAAGGGTGGTACCTTAGTTGTCTTTGCATTTTCAGGGCCTATGACAGGGCACACAGTTAATTTTCAGTAAATATTTACGGACTTCATGAAGGAATAGTAAAAAAAAAACACGCTTGAAGATTCCCAGTGCCTTGCATGGGAGTATTCTATCCAGGAATGAAAGTGGGTGACTATCAGGACTTTACCATACCCTGCTAGAAAACAGACCCGGTCAGAAGCCATGTATGTTTTTCTTTGTGTGTCATAGGCCTAGGGATAACTGCTAATGCAATTTGGTTCATGGCAGCTATTGGTTGCTAAGGGACTTTTATTTGATCAGTCGTCCTTAATAATGATGACATGAAATGTTTCTGCTTGACTTGTTAGAGGATATCTGATATTATGTGTTCTTGCTTTCATTTTGATATTTATTTTCTTTGGCTATTTAAAGCAGCTCAATATCTCTTTACACAGTGTGTTATTTTGTAACTCATGTGCCCAGCATATTGAAAGTATTAATACCAGCAAAACTTAGATGTAAATTTTTTTACTACTGTCTAGACTCAGATTTATAGGTTTTACGTGTATAGTTTACCATCAGAGATCTAAGTCAAAGCCACACAACAAATATTTGTTGAATCTATAATGCACAAAATGCCATGGCAGATATAAAGGCTTGTAATTGATGGATTAGTGGGGAGACAGGGCAGAAATACTTGAAAATTTAAGAGTAAAATAAAGATTAGATAATAAAAGAAGAACAGTTACAACATTGGATGAACGGTGTAAAGCTAGAGGCTATAAAGCTAGAGGCAGGCAAGAGCAGTGTGGGCTGAAGCTGGAAAAGGGAATGGTGCCTTCAGGCAGAGAGGAGGGGAAACAGTTTTGCAGATGGTAGGGAGGGGGTACGGAGGACAGCAAAGACCAGAAGCTTGGGAGTGGGCCAGTGTGATGGCAGGAGATTATCCAGGGAGGGAAATTCAGTGAGAGATAGGGCAAAGACCACATAGGGAAAGAAGTTATTCCACACCAGGACTGGCAAAAGTAGTTTACTGGACTGTGCTACTCAGACTTCAGTGCACTTGTCCATCTCCTGGGGATCTGTTAAAATGCCAGGTTCTGATTCAATTAGTCTGGGTTGGGCCCCAGAGTCTGCATTTCTAGCATGCTGCCGGTCCTCCTCTTGAATAGTAAGAAATCGGAGAGCTAGTTGGAAAACTGAAGGTTTAATTGAAAGAAAAATGGTTAATGACTTTCTTATTATATGACTGTTCCTGAATTTTACATGGCACTGTGGAGGCTGGAGGAATCCTAGTTTCCACAGATGCATAATATTCAACCAGGGAGCTTCATGGATAAAGCCTGTCGGGGGTAACTATGGCAGTGTGAAATCACTTCATGAATCTCAAAAAGAAACATATTACGTTTGTAAACTAATCTAGTCCTCTGGGTTTGATACCTTTTGATTGCATTAAATTCAGTAGAGGGGTCTTTGATTAGATTACTTGACAAGATCACTTCAGGGCTTCAGTTTGGACTCCATCAGTGAGGCATGACTCAGGTTGAGTCTCTGCCCCCTTTTTGGGTGTGACATAAATGGAAAGAGAGAGAGATGCGCTCAGATAGACACAGAAAAAGAAAGCCACCATGTTTGATCCTCACCATATAAGAGAGAGGACTACAGGATTGCTTAAGTGTGAAGCCTCAAGAGGCTGTGCCATGGTGCAGCTCAAGAGGAGATGGTGAGCCCAAAGGTGAAGGCTGAAACCTCAGCAGAGACCTGTGGCCATCTTGGTTCATCACGTGGCAACAGGCTGGGATCAACAGGGGTCAACTCTGGTGAGAAAGTATCTCTGATGGTGCCTTGCTTTGGACTTTTCATGGCCTTGGAACTGTAATTTTTATCCCAAATAAATCCCCTTTATAAAAGCCATCCCAATTCTGGTCCTTTGCATCAGCACCCCTTTTGGCAAATTGAAACAGTGCTAATGCAATTCCATGGAGCTGTCCTGAAAGAGAGAAAATTGGATTTCTTCTCACAAAATATTGTAAAATATATATTTTATTGACTGTTAGGCAAATTTTAAAAAATCCAGGAGAATTTCTTATTTAACTTAAACCACAATAACTTCTTTAGGTATTTGTGTCTGTCCAAATAATCATTATTGAGGTAAAAATTCTTTTTTGCACATGGAAGGGAACTCAGATCTGTGCATTTCTTGGGTTAGGTCAGTGATTCATAACCCAGACTGCACATTTGAATCACCTCGGGAGCTTAAAAAATACTGCTTTACCCTGGACCAAGTAAATAAGAATCTCTGAGACTGGAGTCTGGGGGTCAATAATTTTTGAAGGCTCTCAGGTGATTAAAATGAGTAGCCAGAATTGAGATTCATTAGATTAAATGATCAGATTATCCAACAGTGAATTACAGCTCTGCGGCTGGGAATTTTGACAAACAGATTATATGGGGCCTGGCAGGATTAAAACCAGGGTTGGTGCTGAGAGTCGAGCCTCTCCAGGAGGCAGCATCACTGGGCTCCATCTCCGTGGGGTGCTGGGCAATTACTAGCGAAGCTGCAAATGGATGGGGGTGGTGGCAGCAATGTGATGGAGACTGGGAGCCCTGCTAACTAGGGACACAGGCAAGGCAACCAGGGATGAATGTGGGAGCAGTTGCTAGGGAGAGGCAACTGCACCCAGCCAGATGGAGCCTGACATCTCCATGGCATGGAATTATTTTTAATAGGCTGAGCCTGTTCTTACAGTGCAGGGTCCTAAAACTGCCATCTCCAGAAGGTAGTGCAGAGCCCTTTGAAGCAAAAGGTTTGGTGGCTGCCGAAGGGAGGGAGGGCTTTGGACAGCCAGGAGGCAATGTGAGCATGAGCGTCGGCAGGTGGAACACAAAGAAAAGGGATCCTATAAACTGGATGAGAATGGGCAAAAACGGACAGGAGGAGATGCCCAGTACAAACTTCACCCAGTTTCAAATCATTCTCATAAACGTTGCGGTAAAGTCCTCATTCTAAGACCAGGCCATCATGTGGTCTTCCATAAAGCACAGTTCCTCACGTCCAGATTCTGACCGTGTGTCTGTATCGGATAGAAGCTTTCAGTATAGGGTCTTTGCCAAAGATGTTTCATAGGTTTTAATGAGCTTCCTATTTTGGTGCTGAAACTAGTCTTTTTAAAAACAAAGTGAAACAAGGTGGGTATAGTTTACTTCTTTGCATTTTAGATATAAAGATCTTATTTCTTAAAAGAAATAAGGTGATCTTATTTTTCAAGGATTTATGGTGGCAAGCATTTAGAAATATTCTCATTCTCTGGCACCAACTCCCTTGAAGTGAACTTGAACACCCAGGCACAATTTCAGGCTGTATTGGCAAGTGCAGTGATGATTACTTGGGGGCTCTTGAAATAAGAGGGCTACAGTCACTACAGAACAAATTTAAAGTGTTGTTTTCCCCCTAGGTTTCCAAGTATAATAAACAAACAGGCAGAAAGAGAAAGAAAAGTGCTTTCCAGGCAGTGAAGGAGTCAGGCAACATAACTTATTATCTGTTCTCAGTTTGAGACAAAAATAGGCACAGGGGAGACAATTCTTGGCAAAATCCTCTGGCTTGTAAAATAAGTTTTTCTCAGTGATTCAGCTGAGCTCTCCTAACATGGTGCCCTAGACCTGACACTTTTTAGGGCAGGAGAAAAACATGAGACTTCTGTTGGCTGGAGCAATCGTGGCCAGGTGCTAAGCTGGAGCTGCCCACCTCCATTCCCTGCCTTTGTCCTAGATGTGTGGGAGGCTCCAGGAATATCTTGAAGGCCCACAAGCATAGACTTCAGTGGAGGAGGCCAGATTTGATTAAAAATTTTCTAAGCATGAGAAAAGAAAATGGGTGAGGGCTTGTCAAGCCTCTAACTTTACTGTTATGCTTAAGACCAAGTATACACTTAGTTCCTTGGTTGTAAGGCCTTAAGTTTAAAAAATTTTTAGTTTTGTAACAGAGCATTCCACAATTGGGAACAACACAGACATCTGAACCAATTATTTAACAAAATATTTAAAATCTTCAGATCAGTTCCTTTTTTAAGAAACTAGTGCTTTCCCTCTGTAGGTCCAGGCAAAGCCAGTATTTGAGGGTATTAGTTGTCACATCTCTCAGCTTCCCAATTCTACCTTTATTTAAGCACCTCATATTAAAATTTCTACCTATTAAAATGGGTTTCCTGGAATAGGTGAGAATATCTGAAAAGAGTTTAAGTTGTTCTTCCTCTGGGGAACACTTTTACCAGGAATCAGAACCAAACTAGGCCATAGTTAATTCAAGCCTGACTAAGAGGCCCTAGATCTGTACTGGTTTCTCATTCTTTGGAATACAGAAACTCTTCAAGGGCAGATGAGGGGAGGGGAGTGTGACAAATCCATGCTGGCTTCTTTAAATGCCAGAGTCTTCGTGGGTTATCACGCTACCCTTTTTTTAAACTTTTTGTGCCAATAGGGATCTTCCTTTTACTTCCTTTCCTTTGAGAGATTGGGATCTTGTACTTAAAAAGTCCAGCAGTAACTCTCTATCTAAAATAAAGGCAGAGATTTCTGAGAAGCCTTAGGGAAGGAATTTATCCTGGGCTTAAGGGCATGTAAACCCCTGAAATTACATGCAAACTTTTTTGCTTATTTTTCAAAGAAGAGACTTGATAGATTTTATTAAATGCCCAAAGGGCTCTGTAACATCCTCCACATACCCCTTCCCCCAAAGATCCCATTTGAGCCCATGATGGCATTTCAGGCTGCAGGCAGCAGATGGATGAAATCATTTGCAGCCTCTGGGGCTTTCCTGTCACAAGCTCACATGGGTCAGTGTCAGGTCCTGCAAGTACCCACTTGACCCAGCCCGCAGGTCAAACGAACCGGCACCTGAAAGAGGGAGTGGGAATTGGGGGACAAGAGGCGAGAGAAACGGAGACAAGACAGGATTCTGATCAAGTCTCCGTTTATTGAGGGTAGAGCATCAGAATATATACTAAGGGGAGGGTATTAGCAGGGGGTGATAGGCTGACGAAGCGGCTCTTCCATATAAGGCAATAAAATGCTGTTACACCACTTGCTATAGGTTGCGAGTCTTCAATGCTGGTCATGGCTTCAACATCTTGTTGCGCAGGCGCGACACTTTTTGCCCGGGAAACTGGGGAAAGGGGAAGAAGGAGGCGAAGCACAGGGGTGGAGTAGGCGTACTTATGAAAACCGCCATGTTGCTGGAGACCGCAAAGGCACGTAGCTCCGGGCGGCTGCCCACACCCACTAACATACAGTCATCATTAATTTTCTGCCACAGTGTTTCCTGTTGAGTGTAGACTCTGCATGAACACCTGTGAGCCTCTTCATTGCACCTTACAGCTGTCCTAGGAATCCCAAGATTTATTATTCCCAAGAATTATTCAGCACTCTTTCAGTTGCAAGGTAGCTTAAAAGAAGATATTATTTATTGGCTCACATACATGGGAAGTGGGTTCCAGAATGATTCAATCAGTGTCCTCAAGAATCATTTTCTCTCTCAAAGACAAACATGGCTACCAAGGCTACAGACTTTTGTTCTGCCAGTTTAGTAGCCAACATGTAGAGTTTTCTTTCTCTTTTCTTTCTTTCCTTTCTTCTCCCTTCATTCCTTCCCTCTTTCTCTTTCTTCCTCCCCCTTTCCTTCCTTCCCTCCCTTCCTAATTTTCTTCCCTGCTTCTTTCCTACTTTCTCCATCTCTGACACCTCACCTCCCTCTCTCTCTCTTTCTATTTTCCTTCATTCTTTCTCACAGTTCCTGCATATGAGCTAAGAATGCTCTCACTGTGCCTATCCATGATCCCATCATGTGGTCAGGAGCATCATGTCATGCTCTGGTCAGGCTTGGGTCACATGCTCAGCACTGACGTTGCGGGGGAATTGGCCAACTTTTCCTGAAACCTGTGGACTGAAAATGGGATAGAGGTAGTTTCACTTAAACGGTGCTGCTACTTAAAGAAAAGGGGAGGGATGCTGGGTAGGCAAAGGCAATTGATAGTCACCACAGTATCCCTCAAATTCAGGCAAATTCACAGTTTTAGAGTTGGAAGAGGTCTTAAATCTTATAGCCAAGGAACTTATGACTCCCAGAAATTGTATGAAAAAAATTCCTGGCACATGGGTAATAAATGCCATATTACAGAAAGAAGATCCATAGCTTTCACAGCTTCTCACAGTGCTTTTGACCTAAATCAGTTAAGAACCAGAGAGCGCATCCCTTCCTCCAGATGAGGAAGCAGAGTGCTCAGAAAATCCAGCTGGCTTGCCCTAAGAGACACTGTGTCCAGCTTCATTCTACAGCTTCAGAGTTTCCTAACGGACACTGGTCTTCAGATAATCTTTTAAAAACAGACTTCTCTGATCAAATACACTTGGGAAATGTTGTGTACAATATCCACTCCTGGAGATTCTCAGTGTGTTTAGGCATCTGCCAGGGTCTGAGAAATCTTATCCTAAAGACATTTGTTTAACCCAGAAACCTATTTGAATACTTTTTTCATGAACCACCTGTTACACACTTCAGAAAACACTCAGTTAAATAGCATTTTGCCTTTCCTTTAGGCTGTAGAGCATCCTGTGGGCCCTTCTTGGGAATCCAGGACATCTGGTTTATACTGCACGTGCTCCCTATTTATCTGGTTCAGTTTCAGCAACTCCAGGACACAGTCACGTTCTGATTTATGGAGCTCCCTCCCTCCCCCTCCACCCTCTCCACATTTTGTCACACCTCACTGGCCACAGCAAAGCAGTTAGAAGAATGCTTGCGGTTCACCCAGGAGAGAAAGACAGCTGCAATCGAGGTCCTCATTGGGCCTTTGTAAAGGCATGAGCCTGAGAGTTAGGCCTTTGCTTGCAGGCTGTTCCAGGCACATTTGCATAGTCGGAGAACTTGGTATTGCATTCTGTTCCCTCTGGGACCACCCCTGCTTCCTCCCAGGCCCCTCTCCTTCAACTTCTCCTCAGTGGGACCTTCCAGTTCCCATTTCCTCAGGCTTTCTCTTTATCCTGATATTTGTGTTTCCTCAGTCATTAATAATAAAAACAATAATTGTCAATATTTATTGAGACCTTACTATATGCCAGGAACTGTTCTAAACACTTTAAATTAGGGGTTCTTAACCAGGAGTCCGTGAGTTGGAATTGAAATTCAAAAAAAAAATTCTTGTGTAGATGTGTTGGTGCAGGTGTGGCATATTTATTAAATAACACACAGTATAGTGTGGATTTTGTAAAGGGTCTGTGGTTTTCACCTGACTGGCAAAGGGGTAGTGGAACAAAAAAGTTTAAGAACCCCGGCTTTAAATATATAATCTCATTTACCAGCATAACAACATGATGCATCAGGTACAATTTTGTCCCCACTTTTTAGAGGAAGAATCATATCACATTTTTATGTCCAGGCGTTTGCACAGCTCTGAGGCTCTAGCAGTGAACAAGGCAAACATACGACTTCGGTTGACTTTATTCCCTTGGGACATCTGTCTAAGGGGGCTCCCAGCTAATATAATATACCAGTGCTTGTAAAAGTATTAGGAGCGTGCTTCTTTCCAGGAGGTGTTTTGCTTTTAATAAGGGTCTTGGGAAGATAGGATGACTTTACAAGAGTGTCCTAATGATGAGAATTTTAGGCCTCAAGGTTCATGGCAGGGAGGTGACTCTGGACTAGGAGAGTTTTTATCCTTTCTTAAAGCATACCATGAACATCTCTGCCTCTTAGGGGCCTGCCCTTTTTTCCTCTTTTCGATTTGGATATTTTAGAATGGAAAGACAACTGTACTTACAATGAAGACACACACACAGAGAAACGGTGCTTCCCGATCCGTTTTTGCTGAGACTTTTAACAAAATTCAGGACTCTCTTCAGTTCCCTAGTTTCTCTGGGTCGGGCCAGTGAGTATGTACACGGAGGTGTCTCTGTGCGCACAGGCATGTGCGCCACCTCTGCTCCTGTCCTCAGGGTCTTGCTCTGCAGAGGAGCTCATTCCCCCAGGTGACCTCCCTCCCCACCCCCACTATTCATTCTAAGAGTCTCCTTCCCCAAAGTTCTTGCATTTCAGATAAGGACGTGGGCTCTAGCATTCCTTCAGATGAACTACAATGTCTTTCTCTGCCGTTATTGCTGCCATTTTTTTTATAGTGTGCGCCTGCTGGGCAGAGTGTAGTGGTTTTTATGCAGAAGGCACTGCTGTATGATTGTGAATCTAAGTAAAGGAATCAGATTAAGGTGAAGGGAAAGAATAGAGCATCTGGAGAGTGCAGGATTGACAGTGGAGGCAGGGATTGGTCGGGGGAGGGAGACAAGGAGAGGTGGAGGGAGAGAGGCATCCATCAGAATGGGGGTATGGAGAAGAGTTAGGAAGTTTCTTTTTTTTTTTTTTTCAAATTCTACTCAATTTATTCATTTTTTAAAAAAATGTTACATTCAAAAAATATGAAGTTCCCATTCACCCCCACCGTCCCCACCCACCACTCCCCCCACAGTAACACTCTCCCCCATCATCATGACACATCCATTGCATCTGGTGAGTACATCTCTGGGCATCGCTGCACCCCATGGCCTATGGTCCACACCATAGCCCACACTCTCCCATGTTCCATCCAGTGGGCCATGGGAGGACATAGAATGTCCGGCAATTGTCCCTGCAGCACCACTCAGGACAACTCCAAGTCCCGAAAATGCCTCCACATCTCATTTCTTCCTCCCATTCCCCACCCCCAGCAGCCACCATGGCCACTTTTTCCACACCAATAATTCATGAATAGAATATCATTAAGTCCACTCTGATGCTTACTGTATTCCTCCTTCCTGTGGACCTTGGCTTGGTTGTGTCCATTCCACATCTATGTCAAGAGGGGGCTTAGATTCCACATGGATACTGGATGCAATTCTCCTGCTTTCAGTTGTAAGCACTCTAGGCTCCATGGTGTGGTGGTTGACCTTCTTCAACTCCATGTTAGCTGAGTGGGGTAAGTCCAATAAATCAGAGTGTAGGAGCTGAAGTCTGTTGAGGCTCAGGGCCTGGCTATCATATTGTCAGTCCAGAGATTCAAATCCCCTAGATATATCTTAAACCCCAGCACCAACTACAATTCCAGTAAAGTAGCATGAAAGGCTTGTGAAAAGAGATCACATCTGAGTCCAGTTCCATCATGCAGAAACACCAACTCCAAAGAAGGGCCAACCGACATGGCTGTGAACTCCATAGGAAGTTTCTAAACTGTGGAGTTACCTACTGTGTGTGTAGTTGGGTACTGCCGTAACCCACTGTATTAGACAGCCAAAGGGGTGCTGATACAAAATACCAGAAATTAGTTGGTTTTTATAATGGGTATTTATTTGGGGTAGGAGCTTACAGATACCAGGCCATAAAGCCTAAGTTACTTCCCTCACCAAAGTCTATTTTCACGTGTTGAAGCAAGATGACTGCCGACATCTGCCAGGGTTCAGGCTTCCTGGGTTCCTCTCTTGCTGGGGCTTGCTTCTCTTTCCTCTGTGAGCTTACTTCCCGGGGTTCCAGCTTGAGACTTCAGCATAAACTCTAACATCAAAACTGCAACATCAAAAACCCTCCAACCCTCTGTCCTTTGCCATGCCTTTTATCTGTGAGTCCCCATCCACCAAAAGGCAGGGACTCAACACCCTACTGATGCAGGCAATCAAAGTCCTAATCATAATTTAGTCACACCCAGGTACAGAACAGTTTACAAACATAATTCAATATCTATTTTTGGAATTCATAACTATATCAAACTGCTACTCCCACATTCCAAAAACACTAAGGCATAAGTTGTACATGAAACATCTAACTGATGGTCTGTTATGGGGGAAGTGGTCTTAAGCTGCCAGACTGAATCAGGAAACTTAGGAGGGCAGAAGGTGATAGTATTTGCTGAGACTTCCTATGTGTGACACACTATACTAGGCCCATTCCTCTTTAGTGCTTCTTTTCTTCATGAAAACCCTGGGAGGTAGGCCTTTCATTACAATGTGGTTAGGTAATTGCTCAAGGACAAAGAGTTAGTAAGTGATGGGGTCTGGGGTTTCAAAGCAATGCCAGGGTCCTCTGAATGCACCTCAGCTCTCAATCCCTGGGGCAGAGGGAAAGGAATTGATGGTTAACCAGGGATATTTTCACTTTGGGAGTACCCTGGGCATTTCTGAGACCTTCTTTATCATCACCAACTTCTTCTCTATTTATCTAAAATTGTCACTCTATGCTCTGTTACTCTAGTTTGAAAATCTCCATCCTACCTCATTATAGTTTTCTATCTATCTTCTTCCATCTCTCAGGATTTGATGTTTCCTGAATCAGCTCCTAGCCTCAGGCAGGCCGCAGGAATTTCAGGAAATGTCTAGAAAGATAAAATTTCAATTTTAGAAGCCCAATAATGAACTATAAGGATGGTTTTCTTTGCCCTTAACATTCAAACTTCCAAGAATACTATTTCATTTGTAGGAAATTCTAATTAGGAATGGAAGGACCTAGGATCATCAGATTCATAATCTTCATCAAAAGTAACTGGATCTGGTCCTTCTCTGGAAATGGTGCTCAGCAAGTTATGTGAACAGGGCCCTCATTCACATGCACATTTCAATGAATTATTAGCCTTTAAATTCCACAAATACTTTAAGTGGACTAAAGACAGTATGTACAGATTCTGATTGTGTTTTTTCCACTCTGGTATGTTCTAGCCTATTTGGATACTGGTTTTATATGTGTAAGAGTATTATGTACACTATACATATGTTCATAATATGCATAATTATGTAGAAGAGTGTTTATTTGATATTCTTTTGAATTACTGATACTTTCACATTTTCCGTCTCAGGTTGAGGTGAAAAGTCTGGCTTTGGAATCTTCATGGTGGACTGTGTCAATCCTGAATCTGGTGTAACGTTCTCATTGATTTATTAATGTATTAAACATGTTTTGTTTTTTAAAAAATGACAGTACGTACAATAAAGTAGGGAAATACTTCAAGATAATAAAATCAAGGTGTAGAGCAGAGTAGATGTCAGAGTAGGAAGTAAATACAAAATGCACATATGCTCAGTGATCAATCTGGGTCCAGTCAGGAGAGGGGAATCACACAGTGATTTGAACATGAAAATTTAATAGAAAGAATAATGAATGATAATAGGGGATTGAAGCCATGAGGAAGCTAAAGAATCCAGGTATTTCAGATATAAGGAGCAGTCACAACCCCTAGAGCTGAGATGAATGTGAAGGAAAATGACTCCCCCAGGACTGAGACCCAGACTTGTGGAGGGTGCAGCCGTGGCTCACAGGACGGCAAAGAAGGGGCTGCAGTGCCATCCTGGCAGAATTGCCTGGAAGTAAGCCCTCTGGAAGTTGCTGGAAATCTGCCCTCTAGGATGCTGGAAAAAGCTGTTCACAGGGCAGTGTCTCACCAGAGGAACTCTGCTCCAAATAGGCCCGAGGGAGCCCTGGGGCAAGCTGCTGGCTGCTGGGTGCTGTTGACCAGGAGCCAGGCTCTGGAGAAACCGTCTGTGCTGCAGGCCCTGGGCCCTGGGCCCTGGGGAAGCTGCATGCCCTGCAGGAGTCAGACACTGGCAAAGCTGTGAACACTGCAGGGACCTGGAGAGCAAGCACTGGAACTCGGAAACAAAATCCTTTCCTTCTGCAATGTCTCTCCAGAGCCCTTTACTGAAAAAGCGTAACACGGTGCCAGCTGGCATAGGCAAGACATTTAAAGGGCCCATATCCATTTTCATGCAGCAGGTAAAAGGGTCATTTGACACCCTGAGACAATACATTAATAACTGGCATATTGAGTCATGATACAGTTGGGCTGCAAATTGGCACTGAGTTTCCTGGTGGCCAAAGTAAAATGGGAATATGATCAGCTTTCACTATTTATAAGATAAATCATTCCAATTTCTCAAGAGAGCAAAACATTTTCTAAGTCAAAAATTTAAAAGAAATTTCTTACATGGTACCTACTTTATATAGAAGGCACTAGAAATGAAGGGTACCAAATCCCCAGTAACATTCATATTAAAATGATAGAAAATGGATTTTTCTATATAATTTTTGTGTCCCTCAATGAAAGCTGAAAGCATAACACATATATTGAGATCTTATTACTGAACAGACACTGACCTCTAGAAAGTTACCTACTTAAGTAGGAAACATTGAGTTAAAAATGAAGTCAATTGTGTTTCTGTTAACAAAAGAAAGTCAAACACCCAGCAATAGATTAACAAAAATATTTCCCTAGAATGGGAAAACCATATCAGAATGAAAAAAAAGAAAGCAAAAGAGGTATCTGATTCAGCCATTGGAAAATTTTAACCTTCCCATGGAACTTCTTAAAAATATTTGAATAACAGTTTTTGATTTCTAGGATGTAGATGTCCATCTATACCATGCTCAGTATTTTCTTACAAATTGTACTTGTGGAGTTTATTTTCAGGCATGCCTCCAGGTATTACAATTGGCATGCCATCAAATTGAAGAGATAATAGAACGTTTGGTCATTTCACAGAAGCTTTTAAATTTATGAGATGTTTCTATGTGAATTTCTGTGCCAGAAAGAGGCAGATGTTTCTCAGACCAGCTTTATCTGACTTAATTCTAATAAGGAAGGAAAGAGGAAGTACCATGTGTGTCATTGGTAAAGCTAGATAGATGGAAATAGTGATACACTTTCTTCCATTGAACTATTCTCCATGTTTATTTTTTTTAAAAGATTTTTTAAAAATTTCTACCCCCCTCCCAGTTATCTGCTCTCTGTGTCCATTCGCTGTGTGTTCCTCTGTGACCGTTTCCATCCTTATCAGTGGCACCAGGAATCTGTTTCTTTTTGTTGCGTCATCTTGTTGTGTCAGTTTCCTGTGTGTGCGGTGCCACTCTTGGGCAGGCTGCACTTTCTTTTGCGTTGGGCGAATCTCCTTGTGGGGCGCACTCCTTGTACGTGGGGCTCCCCTAAGCAGGGGTACCCCTGAGTGGCACGGCACTCCTTGTGCACATCAGCGCTGCATGTGGGCCAGCTCACCACATGGGTTGGGAGGCCCTGAGTTTGAACTGTGAACCTCCCGTGTGGTAGGCGGATGCCCTATCCATTGGGCCAAGTCCGCTTCCCTATTCTCCATGTTTAAATGTTTCCTGAAAAGTTACTTTTAAATTCTCAAAAAAACATATATTTGTTAGAGACAATGATCAAGTTTGCATTATGAAATGGAAGTGTCTTGGTTACTAGCTAGTGGTTAAGATCACTGCCTTTGGGGCCGGTCAGCCTGGGTTCGAATCCTGGTTCTGTCTCTTCCTTGTGCAATCCAGGTTGGACTTACACAGTCCTCCCATTTGTCAAATGGGAATAATGGCCTTTGTTTGAAGGAGTTGCCATGAGGAACAAATGTGTTAATATTTGCAAAAGGTTTTAGAGTATACCTAACATATAATCAGCACTACTTAGTAGAAATCATTTGCTGACTTGTTACCCCCTGCTCCCCTAAGAAAGATGTCCTACTTAAGAAAATGCACAAGTGTCAGCATGTGAAGCAGAGCTGTGCTAATAATCAAGGGGACCCTTATACATTTTGATAGCTAAAAGTTTGTGGAATAAAGTAAATGGAAATGAACATGTCTTTATTGATTGCCTGTAATGTGCAAGGCCTTGTATGAAATGCTGTGGGTCTTACAAGGAATCTAACATGGAGCCCCTGCCATCAAGGACCTTAAGAGGCTAACTGAGAAGATAACACACACTTATGCATAAATAAATAATCAAAGACACAAATAAGAGTTTGAGACAATGATAGAAGTGATGGCACATGGTACATGATCAATTGGCAAGAGCGTTATGAAGACAATAGTTTCCTCTGGAGTTTGGAGTTGAAACAAAGCCCTATTTATTAGAAGGGCAGGGAAAGTGATGTTTGGTGAGATTGGATAGACAGAGAGGACAGGGATGGCCCTGCAGGGATGTGAAATAAATAAAAAATGCCCAAGGCAAAGGCATGTGGTGGGTCTCAGGATGGTGAGAAGGAGCTCTCAGGGTGGTTCCAGAAGGGTAGAGAATTTTGGAACTAGATGGGTAGATTGGGGCCATATTGTGGAAAATTTTCAATGGTGGTCTAAGGAGTTTAGTCTTTATCCTGAAGGCATAGGTGTACTATTGATACTATTGAGGGTTTCTGAGTTGACATAATTGGCCTTTCTTATTCCATAAGTAGAGGCAAAGTCTAACTAACTAGATAGCAAAGTCTTATTTAAAGCATTTCTGTAGAGCAGCAGATGTAGCAGAGCATTGTGGTGCAGCATTTTTTCATATTGTCAAAATGACTGGAGAATTGCCCAACTTAGAGGCCTCCCACTCCCCCCGAGACTTACTCAGCACCTGCCATTAGGGGCACAGGCCAGTGACCTGGGCACTACCAATCAGACTTTGTATTGTAAACCTCAGGTGCAAAGAAGCAGGGATGTATGTACGGAACCCATTTTGATTAGTGTAGTGGCTACAGCATCTGGTTTCCAGGGACTGTTATGGTAGAGAGTCTGCGTAGCATGGCGTGCCCACTCTGGCAGTGTTGGCCATGTGGGTGCAGCTCTCTTTAACCACTGGGCTATTTGAATATGGTTTGGGTCATCTTCTTGGCTGTTTAGCCTTCAAGCCTTATGCAAGGACTCTTCTGAAGGTCCTGTGAGCTACTTAATCTCCTTTTTTTCCTGTTTAAACTATTCAGGATTGGTTTCTGTGTCTACAACTAAGAATGCTTTCTTCTACAAGGATTGCCTAAAAGTAAACTAACATGCTTTTTACACACATTTTTTTAAACATTCTCTGCTCCCTCTGGCCCAGCTCTCTGATTTTTTGGACAATCTATAGATCTAGGACTTTCAGTGCCTTCGGTCAGTGGTCTTGGCCACCTCTTCATGTGAGGTTAGGTCTCAGGTGTCCCACCTTTACAAGTGTGGGTGCTCAAGGCCCCCACGTCTCTGCTGGCTTCGTGCGATCTGACTTGACACACTTGATGTGTACCACATGTGTACCTCCTTCAACACATCGTAGGTGGAGTCACAACTTTAAACTTGGGGGTCCTGATGATTTAGGATATCTGGTATGATGAAAACAATAAAGTTAAAGGGCCTAGGAAGGAAGATGGAAGTGGAGAGAATGACAGGGTATCTGCAGTCAATGCAAAGTGAAACAGTGAAAAGTAAGGGACTCAGGATCCAGGATCAGAAGCATGAACAAAAAAAGGAGAGCATTGCTGGTATCAAAGGCAGGCCAGTGGTTGACTCCTGCCCCCCGCCCCCCTTTTATCCTTTTCATTGTTAACCTGCCCTAGCTGGGTACCACGTCACAACAGTATTCTTTTGCCAAAGATTGTTAGGTTCTCACGCAGGTTTTCTTTCTCACTCCATACTCCTGGCAGGAGTCTACGAGGGAAAGAGATGCCATCTCGCTACTTGTACCAAAAAATAGTCTACTTTCGTGTTTTGACAGAGAAATCTTTGTCAAAGGGGGCAAAGAGTGGTGCTAGTGTCTGGGATCCGAGAAGCTGAAGGAACTTGAGGTTTGTGGCCTTTTGTGAGAATGATTATGTGTAAGTGGCTGTTCTGGGAGATACTTGCTCTAAGCAGGCTTTGGTAGAAGGGGGCATTAGATTAAGCCCTAGAAGCAGGCTGGGAGAAGTCAGCAGCCTAGATGTCCCAGGGGATTTAGAGGCCAAAGGAGTCATGGCTTGGAGCCTTTGAGCACATGGTAGTATTGAGTTTTCCTATTTTGGTTTTTTCTTCTATCAGATATATTATCTAAATAATATATGTATTTTTAAGATTTATTTTATTTATTCCTTCCCCACCCCCATTGCAGTCTGTGCTCGCTGTCTGTGTCCATTTGCTGCATGCTCTTCTGTGTTTGCTTGTGCTCTTGTCTTCTCTTTAGGAGACACTGGGAACTGATCCGGGACCTCCGATGTGGGAGAGAAGCACTCAACTGCTTGAGCTACCTCAGCTCCCTGGTTTGTTGAGTCTCTCATTGTCTTTCCTCTGTGTCTCTTTTTTGTTGTGTCATCTTGTTGCGTCAGCTCGCTCCATGGGCCAGCGCACCTCGGTGTGGGCCAGCTTGCCAGCTCACCTTCATCAGGAGGCTGGAGAACTGAATCCAGGACTCCCTATATGGTAGTTAGGAGCCCAATGGCTTGAGCCACATCCACTCCCCTAAATAATATTTAATATACATTTTTATTAGGGAAATTTAAACATACAACAAAATGGAAAGAAAAGTATGAACTACATCATTTATGAACCCTCATGTGTAGTACGTTGAATGCTCATGTGCATAACACCCAATTTCAATAGTTGTTTAGAATGATGATTTGGCTTGTAGGTTAGATGAATTTATTAATTCAACAAACATTTATTGAGTAGCTGAGTACAAAAAGAATGAATCAGACACTATTCCTGTCTGCTGAAGTTACTCAGTCATGAAAATGTATGGCTCAGCTGGGCTGTGGGGAGCATGGCTGGCTGGCAGCCCCAGTTTCTGACCCTTTGGGTCCACCTTCATGCTTGCACAGATGACACAGGCTCAGTGGGCTGTTCCCAGCCAATATCTGAGCCCAATTCTCCTTCCTCCTCCCCATCCTTGCACAGGAGTTGAGCTGCATTGCTATCTGTAGATTCTTCCTGCCTTCTCCAGCTCCCTCTCCTTTATTCTTCACAGGTGTTTCTTCAATAAATCTCTTGCTCATCTAATCCTGTGCTTCTGGGAGGATCTGAACCAATGTACCTGGCCTTTGAGGTTTAAATAATACAGGCTCGGAGCCCCTTATTGCACCCATTGTGGGAGGGAAGCACAACGGATCAAGATTTCTGCAAATTCCTGAGAATGCAGCGAATTCTTGTTATTCCTGGTGGTCATGTTCTATTAATGCCCATGAACACTGAATTAGAGTACCCAGCAAGCCTTGTCTAACCTCACTGGGAAGTGTCCACAGTTCTGTGCATGCACATGTCCCCAAATGATGGCAAGAGCACCACCCATTTTTTTGGTAAATAGGCGAATTTGCTTATACAGAATCTGAATAATGAGGATCGACTGCATTTTCATTTCTGGTTCCAAGTTGAAAGCCTCTGAATGCCTCATTCAGTCCTATCATTTTCCATGACTTTTCTCTTCCCTGTACTCCTTTTCAGTTCCATGTAGCTCAGCCCCCTTTCCTTGATTTCCTCCCAAACCACTTACCACAAGTCATTGGGGGTGTTGCAGTCCTTACTCAAGTTCTGTGTTGTTATCTTTCACATAGCAGAAATGCAAACAATTTGGGCCTAAACCTCACTCCTTCAGCCCCCTATCACCCGGCATCTCTCACTCGCCTCCTTTTTCAGGAAGCTGAAAATTCTTCTCGGGTAGCTCTACTGCCTCTCCCTATTCCCACACTCAGTTTTTCACTGCTTATCCTGATTCCCAAATGTATACATACCTTTCACATGGAGAGGGCTTGGCTCACTCTTTGTTCCCATTTCTTCCCACAGCCAGAGTCTTTTGTATTTTGTAAAGATACTGAGGTTACATAAATGTTACATAAAAAATATAGGGGGTTCCCATATGCCCTGCTCCCCACACCACCCACATTTACCCACATTAACAACATCCTTCATTAGTGTGGTACACTCATTGCAATTGATAACGCATTTTGGAGCATTGCCACTAAGCATGGATTATAGCTTACACTGTAGTTTATGCTCTCTCCCATACAATTCTGTAGGTTATGGCAAGATATGTAATGGCCTGTGTGTGTCATTGTAATGTCATTCAGGACAGTTCCCAAGTCCCAAAAATGCCCCTATGTTCTACCTGTTTTCCTCTCCCTACCCTCAGAACCTCTAGTGGCCACTGCCTCCACATCAATGATAAAATTTCTTCCTCTGCTAGAATCACAGTAAGTCTGTAGTAGAATACCGGTAAGTACACTCTAGTCCATAGTTCATTTCCCAATCCTGAGGATTCTGGAATCAACCAGAGTCTTTAGGACTCACCTTCCCTGCCCAACTTTGTCTATTATGTATTTCCTACGACCGACAATTTCTATGTAAGAAGGGCTCTGCTGTTAGCCATTAAAATAAGTATTTTTCATACATTTGGCACGCTTTTTCCATACACCTCCATTATCAACACAGTACAGCTTGGCATTGATGCAAGATGATGATATTATCTCATAATCTGTAACAAATGTTCCACCAGGGTGTGGAGTTGTGTGGGAAATCTACACATCTGTATGGTTGTTTTGCAAGTTTACAATATCTGTAACAAAAATACAATAAAAAAAATAGTATGGGTTGGGGGAAAAGTAAACCAAATGTAAGATAAGGAATATAGTTGGTAGTAATATTTTGACGATGCTCTTGCATAGTTTATAACAAATGTTTCACACCAATGCAAAGAGTTGGTGGAGGGGTGATGTGTGAGACCCCTGTGTGATGTCATGTATGTTTATTTTTTAAGTTCACAATCTTTACTATACACTTATTGTTTATGCGTGTTCATGTATGAATGATATACTTCAATAAAAAATATTTTTCAATCCCACAACACACACACACAGATAGACAGATAGATTAAATAAAGTAAAGGAGTATAGTAGTTGCTATGAAAGAAATGCCTACTGGGTACAGTGAGTCACAAAAGATGGTGTATTAGATTCCAAGCGCTGCCATGACAAATTACCACAAGCTGCCTGGCTTAAAACAACAGAAATTTATTCTTTCAGAGTTCAGGAGTCCGAAATCAAGATGCAGCAGTGTTGTGCCCTTTTGCAGGCGCTGGGGGAGACACTGGCCCCAGGCCTCTCCCCTGGCGTTCAGGCAGCTCCCGGCACTCCTTGGTATCACTCGGTTGGGAACAGCACCACTTCACTCTCTGCCTCTGCCTTCACGTGGCTGATTCTCTCCGTGTCTGTGTGTCTTCTCATCTTATATCGACACCAGCCATTGGATTTTGGGCCCATCTGATCCAGTATGGCTGCACTGTACATTGATCACAACTGCAACAGTGCTGTTTCTAAATAATGTCTCATTTTGGAGGTACCAGGGGTTAGAACTTGAACATACCTTTTGGGGGAACACAAGTCAACCCTGCTCAGAGGGAATGTTTGATTTGAATTGGGGATGGGTGGGGTGGGGGGATGAGCAGGAAGCTCAGCTAGGAGGCCACTTGTGGCAGTGGACTCAGGGGCGCTAGTTGGGGATGGAGAGGAGTGGAAATGGAGGCACTGAGGAGGGCACCGATGTGAAAAAGCCATTGCCATCAAAAAAGCTAATGCTTGTGTAGCATTTATCATGCGCAAGACACAGTTCTAAGTGCTTTTTGTATAACTCAGTGAATCCTCACAACATGAGCTATTACTATCCCTACTTTATGGAGGAGAATGGGCACTAAGCCAACTGTCAAGGTCATAGAACAAGCAAGTGATAGAGTTGGAATTTGGACTTAGGCTGGCTCCTCTCTACTCCTCCACAGCTCTTTGACCACGTGGCAGGCCTGTGGGTGTCAGGAGAAGGAGGGATCTGAGTTCATCGTGCTGGAAACCTGTACACTAATCTTTTCTTTTTTTTAAAGATTTATTTTTTATTTATTCATTTCTCCCCACCCCTTCATCGTTGGCATTTGCAGTGTCTGTTGTGTGCTGGCCCTCCTCTCTAGGAGGCACTGGGAACTGAACCCAGGACCTCCCCATGGTAGGCAGGAACTCAATCACTTGAGCCACATCCACTTCCCCTAATCTTTTCATTTGACCTCAAATGCAGAGCTAGTAACATCATTACTGATGCTTACACTAATGTACAGGCGATATTCAATATTTATAGCAAGTCAATGCCATTTATTTAAGCAGATGCAATGAAAAACATGAGTGTTATTTATCTGTTGCAATACTGTATACAGGGAAATGAAGGGTATTTCTGTCCTTAACTGTCACACATCCTTCAACATCCCATCCCATATAGCTCACAACTCACTCAACTGTTCTCTGAGTTCTAAAAAAATGCCTGCCCTATAACATGTCATCTTTACCTACAATTAAAAAAGAATAAGGATATATGAGTCAAAGAGCACATTTTTTATTCTTTTTCAGTTCTCATCTCTATGAGCTGTGGAATAAAATAACTAAAATGACAAATGACAGGAGATGGTTGAAATATGAATCTGCAGATTGATTTCTGTGTTCTATTTCTAAAGCATACTAGAAAGTGTTTACATTAAGCTAGATTTCTTTTCCAAAAATATAGTTTCTTAAAGCTTGCAAGCCAAAGTATACAATTGCTGTAAGTACGAAATTACTTTAAATGTAAAAAAACCTTTCCAATTTATAAATTTCATGAGCTATTCCTTCAAAGCTTTATTTATTCTCCTGGAAAGCATCCAGCAAACCACAACTGCAATAAAAAAATAAATGTCCAAATTGCAAGATGAAATCAGGGCAACAGCTATTAGTCTGGGATGTGTGATATATTGACTTGATGCATAGCACAAGCCATTTCTAGTCTTTATTTACAACCACTTAAGTCTAATTGCTTTAGAAGCTAAAGGTAATTTTTTTTTACTGTGTAGAAAATCTTTTAGGGGAAAGTTTCTGAGCATTTTAAGAGATATTCACAACCATACACAGGGTCTCAGTGCCTTCTGGGGAAATCCAATCCTGGTGTGAAAGTGTCCCCAAAGCTCTTCTTGTTATTATTTCTGCCCTTGTTTGATTCTCAGACCACAGCTATGGCAGTTACTGGTTAGGGAGTGAGACCCAGCAGTACTGCACTGGCCCTTCAGTGGCTGGACAATGGGGCACAGCACACAGGCCACAGGTGAGCAAGACTCAGACATGCACAGGGCTTATCACAATGCACACCTGCATGTAACATCATGTTCAGGCTATTATCAAGGAACCCAGGAACTCGTTGCATCCTCCCTAGTTACTGATGTCTGTGGCCTGTCAGCTTGGCTCTGAGCTTGGTGGATGATGACTCAGAGGTGGCTGTTTCCCCGTGTGGAAACCAATTGATACTGTTTGCTAACAGGCACTTCTCCCTGGAGCAGATGGCTCCCACAGCCTCTGAGCCTCTGTTGCCCCCTCATTCAGTGCCCTGGAAGAGAGGAGACCCCAAACCCTCATCTGGCCCTGTCAGAGAAAACCATTCACAGAGACTCTGCTCGCCATGTCTGCTGGGTCCTCTACCCCAGCTCCCCGGCAAACCTCTGTGGACGATTTCACCAAAGCACTCGCGATGCTTTTGTGGGACTGAGACTCGCAGCCCATCTTCATCATCATTATCATCTTCGTTGTGGAGATCAAATATTCACTGAGCACCTAACTCTGAGGGATTTTTCTGCTTGATGCTGAGTCAACAATTAAACAGTTTAGTTCCCTTCTGTCTGGGATTGTAACTTAAGGCAGACACATGGATCTGGGCACAAATTTATGGGCAATGCAAGAAAATGAAACCAATTTGGTATTCGCCATCATGGGTAACTCATTTTATTTTATTTTATTTTTTTAAAGATTTATTTATTTATTTAATTTCCCCCCCTCCCCTGGTTGTCTGTTCTTGGTTCTATTTGCTGTGTCTTGTTTCTTTGTACGCTTCTGTTGTCGTCAGCGGCACGGGAAGTGTGGGCGACGCCATTCCTGGGCAGGCTGCACTTTCTTTTCACGCTGGGCGGCTTTCCTCACGGGCGCACTCCTTGCGCGTGGGGCTCCCCCACGCGGGGGACACCCTTGCGTGGCACGGCACTCCTTGCGCGCATCAGCACTGCGCATGGCCAGCTCCACACGGGTCAAGGAGGCCCGGGGCTTGAACCGCGGACCTCCCATATGGTAGACGGACGCCCTAACCACTGGGCCAAAGTCCGTTTCCCGGTAACTCATTTTAAAAGTGAGTCCATGTGTATCAGAAGGAGAATCTTTAGGAATATCAAGAAAAGAAGGTTGTTTGCCATTCTCTGGTTAGTATTTCAGAGGGATGGGAGAATTCAGCTAGTCCAAGTCTTGGTGGTCAAGGAGAGTATGAAGTGGGTAGTGAAGCAGGTTTTCTGTGTGCCCAGCTTTAAGGAGATGAGGAAGGAGCAGACTGAGTGAGCTTTGGTCAGCTGTACCTGAGATGGGTGGATGGAGTAGCACATGGAAAGAATTCAGGTTCTGAAGTCACATCTGGGTTTGAATCACAGCCTTGTTATGGGCTGTACGATTTGGGGCAAGTCATACAACCAGGAATTCTTAGCCTCATTTTAGTTATCTGTAAAATGGTTATCATAACACATGCTTTGCATGAAATACCTGGTATGTATCACAAAGAGTAATTACTGTTATCTTGGTACATGTGGTGGCTTGAGTAACATGCCCCAAATTTAGGCATGGTCTTGGTCTTAATTTGCATTCATGTAGGTATGAATCCATCGTAAATATGACCTATTGAAATGTTATT
Organism: Dasypus novemcinctus; assembly: GCF_030445035.2. Lineage (NCBI taxonomy): Eukaryota > Metazoa > Chordata > Mammalia > Cingulata > Dasypodidae > Dasypus > Dasypus novemcinctus. The sequence continues at coordinate 60,842,767 of NC_080687.1, forward strand.
TCTAGTTAAGGTCCAACTGCATGATGTTGGGTCTTAATCCAGACTATTGAACTCTTACAAGCGGCAGAAATTCAGAAATAGTGAGAAAGTCACAGGGAGAAGCCAGAAGCTGAAAATCAATGGAACCTGGAGGAGAACGGAGAGCACATTGCCATGTGGTGGGAAAGCCAAGGACCCAAGGACTTCCAGCCCTCCACGAGGCTACTGATCCAGAAGGAAGCAAGCCTTCTAATCTCTGAAGCCAAAGAGCATATACATTCCTGTTGTTAAGCCAACCCGTTGTGTGGTATTTGCCATAGCAGCCAAGAAACCAAGACAATACAGGAGAAGAAATAAGGCAAATAGGAATGTCTGGAGCCCACTTGAAAAATTCTGGTGGCTTGGATTTCATCACGAATATGTGTTTTGAAAAGGTGGTTTGGCCCCGAATAAAAATCTAGGTTTTGCACAACAAGTAGATCCACACCCCAAAGGAGATGAAACTATGTCTTTTATTTTTAAACTCTCGAAGGCTTGTATTAAATGGTTGAATTTGGACTGTTCCTGCCAGAGGCACAGAAATCCACCTCATTTCACACCAGTTTTGAACAGCAGCAGTGGGACAGGAACCTTGACAGATGTGGGTAACCTTAAAATGTTCATGCGCTCTCTGCATTTGGTCTGCTAATGCTGAACCACAGCTTCCCCTTCATAAGTTTCCACATCTTTCCACGGTAGCTGCAGGCAGTCCAGGCTGCCCTTTTGCACAAGAGAGGCCCTGGCATCCACACAGCCCTCCCTACATGCAAGGAGGAGTGAGCTGAGTTTGGCCATTCCGGCATGCAAAGTCCAACATCGTTTTTTTCTAAGCAGCCAGCCTGAAGCCTGGCTGTGGAATGTGGCATCTGTTTCTGAAGGACAGAACAGATTAAGGCTGATTCAGAAAACCCTTAAGCCAGTGGGCCATAAACTTTTTGACCCCAAGATCCTCTTTACTTCTCTTCTCTCCTTACCCTTTGCGCAGAGGAGACAGTGAGGTGTAGTAGCGATTAGTCAGGAGACCTGAATGCTAGTCCCGGCTCTGCCCTGGGGTCATCTTGGGTCACCGCTAGTCCCTCCCTCCAGACTTGTTTCTTCATCAGCAGATGAACAAGATGGAAAAAGGTCACCACTACGTTTAAATGTTTGGACCTTAAACTCAAAGAGCCCTTCCAGGCTCCTTGGTACGTATGCCCCCATACCCTCGTGCACGTGTCCAGGGACTCAGCAATTTGGGCTCTTCTGCCGCCCCCACTGCCCCAGAGGCTTCCTGTTTGCCACCCAGCTGCTGTGAGGAGCAGAGGGTGCTGAGAGCACTCAGGAAGGAAGGAAGTGCGAGCAGTCAGCGCCTGCGGTGGGAACTGGAAACCAGGGCTGCTTCGGGAGGGCAGGGAGGGGTGGGGCACATGGAGCAGCGAGGGGTTTACCTTCACATCTATTTGCCTGAAGGAAATTGAGGCTGGGTTGCTGGGATCCAGAGCCATCCAACAAACACCATTTCCAGGACAGGAGTCTGGGGGCTCCACTCCCTGAAAATCTCACCATCCTGCTCAGGACTTTCACATGAAACTTTTTAATACACTGAATGCTTAGCACACAGCTTGGCATTGTTTCCCAGCAGCGGGCCTTCCTGTCAGGACCGGCCAAGCTGCCAAAAGCATCTCATTGTGTTTGGGGCACTGGGGTTTAGGTAAACCTATGATCTCATTCTCCTATTTTTCTCCTCACAGCCCACACTTGGCTAACAAAATCTAGTACCCAGGATAAGGCTGTCGAGCCTGAAAGGAAAGCTGGATGAACACATATGAAATGAAGCAAAATACCAAGAGAGATGTAATAAAAACTCCGTCAACGTGGTGCCTTCATTATCTGGATATTCCAGATAAAACCTCGAGAATGGTTTGCTGCCCTGAATACAGATACATCTAAGGGCAGTGAGATTTTTGTGGCCTGTAGTATACTCTGCGTGGTGCCCAGTGAGATGATTTGTGGAGGTAAAAGTGCAAAGTTCGCGGTGTAAAAACCTTTTTTTTTTATGGATACCTAGAAATGACTGCCATCCTTAGCACTGGCATGTGACACTGCAGATGGAGTCGCAGCATATTCCCCATGAGAGTAAAGAGATTTGCAGAGATTTCTTTCTTACTCCAGTGCATTTCTTCTTGAGTCACAGGAAAGATCACGGAATTTGATGCCTTGGCTCATCACTGCTCAGGACTAAATTCGGCCAATATTTCTCCTGTTAGAATTCCCTTAATGAGGCAGGAAGAGGAAATTCCAATGCTCTGGTTAACTCTGCGTAGCCTGCCCCAAGGGCTGCGGGGTCTGGATGCTGAGCCATCAACTGCCTGGGATTTGGGAAGAGCAGCAGTGTCAGCAGATCCGCCTCTTAGAAACAGAGGCCCTGAAAGCAGAACGGAATCCACCCTGAACCAGCCCTTGGCTGCCGCGCCAGCGCACATGGCCACCATCTGCTGTAGGAACGTCCCCAGCATGGCCTGCTCCCTGCTGCTTCTGGCAACTTTCCCATGTCAGTGGTGCCACCTGATTTGGAAGGCTGTAGGCTATAAATAATGGCTTTAGGATCCCAGCTCAGACTAGGAGCAAAATTCCTCCTCTTTAGGATTGGTCCCAGCAAAGAAAGGAGTAGGTGGTGGCCTCGCCTGCCCTCCGCTCCCTCTCCTTTCTCCCTCTCGCCAGTTCTCCACCCTCTCTCCTGACATCTGCCTCCTGCCTCCCTGCTCTCCTGCCTCCCTGCTTGCATCTGATGGACCAGCTCAGTAGCAGTGAGGTTCTACCTCCCAACTCAGTGGAATTTGCTTTTTGAGAGAGAACCTCAGAAAGAGAGAGGTGCTTTTCCAGAAGAATGGATTTTTTTAAAAATTTAAATTTTAAAATAATTCAAACTTGCAGGTTAGTCACAAAAGTAATACAAACCCTACACAGAGAACTCCGACATACCCCTACCCCTCCAGATACCCAGATCCACCAATTTTTAAATTTTGCCCCATTTGCTGTATCGTTCTACCCATCTGTCTACCAGTCCATCTATCTGTCCTTCTATGTGTCTGTCAACTTATCAATTCATTTTCTGAATGCTTGAGTGTAAGTTGCATATGTCATGCTCCTTGAATAATTAATACTGCCCTGTACATTTCCAAAGACCAAGGATATTCACTTATGTAACCACTTTAAGTGCAGTTATCCTGTTCAAGAAATTTAACATTGATATAGAGCTTACAGTCTATGTTCCAATATTTTCATATGTCCCAATAGTGTCCTTTTGAAACTTTTCCCTTCTTAGATTCAATCCAAGATCATATATTGCATTAAAGTGTCAATGTCTTTTTTTTTTTAATTATTTCTCTCCCCTTCCCTCCCCGCCCCCCAGTTGTCTGTTCTCTGTGTCCATTTGCTGTGTGTTCTTCTTTGTCCGCGTCTGTTGTTGTCAGTGGCACAGGAATCTGTGTTTCTTTTTGTTGCGTCATCTTGTTGTGTCAGCTCTCCATGTGTGCGGCGCTATTCCTGGGCAGGCTACACTTTCTTTTGCTCTGGATGGCTCTCCTTATGAGGTGCACTCCTTGCACGTGGGGCTCCCTACGTGGGGGACACCCCTGTGTGGCATGGCACTCCTTGTGCACATCAGCACTGTACATGGGCCAGTTCCACATGGGTCAAGGAGGCCCGGGGTTTGAACCGCGGACCTCCCATGTGATAGACGGATGCCCTAACCACTGGGCCAAGTCTGCTTCCCATTTCAATGTCTTTTTAAATGTTCTTGTTCTTTCTTTTTTTGAAATTGTGGGAACATATATATAACATAAACTTTCCCATCTCAACCACTCCCAAGCATACCATTCAGTGGGATTAATTGTATTCATAATGTTGGGTACCCTTGCCACCTTCCAGTACTAAAACTTTCCCATTTTCCCAAACAGAAACCCTACAGCCATTATGCATTAACACCTCATTCCCCTGCCCCCTGTCCCTGGCAGCCTGTGCTTTAATCGCTGTGTCTATGAGCTTGCATTTTCTCCAATATTTTCTTTGTAGTTACCCTGGGACTTAAACTTAACACCCTAAGTCTGTAAAATCTTATTTGCCTGGATACCAACTTGACTTAAATTGTATGTACAACTATATGCCTATAGCCCTCCATCCTGCCTACCTTTATGTAGTTCTTGTTGCAAATTAAATATTTCTATATTATGATTCTAAAACCACTGATTTATCATTAAATTTCATGTATTTGCCTGTAGGAAGGAAAAAGTGGTGTTATAAACCAAAACAATAGTACTGGCATTCATATGTACCTGTGTCATTACCCTTACTGGAGATTTTGTTTGTTTGTATGGCATCAATCTATTGTCTACTGTTCTTTCCTTTCAACCTACAGAACTCTCTTTAGCAGCTCTCTTTTCTTTAAAGATTTATTTATTTATTTATTTCTCTCCCCTTACTCCCCACCCCCTGCCCCAGTTGTCTGTTCTCTGTGTCTATTTGCTGCGTCTCCTTTGTCCGCTTCTGTTGTTGTCAGCGGCACAGAATCTGTGTTTCTTTTTGTTGCGTCACCTTGTTTTGTCAGCTCTCCATGTGTGCGGCACCATTCCTGGGCAGGCTGCACTTTCTTTTGCGCTGGGCGGCTCTCCTTATGGGGCGCACTCCTTGCGTGTGGGGCTCTCCTATGCGGGGACACCCCTGCGTGGCACGGCACTCCTTCCGCGCATCAGCACTGCACATGGGCCAGCTCCACACGGGTCAAGGGGAGCCAAGGTTTGAACCGTAGACCTCCCATGTGGTAGGCAGACATTCTATCCATTGAGCCAAGTCTGCTTCCCTGGGTATGTCTTAATATCTCCCTCATTGTGAAATGCTTTGCTGAATAGAGGATTCTTGATTGGCAATTTTTAAATTTCAGCATGTTAAGTATGTCATCCCACTGCCTTCTTGCCTCCATGGTCTCCAAAGAGAAATTAGTACTTAATCTATACATGCTTTAGAGAATAACTCCAGACCAAAGCAGAGGAAACTTTGGAATTCCCTTGTTTACCTGGATTCAAATGCCCCCTCATCCTTAGGAAGCTGTTTCTTTATGGTCTAAATGGCACTACATGCACTACAGCCAGCAATCCCTTGTCCCAGGCAGCCATGACTTGATTGCTTTCTGTGAGAGAGCTTCTACAGCCAGGACAGTTTCTGAGATGGTGAGCCTGTGATGAGCACACTAGTTCAGTCCTTTATGCTGCCCCCAGTAAGACTGTGCCAGACATACATGCTTCCAGGATGTGCACAAAGGCTACTCTGTTCCCTCTGAAGCTGGGACCAGGGACCTACCCTGGGAGCATGGGCTAGGGCTCTGTGCCAGGCTGGTGAGGGGTCGGTGGAGGGGCCACCTGGAGTGCCACAAGATCCTACCACTTTTAAGTAGCCCTCCCTGTTAACTGCCATCCTTCAGCTGTTTTCTGTAGCTTTGTTAAAGATGTTTCTGCTAGCTCTTGCTGATTGTTCAAAGCTTCTGTGGGGAGATGGAGTCCTAAATCTTCTCACTCTGCCATCTTGATCAAGGTGGGCCCAGAAGAATGGATTTTTGAATGGTGGCTTAGCAGTGTTCCTAGCTCCAGGACGAGAGAGAAACTTTTGAACAAGGTAGCAGCTAAAATGCCCTTTCTTCAAATCGTATCATCTAGGTCATTTGCCATACACTCATGAGTAAGGTTGGCACTGATATAAAGTGATTTCTTTTTTTCTTCTTCTTCTTTATTTTCTTTTAACTGTTACTTGAAAAAATATGAGGTTCCCATATACCCCACCCTCCCACTTCAACAACCTCTTCCATCACTGCACCTGGCAAATGTGTTCTGGAGCACCGCTGCACCACATAGACAGTGGTCCACATTGTAGTCCACACTCTTCCCTAGTCCACCCTGTGGGCCATGACAGGACACACAACGTCCAGCATCTGTCCCTGCAGCACCACCTAGGACACCTCCAAATCCTGAAAATGCCCCCATACCATATCTCTTCTTCCGTCTCCCTACCATCAGCAGCCACCGTGGCCACCTTCTCCACATCACTACTATAATTTCTTCCCTTACTAATCACAATAGTTCCTCAGCAGAACACCAGTAAGTCCACTCTAATCCATACTCTATTCCTCCATCCTGTGGATCCTGGAATGGTTATGTCCAGTCCTCCTCTACATCAAGAGGGGCCTTAGATTACACATGGATGATGGATGAAATTCTCCTGCTTGCAGCTATAGGCACTCTTGGCTTCCTGGTGTGGTGGCTGACCCTCTTCAGGTACCTCCCTGTCAGCTGGCCAGGGTGAGTACAAGAAACCAGAGGGTAGGAGATATAAAGTAATTTCTAATCCTGCCTCAGAGTAGCTGTACAAAAGAACTGTGACTTGGCTGCATTGTGGGCAATTTATTAATTTTGGCATTCATTTAGCCTCTCTTTTTAGCTTAATGCAAATCTGGTACTAACTATAGGACATTAGGGAAATCAGTTAACTTCTCTGGACCTTGGATTTTCATCTGTGAAATGCAGATGATAATAGTACCTACACGTAGGGTGGTTTTGAGGATCAAGCGAGATGGTGCAAACACCCAGAAATTGGTAAAGGCTGTCACTGCTAGCTCTTCGCCTTCACCCTTCTTTGAAGTAATGTTTTTTAGTGGTATGGTATCTGCTCTAATATCTTAGAATTATAAGCTTTTAGAGATAAAAGGAACTCTACCCTAGAAATTATTTCATTTGATTTTCTCACATTCTAGATAAAGAACTGAGGCCAGAGCATGAAGTATAGTGACTGAACTGAATAGAAAACCTATGTGTTCTGAATCCCAATCGATTGTTTTTTAGCATCCTCATTGTGCCTCAGGTACCAGTTGTTATTGTGTTATAGCAGTTGCCATTTCAGACTTTTGTGCAAGGAGTTTGTGCTTATGAAGTCAATTTAATAATAAAAATATTTGTCTCTCAGATGAAAGTTGAATACCTAAAGATCTGCAGATGAGACAGTCTAATGAATAATATTTGCATCAAAAGTAGACCAAATATATTCTTTTCTTGGGGAAAAGATGTGCAAATTCTTATAGGCAGAGGTGGCAACGACTCATTCTGAATGAAAGTATTACATGGTTGTCGAGATAAGATATTAGTGAGATTCATCTTAGAAATAAGGAATTTCAACTGTAATGAGCAGAAAACTCCAGAACCTTGCTTGACCTTATCACGTTATAAAGAATGAGAAGGAATGTGACATGCAGGTGTGTGTGTGCATGTGTGTGTGTAGGTCAGTATGGAATGTGGGAAAACAAAAGACAGAGAGGCCAAAGTTGGCATTGCCCATTCAAGCAATGCCATCTTTGTGGAAGAATCACATCTTCCCCAGCTGGACACATTGTCTCCTAAAGCCAGGTGTGTTTGTATTGTGGAGACATGTGGCTTGAAAGTCTTATAATTTAAATCCAACAACTGGCACTGATGTCAGGTTTACAAAGTGAATGTCCATGTTCAGTTTGTATTTCTTCGTTGTATTCATAGTCAGAGAGACTGGGATGGCCAAGGAGACAAGCATGGGCAACCCCTGATCCTTAGCTGGCTGGTGTAAATGAATATGTCAGTTGCCTTGTTTGTACTTTGCTCTCCTATAAGTTTGAATCCTCAAGAGAAAAATTCACGAGTGTGTGCTGACAGCATCAAGTTTCAGAGCCTACAAAGTGAAGGACTCAGGAGAAAGGCCCAAGTAAATGTAACTTGGAGAGGTCATTTGGCAGGAAGGAGGGCGGTCCCTCCTGATGACATTTCTAACTTGACCTCACCTTCTTTCTTACTTCCTTAGATGTAATCAGGGCAATTATTTATATACTGAATAATTGAACTACATTTCCTCCAGCTATGTCAAAACTTGATTTCAACCTATTTTTCTCATCTCGGCTCCTGCTCTGCCTTCTCTTCCCAATTCCTCCTTCTCATTTCCAAGTCTGCTTATGAGTCTGTGCACTGGTGAAGCAATCTTAAAACAGTGAAATGTGACTTATCACCTGCCAGCCTTATTTGCCTGTGATACAGCCTTGTCTTGAGTGAAGTGCATTATTACCCTATTTTCAAAGAAATGAGTCATTTCTGGACGTGTTTCCAAGGAGCAGTCATTACTTTATGGTCATGCCTATGTAAGAAGTGAATGTCACACAGGATGTCCAGATAAGGGAGAAGTATCAAAATCACAGGTGTAGCAGACAGGAGGTTTTTTTAACAACGAAAACAATAACAAGAGTAATAAAAAATAGCACCTCCCCCATATTTGTATATTACTTCACATCTATTTTGGTGTTTGAACTTCATGACAACTTTGTGAGGTAAAGTGTGAAGGCGATATTGTTTATCTTTCATTATGTAAGTGGAAACTAGATTATGCTTAGCTTTGAATGAATATTCTGATGGGAGGGAGGTAGCAATGTCACGTCTGCATTGTAGGAGGTTTTGGAATTCAAGGCTACTATCAATATGGAATCTAAGTTCTCTAACAGACCTATTTTCCCACCAATCCATATAACCAGAATTAGATCGAAATTAATTTATTAATTATGAGTATGCCGTGCTATTATGTGCAAGGTGCTCTTCTAGGTCCTGGAAAAAGATTTATGGACATGATCCCTGCTTTCGAGTTCACAGTTAGTGAGTAGTGATAATTAATGACAACAGTCTCCTTTCACTGAAGTTCCCATCACTCTCCCAGGTGTGGGGATACAAAGATAAATTAGGCATAATCCATGTCTTGTAGGAATTCACAGTTTGGCAACTCAGTATTATGCTTGGTGCTGAAGATATAAGGATGAATAAGATACCCGTCCTGTATTTAAAAGGCAATATCAAGTTGTAGCAGTTTGATATGGTTATGAATTCCAAAAATAGATATTGGATTATGTTTGTAATCTGATCTGTAACCTGGGAATGACTGACTTATGATTAGGGTGGCAAAGGACAGAGTTGAGGGTTCTTAATGTTGGAGTTCTGATGTTGGAGTTTGATGCTGAAGTCTTAAGCTGGAGCCCCAGGGAAAGAGACAGAGCCATTTGCCTGATAGTCTTCAGCTGACCTTGTGGAGAGAGGCAAAGCCTAGAGAGCCTCATAGTCTACAGCTGTCCTTGTGGAGAAAACAGGAACTGAGCCCAGGGGAACTCAGGAAGCCTGAATCCTCACAGAGGTAGCAGCCATCTTGCTCCAACAAGTGAAAATAGACTTTGGTGAGGGAAGTAACTTATGCTTTATGACCTGGTATCTGTAAGCTCCTACCCCAAATAAATACCCTTTATAAAAACCAACCAATTTCTGGTATTTTGCATCAGCACCCCTTTGGCTGACTAATACACAAGTATTAGTCATATAAATAACAACTGAAAGAATAGCTTCTATTTTATTGAGCATCTGCTATGCACCAGACATCATGCTAAGTGCTTTGATTCTACTCCTTACAACTCTGCAAATTGTGTATTGATTACCCTAATTACAGAGAAGTGTTCCGGGTCAGAGTGTTATTGATTACCCAGGCAGAATATTGTGGAATAGGGGCCCGAACACAGACTGACTCTAAAGCTTGTGCTGTTTCCTCTGCACAGTAAGTAAAAATATGTTTAGTAAAGTTTTATCATCAGAAAGGGTAGGTTCTCTTACAGCATGTACAGTATTAGCAAAGGCCTGATTACGTGATGTAATTCTCTAGTAGAAAACAGTGTGGGAGAGCACACAACTTGCAAAGTGGGGACCTCAGAAAAAGGACATGTATTAATTAGGGCAGGTGCACTGCTGTAAAATAATAAGTTGAGTAAAGAGAATATAACAGGTCAAACACAATGCAAGCCTATTTCTTGCTTATATAAAATCCCACAGAGTGTTCTTTTATTGGAAGCTCCTTGTGGAGATTCAAACCCCTATCTTGTGACTCTGCCAGCTTGGATATGTGGCATCTCTGCTGAAGCCTTGATTTGAACCTTTCACAGTCTTGGAACTATAAGATTTTACTCTAAATAAAATTCTCATTATAAAAACCAACCCATTTCTGGTACTTTGCATCGGCAGCCCCGTGGCAAACTAAGAAACACGTATTCTAGTTTCTGATTCTACGAATTGCCTTATTCTAATTATTTCATATCAGTGAGATCACGCAATATTTGACCTTTTGTGTCTGGCTTATTTCACCTAACATGATTTCTTCAAGGTTCATTCATGTTGTTGCATGTATTAAAATTCATTACTTTATATGACTGACTACTATTCATTGTATATATCTACCACATTTTGTTTATCCATTAAGTTGTGATAGACACTTAGGTTGTCTCCATTTTTTGACAACTGTGAGTAATACCACTATGAACATTGATGTGCAAATATCTATTTGAGGTTCTGCTTTCAGTTCTTTGAGGTTTATACCAAGACGTTGGATTCTTGAATCATATGGTAATTTTATACTTAATTTTCTGAGGAATTGCCAAACTGTTTTCCACAGCAGCTGCACCATTTTACATACCTACCAACAATGAATGAGTGTTCCTGTTTCTCCACATCACTACAAACAGTTGTTATTTTCCTTTTTTAAAATAGTCGTCATTCTATTGGCTAAAAATGATATCTCATTGTTGTTTTGATTTGTACTTCTTTAATGGCTAATGATGTTGAACATCTTTTCATATGCTTATTGTCCATTTCTATATCTTCTTTGGAGAAATGTCTATTCAAATCTTTTGCCCATTTTTAAGAATTGGGTTGTTTGTCTTTTTATTGTTTATTGTAAGATTTCTTTATATATTCTGGATTCAATCCTTATCAGATATATGGTTCCCAAATATTTTCTGTCATTTTGAAGGTTGTCTTTTTACTTTTATGATGAAGTCGTTTGATGCACTAAAGTTAATTTTGATGAAGTCCCATTTATCAGTGTTTGTTGTTTTGTTGCTCCAGCTTTTGGTGTAAAGGATAAGAAACCATCATCTAATACAAGGTTCTGAACATGCTTCCCAAAGTTTTCTTCTGGGAGTTTTATAGTTTTGTTTCTTATGTGTAGGGCTTTGATTCATTCTGAGTTCATTTTTGCATATGGTGTGAGGTATGGGTTCACCTCTATTCTTTTGAATATAGGTATTCTATTTTTCCTATCACCATTTGTTGAAGAGACTATTCTTTTCCAATTGAGGGGACTTGGCATTCTGGTCAAAAATCAATGGCCATGGTGGTGATAGTCTGATGATATTATCTCATAATCTGTAACAAATGTTCCACCAGGGTGTGGAGTTGTATGGGAAATCTACACATCTGTACGATTGTTTTGCAAGTTCACAATATCTGTAACAAAAATACAATAAAAAAAAATAGTATGGGTTGGGGTAAAAATACATCAAATGTAAGATAAGGAATATAGTTGGTAGTAATATTTTGACAATGCTATTGCATAGTTTGTAACAAATGTTTCACACCAATGCATAGAGTTGGTGGAGGGGTGATGTATGAGAGCCCTGTGTGGTATGTATGTTTATTTTGTAAGTTTGCAATCTTTACTATACACTTATGGTTTATGTGTATTCATGTATGAATGATATACTTCAATTAAAAAAAATTAATGGCCATAACATTGTTGTCTGCTGTAATTAATTTCAATAAGATGTGAAGAATTCCCAAATAGGAATTCAATTATCTAGAAAGAATTATGGCCTAAATGGAAATTAAATAACTAAGTCAATACTTTACTTCATTCTTAAAAATTATTATGTCTAATAGATAGAGCTATAATATAAAATTTAGAATTGTTATAATTAATTTCTGTTATATTTGAATTACTATTTACACTTATAAAGGTTTGTTGCTATGCTATTTTTTATAATTGATTATATTAAATCCAACCTGGCCTTGCACTCTCTTTAAAAATTTGTAATTTCTTTCAGTCTGTTTTTCTACATATTTTACAATTTTATAATAAAGGACTTTTTAACATCTTAAAAATATGATCGACACTTTGAATAGATCATATGGTATGAAAACATATCTCAATAAAACTACTTAATAACAAATAAATAATTGTGCAAGAATAGCTAGAAATAGCAGCTATGTACTGCAGGGAAAACAGAGATTGAAAGGTGAAGAATTTTGTTTGTTTGTGTTTTTTTGTTCATTATTATTATTGAAATAATGAAATGCTTTGATAATGATTGAAGTGATGAATGCACAACTATGTGATTATATCAAATGCCACTGATTGTACACTTTTGATAAATTGTATACTTTATTAATATGTATCAATAAAATTGATTTGTTTAAAAAAACGAACAGCTATAGATATGAAGGTTTATTTCTGAACTCTTAATTTGATTCTGTTTTAGTTTGCTAAAGGCTGCCAAGGCAATATAACAGAAATGGGTTGATTTTTACAGAAATGGTGGACTTTTATTAATTTACAAGCTGACAATTCTGAGGCTGGGAAAAAGGTTCAAATCAAGGCACCAGGCAAAGCTCTCTCCCCAGAGGTATAGCTGCTGGTGATCCTGGACTTCTCTGTCACATGGCAGGTCATAAAGTATGTGCTGTCTCTGCCTTCTCCTCCAGGTCTTGTTACTTTCAGCTTCTGGCTTCCTCCAGCTTTCTTTTTGCTCCTATGGCTTTCTCTCTTCCAGGTTCCATTGATTTCAGCTTCTGGCTTCTGGGACTTTCAGCTTCTGTGGGTTTCTTTCTGAGCTCTGGGTCTTTTCTTTCTGCTCTGACTCTTCATATCTATTTCATTTATAAAGGATTCCAGTAAGAGGACTAAGACCCACTCTGGGCTATGCCTTACCAAAGTAATCTCCACAGAAGCCTCAAACAACTACAGATTACATTGGTTTAATGTCTGTCTTTGTGCCAGTATTATGCTAATTTGATTACTCTAGCTTTGTAATAAGTTTTAAATTTGGAAAGTATGAGTCCTCCAACTTCATTCTTCATTTTCCAGATGTTTTTGGCTATTCAAATCCCCTTAAACTTCCATATAAATTTGATTGTTGGCTCTTTCATTCTTGCAAAGGCTGTTGGAATTTATAACGGGGTTACATTGAATCAATAAATCACTTCGGGTCGAACTGACATCCTAACAATAAGTAGTCTTCTAATTCATAAACATGAAATGTCCTTCCATTTATTTAGGTCTTCTTGGATTTCTTTTAGCAAAATTTTTAGTTTTCTGTGTATAAGTCCTTTACATTCTGGGCTAAATTTATGCCAGAACATTTGATTCTTTCAGTTGCTTTCGTAAATTGATTTTTTCTTGCTTCCTTCTTTAGATTGTGATTGTTCATTACTAGGAATGGTAGTACAAGATAATTAGTGTGTTGGTCTTGTGCCCTGCCACCTTGCTGAATTTGTTTATTCATTTTAGATTTTCATTTCAATTTTCTTGTCTTTGAGTTCACTGATTCTTTAATCTGTCAGCTCCAACCTGCTGTTGACATCATCTAGGGAATTTTTTATTTGAGTTATTGTGGTCTTCAACTCCAGTATTTCTGTTTGGTTCCTTTTAAAACTTGTATCTCATTATTGAGATTCTCTTATTGTTATTTTATTATTTTTCTGAAGTCCTTTAGTTCTTTTTACATGTTTTTTTTTCTTTTTTATCTCCTTTGGCATATTGAAAATCATTTTTAAAAAAGACTTTGTCTGGTTTCTCCAAAGTCTGGTCTTCTTTGTGATGGTTTCTGAATTTTTACCTTTTTCCTTTTTGAGCCATCATTTCCTGTGTCTTTGTCTTGTAATCTATTGTTGCACTCTGTACATTTTAATATTTTTCTGTATTTTTAAAAAAGATTTATTTATTTATCTCCCCTTCCCCTCCAACCCCGGTTGTCTGTTCTCTGTATCTATTTTGCTGCGTTTTCTTTGTCCGCTTCTGTTGTCAGCGGCACAAGAATCTGTGTTTCTTTTTGTTGCGCCATCTTGCTGTGTCAGCTCTCCGTGTGGGCGGCACCATTCCTGGGCAGGCTGCACTTTCTTTCACTCTGGGCAGCTCTCCTTATGCGAGGAACTCCTTGTGGTGGGGCTCCCCTGCGTGGGGGACACCCCTGTGTGGCACGGCACTCCTTGTGCGCAAGTGCATCAGCACTGCGCATGAGCCAGCTACACACGGGTCAGGGAGGCCCGGGGTTTGAACCACGGACGCCCTAACCACTGGGCCAAGTCCACCACCTATTTTTCTGTATTAACTCTGGTATTTAGGTCCTGGGCTGTTTATTACTAGAATTTGTATCTAGCTTTTGATAACAGAGACAGAAGCTATGAAAAACAAAGAAACCAAAGGCAAAAACACCTTTTATAGCCTCTTTAAATTGACTTTGCCCTGGCTGGTGCTCTCCTTCAGAGTTTGATAGCTGCCCTATCAAAAAGATCAGTTTGAGGGCAAAATCAAGTGTGGAGTCCTTTCCATCTTTTTGATCCTGGGTCTTTTCCTGGGCTTATGCCTACTGGTGGCTGTAAGAAATCTCCTGTTCACAGGAATTTGAATTCTACCTATGCAACAGACTTTCTCCCCTCCCTGGTGCTCTATCGTATGAATTAAAACAGGTAACTCTTGCCCGGGACTGCCTTGACTTAAGTATTATTTACACTGCCTTAGCTGTCAGCAAGCTGCTTCTGCAGGTAGGGCAAGTTCTGGGAGGGTGAACCAGAGACAATGGTTTAATTTTTCACTTGACAGATTGGCACAGACATATAGACATCCCATTATGCACATACGGTTATTTGCTCCCACTGAAACAAGGCAAGGGACCCACAATAGAAGGGCAGGTTTGTGTCACACTCTGCTGAGGATGGGCTGGGAGAGGAGCCAGCCAGGGCACCATGAGCTTCTATCGTTTTTAAAGCGGCTTTTTCTTGATTCAGCACTCACCCAGTTACTGCAAACCTTTAACTGTTTTCTGCAGTTTTAAGGAAATGACTCTGCCTGTTTTTGCTAGTTGTTCAAAGATCCTGTGGGGGCACAGGACCCAGAATGTCTCTTCTGCCATCTTGTTTCCTCTCAATGGACTCTTAACGGACGTTATCTCTGTATCTGATACAGTGTCTTGGCAGGTCATGGAGGAGTATTTTCTTCAATAGCCTTAGTGTGGACTTCCGTGCATAGTGAAGAGTGTTATAGCCCATGCTTCATTAACTTGGCCTTTGATCTCAGAAGCAGATCACTCAGCATTTAGCAGATTAGAGAAAAAGAGAGTGAATGAAGGTCTGACTATTGGAGCAAGAGAAGAAAATGTTTTTCCTTTTTCTTCAGTTTCTATTGTTTCCCTCTTTTCCTTTCATGAAACATGACTTTTGTCCTTGAAAAATATTTGTGCAGGTCTTTTACCTCAGTCCACCTTCCATCATCTCAGTCATACAAAATGCCATTAGATACTTGATATGGAAGCTCACTGGGGAAAAATGTCACAGGGATGGCCTCAAGGTAGAATTGAGAAGGAAGTCACCTTCACCTTTCCTTTCATTATGTGTCTTCCTATTATTTCCCAGGTGCCTATCCTGAGCTTTTTTCTAGTTCTCTTGTTTGGGGAGATATCTGATAAATTAATCTTTATAAAATCTTAGTTGTCATGTGGGAGTTGGGTAGTAATTAGTATTGTTTCAGGCAGCTCTTCTCACATCTTCAGGAACAAATCCCCAGTCTGGCTTCATGGCAATTCCTGGGGTTTATAGCTTGGAGGAGGCCTTCTAGGTGCTCTTAAGTAGCTATAGACAGAGAGATCCTAATTCTTGAGATGAGCTTTCCTATAGAGCCCCAGATGAGAAGTTGGGTGATTTTATCACTGCCATGAGTACTGTCTATCCTCCCACACACATGGAGCAAAATCACTGGAGAAAATTCTCTCTCTCTCCTTCCTTCCCTCCCTCCCTCCTGGCATGTTGAAAGCTCATTTGTTGGTAAAGACATTACAATGTTACCTAAATTTTCTTTAAAAGTATGTGTTGACAGGGGCCTATGCTTTTTCTGTTTCTCGAATGCTGAAGTTTTTAGAGAGCCCTTTCTCGTCAGTACTGCAGGCTTCAATCAAACTGCACTTGAAGTCTTTTCAGAGGCCTACAAGACTGAAAGTTTCCAGCCTGTTAGAATAGGGGAAATAAGTTTCGCACACCCTCCTCAATCCTATAAATATCTTCCCTTCTCTGGCAGGTGAGAGCTGTTAAGGGAAGGAGACTTGTGCTAGAAGGTATGCGGGGAGTGTGGCAGTACAGGGCAGCGCTTAGGAGAAGGGAGGGTGGCATTTTGTGGATTATGACGATTTTTTGATTATCCCAGAACAGTCTGTTGAATTCAAGGTGTCTTTTAAAACTTCCCCAGTAGTCCCACTGCTGCCTTTGATATTTAGAATTGAGGAGGTTGAGGTAAACCCAGTCCAGTCACACATGTGGTGCTTTAATCAAATAAGGATTAAAGACAAGCAAAGACAAAAATAGTACCTTTAGTGATTTCTGGGAGATAATTAATTAAATCAGACTTACTACACAGGGAGAGAAAGGATATTAAAAGTTTATAAAAGAAAAGATCTTAAAATCTGAAACGTTAATACTCCACAGCAACATAGCAAAGAAATTCCCTCAGTGCTAAGTGATAAGGAGAATCGGGATAGTTGGTAGCTATTAAAAAGATCACAACAGGTGAATAGTATAATATTTGTATCCATTTGAGACTAATACACTCCATATATATATAGAATAGTTAGAGCAAATATTCTTCAAACTTGCACAGAATATGAAATTTCACAACACAGAAAGTCTACTTATAACTGTGCTTTTGGAAGTTCTCCTTGAACAATCCTATTACCAATTTTAACTGGAATTCCATTGAGGTATTCTCGAAATATCAGAACATACCAATAAGTCTAACATATCTTTTTTTTTTATTGCTTCCATTGTCTCCGTGAAGTCCTGTCTATTTTATCCTTTATAATTGCCTCTCTATATCTATGACTTCTGCTGTGGTCTGGGTCTTGACAAGCTGTCATCTGAAGTTGTGAAATTTCCTTCTTTGTGGTCCTTTTGTCACTCCCCAATAACCTGTGATGTGTCTGCAAAAGATGTTTTCTTCCTGCCTTAAAATTCAATTTCCCTGGCAATTACTCACTGGTCAAGAATATGTAACCTCCCACGTGCACTGGTTGCCCAGAGTGTAGATGCTATATTTAATGTGTGTTCTTACTCAGTGTTTATTCCATGAGTACCTGTAACAGTTGGGGTTCTTGGGTTGCAGGCAGTGGAAACTGACTTTGGGTAATTTAAGAAGGGAGTCTCCTGGAAAGTTATCAGGAACTCAGAAAATCAACTGGAAGAACAGGGCCTGGTGTCAGTCAGTACCTAAGATTGCTCTGAAAAACTGGGAATGTTTGCAGACCAAGAACGATTATGTCAGGGTGCCATAGCTTGGAAACATGGTATTCTAACAGCTTCTTCCATCCCAATATCCCTCACAATAGATGCAAATCTTGGAAGACAGCAGCTGATTCCCTGGGCTTTGGGCTCTTCTTGGAAAGTGTGAGGAAAGCTGGTTTATTTTGCATTCTTTGTAAGAAACAGGCATCTGGATTTATACACCACAGACAGACCAATTGGAAAGAGATAACTCTCCAAAAGAAAATTTGTGTCCTGTAAGAAGGAAATATGGATGCTGAGCTGCCAAATATATTAGACACACATGCACACAACTATTTACTGCAATTATATATTAATATATATATGATTTACATTTAACTTATGGATATATTCATTTGTATATATACTTAGATATATGATCCATGTCACTTTTAGATAGTATCTTGCAATGATAGTGCTTAGTTAGTACCTAATAATAAACATTTTACAGCATTGGTATAGATTTTGAAGATCTATATGAAACACTTTGCTGATTCTTTCCTGGAAATAATTTTCCCTAACCTGAATGATTTTTTCTTTAAGGTCTAGCAGAGGAGGAATGAGGGGAATGCATTGAATCAGAAAAGTACATCCTTTGATTTATGAGGTGGCTTCCCTAGTGGCTTGGAGATGAACAGATCATTAATCTGATAATTGGCAAAAAGATGGATGGCAACACCAAGAGAAGAGTTGAAATTTCAGTATGATCACTGGCCTTTTGACATATCCAGGAGAGGGATCTCAAGCACAGAGGAGTCTGGCTTGCAATACCAAGCAAGTAGTTAGAAAGGGAATGAATTTGGAACCCTCCAGTCCAGAAAAATTTTAATATTTGAGAAACTAGTCTAAAAGTAATTAGATTTTGTACTTCACTGGCATATCTTTTGTCTGGATTTTTCTTTAAAAGAGAAGGGTTAATTGTCTTGTTTTTATTACTATATTTGTTGATAATTTTTGAACAAATTTTATAGGGATACCAGAAGTATATTTAGTTAAAAAGGCATTTTCACATTATTTTAGTCCATATACAAATATAATTAAGAAGCTTTTATTTTTTTTTAAAGTGGTTGCTATTAAAGTATTCTGAGTAATTTGAAAACACATTGTGATCTATTTATTAAAAAGACTGATTCTAAGTTTTTACATATTGAATTTCAATTTTTTGCTACAGGCTTTATCTATAGTTACTGCTACACATTCTTTGCAAGCTAAATTTTCTTTCAGTAGAAGAGAGTAGGCATTTCAGAGGTACTTGTAGAGTTAAGTGTTATTTGTGTGGGCCAAAGAAATGTGCTTTTCTTTATGCAATTTCCTTTCAAATCAAATAAATTTTTGGCTTTATTGTTTTCACACTTCTGCCACAAAGGTGTTCAGTTGAGATTAGTCTCATTCCCTTCAGCTCTCCAATGGAGGTTATTACTTTATTACCTCTAAGGCTGAATGTGTATATAAGAACCACAGGGGGAAGCGGATGTGGCTCAAGCAGTTGGGCTCCCGTCTACCATATAGGAGGTCCAGGGTTCAATACCCAGGGCCTCCTGGTGAAGGCAAGCTGGCCTGTGTAGTGAGCTGGCCCACATGGAGTGCTGGCCCGTGTGGAATGCTGCCCGTCCAGGAGTGCTGGCCCACGTGGAAAGCTGGTGCAGCAAGATGATGCAATAGAAAGAGACACAGAAGAGCGATAAAAGAAACGCAGCAGACCAGGGAGCTGAGGTTGCACAAGAGAATGAGCACCTCTCTCCCACTCCGGAAGTTCCCAGGATCCATTCCCGGAACTGCCCAGTGAGAAGACAAGCAGACACAGAAGAACACACAGTGAATGGACAGAGAGAGCAGACAATGGAGGGAGGGGGGAGAAATAAATAAAATCTTAAAAAAAAAAAGAACCACAGAATAATCTACTGTCAGTGCTTGCTTTACTGATAAGGGTCCATATGAGCTTGCCAACCATTTAAAACAGAAACAGGAAGTGGATGGTAATATGTTAGGTTTCCAAGATGACGAGTCAATAGATTCCACATTTCTGTAATTTTCTTAAATGAAAGAATTTTTACCTATGGCATTAAGATTTTTTTTTTTTTGTAGTCTTGAAAGCAACAGTGTCTAGATAGAAATGTGGGAATTTCAAGCAAAATCTTAAGCAAGGGCCATTAATGTGGGAATAATAGTACACTAGGACCTGGTCTGATGGAAAAACTGCTGGACCAGAACTAGAACTAGATGGAAGGAAAAAGCTTGTTTAAGAAAAGATAAGCTGGGACACTTTTCTTTACGTAGAAATGGGCTAGGCTCATTCTGTTCCTGAGTTTCTTTCCATCTGCCCACTCTCTCTCTGCTCGCTCCCACTCCTCCCAAATCTCTTAGAAACCTTCATCTAGGGGGGTGGTTGCTATACCTGTGCTTAAGGGCTTTTCTTCTATTATTCTTGCAAAATCTCCCTGGAGTAGGCTAATATTATCACCATTTTACAGATGAAGGAACATATGCCACTAGCCCACAATTAAAAGAAAATGGCAAAGCAGAGATTAGAAAATTGTTCTGTGCTTAGTTACCTAAAAAAGATTCATGATATTCATATGATTAATCCCACAGTAAGTGGTGTGATGGTTCAGAAATATCTGGAAAATTTCAAGAGGAAAACTACCTACCCCTCCACAGAGTTTTTTTCCCTCTCTTTTTCTAATAAAATTTAGTGAAAAACTTCCAAATGCTTTGAAAAAATGAGAAATAAAATTTCCCCTACTTGTCCCAGGACATTTAAAAATAGACCTCTATAACTCAACCCAGACAGTGGGAAATTGGGTACTGCCCTGAGGCCCAGCAATTTGGAGGTGTCCTATATATTTACTTGAAATAGGTAACTGGAGTCAGAGTTTGCAGCAAAAGGCAGAGAGAGGGTGCAGCTGCCAGGAACTGCTAAAACAGCCTCATGGTGTGTGTAGAACCAGCAGCTTACAATGGCCTCTCTCACCACATTAGGTCACTGAGGCCAAGCTTGGGGTTGGCTCTTGGGCAGTGCCTTGATGACACATTCTTCAGGACACTTGTTTGTTGCCTTTTTAGGATCTTTCTTCCACTCTGGGGTTTTGTTTTTGTTTTGTTTTTTGCCTATGCCATTTGTTAAAATCTAGGGCAAGTAAAAGCGAGGTTAACTTTGTAATTTTAGATCTTAGAGAAGAGAAACTGATAAACACCAAGGAATGAATACTGAGTCAATGATTGATTGGTTTCCTATTTTAACTCTGCTTGGCCTTTCTATGAGCTTCATCATGTCACAGGTCTCGGAGCCTCAGTGAATTGGAGACCATTTGTGAATTGGAGAAAATCATCCCAGTCTTGCCAGGATGTTTTGAAGGACAACTGAGTTAAGAGAGGTGAAAGTGCTACACCCAGTAGAAGCTAGATCTGTAGTGGATACTTGGGTTTGACCCAGGTCTTTAAGACCAGGTCAGAATTCACTCTTTGAGTTAGATTTTAGAATCGCTGTCTCAGTTTGTTAGGCTATTCTCACCAATGACCGTGCTGTTATAGGGTAGCTTAAACAAATGCATTTACTCGGTCACAGTTTTGAGGCTAGAGGTCACCCAGCATCAAATTATGAGTAAGGCCTGGTTTCTCCCAGGGTATGCTTGTTCTGGTGCTGGCTGCTGGCAACCTTGGGGTTCTTAGGCTTGTGTTTCTGCCCTGGGCACATGGTGGTGTGTCTGCTTTTCTGTTTTTCTGCTGTCTTCCTGCTTCTGGCTAACTCCTGAATGCCAGTTTCTCCAGTAATACGGACTAAGACCCACCCTGATTCAGTTGGCCACAGTTTAACTAATAATAACACTTTCAAAAGGTCCTATTTACAACTCATTCACATCCGTGGAGATGTGGATTGAGCTTAGGAAGATGTCCCTGTCGGGGTACCTAATTCAATCTACCACAGTCATCGAGGTAAGAGTATAGAAATGAGAAGACAGAGGACTGCAATGCTAGGAACTCAAGCTTGCACTTTTCATGGTTGGCTGTTAATGTCAGTCTCTCCCGGTAGTTTGTGACTGCCACAAAAATCACTTGAAAATAGTATCTCATGTTCTCTGTTTATAAAAACATCACTTACCCACATAGGGCTTAATAAATGAAAGTTTTTACTGCTTAGAAAATAATCAGGTATTAAGAGAAGCATCAAATGTACTATCTTTTCCTGAAGGTTTATAAGCTTTTTCTATGTTTTTTTTTTCTCCACAGCATTACCATCTCACGTGAGGATACTTCCCCAGATGAAGCAGATATTGAAATGTCACACCAGCATGATCACTTAGATGATGGAGAATAGAGAATAGAGGCACTTGCTCCCTGCCTTAATCCACAGGGAGAGAACAACTGAATGGAGAAGACTGAATACAGAGAGATTCAAAATGTTGAGGAAGTCAGTAGAGTTTAAACAGTCACAAAGCTGTATAAATGTTGGCTTATGAGAGAGAGGACATCCTCAGGATGAATTTGTATTATAGTGTGTACTGGCTCACTTGTCCAATTTTGAATGAGTGCAAAATGAAAATAAATACTTTTTAACAAAAAGAAGTATGGTAGGGAAGCAGATGTAGCTCAAGTGGTTGAGCACCTGCTTCTCACGTATGAGGTCCTAGATTCAATCCCCGATACCTCCTAAAAAAAAAAAGAAATATGGTAGAAAATGGAGCAAGCTAATTTTTCAAAAACTCTACATGTGGTTTCGCTTGCATAACTGAACAAAAGTGACAAGGAAAAATTTAGAAGCAAAATATCTATGGGCTGTAGCATGTCCAATGAAAACAGTAGCAGAAACGACTAAGACAGGAACATGATAGCCATCTTCATGTATTGGAAGGTTTGTTATTGGAAGAAGGATTAGATTTATTTTGGTGGGAAAGACAAGGGAAGGGTTTTGACTTAGTATAAGAATGCTTCCTAATAATAGGAACTGGACAAGGATCACTGGAGCAGCCCTGCTGAGTTCCTTGTTGATGGGTCAATGGATAACCACTGCTGTTCAGGGGTTCTTGCATGAGGCGAGATGATCTCAGCCACCCTGCTCAGGAGTTTTAAACAACATTGGCGAGGTCTGAAATGGTCTTATAGATTGTTCAGGAGAGAACTGAAGGAACTTCGGAGCTGGGTAGACCTTGATAGAATTAATTCCTCTCAGCAGCATAGATGCACACCATACACTAGGATAGGATGCTGGTATAGAGAGATTATGGGCAGCTGGTGTTAGCTAAGGCATTTAGTGGGTTAGTTTTCCCTAGTAACAATGCTATGAAGAGTTTTTCTCTGGATTATTAGTTGATTTCTGTTAGTTGACTCTTTCAGTTTTATATCTATTTTTATTTTCTATTCAAACACAGCTTAATGTGTAATGAAAGTGTCATTATTGGGAATCTGTGTCCCAAAATAAACCACTGTTTTCCTACAATCTATTTGGTTGTTTTTATTTCTGTAGTTCAGGTGTGAGATATTGGTTTATCACAGCCGTGGAAATCTAGCAAAGGTTCAGAGGAAAGCCATGGAAATATTAAAGGTCAGGAAAATGAAATGAGAACATGTAGTTGAGGATAATGTTTTATACTTCTTTTGCCTGCCACTTTTCCTAGCACAGCATATGTGTCAGTTAATTGATGCATGACCAACTGTGGTCTCCTAGTAAATGAAAGCTAATGTAGAGGATGTTTTCTACTGAGACATGGGCATGAATTTTTGGATGGTCACATAGTGAGTGCTCTACATTTAACAATACTCATTGGATAAAATTGAATTCAATGTTAGTTTCAATATAAGCATCACGCTGATAGTGAAGATCATTAAACTTTAAAATGTGTTCCCAGGAACACTGTGGCATCTTCATTTGAGAACATCTTTTAAATTGGATAGCTAATTATCCATTTAGAATAAAAGCAAAGGAATGATTTTGAGTACTTTTTTAAGGACTCATACTGTTCTTGGTTTTACTTATGTGCTTTGCTTGTGTGCAAACAAAGCATCAAATCCATAACTGAGGAAGGAATTAACAAATACATGAAGGGTGACTAGGTAGCAAAATCTTACTTGAAGTCTTAGTTTTCCTCTACCACAAAATATATGATAGCCTTAGTTCTGCACAAAAAATCTCTCATATAAAAATTATCACATACATTCCCAAGTAGAAGAATTTAGAAATTGCCTAAGATGTCCTGCAAACCTGTTGTAAGCCTGGGAGAAACTGATTCCAGGGTAAAGGGGATAGAATAAAAATATGACTTCTGCATGGAAGAGAGGTTTCAGAACAAATAGTGCCGGTCTAGAATACAAGTATGATTATGATTATACTGTTAGAGAAACTTCTCATTCATCTTCTTCTGGTTGATGAGTACTATATTAGACAATTAATGGTGGCCTCCAAATTGCTTCTATTCCACTGCCAGCCAGGAGGCTCAACTCCACTTACACAGCCAAGGTAGAGCTAGGATTCGTTTAGTCTAAAAAGCTTATTTCAGCTCCCTGTCCAAAAGATAAGAGCAAGAGAGCAAATGAGGCAAATTAAAATGTGAGTTCCATAAGAGACCTTTTTTCCCTGGATGGTATGGTAAGAGAATACGAAGCTGAACCCCTCACAGCCATTTTGCTGCTGGGAGGGAGAGCCCAGATCCTGTGAAGATGAAACACACTAGCTTCGTTCTTCAGTTTTCTCATCTTTGCAATGAGGATGAAAATTGTACCTTTCTCTAGGTTTGTTGTGAAATTAGTTAACTTGGGTAAGATGCATAGAATAGTAAGCTTTCAATGAATGATAATTTTTATTAGTAGATACAGAATATCTCTTTTTTTTTTTTAAGATTTATTTTATTTATTTCTACCCCCCCGTTGTCTGTTCTCTGTGTCCATTTTGTTGTGTGTTCTTTTTTTTTTTTGTCCACTCTGTTGTTGTCAGTGGCATGGGAATCTGTGTTTCTTTTTGTTGCGTCATCTTGCTGTGTCATCTCTCCATGTGTGCGGCGCCATTCCTGAGCAGGCTGAACTTGTTTTGCACTGGGCGGCTCTCCTTATGGGGTGCACTCCTTGTGTTTGGGGCTCCCCTATGTGGGGACACCCCTGCGTGGCCCGGCACTCCTTGCACGCATCAGCACTGCGTGTGGGCCAGCTCCACACGGGTCAAGGAGGCTCGGGGTTTGAACTGCAGACCTCCCCTGTGGTAGGCGGACGTCCTAACCACTGGGCCAAGTCTGCTTCCTATCTCCTCTTCTTACGCATCTTTCTTCCCCATGAGCCTCACATATTAATTTTTTGGGACCCGTGCTGGTTGGCTTATTGTATTTAATGCACTGAATTAATTATCCCCCAACAGCTGTAGATGCAAGTCTTGTGAAAGTCTTCATTGATTTTTAGACTTTCCGTAGAATTGGTTTTGCCAGTAATACATTGTCCAGGTCACTATAGTGATAAAAATGAAAACTAAATATCTTGATTCTTCCACTTGGACTCTCAGGTCTGTCTGGGAATAGTTCTGCTGAACCTTCAGAATGGGAAGCAAGATTTGTAAGGCTGTTCCTAGGACTGAGTCCACAGAGCTGGTGCGTTTTCAAATGGTAATTAACCTGGGGACACCTGTTGAGCTAATCCGGGTCTGCAAGCACCTGTGTCTGGGAGGCCCAAACCTGCACATGCCAGGCTTCTGTGCTGTTCCTGCTGTCCTACAAACAGTTCTTTAACAGCCATGCTTATTTGCTTATTATTGTAAGGCAGAAAGGCTTATTATTATTGTATTAGTAGAAAGAATAATGGCTAGAATTTATTCTAGAAGATAGAGATTTTTCTTTGAAAATCAACTGTTCTGTTTTCGTTAGAAATTCATTTTCTGTTAAATTCGACAGAAGACAGCTGAAATTTGCAGATATTCTTGTAGTGCTTTGCAAATAATAGGAACAACGCCAAGATAAGAACAATGTCAAGATAAGTATGCTTAGTACAAAAAGGGTCTAAAACATCGATTACCAGTGGGCAGGGAAGATGAGACTTAAGGGGAAACATCCATGTTTTTATGCTGTATGTTTATGATTTGAATATTTCTGACAGTGAATTCATGTATCCCTTGTGTAATTTTAAAAAATGAACTGAATAATGTCATTTATTTCACCCACGGATTATACCTTCTAGAACTAATTATTCAGATATTATTGTAATCATTCTAGGTATTTATACTTTAGTCACTTGGTGGTTCAGGTGAATTGAGACTCTATTAAAATTAAGTATTGGGTATACAGCTAACTCCTTCTTTGTATTTGGGGCATTAGGCGATTTAGTTTTTTTCCTCTAAGGCTGCCTTGCTTCCCTCCCCCCCCCCCCCACCTCATTTTCAATACTGTAGACATTCGTGAATTTACATCTGTAAAGATTATTTTGCCTGACAGCTGGGAGATTTGTTCTGAGATAAAACAGCATGTTAGATCTCCTGGATATTTATGACTTGGCTTTCACCACTTCCTGCTGAATAAGAATCATTTGCCTTGTGAGGAACTTTGCAGTAACCTCACACCCACCTTCGCAGCCATTAGAACTTTTACTGCAGCTCATGAAAAGTAGAAAGTTTGAGCTGGATGGGCCTTTGGGTTCATCCACCTTAACTCTGCATTTCATACAGGGGGAAGGAGGCTCAGGGAACTTAGAGGAATTTCCAAGGTCTCTGCGTTCCTATTAGGGGCAGGATGGGAACGGGAAGTCAGTTCTTCTGGCTCATTCGGCTTCCAGCCTCGTGATGTGCTAAGATCTCACCCAGAAGTCAGTCCTCTTGCTTTATTTCCGTTCTGGATGCGGGAACGAAGTTGAACAATGTGAGATTTGGGGGATCAGGATGATAGGAAGGGACATTAGTAGAGTAAAATGTCAATAGACAATAAAATGCAGGTTTAAATTGAGGAAACTCCTACAACTATTAATATCCTGCATTATTAATACATATATCGATATTTTGGAATTATTTCCTTTTAGTTATATATATAGGATTGTAGCACAGGAGGTCAAGCCCGGCAAGGTTGACCAAATTCTTTGATATGCCAGAGAAACCACACGGGAGCCCAGCATCCGTCCTACCTTTATTACTCACAAACATAACCGGTCATGGCAGGGAGAAGCTCTGCCCACTTACAGGACTCAAGGGGGCGTCCCAGGAGGTACTGCCTCCTGCTCTGAGCAGTGCTCCGGCTCCTCTGACAGACGTGGTTGGCTTTTGTAAGGTTATGAAGCAGCGGGGCACAAGGGTTACTCGTTAACTATTACCAAACTTCCTGATTGTTATCGCGGGTGTTCCTTCCACTTCCAACTCCCTGTTGATGCGGGTCAGGTGTTTACCAGCCCTCCTTTCTGGGCCTCGGGTTCATTGAAAGGGCTTTCTACCTTCATTTACCCTGCAGTGATTTATATACATGTATGTATATATTATATGCACACTCACATACATTATATATATATAATCAATATATTGCATGCATAATTTTGCACACTACTTTTTCATTTAATAGTTTATGATGAGCACATTCCTATGCCATCGAATATTCTGTAAAATATTTTAAAGTGGCTAAACCATTTTCTGAGAGTGTTCTTTTTAATGTATAATTTTTTAGGTGGTATATCCTTTGGAAATGGGCAGTGTGGAATCAATCCCAATATAGAGTTAAAAGAAAATGGTGCTGAAATTTGCTGCTGTATTCTGAGATATCAGCCTGGAACGAACAGTGACAGCAGAGTTGAAAGCTGTCAATCCTCAGCAAGCGGCAACATGAGGTGGTTTAGAGGCAGGTGACAGAAAGTCAATTCAAAGCCAAATGTTCAAGACAATGTAATAGTTTCTTGCCTTCCTCCCCTCCCCCTTGCCATGAGCATAAATTTAGAATGCAAAGTTTTGTTTTAAGCTACAGACTGATCACTTTAGGCTGACACTACATAAAGCCCTTGTCTCCCAGCTGACAGTGATTCAAGACGCATAACCGAGGTTTCCATATTCAAGCACTGGTTATCCTGTCGCTTCATCTTCCTTCCATATGGGGCCTTTATACCACCTCACTGTATATTATATTTCCACCTGAAGCAGGGAAATTGAAGGAGGAAAAGGAAAAGTTTTAAGCAATCCATTTCGTTCCTTGTTGCCAGTTTTGCAAAAAGTACAATGAGAAACAGGCATGGTATTTGAAGGGCTCGGCTTCATATAGTGCATGTGTTACCTGCTGCCACAGATAACTGTGACCTTGCAGAGTGGAAGCCCTGCCATAACCTCAAAGATGGAAGCCAAATCAGGGGTCAAGGCCTGCTTATCATCCTGTGGCTGCGAGGCAGTTTAAAATGACAGAGAGGGGTCCTCTTCTGGAAACCACTCAGCTAGAGAAGGGGACAGGGCCATAGATGGCACACAGCTCCCCTCTAGTGCTCCGGCCCTAAAGTCTTTCCTTTCCTTTTCCCCCATTTCCACAGATTCCTAGTATATTGGCCATTATAGAAGCTAATTATACCTCTGTTCTAATGAATGAAACTAAATTCAGGTAGGGAGCATAGTACTTTAGGTGAAAAGAGATTTTATGTAATGATTCCAGGAAATGCTCCTAAGTCTGATAAATATTCAGAAGGTACTGAGAGCAATAAAGATGCAGGGGTATTTTGCTTTCGTTGTTTTTTCACTGTGGGTTGAGTTGATGTTGAGTCTGTTGCCAGCAGGGTATGGTTTCCTCCTGTGCAGAAATGCCAAATTTGCAACTCAGGGTGGGGGATGAGCTTGGAATTTGATTTTCTTCTTTCTCCAGCAATTTTCTGCCTGCCTGCATGAAATGCTAATGAATATCTCACACATGACAGAGCAATGAAATGTATCCTTATTTTACTATTTTTGGCAGATCCTGACTTTGCAAACTCTAGGTCCTAATGTAGTATTGACAAGCTACCGATAATAGACCCCACTCCCTCCTCCTCCAGCTTTGTACACTCTATGTTCCTCTCCCTGTGCTGAGCTGCTGGGTTGTGTCACATCTGTGGTAAGCGGGCTTTTGTTGTGACATCCCTTGCATTCCATCTCATTCTACCAAGCCTTTGTCTCCTAGTCTCTGAGAAAAGTCTAGCTCCAACAAAATGAGTCCTGTGCTTCAATCTCAGACCAATTCAGACATTTATTATCAGTTTTCAATGAGTAGCACTAAAGTCAGATTTCACTTATTTATTATTTTAACTAGTTGGGGATGGGGTACAGCATGAAAAGGGAGCTGAACATGCTTATGGACTACAGACTAAATGTCTCCTTGATTTTATAATGTACCGTCAAATGAATTTACTTGTAAGAGGGATTTAAATGAAAACAGAACTTCGTCATCAAATTTTAATTCAAGAACTTGGCTGATTGGGAGTATCAATGGGAAGAGCTTAATTCTGGACTTGGAGTCCTTCATTTGTGGAATCAGTTGGTGGTACTCTGACATTCTGGCCACATCTGAAGGAGGGCCATAAGAAAAACATGTTCTTAATCTTAATCTATTCCTTTAGAAATAAATCTGTTGTAAATTGGGCCATTTGAACATGTTATTTGTAACTAAGGAGTAGTCAACTGAATCAGGATAGGTCTTAATCCTATTACTTTTGACCTTATAGAAAAGGCTACAGAGAATAATCCAAGTAGAAAAGCAAGAAGCTGGAAGTCAGTTTAACCCAGAACCATGTGCATTGCCATGTGACAGAAAGCCAAGGACCAGGGACCCCTGGTAGCCAGCCCAAGAATGCCATAGTCTTATGGGAGGAAACATCACCCTACTGACACTTCAAATATTTGATGTCTCTAGGACTCAGAACCATGAGCCATGGGTTGTAAAAGCCAACCCATTGTATGGTATTTGTTTTAGCATCTGGGAAATTAAACAGCCACCCACAGATACCATGAGAGACTGAAGTATGCATAAGGTACAAGGATGGAAACTTGCTAACCAACAGGGACAGATAGAATGCTGCTTTGGGGATCTCATAGACAGCCAAAGTAGATACTACCCCAAACAGTGGGGCTCCTAAGGGCTCTGGAGACACCCAGGTCCTATGGTCATGGCAGATAGCTCTGGTGGTTGGTGCCTTGTCAGTGGGCTCTACTTTAGAGTTTGTGCTCCTGAGTGTAATAGAGTTGGACTCAGATATGACTTCTCTACACATACCTCTTCTGTCCCCTTTATTTGAACCTATAGTTGGTGCTGGAGTTGGTAGGTGTACGTCCAAGAGACTTGAATCTCTGGGCTGTCCATGTGCTAGCTGGGCCCTGAGCCTTAGCAGAGGTGCAACACCTACTCTCCAGTTCAATGGACCTACGCAGGAAAACAAGGAGGTGAGGATGGACAACCACCGCACCAAGGAACCGAGAGAGTCTACAACTGCAAGCAAGAGAGTCCCATTCATCAGCCATATGGGACTGAATCCCTCTCTCAGATTAGAAGTGGAGTATGCATCACCATCCCAGAATCCTCAGGATTAGGGATTAAAATATGGACTCGAGTAGACTTACTGGTATTCTACTATAGACTTATTGTGATTCTAGCAATGGAAGAAATGATATCATTGATGTGGAGACAGTGGCCACTGGAGATTCTGAATTCAGGGAGAGAGACAAAGAGGTATAATACGGGGCAATTTCAGGACCTGGAATTGTCCTGAGTGACATTGAGATGTCAGATATGGGTCATTATATACATGGCCATAACCTACAGAATTGAGTGGGAGAGAGTGTAAACTACAGTGTAAACTATAATCCATGATTAGTGGCAATGTTCCAAATGTGTTCATCAATTGCAATGAATATACCACACTAATGAAAGTTGTTATTTTGGGAAAGGCTGGGAGGTGGGACATATGGGAATTCCTTGTATTTTTTTATGTAACATTTTATGCAATCTAAGTATCTTTTAAAAAATATATTAAAAAAAAAAAAAAGAAATGCTGCTTTGGGAAGTCTTTTTTTTGGCATCGACTGAGAAGGAGCCCAAACATTGAAGCTGTTTGCAACTGGAGGCTGCCTTCAGCAGTTTGACTCAGTTTTTTGAGGGTAAAAGAATGAGAGAGGTAAACGGACTTTGGCCCAGTGGTTAGGGCGTCTGTCTACCACATGGGAGGCCCGCGGTTCAAGCCCCGAGCCTCCTTGACTCGTGTGGAGCTGGCCCATGCGCAGTGCTGATGCGCGCAAGGAGTGCTGTGCCACACAGGGGTGTCCCCCGTGTAGGGGAGCCCCACGCGCAAGGAGTGTGCCCCCTAAGGAGAGCTGCCCAGCGCGAAGGAGGGAGCAGCCTGCCGAGGAATGGCGCCGCCCACACTTCCCGTGCCGCTGACGACAACAGAAGCGGACAAAGAAACAAGACGCAGCAAAAAGACACAGAAAACAGACAACCGGGGGAGGGGAGGGGAATTAAATAAATAAAAACTAAATCTTTAAAAAAAAAAAAAAGAATGAGAGAGATGAGAGATGAGAAAGGAGAGATGCAAATGGAATAAAACAGAAAGATCCACAAGAGAGAAAGGGGGACCTGGGGATACGTTCCCAAGCATGAATCCAACTTGTCCCTGGTACCCTGGTTCTGAGGTTTAATTCAAGTTCTGTGTCTCCTTATTTCTGGTCCATCTTGATATTCTGTTCTCCTCATTCATCTTCTCAGTGGTCTTAAAAATTCTAGAGTTTGATATTACAGTTACTATCCCAAAACTCTTGGCTGCAAAATATGACAGCTAATGGACCATTTGAACTCTAATATACTCAAGAGAAGATGTGTTTCCTTTTCTGTTCTTCTTCATTTCTATCATATACTGAAAAAAAATCAAAAGATGCCACAATTAGATAAATAACTTAGACATATCTGCTATTGACCTGATCCCAGACCTGATCCCAGAATAGGTTAGCGTGGTGAACTTAAGTCCTCCATTTTTAAAGAAGAGATTTGGTGAAAAAATTATTAAATGAGCATTTGGAGCCTGAATGGTAAAGACTGAAAAATTTTTCCTGAAGGTTATGAAAGTGTGAAGAATAAAGATTGAGTTGATGTACATTGGCCCAGTCTAGAAATACCAGGCTAGACGTAAGACTATACTTTTCACCAAAGAGGAAGGATCTAAAATATAAACGACTCAAATGTTTAAATAACATTAATGGGTTGTCAAGGAAGTTACAAGCTCTAGGAAGGTGCATTTACATAATTTTTTGAGTATTTCAAATATTATTTTCATCTGATTAGAAAAAACATTCTTTGGTTAATGACTTGGAAAACAAAAAGGAAGAAGAGATAAAGGTGAACTATAATCTCACCTTGCAGACTTTTAACATTTTGATGTATTTACCTTCACTTTTCCTACACGATTTTAAACTTATCTTCTAATGTTGTAATCATTTGCAATTTGTATTCTGCTTTTAAGGTTTTTTTGTTTCCCAAGTCTTTAAGAAATCTTTATCTGTGAATATAAGATGCCATTGACTGTAGGATACATTATTATTTTATGGCCATCTATGAAATAAAAGAATGTTCCCAAGTAAGCTGTGACCAGAGCCTTAATGATAGCCTCACATGACACCTCAGTCACACCAGCCTTTTAATGCTTGGGCATTTCTTTCATCTATTGCAGGGATTTGGCAATTCTTTTGCCTCTAGTTGCTCTGCTTGGCATGAGCCTCAGAAAACAAAAAGTAACACAACTTCATCCATTTAGGTTCTGTAAGCCACCTACTTTAGAATAAATATGGAATCACCCTCATTGCTCTTATATTGAAATTTTACTTCACTAGTATAAAATTCACCCCCTCCCCACTGCTCTGTTTACATACCTTTTTGTACACACAATAACTTCATTTCCAAGCTGAATCACAGTGTGACTTCTGAAGACATTTTTAAAGAG
Organism: Dasypus novemcinctus; assembly: GCF_030445035.2. Taxonomy (NCBI): domain Eukaryota; kingdom Metazoa; phylum Chordata; class Mammalia; order Cingulata; family Dasypodidae; genus Dasypus; species Dasypus novemcinctus. The sequence continues at coordinate 60,875,079 of NC_080687.1, forward strand.
CAGGTAAATCAACATGTGCAGTACAATTATATAATTCAGCTGAAGTAATGACAAGAGGAGGAACATCTGCAGCCAAGTACATGCAACCATAACAATGACAGCAACTTCATGCCTGCTGCCTGGCTGATGGTGATAATAAGATGCCAACTATTATAAGTCACACTCCAATTTCAGAGATGTTAAAATGTGGAAAAAAGTGTTAGCATCAAGGAAATATGTTATATCAAATGCATGCCCCTGAATTTAATCATTCTGGGGAAGCGGACTTGGCCCAGTGGATAGGGCGTCCGTCTACCACATGGCAGGTCTGCGGTTCAAACCCCGGGCCTCCTAGACCCGTGTGGAGCTGGCCCATGTGCAGTGCTGATGTGTACAAGGAGTGCCGTGCCACACAGGGGTGTCCCACATAGGGGTGCCCCACATGCAAGGAGTATGCTCCATAAGGAGAGCCGCCCAGCGCGAAAGAAAGTGCAGCCTGCCCAGGAATGGGGCCGCACACACGGAGAGCTGATGCAGCAAGATGACGCAACAAAAAGAAACATAGGTTCCTGTGCTGCTGACAACAACAGAAGTGGACAAAAAGAAGAACATACAGCAAATGGACACAGAGAACAGACAACTGGGGTGGCGGCGGGGAAGGGCAGAGAAAAAAAATCTTAAAAAAAATCATTCTGCTATTCTGGGTCTTTTGTTCATAAACATTTATTTATTTACAAAAAAATGCATGTAATTTCAAATATAATCTTTCTCTGCAATTGTGATTATTTCTTTGGAATAGATTCTGAGAAATGGAATTTATTCAGTCAAGGATAGAAACACTTTTAAGGCTTTTGACCTCTATTTCCAAGTTGCTTTTCAGAAAGGTAGTTTCATCTACACAGTCTTATGAGCTATATTATTTCAGTTTTCTAAACTTGACTAAGGAGGAAAGCTGTGGTAGACAGCCTCTAAGGTGGCCCCGTGGACCTGACCTCCTGATGTTCATCCTCTGTGCTGTCCCATCTCACCCTGAATTAGGGCTAGCTGTGTGAACGTTAGAATATCACAGAAGGGCTGGATTGTGACTCTTAAAATGAGCTTGCTTTTCTGTTTCTCATTCTCTTTGGCACTTTTTATTCATTTCCAGGAAGAGAAGAGGGTGGAGGTGGTGGGGGTGTTTTATGACTTTATTCCTCCTTCTTCAAACCTTACATCACATTTAAATAATTTTTATGAGGCTAGTATGCCAAATAAAATGCAGTCCTCAGAGTGAGCTAGGCCAGACCATGTGGTTGGCCTCCATCTTCTCCCTTTCTCCTCAGCACATGTCCATTCCTTCACTCACTCCACAAAAGTTTTTGAGCATCCACAGCATATACAGGGAGTGTGCTAAAAAGTGGAAGCACTGAATAAGCTGGACATGATCTCTATCCATATAGTTCCTATAAGAGGTGATGAAAATGAAACCAACAGATACTGAAGGAGGGCTTTTTGTTGTGAAGATGAGAAAGACTTGAGCCTATCAAATGTTGATTAAAAACATACCGGATGTGTATGTATGAAAGGTGAAAGGCGGCAAAGCCAAGTGTTAAGAGCACATATTTTGGAAAAGATTGCTTGTATGGCTTTGAATAAGTTATTAACTGTTCTGTGCTTCAGTTTATTCATCTGTAAAATGGAGGTGATGTTAATACATACTTCATAATGTTTTGAGTTAGCATATATAAAATGCTTAGACTGCTGCCTTTGAGATAATACAAACCATGTGACAAGTTCTGGAACACAGTAAATGCTGACATAGAGAAAGCACTATAATATATTCACTATTATCATAGGAAGGAAGAAAATAAATTCTGCCCCTTTATAGCTGTGTATGATATAGGGCAAATTGCTTTTTCCCCAATATTCTTATGAGATTTTTTTTTAATCCTGCCATTTTGCACTTGAAAAAACTGAGGTTTAGTGAGGTTTAATTTTCCCTAGAGCCAGGATTCAAATTCACGAAGTCTATCTTTAGAGCCCATACTTAATAGACTCAGCTATGCCAATTATCAAGAGCTGAATACAGCACCTGGTACCTAGAAAATCCTCAGTAAAATATAGCCAGTATGATGGCAACTACACCTCAAAATCAAGATATCAGAAGTAGTTGCTAAAGGTAGAAGTGAAACTGTAGTGTTAGGCCTGTCCTGGAGTTATTTTGGATTTGGAGCTCATTCTCATTCCACCTCTGATCCCAAGCACACATAAGGCTAACCTTGATCTGAGTATTAAATGTCACTCATAATTGAAGGATCTAATTTTTATAACTCTATTTCTGCTATAATGAAGAATTATACATTGACATTTTAAGTTAATGCCCTAAATAACCCTGGATTGACATATGTGGTTCTAAGGTCCTTCAACCAAAGGCACTAAAATGTAGGAATGAATCCTTAATCATTGCGTTAGGGGTCCTGTTAAAAGAGTTAAAGTTAAAGAAAATGTCTGTAATCAGTGCTGCTTTGAGGTCTTTAAAATGTTATATTCTATATGCATAAATAAAAAGCATGGCAAAAAGTATATAGATTGTCATATACGACAAAAAAATTTTTTTGACTAGTGATGCACTATTATCTCTTTTTTAGCATGGAGAAATGCAGTGTAATTTTCCTATAATTTACTCCCCTAACTTACTAGTATTTCAGAGGTTAATCCTTTGTTAACCCATCTTCTCAGAGTGCTCTTATTTTTCACTCGTAAGTCTCATTTTTCCTTTATTGGCCATAGAGAAATACTGCCCTAATTTTTGTTGTACTTTGTTGAGAGATTAATATTGTTTAAGCATCATGTTTTGGAACATCTTTTCCTTTCTTCCCCCTTCCACTACTCTCAAGTTTTTGGTTGCATCCAAAATAGTCTCTAAGTTCCTGCAGAGAACAAAAAATCATTTTACAGCAAGAATTGAAACAAAAAGAAAATATTGCAGTCCTTTTTTCATTCTTTTTTTTTTTTTTTTTCTTTTTTCATTCTTTGCAACAGAAGCTCCCCTTCGTTTCTCCATATAATCTTGACTGAAGTCATCTCATTTTGGTAGACAAACAAGGCAGCAACTTAGCCATGAGTATGTACATCCTCACAAGTTCTTGGGGAGCTTGTGATAGGACCAGAAAATGCATATTCTGTTTGTATTTTATACATTAGTATGAAAATTTAATTGAAATAATGCCCATTGATGGACCAATTTGAAAGATGATTTTCTTGCTCTATATCAAGTAAAGATAGATTTATTCAGGGGCTGTTCGCAAACACCTAACTGGCTTTGCAGATTTGCATCTGTGTCTTGATAAGATGCAAAGCATATGAGGACAGTGAAAAATGCAAAGCTGAAGCAAAACATTTCTGTTTTGAAGGAAGAGAGGAAGAAAACTCACAGCTCCACACCATCATAAACACTTATAGACTTGCAAGAGAACCAGTTTGTGTCTCTCATGTTAGTTCTTTTGAGATAAGAGAAGTCAGACTTCGTGCCTGGCACTTAATTGGAATCATTTGTTGTTCAAGATACAGTGTTTTATTTTTTCAGAATTATTACTCTTCACGGTCAAATAAAAGTTTTATTTTTTCAGAATTCATTACTCTTCATGGTCAAATAAAAGTTAAAAGAAGTATTCTTTCATTTTACACCACTATAAATGAGAATGTACTGAGGGTTTTGTCAAAAACAAATAAGTGAGGTTGAAAATTTGTTGAAAACATCCTGCTGATCTGGGATGTGGCAGGGTCTGTTTCATCATCATCTTTTACATTTCTTTTTCCTGAAAAAAATTTATACAAATTAGCAAATCAAAAAAGTTTTGCTTGGGAACTTGTCAAGAAACTCCAAAGTTTTTGTCTCTTGATGTTTATTTATTGAAATTGTAAGAGCCAAGAAAGGGGGAGTCTCCCTTAGGAGCCTAAGAATATAACATCAATCACTTTGGTTTACTCTATAAAAGTGACTGCAGGCTAACAGAATCCATTTCCTTCTCCAGAGTGTTGCTCCATGTGAGAGACACAATCCATGTGATATATAAGTTAATTTGCCTCATGAAAAAAAAGGTGATAAAGGTTTCTGTTTCTGTTACTTAATCACAATCCTTTCAAACTTGTCCTTCAGCTCATTTATTCTTATTACAAAATGCTATCAGAAACCCCCTCTCATCTGTGTGACTAGACAATTGTAAAAGTACCTTGGAGATATTGGTAGTGAGGGAAATGGAAGACTAACTTCTTAAAAACTGAAAGGCATCTCAGAAAATTTCCTTGGGTTTTCCCTAGATGCAAAGGTCTGGAAAAGGTCTTGTTTAAATATACAGATTTTTTTGTGTGTGTGTACTTAAACATTTATCTTATACTGTAGTTTCTTCTATATGTTTATTGTCAACTAACAGCTTAGAACAGATGAGCTATGTGGAAGTATTTTGTTAAACTGCAGTTCTTACTTTCTGAATATTGCTTCTTCTTTTAACTTATTACAATTTATTTGCACATTATTTGTCATTAAAACATGGCCTGAAAGGGCACCTTTTATGTATGTTGAAAGAGGGCTTAACTCAATTCAGTTTCTTTTGCATATGCATACTTGGGTTTTGGGGACATAAACTGGCAGCAGGGAGGGATATGAGATGAGATTCAACCAAATTGAGACAGGTATAATGGAAATAGTAATGGACTAGATGGAGACAGTAGGAATGATTGGGGAAGAGGGAAGAGATTCAAGAGTGTTTTAAGATGGACTTTTGGAGGCACTTCCTGGGAAGTGGCATCAAAGTAGATAGGCAGGGATCAACTCTTTTACAAAAAAAAAAAATGGCAGAAGGGGAAAATGCTGTCCAAGGGTAGATGCTCTGGGGATCTGCAGACAAGGAAGAGTACTATGCATCATCCAGGAGGGTTAGGGAGAAAGAGATGAAGGAAGTGAAATGAAAACCATGAGTTACTCATTACCCCACAGCTGGGAAAGGCACCCACCCCCCACCCTCAAGGAGAACAGCCTGGGTAAAACCCATGGCTCACTGCAGCCAACTGAAAGAGGATCCAATGTCTTCCTCCCTGGGATGAGGGAGGGTGTGATGGAGAATGGACAGTGGTTTCTCTTCAGTGAGTTTGACCAGCAAAGCCAGCTTTGAATCTTGGCACTGGCCAGACCAGAATTATGGGCAGGTGGAAGTTGAAAGAGACACCTCTGTGGGTAACAGCAGGAAGAAAAATGCTTTTTGGAGTCTCTCATGTCCCTCACCCCTTAGATCTGATCTGTGCCCCCTTAGCAGGTCCCTAGTCTGATTTTGATAACTTAAGCTGGGCAATTTTAAGATAGAATAAGTTGCACCAAAAATCAAAGAAGAGCTGTGAAATAAAGCTACTAGGCAAGAGAGAAATTAACTGTAAATTCACCATATAATCAGATGCCTAGATATCAGAAAAAGGTACTAGCCCTACTAAGATAGAGGAAGAGATGGCCTAGCCAAAGGAACAAACCAAAAATCCTAATGGGACACACACAGAATATAAGACAACTAATCAATGATAACCACACAATTCCCTAAATCAACTCAAGGAGTTGAAGGAAAATGCAACTAAAGAGATAAAGGATATTAAGAAGACACTAGGTGACTGTAAAGAAGAGTTTGAAAACTGCAAAGAAAAGTAACAGAGCTTATGGGAATGACAGACACAATATATGAGATTAAAAATACATTACAGCAACAATCCCCCAAGTGCAATGGCAAAGACCTTTTAGAAGGAAGGTCCAACAATGAGCCCTTGATACTAATGACTATGCTTGTAAACCTGTGCACCTGAAATAAGAACAAGGCCTAGAGCTGCAGGGTGCCCAAGAGTTACCTCCCAAGAGCCTCTGTGTTGCTGAAATGTGACCAGTGTCAAAGCCAAACTCAGCATGTAAATGTGTTGCCTTCCCCCCAGCGTGGGACATGACTCCTGGGAATGAGCCTCCTTGGCGCTGAGGGATTACTACCAAGTACTAGCTGATGATGTAACTAGAAAATGACCTTGAATAAAAGGGTCAACTCGGACCCAGCAGAATATCTCAGTCTACATGTAATACCAGGAGTTAAAAATGCTTTTTGACCTGAATAAAAGGGGGAAATGGAAAGGACAAATGAGTTTATATGGCTATGAGTCTCCAAAAAGAGCTGGGAGGTTATCAGAGGGGTTGCCCTTATGCACACCTCAGCAGAGTCCCAGAGACAGATAAAGTAGATACAGCCCCAGGTATTGGTTCTTCTGAGGGCTACAGAGATTCACAGATTCTATGGTCATGGCAGATGGAATTCAGTGCCATGTCAGTTGGCCCTACTTTGGAGTTTGTGTTTCTGTGTGATGGAGCTGGACTCAGATGTGATCTTTATCCACAAGCCTCTCCTGTTACTTTTACCAGATCTGTAGTTGGTGCTGGGGTTTAGTGTATACCCAGGGGACCTGAATCTCTGGACTGACCATGTGATAGCCAGACTCTGAGCCTCAACAGACTTCAGCTCCTACTCTCTGGGTTGTTGGACTTACCCCACTCAGCTAACATGGAGGTGAAGAAGGTCAACCACCACACCAGGGAGCCAAGAGTACCTACAACTGAAAGCAGGAGAATTGCATACAGCATCCATCTGGAATCTAAGCCCCCTCTTGATATGGATGTGGAGTGGACACAACGATTCTAAGGTCCACAGGATGGAGGAATAGAGTATGGATTAGAGTGGACTTACTGATATTCTATTCATGAACTATTGTGATTAGTAATCGAAGAAAATGTGGCATTGATGTGGAGAAAGTGGCCATGGTGGCTTCTGGGGGTAGGGAGTGGGAAGAAGAGATGTGATGTGGGGGCATTTTCGGGGGTTGGAGTTGTCCTGGTGGTGCTGCAGGGACAGTTATTGGACATTGCATGTCCTTCTATGGCCCACTGGGTGGACTGTGGGAGAGTGTGGGCTATGGTGTGGACCATTGACCATGAGGTACAGCGGTGCTCAGAGATGTATTCACCAAGTGCAAGGAATGTCTCATGATGATGGAGGAGGTTGTTGTTATGGGGGGAGGAGTGGGGTGAGGAGGGTGGGAGGTATATGGGGACCTCATATTTTTTAATGTAACATTAAAAAAATAAAGACAAAAAAAATGAAACAGTTTTATCTTAAGAGCAAAAAAAAAATACATTAGAGGCATATAACAGCACATTTGAAATGGCAGAAGAATGAAATAAGAAAAATCAAGGACAGAACATCTGAACTTGAAAAGATAGGAGAACAGACAGAAAAAAGAATGGAAAAATTGAACAGGGTCTCAGGGAATTGAATGACAACACAAAATGCACAAACATATGTGTTCTAAGTCTCCCAGAAAGAGAGCTCATGAATCCTTATTCAGGATAGACCATATATTGGGCCATAAGACAAGACTCAATAAATTTTAAAAGATTGAAATTACACAAAGCACTTTCTTTGATAATGGAATGAAGCTGGAAATCAATAATGGTTGGTAAAAGGGAAAACTCACAAATATCTGGAGATTAAACAACACATTCTTAAATAATCAGTGAGTCAAAGAAGAAATTGCAAGAGAAATTGGTAAAAATCTTGAGATGAATGAACATGAGAACACAACATATCAAAACCTATGGGATACAGCAATGGCTGTGCTGAGACAGAAATTTATAGCCTCTATGCTTACATTAAAAAAGAGAAAGAGCCAAAATTGAAAACCTAACTGCACACCTGGAGGAACTAGGAAAAGAACAGCAAACTAATCCCAAATCAACTCGAAGGGAAAAAATAATAAAGATTAGAGCAGAAATAAATGAAATTGAGAACAAAAAGCAACAGAGAAAATCAAGAAAACCAGAAGTTGGTTCTTCGAGAAGATCAACAAAATTGACAAGCCCCTAGCTAGACTAACAAAGAAAAAAAGAGAGAAGATGCAAATAAAATCAGAAATGAGAAGGGACACATCACCACTGACCCTGCAGAAAAAAGAGAGATCATAAGAGGATACTTGAACAACTGTATGCCAACAAACTGGACAACATAGACAAAATGGTCAAATTCCTAAAAACACACAAACAGCCTACACTGACCCAGCAGACCTCAACAAACTAAATACAAGCAAAGAGATTGAAACAGTTACCAAAATCTCCCGAAAAAGAGCCCAGGACCAGATGGCTTCACAGATGAATTCTACCAATCATTCAAAGATGATCCAATACCAATCTTGCTCAGGTGCTTCCAAAAAATTGAACAGGAAGGGATGCTACCAACCTCATTCTATGAAGCCAATATCACCCTAATACCAAACCAAATAAAGATACTAAGAAAAAAGAACATTACAGACTAATTTCTCTAATGAATATAGATACAAATATCTTCAACAAAATACTTGCAAACCAAATCCAAAACACATTAAAATAATTACTCATCATGATTAAGTGAGTTTTATCCCACATATGCAAAGGTGGTTGAATACAAGTAAATCAGTTAGTGTAATGGACCATATTAATAAATTGAAGAAGAAAAATCGCATGATCATCTCAATTGATGCAGAAAAGGCATTTGACAAAATACAGCATCCTTTTCTGATAAAAACTTTCCAAAAAATAGGAATAGAAGGAAGCTTTCTCAATATGGTAAAGTGCATATATGAAAAACCAAAAATCCACAGCTAATATTGTACTCAGTGGTGAAAGACTGAAAGCTTTCTGAGGAGATCAGGAAGAAAGATACCCACTGTCACAATTATTATTCAATATTGTGTTAGAAGTTCTAGCTAGAGCAATTAGATAAGAAAAAGAAACAAAGGGCACCGAAATAGGGAAGGAAGAAGTAAAACTTTTGCTATTTATTTATGATATGATCCTGCACCTAGAAAATCCCCAAAAGTCTAGAACGAAGATACTAGAACTAATAGGTAAGTTTAGCAAAGTGGCAGGATGCAAGATTAACATGCAAAAATCAGTAACATTTCTATATGCTATGGATGAGCAATCTGAGGAGGAAGTCAGAAAAAAATTCCATTGATAATAGAGATTAAAAAAATCAAATATTTAGGACTAAACTTAACCAAGGACATAAAGGAACTATATTCAGAAAACTACAACACATTTGCTTAAAGAAACCAAAGAAGATCTAAGTAAATAGAAAGACATTCCATATTCATGGATTGGAAGACTAAATATCATTAAGGTATAACTTCTACCCAAACTGATTTATAGGTTCAACACAATCCCAATAAAAATGCCAACAGCCTTTTTTTTTCTTTTTTCAGAAATAGAAAAGCCAATTATCAAATTTTTTTTGAAGGGTAAGGGACCCCAAATAGCCAAACATGTCTTAAGAAAGAAGAATGATTCTGGAAGACTCTCACTTCCCGACATTAACACATGTTACTTAGAAACAGTGGTAAAAACAGCATGGCACTGGCATAAAGATAGACATATTGACCAATGGAATCTAATTGAGAGTTTGGAAATAGGCCCTCACATCTATGGTCAAGTGATTTTCAACAAGACTGTCAAACCCATCTAGTTGGGCCAGAACAGCCTATTCAACAAATGGTGTCAGGACAACTGGATATCCATAGCTAAAAGAAAGGAAACTCTCATCTTACAACTTATACGAAAGTTAAAATGGATCAAAGATCTAGAACCATAAAACTCCTAGAGAAAAATGTAGGGGAACATTTTCAAGACCTTATGGTAGGTGATGACTCCTTAAACCTTACACACAAAGTATGAGCAATGAAAAAAAATAGATAAATGGGACTTCCTCAATATTAAACACTTTTGTGCTTCAAATGACTTTGTTACAAAGGTGAAAAGGCAGCCTACTCAAGGGAGAAAATATTCAGAAACCACATATCCAACAAGGGTTTGATCTCCATGCTATATAAAGAGATCATACAGCTCAATGATAAAAGACAAGCATTTTCACCCAGTTAAAAAATGGGCAAAGGACTTGAACAGACATTTTTCCAAAGAAGAAATACAATTGGCAAAAAAGCACATGAAAAGATGCTCAACATCACTAACTATTAGGGAAATGCAGATCAAAACTATGAGATATCATTTTATGTCTTACAGAATGGCCATTATTTAAAAAACAAATAAACAAAAAAACAAAAACAGAAATGAAAACCCAAAAAACTACAAGTGCTGGAGAAGATATGGAGAAATTGGGACACTCCTTCACTGTTGGTGAGAATATAGAATGGTGCAGCCTCTGTGGAGAACAGTTTGGCAGTTCCTCAGGAAGCTACTAGGAATGTTGTCAGAGGAAGTCAAGCAAGGGTGCAAACAGGCATTTTCACCCTGATGTTCATAGTGGCATTATTCACAATTGCTAAAGGATGGAAACAACCGATGTGTCCATCAGCCAATGAATCAATTAAGAAAATATGGTATATACATACAATGGAATACTATTCAGTTGTAAGAAGAAATGAACTGGGGAAGCACATGACATCATGGATGAAACTTGAAAACATTATGCTGAGTGAAATAAGCCAGACACAAAAAGGACAAATACTGTGTGGTCTCACTAACATGAACTAAACACAATGTGTAAACTCATGGAGTTAAACTGTAGAGTATAGATTACTAGGAGATAGAACGTGGGTTGAGAAGCAGGAGCTGATGCTGAATGTATGTAGAAGTTCATCAGTAAGGTGGATTGTAAATGTGAAGAAGTAGGTTGAGTTGATAGTAACACATTATAGTCATTATAATTGGGTAGTCTAGGGAGGTTATTGTCAACTAAAAGAAACTTAGGGGATAATCTAGGGACTATAGGATAATCATAGTGATTTTGGTGGTGAATGATGGAACACAAGAATGATCCTCTTTTACAAGGTGTAGATAGAATATGTAGATAGATAGAAATATACAACTAATATAATGTATAGACTATAGTTAATACTAATATTGTAATCATTTAATTATTTTTAACTATAGTTAATAATTTTGCAATGGCAAAGGAGGTACTATATCAAAGCTAAGGGTCAATAACAGGGGTATATAAGGGGATATGGGATTTTCCCTTCTGGAGTAATGAAAACATTCTGAAATGAACAGAGCTGATGGCAGCACAACTCTGATGAAACTGAGAGCCACTGAGGGTTCACTTTGGATGGACTGTACAAGGCAGGGACCCAAATAAGACAGTGAACCCTGTAGTGAATGATGAACTCTGGTTAACAGTACAAATAAGAGAACATTCTTTCAATGAACTATAAAGAATGTACAATACTAATACATGGTATTAATAATAGGGTGGTTTTTTGGAAGATACACCAAATATAAGCTATGGACTATAGATAGCAGTAATATGATGATGTTCTTTCATCAATTGTAATGGATATGTCACAACAATGTAAGGTGTTGGTGGTGGGGTAATGGATGGTATGCAAGACTGTTTTGTAATTGACAACTTCTCAAACTAAAAAAAAGATTTATTGAAAGTGTGTGTTGGAGGAAAAGAGGATTTACTGTGATTGTAAAGTGTCTTCTATGGATGATGGTAAATAATATTAGTTGAGATAGGAGATGCAGAGGAAAAATGAGGGTGGGACATTTTGAGATTGAGATGCCTTTGATACATACACATGTCCAGTTAGGAGTTGAGCTTGAAAGAGAAATCTGCATTGGAGATTTAGAATTGGTAGTCCTCCATATTTGTGACAGTTATGGGTGTGTAGTTAAAAAGAGAGGGAAGGATGAAAACTGAGAAAAAAACATGAAAGGGTGGGTTGGGGAAGAGGAGGTGGTGTAGGATTGTCCAAAGAGGGTGGCAAGGATGCATGAGACTCCAGATCCATTCCAGGAGGAATGGTTGAATGAATGGAGGCTGTTTACCCATAAGAAGAGCAGATCCTTTTAGGGGTGGCTTAGCTTGCCTTTTAATATTTTGCAAGAGGGCCTAGACTTAGTCTGTGTTGCTTCTGAGGGCACTGAGGCCTTTGTGGAAGTAGATTCTGGTTCTGTAAAAGCTCTCTCTGAGAACAGAAATACACAAGGGATGCAACAACCTTGAAGATTCCTTAACTGCCTCTCCCCACAAGACAGACTTAATGCCAATAGTTAAAATAATTCCTGATTGGAAAGGGCTGGGTGGGGACACTAGATGACATCTAAGGTCCTTGAAGTCTAAGAATCTACGATTGTATGAAAGAGTTTTGGAAATTTTAAGCTCAAGCTTAAAGGGGACATGATACAGCATTCGTGCATGGTGAGGAGAGACTGCATTTACCCTTCATGGTCTCCCAAATTGTGGTAGCTTAGTCCCCCTCTCTCCAAGTTGGAATCTTTCAAGTGTAAAAATTACATGAATTAACCATTCTAAGGAAAGATTGGGTAACATGTATTGCATTGTTATCCTATTTGTATTTGGAAATAAGAAGATATGTTTATAGTTACTTGTAGACTAATCGTCAAATTATAAATATTGGTTTTTTTTTCAGAAAATATGACTTTTCATAGTACAGTTTTGTTAGTATGCTAATTCTATCTCTCAACCTGAACATATATTAGAGCTCTTCACTCTTATTATGACACCATAATGCCAAGTCTGTGGTACCAAGGAGAAATGTCCACTTTCATGGGGAATTCTTGGGACTACATTAGATGGAAACAAACAAATGCTTTGGCCATATTTGATTCTACCACAGCCAGGCAGATGTGACAGGGTTAGGAAGGATATGCCCCTTTCTGATGGGGCATGTAGTTTCATGTTAGTGTGTTGGGATTAGAACCAGGAATTGACTTGACTGGATTTGAGTTGTTCATATAGTTTCTCTTTCTCTGTTGCATGGACTTCATTATACTAAATTACAATTTGCATGATTCAAATGCAAATGAATTTTCAGAAGCACTATGTGGGTTTTATGTAATTCTATTTGGCAAGTGCTGCTTGATTGATGTTTCCTTTATTTGAAAGAATTCAATGATGCAACTGAATCCAAGAAATTTGTAAATTTGAAAGTGTGCTTCATATCAAATTCACATCTGGTTTTATTTTGCTGACTGTCTCCCCTTGGCTTCCCTAAAATCTATGTGACCTATGGGACATAATGATCTTTATCTGATTTTTTCTTGCTTCCTAGAGTGATTCTTTCCAGAGTTATGCTTTCAATTAAATATTGACTATAAAACTAAGGAGAACAAAGGAAAGTTTTGTAAAGCATAACAAGCTAACAATGTTATTATGGAAATATGGAAATTCATTCAAAAGTAACACTTCATTTTTGGCTTTTATGAACCAATCATGCAGCAGACCAAACTGCTCATAATGCTGGTCACTTCATAAGTAACTAAACCTCACATGGCAGCTTATTTTAATATCTTCTGCTCTTGCAGGAAAGAAAATATTCACCCAACTTTTAATACACTCCAGCTGTTCACAGGGAAAGGCCTCAACATGAGGCTTACAGGGAGAAACTTGTACTTGGTTTAAATTCCAATAGAGACCATAAAATAGGCCTGACACTCCTTAGCTTCTACTCTGGGAACAGGCACCTTTTCTCAACAGTCCCCCTGTTCTGCTTCACAGAGCTTTTTGGGTGGTGATTCTTCCGTTCCTGGTTCAGGCTTCTTAGTGAACAAATAGGCGGTGGCAGTTACTCTTCAGATCTTTCTCTGACTAGATTCTTTCAGATAGAGAATACAGTGGAGTTCTAAGCTAGTCCTGTGGAACTTTGGTTATCAGGTTGCTTTGCGGTCAAAATGGACACATAAATGGCCATGTGGTCATGTAGTAATGCACTTGGAGCTTAGAATTAGAAAAAGCATATGAAGGGTCTGAGAAATTCTGCAGTAAAAAAAAACCTGTTTACATTTGTGTATTCTAGTAGTTGAATACAGTATTCAAAGGCACCAGCTTTGAACACAGAGATGTAGATTCAAATCTCAGGCTGATTATTAGCTATGAGACTTGGGCAAGTTACTTCACCTGAACAGGGGGAATCCTCTGTACATCATCTGTGCAACAGAAAGAGCAGGCCCCAACTCATAGGCTTGTTATGGAGAGTAAATAATATAACATTTGTAAAGCATTGGGCACAGTGGCAGGCTTGTAGTCGGCATTCAGCTTATCACTTTTAGTAAAATATTATTGTCTTATTTGACTGTGTGGCTCTTGTGGCAACACAAAAGGAACTTCCAAGGAAACTAGATGGGAAGTGCTGGTCTGATTGATTTGAGACTTGTATCAGTTCTCTCTAAGATCCAAGGGCTCCAGTGTTGATCATATCGTGTGAATTCTCTATTAAATTGTCTGCTACCTCTCTCACAGTGCTGGTTCATGAAAAAAACATATAGAAGATTTGGCTGTATTAGTGAGCCAAAGGGGGGTACTGATACAAAATACCAGAAACCTGTTGACCTTTATAAAATATTTGGGGTGGAAGCACACAGTTACCAGGCCATAAAGCATAAATTACTTCCCTCACCAAAGTCTGTTGCCATGTGTTGGAGCAAGACAGGGGCTGACATCTGTAAGGGCTCAGGCTTCTTGGGTTCCTCTTTTCCCAGGGCTTGTTTCTCTCTGGGCTTAACACTTTGCTCTTTCCACAAGGTCAGCTGTAGAGTATCAGGCAAACGATCGCAGGACACAGGCCCCACTGTGTCCTCTGGAGCCTTCTCTCCTTCCTCACGTATCAGCTTCTCTATGTGCTTACTTCCCAGGCTCCAGGATCAAAACTCCAAACTCCCTTCTCTGCAATGTGGTTTCTCTGTGAGTCCTCACCCACCAAGGGGGCAGGGACTCAATGTCCTACTGATGTGGCCCAATCAAAGCCTCAATCATTAGCTAATCAAGTAAAAGCGAAACCTCTGAGTCCAATATAATCTAATCTGCCCTGAGGAACAAACCAGTTTACAAACATAATCCACTATCTATTTTTGGAATTCATATACAATATCAAACTGCTACAGTGGCTATTTTGCAATTGATTTTGAAATACAATACACAAAGGTTGTTGATACCAGCAAGATCCGTATTTTGTCTTAAATATCAAAAGCTAAATTCCAGTACATGGATGTCCAGAGAGAAGCCCAGAGAAGGTGAGTGAGAAAGGGGAGAAATTTGTTTCCTTCCATAAAGAAGTTAATGGGGTAATTTTAATACCTATAAGAAGAGGATTGGAGTCAAATTGTCTTTTAAAACAGAGACCAGCTGACAAGAATGGTTATTAATAAGGCTTTACTAGGTCACTGGTTTTTAAGACCAATTGAAAAATAGGGAAAATTTGTGCTCAGCTCCAATAACCTTTCTAAAAATATTTTCTCCCCTTAGGAGATACCCCTACTTCTTCTTAACTTTTCCTCACTCTAGACACTCTGATCAGATGAGGTGAAACCTTTTAGGAACCTGCTCCTGGTTAGCTCAACTTTTGAAAAGATCTGATAAATAATTCACATAAAAATATAAAGATGAGTTTCTGATGGACATTTCGGCCAGGTAATTCTTTGCTGGAGGGCCGGCCAGGGCAGTGTAGGATGTTCAACAGCATCTCTGGCCTCATCCCACTAAATGCCAGTAGCACCTCTCCCCATCTGTGACATCCAAAAAATGTTTCCAGGCTCCACCAACGATCCCGTGGGCAGAATCCCTTTTTACCCTGTTGAAAACTATCAAATATCAAGATTTTACAATAGTTAAATTTGTACCACTCTCTGAGTTAAATTTTTATCCTAATATCTTTACCCCAAACAGGCACTCTGAACAGATAAACAATTACAAAACACAGTTCAGGGAAAGAAAAGTTTTTATACCCCAAGCAGGTTTTACACCTCAAAGAAAGGTTTTTATACCACAAGGGGTAGGTCGATGCCTCTTTTATTTACCTAATAGGCCAAATTTGCCCGAGGGAGTAAAACCTCCTCCTCAGCTGATAGCCTGAGACAAGGTTTAAAGCTTAGTCTACAGCTGTGTTGACTGTGAGGTCTATTTCCCATTCCCTGCAATATTGTTAATAGCTGAGCATTAAACAATGGAAGGGACCTTAGATGGTCAATTTGACTTGGTCATTATAGTAAAATAGATCGACTGCTAGTTTCATGTCCTTTAGAAACTGAATGAAGTTTATTGTTCGAAGCAAGCCCTGTAGCTGAACAGCACTTGCAAGGAAGGCAAAAATAAATTCTAAACCCATGCTATTCCAAACCCATGCTATTCCAAGGTGTCTCTAAACACACCTTTGGCATTGAAGCCAAAAGAATAGGACTGAAGTCCAAAGACTACTGCTTTTTCTTTAATTTGCATTTGGCTTTTTGAGTTAGATCTTTTTGCATGCATGTTCCCCTCATTTCCCTCCTCAGTTGCAGTTTTACTCTGTGAACTTTTGTTTAACAAGGAGGAACACCTACTGTGCAATGAAAACATTGGCTGTAAGTCATTTTAGCTACAGAATGTAGCTGTTTGGGGGGCCCAGTAATTGGACCTGTGGTTTAGAAAATAAGGAATGCCAAAATCTGAATGTGGTGTTTAATTGGTCCACAGGGAGAGACCCCAGGAGTGTCCAAGAGGCCGAGTTTGACTTTTTATTGTTCTAGTTTTTCCATAGAACCCACAGTATCCTCTTGATAATCATTTACCACAACTCACTGTTTATTTTGTATAGTAAAATATTACGGTGGCCACAGAATTCATAATTGTGACACCGGGGGAGATTTTCAAAGGCTTGAATGCTTGGCAGGCAAAAATATGTACACTTTGTAGATTCAATGCAAAGAAACCGGGAGCATTTCTTTATGGCCAACGGTGTGGCTTGGGACACCAGTTACAATGTTATCTGTGAAACCCAGGCTTTATGGGACTGCTGTTGGTAGCAATGCAAAAACCCTTGTGTTGCTCACAGAGCAATAAAATAATAAAATAAAACAAAACATTTATTTAAAATGTGTTCAGAATTTTCATTTCTTCATGTAATCAATCATAATTTAAGAATAAGGATACTTGCTATACAAATGCACAAATTTGAAGTAAAAATAGTTCGAAAACATCGAGTGACCTATGAGTTTGAGTGGGTTGTTTTCTGAAAATCAGATATTAAGGAGATGCATATAAAGGATTTAGTTGGCAGGTGGCAGGTACGTGGTGAGTTCTTAATAAAAGTTAACTATCGTGATTATAACCACTCTGGGTAGACAGCCGTGTGACTTCATCTCTTCGTATAGTGTGGTCAGTTCAATACAATTAAACTCGATACACATTAATTGATCACTGACTGAAAACAATGAGAATAGCATTTAGGGCGCACGGTGTAGTGGAAGGGCTAAAGTTTTGGAAAACAAAACTAACTGCTGCTTTCCAGCTGGGCGTTTTTGGACTTGATTTTGAGACTCTGCTATCTCATATGTAAAATGGAGATCCAAACAATCACCTAGAAGGGTTATTTACTGGTAGCGTGAGAGAGGCACCTGGCACACAGTAAGAGGTGCCCTTTCTTTAGTTTTCATCAAAAACTGTTTTCACCAAATTTTTATTATACTAATCTTTAAACATACAAAACTGTTTCAAGAACAGTACAATAAACACTCACATGCCTTCCACTTTATCAAAAACTTTCGAGCAACTATTTTTCAGCATTGCCCTGTAGTAGTCTAGGAGGGTCATAAAAGAAAGAGAAGACAGGCTTTCTGCCTTTGACAAACTTACACTGTAACTGGGATGGTAACTGTCCAGAATCAGAGCTCGAAGGGACTTTGTAGATGAACACGCAGAAAACAGCCAGCACATGCAATTCAGCAGGATAGAGTGTGATTCTGAAGAGGCGCGGGAGAGATCAGTGTGGGGGGAGGTTGGGTGCGAGGGTCTCTGGGAAAGAGTGGTTTTTTTCAGGACTTGAAAGAAGTCCCGGTCCTAGATGAAGAGGTGATGGTCGGTGCCATTCCTTAGTGGGGCAACACTGCGTCTAGAAATGAGAAAGACCTGGTCAGGAGCTAATAAGGGGTATTACTGAAATTCTTTTTGCCTTTGGCTAGCAAGGGTGGAGAAAGCAGTGAAAGGACAGACAGGCTCTGTCAGGTCAGGAAGCAGGCCCCTGACTCTAGGGGACAACTGAGGAAATGACTCTGGCGCTATCTGTTTCTCTGGTCTAAGGGATCTTACAGGGGGCAAGTTGCTGTGCATTACTCAGATTTCTCTACTCCTTGTCCCCTTCTGAGCTGTGGAAATGCTCTATCATTTTGGTTTATTAGAAGGTCCTGAAGCTAGCAATAGCTCCTGCCCATGCTTATGTGTGCCCACATGCACACTTACACGCACATCCACACTTACACACACACTCGTGTGCACTGTCACACATCCTCATATATGCACACACATGCACTTCCTTATGCTCACACATACCCTCACACACATCCACACACAAACACACATACCACACAGATACACATCACACCTATGCTCACAAGCACAGCACACACACTCATATGCACAACCACACACACCACATATACATCCACATTCACACACTACATACATAAACACACCACACACAAATGCTCTTGTATACATCCCATGCACACCATACACACGTATACATACATAAACACATGCACATGCACCAACATATTCATTTTCATGATATAACAATATTAATATGTAGACAATTTCCATAATTTAAGCTAAAAATGGTCAGATAATCTACTACTTAGTTAAGAACAAATCTTGAACAACAATAATAAACAGGTCATCCAGCGAATCACCTTTCTTTTTGTGATTTCTCAAACTTTTTTTAAGGAAAAACGTTAAGATTTTATATTCTCTTATAAAAGACTACAAAATTATGATTTTTCTGCTTTGTTTATATTTTGTGGAGAATTACTGTCATGCTTTTTAATAATGACATACACTCTGGCTCTAATGCGTCTGAAAATAAGCACAATTTTGTTTACCATATCCTTTCTATGTTCTTAGCATTTCAATTTTATTCTATTTTCTAAAATAGGCATTGGTTTTTCAGTTGGCCTTAGAAGTTGTTTTTCTCCAGATTGTCTTTTCATAGGGGTTAGATTAATTTCCCAAGCCTTTGAATTTTTTTATACTTCATCTTGGGAATCTCTGAGACTTTCCTTACAATCAATTACTCTTATTTCATACTTTTACCTCCAGTTTTTATAGAAACATCTTTTTTCCTTATTTTGATAATGCTTTTAATATTACTGTAAACTGCTTCTTTTCTCTGACTATGAAGAGCCTGCACAGGCAGATAGAGAACTAAAAAGCATGAGAGTGCCTGACATCATTTGCACAAGGTCCCAAATAGACATTCTTCATGCTGTGCACCTAATCATTGTATGTATCACCAAAGCCATAAAACGAGTGCATTAACTGGATTTATTGGTGCTGAGGAGGGCTGCTTAAGAGATTATAAGTAAGTAAAATATTTATCAAATAGATAAACACTACCTGACTTTCCATTTCACCAAAGAAAACTGGGAGTCATAACTGTAACCAGGAATTTCTTCTTCATTGGTTTCTTGGTTTTTATTTAGGTGATGAAGGGTCTATAATTTAGATCAGGACCATTGACCCCATACTGGGAAAAAAGGGACTAATAATGCCAGTAAAACAAGTAATATGCCTCATCTCTGACCCAGGACAATATTACTCAGAATAAGAAAGTACTTTGGTAATCAGGTATAGTCAGGCTTTTTAAATTTATTTTTTAACAATTTTAGCTTAGTCCAGAGGAAAATTGGATAAATGTGCATGACTCAGAGTTCAATTTGTATTCTCCAGGAGGTTTAGGGAAGGGCCAGCATCTTCACTGGTTTGTTTTGGTGCAGTTTCACCCCCACCCTACTAAATACCCCATAATACCCCATCCCCCATTGACATGATGCAGGCCACTGCCCATTTTACGTGCCCACCCAGCCTGGTTGCCCTGGTCCATTAACAGAAACTAGCCCCACTCTGTTGTGCTTTCAACTCATTTGTAATTCTTCCCACTGGTGTTGGGAGTTATGGTAAAAACAATGGTCATAGCTCTCTATGGTACTTCACAGAGTATAAAATGTATTGGCATATGTCATAGCATTAATCTTCTTCATTTTGTGAGATAGCTTGAATTACTCTTTCCATTTTATCAATGAGAAAATATCTCAGGAAAGTTAGATGACTCAGTTAAGTACTTGTGGCAGAGACAGTCATTGCACATCCATGTGCTCCTCCAGCTTTACCAGCGTCTTTGCAGGACGACAGACTGTAGAAGAGTCACTGCATTTTAATTGGTCACTCTCTCTGTTTTTTCTTTTCTTCCACAGTCACCTGGAAGTCACATCTTGGGAAAACAGGCCCACAGATACGCGTCACCTGGATTCCTGAACTGCTTGGAGGGAGCTTCCCTGGAGAGTGTCCAGACCAGAAGGTGATTTTGTCTGAGTGAGAAATAAATTTTTATATGTTTAGCTGCTGAGATTTGGAGGTTAACTTGTTACTGCAGCATACATAACCTATTCACTATAGCAAAATGATCTTTATTTTTTTCTAGGTATGCATAGTTTAAAAATACAGTTAGTACATATCAACTTTAATCTGCACAAGATAATTGAGTTAAATATTATTTTTATTCCTACAGTGTAACAACAATACAGATGCATTCAGATTATTTTATGCTCTTTTAGGACTATACACCTCTCATTCATCCATCTATCACAACTGGAATTTTATATGCATTCATACAATTCTTAGATCCATGTCTGTCTAGAGTTCAAACTCCATGAGGATTCTATATTCCTGAGCCTTGAGTAGGACGCTAATGCACATTTGTTGGATTCAGTAAATAAATGAATGTTGGAATCAGGAGGTGAATGCATTTTATCTCTATAGACAAGTCAGAAAGACTTAGAACCAGGAAAGTTAGTTGTTTCATTTGGGTAATCTGTGGCATTTGGAGCCTGATTATTTCATCTTCATTTTATTTTATACTTCAAGAGTCTGGAGAAAGTTGATGAAAGCTTTGTCAGTGGTGCTGCTGCCACTTGTGTGGTCATGACTCTGAACATTTGACTGTGGATATTAATTACAGATATTAGGTATTAGATCTGGGTTGGAGTTGTTTGAAGTTGTTTGAAGAAACACTGTGTGGTTGACACTTTCCATGAAACATTCTATATTCAAAATGTAATTGTTCACACAAGAAAAAGTATACTTTATTTATGCTGGTTTGGCCATGTTTTCTTAGCTTTGTCTTCTTGGTAACCTACAGTCATTCGGAGACAATGGCCTGGAGGTAGTGCAGCCTGTCATCATGGAACCAAGTGAAATGAACTGATAAATGAATAGATTAGACCATGGACACTAAAATAGTGTCCTAATCATCTAAGCTGAGGAGCCCTGACTTCAGAGTGATTTCTTGGGACCAAGGAGAGCTACATGGATAAAATGCAAAAGTCAAACTTCGTGTATTTCTTTTCTGGATTCAATTAGCAGCATAAACCCTGCTCTACGGTCTAAACATGGTCACCATGGGCATAAGGACCCCCATTATTAAAGAACTCAATCGCTCATCTAAGGAAGAAAACCCAACGGCATCTTCTGCATAGGAGGACACAGTTACTCTTATCTGCCTGTGAAGGGGCTGTGTGGTAACAAGATGTCAAAACAATTGCTGCTGCGAGCTGAAGAGGAGCAATCTACTCAAAGCAGCCAGAAGGAACGTTCGAGGGCACACACCAGAACCATTGACAGTGAGCAGGCAGTGGCTCCGAAAAGACCCGGCGGACTGCCACCTGAGATGGGGTCACCACATAAACATGTCTTATTTGTGGTCCCAACTGTAAAAAGCCCAATGACTTTTATGTCAAATGCAGGGCGGACATCTATAAAGGAAAGGAGTGTAGGTGCGCAAACCGGTATTTTAATCAATCTTTCAAGCTGTGGATGCTCACTCTTGGTCACCTGCTGGTAGGAAGCAGAGTATCTACTATCCTCTCTGAAAACTCCTTCCTCTCTGACCATGTGGCTGTTTAACCATTAATCTGGTTTCTTTCATAATCTGAGTAATTATCCTTTGGGTTGAAGTTGCCACAGGTGCCCCAGTGTTGTGCCTTACTGCAGTGGATTCCCATGGAAGGGGAAAACATTTATTCGGGTTTTTCTGAAGTTGTAGGAAACAGAACATGTTTCCTGCCTACAAGCTACAGAACTTTTCTCAGTGCACAAAGTGAGGAAATAAATTAAAAATCCACGTGGCTTGGGAAAGAGGTTCAGAATGAGGAAGATTAACAGTCCCCTGAGAAAGTAGGAGGAAGCATAGAAGTTTCCATCAAGTGAGGTGAAAATTGTCAGTGGATTGTGCAATGAGATGGGATAACATTACTTAACAGTCTATTTTGTCCTAATCACCACGGCGGGAGTTATGTAAGCAAAGGATGCTTTTCTTTTTAAATTGCACAGTTTTCTTTTCTTTCTCTTATTTTTTAAAATAGAAGCTTAAGAAACAGCAGGCAAAGCATCCAGAATAATGCAAATTTACCCTAAAATACTGATAAATGTTAAACAGCTTTATGCTTTTTATTTACATGTGCATGAAGTGCATTCTCTTGTACTGTGGAAGTTCTTTTTGAGTGTGAGGTAACTTGGGTAACATCTCTCACAGTAAGCAGACTTGAACCTGCTTGTCTATTCCTGAAAACAAGGCCCATGACAATTGCTTCAAAAATTTCCCTTTAAACAGTCGTTCTGCGTGTAGTCTCATGGAAGGTAATCTGGGTTGCAGAGAGATCTTTTCAGGAAGAAAAACACTATATAAATAGCAGGTATTATTAAATCATCTCAATTCTTCATTCCACGAGGCAGAAAATGAGCTTTCTTGAAAACTGGTGGCGGAAAGCGTTTCTAGACGTCGCGGAGTTTGTAATGCAGTCTGGGAGAAAGCCTGCCTCCTCACTCTATGCCAGGGAGTGACCAGGGGATATAATAATCATGATAATGATAGCAAACATTTGCGTAACACCTCCCATGTGCCCTGAACTTTTCTAAGCACTGCCTTCTGCAGAGAGATAGTGCAATGAATCTTGCCACACGCCATGAGTAGGTTTATCGCCCCCCTTTTCCAGATTGGAAATTGAGGTACAGATTAGTAAATAACTTGCCAGGGATCCCACAGGTAGTGTGTGGCCTAAGTTTAAGCAGCCTTGATAGTTTAAGCAGCTGTGTCTTAGAGAAAGACAACGGCACAGAAGGTGCGATTTGAGGTCTATTAGAAAGAGAGCCCTTAGTAAGAAAAATTTCTATAATGCTCTCTGAGATTCTCATCTAACTGTCTGAAACCTCATCAATATACACTTCATTGAGTCAAGCAGTGTACTCTCTTAAAAGGAGCACCTTAGTAATAGACTAATCACATTTCCCGTTCTACCTAACTGAGGGAAAGGCATTTTGAAGGAGAGGACAGAGGGATTAAATACAGTGTATGGAGCATTGCAGGCTTGGGGGAAAGGCAGGGAGTGTGGGCGGCCAGTGGGCCAGGCATGTCAGAAAATGGTGTAGGGAAGAAGGAGCAAAGGGGGAAGGGGGCGTGTGTGCAGAAGTGGCCTCATGAATGGACTGAGAATCGGGGGACCTAGGTTAGAAACCCCATTTACCACTTCCCCAATGAGGCAGGGCTAATCTCTCTGCAGCTTCCGCTTCCCCATCTGTTACCTCCTGGGGATGGTTTTAAAGATTTGGTAAGGGAACCTATTTTAGCACAGGCCTTAGCTCTTGGTGGAAAGACAAAGTGAAGAGCACACACTCTGGAGCCTGCCTGCCTGGGGGTCTTACTCATTAGCTGTGTGTCTTTGGACATGCTACTAAAACTCTCTGTGTCTCAGTTTCCTGCTCAGTAATTTGGGGTCTGTTAGAGTATCTATCTTGTAGTGGTGTCTGAGGGGATTATTGAGTTCATGTGTGTAAAGTACTTAGAACAGCCCCATATACATACTATGTGCTATATAATTGTTAGCTACTTCCATAGGAAGCTCTAAAAAAATTGCAGCCATTATCAGTGAGTCATTGATAAACTAGCTTGCTTTGCATTTCTTTCTAGCAGGACCATGCCATACATTGGTGCTAATCAACCTGCGAACAATTTGCCTGTTGTTTTGGGTTAAACTCCATTTCTCAGCAAGCATAAACTTGGGCATGAATATAATGCAGGGTGGTAAGGTGGTAAGATTTTTATTCCATTTGGCCCTGGGGAACAGGAGGGAAGAACTTCATCTCTGTGTTTGCACTGATAATCAAAGGGTGGATCTAAATTGTATGTGTGCTTGTCCTCCGGGACATCAAGGAATGGGCTTGTGGTTTCCTGTTTAGCTTCTTGAACTGTGTGTTCTGACATAGCACTTTAGAACTGGGGCAGCTCCAAAGAATTGTCCTGGTAGCGCAACAGGGATTCCAGCCGGCATGGCCCAGAGTGCTATTGACATGCCAAATTACAAATATATTTTTTTCCATCAAGTTATTCTCAGGCAACCAGTTTAAATGCTTTTGGTGCTTTGTCCTGGCCTCCGTCTCAGTGAGCTCTGAAGGTCATTCTACACACAGGGACATTGTGAACAAATACAGAATGCTTTTAAATTGCTGGAAGTCATATTTTCCTGGTTAGTGATTGTTCAGTCACCTATCTGCCCTTTCACTTAAAAACATATTTATTGAGCATCTTTTATGCGCCAGGGATTTTTCCGGGTACTGGGAGTTCAACTGTGAACAAAAGAAGGAACTTGCCTTCTAGTGAGGGGTGAGAAACAATAAACAAGGCGAGTAAAATACTTGATACTTTAGATGGTGATAATGCCCTAAGGAGAAAAACAAAACAGGGAAGGTAGGTGAGAAGAAAGGGTGGCAAGCGAGGGCTGGCTGAGAAGGAAATGATGATGTGGGAGTAAAGACTTGAAGGAGTGTAGGATGAGCTATGTGGGAATAGTATTCCAACAGAGGGAAGAGCAACTGCAAAGGCTCTGAGGCAAGGGAGTGCCTGGCACGTGTAAGGCAGAACAGGGAGGCCACTCTAGCACCTGGAGAGACATGAGTGATGGGGAGAATGGCAGAATGGCAGGAACTAGAAGCAGAGATCAGGGGAGCACCCAATGATATAGGCCCTTTTTTTCTTGGTGGGCCATCATAAGCATTTTGGCTTTCCAACAGAGTGAGATGGGATGCTCTATGCAGTCTTGGGTAGAAGAATATCACAATCTGATTTTCATTTTACCCCTTAGGTTGGTTGATTGCAAATAGACTGAAGGGATGGGGAGAGAACAAGCTTCAGGGAGAGATACCAGGTAAGGAGATCCAGGGTAGAGTGGACACCAACCTGTACCAGCGTCATGGCCTGGTGTGGAGAAGTGGGTAGATTCTGGGAACAAACACTCTGGAATGTTAGATGCTGCATCCACTTTGGAAAAGACTTTACCAGTTTCTAACAAAACTAAACAAATCCACCATACAACCCAACAATTGCACTCCTGGGCATTTATTCCAAAGCAATGAAATTGCAGAGTTATTCATAGTAGCCTTATTTGTAACAGCCAAAACCCAGAAAGAACCAACATGCCCCTCAGTAGATGAGAGGATGAACAAACTGGTTCATCCATAGCATGGAATACTACTCAGTAAAAAACAAGGAACAAAGTACTGATACAATGACTTCGATGGATTTCAAGGGTGTTATGATGAGTGAAAAAAGCCAATCTCAAAAGGTCATAGGCTGTGTGGATCCCTTTATATAGTATTCTTGAAATTTTAAAAAATTGTAGAAATGTTTTGGAGATTGAGTCATGTCTCCCACAAAAGGCATGTTCAGGTTCTTACCCTGTTGCTGTGGCTGTGGACCTATTTGTAAATAGGACCTTGGAAGATGTTACTAGTTGAGGTGTGCCCAAATGGAATGGGGGTGGGCCTTAATCAATTATTGCTAAAGTCCTGATAAGCAAACAAAATGGGATATAGAAAGAGAAGCCATGGGGAGTAGCCAGAAGCTGGAAGTCAATGGAACCTGGAAGAGAAGGGAGAAGACGCCGCCGTGTGCATCGCCATGTGGCTGAAAAGCCAAGGACCAAGGATTGCCAGCAGCCAGCCCCAGAATACCACAGTCTTTGGGGGAGAAAGCATCTCCTTGTTTATGCCTTGATTTTGGACTTCTCCCAGTTTGAAACCATGAGCCAATAAATTCCTGTTGTTAAGCAAACCCACTATATGGTATTAGTTTTAGCAGCCAGAAAACTAATAGAAAACAGATTGATTAACAGTTGCCAGAGGTTCAGGATAGGGAATGGGATGTGACTATAAAGTAGTAGCACCAAGGAGATATTTGTGGTGATGGAATAGTTCTGTGACCGCAGGAGTTGTTATGTGCATCTATACATATGATAAAATGGCATAGAACTATATACACACACCAGTGTGAGTTTCCTGATTTTGATATTGTGCTATAGTTATATAGTATGTAACCACAGGGGAATCTGAGTGATGGTCACAAGGGACCTTTCTGTAATATCTTTGAAGCATCCTGTGAATCTATAATTATTTCATAATAAAAAATTTAAAAGATATTAGCTGATGTTGGGGTGGGTGGAGGTTTAGGGGAGGCAGAGAATAGGGAGTGCTTTGAGGGTGGGTCAGAGTTGGGATTCAATCTTGGGGTCTTTTGTACTGTTTTGCATCCTTGATAGCAAACAATCAGAGGTGCCCACCGAATTTGCTGATTGCTGATGAGGGTATAAGAGAAAAGGTGTTCAAAATGACTCCAAGTTCTTTGGTCTGAGCAACTGAAAGAATGGAGTTGCAATTAATCAACAAAGGAGTTAGGGGTACATGTCAACAGTTCAGTTTTAGACATGCTAAATTTAAGGTGCCTATTTGACAACCTTGGTGGTCATCAGCACGTGAATGGTATTTTAAGCTATAAATCTAGAGATACCAGGGATATGAGTAGATAGAGAAGAGACTGCAGGGCTGAGCTTGGGATAATACTCCAATATTTTGAGGTCTGGGAGATGTTGAGGAACCAGAAAAGAAAGGAAAGAGAGGCCAGAGAAATAGAAAAAGAAAATCTGGGAGAGCGAGGTGGCCTCAAGGCCAGTAGAGGAAGCCTTAGGAGAAGAAAGTCACCACCTGTCTCAAGTGCTGCTGAAATGCTAACCAGATGAAGACTGAGCTCTGACCAGCGCTTTAACTCTGTGGAGGTTTTGAGGGGCCCCTGATGGGGTTTTGATGGTAAAAGTATGGCTGGAGTGGGCTCAAGAGATAACAGTAGGAGTTAACTGAAAGCATAGCAGTTCTTGTGGAATTTTGCTATAAAAGAAGGAGAAACGTACAAGTAACTGGAGAGGAGGTTATTAGTAGTAGTATTAGTATTGGGAAAAAGCTTGTTGTGTTGTGAAAAAAGAATTGTAAAGTGCAAGAGAGAGAGGAGAGAATAGCAGAAGAAATGTCCTTGAGGAGGCAAGGAGGATCTAGCACACAGGCAGAAGCATTAGCCTTGTCTGGGAGCTTGAAGAGTTTATTCCAATGACCAGGACAGAAGTAGGGTTTAAGGCCACAGATGCAGATGGGTGGAGACATGTGGAGGTGTGAGCTCATGGGCTTCTCTTTGAGTGGATCCTATCTTTCCTGTGAAATAATAACCAAGGTCATGGAAGCTGCGGGTAAGAAGAGGTAGGCAGGGTTGGAGGTTTGAGGAGAAAGGAGAAATTGTGGAAGGGTAGGAGAGGGAATGTTCCAGGAAAATCGAAGACGCTTCTTGTATGGCACCTAAGCGCCCACTTGAGGTGAGCGATCACCAGTGTGGATATGTGGCTTTCAAAGACTTCTTCTTTCAGCTGCAGCACATGAGTTGTATCTATTATTGCAAACATTTGTACTTCCTATTTAGTCAGTGATTCAACAAGTCCTGCAAACCCTGTGACCTCAAGTCTCTTTTAACCCCTTGAGCTGAGAGGTTAATTTTGAGATTGTGGATTTTGGAAGAAAGAAAATGAAGAGAAGGGAAAGGATGTTTAATGACAAAAGGCAAGGAAATCAAAGCCAGGAGAACAAAAAGTAGAACTGTTACTTATTCAGTCATTTAAAGAACTTGTGAAAGTGTTTTAAGTCACCAATACGCAAACAATGAACGTTAGCTAAAAGAAATAGCTTGGCTATTTTTACTTGTGCCACATTCATTCGAACAAATACTTATTGAGAACCTAATATCGGGCCAGTCGCCGCACTGGAATCTGGGGGTATGAAGTTTTGGCAGTGGATGGTGGTGATGGTAGCAGGACATTGTGAATGTAATTAACAGGACTGAATTATATATTTGAGTGTGGTTACAAAAGGAAATTGTAAGTTGGATATATATTACTAGAATAAATTTTTTTAAAACCATAGAACTGTACAACATAGTTAATCCTAATGTAAGCCATGGACTACAGTTAATAGTATAATTATATTAACTTTCTTTATTCAATTGTAACAAAGGTACCACACTAGAGCAAGGTATTAATAATACGGGGGATGTTTGGGAACTCTGTATTTTCTGCATGGTTTTTGTAAACCTGCAGGGCCGATGGTCCCAGCCCTGGAAGAGCAGTAAGTACTGTGGAGTTAGAGATGGAAACGGTGTGCAAAGCACAAGGATAGTGAAACATATTTGGGAACCGAGAGGGGACCCAGAACTCCTGAGAAGTGGGTGGCATGATTCAGAAAGTGTCTGAGATGGGGACGCTGGAATTGAGGAGTGCAGGGTGAGGGAGGAGAGGGTTCACCAGCTGAAGTGGGGGTGGAGGGAAGGACGACAGTTCCTGTGGAGACTGAGAGCCAAGGGAGGAGGATGAATTTAATGAGGTGGAGAAACAAAGGCTCCAAGGGAGAGTCCTCAGGGCTAATTTCAAAGGGCCTGAGACAGAGAGGAGCAGGGCGAGGGAAAGGAGGGGTGAGGAGGGGAGAAGGCAGATTGGCCGGGAGAAGGGCTTGGCCTGTGGAGGCGGCCTTTCCCCGCCGACCCCGCCCGAGGGCCTGCCTTCCTACCAGGAGATGGAGAGCTGGGAGGGAAAAGGAGAACCGACCCGGAAGGAAACGGGGAGGGAGGGAAGAGCGTCCGCTTCCTGGGGGAGGGAACTGTTCCGTCGAGCTCGCTCGCCCTGCTTCCCACACGTGGCTCGGCTGTGCAGCCCGTCAGCGCGCCGGGGCGGAAGCCGGGGCCTTGGCTTCTCGTCTCCGATAGAAACTCATGCCCAAGCCGTTTCTTTCCTCCTCCGTGAAACCGGGTGGTTGCGTTGAGGCTCGGGGAGCCGCAGCCTTGCGTGTGTCGTATTCCATTCACAACTCAGCACCGCAGAGCTGGGCGTTCTTTGCGGGCTTGCCAGCTCTCTAACTCAGGCCTCCGGTACTCATCTGTGACCCATCTGCCCTCGTAGACGACCCATCCTCTTATTCTTCTGTCACTTATTGTTTCTGGCTGCCGGAGATTTGGCAGTTTCACAGAGTAGATGATGGACTGTCACACCTGGGGAAGGACGCTCTTAGAGAAGCAGGGCTGTGGGTAATGATGAAGATGATGATGAGGCAGGGAGGAGGAGGAAGAAGATGGTGATGTAGATGTGATTCGATAGCTAATATTTATTGATCGCGCATTCATTTTACATATAGTATCCCATTTAATCCTCATAACGAACCTTTGGTAGAAGTGCTTCCATTCTCTGCACTCTACAGATGAGGAAATTGAGGCTCAGAGAGGTAAAGCCATTTCCTAAAGTCACACAGCATTTCAGTCCATGTAGTCTGACACCAGGCCTCAGGCTACCTCCTGTATGTAGGATCAGTGGCTCTGTGCAGGGACCCAGAGCCTCCTCTGAGGGTGTGAGTAAAGGAGAGGAAGGAGAAAGAATGGTGAAGATTGGGAGTAAATTATTCTTGCCTTTCCTTGGTAGGCTCCCGAATATCAAATGCTACCTCACATTATCCTTTCTATCAACTGACTTTCGAAAATTTTATGAGTGTTAATATTCATTGCAAGGCGGACATCGTGACTGAACTGGTGACAGAGTAGCTTTCCAGGGGCAAGGCTCTTCAGCTGGGTTAAAATGGCAGAGGGAAGTTGGAACCCGTAACTCTTCCCTCACCTTCCTCCTCAGCTCTGGAGGGCATCCCCTTGTTACCCCAGCCTCTTCCAACCGGAAGGGAAACTCACCAACACATGACAGGGTTTGCCATGCATGTCTGTTTCCTGACAGGAAATGTGCTATTTGGAAGCAATAATAAGCTCGTTCTGTAACTATTACTGTTGTATCAGAGCAATGTTAGACCCTGAATGTGTGTTGTAGTTGAGAGTTTGCAAAGCGCTTCCCCATTAAAATGATCGTTAGCATGTATCGAGCACTTACTGTGCACCACGAACGGTGTCAGGCAGTTTCACACGCGATATTTCACATAAGCCTCACAACACTTTGAGGTAAGTTCCATTATTATCTCCATTTTACAAATGTGGAAACTGAGACACAAAATTTAAGTGATTTGCTGAGGTCACATAGCTTGTACACAGGGAGTTTCACTCAGGCCAAAACGACCTTCAAGAAAGCAGGAATAAGATATACTGTTTATTATAAGGACATTTCTTGTGTGTGTCAAATTCAAGATGTAACAATAAGGACTATTTTTAGTTTTCAGGTTTATGAGTGATGAGCTACAACTTGAATGATGGAGAAGTTTTTCATTCATCAGAAATCAAAATGTCCTCTACTCAAGAAATCTTTAATCATTTTCAGATTTTTTTTCTTTACTCTGCTGTGAACCATTTCTATATATTATGCTCCCATCTTTTACAAACGTCCTATAAAAAAGAGAGGGTCAATGGGTGAAGGAAAGAAATGACACATTTCAAAAGATCTGCTTTCCTCTTTCAAGTTCTTTTCTGGCCACTTCTTTTTCCTGTTATGTAATCAGGCAGTTCTCCTTCTGGTGAGGCAAGTGTCTACCCTCTTTGCAATGGATTTTTTTTTTTGGTGACTTGTTTTTGCTGACATTCTGGGGCTAAAATTTGACTGAACCCCCGCCCCCCACGGGCAGTTTTACCCTCTGCCCAGCACTTACTATACCCTTGATGCTCAGACAGTGTTAATTACCAATGGTGATAACAAAGCAGATATCAATTTATTCACGCTGCTCTGCTTCCCTCTTAGGGGAGAGAGCAGACCAGCACGAAGCAGAAACGGTGGCCACTTCCCTGTTCGATGCAGGGCTCCTTGGGCACTGCCTGCAGCCCTCCATTACAATTTGAATAATCTATTATTGTACTAAGAATAGAGGAACTGATTTAATTTCTAGAATGCTACTAGTGTCTGCCAGCAACTCATTTTATGATGATACAGTTGCTTGCAAGTGTCTTGCTGGAGAAGGAATAAGTATTTGGAAAATGTAATCCCCCGTGGTGATGCTGTTGTTGATATTTTGTTTTTAACTCTGCTGAATGGCATTCTCTCCCCGAGCCCCCCGGCCGCTTTACCAAGTGCTGTGTACAAAAGGGCGGCAACCTGTGGGAAGTGAGTGCTCCATGCACTCTTCCTCTTGCTTGTTTTCAGTGTTCTCCGCCTCCTGACTCACCCTGTGGCTTTAGGTCCCCATTTAATGTGGCTTCTGAGCTGGGAATACGTCTTCTTATATCTCTATTTTCTTACTGCTATGATTTCTGTTATTATAAACAGTGGGGAAAGACTTTATTCCTGGAACTAAGAGTTAGCTTACAGATGAAATGAACATACTTCCTGGGACATAGGACTGTTGTAATACTAAAAATGTCCATATTTTAAGTAAAATATACCAATTTAAAGATCTCTGAGGGATCTATAAATATTATTTTATTTTATTTTATTTGTGTGCATTCCATACTCACCAGGCAAAAACGCCCTCTTCCCATTTTCCCTATCCTCTGGTAACCTCTAAACTACTTTCTGTCTCTGCAAATTTGCTAATTCTAGATGTCTCATATAAATGACATCAGATAATATTGGTTCCTATGTGTCTTGCATATTTCACTGAGCATGTTTTCAAGGTTCATCCATATTGCAGCATGTCTCAGAAATTCATTCCTTCTATGGCCAAATAATATTTCATTGTGCATATGTACTACATTTTTTTATCCACCCATTTGTTTATGGACACTTGGGTTGTTTCCAACTTTGGCTATTGTGTATAATGCTGCTATGAACATTCATGTACAAGTATTTGTTTGAGACCCTGTTTTCACTTTCTTTGGGCATATACCTAAAAGTGGAATTGCTGGATCATATGGTAAGTCTATATTTAACTTTTTGAGGATCTCCATATTGCTTTCTATGGTGGCTATACCATTTTACATTCCTAACAACAACGTACTAAATTTCCAATTTCTCTGCTGCCTTTCCAACACTTGTTATTTTCCTTTTTTTTTAATAATAGCAATTCTTCTGGGTGTGAAGCGGTATCTTATTGTGGTTTTGATTTGCATTTCCCTAATGGCTAATGATGTTGAGCATCTTTTCATATGCTTATTGGACATTTGAATATCCTCTTTGGAACAATGTTCAAGTATTTTGCCCATTTTTAAATTGGGTCCAGATCTCTCTTTCTTGGGTATATGGGTGGGTGGAAATGTCTCATAGGACAGACCCCAAAATGATACAGCTGTTTCAGTTATATTACTAAGCTCTCTAATGGCAAATTGGCAAAAATCATACAGCACAGTGACTTAGTGTCTTAGAGATACAGGCTTACACATTGAAACAATTGTTTTATGAATTTTTCTCTTTTCTGAGGTCATAAACAGGTCTGCCCCCAACATTTTTGGGTGCCAAAGGAAGTGAAAATGGATGCCACATATGAAAAATCTAAAATTTAAGAGTATAAATCAACTAGCATACTGCTGTATAAAATATATCTTTTCCTCTTACCATGACAAATACACCTTCATTGGAATAAAATTTTTATTTTTTTTCATTTCAGCCATTTTACTTTTCTGAACTCTGTTTTGTGTTTCTAGCATGATTTTAATTTGTTCTCAGCCTCAATGACCTAAGGAACGAAAAATAAAGTGTAATTTTATTTAGTGTATAAAATTTGAATAAATCTTTTAAAAAACATTAAAATAAATATAAACATTGAAAAATATCTTTATGCTTTCATTATTTCTTCTAAAATGTTAAAAAATCTGTTAAAGGGTGAATTTCGCCTTCTTGGTGAAATTTCAAATTGTAATGAATCAACATTTTCAATTCATTATTTAAATAGTGCTGATGTTTTTTATTTTAAGTTTTGAGCATAAATTAAATCATTTAAATATATTTATAAAAATAAACCTATTACTAATTCTAGTGTTCAATGTTCATCTAATGCGCAATGTAAAGAACTGATACCTTACTTCATTCTTGTATACATGTCCAGATCTTCATGTATACAAGTCTAAGAGTAACATGAACTGTTTAATATTAAAGAAGGTTCCTCATCTTCCATGTGCCACTGTTGCAACTACTATGCTGATTTGTGAGGTGCCTCCAGAACCCCAATTTGGAATATGAAGAGAAGGAAGACATTATATGTGCTCAGCAGTACGAGGGAATGATAACTTCATTATGCAAGAACCCATTATATTCACCATATCTGAGGGGATTAGAACAAGTTATTCAATTTTCTTTTTCCCTTACCTAAGCACTCCCGGTGCTCAAATCCTATCTGTACTCTGAAACCATGTTAGTTCCTGAAGTTGGCAGTGACACAATCCACAAATCTTTATGACATTTAGATATAGTCATTTTTCCTTTTAAAGACCTAGGGCAAGAAATGTGTAGAAGAGTTTCCTAAGGGCCTGAAGACTGTGAGTAATGAGAATGGACATTTAGGCTTCTGGATCCCAGATAACAGAGGTCCAGGCATTCTTTAATAGTTTCCTTTTGCTTGGGTCCAAGGACAGAGGCACCACCAAGAGACTGAGGTTTGGAGGGTGGGTTGTCCGTGCATAAATTTACAATTTACCTGCCATCACTTTCCCTTTGGATATTCAGTATCTGTGCTACATCTCACCCTCCATGCCAGATTCTCTTCTCATTTACAAAGTTTCTCTGAGGGCCTTGACTGTCCATCCCCAATATCCGGCTTCCTTGGAACTTTTTCTGGTAGACATGTCTGAATCTAATTGTTATCACAGGTCAAATCCTTTCCTATGAAAATGTTGCTAGACCCTGTTTGCCTGTACCTGACCATCTTGTGATAGAGAAAGTTACTTTTTTTGCAAAGACCCCAAGTACCTCCAGGGTGTTGCCTAAACTCACATGCTATTCCAGAATGATGTCTCCTCCAGTTTAAAAAAATACTCTGTTACTTTCAAATCTTTCTAAATGGTCTCTTCCCAACACTGGTGGTCTAAAAAGTGGCAAAATGTTCTAGATATTTTATGTGCTTTGAAGATAAGCATACTGTTCCTCCTAGTTGAGAGTGCTTTATAGCTCTGCTCCTCGGTTCTTCTATTGATTTTGCTTCTTCATTGAACCTTGTCACCACCGAGGTGTAAAACGTAGAGAACATTCTCCCTCACAGCACCTCGCCCCAGGAGCTTCTAGTCTCTTGCCTTCTCTGAGAAGACCACTTTGCCCTGTTCGTCTGTAGCTGTGTAGAGCTGGCCTCACACAGATGATTTTATAACGGAAGTAGAGCATTTCAGGGCTCAGATTATAAATGAGCCAAGCTCGGGCGTTTCCCTCTAGGTATCTTTCATCAGTGCTAAGCTCTTGAATCTTGGTACTTATTAAGTCATCTTCTTGCTTCAGAATGCTGGAACAGTCATTTTGACACCAGTGGCATCTTTTCAGCCCCTCCCTCTGCAGTCCTCCTTCCCTTCCACTGTCTCCATGCCCCATATGGATCTTTGCATGGTGTATAATATGAATCCCAGTTCCCTCACGAACACGTGACTTTGACTTTGGTCAAATTACTCAACTTCTCTAATTATCAGTTTCCCCATTTATAAAATGTAAGGGGTGGTGGGTAGAATTACCTGAGATGATGCAGGGAAGGCACTTGGCAGAGATGTGGCATTTGGTAGAGGATCAATAAAAAGCAGTGACTGTTATTTTTAAATCCCTTCTTTTTAATTTCTTCAGGATGTTTCCCAGTTTGTATTTTGGCTCAATTGAAGGAATGGGCCTACAGGAGTTTTCAGTGCTAAACAATAGAATTTACAGTTTTATAATAACCTTCAGGGTCATATTTGGAAGCCAGAAAAATAGGGTGCTTCCTCAGAGATAGACTGCTTTAAGGAAAAAGGGGATCACTCAAAGATGTTATAAACCCTAATGAAGTAAATGTTTCTCTCCATGGATGGGTATCTGGTACTATTTACATTTTCCAGTGGAGTTGAAGTTGATTAATAAGTAGAAGATTCTGTGTATATTAAGTACTATAGACTATATATGTACCATATAAAATTATATGTAGAAACATGTATGTTTAGTTATGTATAAGCAAACACATCCCCAGAAAGCCTCCAAAACAGAAAACGCAAGCCAATCGCTCTTTGACTGGCACCGGCCATGTCGCTTGCCTGTTGCTCCTGGCCACTGCAAGGTCGTGATCAGCCTGGCAGCAGAGCGGGCAGTGTGAGGGTGTGTTCTGCTGCAGAAGAGGCTGTGCCTTGGTTATGAGGAAACACCATTTCAGCCACTGCATGTTTACCAAAAGCAAAGCAAAGCAAAACAAAACAAAACAAAAAACCCAGGAATTTGTGCATTAAAGGAAACAGCCTGAGATAATCAAGGAAAAAAAAAGAAGCAACACATCTATTCAAAGCATTTAATGCCCAAGGAGCAGGAAAATGACCCTTTCATAGAACTGAAATAACTGAAGCTCCTTTTAACCTATTAATTGGCTACCACTGCTTGCTTTCTCACAGATCTACCGGGTGTTCCTAAATGCAGTCACAGCCTGCCCTCCTTCATGCCTTTGCAGTGCTGCTCCCAGGCAGGAGACCCTCTCTCTACCTCTCCACGAAGCCTAATTGTTCAAGGTCGTGCTGGTCCTCCTTTATTACTTTCTAAATGGTTTCAGTTAAATTTCAAATGATGCAGAAGCAAGGACCCTTGCTTGTCCTTTAAAAATGCCATATCCTCACATCCCCCACAGAGTTTGGTTGTAGTTCTGGGCACATAGTAGGTGTACATTGATGGCTTGACAGCCTTCCTTTTACATGACCCTAAAACAAGAAAATCTTGCCAGCCTTTTAGCCTTTCCGAAACATGACCAATGAGACTTTGAGAAAAACGCTGCCTCTCTTATGCTGTAAAATGCCTCTGCTCATCTTATCTTGCGTTGGTGCCCAGCAGCCTCAGATTGCAAACTTTCATATACAGTAGGAAGGTGGACAGATACAATTGAAGCCCATCTGGAAGGTTAAAAAGGGGCAGGAACATCAAACTAGAAAATAAATTCACAAACCGAGCAGAGATTTTGTTGGTGCCCTGAAGTATCTTCCTGAATATACTATTGCCTCAAAATCCCGTGACGCTAAGCGAGAAGAGCTCCAGGCAAGCAATCACTTTTGACATGTCTGTTTTTCTTGACTCAACACAGAAAACATGTAAATGGATTGCCATGGCCAAAGGAAAAGGGAAAAGCTCAGACCCAGAATGCCCTGAGTGCAGGATGACCTTTTGATTCGTTTCTCCTTTTTATCTGCTGTTGTTTGTGATTCAGGAAAGACAGCTCTTCGTGTTGTTTCTGCCAAACCTGCAGTAGCTTTTCTTTCTGTTTTAAAAAATGCTGTCAACAGATGCTATCGTCTGGAAAATAAAACAAAACCCCAAAACACAAAGCCACAGATAACTCTCCCTCCCTGTCCCGAACGAGTGCTCTCTGAAATTAGGAAAGAGCAATTCTTCGCTCTTTGTTATTTCTCTATGTGCATTGGGTTGGAGTGTGTGCTTATGTCTCTTACCGTTTCTTATTTATATTGTGTTTTTGTGCAAATCCACGTTACATAGCATGAGTAGGGAAGGTTTCTACTACTTACTATGTATATCATCACAGTTGCCACATCACAGAGGTTGTTATTAGGTGTAGCATTAAAAATGAAATACTACCACAATTTTCTATGTGTTTGGCAGAAATGGTAGTTGTATGAAGCAAGTAAGCATGGTTTGTTCTGTAACTGGTTTAACCCTTCCTTCTTTTGCTTTCTTCTCTTCTTGGCTTCCTTCTAGTTCTCCTTTCTATTTCTCAGTCTGTTATGTAGTGATTCTAAACTACGATGGCTTCAGTGTCTAGTATTTGCCCATTTAATATGGGAAGCAGGATACAGGCTTGTATCTCATGCTTTCTTTAATATCTGCTTATACAGCTATATTTTTGCTTATGGGCACATAACCACATTTTTTAAAAAGGTTTGCTCCCTGTTTAGCTACACTCAAGTGGCCCTCTCTAATGTCTGGTTCATTATACCCCATAGATTTTCTACGTATTTTAACAACTATTTTCGTCCAGTCCATGTTGAGCTAATTTCCATCCCTCTTTAGGTCTTGCTGATGATTCTTTTCAGGAATGATGAGTCCTAATAATTGGGGAAAAACAACCGGAAAATAGTTTGACTTTTTTAAAAATAAAATTTTATCAAAGTATATCATTCATATATGAACATACATAAACAATAAGCATATAGTAAAATTTGTGAATTTACAAAACAAACATGCATATCATCATACAAAGCTTCCATTTATTTCCCCACCACTATTGTTGTAAAATTTACAATCAAAGAGCATTAACTTTTTAATGCATGTTTTGATTTTGTAAGAAAATAGATCTGATTTTATTTTCATTCCCTGCCCAATTATTTCAGAAAAGTCTTAAAGGGAGCTAAATAGTGACTAATGTGTGTCCCAATGTGCAGTGAGGAGTAGTAATCACTTTTAAAGTCCCTGGTATTTTTCTACCACTACAGAGACAGTGAGAAATAATAATATAGAGGCAATACTGTATCAATAGTGTTAGCTAGAATTGTGAATTTCCTTAGTTTAGAAACTGGCTTTGAAACTACTCTGTAATAAGAATAGAGTAGCAAAGAGAGGGAGGGACCCACAAAATGTGTCAAACTGGAAATGAGGGAAGGACCAGGGTAGTTTAACTGTAGAAGAAGGGACAAAAATCAGACATGAAAGAGGAAGCAGACCCTATGCTCATTGTCCCACAAGGAAAATCCAGGCCTGCTGGGTTTGCTGCCTTGTAGAAATAGTGTAGCAGAGGTTAGGTGACTAAACATCAGGAATGTTACAAACAGAATTCTTTCTTTGGGTGAGAGCATGGGCCAGGTGGTATCTGTGGTCTTTTCCATTAGAAATAAGGAGGGTTCTGACCTGCGTGGTTAACAACGTTGCAGGATGTCACTGAGCAGATGATAGATATTTGGCATTGAATTCTTCAGGTGGCTTGGGACCCTGACCCCATTCCTTGGGGGGAGGGATTCCCTGCTTCCTGTTTGCTGTGCTTTGTGAGGCTGTGGTCTCCACTGTTGGTTAGGGAAGCCTGCCAGGAAGAGGGGTGCTGCGGGGAGGAGCGGTGCTCAGTAAACTGGGGTTGACAACTTTGGGAATTTGTTCATTGTTACCATGCTTAAATGATTCTTCCTTTAGGATCACAAGAGTGTTCCTCTCTTTACATCTAGAGAAGTCAGGAGCATGAAAGGGAAAACGTTTGTGGCAGTGGTCAAAGAGCATGGTTCTGTAAGCTAGAGGTCGCTTGGCGACCCTGAGCATGGCGCGAACTAAACACAGAATCTGAGCGGGGGCCTGTGTGTCATCCAGGGGCACAGTGGTCATTGAGCCTTTCGCTGTGTTTTCAGTAAGATGTTCTGGAAACAGCCTGTTCCTGTAATGACTCCGATGTGGCAAGCTGATAAGAGGGAAAGAAAAGGCAAGGGTGGGCTTGGAGGAGTGAGAGAAACAGAATGAGATGTAGCTAAATGAACTGAGAAGAGACGAGAGAAGTCCTTGTACAAATAGGGGATGGAAACTTGAAACATGGAAAGAGGAAAGGAAAAAAATAGGTGTTTTCTTTGCCTGAGCTCTTCAAGCAAATACTATGAAATGACTCAGGTTAAACAATAGGAATTTATTTGCTCATGGTTTGCTGTTGTTTTGTTTTTTAAGATTTACTTATTTATCTCTCTCCCTTTCCCTCCTCCCGCCCTGCTGTTTTTGCTGTCTGTATCCATTCGCTGTGTGATCTTCTGTATCTATTTCTCTTTCTGGTCTTCTCTTCTCATTTTTTCTCTTCTAGGATTCACCAGAATTCAATTCTGGGGACCTCTGATGTGGAGGAAGTTTCCCTGTCAATTGCGCCACCTCAATTCCTGGTTTCTGCTGTGTTCAACTGGACTCTCCTCTTCATCTCTCTTTTGTTACGTCAACATCTTGCTGTGTGACTCACTTGTGCGGCCACTGGCTCACTGTGCAGGCACTGTCGCCATGTGGGCACTCAGCTTGCCAAGCGTGCACTGGCTCACCACGTGGGCATGCTTTCTCCTCTTCTTTTTCACCAGGAGACCACAGAGATCAAACCCAGGTCCTCCCATATGGTAGGCAGAAGCCCTATCACTTGAGCCACATCCATTTCCCTGCTCATGGTTTTAAGGCTACAAGAAAGTCCAAATCTAGGAGTCATCAGGGCGATACCTTCTTTCTGAAGAATGGCATCCTGGGACTGGCTGAACAGTGACCCTTGGTCCTTAGCCAGTCATGTGGCAAGGCACAGGGTGGGCATCTCCTGGTCTCTCCCTTCTCGTCCTGGTTCTGTTGATGCTCAGCTTCTTGTTTCCTGTAGATTTCTCCCCGTGTCTGAATCTCATTCCTCTTGTGAAGGACCTCAGTAATAGGAAGAAGACCCAGCTTGGTTGGGGTGGGCCCCACATTAACTGAAGGAGCCTCATCGCAAAGTCCAACTTACAATGGGCTCACACCCTCAGGAATGGATTAGGTTTTAGAACATGTTTTCCTGGGGTACAGATAAGCTTCAAACCACTCTAATAGTTATTCTTAGGATGTAGATCCAAACAGATACAGGTCAACAGATTCTGGATACTAGACCCTTATCAGCTATATGATTTGCAAAAGATGAAGATAATGATATTGTGAGGTATAAAAGGAGAAGTGGTGCAAATAAATCCATCTCCTCTAAAAGAGGAAGTAGTAAATTTTCTTGCTGTGCCTCATATTCCCCTGTGAAGCAGGCCTCTCCTCTGGTGTAAGATGTGTAATCTGGCCTAAAACTTCCAAATTATAGAAATAGGTACTTTCGATATTGTTTGTTTCAAATTTTTAATCCAGAAACCAGAAGGATCAATCATAATGTTTCACGCTTAGAGTGGACTTGATTATTTAAAAAATCAGTTAAAGATAGATTTGTACCCCAAATTTCATGTTGGTAGAACTCAGAAAGCTTGAGAATTCCATGAGAAAGGACAGGATTTTAAAATTTTGTTACGACAAACTTTGATCTGAAGTACAGGAATCTAGAGGTGTTTCTTAAAAACTGATAGTGACAATAGTAAAATACCTGTAAATGATATATTCAGGCTAAACCAGAGACCTGTGGCCTGGTTTCTTGGAAAGGAGGAAGGGCACTCACATTTATGGAAGGGGAAAGAGAAGTTACATTTCATCAGGGGCTGATATTGTGTCAGGCACTGGACTAAGTGCTTTTCATCTACTATAATATTTTTTCATCATGACCCAGCAATTAAGTATTATTATTAGTGTTATGCCAGAGAGGAAATTGTGGTCCCATCATTTAGGAAAAAAGAATAAATATGAACCATAATTTTCAAGCTACCTTTCCCTTTCATTGTGTATCTTGGACTTGGATTAAAAAATATGGTTTCTACAGCTTGACTTTGAGGTCCATGAGATCTCCTGTGAGAAATAGCTATTTCTGCTCTTCTGTAAGAAGTACATCGAATCCCTAAACTTTCTACCATAGCCACCACCTGGTACTATTACTCTCACTGAAGGGCTGGAGATGTCCAAGTCATAATGCTCTGCCATCCTGATGCTTCTTCTGTGGCTTCTGATGGTGCCACCTGCTGAGGCTTGATCAAACTCTGTAACCAGACAGTGGGACAAACCACCTGACTTTCTTTTGACTCAGATAAAGCAGCTTTCATGCATGTAATGGAAAGCCTTTTGGGTAGCAGCATGGAACTGTTATCTCCCTCCAGGAAAGTTCTATCTTAGGGTGGCTTCCTTGAAAAGCAGAACCTGAGACAAGGATTTGGGTGCAAAAGGTTTCTTTGGCTCTCTAGTCTGCTGAGGGTATACTACTGGCCCATCTCGCCCACCATGCTGGGGAGTGCCTTTGGGATGTGATCCCAAGAAACACTATGAGACAGTAGGGAAGTTAGGCAAGGGAGGCAGAAAGATAATAGAAAGTGGTAATGAGAGGACTATTGCTGTGAGAATCGGGGTTCAGTTCTGCTAGGGACCATATGAAAGACAGTGGAATACAGCTCAGAATTGTCCTATGGCAGGGTATTTATCCCACAATTCCTATTTCCTCATTAATAGAGGGTTGCTCATGGAACAACTTTCAGCTTGCCCTGCAATTAGGCCAAACATCTCCCATGAAGACTGCCTGCACAGGTCAAGAGATGCAGAAAACTATTAAACACGAATAGTCTTATAGTAACCTCCCCGATGAACAGAGAAGTTATGGCTGGATATGAACAGGGTCTGCCCTGCCCCCAATTCAGGGGGCTCTGAAACTGCTCACTCATGTGCTTCTTCCCACTGTAGGAGATAACCCTTCTTTTCCCCTGCCCACGTACCTGTCTCAGCTCACAGAGAAGGGAACAAATGTCTGCTTACACTTCTGCCTTCCAACACTTGTTCCCTATTGGGGAAGGGTTGGGAAGAGAACTTCTTGCTTCTTTCTACTCCTCACTTAGTTTGTCTCAAGGGAAGGAGAGGAGGTAATATGATCAGTGGAAGGGCTGAGATGGCTTGGGTGGGCTGATCCATGTGATAAGGGTCATTGCGTTCTGGTTGTATGGCCCTCTTCCCTGCCTACTACATGCCTTGGAAGGATGGCCAGGTTTCTTTTCAGTTCTCTTTCCTGCATGGCAAACACAGACCTGTGGCCAGGTCTGAAGCAGCTTTCTAGAGGCAAACAGAGTTATTTTCCTTTTGCTCTTTCCATCCCACCAACATCTGACTGTGTGAGGCTAGCCAGTGATGCTCCACAGAGCAGCTGGTCAAAGGTCTTGAGTTCTTTTGCATGTGCTTTCTTTAAAGTGAACCACAAAGTCCTGGCTCAGGGAGTGAGAAGAACCCCACTAATCTTCAGGCATAAGTCTAGTTCTTTCTCTGTTTCCCAGAGACCCCACATTGACTCCATTTGCCAACCAGTAAGAGTTGTGTCTACCTCCATTTGGGTGTTCATTCTTTGTCTGTGCCATAGTTTAGAACCTTGGAGAGTTCTTACTCTCCAAGGGAGAAATAGAATATGGGCCCCAAATCCCACCCCCAAAATCCTGAAACCCATGTCTTACAGTGATTAAGAGTTTGACTCACCTGAGTTCAAAAATTTTACTACTGCCACTTGTTGTGTGAACTTTGTCAGCTGAAATACCCTCTTAGAGTTTCAAATTGCTCTTTAATATAGGGAAAATAATGACTACTCATTAGTGAGGATTAAGTGATATGACTCATTTAAACTGCTCAAAGAAAGGATGTTGCTATTAGCTAAACAGTCTGGAAGCAACCTCAGATTTTAATTTTGATTGTCATCTTCTCGAAACTTGAAAAATCTAAAAAGTGTTTTCTATTTGATCTATGGCAGTCAATACTTAGAGAAATATTCCTTTCATAACAGTTACTTTTAGTTATCTAGGTTTATGAACACCAAAGTAGTCATTTGGCTTCCTAGCATCTCTATAGAGAATGGCCTTACCAAGTCCTAGTCTGTGAGCTTGGGCAGAATCAACCCCACTCTCTGGTTTCAGGTGTGGGTCCATGCCCCATGTTTGGCATACACACTACACTAACTTTTTGGCAAAAACTTTTGGTTCAGTGATGGGCTTGTGACTCAAGTCGGGCCAATTAAAAGCACTCCTGGGAACTGTCAGGAGTGAAGCATGAGCCTTTTGCTGAGGTCACTGGCTGAAAGGATGAGGTACTCCTGGAGTTGCTGGTGGCTATCCTTGCCACTCTGGTGGAAAGGGTTTGCCTGAGAATGAGGCCAATGTAAATGCGAAAGCAACAGATCCCAAGAACATCTTTAAGCACTGGGCCACTGCCATGCCTGAGACTAGCGGTATCCCTTGAGTTTCATATTTATATGACCTAGAAACTCTCTTTTTTTGTTTAAACAAGTTCGTGTTGGGGTTACTTCATGTGCAGTTAAGGATTCCTGACAAATGAACCACTATTTTGGACGTGTTAGCTTTTCCATATTGCTTCATGCTGAGTCCCTCATATCTTGGACTATTGTTTTTATGTTGTGAATAATTTGACATTCATTCTTACTTCATGAGCTTAATGCAAATGTTAAGCTTTTATCATAAAGAAATTACTATGTAATGTACACAATAGCGATACACTACTCAATCTCTGTACTGTACTGTGTCCTTGATCCTTACCTCTTTCTGGGCTTTATCCTAGTGTACAATTCATCCCTTCCTCACCTGCTCTGTATTCTTCAACTCTGCCATGAGGGGTGGTGTGGTAGTCAGGAAAGGGAGAAGGGGAGAAGTGTCATCATTGTTCTCATGTTGGAACCACAGTCAAAATCCCCACCTGGAAATGAAAAACATCGGTTCTAGCAGGATGGTCTTGACAAACAGGAAGATGAGCAGATGGTTGCCTGAGAAGCCCAATTTGACCAAAATTTCCCTTGACAGAAAAAGCCTTCATCAATGCCCAACATTGGTGTAAGAAATTCTCACCATCAGAATTTTTCCTTTATATCGAGGCATTATATACAAAAAAAAGTTTACCCAAATGCAAATTTCAGGGAAAGGGGACAACACAAGCACACATTATTTCAAACAGCCCCCATTATCAGAGCAAGAAGAAGAAGTAGGATTGGTTGTGTTTTTATTGGGGGCATAGAGGTTAAGAGCACAGGTTTTCCTGGGGTGTAGCTGATTACAATGGAGCAGCCAACACTGGGCAAATCTC
This sequence comes from Dasypus novemcinctus, assembly GCF_030445035.2. Lineage (NCBI taxonomy): Eukaryota > Metazoa > Chordata > Mammalia > Cingulata > Dasypodidae > Dasypus > Dasypus novemcinctus. The sequence goes on from NC_080687.1 coordinate 60,919,228, forward strand.
ACTTCTTCAATGCTCTGCTGAGGGCTCCAGCCCTTAAATGAGGTTTTCCCTCAGTGAATTTCTATTGCACATCTTATTGGAATCAGCATCTTCAGTACATTATCACTAATTGAGAATGTGTTGTTAGTCTTGTTTCTCTGAAAGACTGTAAGTTGCTTGAGTGCGTGCAATGAATCTTCTCCTTTTTTTCTATACTTCCCTCCCTTGTTTCTTTTTCCTCTCTTCTCTTTATCTCCTTCTCTTAGTATTAGACGTATAAAGAATAATGCCATTATCTTTTTTTGTTTTAATATTATACCTGTTCATGCAGAGCAAGTACAACTCACTGGTTGAGAGCCTGCTTCACATATATGAGGTGCAGAGTTCAATCCTGGTAACTCCTCAAAAAAAAAAAATTATACTTGCTCATTAAAAAAAATCAAACAATACTGGGAAATATGAAATTGAAATTAGATATTTCCCTAAATTTCACCAGTGATTATTTCAGACACCTCCCTATGTATATTAGAAATATATATATATATTTGTATATAAAACACTTAGAAAAATGGAATTATTTTATATATGCTCTTTGAAAAATAGTATGTATTAAAATTGCTTTACTTTATTTTAACCAAAAGAGAAGAAACAGAAATTAAAATGAAGTTTGACTGAGCTATAGATGAATTTTTATTGTTAAGCAAATTTGATCTCAAGGAATCTTGCTAAGAAAATAGAGAGAATATAGTCATTTCTTAAAACTACAGATTTAAGTTTTAGATAGTACATATTGTTTCCTTGCTCTGAATATCACAAATCAGCACATTTTCTCCCTCCAGGTTTCACGTCTCCCCATATTTTTTATTATCCCTATTATGATTTTTCCATTGTCAAATTTTCTGAAATACATATTTTGTTTAAGCTTCATTCTATATATCCATTGATCGAATGCTTACCAATGCTCATTTTTTTCTAAGTAACTTACTTTGGTTTACTTTTTGATTGACTGGATTTTGTCTTCTACGAATATTTTTTTCTGTTTTTTTTTTTAAGGTCTCATAGGTTGATAGATTCTTCAAGCTCTTGCCCACTTGAGGGAAATTCTCTTTGTTTTGTTCTTTAAGGAAAAATTGGCTGTATATACAATTCTTGGCTCAAACTCTCAGGGCTTTGTATTATTCCACTGCTGCTTTTTAGAATTGATTAATTTTGCAAAAAAATCGTATTAATGCTTGCTTTTTATAACCATTTAAGCAGCATTCTTTAATTTTTATTGATGGTCAGTAACTTTATCAGTAAGTTTACTGCTGCTGCTCATTTCGAGTCCGTGTTTGCAGTTTCATGATGTAATCTTATAACCTGTAGATGGAAGGATTCAGTTCAAGAATGTTTTAATTTTTTCTATGATATCTTTGTACATTTTTTTCTTCTGTTTCATTTGTTCTGTTCTTTCTTCAAGAACAAAAATTCCTTTCCTACATTTATTGCCTATTTTAAGAGGCACCACCTGTTTACTTACAAATGGTGTTTTTGGGTGTGTCATGGCAGGGGCTAGAGTGAGGTAAGAGCCTGGGTGAGGAGCCCAGGGAGCAAAAACCGGGGTCACCATGGGTGCCTTCCTCTCCGCACCTCAGCCTGGGTCTGGCCCATGTGTGTATATGAGCATGTGTGTGTGTATGAAGAAGGGGTGGGGTGATGAGGAAGATATAATATTGACCTTGTAGTTGTGGTGGAGTCAGCGATGGATATCCATCATAGAGTTCTTGCTTTGGAAACCTACTCCCGAAAGTTATGCTCTGCTTTCCCCCTTTGCAAGGCCGTGTGCACTACAGCCTCCCTGTTCTCCGCCCAGCTTCCATCTCCTCTCCTTCCCCGAGTCCTTCCCTCTATTTCCCTTGCATAAGAGGCTGGATCCTGTTTTCTCCTACAACTCCCTTTTCTCTCTCCAGTTTTGTCATGTTGCGCCAGGACTGTTTAGGAACATTCCTGCTACTCCCATGCTCTGTCCTTGTGCCAAGAACTCATGGTTTTAATACCAAGCTTATGGGATATGCTCCCCGCCTCCCATTGCAGGGATAGCTGCATCTTTCTGAGGCCCAAGGAGCTGTGCTTTTCAGGTTACTTGACTCAGCCCAGAGTTCACAGCCTGGCAGGTTGGCTTCATGGAGTAAGGTTTGTGGTTGTGGCAGTTTCTGTGGTTTGCTGAAGTTGGAGACGTTCCTCTGTATTTTTAGTTATTTTTCCGTTGTTTCTGTGGGTTTTCAGGGTGGGGAGCTGAGCAAAATGCTTTAATATGATACTCAACAACAGATAGCATATTCCTAGGCACATGGCAGATGCACAGCAGTAAGTTACTCCTTGTCGGCCTGAAGAGCTGGGGTAGGACTCTAAAGGGAGCTGAGTTTGAAAGGAGATGTTGGGATTCGGAGGGAGGCACTGTTGCCATCCAGCAACTTACTCTGACTTTTCTGCATCCTCCTAGCTGAAATCCTTAGGGGACATTGATCAAGAAGAGGCAGAGTTAGTCAGCTTCTTTTCTCTCCCCAAGAAACTGGATTAGAAAGGACCTCTTCCAAGTCTAGGGTTGAAGATCCCAACTATAGAAATGTTAATTACTCTTTCTTGGTCATTTCTGGACATTGATTAGCTGGGGTGATTCACCAAGCAAGTCACTCCCTTCATAGTTTGCTCACATGAGGCACAGAGCTCCTTGGGGGCAGATGGGTGCTTATCTGAGACTTTTTATGGTTCTCCTTAGATCAATTGGGTCTCTTTACATAATCTAAATAACTTATGTTTCATCAAAATAGGTTAAAATAATGTTTTTATTGGTCCCATATTAGTGCTAAAATGATCACTCAAGGTGGTTAGGAATTGACCGATCAATATTTTTAAGACATGGTAGATGGGAGTTATGGTCATGGCCGATGGGGTTAACTACCAGGGCAGATGGCCCCTCTTTGGAAATGGTGTTTATGTGTGATGAATCTGGACTCAGATGGGATCTCCCTTCATAAGATTTTCATGCTAATGTGCTGGAGGTGCAGTTAATGTTGGGGTTTAAGATATATTTAGGGGATTTGAATCTCTGGACTGACAATGTGATAGCCAGATCCTGAGCCTCAACAGACTCCAGCACCTACAATCTGATTTATTGGACTTACCACACTCAGCTAAGATGGAGTTGAAGAAGGACAACCACCACACCATGGAGCCTAGAGTGATTACAACTGAAAATGGGAGGATTGCATCCAGCATCCAGGTGGAATCTGACCCTCCTCTTGACATAGAGGTGCAATGGACACAACCAATCCAATGTCCACATAGAAGAGGTGGCATTGGATTGGGAAAAATGGACATAATGGACAAAGGGTATGGGGAAAGGCAGGAAGAGATGAGAGGTGGAGGCGTCTTTGGGACATGGAGCTGCCCTGGATGGTGCTTCAGAGGTAATCACCGGACATTGTAAATCCTCACAGGGCCCACTTGATGGAATAGAGGAGAGTATGGGCCATGATGTGAACCAATGTATATGAGGTGCAGAGGTGCCCAAAGATGTACTTACCAAATCCAATGGATGTGTCATGATGATGGGAACGAGTGTTGTTGGGGGGGGGGGGGAGAGGGGGGGGTGGGGGGGTGGGGTTGAATGGGACCTCACATATATATTTTTAATGTAATATTATTACAAAGTCAATAAAAAATAAAAAAATAAAAAAATAAAAAAAAAAAAAGACATGGTAGAGTCTTTTTTCTAAGCCTTATAAGAAAGGCTAAACAGAAATCATTTTTGCCTGGTCTTGAATCATTACTCTTTAGTGGAACGGGGATTTTTAGCCTCTTGTTTGAGGTACTTTCCAGATCTGTGAGTCTATGGAAAGTCCTTCCAACTTTTCCAATGAAAAGCTCCTCTTTATACAAAAATCAAGAATTTATTGTGATATCTGTGTTGATTTGATTTCTAGACACCAGTCCTTTGTGTTTTTTTTTTGTTGTTGTTTATTTTGTTTTGTTTTTATTTTTTATTTAGGAGATATTGGGGATTGAACCCAGGACTTCGTTATTTGGGAAGCAGGTGCTCAACCACTGAGTTACATCTGTTCCCCTCTTTGTTTTTTAACAACTCGTTAGACATACCGAGTGCAGCAATTCTTTTATATTTCTGTTAATCCCCAAAGTGATGAATTATGTTCTGACGTGTAAATAAAAAACTTTTCTTTCAGTTTTGGGTATTCTGGAATGAGCTGCTCTTAAATCTTATTCTAGATTTACAAAGTTTTCAGTGTCAGGTCAGCATGTTGTCAAGATGATGCTTTTCCCTTATTTGATATATTTTCTCTCTCTCTCTCTATCTTTTTATCTTTTTTTTTTTTTAAAGAAAGTGTTTTGCTTCATTGTATATTACACCTATTACCTTAGATTTGTAACTAGCTGTTGTAACAGCGACACCATCTTTGAGGATTACTACTTATTTCTCTCCCCCTCCTCCTTCCCCTTTTTTCTTTCACTCTCATTTTTAACCTGTCTATACACCTCTGAACCAGTTTCCTGACTTGTTCATTCTAGAGTAGTCACAGTTGCTTTGCAACTTATTGGACTGTATGGATACTTCATCTGATATGACAACGGGCCAACACATTGGAAGAATCCAGAGAATACTATGAAACTGAGACCATTAGGTTAAAAATCTTGCAAAAATTAAAGAAAAATTAATTAATGAACACTTTATTCATGTAGCTTTTATTATATGTGTGTGTGTGTGACTCTGCCTCTTTCTCTTTCATTTCTCCGTATTTTGCTTCGATCTTGGTATTATTTCTGTGGTTCCTCTTCCCCATAATTTCTTCTCAACTAACGTGTGGCTGGCCCAGCGTGGAGGTTTCTCTCCCATGGCCTTCTCTATCAGAGTACATCAAGTTCAACCTTCATTGTTCTCAAGAGGTGGGTCACAAAGGAGTGAATTTAAAAATTCACTGCATAGGCAAGAATAAACAGGATAAAAAGATGTTGAAGCGAAAGTATATTACAAAGTGGCTATTTATAAAACTCACCATTTTGCTCCTATGGGTATTTCTCTATTAAATTCACTTTAGCAAATAATGGCACTTATTTGAAAAACATCTACCTAAGAGCCTTCATTAAGAGAGCTAACTCACTAGCATTTTATGCCATGTGAATAATATGGCTCTGAGACATTAATAGGAAGCTCCAGGGCCTTTCGTTGCTTTTCACTGTTTAGGTTTCCCATGTTTCCCCTCAAAGTCCGTGAGTGTGCATGTATGAACACACACACATGCATAAAGAACACACATGGTTTAGACTGTGGTTTAGTTTAATTTTCTGATTTCCTTTGTTCATCAAAGTGCTCATTTCAAATAAATGAGGCTAATGGCAGTCCACTCCCTTCTCATTCTGTCCTCTTCTCCAATCTTTTGTTCCCCATTGTAGTAGGAACTTGTTCTCCTCAAACAGTTCCTTTGCAATTGGGAACATTATTTGAGTTTGTAGGTTCTCACTGTGGTTCTGAGTAAAAGACAATTGTTGTTAATAATGGCTTGTATAGTCACAAGAAAATCAATGTTTATTACCCTTATATAAAAATTACTTCTGCTGTTCTCTTTCTAGCTCCTCTTGAATTCTTTCAAGCAAGCTATAGTGAGGGGAAGTAGAGCAGACTGTTTAAGAGCTCAGGTTCTGGAATTAGATCTGGGCTTAAATCCTGGCTCCACCATCTACTTACAACATAGCAGCAAGGGAATTACTTAACTTTTCTAAGACTTAGTTTCTTTATCTGTCAAATGAGTATGTGTGAAGTCAAAATGAATTAATGTGTGAAATAACCCCCATAACAGAGTAAAAAATATAGAACAAAAGTAAAATGTAACTCCTATTATTGTTGTTTTTGTATTTGCAAGGCTTTGCAAGGCACTTTACTGCTTTTAAAGTATTTTGTACCATTTTATTCCAATCAGATCCCCACCTTTTAAGTAGTCTATGAGGCCATTGTCATTATCAACATCTAACATTTAGCAATAATAGTTCTATTTTGGGCATATATGATTGGAATGATTTTTAGATTGTGCTTTTTGGGTGTTACTAAAAAATGTGCAAGTAACCGTCCATTCTCTTGATGTGGTAAATATCTGGCCCAAGCTAACGTAAAGGCTGGGGGATTCAGTAGAGAGGAATACTTTGTGGAAAGCAGTGCGTCTGTGGCCTTCTAAGAGGCAGGCAAGGCTCCACCTAGTTGTATGGAATAAACATAAGGGAGATCTGCATGTTAGTCTCGTCTCTGGAATCAACTAGGGGTCTTACCGTTCACCTTTTTGAGACTTAGCCTCTTCCACGGCCATGCTAATTTTCCCAGAGAAATGCTTCAATTGTGTTGCTCTGCTGCCTAAACCCTCCCCATTGCCTAGTAAATTGAAGCCTAAACGCTGTTCTTGGCCGTCCTGGCCCCAGGGCTCGCGTTCCAGCCTGCCTTCCCAGCCTCGTCTGCCATGCTGCTGCCGCATGGACCCCACACTCTTATCAGGGTGAGCACCACTGTCCCCTAGTTCTTCCCATGCTCTCTTTGTCTTGACTTGGGCCTCCCTGCCCTTCCCCATTCTTGCCATGCTCTTCCGCAGTGGGCAGCGTTGCTTCCCACCCGGAAAGCCCGGGTCTCCCTGTTTGCCTTTCCCATTCCCTCAGTGCCCATAACTAATCAGTCACTTGCCATCCAGTCCGATGTATTTTGCCTGATTAAAATCTCCTGAATCTCTCAACTTCTCTGCATTCCCTCTGTATTCCCCTCCTTAGGTTGGGCCTCTTTTATATCTTGCCTAATGTTTTTGCATCAGTTGCCCCCTTTCAGTCTTTTCTCCATCTTGCTCTGCAGTAATATTTCCAAATGCAATTACTATCATGTCACTCCTCTGCAGACAAGTCTTCACTGCTTTTCCCCTAGTTAATGGATAGTAAACACAGTATTTCCATAGCGTGCTTTGCATTTTAGTTATATATGCTTTGTTTTATCTTTCCTCTTTGCAAAAGCACCTTGTACAGTGACGAGCATATAGTAGATGTTCACTAAATGCCATTTGCATGGTTTATCAAAAGGAACTATTATCTATATTACCTTTTTCAAGGTAGATGTGATGATTAAATGAGGTATACATAGAAGAGCTTTGACAAGATTAAATTGGCTCATTCTCAGCAATGGTACTCCCTACCTTACCATACCCACACCCCTAAAAGAAAGTCTGGGTAATTCAAATATTCACAAGTCCCTCTAACATGAGATTCTCTCAACAAACTACACAATAAAACCTCACCTTCACATGATTGATGCTGGAGAGATGAATTGTAAATCTCAAAAATGGTGGCATTGCTTTTTATACAGTCCAAAGCAGGTTGAGGTGGGACCCAATCTAAAGAGGTGCCATCCAACTAAGAGGGCAGGATGGCCGCTGGCAAGCATTTAGCAAGCCTCCAGAGGTGCTTAATGCTCCATCCCATTACTCAAGGACCTTTATTCTTGGCCAGGATTGATCAGAATAGCCCCAAAGCCAAGAGGCCTGTTGCCAGAGTTCTGACATTCTCTCTTTCTCTTGTTAATTCTTCCCTCCCTCTCATAGCAGCAAGTCACAGAAAAGAGGAAATGAGCCGGGATAGCTCTCATCCTGGCCTACTTCAAGTGCTATTTCACCATAAAAATGGAATTCCCCATGCTCTCCTTAAAGAGATGAAATCTTCTCTGCTTAGAATTTAATGACTCATTCCCCTTGGACACAACCACATTCTTTCTAGGGCGGAAACCCTCAATTCAATTGCAGCTGGCCAAGTTGGTTACCCAGTTCTGGGAAAAGAACTTTAAGCCTTCAAACTGATGATGAGAAACAATTTTTACTCTTTGCCAAAGGTTAGAAGTATAAGTGCACTAGTGAATAACAATCTTGGACGTAGCCAAAGAATGCTTGGGTGGCACTTTGATTACCATTTAGTTTTATTATTAAGTTAAATTAAGCTTCTAAGTTCCCAAATGCTTATGATAAATTTAATACTGGAGAAGCACCAAAGGTGGAAATAGGGGTGGGTTACCAGATACTGTAATAGGCAATGTGTCTTTTTTGCTAAGCTCTTTTCTATTTAAAGCTAGAATTTTCAATGCTTTCTACAATGAGTGATAACCACTATATGGGAGTGCTTATTGCACGGTAGGAACTAAGCTAGGCATTTAACCAGTGCAATATCATTTAATACTCACATGAACCTATATGATGGAAAGACTACAAATGCCAGATTGGATCTACATTTGTCTGAGAGACTAATAACCATTTACTTAGCACCTTTGTGGAAGTATTTATGGATCAACATGAAACTGTCAGAGGAGGAGGGACCAACACTTAGAGGAAAGCAGCATTTAATAGGAAAAGGGATGTTGAAGGAATAGGACTGATGCTAAACTCCTTTGCACAGGTAATCGTCTCTCCTAGCTTTTATGTCATTAAAATGTGCTTTGATTTATGTTTTTCTGGTCTATATGTTTCTATAGTCTGCTAGGTCCTCTAGAGTCATTTAGTGCTATGCCCTCATCTAGGTAAGAGGGAACTCAAAAAGAATGTAATTAGCCTCATTTTCTATCCTAAAACCTTGTGCAGTGGACTTAGAAGCTCTTAAGTGCCTGCTATGGCTTAGGGTCTCAGGGGAACTGCATTTCTGTAACTAACAAAGCCTCCCTTTTGTATAGCTCCTGCCAAAATCCCGTAAGAGCATCTATACAGCCTGATAAAAATTTCCAGGACAAATCCTTTTCAAGTGAAAAATAAACAGGGATTTAAAAATCTTTCCTTCTGTTTGGGAGAGAGTTCCAGCTGTCTGCTTCTTCCTTCCTTCCAACAAAACAAAACAAGTAACTTCTCTCTGTTTAAACTCCACAAAGTTTAATCTTTGTGCAAGCTTACTGGATGTGTTCCTCTTGTTGTATTTCCTATATTGGCAAGTGATGTCTTTTTCTGCTTGAGCTGCACACTCCAGAGCCCGAGAAACCATCCATTGGCCCTCCATCTGCAGCTCCCCCTCGGTGTAGTCAGTCCTGCTATTCCAGCTTCTGCAGAATTTTGGGGTTCCCTGGTGCTTCTCCATATCCACTGCTACTCTCTTAGGTCAAGCCTTTATCATTTTTCTTATTGTACTTGCTTACTAATTTATTTTTTATGTCCAGTCTTATTTTTTTTCCAACCGATTCATCCTGCTGCCACAGTTATCTTTATAAAACTCAACACAAATCTTATCTGTCTCAAACCTACTTAAAACCTGTGAGAAGTTCCTACTGTGTCCTGACGCTTACAGGATACAGTGTCAACTCCTTGATGTCAGGGTTTTCAGGCAGGATTTGTTCAGTCTTCTTGCCTTCCAGATTCTGGATCAATTAAGAATTAGACATGTGTGCTGGATGGGGATGAAAATGCATACCTGTGTCACTGCTGATAATGATGCATTGGGGAATGGGGCTAAAATGTGGCTTCCTGCAATTCTTTCCCAGAGTTGAACTTATACCCATCAAAATTAGCAAGAGCAGTTGGAGACCTATACCCCATTTCCTATTGGTATAGGTTTGGGAGCCCAGGGATTGCCTTCAGGGTTGAGCAGTCAATTGTAGGCCTGTTTGTAGGGCTCAAGGAATGTTTGGATTTACCACTTCTTTAAAAATCTCTGAGCAAGTCCAATCTATGCCATTTCAGGAAATGCAGTGGTATAGTAACTAAGGCCAGGACTCATACTGCAACACAGTCCTTGAATTGAACTGGTTTTGGAGGTTTTGGTCTATCTCTTAGCAATGGGTCTTAGCCCCTTGTCTTTTGGTCTCTGCCCTGGGACAATAGACTGGGATAATGAAATGGAGTTGCATCCTAGTGGGTGTCTCTTTACAATGGGAAAACTGCTGCCTTTTTCAGATGGGGAGCCAGAAGTTTTTGGTAAGGATCTGGGAAATCTGGTTCCTCTGGTACTATTGCTCTTCCCGTATCCCAATATTATCTCCTTTTGAAGCAGAGAAATCAGTCCTTATGTCTCCATAATAAAGGGAAAAGCCATCACCTTATCGAGGCGATGTCAACCATTCTGTTTCTGCTATCAGAGGACCAGCTTGGGATGAAGCTTTCAGGACTGTGCTGAAGGCTGCAAAATGTGCCAACACATTTCAGTATTGTCACAGTTGGTTCCCCAGACACATGCAAGTGAACTGGATTGGGTCCCAGGATACAACAAGGCTAGGTCTTTTGCTTCCACTTAATGAGGACTGTCATCCTTCTAGCTACGGAAAGGCAGTATTCTCTGTCCAACAAATATACATTTTAAGCAAAATACACATTTTAAGTTCTGTCAGTTCTAACATCCCACTTTGGTGTCAATTTCTGCATTAGTCAGGATTATTTTGGATGCAAGTGAGAGGAAGCCAACTCAGACTAGATTGTGGCCAGACATACGGAAGTCCAAGGGGTGTCTCTGGTCTCAGGCTTGGCTGCATTTGGGAGTTCAAGCTACGTTTTGAGGATGTTTTCCCATATATATCTTCACTCTTCTGTCTGGTGAACTTTCAGGCAGGCTTTCTCCATGTAGCAGCAAGCTGGCTTCTCAAAGCAGCAAGCCTGCATTTTTATAATTGCTTATGGTACCAAAGAAAGAAAGACCCTTCTTTCCCCAGGTCCAAATTTCACATACCTTGGAGAGGGTCTGATTGGCCCAGCTTGGGTGCATGCCTTTCCCTTGACCAGTTGCAATGACCAGAGGTATGAGTTACTCTAAGCAGCCAAGCCTGGGCCGTGTGTCATGTGCCAACCTTGCCATGTGAAATTTTAGCTCCTGTCAAGAGATGACTCTGTGTCCTCACCTTTGATTCTGGGTTGGCCCTGTGCTTGCTTTGGCCAGTAAGATGCACAGAAATGATATTCCCATTCTGAGTCTAGGCCTCCAGAGGCCTTGAGTACTTCTGTACATTCTCTTGGCTCCAAGCCTCCGTCATAAGAACAAGGCTGGGCTAACCTCCTGGATTGAGAGACCACAGGACACTGATGGGAGAGATACCAACCGAGTCCTCTGTACCAGGCAGCCAATGCTGAACTTCCATCTGACTGCAGACCCCTGAGCGAGTCTAGCCAAGGTCAGCTAAGCCCAGCTCAGAGCAGCGGGAGCACCCAGGTGGCCTGCAGATGGTGAGCAAAAGTAATGTGTGTTGTTGTAAGTCACTGAACAGCCTGGTGGTATGTGTGTAGCATTATTGTGGGGGCGATAGATAATGGATATGGCTGGGTCAGACTGATTCTGATATTGGCCACCTGGTGGCTGGGGCTTCACTGTCATCACCAGCAAGTTCCGTTGAGACTGGGTGAACTGTTCGGGCTTGGGCACTTCTTGGGACTGGTCTTAGACTTTTGCAGCAAGGTTTAGTGCACAATTCTAACAGGACTCACCTCTCTTGATCTGAGTGGAGTGGATTTGAGCCCATACATGGAAAATCATTTCTCTCATAAAACTGGGTAGTCCCGGATGCTCTTCTTACCCTTGGTGTGAGTTTCCTTCTAATTCCAAAGACAAGAAATCTACACAGACTAACTGTAGGAGTTTGTTGCTTTGGAGAGTCCCCAAATAGACTGTCTGGTTGGCAGGGATTTCTGCTGACTGCAGTGGATACAAGGTTGGAATTTAGATTTAATGTCTTCAGTCATTTTAGAGTTAAAAAAAAAGTTTTTTTTTTCACTCCCAGGGTAGCTGTCATTTTTTAGTGCTCTCAAAACTAGGGAATGCTGCTTTGGAGGCAAAATTAGTTGCAAGGGAGGCACTATATCAGCTAGTAATTAGCCTTACTTTCTCAGTCTTGAAACTAAATTCTGATTGCCCTGGAGTGGGCTCTGATTCTTTCAGAAAGTCTCAGATTTTTCTCTGCTCTTTTCCATTTCTCAGGTTCCTGCTGCTTTCTATTGGCTTAGTGGTAATTTCCCCATGGTTACAAATACTCACAGTGCAGTCCCAAGCTTTCTGCCATCTTTCCTCCAGAGACTATCTTATTCTCCTTGCAAGGGAGAGTTGCAATAACTTGTGGATAGAAAAGCGAGAGAGAGAAGCAGCAATGTGTTTCTGAGGCTGGCCAGTAGCAACTGCAAAGGTCATTGTTGTCTAATGTTGCCACTTGTGATGGGTTGAATTGTGTCTCCCCAAAAGAAATGTTGACTCCCAAATCCCTAGGACATCAGAATGCAATCTGGTTTGGATATAGGTTTGTTGCAGATGTAATTAGTTACGTTTAAATGAGGTCAATCTGGAAAAGGATGGGTTCTTAATTTAACATAACTTGTATCCTTATAAGAAGAGAAGAAGAGATACAGACAGACGCAGGGACAAACCATGTGAACACGGAGGCAGAAATTGGAGTAGAGCTGCCACAAGCCTAGAGCCTCGAGGAACGCCAGCGTGAGACGCGAGAAGAGGCAAGGAAGGATTTTCTTCTACAGGCTTTGGAGGAGCATGGCCCTGGCAACACTGAGTTTGGACTTTTAAACTCCAGAATTCAGAGATGATAAGTTTTCTGTTGTTTTAAGCCACCAAGTTTGCGGTACTTTGTCACAGCAGCCCTTAGGAATTGAAGACACCATGCGCTTCCATGTTTTAATGTCTAGCTCTGCAGAGATGAGCACAAGGGAAAGGGCATGTCCTTTAAACTCTACCTGAAAGGGCACCCTTAGCCCCTCTGCAGACTCTAGAAACACATTAGTGAGTGTAAGTTTACTTTTCTGGTTTACAAAAGAAGAATCACATTTTACTATGGGTCACACTTCACACAGCAAAAGCTGTATTCTTTCTGCTTTCCCCTGTTTTATGCAATAAAACATTATCAACCTTCCCATTATAAAATGAGGGATCTAATGGGATCAGCAAATGTCAGGACCAAAATTTATTCAAGTATGTTGCAAAAGCCTCAAATGCCTGCTTGTTTGACTCACTTCATGAAAGATTTCAAGATGTTCCCTGCATTGACCCTAACACGTGATAGGAAAGAACAACCACGTGTAGTGCCCCAGTACAAGATTACAGTGCCAAGTAATCTTGTACTTCAAAGTACAAGATTAACACTTAAAACAGATTGCTGGTCTGACTGCCCTTTGTGTGCATGCCTAGTGTTTTGGTATCTACGCTTGACCTGTATAATCCCAATTCTTTTTTTTTTTCTGGAGGTACTGGGGAGTGAACTCAGGACCTTGTACATAGGAAACAGACACTCAACCTCTTGAGCTACATCTACTCCCCACGATCCCAATCCTTTTAATTCATAAAGTGAGAGACTGCTTGACTGGTGAGCTTAAACATTGGTGATGGCTTGCCTGGAAAGCTTAAACATATGGACCATCACTACACTTGAGAGAGTTACTTTTTATCCTAGTTACCACAACTGCCCTGAGCCCTACTTGTCCCTGAGACACAAAGGTTCTGACATCCCTGAGCCAATTTTAGCCACAGGACAGTCATGGGGCACGCCCAAGGTCCTTTCACCATTTTCCAGTCTTTTGCAGATGCTCTTTAACTGATTGGATATTACAGTCGTTCTCTTATTGACCACAGCCCTCAGTATTTGCCCACCTTCTCTACCAGATACAGATTGACACAGAAGATTCAGTCTGTTGTTCTTTGGGATTCCTTTGCCCAGGTCCATGGCACCCTCCCCATTGGTGGTTTGCAAAAGGGTGTTGGCATCTGTTTCTGGACACTGCATGGCTGTGACTGTGGCTCTTCCACCGGTCTTAGTCCTCCCTGATCCTGCCTCCTAAGCCTTAAGGGGGATTCTGTAATCACTCTCAATAACTAGAAGTGTTTAGGAATCTAGGGTTCAGACAGGCCCAGCCATTCTTCCTAGATTTATTATTGCTTTTTCTTTTTTTCATACTTTTATCTTATTTTTTAAAAATGCAAACAATGCTTAATAATTACAGGAATTCAAACATAACAGAAACATAAAATATACAGCATTCTTACTACCAAGACTGTCTTATATAGTTGAATGTATATTCTTAAAACAGTGTTCTTTCTTTTAAAACCGTACTATAGCAGTTTGATATGGTTATGAATTCCAAAAATAGATATTGGATTATGTTTGTAATCTGGTCTGTACCTGGGCATGAGTAAGGTATGATTAGGGCTTTGATTGGGCCATGTCCTTAGGGCACTGAGTCCCCACCCCTTGGTGGGTAGGGACTCGCAGATAAAAGACATGGCAGAGGACAGAGTTGAGAGTTTTTGATGTTGGAGTTTTGATGTTGGAGTTTGATGCTGATGCCTTAAGCGTCCTGGGGCCCCAGGAAGTAAACTCACAAAGGAACAAAGGAAACAGTAGCCAGACTCAGGAAGAGAGGAACCCGGAGCCCAGGAAGAAGCAAGCCCTGGGAAGAGAGGAACCTTGAATCCAGAGAGAAGCAAGACCCTGGAAGGGGGAATCCAAAGAGAAGCAAGCCCCAAGAAGGGAAGAACCCAGGAAGCCTGAGCCCTCACAGATGTTGGCAGCCATCTTGCTCCAACAGGTGAAAATAGACTTTGGTGAGGGAAGTAACTTATGCTTATGGCCTGGTATCTGTAAGCTCCTACCCCAAATAAATACCCTTTATAAAAACCAACCAATTTCTGGAATTTTGCATCAGCACCCCTTTGGCAGACTAATACACATACCTATTTAAAAAATCATAATAACATATGTACATAGACTTAAAAGTCAAATAATTCAACAAGATTCACATTGAAAAAGAGGGTTCCTTTATACCGCTCCTCCCCATTCCTGTGTTCTGGTTCTCAGAGTCAACCCCCTTTTCTGCTTGTTTTTGTCCCTCATTTTCAAGTTGGAGTCTTTCCTCACTCTCTGTTAATCTTATCTTGTTCATGTTTCATTAAAAGTGAAGTACTCTAAATGAGATTGAAGCTCTGTTTGTGGGGGTGGGGGGAGGGAATGTAAACCATACAGAGAAATTAGTTGGGGACTCAGATATTTGTTGGTTTCCTCTAAATGCCCTTGTCTAGTGACTTTTTCTCTGGTTTCTCTTGGTTTCTCCAGGAGAGAAGCCTCTCATCTCCTGCGTGGGGTACTGGCTGGAGGGGAGATAGTATGCCTGACCAACATCACTCTGAGGACAGAGCTGCACAAGGAGATGGGGACCCACTCTCTAGCATGGAGACGTTCATTGCTATGCCTCTGACTTCATTCTATTCCTAGCTTCCATCCTCACCTTCACGGCCACCCCCTCCCCAAACTGGCCCTCCCCTGAGCCTGGTATTACCGGAGCAGCCTTTCCAACAAGTTTTTGAGACTATCAATCAGTACAGAAAATGATTTGAGTAACTATTTTAATTCTCCCAAGAATTTTACCAAGCTGGTACCATTTTAGAAGTCTGTGAGAGAAATAGATGCATTTCATGCAAAGGATGCTTTAAGGCCTTAGGGCTTAATTTTCTCCAGAAAGCAGGTTGAGAAGGGCTCCTTGGGTTCAGCTTCTCTGACCCTGCTGGATAGGTGAGGGCCGTTGCCTGGATGTGCCATGTGGGAATGCAGATCTAGAGGTCTAACTCCTTACTTACCGACTTTCACTCTTCCTGTTTTCAGACCCTTCCCAAGGATGGAAGTAACTGACACCTCCAAAGCCCGAGTCTTTATAGTGGCCCCCCCCCCCCCCCATCCTGTGGCCAGGTGTTCAGCTTTCTCAGTTCTTTAACGCTTTGGAAGTTTCCAGCTTCCAAAAATGCATTGAGGTCTTTTTTTCACTATGGTGTCCTCTTACATTCTTTTAATCCTTGTGGGTTCATGTCATGACTTTTTTCTTTCCAGTCTCATTTTAGTGGGGTTTTATAAGAAAGTAAATATACATATTGAATCTGCCATGCTTGGCCTGAAGTCGTCAGACTTTTAAAGTTAATATGTACATATTTAAATTTGTTGTACTTTATTTTGAAAATTGGGTTCCTGAAGACTCTTGTCTTGCTTTTAAAAAAATCATCATAAATTATTTTAAAAGAAACAGGCGTTGGGCCTAGAGAGTTCAGAATTTAAAAGCAAAATGATTTTTCTTATAAGGATTTCATTATTATAGGTATGAGTAGTAATGAAATCTAACCATTACTGCCCTTATCTAGCTTTATACTACTCTTCAAGAGAAAGGGTTTTCTTTTACTGTTACTACCAACACTTATTAACAGAGAGCTCAGATCATCCAAATCACCTATTTTACCCATTGTCATGATAGACAAAACAGGAAGTCACACAAAGGAAGCAGCTTCTCTTCTGTGAATTGGATGCTGGCCTTGTTGGGACAATATAATGCAAAATCTGTCTCCTAACCTATCACCACAGGTAAGCTCTCACACATGTAAATATTATTTAAAAAATATAAACGGAATCATAATACACCACTGTTTTGCCTTCTTCTTTTAAAAAACAACTTCCCAAATTGTTTCCAATTTTCTCTTGCTAGACAAGCAATTTGATAAAAACGCTTTTGTACATGTTTTTTGCTTCTTTATTTACATATCTCTGTAAATATTTCTTTGGAAGTAGAATTCTGAGTCAAAGGGTCTGCACCCTTCACATTGTGATAGATAAGACCAATTGCCTTTCAAAAAGTTTCTACCAATTTACTTTCCCACCAATTAATTGTCAGACTGCCCATTTTTTCAGTCCCTTGCCAAAACTGTATTTATTTTCTCCTTTTAATTGTTCCCTATCTGGTAAATGAGAAGGTATTATTTTTGTTAACATTCTTTTGATCACTAGTGAGGCAGTATTTGTTCTACTTCTAATGTCAATTTGCAAGCAGATACTTTTCTCCCACTACTGAGAAATAGAGAAAGAATGACTCACTCAGTCCTAAGTTCTTTAACAAGTCCAGATGCTTGTTCATTGAAGGGCAATTTTCCTTAACAACATGAATCATCTGAATAGCTTATCTTGTCTTCCTCTGGATTCCATCATGCATGTAGCATTTTAGAAATGTGCCAGGTCAGGACTCAAATGCTCTTCTCTAGTGCCCCTGCCTCTAGCGCTGAGAAGGGCATGAACTTTCAGTACTTAAGATGGTACGGCATGCCAACATTCCCTCATTCTCCATACTATACCTCACACGACTTATCACAGTTCTATCTCTTTAGGGCCCAAACCTGCCATGAAAAAGGTTAGGATAAGTTCCAGCATCAGTTGCTCTCTCTTTTGCCCAACTACTGGCCAACTGGCAAAGGGCAGTCCCTGGTCCTCATTTCTCCTTCTGCATGATAGGCTCCCTCTTGGGTTTTTGTAGTCTTTTCTTACAGGCTGGCTTTGGTCAATGCATTGCTAATCGGTCAGACTAACGTGAAAAACTTTTGAATCTCCAAAGGGAGGGATTAGTACACAAGGGCTTTCTTCTCAAGAGGCTCCTCTGTTTTTGGTGAATATGTGAATACACATCGGCATGTGGAAGAACTTTATCTTGCGGAACCCCATGGTTATATGTTGAAGGGAATCGACTGGCTGGAAAAAATTCGAGTCCCATGTTTTCATTCAACAAAGTATTTTATTATATAATTCTTTGAAAGATCAAAGGAGGATTACTGTAGAAATCATTGTTTCTAGGTAAAGAAAGGAGATTTTAAAAAAACCTCAAAAGTTTGGTATATCTTAATTTCCTACCTATTTAAGAGAAAAGTGCCTGGAGAGTAGGAGGTTGGAAGAAATTGAAAAGTTCTAATGGATTGACACTGAGAAAAACCTACCAGAGATACAGGGAGTACTTTAGATCTGTTAAGGTATGTAGAAGCAATGTTTGATGGTTTGCATTCATGTGGTAAGGCTTTTTTGTATTTAACCTCAGAAGGGAAATTGGTATTTCTGTCTATGTTCAAACAAATTTTATCTCACTGTACTAAACATAAATTTTGTCTATATTTAATATATAAAGAGGTTTATAAAAACAGACTTCTGGTTTTCTGTATCAATTGAAACTTATTTAGACAATAATAACAACTAATAATACTAATTAGTGCTTATTATATCAGGCATACTTCTAGCACTTAAGATTCATTATCTTATTTAATCTTCACAACAATGCTATGATAATTACTCTATTCATTTTACAGATGAGAACATTAAAATTTAGATAAATTAGCAAATTTATTCATAGTTATCTACCTCATTAGTGGCTTAGCTTGGATTTGAATTCAGGGTTCTCTTTCTCCATGCTTACCTCCTATGATTTGCTGCCTCATAGTTACTACAAAATTAGTAAACAGGAATCCATTTACATTTTAGCCCTACTATCTAAAATAAGTTACAATTTGTTATTATCTTCCTACCCACTCCCCTCCCCATACATAGAGCTTACTTTCCCAAAGAATTACTTTCTAGAATTTGCTTTGTTTGGATTAATATTGAATTTTGATTATATTAACTAAACACAAGTAACTAAGATTGGGATTAAAAATCATTATGGGATAGGAAGGCAAAAACCCCATAGCTATAGGTACTCCATGCGGGAGAATAGTGTTGACTATTTAAAAATAACCCACAATCGATTTCTTATAAAAGGCACATGTCTTGGTGTCACCAAATTCATCTCATTTTTTGGGAACTATTAACTCAGTTTTGGATTAAAAAAAATACCGAGGTGGACATTGGTCATATCTTTATAGACTTTGTTGAAAGATTAACTCCAACATGACCATGACGTCTGGGACCATTCTCATTGCTGATTAAGGTTTGCCCAGTACATTGGCAGTGAAGTTAGCTATACTATACCTAAGATTGCAGGTACACCAGCCAAACATAAAGCCTCCTCATTCTATAATGCAGTGACTTGGAACAGAAGAACCAGAGCTTCCAAATCCAGCCCAGTTCAACCTCACAAAGATTAGGCTAGCCTAATCAACCTTAAATTGTGAACATCTGGAAAAAATTTAAAAGCAATTTGTATAGGGTTTAACTTTTTTTCTTTTCATTCATTTCCTTGTTTCCATTTATTGTTTGAAATGAAATGAAAATGTGGAGAAACAAGGTAAGGTCTGAAAAAAGGAGAAGCTATAGACCAGAAGAGGAAAGCCTACTTAGCCCTTATCTGCATATTAATGGAAGAGAGGCCTGGTAACACAACTAGTATTTGTGGAACACCTAACATGTGCCAGGCATTTTATGTATAATTGCATTGATCACACTAGCCTGTTGGTTTGTTATTAAAACCTTACAGGTATGGAAAGTAAGGCTCAGAAAATTTAAATACGTGTTCCAAGATTACAGAGTTTACCAGTGGAAAAACTTGAATTAGAAGCCTTACTTTCCTAGGTCTACCAAGTGCTATTTCCTTTCTGCAAAACTACTTCCAATTGTTTCATTTAACACGAGTGAGAAAAATAAACTAATCGAAGGTTTATCCTTTCCTCCAGTGTGCTGTTATTTTCTGTCTCTAGATATACTGAATAAACTAGTGTGGCAGGGAAATGCTTCAATATTAAAATGTATTTTAAAAAATTCATTGAATTGTTCTTCCCTCACCATTTAAGAATCAGGAGATTTCTGGGTACACTTAATTTTCAGGGTAGGGAAGACAGAAAAATAAAGAAACAAATTTTGTCTTTTTAAGATTTAACTTGGACTTCATATATTTATGGGCAATGGGACAAGAACTTTTTTCTGTTTTCAAAATCTACAATTCTAAAACTGTTTAATATAATACTAAGAGGGAAGCCTAGAGGGTTCACAGCATTGATTTATACAATAAACCATAAAGTAGAGAAAATTGTGTGATAAGCCATTTTCCTACCCAAAAGGAGATGTGTTTGACTGACATGTAAGAAAGAAAGAACCTTAGAGGATGTGACTGGGGTTTAGACATCAGTGGAGTCCTGAGAAGAAGGGTGTAGGACTGGAATGAAAGAAAATTGCTAGGTACTCCAAGCTAAGTTTAGGAGATCTCAGAGTAGAATAAACTGTATTTTGGCTTCTCTAGGGAAATTCTAGGAGTTTGAAACCTTGTAAGGAAACCCCGCGTTTGACACGAAGCCTAAGGGATAGGGAGCTCATGGCTGAAGGCTGTGAGAAGGCAGAGGGCAGATGAGCCCAAGGACACCGACAGAGTTCATGCACCCAGGATAGCATGAAGAACCAGCTGAGCATTTTCCAGCCCTTGAGACATATGCAGCAGGGGCTGAGAGGGTTTGTGGACTGGACGTGTGCTCAAAACTGGAAGACAGGAGTAGACGAATGGGTGCACATTAAGACCGAAGGTCACAAAGGACACTGCAGGTGTAGTGGGGACAGAGACCAGGTAGGTTGAACCATACCTTAGTGTAGGTCAGTTTGACTGGAGGATGGCAGGCAGGAAGGGGGCTCTTCCGCATGCCAGGAAAATATGCAAAATCCACTTAGAACTTCCCCTATCTTGCAGAGAAAGGAAGGAGAAGATGGATAGGAATAGAATTATGAAATGAATACACGAGAGTGATTGAATTTTAAATGGGAAACTATTGAATTACCTATGAAAAAGGGTGGTAAAATGAAGCTATTTCAATCTCAGTTTCAACTTCTAAGAAATTTCTAGGAAATAAGTTCCAATTGCTCTCATATTTCAAAGTGAGATGTCAGCCTCCCTAGGCATAAGTGCAGTTGAGAATTGTTTACAATCCTTGTCACCTTAGCCATTTGGTCTTATAACAAAGATAAAGTGGGAGTGTCTGGGAGAGGTTGGAATTGAGGGATTTCTGTAGATAGAATTGCTGGTGAGCTGTGTCTCTCTCCTCCTTGTGGGAGGCCTTAAGGGTACTTCCTTCTCACCTCAAGCCCCGTGAGAGGGGCTCCAAAGAGGAAAGAGTGATGCCTGACCCTTGCCTAAGAAAGGGAAACTAGCTGGCTGAAGTGGCTGGAGCATTGAATGAGAGCAGAAAGGTGAATTGGACACCTACTATGAATATCTTCAAATCCTCTAGACGCTTCACTTTTTACTATAGCCACTACTGCAGCAACCAGTTCCATGCAGGCTTCAACCAATTTTGGCAGGTGCAAACTGCTTGTACCTCACCTTGATCCTCATGCTTCCTGCACTTTGGCTTCTCTGAGGCTGTGGCATGGCATGCCGCAGGAACCTGCTAAGCACGAATGCACCTGGCTCCTAGACTTGTAGAGGGGTTAAAGCAAGGCACAACCTTGATTAGTAAGGGATGGAGAACACCAGATAAATTTGTCTCTCTTCCCTCAGGTTCTGAAATGGATTGCATAAGAGTCCTTAGAGGTTAGGCAGAAATGAATTTCCCATAGCAGTGGCCAATGCATCTGTGGTAGTCTGACTAATGGACCCCAAAGATGTCCATGCCCTAATCCCTGTAAACTGTGACTATGTTATCTCACATGGCAAAAAGGACTTTGCAGATGAGATTAAGTTAAGGATCTTGAGATGGGAGATTATCCTGGATTAACACAGTGGGTCCAATGTAATCACAAGGGTCATTAAAAGAAGAAAGCAGTAGAGTTAGAGATCATAGGAGATGTGGTGATGGAGGCAAGAGGCTGGTGTGAAGTGAGAAAGGGGTTACAAGCCAAGGAATGTGAGCAGCCTGTAGAATCTGAAAGAGGCAAGGGAAGGGATTCTCCCCTAGAGCCTCTGGAAGAAACTAACTCTCCTGACACTTTGATTATAGCCCACAAGACCCAGTTCAGACTTTTGGCCTCTAAAACTGTACGATAATATATCTGTTTTTTGTGTTTTTTTGAGGTACCAGACCTGGGGATTGAACTGGGACCTTGTATGTTGGAAGCTAGCATACAACCACTGAGCCGTATTGATTCCCCTGAGTTGGGTTTCTTGTTGGTTTGCTGTCGTTTTTTTTGTTTTTAGGAGGCACCAGGGACCAAACCTGGAATCTTCTATGTGGGAAGCAGGTGTTCAACTGCCTGAGCCACATCCGTTCCCCTATTTTTATTAGAGAAGTTGAAGGTTTACAGAAGAAAATCTAGCAGAAAATACAGAGTTCCCACACAGCCCACCTATTATTGAGATCCTATCACTTTTTCTTTTTTTAAGGCAGCACCAAGGATTGAACCCAGGACCTCCCACATGGGAAGCTTAGTCAACTGACTAAGCTACACCTACTCCCTGAGATCCTCCTATTTTTAACTGTCCCTTGTTCTTGATCCAGTGTTCACCCTGTTACAGCAACCTTTTTTTTTTTTTTTTTGGTACTGGGGCTGGGAGTTGAACCCGAGACCTCCTATGTGGGAAGCAAGCATTCAACCACTGAACCACGCTGGCTTCCTACTGTAATCCTTTTTTTTTTAAAATTTGATTTGGTGTATTTTCCCCCAAACCCACCTATTATTATTCTTTTTTAAATTTTAAATCATTTATACATGAACATACATAAACAATAAGTGTATAGGCATAT
Source organism: Dasypus novemcinctus (assembly GCF_030445035.2). Lineage (NCBI taxonomy): Eukaryota > Metazoa > Chordata > Mammalia > Cingulata > Dasypodidae > Dasypus > Dasypus novemcinctus. The sequence goes on from NC_080687.1 coordinate 60,941,617, forward strand.
AGTAAAAGTTGTAAAGCTACAAAGGTTCCCATACACCAACATCTTGAATTTTTGTAAGACATTTGTTACAAAATATGAAAGAATATCATCAAAATCTTACCACTAACTATAATTCATATCTTACATTTGGTGTATTTTCCCCCAACCCAACCTATTATTTTTTAAAATATATTTTTATTACACAAGTGATGAACTTACAAAGCAATCATGCACTTGTGCAGAATTCCTATAGCAACACCCCTCCAACAACACACTAAACTGTGGTGGAAATTTTTTACAGAGTATGAGGTAATATCATCAGAATGTTACCACTAACCATGGTTCACAGTGTACATTTGGCACACTTTTTCCATATTCCCCCATTATCAACACAATCTATCTTTTGCATAGATGCATGAATATTACAGTATTACTGTTAACCACAGTCCATAGGTCACTCAAGTTTTAGTTTTCCCACACTTCTCCACATTTCCACCACCCTGCAATAGTGATGTATATCTGCTCTAGTTCACAGAGGACACTCTTGCTTCTATATCATCAGCACAATTCACATCCACCTCTGGGTTTACTGTGTTTTTCAGTCCCTAGATTATTCTCTAGAATTATTATTCTTTCAGTTGACATTTACATCCCTAGACTGCCCTTTCCAGCTACATTCCCATTTATAAACCAGCTGTTACTCACTATAACATGTTACTCTCAACTCTATACATTTCCACACTCTTACAGTAAAGTTAATTAAAACTTCTACATACATTAAGCATCAGTAGTCCATCTCAGTCTTCATCTTATCTCCTTTAAGAAGTCACCACCTACCACTCGATCTTGAAGATGCTTTCCTGCATTTTTGAGAAGCCTGTCAAATCTACCCAGCTTGGGCAGAACAGTTCATTTAACAATTGGTGCTGGGAGAACTGGATATCCATAGTCAAAAGAAAGAAAGAGGAATACTATCTCATGCCTCATACAAAAATTAACTCAAAATGAACCAAAAACCTAAATACAAATGCAAGAACCATAAAGCTTCTAGAAGAAAATGTAAATCTGTGTTGTTTTAAGCCACTAGTTTTGTGGTATGTTACATCAGCAAGAGAAAAAATACAGCATCTATATTTCATTCCCCCATCCCTCCTTCCTGTTCTTTGGGATCACATTCCCAAATTAAGTGCACGTACAGAAGTTTGTGTCTCATAATCTGCTTTTGGTGTGGGACTGGCTAAGACAGAAACTGATTGAACTTCTGACAATTTCTATGTTGTGCTTGTACTGTGGACCAGATCTAGAACATGTGCAGTTTGCTTGTCTTAGATTCCATTCTAGATGGCTGTTGGCAGGAAAAGGAGACCTCCAAAGAAAGATGCTCAAGGGTGCCCAATGCTCACGAATAGAGGTAGAAGCTAAGGGGCTGGCCACAGAGGGCGCTCCCATGTTAGGGAATTGAAGATGAGCTCCTCAGTAATGGGGAGGCAGTGTGGATATGTGTTGGTGGTAGTTCAGTCAAGGTCTAACTTGTAAAACATAAACTTGTAAGTATTTACAACAGCCAAGTTTAATGCAGGAAATAGTTTATGCAAGATGACAAAGGAGCTGAGATGCAAACAAAGGATGGAGTGGTAACCCAGAGATTAGCAAGGATAGAAAGCCAGTGCGTCCTGAGGTTAGAAGGACAAAGGGAGAGATGTTGTCACTGGTTTCCACAGCCTGGGGTCACTGAAAATAAGCTGAAGTCACAGTGGGGCTTCTCAGTGGTGTTAATAGTTCTGAGGGAATGCAGTCACTGCTGGAGAAGCAACTGGGGCAATGTGAGATGGGAGGAAGTACCCTGGCTTCTCCCTTTTCTCTTACTTTCCATTTCCCTTCCAGCATCTCCAACTGGCCAAACTTAGAAGGTTCAAGGCAGAGCAGGCAAAGAGTAATGGATGGATCTGAGAGCAAACAGAGGACTGGCAAGGGCATGTTGCCAAAGAATCTATGAAGAAATGCCCATGAAAGAAAGAATCAATTTTGAACACTTGTCATTCTCTGTGGAAACCAATTCCAGTGATGTCAATGAATAAAATTTCTTCCTGCTTGTATGCTCTCCCTTTCCACAGTCTAAGCCTGAGGGGTCAGAAGTGGAAGGTAGCAGGTAGGGCATGTTCAGGGAGATGCTGACAGAATGAAGAATCTGTTTTCCCACTCCTTTTCCACACTGGCTTCCTACCCAAAGCAGACTTGAGCTTGGGTAGGCAGAAGATTGAACCCTAAATGAATTTTGGATTTTTGGTTATTATTTTGAAGCACAATTACTAAAACAAACCTGATTTAGGCACTAATGTGGCAGTGGGACATTACTGTCTGAGAAAAGATAAGAACACGTGTTCTTTATCTTAATCTGAGTCCCTGTGGGTGTGATCTCACTGTAAATAGGCCCTTTTGAAGATGTGATTCTTAGTTAAGGTGTGGTGAACTGAATCAGGGGAGACCTTAGTCCAGATTACTGCTGGCCTTAGAAAGAAAATTAGGAAGGCACAGAGTAGGAAAGGAGAGGCCATTGCCATGTGATGGGAGGCAGAGACCCAAACAAAGGGACCCCAGGACAGCTGGCAGCCAGCACTGGAGACTGCAGACTCCAAGAGAAAGCAAGCCTTGCTGATATCTTGATTTTGGATTTTATTGACCCTCAAAACAGTAAGCCGATAATTTCCCATTGTTGAAGCCAACCCACTGTGTGTTTTTTGTCATAGCAACCTGGCAAACCAAGGCGGTCATAGACCCTATAGTGTCTGCCCTGTGTTTCATCCTTGGTAGCAGGAATACATTAGCCCTCCCTTCTCCCTCCAAACAATTATGCAAAGAAATTTGTGAGAGAATACTAAAGTTTAGTTGATGTCTCCTAATCCATCTGTGCATGGGAAGCCTTGTGACTGGTCCTACTGAAGTCCTTCTCACTTGAATAGAGAAAGAGTCTACATTCCTCCTTCTATATCCATGTGTGGGTTTAGGACCCTTGGTCACATGACTTTTTATTTTTGTGTTTTGTTTGTTTTGTTTTTACTGTCTTCACTGTAGGGACTGAAATGTGGGAATGGCTGACATCTATTATTTTGGAACTTGACAGCTAGCAATTCAGACAGAAATGTTCTATTTTAACTTTCTTCAGCATCCATTCTCGGAATGATTTTTATTACCATCAGATAAAAGGGATGTGTAAGTAATGTTTAATGATAGATACAAAGCTCCATCTTTGCATACCCACCTTTTGTGATATTTTACAATTATTGAAGGCACATCTGCTCCACAAACTCATGTAATCCTAGATAATAACAGGAGAAAGTCAACTTAAAATCAGAGTAATGACCCTTTGAATAAAAGGGTATGCAGAAAGGAATAAGATTCTCAGAAATCACTGCTGATTTTGGAACAGACTGTGATGAGATCACTTTTGAACATGTGTTACAGAAAGGTATGGCCCTGAAAACCCCCAACTTGTAGGTAATAAAGTGTTGAAAGTATTAACACTTTCTCGAAGGGAAAAGGCTGGGCAATCTTTCATGATAAACATGGTGGCCTGGGGCACTTTAAGAAAGTCTTTGCTTTGAAGGGAGAAATTGGACCCCAGAATCAGGGGTCCAATTTGGAAAGAGATCTCAAAGCTAGCAACTGGGGCATTATAGCAAGCTTGGGAGATATGGAGGATCCAGGGGGTCAAAAAGTAGAGCCAAAAATTACTTCTCAAACTAGGTGACCATGCCTCACAGACTCAGTGACTCTGGGAAAAGGAGGAAGTGACAGGAGATTGGGTTGGTGTTCCATCCATTAACTTCTGTCTGCTTTGGCAAAGATAGTTATTGCCTTGATTGTGCAAGGTCTACCTGAAGCTTTCTCCTGTCAAAAGCAGCCATACCTACAGCTGGGGCTGAGCGATCTGGGTTGGATGGTGATGGGCAAGGCCAGTTCTGGGACAAAGGAGAACCTTCGAGGAGATAAATAGTGATTCTCATGTGGAAAAAGAGGAGCACCTCACTAAGATTTAGGTCTAACCTACATGTTCTTGGGTAGCCTAGGAGAGTGTTCTTAAGAAAAATTTCCAGATGATAGCATTTTTCCTGACTTCTGGGAAGGGCAGTTTGTGTGGGGTATACCAAGATATAAATATCATTCCTAGGTTGCAAAGCTTTACTAGGGGCAATATGAAGCAGAATAGCACATACACACACGCTTAACACGGAAGAGCACAGGTGAAGTCTGGATTAGTAGCACTGGGTTAAGGAAGTTGCTAAAGAAGTACAGAAGGATTGTGACCTGGGAAGAGAAGACCACCCTTGGAGGGAGCCTGTGAAGAAGAGCAGAGGAGCCTTGAATATCTGCCCAGTTCTGCTCTGGGGACACTATGGAGGACATGGTGACTCGGGCAAGGCTAATGGCTATCTGTGAGGAACCCCATTAACAGCTGATGTGATTAGTCAAAATGATTCCCATTCAGCTCTGCCTAAACCCCTCACTGTGGATCTCCCATTTGTAATATCACAGAAAACATGTACATTCCAGTGTCACTCCCGACCCCATCACAGAATAAAAATAGAAACAGAAATTTGGGCTCTTATACCCAGGGCACACAGGGCTTGGCAGGGGAAACTCTAACACCTTTACCTAGTGTGACCATGGGGGAAAAACTTGAGATTTTTCTGCAGAGTTGGGACATGTGGAAACGTGTGCCATCTCTATTATATTTGCCCCCAAATATCATTTTCTGACATCAAGGCCCCATCCAGAATTTACATTCTTATTTTAATGAAATCTAATTAATACTCTACTTCAATTTTGATTTCCAAGGGGGACTCAAAATATGGGTGGCACCAAGACTTTTATCATTTGCAATTGTCTTCGATGCTGTAATCCACATTAGCTCCATAATCTCAGCAGCAGCAAATGTTATCCAGAGGTTTGTAGAGGATCCTAAAACAATGTTTCCCCCGTCTCCCCTCTGTGGCTGGCCTGAGGTATGGCTAGAAAGTAATCTCTGAAAATCAGATAGACTGCTTCTTGACAGAGCTTGTTCCAAAAGTACGGGCATAAAAATAGGAGTAATTATTAGCAATTTTTGAGTTCTTAAAGTAATACCACTTTGGACAAAGATTTATTTACTGTTTTAAAAGTGTTTTCATATATAAGCTTTGTATACTTCCTATTAGAAATACATTTGGCATAACCCTGAAAAGTCTACACTGAAGGCAGAGTAGATAGCTCTGCAGTTGCTGAATTTAAGCTGTGTCTTAGAAAGGCAGGGCAGAGAGCAGGCCTGCTTCACAGGGTCCCGTAAGGAATGATAAGCAGTGAGCTCTTAGAGCCAATCCCCAGAGGGCTCACCTTCTGTGTCATGTTTGAGGGTCTTATGCTAACCTCTTAGGATGGTAGTGAAAACACCAGGAAAATGCTGAGCTTGGAAAATGCCAGATCTTCTCTCTCTACTTGTTTTTGTTTAAATAAATAAAGCCATTAGGCTGCTATTAGGGATTATTGGCTTGCTTAAACCAATTTTTCAAATTAATTTCTTTTGATTGATACAGCAATACAGGCAATACAAACCTGCCAAAAATATTTTTAAATAATTTAAAAATAGTTACTCTTTTTTTTTAACTGAAGGTCTCCCAAGATTGACTGTAAACTGGCAAGAGAGGACTGAATGAGGGTTCAAGAAAAATCTCAGTGAGGTCTCAAACTGTAAAAGATAATTTTTTAACCTAAAAATTATTGTAACCATTAAAAAAGAATTTCTTTTAGGTAATTTCCATATTAGACACCAGTATTCTTATATTGCATCTTGCTTTCTATTTTTAGACATGGTATGGCAGAGCTGGTAAAGTATGAAAGGAAATAAATGTTTTGGTTTTTTTTAAAGTTTATATTTAATGGCTTTTTCTGGTGTGTGTTAGTTTTAAGACTGTTTTCAAGTATTCGCAAATGTAGATCCAAGACCTTAAGAGAGAAATGAACATGACTGAAAAATCAGAAAATGAGACCCTATGAACTGCTAGTGATAGACTACGCTCTGCACATCAGACCTGATGTGCATGTTAGGGCACATGGGTTGCTAGCAACAGAGACCAGCTCTGGCCAATTTAAACATATAAGGACTTTATGGGAAGGATTCCACATTGCTCATAGATTCCGAGGAAGTGCCGAGTGGCCAAGCCTCTGGAAGGACAGAAGCTGGAGCCGCTCCAAGAATCACAGTCAAGAGTTTACTGACAGCATTTTCTCTGGGCAGTACCCTTGGAAACGCTCAGCCCCAATGACTTCCATCTGCTTTTCACCCTGCTATAGTTAGATGCAGGCTCCCAGGAAAGAAATTCTGGTTGGTCTGGCATGGGCCACATGCCCAAACCTCAGATCCCTTGAGACAGTTCCACAAGGTCAGAAGGAAATGGAAGGCAGATGCTCCTCCAAAGGAAAAGCGGGGATTGTTGCCAAGAGAATCCAGGAGAGAGGCTTGACAGGCGGAAGTAACAGGCTTCCACTATACTGCTGCAAAGCAGAACAGTCAAATGGAGCTTTATTTCCTCCTGCTCTTGAACCTTATCAACTAACACAAAGACAGCATGAAAGCAGGCAGAGACAATATTCAGATCAAGAATTTGCTTCTTTGGCATGCTTTATTTCTTCTCCCTCTGATGTTTTTTGTATGAAATCTCAGTGGAAGATTCTGGTAGGGAAGACATTTAGCCAAAGAAAAGGTATAGATTAGGAGAGCTAGGTAGTCAAGACATATTGACAGCAAGACGTCTCTCCGATCTTCCTCAGGCACACATCCCTCATTGTTAGAAGAATTTTAAAAAAGCAAACCACATCTACTCTCTGTTTTTCACCCATAATTATTGTAATAATCTGCTTTGCAATTTATGCAGATTCTTGGCAAATCTTAATAAGAGTAACTGGAAACCAGTGCAATCAAGATTCTACATATACTTGCCTCAGTATTACCATGTATTTAAATGGAATTACCATGTATTTAAATGTAATGACATAAACTGCTCCTATCTGATTATAGTAATGTAATGAGGTGGTTTCTATATCAGACTTGCATTTAATTAAAAGAATATGTCAATGACGGGCATATAGGAAACAGTTTAGATAATGATAAACACTGACTTTATAAATGACTATTTTTATATATCCCCATCCTTTCTTCACTCTATCCAGAGTTCTCAGGTTCTTGTTTTATGTGAAGAGGAGTCTTGCACAATATTTGTATTTCTTTAAGAAAGGTTCCCACAATTTGACTGATTTATAGGCAAAGGTGAATTTACTTTGAAGCTAATGAGGCTTTAGTTTTGGAACATCTCACTCTTATGGGTTCCTACCAAGGTCCTGTAACTGACTTTGTATTTATATCTTTGTACAATTTTTTCATAAAGATAACCCCTCAAATTGTATTAGTGTTACTGTAGGTTCCACAAAACCAGAATCTGCCCTGCTTATAGGTTTTGCATATGTAACCAATGCTATGTCAGCATTGCCTAAGCCATACTCTGATTATTTTTCAGCTACCATCAACTTGGGTTTAGAAAATGACTATTTGATGGTTTTGTCAAGAAACCCAGTAAACACAATGGATTTTTTTTTAAATTTCCGCCCCCCACGGCTTGCTTGCTGTCTGCTCTCTGTGTCCATTCACTGTGTGTTCTTCTGTGTGTCTGTAATTATTTATTTATTTATTTCTCCCCCCTCTTGCCGTTTGCTTGTTGTCTGCTTTCTGTGTGTCCATTTGCTTTGCACTCTTTTGTGTTTTTTTTTTTTTTACTTGTCTCCCTTTTTCTGTTGTGTCACCTTGCCGAGTTGGCTCTCCCTGGCACTTGCGGGCCAGGGGCTCTCAGTGGGGTGCGGGCAAGCCTGCCTTCACAAGGAGACCCTGGGATGTGAACCCAGGGCCTCCCATATGGTAGATGGGAGCCCATCTGATTGAACCACAACCTCTTCCCAATTCAAAGGATTTTATGGGTGTATCTTTATTTATTTACTTTTATAAACACTCCTCCTTGTCCGTTCCCACTATCTCCTTCATCCCTCAGTCCTTCTCCCTAGTAACCTCTCATTTTGTTTTCTGTCTCTGCAAATTTGTTAAATTCTAGTCATCTCTTACAAGTGATATCATACAATTTTTGTCTTACGTATCTTGCTTGCTTCACTAAGCATAGTATTTTCAAGGTAATTTTATGTTGCAGCATGTCCCAGAACTTCATTTTTTCTTACAGTAAAATAATATTTCATTATGTATATGTACCACATTTTATTTATCTATCATTTGTTAATGGACATTTGAGCTGTTTTCAGCTTTTGACCATTTGAATAATATTGCTATAAACATTGTGTATGAGTATGTTTTAGTGACCTTGTTTTCTCTCTCTTTGTGTATATATGTCTAGAAGTAGGATTGCAAGGCCAAATGGTAAGTGTATATTTAACTTTTTGAGGAACTGCCATATTGCTTTTCACAATAGTTGTACCATTTTACTTTCTCACAGACAATGAATTAGAGTTCCAATGTCTATACATCCTCTCCAACACTTGTTATTTTCTCTTCTTTTAATAATAGCCACCCTTGTGTGTGCCAAGTGTTACCTCATTGTGGTTTTGATTTGCCTAAAGGCTAATGAAGTGGAGCATCTTTTCATGTGTTTATTGGTCATTTGTATATCTCTTTGGAGAAATGTCTATGCAAGTCCTTTGCCCATTTTTAAATTAATTTTGATGAAATCAAATTTATCTATTGTTTCTTTTGTTGCTCAAGCTTTTGGTGCCATATCTAAGAATGCTCTGCTGAATGCTAGGTCATGAAGATTTGCCCCTATGTTATCTCCTAAGAGTTCTATAGCTTTAGCTCTTATATTTAAATCTTTGATCAATTTTGAGTTGATTTTTGTATATGGTCTATGTGCTAGAGGTCTAACTTCATTCTTCTTCATGTAGATATCCAGTTTTCCCAATACCATTTGTTGCAGAGACCATTCTTTCCCCACTGTATGTACTTATCACACTTGTCAAAAATCAATTGGCAAAAAAAATCAATTGGCTGTAGATATGTGGGCCTATTTCTAGATTTTCAATTCTGTTGTGCTCATCTCTTTGTCTGTCTTTGTGCTAGTACCACATTGCTGAAATTTCTGTCACTTTGTAATACAATTTGAAATTGGAAAGTATGAGTCCTCCATCCCTGTTCTCCTTTTTCAAGATTGTTTTGTCTGTTTGGATCCCCTTGCAGTTCCCTATGAATTTGAGGATTGGATTTTCCATTTCTGCAAAAATAGTTTTAATTTGTATTGTATTAAATTAGTTTATAGCTTTGGGTAATATTGGCATATTTACAATTAACTCTTAAAATCCATGAACATGAGCTGTCTTGCCATCCCTTTAGACCTTTAATTTCTTTTAGGAATGCTTTGTAGTATTCAGTATTCAAGCCTTTTGTGTCCTTAGTCAAATTTATTCCTAATATTTTATTATTTTAGATGCTATTTTCAATAGAATTGTTTTCTAATTTGCTCTTCAGATTGTTCATTGCTACTGTATAAGAACACAATTGTTTTATGAATGTTGATCTTGTACCCTGCACTTTGCTGAATTCATATATTAGCTCTTGTGTATTCCTTTGAATTTTCTATACGTAAGATAATGTTTGCGAATAGAGATAGTTTAATTCTTTTTTCCAGTTTAGATACCTTTTGTTTATTTTTCTTTGCGATTGCTTTGACAAAACTTCTATTAATAGTAAAATAATGAGTAGCAGTGGGGAAAGTATACACCCTCATCTCATTACTGAAATTAGGGGGAAAGCTCTAAATCTTTACTAATGAGTATGATGTTATATACATATATTGTAATGTTTGCTGAAGATCTGGGGTCATGGGGTAGGAATTCATGTAGGAGTGGGATTTCTACATTATGCAACATAGGACATTTTAATAAAAATATCATGCTAGAGTTCTCTGGGGTTCTTTCTTGGCCTTATCTCCATCAATATTCTACTGCTACTTAGTTTTTACTTTTTAATTCTTGCTTTCCCTTTTCTGTGCTCCTCTTTCTTCTTTTGAAAATTTCCGGAGGTCTTCAAGATCCTTAGCCTTCAGTTATACAACTTGATAAGACTCTCATTGCCCTTACCTCGTCTTGCCTGGTCATTCATCACAGGACTAGGAACACATGGAGAAATTTAACTGGCCTCTGGTTGTTAGATAACACTTTAATGAAAATCTCTTACTTGAGTTTGTCTTCTGGTGTCTCAATGCCCACTAAAATGACTCTTAACAATATTTTATTTTCCAAAAATATAGAATGTTGCATCAAGAGGAATTTGGGGAACTGAATTCTCTACCTCAAGTTTTACCTTCATCTTTCCACATTTGCATTGTACTTAACTGAAAACACTTGGAAATGCATGATTTGCTTAAGACTTCTCTCTTGTCTCTTCATTTCCTTGCCTAGTAATATAGTTAAGGTAGACTATCAATAAATGTTTGTTGAATGAATAGATGAAAGTGTCATTTTTAGAAGAGGTAGCTTATTGTTACTTGCATTTTTTTTTTTTTTTTTTTTGGTGCTGGGACAGGGGATTGAACCCAGGACCTTTTATGTAGGAAGCTGGTACTCAATCACTGAGTCGCATTGGTTTCCCTGAGTTGGTTTTTTCATTTGTTTGCTTGTTGTTTGTTTGTTTTTCCTTGTTTTTAGGAGGCACTGGAAATCAAACCCAGGACCTACCATGTAGGAAGCAGGCACCCAACTGCTTAAGTCACATTTGCTCCCCATCTGCACTTTTAATGTTGCTTGACACAAGAACCTGCGAAGAAGCACATACACCAGCATGACCTTTTTCTCATAGTATTCAGAGTCTATATGGATTAGAAGAACACACACACACAAAAAACAAACTAATATTTATTTACAGCTTAAGTGGTTATTAATAATGACAGTTTGCATTAACTAACCAGTTCCTAGTATTGACATATGTATGCATTTATAAAAAGTTACAAATAATGCTTTACAGGCTTTGGAGTTGTCATGAATAGATTCTACAGAAAAATAATTAACTTTTCAGATAACTTTTTTATAATGCACATAAGAAAGTACAGACAGAAAATATGTAGAATAATAGACTTTGTGATAAAGAACTAGATAATGTGGCATTTTGAAGCTTTTGTGGACCCAGAAAATCATCTCCTTAGGGTTAGTTCATTCCTGTGTGTGGAAACCTATTATATGTGGGAATCTTTGATTAAATTACTTCAGTTAAGCACCTTTGATCAGATTGCATGACCCAGGGTAGGTCTTATTCCTCTTAGTGGAGTCCTTTATAAACAGGAATAAAAAGCCAACCCATTACTTGTCTATTGCTCCCAGCAGCTTTTAGCAAACTAAAACAGATAACTAGTCTTTTTGTTCATCTAAAATATCCTGAACCTCCTCAACATTACTTTTACTAGATTGAATAGTATCCCCAAAATTCGTGTCCACCTGGAATTTGTGATTATGATCTTATTCATAAATAAGATCTTTGCAGATATAATCAAGTTAAGATGAAGTCATACTGGACTACGGTGGTCTCTAAATCTAATATGACTGGTGACTTTAAAAAGGAGGGAAATTTGGACACCAAGACTGTTTTAGTTTTCTAGGTTGCTGTTATTAGTCAGCCAAAGTGGTGCTGATGCAAAGTGCCAGACAGCTATTGGGTTTTATAAAGGGTGTTTATTTGGGGTAGAAGCTTATAGTCACAAGGCTATGAAATTTAAGTCACTTCCCTCAGCAAAGTCTTTTGCCACATGTTGGAGCAAGATGGCTGCTGGCATTTGCAAGGGTTCAGGCTTCCTCTTCCTCCTAAGGCTCCATGGTCCCAGTTTCTTTCCAGACATAGGTTAGCATAAGTCTTGTCTCTCTCCCTGGCACTCATATCTCTCTGGGCTCAGCTGCTCTGCTCTCTCCATAAGCCAGGTGTAAATTATCAGGCGAATGGTTCATTTCTCTTCCCAAGGCCTCTGCTGTGTCTAATGGAGTCTTCTTTCTTTCCTCATGTATCTGCTTCTCTATGTGCTTACTTCCTAGGGCTCCAGCATCAAAAACTCCAACTCTCTCCTCTGCCCTGTGGGGACTCAATGTCCTACTGACATGACCCAATCAAAGCCCTAATTATAATATAATCAGGTAAAAGTGAAACTTCTGATGTTAATACAATCTAATATGCCCAGAGGAACAGACCAGTTCACAAACATAATCTAATATTTATTTTCGGAATTCATAAACAATATCTCTCCTTGTGTCTGCTCTTCTGGTTTTTGCTGACTTCCAGCTCTTCCTGTATGGGCTTCTCTGACTCCAGTATTTGGTTCCTTCTCTTTATAAAGCTTCCAGTAATATGGATTAAGACTGATTAACTAAAAATAACATCTTCAAATGCTCCTATTTGCAAATAAATTCACACCCACAGGAGCTTAAGTTAAGATTAAGAACCTGTCATTTATTGTTGTACATATTTCAAGTTACCACAGGGACAAAGACACACAGAGAAGTGTGCTATGTGAAGACGGAAAAAGAGATTGGAGTGATGTATACAAGTCAAGGAATGTCAAGTACTATTTAGCAACTACCAGAAGCCAGGAAGAGGCAAGGAAGATTCTTCCCTAGAGTTTCTGGAGAGAAGATGGCCCTGTTGACGCCTTGAGTTTGGATTTCTAGACTCCAAAACTGTGAAAGAAGAAATTTATGTTGTTTTAAGCCACCCCATTTGTGGGACTTAATTTTAGTAGCACTAGGAAACTAATACAGCTGTATCATACAGGGAAAAGCTATTTTACAAATGGCACCTGAAGAAACAAAGTATTTTTATTAGACCCCTGAGATGGCTTTGCTTGAACCAAATTGTTACTTGCATTTTCCTTTAGTTGGTGCCAATTCTCTTCTAAAAGAGCAAACATTTTCTGATGCCACCGATGTGTCACCTTGGTACCATAGATCATTGTCTCATCTTTAGAATTGATGGAGTCAGGTCTTCGGTTAAGGTTAGTAAGTATGCACTAGTCAGAGGTGAAGCTTTTGACTGATGTGCTGTGCAAGTCTATCAGGTATTTCTTAGCTCAGATTTTGTCATATAGTAACTTGATATGGAATGAAGAGAGGCAAAGTCATGAAAATCATATTATTATGCTGCTGACAGGAATAGAGTACCTCCTTGAGTCTGTTGAAGTGACTAGGTAAAGAAAGCAACTCAGTTTTAAAAGATAGAATTATGTATCCCAGAGAAAACATGTTCTTAATGTTAATCCCATTCCTGAGGTGTGAACCCATTACAAATAGGACCTTTTGAAGATATTATTTTTAGTTGAAATGTGTTCAACTGAATCAAGATAGGGTTTTAATTCTATTACTGGGAGGCTTCATGATGAGAAGGCAACACGGGGAAGCTGGAAGTCAGTGGGAATCTAGAAGAGAAAGGAGAGGATGTTGACATGTGATGGGAAAGCCAAGGAACCCAAGGATTGCCAGCCAGCCAAAATGCTACCACCCCAGGATGAGGCAAGCCTTCTAGCCTCTGAAACCATGAATCGATAAATTCCTCTTGTTTAAGCCAACCCATTGTGTAGTGTTTGTCATAGCAGCTGGGAAAAGAAGACAGCATTTTACTGGAGTTCTTACTATCAAACATTTCCTTAAATAAGCATTTAAGATTCTAATTAAATCTACTCTTAGAACCTGATGCCATTATTCCTAAGAGAATATTAACACCAGAATTTTCCATGATGGTCAGGACTTGGGAATTTATTTTTGTTTGTTTTAGCCTACCTTATAAGGCATGAGATTTAGTAGAATGAAGTAGAGATAAACAAAAAAACATTTTTTTTTCCTTTTACTGTTTCCCTTATACCATTTATTACCACCCCATCCTCCATCCCTCCTCAAGAAGTTTAGTCATTTTGCTTTTTCTTAGCACTAGACCTGAACTGAAAATTTGAACCTAAAATATTTTTAGTGACAGATTGATAGGACTGGATTTAGTATTGGGAGACATTGCTAGCTTGGGACAATATGTTCTTTTTTAAAAAGTGCACATGGCCCAGGAGTTCTGTAAGAATTCATTTTATAAATTGGAAAGTAAATGAAGCAAATATAAGAAAAATTACCCTTTACATTATACTTTTTCTTGTTATTGTAGTAATTTTTTTTCAAATGACAGAAAACATTTACCACTTAACCTATTGATGTAACCATAGTGGTATCATTGACTTACAATGTTCAGGCAACATTTTACTTGCTACTGGAAGCCCAAGTCTATTCATTTATTATTGTGTGTGTGCTTGGGGGAGGGGAAGGGAGATGAGACCATTGATCCAGTAGTGCACCACTGGTAAATATTTAATGCTTATTCCCATCACTGAAATTATTTCAGGTTTGGATATTGACAGCCATTCACATGCATTGATTGGTATGGTCTGCAGTATATAACATACTCTCCAGCAGGCTACAATTCATTTCCTTTTTTGAAGATTTACTAACTTGTCTGTGGTATTTTTACTGTGCTATTTTCCAGGTAACTGTTGTAGAGTCCAGATTTGAATTTTGGTTAAACTCGATGTCTTTCAGTAGAAGGATTATGTTAAAGGCATTTGATCTCTACACTTTATCAACAATTGAAATAATTAAAACTGTGACATCTTCAAGTATACTTAAGAATTATTGACCTTTATAAGTCCAATAATGCCTGTGTTTTCTCATGTAACTTCTAACTAGATATCCTTTGACGTACCAAGAGAAAGAGTTTCAGATTTCCACCACCACAACAAATACTTTTCTTTATGTCATTATGATTTAGTGATTAAATCTTGGTTTTTATTGTGAGATCCTTGTTGGTCTGCTTAGCCTCTGTCTTTGGAGCCAGTGTCATCTTCTCAGTCATTATTTATCTTCTGGATCCTGGAAGACATTATGAATATCCATCAGTATTTAAGATAGGTCTCCTGGAAACCTGTGCTTTCCTGTACTGATTCTGACCAGCTCCAATTTTGAATTCAATATCACTTGGCTTTTTGGCTGTTGCCTTGATTTCTTTCTTTACTGTTCATTTCGACATTTGGCTTTTGTCTCTTGAGCCTTTAAGCTTCACTTTTTTCCCATGGAGTTTGGTTTGGCTCTTCCATTGGCTCTGAATATTCCTAGTCTCTAATGTTCCTATCCAATCTTAGAGAATCCTGTCCTGATCCCAGTCGAGTACTTGGTCATGAACCCAGTTGGGTCAGACCACAGATAAGAGGAAAATTCATGTCATTTGATTTTTTTCTATGTCCTCTACCACAAAAAAGGTATAGTGCTCCTGCTTTCTGACCAGGGGCTCCAGAGGATCTGCATAATTAATTGTTATAGTAATGTTTATATTTCAATATTTTAAATTGTAAATTAATAACTAAGCTTATTCATTAAAAATTATATATCCCACCAGATTCTCTATAAAATTAATTTTATTATTTCTCTATCTTTAGGGGAAGTACATGATGGTCTGAGAGGTATAGGATCTCTAAACAAACTTTTGCCTAGTCATAAGTATTTTTTTGGTATTATTCTAATAAGGTATTGTTCAAATATACTAAAAGGTAATGTTTTGTGTTTGCTGTTTTAAAAAGGTGTGGTTCCTGGAGGCAGACTGCCTGTGTTCCAATCCAGTTCTTGTGTCATCTTGGACAAGTCTTAAATTTTGGGCTTTGGTTTCCTCACCTCTAAAATGATTATGATGTTGTAAGGTTAAAACAAGATAATTTATAAGAAGTTTTAGCCTGGGCCTTATTCAAAATAAGAACTAAATAAATGTTAATAGCAACAGAAATCCTAACTCAAACTAAGGAAGTTTATTTTCTCAGACAACAGGAACAGTGATAGAGAAAACTTAAGAGGTGGTTGAGTCCACAGCTCAAAGATGTCCCATATTCTTTCCATTTGTGATTCCCAATTCTTATTGTTAGCTTCATGCACAGATAGTAACATGACCAAAGCATTTTCCAGAAATGACAATATCTAGAAGAACAAGGGAGACTATTCCATCTTGCAACTTTCTCTTAAGCAGGTATGCTTGTTATTTAAAAGAAAAAATTACCACAACTTAATTTGTCTAGGCACATCACATTCTTTGATTTGGTTCTTAATATATCTAGCTAGGGAGGCAGGGCAAGTGTTAGCATCTTTATTTCACAGATGTAAACAAGGACGGATAGGTGCAGCGATGGTACTTAACATCGTTCATTCTTCTAATACTAACAAATCCCAGGCCTTTTTGTTCTATTGGGCCCCATATGTATATTGTTTTCATTGCTATCCTTTTTCGACTAGAGGATATGATTTTTAAGACAAAGACTTGTCTTCTATGTATTCTAGTGTCTAGTATTTCAGGATTTAGAAAATGTTTGTCGATTATAAATGATCTACTGAACTAATTCAGGATAAAAAGCTTGAATTTGAATATTTGCTTGACAATTACATACCTCCAGGCAAGGTAATTAATCTCCTCTGCTGGGTCTTAGAGATTATTTATATAAAGCCAACTACTGTCCTATAAAATAATTTTAAAAAAGCAGTTTGGTTTTTAATTTCCTCTTCTTTAGTTTTTGTTACTACTTCATAGAATTTCTCAAAATTAGACTAAATTTTAAAGATACAAAATCATTAGCATATTCCAAACCCTGAGGATTAAAAAGTAAGTCAGAGGCAGATGTAAGCAAACCACAACCAAAGCAAATCTAAACACACACACACAAACTAGAAACCATTTCCCAGAAGCAATCACCGACCTTTAAGTGGGAATTTTCCAGGAAAGAAGAGCACAATCAATTGGAATTGGATCAACCTAATACATGCAGTTCAATACAAGATAGCAGCATCAATAAAGTCCACTATAATTAAGTAGATTAAGATATATAAGACCAAGCACTTTCTAGCATAAATATTATTAAGTTATATATATTATATTTAAGAATAACTTTCTTAATGAATTAAATGGAACAATACTAAGTTTTCTTATGGTGACTGTTTTTGACTGGTGTCCTGGTGATTCCATTGGAAATACCTATGTGGATCCTTCTGCATTCTTGGGCTTAGTCTGGAGGATTTTTCCAAGAATGGCCCAGGGCTATGAGCCTAAGGCTGGAATCTAAACCCAAGTGGCCAAAGATAAAGTTTTGAGTCAACATTTATCTGTTTGGAGACATTTGAAAAATAGCAAATTATTTTCTATTTTCACCTTGATGAACTCTTTCCTTTTCCAAAATTCCTTTGTTTTTTTTCAGTGCTTTGCTGATAATTAAAATTAATAAGGAGGTCTTCTGGATGGGCAGTTGCTATGAAGGCTTTTATATTCAATAAATGTCTTCATTCTGTGATGTGTGGTTTATACAAATAGACATGATAGAAAAATACTGACATGAAAATATGTTTTAGCATTTAATCTGAATATGGCATTTCTTAGTCATGTGCAAACAAAAAGTATAAAAACATTTCTTTCCAACTCTCAATTAAAATAGATCATTATTAAGCCAAACTCAGCATAAAAATGTATTACATTCACCCACTCAGCGTGGGACATTACTCCTGGGGATTAGCCTCCCTGGCACTGAGGGATTACTACCAAGCCCTGGCTGATGATGAAACTGGAAAAAGACCTTGAATAAAAGGAGGAAATATAAAGACAAATGAGTTTATATGACTAAGAGACTTCAAAATGAGTTGGGAGGTCATCAGACAGGTAATGCTTCTGAGTGTCTCAGCAGGATCTCAGACAGCCAAAGTAGATACTACCCAATGGGGTTCCTGAAGGCTATTGTAGACACCCATGTCCTATGGTCATGGCAGATAGCTCTGGAGTGTGGTGCCTTACAGTGGGCCCTACTTTGAAGTTTATGCTCCCAAGTGAGACAGAGTTGTACTCAGATGTGACTTCTCTATGTGTACCTCTTCTGTTCCTTTTATTGAACCTGTGGTTGGTGCTGGCATTGGTAGTTATGTGTCCAAGAGACTTGAATCTCTGGGCTGTCCATATGCCAGCTGGGCCCTGAGCCTCACTGGAGTTGCAACACCTACTCTCCGGTTCATTGTACTCACCCAGAATATCTAACAAGGAGGTGAGGATGGACAACCACTATATCAAGGGACTGATAGAGACTACAACTGCAAGCAAGAGAGTCCTATCCATCAGCCATACGGGATCAAAGCCCCCTCTCAATTAGAGGTGGTGTGGGCATCACCATTCCAGAATCCCCAGGATTGGGGAATAAAATATGGACGAGAGTGTACTTACTGGTTTCTACTATAGACTTATTTGTGATTCTAGCAATGGAAGAAATTATATCACTGATATGGAGACAGCGGCCACTGGAGGTGCTGAAGTCAGGGAGAGGGACAAAGAGGTGTAATATGGGGGCAATTTCAGGACTTGGAATTGTCCTGAATGACATTGATAGATACAGGACACTATTTATCCTGCCATAATCTACATGGGAGAGAGTGTGAACTACAATGTAACCTATAATCCATGCAGTGTGGCAATGCTCCAAAATGTGTTAATCATTACAATAAATGTACCAAACTAATAAAAGAAGTTGTTAATGTGGGAAAAGTGGGAGGTGTAGGGAGTGGAGCATATGGGAATCCCCTATACTTTTAAAATTTAACATTTTATGTAATCTATGTATCTTTTAAAAATAAATAAAAGTATATTAAAAATAGATCATTATTTAAATGTAGTATAATGCATATTTTTATGAATTTTATTTCTGCACATGAAAACCAAACTGTGACCACTTTTATCTTTGGTAAACGAAGGAAAAGTTTGAGGACTAAGAAAAGTATATTGTTTTGAATATACCACTTAAATCTCTGGTTTTAATGGGGAAAAAATTATAAAACCAACAAGTAGGCTATTTTATTATGGTAAATATTGCATAATTTAACAAATGTGACTTGAACTCATGGATAGTCTGGTTCCTTTGTTTCTCTATCAATTAGCCTGCATTTTAGTCACTTTATGAGAGAAAATATAAATTAAAGATTAAAAAAGAATGAAATATTGTTTGAAATAAATTTTAGGCACACATCCAGGCCAGGTCGTCTCACTTTAAAGGCCACTTCCAGCCCGAAGAGTTACTAAATTTTGTTTATGTACTGCTCAATTGCTTGTGCTGGCCTCTCAGCTGTTTTGGACTAGTTTAAAGCATGACAGACCGATTTTAATTGACATTGACTCTATCCTGATAAACTGCAAATGACACTGCAAGTTACATTTTGGCCAGTACATTTTCATTAAATATTTCTTCACTCTAGGAGAAACCAATTTTAAAATCATATTTTAGGTAAAGGGAGAAGTCTTTATATAATTTCTGATTCCTTGTCTGAAATGTGAGCTATACATTCAGTACTATTTTTTTATTATAACCTAATTGCTTGGAAACTGGGTTAATTCATCAAATCCCACAAGTTCTTTTGATTTTAGATGGTAGGTAGGTAAGTAAGCGCTGTCATTCAGGTACTAAGATCTTCTGATAAATATCATTCTTACTATCAAAATGAAGACATCTCTGAGGAAGTCAGTGAACTCTTCACTTATAAGGAAGAGTGTGCAGAAATGTTATTTGCTTGTGACCATTGAAGGTGTCTAGCTTATAATCAGGACAACTGGCTACATGACTTTAGAGATTTCTTCTAGATCAAAGACTCAAATGACCTTTCCCATAATAAACTCTAATTGACTTGTTCAGTATCAGCAATTTGAATCTCTAGATCCAGATCTCTAGATATGTTTCATTGCTTATTTTCATATGTAACCCAGATATGAAATAAGGCCCCTCATATCACTGATAGCTCAGCATTGTTTTCTAAATGCTTGTCAGATCCCCGGGTTTGAGAGTCTGAAGCTTTCCCAGTGATTTCTGTTAATTTTCAAAGACTTTCCATCATTTAGTTGTCTGGGGGACTTATTTTGCATGTTATTCTGCTTCAGTTTTATCCCTCGTCAACCAAGGAGTTCAAAATTATTTTCCTGCTATTTTTCAGAGTAAGTCTTAAGCCCCAAAGTTGCATCTCCAAATTCATAAAGATGCTCAGGCTTCACTTCCTAGCTAGCAAATAAATAAATAAATAAATAAATAAATAAATAAATAAATAAACGTCTTTTCTTCCACAGGAATAGAGAAGATCAGGGAGAATGAAAGGTCATTGGGATACCAAGACTTCTCTCTGACTATTTATTTAATCAAAGTGTATTTAAATGATAACAGCTGGTCAAATATTTTTTTCCAGTCCAATTCAGAGAGGATTACCTCCTAGGGTGACCAGTCAAATTGTCAAGATAGCCATTTGTTAAACATGTGTCATATTTGACTGTATTAACACTCCTTTCCCAAACATTACCTGAAAAAAAAAAAATCCCTCCTCCCTTTTATTGCTTCTCTTCCATCACAATTATTTTAAAAACTCTACTACATGACATAACAAACCATCTGGAACTGTTTGAATGCAGCCTGCCTGCTTTTTAGCAGAGTCGTCTCTGGGCATAATCTCTGTCACTTCTCCACTTACATGAGGATATGCTCTGGGCAAGTGTGGTCAAAGTAAAATCCCAACACAGGCTCTGTCTAGTTTGTGTAGTTGGTGTTGATAACCCCTTCTATTTCAGTCTGCTGTCTTTTAGGGAGAGAGATGTGGTTTTGGCCAAAAGGTAGCATATCAGAAAAGTTAAAAAGATAGGTATTTAGGGAAACGGACTTTGGCCCAGTGGTTAGGGCGTCCGTCTACCATATGGGAGGTCCGCGGTTCAAACCCCGGGCCTCCTTGACCCGTGTGGAGCTGGCCATGCGCAGTGCTGATGCGCGCAAGGAGTGCCGTGCCACGCAAGGGTGTCCCCCGCGTGGGGGAGCCCCACGCGCAAGGAGTGCGCCCGTGAGGAGAGCCGCCCAGCGTGAAAAGAAAGAGCAGCCTGCCCAGGAATGGCGCCGCCCACACTTCCCGTGCCGCTGACGACAACAGAAGCGGACAAAGAAACAAGACGCAGCAAATAGACACCAAGAACAGACAACCGGGGGAGGGGGGGAAATTAAATAAATAAATAAATCTTTAAAAAAAAAAAAAAAAAAAAAAAAAAAGATAGGTATTTAGAATAAAGATATTTCCATTGCATTTTTCACCCCTTATTATAATCACATCTTCATTTGGTGGTCTATGAAATCACCTGGTACTGCTACATTGAATGATAAATTCAGTACAGATAGTGCACCCAGCTGGGAATACTTAAGAAAACTGAAATGAATGCCTTCTTGAAGTTTTTAATAAAAATAGATTTTAATAAGCAAATGAAGAACTGTGCAAGATTTGGTTTAATTGGATGCTGGTCTAAATTAGAATAAACTGTGATTGAATATTTTCTTATCACTTGAGAAATGCTATTGAATATCTTTTGACTGTTTTCCTAGCCACAGCTGAGCACAGCATTTTTTTTTTCCAAATGTATTTGAGAGTTTGCAACACTTTGCTTACAATAGGGACTTAGACAATTATATATTTGAATTTAGTTAGAAGGACTCTGAAACAATTATATATTTAAATCTACATAGTGAGGTTCTGGTATTTGTTTAGTTTTATGCTTCAGCAATGTGGCAAATCTACCATAAATTTCTCTCTTTTTATTAGGTTTGCATTTACCTGAATAATATGCTCTCCTTTTTCCTTGGAAGATGTCTGTTTTCACAGTATTCTGAGATTTGTTTCAACTTCTTTTAATATTTTTTTCAATTAATCCAAGGATTAACTTTATTATCTCTTTTCTCCTTTTTCTTCCCTAAGAATTGCAACATTTTCATGGTGTTCTAAATCTTTCAGCACGGAATAGAATATAAATGGAATTCCAAATAAGCAAATGCATAATCCATCACCTCTTTTCGGAGCTGTCAGATATCAAAGGAAGTCTACTCTTTGCTTTAAGGGTTTTTACATATACATATTACTTTCACTTAGGCATTTTAAACACTTTATTAAATTTTAGTGTTTTCTTAGGAGGCTATTATACTTTAATATAAACTGATATGTTGAATAAGCAGAGTATTTCCCTCTTCCTGTAATTCTACTGTTGGGTTATTCCAAAGACATATGCTCCTTTCTCCAGGAAAGCTCTGTAAATGTGTTTGCTTTGGAGTTGCAAGGTCAGCAACAAATTGTTCAACATTATTGCTTCAAATCCTCCTATGTAAAATTTTACAGAGGAGAAGCTGAGATTCAGAGAAGGAAAAAGACTTATTTAAATTAATGGTAGCTTGGTGCTTTTTCCTATACAATCTGCTCCCTCTCAAGGAATTTTTCTGCATTCACTGAGCAGCTATGGCATGCCATGACTGCTTTAGGGGATGATGATTTTATATGCTGTCTATTTCTCCTTTATCTTTATGACTTTACAAACTCTAGAGAACATAGACTATGAGAAGTACATTTATGGTTATTTTTAAAATAAATTTTGTTTAAGAAATATAGAACCTGAACAAACGACAATAATAATTCCCCTAAAAGAAGGCACTAGATAAAAAGTAATAAAATCAGTTATTCTAGGAGTAATGAGTCCAGTAACAGTTTGACACATTTTTCTTATATATTTTCCAGGAAGACACCACAACATAAAAATAAAAAGTCACAGGTTCTGATATCATAGAGGCCTAGTTCAATTTCTGTTGCCATCATCTACTGGTTATTCGGTCAAGTTGTTCAGCTTCTCTGGATCTGGATTGGGGCATGTGCAGGATGCCACGGGAGCATAGAGAAGGGGCCCTAGCAAGCCTGGGGGATGCTGGAGAAGTCCTATCCGACTTTCTGCTCTTGATGTGATCTTGACTTTCTGCTGTGTTAGTTGAGGGATCCATAAATCTCTCCTGTTCAAAAAATAGCTCCCTCCATCAACAACCAGTCCTCTCAGTGACAGACTCCTGGGAATGCCTAACATCACCACTGGTAATTACTTCATTGGGATAAGGCTATTTCTAGAAGGCCTCAGGGAAATTCAAACATGCCAAGACGCAGGATAGCGTATTCAGAACATATTACTATATCCTTGCTCTCCCTTGTTAGCAGGCAGGTAGGGCAGGAAAGAGGTTGAAAAGGCTGGGCCCAGTGGGTGAGGTTGGGAGCCACGCTTTCCTGGGGGCCAGAGATTGCGCAGGAAGTGTGTGGTGGGCATGGGTGGATGCTAGCCATGAGCTCCACTTACCCAGTTATTTTTCCAAGTTCCAGCTCATTTCCTAAGTTATTTAAACAATAACAGACAAATGTTCGAGCCAGTGACTATATAACACATCGACTGTTGGAAAACGGAGTCAGTCAAGGAAGAAGATTCCTCTAACTCCAGCTTCAGAATGCACATTTATGTGAAATATCATGAGAGCAGTGTCAGCATGACCACAAATGTGCAAGGTGCAGAAAATTAGCTGCAATAGTGTTGCCTTTTATTTGAAAAACAACGTATACTTTATATTTATGTGTATATATATGTATGTATTTATGTATCATATGGAAACATAAGGCCAGTACTGAGAGCTAAAATATGAAGAAGAACCTTTGGGAGACAGTATCTAACCAACTCCAAAGCTACAGTTTTCGACTCTTTGTGTTTTGTGACACCACCTCCTGACTTGGAAACTGCAGCATTTTCATCAGAATTCCTAAGTGACCAGAGGGTATATTTGGCTTCCATGTTTGACTTAAATATGCTTTTAGGCCTCTACCTCAGCCTTTGGAAGGCCAAATAGCTGAAGGTTTACTTCATTTCTGGCATTCTTTCATTTGTGCTTTTAATAACAATGTAGATTTTCACCAAACCTTATAACAACTTCAGTGATGTGAGCAAATCATATGTTTAGATTTGTTGTTAATATCTGACTGTTCATATTCAGGTCTTAGATATACAGACTAAATATAACTTGCAGCAAAAACAAATCTCTTGCACTTTATTTGTTAAAGTTCTATCAGACGTTTCAAGTAAAATGTGCAATAACTAAAGATGATTGAGAAATTAAATTTTAAAAAACAATTAATTATGAGACCTTTTTAAAAAAAGATGTATTTATTTCTCTCCCCCACCCCCCACCCTGGTTGTCTGTTCTCTGTGTCTATTTGCTGCGTCTTCTTTGTCCGCTTCTGTTGTTGTCAGTGGTACGGGAATCTGTTTCTTTCTGTTGCGTCAGCTCTCCGTGTGTGCGGCACCATTCCTGGGCAGGCTGCACTTTCTTTGGCGCTGGGCGGTTCTCCTTATGGGGCACACTCCTTGCGTGTGGAACTCCCCTACGCAGGGTACAGCCCTGCATAGCAGGGCACTCCTTGCACGCATCAGGCCTGCGCGTGGGCCAGCTCCACACAGGTCAAGGAGGCTCGGGGTTTGAACTGCGGACCTCCCGTGTGGTAGACGGATGCCCTAACCACTGGGCCAAGTCCACTGCCAATTATGAGAACTTTTAAATAGTTAAATAGCAAACTGTTTAGCAAGACTAACAGTCACTAAAATATTAATAGTGTTTTAAACTGATACCTTTAGGAAGAATATTATATGCTTTAAGATACATGTTTATAGAAATTTAAACTCCACAAAACAGAATAATAGAAAATAGATAACAATTCTAAACTTTGTGGAATTGTTTGGGATATCAGCATTCAAAAAGGTACACAAAATAAACTTTAAGAATTGCATGTAACTTTTAGTTATTTAATTCCATTTAGCTTTTAAGTTTTAAAGGAAAAATGCCTGGATTTCTTTACATTTGTGAGGAAAAATTAAATGAAGAATGTTAACTATGTCACCTCAAAATATAAGAGGAGGAAAATCTGCAAAATTATATGTTACATTGGAGGCAAATGCAGCTCAAGCTGTTGAGTTCCTGCCTCCCACATGGGAGGTCCCAGGTGTCTCTTAAAGAAGACACATGGATGCAATGAGTTGAAGCAATGAGCTGATGCAACAAGCAGACACAACAAGCAGGGTGTGGATTTGACTCAAATAGTTGGGCACCTGCCTCCCACATGGGACATTCAGTTTCTGGTGTCTCCTAAAGAAGATGAGCAGGCAACAAGTGGACACAATGAGCAGGCAACAAGCAGACATAATAAGCAGACACAACAAGCAGAGACAATGAGTAGACACAATGAGCAGACACAATGAGTAAAGCAGTATACAGATACAGCGAGCAAACAATGAGCAGACAGACAAGAGAGCCATCTTGGATTTTATGTACAACATCCATGAAAAATCATCTCTGATGATATAATGAAGGTTATAAAGAATGCAAAGGCATTATTAGATGGTCTTAAATGGAGTACATATTTTGATAATCACACTTTCACATGAAGATTGTTTACCTGCATATTTAGTAATGCCAGAAATGATGTTGAAGAATGCATTTGGTTATTTGACCTTCTGAAGGCCAAGGCTGAAGCTGACTAGTAAGTTCTGATGAATTCTGTGCTTGAAGTTGAACTTCTGTGCGTCACCAAGTTTGGGGGGAATAAAGGTTGCCTCAGCACCGTATAACAAGAGTTAATAAGGGTAAATCACGTGACAAGTATATGTGCTTACCATTCAGAGTGGCCTTGAACAATTCTGAAAATAGGGAACCAAGAATGGGTGTTTTATTTAGCTTAATGGTAGTCATTGCCACATGTATTAGGGAACATTACCAGGCTCAGGCAATCAGAGGCAGACTCAACACACTTGGGGGCAGGTGATCTTGGTTACAATGTTGTCTGAAGGTATTGAGATCAGGATCTCAATGTCTATAGCATGATTTACCATATTTTTAATATAAATAAATATTTTCTCCAATTTTTTTTTCCTTTGCTATTTCTAATGGCCAGTTTCAAGTCATCAAAAACTAACCAAAAGAAAGGAAAGAAAGGATGGTGAGAAGTCCATCACAATTCCTTTGAGGTTGAAAGAGAGGGTTACCAAACTTTACCTTCTATTTCTTTCCCCCATTTGGCTAAGGAAAAAGTCATCTAAAACCTCAATGAGAAATGAAATATTCTGAAACTTAAGTATGTTGCAGACCCATGATATTAAACACAGCCAGAAAAGCCACTCTACTGGAGATCTTGCTTCTATGAACTCATTGAATTACTTTATCAACTGCTCATGTACATTTTGAAAATTCTGAAGTTTGAGATTCCCCTCTTGTTATGGAGTACTCCAATTCTAGACATTTTGATGGATGAGGTAGGGAAAGTGAGCTGAACAATAGGGTTTGGGGTATCCATAATATTTCCTATAATAGTACTGATGAAAGAGGCGATGGTTAGATGATTCAAGTAAATAATGTGTATTTAAGCTAGGGGTGGTGAAAATAAGCTGGGCTATCTGTTGCATTCTTATTGTGCCATCTTGCATACATGCATATAGTTTCAGCACCACCCAGTTCATTATCAGGGTAGGCTGGAGGTATTTCTGTGAACCCTATTTTTCCCTGGGTGGACATGGAGCAAGTTACTACATGGTTTTTTGTGGGAACACAGGCTCTAGGCACAACAGAAACTTTCAGCAAATGGCTGCTTTATTGCTTACATAGCACACAGGATCCAAAAGAAAAGAGGAAGAGATGCTCTCATGGCCAGTATCCCAGGGAGACCAACTACTCAGGTGAGGGTGGGTAGGTGGTGGGTCCTCATATCCCACTTCATATTGGAGATAAGAAACCCTGTATTATTTGAGTGTTGAGTATTCATACACCCCAGGGGGAGGAGGACATACCACCGAGAGCTCCTGCCCTAATAAGTAACTAGAACTGCTTGTTCCTTATTTCTGCCATAAGGTATAGTCAGCCATTCCATTAGATCTAATGTCTCCCTGGGCAGGGTAATGGAAACGCATTGAAACATCTGCCCGTAATAGAAAAGAGGGAGGGTTAGGCAAGGGCTGGAAATGGCCACTAGGTGTATCTGTGACTCCTCCAGCAGTATAACCAAGTCCTGGATCTATTGCCATGACATATAAAATATTGGTTGAAGATGTTGGAGACCATAATTCAAAGCAAATACACAGTTGTCTTTAAGTGCTTGATAGAACTTTCAGAGAAGCAGCAGGTTAGGTTACTGGCCTGGAGTGTAGCAGTGGCTGGAAATCCTAGGGCAGTATGTCTTGTCTTTAGGCCATAATTTATGCAGCTGAACATGAACTAGGAGGCAGAATCTAGGATGGCAACTGACTGTCAGCAAGACTGTTAAATGAAGTTTGCATCCAAAGTGACTAGCCAGAGGAGCGAATTCAGATATGAAGCAATAGGATTAAAATAAAGAGTAAAATAAATTTATTAATATAACAAATAATTACTTCATCCTTATAAAAAGAAAGACAATTTATTATGTTAGACTGAATAATGGGTCCTAAAGATATCAAGGTTCTAATCCCTGGAACCTATGAATATTGCTTTACATGACAAAAGAAAATTTGCAGATGTGACTAAGTTAAGGAACTAAGTTAAGGAATGGGGAGTTATCCTAGATTACCTGCATGGGTCCTGAATGTAATCATAAAATATCCTTATAAGGAGAGGCAGAGGAAGATGTGATATAGACAAAAAAGGCGGTATGACCACTGAAGCAAGATGTCATTCATCAGGCTTTGAAGATGGAGGAAGATACCAGGAGCTAAGGAATGCAGGGAATGTGGCTGTACATGCTAGAAAAGGCAAAGAAATGATTTTTTTCCGAGAGGGAGCACGGCCCTGCCAACATTTTGATTTTGGATTACTGAAACCATTTTTAGATTTCTTGAGGTCAGAACTGTAAGGGAATACACTTCTATTGTTTTAAGCCACCAAGTGTCTGATAGTTTGTTACAGCAGCCATAGGAAACTAATACATACACTGAAGTGCTTAACAGAGTTCTGAGTTGGCTTTGACCTCCTGTGGAATGGAAGACCTTCTCCTGAATAGAATCCTTCTCTGGGAACAACTCCAAGTTAAAGGACAGCCTATGGCAGAATCTTCTAGTTGCCTCTTCTTCTTAGTCCTTGCCTCACAGTTAACTGCTTACAATCCTTGAGAGCATCTATTTCAAGGGGAATTTACTTGGCAAGTAATTAGAGATTTTAGATAAAAAGGAGTGATTCATGCTTCTTTGGATGTGCAGCTTCAAAGTCTTCAAAGTTGAGCCTCTTGGCACAGTCACAGAACTAAATATAAAGCAGAAATTTAAAATAAAATGAAAGTTATCTTTAGATCAATTGGCCCCTGAAATCTTGAATATGAGCAAAATAGGAAAGGATACCTTCGAAAGGATGCCAAAAATGTCAAAGAGGCAGAAAACATGCTAGCATAAATGGTAGTTAAATTGTTGAGCACATTTAAAAAAAAAGAAGTTAAAACAGATGTGTCTTCAAAATGGCAGAAGGAAATTTTGAAATAGATTGTCAAAATAGAAAAGAAAAATAAGAGATAGATAAAAATATCTTAGGAGGAGTTAAACTGGCATAGGATAAATGAAACAATGAATTTTGATAAAAATGAATTTTAGGTAAATAAGCCATAAGAAAAATAAAGAAATCCAAATATTCCCAAGTGTGACATTAAGTAATTCCAATATTTAGAAGACTGGAAAGATAATTTAACTGTAAATATCTATAACACATAGCCTATAAAGTATAACCCACCAAAGATCCCTTTTTTACTCCAGGAGGTGACTAAAAAGGCTTTATTAAGAATCTATCTGAAGGACTGTGTTAAGTTCCTCTGAAACTTCTATTCTAGTGATCTCTGGTCTGCCTCAGTGAGTTGCAATGTGCATATTGGTACCCTGAATACCTACTACATAATAGGCACTACTAGAAGATCAATCTCTAAGAAGCTTACGAATTTGGGGTTTTGTGGACTTAACTTTATTCGATTTCTCATCATCACTTACCTTCAAGTGAATGTGTCGAATTGAGTAGATGTTACCATTTTCAAAGGATGCATCTGAATTGACAAATGAAAAAGTTTTATCACCATAATTTGATGGTTTCTTATCTATAACCTTATTACTCCATGTTCAGCAATAGGAGCAGTTTTTCATTCTCAAATGTCTCCTCTCTTGTATTGACTGAAAATTTAAGAATAACTTCATCATTATATGAGCATCATGGGCCACACTATCCCCTGTATATTTGGACTTTTACATGATACACATTCCTTATTTTTCAGTATATGCTACTCTGTTCACACCTACTCTTTCTACCTAATTTTTTCACTTTTATTATCCTAGTTGGTCTTTTCATAAAGCTGGACCAAGGTAAAAAATTTGTATCACATAAAAGCCAGAGAGTAATGGGGGATGGAGCATTATACTGCTCAACTATAATGATATCTAATTCTTTAATGTTGGCCTATATAACTGAAATTACACAGCAAGAAGAACAGTAATTCTTGGAGCGTCTCAACTGATTCAGCAAGATTATATGTGACAT
Source organism: Dasypus novemcinctus (assembly GCF_030445035.2). Lineage (NCBI taxonomy): Eukaryota > Metazoa > Chordata > Mammalia > Cingulata > Dasypodidae > Dasypus > Dasypus novemcinctus. The sequence continues at coordinate 60,971,079 of NC_080687.1, forward strand.
ACTTTGTGGCCCTACTGCCTCTTCAGAAATTCAGTGCTGGCAGCCAGATCATCTTTGTTCTTATGGGCATGGCAGGAATAAGACTCACTGGCTTTCCATTTGGGTGTCTTACCTGGGACACCAACTCCTTATGAGCAAAGTTTCCCCTTGTTTATGTCAGTATTCCTACATCTGGCCTCTATTCTTTGAAGCCCAAGCACCAGGACTGGACTCTCGTTCTTTGGTATCAGAGCTCCCTGTGTCTAACTGCCTAATTTCTCTGATCTTCACCTCTTAGCTGGGGCCAGAGCCACCCAAAGCCTGCTCTCTGGAATTGTATTGTGTTTACTAAGATTCTATTCTTGATGGTTCACAAAACCGACTCTTTACTGCTCTTGACTTTTCTTTATAGACCGTGGAGAGTTTTTCCTCATCCTCCATTAGATCCATCCCATTGCCTAAGTATGACACAAACTATACCCATGAGTTAAAGACAGAGGCAGCCTTGAAAAAGACATTCTTGATATATTTCTGTAATTTTGGCACATTATTTTATGAAAGAAATGCATGCTTGTATGAAAAAATTATGTAGTAAAAAAAGTGAATGTCCCATGCTCTCAATCCTCTGAGCTCACTCCTTGAAGTAACTACTATTACTAGTTTACTGGCAGTGGTTCTCAACCCCATCTGAATCTTAGAAGTGCCTGAAAAGTTTTTTTAAAAATACCAATACCAAAAATGGTGTGCTAAATGTTTAACAGCTGGCTCTGTGGGATGGGGTAGGTTTCTGATTTGTAACATTTGTCAAGTTCTGTTGTATAAATACTCCCACCAGGCCCAATTTCAGGCTATTAAAGTGAAATCATGAAGTCAAAGGGCTGACAAAATTCCTGGGAATTTTACAATCACCTCTAATCCTGTTCCATCCCATCTCATAATTTGAATCAGAATCCCTGGGGGTCAGTTCAAGGTAAACTGGTCTGTCATAGAACCCTTGTAAAGCAGAGTTTTGCCCCTGAGCTTATAACCTGTCTCTATCACTTAATAGCTGTGTAACTTTGGGAAACTTACTATGCCTCAATTTTCTCCATCTGTAACAATGGAGATACTAATTGTGTCTGCTCCATAGGGTAATTATGAAGATTAAATTAATTTTTGTAAGATTTAGACCATGCCTGATACATTATTATTATTCTCTCATAGCTCAGTATCTTCTTTTTAACTGGCCCTCTTTGAGAAGACTGTCCAAACTTGATGGTAGTTTTTATATTTATTGGGTTGTCCAAAGCAGCCCAGGGGTTCTGTGTTGGAAAGAATTTAAAATGGGCCTAGATTAAGAATTTAGACAGGCCAAATGAGAATTTTAATTAAAATGACAACTAAGATTCATAGAATCTTATATTTTATTCCTTTCCCCAGGCTATGGTAAAGAGAACTAAAGACCATTGGATCCACTAGAAACATTTCCTGTGTACTCACACCAACGTTGTGAACCTAGGTTAAAAACACATGCTGTCTTGGTGGAGTCTATCATGTAAAAGTATATTCTTCTAAAGAAGCTTTCCTCCACGGAATGAGCACAGGTTTGAGCTTTGATGAATTCCGAAGGCATAAATCAGTCTCTTGAAATGAATTTCTGAAGAAGAGCTTAAGGGTTCAGACTCACTGTTGATATCATTAAAAAGCTTTCTCTCTTAAGGAATCTCTGTTCTCTTTAAGGCATAGGAATTCAGGGCCAGAAGGCACCTTAGAGATCATTCCTTATGCACCTAAAAGCGATGAACTTGTAGCTAACTAGGTCTGAGATTGAAACAAATTTTGAATGAGCCCCTGGCATTTTATCAAACATTCTTAGGCTTTCAATTTTTCCCTCCCTCATCTGAACCTTGTGAATGGATTTTTAAAATTTGATGAAAGTTCCTGTTGATCACACTTTGTCAGGTCATCTGAATAAAGGGAAACATACAGAACAAAGAAAGGAAAAATAATGGAAGGGTATTTCTAAATAATGGCACCAGATCAGCTTAGAAATAGGTCCTCTTGCAGCAACACAGCTTTTGCAATTATCTGTAGGATTCAACTCCAAAGCAAGCTGTTGTCAGTGTTAAATGATAATGAGCTCCATCTTGCATAGGCGATCTACATTCCCACAGCTCTTTCCCTGCTGAAACTGTTTACAGTGGAAGAACTAAGGTAGCAGTAGGATACAATTACTGTGTAGGCTGCCCTACAGAGTAGTAATTATGTTCCACCTTTGGACATTTTACTCTGTGGTTCAGACAACTGGACTTTCATTTTTTTTTAAAAAAGTATTTTAAAATTTCATATATAATATGAAATATCAGGAAGGGAAAGAAAGAGAACCAGAAAATTTAAAAGTTCTTATTTTACACAGAACATTGGAGATAGTAGTTTCCATAATTTTTTCTCCCATGAAAGTTCGTGACAACTGTGAAGTTAGGTTTTGTACTTTGTTAAAGCTCTAGGGTCAATAATAAGTTGATCTGACTTGATCTGATTCCAAAATTCTTGGTCAATATCACTAGAGAGTAATATTGACTATTGATCTATGAAAACGCAGGATGAAGGCAGTATTGCTATTAGGCCATTGCCTGTTTCAGCATTGGCTTGTGCTTTCTTCTGTCAGCTCCACTGAGAGTAGAAATCCAGTCATACTCATCTTTACATCTATCATCAAGCATTGTTACCTGGCACAGAGAGGAAGGCTTTAGGTCAGGAATAACTAGAATGATTTGGGCATTAATACATGATTATATAACTATAGGCACTATCAGACTTTTTTTTAAGATTTTATTTATTTATTTAATTCCCCCCCCCCCCGCCCCCCCCTCCGTTTGTCTGTTCTTGGTGTCTATTTGCTGCGTCTTGTTTCTTTGTCCGCTTCTGTTGTCGTCAGCGGCACGGGAAGTGTGGGCGGCGCCATTTCTGGGCAGGCTGCTCTTTCTTTTCACGCTGGGCGGCTTTCCTCACGGGCGCACTCCTTGCGCGTGGGGCTCCCCCACGCGGGGGACACCCTTGCGTGGCACGGCACTCCTTGCGCGCATCAGCACTGCGCATGGCCAGCTCCACACGGGTCAAGGAGGCCCGGGGTTTGAACCGTGGACCTCCCATATGGTAGACGGACGCCCTACTCACTGGGCCAAAGTCCGTTTCCCCCAGACTTTTAATGACTAGATTTTCAAATTGTCTTGTCAATAGGAAATTAAGTAAGACATCATATTCCCTATTTGGCTCTTAGTAGTTGCTAAATAAGGCTTTATTTTCTTTCCCTCTTTATACATCCCTGGAGCTGGGAGAAGGATATGCATGAGGAGGAAATAGCTGATGTGTTCCTGGATTCTCTAGTATACATGAATGTTTATTATAATGGAAATTGTACCATCAGTGTCTATTAGTGCCATAGGAATCAAATGTACTCATGAGGATCAGTCCCACTGCTTAATCATCATTTATATCACTTTTCTACAAGAAAATTCAACAAATCCCCCCAAATTTACAATAAATTCTCAAACTAACTAGTCTAGAATATTTTCTGAACTGTATGTGGCTCATATAAAGCGTTTGCTTGAAGTTGATCAAGAACTTAAGGTTTCCTGAGGAAGTCCTAGATAATTTTATTTTTACATATTTCACTCTTCAGTATTCATAAAGTGATATTTTCATGGCACAGGTTTGCACAAGAAATATTATCATGTCCAATAGTTACTAAAGGCAGTGTAAGTTGGGAAACATATTGCAAGATAGACTAGAAGACGTTCGGAAACTCTGTGCATCGTTGTGGGAAGCAGGTCTGAAGAACTTGCCCTCAGATAACACCTAATCTTAAATCTTTGCTTAAAAATCATATAGTGAGTCCTTAACCAAATATGGTGACAATTTCAAGAAAGTTATGAGGTAAAAAGCCTAGAGCCAAAAGCAAGTGGGAGAGAATTGTCCTTTCTCATAAGAAGAAACCTGGTTGTGTGTTCCATGGGTCAAACTGAAACAGGAAGCTTGCAGATAGCCATCTGGTCTCAGAGCTTCAGCTGAGTAGATTTTAAATGCACAGAAAAGACAGAAAATATCTTTAAGGAAGGTTCTCATTGAGAATCCTGACTCTCCTTTGAAGCTGCAGGGGTTTCCCCAAGGTACCATGAGGTTGAAAAGCTTTCTCCTTTCAATCGTCCACTAGAATAGCAGGACTGATTGAGCCCAGAGGAAATGAGAACAGTTTACTTTGTTCTCTTCTCTCAGTTCTACTGGACAGAATTCTTGGAACTCTAAATGTGGATTGAAGTGGCTAAATATGCTCCTGAATGATAAGAAAACTGTGGTTTTCCTTGTGGGTGATTAAGATGTGGGATAAAAGTATTGAAGGCATTCAAAACTAAACAAAGCAAAACTCCAACAAAACCCCAATCAAGAGAAAAGAAAGCAACCAAGCTGTTGACTTTGGAAAACCTGGCCAAGACTCTCCTTTCAGACTTTGTTATTCTATGGAAAACCTTGTTTCTGTCCTGTCTTGATGAACTTCAACTCTTTTTTACAATTTTTAAAATCTCTATTTTTGGCAGATTCCATATCTTTTAGTGAGCTCTTATACTGATCTCTTATTTGTGCTAATGTCAGTCACTGTTTGGGCGGGGGTCAGTAAGTAATGCTTTGGGACTCTTTAAAGTGGTGATTGATTCTAGTTCCAGATTCTAAATGAATCCCCTCAACAAGGTAGTTGTTTAAGAGTTGAGAGTGAGGAATTACAGTCTATATGAACTGGGAAAATCTCTGTGTTCAGAATGCCCAGGGCCAAGGGAACTTGAGAAAGACCCAGAAGTTGGAGACTAGATTATACATTCATATCAAAGAGCCCATAGGTAAGGTGGACTGGTCTGGCTTGAGGAGGGGGTAGAAGTGGTTTGGAACTTAAAAGGGAACCCAGACATCTTGAGTTGTTCAGGTTTGGAGCACCTAGGAATAGGTCTGAACTTCATTGGTAAAAGATAGTCTACTGGGCAAAGTTTTCCTTTGTAACCAATCTTTCCTCTGGGATTCTAGTTTCTCACCTTTACATAATTCAGTTTCTTGTTGCAACTTAAAAGTTTGCTTTGTATCATATAATTACTGCTATTACATAGCATGAATCACCTTGTAATATAGTAACTAGCCTGACTCCTGTGCTGAACTTTGTGCTCCCAGGGGAGAAGGACCATGTCCCATTGTCTGTGACGTTTCAGTGCCTAAAATATTTGTTGAAATTAAACGTTGCTTTGCTCTGATGATGTTGAAGGTGATCTATAACCTCTGAAAGGAAAACCAAGCCTTTGGATAAGGATGGGGAGAAAGAGATTTTATGCTGTGATCTTTCACATGCTTTTTCAAAATATAACATTTCACTTAACTTCCTTTACAAACTTGATGTCTTCTCTCAGACCATCACAATGGTCTTCCATTGCTTAAAGTATGATTGGAAATATAAGCACAAAGATGGAAATGTGGTGGGAAAGGTTGATGACAACTATAAAGGAAAGTTCCATTTATCAGACATGAATGCCAAATGTTTAGAAACAGGTGGCACCATGCAGCTGCCAGAGAAGTGTAGTCAATAAATTAAAATCCCTCCTCCCTGAAAAAAGGGTCTACCAGTAGAGGATAAGCAAAAGCAAGATAGAATTAACAGGACTTCTAGGTGATAATTTTGACAGGATCATTGCTGTGATTTCTGGCTCTCTAGTTATTGTGGACAAGAGCATTGATTTTTTTATTGTCACAGTTTAAGACTATAATATAGTACTTCCTTCTCCCAGAAAAACAGTAGTCTTTAAAATCGAGATCTAATATTGATGAAAGGATATTCATTGCATTAAAAAGAATTCACTTCAGAGTTCCTTTTAATAGCAAATTTCCCTTATGTATTTAAAGTAGCATTCCTATTTTACTACTTTTCAGAAAGATCTTAATTCATGCTGACACCAATTGAGCAAATATTTGCTTGCTAGTTACTCAAAGGACTTATAATAGGGAGGTAGAATTATGAAGAGGAAAGATCACTTACTGCTCTTTCCCTTTGTCCATTTGGCAAAGCTTCTCTTCCTTCAGGACCCTGTTCCAATTGCTTAGCCCCACATGGCTGGTTACTTTGTGGTATTTCCCTAGACTTTTCTTAATGTACCTATGAAGGTCTCAATGCCTGTAACACTAAAAGATTGTCTCTACACTATGCATGGGAGGGGTTCACCTATAAGGTATATGAATGTGTTTGAGTGTTCATGGGGTATTGTCACAGTGGGTGGAGATTGACACAGTAACTGAAAGAACATCGAATTCCCATCCTGGGGAGCTCTGCCACATTCTCTAATGGGATAGCAAGAATGCCCCAAGTACAGGGGCAGTGACTAGTGAAGGAGGATGGATCATTGATGGTCCCTTGATATTGATGACTGGTGCTTATGAACCTTTACTTTTGAAATACACAGTTTTGTAAGATAATGTAAACTACCATGTTGTAGCAGTTTGATATTGTTTATGAATTCCAAAAATAGATATTGGATTATGTTTGTAAACTGGTCTGTCCCTCTGGGCATATTAGATCATATTGAATTCAGATGTGTCACTTTTACTTGATTATACTGTGACTAGGGCTTCGATTTGGCCATGTCAGTAGGACATTGAGTTCCCATTCCCTTGGTGGGCAGGGGCTCACAGATAAAACTATATGACAGAAGGAGTTAGTTGTAGTTTTGAGCTGGAGCCCAGGAAGTAAGCACACAGAGGAGCAGAGCAGCTGAGTCCAGAGTGAATTAAGCCTCAGGGAGTGAGACGGATGTCTGGTAGCCTACAGCTGAACCTTGTGGCGAGAAGCAAGCCTGAGCCCAGAGAGACAAAGCCTATAGAGCCTGATGGCCTACAGCTGATATTAGAAGAAGTTGGGACCATGGAGCCTTAAGATGAAGTAGGAAGGCTGAACACCAGCAGCCATCTTGCTCCAACACGTGGCAACAGACTTTAGTGATGGAAGTAAATTATGCTTTATGGCCTGGTAAATGTAAGTTCTATCCCAAATAATACCCTTTATAAAAGCCAACAAATGTCTGGTATTTTGCATCAGCATCCCTTTGGCTGAGTAATACAAATGTGAACTACAACCCACTCTTAGTGGCAGTGCTCCAAAATGTGTTCATCAATTGTAACAAATGTACCACATTAATGAACAATGTTGTTAATGTGGGAAAATATGGGAGGGGTTGGGAGCAGGGGATATGGGAATCCCATATATATAACTAATGTTTTATTTCTTCATTATAAGGAATTGGCTCACATGATTGTGGGGACTGGCAATACAGCCCCCAATACAAAATTCCATATAGCAGGTTAGAGGCTGGAAATTCCGGGAGTAGTGATGTTAAAGTCTATAGTCTGAGTCTATTTGGGCAACCAGGGAGTAGTGGAAAGTATAGTTTTGAGGTAGACTTCTTTTGAATCTTGATACCCCAGTTCCTGTTTGTTTTTTTAACTTTTAATATTTGAAAATATAAACAATAAAAAATAAAAAGTAAACACAGTTGAATAAAAACATACATTTCTCAATTAAATGTACTGGATACATATAAAATTTTAAAAATTCTTATAGTATGATACACAATATATTTGGCTCATAGTAAAGCAATCATACTGTATTTGTCCTTTTGTGTCTTACTTGCTTCATTCAATATAATGTTCTCTGGGTCATCCATGTTGTCATATGCTTAATGACTTCATTTCTTCTTAAAGCTGCATAATATTCCATTGTGTGAATATACCACAGTCTGTTTATCCATTCATCAGTTGATGAACACCTGGGTTGTTTCCAGCTTTCGGCGATTTTTTTTTTTTTTTTAAGATTTGTTTTTTATTTATTTCTCTCCCCTTGCCCCCCACTCCCCCAGTTGTCTGCTCTCTGTGTCCATTCACTGGGTGTTCTTCTGTGACCGCTTCTATCCTTATCAGCAGCACCAGGAATCTGTGCTTCTTTTTGTTGTGTCATCTTGTTGTGTCAGCTCTCTGTGCATGTGGTGGCATTCTTGGGCAGGCTGTACTTTCTTTCGTGCTGGGTGGCTCTCCTTATGGGGTGCACTCCTTGCATGTGGGGCTCCCCTATGCAGGGGACACCCCTGTGTGGCAGGGCACTCCTTGTGCGCATCAGCACTGCATGTGGGCCAGCTCCACACGGGTCAAGGCAGCCCAGAGTTTGAACCGCAGACCTCCCATGTGGTAGGCAGATGCCCTATCCATTGGGCCAAGTCTGCTTCCTGCTTTTGGCAATTCTGAATAATGCCGCTATGAACATCAGTGTGCAGATGTTTGCTCATGTCACTGCTCTCATTTCTTCTAGGTATATGCCCAGTTTTGTTATTGCAGGGTCACATGGCAAGTCTATGTTCAGCTTCTTTAGGAACTGCCAAACAGTCCTCCAGTGGCTATACCATTCTGCATTCCTACCAACAGTGAATAAGCATTCCAATCTCTCCACGTCCTTGCCAACACTTATAGGTCTTTGTCTTTTTAATAGTGGCTATTCTGATAGGTGTGAAATGATTAACTCATTGTAGTTTTAATTTGCATTTCCCTAATCATTAGTGATGCTGAGCATTTTTTCACGTGGTTATTTGCCATTCGTATTTCTTCTTTGGACAAATGTCTATTGAAGTCTTTTGTCCATTTTTTAGTTGGGTCGTTTGTCTTTTTATTGTTGAGTTGTCACATGTCTTTATATATCCTGGATATTAAACCATTATCTGACATATGATTTCCAAATATTTTCTCCCATTGAGTTGACTGCCTTTTCACCCTTTTGACAAAGTCCTGTGAGGTGCAAATGTGTTTAATTTTGAGGAGGTCTCATTTATCTATATTTTCCTTTTTTATGTGATTGTTTTGAGTGTAAGGTCCAAGAAACTACCACCTACTACAAGGTTTTGAAGATGTTTCCCTACATTTTCTTCTAGAAGTTTTATGGTCCTGGTTTTTATATTTAGGTCTTTGACCCATTTTGAATTGATTCTTGTATAGAGAGTGAGTTAGGGGTCCTCTTTCATTCTTTTGGTAATGGATATCCAGTTCTCCCAGCATCATTTGTTGAAGAGACTGTTTTTTTCCCATTAACATGGACTTGGTAGGTTTGTCAAAAAACAGTTAACCATAAAGGCTGAGGTTTATTTCTGGATTCTCAGTTCTATTCCACTGATGGATGTGTCTATCTTTATGCCAGTACCATGCTGTTTTGACCACTGTAGCTTTGTAATATGTTTCAAGGTCAGGCAGTGAAATGCCTCCCATGTCACTCTTCTTTTTTAGGATACTTTTGGCTATTGGGTGCACTTTCCCTTCCAAATGAATTTGGTAATTGCCTTTTCTAATTCTGTAAAGTAGGCTGCTGGACTTTTGATTGGTATTGCATCAAATCTCTAAATCAATTTCGGTAAGATTGACATCTTCATGATATTTATCTTCCAATCCATCAACATGGAATGTCTTTTCATTTGTTTATGTCTTTAAAAAAATATTTTAGCATTGTTTTGTAGTTTTCTGCATATAGTCCTGTATTTCTTTGGTTAAATTAATTCTTAGTTATTTGAGTCTTTTTGTTGTTATTGTAAATGGAACTTCCCCCCTGATTTGCCCCTAGATTGCTCAGTACTAGTGTACAAAACCATTACTGATTTTTGTGTGTTGATCTTGTATCCTGCCACTTTGCTGAACTCATTTATTAGCTCAAGTAGCTTTGTTTTGGATACTTCAGAATTTTATAAATAAAGGATCATGGCAACTGCAAACACTGGGAAATTTACTTCCCCTTTTCCTATTTGGATGCCTTTAATTTTTTTTTCTTGTCCAATTTCCCTAGCTAGAAATTCTAGCACAGTAGTGAATAACAATACTGACAGTAGCATCCTTGTCTAGTTCCAGATCTTAGAGGGAAATATTTCAACATTTTCCCATTGAGTATGATGTTGGCTGTGGGTTTTTCTTATATGCCTTTTGTCATATTGAGGAATTTCCCTTCTATTACTATCTTTTTAAGTGTGTTTATCAAAAAAGGATGCTAGATTTTGTCGAACGCCTTTTCTGCACTGATTGAAATGATTGTGTGGTTTCTCTTCCTTTAGTTTGTTAATGTGGTGTATTACATTGATGGATTTTCTTATGTTGAACTGGCCTTGCATACTGGGAATAAATCCCAGTTGGTCGTGATATATAAGTCTTTTGATATGCTGTTGGATTTGATTTGTGAGTATTTTGTTGAGAATTTTTTCATCTATGTTCATTAGAGAGATAGTTCTGTAATTTTATTTTGTTGTAGTATCTTTATCTGGTTTTGGTATTAGGGTGATGTTGGCGTCATAAAACATTTTGGGTCATTTTCCCTCCTTTTCAAATTTTTTGGAAGAGTTTAAACAGGATTAGTGTTAATTCTTTTCAAAATGCTTGGTAGAATTCACCTGTGAAGCCATCTGGTCCTGGACTTTTTTTTTTTGCTGGGAGATTTTTGATGATGGTTTCAATCTCTTTAACTGTGATTGTTTTGTTGTGTTCTTATATTTCTTGCAATGTCAGTGTAGGTTGTTTCTGTATTTTTTGGAATTTTTCCATTTCATCTAGGTTGTCTTGTTTCTGGGCATATGGTTTCTCATAATATCCTCTTATGATCTTTTTTATTTCTGTGGGGTCAGTCGTAACTTCCCCCTTTCATTTCTGACTGTATTTATTTGAATCTTCTATTTTTCTTTGTTAGTCTAGCTTGGATTTGTCAATTTTATTGATCTTCTCAAAGAACCATCTTTTGGTTTTGTTGATTTTCTCTTTTTTAATTTCCCCCAATTTCATTTATTTCTGCTCTAATCTTTATTATTCCTTTTCTTCTGCTTGCTTTGGGATTGGTTTGCTGTAATTTTTCTAGTTTCTCTAGTTGTTCAGATAATCTTTGAATTTAGTGCTTCCTTCATTTTTAATATAGGCATTTAGGGCTATAAATTTCCCTCTCAAGATTGCCTTCACTGTATCCCATAAGTTTAGATAAGTTGTGTTCTCATTTTCGTTTGAGTCAATATATTTACTGATTTCACTTGCAATTTCTTCTTTGAACCACTGATTTTTTAAGAGTGTCTTGTTCAGTCTCCATACACTTGCCAATTTGCTTTTTTCTATTATTAATTTCCAATTTCATTCCATTATGATCTGGGAAGGTACTTTGTATAATTTCAATCTTTTTATATTTATTGAGAGCTGCATTGTGCCCTAATATGTGGTCTACCCTGGAGGATGGTCCATGGGCACTTGAGAAGAAGCTATAATCTGCTGAGTTTGGATGCAGCATTCTGCATGTGTCTGTTAGGTCTAACTCATTTATCATATTGTTCAAATTCTCTCTTTCCTTGTTGATCTTTTGTCTAGTTGTTCTATCTAATGATGTGAGTGGGGTGTTAAAGTCTCCAGTGATTATTGGAGAGATGTTTATTTCTCCCTTTAGTTTTGCCAGAGTTTGTCTCATGTAATTTGGGGCACCCTTGTTAAGTGCATAGATAGTTATAACTGTTATATCTTCCTGTTGGATTGTGCCTTTTATTAATATATAATGGCCTTCTGTATCTCTTATAACTTTTTTTGCATTTAAAGTCTGTTTTGTCTGATATTAGTATAGCTACCTCTGCTCTTTTTTGGTCACTATTTGCTTGGATTATCTTTTTCCAACCTTTCACTTTCAGCCTGGTTTGTATCACTGTGTCTAAGTTGAGTCTTGTAAGCAGCATATGGATGGCACATGTTTTTATCCATTCTGTCAGCCTGAATGGGGAGTTTAATCCATTCACATTCAATTATATTACTGTAAATGCATTATTTACTTCTGCCATTATACTTTAGTTTTCATATGTCATATCATATTTTTGTCCCTCTTTTTACTCTTTTGGTTAGCCTTTCTCTATTCTTTCTTCTATACTCTCCTCCAGGCCTCTCTTTCCTGTCTTTTTATTTCATGTTTTAAGCCTTCCTTTAATATTTCCTGTAAAGGTGAATTCTTTTTTGCAAACTCTTAGTTTCTGCTTGTTTGTAAATATTTTATGCTCACCTTTATATTTGAAGGACAATTTTGCTAGATAAAGAATTCTTGGCTGGCAGTTTTTCTCTTTCAGTATCCTAATTGTATCATACCACTGTCTTCTCACCTCCATGGTTTCTGAAGAGAAATCTGTACTAAGTCTTATTGGGTGTCCCTTGTATGTGATGGTTTGCTTCTCCCTTGCTGCTCTGAGAATTTTCTCTTTATCTTTGACATTTGACACTCTGAGTAGTATGTGTCTTGGTGTAGGTCTATTTGGATTTATTCTGATTGGGGTACAGTGTACTTCTTGGACACATAAGTTTACTTCTTTTGTGAGAGTTGGGAAATTTTCAACTATTATTTCCTAAAATACTCTTTTGCCTCTTTTCCCTTTTCTTCTCCTTCCGGAAATCCTGTAACATATATGTGGTTGTGTTTCTTGTGTCATTCAATCCCTGAGCCCCTGCTCAATATTTTCCATTCTTTTCTCTCTTCAATTTCAGCTCTTCTGTCTTCTGTATCACTTATTCTTTCTTCTATCACTTTGAGTCTGCAGTTAATATGCCTCTAAAGTGTCTTTTTTTAAAGATTTATTTATTTATTTAATTCCCCCTCCCTCCCCCCGGGTTGTCTGTTCTCTGTGTCTATTTGCTGCATCTTGTTTCTTTGTCCGCTTCTGTTGTCATCAGCGGCACGGGAAGTGTAGGTGGCACCATTCCTGGGCAGGCTGCACTTTCTATCACGCTGGGCGGCTCTCCTTACGGGGCGCACTCCTTGTGCGTGGGGCTCCCCTACATGGGGGACACCCCTGCATGGCATGGCACTCCTTGCATGCATTGGCACTGCACATGGGCCAGCTCCACACGGGTCAAGAAGGCCCTGGGTTTGAACCACGGACCTCCCATGTGGTAGACGGATGCCCTAACCACTGGGCCAAGTCCATTTCCCTCTAAAGTGTTTTTGAGCTCACCTGTTGTGTCTTTCATTCCCATGAGCTCTATTACTTCTCTGTTCAGTATTTCAAATTATTCTTTGCACTCACTCAATGTCTTCTTGATGTCATATCTCTTTAGTCACATTGCCTTTTAATTCATTAATATGATTTTGGAAATTTGTGTGCATCTTAATAATTAGTTCTCTCAAATCCTGTGTCTATTCTGGGGCTTTAAAAATTCCTTTTCTTGGGTCTTGTCTTCCATTTGCTTAGTATGACTCACAATTTTTTGCTGATGTCTATGCATCTGGTTAGTATGTAGTTTACTCAGATGCTCAATTTCTTTCTCTTTGGTAGGGATTTAGTGGTGGAGGCTGTGTGTTATCACTACTCTTTGATTCTTGGTTCAACCTGGATTGTTAGGATTGTCCCTGATAGTTGCTCAAAACTGGGCTCTGGACCCAGTAATTGGTTGCAGACCTGCTTCCTACGGCCTTGGGGAGGGAAACTATAAAGGCTGGAAAAAGCCTCTCTTACTTATTAATTTTCTCACCTGCATTTCCTTGGTCTGCCAGCAGATGGTACTCTTTGGTAGCGCTCAGTTTAGTGCCTGGTTGGAGTGTATTTGCTGCAACACAGAACAGATCAATGTGATAGAGCTTCCTGCCTAGAGGCTAAGAGCTTTGTAATTCAAACTTTCACAGAGTCAGTTCTCCAACCTTCTCTGGCAGTCTCCTCCCTTTCCCCAGGTAGGAAATATTTCCACTGCCCCCTGAGTCCTCAACAATCAGTCCTGGCTAGTAGAGAAGGAGATTGGGAGGATGTTATATCTTTAGCCTCTTGCTGGCTCCCAAGGCAAGCAAATGCACAGCCCCACCCAGCCTGGAAGGGCTCTTGGGACACAGCAGACCAAATTTGAAAGCTGAGTCAGTCTTAGGCTGTGTCCCTCTCTCTCGCATTTCCTGGAGTGGTGTATCCCTGGAGCCCCCTTTGTCTGAAGCTGCTGGCCCAGAGACTGAGAATTCTTAAGTATCTTTAGTGTGGGGTGAGGTGCCTGCCGCAGCAGCTGCTGGTTTCAACTCACAGTTTGGTCATCCTTATTGTCCCTTTCTCCTTGGCGGTGTCCAGCCTTTTCCTGGTGTCCTAAACTTTAGAAGATCTTTTTTCAGAATGTTTCAGCCTATCCTCTAGCTATTTTTCTGGAGAAGAGAGTCCTGTGTCTTTAAAGTCTACCATCTCCTATATATATGTATGCCTATATATTTTCATAATATTTATGTAATCTAAATATCTTTAAAGAAATAAAAAGTTATATAAAAATAAATGCACACTAGCGAAAAAAGAAGATGATTGCACCCCATTTTAATTTTTGCATTTGTGTATCTGTCTTCTACACTGCTCTGAATTTGTAGAGGGATTCAGTTCTAGGTGAATCCCTTTTTTTGGCCCATTTTTCTTACACTTTTTGCTTGTTAGTTGTAGTACTCCTTTGTCACAAGACCTGCAAATGTTTTCCTAGTTTATCATTTTTATTTTGACTTTGTTTTTAGTGGATTTGCACTATAGCTTGTTTTAATTTTCTGAGCTCAAAATATGTCTTTAATTTATGTCTGCAGACAACTATGTTTCATAGAAGGATTTTCTCAACCTCAAGCTTGTGAAAATACCTTAATTTTTCCAATTTTTAGAAACTTTAAAAATATTTTGCATTTAAATTTTATCCATCTGGAATTCATTTTGGCATATGGTGTGAGGAAGATAAGCTAGCTTGTTTTCTTCAGGACAGAAAGCCAATTATGCCAGCAACATTTATTAATAATCCAATAATTTCCCACTGAACTAAATTGACCACTTTTGTGGATTTATTTCTGGACTTTATAATTTGTTCTATTTATCTATTTTGTATTCCTGTGTCAGTGCTGGAGTGTTTTGATTCCAGTGGTTTTATAGTAAGTTTAAATATCTGCTAGGGTGTATATTCCTCTTACTACTTTTCTTTGATCATAATTTTCTTTTCTATCATAGACATTTCTTCTATTTTATAAACCTTAAAACAGATTTAAAAATTTCTCCTGAAAAACAGCATATTGTCAAAATTAGTGAATAATTATAAAAAAATTAATCTAATTGAAATTACATTAAATAAATATATTAATATTGGATGAATTGAATTTTTTTACAAAAAGCTGCCACTTTTTTTGTAAGTAATGCTTGGGTGCTTGTGCATCCTTTAGAATATTTTTTTGCTCTCTTAAATGAGTTTCTAACATTGAATTTTTCCACCATAGTTTATATTTTAGTAATTGTTTTTTTAGTTTGAACTTTCATTGTGAAGTACACTATCTATACAAATTATGAATATCCAGTTTAGTAAATTTCAGTGCAATAGCTTTATGATTTTAGCTAGCATTTCCTTAATTGCTACTGAGGTTGGGCACTTTTCAAACATTTATTGCCTTCTTAGTTGTTCTTTTTCAAATATCTTCTTTTGGTTATCTTTTCTGGTTTTCCTTTTTTGTCAGATTCCTGTTCAAGTCTATCAGGTTGTCTCTTTATTTAATATTGATGATAGTAGCTCTTTATATAGTCAGGGGATGAACCCGTTTTTGGTTATATGTGTTGCAAATATCTTCTCCAAGTCTGTGATTTGCACTTTTTAAAAATGGGGTCTTCCGACAGAAGTTCTTAATTCCAATGTAATCTAATTTATCAGTCTTTTTCTTTGTCAGTAGTACATTTTATATTCACTTGAAATTACTCCAAGGTCCTAAAGATATGTGAACATGTTCATCTTTGAATTTCATGTTTAATTCTTAATTCCACCTGAAAGTGATTTTGTGTGTGGTATGAGGTAGGAATCTAGTTTCATTTATTAGGTTTCCATTTGGATATTCATTTGACCTAGAATAGCTCCTTTTTCCTGGTGCTCCATAGTACCATTTTTATGGTATCAATATATCATATACATGTGGCTCTCTTTCTGGATACTTTGTTGTGTTCATCTACTTGTCTGTCTTTGAGGCAATACCACACTGTTTTACCTACTACATCTGTAGAGCTAGTAAGATGTTGTTCATCTTGGTTATTGTTGTACTTTAACATTTTACGTGGAGTTTAGATTAACAGTTTCTACCAAAGAATTGTAGAGATTTGAATTCACAGTCGAATTTTGAATCTATAGCATATTTTTGAAGAATTGGTATCTTTAGAACACTGAGTTTTCCAATTCATGAAAATTCATTTTTCTGGGTCTGTTTTTTTTGGCATTTGAACAGTTGATACTGTCAGTGGTTTTGATGTTCGCATTTATAGTAGAGTTTTATTAGTATCTCTAATTAATATTCCCCAGATGACTAATGATGTTGCTCACCTTTGCATGTGCTTACTATCCATACCTATATCTTCTTTAGTGCAGTGTCTATTCAAATCTATTGCTCACATTGTTTCATAATTGAGTTATCTTATTACTGAATTTCAAGAGTTCTTTCTATAATCAGGATAGTTGTTCTTTTTCAGATATATGTATTGCAAACAAGTTTCCCAGTCTGTGGCTTGGCCTTTTTCTTTTCTTAATGGCATCTTTTGAAGAGTAAATGCTTTTTAATTTTTCTAAACCTCAATTAATCACTTCCTAAAAATTGGTTCATTTTGTGTTTATGTGTGTATGTGTGTCCTATTTCAGAAATCTTTGCTTTGCTTAAGGTTTCAAAGACTTTCTCTTGTTTTTTTCTACAAGCTTTATAATTTTCAAGCTTATATTTAGTTTGATGATACATTTGGAATTGATTTTGCATGAAATATGAATAAGGGTCAAAGTTAATTTTCCCCCCACACTGATGTCCAATTGTTCAGTACCACTTGTTGAAGACTATTTTTCCCCTGCTAAGTTACCTTGGTGTCTTTGTCATATATAAATATAAATATATATAGGTCTATATTTGGATTCTCTACTGTGTTTCATTTATTTACATGACTATTTTAATACTACTGCCATACTATCTTGACTGCTGTAGCTTTGTATAGTAAGACTTGAAATAAGGTAGTTTATATCCTCTAGTTTTTCGGGGGTTTTTTCCTATTGTCAAAATTGTTTTGGCCGGTCTGGTCCCTCACTTTTCTATATAATATTTAGAATCAGTTTGCCAGTTAAAAAAAGGCTGCTGCTATTTGACTGTAAATGCTTGGAATCTAAAGATTAATTTAGGGGTAATTGGCATCTTAAACTTGAATCTTTCATTCCATGGATGTGGCATATTTCTTCCTTTATTTAGATGTCTGTTAATTTCTCATAGCAAAAGTTTTATGATTTACAGCATGGAGGTCATATATATTATTAAGTTTTTATATCTCAATATTTCATTTTTAATGTTAGTATAAACTATATTTAAACATTTCTATTTTCCAATTGTCTATTGGTAGTT
This sequence comes from Dasypus novemcinctus, assembly GCF_030445035.2. NCBI lineage: Eukaryota > Metazoa > Chordata > Mammalia > Cingulata > Dasypodidae > Dasypus > Dasypus novemcinctus. Next base: position 60,988,483 of record NC_080687.1, read on the forward strand.
TAAAGTAATATAGTTGATTGCTTTACATTTGCCTTGTATCCTGTAACTTTATATTCACTTATTAGTTCTAATAGTTTTTTGCGTAGATTCTTCAGGATTTATTATGTATATTATGATGTCATTTACAAGTAAAGAAAGTTTAACTTCTTTCTTTCTGATTTGAATGTATTGTCTTCTTTTTCACTCATAGCACAGGCCAGGACCTCCAAAATAATGTGTAGAGATGACAAGAGCAGATATTCTCAATTTGATCCCAATATGTGTCACTTATTCATTTCATATTTCTACTTTTCTATGATAAGCCTGTATTTCTTATTCAAAAAACCTTAAAAACAGTGGAAATACTGTTTTTTGAATTTGAGAACTCAAATTCCTAGCGAAAAACCCTCCCTTCTCCAAGATTTAAATGAATGGGATAGAATCTTGGGGTTCTTGAGGTAAAGTATATGTATTGTTTTGAAATCTCAGATACTAGTACAGGACTTGGTTTTGTAGGTTATGACTGTGAGATTGAAATGTGTATAAACCATGGCAGTGCTGATACAGTCTTGTTGACACTTGCAAGGATATATGTAGTTTACGGCACAATTCAGCCATGGACATTGTAATTTCTTTAAGAGACTAAAGCTTGTGAGCTGGCTGCTCCGCTAGTGGCATTTGGTACCAGAATACAGATAATTACAGGCTCAGTTTCTTTTATTGCAGCTACCATCCCACTGGATTTTTGAATTTGAGAATTCACACTTAAAATATTGTTTCTCAAGATTTAAATGAATCAGATAGAATCTTGAAGAAATTTTTATTGTGGAAGATGCATTGACTTTGTAGCTATATCCCTCACACTTACTCCTAGAAAGATGGTGTAATGTACAATAGTACTGTTCTCACGAGGGACAGACAATCCCACTACAACTGCCTTGTACATGGCTATTTTTTATTTGCGCAATGTCAATTGCTGAACTTGGGTTTTGAGGCTTAATTTCTTTCTTTATGTGGGACACTTAATTCTCAAACTTTCTTTTAATGTATGAACTCTTGCTACAGTTTTCTCAAATTAATGTGATTGTCCATTTATCTATACTTTTGTTTGCTCTTCTGTTCTTGACATTCCTCTAAGACCTAGGCAGAATGAGATGGGGCATCTGTGTACAGCTTTCATATAATGCGTAATTCTCCCTGTAAGCCAAGGCAAAGTAAGTGAGAGAAAAGATTACCATATATTAACTATTTTTAAATAATTTCTGCCTGATTTTCATTAGCCTGGCTTCTTAATTTTCATTAAGCTCATCCTGATTTTATTAAGATTCTGACTATTTGCGTACAGAGCTGCCTTATACTTCACATCAAGATGCCTTTCAGTGGCTCTGTTATATGTTAGAATGATCTGTCTACTGGAACTTGATTTGCCAGTCCACTGTTATGAGCACCATTTGTGGAGTCAGGAGGTCTGGGTGTTTGTCCCTGTTCTGCTTTGAACTAATTGGGTGACCTTGTGCAAAACACATAACTTTTTGGGATTCATTGTCCTCATTTGTTAGATGAGGAGGTTGGTCTAGATGATCCTTGAGATCTTTCAAAGCTTCAAAATCTCAGGATTATAAATTGATTAAGGTTCTTCACTGGAAATTTCAGTCTCCAAATAGACTCCTGTCATAGAAGATATGTCAGTAAATGAAGTTATTATTTGAGGCTATTTGATTTCAATATCAATTTTTTTCTGCATGGGTATCACACAGATTATTTTAAAAGGGTTATTTTAAAGAGTACAAGGTCAATAAATTTATAATCCCAGCCACCATGAGAGATGCCAAATGATCCATATGTTGAGTCACTAAAGGAGAAAAAGTAAAGCAGTTGTATTAAATCACTGCCATTGCATGTATTGTCTTCCTGGAGTAAAACTAAACATATTTTTGTCACATTGTTTCCCAACTGAGGATGTTTTAGAATGTGATTTGTGAAACAACAGAAGCAAAAATCATTTTTCTGGTTCCTGAAAAGTCTTTCATTTGTCTGCTGCTGCTTCAAGAAATCACCCCTTGAGAGCTAGTAACCCTCAAATCCATTAGAAATCCTAATCTTGAATTGTAGGACTCTGTTAGAGCAAGTTTTATATATGCTGAGATATTCAGTGATCATTGGTGATGCCAGATTAGCAAGCACAATTGTATATCATTGAAAAAAAAGTATAGGTTGTTCCCCAGATTCTCACTTTTTGGGTCAGAAGCCTTGAAATTAGATATTTCCATGGGTCTCTTGGGAGTTTGGATTCCTTAGAACACAATGCCACCACCAAGAATGGTTGAAACTCCAACTTCTATGGTAAGGCTGGCATCTATTTTCAACCTGCTAACATTTTGACCCACTTTCCATATTGCTGTTGTGTTAATAGACTTCAGAACACTTTAGGGAGCAGGGTTCACTGCATTATTTATTACCTCATGTACTCAACCCTACTTCAGATACTATACTATGTACTTTACAACATCCAACATCATTAAACCTTTGCAACAACTGTAGAGTATTGCCCTTCCAAGGGACAAGGGTACTAAAGATCTTCTGCAAGGCTAAGTAGTTCACCCGTACAAGGTCACGTAATCAGAGGAGGTGCTAGAGTGTGATCTGAGTTCTGTGACTATAAAGAATTTGTTGTCTCCCTGGGTCTTAGGTATGATGTACAAAAGAGCACTGTGACTATTCAAATATGCTCATAATTACATTGTGGTTTTATTTTCTTCTGTTAGGCCCATCTCCTGTAAATAAAGCCACAGCCACTCTTGGCAATGGCCTACATATGGAGGACATGGCTTTTTTTTGTGAGCTTATTCTTTTTTCTCCACTCCCCACCCCCACCCAGGAGAGAATGTGAATGCAATTCCCTACTACCACAAATTATGCCGCCATGTTTCCAACACTTGGGGAAATCATAGGTGTCAGCACATCTGGAGTGCCATGGATTAGCCTCGCCCTGGGAAACCACCTTCATGATCATGGTAGCTCTCCTGCCAGGTAAGTATGTGTGAGCTTATTCTTAACTTCCAGATGTGGATACTTTTATTCAAAATTTAGCCTCCAGTTCTTGGTCATAGTTTCAGAATCATAACATAAGAATATATTTCTGAGATTACCTAAGAATAAACCTTCACTTCAAAGCAGGGGAAAATAAGGCCCAGAAAGGTTGAATGTTGCCTACATTTATTTATCTTGGGAAAGTTTTTCAATTTCTTAAGCTCCAGAAAGAATAATGGAAATACCTCTACTGAGGTTCTGTCTACATAATGATAGACAATCCAATTTATTTAGTCCTCAAGTCTTTCAAATTCTTAGATACCCCATGTATATAAATGGATTCTAAATGATATTTTTTCCCAAAGCTACTTATTTATTTGCTGATCTTTAAAAATGTTCCTAAGTTGTTGGCAACTTCATATTTTGGTAAAAAGAACCCAGGCCATTCAATAAGGGCATCTTTGTAGATGACAGGATCTGTTTAATTTTGACCAGGCCAGAGAGGGGCTTTCAGAGACTCATATAAGGGTCTTAACATCAAAATAAAGAAAAACTTAGTCAGAAGATTAAAAAAAAATACTAATAAAAGAGCCCAGTTATCTCATTCAAAGAAATAATTGAATAATGCAAGCATTTATTTGTGAGGAATTAATGAACTCCCTGATTAGAAGTCACAGTTAATCTTTTATTGAAGAAACTTGGATTCTGTTCCTCGATTTGATCAGGTAGGCTAGCCTCGACTTTGAGCAGATGTTCTGCCACATACATATATTCTGTCACTGTGAGAGGAAGCTGCATTGCATGCTCTGATGTAGGCAGCCAAGTGTGCTATGCCACTCTTTTCCCACCTGACTCAATGTAAGTTTTCATAGTCCACTATGATAACCACTCTACTCTATTTTACTTATCTAGTTAAACTCTCTTAGTCAGTGTAGCAGTTTGATATAATTGATGAATTCCGAAAAGACATATGCTCGTAATCTGATCTGTACCTGGGCATGATTGAGTTACCATTAGGGCATTGCGCCCCCACCCCTTGGTGGGTGGGGACTCATAGATAAAAGGCATGGTGAAGAACAGAGTGGGGGATTTCTGATGTTGGAGTTTGATGCTGAAGACCCGGGAAGTCAGCACCCAGAGGAAAGAGAAGCCAGCACCAGGAAGGAAGGATCCTACAACCCAGAGAAAAGCAAGCCCCAGGAATGTAGGAACCCAGGAAGCCTGAACCCTCACTAGACGTTGTCAGCCATCTTGCTCCAAATAGATTTTGGTGAGGGAAGTAACTTATGCTTCATGGCCTGGTATCTGTAAGCTCCTACCCCAAATAAATACCCTTTATAAAAACCAACCGGGAAGTGGACTTGGCCCAGTGGATAGGGCATCCGCTTACCACATGGGAGGTCCGGGTTCAAACCCCGGGCCTCCTTGACCCGTGTGGAGCTGGCCCATGCGCAGTGCTGATGCGCACAAGGAGTGCTGTGCCATGCAGGGGTGTCCCCACGTAGGGGAGCCCCGCGCGCAAGGAGTGCGCCCCATAAGGAGAGCCGCCCAGCACGAAAGAAAGTGCAGACTGCCCAGGAATGGCGCCACCCACACGGAGAGCTGACACAACAAGATGACACAACAAAAAGAAACACAGATTCCCAGTGCTGCTGATAAGGATAGAAGTGGTCACAGAAGAACACACAGTGAATGAACACGGAGAGCAGACAAGTGTGGGGGGGGTGTGGAGAAATAAATAAAAAATAAATCTTTAAAAAAAAACAACCAACCAATTTCTGGTATTTTGCATCACCACCCCTTTGGCTGTCGAATACAGTCAGCTTCTTTGTGCATACACTTAGAAAAGGCAACCCTACTGAACATTCCTTGTATGCTTTTATTTTTCATTCTCCAAAAGAATTTTAAACCTTCTTCACTTTTCTCAACCTCCTACAACCCTCCCCTCTCACTCTTAGCTAATGACATTACCTCATATTTCACTTATAAAACAGAGGTAATCAGACAGAAACCTTCCAGGATCCAAAACTACCAACCCACTCCCTTCTGCAACTAACTCTATGACTATGTCCTCTGTTATTGTGGATGATGTATCTGTGCTCCTCAATATTTGTGCTCTAATTGTACTTATCTGAACTTTTAAGTTCTTGGCTCTATCAATTTTCCCTCTCCTGGTCCCTCTCTACTGCATTGTGTATGTCAATATATAGTCAGACCTCTGCTTTTATCTCCTATCTTAAATATCCTATCTTAAAAACAAGTACATACAAAAAACCCTCAATCTACTGTATCTGCAGCCCCATTTCCCTGCATCCCTTTGGAACAAGTTTTTTTTTTTTCAAAATTATTTTTTTCCACATCATATTTGTATTCTCTTCTTAACCCACTCTAATTGGGCTTCTGTCTCCTCAACTTAACCGAGATAGTGTCTATCAAAATCATCAAATGAGTTCTGAGTTGCCAATCCAATGGCCATGTCTCTGTTTTTATCCTTCTTGACTTCTCAGCAACATTCCACACTGGAGATCTCCTGGGATGCTTCCTCTGTCTATAAATACTCCCTTGGTAAACACACCCAGTCCTACAGTTTTGACTACAACGTATATATCAGTGATTCCCAAATATTTAACTTAAGCCCTGATATTTGTTCAGAATTCCAGACTCAAATATCAAATGCCTACTGGAAATCTCCACTTGGATTTTTTATTGGCATCTCAAAGTTGGCCAAAACAGAATTCTTAACTCCTGCCCATCCCACCCCCCAATGGTATTTTAGTCTTTCTCATCCCAGTGATTGGCATCACCATTCCAGTTGCTCAAGTAAAAAAACCTAATGGAAGAGATATGGGTCAGGTGATAGGGTTTCCACCTACCATATGGGAGGACCTGGGTTTGATTCCTGGGGCCTCCAACTGAAAAAGAAGAGAAAATGTGCCTGCACAGCAAGGCAGTTCCTGCATGGTGAGCTGAGAGCCTGCATGGTGAGCCAAGTGCCCACATGAGTGCCTGAGTGGCAAGCTGAGTCCCCACAAGGTAAGCCGAGTGCCTATGTGAGTGCCCATGTGGCAAGGTGAGTGCACACGTGGTGAGCCAGTGCCCACACAAGTGAGTCATGCAGCAAGATGATGACACAATAAAAGAGAGATTAAGGGGAGAGTCAAAGTGAAGTGCAGCTAAAACCAGGAACTAGGTGGTGCAGCTGACAGACAACCTCTCTCCACACCAGAAGTCCCCAGGATCAAATCCTGTTGAATCCTGGAGGAGAAAAAATGAGAAAAGACAAAAAAAGAAATAGACCTAGAAGATCACACAGTGAATGAACACAGACAGCAAAAACAGCAGGGCAGGGGAAGGGGGAGGGGTAAAGGGAAAATAAATAAATCTTTAAAACAAACAAATAAACAACCTAGGAGATTTACCTAAATTTACTTTTCTCTTACTCTACCTACTACATCCAGTCCCTTGGCAAGTAATATTAACTATACACCAAACACATTGAATATATTCATTTCATTTGCTTTCATTCCCATCTCTATCTTCCTAGTCCAACCTACAATAATTTTCATTTGACCTATTGCATTAACCTCTCTTGGTCTCCTTGTTTCCAGTTTTATCCCCTGAGCTGCTCACCTGCCTTTTTGCTCTATGATCACCTGCTCCACTCTGTACCTTAGAGGCCTAAACTTTCTAGCTCTCTTGTTCTCTGGCTTCTGGGCAGATTCAGCCTGTAGGGGACACAGGTGGAAGTTGATGTCCTGTGATGTCTTCAAATCGGTTGCATTTCTTCTGTACATCTAGTTCCTGCCAGGCATTCCCACTTCTGTATTCTAAGCTCTACCAGGAAGCCCCTGCCATCCTACTGTCAACTGGATGGCTCAAGCTTCTGGGTCCTGCTCACATCACCTTGTCCCTTGATTCCTTCAGTACTAAAAGTGGTCTCAATGTGTGTCTGATTCCCAGCATGAAATCTCATATGTTTAAAAGACCTAAAGTGATTTTTATTTCTTTACTTGATCCTGATTAATGTACCAACAAGCAAATGTATCTTCCACACAATAGAATAATAGTTTAAAAAATGTAACTTAGATTCTGTCACCTCCACCTCCCCTTTCCTTTCCCAAACTCACTTAAATCTTTTCATCCCAAAGAGAATAAAATCCAAACTCCTTATCCTGGCTTACAAAACCTACCATGACCTACTTCCAGTTTAAGATTCCTACCTTATTCACACTACTTTTCTGTTCACCCATTATACTCTAGCCCTGCTGGCCTTTGTTCTGCTATTTGACCACACCAGACTTGTTATAGTTTAACCTTTTGTACAAACTCTTCCCTCCACCTGGAGTGCTCTTCTCTGATCCTCACACTTCTGTTCCTTCTCATTCAGTTCTCATCTTTAATACCAAGTCTGTGATGCATTTTGTGACTCCCATCAATCTGTATTAATTATTTGCTATTACATAATCATTTTTATTCTTCTTCTAGTCAATTTTCTGATTATTCAACTGTTTATTTTATGTCTCTATCCCCCAGGCAGAGATATGGTCTATCCTGTTCTAGTTCTTAGAACAATGCTTGATATAGAGAAATCATCAATAATTATTGGAAAGGATAAATGAATGAAAGTCAGAGCTCTGATTAGGCAAGTGTTAGATGAATGAATCCCTAAGTTAAGTAGTTAAATAATCAGTGTTTTGAAGGTAAATTGAAAGTTAAAGTTAAACTGTTGTTGAAATTTAAGTGTTATATCTATTTAAAAAGTGTGTAACTTTAATATAAAAGAAGATAAAATACTGGAGTCAAGTTCACTATATCTGCATGACAAGCCATGAATATATTCTTAGTCTCTTTATAGCTGAGGTTAAATAGACTGACTTCAGGTTTCATCTGCCTGGGACTTCTACTTCTAACGGCTGATAAGGTAGTTCAGTCCAACTCTCCCATTATGAACAGCTAGAAAAACTGGAGAAAAAAATGAAATAAACATTATCTATTTGAATATATTTTGAGTTGAAAAATGGTAGTAAAGAGTTAATTACAGCTTTAGGATCTAGAAGAAGAAGGAAGTCTAGACTGTGAGACAACGTTCTGCTAAAGATGTCTGCTAATTCTGAATAAGGCAGCTGAGGAGCTGTCAAGCATTGCAGTGCTTGTGACCAGCCAATGGGACCAAGAGACAAAACTGGAATTGAAGGTAAGGGTGAACCAGAGTAGACCAGAGACATGTTTTTTCCAGAATATATAAAGATATTCTACATCAGTAGATATAACTACATCGGTAAGTTAAAGACAGACAGTGAAATAGAAAAATAGGCAAAATACTTGAACAGGCATTTCACCAAAGAGGATGTCCAAATAGCCAATAAACATGGAAAGCATTCTATCTCAGTGGTAATAAGGGAAATGCAAAGTAAAACCACAGTGAGTACCATTGCACAAGCACAAGAATGGGTATAATTTAAGAAGACTAAGAAAACCAAGTATTGGTGAGGATGTGCAGATACTGGGTCTGGAGATCAAGAAGGACCTTCCTAGTGTTCTAAGAAAAAGCCCCTGCTATTTACGTTAAGGGCTTTAGTGGCTGCATGGAAACTCCCCATTCTTTTTTGAGAGGTTGGAGAAAGGTACAGGGAAGGCTGAGAATTAGGAAGACAATGCTTAGATCTTAGTATTTTTGTTCTAAATAAGCATGGTCAATAAGAACAACTCGTTTGATTAAAATATTGTAATCAGCAGATGTAGCAGTTACCCACCTGGTTGATCATTCAAGCAGAAGTATTTCCCTAATGCACTGGCTGTAGACATGCTTCTCTTGTGTTATCTAGAGTTTGGTCCACATACACTTTCTTTTTTGCATATTGAGAACCTAAAGTGAATAGCACAGGTGGCTTTCCAACATGAGGTGGTATAACTCCTAAAGAAGATTTGCAGACTTTTTTGGTGTACTTGGACTTTTCTAGGAGAGAGTAATAGTCACAAGTCAGTCAACCAAAGTGAAGTCCCTTTAAAGAGGGACTTCCTTACCCTGGGGCAAGGAAGACAGGAGAGTCAGTGGATCTGTGTTCTGCCTTGGGAACCTCGAGGAGTGTGGATCGCAAGGGGGTTCTGGGGTGCTCAGTGGGTCTTTGAATAAGTTCTTTGAAAAAGCTATAGAGTAAGCATAGTAGGCAGAATTTCTTGGAATGGCCTTCAGGATCACACACCTTAAACCCTGGCACTTGTGAATGTGACCAGCTGTCACTTTTTTGTATTATCCTGTGTTATGTGACAGAGGAGACTTTGAAAAAGGGGGATTATGCAGGTGGGCCTAATCTAATCACATGGACCTTTAAAAACAACTTTCCCTAGTTGATGGCAGAAGAAGCAGGCAGAAGAAGAATTCAGGGAGATTCAAAGCATGAGGGGGATTTGCTGGCATAAAGGAGAAGGGACCATGTGAGAAGGAATGTGGGTGGCCTCCAGAAGTCAAGAGCAGAGCCCAGTTGGCAGGCAGCAAGGAAGAACACAGGGCCCTCAGATCTACAGCTCCAAGGAACTGAATTCTACCGACAACCTGAATGATATTGGAAGTGATTCTTCCCCCAAGTCCCCAAATGATATCTTCATTTTGGCCTTGTGAAAAATCATTCAGGTCTTTCCATGCTTCTGACCTACAGAACTGTAGGTTCAATAAATGGATGTTGGCGGTGGACTTGGTCCAGTGGTTAGGGCATCCGTCTACCACATGGGAGGTCCACAGTTCAAACCCCGGGCCTCCTTGGCCCGTGTGGAGCTGGCCCATGTGCAGTGCTGATGCGCACAAGGAGTGCCCTGCCACGTAGGGGTGTCCCGGGGGAGCCCCACACACAAGGAGTGTGCCCCGTAAAGAGAGCCGCCCAGTGCGAAAGAAAGTGCAGCCTGCCCAAGAATGGTGCCACACACACGGAGAGCTGACACAACCAGATGACACAACAGACAGAAACAAAAAGAAAAAGAAACAACAACAGAAGCGGACAAAGAAGATGCAGCAAATAGACACAGAGAACAGACAACCGGGGTCGAGAGGGGCGCAGAAGGAGAGAGAAATAAATAAATATATAAATAAATAAATCTTTAAAAAAAAATAAATGGATGTTGTTTAAGTCACTAAGTTTGCAGTCATTTTATATGCAACATTAGAAAATGAATACAGTAAAGTATGGAGTGCTATAAACTCCTTTTTAGAATTTATGCAGATTGTGGATCCAGAACTGTACTCAAATGATATTACATCTCCTGCTTTACAAGAGCTGCTGGCACAGTCAAATTCTGGGGGCAGACTGTGACTAACAATGAAATAGCTCCCAGCAGCTGCTGGGAGCTCTGGATGCTGGGGAATAATTCCAGCAGCTGTAGCTACTGTTAAGGGGTACCTATAGCCACCCTTGAGCCTGGCTAAAGGCTGCTTCCTGGGAACACCAGAATAAAAATATTGGCAGGAGCTGTCACTGCTTCTAATGGATACAGGCTGATGAGAACATTTTAATTGGAAACTCTTACCCTTTTATAGTATTGCTCCCAGAAATAGGGGATTGATATAGGTTAGGTAAATATAGCCACAGAGAAGCAGGCATGAGTCTAGGGCAAAATGCAGGGTTCAGTGGGGAACAGGAGTGTCAACCAGGAACAAGGAAAGCCCTAGCACATGAGCTGGGCATGCACAGTGGGCGCAGACATAAATCTACAGCTTGGGGGCAAACAGACACCAAGGGTTCACTCGGGACAAGCTGGATAACAGCCATAGTACAGTGGAGCCACGGGTGGGAATAAAGCTTTTATACATGGCAGAGCTTGCTTATTAACTGGAGGACAGATTAAGGTTGAGAAAGCAGCTTGAAATCTTTCATATTTACCCCTGGGCAGGTGCTTGGACATGTGAGAGCTGATGTGATGTGGTTAGAAACCCAGAAATGCTGTATGAGATCTCATATGGGAGCAGAAACCTTTAACTTAAACTGACATTACATAGCAATCAATTTTATCAGCTTCCTTTCTATTGAGAATATAAGCGTTCTTGAACAAGAAAGGCTAATATAAGTACTACAGATCTGATACTGAGATAGAATTTTTGTTATGTTATATATTGACTAGGAGGCATTTTGATTCCAAATTTACTATGACTGTATTACATGCAATAATGTACATGTGAGGTGTTTTCTTAACATATCAGTAATGTAAAACATGTTGTTATTTGCTGTGGTCTGGTTATGAGGTCAGTTAAAGTTAGTAAAAAAAAATCTGTATTTAATTGACTTACTTCAAATTTTTGATAGTCATTGATAAGTGAGGTTCATTTCCTGGCCACCATTTTTCAAGATAAAAAAGTAACAAGATGGACATACATATTTATTTAAAGTCATTTGGGTTACCTGTGCATGAATTGAATAATTTTCTCATAAGTCATTAATGTCTATTCAGCATCAAGGAATAGAATTTCAATCACAGTTCCTTTTTCCTTTTCCTTTTTAAAAATGGCTACTATTGTACTGCAGATTACTATAGGAAACACATTAAGAAGTTCAATATTCTTTACTAAATTTGGCAACATGCATTCAAAGGCTAAAGTATTTATTTGTGCATTTCTACTGACTCATCAGCTGAGCTGTAGAATAAAAGAATGAGTAGAAAATTGCAATAATCAGTAACCAAAGAAGTGCCAACTGTGATCAGACCTGGTACTTGATGGGGGATAAAATACAATTTATTGTGTTCTTCGAGGTCCCCGGGGTGTCCAGGTGTGGAGGTAGGATTCTCAGGCTTGTAGGCTTGAGGAGCATGGAGGAGATTCTCTTACAGTTATGTCACCAGCTGAGGCAACTGGTGAGCAGCAATCAGAAGTAGGGAAAAGAGCAACTAAATCTCATCAACTGTCAACTTTAGCAGTGGTACTGGGAAGGTTTTTCATTCTGATGTGCAATGTAATTTAAACCAATGCTTTAAAAAAATATATTCCTGGAATTGATTTAATCAGGTATAATAATTTTTATACTAGATTTTAGCCAAAAGGCCAAGAAACAATTTAATCAGGTTTATCTTTTTTTTTTTTTTTTTTTTTGAGTTACTGGAGCCGGGGACTAAACCTGGTGATGGATGTAGGATGACTGAATACCTGAAAGTAACTTGTTTCTCTCCCTATTGCTAGGATACAAAGGAATGAATTATCTGTAAATTTGAACGTAATGAGATGCAACCTTCTTTTGGTGCCAAATACCACTTTTGGTGGTCAAGAACGTCCTGTTGAAGCAATAAAGTATGAAAACCAGCCTCAGCCAGTTGGCCAGACCTGCACAGAAGAAGTCCCTTGCTGTCCTCACTTCAACTTGCTTAATTAACATAGTAAAATTCCCACCCAGGGAATTTTGATCATGCAATGTATGTGTGATTTCCTGAACATACTAATTATATAATTATGTAACTAATTATGTGTGTTCATCCATATATATAAAAGCTAATGCATCATCAAAGTGAAGGCTAAGTAGTAGCAGGTATTTAAGCAAGAGTAAAACTACAGCACAGGGCGTCAGTTCTGAGTCACTTCAGCTTGGCATTGGCTCCTGTCTGCAGACATAATAAATGTATGTTCTGCCTAATTCTCATGTTAAAGTTTTTTCTGTGGTTATCCACAAAGGCCCAGGTTTGGGGCCTAACACTGGGACCTCATAAACGGGAAGCCGGTGCTCAACCCCTGAGCCACATGGGCTCCCCTGAGTTGTTTTTATGTTTGTTTACTTGTTGTTGCTGTTGATTTTAGGAGGCACCAGGAACTGAACTTGGGACCTCCTGTGTAGGAAGCAGCTGCTCAACTGCTTGAGCCACATCTGCTCCCCAGGTATATCATTTTTAATTCATAGAATTACACATCTTACCATGAGTCATGACAGTCTGTCTCTTAGAGGGTGGATGTCCCTTTCAGGTCTGTGGAAATGTACACAGAAAGAGTCAGGTCTGCTCCCCAGATAATCCTATACAGGCTGCAGCTGCGGTCTCCTGCCTGGGAATCCAGCACCTAGGAGATGGGGGGCAGCTTTTCCTTCAGACCACACAGGGCTTCCTGTCATCTGCAGTATAATGCCGGGATAACAAAACCTAAAGTGTAAACATTTTGGAAAAATAGTCTGTAGCTGTACATAGTAATCCATGAGAGAACATAAATTTCTTTGTAAGGAGGACAAAAGTTTTTAAGTTTTCTTTTGTGAGGCCAGTAATTAGGCTGCTCATATAAGAAATTTCCATTGTTATTTGTAAATTTAGTAGAGCTACAAAATGACATAAAGAAGTCGAGATACAAATTTAAACTCTACTGATCTAGATGAAAAGGAAAACCTGGACCAAGAGTGGTGCAACTAAAGGCCTTGGATGACTAAGCAATTTACTGGGCTTCTCCCAGGCTTCTGTTTTTGTTTGACCTTGGCAGAATTGATTGCAAGGATTTTTCTCTTCTGTTGATTTCCTATCATTGAAAGCCCTCCTTTTCCTCCTTAAAATCTTTCTGCTAAGGTGAATGTTCATTTCTGCTTCTTACTGTGGACCTCGTTTATTCTACTCTGCACTTACAGGTGGTTTCACACTACGTAACCTTTGCTGTTATTTAACTATTGCATGTCTATCAGTCTTGCTTCCCAAGTTAAACTTGTGTCTGTGAAAATAGGGATTTGAGTCTTAGACAGTTATGTTACCTACATCAGTGGTTCTCAAATAATAGAATTCATTTATTATTTAATTATTTTAAGTCCTTAACTTTGACATAAATTCATGGAAATCTATTAATGTCCATTAAAAAGGGAGCCCTTTTTTAATTGACCATAATGTGACTACGATTCTTGGGATAGAAAGATTGATGGAACATAACGTAGATAAATGGGCAAACCACTGCTTTTCAGTACCTAGCACAGCTATGGGGCATATACTGGTAATGAAATGTTCAATAAATATTTGCTTGTGAAAAACCTAGTGGTTTCACTTTCCTAACGTGACTCTCAAATGGCTTTAAAAAAAATCCTATTATTTTAGTTCAATTGCCTCAAAATAAAAAAAGAAACAAAAAATCCAAAACCTTACTTGAAAGGTATTGTGGAGAAGACTAAAGTATTCTAAGATGCTAAATAAAATAATTGGTAACAGGTGGCTAGCTAAGTTCCACCAGCTGTAATCATAAAAACAACGAGAACTTTCATTGTCAAGGTTAGGGTCTTGCACATATTTTTGATGTGAATGGAAGCTTTGTAAGAGTGTGGAATAAGAATACAATGGATACATTTTGGAGCCCTGCATGTGCCACACTGGTGAAAGAGGTTGTTGATGTGGGAGGAGTGGGTGGGGTGGGGAGTGGGAGTATATGGGAACCTCTTATATTTTTTAATGTAACATTGTGTGATCTATGTATCTTTTTTAAAAAAAGGACAATATAATAAAAATATTTTAAAAATTGTAAAAATAAAAAAATACAGTAATTGCAATTAAAATCTTATGTATTTTAAAATAAAAATTAAATACCTTAAGAAAATCAGACAGATAGGTATTGATTCCATATTTTAAAAGTCAGAGGTCAGAGTAGGAATGCTCAAAAGGACTTAGCTGAAGTCTTCCAGTATGTGACAAGAACTGTGGTTGCCATGTGACTGTAGTATATGTTGTAACTGTCCCAGATATGATATGTATATATTTTTCATTTACCCTTAGTATTGTTGTAGGGGAAAGTCAAAAGGAAAATTGACTGTACTCAACTTCTTAAGATAGTGCCCCATTTTCCTCTTTGATTTATTGCCACACTTCTTTGAAGCTTAATATATTGTGCTAATATAATAAAAAATATTTTAAAAATTGTAAAAATAAATTAAAAAATACAGTAATTGCAATTAAAATTTTATGTATTTGGGCACAAATTAAAAATGGAATGAGTACATGTACCCAAAATTAATAATAATAAAAAAGAATACAATGGAATATTATATCAGCAGAATGATACCAAATGCTGGGAAACCAAAAACTGCAGTCATGCTTTTAAGAGGAAAAACATAGCTCTCATTCCTTATAACAAATTCACTTTTTCTTCATAGATGTAAGAATTTACATAATTAGAGAGAAGAATCATTTTCTTTAAGAATTGCAAGATGACTGATACCCAGAATTCAAGAATAATTATTTAGAGAAAGCATAATTTGTTTTTACCTAAAATAATGACTTGTGCTGTTTGGATTAGTTAGCCTGTAATGTTCCTTTGGAAAGAGTGTGTGGAGCAATTTCCTATACAGTGCACGATGGGAGCACAGGCTCAGGCACAACTGAACCTTTCAGCAAAAGACTGCTTTACTACTTTTACATCCCAAAGGGTCCAAAAGGTCAGGGGAAGAGATCCCTTTGAGTCCAGTCTCCCGGGGAGTCCAGACTGCTCAGGTTGGGGTCACAGCTTGGGTTGGGGTCAGTGGATGGCAGTTCCGCACACCTCACTTTGTGTTGGAGAGGAGAGACACCTGTACCGCCTGAGGGTGGGTCATCTATCCAACTCAGAGGAAGGGGCTGCTTGTTCCCAGTCTCTGGGCTTACCCTATGGTCAGGCCTTTTCAGGAGACTGAAGGTCTCTGCTGGGCTGCAGAATGGAAACATAGTGAAATATCTGCACACAGTAGAAAAGGAGGTGGGGATAGGCTGGTGTTGGGAGATGGCCGATAGGTATGTATTCCTGGAAGAGTGAATTAGATCATTTATAAATTCCTTTGTTGCAACATTTACTTCTTGAAGACAGCTTAGCAACAATGTGGTTAAAGTTGAAACTTGATACTTATTTACCAAATTATTTAATTAATGAGTTGGAAGAAATAAAAATTAAATACTTTAAGAAAATCAGACAGATAGATATTGATTCCATATTTTAAAAGTCAGAGGTCAGAGTAGGAGCGCTCAAAAGGACTTTGGTGAAGTCTTCCAGTATGTGACAAGAACTGTGGTTGCCATGTGACTATAGTATATGTTGTAACTATCCCAGATATAATATGTATATATTTTTCATTTACCCTTAGTATTGTTGTAGGGGAAAGTCAAAAGGAAAATTGACTGTACTCAACTTCTTAAGATAGTGCCCCATTTTCCTCTTTGATTTATTGACACCCTTTGAAGCTTAATATATTGTGCCATATATTTATTACTCTCTAGTTCCTTTGAGTCTTATAATACTAATAGTGGCAAGAATTCACATAGAACTTATTCTGTGTCAGGTAGAGGTCTCAGCACTTGCAATATGATAATGCACACGATCCTCATATCAGCTCTGAAGTAGGCATTATCTTCCTTTTTTTTTTTTTTTTTTTTTTGAGGTACTAGAGATTGATCCTGGGACCTTGTTTGAGGGAAGCCAGCACTCATCCACTGAGCCACATCAGTTTCCCTGAGTTGGACCCTTGTTTGTTTTGGTGGTTGTTTGTTTTTGTTTCCTCAGGAGGCACTGGGTATCAAACCAAGGATGTCCCATGTCAACCGCTCGAGCCACATCTGCTCCTATTCCTCTCTTTTGATCCTCCTTAGCTTCTATGACCATTTGAAATTAAGACAGAGGGGAGAAGGGCATTCCTTTCAGCGTTCATGTTCCCTATCTAGGATACCACTCCTATCATCAGCAAAGGTGTGGTACCTTTGTTACACAATTGATGAAAGAATATTATGATGTTACTGACAACTCTGGTCCATAGATTCCATTTGTTCATTTTTCCCCATATTCCACCCTATTATTAACACCTGGTAATAGTTACATACATTTGTTCTAGTTCATGGAAGAACATTCTTGTATTTGCACTATTAACCACAGTCATCATCCACAACAGTAAGGCAGACATTTTTTAAGGGAGAAAGGGAAAATCTTATCAGGAGCCCATGAACTCTGTGGAACTCCTTTTCTTTCCTTTTCCTTTTATTAAATATAATAAACTTTATTTTTAAAGAGGTTTTAGATTATAGAAAATTTACATCAAAGATATAAGGGATTCCCATATACCCTATACTCTCCCCTCCCACATCTTCCCCTATTAGTAACATCTTACAAGAGTGTGGTACATTTGTTACAATTGATGAATAAATATTGAAGCACTGCTACTAACCAAGGTCTATAGTTTATACTGTGGTTTATACTTAATTCCAATGTCCTAAAAATGCCCCCTGTTCCGATTCCCTCCTCCTCCTCTCAGAACCTCTGGTCATCATTACTACATATTAATAAGTTCTTCCATTACTACAATATTAATAAGTTTACTTTGTCCATGGTTGCATTCCCCCCTTGCATTTTTTCATCCCTCAGCCCTGAGGATTTTGGGATGGTGATGCCCACTCTGCCTCAGAGTGAGAGAGGGGACTTCAATCTTATGGGGCAGATGAAAGGAATTGTTTTGCTTACCGTTGTAGATTCTCTGTTTTTTGGGTATAAACTTAAGGAGTGGAGAGCTCAGGGAGTAAATCCCAGCATTCACACATCAAAATATTAGAATGTACAGCATGCAACAAAAGATTACACGATAAACAAAGAAACAGGAAATGATAAGCCATCCAAAGAAACAAGGTGAAAATTCAACAATGAAGACCAGACTTTGGACATACTGGACAAAGACTTTTTAAAAAAAGTTATTCAGTATGTTCAAGGAAATAAAGGGAAACAAACAAAAAGAACTAAAGGATATCAGGAAAAGGATGCAGGGACAGTAGGAGAAACTCAGTAAAGAGATAAAATTTTAAAAAGGATCCAAACAGAAATATTGAAGTTGAAGAACACAATAACCGACATGAAAAATTCCCTACGGGGTTTCAACAGCAGGTTAGAGCTTTCCTAGAAAGAAATATAAGGAAGCACCTTCAGGACTTATCTTAGGTAATGGTTTCTTAGACTTTGCACCCAAAGCACAAGGAACAAAAGAAACAAGAGATAAATGTGACTTCATCAAAATTTAAAATGTTTGTGCATGAAAGGGATTCATCATGCAAGTAACAAGACAACCTAGAGAATGGGAGAAAATATTGGGAAACCACATATTCAATAAGATTTAATATGAAGAATATATAAAGAAATCCTACAATTAAACAAAAAGAGAAACAACCCAATTTTAAAATGGGCAAAAGACTGGAATAGACAGTTCTCCAAAGAAGGTATTCAAATGGCCAATAAGACCATGAAAAGATGTTCAACATAATTAACAATTAGGGAAAGGAAAATAAAAACCACGATACACCATTTCACCCACTAGAATAGCTACTTTAAAAAAAAAAAAAAGGAAAATAACAAGTGTTGGAGAGGATGCTGAGAGATAGGGGCATCCATTCATTGTTGGTAGAAATGTAAAATGATGCAACTCCTATGGAAAATCGAAAGTTCCTTGGTGTGTTAAGTGTAAAATAAATTACCATATAATCCAGGAATCCCACTTCTAGGTATATACCCCAAAGAATTGGAAACAGAACTCAAACAGATATTGGCACACTATTATTTATAACAGCATTATTCACAATTGGCAAAAGACGGAAGCAATTCAAACATCCACTGACAGATGAATGGATGAACAAATGTGGTATATACATACAAGGGAATAATATTCAACCATCAAAAAGACCTAAGTCCTGACACAGACTTCAACATGGATGAACCTTGAAGACATCATGCTGAGTGAAATAAGCCAGACCACAAAAGGACAAATATTATATGATCTCCACTGATATGAAATAATTAGAACAAGCAAATTCATAGAGTCAGAAGCTAGCATACAGGTTAGCAAGGGCCAGGGTCAGGGTAGAGGAAGGGTAGTTAAAGCTTAACTGGTACAAAATTTCTGTTTAGGGTCATGGAAAAGTTTTGGTAACAGAAGGGGTGATGATAGCACAACATTGTAAATGTAATTAACACTACTGAATTATATACCTGAATGTGGTTAAAAGGAGAAATTTTAAGTTTTATGTATTAGTAGAACAAAAAATTAAAAAAACGAAGAGCTGTGCAATACAAGTAGTGAATCCTAATATAAACTATGTACTACTTTTAATAATATAACTTGAATAATATTGTTTCCTTACTGGCAAGAAAGTTACCACACTAATGTAAATTGTTAATAATGGGGAAAACTGTGTTTTGGATGGGGCTACATGTGGTAGGTCTGTATTTTCTGCATGATTTTTCTGTAAATCTAAACTTCTCTAAAAAAAACAAGCTCTAACAAATGAGTTATTTTAAAAAACTGAAATAATTCTTCCCCACCAAACAGACATAAAACACAGCACATTGTAATCTGGTCACCTCTGAGTAGTTCTTGCCCCTCTTGAGTGTTTTATGGATGTATCATGAAGGTTGAAAATGAATCATACCTCCACGATGGAAAATATTTTGACATATCAATCCTACTAGTTTTATTTTCTCCTTGTTTTGATTTCTTCACTATGATTACTTTACACTGTCTGTTTAATAAGTTAAGAATTGGCAATTTGTCAAAGAAAATAAATCACAAGCTGCTAAAGGAAGGGGGGGGGGAAACAGATCTAGTATAACATGGAGATCTGAGCATATGGTGACTATATTTCCTGAAAAATCAGGGCACATGGTCTGACCAGCGTGTGTCCATCTGAGGACAATAGATCACATATGCTACCCTAGGAGTACTCCTGACAACTTGGAATGATGTTATCTAGTCCCACGAAGTCCTTTGGAATTAGTAACGTATTTGGGCACCTCCCACTACCAGCTGCAGAAGGCACAACTGGATTGTTGGAGAGGATTAAACCCTTCATCTCTAGCTCTCAAGGGGGATATTGGAAGAGAGAGGATATTTATTCCCTCCATCCTGAGAAGCCAGGCGCGGGCTTAGAATAACAAAATTTCTCCTGAAAGTTCTGATGTTGGGAGGACTGCGTTTCCCAGTGCAAAACCTTCAGCAAAAGGCGTTCCATAGGAGCTCAAAACTGCATGTTCTATTTCACATTAAACTTACTATGCATGGAAAATTGATTAAAATCAGACTTATTTCTCACTGTGTTCCTTCCATTTTAAAATTATTCACCCAGACCTACACACTTAAAAAGAGGCCTCTGCTTTCCTAAGAGCAGAGTTCCTCTTATTGGTAGGTGCTCAGGCCCTTTCCTGCTTTTATGTGTCTGGGCATCTTTTTGTGTTATAGTTGGAGAAATTTTTATGACAATAAGAAATATTTCCATGAAGTTGTTGTCTTATAAAAGTGCTCTTTCTCTATTTTAGTTTGTATGACAACTTTTATACTGTCCATACTGGGTGTCTGAATTTGCCAACACTGCTTCAATTTGGCCAACCTTAACTAACAACATCTTCAAAAGGTTCTACTTACAAATCAGTTCACGCCCACAGGAACACGGATTAAGATTAAGAACACAGCAGTGCTCCAAAACGTATTTACCAAATGCAGTGAATGTGCCACAATGATGAAAGAGGTTGTTGATGTGGGAGGCGTGGGGTGGGGTGGGGTGTGTGGTATGGGGAAGCCTCTTTTATATATATATATATATATATATATATATATACATATACATATTTATTTATTTATTTATTTATTTTTTTAGGGTTTTTATTTATTTATTTATTTTTTTGATTTTTGGGAAGCTAAAGTTTCTTTTTCTTTTTTTTCCCCCAAATTCTACTCAATTTATTCATAAAAAAAAATATTACATTCAAAAAATATGAGGTCCCCTTTCACCCTCACCGCCCCCACTCCACCACTCCCCCCACAGTAACACTCTCCCCCATCATCATGACACATCCATTGCTTCTGGTGATCTTACATTTTTTAATGTAACATTTTTTGTGATCTCTGTATCTTCAAAAAAATACAATAAAAAATAAATAAATGCTTAAGAAAAAAAAAAAAGGAACACATCTTTTGTTGGAGTATATGATTCAGTCTACCACACTGGGATAAGCCTAGAGTAATACAGAAAGATTAAAAATAATATTTTAGAATACATGCGACTGCCACATGCATGTATTTTACTCTTATTTGAAGCCATTACAAACTCTTAAAACACAGAAAAAACACAGAAAACTATCTTGATGGGGATTCTTAGGTTTCTTTTGTAAAGAAAACATTAAAAAAAATATTCCTCCTATAGTGTCATCAGAAATTCATTCCCAGGGGATTATTTTGACTTTGAGGTTTTATACATCTGGATGCCATTCTGGAAATGCCAATTTCTTCTTTCATTTCCTGATTCCAGACCTTCCCCCATAGTCAGAACACTGATGAAAATACAGAGATAACATTGATCTATGAGGAGAAAAAAGGTCTTTCCAGTTCTTTGATCCCCGTATTTCTGTTCTCCAATCCTCTTCAGTAGGGAACTAAACTCCTATCTCTGCCAGTTCAAGTTATTAGAAGGCAAAGAGAAACACTAGCAATTAGACGTATAAATTGTCCCAGGCTGAAGCCAAAAATTATAAAGTACATATTATTCTCCAGGGTAAGGATTTAATTTTACTTTTAACTCAAGCAAGTCTTTGAAAATTATCATAATACATAGAAAAATATTAAATTCCACATCACAAGATGGTCTCTAGCTACTCCTGATTTTAGCTTGAAAGTTTCTCTCTCTCTCTCTCTCTCTCTCTCTCTCACACACACACACAAACACACATATACCACTTCCAAATTCCTGCCTGATGAAAATTCCTGCAGAGATTTGGGCTTCCAACCCCAAATATAACCATGAACTGTTCTTTCTGCCAAAAAAATAAATTGGTAGGTGGTTGTGTTCCTTCTCCATCTAATACCAAGTGGTTGGATTGGGTTGGAGATCCCTGTTTTGTTAAGAAATAATATCTGGGAAGTGGATGTGGCTCAACTGATAGAGCGTCTGCCTACCATATGGAGGGTTCAGGTTTCAATACCTAGGACCTCCTGACCTGTGTGGTAAGCAGGCCCACGCGCAATGCTGCTGTGTGCAAGGAGTGTTGTGCCACGCAGGGGTGCCCTCTCATAGGGGTGCCCCATGTGCAAGGAGAGCTGCCCCATATGAAAAAGCGCAACCTGCCCAGGAGTGGCAGTACACACGTGGAGAGCTGATGCAGCAAGATGACGCAACAAAAAAGAGATGCAGTTTCTCATTGCCATCTGTCAGGTGGCAATGCAAGCAGATGCAGAAGAACACACAGCAAATGGACACAAGAGAGCAGACAACAAGGGAAAAGGGGAGAGAAATAAATAAAATAAATCTTAAAAAAAAAGTAATCTTTGTTCTTCTCTCCAAAAAGTACTCTTCACTATATTCTATAGCTGTGCTAAAAGGTAAGCAATTGTTTCTTCCTTATAAAGCACTTCCCAAATGCAAATGCTCTACCTGTGTGTCAGCACATACTGTATTCTCATCAGGTATTTCACAGGTAAGTATTAGGACGCACGTGTGATTCGTGGTCCTAGCTGTACTTTACTACCCTAGTGTTGCATCCTCATGAAGTCCTGCGGGTGAAAATAGGCCTTCTCATGGCCTCAGAGGATGGACGTATGCCTACTAAGAACTTAAGAGACTCTTGGCGAAATGAAACAATGTGAAGTTCAAACAAGTAACATGATGTAGGAGATGGATGGGCCTGTGTTGAGACAACGGTTAAGAGAGTGCTCTGGAATCAGACCACCTGACCGTGAAGCTTTGCCACTCAGAGTTCTAAGCTGTGCACTGAGAGTACAAAAAGCATTTACCTGATAAAGTTATAAGCACACCATGAGAGATATATGCAAGGTTTTTAGGATAGTCTTTATCATGAGTTAGCCATTATTTTTAACTTGCCCCCATCACTCTTGCTTCCTTCTCCTCTTTCACCTTTCTGTTCCTTAGCCACAAGCCCCATGTCTTCATATTTATCACTGTGTCAGTCCCCATATATACTTGATGAAAACGTCCTATGCTCTGGACTTACCCTTCCTTTTGCCCTCAGATGATGCCTTGTCATATCAGCCCTTCACTTAAAATACAATAAAGTAATTCATCCTAAGATGTTTTTTTGAAAATGTCTTTGCATATTCTTTCCATCCTGCCTTTGTATTTTAATAGCGACAAAGTCTTATTTCAAAGGCACAAATCCCTAAGGGAAAGGTTCCAAGAGGAGACATATTTTCTGTGGTGGGTAGTTCTAGAATATTGCAGATGTCCTTCAAGGCATATCTGAGGAAACTGTCAACTCTAGCTGCTTATATAGCTAATGCCGTTATGCCTTAGTACTCAACTGCTTTGAAATTCATTGCTTTTGGTAATCAGGGCATTTTGATGAGAAATTTTGTTTGCTTGGTACTTGACACCGCAAATAAGAACGTGTCTGTGTCGGTTGCCTTGTGACTTGCTACCCTTTCCAGTCAAAACAAAGGGTCACACGGTAGCTCTTATACATCCCATTGCTGTCTTGGCTTCTGTGGCCATTCTATGCATTAGAAAATTTTTTTTCTCATCATGGGTCCCAAGAAAATGATCTGAGCAGAAATGAAAATTACTTTCCACCACCATTGAACAACAACATCAAAAGATATAATAGGTAAATGTGAGAGCGGTATTTACATTAACGGTCTTGCTAGGGAATACTGTCTGCCTAGAACAATGGTCTCCACATCATTAAGAATAAAGAAGTGATAAAAATAGTTGATGCTGTGAAAGGAGTTAAAGCTGTAACAATACAGTGTTCCCAAACTCTTGAGGAAGTTGGAAAGCTGTTATTAATTTGGGTAAATGAAAAGCAGTTAGCAGGCTACGGTGTATCGGAAGCTACATATGTGAAAAAGCAAAAGCGTTACATGCAAATCTTCTGAAAAACAAACCAGAACTGAATGATGAGAACATTAAAGTTTTTAAGGCCAGCCGTGGCTGGTTTGATCGTTTCAAAAAGACAAATGGCATCCATCGTGAGGCACGGCAAGGCAGCGAGTGCTAATAAAAAGGCTGCTGATGAATTTGTCAAGGCTACATGGAGGCCAAGGGTTTTATTCCTCACCAAGTTTTTTTTTAAGATTTATTTTATTTATTTATATCTCCCTCCCCGCTTTGTTGTTTGTGCTTGCTGACTGCTCTCCGTATCCATTTGCTATGTGCTCTCTGTGTCTGCTCGTCTTCTCTTTAGGAGGCACTGGGAACTGAACCCGGGATCTCCCACGTGGGAGAGAGGTGCTCAATCACTTGAGCCACCTCCTCTCCCTGCTTTGTTGTGTCTCTCATTGTATTTCCTCTTTGTGTCTCCATGTTGTGTCATCTTGTTTTGTCAGCCTACTGCACCAGCCTGTTGGGTCAGCTCGCTGTCTTGCTTGTCTTCCCTAGGAGGCACTGGGAACAGAACCTAGAACTTCTCATGTGGTAGGCAGGTGCCCAAATGCTTGAGCCATATCTGCTCCCTGCCCCCCACCAAGTTTTTGATTGTGATGAGACTGGGATTTTTTGGAAAAAAATGCCAAGGGGAACCTACATCATAAAAGAGGAGAGGGCGTTAGCAGGCCACAAACCGATGAAGGACAGGCTCACTCTATTGTTGTGTGCTAGTGGGGACTTGAAACGCGAGTCTCTCCTAGTCTATCATAGTGAAAACCCATGAGTTTTCGAGAAGAATAATGTCATAAAAAGCAAACTCCATGTGATGTGGAGGGCAAACAGCAAAGCTTGTGTCACAAGCCAATTTTTCATCAATGGATAAATGAAGTGTTTGGTCCCTTAGTGAAAAAATACTTGCTAGAGAAAGATTTGCCTCTGAAAGCTCTCCTACTTTTGGACAATGCGCCTGCCCACCCTCTAGGCTTGGAGGATGCCTTACTGGAGGAGTTCAGCTTCATCACTGTAAGGTTCCTGCCCCCAACACTACTCCTCTTATCCATGGACCAGCAGGTCATTTCAAACTTCAAAAAGTTGTACATCAAGGCACTTTTCCAGAGGTGCTTTGAGATCAGCTACTCAAACACCCAGGTTACCCTCACAGTATTCTGAAAGGAACATCTCAGTATCCTGCACTGCCTTAACCTTATTGATAAGGCCTGGAATGCAGTCTCAATAGGACAATGAATTTGGCATGGAAGAATTTACGACCAGAAGCTGTGATTCAGAGAGACTTAGAACGGTTTGAGGCTGACCCCAAGCCTGCAGGTATGGAGGGTACAGTTGAGCAGCATATTGTCTCTTTGGGCCAATCCATGCATCTGGAGGTCGATGGTGATGATGTTGAGGAGTTAGTGGAGGAACATCGTGAAGAGCTCAGCATTGAGGAGCTGCAGGAACTATAGAAGGAGCAGCAACAAGAGGTGGCTGAAGAGATTTCTTCAGGTGAGGCGGAGATAAGGGAGGATGTCCTGAGTTCCTTGTTAAAAGAAATGGGCAGAACTTCAAAACTTTGTGGTGAAGTGTCATCAAGACAAAGCTCTGAGGAGCAGAAATGTGAATTTATTGAATGACCAAACAATTTCACACTTCTGAGGAATTCTGAAAAGAAGACAGAAGCAGCCCTCATTGGATAAGTCTTTAGTGAAGGTGACAAAGAGTGTGTCAGAGCCTGTGGTGCAAGTTGAAAAAAGGCAGAAAAGAGAAAGAATGCCTCAAGTGCAGGTGCCTGATGTTCTATTGGAGGGGGGACTTTCCTTCCATGCAACACTCCATGTAATCCCCCACCTCACCACTCTCCTCCCACCATGGACTCTTCTCAGTACAGGTAAAGTGAAGTTTTATTTAATTTAATTTAAGTATTTATTAATTTTTAGGTTTGTTTTTCAAATTTTAGGTTTGTAATGATATACAGCCCTATCTTTTTACACATTGCCTTAAAAATGTGCATTGCCTTTGGTTTGGAAACACATTAAATTTATTTACATTATTCCTTATGGGAAAAATTTGCTTAGTTCTTATTGTTTTTGGTACTTGCTGCTCCTCCCAGAACCAATCAAAGAGGAATATCGAGGTACCACTGTAATTAGCTTCCTTAACCATTTAAAACTTGTAGCATCGTTATCATCATCATTTGACTAACCAAAACTCCCAGACTTTGAGCACGCTGCTTGGCATTTTACACAGATTAGCACAATCTTAAAAACCTTGTTATTATTAGACCCAAGAGAACCAAGGCTTGGAGAAATTAAGTGACTTGGCCAAAAGCCCAAGAGTGGACAGTATTTGAGCCCAGATTGTAACCCAGGCTTTTTGTTCCCAAAAGCCATGTTCTAATCACTATGCAAAGCACTCTAGGAACAGAGTGGACAGCCACAGGGCTGATGCCATTCCTTCTCCTGGGGTAAGTCCAGGAGAGCAAGCTCAGTGTCTGACACTCCTGAGATCATCTCAGCTCCTAGCAAGTGCCTTGAGCATGGTAGGGCTATTTGAAGGGGAATAAATGGATCTGTTAACACAAAGGTCAAATCTGTACTCTTCAAGGAATAAAATGTGACCAATGACCATCTTGGCTGGATTTGTTAGTTGTCAGATAATAACCTTACAAGAATTAGGGTAGTATTACCACATCTACTATTCACAGACCATCTTAGCATTATTAGTGAATCAGAAAAAAATCCAGTGTCTGAATCACATGATTGGCAACTTATGCAAATAGAACTGCCTGCAAAATTGCAAACAATACTAGGACCCTGGGATCTGACATGGTGAATTTGGCCAATAAGAACAGTAGTTAGGAAGAATTTAAGCCCCCAAACCCACCTGAGGATTTAAATGATCTCACCTAAGTGACCCTCATTGCCTAAATGAAATTCTCTCTGTCAGAGAGGCTCACCTCTCTAGTGATTTTCCTGCCCAGTCATAAACGAGGTAGCTTACCTATTGCAGTTTTACTGTATCCTGGAGTGCGGTCCTACTGGCATCAATTTCAGCTTGGTAGATGGAAATGTATTTCTCATTGCACAGTAAAGCTATTACTGCATGTTGCATAGTAAAACCCTATAACTCCTTGCTGTGCTGAAAATGGGTCTTATGGTATCTTTTATTTTATTGCCCTAATTTACTGAGTATAATGAAAATAACAATAACTAGAATCATAGATTCCAATATTATTACAAATTCCTGTTGTAAAATTTACTTTTTTTAAACTAAGGGAATATCATGTGGTGCATATCTAAGAGATTCCCTTTTGACACTTGGGACTCTATTTTGTTAAAGATATCATACTCATTACATAATATTGATAACATTCATATTCAGGATACAGCTGGGATGTTTGAAGGAAGGTGCTGCTGTGTATCTCTTGAGTGATCTCTAGCATTAAAACAAAAAATATAATCATGGACTAAAACCAGAGGATAAAAAACAATGATTTTCTATCCTGGCAAAATTTAAAAAAATAAAATACATATGTGAGATTCAAGTAAATAGGAAAAGCAAGACAATAGCTAATGATTTTTTTATATCTATGTAGAATTCCAAAATAGCTTTGTCATTCTGAATTAAAATTTCATAAGAAACAACTGGTAATATGTGCATTGCTTGGGGAAATGCAGAAAAACCCAACTAAATTAAAAAACATTAATTACATTGTTAGGAATTTATGTGGTATTTTGTTCCTTAGGTCTATTTATTTAGGGACTCTATTCCCTATGAACAATTCTAAAGCTGTTTTAGTAAGTAGGCCTAGTGTATAAATATAATAGATTAAAATTACTGTCCCCAAAAATGATTAAAGTCAAATAGATGTGTAATCAGCTAGTATAGGGGGACACACAAAACTGGACTGGGTGAAAAAATTGCCATAACTTATTCTTTATTTTAAATAGTAAAAAAAAGAAAAATGCTTACTTTTCTAGTCTCTCTTTCGTGTACTGCTGATTGTGCTGATACATGAATTACTTTCCATATATAGATTTTCTGTTAAAATGAGAATTTGCAAGGTGCTCCAAAATGGATGGGCAGGGTCTTAATGTCTATAAAGTAGCATGCCAGCATAATTCAGAAAAACTTCCATTTTCAAGCTGCAAGTGCTGCCTGAGAGGAAGTGGGTCCACACTGCAGTCTTGAGTGTTGAGCATGGCCAAGGCTTCTATGAGCACTCTGGACCATTATTCTGTATTCCTGAGGAGAGAGAACAACACAGAGGTCACCACGGTGGCCACTCAAGGAAACCAGAT
Organism: Dasypus novemcinctus; assembly: GCF_030445035.2. Classification (NCBI taxonomy): domain Eukaryota; kingdom Metazoa; phylum Chordata; class Mammalia; order Cingulata; family Dasypodidae; genus Dasypus; species Dasypus novemcinctus. Next base: position 61,016,574 of record NC_080687.1, read on the forward strand.
GCTGAGTTTGTCCATGTGTAACTCAACATAGGCACAAAGACACCATGACATAAGGGATATAATATTTGCGGTGGTCTGTAGCTGTACATACCCAGAAAAACATGTTCTTAAACCTCACCCATTCCTGTGGGCATGAACCCATTATAAAGAGGACATTTTGATGAGGCTACTTCAGGTAAGGTGTGACCCACTTCAGTCAGGATGGCTTTTAATCCTATTATCCGAGTCCTTTATGAGTGGAATGAAATTCTGACAGCGAGAGAGAAAGCTGCAGGAAGCAAGATGCAAATATCAATGGAAGCAGCAGAGAAGGAAGAGATTAGAAGATGCCACCATGTGCCTTGCCATGTGACAAACTAAGAACCAAAAATTGTCTGCAGCCAGCCCCAGACTCCACCGTCTTCAGGAAGAAAGCATCACCTTGATGATGACTTGATTTGGACTTTTTCCCAGCTGTAAACCATGAACAAATCAATCCCCATTGTTTAACCCAATCCATTTCATGATATTTGCTTGAGCAAACTACAAAACTAAAACAATATTTACCAGCAGAGTAAAGCCAAGACCTCTTGGGTTGAGCTCTGGAAGAAAAATCTCCAAAGGGGAGGAGCCAGCTATCAAGTGTCTTGAATTATTTCTTTCCTTCCTTATGGTATTTGAGCCTTAAGAACTGAGAATAGATTTCTATTCCCACCTGCCTGTTTATATATGCCTATTGACCGAGCTATTCATTTAACCTTTTTTGCAAAATCTGGACATTTTCTGTGTGCTTAATTTCAAGTTAGTTTCACTATTTATTCTTTGAAAATTACATGCCCTTAGAGCCCGCAAAATGAATTGTTTTTATAAGATGAAATAATAAATCAATATGGTACCCTGGGTCATGTATTTTACATTAATGGCTTTGAGCCAACTAGATGAGATGGCATTAGAGAATCTTTTCAACTTTTCCAAGGTAAACATCTTATATAAACTTGCTTTGACTTTTAGAAGTTTTCTAGAAATCAAAAGCACTTTTGCCTAATTTAAAGCGATGGCCTAATATGATTAGTTTATATCTTATATCACCATTCTTTTTTTAAAAGAAAGTACTGAGGATTGAACCTGAGACCTTGTATATGAGAGGCAGGCTCTCAAACATTGAACTACATCCATTCCCCATCACCATTCTTGTTTCTGAAACATTATTAATGTACTTTTAATTTAGCATAATATTTTATGTGTAATAATAATGGCTAGTGTTTCTGCAGTGTTTTTAGAAAGAACATATTGTTTTCTTATTCTTTATCTTATTAATCTTTAACTTGTGATGGCAGCTGTAATTATTATGTCAATTTTACAGAAAGTTTAAGCAACATGCGAAGGTCATGCAGCTAATGGGGGAGAGCAGCTACTTGCATGAAGACAATGTAACTCCACCACCCACATTCCTAGCTTCCACGAACTCTTTCCCCCTTTGCATTGAAAGAAAATCTATGGACACTAAGGCAACATTTAGATACATTGGAATAAAATGAAAAATAATTTTGCAATATCAAGGCCAAGGGAGAATGCTAAAAGGAATTTTGTTATTTGAAAATATACTCACTGCTACATAATAGATAGCCAGTTGACTCAGGACTGGTCTATCTCATTTTTGTTAAAAGCAGTCTTATGCCCTTAAAATTACAGACTATTCATTTTTTAGACATTCTGTTGGAAAGTTAAGTCAGTGCTAGCTACCTAATTGCTATATTTGTGAACTTCATTTTTCCAAGCCTGTATTTTATGAGAGGAGAAGAAAAGGTTCAGGTTAAGAAAGAGAATAGCAGCCCGTGATGGCTAAGTCTGGCTGGCACTATCAGCTGGGCCTTGGCATTGCGAGGAGGTGGCCTTTGTGATGGTTTGAACCTCAGAAAAGTATCTTCTTAATGCTAATCCATTCGTTTTTCTAAAATATATTTTTAATTTATTTTTAAAATATATATAGATTACATAAAATATTATATTAAAAAAATATAGGGGATTCCTATATGCCCCACTTCCCACACCTCCCACTTTCCCCACATTAACAACTTCTTTCATTAGTGTGGTACATTCATCGCAATTGATGAACACACTTTGGAGCATTGCCACTCAGCATGAATTATAATTTACATTGTAGTTTACACTTTCTCCCACTCCATTCTGTAGGTTATGGCAGGATAAATAATGTCCTGTATCTGTCTTTGCAATGTCTTTCAGGATAATTCCAAGTCCCAAAAATGCCCCCATATTACACCTCTTTTTCCTTCTTCCTCCCTTCAGCACCTCCAGCGGCCACTATATCCACATCAATGATATGATTTCTTCCATTGCTAGAATTGCAGTAAGTCTGTAGTAGAATACTAGTCTAGTCCATATTTTTTAATCCATTCTTATAGATATAAACCTATTGTAAGGGTCACCTTTTGATTACGTTACTTCAGTTAAGGCATGGCCCAGCTGGGTCCTAATCCTATTACTGGAGTCCTTTATAAATGGGATGAATATGGAGAAAGAGACTAAGAAAGCCATGGAGGCAAGAAGCTGAAACAATGAAACCTGAAAGAGAAGGGAGAGACCAGTAGATGCTGCCATGTGCCTTACTGTGTGACAGAGGAGTCCAGGATCACTGGCAGCTGGTCTTTGGGGAGAAAGCATAGCCTGATGATGCCTTGATCTGGACATTTTTAAGGCCTCAGAAGTGTAAGCTTGTAAGTTAATAAATCCTCATGTTAAAAGCCAACTTTCCTGGTATAGTGCTCTGGGCAGCTTTTAGCAAACTAAACCATCCCCTAAACCTTATCCTTTTCTACTAATGCTCCCATGAAACATGTCTGTGTTTGTATGTGTGTTCTATGCTTTGAATAATTTTATCTAGTTCAAATGAAAGAAAAACACTTGTAAAGCAAAATGTGATTAAGTTTTATAAGATAATTCACAATTCTCTGAACATGATATACTATTTAATGCCTTTATATTGATCCCCACAGTGTTTTTTCTACCCAGGATGCTTTTCCATCTTTTTGTATTTGGAAAACTCTTATTCTTCCTTCAAAGTCCTACAAAGGAGGTTTTTATGTCCTTTAGCCTCTTTAACTGGTCTACTCTAGGCAGATTATTTACCTTTTACTTTATGCATCCAGAAAGCATTTTTTTCCCCATGTACTAGCATGTTTATGCTGTGATAGTTGCATTATTGTTTCCAATTACCTGCTCCTTCCCCTGTAAGAGTATCCTACATACCCATTTCAATATGCCTCCCAGTAGATGGTACTTTTCTGTTTTATGGTCAGAATGGGTCTCGTGACTTGCTTTGGCCAATAGAATGTGGGTGGACATGATGTGTCCCTTTCTGAGCAATAAGTTAAATATGCTGTGGGATTTGGTTCAGCTTTTTGCTCCTGCTGTCTTCCATGAGAGCAGGATATCTAGATGGGGTGTGCTTTCAATAGGGTCCTTGATGATATGCAGATCCAGCAGTGAGAAATAAATGCTTGTTCTTGAGTAAACCAGTGGGATTTTAAGGGCTTCTTTTTAAATTACTATAGCAAAGTTTGATTATGAGAATATCTAATTACCCGGCTGGATTGCTCTGCAGGGTCAGAAACCACGTGGTCCAGCACTTGACCCACAAGAGGGAAGGGGCAAAGGCTGTTGACAAGAAGGCCAAAGAAGACAATGGAACCCATGAAGACTTCATACAAAGGAATCCCCGGGGATTCTGGGGCTTTTAGCTTGGACTTCTTAGGGCAATTCAGACCAATGGGCAATCATTGAGTTAGGCCCAGTCTGAATAAATACTTTGGGATTGTGTGGGTTTTCTGATTCTGAATGAGTCCAGGCATGGCCTTATAGGATTCAAAAGGCTTATACAAATATAATCCATACTTTAGTGAGCATCTAGGCATCAGCTGGCTTAATTTAGCTCAGATATTGACAAGCTGGATGACCTTGGGTAAATCATTTAATCTCTCCTTCATCTTCACTTTCATTATCTATAAAGCAGGAGGGGCATGATGGTGAATGAGAACTGGCATACCCAATCTCAAAGGTCTTTTTTGTGTGTGCTATAATTCTCTGATTTTGTAATTTCTTTTTCTTTGGTTCAACATAAACCTACTTTGCTTTGATGCACCTATAGAAGGAACAAATGGTTAAACAGAGGGCCCTGCATAAAAGTATCTTTTCAATTTCTTGGCATTTTAACAGGGTAAAGAGCCATAGATTGCATCAGTAAACAGACCAATCAACAGTTCAAGGGTGTGTATTTGGTGCCTGCCAGGCTAGGATTCAGCAATTGTTCTTGAACATTTTAGCACCTTGACCGTAAACTGCCTTCCTGGTCTCCTCCCCAGCCTTTTATGGCCCCTGTGTGCCACTCACTCTCTCCAATCACATGGCTTCACTGCCCTGGCACTCTCAAGGTCAAGTAGTGGTTCACATCATACATATATGATTTGTGTCATTATATGTGTAGGAAAAATATGGTAGGATTTATAAGCAAACTGTTAGATGAAATGATGAAATGTCAGAAGACATTTGGTTTATGTTATATAAATATCTTTATTACTTGAAATTGTTTTACAACATATTTTTTATGCAGTAAAAATCTATACAATGAATTTGTATTTAGAGTAGATGTTTAATGAGGCTACATTGACTAAGTTGTAGCATGGTAGATAATCTTCTCCTGATAAAAATGACTCATCCAATTATGTGTGGAAGAAAGACTCTGGGATATTATTTACACAGAGTATACAATTAAAAAAATGACTTGTCAAATGAATAAATGAGTAAATAAAAATAAATATGACTTGGTCACTAAGAAAGGAAGGGCTCTATAAATCCCTTAAACGCGTTAACAATACTTCTTTATTGCTACCTAAGGCAAGAAGTATTCAAACATCTCTGGTTATTTCTTCCTCCTTTTTTACAAATCCTTTAAGCCAATCTCAGTGTCCTGACATCAATATGGAATCTATACATAGTAATAGCTATAAACATCACCTACTAGGAAATTTAAGCACAGTGTTTCATATTGATTGAGTGCATTATTTCAAGAAGAAAGTCCAGAGGAAATATCTCTGGACTCCAATATGCTGAATTATATGAACTGAGAGGTACCAAGTAAATTAAGATTTCGAAGTGTGTTTAAAGACCTATCATTTTTTATGTGATTATGCTTAATTACACAGCATCACTTAAAAAGCAGTATCTACCCCAACTGTTCTTTGAAAATATCTTGGCCCTTAACTGCACTAACGTTTAGTGAGCTTAAACATTCATTGTTGCCGCCTTTCTCCACCCCTCCTTCCCTTCCAGCTCCCGCCGTCCTTCCCGCCAGTCCCGCCCATATTGCCAACCCACAATCTGCCCTCTTCCCCAGTAACTGCTTACCTCAGGTCTATCCATCAGCTTCAGCCTGTCCACAGCCGCCCCTTAGCCAACCCTCCCTTCATCACGCCCCTCCCTCTACCCAACCCTATATAGCTAAGTGTACTTCCGTAATAAAGCAGACCTGTTCTTGCGCTCAAGCGGTCTCCGTGGTTCTTTCCTAACCGCGCGTCCCCCACGCCTGGAGAACCGGTGCTCCCTCTTGGGGCACCCCCCCACCGGTGGTTCGGCAGGAGCAAGCCCCCCCGACTCTTGGGCCTGAGCGAGGACGAAACCCTCTCGCTCAGCTACAATTCATATGCCCAATTTTAAGTGGACAGGAGGAAATCAGTCATTTAATTTTGTTTTGCATCTGATGAGAGGTTAACAACATTGGGTCTTATAATTGGAGTCTTATTTTCTGGGTTATCTCTGTTAGCCAGAGTTTTGTTACTGTTGTTTGCTGTTTTTGCCACCATTGTTTGAGGCATGGACACCTGGACCATTTGGCTCCTCTGTCCAGAGAAACTGGAATCGGGTTCAGGGACAGCCAGTTCTTTTCCACCTGTGAGTAGAATTGTCACGCTAAAGTCAGGAGCTGTGGTGGGTTCATTTCCCTATGAAGATGGAGAGCAGAGAAAGTCTATCCAGACAGAAAAGAGAAGGAAAGGAGAGAGGAGAGAGAGAGAGATTGAGAAAGAGAGAAGGACAGAGAGGAAGGAAGGGAGGGAGATAGAGAGTGGGACAGAGGGAGGGAGGAAGCAAGAAAGAGAAAAGGAGTAAGAGAAGGGAGAGGAAGGAAGAGGAAAAGAAAACAGATATGCAGAAAAAAGCAGAAAGAAGCGATAGTAAATAAGAAATTATTGCCTGGGTTCCTGAGGGATTTACAGTTCCAATCCCCACCTGGTTCTATCCTATGTTCATTTTGCCATCTTCTTTTATATCAAGCCATGTTAATGTGATTTCTGCTACCTGCAGGGAAAGAATGCTGGTTAGCAGTACAAAGGAAATAGAATTGCCTTTTGTCCAGTAGTATTTCAAATTCGCCTGGAAATCAAACTCTGTCTTGGTTGCCAGAGCATACAGGAGTCCGCTCAGGTTGGCGCCACATTGCTGGAGTCTGGATCTGAGTAACTGTGGAGTCTCAGGAAGTTTCTGTTTTCCCATTCCAACACTTGGGCTCCCCACTGGAAACAGGCGTCAGTCGGCTGCACAATTCATTAGGAGAATTCCATTCATTGCACACCTACTCTGCCTCTCCTCCTTTCCCTCCTGACCACAAATGCATACATCATGACAGTATCAGCGCTCAAGGGGCCTCGAGCATCACCTGGTCTGACCTCCTTATTTAACACTTAACAGATGAAAAAACAGAGGCTCTGAGGAATGCAGATGCTTATTCAAGGTTATGTGATAAACTAGAAGAAAACCAAGGCTCGGGCACAGAAATGAGCATGTGTTAGACATAGCCAAAAGGAGAAAACAAACAAACAAACAAACAGTGCTGTGGGGAAATGGTGATAAACCTTGTGAAAAATAGCAATTTTCATCAGCTCCCATCTTTTTTGGGAGGTGACTTAGATTCCTTGTTCCTACTTGCAGAACATTTTGCCTGCTCCCCATAGCATAAATAGCACTCAGCTTTTCCCAGCTTTCATTTCCAGAGCCAGTATAGTAAATAGGAAGAAAGTCCCAAGCCTAATTGGGACTTCTTTTGTAAAACAGAATGGAAGGGTCACTGAAATGTCAAAACATTTTCCTATGATCTGGGCAACTTACCTTTCCCTAAAGCATCTGCCAAATTTTTCAGCATGACATTTGCATTGTAGTAGGGATGGCAGGGAATTAGAAATCACACCATGCCAGGTTTTCATCCTTTGCAATGATGGAAATAGGGAATTCCCACAGAGGTTCACACATATTTTGCTTTCATTTATTCCAATAGTTTTTTGGCCTTAAACTTGGTTTCCAAGTTATCATGAACCATAATTTTCCTAAGGATAATTTGTTCTCCTTAAACCACCCCAGAATCCAAATGCCAACAAATTACTGGGCCAAACATTAATTTTAAAACAGTCAAATGAATATTCACATTCATTAAAATATAATAATCAGACTGACAACAAAGTCATGTTTATGGAGTTGTTTTAATGGATGTTTTGACTATATACACTATTCATTTTATTTTAATACAATATAAAGGGTCCACACTCTCAATTTTAATCCATATCTTATGCATTGAAAAAGGACAGTACATTTCATTGAATTCTGCTATTTTAGGACTTGATAATAGAGGGCTGTGCTATTTTGAGATTTGAAGTTTTGCTTGCTTTGTTGATTTTTTTTCACATCTTAAGTAAATTTATAGTCTATACAAGGTGTCAGAGTAAATGGTTAAAATGCTTAATAGTTTTACTTACCATTAATTGAACGTACTGGTTACTTTATGAGTATTCTCTCATTTTCTTGTCATAGCAAGGTAGGCATCATCACCCAGTATTATCTTCCTTTTATAGCTGAGACAATAGAGTCCCAGAGTAGTTGAAAAACTTAACACACAGCTACTGTTTGACAGAGCTGGAAAATGATCCCCAATTTTTCCGACTCCACAGTCATGCTTTTCTCTGTGCCAAGACACATTCAACAACCATTCAGTGCAGTTTATTTATTCATTAGTTAACTTATTCATCAAACATTTTTTGAGTCCCTACAGTACATATACCAGACAGGCTCTGCTAGTAAAGGATGAATAAGATCTAGACCCTACCCTGGGAGGGCATGGACATGGTTATACAGGGAAACGGGTAATTACCAAACAATGTGGCCGCCCCTGACGCAAAGCCAACCATCATAAGAAACACTTTGTTTGCTATAATCAATTTTACTTATTTCCCCATTAAAGTCATTTTGTTGGCCTTCTTTGAGTTGCTTTGTGAAATTTGAAATAATAGAACTAATGTCATTTCTTTAATAGCTTTCAGTAATTCAGGGTATGCTACTTCAGACTGGCCATCCACCAACTAGCTTAAGATTTTACCTTATTTATTAAGCTTGTTGATGACTGGGCTAGGGATATTATAAAAGATAAATCAAGCCAGGCTAATATTTCATCCAAGGGATGGCTTAGGTCCAGAGTATGGATCAAAAGATCTTTTCTCTCTTCCAGGAAGCCAGCAAAAAAATAGCACCTTCAGTATCAGAGTTTCACCATCTGCATTGTTCTTTGAAATCCCTTAAGGTTAGATATTACTTAGAAAGTGAACATTTTCTTTGGGATTATATTTGTCCCAGAAACATTATTGAGCTTCTTCTACCTTTCAGACACCGACAGAAGCATACGGGCAAGGGATAAAAATTTATTTGAAGGAAGTCTCTTCTCAATCATTACAGCAAAACATTATACCATCTATAAATTAGGCATAAGATCTGTTCTTCCTATTTTATAAGGCCATGAAGGGAATTGAATGAGTTAATATATGTGCAATTATTTTGTGAATTCTATCAAATAAATGCTGTAACTCTTAAGACAGTAAACAGTATGCTCCAAAGTATATATTTCATAAATTGCAAAGTATATGGGTTTGGTTTAGGTGGACAAAAGGATTTCATTTTTTTAAAAAGACTTATTTATTTATTTATCCCCCATCCCGCCTCATTGTTTTGCACTTGCTGTCTGCTTTCTGTGTCCCTTTGCTGTGTGTTCTTCTGTGTCTGCTTGTCTTCCTTTTAGGCAGCACAAGGAACCGATCCTGGGACCTTCTGGAGTGGGAGAAGGTACTCAATGTCTTGCCTCACCTCAGCTCTCTGCTCTGCTGTGTCTCTTATTGTCCCTCCTCTGTGTCTCTTTCTGCTGTGTTATCTTGCTGTGACAACTCTCCTGCTGGCGCCAGTACTCCATGTGGGCCAGCTCACTGTGTGGGCCAGCTTGCCTTCATAAGAAGTCCCAGGAATCAAACCCTGGACCTCCTAGATGATAAACAGGAACCCAGTTGCCTGAGCCTTATTTGCTTCCCAAGCCTTTCATGGGTTCAGGTGTTGAACTTTCTTACAGCAGGAAAACTTGCACTGCCTTTTTAAAACACATTTATTTTAATGAGTCCACTAAAAATAACGAGTCTATTAAAACATGTCATGTTTTGCTTAATGCTTCTCCCGATTCAGTGAAACTAGAAGTTATTCCAGTCACTGTCTGTTGACTCTTTTGAGAATCCCAGTGTATCTTGGATAATGACAACAAAAATAAGTTAGAGCTTTCAGCACAGCCAAAATAAAAGTCTAAAAACTTTTTAAAACCAGGTCTTTAACTTTCCACAAAGTTGGGCCCCTGGCTGTGAGAATGACACTGATCAACAGTGTTGTCGTAGACCCAGATATTTGTCACTGTACTTACATGCTGTTATAATTTGGTACAAAAACTTCACCTGAATCAAATGATTAAATCAGAGCTTTGACTGCTGTGAAAGTTTCAAACAACCACATAAAAGGAGAGAGGCCTGGTGTTGTCGTACATGGGCAGAGGGAATGTGCTGAAGGAGAGAGGCCTGGTGTTGTCGTACATGGGCAGAGGGAATGTGCTGAAGGGGTGGGTAATGAACCATCTCAGACGGAGGGCTGAGCACAGAATACGGCAGGCTGGGATTGCCTTCTGTGGCTGGAGTTGGCTAGGTCCGTGGAAGTTACTGGGGAAGCTGTGATTTACCTCTGGAGCATGTCAGCACCTCTTGCTAATTCTACTTACTACTTCCCAAAGGATATAGACATAGATATAGATGCATTAATAGATATATTATTGATGTAGCTATAGATGATATAGATACAGATATAGATGAGCTATAGCTGTAGATGACATAGATATAGATATAAATATAGCTCAATTTTGTATTAGCTCTCTGGATGAAGAAAGGAAAACACCAGTAGGCAATTGACATTAGAAAATTATCGCGTACAAGGTATTTGAGAAGGAGGGAGAATTGGGACTAGGGGAAACCTATTTCTAGACAGAGCCTGGCAATAAAGTCTCATTGTTCATGGAAGTTAAAGTGCTTTGACGTAACAGGACTAAGAGAAGCTTAAAATGCCTCAGATGAATTCTTCAAATCACAGCCACCTTCCATGAGAATACATTAGGGGCAAACATTAGTTAGTGGGTGGCAGAGAGAGGAGCTGAGCTGGTTTTGAACGCAAAGACAGGTTTGAGGTCAGCTATACCACTCCTCCAGCAATGGTTAACTGTGCTTCAGACTTGTCCTTGAGATTTTTATTTTTGTTGTCATTTTATTTTTAAAGTCCTAAGATCTCTTTTTCCCCCCTCTCTTAATGTTCTTATGTTTACAGCCTTCTGTTCTTATTTTACAGCTTAAGTATATTACCTTCCCTCTCTGAGGGTTTCAATTATTGTTTATTCAAAGTTTTTATCCGCTTACTGCAGTGCTTCTGTTTCCCATTTTTACTTTGTTCAGTAGCTTAGCTTCTCTCCTTTGTTTTAGAGGCTTTCCACAAATGATTCGTGGTTCTTGGCTCCTATTCATTTTAAAGAATGAGACAATAAAAAGTTGATCGCTGTAAATATGGGAAAGGTTTACCAATTTCTGGTCTTTTGGTTGAGGCTTCCTCTCCCCACTGCCAATACTTTTAAGTCTTTTGTCTTGTTTTGGTCAATTTCCTCTGAAAGGTATAAGTGTTTCTATCACATTCTGGAGGAAGGGAGCAGGAGTCTCACCTCTTATTTAATCCTCACACTTTCAATATAAGACCTTGATTCTCAGCTTTGTAAATGTCCTAGACCAGAATCTCTTTGGTTCAAATTTTCTCAGAAAATAAGCCTCCATCTTCTACTGGAGTGAGAGAGATGTCTGGGGTTCTAAGTGCTCTCTGTACACATTTTCTACTGATCTTCTTGTTTTCAGAACTGATTTGCACCTACTTTCAGATAGCAGGTGTTCCAGGTCCTGAGTATTCCTGTTGTTTCAGCCCGGCTTCCCCATGGGTAGTAAGGTCTCCGTTCTCAGCCCACCTCTCGTCCACCAACATTTCAGCTCCTAAAACTGTTTTGCTGTTGTCTCCTCTTCTGTTTTCTCTTTCTTTGTAGATTTCTGCCCTTAAAAAAATTCCCTTTACTGTCATGTAGTGGGGTTTTGACAAGGAACTGATAGTTGAATCTTCCTTCTCTAACTGGTCTCAATGTGTATCCTTTAATTTTTTTCCTGCTTATAAAAATAATGTATGCTTTTGCAGATAAATTATGAAGTGTAAGAGAAACTACTCCATAATTCCACTTTCTGTGGGCAATTAATGTTCTATTTCCTTGAAGTCATTTTTTTCTGGGATTATTTTTTACATCATTAAGACCATTTTGTTTTTTGTTTTTTTTTTTTTTTTAATTTTTTTATTTTTTATTGAATTTGTAATAATATTACATTAAAAATATATATGTGAGGTCCCATTCAACCCCACCCCTCCACCCCCCCTCTCCCCCCCCCCAACAACACTCGTTCCCATCATCATGACACATCCATTGGATTTGGTAAGTACATCTTTGGGCACCTCTGCACCTCATATACATTGGTTCACATCATGGCCCATACTCTCCTCTATTCCATCATGTAGGCCCTGTGAGGATTTACAATGTCCGGTGATTACCTCTGAAGCACCATCCAGGGCAGCTCCATGTCCCTAAGACGCCTCCACCTCTCATCTCTTCCTGCCTTTCCCCATACCCTTTGTCCATTATGTCCACTTTTCCCAATCCAATGCCACCTCTTCTATGTGGACACTGGATTGGTTGTGTCCATTGCACCTTTATGTCAAGAGGAGGCTCAGATTCCACCTGGATGCTGGATGCAATCCTCCCATTTTCAGTTGTAATCACTCTAGGCTCCATGGTGTGGTGGTTGTCCTTCTTCACCTCCATCTTAGCTGAGTGTGGTAAGTCCAATAAATCAGATTGTAGGTGCTGGAGTCTGTTGAGGCTCAGGATCTGGATTAAGACCATTTTGTAGTTATAACTTTGTACTTTAATTTTTAAAATACATTGTAAGAATTTTAAACGTTATTTAAATGATTTATAAACATAATTTTTATAAACTACCAGGTGTTGATTTTAATACACAATATTTTACTTAGCCATATGTGTATTACTGTGTATTTGGGATATTCCCTTTCTGTCTTCTTGGGAAGAAACGGGCAAATAGTCTCTGATGAAACTGTATATAAAGTCTTTTCTGTATTTTGATATGTTTTAATGGAATTAATTCCAGAAAGTGAAGTCATTGAGTCAAAAAGTATGATTATTAAGGCTACTGACACATATGAAAGCAAGTATTTAGAGTTTTAACATCTACTGGAAATTAGCTCTAAACCGGCTGTGTAGTTCCATGGTTAATCCCAATTCTCTCGTATTCTTTTCTCTCCTACCATGTCAGGAAGAAACCAAAGGGCACATTCTTGCCCCTGCTGGCTTCACTCCCTCCACATTCTCATGGCCAGGTCCACCCCTAACAGTGGCCAAAGAATGAATGGTGGCTCCCAGTCCAGAGTCCTCCCACCTTCTCTTCTTACACCCGCCACTGGCCTGGCGTGCTTGTGTGCAGATATTCCAGTCTCTTCATCCAAGCTAATGAACACCCCTTTCAGTAGCCTCCTCTGGGACATCTCTTGGACCTGGGTTACACACACGAGCAATGCAGTCTACCTTTGGGGGGAAAGGACTTGGGGAAGAAGGCTGGGGGGCCTTTAAAGCAGGTTGGAGCCCTTTGAGCAGGGCATTTCAATACTGCAGGTCCCTAAGGCATGGTCTAGAATGGGAGGGATGAGCTCTAGGTAGGTACTTCTCCTTGAGTACATGGACTCTTTGTCTCAAGGGGACAAGTGGTGCCAGAGAGGGGTCCTCCAAAGCGCAAGACACCCATGGCAAGGGCCTTTGTAGGCTGGGTCTAAGGACGACATTGCTATGGCACAGGCTAAACTGTAAATGGGTCTGGTCAATCACCAGAATTAAGCAGTAGTCTGACTTCTTAAAACTTGTTCCAATTTAGCATGGACTGAAGATGGAGAAAGGAAGAGTGGGGTATGGAAGGGGTGGTAGGGAGCAGAAGGAAAAGGAACAATGATTAGTATCTGGTTCTTCTTTTCCAGGGCAGCAAAGATAGGTTGATAGTCGACTTGTATTTTCTACCACACATAGGTCTATTACAGGTGAGTTCAAAAATAGACTCCACCAAATACAATACTATTAAATGATAACTATCATTATCACCTTCCTGTCAATCCCTAATAAGTGGGTTTTGAGAAACAAAAGAGAAAATTCTTAAGTATGTCCTGCCTGGCCAAGGAATTTTGCAAAACTCCAGGTAAGGTTTTAATAATTCTAAAGTAGCTATCATTCAGAACAAAGACATACTATAATTTCTGGGATTGCTGCACATCACCAGAGATTAACTCGTCATTTCTACTTCCCCAAGTAATGTAATATAGGGGAAGGAGTCTAATATTCTGAAATTAGATCTTGACTCATCTCTTAACTCTTCACTTACTATCTGTGTGATCTTGGGCATATTATCTAACCTCTTACCTTGCCACATAGTTATAAACCTCTCCTGACTCCATCTTCAGAGAAGCTTTAGGCAGAACCAGGCATCCTTCATGAAGCTCTCCCCTTTACCAAATCTAAGCCTCATATGTATTTTCATTGTAAGGCAGTACGGGCCTTCATAAAGTCAGGACACTCCATAAAGATTGTAGAATGAAGAATTTATGTTTTACAAATTTTGTATAATTTGATTCACATTAAATTGTGAATATTTTAATACAGTGATTTTTAAAGCCAAATGGTTGAATCGTTAGTGGTAGAAATGTATACATTATGACAGGCTAGTTAGGGTGATTTTAAAAATTAGAGTGGTGTTTTGTGTGTATCTTGCAAGAATGATCTATCTATAAAGCAATCCTTTCATCAGTACTTGTTTCTATCTCATCAGCACAGAAACATGGAGGGGACAAAAGGAGTACAGTTATCAAAATAATGAAAAAATAGGATTCATCCACTCATGTTATTATTGCAGTCTGGAAGGGTTTACATATAGAAGAAGGCTTATTTCCTTTTCTGTGGGAGAGAAATCAATTGAAAACTGTGAGAGATAAAGAACCCCCATTATAGATCTTAAAGAGAGGAGCTGTGAACACTAAAATTTCCATGAACAGCCGCAGATGATCCTTAACTTATCAAACTGGATTGAGGCCAACATTCACAGCTGCTCTTTTTTCTCACTCTGCAGAAGCAGCTTGTCTGAGGATTCAGTCTTACTCTGTATTTTTTTTTGTGTGTAATGTGCCTTTGGTCTTAGTCTGGAATTAAAATATTTGCTGCTAAATGTTTTCAAATGCCCACTTAAAAATTGTTTTTTTTAAAAGATTTTATTTACTTATCACCCCTTCCCCCACCCCAAGTTGTCTGTTCTCTGTGTCTATTTGCTGTGTGTTCTTTGTTTGCTTCTGTTGTCAGCAGCATGGGAATCTGTGTTTCTTTTTGTTGCATCATCTTGTTGTGTCAGCTCTCCATGAGCGGCGCCATTCCTGGGCAGGCTGCACTTTCTTTTGTTGAGGGTGGCTCTCATTATGGGGTGCACTCCTTGCACGTGGGGCTCCCCTATGCAGGGGACAACCCTGGGTGGCAGGACACTCCTTGCGTGCATCAGCACTGCACGTGGGCCAGCTCCACACGGGTCAAGGAGGCCCAGGGTTTGAACCGTGGACCTCCCATGTGGTAGACAGACGCCCTAACCACTGGACCAAGTCCGCTTCCCCCACTTTAAAATTTAATCTGTCTTTTAAAACGTTTTACCATTACTTTTGGAGGATCTTAGCTGGTGAGGTTGGGAATCAGAAAGATCATAGTGCTAAGAGCTGGTATTATTATAGGAGTTTTTGTGACTGATTAGATGTGAATTCTCTGATGAGTGGACCAGATGTGGTGTTAGTGGGAGGTATAGCAGCTGATTTCTTTTGTTTCTTTGTTGTTGTGTGGCAGGGGAGCATGGTAAACAGGTAGATTTGGACACAGAAGGTAGCAAGAAGCTGGCACTTAATGATCAAGTGATAGGACAGTTCTAGAAGCTGAACTATCACTTTAAAAAACAAAGGAATGTTGGCTGGTATAGTCGGGGTGGAACGGGATCAGTGGAGCTCTGGTAAATCTTTAACAGCTGGCTCTCTAGACAAATAAAGACCCTGATTTGGAGTACTTGCTGATGTTTGTACAGTACATACTCCCTAGATAGCTGATTTCAAGCTACCAGTGTGACATCAACTGGATCACAAAATTTCTGAAAATTTAACATTCAGCTCTGGCAAGCTGGTCTGAGCTAGGCTAGCCCACCACTGGCAGGGTAAGGACTGAAAGGCGTTCTTGATGGAATCCTTTCCTACAATCAAAAGTGGTTTAGGTATCAGATAAGGTCTAATAGATCAGGGCTTGGGGGATGCTTGGACACTGGAAGGTAAGGAAACAGTGTGGCAGCTCTCTGGTTTGTCTCTGGCCTCACACCAGAGTTTGGCAGGCAGTAGCATTCTGAGCACGTGTTGGTGGGTGTGAAGCCTCTGTAAGGTTTATGGACCATCAGAAGGGCCCTGAGGACTGGCCAGGATGGCTCCATGGGGTGTGAGTCTCTGTGGCCAGGCACAGGTTATATTGTATCCTGTTACTTATAGAACAGGTACCAGCTTTTCTGTGTGTGTGCCTCTAGGGACAGTAGGGGACACCCAGATATATCCTATTTTCATTAAGCTTTATCTAGTAATAACATCAGTCTCTCTATTAGATACTGTGAGACTGGAAAGCTACACTGGTTTTTGCATCTAGGTGTACTAGGGGAAGGGCCCTACTTGCTGTACAGGTACTTTGGCTTCCGAGAGATGACATTTGTGTGGCCTTCTAGTAAGAAAAGGTAAAATATGATTGCCAGCACAGGCTGAAATTCTCTGGTTTTCTCAATTGTTCCAGGTGGCAGAGGAAGGTCTTAACATATTTTCTTTTTTTAATAGATTTTTAAAATTTTTAAAAAAGTATATAGATCATACTACCTTAAAATATATAGATCATGCTACCTTAAAAAATATAAGAAGATCCCATATACCCCCATCCCCCAACTCCCCACTCCTCTCACATTGCCAAGTTTTTTCATCAGTGTGGCACATTCATAGCATTTGATGAATACATTTTGGAGCACTGCTACACAGCATGGTTTATAGTTTACATTGTAGTTTACACTCTCTCCCAGTCCATTCAGTGGGTTATGGCAGGATATATAATGTCCTGCATCTGTCCCTGCAATATCATTCAGGACAACTCCAAGTCCTGAAAATGCCCCCATATCACACTTCTTCTTCCTTTTCCCTGCCCTTAGCAACTCCCAGGACCACTGTCTCCACATCAATGATACAGTTTCTTCCATTGCTAGAATCACAATAATTCTATAGTAGAATCCTAGTAAGTCTACTCTAATTCATATTTTTTTCCTCTGTCTTGATGACCCTGGGATAGTGATGCCCACTCCACCTCTAACTTGAGAGGGGGTTTAGATCCCACATAGCTGATGGTTGGAATTTTCCTACTTGTAGTTGTAGACTCTCTTGGTTCCCTGGTGTGGTGGTTGACCATCCCCACCTCCCTGTTAGCCAACACGGGCAAGTCCAATGAACCAGAGAGTAGGTACTGCAACTCCACTGAGGCTTGGGGCCCAGCTGGCACACAGTCAGTCCAGAGATTCAAGTCTCCTGAGCATACACCAACACCAGTGCTAACCACAGATTCAGTAAAAGTGACAGAAGAGGTATGTGTAAAAAGATCACATCTGAGTCTGACTCCATCACATTCAGGAGCACAAATTCCAAAATAGGGATCACTGGCAAGGCACTGAACTCCAGAGCCATCTGTCATGACCATAGGACCTGGGTGTCTCTGTAGTCCTCAGGAGCACCACTACTTGGGGTTGTACCTACTTTCACTCTCTCTGAGATCCTGCCGAGATGTGCATAAAACACTACCCCTCTGATGACCTCCTGACTCACTTTGAAGTGTCTTAGCCATACAAACTCATTTGTCTTTACTGTTTCCCCCTTTTATTCAATGTCTTTTTCTAGTTGCATCACCAGCTGGTGTTTGGTAGAAATCCCTCAGAGCCAGGAAGGCTCAGCCCTGGGAGTTATGTCCCATGCTGGGGTAAGGTAATGCATTTACTTATTGATTTTGTCTTAGAAAGTGGCCACATTTGAGCCCATCAACACATGAATGGGTAAACAGAATGTGGTATATATATACAATGAAATAATACTCAGCTGTAAGAAGGAATACAGTATTTCTTAACACATTTTCAAGGGGCACTAGGCACCTTGAGATAATGCCTTTGGCCTTAAAAGTGCTGTGATTGAAAACATGTTATCCCATATCCTGAAATTGACCTTGACTGGGACCCATTTTCTGGAGAAACAAGTGGAGAACAGGGTCATCAGAGGAAGTGTCCTCTTGGACAGAAGGACTTATCTACACTGCTTTTTTGGTTGTCAATTTAGATAATATGTAACTCGACTGGGTAGAGGTCAATTATGCTCAGGACAGGGAGAAGTAAAATCTTTAGTGGGTGTAGCTGTGTTCCAATAAAATGTTATTTAGAATATAGGCAGGGAGATTGCATGTGGCCCACAGGCCTTGTCTGCCAACCCCTATTGTAGAAGTAAGTGCAAACACCTGTGGTTCTTCATTCGTTTGCATGCCCATGCTGGCTTTATTTGAAGGGATCAAGTAAGATATGTCACCTATCATCTTGTACCTGTTTCTTCCTTGGCATTATCCCAGGATTTATTATTTTCCATTGTACTCATGAAGTAAGAATTCAAGAAAAGATGAATGCTAGTCAACATTGAGTATAAAATCCTTCTACTATTTAAATTCCTTTTTAAAGAGCATGAGAACCTTGGCTGAAGGGGGAAAATTAAATAACTTCATTAGTTGCAGTTTTTTAATTAGAGGTTTTAACTAAGTCTGTTCTTGACAAGAGTTGTGGATATTGGCTACCTACTCCCATGGTTTCGAAGAGAAAAAGCCTTCCCACAAGTTCAGCTAAAGGGCATGTTTTGGATGTAGGACACCTTCCAAATTATTGGATCAAGCTTGGATGATTGATCAGAGTGATCAAGTATTTATGAACCAGGACTGGGTACAAAGTGATGAATGGGACCAACCACATTCCCTAAACTGGGAATCTGAATTGAAAGCAAAATTAGAGCTTTCTGTTTTTGAAAAATACGAGTCAGGCATAAAAGTAGCTAAAGCCATGTGTAAACTGAAATTACAAGGGAGAAGAAAAGATATAAAGGGCTAGAGATAGTAAAAGAGAGATGATGCTGAGAGAGACGGAGGGAAAGAGAAAGAACAGTTTATACCGCAGGCTCAGTTCTTCACCTGAGCATTCTTACTTTAACCCCTATTCTCCCCAAAGGAAATAACCCAGGTGGCTTTTTGTTACTTGAAAACAAAAGAACAAATCCCTAGTGCATGTCCTTGGTCCATAAGTCTCAGGCAGGCTGGATTAGGAAGAGGGAAGAGGGACCAGAAACTGCCAAGTCCTGTACTTCCTATTCCATTTGTGCCTCACCGCTAATCTTTGTTCTTTGCCACGGATTCTCACAGGCAGCATTTGTTGGTAAAATCACAAAGACCTTCAAAGCCAGCTAGAACAAGGGATGGGGAAAAGCTCTTATTGATATTACATCCCTCTATGAGATCAGGCATCTCTCATTCTCCTGGGGTATGCTAGACAAATAGAATGGTAAATAGAGTAAGTGCACCCATACGCTCACATATGCACACACATTCCAGGTTTCTTGCTCCTCAAATTCACTCTCCAGTCTTGGCTAAAGGTTCCTTTTTTATGTGTATTTTGTATAGTATCAATTATTTTCTTGGGAAATAAAAGACAAGGTAATGGCAAAACTAAATATTGCTTACTTCCTACTATATATATATACTGACACTTAAAATGCAAAGCATTGTCTCAGGGGTGCCCTTGGTTTGTTATTGAGAGAGGGAATCCAGCTGTAGGCTCAGAGCACATTCTTCCCCACAAATGGAGGCTCTCACTCTCTCCTAAAGAATCTACATTTTTATATAAACAACACTTTTATGCAAGTTCTCTTAGAAACAGCAAAATAAATTGTATGCAGCCTCAGCTTTTCTTCCTGATCAATAGAAATACTTGTAATTTTTCAGCTTTCAACTATTAGTTTTAATAGCCTATTCAATTAAAATTTCCTATTTCAATCTCCAGAAAAATCTTAGAAAAAGAATTCTAGAAATAATTTCAGTTCTCTTTAATGCTTTTGCCTTAGCACATTTGGATCTAGCAACAATTGGGAAACATCATTTTTTTCTTAAAATCATTCAGGATAGTGGATCTGTCATTGCCTCTGAAGATAATATCTTTACTCTTGTTTGTGACATTCATTTTGAGGTAGCAGGTCCAAGCTGAAATGTAATGTATGTTTGCTATTTTTATTTCACCAAGCAGTTTCTTTTCAAATTCCTTTAAATCCCAAAATTTAACAATAGCTATTTCACATGTAAACATGGTCCATTTCATTGAGAAGTCTTTTACCAATTGCTAGAGTTTCTTTTATGTGAACTTTGGCATACCTTATTAGTTTGGTTGTAAAATCTTTACAATCATCTTATCTCTCAGGATTGAAGAATGATGTATGAACATTGTCAAGTATAAGTTACTTGGGGAAAACTATGCTATGTAGTTTTTGGGCACATTTAAGTCAGTAATGCTTTGTATTCACTTCAAAGAACATAGTTTTTGTGTTTGGTAAAATGAAATTATGTTATAAAAGTTCTTTATAACACACTGTAACTTCTTTCTCATATTCCTGAAAATTTTACTTTAATTAAACATTATCACAAAGGGAATAATCTAACACAACACCATCAGGAAGCACATGAATAAAATTAATAGAAAAATAAGTGTTTCAAAGGATAAAACATGCACTGTGTAACATACTGAAACTTGTTGTGGAGAAGGGCTGTGGTTAAAATACAAATATAAGAATGTTCTTCCATGAACTAGAACAAATATATGCCACTATTACAAGGTGTTAATAAGAGGGTGGTATATGAGAAAAAATATACATAATACAAACTATGGACTACAGTTAACAGTAATATTGTAATATCCCTTCATCAATTGTAAAAAAAGGTACCACAACAATGCTAAGGGTCAATATTATGGGTTTTTCTTTTTTGGAGCAATGAAAATGTTCTATAATTGATTGTGGTGATGAACACACAAATCTAGAAAGATACTGAGACCTATTGACTGTACAGTTTGAATGGATTGCATGGTGTATGAATGGAGGAATGCATGGGTGGGAGGGAGTTCTCCAGTGTATGCATGTAAGGTATATAGTTATGTTCGGAAGTTCATTGGGTATTGACATAGTGGTTTCAATTTCACACAGCAACTGAGGGAATGCTGAGGTCCCATTCTGGGGAGCTCTGTCACACTCCCAATGGAGCAGCAACAATCCTCCAAATGCAAGGGCAAAAACCAGTGAAGAAGGATGGTCCAATGATACTTGGTGACTATGTTTATAAGCCTGTGTGCTTGAAATTTCAACTAGGCCTAGAGCTGCTGAGTGCCCTAAAAGTTACCTCCTGAGAGCCTCCATGTAGCTCAAATGTGGCCACTCTCTAAGCCTAACTCAGCATGTAAATGCATTACCTCCCCCCACCCCCCACCCACCACTGCATGGGAAATGACTACCAAGGATGACCCTCCTTGGTGCCATGAGATTACTACAAAGCACCAGCTGGTGATGCAACTAGAAAAAGACCTTGAATAAAAGGGGGAAATGGTAAAGACAAATGAGTTTGTATGGCTAAGAGACTTCAAAATGAGTTGGGAGGTCAGCAGAGGTGTCATGCTTATGCAGCAGGATCTCAGAGACAGCCAGAGTAGATACAACCCCAAGTAGTGGTACTCCTGAGGACCACAGAGACACTAAGGTCCTATGGTCATGACAGATGGCTTTGGAGTTCAGTGCCTTGCCAGTGGGCCCTACTTTGGGACTTGTGCTCCTGAACGTGATGAAGTTGAACTCAGATGTGGCCTCTCTACACATGCCTGTTCTGTCACTTTTACTGAACCTGTGGTTGGCACTGGTGTTGGTGTATGCTCAGGAGACTTGAATGTCTGGACTGTTCATGTACTAGCAGGACCCTGAGCCTCAACAGCATTGTAATACCTACTTTCCTGTTCATTGGACTTACCCAGGTCAGCTAACAGGGAGGTGAGGATGGTCAACCAACACACCAGGGAACCAAGAGAATCTACAACTACAAGTAGGAGAATTCCATCCATCAGCCATGTGGAATCTAATTTAGAGGTGGAACAGGCATCACCATCCCAGGGTGCTCAGGATGGAGAAATAAAATATGGATTAGAGTGGACTTACTGGTATTCTACTGTAGAATTATTGTGATCTTAGCAATGGAAGAAATTGTATCATTGATGTGGAGACAGTGGCCACAGGAGTTGCTAAGGACAGGGAGAAGGAAGAAGAAGTATAATATGGGGGCATTTTCAGGACTTGGAGTTGTCCTGAATGATATTGCAGGGACAAATGCAGGATATTATATATCCTGCCATAACCCACTGAATGGACTGGGACAGAGTGTAACCACAATGTAAATTATAATCCATGCTGTGTGGCAGTATTCCAAAATGTATTCATCAAATGTAATGAGTGTACCACACTGATGAAAGAGGTCGTTGATATGGGAGGAGTGGTGGGGAGGAGTGGGAATATATGGGAACCTGTTATATTTTTTAATGTAATATTTTGTGTGATATGTGTATTTTTAATAAAAAAGATAATAAAAAATACCTAAAAAATAAAGTAAGTAAATAATACGTTTTCCAGCCGTTGTTTTTCTTTTCAGATATTTAACACATTTAATCTAAATTTTCACCTAGATTTCCCTTTTATTATTTATTAGCTTCAAATTTCTCATTATGTTAAAGATAAAGAAATATGGTGAAATAAAGCCTTTAACTTTCCTTTACTAAAAGATCCATTTAAAAGAAAGAGGTGGAAAATAAAAAGTAAGTACTGTACTCTCATGACTTTGTTGTGGTTTCTTTAACTTTTGTGCATATTTGGTGTTATTGTATTAAGAAAGAAGCCATACTTGCTGTATAATTAATTTTTCTTTCTTAGATGCCACAGACAATTTACTTTATTTTATATTTTTAAAAGTTACTAGAGGGAATAAAATTTTTGCTAAAGGAACTCTGGGAAGATAGTGTCTGAGTAAGCAGGCAGGGCACAAATCTCTCACAAAAGCAGAGAAGAAGTAAAAAACTGTCTGAGGCACCTGCTTCAGCAATCAGCAGACCAGGACAGTGCTATACAACACCCAGGAGGGTGAGGGCTAGAAAGACAAAGAAGCTGAAACAACAAATGGGAGTTACCAAACATCTTTGGTGGCCAGGAAGGGCTCCACTTCCCTACTGCCAAGATATTAAGCCGGGGTAAAACCCCTGGCCCACTGCAGCTCACTGAGAGGGGAACAGACAACTTCTTCCATGCCAGTCATTACAAGGGAAAAGGGAAGGGGAGTCTGGGGCTTTTCTTTAGTGAATTTGGCCAGTGAAGCCCACTTTGAATCTGTGCTCTGGCTAGACCAAAACATAGGAAAACAGAAACCATGGAGATAAGAAGAAAGTGGTGTGATGTATTTAATGTACAAAAAGAGAAAAATTGCCAAGCCAAGAATTCTTTATCTGGCAAAAGTGTCCTTCAAAAAGGAGAGTGAGTTCAAAGTCTTCCCAAACAAACAAACATTAATAGAATATGTTAAAAGACCAGAATTATAAGAGATACTAAAGATACGGCTGCAGCCTGAAAGAAAAAATACACTTGCTCTACACACTTGGAGAAGTGTGTAGAACATTGATTATTAGGAAGGGTATATTAAAGGATAAAATGAAAGAAAATGGCTTGAAATGACAACAGAGAGCCAAAGGACAAAATTTATGAAGTAAGTAATGCCTGTACTTCATTGAATGGTAATGGCTTGAAATGCCCCAATCAAAAGACATAGACTAGAAGAATGGATTTTAAAAATGTGAGCCTTCTACATGTTGATACAAGAGACCTCAGACATAAGGACACAACCAGGTGGTGAAAAAACACTTGAAAAAATGTTCAACATCACTAGCAATTAGGGAAATGCAAATCAAAACTACAATGAGATATCATTTCACACCTATTAGACTGGTCACTATTAAAAAGTCAGAAAACTGTAAATGAGAGATAGGAATGCTTATTCACTGTTATTGGGAATATAGAATGGTACAGCCACTGTGGAGGACTGTTTGGTAGTTTCTAAGGAAGTTGACTATAGACTTCCCGTGGTATCCTTCTATATCATTGATAGGTATATACCCAGAAGAAATGAGAGCTGAGACACGAACAGACATCTGCACACCCACGTTCATAGTGGCATTATTCACGATGGTCAAAAGTTAGATACAACCCAGGTGTCTGTCAACTGATGAATATATATACAAACTGTGGTATATACATATGATTGTATCAATGTAATTGATTTGTTTAAAAAAAGCACAAGTTATATTTTTTAGCAACTTTTTAAACAACTTTTTAATCAAATTTTATTGATACATATTAATAAAGCATAAATTCATCCAAAGTGCATAATCAGTGGCATTTGGTTTAATCACATAGTTGTTCATTCATCACTTCAATCATTTTAGAACATTATTCCAGTAATAATAATAAAATGAAAAACAAAAACCAACCAAGCATACAAAGTTCATCACCTCTCAATCTTTCTAAGCTTCCCCTTCCATATATAGCTGCTATTCTATTTCCTTCTCTGTAGTGTATTTGTGTTTATATTTTGAAAAACAGCCATATATATGGTATCACCCAATTCATATTTTACATGAGGCTTCAGTATGCTAGACATTCACATGTTACATTTTGTAGCTATCCTTTTAGTATTCATTACCTTACACTCTTCCTCAAATCTGTCACCCTTGTTTTTCCTTTTCAGGCTGTAGTACTCTCTTTAATATCTCTTGTAATTCTGGTCTTTTGGTAACATATTCTACGAGTCTTTGTAAGACTTTGAACTCACCCTCATTTTTGAAGGACAGTTTTGCTGGATACAGAATTCTTGGCTGGCAGTTTATTTTCTTTCAATTCCTTAAATACATCACACCATTTTCTTCTCACCTCCATGGTTCCTGATAAGAAGTCAGCACTTAATCTTATTGAGTTTCCCTTGTATGTGATGATTTGCTTTTCTCTTGATGCTTTCAGAATCCTCTCTTTATTTCTGATCTTTGTCAATCCGAATAGTAGGTGTCTCAGGGTAAGTCTGTTCAGATTTATTCAATTTGAGGTGCATTGTCCTTCTTGGATATTGATATTTATGTCTTTCATAAAGGTTGGGAAGCTTTAGGTCATCATTTCCTCAAATATTCATTCTGCCCCTTTTCCATTCTCTTCTCCTTCTGAACACCAATAATGCAAATGTTTATGCATTTTGCATTGTCATTCAATTCCCTGAGACTCTGTTCCATTTTTTCCCATTCTCTTCTTTTTCTTTTCTCCTGTCTTTTCCAGTTCAGATGTTCTTTATTCAATATCACTAATTCTGTCTTCAAGCAATTAAAATCTGCTGTTATGAGCCTCTAATATATTTTTATTTCATCCATTGTGTCTTTCATTTTCATCAGGTCTGTTACTTTTTTTTTTGAAGGCTTTCAAATTGTTCTCTAATCTCACCTAGTGACTTCTTAATAGCCTTTATTTCTTTAGTTATACCTTCTTTAAATTCTCTTAAGCGATTTAGGAGAGTTGTGTGATTATCACTGATTATCTTGAGAGATACAGGATTTTCCTGTAAACT
This sequence comes from Dasypus novemcinctus, assembly GCF_030445035.2. Classification (NCBI taxonomy): domain Eukaryota; kingdom Metazoa; phylum Chordata; class Mammalia; order Cingulata; family Dasypodidae; genus Dasypus; species Dasypus novemcinctus. The sequence continues at coordinate 61,041,940 of NC_080687.1, forward strand.
GGTTAGTTCCCTTGGCTGGGCCATCTCTTCCTGTTTCCTAGTATGGCTTGCAATTTTTTGCTGATGTTTAGGCATCTGAACATGTTGGTGAATTTGCTCTGATGACCAATTTCTCTCTCTTGCCTATTTATTTTTCACAGCTCCTCTTTGAAATTTGTCCAACTTATTCCAAGTGTTTAAAATTGCCCAGCTTAAATGATCAAAATCAGGCCAGAAACTTACTAGTGGGGCACAGACTTTCTTCTAGGGGTTAGGACACATAGAAAACACAAAACAGTTTTTGTCCATGAAATTTCCATATTGGCCAGAAGATGGCGCTCATCAGCACACCTTTCCACAGGGGGGTTTCAGTCTGGCTTTCCCATGTTCTTGTGTTGAATCTTCATGGCAGAGAGTCAAAGTGGGCTCTACTGGCTGAATTCACTGAAGAAAAGCCCCTGGCTCCCTCCTCTCTTTTCCCTCCAAACAGTTGACAGGGAGGAAGATGTCTGTTCCCCTCTCAGTTGCAGTTAGCCAGGGCTTTGACTCCAGCTTAACATCTTGGGAGTGGGGGAGGCGAGCCCTTCCCTGCTGCTCCCGGTGCTTGGTAACTCACTTTTGTTGCTTCCACTTCTTTGTCTCTCTGACCCTCACCCTCTTGGGAGTTGTGTAACACTGTCCTGGTCCACTGACCCCCTAAACAGGTCCCTCACACAGCTTTTGGCTCTTTCTCCATTGTTTTTTTTTGAGAGCATTGAGCTCTGCCTGTTAGTCCAATGCCATTTTACCACAATCTCCTGTGCTTGCTTTTGAAAGACCCAGCCTGGATAATAAATCAAGTTCTATACCAAATATTTCTTGCCTTGCAGAATTCATGGACTCTAAGTCTCTGGCTATTTTCCTTTCATTTGGGGGAAAACTGTCTCAAGTAAGCAGCAGAGCTTAGATTCTGGTGCCAGACCACCTGGTTTCAAATCCTGGCTCTGATACTTTGTAGCTTTCTAAAAGTAGATAACCTCTACCTCAGTTTTCTTAATTGTAAAATGAGATAATAATGGTAGTTTTCCCATAGGGTTAGAAGACCTGGCAAAAGTCTCCACTATGTAAACGTCAACTTTTACAGTTATTTACATGAATAGACAACCTGTATCTCACGGCAGGCATCGATCATGTACACACAACTGGTAAACTCATTTGTCATCTGTTCTTCATGGGGTCACCATATCTCACAACATGGAATATAATGTGAATGACACCCCCTGGGGCAAAACACTGTATTCTACAAGAATGTTGTCCTTGGTGCTGTATAATTTGGAGAGCTTGATCCATCTGCTTCCATTTTATACCTATCAAAACAGACCATCAAATATTTTTCAGAACTTCCAAACCATGTAAGGGAAACAAATTTTCTCTCTGCATTCCGCAGGGTGGGGGTGGGGGGCACTATCATAGAGGAAAAGAAATTAAAATCACACCCATAAACATATGACCTAATTAGCAAGCCTAAACAATACAGTCAGTTTGACATTCTGTAATTCATCTAAAACAGGCAGATTATTCTAGGGAAACCTCAGAGTATTGTTTCTGCTGCTTAGGTGATATAAAATTGCTCTTAGGGAATTGTTATAACCAAGTGCTTTGGCTCTATTATCACTGCAGTATTTCCACACGGTATTCCCAATAGTTGTTGCTTTCAAGAACATGTGCTTTATAGTGTAAAGGAGGCTAAAATATTTTGCTTTTTATTCTGAAATTGAGAGCTTTGAATATGTGACCCAAAGTGTTAAAGGCAGTCATTATATTGGCACTTCAAAGCTCACCCATAGACATCAATACTCAAGAGACATGATACTCAGTTGGATTAATTCAAAGTAACATTTTGAACTTGAAGGTATGGGGAATTTATGTTTACTTTTTCTGTTTCAAAATCAAAAACTCTTCTGCCTTGCAAGAATTTTGTTTCTTTAAGTTAAAATAATATAGCTCTTAAAAATTCATTTTTTTTTTCTGCTGAGAAGCACAGCATTAGTAGCAAATGTTATTTTCTATTTCTTTAATTTCTGTTTGTTCCCCAAATCAGTCACCAAACCCTAGGGATAGAGGCATTTAATCCAATCATCATAAATATAGCATGAGGCACATTTAGGAAGTTTCTACTTTACAATCCAATCACATCATATTCCTTTTCTTGCCAAAAGGAGACTATTGCCAACAGCACAGAGGAGGCATCTGTAGTTTCATTTTTATAATTTCACATTTATAACAATTGCTTGTAAAAAAGATGAAGTGCTTCTTCATATTTCCTCAAAGAATTGTACAGTGTGCAAATGTTTATTAAGGCTTTAATTATCACCTTAGGATTTCACATAGAGATCTGTAAATAAATGTTAGATTGAAATTTGAAAAGTATTTTTTTTAAGCCCATACTGTGCACAATATTCTAATTAATGCCTCACAACTAATTCTGACTATATTCTTTCTAGGAACTTCTGTAACCTCATCCCAGTTTCTGCTTTACCCTTCTGTCCACAATGTTCTTTCATGCCCCACTCCCCAACTGCTTTATTCTGAATCAGCTTGTCATTTTACTCTGGACTCACCATGACTTCTCTCTGATACTGAATTTTCTTTTTTTTTTCCCCTGCCCATTTTGACCCCATCATCATCCATTTCAATGCTTTTAAATCCCTTACATCCTTGACCTTCCATCATATTTACTATTCATTCATTCATTCATTCATTCATTCATTCATTCATTCATTCATGTTGGTAAAAAGCCTGAATTCTCTACATCCTCTACTCCCAAATTGATGGAGAAAGTCAGGCTTACTGGGTGCTCTAAAAACTCATGTCATAAAACCTTAGATGGGCTGTCAGTAAACCCTGCTAGCGAACTACTATGTTTCATAGTCATCTTCCTCCTAAGTGTCATTCCAAAGGTTTTTTTCTCTCCTCAGATCTGGAAACCTACCCATGCCCTTTTTCTTTCATCTTCACAAAAATGAGTAATACCCTCTGAAATAAGTCAACTTCATTTGCCAAATCCCATATTCCCCAAGGTGTTTCCCACCTTACATTTTCTCTGTATTCGCACCTATCATCTTATTCTTAATTTCCTAATAGAAGGTCTGTTTTCCTTCTCAAGGCCAATGGCCTATCCTATGCTTACAATCCCATCCTTTTTGCAGGGCCTGTTCCAATAATTATTCTTTTTATGTCTTCAAAAAAGTACATTTTGAATTTGTTTACTTATTTCTGCCTGTTAACTAATTTGTCTCTTCCCTTTAAACTGCTACTTTCCTCTTTTCTTTTCAGTAGTGGTCTATGCTCATTAGTTCTAGTTTTTAATAACCTGCTAATTACATAAATACTTTCATTTTACTAGGAGAATTACTCACCTGAAAATATGATCTCCCAGTTGAAGTTATCTTATTTAAAACTAAATGCGCTTTTATATGTTTACATGATTATTGTCTATCTCCCCATACAAGAATATAAAACCCAGAGATTATCCATCTGGTTCCCCAGCATCCTCCTTCCATGCCTCTAGTCAACCCATCCTTCATTACGTTACCAGTATAATCTTGATCTAAAGGAAAATTCTGGTCACACAACTCTTGAATTCAAAAACTATCACTCACTTCTGTTGCTTGCAATCAAGATTTTTTAGAGTTCTACAGTCTGGCTCCAGTTGATCTTTATTGCCTTACCCCTTAATAATCTCCTACATATCTTTATACCTCAGTTACACATTTTCCAAATAACTTCCACAGTTTTTGTATTTGTATTTTCTTCATTCAATTATTCTGGAATTTCTTCTTCCCTTAGCTATCTAACTCATCTGTCAGTACCTACCTCAAATGGGACCTCTTCCAGTCAGATCTCTCAGATCTCCCCAAAGAAAAGTAATCTCTTCATCTTTTAAACTCTCATCACACTTTGCTCTCCTTCCACAGTATGCCTAATATTATGTATTTATTAAACATATTTGCATGCATTTTTCTATTGCCTACTAAATTCTATATTCTTTAAGAACAGGGAGATTGTCTTTATATCTTTTTACTTAGTACTTAGCATACTATCTTTTTGTTCTCCAGATTTAATGAGGTAAATTTACATTAAAATACACCCATTTTACTTGTACAGTTCGGTGAATTTTGGTAATTGTATACACTTACCATCCCACTTAGATAGGGAATATTTCTATTACTCTAAAAAGTCTCTTCACATTCCTTTGAAATCTCTCACCTTCTTCAATTTCCAGCTTCAGGCAATTCAGATCTGCTTTCTGGAATTATACTTTTGCCTCTTCCAGATGATTCTAGAAGCCTACATCTGGACCTACCTATCCAACTTCTTTCTTGGTCTCATTACAGATCTTTCCCTTCTTCCCTTTAAGGCTAATTCATTTAAGTGTCTGCTCAGGAATATTGCAGTATTGATTATGCTTTCTTTGCCTTATATAACCAACATCTTCCTCTCAACTAGATTTTTCTCATCAATTGTTGAAGCTCTCCATGGAAAAAAAAAACAAAAGTAATCCTCCCTCTACCACAAATCCCCTCCAGCTATTGTACTTTTTTCTCTGCCTACCTTCTTGAAAGACATTTCTTCTTGAAGGAAGGTAACACTAGTTGTTACTACTCCTTCACCTCCCTCTCAGTGATCAATTTTTCCCAATTTGGCTTCAAACCCTGTCATTTAATGAAAACTCTTTCTAAGATCAAAAATTACCTCCATGTTGCTAACTCCAGACATTTTCCAGCCAATCTCACTTCACCTTTCAATAGCCTTTGATAATGTATTCCAACCTTATAATCCCCTTGAGCTCCAGATCCACATAGTCAACTGCTTACTTGACAGATGATTCAAAGTCATCTCAAACTCAAGTTATATAGATCAATAGTCATTCCATTTAAGTCCAATCTAGCCTTTTTTTCCCAGTGGTCTCTGTCTCAGTAGCTCCAGAAACCCAGAAATTAATCTTGGCACTTTCTTTTCCCTCATTCTCAAGATTGATTTACTACCTTGGATGTTCATTTTCCTCCCAAGCCTTTTCAAATATGTCCACTTTTCTTATCTATTGCCTCTACTCTTGTTCAAGTTACCTTATCCCTCACATAGATTATTATAACAGCTTCCAAATGGACCCTCGCCTATCCTCAGTAGTTCTCTTTTCTCTACACTGTAGCCAGTGATTTTTTTTCACAAAGCAGAATCCTAACCAGTCACTTTTGCATAAAACAATTTCATAAGATAAAGACCCAAAAAAATAATGTGGCCAAACAGTTCCTGCCCAATCTGTCCTCACTTTTCTCGATGGTCTGCCTTGATCTCTTCCAACTCCCTCACCCGGGACCTTCACATCGGTAATTCTGGTCATTTCGTTACTAGTTCTGCAGGGAAGCCTTCTCGACTACCTCAATCACATTTCCTTATTAAATAGTCTTAGTACGTGTGCATTATTCTGTGTACTTATTTATGAACACATTCAACTGGCAGTTACTATGTGTTGGACATTATTATTAATACTTCAAATATTAACTCAATTCTCATAACAACACTGAAATTGACACTTTTTTTTTTGGAGGTATAGGGGATTGAATCCCAGACCTTGTACATGGGAAGCAGATGCTCAAAGCACTGAGCTACACCTGCTCCCCAGAAATAGACACCTCTAACACTTATTTAAGTTGTTATTTAACATCTTAAGCAACTTAACAAATTGAGGACAAAAAGGTTAAATACTTGCCTAGAGTCCCACAGCTCGTGTGATTCAGCCTGTGCATCCGACTCACTCTCGAGTCCATACTTGTAACTACTCATTCTCTTCCTTCTCTCTCTTAGGGATACTTAATACAGTCACAATCTACATTTATTTGTGAGATTGTCTGTGAATATCTATTTCTCTGCTACAAGAAAAACTATCTGATTTGCTCATTACTATGTCCCTGTGACAAGGCAAAATGCTTGGTACATAACACAATTATTAATGAAGTAGTGAAAACAAATGAAGGAATTAAATCTTGAGCTATTTATTGCAATTTGAACTTTCTCTCATATTTGTGCCGTATATCGCCAGATTAAATTAATTTAAAATATTTCTGAATGAGTATTGGCAGAGGTATTTGAAGTAGGTAGTAAATATTTCATGGCCATACAGCTTAGTAAACCGTGTGGAGCTTGTTGTGGAGCTTGTTGCTACATCGTGAGTCTTGGAAACATGGATGGATTCAGGCACACAGAAACTTTCAGCAAATGACTACTTAGTTACTTATGCAGCACAAAGGGTTCAAAAGAGCATCTGGAGAGGCCAGTCTCCTGGGAAAGCCAAACTGCGCAGGTCAGCGTCAGTGGATGGCAGCTCTGCACACCCCGCTTCCTGACAGAGAAGAGAAACAAATCTATGCTGTTTGAGTGTGAAATTGATCCCCCTTGCCTGCCACTGCAAGTTCTTCCTTATTTAGCATCTGGAACTGCTTGTTCCCTGGGTTTAAAGTCTAGTCAAGCTTTTTCATTAGACTTTCCCTCCTTTAATTAATTATAAATTCAAACTCCTTGTCAAGCTAAAGCCAAGGAAGAGTAAACAGAGCTACATTTTTCTGATGATAAAATAGCACATGCTTACTGTAAGAAATTTTAGAAATATAGATTATTAGGAAGAAAGGAACAATCAATCACTGCTAAATCTATCAAGAAAAGAAAGAACAGAATTAATATTTTGGTGCATAAATCCTTTTGACACTTGTATTCATATATAGCTATATAAGCAATATTCATATATACATATATGTACATATATATGTGTGCATGTATGTGTGTATCTTTTGAAAATTAGCATGCTGCTTTGAGTGTATGCTTAATTTAACATTATATCATGAGCATATTTCATTATTATTAAGTGTTTTTCAAAGACATGATATTTAATGGGTGTTTTTGCTGTCTGTGTTCTCTTCTATTCTCATCTTTCTGTGAACAGACTATAATTAATTTACCAATTTTCTCTTATTTTCGATGTTTTCTTTTAAATAATGATTCAGCATTTTTTTACTTGTAAATCACAATCTGTATCTCTGAAATTTTCTTCATTAGAGAATCCTCAAAGTAGAAATAGTGGATCAGAAAGTGAACTCAATTCTCTCAATTCATATTGTCTGACTGCTTTCCAGAAAGGTTGTAGGTAAATGCTCTTAACAGGAATACACAAAGGTGTCTATCTTATTATACCTTTGTCAATATTAAATATTGCTCCTTAACAAAATCTTCATTATCAAAAGCTGATAACCCTGTGTTACTAAGTGGTTGGGGAAATGGACGTTCTTATATTTTTGTTAATATTTGTAAAATATGATACAAATTCTATAGAGGAACTTTGGATATTCCTACTAAATTTTTGATTCTTTTTGATAGCAATTTAATTTCTGGAAATTATTTCTCCAGATATATCCAGGCCTTTCTCAAAGTCATGAGAACAAAGAATATTCACGACCACCTTGTAATAACAGAAGTTTGCAAGCAACCCAACCACACATCTAAAGGTGATTGGTTATCTAAACATGGTATAGCTATATCCTACATTACTGGATCAGTTGGAGTTCTTTTTTTTTTTTTAATTTTATTTTATTTATTCATTTTTAAAAAAATATTACATTAAAAAAATATGAGGTCCCCATTCACCCCCACCACTCCCCCCACAGTAACACTCTCCCCCATCATCATGACACATCCATTGCATCTGGTGAGTGCATCTCTGGGCATCGCTGCACCCCATGGCCTGTGGTCCGCACCACAGCCCACACTCTCCCACGTTCCATACAATGTCCGGCAATTGTCCCTGCAGCACCACTCAGGACAACTCCAAGTCCCGAAAATACCTCCACATCTCATAGTTAGAGTTCTTTATGTTGAAAATAAGAAAAATCTAAATCAAACTGGCTCACACTATAAGAAAATATATTGACAACTTGAAAGTCTAGAGGAGAGTGGATTCAGGGTGGCTTTAACCCTTTGCGTCACACCATCCCCAAAGACCGAGTTTCCCTTTGCTCTGCTCTGCCTTCCGCAGCATCAGCTTCCATTTGTCATTGCAAGATACTCTATGCTTCTTCATCTCCTTGAGAGACAGAACAACTCCCTGAATCATCAAATGACCTTGGTTTCATTTTGTTTGGACCGATGTGTCACTTCACACATCCTGAAACAATCCCCGTTGACCAGGGACAATACATACTGATCAGCTTTCACAAAGCCTATCCTGGAGCTGAGGTGGGATCAAGCTCATTCAAAAGTTAATGCAGAGTAGCTGAGAGAGGGAAAGGATACTGGGAGGTAACCACAATATCCTCTACAATTTCTATGCAGTAATTTAAAAATGACATCATTTTATATGCACTGATATCCAATGAACCCCAAGATAGAATGCTAAGTTAAAAATATCTAGGGCTGAACACATGCAGCTGCTTGGAGAGAGGGAGCAGGTGTCCTACCTCAGGGCCACCGCTACAGTCCAGGACTGGGCCCTTAGGGAGGAGGAGAGAAGACGGCCGGAAGACCCCAGTGCTGCCACAGAATGTGTCCTCCTGGTTCCCAGACCACTCGGAATTGCTACCCCCCATCACATGGCCTGATGAATATATATTTTTAGAGATTTATTTATTTTCTGCCCTTCCCTTCCTCCCCCCCCCTGCTGTTTTTGCTGTCCGTTGTTCTCTTCTATTCTCATCTGTCTCCTCTAGGATTCATAGGGATTTGATCCTAGAGACCTCTGATGGGGAGAGGTTCCCTGTCAGCTCCACCACCACAGTTCCTGGTTTTGTAGCACTTCACCTTGACTCTTCCCTTATCTCTCTTTGATGCATCATAATCTTGCTGTGTGACTCACTTGTGTAGGGCACTGGCTCACCATGAAGGCACTCAATTAGGCATTGCCTTGCCATGAGGGCATGCTTTCTCTTTTTTCTTTTTCACCAGGAGACCCCAGGGATCAATCTCAGGTCCTCCCATATGGCAGGTGGAAGCTCTGTCAGTTGAGCCACATCTGCTTTCCATGATGAATATTAATGGAACCAAGCATTGGCTAACTTCTGCTTTCTGGACCTCTGGGTCGTAGCTCTGAACCCAGGGCAAGAGGCTGCATGGATGGTCCGAGAAGGGGTCATTTCCCACTTGGAAGTAAAGGGTCACCCTCTTGGGGCTCAGGCCACTCGCCCCCTCCCCGCATTGTGGTAGGTCACTGCTACTTTTGTACCAGGCTCTCAAATCCAGCTCCTCACTCTTCGGTTTCCAGCAATGCACAAGCATGATTTCGTTGGTCATTCCTCCCAAAGAACAGATTTCATAATTGGCAAAAATGTTAGCAGATGGGTTTGGAACTGCATCTAACATTAATTAATGAGTAAACCAACTTTCAGTCCTGGAAGCCATTATATCTGTATGATAAAGACTGGGACTTTATAACAAAGTAAAGGAAAAGAAAGTAAACATTGACCTTGAGCCTTTTGAACACTTTAATATGTTTTTGTCTTTGTGTGACAAATTCCGGGCTCTTCCAGCAGTACTTTTGGATAATAGGAAGTTTGGCCTCATTGTAATAGATGGTTGTGGTGCACTTTTGGCACACTCCAAGGAAACACAAAGAAGTCCTGCACAAATTCACTGTGAATCTCCCAAAGATGTGCTGTAGAAGAGGTCAGCCTGCATTGTGTTTTGCCGGTTTAAGAAAGGAAAAATGACATTATATTTGGAATGTAGCTGAGACTGCTGTGCAGCTGTTTATTTCTGGGGATGAAGTGAAAGTAGCTGGTCTCCTTTCAGTTGGATGAGCTAACTTTAAAACTGAACTAAGTCAATCTGATGTGTTTGGTTGGAGATTGCAATCAAAAACTTTACAATTAGTTAATATCTCTTGTAGAGGTGATAATGAGTCTACCAAGCTATTGTGTTATCTACTGAAGTTCTCTTTAATGTGAAATGTATTCAAGAGAATAAATTAATAGGGATGGTACTTTGATGAAATGAGCAAGGACATGAACATGTACAGTTTTGGAGGTGAAAGTACACTAAAGCCTTTCGACATTGGGAGCTGCAGCAATTCTAATAGTTTATGAAAATCTGGATATGAGGAGATATGTTCTTCATTGCTAAGGCACAGAAGAGGAAAAACTTCCCCAACTCCAGAAAAAGAGAAGCGTATATCTCATTTCACAGACAGAGACAGGACAGGAACATGAGCTGATTGAGAATATGTTCCTGCTGGGATGGTTTGTGAACATAAAAAATTTGGAGCTACATTGAAAATTGTCACAGGTAAGTCACAAGAATTCCAGTTTGTGAAAGGATTTGGTGGAATTGGAGGTATCTCGCAGTACCCAGATTTTCGGGGAAGGGGATACCAAGGAGGAGATGATTTTTTTTACCTTGATGACTACTAGGTAGTTGATATGGGTCTAGCAAACTGTGCCTCAGCCTCCAGCATCCAATCCAAGGAGCATACCCATGGTAGAATCCAAAAAGCTCACTGCCTTACAATCAGAACATTTCTAGAACCTAATTCATCTCATTGGATAGTGAAAAGAAAAATTAAAAAATCCATACCCAACCCTATACTTTGGTTTGTCATGATGTCAGCACAGCAGCCTACCACTAAATTCCTAGATGCCACTTGGGACTAATGTAAGAAAGAATCCCAGTTTTTACTTTTACTCATTGGTGAAATTGGTTGCTCTTTATTTTATGGGGAAAAATGTGTTTTGTTAAGCCTTCATACATAGAAGCAAGAACACTTTAACTGCTGTAAACCTTCAACAATTAATAGGAGTGAAATCAAACTGGTTTGTTTCTTATTTTGATGGAAGAAAACTTAAAAATTGGTGCATTTCTCAGTGACCTATTTACATAGCAATCTCAGTTTAGACTGCATAAGAAGTGATATATGTGATAAAATGTTGGAATCATTTCTCTTTTGGTCTCTGTTTAATGTTGAAACAGTAGGGGCAATTTCAACTTTACTCCCTCATACCACCTTTCCCCTCTGGACAGTCAGTTTCAAGGATACAAATTGCACTTGCAAAGTCAACTGACCCTTGAAAATTTGGACCAGTGCGCCTTTTCCTTCCATCTCTTTTGCAGATGCATTTGTGCCCATAGGTTGGAAGCCCTCAGCATCAGTTGCTTTGACAGGGGTTCCCATAATCTTAGCCTACTAGAAACCAGCTTGGGATGGGTATGATGGGGCTTCTGTGCTTTTGCCAGGGTTGTAAGAAACAAAATATGCAAGTTAAAAGGAAGCAAAAAAATTAAAAACAATTTCATTTTATTTTACTTGGGTCTATCCTTGGTAAAAAGGGATGTAGTCATGTTTTCCTTGTGTTGGATAGCATGAGATTATGTGAATGTTTTGATCTTGAAAAATGAACTGCAAAGTTTTTCACAGAAACCACGGATGAGACATGTATGATTGAGCATGTAATTATAACCTCCTAACCTCTTGGTGGGTTTGGAGTCTCTGTTCCAGTAAGGGTCTTACAAGCATCTCTCATGAGAAATTATGGGAGGGGAGAGGGAAGGGCAGGGACGGGAAGGGATGGAACACAGCTTCTGGCACCAAGGACTTAACTATGTTGGATCCAAAAGTGGGCCCCAAAATCTGAAGCTTATGCTTCATGGTCAGGCTGTAAGTTAGACTTGAACTCAGCTGGTATGCATGGCCGTGGCATGCCTGCAATAGTGACAGTGAGTAAAGAGTACATGATGTGCCCAGTGGTAGCAATGGAAAAGTATACCAAATGGACTTTGAAGGACCAAAGGTTTAAAAAGCCAATTGGTATCATCCCCACACCGAGTAGGGTAGTAGGGTATACTTGGTTTTCAAATTGGATACTTTTAATGTTTTTGTGCCTGACTGCCGATCTTCACTGACTTTTGACTAAGTCACTAGTAGCTTCATTGGTCTGAACCAGCTCCTTGTCCCCAGGTTACAGGCCTACCTGTCATTCCAATAATCCTGTTTCACCTGAAAGAAGGGAGTAAGTCTTAAAATGTAAAGCTTCCAGTTTCCACACTGTATTCTGAGGTCCAAATGACTTCCTGTCAATGTGTAACCTCATGTCTCCATCACCAGTGAGAAGTCAATTCTTTGTTGTTAACTGATGCAGGAGGCTTCACTCGAACAGGCTTTTGCTTTGGGATCTGCTGTTTGTTTGCAGAAAACTCAAGAGCAGACAAACATACTCTCTTCACAGCGGTACCTTAGAGTTTTGCCATTGTAAATGGGTATAAGGTGATATGACGAGACCAGCGAAATTGGATGATAAGTTTACAATTTTGAATATGCTTGTTTCACATGATACATTTAGGGTATGCAGCTCCTTTTGTAGTTTTTATTTTTACTATTTAAGCTTGAAGGTGATGCCAAATTTTGTATTTCTTTAATCCATGTGTTCCCCTTGGTGATTTTTATTGCATTATATATTGATGTGTGTATCAATACATATTGATATGTACTACACTTACACACACACTTTGAAAATTAGCCTTTGCATTCTTCATGGCTTCTGCAGTGAAATATTGGTGTTGCATTCTCTATATTCTCTTTGCATTCTCTATAGCCTAAGCAGCAAAATCTTGGTGTTGTGATGTATAGAAATGGAGAAGAGTACCAAACCATATTTAAGAAAAAATATACATATCTAGGGCTGAACAGTGTCTTCAATAAGGTATTAATTATGGAAATGCACACACACTTCTCGTTGTATATACAACGAATCTTTCTGGAAAGATACACAAAGAACTATTAGCATGGGTTATTTCTGGGGAAGGAAATTTGGAATGGGGAGACTAGATGAGAAGAAGGATTACTTTTCACTGTGTAAGTTTTTATTAAGGTTTTCCTTTGTATTAACTAATTTATTTTTTAAAAATCTAGTCTTGTTCTTCTATTTCTATTCTACTTTCTATTTCTTTGACTATAACGAGATCTAATTTTTTCCAAGTATTAATGAGGTATTTGTATTTATTTTTCTATGAGTTGTCCACTAATGCCTTTGGCCTTTTTCTATTGGCATGTGTGGTAGTCAGCATTCAAGGTGGCCACCCACAGCCTCTCCTGCTACACATCACCTTATGTAGCCCCTTTTACATTAAATCAGGATTGGTTTATGTAACTAAAAAAATATGTTAGAAGTGTTAAAAGACTTTGCAGTTTCTGACCTTAGAGCTCTTGCTCTGGAGGCAGCCAACTATCATGCCATGAAGATGCAAAATCAGTCCTGAGGAGAAGCTCATGAAATGAGCATCTCTCTCCTCCCCCTCAGTCTGAGCTGGGGAAGACCAGGCAGCACAGGTGGCTGGGGTGGGGTCCACTACCCTACAATGGGAATTCTCTTTACTAGGATATGGGAGACTGTTCAATCACCAGGAGCACAAAGTTATCATTGTTGGGCTGGATAATGCAGGGAAAACTACCATCCCTTACCAATTTCCTATGAAAAAGGTCGTGTAGACATCTACAATAGGCAGTAATGGAGAAGAGCTAGTTGTTAATAATACACGTTTCCTAATGTAGGATATTGATGGCCCAGAATCATTTCATTCTTCCTAGAACACGATACTGTGTTTGTAATAGCAGTTGCATTACCCTGGGTTTGTAATAATTGTTGTGAACGGTATAGGCAGAGAAAGGATTTCTGTAACTAGAAAAGAACCGTATAAAATGTTAGCACATGAGGACCTAAGAAAAGCTGGATTTCTTACTCTTGCTAATAAAGAAAATGTTAAAGAATGTATGACCGTAGCAGAAGTCTCCCAGTTTTTGAAGCTAACTTCTAACTAGGATCACCAGTGGCATATCCAGGCATCCTGTGCTTTTACAGGCTAAGGATTGTGCCAAGGCCTTGAATGAAGATGCCATGCTTTAAGGTCGGGTGATCTCTACTGACCTCTTCTCATAGACCTTGTATAAGTGAAGAGCTGGACTTTGACTGAAAGTTGTAAAAATTATGGTTAAGCTGTATTTTTAATAAACAGATTTAAATTTTTTGTTTATGAAAAAAAGTTAAGATCACTTATTTGAAAACAAAGATGAAGTCTCATCTTCCAGTTTGCTTTCTCATTAATTCTTTCCAAAGTAAGGTCTTAAAGCTGTGACTGATGTTTTTCTCATAATGAATCCTCTCAGGACATTGTGCAGCCTGTGATAAGTATAAAGGGAGAGGAAGACATTGTTAACTTTAAGAACTTTATTATCAGTTGAAACCTTGCCGGTTGAATGTTGTTCTCTTCTTGTTCCATTAAGTCAAAATACAAATCATCACAGATATTCAGATATTCAATATTTTAAAGGATAATGTTACTTATAAAAAGTATTTTACATAACATTGTATATATATTTATATACCTCAAGGTCAAGTCAATGGCTTTTATTTATGTTCTAAAGAAAAGTAACACAAAAATTAATAATATATGTAGTTGTGACCACATGAGATGAGGACTGGCATTGGTGTTAAGTGCCATTTTATACTTTTCCCCTTAAATTTTCTGTATTATACTAACCAAGCCCTAAATCTTAAAAAAAAAAAAAAAGAAAGGAAGAGGAAAAAAGTTTGACATTGTGTACGTGCTTTTTTGTTGATCAAATCCACTGAAACATATACTGCAACTAAGTGGAATGTATGTCAAGTGCTTGGCTTAAATATTAATAACGGATAGAAATACACAGTAAACAATTACCAGATCATTCCCTGTATACAGCCCTGTGCCATCTATATTACTGAATAAATTATTGATCCACTAAAAATAAAAAGAGGGAATGAGGCTTCTCACCAACATCCTAAGCACCATGTGAGCAAACCAGCTTCAAAGCAAATCCTCTAGCCACCATCAAGCCCTCAGATGAATGCAGCATTTGACTGCAACATCACCAGAAACCATGAGCCAGAATTGCCCAAACAAGCCCTTCTTGAATTCCTGAGCCACATAAATTTTGGGAACTAGTAAATGATTATCATTTTAATCTGTAAAATACAAATTATTTAGAATGATAATTTGTTATGTAGCAATAGACAACTAAAATAGCATGTAAGCATTTTTTCCTATTGATTTGTAAGAGTTATGAATATACATTTTCAAAGTTCATAGTTTACCTTTCAATTTGTCTTAATACAGGTTTAAAAATTTTTATGCAATAAAATATGTGATTATTTTAATGGTTGATTTTGCGTCTAAGCACTTCACCATTTGAAAAATTCTGTTCACTTTCTTCTACGTTATATATTTGAAACCAAAATGTATTAGTCAAGGTTCTCCAGAGAAATAGAACTAACATATAAATATAAAGAGATTTATTATATATGGTCTCATGTGGCTGTGGGGACTGGCAGGCCCTAATTCCATAGGGCAGGTTGTAAGCTGGAGACTCTGATGAAGGTGAAATTGTATTCCTCAGGAGAGGCTGACTGGCTGAATAAGAGGCAGAAATTCTTCTTTCTGACTCTGAAATCCTCAGTTCTTGCTTTAAGACCTCCAACCCATTCGATGAGAAGACTCCTCTCATTGCTAAGGGCAAGTTGCTTTGTTGACTGTAGGTGTAATCAGCTATAGAAGCAATCAACTGGCTAATTATATAAATCCACCCCCACACAAAATGCCCTCTCAGTAGCAATCAGGCCAGGGCTTGCTTGACCAAATGACACATGAAATTAATCATCACAAAAAAAATAATTTATTTTTGCTCCATATCTTATATCTGTCTACTATGTCTCAGAGCAATGTGAAAAAATAATGTTGATTTTAGGTTTTTTTCATTTAATTCTTTCATTTTCATAGAAATCACTCTAGTATTTCACTATCCAGTATTATGTTGTTTGTCACCTGGTTTAGGTTAGACATTCTTCTATGCTGAAGAAGATTCTTCTATTCTTAGTGTTCTTTAAAAATCAGTAATGAATATTGAATATTATCTCATTTTTTCTGTCATCCCTTGAAATGATCATACATTTTCAATAGTCTCTCAATATAATATTTTATATTTTACCAATGTTAACAAAGTGAATGCAAAATCAACATTGTATTTTTGAGAGAAATAATTCTTAAATGGGAGGGTAAATAATTTAACATACTGTTAAATTATTTGCATAATTTTAAAGAAATGGATTCAAATTTATACAGCTACACAATCAAAAAATTAGCATTTTTATTAAGCATTTACAAAGTGTTCAGTTATTTTACCAATGCAGAAATTTTGTTCTCTGACTTCACATCTATTTGAGGTTTCCCCTCACTAGGTTTGCAATAATTGACAAGCTGTGACATGCATTGAGGAAAGACAAGTCCCCCTCCCCCATGGACTAAATGTCTGAAAGCACAGCACTTTGCCAAAGGTTGAACAAAGAAATCACAGGGAGATGGGAGTAAAGTGAGATAGAGACCTTCACCCCCTCCAGATCAAAGCACCACCTGCTCCTCCAGCATTCCAAGAAAACACAACTACCCTCTAGCCATACAAAGGAAAATTTTCACCTCTAGGGCTTCCTATTGGCCCCTGTACCTCACTCTAGCCCTCGACCCTCTCCCACCAACTATCGTTTCCCTGCCTAGGAATCTACTGTATAAATTCAAATCCTGCCTTTCCAGGGGCAAACTGAAGTCTGTTTTGAGGGGTCCTGAGATAAAAGTTTGACAATTTCAGTTCTATCTATGCATTGTCCTTTTATTATTGCAAACTCTTTACATAGTCACTATGGGTTGAATTGTTCCATGTCCTCATAAAAGATATGTAGGAGTTCTTACACCTGGTGCCTGTAAATGTGACCTGATTTGGAAATAGGATCTTTGCAGATGTAATCAAGTTAAGATGAAGTCATACTAAATTAGGATGTGCTCTCATCCAATATTACCGGTGTCCCTACAGACATGGAGAGAAGAGAGTGGTGTGAAGTCAGAGGCAGAGACTGGAGTTATACTGCCAATACCATGGAATGTAAAGGGCCATCAGAAGCTGAGAGAGGCTAGGAAGAATCCTTCCCTAAAGTCTTCAGAGTGAGCATGGCCCAGCTGACACCTTGGTTTTGGACTTCCAGCCTCCAAAATTTGAGAAAATAAATTTCTGAGTGTTTTTTCTTTCTGTTTTTTGGTCATCCAGTCTGTGGTACATGATTACAGCAGCCCAAGGAAATAACTACAATAGTGATTGTAGGGAAACGGACTTTGGCCCAGTGGTTAGGGCGTCCGTCTACCACATGGGAGGCCCGCGGTTCAAGCCCCGAGCCTCCTTGACCCGTGTGGAGCTGGCCCATGCGCAGTGCTGATGTGCGCAAGGAGTGCCGTGCCACACAGGGGTGTCCCCCACGTAGGGGAGCCCCACGCGCAAGGAGTGCACCCATAAGGAGAGCCGCCCAGCGGGAAGGAGGGAGCAGCCTGCCGAGGAATGGCGCCGCCCACACTTCCCGTGCCGCTGAGACGATCGGACAGAGAAACAAGACGCAGCAAAAAGACACAGAAAACAGACAACCGGGGGAGGGGAGGGGAATTAAATAAATAAAAAATAAATCTTAAAAAAAAAAAAATAGTGATTGTAGGAAATATTTCTTTATTAATGTTAACCTTCTCTCTTTATGTAGCTATATCTCCTATCTCTTTCCTAATAGTCTTATTTGTATTTTCTTTCCTTTCATAAATTAGATATGCCAGAAATATGTCCATAAATTAGTTTCATTTTTTGCCTTTAATTTAGCCATATCTCTAACACCATTCTGTATTGCTTAATTTTTGGTCATTTGTTTACTGTTTTCTAAAAATCTTAGGTTTAATGTATAGTTAACTACATTTTATTCTTATTGCTAAAAATGAAAATAAGAAGTTATATTTGAGGACAAAATATTTTACCTAAAATTTAAAACAAGTCAAGCTAACATTCATATGCTATTGCAATAAAAATATACCTTCTTTGACATATAAAAACTTAGAAATAACATCCACCTTGAATACCTGATGACATATTGCAATCAACTAAAAATTGATCAAAATTAAAAATTCAGCAGTAAAGAAGTGGTATAGAAAAAGTGATGTTAGGCATTGTAACAGAACTTTAGTCAATAAAATTGATATAAATATGTATATTTGCTGAGATCTTGACTTTCTGATGGTGTTTGTCTATTTCCTTCATACATTAAACATAATTTGCCTGGATAAAACAGGTTTAAGCCACTATTTCTCCTTAAAATTCTTTAAGTCATGTGTACTTGTTTCTTATTGCTGCTGTAACAAATCACCACAAATTTAGTGGCTGAAAACAACACAAATTTTATAATCTGGAGACTTCAAAAGCCCAAAATTGTTTCACCAGGCTAAAATCAAGATGTTGACAGGGATGGTACTTTCTGGAGGACCTTGAACAAAATCCATTTCCTTGCTTTTTCTAGCTTCTAGAGGTTACCTACATTACTTGGCTCTATGGTCCATTCCTCCATCCTCAAAACCAGCCCAGGACCATAATAACTTCTCTCTTCTTCTATTTTGTCCTTACAGGTCTTTCTGAATTTGATCCTTATAATTAACCTTGTGACTACATTGGACCCATTTGGATAATCCTGGATAATCTTGTCATCTCAAGATCCTTAACTTAATCACACCTGCAAAGGCCTTTTTACCTTCTAAATTAACAATCATGGGTATGGAGGATTAGAATGTAGACATCTTCGGGGGACCATTGTTCAACCTACCATATCTTGTTTCAATTTATTCTGGTACATAGTGTTGCAAAGGAATTATTTTTTACTTTTATTTTGTTAAATCTGTTATTTTTAATAATTTTGAAAATCTCCTTTTATCTTTATTAAAAAAAAAAAATTGGTCAGGATTAATTTACTTTAGAGTTTGAAGATACCCAAAGGACTTTGGAAGAGATGCCTGGGTAAACACAGGCATCATGGACAGCTCAGAAGATTTTAAGGCATCTGAGACATAAAAAGAGCAAGATACTTTCTCCACAATTTGTATGCAAATTTGCCTTTAGGTGCTGAAAAGACCCTCTGGGAACACTTTTCAGTGTGCCAGGACTGACTGATGAGCCCCAGAGCTCGTGCTTATTGGAGAAAGCTGAATTTGCTGTTCCACCACATTCTGTTTGACAGCTGACATCATGGGATGGCCATGAAATAATTTCATTCACTTGTAAAATAAGGTCACAGAACTGCTCTGTGCAGCTGTGAGAGACAGTGTTTCCAGCTATCCTGTGGAAAAGAAAGAGCCCTTCAAATTCTTACAGAATTCTGCTTTCAGACCTCTAAGTTCTAATTGTTTGCTCTTTGTAAGCTTGAGACCAGCAGTTTGTCAGTTTCTTTGACTGACATTAAAGACATTGTGTGCCCATCTGTATACCATCCTCCCCCTTGAACCTAGTAGAGAGGATAGTGGAGATAGCTTCTTTATTAGTTGAATTTCTGGAGAGGTTGCCTTCTATAACCATCTACACACTTCCAGGCCCTCTCCCTTTTGGGTTGCTGTTCATTGAAGCATATATCTTCCCCCTCAAAGAAGTGTTGTATAGGACATCATCAATGCAGTGATATAAGATATCTCCTAAAAAACCTCCCCAGAGATTCAGTGAATAAAAGGACAAACCCCACTCTGCAGGATGGTAGATACTGGAGAAGGACTCCACGGATGCTGAATCGAAAAAAAAAAGGAAAATGTCAGGTAGGAAACTGACATCCTAGACCTGTCTGTCCACTCCAACTGCCTTACTTGGTCCTGCACAACTTGGGAGTTGCCAAAAGCAGGGACCAAATCTCTCCCACCTCCCACTGTTAACAGCAGCAATAGAATCTCTTGTATATCCAAGTACAGAGATCCAAGTCCACAGAGATCTAAGGCAGAACACAAGCCACTGGGGAGTGCAGCATACACAAGGGCCCCAGGAGGAAAAGAGAGAGAGACCATGGTACAACTGCAGCTGGAAAGTGCTACTTTACTCAATCCAGGTTCTGGTGACTAGACCACCTAAACACAAAACATAATTTTCTGGAGTGTCCCACATTTCTAGATTGACTCTATCTGGTTCCCCAGGGTATAATACTCTAACAGGGAAGAAATCAGAGGCAGAAAAAAAAAAGAGGGAGTGGGGAGGGCTTGAACTTCTGTAATACAGGAAGTTGCTAGAACTAAAAAGAGTAAGGAAAATGGGGTACTGAGTGATGGAGAGAATTTAAACAAACCAGAGGAGCTGAGGAGAAAATTATTCACAAAAACAAACAGAACTGATCAAGATTCTTGGTGAAGGAATGGAGGAGAGGAAGTTTTCTCCTGGAGGTGAAACAATTATATAAAAAGTACAATCTTAAAATTGTACCTTCTATCCAGGGCAAGAATTAAACGACAAAGAGCTGAGAAAATCTGGTTAACTAAATAGGGCCTATTCTAAAGGTCTAGAACAGGGCAAGAATCAGATGACAAAGAACTGAGAAAACCTGGTCAGCTAAACAGGGCCTATTCAGAAAGTCTAGAATAATTTGAACAAAGTGTCAAAGAAGAGCCTAACACAAACCCAGTCAACAATAAAACCTTAGACAAGAGGAAGAAACTGACCTTCAGAGTTAACTCATCAAGATAATCAGATGCATAGACATCAGCAATAAATTATAAGGCATTCTAAGAAAAAGGAAGATATGGCTTAGTCAAGGGAACAAAGTAAAACTTCAGAGACCCATAATTTGGAAAAACTAATCAAAGAAGTTCAACTTTCACAAATCAAGAAGATGAAGGAAAATATGCACAAGGAGATTAATGATATTAAGAAGACAATGTGTGAGCACGAAGAAGTTGAAAGTATAAAAAGAAACAGCAGAAATTATGGGGATGAAAGGCACAATAGTAGAGATTACAAATACACTAGAGAATCCAACAGCAGATTTGAACAGGGAGAAGAAAGAATCGGTGACCTGGAAGACAGGGCAATTGAATCATACAATGAGAAGAATAGATAGAGGTAAGAATAGAAAAAAAAAAGAACAATGTCTCAGGGAGTTGAGTGACTACACAAAGCATACAAACGTATGTGTCATCGGTGTCTCTGAACGAGAAGAGAAAGAAAATGGGGCAGAAAGAATATATGAGGAAAATTTCCCAACTCTTATAAAAGACATAAATATACATGTCTAAGAAGTACAGTGTACTCAAAACAGAATAAATCCTAATACACCTACTCTGAGACACATATAATCAGTATGTCAAATGGTGAAGATAAAGAGTGAATTCTAAAATCAGTGAGAGGAAAGTGATTTGTCTCATAAAAAGAGATCCCTGGTAAAACTTAGTGCCAAATTCTCACCAGAAATAATGGAATTTCTGAAGGCAGTGGTATATTTAAGATACTGAAAGAGATTGAGATTCCTGGAGAAGGAATGGAGGAGAGGAAGTTTCCTCCTGGAGGTGAAACAATTATACAAAACATACAATCTCAAAATTCTTTATCAGGCAAACTGTCCTTCAAAAGTGATGGACAGATTGTACACTTTGGATGGATTATATGGTGTGCAAATAAAACTGTTTTTTTTTTTAATGAGGGAAAGTTTAAAATATTTACAGATAAACAGAAACAGTTTATTAACTAGAGACCTGCAAAAATTACTGAAGGGAGTTCTTCAGGTTGAAAATGAATGCTTGGGAAAAGATATTCCATGCAAATAGTTTCCAAATAAAGAATTGAGGTAGCAATACTAATGTCATACAAAATAGAAGCTGTAATAACAGAAAAAGAATGGCAGGATATCTTAATTAAAGGAGAAATCCACAAGAGGAAATAACAATCAGAAATATTTATGCACCTAAACAGAGTGCCCCAAAATACATGAGGTAAACACGGGCAAAACTGAAGGGGAGAAATAGATAATAATAGTTGGCAATTCAGTATACCACTCTCACCAATACATAGAATATCTAGACAGAAGATTAATAAGGGAACAGAGCTTAAATAAAACAATAAATGAACTAGATGTAACAGACATATACAAAACATTTCACCCCCAAACAACAGGATATACATTCTTCTCAAAGGCACAAGGATCATTTTCCATAACAGATCACATGTTGGGTCATAAAACAAGTCTCAGTAAATGTACAAAGGTTTAAATTATACAACACATCTTCTCTATTATGGGATGAAGCTGGAAATCAAAAACACATGGAGAACTGGAAAAATCCACAAATATATGGAAGTTAAATAACAAGATCTTAAACAATTAGTAGGCCAAAGAAGAAATTGCAATGAAAATCTATAAATATCTCAAGATGAATGAAAATGAGAATACAACATGTCAAAACTTATGGGATGCAGAAAAAAGAGAACTGCCATATGAGAGACAAATATCCAGTTTTGCCCACAGCTGACTGCAAGGACAGGATCCCTAAGAGACAAGCCCTATGCCAGGAGAGAGAGGACTACAGGATTGCTTAAGCATGAAGCCCCAGGAGTCTGGGTCCACAGAGCAACTCAAGAGGAGATGGTGAGCCCAGAGGGGAAGGCTGAACCTATCAGAGATGGGTAGCCTTTTTTTGTGTGATAAGAGGTATAGATGCAAGTTCATTTTTTTAAAAAAAATGAAAGTTGCAATGAGCAAGCGGAATCAGCTATCATGTGTGCAACCTGCTGAGCCAGCATTCCTGGCTTGCTTCAAGGAAAGGGTTGGCTACAGGGAAGGGCCCACAGTTGAGACCAAGAATCCAGCCTTAGCTCCAAGTGAAGATGGTGATCACAGAGACAAAGAAGATGAACAGCTCCAAGTGGTTGTTTTAAAAAAGGGAGACCTACCGTGAAAATTAAAGCAGAGATACAGGCTGCCAAAGCACATGAAGAACCAGCTCCAGTCAGTGAATAATCATGTTTTGAAAACTAGTCAAGTGTTCCTCAGGTGAAAAATATTCAGGTTTAAAGGCAAGCTCATAAAAGAAGACATAAAATAAGCAGGACTCAGTTAAAAAGAACTCATAAAAGCAAATAAACAATAGCCTCCTTTATTTTGATAATGAAGATGAAAACAAATAAGTGTATACATTTTGGACTTGGTCTCCTTGGAGCGTATATGGTGTATTTTTTTAATAACTTTTTTTTCCCCTGTCTTGAAGATAATACATGTTCATTACAAAAGATTTAGTAAATACAGAAAAAGATTTAATAAAAACTGTCCAACCATCAAGAAAAAAACCCACCATTTGTTGAAAAGGTTATTCTTTCTCTGCTGCATTGCTTTTACACCGGTTGTTCATAAATGTGAGAATGTATTTTTAGGCTATCTTATTCTGTTTCATTGATTTATTTGTCTGTATTTAACACATTGTTTGATTACCATAGGTTTATAATAATTTTTAAATCAGGTAAAGTTAGCTGTCTGACTTTGTTCTTCTATTTCAGAACAATTTTGGTTATTCTAGGTCCTTTGCTTTTCTATGTGACTTTCAGAACCAGATTGTCAATTTCCACACCAGTCCTTAATTGTTCTCTTCACTATGAGTGATGTATCCTGTTTGGATTACCTGATATTGTGAATTTTACCTCATGGGGTGTTGCTTATTTTTCTACTCCTACAAATGATCTTGAGCTTTGTTCTGAGATGTAGTTATTTGGAAACCATTTGATTCTGTCAGCTCTTGCTTTTATGATTTGTTAGGAAGACTCAGCGCAGACTAGGGGTCATTATTCCCCACCCCTCAGGCATGGTCCTAAATTCTCTACCCAGTGCTCTGTGATTCATGAGGTTTTCCATTCTGGCTGAGGAGAGAAGGCACTATTCCTGGTCTGGTGTGAGCACCAGTCTTTATATGCTCTAAAGCTTTTTTATTGTTCTTTTCATGCCCCACATAGTTTTTTCATGCCTGTGTGTACATAAGTACTCTGTTGAATACTTAAGAGGGACTTCTTATAGCTCTCCAGAGCTCTCTCTCTGTGCAGCCTTCTCCTCTTCAGTACTCTAGGAGCTATTCTCTCAGCTCTAACATCTCAACCCAGGGAATCTGCCATACTTCAGTTCCTACTCTCTGTGCTGTTTCCTGGAAATTTTCTCAAGGCAGTAAGCAGGGAAACTATGGGACTCACCTCATTTCTTTCAGTCTCTCAGGACTCACTGTCCTTTGTTGCCTATTGCCCTGTGAAAATGATAGCTGGAAAATGTGCTTATTAAAATTTCTTTACTTAAGCAGCTTTGAAATTCTAAAACTAATTGAACTGGTTTTCTATTCAAATTTTAGAAGTTTACTCTCTGTACTTAGTTCCCTGAAGTATGCTTCTCAGTTTTGCTTATAGGAATAAGATAACACCTCAAAGCAAAACCAGACAGAATGATGTAAATCTGTAACTTTTCCCAGAGACAACAAGTTTGGTATCCTTGAGCAGTTGTCTGAGAAAGAAGCCATTAAAGGCTTGCACCTGCTGTAATCAAGGACAACCTGAATATGTTTGAGACAACACAGGACTGAGAAATTGCATGTACCCTCCTCACAAGACCTCTGGCATTGTTTATTTTTTTACTTAAGTAGTTTCTCTTCTCCCGTTACTCTCTCCTTTGCCTTTAAAAACCCTAGTTCCCATTCTAACTTTGAACTGGTTTGGGGAAGATTCCCCCAGCTCCTTGATTGTGCACTCACAATAAATCACATTATCACTAAAAGACATGTTTGTTCTTTGTAGTGTGGGACTGGGCAGGCCTGTCTAATGAAAATAGCCATCCTTACGGTGACAACAATCATTATCTCATGTATTTTGTCTGTTGTGGTTTTTCTTATTGTTGTTGTTGTTCAGACAGAAGGGAAAATCCTAGTTACTACATCTTGGCTGGAAATGGAAGTTGAAATATTGAATTTTAATGGATTAATTACCTACCAGTATGATGAAATTATTTGTATTTCAAATCTTCTCATCTTACATCCATAAAATAGTTTGGGTGTGATATACTCATTAAATAATACGTAGTAAAAAAAAAAAGATAAGCAACCTAATTTCAAAATGGGACAAAAGACTTGCATAGACATTTATCCAAAGAGGATATACAAATGACTAAAAAGCACATGAAAAGATGCTGAACATCATTAGCTATTAGAGAAATGCAAATCAAAACCATAATGAGATATCATTTCACACCCATTTGAACTAGGATGTGGAGAAATAGGAACATTCAATCATTGCTGGTGGATATGTAAAATGATGTAGCTGCTGTGGGAGACAGTTTGGAAGTTCCTTAGGAAAGTAAGTATAGAATTACCATAGGACCCAACAACGCTACTACTAGGTCTATGTCCAGAAGAATTGAAAGCAGGAACTCAAACAGAAATTGCACAACAACGTTCATAGTGGAATTATTCAAATTGCCAAAAGATGGAAGCAACCTAAGTGTCCAAGAACAGATGAATGAATAGACAAAATATGGTTAATACATACAATGGACTATTATTCAGCTATAAAAGGAATGAAGTCCTGATGCATGCAACAATATGGATGAACTTTGAGGACATTATGCCAAGTGAAATAAGCCAGACACAAAAGGACAAATATTGTATAATCTCACTGATATGAACTAATTGTAATAAACACATTCATAAAGTTAGACTCTAGAATATAGGTTACCAGGGGATAGACTGGGGATATGGAATTGGAAGTTCTGTGCTTAATTTGTACAGAATTTCTATTGATTGTAAAAGTTTGGAAATGAATGGTGGTGATGGTAGCATGCTATTGTGTGTGTAATTAAGAGTATTGAATTATAAAAAAAGAATGTGGTTAAAAGGGGAAATTTTAGGTTTTATGTATTACTTACTTTATTGCTAATAAAAACAGTGGATGATTGTTAATAGTACTATTTTAAAATTTTTCCATCAATTGTAACAAAGGTAACTACTGTTAAAAATGAGTACAATAAAAAATGTTCAAATATTCGTTGGGTGTTTTCATAGTAGTTAGTTAAAAATAACAACTGAGGGAGTGCTGAGTTCCTAGCCAGGGAAGCTCTGTCACATTTGCCAATGGAATAACAACAATCCCCCAAGTGCAAAGGCAAGACCAGTGAAGGATGGTCCAGTGATGAACCCTTGATACTGATGACTATGTTAATGAGCCTGTGTGCCTGAAATTTGAACTAGGTTTAGAGCTGCAGGGTGCCAAAGAGTTACCTCCTGAGAGCCTCCATGTTGCTCAAATGTGGCCACTCTCTAACCCAAAGTCAGCATGTAAATGCATTGCCTTCCCCCGAATGTGGGACATGACTCCCAGGGATGAGCCTCCATGGCACTGAGGGATTACTACCAATCACTAACTGGTGATGCAACTAGGAAAAGACCTTGAATAAAAGAGGGAAATAGTAAAGACAAATGAGTTTATATGGCTAAGAGTCTTCAAAAAAGAGTTGGGAGGTCATCAGAGGGGTTGCACTTACACATGCCTCAGCAGGATCCCAGAGACAGCCAAAGTAGATACAACCACAGGTACTGGTGCTCCTGAGGGCTATGGAGACACACAGGTTCTACAGTCATGGCAGATGGCTCTGGAGTTCAGTGCCTTGTCAGTGAGCCCTACTTTGGAATTTGTGTTCCTGAGTGTGATGGAGTTGGATTCAGATGTGACCTTTCTACACATGCCTCTTCGGTCACTTTTACTGAACCTGTGGTTGGTACTGGGGTTGATATATACCCAGGAGATTTGAATCTCTGGACTGGCCATGTGCCAGCTGGTCCCTGAGCCTCAGCAGAGTTGCAGCTCCTATCCTCTTGTTTGTTGGACTTCCACAGGTCAACCATCGCCCCAGGGAACCAAGAGTGCCTACAACTCCAAGCAGGAGAATTGCATCCATCAGCCATGTGGGATCTAAGCCTCCTCTCAATATGGAGGTGGAGTGGACATCACCATCCCAGGGTCCACAGGATGGAGTAATAAAATATGGATCAGAGTGGACTTACTGGTATTCTACTATAGGACTATTGTGACTAGTAATGGAAGAAACTGTAGCATTGATGTGGAGAAAGTGGCCACAGTAGTTGCTGAGGGCAGTGAGAGGGAAGATGTGGGGGCATCTTTGGGACTTGGAGTTGTCCTAAATGATATTACAGGGACAGACACTGGACAGTATATATCCTGCCATAACCCACTGAATGGACTGGCAGAGAATGTAAACTACAATGTAAACTATAATCCATGTGGTGCAGCCTTGCTCCAAAATGTATTCACGAAATGCGATGAATGTGCCACAATGATGAAAGAGGTTGTTGATGATGGAGGAGTGTGTGTGGGGGTGTAGGGTTATATGGGAACCTTTTATATTTTCTAATGTAACATTTTTTTGTGATCTTCAAAAAAATGTAACAAAAAATTAAAATTAAAAATTAAAAAATAGAAAAAAATTAGTATAATTACAAGAAAGTGCTATCTTCAATTGTAACAAATGTTCCACAGCAAATCAAGGTGTTGGTGATGGGGTGGTGTATGGAAATCCTATATTTTATACTTAATTGGTCTATAAACCCACAACTTCTCTGACTGAAAGGTAACTGCTAAGAGGTGGGGGGATTCTTTTTGAGTAATGAAAATGCTCTAATATTGAATGCGGTGATGCACAACTCTGTGATTATACCAAAAACCCATTGAATGTACACTTTAGTTTGACTGTATGGTATATGAATATATCTCAGTAAAATGGCTTTAAGAATTGTTGTATGAACCAACATGTTTATATTGCTGTTTGATCATGGATATTTCTGAAAATCTCTCCTTTTATGGTACTTTAACAGCAATCTTTTACTTATGTGCCTCTGTCCATGTCATAGGGAGTATGTGAGTTTTGTGGCCTTAAGCTGATACCAAGCTCTTGGCCTCCTGGCCTAAACATCCTGGCCTCAGGATGTCCTGTAGCCATCATGTTATTTCTCAAAAGTAACATAAAAGTAGACTGAAGATCTATAACGATATGCAGTATTTGACTTAGTCATTGTGGCATGTTAGCATCTTTTATGCTTCTTGAACCATGATAGGTATTTAGAAATTAATGAATGAATGGTTTCCTTGGAGGACTCCTTGAATACTTCTTAATTCTTACTGCTACTCTCTTTTCAACACTCTCCATCTTTTATTTCAATAAAGTGGAAGTGGAAAAAATCCATTATGTGCAGGCACTGAGCAGATGTCCTTTCATCATGTCTTCTAACATCTCTCTTAAATTTCCCCTTATCCTTAAACTACTCTGACACCTCTTGTCCTGGCATTGTTATTTCTTCACTTTGCCCTTTGGCTCCTCTTTAAGTCTGTATTTTTCAAAATATTTAGTTTTTGGGTCTTAGAATCCCAATTTGAATTAAATTCCACAAAAAATGGGGAAATTGTCATCTCAGACTATCTTCCAAGAATCTCATATAAGTATCTCATCACAAGGTGAGTATTAAAAATGATATGGATGCTTACGAAGCAGGGGAGATACCTGATTGTGAAGGTGGTTTTCCCAGGGTGAGGCTGATCCTTTTCCCTGGAGATCTGCTGACCCCACAAATTTCCCCATGTGGTGGGGGTTGTGTTCGTGCTTTCCCCTGATGAAAAAAATGATGAAGACTCAAGTTGATCTGGATTAGGTTAGATGCCCACTTATGGACCTATTGTGGCCAGAGAAATGGAGTATTGGTATACAAATCTCTTTAAGTGAGGGATGGAAATGACATTTCAAATTCCTCGGTGTAATTTTCAGAAATGATGGTACTATTAGGCACCATCTGATATTAGAGTAACAGAAGACAATTAAAGGTGGTTTATGTTGAACTAGATTATGGAACTTATCTATAATAGCTATGCTTTAAAGTAGTCTGCTCATTCTAACATCTAGATCATCGTACAATCAGTCTCTGTTGTTTGTCTTTGCTCTTGAGGATAGATCACATTTCCTAATTTTTTCATATGTCTGATTAGTTTGGACAGTACCCTGGACATTGTGGATTAAAACTGCAAACTTTCTACATTGGGCATTGTATTAGTCAGTCACAGGGGTGCTGATGCAAAATACAGAAACTGGTTGGTTTTTATAAAGGGTATTTATTTGGGAGCTTACAGATACCAGGCCATAAAGCATAAGTTACTTCCCTCACCAAAGTCTATTTTCACGTGTTGGAGTGAGATGGCTGCCAATATCTGCAAGGGTTCAGGCTTCCTGGATTCCTCTGAACTCAGCTTCTTTGTTTTTTTCCACAAGGTCAGCTGTAGACTATCAGGCGAACGGCTGTGTCTTTCTCCCTGGGGCTCCAGCTTAAGTCTTCAGCATCAAACTCCAACATCAAAACTCCAGCATTAAAAGCCTTCAACTCTGTCCCTTGCCAGACCTTTTATCTGTGAATCCCTACCCACCAAGGGGTGGGGACTCAACACTCTAATGACTTGGCCCAATCAAAGCCCTAATGATAACTTAATCACTCCCAGGTACAGTCCAGATTACAAATATAATCCAATATCTATTTTTGGAATTCATTACCATATCAAATTGCTACAGGCGTCAACTCTAATATGTTCTTTGTCCTTCATTTGACTTTTAAGTCTGTCTCATGCATACAAATGTCAGGAATTAGCCAGGGATTTGGACAGTTTATAAACAAAATTTTGGATTCTCTTTTTCTCACTCTTTCCTTTCCAGGATTCCCCCACTCATTCAATTTCTAGTGTTCTGATGACCCAAACTCTGTCCTCTGGTTCTTTAGGTCAGAAAGATTGTTTTTTGTAATCAGAGTATTATATGTCCCTCATTAAAATAGAGGCCTATGTCAGGCTATATTTAATTCAAACTTTCAAATATATTAATTGACCATGAAACACATTGGAAATGTTTCCTTTCCACTTGTTAAAAGTGGCACTGCTTTGCAGAGAGCAGTGGAAAGTTGGGAGATAAGGACCTGGAACTCTACTCAGCAGCTGTGTGACCTTGGGCAAGTCATTTAATCTACCTGAGGCACAATTTCCTCATCTGGAAAATAAGGTATTTGCCTCAAAGTCCTTTAACACGAAAAGTCTCTACCAAGTCTAAATTAAGGTCTCTACCAGCTGACTGCAATTTTCATGGTGGGAGGTTTTGAGAAAAATGAAGCACTTCCCCATGTCCCTCTTCTTTTTTCCCCTGTATGTTAGTAAAACTCCTTTCCATCAGAGCCTGTTTGAGTCATGCTTTTGCTGGCATCTCTGACACCTGTATTGGAGCAGATTACCATCTCTTTAGGTGTATCTCCTTCTGACTGACAGAACATATCCATCACCAAAAAATTAACGTGTGTTCCTTTGTAATCCCTGCCTCCTCCTCCTTCCTTTCACTTCCCAACCCAACCACACAATCGCTGCTCTTGTTTCTGTCACTATGCATTAGTGTGTAGCTGTATCTCATTGTGGCTTTGATTTGCATCACTAATGACTAATATTTTGAAAATCTTTTTATGCGCTTATGTGCCATCCATTTGTCTTTTCTAGTGAACTGTTTGGTGAAAATCTTTTGCCCATTTTTAAATGGGCTGTTTTTTCAATTGCTGATTTTTGAGAGTTCTTTATATATTCTGAATACAAATCCTTTATCAAATATATGCTTTGCAAATAGTTTCTTCTAGTCTTTGGATTATCTTTTCATCCTCTTAATGAAAATTGAAGCACAAAAGTTAAGTGGAGCCTGAATTCCTGACCCACAAGATCATGAGATACTGGAAAATAGTGGTTAAGTCGTTAAGAGTAAGGTTAGTTTGTTTCATGGCAGAAGATACTAGAAGGTTCACCATAGAATCCTTAACCAGGTAAGAAATGAAGAGGAGGGGGAGCAGAAGTGGGCTCAAGTAGCAGATATCTGATTTTTGCTTTACCCAGTGACTGCTTTTTTGCATCAGGAAGTTGGATCTCTCCTTGTATCTATAGGCACAGGTCCTGAGGAAAGAGTGAGAAACTCAGCTTCTCCTCTGCATAGGTAAGGCTACCTTCTCTTCTGTGTTATCTCTTTGGGGAAGTAAAGTCTTAGTAGCAAAGAAGATAGATCCTTGAAGTTCCTTTGAATTTGGTGGATCTGTGGTAGTGAGGTGGGATAGTCTGCAGTCAAAATTTAAAGTAGGCTAAATTTTCCTCTAGTGCTCCTGCAGGTACATTCTCATAGTGATGTTCTCTCCCTTCTGGCCAGGGAAGATATGCTATGTCCATCCTTTATCTGTTAACTCTTATTCTTGGGAAAGAATCTGATACCGGTTACTTATCCATTAAAGAGGCCTTCTTAAGATTTTTCTTTTTCCTTTATTTTTATTTTTTTTATATATCCCCCTTGTGGCTTTTTTTCATGCGATCTGCTCCCTGTGTCCATTCACTGTGCATTCTACTGTGTCTGTATTTTTATTTATTTTATTTCCCCTCCCCCCTTGTTGAGTTGGCCCTTCAGGTCACCTGTGAGCTGGGTGGCTCTCTGCTGTGTGTGGGCGAGCCTGCCTTCACAAGGAGGCCCGGAACACAAACTCAGGGCCTCCCATGTGGTAGACGGGAGCCCAACTGACTGAGCCACAGCTGCTTCCCTTAATTTTTTTTTTTGGTACCTCTTATTCTGTGTTTTTTTCTACAAAGCTTTATGTCTGTGAAGAGTTCCATTGAACACCTTTCATTCATTTGTTCATTTATGTTTTCATTCATGTTCCTACAAATTTCATTAAACACTCTTGAGTGCCTGGTGCTGGGGACATGATGGGAACAAGTTGTAGCCCCTGATCCCAGGGAGCTTGCAGTGATTTCACTGCCTCCCTGTTAGCACGGCCTCTCCTGTGAATATTGGGGGGAGGCTCTTTTCATCTTTCTGAGACACCGTTGATCTCTCTGGACTATGTCTATATACTGGCTTAGTTTCCTAGAGCTGCCTTAACAAAGTACCAGAGACTAGGGAGCTTTAAACAGCAGTAATGTATGGTCTCACAGTTCTAGAGGCTAGAAATCTAAAATCAAGGTGTGAGCAGAGCCATGCTGCCTGTGAAACCTTCCTTGTCTCTTGGTAGCTTCTGGTGCTTTGTCAGCAATCGTTGACATTCCATGGCTTGCAGCTGCAGCACTTCAATCCCTGCCTCCGTGCTCACATGGCTGTCTTCTCCATGCCTGTCCTCTTATAAGGACATCAGTCATATTAGATTATGGTTTTACCCTAATCCAACATGATCTCATCTTAACACAACCAGTTTCAACTGCAATGACCTTATTTTCAAATCAGGTCGCATTCTGAGGTACTGAAGATTAGGACTTTAGCATATCTTTTGCAGGAGACACAATTCAACCCATAACAATGTCCCACTGTGGAATATTTCTAATGAAAATATGCCATTCCTATAAGAGCAAATGGACATGAGGATTGCTGAGTTTCTTTCAGCTCAAAGGCAGACCTCACAGTTAACTTTTGCAGGAAATTACACTGATTGTTGTTTTTCTAAGTAAGTTAACTTTTGCAGGAAATTACACTGATTGTTGTTTTTCTAAATAAGAACGTGGAGGAGGGAGTGTTAACTTTTTGTATAAATAATATTCTCATACCAGAGTGATAGACAATGGCTTTTCTCAATAGAAATGCCTTTGGCATCTGAAAATGATAGACTTGTGGATCCAGAAACATCTTCTCATTTTCTGAATGTGAAATTTGAAGGTGAATATTTCGATGTGCTTTCCTGCATTAAATGGCACTTGACCATTGACAGACACATTGTAATTAGAGAATAGTTTGGTGATTATGAGGTATGGGTTTCAAGAACTAGGTCAATTCAGTGTGGAAGAAAAATCAATAAAAAGATGGGAGTAATAAAGCCTTAGTGAATAAAGTTGTTAACAAAGTCCTCATTGCTTTCAAATACAGAATGAAACATCACTACCGAAGATGGAGATAGCTAAGGAGAACAGAAATCCAGTGGTTTCTGCTCTGATATTGCAAAGCTACACATGAAGGCAAGGACAGTCCTCAAAACCTGAACAGCTGTCAGCAGTGGAAGGTCAAGTTCTTCCCTTTTAAGCTAAAAAATGTTGGTGGTAATACCTAATATTCTTGTTTACAATTGTTTTTAAAAATAATTTTGAGCCCCTTTAAAAAATGCAATAATTACAACAGTTGAATTATTTGAAGAACCTGAAATATCTTAGATTACATAAACATGCAATTAAAATTACTTGGGTCATTTTTTTAATATACAAGTAATATATATTCATTGTTGAAAGCATTGAAAATACAGATAAAGCATTGCTCTGCTGAAATGTCATTTATTAATTTTTGTGGTCATATAGCTTTACAGTGTTTTTCCTTTATTTGCTTTATGCTTTTGTGTTAATTACATAAGGAACGCGAAATTTATTTAAAGATATAAAAAATAAAAGAAACATATATAAAAGGAAAACCTGTTTCTTCACCCAAGTAACCACTGTTAAGAGTTTGTTGTCAAGTTCTATTCTCTAATTTTATGAATATACAATATATCACCAATATAAAATTATACTGTACATTCTGCTTAAGGACCTACTATTTATGATAGGTATATCATGTATATATTATGAACATAAATTAATTTATAAAATATTCTTTTATAGCACCACTTCACATTTTGTTTACCAAATGGACCTGAAGTGACTTAATTACTCAATCCCTTACTGATAGATAATTTGGTTGGCTCCAATGGTACAATCATTCTTAAAGATAAATATTTATATTAATATATATCCATAATTAGTTCCTTAGGATAAATTCCCAGGGCAAGAATGTTAAGCAAATCTAATTCTTAACTTTTAAGATTTCTCATGAGGTTAAAAAAGAAAAAACCCAAAAAGGCCCTCAGGAGTGTTTTACAAATTTAGATTTCCTATGACAGACTGTGGAAAAAAGCCTCTTTCCCCTTTTCATCTCCAATAATATGATTCTAAGAAATATGTCATATTATTGCCATTTATACTTCTTTGTTAATAGGACATGAGAATGCAACTTTACAGACTATAAGAAGCAAAAAAACGTATCAATCATTTTTAGTATGCTACTCTGGGTTTATCTGAGTAACTTGCCTTGTGACTCAAAGTTGGAAAGTTACCGTTTGGGTGTTTGTAAGACAAAGTGGATGTGTGGCAATGACTAACTAAATCAGTGATCCCAGGCCAACAGGCTGAGTCCATGCTTAATTCCCATAAGAAGGACAACCGAGTGAAATGTGCTGCGAGCAAAAACTGCAGCAGTGGAACCCCTGGGGGCCTGTCTTGCTTCTGTCCCAGGGAGGCTTCCTGGCCTGGTTCTCGGGTGTCTCTGCCTCTGACTTTCCAGCGTGCTCAAGAGGGACAAACTCTTTGAATTATTTTCTTGGAAGGAGTTCTTGGCACCAGCTCATTCTGGAGTGGCCATCTAAGCACTCCATTTTGGTTAATTTTGAACAACTATCTTCTCTTTTGCCTAACTCAGTGGTTCCCAACCCTGTACTGCATATTAGAACCCCTGTAGAGTTTTACAACTTGTACTGCCCATCCTTCCTTCTCCCAGGTTAATTAAATTAGACTATTTGGAAAATGGGACCTGGGCATACACAGTGTTTTATTAAAAGCTCCATGTATATCTACAGTGGACACGCAGGATTGAGAACCACTGGGCTAATTTACTTCCACCCTTCAGTTTTCACAGAAGCCACCTCTCTTTGCCTTGTGCACATGTCTTCTCTCCAGCCAGCTTCAAATCAGACTCCATTGAGAACAATCAACACCACACAGATAGGGAAGTGGATGTGGCTCAGGTGATTGGGCTCCCCCCTGCCACATGAGAGGTCACTGGTTCGGATCCTGGTGCCTCCTAAAGAAGACAGTGATTTGGCATGATGGGCAGGCATGGCAAGCTGACAACAAGAGAAACAAGAAGAAAAAGCATAATGAGAGACACAACAAAGCAGTGAGCAGAAGTTCCTGGTGCCTCCTAAAGAAGACAGTGAGCTGACTCAACAGGCAGGTGTGGCAAGCTGACACAACAAGATGATGCAGCATGACATGCAGGAAGGAAAAATATAAGGAGAGACTCAACAAGGCAGGGAACTGAGGTGGCTCAAGCAATTAGGCAGCTCCCTCCCACATCAGAGATCCTGGGTTCAGCTCCTGGTGCCTCCTAAAGAAAGAAGGAAGATGAACAGACACAGCAAGTGAAATACAACAAGGGCCCTTGGAGAAAGAAATAAATCTTAAAACAAAAAACAAATACCCACACAATTTACTGCACAGGCACACATCAACCTAACTGTGTATCACAAGGATACCTTCTTGTTTAATCAGCAATCTCTCATGGAAGGGGCAGTTCAGCTTATTATATGCATATAATCAACTGAACGTATATATTAGCATCAGCAAATAAATCATTCCCTTAGCTTCAAGGATGTGGGTCTAGATGTCCAGTCAGAGGCCTAGGAATGGATACTGCATTCTGAAGCAGCCTGTGAGCCTGGAGCAACTGTCCTGCCAGGAGCCCTGTCCCAGCCTCAGGTCATCAGGCCCACTTTGCCAGCTCTATCTCCTCGGCTTTTTTACTGACACCCTGGATATAGAGATCAGCAGTCCCACTGGTCAGCCTGACCCCTGGCTTCCAGCTTGACTTCAATATCTGCATAAGCTGTTTCTCTGCAGGCCAGTTCTCATGCCGGACTCTCTAGCTTCCCGCTAGTCTCTCGGTGCTGGGTATAAATGTTTATCCTTCCCCAATGGTTCTGAGCAGGAAAGAATCACTTCCAAGTCAAACAAGGAAGGCTGCTCTCCTAGCAACGACAGTCTCTTTTCTCTATGGTCTTCTCCTGTTGTCTCTTTAGAAAATGTCCTCATCCTTTAGAGAGTGGGTAAGAGACAAAAGTGCATGTTTGATATGCAAAGCCTATGTTTAGCATTCAAATAGTCAAATAGAGCTATCCCAGCAGAAAAGTTCTCCTCGGCATTTTAAAATTCATCAAGTCTTTTCTATCTCAATACTTCTGGCCCTTCTCCCATTTGCTGCTGGAGGAAATGGAAATGCAATGCAGTGTAAAGAGAATGAGACAGTGGTCAAAAGGCTTGCAGAGACTCAGCAAACTTTACAAATATCTCTGAGCTTTAAAATTCTCATGTGCAAAATCCATAATAATATCTGCTGATACCTCAGAGTTGTTGCAAATGAAATGATACACGGCATGGGTATATTTGAAAACTGTGAACTGATAAACACTCCTTTACTGAAGTTTAATTTGTAGAAAGATCTAAAGTTCAACATATTTTAACAAATATATACAACTGCGGAACCCATGCCCAAAAGTTTGCCATCCTTTACTGCAGAGTTTCACCATGCTTTATCCCAGTCAATTGAACCCTGCCCCCTTCCACTGCAACACTTTTCTGCTTTCTATATCCCTAGATGCATTTTCCTTGTCCTTGAGTTTCAGATAAATGGGATTGTACAGTATGTTGCCCAAAAAGTGAGATCACTGCCTAATGCACATGAGAGACCAGTTCAGTGATGCCGGGTTTATAAAGCAAGAAAGAGTTTATTATGAGGCAACAAGTAAGGAGACAGGAGCTAGCTCAGATCTGTCTCCTAGAACTATAGTAGCTTGTGACTTTTATATCATTTGGAGGTGGTTGACTTAGGGAAATAAGATATGATGTGGTGAGATTATATAGGTAAGGAGGCTGGGTTATGTGTAACATGCACTGTTACAAAATGCTTGCTCATATGTCATATGTTTAAAAATGGCAGCTTAGTATGTCAAGCGGGTATGACTTTTACTATTATAATTAGGTAAAGGTAATTCCAGGTGAGAGTTTTCTACATCTGTGCATGTTCCAGGGGTTAGAACTGGTGGGGACTGGGGTTAACTGGTTCAATGAGGCAGGAGCTTATCTTAAGGGGAAGCAGTTTCTCATTACTAAACATGGGTGAGGCAATCCTCTACATACAGACATAAGGACGTGGTCTTTCTTATGGAAGTGGGAGCAGAGGTTTTTCAAGCACGCAAGGGAGGGGGTCTATATGTGGGCTAGCTGTGGTTTCAAGTATATCTTCCTTTGTATTTAGCTCCTCTCAACATGTCAGTGAGATATATCTATGTTGTGTGTATCATTCCTTTTTATTGATGAGGTGCATTTCATTGCATGAATATATACTACTACATTTTGTTTATCTGTTCTATTGTTAATGGACATTTCAGTTGTTTCCAGTTTTAATGATTATGAATGAAGCTACAACGAACATACTTGCACAAGTTATTTTGTGGATATACACTTTCATTTCTCTGGAGTATATACTCAAGTGGAATTGCTGGGTCATAGTTGTTGACCAAGAAAAACAAACTGAGCTGTAAGGCAACAAAAGCATTCATCTGGGGTTTTGGAATTGCAATTCAGCCCACACTGCGTCCTGTCTTGGGGCTTCCAAGAAAGGGTTTTTAAAGACAAAGAGGAAGATTACATAATAAATTGTCTGTAAAGAATTATAATTGGTGGATATTTGGGGCTTTCCAAATATTCTTCAAGTTAGACAATTTACTGATTGCATTATCTTTCAGTTGTTTCATGGCTTCCAGATGTCCTCAGAAACATTGCTGCTTTTGGTTTTGCATACCTTGGCAGTTTGTGATACCTGGCTGAGATATGCATAAAAGAAACTTCCCAAATGGCCTTCTGACTCCATTTTAAATCTCTTAGCTGTAATAACTCCATTTTGTTTTATCTCTTGTCTCATAGTGTAGGTATAAATTTACCATTATAAGAAACTACTAAACTGCTTTCCTTTGTAGTTGTATGAGAGTTCCAGTTGTTCCTTATCATGGCCGATCTTTCTAGTCTCTTTATTTTCAGCCATTCTAGCAAGTGCAAGTGATTTTTCCGCAAGGTTTTAATTTGCATTTTTCTAATATCTGATGATACTGATCACCTTTTAGTATGCTTAATGGTTATTTTGTATATATTCTTTGGTGAAATAGCAAGTCTTTTACCTGTTTTAAAAATTATTTAAATTATAAAACTAATATTAAATTAAATTTAAATTTTAAAAGATCAGGCTATTACTATATTTACGAGGTCTTTGTATAGTTTGGATATAATTTCTCTTTCAGATGTGACTGTGTCTCTCAGGCAGTGGCTTGCCTTTGTACTTTCTTATCATTGTCTTTCAAATAGATTTGTGTTAGTAATATTTTATTTTTTATTATGTTCCTGTCTTTTTAAGAAATCTTTGCCTAACCCAAGGTCATAAAAATATTTCCCAAGGTTTTCTATTTCAGTGTTGCTCAGCAATTTGGTCTATGCTATGCTTTAGTGCAGATTTCTTCATATTTCCTCTTCTTGATGCTTACTGAGATTTATGTGAGTTTATAGTTTTCCTCAAATTTGACAAAATTTCAGTCATTATTTCTTTGGATATTTTTTTCTGTCTTTCCACACTTTCTTGGTCAATTACACTTTCGTTAATTTCTTCAAGTCATTTTTTCTGTGTTTTATTTGTTTTATTTACTTTTTCTTCTAGCTCACTCACTAATCTTTCCCACTGAAAGGTTTAATCTTCTGTTAATTCCATTCATTGTATTTTTATCTCAGAATTGTATCTTTCATTTTTAAAGGTTAAATTGGGGTCTTTTTTATATCTTGCCTATTTTTCCTCGTCATGCTCAAGCTTTCTTCAATTTCTCGAATACATGGAGTGTTTGATAAATAGGTATTTTAATGTTCTTGTCTATAAACTCTATCACTGGTGTAATATGGAGTCTGTTTTTATTGTCTGATTTTTATCCTGATCATGAATTGTATTTTTCTGCTTTGCATGGTGAGTAATTTTTTTTATTGGCTAACAGTTGGGAATTTTAAATTATTGGGATCTGGATTTTTTGTATCCCTTTAAATATTTTGGCTTTTTTTTTTCTGGAAGAAGTTAAGCTTACTTGAAACACTTTGGTCACACCAAGGCTTGTTTTAAGCATTGTCAGATCCAGAATAGCCTTTAGTCTATGACTAATTTTATTCTACTAAATGTCCTTTCAGGAGCCTACTATATGCTTTGTATGTTAGGAGGACTTTCATTTTGGCTCTGAAAAAGACAAACCAGTCCTAACTCCATGTGCAAGCCAGGGCTTGTTTTGCCTGCTCTTTTCTGCTGATCCTTTCTCCAGTCTCAGTAGTTTCCTTACATGAATGCATTGATCAGCACTCAGCCAAAAGCTTGAGAGGAATCCTTTCCAGATCTCTCTATTCTCCCTGCTCTCTGGAATTCTCTACTCTCTAGTATTCTTCCTCAGAAAATCTATCATCCATGGCCTCTCCCAAACTCCCAGCTCTCTATTCGCACCTCAGTGAAAGTCATTGGCTTTACTTAGGAATAACAGTATTACCCATAAATTATCACAGTCTTTCTTAAATTAATATATCACTTCATTTATAATACAAGAACCTAAAACTGTGTAATTCTATTATCACCCAGGCTTTGTGCTATTACTGTCATATATTTAATTTTTATGTATCATATAAACATTTTAAACAATCAAAAGTCCTTTAAAGAAATTCGAAACAGAAAAAAGCAATCCTTTATATTTAACCACCTATTTAATATTTCTTTTATGTATTTTCAAGGTCCTATCTGTTTACCATATCCCTTCAGTCTAAAGACTTCCCGTAATAGTCCTTCTAGAGGAGTCTGCTGCCAATCAATCTCTAAGCTTTCGTTTAACAGAAAGTGTCTCCATTTTTCCTTCATTTATGAAGACTATTTCTTGCTGGATATATAATTCTAGGTTGGGATTTTTTTTGAAGCTTCAAAATTCTTTCATTTTCT
The DNA here is from genome assembly GCF_030445035.2 of Dasypus novemcinctus. NCBI lineage: Eukaryota > Metazoa > Chordata > Mammalia > Cingulata > Dasypodidae > Dasypus > Dasypus novemcinctus. The sequence goes on from NC_080687.1 coordinate 61,081,692, forward strand.
ATCTTTTCTCTTCAAGCACTTAACTATGTTATGCAGTAGGTGTTATGCTTGGACTTCACTGAGCTTCTTCTGTCTATGGCTTGTTTTTTTACCTCACTAATTTGGGGAAAAAATTATAGCCATTATTTCATCAAATATTTTTCTGTACTTTTCTATTTCTTCCAAGTCGGTGCTGACCATTCAAATACCTTCAAGAAGTGTCTTGAACTAGGTCTGGACTAAAGCCTAAATTAGACTGTGCTCTCCTTTGGTTAGCTCAATCCATAGCTCTCACGTTTCTTTATACTCAGAGATTGAGTCCTTTGATATTGTCAGTGTTTGAGCTGGGCAGTGACTGGGCCTCTGTAAGAATATTCTCTCTTTACTCACTCTATTCTCCACTCCCTGTTTCTTGTCAAAACCACCTTCTATGTTTTAGATCCCTTTGATATCTCTCATTCCATTACTGGCCCACTTCTTTGCTTGTCTGTACCAAACCTGGTACTTCTTTCCAGGTATGGATGCTGCCAGGATTCTGTGATCACTTATGAAATGTTTTCTTCCCTTGTAATTTAATTCATCATGTCTTCTTTACCTCAACTCCTATTTGCTAGTCCTAAAGAAAAGTGTGATTATAAAAATTTCATATATTTTTTCCTCATCGTTACTATTAGAATGAGAGCTATGTGCATTCTTTTAAAACATAACTGGACAAAGAATTCTTAAGAAACACAAAGTAAGTCACTCATTGTTTCCAGAGGATTCATTGAATTTTGGTTTACTATTGTAGATGGATTTCAAAAGGAATGGAAAATGTATGAAGAAATTCTGAATGCCTAATCCTTGTAACAAGGGGATGTTGCCTTTTCCCAATTAATTTTGGACTCTGTTGATTACAGGAACCAAGTATTCTGACTTCCTAAGCCATAAACATCCTCCTCAGTTCAAGGTTATATTTTAATTTCTAAAAGGATAAAAAAAAAATTTTGGGGGTAGTTAAAGGCACTATGTGAGGTACTGAAGAGTCTATAAATAGACTCAGAGAGGCAAAAATTAATTGAAAAAATATATGTAACTATTCTGTTGTATAAGAGCTATACTCCTGAAATGTATAGCCTTAATTTACATTTGGAGTGAGGTTTAAGTTTACCACTATATTCTACTTTTAGCTCACTGTAGCATGGGCTGGAGTTTTATAGACCCTCACTTTCTGAAGACTACTAATTTTGATATTCATAAGAGCAATCCATCACATTTTATATTACTACCATTTGTCTCTTTTGAGGATAATTTGCACAGTTCAACTGAACTCTAAGCAGTTATTTATATTAAGTCATTTTCCTCATATTAAGCTAATATTCTGGGAGAAGATGAAATTACAGTTCTAGTGGATATAACAGAACCTGTAAGACCAATCATTCTGGTTCTTACTCAATTCAGTTATTAGAATCTATAAAGACAGATAGCCATTTTGGTATTACTGGCTATGCAGGGTCTTGTTCTCTGGCTTCATCCCTTCATTCGTTCAATAAACAATGAACCTTGTCCTAGGCCCTACTCCATTAGAGGTGGGGATACAACGAAGAGTAAGAAATAGCACCTACATTTGATAGGACAGAATGAAAAGAAGGCAATTAATTAGAATACAATAATCCAAGTTCAATAATAAGTGTTTCTAAAAGGTGGAACAGGCAGGAGTGAGTAATGCTTCTGAAAGTAGATGTACATGTACATGGAGGCTTCATGTCAAAGGGCAAAGCAGGAAATCACCAAAGACTCATGTTCTCAGCAAACTGAGTCAGAATGATCTCAGCATGTAATCTATATGATGATTCTATATCAGGTTTTGTTGGAAGTCTTTTGTTTGGGCAGAAGAAAAGGGAGCATTATCAGTTTTTAAGTAGGGTCTTTATGTTTGTTTCTGTTTGCAAAATACTAGGATTTAGAGAACTATTTATATCATTTCACCCAGATTTTAGCAAAGCTCACCAAAAATACTAAGTACTTGATTAAGGAAACCCATGATTCTCCAGGAGGTTCAACCAATAAGATGTTATTTTGCTTTAATTTTCTGGACAATAGAACCTTTTTTTTGTTTCCATACTTAGAGCTAAAAATTCCTTTAAATACATGAGTTTGTTTCCTTAATAAACACAATTGAGAACAAACTTAAGAGAATAATTCTAAATCTAATAGTTAATGTTCTTTTCAAACTTTAATATGCTTACAAGCCACCTGGGTAACCTGTTAAAATGTACATTATTGTTATGGGATATGGTCTAAGATTTTAAGAGTCTAACAAACATGTGTAATACTGAGGCTGGAGGTCCTGATACCCTTTGAGTAGCAAGATAATAGATGCTTCTTTGATGATAGAGGCCCTGGCAACACTGGAAGATCATTTTAATATAAGTACATTCCACTGCCATTTTGGTATCATAAACTTAAAATGCCAAAAGTGAAAGGGGTCTCAGAGAAATAAGATTGAAAGTTGTAGATTGTGGTGTATTAATTTCACAAATGGATCCAATTTTTTGCTCATGTATTCCAACCCTTTGCCATGTAGGTTTTTTTAAAATATATTTTAAAAATTATTTTAAAAACACTTAGATTACACAAATGTTACACACAAAAAATGTAGGGATTCCCACATGCCTCGCTGCCACCACCCCCATTTTCCCACATAAACAACATCCTTCATCAGTGTGATACATTCATTGCAATTGATAAATGCATTTTAGGGCATTGCCACTGAGCACGGGTTATAATTTACGTTGTAGTTCACACTCACACCCGCCCAATTCTGTAGACTATGGGAAGATATATAATGGCCTATATCTGTCATTGCAATGTCATTCAAGATGATTCCCAAATCCCAAAAAGCCCCTGTATTCCACCTCTTTTTCCCTCTCTTTATCCTCAGAGCCTCAAGTGGCCACTGCCTCCACATAAATGCTGCAATTTCTTCCATTGCTAGAATCACAATAAGTGTGTATAGTAGAATACCAGCAAGTCCACTCTAGTCCGTAGTTCATTTCCCAATCTTGAGAGCGCTGAGATGGCGATGTCCACTCCACCTCCAGTTGAGAAGGAGCATCGATCCCGTACAGCCATAACTGATGAATGGGACTCTCTTGCTTGCAGTTGTAGGCTTTCATTTCCTTGGTCTGGTGGTTATCCATCCTCACCTCCCCATTAGTTGTTCTGGGTGAATCCAATGAATTGGAGAATGGGTGCTGCAACTCTGCTGGGGCTCAGGGCCCAGCTGGCAGCCATGTAACTTTTAGTGCTCTCCCCCTCTGGCTGTCTCAGTCGTGTGAGTTGCTTTGTCCGATAGCATGTTAGCAGATATAACACAAGCAGAAACTGCAAAGGGCTTGTACATTGGAGCTTATCCTTGCTTGTTCACAGTTTAGGCTTCCAGAGGATGAGATAAGCATATGACCATTTCCCTGCAGACCCAGCCAACAGTCAACGTCAACAGACAACCAAACATGTGAGTGAGCCAGCCAACTGCCAAACATCCCTGCCTAGCCCACTCTAAATAGCTGACTTACAAACTCTTAAACCAAACATGCTTACTGTTTTAAACTGTTGAGTTTTGAGGGGGGTGGTTGGTTATACAGAATTATTAGGGCAACAGATGACTGATGACCTTTTGATGGAGGACGTAGTTACAGGAAAGTAGGCAGAAGAGTGCCAAAGAACATCCTCATCCTCAATTTTCCCCCAACACCCTAGAGCCCCTGTATCCTTTTCCTTACTTTAGTCAGCCTATACCTAGTTGCCAAAACTTCATCTAGAAAAATAGAATGGATTTGATCTAAGTTCTGGGATTTATTTACTCTGGATACTTGAGCCTCTCTATATTTCAAGGACCCCAATACTACAATCTACTGTGTGGAGTTATTATGAGAAGTGATCTAAGAAAATATAAAAAAGGGTTTAGCAATGTGCCTGAATCATAAGAAGTGCATAATAAATAGTAAGTACTAAGGGAAAACTGACCACAATTACAGCATTAGCAAAAAAGGATTAAGTGTAATAATACCTTCCTATAGAAAAATGCTCAATATTTGATAATTAATTTACAAGGCAAATATAGTATATGTAGCAAATACTATTAAAAGCCAAGATTTTCCTAGGTAATAAGGAAGAGGAGAATGGCAGATGTTGAATGAATGTATAACTGAATGTATCTATTTTTCCTTTCTAAGATTTAAGGCAAAAATAGACATGGACTTTTATAATTCATTACTCAATAATAATGCAGTTTTTTAAAAAAAACTAAATCACAAATACAGGATCAACAGAGTTCACTGTCAATTTCATGTCAATTTTGGCTATTGATATTTGATTGTCCAGTAGATTGCCTCAGTTTATATTGATCTTACTTTATAGAAAGAATGATTATTTTCCTTTTTATTTTGAATTTATATCATTATAGTTTTCTCTTTTTTTTTCTTTTCAAAGAACAGAGTGATAAGAGATTTATCAGTATAAATTTAAGATAATGTATAAGAAGTTTTATTTTTACTGGGTTTTGTTCTAGCCAGAGCATGCTATTCAGAAAGTTGTATAATTTTTATTTTGAGAAATCAAAACTTTTACTTTAATGGGTTATTTTATTTATAATATTGACTCCCTAAACCCATTATCTAAGACTGTGCTAGTAAATATGGCTTTAGAGATTCTTAAATCTTTTCCTAAAAGATAATTATATATTTAACTTCTGTTCTTGGCAGCTGTATCAGTTTTACCACCACTCTTCTCCTTATGTTGAGCCACAGCCTATTTACCCAAAAAATGCAACAACAATTCCCCATTAAAAATGCTATTTGGAAGATTGTTTGACTTAGTAAGATGGACTTTCAGTGGTTTTGGTTAGTAGTTGAACACAGCAGAGTGTTTAAAATGACATGCACTCTGTGTTACTAGATTGAATTTTCTTGTGTGCTCCTTCTATCCTGTGACCTTTATTTTTAGTCTTGTTTTTCAGGCTCTTGGACAATATACATTTCATGGTTTGGAAAAGACAATTACTTGCCCTTGACTCCAAAAGAAATAAATAAAAGAACCTGAGAGAGGAGACATGTTACTTTTAGGAATAATAAAAGGGAGAAAGTGTGCTTTATGGTTAAAATGATGAAGGAGAGCTCTGTCTTGAATCTGAGTTTGTTAATATATATTGGGAGTGCCTGGAACAATAAAGATTTCTTTATTATAAGCTGAGAGAGCTGGAACCAGTGTGTCTGATGTTTCCTTATTCTTTTTTTCTCTCTTGGACAACTCATTTAGACACTAGGATCCAGGCAAGAACAGAAACTGGAGTAGTTTATGTATGAATTGACATGAATGACATGTACCTAGAATTTGAAACTCAAAAGTTGGGTACTAAGAAATAGGATTGCCTCCCAGCTGGTCATGCCAGCATTATGTCCAGTATGAGAAAAGAGTCTTCTCTTGGGCTTTAGGTTTGGATAGACAAAGGGGAAAAGATAATGAGTTTGGAATATATATATATATTGCTCACAGCCGTGCATAAAGAACAATGTTCTGAGAGCACAAGCAACAATAATAAATAAGGGATTGTAAAACGCAAATCTGGAGAGAGGAGTTTTTTTGCATGCTTTAATCTTGAAGGATTGTTAAAGCCTTTCAAAAGTATGCTGCTTTCTGTAGTCTTGAGCAAGAATGACAAATAGTCTAATTGTCAGTATACTGGGTACACAGGGAAGATGGGGCATTGGCGATAAATAGATGCAGTTTAATAAGAAACAAGATGAAAACAAAACAAAATAACACTTTAAGTAGAAAAAGAAGCTGCAAACTAGAATGCTGTTTTCTTGACTTGTGCTAAAGCTAAATCAAACAGCTATTAATAATTGATTTTTATAAAATAGGTATTGTATAACTGCCTTTCATTTGGCTGAGACTATACTTAAGGTACTTTACTAGAGAGATAACTATAGCATTGGCAACAGTTATGCCTCATAAAATGAAAGTTATACAAAAAGCTATCTGCAGCAAAGTTTTTCTTAAATTTTTATGTTTATTTTTTTAAATAGAATGAGACTATACAAATATTAGAGGAGTATTTCTTCTAATTTTTTCCTGGTTTTCTATTTATGGAACCAGACTTCCAATATTCTGGCTGTGTTAATTATTTTTATTATACATTTCAATAATAATGGCTTGATTATTTTGGCATGAAAGGTTAAATAATACAACCTTAGGGTGCTGCAGTGAGGAGTGCCCTGGCATCCTTTTTCTGCCCAAAGGGAGATCCTTTACAGATGAGACCTAATATAGAACATTTTTGCCTACCCTCAAAAGCAAGCATTATAAAAATAAAGAAATAAAACACTCTTCTCTTGTCTCTGTGTAACAGGCTCCATATGGCCAAACAAAGTATTCAGAAGTAAAATTTTGGTGTGGGGCAGGTGAGAAGAGAAATCATCCTCAAAATACAAGTAAATGGCAGTGGCATTTATCTGAATCCATAGGAGGAAGCAAATAGCAATAGAGTTGATGAGGACTTTGCTCTTTGAAATCTGAACTTTGAGCAATTCCAGAGAGACTTAGACATTTCTCTGTTTGGCTGTAGAGGAAAAGAAATATGGGTGCAATTGCCTCAACGCAAAGCAGACTAGGATAAGTACAAGGGGAACACAGAAGATCATCTAGTCAGAAAGAAGAAAACAGAAGGGAACATAGATCGTCAAGAATACCTGCCTAGCCCCACTAACTGGTCAGGTAGTAGAGCCTGGGAGAGGCAGTAAATAGCAGAGCACCACACTGCATACACCTGCACTTGTTAAATGTAAGCTAAGAGGGCTACAGGTCTGTATTTCAGAATGTTGAGTTCAGTCATTCTCCGTTCAGTTCTTGTCTGTTATTGGTGTCCCCCATAAAGACATTCAAGTCCTGTCCTGTGGTCTTGTGCATGTGGACCTATTTGTAAATAAGATCTTTGAAGATGTTATGAGTTAAGGCAAGGCCAAACTGTGGACATTATAAGCAGGGGACATTTGGACACTGTCGGGAGTAGGTACTGAAGGAGACAGACTGCCAGGTGACCGAGGCACAGGCTGAGCTATGGAGCAAGCCACCAGGAGAACACTACAGACTTCAGAGAAAGCTTGATCCTGCAAACAGCTTGCTTTGGCACGTCTAGCCTCCAAACCTCTGCGACAATATAATTCCTGTTGTTTAAGCCAACTAGTCTGTGGGATTTTGTTACAGCAGCCCTCACAAACTAAGAATTGTCTTTTCACAGTAATGATTAAAGAACTTCTTGATGTATTGTCATGGATATATATTTGAACCAGGTAGATCCCAACTGGCAAGATTCTCGTAGCATCTCTTCCACCATGTTAACATAGAAGAACTCACTTCTTATCTGAAAGTGATATACATTTTATATGTATTTTGTGAGATAGTATTTTGACCTCATAAATGAGAGCTAATGTTATATTTCTGATTGTAGGGTATTTAGTGCTGTGGTGCCACAAAATGAATTCAGGCAACTTACCTGTGCATGGTGCTTTACAAGTTGTAAGTGCCTTAATATCTATTTTCTTACCTTATTCTATCCCCATGGGGTAAAGTATCTTACAAATGAGAAATCCCATTGACATAACTTAAATGACTAACTCTGGTCACATTTAGTCAGAAGAACTATAACTAACTATAACTAAGGTTTTCTCTTTAATTCTACTCTCTTCCTACCTTGCCATTTTTTCTGATATAAACTAATAGAAAATTGTTTCCAGGTTAAAACTTAAGCGTTTCTTAGTAAAGTTCTTTTATAGGCCATTTCTTTGAACTTTTCTTTCTCATTACATTATTTTTTAACCACACTCATTTTACACATTATTTATTCCCTTTTTGGTTTATTAGAAGCCCTTTTATAAGAATGTTATATATTTTCTATTGTTTAATTAAAAATCAGTAAACAAGTATGATATTATTTTATGAAAAATGCAAATATACATTTCACAACAAATACCAGTTCAAAATTTATACTTGCTGGCTTCCAGTCTGAGAATGGTAAAAACAGGCATATTTATTTCTTTATGAAAAAGGGACTGCAAATAAAGTGCATACTACTATGTAAACAGAAGGATGGGTAGCTGTGAGGTGAATAAGCTTCAATAAACAGCACTTTTTTTCTATGGATAAGAATGAAAGAGTTGACACTTTTGAACTCTTGTCATTCTTCACAAAGATTCATTAAGTATAATCTAACTAATTTTCCAAGGTGATCTTCAGTGTGAACAAAAGGCTATGTGTATCAGTTATCAAAGATAGCTGTCTCAGTATTTTTTTAAGAATCGTTTTTGTTTGGCAAATGTTACTGAGAATCAAAATTTAAGAAAAATGCTGTTTTTTTTCAAAGCTACAATCAACAATCCCAAGTTCCCCACATACCTGTGTTAAAATGGCTTGTTATACAATGAAGGATTATTAACGAGATTGTGAAATTATAGAATAGAACAAGAGGAAGCCAATACATATTGTCCTATCTCTTCTTCAATTTTATTGGTTATTTTCCCTTGCTCTTTTTACTTTTACTTTGAGATCCCAAAACCTAAATGTCAGCACCAACACCCATCTTTCAGTTTGCTGGTTGAATAAGAATATGATAAACTTTCTGTTGTTTAATTAGAACACAATAAAAGAGGATGATATTTTTGAGAAAATGCAAATGTACATAATAAGAAATATCTGGTTGTGTGCTTCATCACTATCCAGTACAGAAAGTAGGGATTTCTCTTGGCTTTAACTAAAAACACAAGGCAACATTTTCTTTATGGCTCCAAACTTCAAATCAGCATAAGCATTTTTTTTTTTTTTTTTTATGGAAGAAGAGGAGAACTCCTAGGGTATTTTTATGGCAACAATAGTATTTTCAACTAAATTTTCCTTTTCAAAATTACAGCATAATCGCAGTATATGTCAGACTTCCCATCAGAACTGGACAGGAAAGTCACATGGCTGTGGAGAGATCAGTTAGCAACTTGGCACACCTGTACTCGTGAAGGGTCAGACTGGGAAACCACTAAAAAATATTGGTTCCCTCAACAAAGAAATCAAAGCAGAAGGCAAAATGGACAAATGAGCTGGAAACTAAGCCCAGTCAAATCCTCTTTCCTTGACTAGTGAGCTTTTTAAAAACAACGAAAGAAACCAGACCCCTAACTTAGGGGTGATTGGAAAAATGTAAGAACTAATGGAAACAAAGAAAACACAAATAATGTTAGATTTTTCCTTTTCAGAATAAAATACGGACTAACTTAAGCCAGTTATCTCAAACTGTTGATAAAATTTGGTGATTTGAATATGTTGTAACAATAGCATGGCTATTTTTGTTGTGTACCCATATACTTCTTGATTTTTCCAGGAGCAGAGGTCTCTTAAAGGTCCCATCCAGAGGTCAGTGGCCCAGTGGCCCAAGGACCACCTTCACATCATAGGACAACATCTGTCAAAGAAAGTCCAGTAATGGAGGAGGTGGGGCAAACTCTCAGAAGGTGGACACGGTGGTAGCTGTTGCATGTCTCCCCCCTCATTTGTGTGCCTATATGTATTTCTGTGTGGTCCTGCGCAAGAGCTTAGCTCCATTGGGGGTTCAGTCTTAAGACTTCTAGCCCTGTCTCCAAAGAGACATTTTGGTTGGCATGGCCAACCATAAGAAAGGGCCATCCCTAAGGACAGGGGTTCCCTTTAACAGGCAGTTATCCCTTGAATATTCTTTATTTCCTCACACAATGCTGGAAAGCAGTAGTGTCTGGCCCTTAACAATGAACCCCTACAGAGGAAAAGAATACGTTGCATCTAAAATGCACCAACAGATAAACTCTTTGAGGGCAGGGACTCTCTTGTACTAAATTATGCCTCAGTCAGGATCTAGGATATGGTAGGGGCACAGCATGTGTTTGCTGGATAAATAAATTACAGCCTAGTCTTGTCAGATTGAGGTCTTTAACTCGGATCTGCAGTGTTTTTCTTCAGTTTTAAGTAGGGCTGAAATAGCTAGAGAATTGTCCCTCCTTTGGAGCCGATAAATCTGTAGACTGACTGATGGTTTTAGGTCATTGTATATCTTGTTTTGAAGATAGTATAAAATGAATTTCTTTCCCATTTGTCAATGAGGGTTTGCTATTCTGCTCTACAAAATCTCTCATTCAGATTGAGCAAAAATTAAGTAGAATAGTTGGGAATCCACTCTTGCCTGATGGGATTCATACTGTTCTCTCCTCATAATAACACTTGTAGCTATTCTTTCTGGGCTGGAAAGAGACGCTGGTGATTGTCCTGGCCACCAAGGAGTCATTTTTTAAAACAATTAGAATATGCTTGCATGTATACCCTATTGTGTGCAAGGGTTCTGAGAGGAGGGGGAGGAGGTCAGAGAAATTGAACACATTTGTCTCTACCCCTAAGAGGCATAAATCCTAGTTGAGGAGCAGAGACATAGATATCTGCCTCATTTTAAACAGGTCTGGCTCAAAGTCACCTTATTAGTAACACCTCCTCAAGTACCTTCCTTAGACTGCACCTCTTTTCCCACCTTACTCTCTATCCCTTTACCCCACCTTATTTTTCTTCATAGTGCTTATCACCTCCTGACACAGAGTTTATCGATTTGTGTCTGTCTTCTCCCAGTAGAATGTAAGCTCATGAAAAAATGAGCTTTGCTCCTTCTGTTCTTTGCTCTTTTTCTAATGCCCTGAACTCTACTTGGCACAGAGTGACCCTTCGATAAATAGTTACTGTTGAACAAACTATCAATATCAGGTAGCCTATAATTTCCTCATCAAATTGAAACTAGATGTCCTCTGAGTCCTTCAGTGGTGATGCTTTATGGCTTCCTGTGGGTAAAGACAAATGTCCAGATAGTAAATACCAAAAGAATTAAGAGAAGAAAACTATTCCTAGTCTATTTAGGAAAAATGTGAAAAAATCCAGTGGAGTCCACCTCTTTCAAACATTTATTGAAACATCTTATTTTTAATAAAGAATTTGTTCATTGTTTCATTTTGTTTTAATCTTTGGTATAACTGCTAAATTTAATCCTCTTTATCATCTCTGTTGCTGAATAGACAACAGTACAGATAACACTTTTCCAAGAATGTCTGATGGCATGGTGCAGTATACACAATCTTATACTCACAGAAATGATCCCTTTAGGATATTGCAGTCTTTTGGGAAATGAAGGCCATAAGATCTGAATCGATTACTTAAAGGGGAAAAAAAAGAATCAATACATAACTCCTTAATGTCTCCCAGACTCAGAATTACGGGAAAATTTCTCTTAGAACACAATGAAGTTATATTGTGCAATTCAATCATTCAAAGTTGTTTTACCCTAAAATCCATCAATAATAGCAACAATGTTTAGTTGCAAATTCAATTTTGAAGACTGATGTGAATTGTCTACATAATTAGCCATAACACAAACTAGTTAAATTTTCATATAGTCATTTCTTTTTTTTTTTTTATAGACATGGTATCTGAGTTAGCATCTGATGATGATAACTAGGGAACTGTAATTCCAGAGCCTTAGCTTAACATTTTCCTATGCCTTCAGGGAGTTAATATGCATGTAAATTAGCCATGAATCATTAGAGTCACTTGTCAGTCCAAAAATATTTGAGTAAGGTAGACAAAAAATGACTGGCTGGGGAATGGTAGAATCTATTGAAATATATTACCTTTTCTGATTGAATTGGGTTAACCCAAATGATTGGCACATACACCAAGTTGAGGGATGTATGAGCAAAAGGTGATGCCTGAGGGTTAGGTTAAATTTGAAAAGGTCCAAGAAATCACTTAAGATTGAGCTAGACTACCTTTAAGTTACCTTCCAACCAGAGGCTGTATGAATTTAAAAAATTTTAGCTTATCACTAAATATCTCCATCCAGCAATATCTTCCAGAGTAGCAGTAGATAGCTGAAGGATCTGTGTTAGGGTGGAGGAAATTAATTAGCAGAATTCTCCACCTGGATATTCATATATGCAAACCAGTATCTTCCAAGCTTTTCTGGTCATAATAACCAGACATGCTTGCTAAAAATACCTAGATTTGGGCTTCTCCCTCCCCAGTCTCTATGGATTATGATGAATTGGATAAGTTTGAAAAAGGGGAAAATCCATCCTATCATCCTATCAGAAATTATATGAAGTTACCTTTATCTTTTCACATTAAATAAGATGATTATCCCTTTATATGACCATGTCTAATTATCTACATATTTGCCTGATTTAGGGGATTATGAAATTATATTTTAAATTATCAGGGACAGAAGTTTGATTGTATTCAAATTTGATTAATATTTTTCACTAACTTTATTATATTATAAAAATGTTATATAGCATAATATATAATATTAAATGTAATAAAATATTTGTGACTTATAATATTATATATATTTATTTTTCTAAAGCACTGAAAGGGAAAGAGATTAATGCTTTTTCCTCTTCACTTGTATTGCAATATCAATACTAGGTGGAAGAAAGGACTTGGCAAAGTATTAAAGTGTGCGCAATTGCCGATCAGATGATTTAGATTATATTCTTAACACTATCATAAAGTAAATGATTTGAAAAGAATGGGCATGCCAAAATATGAATAACATCATTAATTTTTAAAAAAGTTTTGTGGCCTCTTGTTTATGAACTGAGATGCTATTTAATTATACACTCGTAAATGGATCTCTCAAGATATTTTGGCACATTTGTATTTGCTTACTTAGGAAATAACATTTCTTTTTAATAACTTTAGAAATTCACTCTGTGCATAAAAGCACCCCCCAAAAAAAGAATCAAGGAATTAGTATGATAAAAATCATTAACTAAAATATTAAACTCCCTGCTGATATTCTATGATGGTACTATCACCAGAAAAACATAGCATGACTGTTTTTTTCCTGTAAGAAGACTTTGCATTCATAGCCACAATTCTATGTCCTCATTGAAGGAACAAATGAAGACACTTGCACACATGCAGCTGTGTGGACACATGGACACATAACTACCCATGTAAACTGTAATTTGGATTCCTAGGCAAAGAAATCAAACTTCATTATCACATATTTAGGATCAAAGAGAAATAGACCTACTCTCTTGACATTTTACTACTTAAAAACAGTATTAAAATATTTTCAACAGTTGTAGGGAATATCAGAATATTTCCAGCTCCAAATGAGATTGAGGTTAAGAGGAGGGTTAGTATGGAAGTCAAACCATGGGTTCTTTGCCCAATGTTCTTGGATTTCAATCATGGCCATGTCCTTGGACTTGTGCTTCAGCTTCTTCACAGGGAAAATTATAAAACTTTCCCTTAGGCCACAAGAATTCAAGGAGATCTTACATGCAAAGTGCTTTGAAGAGTGCCCAGCATGCAATAATGCTCAATACATAATAACTGTTATCATCAGAGATCTTAGAGCAGGAAGTGTTCAAGGAATCACCCAGTTGAGGCAGATTTATACCAGTTCTAAAGATGAGATGATGTGGATTCCTATGGAGAAGAATCTACCTCATAAGCCATCTCTCCTTATGTATGTTTGCTGAAATGCTGCCATATCTCTTCTCTATTTCAGAAAATAACTGAGCATTTTCTGCCATATAGTACAGGCTTAACAAATATTGAATAGAGAAATAATTGTTCAAGTTGTTCTTTTTTGAGCTCTTGTTGATTGGAGGTTTCTGCTATTTTAAATTTAAAGTGAAATTTTATAATGTTCATTTTTCAAAAGGAGATTTTGTTGGACGGGTTAGAATCCCAATTTTTCCAAGAAGAGTATAGCAATATACATTAGCGCACACACACACATACACATATGTATAATCAGGAGATTAAGTTAAGAAAGTGTCTTTATTTAATGGAACAGTTCTTATTTGATTTTTCGATTTCTTCTTTGGGAATGGAGTGTCCCAATATGAGTAGCATTTGAAATGGAAAATTCCTTGCTATCATACAGGTCTTTGATCCCACTATCTGTTAGCCAAATTTAAGTTCCCTTCCCTGTGATTTCATATCATTCTATACTGTACTGTAAATACGTCTAAGATTGTATTTATCATTTGATATAATTTTGTTTAAAGATTTGCTTGAAGGTTTGTCTTCCTTAATTGACTCTAAGTCATCCTTATATTCAAGGTCTAGCATAGTTTTACGTAACTCCAAATTATGTGTGTGTTTGAATGTTTAAGTATAATATCGGTCCATCACCACACAAAAAACTTCATGGTGATGAATGCACAACACTGTGATTATATTAACAGCCATTGATTTTATACTTTGGATGGGTTATATGGTATGTGAATATATATCAACAAAACTATTAAAAAAAAAACAACCCACTTTCCTCCAGTTTGAGTACCACTACCTTATTCAGAGCCACCACCATCTCTCACCTGGACTTTTGAAAACATAACTACTCTCCCTTCTTTCCATTTTGCCCCCATTCAAATCATGCACCATCCACCAGACTAATAATTTTATAACCTAAGGTGATTGAGTCACTCTACTTCTAAAACCTTTGGTTTTCCATTAAATTTAGAATAAATTACATATTCCTGACTAAGAGGCTGAAAGTTCTGGCCCCTGCACTCTCAGACCTCATCTCATTTGACTCTTCCCCAATACCCACTGTACGACTGCTACAACTGTTTTCAATGTCTTGAAATTGCTAAACACTTTCCTGCATTTGACACTTCATTCAAAGTCTTCTTTTGCTAGAATTTTTTTCCTCATTGTAGAGGACTTCATTGGATGCTCTGACCTCACCTTGTTCTTTTTCCTTTTTAGTACTGTCCACAATTTGTAATTATGCAATTTTATCTTGGTTTCCTTGAGCAGTGGGTGCATACCTCACTCATCAAACTTACTTCTGTATTTCCTTTCTATCAGCTGAATTCTGACATTGAGCTCCCGTCTCAGCCTACTTGCTTGGTGGCAAATTGTATTTCAATCATCACTGGGGCTTTTGTACTCCTTTATGGTAGCACCTGTGAATCTTATGTGACACAGAAAGAAAAGGAAAGTAGGCCTGTAATCACAAGTCCATCATGGTGAAAAAACGTGTTTTCATCCAGGATCATATTGATTCCTTGACCTTTAACTTTTATGCCATGCACAGAGCACATGTTGGTCAAAAAACCCAGTATCTTTAAGAGGCAGTCATCTTCAAAGACCTATCAACTTGTTGGAGTGCTGCCTCAGAAGGGTAATTAATCCTCACTCTAGGGTCCACAAACTGTTGTGTTTTTTTTTAACCTCCTCCAGCCTAGGGGAGGTTTAATTTGAAGACAACCCCTATTTCCTTCAACTTTGAATATCATCAGTGGGCATAGGCTTTTGTAGTAAAAACTAGGGAGGATTGTAGCATACTTGTACTTTCTACCTTTCCTCATACCTCACCTCAATTGGTGAACACAGACTAGACATGTCTATTCTGACAATGCAAGAGGAAGCAGAAGAACACATAGCAAATGGACACAAAGAGCAAACAATGGCGGGTGAAGGGGAGGGAAATAAATAAAATAAATCTTTAAAAAATACAGTAGAATAAATGAATAAATGTAATAGGCACTGAATATTTATTGCTTTCCCAGTGCTGGGTACATTATTTGATATACAACAGATGCTTAACAAAAATTTAGTAAATAAATGTACTAAAAGTTGATAATAAATGTAGCAATAAAGTGTTGGAGGTCATGTCACATAGTTTTGAGCTAACCTAGTCAGTAAGATACAGCTAAATAAATTGAATGCATCAAACTGATCTCATCACAGCATTTAATAACATAAATGAAAGTTCATCAAGAAATCTCCCAATCTGCATTATATGCCTTTGTTTCTTCTGATTCAAATGGACTGTATCAAATCCCTATCAAAACTTTTGCCTTGCCTTTTTGGCAATGGTTCTGGGCTTACACACAATTTCACTTTGAGATGGTGGTTGGGAAAGAAGGGTAAAAACAGTACTTTGAGACTTGTATAAAATGAGACTTGTAATAGGATATTAAGCTAACCTAGTTAGCAGAATGCTCCAAACGATAGTCTGAACTCAAACAATACATCACCTATTTTTCAAAGAAGAACCAGAAAGGACGGTCGTATTGATGAGTGTTCCCTTGGAATAAACATATTTAAAGCGACCATGCTTTGTCATTAAACAAATTTATGACCTAGATAATTGATTCTATTTATTCCTCTCTGATTTGTGTAAGTGGAAAATAAAATTATTTATTATTTTATGATTATCCAAGAAAAAAAAAACAAGTATGAAAACAGTCCCTCTTTCTGTTACAGAGCATATCTCTGTTCTCTGTTACACATATCTCTAGTTCTGCAATACTACGTGTTTTTTTTTTTGATGGTTCTAATAAATGTTTTTTTTTCTTCTTTATTTTCTTTTAAATGTTACATTCAAAAATATGAGGTCCCCATATACCTCCCATCCTACCTATCCCGCCCCTCCCACATCAACAACCTCTTCTATCATTGCGTCACATCCACTGCACCCAGCAAACACATTCTGGAGCACCGCTGTACCACATGGTCAGTGGTCCTCATTGTAGTCCACACTATCCCCCAGTCCACCCAGTGGGCCATGGCAGGACACACAACGTCCAGCATTTGTCCCTACAGCACCACCCAGGACAACTCCAAATCCTGAAAATACCCCCACACCACATCTCCTTTTTCGTTTCCCTACCATCAGCAGCCACCATGACCACCCTCTCCAAATCACTATTACAATTTCTTCCCTTATTAATCACAATAGTTCCCCAGCAGAACATTGGTAAGTCCACTCTAATCCTTACTCTATTCCTCCATCCTGTGGACCCTAGGATGGTTATGTCCAGTCCCCCCTCTACATCAAGAGGGGCCTTAGATTCCACATGGATGATGGATGCAATTCTCCTGCTTGCAGCTGTAGGCACTCTTGGCTCCCTGGTGTGGTGGTTGACCCTCTTCACCTCCCTGTCAGCTGGCTAGGGTAAGTCCGACAAACAAAAGGGTAGTAGCTGCAAGCCTGCTGAGGCCCAGGGCCTGGCAGTCACATGGACAGTCCAGAGATTCAGGTCTCCCGAGTATATACCAACCCAAATGCCAACCACAGGTCTGGTAAAAGTAACAGAAGAGGCATGTGTAGAAAGGTCATATCTGAATCCAACTCCATCACACTGAGGAACACAAACTCCAAAGTAGGGCATGGCTCTGAACTCCAGAGCCATCTGCTATGACCATAGAACCTGTGGGTCTCTGCAGTCCTCAGAAGAACCAGCACCTGGGTTTCCATATACCTTGGCTGTCTCTGGTATCCTGCTGAGGCATGCATAAGCATCACCCCTCTGATGACCTCCCGACTCTTTTTCGGAGACTCATAACCATATAGACTCACTTGTCCTTTCCATTTCCTCCTTTTATCCAAAGTCAAAAAGCAGTTTTTAACACCTGATATTACATGTAGGCTGAGATATTCTGCCAGTCTGAGTTGACCCCCTTATTCAAGGTCTCCTTCTAGTTACATCATCAGCTGGTGCTTGGTAGTAATCCCTTGGCACCAGGGAGGCTCATCCCCAGAAGCCATGTCCTATGCCGGGGAGAAGGCAATGCATCTACATGCTGAGCTTGGTCCAGAGAGTGGCCATACTTGAGCAATGTGGAGGCTCCCAGGATGCAACTCTCAGGCATGATGCAGCTCCAGGCCTAGTTCATATTTCAGGCACACAGGCTCATAATTGGAGTCATCAGTATCAAGGGCTCATCATTGGACCATCCATCTCTGTTGGTCCCTGCCATTGCCCCTGGGGGACTGTTGCTGTTCCATTGGGGAATGTGAAAGACCTCCCCTGGCCAAGAACTCAGCACTCTCTCAGCTGTCATTTCCAACTGAAACTGCTATGAAAATATCCAAACTTTTCTATGTACCCTGTATACATGCCCTGGAGAACTCCCTCCCAACCATGTGCCGCCCACCAACAACACCCCACACAAGTGCTCCTCCCCCACCATAGTTGAACCTCTTTGTGGTCCAAAACTTCCTAAAAAAGGAAGCCCAATATATTGCCAGGTTCCATCAAGAGTGAAATAGAATATAGTGATGGGTTTAAAAGTTAGACATAGAATGCATAGTAATTTAGAAAAACTAAATAAAGGAAAAATAAATTGGGGTATCAAAAAATGGAAAAATGAAAAAGCTTTGTTTTTGACAATTTGCCCTTCATCACTGGTATAGGTGTTGCCCTGTATGTACAGTGGAAAGGCCATTTCTTCCTCAGTGTCTACATCCTTTCTTTTCTTTTCTTTTTTTTCTAATTATTAAGTTTGTCTTCACATAAGTTTTAGATCACAGTAATTCACATATACAATATATGGTACTCCCACATATTCAACATCAAACCCTTTGTCCCTCCCCCAGCAATGATCTTTTTACATGTTCATATTACATTTGTGTAGGGTGTCACCGTGTGGGAGCGCGGCGACAGCAAGGGTCGGCTCGTCTCCAGGCGCCAGACCGCCCGAGCCCACACTGCCCCTGCAGCGGCCCTCCGGGCGAGCCCACACTGCGACACATTTGCTGCAGCTGATGTACAGATATTGAAACAATACTTTCAAACATGGTTCCATTTTGGTTTACATTATGATTTACATTTTAGACTATACAATTTTCTAAATTTTCAGCTATCCCATGCTTTACATTATGGCCTACACTCCAGTCTATAGATTTTCATACATTTTTGGTGTAATTTAACATGTCCTATATCCATCATTGCATGATCTTGAGGAACACCTCCACCGCCCCACAGTTACACTGATTCCATGTATTCAACACCTCTTTCCGCCTTCCCTCAGGGTCCACCACAACAATCAATCTTCATTACTTGAAGGACCATATTCAGAGATACTTGCAACAATGTTGAGGGCTTGACGCACTTGACTGCCCTAACCCATTGGGAGCCACCAATTCTCTCGAGAGATACAATTCCCTCTGTTTGAGAACATCAGTCCTCCCCAGGATGTGGGCACACCCTCACTCTCATTGTATGGGTCTCCACCCAATGATATAACCCACTATGACAAAATGAGCAATCACACACTCCCTAGAAGCTTGCCCTGTGTCAGATGCCTGCCTCAAGCATCTTAAACAGGTAACCTTCCACATTATATTTTCTGAAGAGTTTTCTCTACATTAAAATTTCAACCACATACCTGACAATCTCCTATGTTCAAATGTTCCCTCCCCCTGCCCCCAATTTCTTAGGCCATCTGACCCATCCTCCCATCCCTAGCCCCTCTCAAGCCCACAAAGCCCCACCCAAAGGCATCCCCATGCCCCTATCCCATCTCCTCCCTGTACAAATACCTACCTCCAGCCCATCATAGACTTCATCCATGTAGGTGTCAGCTCACAACCTTCCTCTACCTCCAACTTCCTTTAAGTTTATCATCCAGTCTCTAGATTTCTGAGACAGCTTGATTTACTTATTTCATATCAGTGAGGTCATGTAGTATTTGTCCTTCAATGCCTGGGTTGTTTCACTCAACATAAGTTAATTTTGAAAATTCATCCATTTTATCATGTGAGTTTGTACTGTATTTGTTCTTATAGCTGAGTAGTATTCCATTAATACTATATTATTAAGTAACTTGTCTGTATATGAGAGAGGCAAGGGTTAGTTTTCATCAAGATTCTATGCCAAGCACCAAACATGTGCCCAAACTTTATTGAAATAACACTTTCCTTTTGAGAACAAACAACTTAGCTGACATGTTCATCTTATTAAATAATGAATAATATCTTCAACCCATGAAGTATGCACATTGCCTTCATGTTGAGGTTTAGTGACCTTTATAGATTTTAAATGTTTCTATCCCATACAACCTTATCATGTAATGATACACTTTTAGTGCCCACTCCTCTCACACTCAATATTTAATCATTGACTGATTTCACTTGAATCACACTTGCCCTAAGTCTCAGTTTACTCATCCATAAACCTGTTGTCATTAGATTAGATTAGATAATGTTATAAGAAAATACCTAGAAAATTCTTAGGTTGATGGCAATCCCTTAATTGATAATCACTGAACTAAATGAATCTTAACCAATGGTCATGGTCAAAATTGTGAACATGGAGGAATTAATGTTTGGAATCTATACCCTTGGTTGTCACTTTCTTTTCCTATCACTGGTCCTTAAATTTAGAGTCTCTGACATGAAACACAGTCTCATGAAGATATGACTAACTGGGGAAGGTTTAAAGTTTTACCCATCTTTTTAGGGCAATAATTTGCTTGTGTGTGTATTTGTGTTTGTATAGTATGTATGTGTCCATAGATGTTTATTTTAGCACTTTTTAAAAAAAAAACAGCTTTATTGAGATATAATTCACAACCAATCAAGTATCCATTTTAAATTGTACAATTAATATTTTTTTGCTATACTCACAGAATTGTGCAACCATGACCATGATAAATTTTAGAACATTTTCATCACCCAAGAAAGAAATCCTTTCTCCATTAGCAGACATTACCCATATCTCATCAACATTCCCCCACTTCCAGTCTAGACAAAGCTATCTCTTTAGATCTAATTTCTACATATACAGATTTTTCTATTCTGAACCTTTCATATAAATGCAGTCTGGCCTCTTTCACATAGCATAATGTTTTCGAGGTTCATCCATTTCATAACATGTTTTAATATTTCTTGTATTTATATTCTATATTTTGCTTGTTTCTTCCAAACTAATGGACATTTTGGTTCTTTTACTTTTTAGCTATTTTGGCTATTGCTTCTATGAATATTTTTGTATAAGTTTTTCTGTGAGCATATGTTTTCATTTCTCTTGGATATGAACTTGTGAGTGGAATTGCTGGAGCATATAGTAACTCTATGTGTAACATTTTGATGAACTTCCGAACTATTTTCCAAAGTAGCTACATCATTTTACAGTCTAATCAACAGTACAGGAGAGTTCCTATCCACATCCTTACCAACACTAGTTGTTATCTGACTTTTTAATTCTAGCCATCCATGTGAGTGTGAGGTTTTTATCTGGTGCTTTTGAATTGCATTTCTATGATGACTGATGGTGTGGAACACCTTTCCTAGGTCATTTGCATAACTTCTTTGGTGAAATTTGTATTCAGATCTTTTGCCCACATTTCAATTAGATTATTTCTCTTATTGTTGAACTGTATAATTTCTTTATACAGACTAGATACAAGTCCCTTATCAGACATATGATTGTCAAAGCATTTCTCCTATTCAGTGGATTGTCTTTTACTTTATTAATGGTGTCTTTTGAAGCACAAATGTTCTTTAATTTTGATGATGTCCAAGTGATCTATTTTTTTCTTTTTTGTTTGTGATTTTGATGTCATATCTAAGAAACCATTGCCTAATTTAAGCTTATGAAGATTTACCACAGCATATGTTGGTATGGTTAATGGTGCTCCACCATTTCTGTTTCTTTGAGGCTTTGTTAGTTTTTCTTTAATACTTTCTCTCTCTGTTCCTCAGATTGCATAGTATGTTCAGATCTGTTTTCTAGTTCACTTATTTTTTTACTTCTGACATTTCAGTTCTACTGTTGATTCCTTATAGTGAAAATTTTCATTTTGGTTATTGAAGTTTTCAAGTTTAGAAATTTTCATTTGTTTGATAGATACTCTGATGAGACACTTTCATAATATCTTCTTTAAGCATCATTTAATTTTGGTCTTTGAACATATTTATAATAGTTGAACCTATTTATAATAACTGCTTTGAGATCTTTGTCTGCTAAGTCCAACATCTGGACCCTCTCATTAGCCATTAAAAATGCCTATTTTTCCCCTGTGTATGGGCCATGCTTTCCTCTTTCTTTGCATAACTTGTAATTTTTTGTTGAAAAGGGACATTTTAGACAATATAATGTAACAACTCCAGATCATGATCTCCCTCTCCCAGCTTTGTGGTTTTTGTTATCTTACCTGTTTAGTGACTTGACTAATTCAGTGAAATCTCTTTCTCCAACATTGTGATACCTCTGATGTTGCTCCTCATAAGGCACAATCTTGGGGTAGGCAAACAATTACAATCACACATAGGATTTTTGGAAAGCTCTCTAGTTCCCCTGATCTCTCTCTCTCAAGAAGTGTGCCTCTGTTGTTATCATACTCAGATCTTCTAGTAATGTACTGATTTCTCTATTGTTTATGGCAGTGCCCAGTGATATATATTGCTCTATGGCCTTATAAAATTAAATTTGCTCCATATGAAGAGATATGAACATTTGAGGTCAGTATTTGAGAACTGTTATAATCCCAGGAGAGCTATTCTTAGCTGTCTCCCTGTTTCTTAAATTATTTGCTTTTCTAAAGTTTAGCTTGTTGCTCTCAAAGAGCTATCAGCCTTCTCTTAGTGTTTATTAGCCAAATCTCCATTGTCTTCAAGAGTGTTTTTGGTTTGAACTTCCACATAAAGCCAATATTGTTAGGAAGAGCGATGGACCTCTCTGCTCTTATGTCTTGCCTTTCCCATTGGACAAAACCTCTGCATCTCTTTTCTTCAGCTGAACAAGAGATAGTGATCTACTTTTCTTAGAGTAACAGCCTTATTTTACAAGTGGGGCACTGGGTGGTGCCAGTATCTTCTTGTCTTCTCAGTTCTCCTTCCCATTTGTGGAAAACTCTGCCTTATGAATGAACTGGGGCAAGGAAGATTGGCACACATTATTATTGTCCTGCCATGCTTGCAATGGTTCTTCAGCCCATGAATGGGGCGAGTAAATGAAGGGAATCCCAGACCTTTTGGTTGCTTTTGCCTAAAACAGAGGGCTGGAGGAAATGAGAAAGAGTGGTTTTCTGTCCCTCCTGTGGAGAAATTGTAGTACTAGACCAGAGAAGAATGGGAGGGAGGTGGGAACTCTGTGTTCTGGCTGTACTTTCCAGGGTTAGAACTTCCATTATTCTGAGCAGAGCAGTGGAGGTGGGGGTGTGTGGGACAGTCAATAGTATCTCAAACACAAAAATTCTCTCTTCTTACCAAGATTTAGTTGATTTTCTTGAATAAGTCTTTCTCTGTTCCCTGGATTCCCATAGGGGAATTTATGATTGTTATTTAGAATAATCTTTACCAGTTATGGTTGTTTCCTGAGGAGGGGACCTGAGTTGCTCTTCAGGCCACTCTTCTGGGATTTGCTCCTCAATACTTCACTTTTTTTGTGTTCCCAAATCTATCACGACCAGGCCACTGACTTTCATACAGTGTACTGCCATCTTCCAAAAAATTATAATAATGATTGTGTAATCTACAGTGTCAATGAATATGAAAGGCTTCCCCTAGAGTTTTTCATTACACACCCTGCTCTTGTACCTAATGACCCTGCGTGGGCCACTGAGGATCACAGCTCTTCAGTAGGAAAACAAAATAATGTTATAATGTGCTTACCTACAGTCCCTGAACTAACCAACTGTATAGGCATCTACTTTATCTATAAAAGAATCTATCTTGATTATTTTGTGTTTTTTATATTTTATTTTTTTAATTGTCTTTTAAAAAAAAGATACATAGATCACAAAAAATTGTTACATTAAAAAATATAAGAGGTACTCATATACCCTACATCCCAACCCCCCCAACTCCTCCCACATCATCAACCCTTTTCATCATTGTGGCACATTCATTGCATTTGGTGAACACATTCTGGAGCACTGCTGAACCACATGGATTATAGTTTACATTGTAGTTTACGCTCTCTCCCAGTCCATTCAGTGAGTTATGGGAGGATATATAATATCCAGCATCTGTCATTTAGGACAACTCCAAGTCCCAAAAATGTCCTCACAACACATCTCTTCTTCCCTCTGGGACCCAGATTTCCCAAAGATATATCCATACATTGTTGTGCTTGTGACACCACAAGTTTTAAACATCTGCCTTATTCTTTCAATGGATGTACATTCGTAGTTATTTTTCATAGGTATATAGAAAATGCACCCTGTGTGAGATGTATAAACATGAAATAGAATGACTAAAGAAACAGTGCACCTTTCTAATTTAACAGGCAGGCGGACCACATTTAATTTCTAGTCAGTCACATTTCCTGCATTTTATTTGTGCTGAATCAAGCACCCAGATTTATATTACATTCTTTTCATTAAACTCTGGACACACACAGTTTGGTAGCAATTAGCAAATAAAAAAATACATTCCTTTTGAGTATGAAGTGGTACCATATGTGGCTTATTTCTTTTATCTTTACAGACTTTATAATGCTTACATATTAACTTTTCTCAGTAACCACTGCACTACTTCTCTTACTTGAAAGTGCTGAACTTCCAATCATATGACTAGATGATGGGAAAAGATACAGTGTAAACTGGCAGCGGAAGCATGACACCACAGCCCCAACATTTTGTCTCAAGTGCAAATTTGTTCGCTTTAACAATTTGCTCTTATTTTTTATTTTACGTTTGATCATTCCTTATTTTCTTGTCCTCTCTCATCATTGTCCAGAGCCATTATCTCAGAATCCTGCTGCTCTTTGGCTGCTGTCAAGTTGCTGCTTTTTTTCCCTCTTGAGTGAAAATAGCAGTCCAAATGACTGATGTTGCTAATGCCTGCTGTGGAGTTAGAAAGAAGTAAGTATATGCTGTTAATTTTCTTTACAGACACCTGACAGCAATCGGGCACCACCTGGGAAGAGGTTGTATACTGTGAAGGAGGTGAAATCTTGATCTGATGTCATCTATTTCTTGATTCATATGTTTAGATATCTCTTCAAGCAAGTTTTACATTATACATTATCTTGAGAGAATATGTTTAGGGCAAAAACAAAACAGAACGAAACCATGCAACACTTAATTGCTTTTCTTTGCTTTATTTTGTCAGATTCATGGAGGCTTAATTTACTTAGAGCAAAATTCATCATTTTTTTAACATATACTGTTTAATATGTTTTGGCAAATGTACACAGTTATGTAACCATCACAACAATGATACAGAGCATTTCCATCACCCCAAAAAGTTCCCTAATGCCTCTTTTAGGTCAACTTCTTTCATTTCTTTTCCCCCACCTTCTGGCAGTCACTGAGCTGATTTCTGTTTCTATAGTTTTGTCTTTTCCAGAATGCCTTGTAAATGGAATCATACAGTTTATAGTCTTTTGTATCTGGCTTCTTTCATTTAGCTTAATGTTTGGGGGCTAATTTTTGTTGCAGTTATAAGCAGTTTATTTCTTCCTAATGCTGAATAATATTTACCAAATTTTGGACATTTGGGTTGTTTCCATTTTCTGGCAATTATGAATAAAGTTGATATAAATTTTCATATAAAGGTCTTTCTATGGACATATATTTTTATCTCTCTTGGGTAAACATTTAACAGTAGAATTTTTGGGTTGTATGGTGAATATGTATTTAATGTCATAGGAAACTGCCAAAATTTTCCAAATGCCATTTTGCATTCTCACTAGCAATACACAATATTCAATGTAGGAGTTCCAATTACTTCATACCCTCAATAACACTTGATAGTGTTGGTTTTGTTTTTTTTTTTCCCATTAGATTGTAGTCATTTTACTAGGTATGTAATGATATTTCATTGGGATTATAGTTTGCATTTCCCTAATGACAAATGAGGATGAATATCTTTTTATATGCTTATTTGTCATTCTTATTTCAACTTTGTTAAAGTGCCTGTTCAAACTTGTTAGGCAATTTTTTTTTTCTAAATTATGTTATTTTTCTTACTATACTTGAGTTGAAAGAGTTTTAAAAATGTATATTTTGAATATAAATCCTTTATCAGATATATATTTTATATGTAAATACTCCCAGTCTGTAACTCATCCTTTCATTTTCGTAACATCATTCTTTGAAGAGTAAATGGACAGAGCTCTTGATATTTTAAAATTTTAATGATGCAACTTAATACAATTTAAAGATTGGGCAAGTTGGAATGGAAGACCAGCTTTTTAATAGTGACATTACAAAATGAGTTGCATGTTGGCCACAGTGTGGTTCAATAGGCCTTGAGGATGAAGTCAAATTAGAAGATGTTGGGTCCCATGTCAGTGTTCTCGGAGGGTACCCAATCAACACCGGCTATTGAGGAATAAGGAGGTTAAGGACTATGACCCTTAGATACAATCAGGGATTGTCAATTAACTTTAAGCCTATCGTGGAAGAGTCACCTTACTTAACCAAATAGGGGATCAATAAATGCAAAGCCTTTGAAACACACTATGAAAATCCAATAGCAGATATATTAAAGACTCGAGTTTTCTGCTTTGTCAGAACTCTCAGATGACCTGTTTTTTTATTTTTAAATGTATATGTCATGTTTTAAAAATTCCACTTCATATTTAAATTATTTTCTTATGATATAGTTAACAAATAAGGAACTTGTCATTTGAAGGTGATAGGTTGTCACTCTTGGCTTTGTTTTTCTAACTCAAGTTTGAAAAGCAAAAACCCTTGTGCTATAAAATGAATGAATTCAATTTCTTTAGTGTACTAGTGCAAAAAAACCATAGATTGGATTAATCTAATAAGTATAACCCTGTCTTGGTTTGCCACAGGGCTGCCATTGCAAAATATCAGAAATGGGTTGGCTTTTATAAGAGGAATTTTTTTAGGGCAAAACATCATACAGTTTTGAGGCTGTGAAATGTCCAAATCAAAGCACCATCAGGATGCCTTCTCACCAAAGTCAGCTACTTTGGTGAGATCCTAGGTCCTAGTGTCCTGCCATGTGTCAAAGCAAGATGGCCACTGTTCTCTGCCGAGGTCCTGGCCTTCCCCTCCAGAATCCACTGTCTCCCGGAGCACAGCTGTGGGTGACCAGGCATAGGATTTGTCTCTTTCCAGGACTCTTTTCTCAGTTCTGGCTTCTCTGCTTTATTCCCAAGTTCAGCTGTGGGTAATCAGTATAGTTTGTCTCTTCAGACTTGAGCTCAGCTGTGGACAATCAAGCATCTCTCCCTCGGCCCCAAATCCTTGAGCCTCTCAGGACTTCTCTGCCTTTCTGTGGTAGTAGGAGAACCTGGAGTCCTCTCTCTCTTCTTTCTCCTTTTTCTCATATGGCAGGATCAACATGGCAGCTTCCTTTCTCTGTGTCTCTACCTCTGTATCTCTGTTTATATAAGGTTCAACAAGAGAGCAGAGACCCAACCTGAACGATGACTCACTGAGGTAGTCCAGTCAAAAGTGATTTAATAATTGATCTAATCAAGACCCCTTAACTGAATCTAATGCAAAGGATCTCACCCACAGAATGGATTAGTTCAAAAACATAATCCTTTTTTTTATTCACCAAATTCAAACTGTCACAAACCCCCTAAATTAAAATGCCTTAATTAGAATTAATCTTTTATTGTGTTTTCATAGAATATATTCCTGTTCAATGGAAATACATGTACTATAATATGACTAATAGAAACTTGTCTATTTCTGATAAAGGAAATATGCTTTCAAAAGTTTTAATTGAGGAAAATATAGAATAACTATATTGTTTGCAAAGTTAGTAAGTAGTATAGATAAACATTAATGTTCCATGACTTAGAAGGGACCTTGAAACTAAAGTCCAACACTTTTTATGTTCCCGCAATAGCCTCTTGGATGCATGACTCTATATTATATATTAATTAGAGCAAAGTAACCATTCCAATTATGTATGAAATCTTTGTGACCAGAATGATTCAAATAATGGATATTAAATTTAATTTTTACATTATAAAATTATATACATATATCTCTTAGATGATTCCAATAAATCTGTGTATTTTGTTTGGCTTTACAGTTCCAAAAACCAGTGGAGTTTATTTTAACTAGTAAATATTACATTAAATGAAGCCTTTAAATTTAAAGAATTGGTATACATGGAAAAAATATCAGGGTTTTGGTATCTTTTTTCTTCTTTTAGAAAACAGTTTAATGAAAACTTTTTTGTTTATAATGTCCCATTTTCAAACTCTGTAGTTTAAAAATGAATTTAGGTCAAGGGCTATTTTGAACATCAAATAGGGACATTAATTCCCCCACAGAATTATAACTGGTTGCGAAGTGAACCAGTTTTCTTAAATGTTGACTGGTTGACATAGATTGCTTTAATTCAGGTGTTGTAACATGAATGCTTATTTCAAAAAGATAACATGATTTCACCTTTTAATTTTTGATGTTGATCTTTTCTATGGCTTTCCTGCTAAGTATAAAGTAATTTGTGTTCTAATGAGGCTAGGCTACAAAACAGTAATTCAGACTGTAATTTCCATCACAAAGAATTCAGTTTAATGAAAAATTTAAATAAAAAATAATTTAGTTCCAAAAAATAGTCAATGGATATCTATTATACTGGAAGAATCATGACATACTATGACATAATATAAGCTGAATCAAATATAAAATAATATATACCTTTAAAAAGGTATTATGGAAGTATAAAATATTTTAATTTACTTGTTAAAGGTAACATCAAAAACCCAATTAGATGACATCATAAACCCAGTGAAATGAAGAAGAGTATTGCTTTTTAGTTGCTGTTCAGAAGAAGCCTTAATTCTGAGGAAAATATTTCATTTCTTCAAAATGGCAAAACATCACTTATAATATGAGTGCTCATGGCAAATATACCTCAAAAATAATCACTTGTTTGCCATAAAGGGACTGACCTGGAATCTCATCACATATATACAGTAGTTGGGGTGATGAAACTTCCTCCTGAATAGTAACTACTTCAGTTACTTTTGCTGTAACTAATTGCATTTAGTAAGACCATACCATCCTGTGCCCTTCTTCAAAAACTCATGGACTTCTTCAAAAGTGTTGGTATCAGAATAGCATTAGGGCGGTGGACTTGGCCCAGTGGTTAGGGCGTCCGTCTACCACATGGGAGGTCCGCCGTTCAAACCCTGGACCTCCTTGACCTGTGTGGAGTTGGCCCATGCGCAGTGCTGATGCGTGCAAGGAGTGCCGGGCCATGCAGGGGTGTCCCCCACGTGGGGGAGCCCCACGTGCAGGGAATGCACCCCTTGGGGAGAGCCACCCAGCGCGAAGGAAGGTGCAGCCTGCCCAAGGATGGCGCCACACACGCGGAGAGCTGACACAACAAGATGACGCAGAAAAAAAAACACAGATTCCCGTGCCACTGACGACAACAGAAGTGGACGAAGAAGACGCAGCAAAATGGACACAGAGAACAGACAACCGGGGTGAGGAGGGAAGGGGAGAGACATAAATAAATAAATAAATCTTTAAAAAAAAAAGCAGAATAGCCTTAGTAGTGAGTTAACTGTTACTAATTATTCAGCATCTGGGCCTTGGGGTTGCCAAGAACTGGAATGTGCTCTTGATTATTGGCTAAAATTCTGGAGCAGATGAAGGAGGATGAGGAAGAAGAGCACAATCTCGTGTTGATGTCCGATGAAGCAGGTGCTAAAATGACTAATGGGTTGCAGTCACATACAGTACCTCTAGCTCAGCAAGCATATCTGCTCCTTGGTGATTACTGAAAGCAAAAAAAGCCCAGCAAACTTTGAGGTCTAATTTTTAAAGATGTGACTGTAGACCCTTCAGGCTAGAAAATCAGTTTCCCTCATCTAAATTCCTTGTGGGTTTAGGTTGTAGGCCCTGTATCAAAAGGCAAGAGGAAACTGGCTGGTTTGAACATGAAGGGTAGTCTTGAACTGTGCTAGTGCTCACAAGAAGCCAAGGCATGTTGGCTCAAATTATGTTAGTTGTTTGGCTGCCATTAGCATTAACGATTCCTAATTATTCTTTTTTGGTACAAACTATAACTATTGCTCCCAGATCACCCCAAAAGGAGAGCTGTGAGGTGGTAGGCAACTATGGGGTCATTGCGAGGCAACTTATCATGAGCTGGGCACTCCCGGGATGACAATCCTCTTCAGACGCCCCCATTTCAAGCTGCCCCCTCAAGTTTCTGTGTGTTTGTTACTGAAATTTCCTCAGCTGAAAATTCCCCTCTTCCTTTTATTTTCAATGAAAATCCCTTGTAATTCTTCAAACAGAACAAATATTTAATGACCAATTGAAATGGAGACTCTTCTCCTAAACCTGGAAACTCCAAATCACCATGGTGATAGACTCTCTTACTTCCATGAAAACTATATTTACTAATTGTATTTGCTTAGATGCAGGATTAGTTGCTTAGAAATTGGTTTTCTTCAAGTAAAAAAGGTCAAAAAAGGAATGAAATGGCAGAATATTTTGAAAGCAAATTTACTATTACATGAATCCACCATACACATGAACACTATAACTGCCTGCCTATATGAGTTGTAGTTACCTATACTTACCACTTTTCACCACCAGATAAACTAACATGAAAACTCAATTTTAAAATGCTTATTTTCAAATTTAATCATTCCATCAGGTAAGAGTTTTCCTTTCTCATTGGAGGAGAGGTGAGGAGAGCATTTCAAAATACTCTTTTGTAATATGTAAGGGTATAGCTCTTTTTCCATTAAACTGTCTTTTAAAAATATAGGTCAAATTTTCAACTTTGCATTATAAAGGCATGGCACCCTTTTAGTAAGTATGTATGCCCTTGCCCTGATGTCCTTTAGAGCATTGTTTAGAAAATTACTCTTACTGGCTTATATCCTCTCTCTCACTGCACCCTTGGGAATACTGCTATATGGAAATGGGAGGGTAATGACCCAACCTTTTCCTAGAACTCTGAGGAAACAATTTTCCAAAGACAGATTTAATTTACAAAGAATACCAACTCCACACATACAAATATTCCATTGTAAGAGTTTAACTGTGAATTGACATTGGTATTATTTTCATATCATTCCTAGATTTAGGGGGAAGAAAAAAAGCAGACAGAGGTTTGCCAATTTGGAACAGTCTCTGACCATCATCTTCCCTAATGGGTCATAATGCTTTCCTGAGAGTTCGTAATTTTCAGTCCTTTAATAGGTAGTGATTTGCTTTCAAGTCAGAAGGGATTGGAGAAAAGCAGCTTCATTTCTTCCAGGGAAAAGCATTCTGTTTCCTTTCTCTAAAACCTTTTTCTGAGCTGTTATTTTCCTTCTCAGGAATATCATAATGGGAGAAAAAGTGGTTGGCATATTACATATCACTTTACTATTTGTATAAAACATTCCCACATTTAATTCTCATAATGTGAGAGAGTTCTGGGAAGATGGCATCAGATTAGATAGGTAAGACTCAACTCTCTCACAAAAACAATGCAGAAAGGGCCAAAACCTGTCTGAGGGAACTGCTTTGGAGGTCAGCAGACCAGGACAGTGCCGCCCAACCCCCAGGAGGGTGAGGGACAGAGAAACCAAAACAATAAACATAAGTTACTAACACCCCACAGTTGGAAAGGGCACCCAACCCCCACCCTCAAGACATTAAACCTCAATAAAATCCTTCGCTCACTGCAGCTGACTGAGATGGGAACAGATGTCTTTCCTCTCTGTAAACTGTTACAAAGGAAGAGGGGAGGGTGCTTCGGAAAGTGGAGAGTAGTTTCTCTTCAGTGAATTCTGCCAGCAAAGCTCACTTTGAACCTTGGCTCTGGCCAGAACAGAAACATGGGCAAACAAAGTTTGAAAGAAACACCTCCCTGGAAAGTTTTGCTGACAAGAGCCATCTACTGGCTGGCCAGGAAACTGCAAGGAGAAAAACCGCTTTTAGGTCTCTCTTTAATCCCAACTCCTGGGAGAAAATCTGTGCTCCGAAAGTGAGTCCCTGGTCATTTTGATAACTTAAGCTGGGCAATTTTAAACACTCAGAATAAGTTGAACCAAAAATCAAAGAAGAGCCATAAAAACAAACAAAAACAAACAAAAAACACTGGGCAAGAGAGAGAAATTGACCATCAGAGTAAATTCATCAACATTTTTGCCTAGTCATCAGCAAAAATTTACAAGCCATACTAGGAAGCAGGAAAAGATAGCCCAGCCAAAGGAACAAACCAAATATTACGACATATTCAGGATTAAAGACAACTAATCAGTGAGAATCACACAAATCTCCTAAATCAATTGAAAGAATTGAAGGAAAATATGACTAAAGAGATAAAAGATATTAAGAAGAAACTGGGTGAGCATAAAAAACAATTTGAAAGCCTGACAAGAAAAGTAACAGACATGACAGATGAGATAAAAAATATATTAGAGGGAAGTGAATGTGGTCCAAGTGATAAGGTCTCTGCCTACCATATGGAAGGACCCAGGTTTGAGCCCTCAGCCCTCCTGGTGAAAAAGAAGAGAAAGCATGCCTGTGTGGCAAGCCTCGTGGTGAGCAAAATGCCTGTGCAGTGAGCCAAGGGCCTGCCTGGTGAGCCAAGTGCCTGCATAGGTGCTCATATGGTAAGCCAGTGCCTGGGCAGTGAGTCAGTGCCTATGCAGCGAGCCAGTGCCCACACAAGTGAGTCATGCAGCTAGATGATGATGCAACAAAAGAGAGATGAAGGGGGGAGTCAAGGTGAAGGACAGCTGAAATGAGGTTGTGCAAATGACAGGGAACCTCTCTCCATATCAGAGGTCCCCATATAGAATCCTGGTGAATCCTAGAGGAGAAAGAAGAGAAGGCAAAAAGAGAAATAGGTACAGAAGGTCATACAGTAAATGGATACAGACAGCAAAAACAGTAGGGCAGGAGAAGGAGAGGGGAAGAAAAAAATACAAAAAAAAAACACATTAGCAACACATAAGGGCAGATTTGAATTGCTTGGAGACAGAAGTAGTGATATTGAGAACAGAACATCTGAACTGGAAAAGACAGGGGAACAGAAAAAGAAAAGAATGGAAAAAATGGAACAGGGGCTCAGGGAATTGAATGACAATGTGAAATGCATAAACACATGCATTATCAGTGTCTCAGAAAGAGAAGAGAATTGAAAAGGGGCAGAAAGAATATTTGAAGAAATAGCAATCAAAAATTCCCCAACCCTATGAAAGATTAAGTGCCAACCTCTTATCAGAAACCATGGAGTTGAGAAGACAGTACTATTTAAAGTACTGGAAAAGAAAAACTGCCAGCCGAGAATTCTTTATCTGGAAAAACTGTCCTTCCAAAATGAGGGTGACTTTAAAGTTTTCACAGACAAACAAAAACTGAGAGAGTATTTTACTAAAAGACCAGATTTATAAGAGATACTAAAGGGACTGTGGCAGCCTGAAGGGAAAAGACAAGGGTGAGACACTTGGAGAAGCACATTGAAATGAAGATTATTAGGAAGGGTAAATAAAGGGTAAAAAGACAGACAATAGTACGATACGACAACAGAAAGCCAAAGGACGAAGTGAATGAATTAAGTAATGTCTTTACAGTAGTAACATTGAATGTTAATGGCTTGAACTCCCCAATCAAAAGACATAGACTGACAGAATGGATAAATCTCATAATATGAAACAGCATTATCATAGCAGACAGCAATTCAATTGGCTGTAGAGTTCACAGTGATTCTTTCAGGGGCCATGTCCTTCCTAATCTATCCCTCTTTGGAGAATCACTGTCTTTTTCCATCCCTAGGCAAGTGTTTCAAATGTTCCAATTTTTTTTTCATGACCCTAACTCTGCTTAAGCAATTGTTAATGAGGTAGTAATAGATTCAAAACAATCAACGTCCTTCTTTGGAGTTTTATTTTTAATACAAAGAGACAGTATGGTGGGCAGGTCAATAAATGGGTAGGAATTATGTGTAGAGCTATTGAAGGCCATGTCCTAACATTGTGGCATAAGTGCTTTTGGATAATTAAGCCAGCATTCAGAGGGGGCTTAAGATAAGATTATGGAGAAAGAGAGAAAGATCCCACCTCCCATTGTGTTAACAAGCTAATTGATTCTCTCTTCAGTGCTAAAGCCATCACAAGACCAAAGTGGTTTGATACAATACTCATCCCCAATTTAAATTTGAGAAATTGATATCTTGGAAATGTAAAATATGTTCTGTTAAAATATGTTATATTTTGTTGGCCCTGTTAGAATTGTTTCTATTAAACTGCTCTTTCAGTTATACCATTAGTATAAACTGAAGGAAGTTATAAGAAAGAAATTCTCATTATATTGATTCGAGGTTTTTTGCAATCTACTGTTCACTAAGATTGTAAAGTGTTTCCATGTGTAGTACATGTGTAGGGTACTATCAAGATAAAGAAACATGTCAATTCAAGGAAAAAACGTGGATTCTCCTGAATAAGAAATTTGTTTGTATCTTGAAGTCATTAAAAATTTTATAGCTGATTTTTCCCCCCTCTTTGACTGGTGGAACAAAGAGACACATTTTCAGTACACCTTTAACAATTGCATGGAGTTATATAGTATACTTTTTACAGTTCATCTTATACCTAGTTTTATTAATTTTGTGTGCACTTATTCTTGTTGTCCTTGGATATTTGATTTCTCTTCTTTTGTTTTACATACAATTTGTAAATAAACAAGTAAATGAATGAATGAAATAAAATTAATGACTAACTAAATGGCTGGTGTTGCAGTAGACTAGCATGGGATACTTTCTTTCAACCTTCCATTAAGTACTACTGAAGATCCACAAAGACAGAAAACAGCAATAGTACTTTAAATTAAAGATAATGGGGAAACGGACTTTGGCCCAGTGGTTAGGGCGTCCGTCTACCACATGGGAGGCCCGCGGTTCAAACGCCGGGCCTCCTTGACCCGTGTGGAGCTGGCCATGCGCAGCGCTGATGCGCGCAAAGGAGTGCCGTGCCACGCAAGGGTGTCCCCCGCGTGGGGGAGTCCCACGCGCAAGGAGTGCGCCCGTGAGGAAAGCTGCCCAGTGTGAAAGAAAGTGCAGCCTGCCCAGGAATGGCGCCGCCGGCGCCGTCCACACTTCCCATAACGCTGACGACAACAGAAGCGGACAAAGAAACAAGACGCAGCAAATAGACACAAAGAACAGACAACCAGGGGAGGGGGGGAAATTAAATAAATAAATAAATCTTATATTAAAAAATAAATAAATAAATTAAAGATAATGGAAAGCCTTGTCTTCTTAGGCGAGAAGAACTCATAGTACTAATAAATGTTGCAAAGGCATATATAGAAAGTTTTAGATATATACCATGGTTTTACTCGCTGAATAAGTACACATGAATAGTCTCTGTTAAGAGAGGAAAGGACTTTGATGGTTCATAGTCTGATACTAATTATTGGAAATTTTGATTAAGAGAAGTACTGATATGAAAAACAAACATCCAGGAGCGCCTGTATTTCTAATCTTCCATCTTCCAGCATATAGATCACCAACTGTTCTCTTTTTACATCCATTTAAAGATTATATCTGCCAGATTATATGTCTGTAGAGTGACAGAGGTGCGGTACATCTTGAAATGCCTAGCTACTTAAAGCAAAGTGTCATTGGCCTGTTCATCTTTTCACATCAGGTAATAAGTGGTCACTGTCTAGTCTAAGGACGAGTAGCCCTTGGGTCCTAAACTGACCCCTGGTCCAATCAGCATGACTAGAGGATGGCGATTTGATTCACTGCACTGCTGCAATGGAAGAAAGGTCCTATGGGCAGGTATTCACTTCACAAGAAGGTGCAAGCATGCAGATATTTTAAAGATTGCTTAATCAGTGCAAAGACTTAGTTTTTTCCTCTTCTATCCTCTAAATTATGAAAGGTTTAAGTGTAAGAACTTCTCTCTTTGTGAGTTTGTCTGTGTCCCTAATGTTTTCATATAAGGTATTCTCATTTCCTAAATACTATGCAATTATCATTTACATTTCCTTTTGACCCAC
Source organism: Dasypus novemcinctus (assembly GCF_030445035.2). Taxonomy (NCBI): domain Eukaryota; kingdom Metazoa; phylum Chordata; class Mammalia; order Cingulata; family Dasypodidae; genus Dasypus; species Dasypus novemcinctus. The sequence goes on from NC_080687.1 coordinate 61,117,428, forward strand.
TAGTTAATAGGAGAGGATTTTTAAATCTCCAGTTGCTATGTTCTTAATTTAAACATTTGCTATTAATTTCTGGGCAATTTTTGTACTGTGGTTAAAATATAGTCTAAGAAAATTATACTTTTAAGAATTTCTTGATGTTCTTTTATGATTTAGAATAGGATATTTTTTGGATAAATAATTCATACTTTCTTTTTTTGCCATAATCTCTCATAAACTTAGAGTATTACATTGAAATTGTTAGCCTACATCATAGTTTTGTCCATTTCTTTCATATATATATATTTTTTAGGATTTTTGTTCCATATATCTTAATGAAATACAAGTTTATTTTACTGTTATCGTGTCTTATAGGTTTTATTAAAATAATTCTTTTTGCCCTATTTAATTCTTTTGCATCAAATTCTGCTTTATTATTACTAGAACTAACTTTTTTTTACATACCTTCATCATTCATTTTATTTTTAAACTTCTGAGCAATTTTATCTTTAAAATAGCATATAATTAAAATATTGAAACTTAATTTAATGTATCTATTTTCATAATAAACTATTTATATTCATAACTAAAGAAAATATTAATCAATATTTACTCCATCCTTGACTGGGGAAGTACTCACTAAAGAGAAAAATAATGAAGAAAGTTACAAAAGAAAGAAAGTAATATTTGAATATATAAACATTAAAAAAGGCTGTATTGTCAAAATATCACAACTCCTTATAAATAGAGAAACCACTGGAAAGTATGACCAAAAGAAAACTAAAACAAATTAAATACACATATAAAAAGGATCAAGAAAACATATATAATTAATAACATGGAGAAGAATTACAAGAATTCAGAAAATATAGTGGATAAATTTATGGCAATAAATTTGACAATATAGATGGAATGGAGAGAGATAGAATGTAACTGGTAGAAGAGACATATCTCACTATGAAAATAGGAACTTTGCCCTCTTGGAAAATGGAATTTCTCAGTACTATGATTTTATACTCCACATGTAGGAAATGCAGAGTCAGAAAATATCTGGAAATCTATCTCTTACATTCTCTACTTCATTCCCCCCAGAAACTCTCTCCTTTAATAGATATTTGTTGTATAAAAATTATGAATTGAAGATAACATATTTAGCTATTGCTTATTAAATGAGAGGAAAAATAATTGGAAATTGGAACTTGAAGCACCTTGAGAACTGTTATAATTTTGACTCACAAACACTGATAATAACTGCTTTAATTAAAAAAAAAAACAATTATGATCCTAGAGAAGGGCAAAAGGAAGAAACAAATGAGAAGTTTCAGGATCAAAACCGAAGGAGGGGAGAGGAAGGGAGAACAGGGAGGGACCCATCATCAATGGAAATCTCACAACCACTGGCACCCTCATCAGGTTAAATTTCTATAATCCAAGGTAGAGATCCTATAGTCAAGAATTTACTCAACTCCACTGTGCTGGACACCATGTATGACCCTTGAGGAAATGAGCAAGAACATACATAATTAAAAAACTTCATATATATGTGTATTTACTAAGATATCTGAAAACAATAATACATTCTATATTAATATATTCTAGAATGTCTTAGGCACAATCCACATAATGCAATTTCAGGGGTTAAAAAATTCCCACTAATAACCAAGACAGATTTCTTCCTGTTTACTAAATATTGAAATTGATTTATGAGAACTTAGGGCTAATGCTTAAAATGAGAATTTGGGGGAGAGAATTTTGATTAGCCTAACTAATATTTGCCTGATACTAAGGATTTTTATATAGGGGATCAAAAGAAGGGGGGAAAGGAAAAAAGCAAACAGCCTGTAGCCATAGTAAGTTCAGAGAAGGAATCTGCACCTCCTTCACAATGCTGTACAGGCCTGGACAAACCTATTTCTAACTGACCTCAGCTACAGGAGAGGAAGAACTTCAGAGTGAGGACAGACTTTCCCTGTCTTTTGTTTTTCTTCTAATTCTCTTTTGGGAATCTGGCAAGAGCTATAAATTTTGCCACAAGAAAAATATGACCACATACACACTCATCCACAATTTTTGGGACAATTTCAGGAATTCACAAACTCCTTGAAATGTGTCCAAGATGTCACCTTAAGAACTCATGATCAAAGGGTTCATTGGGATCACTGGAAAAACCTGGTGTTTGTTAAAAGTCCTACTTGTGATGAGTGTTTTCAGCTGGGAGAGAAGGCATGAGAAAAGGTCTAGAAATAAAATGACTGAGGGGTGTGTAGAGCTCATTTGGAGTGATAATGTCCTTTGGAATGAAAACATGCAAATGGATAGAATGAAGGACAGAACCATAAAATTGTAAGCAGTACCCTGAGCAAGCACAATTTATGGTATGCGATTCACAGAGCAAATTCATTTCCTTCTTTCACTGGCCTCTTACTTTTCTCAGTGGGCTAAATTTTTCCCTGCCTATGCAGGAAATAGGAATGTTCCAGGACTTTCCAGAAGAGAAGGGAAAGAATTAAACCACTGCAAGTCACAACATAGACTCATTTCATTACTTAAAATGTCCAGTCCCATTTAAGAGTAATTCCTCCAAGTGCTGCGGGTGGATGGGGGTGGTTGGGGGTTGGGGCAGAGGGAATGTGCAGGCTTTCTTTTGTTCTGATTGTCTTCCTCCAGCTTACTGAACCTAGTGTCTGGTCACTCTGAGGTTGCAGCATGGGGAATGAGGAGGATGTAAAGGGGCGGGAACGTTCTTTGTCTCATAAACCATTATCATGCTAGGTCCAGGTCAGACCTGAATGTATACCACGTTGACACATAAGGTCCCATCGCTTGAGATCTTTCACTGGCCTGTGCCTTGATGCAGATGTGAAACACTCCTCTGGCTCCTCATTTTCTCCCTCCACAGTTCCCAGGAACTTTGGGCTTCCCTCTGTGCAGTCCTGTCCCTCAGCGTGCCTCTATCTTGGCCCTTTCTTACCTGCCCCTAGCCCGACCATGGGAAGTAGTCATCTTTGCCCTCACACCTTTCTAGAGCTCAGCGCAGCAGCACAATGCCAGAAAAGCTGGCCAGCGTGTCTTCTGCCTTTTGAATTTCTCAGGCAAGAGTTCAATTTAGAGTTATGTTATTCCCCAACTTCAGGGGACACATTTCCAGTTCTCTGCATAGTCCCCATGAAGCCTGAGGTAAAGGGGGCAGCTCCCCCAGACTCCTCGCTTTGGTGTTGAGGTGGCTCACCACACACCCACCAGTCTTTCCACAAGGCTTTCCTCAGAAATAATCTCTGGATCTTTTGCAACTTCAGTGTAGAGAAAGTGTTTATTACCTTGAACATGTGTGTTTTTTCAAGCCTTACTCTCTGATATGTCTCACAATCTACTTTAGAATCAGATATCTGTCATCTTCAGGTAAAACTTAAACTTTGACTTGACAGAAAATGAAAATAATTACATGTAGCTTTACAAAAATGAAAGCCAAAAATTAGAACATGTATGTATAACTTTAGGTAAAAAGTTGTGAATCAACATATAAGGCTTCAGTTTAACAAACATGTTTATAGCATTATGTGCTAGACACTTTTTCAAGCATTTTACATATTAACTCATTTAATCTCTCTAATAAATAACTTTATGATGAGAGCAATATTATTGACATCCTCATTTTCATAGGAGGAAACTGAGGCACACAGAGCCAAAGCCACACAGCTGCTAAGGCAGAGTCAGGATTCAAGTCTAGGCAATATGACTCATTTTGTCTTAGCCACTATGCTATACTTCCATTCAGGGTTACTGGAAGCCCTAAGTAATTATGAATAGGGTAACTATTACTTATCGATTGGCATTCTAGAGCCTGTAATTTCAACCACTTTATTGCATCTGTTCCAAATGCTTTGTCTTCCTGTAGCTCTATCCTTCTCTCATCTGGCAAATCAGATCATGTCAATTTCCTACTTAGAACTTCTGATGGTTTTTTATTACCCACCAAGACCACATTCTCAGTGATATTGAAAAGCCTTTTATACTCTAATTTCATTTAACCTCTCCAATCTCATTCTCTGTCATTTCTCCACAATTACTCTGCTCCATCACAACAAATTCCTTTTCCATACCTTGAGTATACAAACACTACTTACTTTGTTTATACCATGCTCCTTACAAGGAAATATCTTCCTCATTGATTTAGGTTTCCAGCTGCTAAAACAAACATCATAGAATGGGTTGGCTCAAACAATGGAAATTTATTCGTTCACAGTTTTGAGGCTAGGAGAAGTCCAAAATGAGTTCTCAAGAGAGGTGATGCTTTCCTCATAAAGCTGTGGCATTCTGGAGCTGACTGCCAGTGATCATTGGCCCTTGGCTTGGCTTTTCTGTCACATGGCAATGCACATTGTGGCATCTTCTGCTTTCTCTTCTGGGTTGCATTGACTTCCAGCTTCTGGTTGCTCCCTCTCGGGAGCACCTTCATTCAGTTTGGGGACACTTTCATAACATCTTCAAAGGTCTTTTTAAAATATATTAAAAATTTTTGTAAAGATATATAGATTACATAAAATGTTACATTAAAAAATATATAAGGGATTCCCATATGCCCCACTCCCCACACCTCCCACTTTTCCCACAATTAACAACTTCTTTCATTAGTGTGGTACAATCATTGCAATTGATGAGCACATTTTGGAGCATTGCCGCTCAGCATGGATTATAGTTTATATTGTAGTTTATACTCTCTCCTAGTCCATTCAATAGGTTATGGCAAGATATATGTCCTGTATTTGTCTTTGCAGTGTCATTCAGGACAATTCCAAGTCCTGAAAATGCCCCCATATTACACCTCTTTTTCCCTCTCCCTGCCTTCAGCAACTCCAGTGGCCACTGTCTCTACATCAGTGATATAATTTCTTCCATTGTCTTATTTACAGATGGGTTCACATCCACAGGATTAAGGATTGGGATCTGAACATGCCCAATCCCTAATAAATGTTGGACAGGATTCAATCCCCAATATTTATGTATACCTTTTTAGTCTTCATTCTATAACTTGATTGCTTTTTCTTCTAATCATCCATCCTTGGACTTCCCCCACCCCTGTCCATCCCTCCATCTAACCATCCATCTATCCTTCCATCCATTTACCAGATATTCACCAAGAGCCTCAGGTCTCGTTCAGTGTGCCAGGTGCTAGAATATAATATAATGGTAAACAAAGCAGATACAAGACTGTACTCCCTCCAAGGTACTCTTTTGGTCCTGGGGAGTATATTCCATTTTGGTGTTATCACATCAACTTCTAACAGTTTGTTTATATCTTTCTCCTCCTCTATAATCTGAGGTTCTGTCAAGCCCCACCCACATCTTTCTAACAATACTATTTCCGAACTGGATCTTAATACACATTTGTTGTCCAAGAAATGGACTGTTCAATTAATTATTTAATGCATATAATAATGAGAGATGAGCAAATAGATCAATCTAAGAATATGGCTCTCACTACTTTTTAAAAAAATTATTGAAGAATATCATTCACACATAAACATACATAAATAAGTATATAGTAATAGTTGTGAACTTACAAAACAAACATATATAGCATCATATAGGACTCTCATAACTTACCCTACCACCAATAACTTGCATTGTTGTTAAACATTTTAAACTAATAACTAAAGAGCATTGTCAAAATATTGCTACTAACCACAGTATTTTCCCCCAACCCACTCTATTATTATTATTATCTTTATATCTTTTATATATGAACATACATAAACAATAAGTGTATAGTAAAAGTTGTGGATTTACAACGCAAACATGCATAACATTATACAGGGGTCCCACACATCAACCCTCTACCAACACCTTGCATTGTCATGAGACACTTGTTACAGATTATGAAAACCTATTGTCAAAATTTTACTACTAATTATAGTCCTTATCTTACATTTGGTGTATTTTTCCTCCAACCCACCCTATTATTATTTTTTAAATATATTTTTTATAACAGAAGTGGTAAACGTATAAAACAATCATGCACATGTGCAGAATTCCCAAATAACATCCATCTATCAACACATCACACTGTGGTGGAACATTTGTTACAGATAAAATAATATTATCTGGTTGCTACCACATCCATAGTGTACACTTGGCACACATTCTCCATACTGCCCCATTATCAACACAGTACATCTTTGGCATAGATGCAAGCATATTACATTATTACTGTTAACCACAGTCCATAGGTCACTCCAGTTGTATTTTCCCCATGCTTCTCCACATTCCCACCACCCTGCAGTAGTGATATACATTTGCTCTAGCTCACAAAGGACACTCTTGCTTCCACACCATTGACCACAATTCTCATCCACCTCTTGGTTTACTGTGCTATTCATTTCCTAGATTATTCTCTAGCATTCTGTCAATTGGCATTTACATCCCTAGACTACCATTTTCAGCCACATCCCCATTTATAAACTAGTTGTTACTATTTGTTACCATCCACTCTATACATTTCCACACTTTTACATTAAAGCTAATTAAAACCTCTACATACATTAAACATCAGTAGTCCATCTCAGTCCTCCTTTTATGTCCTTTAAGAATCTACCACCTACCACCAGGGCTTGAAGATATTTTCCTACAATTTCTTTTAGAAGCTTTATCGTTCTTGCTTTTATATTTAGGTTTTTGATCCATTTTGAATTAACTTTTGGATTCGGTGTGAGATAAGGATCCTCTTATCTTCTTTTGGCTGTGGATATCCAGTTCTTTCAGCAGCATTTGTTGAATGGACTTTTCTGCCCAAGCTCTGTGGGTTTGACAGGCTAGTCAAAAATGACTTGACTATACATGTGAGGGTCTGTTTCTGAAGCATAAATTTGGTTCCATTGGTCTATGTGTCTAGCTCTAAGCCAGTACCATGCTGTTTTTACCACTATAGCTAGGTAATATAATTTAAAGTCTGGAGATGAGAGTTAGCTTTTCCTTTTTAAGATATTTCTGGCTATTCAGGACCGCTTACCCTTTCAAATAAATTTGATAATCATATTTTCCATTTTAAAAAAGTGCTGATGGAATTTTTATCAGACTTGCATTGAATCTGTATATCAATTTGAGTAGAACTGACATCTTTATGATATTTAGTTTTCCAACCCATGAGTACGGAATATTCTTCCAGTTATTTAGGCCTTTTTGAAAATTTCTTTTGACATTGAGTTGCAGTTTTCTGCATTGGTTAAGTTTATTCCTATTTGAGTTTTATCTGTCATATTTTATTTTACCCACTCTTTTGACACTTTTGGTCACTTTTATTGATATAATCTTCATTTCTAGACTCTCTTCCAGGCCTTTCTCTCCAGTCTTTTCTTTTCAGGCTCTACTATACCCTTTAGCATTTCCTAAAAATCTGGTCTCTTGGTTAGAAATTCTCTCAGTTTCTGTTTATCTGTGAATATTCTACTCTTGCCTTCATTTTTGAAAGACAATCTTGCCAGACATAAGATTCTTGGCTAGAATTGTTTCTCTTGTAGTATCTTAAATATATCAGACCACTGTCTTCTTGCCTCCATGGTTTCTGGTGAGAAATCAGCACTTTAATCTTATTGGGTATCCCTTATACGTTATGCATTGCTTTTCTCTTGCTGTTCTCAGAATTGTCTTTGGCAATTGACATTTTGATTAGTATATATCTTGGAGTTGGTCTACTCAGATTTTTTTGGATGGGAATACATTGTGTTTCTTGGACATGGATATCTACGTCCCCCAGTAGGGTTGGGAAATTTTCTATAATTATTTCTTCAAATATTCCTTCTGCCCCCTTTCCCTTCTCTTCTCCTTCTGGGACACCCATGACATGTATGTTTGCATGTCTTTTGATATCTTTAAGTTCCCTGAGACCTTGTTCAATTTTTTCCATTCTTTTCTTCATTTGTTCTTTTGTTTGTTCACTTTCAGAGTCCATTTCTTCAAGCACACCAATCCTTTCTTCTGCTTCTTCAAATCTGCTTTTATATGATTCCAATTTTTTAAAAATTTCATTTATTGTGCCCATAGTTCCCATTAGACCTGCTATTTTTCTAGGTATGCTTTTGAATTCTTCTTTGTACTCATACAATGTCTTCTTAATATCCTAAATCTCTTTAACCATCTCATTGAATTTATTAAGGAGATTTGTTTGAACATCTATGATTAGTTGTCTCAACTTCTTTATGTCATCTGGAGGCATATCTCATTCTTTTAACTGGGCCATATCTTTCTGTTTCTTGGTGTGGATTGTAATTTTTTGTTGGTGTCTTGGCATCTGGCTTACTAGAGTATTTATTCTGGGTTCAGTTTTTCTCTTTAGGGCTTCCTGCTCTTTCTCCCTTGCTGGTTGTGCAGTAGGAGCCAAGGATGCAGTTGGTGCTATAAGTTGTGGAGGCTCAAGCTGCCCTCATTGGCCCAGGGACTGATGAAGCTTCTCCCACGTTTCTCCTTTGCCAGGGGTAGCACAGAGTTACAATTGCTTGGAATAATCTAAGTCATGCAGTCCTAGACTGTAGTTGCCCCAAGAGACTGATGAGGCTTTATACCCCTTTCTCCCATACCTGGAGCAGGGATGGAGCTGCAGGTGTGGGCAATAGTCTACACAGTGCAGGTCCAAGATGCCCAGAGCTGACCTGGTAGACTTCTGATTATTCAGTCTATGCCAGTCAAAGGTGCCTGCAGTTACCTGGATAGGATGGTGCAGGACCCGCAAGCCTCCTCCCTGCCAGAGGTGGGGCTAAAACTTAGGCCAGAGCTGCAGGCCAATCTGGGTGAAAGAAACTGGTTTTTACCATCACAGTGATTCTCAATCCTGGCTTCCCTTCATGTTGGGGGTAGAGTCAAAATGGTGGCTACTGGCCTCTTTCTCACCTGGACAGATTCACACCCTAGCTGTTCCCAGGGTTACACCTTAGCCAACCGAGTCCACTAATCAGTGGCCAAAATCAGTGGCCAACCATCTCCTCCTCCCTGTTTTTGGGAAATGGAGCTTCCAATTCCAATCACAGAATAACTCCTGGGGCAGCTTGTGCTGCCAAAGTGGGACTGTCACTGGCCTCTGTGGCTTTGCCAGTAATTTCCTGGAGAGGCTGGTGCAAGTACTCCAGCTTCCTCCCTCCCAGAGGTGGGGCTGGGGTTTAGGCTAGACCAGCAATCTGATCTGGACTGAAAGAAGCCAGTCCCCATCAGCACTGGAATTTTCAGTCTGCCCCACTTCCCCTCATGCCAGGAGCAGAGTTAAGAGTAAGGCTACTGGCCTCTTTCTGACTTGGACAGGCTCAAACTAGCTGTTCTTAAGAGCACACTTTAGCCTGCTGAATTTATTCATCAGTAGCTGATGTTGGTGCCCAACTGTCTCTTCTTCCCCTATTTTTGGGAGGTGGAACTTTCAATTCCAGTCACAGAACAGCTCCTGAGGCAGCTTGTACCTCCAGTGGAGGATGGGCACCAGCCTCCATGGCATGGAGCACTCTACTTACAAATCTTCTCTGCAGATGGAGAGTCTTCTCCTTCCATTTCTTCAAGGATGTGGCAGGATCGTCTTCTGGTCTCCTGGAGCCCCCATACAGGTACTTCATCTAGCTCCAGATAGCACTGGGTGTTTACTGACTGCCTTGTAGCAGGGGCTGACTCTAGGAGCTCCTTACTCTGCTACCATCTTGCTGGTTGTCTCTGGCTCTCACTACTTTTATATTAATGTTTGATGCATTAGAAATTGTTACTTGAGGAACTGTTGAAGAACATGTTTTTGGACTATAGTTCCAAGGGATGAAAGTCTGGGGAGGAATTCTAACAACTGTGAGAATTAAAGCGGTGGAGCCAGAGAAGATATGGCCTCTGTTTGGAATAGCTTAAATGAGATCCTTTCTGAAGGCAAGAGGAATGAAATCTTTCCATTGTAAAGACTTGCTTTGACAGTCCAAAAAGTCTTGAATTGTTTCAAAGGGATGTTTATAGCAAAGAAAGATAAAATAATAAAAATGAGAAATTTCTAAAGTTTTCAAGAATTTGTTAATTCGTGTTTTTCTATTAAAGTCTAGGTGTCATGCTCCTATTTAACGGACTACAAGAAAAGGTGGTTTTTATCTGAACCTAAGAAGTAGCTCACCCTACTAAGCCAGGTTACTTATAAAAAGTCTTCATATAAACAATAAATTGAATATTCAAAGAAATTAAAGGGAGGGAGGCAGATGTGTCTCAACAGATAGGACATTTGCCTACCTTATGAGAGGTCCAGGGTTTAGTACCCAGCGCCTCCTGGCCCATGTGATGAGCTGACCCATGCATAGTGCTGTCGTGGCAAGGAGTGCCATGCCACACAGGGGTGGCCCCTGCATAGGAATGTGCCCTGCAAGGACAGTCACCCCATGTGAAAAAGTGCAGCCTGTCCAGGAGTGGTGCTGTACACATGGAGAGCTGATGCAGTAAGACAACATGACAAAAAGAGACACAGATTCCCAGTGCCACCTGACAAGAATGCAAGAAGACACAGAAGAACACACAGAGAATGGACAGAGAGAGCAGACAAGGGGGGGGGGGGAGGAGTGGTAAGGGGAGAAAAAATTTTTTTAAAATCTTAAAAAAAAAGAAATGAAAGGGAAAGTGTATTCAAGAACTTTCCACTCTTAGTTAATGTGGGCCTGTGCTGAGCACTTAGATTAATTTTCAGCACATTTTCTTAATTCCATCATCTGGATTTTCAGAAAATTATTAACAACTCAAAGAAACCACCTGTAGTTTTGTTAGACCATTTTATTCTTATCTAGTAACATAAATAAAATAGTGGCTTCTTGATATAGTCACTATATCAAGGATTAAATTTCTTCAAAGGAAATTATTCACATCCCTTCCACAATATGGCGAAAATGATGAGTCACCCGCCATTGACCTTCACATGTTTATGTGTGCTTATCTAAACCACACATCTGTTCTTTATTTTCCAATAAAGGGACCATATGCCCCTTGACTCACATATAAGAGCATAATGTTCTAAAACAAACATACTGAAATTAATTTAGGGGATAAAATGAACTTTGGAGAAGATTCACATTCAATGGTCTAGCTATGAGAAATAGCAGAATTTATTCTTAAACTCAAGAGTCACATTTCTCTCTTATTTCTAGTACTCTAGTGAATAAAACAGTTCAATAAACTAAATTTTCAAGCAAAGGTTAAGACTTAGCATCCAGTATAGGTGAATTTTCAATGAAAAGTTATATAAAAACAGTTTTAGGGGTTTTGTCTTTGTGCATAGCAAATACATTAAATCGCAGTATAAATTTAAAATTTTTTCTCAAAATTAAGCTTTCACCTTTTTAATCCAGACAATTGCAACCTTAGAGAAATATCAGTCACAGATCTGAAATTTATAAGATGATGATAATAACAATGATATTTTTTCATATTTGAAAAATACCATTTAAAAACTACTTTTACATTATTTTTTATGTATTCCTTATAATAATCTACTAGGGTAGGAAAGACTATTATTATCTCCATTTTGCAAAAGAAGAAACAAAATCTCAAAGAGTTTAAACAAGTAATCTTAGTCATAATGAAACAGAGAAGACAGAAGGTGAACCCAAGTCCTTTGGTCTAATAGGGTGGTATAAAACAGAGTGAAGATTCAGAAAACTGAAATGTGATGGCCAGAGTTATATGAAGTTGTTTGTCATCTAGAAGATGCTTTTTATCTACAAATGTAAGACATAATAAGATATATATCTACTGATATATCATCTTTTTGTCTATAGATCACCTAATTATCTCCAGATAGATGTCCATATTCTTAGTAATTTACAATTAATTCAACCAAACCACAGACAGAGTGGGATATTTTAATAGATCTTTTTCAGATTTTTAATGGCTGAAGTTGATAAAAAAAAAATGGAACAGATAAGTTTTAACATAGATATTGTATCCCAAACCCAGGAAATATATATTATTTTCAAATGAAATTTATGAAAACTGATGATATACTAGGCAACAAGAAAATCTCAATAAATACCATGGTAAAAAAAATCCTACATGTGATAGTGATGAGTCCTCCAAATGTATTCTCTTATATATATATAGATAGATATATGTATATATATATATAAAAGAAATAACCACTTTCTAAAATAACTTGAATTAAAGTGGAAATGAAGATGAAATGAAAGGCATTTTGAAATTGATGTCTATGAAAATATTACATGTCACAAGCTATAGAACAGGAGGATTGTGGGAAGATGGCACCGGATTAGGTACACAAGACTCAGCTCTCTCACAAAAACAATGGAAAAAGAGCCAAAAGGTGCCCGAGGGACCTGTTTTTGGGGTCAGCAGGTCAGGAGAGTGTTTAACAACTCCCAGGAGGGTAGATGACAGAGATAGGAAGAACCCAAAACAACAAAAAACAGTTACCAAACCTCCTGGCACCAGGAATGACTCCCTTCCCCTACCCCAGAGATATTAAGCCAGTAAAATGCCTGACTCATTGCAGTTAACTGAGAGGGGAGCAGACATAAATCTTCCTCCCTGTCAGCTGTTACAAGGGAAAGTGGAGGGGGAGTAGGGAGAATTTTCTTCAGTGAATTTGGCCAACATGACCTGCTTTGAATCTCTGTTCTTGCCAGATGGCAACAAAGAAACCCTGCAAAATGCAAAATGGCATATGGAAAGATATGCCAATGAGCACCATCTGCTGGCTGATCTGGAAATTGCACAAACAAAAACTGCATTTGGGACTCTCTGTTCTCTAACTTCCGTGAGAAAATCTGCATCACATTAATGACTCCCTGGCATGATTTTGTAAACTTAAGCTGAGCAATTTTTAAGCCAGAGGACAAGTTGAACCAAATATCAAAGAAGAGCTGTGAAAAACCAATAGGCAAGAGAGAGAAATTGACCATCAGAATAAATTCAACAATATATTCAGATCCCTAAACATTAGCAAAAATTACAAGCCATATGAAGAAACAGAAAGAGATGATTCAGACAAAGGAACAAATCAAATATCCTGAAAAGATACAGGTTTTAAGATAATTAATCAATGATAATCACACAACTCTCCTAAATCAATTTAAAGAATTGAAAGAAAATATGACTAAAGAAATAAAGGATATTAAGAAGACACTAGCTGAGCATAAAGAACACTTTGAAATCCTACAAAGAAAAGTAACAGACTTTATGGGAATGAAAGATATGATGGATGAGATTAAAAATACATTAGAGGCACATAAGAGCAGATCTGAATTGCTCAAAGGTAGAATTAGTGATTTCAAAGACAGAACATCTGAACTGGAAATGACAGGAAAACAAAAAGAGAGGAGAATGGAAAAAATGGAGCAGGGTCCCAAGGAATTGAATGACAACATGAAATGCATTATTGGTCCCAGAAGGAGAAGAAAACAGAAAAGAGGCAGAAAGAATATTTGAGAAAATAATGACTGAAAACTTCTCAAACCTCATGAAAGATGTAAATATCAATATTGAAAAAGAACAACACACCCCAGACAGAATAATTCTGAAGAGACCTACCCTAAGACACCTATTACTGAGAATGACAAATATAGATAAAGAGAAGAAGCTGAAAGCAACAAGAGAAAAGCAAAGCATCATATATAAGGTAACTTCAATAAGATTAAGTGCTGACTCTCATCAGAAACCATGGAGGCGAGAAGAAAGTGACATGATGTATTTAAGGTAATGAAAGAGAAAATCTGCCAGCCAAGAATTCTGTATCCGGCAAAGCTGTCCTTCAAAAACGAAGGGGAGTTCAAAGTCTACACAGATAAAAAAACCCTGATAAAATATGTTGCAAAATGACCATTATTAAAAGACATACAAAAGAGAGTGCTGCAGCCTCCTCCAAGTTTGAGACTTGGAGAACAATATGGAAATGAAGATTATTAGAAAGGGTAAATTAAAGGGTAAAAAGATAGACAGTATAATATAACAATAGAAAGCCAAAGTCAAAATGGATGAAGTAAGTAATGCCTTTACAGTAATAACATTGAATGTTAATGGCTTGAACTCCTCTGTCAGAAAACATAGACTGGGAATAGATTAAAAAAATAAAACCCAACAAGACGTCTACATGTTTTCTACAAGAGACACACCTCAGATATAAGGACACAACCAGGTTAAAAGTGAAAGGTTGGAAAAAGATATTCCATGCAAATAGTAACTAAAAAATAGCTGGAGTAGCAATACTAATATCAGATAAAATAGATTTTAAATGCAAAACTGTTATAATGGATGAAGAAGGTCATTATATATTAATAAAAGGGGCAATTCAGCAAGAAGATATAACTATACTGAATAGTTATGCACCTAATCCTCAATGTCCCAAGAAACATGAGGCACACATTAGCAAAGCAGAAAGGAGAAATAAGTGTATTAAAATAAGAGGTGGAGACTTTAATATACCACTCTCAGTATTGGGTTGAACATCAGGACAGAGGGTAAATAAACAAAGAACTTGAACAATATGATAAATGAACTAGACCTAACAGACATCTATAGAATATTGCACACCAAAATGGCAGGATATACATTCTTTTCTTTTTTTTTCTTTTTTTAATTGTATTTTTTTTGAAGATATATAGGCCATAAAAAATGTTACATTAAAAAATAGAAGAGGCTCCCATATACCCCACACCCACCCCATCCCACTCCTCCCACATCAACAACCTCTTTCATCATTGCATTTGGTGAATACATTTTGGAGCACGGCTGCACCACATGGATTATAGTTTATATTGTAGTTTACACTCTCCCCCAGTACATTCAGTGTGTAATGGCAGGATATATAATACCCAGTGTCTGTCCCTACAATATCATTTAGAACAACTCCAATCCCAAAAATGCCCCCACATCACATCTCTTCTTCCCTCTCCCTGCCCTCAGCAACTACCATAGCCACTTTCTCCACATCAGTGCTACAGTTTTTCCCATTACTAGTCACAATAGTTCTATAGTAGAATGCCAGTAAGTCCGTTCTAATCCATATTTTATTCCTCCATCCTGAAGTCTTAGATCTCACATGGTTGATGGATGCGATTCTCCTGCTTGGAGTTGTAGGCATTCTCAGTTCCCTGGTGTGGTGGTTTACCATCTTCACCACCTTGTTAGTTGACCTGGGTAAGACCAATGAACTGGAGGGATCCTTCTCCAGGATAGACCATATGTTGGGTCACAAAACAAGTCTCAATAAACTTAAAAAGATTGAAATTATACAAAACACTTTCTCTAATCATAATGGAATGAAGCTAGTAATCAATAATGGAAAGAAAAAGGGAAAATTCATAAATATATGAATATTTAACAACACACTATTAAATAATCAGTGAATTGAAGAAGAAATTACAAGAGAATTCAGCAAATATCTTGAGAAGAATGAAAATGAGAACACAACATATCAAAACCTATGGGACACTGTAACAGCAGTGC
This sequence comes from Dasypus novemcinctus, assembly GCF_030445035.2. NCBI lineage: Eukaryota > Metazoa > Chordata > Mammalia > Cingulata > Dasypodidae > Dasypus > Dasypus novemcinctus. The sequence continues at coordinate 61,132,848 of NC_080687.1, forward strand.
TGAGAGGGAATGGTATAGCCCTCAATGCTTACATTTAAAAAGAAGAAAGAGCTAAAATTGAAGACCTAACTGAACACCGGGAGGAACTAGGAAAAAAAAAGCAAACTAATTCCAAATGAAGCCAAAGGAAAGAAAGTAAAATGCAGAACAAAATAAATGAAATCAAGAACAAAAAACAATAGAGAGAATTGACAAAACCAAAAGTTGGTTCTCTGAGAAGAACAACAAAATCGACAAACTCTTAGCTAGACTGACAAAAAATAAAGGAAAAAGATGCAAATAAATAAAATCAGAAATGGGGGCATTTGACAAAATACAGCACTTTTTCTTGGTAAAAAAACTCCAAAAAAACAGGATTAGAAGGAAGCTTTCTCAATAGAGTAAAGTGCACATATGAAAAACCTACAGCTTGCATTGTACTCAATAGTGAAAGACTGGTAGCTTTCCCACTAAAATTGGGAATAAGACAAGGATGTCCACTGTCACCATTACTATTCAATATTGTGCTATGAGTTCTAGGTAGAGCAATTAGGCTAGACAAATAAATAAAAGGCACCCAAATAGGAAAGGAAGAAGTAAAACTTTTACTATTTGCTGATGACACAATCCTATATTCAGAAAATTCTGAAAAATCAACAACAAAGCCACAAGAATTAATAGACTAGCTCAGCAAGTGGCAGGATGCAAGATTAATATGCAAAAATTAATAGCCTCTCTATAATCTACTGATGTGCAATCTGAGGAGGAAATCAGAGAAGAATTCCATTTATAATAGCAACTAAAACAATCAAATATTCAGGAATAAACTTAACTGAAGACATAAAGGACCTGTATTCAGAAAACTACAAAACATTGCTAAAAGAAGACTTCTTCTTCTTTTAGCAAGAAGACTTAAATAAATGGAAGGACATTCCTTGTTCATGTATTGTAAGGCTAAAAATTGTTAAGATGTCAATTCTATCCAAACTGATTTACAGATGCAATGCAACCCCAGTAAAAATTCCAACAGCCTTTTTGACAGAAATCAAAAAGCCGATATTCAAATTTATTTGAAAGAATAAGTGTCTTTGAATAGCAAAAAAGCTCTTCGAAAGAACGAAGTTGGAGGACTCTCACTCCTGACTTAAAGCATATTACTTAGCTACAGTGGTAAAAAACTGCATGGTACTAGCATAATGAGAGACAGATTGACCAATGGAACAAAACTGAGAACTCAGAAACTGACCCTGACATCTACGGTCAAGTGATTTTTGACAAGGCTGTGAAGCACACCTAGCTGGGCTAGAACAGTCTGTTCAACAAATGGTGCTGGGATAACTGCATAGCCATATCCAAAAGAAAGAAAGAAGATCCCTATCTCACATCTTATACAAAAGTTAATTTAGAATGGATCAAGGACCTAAATATAAAAACAACAACCATAACCTTCTAGAAGAAAATGTGGGAAAACATCTTCAAGATCTTGTGTTAGGTGGTAGTTTCATAAATCTTACACTCAAAGCGGGAACAACAAACGAAAAAATTGGAAAAGGGCACCTCCTCAAAATTCAAAACTTTTTCACCTCAAAAGACTTTGTCAAAAGTGTGAAAAGGCAGCCAACTCAATAGGAAAAAATATTTGGCAATCATATCTGGTAAGGGCTTAATATCCATGATGTATAAAGATGTCATACAATTCAGAAATAAAAATACAAACTATTTGATTTTTAAAATGGGCAAAAGATTTGAAAAGACAACTGTTCAAAGAAGAAATGCAAATGGGAAAGAAACACATGAGAAAATGTTCAACATCACTAGTGATTAGGGAAATGCAAATCAAAACTACAATGAGGTATCATTTATTTCACACCTATTAGAATGGCCACTATTAAAAAGTCAGAAAACTTTAAATGTTGGAGAAGATGTGGAGAGATAGGAGCACTTATTTAATGTCAGTGTGAATGTAGAATGGTATAGCCACTGTGGAGGACTGTTCGGTGGTTCCTAAGGAAGTTGAATATAGATTTGTCATGGGACTTGCTAAATATATACCCAGAAAAATTGAGAGCAGTGACACAAACAGATATCTGCACACTAATGTTCATGGCAGCATTATTCACAATAGCCAAAAGTTGGAAATAACCCAAGTGTCTATCAACTGATGAATGGATAAACAAATTGTGGTATATACACACCATGGAATATTATGCTATGGTAAGAAGAAATGAAGTTATGAATCATATAACAACATATATGAACCTGGAGGACATTATGTTGAATGAAGCAAGCCAGACACAAAAGGGGAAATTCTATATGATTGTGCTATTCTGAACTATATGTATTGTGTGAAGTGTAAATGTATTATGTGAAATAGGAGTCTGGGTAAATAACATATAGAACACCATTTTTCTTTGAAGCTAAACCAGTGTAGGTTAATACTACAAAATATTAATATCAGAAAAAAACATACATTATATTAAGTGAAGGAAACTAGACACAGAGTTTTGTATATGTATGATTCCATTTATATAAAATATAAATATAAAATCAATTTATAAAGATGAAATTATGTTAGTGGTTATGTAAGTGGGAGAAGGAATGCTAAGGGGTGTGGAGTCTTTCTTTTGGGCTAACGAAATGTACAACATTGAGATTATACTAAAAGTCATTGATTATACAATTTTGAGAGATAAGGTATATGAATATATTTCAGTAAAATTGCTTATTAAACAAAGAAATAATTGTGCAAGAATAGCCAGAAATAGTAGATAAGTATAGCAGGGGAAACGTGGAGAGCTCGAGAGGTAAGGAATTTTCTTGTTTGTTTCTTTGTTTTTTGTTTATTATTATTATCATTGAAATAATGAAATGCTCTAAATTGAAGTGATGAATGAACAACTATATGCTTATACCAAATACCATGATTGTACACTTTGGATGAATTGTACACTCTATTAATATGTATGAATAAAATTGATTTAAAAAAAAAACCCACAAAGAAACTATAGAACACTGCCAAATCTAAAGCCCAGAGGAATCTCTATGATTTTAAATTTTGTATTAAATAATAGGAAATACTTTAAATAACTGAAGAAGGAACTAGATCTATAAATTAGAAAAAATTGACAAAAATTGTGAAAAGAGGAATTAATAAAGGTAAAAGCCAAAGCTAATGAAGTAATGCTTGCTTTAGAGGCACATTTACTACAATTGGAACAAACAGAGAAGGTTAGCACGGCCCCTGAGCATGCTCAAATTCATGAAGCATTCCATAATTTTATATTTAGGAATAAACTTAACCAAGGATGTAAAGCACTTGTGTTTTGAAAACTACAATGCATTGCTAAAAGAAATTAAAGAAGAGCAAATAAATGGAAGAACATTACGTCTTTATGGATTGGAAGACTAAATATTGTTAAGATGTCAATTCTAGTGCACGTGTGGCATCATCACTTTCAGCATGTGTAAGAGCATCTGAGAAATATTTTGTCTTTTTCTTTAAAGACTCCTTTTTAAAATTTATTTCTTTTCCCTCCCCCAGTTGTTTGCTCTCTGTGTCCATTCGCTGTGTGTTCTTCTGTGACCGCTTCTATCCTTATCAGCAGCACAGGGAATCTGTGTTTCTTTTTGTTGCATCATGTTATTGTGTCAGCTCTCCATGTGTGTGGTGCCATTCTTGGGTAAGCTGCACTTTCTTTTTGCGCTGGGCAGCTCTCCTTATGGGGCACACTCCTTGCATGTGGGGCTCCCCTACACAGGGGACACCCCTGTGTGGCATGGCACTCCTTGCGCTCATCAGCACTGGGCATGGGCCAACTCTACATGGGTCAAGGAGGTCCGGGGTTTGAACCATGGACCTCCCATGTGGCAGGTGGATGCCCTGTCCATTGGGCCAAGTCTGTTTCCCAATATTATTACTTCTAATTCATAAATTTCCATTTAAGTTTTCTTTAAATTCTTTAGTTTAATTAAAGTAATGTCTTTAATTTCTTTCAGCCATTTTTATAGTTTTCAGTTTTAAGTCTTTCACTTCCTTGGTTAAATGTATTCCAAAGTAGTTAAGTAGTTTTTTTTTTTTTCCTTTTAGGTCAGTGGTTCTCAATCAGAGGCCCTTGGACTCCTAGGGGGTCTTTGGAAGGATTTTAAGGGGGCTATTAGCTAGAATTGAAAAAAATTCAACTTAATTAGATGTCCAACATTATATGCATGTTGCCTTGTCAAATGCTACACAACAATTTAATGTTCTTATTCAAGGTAAACAACAACAGACTGTACATTGACATGTCTTTAAAAAATAAAATTTAGCAGGAGGTGGGGCAAGATGGCATCCAAGTGAGTGGACCGTCATCATCTCTCTTGCAAAAAACTGGCTGAGTGGGGACAGAATCCTGCCTGACTGGGCAGTTTTGGAGACCTACAAAGCAGGAGGTGTCTGGAGGTCAATCTCGAGAGACTGTGACAAAGTGCTTGCTCTAGATAAAACCGCGGGATTCTGACACCGAAGCCAGAAGCTGAGGGAAGGCAAAACTCTTCCCCTAGGTCTGAGAGCCACAGCTTTCCCTGAACACCACCAGTCACATGGTGGAATTCCCAAGCCCCGTGTTCCCCAAACACACAATCCCTGAAGCCGTGTTTCCTGAACCTTGCATTCTCCAAATGCCGCATTCCCCATAACCCACATTTCTGAAATCCATGTACCCTGAGCCTGCATTCTCCCAGGCCCATGTTCCTTAAACCCAGCATGCCCCGAACTCCGGCATTCCCCTAGCCCTCCAGTCCTGGACAAACTCCGAAAGTGGGAGGGTTTCAGTGAGTGGTGCAGGGAGGTCCAAGGAGTGCAGGTTCTATTTTCTGGTCCCCCTTTTTTTTGAGCTTGGAAGAGCATACCAGCTGGCTTGGAGAGAGGCTAGGAAGAGAGAAGAGGTGAATCTGCTGAGAGAGCCCAATTTACCTAAACACCCTGGGATAGGGAAACTTGGATTGGGAGAAGGTGGAGTCAGAAAATTAACTAGTCCTCTGGAGCACACTAAGGGAAGGGGAGAATAAGATATGCTTTGTAGGCTTCCAATAGCATACTTAGGGTTCATGGCAAGGTGTGGGTGTTCTCTCTCAAGAAACTAAGGGTCATTATTTTCTGTGGTGAGTTGGTTCACCAGGGTCCCATTTGAATCTCCCAGGGGAGCCCTCACACAGCCTCCCTGCTCCCCTGGGAGAGAGGGAAGTGAGGAAGGGAGAAAGGAGGAAGGTCAGACTCCTATGCAGTTTATTCAATTGCAAAGAGGATTCCTTGCTTGAGGCCTTGTCTAGTCTTGTTTGCTCCTTTGTTTTCCTGTTTTACCTTCCTCTTTATTCCCCCAAGGGCCTTTTTTCTTTCTCCCCCCACCCCCTGTTTTCTTTTTCTTTTTCTTTTCTTTTTCTTCTTTTTTTCTATTAGGTGCTGCAGGCACTGTTTCTTATTTGCCGTGCTTCCTCATCCTTGATTTCCTCTTTACTGTGAGTACTGATTTTGGTTACCAATGTTATCCCCTTTCCTTTAAATCTTTCTATCCTTCATTGTCTATTGTTTCTCTTACATTCCACCTCTCTTTGTTTTGCCCCCAACTTTTCTGACTTTTTATTTCTAACACCTCTATTCTGTTTTCTATCTTTTATACATTCTTTATGTTATTGTCCTTTCTTTTCTCTTTCCCTCTCTCCTGACCACACTGGCCTTTTAATTCATGTGCTATTCTTCCCCATAATCACTTTACCATCTCACTGTAGGTACTCCAATTTTTACTGTTATAACTTTACACAGCTTACATGAGTTTAATATCTGTTCTACTAGAAGTCACATGGTTTTCTACTAACATTTACTATCAATACTACTATTATACTTTTTCTTTTCTTACCCCTTTTGCGTTCCCTGGTCCTAATATTTTCCCTCAAGGGAACTTAGACACCAACAAGGAAATAGAATAAGAAGAAAAAGAAGAATTAAAATGCACATAAAAACAACACCTAAATAAACCCTGAGACTAGATGGAGAAGCTAATCAACTGAATAAACCCATTAAAGTAAAATGATGACCAGACAGCAACAAAAAATTACAAACCATACCAATAATCAAGAAAACATGACTCAATCCAATGAACAAACTAAAAACCAGGAAGAGGAGCAGAACAGCAAAAAACTAGTCAAAGCTCTCAAAACATATATCATAGACGAATGAAGTGAGGGAAGAGATTAAGGATATTAAGAAAACACTTGGAGAGCATTCAGAAGAAATTGCAATATACACAAAAAGATAACAGATATGATGGTGATGAACAGCACAATTCAAGAAATCAAAAATACACTCTCAGCAAATAACAGCAGATTAGAAAAGGCAGAGGAGAAAATTAGTGATGTGGAAGACAGTACATCTGAAATCAAACAGATAGTAGAACTGATGAATAAAAAGATAGAAAAAAATCCAGCTGGGACTTAGGGACCTGAATGACAATGCAAAATGCACAAACATACATATTATAGGCATCCTGGAAGGAGAAGAGAAGGGAAAGGGGACAGAAAGGGTGTTGGAGGAAATAATGGCTGAAAACTTCCCAAATCTACTGAGTGAGATAGATGTACATGTCCAGGAAGCACAATGTACCCCAAACAGCATAAATCCCAACAGGCCTACCACAAGATATATACTTGCACAAAAACCAGTAGCATTTCTGTACACCAATAATGAGAAATTTGAGGAGGAAATCAAGAAACAAATACCATTTATAATAGTAAATTTAAAAAATCAAATACCAAGAAATAAATTTAACTAAAGATGTAAAAGACTTATACACAGAAAACTACAGAACACTGTTCAAGGAAATCAAAGAAGACTTAAATAAATGGAAGACTATTCCCTGTTCATGGATGGGAAGACTAAATATCATTAAGATGGCTATCCTACCAAAACTGGTTTACAGATTCAGTGCAATCCCAATAAAAATAAACACAGCATGTAAAAAATGGACTAGAAAAACTAATTATGGAATTTATTTGGAAAGGAAAGAGGCCCTGAATAGCCAAAGACATACTGAAAAAGAAAACTGAAAGGAGGATTCATGCTACCTGACTTCAAAACATACTACAAAGCAACAGTGGTGAAAGCAGCATGATATTGGCACAAGAATAGACACACTGACCAATGGAACTGAATTGAGAGTTCTGATATAAATCCTCATATATACAGTCATCTGATATTTGACAAGTTCAACAAGCCCACTCACCTGGGAGAGAATGGTCTTTTCAATAAATGGTGCCTGGAGAATTGGATATCCATATGCAAAAGAATGAAAGAGTATTACTATCTCACACCTTATACAAAAATTAACTCAAGATGGATATCAAAGGCCTAAATATAACAGCCAAGACCATAAAGACCTTGGAAAACAATGTAGGGAAGTATCTACAGGACTTGTAATAGGAAATGACATCAAACTTCACATCAAAAGCATGAGCAGCAAAAGAACAAATCAATAAATGGGACCTCTTCAAAATAAAGCCTTCTGCACCTCGAAAGAGTTTGTCAAGAAAGTGAAAAGACAGCCTACCCAATGGGAGAAAATATTTGGTAACCACATATCTGATAGGAGAATAACATCCTGCATATATAAAGAACACCTATATCTCAAAAATAAAAAGACCAACAACCCATTTTTTAAAAAAGGCAAGAGATTTGAGTAGATGCTACTGCAAAGAAGAAATACAAATGACTAAAAAGCACATGAATTTTGCTCAAAATCACTATGAGGGAAATGCAAATCAAAACTACAATGAGAAACCATCTTATTCCCATAAGACTGGTAGTTATCAAAAAAACAGAAGACTACAAATGCTGGAGAGGATGTGGAGGAATGGGAATCCTCATTCACTTCTGGTGGGAATGCAGAAGGATCCAGCCATTCTGGAGGGCAGCTCAGCGGTTCCTGAAAAAACTAGCTATAGATCTGCCATATGACCCAGCAATCCCACTGCTGGGTAAATACCCAGAAGAACTGAAAACAAGGAAACAAACAGATATATGCACACCAATGTTCATACCAGCATTATTCACTATTGCCAAAAGTTGGAATCAACCCAAATGCCCATCAACAGATGAATGGATAAACAAAATGTGGTATATACATACAATGGAATACTACTCAGCTATAAGAAGGAATTCAGTACAAACATGGGATAACATGAATGAATCTTGAGGACATTATGTTGACTGAAGCAAGCCAGATATTAAAGGGTAAATACTACATGGCCTCTTTGATATGAAATAAGCAAACCAAGTTGTCTCAGAGAGCTAGAGACCGGATGATAGGCTTACAGGAAATTAGAGGGGGAGAGGAAGGTTGCGAGCTCATGTCTAGATTGGTGAAATCTATGATAATGTGGAGGTAAGTATTTGTACAGGGAAGGGATAAGAAGGGGACTTAGAAATACTTTTGGGTGGGCCTTTGCAGGCTTGAAGGGGGCTAGGGATGGTAGGATGGGTCAGATGGCCCAAGGAATTGGGGGGAGGGCTGGGGGAACAGTTGAACATGTGAGATTGTTGGGTATGTGGTTGAAACTATAATGTTGAGAAAACTCTTTAGAAAATATTATAAGGAAGGGTTACCTGTCTAAGGTGTTTAAGGGAGGGGGGGAATCTGGCACAGGTACAGGCTTCTAGGGAGTGTGCGAGTGCTCATCTTGTCATAGTGTGTTATATCATTGAGTGGAGACCCATACAATGAATGGGAAGGTGTACCTACATCCTGGGGAGGCCTGATGTTCTGAAATAAAGGAAATTGTGTCTCTCGATAGAATTGGTGGCTCCCAATGGAAGAGCACAGTTTAGACATCAAGCCCTCAACATTGTCCCAAGTATCTGTAAATCTGGTCCTTCAAGCAGTGAAAATTGATTGTCACTGTGAGCCCTGAGGGCAAGAGGAGATAGGAATAGAATAGATAGAAGCAGGGTAACTAGGGGGAAGTGGAAGTGTTCCACAAGATCATGCAGTGATGGATATAGTACATGTTAAATTACACCAAAAATGTATAAAAGTCCATAGACTAAAATGTAAACCATAAAGTAAAACATAACATAACTAAAAATTTAGAAAATTGTACAATCTAAAATATAAAGCATGGGAAGTGGACTTGGCCCAATGGATAAGGCATCTGCCTACCACATGGGAGATCCACAGTTCAAACCCTGGGCCTCCTTGACCTGTGTGGCGCTGGCCCATGCACAGTGCTGATGTACTCAAGGAGTGCCATGCCATGCAGGGTTGTCCCCCGTGTAGGGAAGCCCCATGCACAAGAAGTGTGCCCCATAAGGAGAGCCACCCAGCACGAAAAAAGTGCAGCCTGCCCAAGAATGGTGCCGCACACACACGGAGAGCTGACACAACAAGATGACACAACCAAAAAAAAGAAACACTATATTCTCAGTGCCACTGATAAGGATAGAAGCAGTCACAGAAGAACACACAGCAAATGGACACAGAGAGCAGACAACTGGGGGAGGGGGGCAGAAATAAATAAAAAATAAATCTTTAAAAAAATATATAAAGCATAATGTAAACCAAAATGGAACCATGTTTGATAGCTATGTCTCAATATCTGTACATCAGCTGCAGCAAATATACATGAACATGTAAATAGATCATTGCTGAGAAAGGGGGAAAAGGGTTTAATGTTGGATATATGGGAGCCCCTTATATTGTATATGTGAGTTTTTCTGTGATCTAAAGGGGTTTTGAAGACAAAATTGAAAATTAGGAAAAAAAAAAAAAAAGAAAGGATACCAACACTGAGGAAGAAATTGCCTTCCCACTGTACATGGAGGGCAACGCCTATTACAGTGATGAAAGGCAAAACATCAAAAACAAAGTTTTATGATATTTTTCATTTTTAAATACTCCAATTTATTTTTATTTTATTTTTTCTAAATTAGTATGTATTCTATTTCTAATCTTTGAATGTATCACTACTATTTCATTTTCCTATTAATTGAATTTGGCAAAATATTAGGCTTCATTTTTTAAGAAGTTTTGGACCACAGAAGGGTTCAACTATGGCAGGAGAGGAATGCTGGTGTAGAGTGTTATTGATGGGGGACACATGATTGGGAGGGAGTTCTGCAAGGCATTTATTTAGGGTACATAAAAATGTTCAGATATATTTTGGGTATTTTCATAGTAGCTACAGTTACAAAAAACAATGGAGGGAGTGCTGAGTTCCTAGCCAGGGGAGCTCTGTTACATTCCCCAATGGAACAGCAACAATCCCCCAAGTGCAAGGGCAAAGACCAGTGAAGAAGGACAGTCCAATGATGAGCCCTTGATACTGATGACAATGTTTATGAGCCTGTGTGCCTGAAGTTTGAAATAGGCCTAGAGCTGCAGGGTGCCTAAGAGTTACCTACTGAGAGCCTCCATGTTGCTCAAATGAGGCCTCTCTCTAAGCCAAAGTCAGCATGTATATGCATTACCTTCCCCCTGCATGGGACATGACTCCTGGGGATTAGCCCCGCTGGTGCTGAGGGATTACTACCAATCACTAACTGGTCATGGAACTACAAAAAGACCTTGAATAAAAGGGGGAAATAGTAAAGACAAATGAGTTTATATAGCTAAGAGTCTTCAAAAGAGAGTCAGGAAGTCATCAGAGAGTTGCGCTTATACATGCCTCAGCAGGATCCCAAAAACAGCCAAAGTAGATAGAACCACAGGTACTGGTACTCCTGAGGGCTACAGAGACACACAGCTTCTACAATCATGGCAGTTAGCTCTGGAGTTCAGTGCCTTGTTAGTGGGCCTTACTTTGGAATTTGTGTTCCTGAGTGTGATGGAGTTGGACTCAGAGGTGAAATATCTACATATGCCTCTTCTGTCACTTTTCCTGAACCTGTGGTTGGTGCTGGGGTTGGTGTTCAAGGAGACTTGAATCTCTGGACTGGCCATGTGCCAGCTGTTCCGTGGAACTCAGCAGAGTTGTAGCTCTTACTCTCTGGTTTGTTGGACTTCCACAGGTTGGCTAACAGGGAGGTGAAGATGGTCAACCACCACCCAGGTGACCAAGAGTGCCTGTAACTCCAAGCAGGAAGATTGCACCCATCAACCATGTGGGATCTAAGCCCCCTCTCGATGTAGAAGTGGAGTGGTCATCACTAACCCAGGGTCCACAGGATGGAGGAATAAATATGGATTAGAGTGAACTTACTGGTATTCTACTATAGAACTATTGTAACTAGTAATGGAAGAAACTGTAGCATTGATGTGGAGAAAGTGCCCATGGTAGTTGCTGAGGGCAGGGAGAGGGAAGAAGAGATGAGATGTAGGGACATTTTTGGGACTTGGAGTTGTTCTGAATGAGATTGCAGGGACAGATGCAGTACATTATATATCCTGCCATAAAACACTGAATGTACTGGGGAAGAGTGTAAACTACAGTGTAAACTATGATGTAATCCATGCGGGGCAACAGTGCTCCAAAATGTATTCACCAAATGCAATGAATGCATCACACTGATGAAAGAGGTTGTTGATATGGGAGAAGTGTAGGGATGGAGTATGGGGTATGTGGGAACCTCTTATATTTTTTAATGTAAACATTTTATGTGATTTATTTATCTTTTAAAAAAAGACAATTTAATAAAAAATAAATAAAAAAAGAAAAAAGAAAATTTAACTTTAACTTTCCTATTTAAAAAAGGATGTCATTTAACCCAAATTGATATACAGATTGAATGCTATCCCAATAAAAATTTCAACAGCCTTTTTAAAACAAAATTGAAAATCCAATAATTGAATTTATTTGGAAGGGTAAGGGGGCTCAAATAGCCAGAAATATCTTAAAAAGGACTCTCGTTTCCAGACTTTAAACCATATAAACTAGATACAGTGGTCAAAACAGCATGGTATTGGCATAAAGATAGACACATAGACCAATGGATCTGAACTGATGGCTAAGAAACAGACCTTCACATCTATGGTCAAGTGATTTTTGACAAGGCTGTCAAGACCATCTAGCTGGCACAGAGGAGTCTGTTCAACAAATGGCACTAGGAGAACTGGATACTCATATCTAAAGAAAGAAAGAAGACCCCTATTTCATATCTTATACAAAAATTAACTCAAAATGGATCAAAGACCTAAATATAAAAGATAGAACCATAAAACTCCTAGAAGAAAATGTAGGGAAACTTGTTCTAGACCTGAAAGTAGGTGGTTTCTTAACTCTCACACTGAGAGCATGAGCAATAAAAGAAAATATGGACAAATGGGACCTCCTCAAACTTAAACATTTTTGTGAATCAAAGGACTTCAGCAAGAAGGTGAAAAGACAGCCCACTTAATGGGAAAAATATTTGGAAACCCCATATCCTTAAGGGTTTGATTTCCACGCTATATATGCCTCAACAGACTCCAGCTCCTACAATCTGATTTATTGGACTCAGCTCACTCAGCAAAGATGGAGTTGAAGAAGGACAACCACCACACCATGGAGCCTAGAGTGCCTACAACTGAAAGCAGGAGGATTGCATCCAGTAACCATGTGGAATCTGAGCCTCCTCTTGACACAGAGGTGCAACGGACACAACCAATCCAAGGACCACAGAGAAAAGGTGGCATTGGAGTGGGAAAAGTGGACATGGTGGCTGATGGGTATGGGGAATGGCAGGAAGAGATGAGATGTGGAGGCGCCTTTGGGACTTGGAGTTGCCCTGGATGGTGCTTCAGGGGCAATCACCAGACATTGTAAATCCTCCCAGGGCTCACTGGATGGAATGGGGGAGAGTGTGGGCCATGATGTGGACCAATGACCATGAGGAGCAGAGATACCCAGAGATGTACTTACCAAATGCAATGGATGTGTCATGATGATGGGAGTGAGTGTTGCTGGGGGGGGGGGGAGGAGGGGTGCGGTGGGGGTGGTGGGGTTGAATGGGACCTCATATTTTTTTAATGTAATATTTTTACAAAATCAATAAAAAACAAACAAACAAACAAAAAACAAAGACCTAAAAAAAATCATACAACTCAACAATAAAAGGGCAAGCAATCCATTTAAAAAATGGGCAAAAGACTTAAATAGACATTTCTCTCAAGAGGAAATACAAATGGTCAAAAAACACATGAGAAAAAGTTCAATATCACTATTAGAGAAATGAAAATCAAACTTCAATGAATTATCATCTCACATCTCATAGAAATAGCCATTGTTTAAAAAAAAAAGGCAGAAAACAACATGTGCTGAAGAAGATGTGGAGAAATAGAACACTCCACTGTTGATGGGAATGCAGAATGGTGCAGCCTCTGTGGAAAACAGTTTGGTGGTTCCTCAGGAAGCTAAATGTAGAACTCCTATATGATCTGGCAATCCCTCTACTAGGAATATATGCAGAAGAACTGAAAACAGTGATGCAAACAGACATTTGCATACTGATGTTCTTAGTGGTGGTATTCATAATTGTCAAAAGATTGTAAACAATCAAAGTGTCCATCAACCAAAGAATGGATAAACAAAATGTAGTATATACATATGATGATATACTATGCTGCTATAAGAAGAAATTAAATTAGGATACATATGATAACATAGATGAATCTTGAGGACCTTATGTTTAGTGAAATAAGCTAGACACAAAAGGGCAAATATTATATGGTCTCACTAATATAAACTAAATACAAAGAATAAATACATGGAGTTAAAACCTAAAATATAGGTTACCAGGAGATAGGATGAGGGCTGAGAAGGGTACTGATGCATAATGTACACATAATTTTCAATTAGCTTGACTGTAAAAGTGTGGAGATGGATAGAGTTGATGGCAACACATTATAGTAAATAAAACTAACACAGCTGGTTCATAATGGAATTGTGACCAAAGGGGTAGTCTAAGGATGTAAATGTTGATTGAAAGAAAGCTAGAAAATAATCTAGGGACTGAATAACTTAGTGAACCTGGACATGGATGAGGATTGTGGTTAACAGTATAAACACAAGAATCTTCTTCTATGAACTAGAACAAATGTATGTCAATATTACAAGGTGGTAAGAATATGGTGATTCATGGGAAAATACAATTAATGTAACTTATAGACCATAGTTAACAGCAATATTGTAATATTCTTGCATCCATGTCAGGTAAGGGAAATTCTCTCTCAATGCTGGCATCACTTCCCCTTTTAAGGGATTCAGCTGATTGGGTTAAGTGTCACTCATTGCTGATGGCAATCTCCCTGACTGATGTAATTATAACCAGCTATCTATGATTTACCACTGCAGTAAAGTCAATGGTGATGAATCCATAAATGCCCTTGTATTACAGTTAGCCCAGTGCTTGCTTGACCAAACAACTGGGCACAATTACCTGGCTGAGTTCACACAATAGTCTAACCATCACAGTCCACCCCTTGTCAACTTGGAAACCATACACATTACCTTAAACCATACTTAGTCTCTAAGTAAAAACAGAAACATACATACATATATATATATTTCCACCTAACAATGTTCAACTCTCCTGTGTACAATCAGAAATGCATTAATTCCATATAGAATAGGGTGCAAGTTCTTGGGTAATACTCGCTCTCAAAATTGACATCCTCAGATAGTACGACATGAAATGGATACAATTTGCTATATGATAAGGGGAAAGTTTGGGGAAGAAGACAAAAAAAATCATTTTGTGTACATATACAATCATCATCATAATGAAACAAGGAAGAAAGATTCATAACCATTATAGTCTATGATCTGTTACAGCTTTTGTAATGGTCACATGGTCAAAGTTGATATTTATCACTACCTTCTTCCACTACCCATTTCATATTTCCATTACTCTCAGCAAGCACTTCAGCAGGCTGTGGTTCTTTGCTTGGCAAAGTGATCCAAACTTTCATTCCCGAAGATTCTGGGCCATTGTTAGTCCAGCTTGGATTGGATTGTTGCAATTTACCATTGACTTAATCATAGGATATGACAGTACTAAGAGATGCCCTAGAGGATCTCCTGTATCCAGGCAAACTCTTCTTTACCCCCATTATGTAGTTGCAGTCTTATTTCCCCTTGATAGTCACAGTCAATCACCCCAGCCAATGTAGTAATTCCCTTCTTTGGCTGTTGATTCAGAGGTAAGAGGAGCCCAAAGTGGCCAGGTGGCAGTTTTAACTTCCAGTTCAATGGACTCATTGTGTTCCCTGGTGACAGCACTCCTCCTTTGGGACAAAAACCTGTACACCAGCAGAGTTTGAGTTGTAGGGACAGGAAGCAAAAATTTTCCTAGTTGGTCTCTAGGGATAATAGTGAGTGGTGCCACTCCCATTTCCACCACTCGATTCCTGGAGCCATGGATCCTGGTTATGGGAGAAACAGTACCATAGAGTGGATGCTGATTTAGAGCATACACAGCCTCCTGGAGAACACTGCCCCAGCCCTGCAAGGTATTGCCACCTAGTTGGCATCGTAATTGAGTCTTCAAAGGCCTTTCCTCTGTTCTGTCAATCCAGCTGCTTCAGGGTGATGGAGACATGGCAAGACCAGTGAATTCCATGGGCATGTGCCCTTTCTTGCACCTCATTTGCTGTGAAATGGGTTCCTTGATGAGAAGCAATGCTGTGTGGAATGCCATGGTGGTAGATAAGACATTTGGTAAACCTACAGATGGTAGTTTTGGAAGAAGAATTGTGTGCAGGAAATGCAAACCCATATTCAGAGTATGTGTCTATTCCAGTTAAAACAAATTGCTGCCTCTTTCATGGTAGAAGTGGTCCAGTGTAGTCAGCCTGCCACCAGATAGCAGGCTGGTCACCTCAAAGAATGGTGCCATGTCAGGGGTTGAGTGTGGGTCTCTGCTGCTGGCAGATTTGGCACTCAGGAGTGGCAGTAGCCAAGTCAGCCTTGGTAGTGGCAAGCCCATGTTGCTGAGACCATGCACAATCTACATACCTACCTCCATGGCCACTTTGTTCATGAGCCCACTGGGCAATGATAGGAGTGGCTGGGGAAAGAGGCTGAGCATTAGCCACAGAATGGGTCATCTTGCTGAAGTTACCCTCTGCTGAGCATTCACATGGGACACAAAAATTTTTATGTTTTTTGCCCACTCAGAAAGGTCGGTCCACATACCTCTTACCCAGACCTCTTTGTCACCAATTTTCCAATCATGTTCCTTCCAAGTCCCTGACCATCTGTTCAAACCATTGACAACAGCCCATGAATCAATGTACAAATACACCTCTGACAATTTCTTCTTCCAAGCAAAATGAACAACCAGGTGTGCACCAAAGTTCTGTCCACTGGGAGGATTTGCCCTTACCACTGTCCTTCAGGGATGTCCCAGAAAGGGGCTGCAGCTGTACACTTTCAGGTGGTACCTGCATATCATGCAGAACTATCTGTAAATTAGGCCTAAGTTTTCTCTTCTTCAGTCAACTGACTGTAAGACTCCCCAAGAGGCCAAAGCTGTGGGCTGGGAAAGAGAAGGTAACATGGGAGGGGTGGTGACCATGGGCATTTGGGCTACTTCCTCATGTAACTTTCTCGTGCCTTCAGGACCCGCTCCAGCCCTATCTTGTATATACCACTTTCACTTCATTAATGAGTGCTGCTGTGCATGCCCAACTTTATGTTTTGGTGGGTCAGATGATACCCAATTCATGATAGGCAACTCAGGTCTCATGGTAACTTGATGGCCCATGGTTAAGTGTTCAGTCTCTACTAAGACCCAGTAGCAGGCCAAAAGCTGTTTCTCAAAATGGGAGTAGTTATCTGTAGAGGATGGCAGGGCTTTGCTCCAAAATCCTAAGGGTCTGCATTGTGATTCTCTAATAGGGGCCTGCCAAGGGCTCCAGACAGCATCTCTATTTGCCCGGGAACTTCCAGCACCATTATTTCTGCTGGATCATATGGCCCAAGTGTTAGTGCAGCTTGCACAGCAGCCTGGAGCTAGCACAGAACCTCTTCTTGTTCTGGTCCACAATCAAAACTAGCAGCTTTTCTGGTTACCTGGTAAATGGGCCTGAGTAGCACACCCAAATGAGGAAAATGCTGTCTCCAAAATCCAAAGAGACCAACTAAGAGTTGTGCTTCTTTTTTGGTCATAGGAGGAGCCAGATGCGACAGCTTAGCCTTCACTTTAGAAGGGATATTGTGACATGCGCCATACCACTGCACACCTAGAAATTTCACTGAGGTGGAAGGACCTTGTATTTTAGTTGGATTTATCTCCCATCCTCTCTCACACAAATGCCTTACTAATAAGTCTAGAGTCTTTGCTACTTCTTGCTCACTAGGTCCTATCAACATGATATCATCAACATAATGTACCAATGTGATGTATTGTGGGAGGGAGAGATGATCAAGATCCCTGCAGACAATATGACATACAGCTGGAGAATTGATATACCCCTGAGGCAGGACTGTGAAGGTATACTGCTGGCCTTGCCAGCTAAAAGCAAACTGTTTTTGGTGGTCCTTACTAATAGCAATTGAGAAAAAAGCGGTTGCCAAATCAACAGCTGCATTCCAGGTACCAGGGGACATGTTGATTTGCTCAAGCAATGATACTACATCTGGGACAGCAGCTACAATTGGATTCATCACCTGGTTAAGTTTACAATAATTTACTGTCACCCTCCAAGATCCACCTGTTTTCTGTACAGGCCAAATAGGAGAGTTGAATGGGGATGTGGTGGGAATCACCTCTCCTGCATCCTTCAAATTCTTGATGGTGGCACTAATTTCTGCAATCCCTCCAGGAATCTGGTATTGTTTTTGGTTTAGTATTTTGCTGAGTAGGGGCAGTTCTAGAGGCTTCCACTTGACCTTTCCAACCATAATAGCCCTCACTCAACAAGTCAGGGATCCAATATTGGGATTCTGCCAGTTACTGAGTATGTCTATTCCAATTATGCAATTCTGGAATTAGGGAAATAACCACCGAATGGGTCCAGAGACCCACTGGACCAACTGTGAGACAGACCTGAGCTAAAATTCCATTAATCCCCTTACCTCCATAAGTCCCTACTCTGATTGGTGGACCACAGTGAAGTTTTGGGTCTCCTGGAATTAATGTCACTTCTGAGCCAGTGTCTAATAACCCCTGAAATGCCTGATCATTTCCTTTTCCCCAATGCACAGTTACTCTGGTAAAAGGCCATAGATCTCCTTGGGGAAAGGTGGGAGAAGATTAACAGTATAAATTTTGGGCAGTTTAACAGGATCCTTCCCCAAGAAGATCTGACCTCCTCTTCATTCAAGGGGCTCTGGGTCTGAAAACTGCTTCAAGTCTGGGAATTGATTAGGTGCCATGATTCTCTGCATCTGTAATTTGAGTTAGGGTTTCATTCACTCAACCCAGATCTCTTCTGATTATACAGATCCCAAATAAATTTAATAGACTGACTGTCTATTTCACTGTTAGGTACCCCATGATGTATTAGCCAACATAATAACTCTACAAGACTTAGACTATTTTGAGTGCTTTTTTGAATGTGCCTTCCACTGTGGTAGCCACGCCCACCTTGACTTTGGTGATTAACTGCTGATACTTGACTTTTATCAGACTGACATCCAATCATCCCCATAATGTTTAAGGATTCTAATTCCATCACAGCCCTCCCTACAGTAATATCTGGACTACAGAGAAGAGCAACCACAGAGCTCTTTGGGGAAGATGGAGTCTTACAAATTTATTCTTCACAGTCCTGGTTAAAGGTGTGTCCTCTGGACATTCCTGGGGTGGGTGAGAAGCTCTCAAATGGTAAATCCATTCTAGCACTCCAATCTCCTTAAACCTTTGAATTCCCTCTTCTACTGTGTACCAAGGCAAATTGGGCATGGACATGCTAGACCATCTTTTAGCCTATGTTTCAATCAGCCACCCAAACCAATTGTTAGAACCCTTTCTAATCCCTTGAGCTACAGTGTTGAACCCAGAATTTCTGCTTTATGGGCCCATCTCAATAAATTCAGCCCGATCCAACTTTATATTCCTTCCACCATTATCCCATACCCTTTGTATCCAATCCCTTACATATTCCCCTGATTTTTGTTGATATAAGTTAGAAAACTCATGCAATTCTTTCTGAGTATATCTTACTTCCTCATGGGTCACACTTTGTATTTCACCTTTGGGGGTTGGTTGTGATTTAGTGTAGTAATAGGTCTCAAAGACAAGAGAGGTGGCTGGGAGGTGGGTAAGGAGAAGGATTAGAAATACCTTACAAGTTACTGACCTCTGGGCATTCCCTTACATTTTCTTATGGTGAGACAGGATTGATCTCTTCAGGCAGGGGTTGGAAGGCAGTTTCTTCAGGGCAGACTGGAGGCTTGGTAGTACATGTTGGAGTTTGGCTGGACCTGCCTCAGGACTGGGAGGAGACCCAGACTCCTTGGGGCAGGCCAGAGGCTGCGCAGGGCAGGCTTCAGTTTGGCTGGTACCCAACTCAGGGTTGGAATTTGTTTCAGACTCCTTGGGGCAGGCTGGAGGCTGGATGATACAAGGTTGACAAGGTGTGTTCTGGACAGGTAGCAGGCCATTGCATGTTTATCTGGTAAAGTCTCAGTAGAACTCAGGGTTCCAATGTCTCCATCCTCATTCTCTGGATTCCACTCTTTTCCAATCAGTGCCTTCACTTTAACTGCAGAAACCCTGCAGGGTTGAAATTTTAGTTTTCTTAGTAACTCCACTACTCGTACAATGAGAGTCTGAATTTGTTTCTCAGATATTTCCAGCCTGTGGCTACAGGAGACAAGATTTTCTTTCAGTGCACACATAGAAACTTTTGCATCATCTCTTTGGTGTTTCAGTTTTAAATATGAAGCCTTTAACCCATCTTTCTTCTGTAATAGTATGCAGAGTATCGAGGAGGAGCCAGCCAACATCATTATACCGTTTGACTCCCCAAAACTGTGTTAAGGTGTTGAAAACACTCTCACCCAGATTCTTGCTTCTTATAAATATGTAAGTAGGGGGATCTAGTGATGCTATTTTGCATATCTTGATTGCCAACTAGTGCCATGGACTGTTAGTAGCTTCTTAGTTATTGGAAAGGGAGTCATCAGTACCCTTGAGTTCAATTAGGGTAGAAAGACAATAGCAAAACTCCCAGAACCACCTCAGACACCCCATGTTTAAGACTCTGTTCCTCAAGAAACACTCCCAGTACCAAACTGTAGTAGTCAGGGTTCTCTAGGGAAACAGAGTCAAAAGAGATATCTGTCAATAGTATGCAATTCTGTAAGAGTCTCTCATGCAGCCATGGAGATGCACAAGTCCAGGTTCTGCAGGCAGGCTGCAACCAGGGGCTGCAATGAAAGTCCAGTGAAGGTTCTTGATGTGTTCTGGGAGATGTTTGTTGCCCAAAGAAGAGCTGGGAAATTCTCTCTCAATGCTGACATCACTTTTCCTTCAACTGATTGGGTTAAGTGTCTCTCATTGCTGATGGCAATCTCC
This sequence comes from Dasypus novemcinctus, assembly GCF_030445035.2. Lineage (NCBI taxonomy): Eukaryota > Metazoa > Chordata > Mammalia > Cingulata > Dasypodidae > Dasypus > Dasypus novemcinctus. The sequence continues at coordinate 61,153,291 of NC_080687.1, forward strand.
CTGACTGATGTAATTATAACCAGCTATCTATGATTTACCACTGCAGTAAAGTCAATGGTGACAAGTCCATAAATGCCCTTGTATTACAGTTAGCCCAGTACTTGCTTGACCAAACAACTGGGCAAAATTACATGGCTGAGTTGATGCAATAGCCTAACCATCACACTCTATGATTTCAGTTCTTTGAAATTTTTTGAGATTTCTCTAGTGGCCAAGGATATAGCAGATCTTTGTATATGTTCTGTGGAAGCTTGAAAAGAAAATGTATAGTCTGTTGTTACTGGATGTAGTGTCCTCTAAATATCTATATGGAAATGTCAATCAATTGTGTTGTTGAGTTCTTCCATAACTGCTAATTATCTATCTAGTCATTCTATCACTTTTATTAATTAAATAATTAATTTTTTATCAGAGAAATTATAGTTTAACAGAAAAATCATGCAGAAAATGTAGAGTTCCAATATATCCCTACCTTACATAAACATTTTCCTGATTATTAACATTTTGCAAAAGTGGTACCTTTGTTAACACTGTTAAAAGAATATCATTATAATTTTACTCTTAGCTATAGACCATAGTTTATATGTTTAAAATTTTTTTTTATTCTAGTGAGTTTCCCCCTTTTAACTACATTCAAATATGTACGTAATTCAGTGGTATTGATTACATTCACAGTGTTGTGATATCATAACCATCGTCCATTACCAAAAATTTCCCATCACCCCAAATAGAAACTGTACCAATTAAACATGAACTCCCCATTCCCTACTGCCACCCTGGCCTTTGGTTACCTGTATACAGCTTCTGATTCTATGAATTTGCTTATTCTAATTATTTCTTATCAGTGAGATCATACAATTTTGGTCCTTTTATGTCTGGCTTATTTTATTTAAAATGATGTCTTCAAGGTTCATTCTTGTTGTTGCCTGCATAAGGACTGCATTCCTTTTTAAGACTGGATAATATGTATATTTTCTTTATCCAATAATTGATGGATAGACAATTGGGTTGCTTCCATCTTTTGGCAAGTGTGAATAATATCATTGCAAACATTGGTGTGCAAATATCTGTTTAAGTCCCTGTTTTCAATTCTTTTGGGTTTATGCTTAGTAGGGGGATTGCCAGATCATATTGTAATTCTATAGTTAGCTTTCTGAGGAACTGCCAAGCTGTCTTCCATAGTGGCTGCAACATTTTACATTTCTACCAGCAAAGAATGAGTGTCCTTATTTCTCTGCATCCTTTCCAACATTTGCTATTTTCTTCTTTCTTAATAGCAGACATTCTAATGAATATGAAATGGTATCTTATTGTGGTTTTGACTTGCATTTCTGTGATGGCTAATGATGTTGAGCATCTTTCCATGTGCTTTCTGGCCATTTGTATCTCTTCTTTGGAGAGATGTATGTTCAATCTTTTTGTCCATTTTTAAATTGGATTGTTCATCTTTTAGTTAAGTTGAAGGTCTTTTTTTTATATACTGGATAGTAATCCTTTATCTGATATATGGTTCCCAAATATTTTCTACCATTTTTTAGGTTGTCTTTTTATTTTCACGATAAAGTCCTTTGAGGAACAAACATTTTTAATTTTGATGAGGTCCCATTTATCTATTTTGTTTCTTTTGTTGCTTATGCTTTGAATATAAAGTCTAAGAAACCATTGCCTAACACAAAGTCCTGAAGACTCTTTGCTAAGTTTTCTTCTAGAAATTTGATACATCTAGTCTTATATTTAGGTCTTTGATCCATTTTGAATTGATTTCTATATAGTGTGAGCTAGGGGGTACTCCTTTTTTTTTTCAAATCCAATTTTCTGAGCACCAGTTGTTGAACAGACTATTCCGTTCATCTATAAATCTGTCCTTGTGCTAGCACCATGCTGTTTTGATCACTGTGGCTTTGTATCATTAATATCATGAAGCATGAGTCCTCCAACTTTATTCTTCTTTATCGAGATGGTTTAGTTATTCAGGGCTCCTTACCCTTCCATATAAATTTGATGATTGGCTTTTCCATTTCTGAAAAGAACATGGTTGGAATTATTATTGGGATCGCATTGAATTTGAAAATTGCTTTGGGTGCTATTGACATCTTAACAATATTTAGTTTTCCAATTCATGAACACAGAATATCCTTTCATTTATTTAGGTTCTTTAATTTCTTTTAGTCATAGTTTGTAGTTTTCTGTCTACAAGTCCATTCTCATTATAGGTTTGATTAAATTCATTAATAGATATTTGATTCTTTTAGTTGCTATTGTTAATGGAAAATTTTCTTGATTTACACTTTAGAATGTTTGTTACTAATGGACAGAAACACTACTCTTTTTGTGTGTTGACCTTGTACCTTATCTCTTTGAGCTATTCATTTATTAGCTCCAGTAGTTTCACTGTGGATTTTTCAGGATTGCCTGTATATAGGGTCATGTCATCTGCAAATAGTTACCTCTTCCTTTCCAATTTGGTTGTGTTTTATATATTTTTCATGCCTAATTTTTCTGGTTAGAACTTCCAGTACAATAATGTAACAGCAGTGGTGGCATTGGATATCCTTGTCTTATTCCTGATCCTAGGGAAAAAGTATTCAGTCATTTACCATGGAGTATAATGTAAGCTGTGAGTTTTTCTTGTATGCCTTTTATCATGTTGAGAAAGTTTTCTTCTATTCTTAGTTTTCTGAGTGTTTTTATCAGGAAAGAATGCTGGATTTTGTCAAATGTTTTTTTCTGTGTCAAATGATGTTACCATGTGGGTTTTTTTCTCCCAAGGTCTATTGGAAGAATTTGCCTCAAATGCACCTTACTGTGTTCACCAACCCTACACTATTATAGTATGGTCCTTATCCAATCCTGGTCAACCCCCACAATGAAATGAAAGATCTTCCTTAATCACACTTCCAAACCTCATCAATATCCTAACTTTGCCCTCTACCCTGCATGATATATTAAGACTGTCAAGGTCATACTTTCTCTCACTGAGGAAAGTAATAAAATCAGCCTTGACTTGTGTCTTGTACACAGTTTATTTTAGTGATATCTTCAGGGAGCCAGCACTTAACAAGTTTCTAAAAACTAAAGGGAAAATTATATCCGTTCAAAATAGGGGCTATGAAAATGACTGAAAGAAATGGGCATTATTGAGCCAGGGAAAAGCAAAGGAGCATTTTTATAACTATTTACACATTTTAAAAAACTACAAATGATGATTATTTTAGTATAGGTGAAAAGGAAATGAAATTTAAGCTGCACTATGAAGTGGCATTATCCCTCTTCCTCTTTTTATGTTAGTGGCAATTTGGAATTGAGAAGTATTTGACTGAAACTGATCTTACTCATTCTGATGGCTACAGAAGAGCCTTTTGTCTCTTTCTTACCATGTTAGCCATGAATGAGAAAGAGTTCAATGTTCCTCTACCATGAGGAGGCCTAGGTTTTGTCCCACAAGAAGCAGAGTGAAAGACAGTAGGTGGTGAGTTCTGTTCCCAAGTGGAATTGGAGTGCCTCTGGAAAAACATGAGCTATCTCCCCTAACAACGTAAGTTCATTTTTAAGAAACTGAGACAGCAATCAGTCAATTGCTGATGGCAATTACAAAGTGGAGTCTAAAGCAGGGGAAGGATGGTGGAACACAACATGGGTGCTGGAGAAGAGGGCAGTATGAAAAAGATGACTGGAGGAGAGGGACAGAGACATCTGGAAAGAGGCAGAGTACCCTTTTTCAAATGCCTCTTGCTCTCAGGTATATCAAAATCTCAGCCTCATTTCCCCCACGTTGTGCTCTTCTGTAAAAGAAGTTCATATCTGCCATCATTGTCTGGTATGTGTTTGGTTTAGGGGGAAATGGTGAAGATGGCAAGAGATACCCAGGGTATGGGCTACAAGCTTTGTTCACTTATTATGTGAGGAGAGTAAACACCCATCATCCCCTTTCTTCCACGTCATCACTGTAATCTTTGAAAGCTGCACCTTCATCCATGGTTTGTAGAAACCTGGGCCCATGAAGGGATTAGGCATGGTTGCTGGAGAGGACAAGCTTGGAGGCTGTCATTTACTTATTTAATGAATATTGAGGGGTTATTGTTTGTAGTAGATGGTGCCTTCAGTCACAAACAAATCGGTGTGCAAATAGATATGGCTTCTGTCTTCACAGAGTCTAGTAAAGAAGATAAACATTGATAACAGAATTACACAAGTAAGTGTAAACATACCTATTAGATAAGGGCAACTGCAGTGCTCTTTGGGGAACTCTACATCTCATAATAAGGCAGGCCAGAGAAGCTCCTCCAGGAAGTAGGATGGAGCTAAAGCCTACAGGAAAACGAGAAGTTACTTAGGCAAAGTGGTGGGTGAAGCGTGTTATGAGTAGAGGGGACAGCATGTGCAAAGGCTGTGGTGATGAGAGGGACCATATTCAAGGAACCAGAGTAGGACCAGTGTGGAGCAAGGTCCTGGATGATGCTGAGAAGTGGGACAGTCAGAGCTGAGAGGTCTTGGAGGATGCTTCTAGATTTCATCTTTACCCCGAGAGCACAGGGAGAAGGGTAGGGCTGCACATAAACAGTGGCTCCCAGGGCATTGGCAAGAGCCATGTAACTCTGGGTTTTGTGGATGCACAGACCTGTGTCCACTCACACATGGCATTCACAGCCAGACCACAGATGAGTGCTATTGCCTCTGTCTTTAAAACACATTCTGAATCACATGTCATCTCACCATCTCTTTCCTAGGCTATGGTAATCGTCTTCTAATTTGTCTATCTGCTACTACTTTTGTCTACCTACAATCTGTTATACACAAAGAACCAGAGTTTTCTTTTGAAAACACAGATCACATGGCATTTCTCCCATGCTCTAAATTTCTGACTTCTTTTTGTGCTAGCATTATTCTAAGATGGCCCTCAAGATTCCCACCCTTTAGTATACCTGCCCTGTATAATCCCCTCCCCATGCAATTAAGAAAAACTTGTGAATATGGTGGGATTTTGCAGGTGTAATTAAGGTACCAATCAATTGACTGTGAGTTTATCAAAAGGAACTTTATGGTGGGTGGGCCTGACTTAATCCGATGAACCCAATAAAGAAGTCAGGGAGATTTGAAGTGAAGGAGATGCTTTTGTTGGCCTGGTAGAAGCAAACTGTAATGTTGAGAGGGCTATATGTCAAAGACCTGGGAGAGTTCTCTAGGAGCTGAGAATGGTCCTAGCTAACAGCTAGCAAGTAAATGGTAACCTCAGTCATATGGCTGCAAAGAAAGTATTCTGCCAACAATTGAAAGGAGCTGGGGAATGGATTTTCCTATTCAAGTTTCCAGATGAGGATGCAGCCAGTTGACACCTTGATTTTGGCCTTGGGACCCTGAGAGAACCCAGCAAAAACATGTCACTTCCCTGACTCATGGAAACTGAGATAATAAATTTGAGTTATTTTAAGCCATTCAGTTTGTGATAATTTATTGCAGACCAGTGGAAAACTAACAAACCATCACACTCAGAATAACATGAATATTTCATCCCAGAACTTACTACAGTGCCCTATAAGACCCTATGTCCCTGACCCCATCTCCTTCACTCTCTCTCTTGCTCACTCAGCAATAGTTAACTGTCCTTCTTACTGTCCTCAAGCAAATTAAGTGCTCTTCTCTCTTCCGTAGAGGTCTTTTGCCCTGCATAGCCTCAGGCCTCACTTGTTCATTTTATTCAGATTTCTACACAGTATTACAGCTTCAGAGAGTCTTTTCCTCACACCTTCCCTCTATCCCCTAATCCTGCTTTAGTTTTCTTCTTAGCACTTAATATATTATGCCATGGCATAATATTTTTATTACACATTTTTAGTGTCTGTCCCTTGCAATAAAATACAGCCTCCAGAAGCCAGAAAATGCAAGGAAGTATTCTCTCCTATGGTTTTCAGAGGGAACACGGCCCTGATACCACCTTAATTTTGGACTCCTTCGTCCAGAACTGTGAAAGAATAATTTTCTATTGTTTGAAGCTGCCCAGTTTGTGGTAATGTTTTATGGCAGCTCAGCTTGCTGGTCTTCTGAGCAGTGATAAGAGTTCTTGTGGCACCCCTGAGGCCTGCCTGGATTAGCACGTGTGACGCATGGCAGGAGACCAGCATTTGACACTGACAGCGTAAACCTGGATGCACATCAGTTTTGATATAGGGGCTGAAGACTTTCCTGGGCCACCTTATCACAGGTGTTTTGGTACTGCTCAAAGGAATGGAGGACATCATGACCAATGAATGATGCTGGACCCTTCACTGATCGTGGCAATGGCTGCTCAGAACTGGACTTGATGAAGAGAAAAATAAATATGGTATTTATGCACCTGAGGGTCATAAGGAACTTCAGACCCTAAGGCCTATGAGTTTCTTAACTCAGTGCTTGCTTTTCACTTAAAGGTGAAGCTTTGCTGGTGAAAAGAAAATAAGAAAACAAAAGTCAAGTGGAGACTTCATGTCTTGAATTTCTCTATTTTCTACACCATGGGGTGATGTTATTTGGGTTTGACAGCGAGATGGAGAGCAGTGGTAGAATGGAAGGGTTAAAAACTTGCACACTGTAGTCAGACAGCCTGGGTTTACATCCTGATACTTCTAGTGCTTGTGAGATGTAAAATGGGGCAGCTCATCCCCAAGGAGGCTCTCTGTTGCTCTCATGACCACAGTACTTAGTGTCCAACTCCACACAAAACATAAGCTCCACTATTGTGCCGCAGCTTATTTTTCTGTATAACAGGCACAGTAATAGATCTACTTCATCAGGATGAAGTGTACCAAATCAGGTACTACATAAAGTCCCTCAAAAGTGACTAATAAAATCTGGCTATGACTTGAAATGGTGTTGATTGGTTAACTAATAAGACTCACTCAAGTAAGTCTGTATTTATTTATAGATGTCCCTGAGATATTTAAGGGGTGGAACTAGCTATTTTTCATAGCTGGGCTCAGAAATTGTAGTGCTTCCTTTCCCTGCTTTACTCTTACTCTATTCTTGACTTTATTTCAAGGCCATCAAGGTGACATATGCAAGCTGTTGATACTTGCATTTTGATGCACACATATACACACAAGGAATGCTAAAAAGAAGTTCCCAGAGAAACAACTAAGTCCCAAGAAACCCTATCCTCTTATCTGAAGAAATCATCTCCTTTCTAGGTTGAAACTTTAAGACTCACTTTCACAGTCATGGCAGCTGAGATTACTAATCCACACTGAAAAAGTTTCTGATATGAGATAGTCATGCACAAGCTTTTTATTTGTCATTGTATTTCTGTGTGTGTGTGACTGAAATAGAAAATAAAGTTTCCAGATTGTACTACCTCAAAACCAGTTGAAAATGGGGAACTCTTAATTTTGTACATGGTTTTGATTTTTATAAACTAAATGTATCTTTGTCATCCCTGTACCAAAAGCTCAATCCAATAGAAACGACACAGCAGATTCAGAATGGCTCAGAATCTGACGACTTTTCCATATACGCCTATGTATACAGAATGATCTTAACATATTTAAGTCCCACACATTCCAAAAGGAATGTTTCCTGCATGCCCAGAGACTGAGTCTGTCTAAGCCCAGCCCTGGACAAAGTAGGTCAGATGCCCCAGGAGAACTGGTTCAAAGAGCCTGTGTGTACAGGGGTCCTTGGGGGACCAGGTTGGCTCAAGAAGAGGCTGACAGCACACGGGATAGTTATAGGCCAGAATCAATATTCCCAAAGTCTGGAACTTTCAGAAGAGGACATCCTTGCCCACCCACCCAGGCACTTCTCATGTCCCTCTGCAACCATTGCTCCCAGGAAAACATCTTAAACACGTAATTCTCTCCAATATTACCCACCGAAAGTGTGGTACATTAGATCTGCCAACATCCATCAACCTGAGAATCCAGCTCAGTGCTTGGGTGACACATAGCGGGAAAAGGAGGTCACTGAATGAGCATTTTTTGAATGACAAAATTATTTATCAAAACCAGTAACTCCCAGAGACTTAAATCTTTGGTCTGTCCATGTGCCTTGAGCAACAAGGAGGCCCTCTGGAGGTGACTCTTAGGTAACATATGATACTAGGCTAAGTTTCAATGTCACAAGGAAAGTTTCATAAGGATAATCAGTATCAAGGGCCTGGCTAAATAGCCTATCCTCCTTCAGTAGGCACTGCTCCTGTACTTGCAGGATTCCAGCTGTCCCATTAAAGAATGTATTAAAACTCCCCAGGAGGGGAATTAGATATTCTTTTGGTTTTTGTGTGGATCTCCTCCTACCATGACAATGTCCCTGGAACACTTGAGCATGTACATACATGCCTTAGAGGCATGCCCCAGATGAACCCCCTACCACACATCCTCCCATCACTAACAACCTGCACCAATAGTCCTCCCCTGCTACAGTTGTGACCTTTCTGTGACTTAATCCTCTCCAAAGATGAAGCCAAGAAAATAACCAAATAAAAATAATAAGAAAATTAAATAATAATGCTAGTTTTAAAAATAACAAATAAATTTAAAAATTTTTTAAAAAGATAAAAAAATTTTAAATAATAAAAAAACTTTTTTAGACAATATGTCTTTCATCACTGTAAGATTTGTTGTCTTGTATGTACAGTGAGATTTTCTTCTATATATTCCCCCAGGGTCTATTTTTTTTTTTTCATTTTATCTTCAAAGAAGCTTTAGGTTACAGAAAAGTCACATAGAGTATATAGGGGATTCCCAAATACCCAAAACCCTATCCCTTTTCCCCTCTCCTCTATTAATAACACTTTACATACGGATGGTACATTTATTACAGTTGATACACGAATATTGAAGCATTGCTTCTGACCATGTCAATAGTTTACATTATGATTTACATTTTGGACCATACACTTTTATAAAATTTGACAAAATAACCTGTATCCATTATTGTAAGATGATGCAGAACAATTCTAATGCCCTAAAAACGACCTATGTTCCATCCATTCTTTTCTCTCTTTCTGCCCTCAGGACCTATGGTAAGCACTAATTCACTTTTTGAAGAATAAGATTCATAATTACTTGCAATAATATTGAGGGCTTGACATATCAGTCTGTTTTCTTTTAGTAGGCACTGCCTATGTTCTCAGAAGACTCTTGCCCCTCTATTTGAGAACATAGCATGACTCCCCAGAATGGGAGTTTAATATTTTGTTGTTTATTGTGTGGTTCTCCACCCACTGATATAACACATTATGACAAGATGAACACTTAAATATTCCATAGAAGCCTGCCCCAGATATACCCTGTCCTGTATGCCCCCCTCCACATCCAAAACCCTCCACCAGTAATCCTTCCCTGACATATTTGCCAAAAGAACATTCCCAGAGTTGTAGTTTTAACCACAGACCTGCAAATTCCCAGAGTTCACCTGCTCCTTTCCCTGACCCTTCCACCAGTTCCATGGATAGTCCAACCCAACCCCCAGCCTACCCCCTCACAGACCAGCTCCGATGAACCTAATAGCATCACTGTACCACTGTCACACCCATCCACTGCACAACTACACCCTTACACTTTATCATAGATTTTGCCCATATGGGCATTGACTCACCACCCTCTACTCCCATTCTGTCTCCTGTAAATCTACCTTCCAGACTCTAGCTCTGTGAGTCTGCTCAATGTGCTTAATTCATATCAGTAAGGTCATGTAGTGTTTGTCCTTCAGTGCCTGGCTTACTTCGCTCAACCTAAGGTCTTCAAGATTCATATACCATAATTTGCTTATCCATTCATCTGTTGATGGATATATGGATTGCTTCCAACTTTTGAAAATGGTGAATAATGCTACTATGAACCTTGGTGTGCATATATCTATTTGTGTCCCTCCTTTCAATTCTTCTGGATATATACCCAGCAGTGGGATTGCTGGATCCTTTGGCAGTTCTATAATGAGTTTCCTGAGGAACCACCAAGCTGTCTTCCACAATGGCTTCACTATTCTGCATTCCCACCAGCAGTGGATAAGGATTGCCATTCCTCCATATCCTCTTCAACATTTGTAGTTTTTCTAATAGCTGCCAGTCTAATGGGTACAAGATGATATCTCATTGTAGTTTTGATTTGAATTTCCTTAAAAATTAGTGATGTTGAGAATCATTTGTATTTCTTCTTTGGAGAAGTGTCTATTCAAATCATTTGCCCATTTTTAAAACGGATTCTTTTTATTTTTGAGATGTATGATTTCTTTATATATGCTGTATAATAGACCTCTATTGGATAGATGGTGTAGCAGTTTAATCTGGTTCATGAATTCCAAAAATAGATATTGGATTATATTTGTAAACTGGTCTGTACCTCGGTGTGATTAGATTATGATCAGGGCTTTGGTTGGACCATGTCAATAGGGTGTCGAGTACCAGCCCTTTGGTGGGTGGGGACTCACAGGTAAAAAACATGGCAAAGGACAGAGTTGGAGTTTTGATGTTGGAGTTTTTTTGTTTTTTTTTTTTTAAAGATTTATTTATTTATTTTAATTTCCCCCCCTCCCCTGGTTGTCTGTTCTTGGTGTCTATTTGTTGCGTCTTGTTTCTTTGTCGCCTTTTGTTTCTTTGTCCGCTTCTGTTGTTGTCAGCGGCACAGGAAGTGTGGGCGGCGCCATTCCTGGGCAGGCTGCACTTTCTTTTCACGCTGGGCAGCTTTCCTCATGGGCACACTCCTTGCGCGTGGGGGCTCCCCCACGCGGGGGACACCCTTGCGTGGCACGGCACTCCTTGCGCGCATCAGCACTGCGCATGGCCAGCTCCACACGGGTCGAGGAGGCCCGGGGTTTGAACCGCGGACCTCCCATATGGTAGACGGACGCCCTAACCACTGGGCCAAAGTCCGTTTCCCTGATGTTGGAGTTTTTGATGCTGGAGTCTTGAGCTAGAGCTCCAGGAAGTAAGCACACAGAGTAGCTTCATCATGAGGAAAGAGAGAAGACCCCAGGAAGAGAAACCAGCCATTCTCCTAATAGTCTATAGCTAGCTTGTAGAGAGAGGCCTAATAGTCTATAGCTAGCCTGTGGAGAAAACAGTGGAGCTGAGCCCTGAAAGAACTGAACCCCGGGAAGAAAGAAACCCAGGATACCTGAACCCTAGCAGATGTTGGCAGCCATCTTGCTCCAACACATGGCAAAAGACTGGTGAGGGAAGTAACTTAGGCTTTATGGCCTGGTAACTACAAGCTTCTACCCCAAATAGTATTCATGAATACCATTTATGAAAACCAACTGATTTCTGGTATTTTGCACCCTTTTAGCTGACTAATACAGATGGCTACCAAATATTTTTTTCCCATCGAGTAGACTGCCTTTTCACTTTCTTAACAAACTCCTCTGAAGTACAAGTTTTTCATTTTGCGGCAACCCCGTTTTTCTATTTTTCTTTAGTTGCTCATTCTTTGGGCGTAAAGTTTATGAAACTGTTTCCTACTACAGGATCTTATAGATTAAAGCTTCTTTAAAAATAATTATTTTTATTAAAAAAAAACAGTAAACTGGTTTGTGAAAGTTTGAGTTTGAGGTGTGATCACTGTGTTTGCTATTTTAAGCCTCTAATGAGTACCAGTCACTGTGCTAATCACGTTCACAGATATGGTCTTAACTACCTTCATAAAGTGTTATTATTTTAATCTTGTAAATGTCTAACATGAGATGTGGGATGCATGTTTAGTGGGTATTGGGGACTGACTCATGCCCCCCACCCAAGGCATGTTCAGGTCCCACCCTGGTCCTGTGGGTGTGAGCACATTGTAAACAGGATCAAGTTAAGATGCACCAAGTTAAGGTGCGCCCAACCTGAATGAGAGTGAGCCTTAATCCAACATGGCTGAAGTCCTTATAAGCAAAAGAAATTGGACACAGAAAGAAGCCACAGGAAGCAGCCAGAAGCTGGAAGTCACTGGAACCCAGAATAGAAAGGGTCGTATTGTGAAAGAAAAGCCAGGGACCAAGGATGGCTGGCAGCCTGCCTCAGAACCCCACAGACTTCAGGAAGAAAGCACTGCCTTGCTGACACCTTGATTTTGGACTGCTAGCCTCAAACTGTTAGCCAATAAATTCCCATTGTTCAAGCCACTTCATTGTAGGGTATTGTTTTAGCATCTAGGAAACTAAAAACTAAATTTGAATTCATGCATCTACCTTAGGACTAGTGTTCTTTGTATAAACCACTTTGAAGGTCACAGCATCATCAAAGGAGATTGTATCTAAGAAACAGATTGTGGAGGTGGGGCTCAGAGAAGAAGGTGATGTTTTATTCTTGAAATCTCTAGCCTTGTAAATTCCAGGAAAATAACTATAGATATTCAATATGAGTATTATTTTCCTGAAATGAGATGCAACTGGTTTCCTGCTCTTTTAAATCTTTGGTTGGCTTTTAGTAAAAGAATAATAAATAAGAAAAATAGTAAACTACAAACATATTTTTAGAAGGTACTGGGTATTGAACCTGGGACCTTACACATGGAAAATGAGTGCTGAACCACTGACTTATAACCCCTCCCAGTAAATTACTGTTTTATTTTTTTTAAACTTCAAATTCAGGACAAATTTTAGATAGCCTTCTCAAATTAACATTATTTCAAGAAGTAAAATAAATCACAGTCGAGGACCCTTTGCTGCTCAAACCCAACAAACCCAGCTCTTGCTGACAAGGACTTTCTTCCCTTCTTTGATTCCCTGTCTGCATAGATTCTCTCTTGCACTAGAGGCTTTAGAATCCAATGAAGAATGATGTGAGAAAAGAGCACATTTCAGGTTACAAAGTTTGATTTTTCTAGTCTATTGATTTGCAGTCCTATGTAGATTTTTATATCAGTCGTGTTTAAGCATCAGTCAGTAGCCACATGGGGCCTTCAGTATCGGGTTGTCAGTGATCGGCTACTTTAGATTTGTTTCTGAACTTCTCTTTTTTTTTTTTTTTAAAGAGGAATCAGGGATTGAACCCAGGATCTCATACATGCAAAGCAGGTACTCAACCACTGAGCTAAACCTACTCTCCCTTTTCTTACTTTTGACTGTTCACTTTGGTAACATGAGAATGTGAAATGCATTCATGTGTCTGTTTCATTATGTTCTAGAGTAGACTTATTCTAAGAGTTCAGGAACATGAACTTGAGGCAGGATTATTAGGATTTGGCTCCTGGCTCTGTCACTTTTTAGCTCTGTTAACCTGGGCAAGTTACTTAAATCCTCTGTGCTCCAGTTTCTCTTTCTATAAAATGGAGACCATTCTATCTTCTTTGTGCAGTTACTGAAAATAATTAGTTAGTGCATGTAAACTATTTAGAACCATGCCAGGTTCTTGCTAAGAGTTAACTGTTCTTACAAGGTATATTGGTTAGTCTGACATGCACGTTTGCATGGGACATTAGCATGTGAACTAAAGAAGTGAGTAACATTATTATAATTTTCACTTCAAATATAAAAACAATTTCTCTTTGACTCAACTTTAATTTTTTATTTTCTCAAAAATGATAGCCATAGACTTAGCATACAGAATTGATCTCAGCCTCTCTGTTGGAGACTAAGGAATTTCGCACTTTAAAATTTGTCTGCATATCTCTGAGCCTCTTATGCATATGCTTTGCCAGCTGGGTATAGGAGTTGGGGCAACATCACTAACAGGCAGAGATGGTATTTAGGAAGGACTTGGTTAGAAATGAAAAGTCGGCATTTTGGTGGAGTGCTAGCATAGAATTTTAAGTGACATTAGGTATAAAAGCACATGGATGAAACAAATTTGTTCTTTTTGCTCCCATGAAAAGGGTTTGGTATCAAAAACCCATGTAAAAAAGAGGAAGTAAAGGGATGCATAAGAAGTGTCTGATACAACTCTGCTGAGCTCCAGACCCACATAACCAACTGCTTACTTGACAACTCTGCTTGAATAACTCACACTTTTCAGACTTGCTATGCAGTAAACTTGACTCATGCTCTTTACCCTAAAACCTGAACTTCCCTTAATGTTTCCTGTCTTGAAAATGGTACCTCATTTCTCATAGCACAAAATTTAGTCATCATCCTTGATACTGCACTCTATTAATTCTTCTTATTAATCCATCCCCAGTTCAATCTCTTGGTGATTGCTCTCCATTTCCACAACCCCTGCTGTAGTCTAACCCACCATCCTCTCTTACTTTGACTACAGTAATTATGATCCCACATTTGCTCTTGATTCTGTCAAATCTCATCTCTACTCTGAAGCTTCATTTTAAAATGAAAGCCTAAGAACAGTCTTCTCTTGATAATTCTTTTCATCCCTTTCCTGGCTTCATTGCCCTGAAGATATAATCTAACCCCTTGAAAGTGACCTCGAAGACCTGCCCGAACGCAGCCCCTCGCCGCTCTGCTGCCTTTCTGACGATGGTCCAGGTGCACAGAGTCTCCTTCTTTCTCTGTTCCTAAACACACTCCTGCAGTAAATAAGCCCTTTTCTATGAGATGGATTTGAAAAGAAGACAGGGTAAATGAGATATTTGTAATTTAGAATGAAGGGATGAGGCAAAAGCAAAGGACAACTATAGTGGAATAAGTCCTGCAGAAATAGGGAACTCACTTGAACATTTACTGCTATAGACTTTTTATCTAGAGCCCTTGCATCCAAATCGTCACCATTTATTTAACAGTTATATAGTACTCAATTTGTGCAAAGCACTGGCCCCAAGTGCTTTGCGACATTAATTCATTTATTTAGTTACTGCTGTATTTCAGAACACAGCTAAATTCCAGGTTCTGCTTCCTTAATGTCACCGCTAATTAGGGAAAAAACTACACTTCTAGGAAGCCTGGTGGTCCAGTAGGATGAACGATTTAGGCCTTGAGAATAAGCAAATTCAAACTATGTACTTTTGAAGTATTGGACTCTAAAAAACCCTTGCTTTTCTTTTATATTTTCATTAATTCATTCAATATTTAATAAGAACCTTTCACATATTAGGAATTGTGCTACTGCAGAGATGTACTGCCAGGACCTTGGATTGTCTCTACTCACACCTGAACTTCTCCCCACAGCTGGCGTTCCCTACCAGGGATCTCTCTCCATTTTACATAACCCTCCCCTCAGCTCCCTAAAAGAACTCACAACAAAAACCACATTTTATTAATTCCAAATTTTTTGAGAAGACTTGGAATATCTATAAAGTAATTAGCAGAAAATCATTTTTATTGGATAAAATGTATTACAAAGTGGCATTAAAATAATTTATTAGTGCATAAATTCATCAATGAAACTGATAGAAAGTCAGAAATAGACTCATAGATATAACCAAGAATTTGATATAAAGGGTATTCAAAATTATCGAGGAACAGATAGATTATTTAAAAATTTTGTTGGGCCATTGGCTAGGTCTTTGGAAAAAAAGTAAAGCTGGATCTCTACTTAAAACTTTATTCTAAAATAAATACCAGATATATAAATATTGAGAAATTCTATATAAATTTCTATATATTTATATAAATTTAGAGAAACTCTAACAGCACCAGAGAAATTCTTCTACTTTTAAAAAGCTTTGGAATGTAAATGGATTTTTCTAAACCCACAAACCAAAAGGGAAATCATAAATTGGACCACATAAAGAATTAAAATTTACTATTGCAAAAAAATTCCCAATGTCCAAAGAAAATGATAACTAGGGAGATATTTGCAAAAAATATATGCTAGACAAACATCATATCTCCTTAATACACAAAGAGTTCTGACAACAGTCAATAAAATGAACAAGAACATGCAGCAACATTTCCCAGGGGAAAAATATAAATAGCAAATAGCCAGCCATATGAAAAAATGCTAAAATTCACTCATAACTAAATATGCACATTTAAGTAACAAGGACATACCATTTTCTCCTATCATTTTAGAAACACTAAAATGTTTTAAGCAGCTAGAATTGGTTTGAAGAAACAAATACTCTAAAATTGCATTGAAAGACAATTTGAAATATCAAGTTTTTTTGTGATTCAGGAATTTATCTAACAGTTTTATTCCCATAGGTATACAAATATATATGTGCAAAGATGTTTATTGCTTCCCAAATAAAAAACAACATAAATCTCCATCAATAGAAAATGTCTTAAATTTTTCCATACAATATGCTATTTTACAACTGTAATAAAAATAGATTTACCTATGAAAATTGAAAGTTGACCAATATATTGATTAATAAGAAAATTGTAAAGCACAAGCATTTGTGTAAATAAACATATATAATACAATTTTTTCTGGAAAGTTATACATGAAAGTATAATATGATTTAACTCTGGGACACAAAAACTGAGTGGAAAGGGGTATGACAAGGGGATAATATAATCTTAAATACACTTTTATATTATTTGAAGCATCTTTATGCTAACTAAGGATGGTTTTATAGACTTTTAATTTTTTTCCATATATGACAACTTTTCCTACCTCTGTCACTTTAGATTAAGACAATTATTCAGGAATAAACTTGTTTGTTCTAAGACACCATGTGTCTTCCTATTAAATGATGGATCCAGAAATTGAAATATTCATGCTCACTGATGTGACAAATCCATTTCGGGGTTAAATCTTATAGTTATAATTTGCCGTGACAGAAATATTGACATCTGCATGTGCATGCCATAGCTGGGATGTTTTCGGCACAAACAAAGGCTCTTGCTGCTACAGTAAAGAAAGGATGGCTGCCCTTGACAGGAGAGGAAGAATGTTGGCATAGAATAATGTGTTTATTTTGGCTTTGTGTGCATCCTACCTTTTTCTTAGTCATCTGCTTTCTGAATTTCCCTCTAGGTTTGGCAGAAAAATAGATTTTACAGCGTCATCATTTTTGTTATTGCTTGCTGGTAGAGTAAGGGGGAGAGCTGTGGCCATTCTCTGTGGGCTCACTGCTGAACACAGGTGCTTGACTCTACACCATCTAACTACAGCTACAACTGAGGTGAGTGACGCTTCTGATGATCCTGTTCAGTCAGAACTTTGGAAGGTCGGAGAGTCCCAGATAAAAACAAGAAAAAGCATGGTGTTTGTCCTTCTTCTTGTCTTCTTATTCTCCAGGATTTGCAGGATTTCACTAGTTTCCAGAATTTCAGTCAATTGGTTAAATAAAACCAGAAGGAGTGGTGCTCAGCATCCAACCTCTTCAAGGAGAAGAACAGGGTAAGTAGTAATAATTTCTCGCCATGTTTTCCACTTTAAGTTCCACACCGTTAAATAGATAATAATGGTGCCCAAGTAGTTGTACTTTAAAAAATATGTTGTCCTAATGCTGAATTTAGCAATAACACACATGCATGGAGGATTATATGTTGTGATAGCTCAATAAATATTTGTCAACTGCCACACTTTTGCTTGCTGTTTAAGTAATAATAGGATCCAAAGGACATAAAAATTTTCAACTTCTAATCATAATATCCAGTGTTTACAATAAAGTCAGAAAAATTTAAAAGTGAGTCAAGAGCAAAAATTCAATGATTAAAAAAATTTAAAAATAAAAATAACTCTTCATCCCTCAGGAAGAAAATTCTAACTTTCACTTTGATTGGAGTAATTTAAATCACAAATTTGATCTTGAATCAATCAATAACTATGGATAAGGGGGATACTTGCTCAGATCACATACTCTATACAGAGAGTCTGCTTCTCATATCCCCAGAGAAAAAAAATTAATTGTTCAAACATCATATAGTAAATATTCCACTTGACATCTATTTGAGATGTCTTCTTTATCACACACTAAATAACATGCATACATGAATTGTGGGGATAAAAAACAAAACAAAACCTTTCTTTTAGGTCCTTTGATTTATCTATTTTTCTGCCAATATCACACTGTTTTGAGTTCCATAATTTTAAAACATATTTTACTACCAGCAAGTTCCTGATTTTTAATCTTTTTTCAAAATTATATTAACTATTCTTATGTACTAACAGCTATATAAATTTTAAATTTTAGAATCAGCTTTTTAAGCAACTTGAAAATATTGATTAGAATTTCACTGAATTTGTGATTAAATTTGGTAAGAAGTCACATCTTATAAAAATGAATAGTCCATCTATAAATTCAATATTGGTCTCCAATAAATCAGTCTTCCTTCATGTCCTTTAACAATAGATTTTAATATTTTCCTGTAAAGTCCTTGCAAATATGTAGTTAGGTAAGTTTTTTCCTCAAAGTGTGTATATATTGTTTATAAATTTTATAAAACTATAAATTTTACTAAATTTATAAATAATATATAAGTATAAATACTTTGAATTTATAAATAATGTAAATAATTATATATACTTATATTTTATAATGTATTATAAATCATAATTTATAACTTTATATTTACAAAGTTTAGTATGTGATATAATAAACGCAATATATAAGGTATATAATTTATAAAATTATAAAGTTATTAATTTATAAATTAATGTTTATTTCTTTAAGTTTATTTATTTATTAAAATCAGGATATTTCCTTCTACTCCAGGTTTGCAAAGACTTTTGATGCTATTACTGTTTTAAAATATTTATCATGAAGTGCTATCAAATCCTTTTTTGGCATCTATTAAGAATACTATTTATTTTTTCTTCTTTAATGTGCTAATGTAGCAACTGAAGTTGATAGATTCTACCAAGGTGTATATAATTGATATGTTTGTTACCAGATATAATTTATTAATTATGATATTAAAATACTGTATATACTTACTTATCTTGTTTTAGTTTCTGTTAAAGATGGGTTAAATATCCCACTCAAGTTATCGACTTATTAGTTCTTATGTGTATATTATCAGATTTTCCTTTCTGTATTTTGAAGTTATGCTCCTGTATATATAAAAATCCATGGCTCTTACAACTTTTTGGTAAATTATTTTAAACCAATATTACATATCCTTTTTCATTTCTTTTAATGTTTTCCACTTGAAACATTTTTGTGTGATACTGGTATTGCTATATCTACTTTGCTTTATTAGCATATTGCTTTATTTATTTCTTTATTTTTTAATCTTTGTGTGACCTTTCGTTTTGGGTATTACTTTTATAAACAGAATATAGTTGGCTTTTTGTAAACTCACCTGAATGCCTCTGCCCTTTAATTAGTAAGTTTAACAGAACACATTTATTGTTACTACAATTGTTTTTGGATATATTCCTGCCATTTTTATGTCACAAAATATTTCAACAATATGACCTACATTCATGTTGAATGTATTTAATTATTGTCAGAGTTTGGATGTATGAGGTCATCTGACTCCAGAGTCCATGGCCATAACTATATTGTATTACCTTCTCTAATATACTATTACTGCTCTATAATTATTGGGGAAAGGAGTGGGATATACAACCAAGAGTGGTACCAAATATTTCATCTGCGCCAGAGGGATGTATGACCCCATCTTGCTACACGTTTTAATCCTTTTGACCACTGCTTTTTCTTTATGCTTGAAACTCCACATTAAATTTTTCATCCTGAAGCCAGTATGACCTCTTTACCAGGTTAGAGAAGAGGTTCATCTGGATGACGGCACTGCTCTTGCTAGCGGTCCTGTCAATTTCCCTGGAGTCCTTCTCCTTTGACAATTCAAGCACTCTTGGTGCTACTCATGTATTTGGTAGTACTCCTTTCCAGAGATTTTTTTTTTTGGTACTTAGCAGAACCACATAGTTGAGAACTCTCATTCTTATTTCTCATGATACTAGGCATTTATATATTCATATGTATTTTATGTCATTGCAAGAAAAATCTTTTGCATGGTAGATAGTTTTAGATTATACTTCAACCCTATTGTAGTCAAGAAGCTCCTCCCAAATCCTGCTATATTTTAGAAATATGGGAGCAACAGGAGGATGGGTTGTGAATGCCTGTGTGTGAGTAGGTGGAGGTGGGGGAGGACTTTCAGATCTACAGGGACTAAGAAGGTTTTCCCATCAGCCACTTGTTCTGGCAGGATGCTCCTTCTGGTGCTTCCTGGATGCCCACCTTCTCTACGTGATGGGGCAGGGGGACAGGGTAGGGGACTCAGGCCTTGTGATTACTAGGAGATTATTTCCCTTGTTCACTTTTTTTTCAACAGGAGGATCTTGATTGCTCTCCCTTACAAATTTTGTCTTGCTTGCCTGATGTTGACAGGCAATTTGATCTAGGGCAGGAATGAGCCTGCCTGGGCTATTTTTTATTGCTAGATTGGGAATTGGTACATGCCAGGCCTCAGTTGCCTTTGTTGCACTGGGGATTGTGTTGTCCCTCTTTCTCCAGCTCATCTTCTGCTTTCCATCTTTCAGACTTCTCCTCTGGTTGCTTATTGCATTATTTCCATGGTTTATAGTTGTACTTAGTGGGGAGGAGCTGGGAGAAGTAAATCTAACCATTGTGTCCAGACTGGAAGTTTCTATCTCTGAATATATATGTATCTTCTATCAAACCTTGAATTCTTAAGCCCAGAGACCTCATCTTTCTTTGTGTTGTCAGTGTTTAGTACAGTTTCTGACACATAGCACTTACTAAATGAATAAATTAATATACCAGATTTGCTATAACTGAATTTTACTAGAGTAATCAGGAGACTTCTGTGCTATGTTACTAGTGGTAACAACAAAGCCAGATTAGAGCTTTGCTCAATAATGTAAAAATGTGACTTTTTCTCTCTTCTTTGATAGCTGACATCAGAACTATCCTTTAGTGTCATCTCTACTGCATAGCACTAGAATGTGTCAGGAAAAGAAACAACAGTGCTTCATGCTGCCATGTCATAAGCACCAGAGAACATTTCAGTGGGCAAAGAGTTCTGTCAAAGGGCTTAGAAAATGGTCTATATGTAGCTCAAGCCTTCTGTTAATAAAAGATGCAATGAGAAACTGCTCTTCTTAATGACAGGTGAGCCTATGAAATGACAAGCCTCCTATGTGATAATCTGAAGGGTTTTGTTTGTTTGTTTTTTATTGTCTACGTGAGGCTTAATGGAATTCTGGGATAAAGAATTAAACCTAGGTTAATATTGTTAAAATAGTAGTAACAATGCCTCTCTTTTCGTGAGTGTCTGCTGGTGAACAGTCCTGAGCTAGGCACCTTACTTATATTTACTAAAAAACTTCACAACTACTTTGCACAGTAAGAATTAATCTCCATTCTTTAGATGCAGAAGTTGTGAATGACAGAAATTAGATTTTATTATCGAACATCATACCAGTAGTAATTAATAGAGTAAGGATTTAACCTTCGGACTTTCTCACTCCAATGTCTTCACTTTTTCGCTTGTAAGACAAAAATTTCTAAAAGAAAGTATGTATATGTAACACATGATAAAATAGGACTTTATGAGAAAATATTTTTCTTTGCATATGCCAAAGTATCAGTAATAGCATAGTTAATATTACACGATGTTTTGCTGTAGTGATAGTAACAACTGCCTTTTAACGAAATAATGCATTGCTATTAGCTCATTGAACTATAATGGAGAACATTGTTTCCATAGGCAATAATGTCTTATAATGCTGTGACTTCTACCCTGACCCCTACTGTGTTATTTTCTTTCTTCTAAGCTGACAAAGGCATTCAACAAAATGAGGAAATGATGGAGGGCACAGCTGAATCAAATTTTGAAACAAACAGCCAAAGATAAGTGTGTCACATGAGCACAGCTCTTAATTGTTCTGTGATAAATCACTCAAAATATAATGATGTTGTTAGAAAGAATGAACTAGTTTCTTGCAGATTAAGAGAAAATCATTTGTAGAAGATGAAAGGGCATCTACATTTGAATAGACAGAGAAAAGAACTGCAAGAACATGAAATTACTTTTTCCCCTGATAAGACATTTATCTGTGTTTCTCTATCCTCATGCTAAATGAGGTCTAAAAGATAAAGTCCTTTGAAAGCAGAAATGGTATTAGGTTGGAATTCTGTTCCAACTGCTCAGAAGACAGACATAAATAAGCATTGCTGTGATGCTGATTACTAATGAGGAGGCCTCTTTTGCAAAAATCGTCTTAACTAGCTTTTACTAAAAACTGCCCAGGGCTTCTTACCCAAAGGCAAAACTGCATTCTATATATGCATATAAATAAGAAGTGTAAGTAACCATCGTTCACTAGGAAAATTTGGAACATGGAATATATTAGCTCAAATTGTGCTTCTAGCGACACACAGATTTCAAAGCAGATGGTCATGGTAATTTATCTTTGAATAAGTATAAAATCTTAACAATTCACTCAACATTTCTTAACAATTCATCCTTTCCTTAGAGGTAGTCTATTAATATAAAAAGAGAATCTGCATATAACTTATATTTGAGCTTACCAGGTCTGCCTTTTGTAGCATCCCACAGCATGTAGTCTCCATAACATTTTAACGGGGATCCTTTCAGTCTTTCAAATCTTTCCCACTCTAAGTTTGACAGTCAGTTGATGGCGTGGTTGGTGGGAGTGGTAAGGACCTGGTACAAGAACACGTGGACTCTGCCTGAAATAGTATAAATGAGCTTTGAAATATTCTCAAAGTTTCAAATGGAAGCTTCTGGGAATTCTTTGGAACAAGGGAGGGATAATTACCTTTTTAACAAGGATTTCCCTCAAAATATGGATCTATCTGGTATAATGAGTTGGGAGTAAGGAACTAAGATGGAGGACTGAAATTGGAGAGGTTAGGCTCTAACAATATGGCAGATGCCAGAGTCTGAGGGGCCCATGTGCTTGATACAAATAGATCACGGGTAAATTATTTTTTAAAATGTGCTATGTTTAACATACACATTTCTAGGCTCTTAAGAAAGTTAGAAACTAGAACAGTGAACAGTGGGGAACAAGTATACGTGAAAGCTGAGGTTGCTCGGGAGTCAAGTGCCCAAACTAATACCGGCACAAGGAAATTAAAATTTAGGACCCATGTCAGGTGGTGAAGGCAATTCTGAGATTCCTAATATAAACTGCAATTCTGAAAGGGGTCTCACGTGCTTTTTGGCCTCTAGAAATAAGACGAATCCCTTTTGGAGATAACCATTCTGATTTAGTCTCTCAGAATTCCTATGGGATAAATTCAACCAAATATGAATGGACACTAAAAAATTATGTAAAATTCAGTAAAACCAGTCACAATTTACGAGAGTTGACATAAACAACAAAAATATTTAGTTTTATGATCATTCAGATTTTGGGACAGTTAGATAAAGAATACAAAGTAACTGTGTGAAATGTTTAAGAAACAAAAATGACTGAATAAAAGCAAAAAGAGACTATTAGAGATAACCCACAACTTTGTTTCTGGCAATCCCAGGCTACTTTGGATCAACTATCATGGAGAAGACAAGAGACTAAGCTCCAGGAGGGATGTACATATGTGCATACGTGCATATCAGCTTGTAGGCATGAGAGAACGAAATAAGCATTCTTGGTCCAAGACCCAGGTGAAGCCTGAAGCCTGTACTGTGAACCCAACGTCTGGGCTACATGTGCTTTAGTGGTATCTCCTGATTCTGGAAGGGACAACCGAGAAGTGAAGGAGCTGAGCAGTACATTTAGCAGTCTCACAGGGCTAGGGCAAAAAAATTGGAGAGCTTCAGACACAGACATTAAAATAACTATACATAGTATATTTACAAAGAAAGAAGAAAGATTGAGAGTTTCCTCAGAGAAGTAGAAATTATGGAAAGGAAACCAATGGAAATTCTAAAACGGAAATATATAGCTGATATTATGAACTTGATGAATGGGTATAAAAAAGCAGAAATTTCATGATCAAAGAAAATTAGTTAACTAGAAAATGGGTGAGAACAAAACATCAGGAATGAAGCATGGAGGGACTAAAGGTTGGAAAATACAGCAGAGATGGCAAGGAACATAAACACATTAAGAAAGTTTAACATATACATAATTTACAGGCAAGACATATGGGACAGTAAAGAAGCAGAACTTATTTGAAAGCATAATGACTAATTTCACAAAAGTGATAAAATATATCAGACCATGGAGTCAAGGGGCACTATGAACTTTAAGCAAATAAATCCATTGAAAAAAGGCAAGGAAAAAACACTAAAGATAGTAAAAGATGGTCTTCAGAGGGACTAGAGTTATGGTAGTAGCTGACGTAATAAGAAGCAATGGAAGACAGAAAAAAGTAGAATGATGTCAGCAAAGTGCAGAAAGAAAATACTTGTTAACCTAAAAGAATAACTTTTCAGATGGTCAGCATCTCAGAGATTTTAGTTCTCACTAAAGGAAACATCTAAGAATGTTCTGTAGGCTGGAGAAAATTAATACTATACAGAAAGTTGGATTGGAGATAGGGAATGAAATAAACGGCATTGAAAATGATAAGTATATGAATAAATTTAAATAAACACTGTATAAGATATTTTAATGACTTTTGGAGCATAAAATTTAAGAAATAAAATGCATGCAAAAATTATGACATAAAATACATGTCACATCATCAAACTCTTAGAAGGGGGTAAACAGAGTTAAATAATTCTGTTTGGGAAGATAAATATTAAACTTAGATTTAATAAATTTGCATATTTTAATCTCTGGGAAAAGCACTGAAATATATAGTAAAAGAATATATAATTACCAAACTAGTAGAGCAGGAAAAATGGAATAAAACTGCTCAAATAATCCAAAAGAATTTGAGATAAGAGAGAGAAGAAATATAGACAAAGCAGGACAAATAGTGAGTAAATATTGATGATTGCTATACTTAAACCCTAGTACATAAATAAATACATTAAGTATACAGGACTAAATGATTTAATTAGAAGAAGAGATTTGCCACCGTTAACCAAACTCAACTCTATCCTGCTTAGGAGGCACCACTTTAGGTAGAAGGTTACAGACAAATTGATTGTTAATGATGAAAACCTAGAACTCTGCAAATAGTAACCAAAAGAAAGCTGGTATAGCTACCAAAAAGCATTAATTGACAAAAAAAGGTACGCATAATGCTAAAAACTCAATTCACCAGAAAGATGTAATAAATAATTTGTACAAACCAAATAGCATGATCTCAAAATAAGTAAAATAAAAATTGACCAAATTAAAATGAGAAATAGACTAATCCAAATTTACAAAGGAAGAGTTTAAACACAAGTCCTTTTGCAACAAATGGAGAAAAACTAGGTAATAAAATGAAATATTTGAACAATTCATTAACCTATATATCCTAACACACACACACGTGCACACACATACACATGTAAAACTTCACCCAAACATTTTAGAATACAATTTTAAGCATAAATGGAGCAGTTACAAAAATGTATCATATGCTGCCCCATAAATCATAGCTCAACAGATTTCAAAGACTTGAAATCATGCAGGCTATATTCTCTAATCATAGTGCAGTTAGAAATCTGATAAAAATCTATCAAAAAAATCCTTATATATTGAAAGGTAAGATACTTCTAAATTATGCACCATTATAGAGGAAATCACAATGGCAATTAGAAAGAATTTTGAATTTAATACAAATAAAATAGTTCTTTTCAAAACTTTCATGTTTCTGTTAAAATATGTTTACAGGAAAACTTGCATCCCTAAAATGGATATATTAGAAAAGCTGAAAATCAATCATCTAAACATCCATCCTAAGAGCTTAGAAGAGCCAATTAAACCTAAAGTAGAAGAACAGAAATATTATTCAGCTGTAAATTAATATAAAAAGATTAATAAAATTGATAAATCTTTGGTGAAATTGAGTAAGAATGAAAGAGATACAGAAGTAACCAATAATAGAAATCTAAAAGGAAACATTTTACAAGACTTTAAGAGCAAGAACATTTTACAAGACTTAGAAGAGCATAAAGAAAAAGTAGGTAAAGAAATAATCTAATTATCAAATAAAACAGACACATTCTAGAATGTTACATCTTACCAAAATTCACATACAAATAGAAAATATTTATAATTCTATATTTATTACATATGCATATGACATTATTGAATAAGTATATGATTTCCCCAAAAGACGATTCATAGCTAGTTTGAATACCTCCATCAGTGACTCATACCCATACCAAAGATTAAACTAGAAATGACAATTTTGCTCCTCATGAGAATAACGATGAAAGCAAAATAGCTAGTCCATGTGCAACAGATCGAATGGAACTTTTATAGGGGAATATTAATAATTGAAATAAAACTTACTGGATAAATTAATAACACACAAGCCTAACTGAGGAAAGACTTAATAACCTGGAAGACAGATGGAAGAAAATTACCCAGACTATAGCATAGAAAAGCAGAAAGATGTAATGTATGGAAATGGTAAGTGGTATGGAGGACTGAATGAGAAGCCTACCAACATATCTTAGCACTGTACCAAAAGTAGAAAATAGAATGAAGGAGGAGTAATGTTCAAAGAGGTCAATTAGCTGACAATTCAAGGATTCAGGTTCAAAAGATACAGACAGCACCACACATTCAGAGCAGGAATATTCAAAAAGAAATACAGACTGAGTAAATGTGTAGAAAGCCAGGTTTAAAAGGTAGCCAGAGAGAAAGAACAAATTCCCTACATAGCACAGCAGGTCGATGGTCAGTCGACTTTTTAAGAGAAACTTGGAAGCCAGATGATAGAAAAAAATTTCAAACTGTTCAATGAAAATGATTATAAATTAGGATGGTATAGTTAGCAAACATATCTTCCAAACACAGGAGTGAAATACATTTTCAGAAAAACAAAATCTGTGTCCATATACCACTAATCAACTTCAATAAAGGAACACCTAAAGATTTTTCTACAAGCAGATGGAAAATAACCCCATAGGGAAGAGGCAGACAAAGAAGTGTGAAAAATAATTGTTGCATTCACTATCTAATGCTGAGTAATGAATCAGCCTACAATTTAGTGGCTTAAGACAAATAATCATTAATTTCTTTGGGAGTAGCTTAGCTACATGGTCATGTCTTACCATATCATGAAGCTGTGTTTGTATGACAGCTGCTGCTGCCAAAGATATTAATGAACAGGGAGCATATGTTTAAAATAATAGAGAAAAATAAAAGAAACTAGCAAACAAAAATATTAATCACTAGGAAACATAAAAAATAATATGCAAGAGGCAAACAAAATGGAACAATAAGAAAGTAGAGAAAAAATATGGTAGAATATAACAACTGGAGTTAAAAATGCTGTTTGACCTAAAGTAAGGGGGAAATGGAAAGGACAAATGAGTTCATATGGCTATGAGTCTCTAAAAAAGAGTCTGGAGATTGTCAAAAGGATTGCCCTTATGCACATCTGAGCAGAGTCTCAGAGACAGATAAAGTAGATACAACCCCAGGTATTGGTCCTTTTGAGGGCTAAAAGGACCCACAGGTTCTATGGTCATGGCAGATGGGGTTCACTGCCATGTCAGTTGGCCCTTCTTTGGAGCTGGTGTTTCTGCGTGATGGAGCTGGACTCAGATGGGATCTCTTTTCACAAGCCTTTCATGCTACTTTACTGGAATTGTAGTTGGTGCTGGGGCTTAAGATATATCTAGGGGATTTGAATCTCTGGACTGACAATATGATAGCCAGGCCCTGAGCCTCAACAGACTTCAGCTCCTACACTCTGATTTATTGGACTTACCCTACTCAGCTAACATGGAGTTGAAGAATGTCAACCACCACACCATGGAGCCTAGAGTGCCTACAACTGAAAGCAGGAGGATTGCATCCAGTATCCATGTGGAATCTAAACCCCCTTTTGACATAGATGTGGAATGGACACAACCAAGCCAAGGTCCACAGGAAGGAGGAATACAGTAAGGACTAGAGTAGACTTAATGATATCCTACTCATGAACTATTGTGGTTAATAATCGAGAAAATGTGGCACTGGTGTGGAAAAAGTGGCCATGGTGGCTGCTGGGGGTGGGGAATGGGAGGAAGAGATGAGATGTGGAGGCATTTTCGGGACTTGGAGTTGTCTTGGGTTGTGCTCCAGGGACAATTGCCGGACATTCTATGTCCTCCCATGGCCCACTGGATGGAACGTAGGAGAGTGTGGGCTATGGTGTGGACCACAGGACATGGGGTGCAGCAATGCCCAGCAATGTACTCACCAAATGCAATGGATGTGTCATGATGATGGGGGAGAGTATTACTGTGGGGGGAGTGGTGGGGTGGGGGCAGTGGGGGTGAATGGGAACATCATATTTTTTGAATGTAATATTTTTTAAAAAATGAATAAATTGAGTAGAATTTGGAAAAAAAATATGGTAGAAATCAGTTCTGAGATATCAGTAATCACATTAAAAGGAAGAAGAATAAACTTGCTATTTAAAAGAGAGTGATGCCCAGCCTGTATAAAAAGAAATCAAATTCAATTATATGTAAAACAAAACCAAACCTATAAAATGTAAGGGCATAAGAAGTTGAACATACATGGTTGAAAAAATACATATGTATATTTAAGGAAAATATAAAACCAACAGAAAAGGTATACATAGCTATATTATTATCATTCAAAATATAGGGTATTCAGGATTAAGTACTTTTTAAAAAGTAAAAAAAAAACCCTACTTGTTTATTTACATATATATATTTATTTGTTGCAAAAATTATTTAATATTAAAGAATATTTTATTAATGGAACATTATTTTTTTCTTTTCATTAAAAATTTAAAAAAAATGCTTAGATTACATAAATGTTACAGAGAATAATAGGGGATTCCCATATGCACCATTCCCCACACCTCCTACATTTTCCCACATTAGCAACATATTTCATTAGTCTGGTACACTTATTGTGATTGATAAACACATTTTGGAGCATTGCCACTAAACATGGACTATAGCTTACAATGTAGTTTACACTCTTTCCCACTCGACTCTGTAGGTTATGACTGGATATATAATGGCCTGTATCTGTCATTGTAATGTCATTCGGGATGATTCCGAAGTCCCAGAAATGCCCTCATGCTACACCTGTTTTACCCTCTCCCTACCCTCAGAACCTCCAGTGACCACTGCCTCCTCATTAATGATATAAGTTCTTCCATTGCTTGAATACAATAAGACTATTGTAGAATACTAGTAATTCTACTTTTGTCCCTAGTTCATTCCCAGTCCTGAGGATTCTGAGATAGTGATGCCCACTCCACCTTTAATTGGGGGGGTGGGGGAAGGCTTTGATCCCATAGAGCTGACTGACGGGACTCTCTTGCTTGCAGTTGTAGACAATCTCGGTTCCTTGGTTATCCATCATCTCCTCCTCGTTAGTTGTCCTGGGTGAGTCCAGTGAACTGGAGAGTAGGTGTTGCAACTCCATTGAGATTCAGGGTCCAGGTGGTACATGGATAGCCTGAAGATTTAAGTCTCTTGGATGTACACCTACCAACTTTAGTACTAATTATAAGTTCAAATAGAAGGACAGAAGAGCCATGTATAGGGAAGCCACAACTGAGTCCTACTTGGTCACATTGGGGAGCATAGACTTCAATGTAGGGCTCATTGACAAGGGACCAATCTCCTGAGCTATCTGCCCTGACTATAATCTCTGGATATCTCCAGGGCCCTCAAGAACCCTGCTATGTGGGGTAGTATCTACATTGCCAGACAGTGAGATCCTGCTGAGATATGCATAAACGTTACCTTTGAAATGACCTCACTACTCACTTTGAAGTCTCTTAGCCATGTAAACTCATTTGTCTTTACCTTTCCCCCTTTTGGTCAAGGTCTCTCTCTCTTTTTTTTTTTCTTTTTCCAGTTGCATTACTCTTTGGTATTTGGTACCCATCCCTCGGTGTCAGCGAGGCTTATCCTGGGAGTCATGTCCCCCCACACTAGGGGAAGTTATTGCATTTATGTGCTGAGTTTGGCTTGGAGAGAGGCCACATTTGAGTAACAAGGAGGCTCTCAGTAGGTAACTCTTAGGCAACCAACAATACTAGGCTAAGTTTCCATTTCAAGAACAAAGGCTCATAAGAGTAGTCATCAATATCAAGGGCCCATAAATGGACTATCCTCTTTCACTTGTCATTACCCCTATACTTGGGGGATTGTTGCTGTTCCATGAGAGAATGTGGCAGAGCTCCCCAGGATGGGAATTTGATATTCTTTTGGTTATTGTTTGAATCTCCACTCACTGTGACAATGCCCTATGAACGTTTGAACACATTCATAAGCCTTATATGTATGCCCAGGTGAACTTCCTCCCATGTATCTCCATTGCTGACACCTACACCATTGATCCTCCCCTGCCACAGTTTTAAGCCTTCTATGATCCAAAACTTCTTAAAAGTGAGGTCAATAAAATGTCCAAATACAATTAATAAGAAAATGAAATAATAATGTTAATTTTAAACATAAGGAATAAAATATAGAAAAATTTTTTAAAACTAAAACTAAAATAAAATTTAAAATTTGGGTGGAGCATTATTTTATGATGACATATAGGTAAATTCAATATCTTAAAGATGTGACTTCTCCAAAGATTGCTTATAATATCTCAGGGAATTCCAGTCATAACCTCAACATATTTTATTTAAAGATCTTGACAAGAAAACTCTAAAATTTACATGGAATGGCAAAAGCTGAAGAATAGTCCTGAAGAAGAAAATTAAGGTGGGGACACAAATAACTTATAACCATTTAAAAAGTTCCAATTCTTTAGTAATGAGAGAAATGAAAATTAGGATCACTATTAAATGCTATTTGTACCCATCAGATTGGGAAAAGTCACAAATTCTGAAAATACTAAGTGTTGATGAGGCTGAAGAGTAACAGGTTTGCAGAGAATACACAATAACCCAGAAATTCACTCTAGATAACTATGCAGAGGAAGTATTTCTCACAGGCACCAGGGGGCAAATGCAAAAATATGCAAAAAGTTGTGGCATGAACACAAATATACATACTTGCTCTATTTATAAAGTTAAAAATAGAAACACTCCAAATATCCATCTACAGGAAAATGGATTTTAAATTGTGAGATATTCACATAATGCAATTTTATACTGAAGTGAATATGAATGAATTGCTGCTGCATTCAATGATATGGATGAATCTTAGAAACCTAACATTGAGCAAACAGGAAATGTAAAATTTGAAAGTACATATAAATTGCGATACCATTCTAAGAAACTTAAATATAGCAAAACTATGAATTGTGTTGTTTGTGTTCATATACATGTGGTAAAAGCACAAACAAAACAAAAGAATGTAAAGCACAAATTTGGAAAGTGGTTTGTTTTGAGTCAGATAGCTTACACAACATTTATGAGGCTCTAGTTCTTAAGTGAGTTTCATAGTTTTATATATGTCCCCATAGTAAAAAAATGATAAATTTCATATATATACACATATATGCATATCTATATAATGAAATTTGTATATATAAATAGTACCTAAAATATAGAAAGAAACCAAAGAAGTTGGGAACTGCCTCTAAGAAATCATATAAAAAACTAGAGGATAACGGGTATAGCTCAGTGTTTGAGCACCTGCTTACCATGCTTAAGGTCCTGGGTTCAATTCCTAGCTCATCCTAAAACAGCACAACAAAACAACTAGAGAGGAGAGCTAAACAGAAAGTCAAAACAAAAGTAAATAAGTAAATAAGAGACCAGTCAAGTAGGTGAGGGAGTTGGCTACACTGCCAGATCTTTTCAACCATATATCAAATTGGTATGTATTTGTAGTTGAAACAGGACTTTCATCATCTATCCACCAAAATGTGTTTTAATTACAGCAGCTTGACTCAGGACTGCAGAGCGAACCTATCACTATTATCTAAACAATACTGCTAACGTGTATTTAATTTCTACGTTTAGGTAACTTCTAGAATTTTGTGTGTTTTATCATTTAAACCTCGGGATAACCCCATTACGTAGGTTCAGTTGTTATTTACTCATGTTAGATGATGAAACAGAAGCACAGAGAGGTCAAGTAACTTGTCCAAGGACCCACAGTTTATAAGTGGAGGGACTAAGATTTGAACCCAACAATCTGACTCCAGAGTCCTTTTGTTAAAAAAGAGAAAAGTCTTCAATGTGAGAATTCTGCTTGTTGTCTTTACCTTATGGTGGTGTGTTTAAGTTCTTTTAATAGTAAGCCACTGAACTTCATTCTAATTTGAGCCAAAAAGGGACAAGTTTTGGCAAGACACTGAGGTTGTTTTCAGAGAGGCTCTCAGAAAGGGCTGGAAAACCAAACTTCAGGAAAAGCAGGGTCCTGAATAGGAGGCAGAACTCTCAGTAGCCTGAATAGCAGCTCATGGAACACAGACATGGCTGTTAAGATTTGGGTCAACAGGAGGCTGAAAGAGAGTCAACTTTCAATATACCAACAAACGAAAGGGTGGTCCCGTTTCATCCCCGCAGTTGCAGGAGGTAAATGTTTCTCTAACTGTGAAAGCCAATGACCCCCGGACAAATTTTCTATGAGCCACTGCTTCCACCAGTGGCACTGACTCTTGTTTTTCCTTCACCTGATCTTGGCATAGTTCTCTTGAATTTCCAGAAATGGGAAGGAAGGTGAGCATGAGGATCATGTGTGTAGTATAGTTGGATTTTAAAACCTGTGCTGTAATGGAATTTATTTTAATGTACCTTATGTCCTTACACCCTTTGATGAATGTCAGCCTGCAGGCAGACAAACAAGACTTGAATATTAGATTCCAATTCTCTGTCTCGCAGGAATCTTGGAGGGTAGATAATATTACAGAACAGCCATCAATCAAAAATTTATGAGATTTGGTACTGAGGAGTTTTATCTAATAGAGAATCGGTAGAGTAAAGCAAAATTTGCTATAGATAAGGTAGTAAGTAACTATCCTTTCTATTAAACTTATTTAAATGTTTATCATTAAATGTTTGAACACATACAGTGTATAAAGTACTGTATTTATGGAGATAAGTTCTGAAAATTAAGTTTAATAGAAACAATAGTTCAGAAACTATTAATTAGGGTTAAACATGTAACAAGTTAAAATTACTCAATTCTATTAAATTGAGTTTGCCATGCAGAAGTTAGAAGTTTTGTGTATTAACCATAGATAATGAAAATTCTTTCAGCTAGAATTTCACAAGAGAGGCAAACATTTGCATGAGCAAAATATTCCACAGTTAAATTTCTGAAAGGAAACAAGAGGCGTATTTCCTTTTCGCAACAATGCCCAAACTTTATAGAAATATTCTTTAATTTTATAGGTAGAGGAAATTGACTCTGCCTTTATGGTGTGTTATCTATATTCATTCAACTAATAATTTTTTAAGGCCAATTATGTGTCAGGCACAATTTCTGGTGCTGGGATTTAAGCAGTAAACTTACAAATTCTGTTCTACCAAGTTGCTCGTTAGTCTAATTGGTATGATACAATAGTGAACAGTTATCATCATCTACTCCAGTGTGATGAGGTTACACAAAATTCAATTGCTGATAATTGGGCTCAGGTTAGAGAGTGGTTCATACAGTATATGTGTTCCAGCTGAGTCTTTAAAAATGATTAGGGATTTTTTAGTTGGATTGTAGAATGGGGGCTCATGGGTGTGTTGAGAGTGACTATAAGAGGGTAAAAGCATTCTACTCAGAAGAAACTATAAGGTTAACCATTAAGCAAAGAAGAATTCAGGCCAAAAAATACGCTTCTATGGAGATTCAGAAAATAAAAATAGTAGTTAATCCATTTGGTGCCTCGGGAAACTGGATCCTTAACTTACACTGACCTCAAATCAGCCAGAAGCTGGTCTACTTTTTCTCTGTATCAGTGCCAGTCTGATTTATTTGCTTCCAACTTTAAGTAATATATTTTTAAAGTCTCAAAATGCTGTATAAGTTCTAGACATTTTAATCGTTAGTGGTCAGAGATCTAGAAGAAGCATGTAGGGTGGCTTTAAAATACCCCTAAAAAAAATAAAAATAAAAAAAAATAAAAAATAAAATAAAATACCCCTAATCTTCAGAACTTTCAAGAGAGGCAATGAAATAAACTGAATTTTCCAGCATCCTAGAGGCATTTATGTTTCAAAAGTACCCCTTTTTAGCCCAAGGTATACATCATATCTCCTCAGATTTCACAAAGTTTATTATAGTAAAAAGAAAAACAAAAAAACAAAAAAACCTCAAAACAACCCCATGAATCTGAGTGCATATAAAATTTACAAGCATCAAAGGAAGACAGACATATAATGCTATGCAGCCATATAAAAAGTAATGTACAGAGCACTTTGCTCTAAAAACAGCTGTGGTCAAGTCTTTGACAAAAAATGATCCAAGTTTTGGAGTATTAGATTAGACATCAACCTAAGTTAAAAATAATATTAATTAATTTGGAAGAGTTGAACATATATAAGAATTTCTACCAGTGGAAACAAGGATGGAAAACTGTGAAATAATTGTGAGTTTTTCAGAATTCTGAATGGCTTCCAGAAATTGAATGTGAAACAGATGTCTGCCCACACAGTAAAAGTTATCTTATTAGTAAATGTTTCTTTAAATGAAACACACAATGACAAAAGTGATTCTTTAGCAGAGTCAGTCCAAAAAAGAACTATTAGATAAGTTGAAAAAATACGCCATAGTCTTTAAATTTCAGAAGTAAAGAATAATAATTTAGAGGGATTTCCTTGGAATACTTCAAAATAAAACATTGTAATTCACTTATAATTAATTTTGAGGGGAGAAATTGTTAGTGAAAATATTAGGCATTTGAAAGAGGGTTTAGGTTCCTTCCTCTTGAGTCATTGTTTTTTCAGTTTCAGTCGCTAATTATTTGCATTTGATAGTTAGAAATGTCAAAACAGATCCATGGACTTTAAGGAATAAATAGCATACAGTCTGGTCCCCAAAGAGGAAAAATACTGTTATTTAAAAGAAAATTAAATAAGTCAATTTTACTTCAACTATTTCCATGATTGATTATCTGTATAGCTTTTAAAAAAAATTTCTGCTGTTAAAGCATGTTAGTTTTTGCTCTGGGTTTTTTTGGTCAAATTTATATTGGTAGTTTCATTTTTGTGTTTGGTTAGATATTTGGAGTTGTCTTTCAAAAGGATGGCATTTTCCTGACTGTTAAAATATGAATGAAGAAACATAGAATGTGGCATTCATTGTGCCACAGTTCCCAACACATGCTTTTGACACAGATGGTTCTCAATCATTATTTCTTGATTTTATTGGAAAATTATGTCTCTAGAGAGGGCTAAGGTATGTCTAGAAGTTACCACCAGGGGCCAGCAGAGCCTGTAGGATCTCAAGATCCTGTAACTGCCTCTACCAGCTAACATGGGCAGTCTTGGCCTCTTCTCCAGTTGTGCTGGGCTGTGGTTCTCAGTTGGGGTTACCATCAGAATGGACCAGGCAGTGCTTTTCAAAAACCATTTCTGGAAACTATACCACGATCAAATCTCTGGGGGGACTGATAGGGGCATGTGCAGTTTCCAAAAACTACTGGTTATTCTCACATGAGGAGAAGAGAAGCAGGAAAGGAAGAGACATCTATGCAGTAGGGAGAGAAACTATTGATTCCCTTATGAGCACTACTTGCCTAGGGATGGACCTTGAGGGAACTGGTGAAATATGGATCCAAGATAGCTTATGTTCACATATCTGATCTCATATTCTCTAGTCACATGAAAGGAAGGGGATGAAAGAGTTTGAACTCTTTTCCTGAGGTCTCCTCAAGACTCATATTTTAACAGCCCACAAAGACCTGTGACTCTTCTCTTTTGCTCAGGTTCTCTAATT
Source organism: Dasypus novemcinctus (assembly GCF_030445035.2). Taxonomy (NCBI): domain Eukaryota; kingdom Metazoa; phylum Chordata; class Mammalia; order Cingulata; family Dasypodidae; genus Dasypus; species Dasypus novemcinctus. The sequence goes on from NC_080687.1 coordinate 61,188,913, forward strand.
GCTGTTATTCCTCATGTCTGGGCCCATCTCTAACTTATGTCAGTGATTTTACTATTAACCCAAATAAGAAAATGCTTCACTTTTTAGTTCCCTCTGTACCAAGCCTTTACTATTTGAGATTGTACGTATCCCAGAAAATCATGTTCTTAAAGTTGGTCCAATCCTGTGGGTGTGAGTTATTGTGGGTGGGACCTTTTGATTGGGTTACTTCAGTAACAGGTCTTTTGACTAGATTAGACCAGGGTGGGTCTTAATCTTGTTATTGGGGTCCTTTATAAGAGAATGAAATTCAGATGAAGGGAGAAAGGCAGAGGAAGCCAGAAGCAAAGAACTTGGAAGAAGAGGGAGAGACGAGCAGATACTACCAGGTGCTTTGCCATATGAGAGTCCAGGGTTGCTGGCATCCAGGCTTCGGGGAAAAGCATAGCCTGATGATGGCTTGATTTGGACATTCGTAAAGCCTCAGAAATTTAAGCCTGCAAGAAAATAAGTCCCCATTGTAAAAACCAACCCATTTCTAGCATATTGGCAGCCTAGTTGACTAGAATGCATTATGTGGTGGGTAGAACACATAATCCTAATTCTGTATTGGATGTAAAATTTATTTTTTTGAGGGGAAGTCTCTTGCAAATTGCTACTCATTATGCTGGACTGAATGGTATATTACTTTTTCTTTTAATCTGCCAGGATCAATATAAATGGTCTTTTCACTGATATCATTGAACAGAGTTGAATGTAGTGTGTTCAAACAAGAATTGAATAAAGACTCTGGGATAACAAAAGAGAAAGAAACACTGAAAGTTCTGTGATTTTAGGTAATAATGCTTACAAATTGCATTTGCTTTCTGGGCTCACAGCTTCATTTTATCCAAGATAGACCCCAAGAATAGAGGAGATGAATAAAGTATTTCCTCTTTTGATCAAACCACAACTCTGGAGTACTGCAAGCCTCCTCCCCCAAGTAGGTTGAAGAGTTTGAATTTTTTTATGAGAGTGATGGGAAGCCTTTGGAAGGAATAGGTTTGACTTATGTTTAAAAGGGAGGAATCTAACCACTCTATTATGAACAATAAATGGTGATTTTGAAGAAAGATAATGGGGCCTTGGAGTATGATGGTAGTGGTGGAGATACAGAAATTAGTGTTAGGATATGCTTTGAAACCCTGGGATGAGTTGTGTCAATTTTTGTGTGGTGAGGTGGTGGGGGCAGGATCTTGGAAAGTATGGCTGAAAACCCTATCCTTGCATAGGTCCATGAGTTGCTATTAGAGTTCATATGTTATTAAAGAAATGGAATTAGAGGAAGAACTAATGGGTTTATCCCTCTCTGTCCTACATTTTAAGGAAGTTAAAGTGTTTTCTTTCACTCCAACATATTTGCTAAAAATACCATATTTTGGAAAAAAAACATGACCTCACATTTATTATGGCGAGATAGGAAAAAGGGCACAAGGCAGGATATAGGATGCTGTAAAGCAAGACTACTAGGAACTTGTCAGAGGTACTGGGATACCCAGTAGTTTGTTCAAATGAGCTCATCATTGCATCTCTATTCCTGAGATCACCTGCCTAGATGTCAGAAAATGTGAGAACGGATTCCACATGTATTTTATTGGACCTTTGTTTTCACTAAATACACACTTTTCAGTGTTCTCTCCGTGTTCTATTCCTTCCAGTGAGGTTCTGACTCTTTCTTTCCTTCTCCCTCCAGTCCTGTTCCTCCCTCCCTCTCTTCCTATTCTCCCTCCCTTCTTCTCTTATTCTTTCTTTCCTCATATGAGTAACTGAAAAAACAATGTAGAATAATGGCCTTTTTAGGACACTGGCCTGGGAGTCTGGATTTCTGAGTGTGAGATCTGCATGTCTTACCAAATAGCCAGGGCAAATCATTTGCATTCTCTGGATACCGGACTGTAAAATAGTTTGACTAGATGGTCCAAAAACGCCTTCCACCTCTAATGGTTATAACTGTGTCCTTTGAAGTCCATATGAGAGTAGTGTCCATTATTGATACCATCAATGGGCTGTGTTTTTTTAAATGATGGAGGCTCAGCAATTGGATTCCATATTAGCAGTCTCAAAGAAATACAGATATTCTTTCAAAGCAAACAACACTGTAATTCTTACAGCCTATTGTTGTTTCCCATTGGAATTATTTATATTTCTTCCTGGATTCATGGAATACACACTTTTGTGTTCTCTGGGATTATGATCATCTTCTTTCACCTATCTTCTTTGTAGAACACCTGTTATTTCTTTATATGTGACCTGTCTATTTTTTCTTTGTTTTCCCTTCTTGAAAAATACAGAAAGTTAATCAGAAGTTGTCAAATGTCCCTGAATTCAGAGTGCCCACTTTCTCTGTGTTCTTTGGTGAGGCAAGGATCACAAGCATCTTAGCTTAGAGGACAACAAGAAGAGGACAAAGGGTGTTTTCTTTCATGAGCCCAGAGTGAGCAGACAATTCTGCTCTCTGTTTCCTGTTGCAGTGCTTCATATCGGCCATAAAGTGCAATTAGAGGCTTAGACCTAGGCATTTTGACAGGTCAGAAGAGCAGCCAGTGTGCTTTCAATGTCTGTGAGGAGGAGGCTGGTGGATGGCTATTATCCCCTAAATAGCAGGGTGCTAGCTTTATTCTTCTCCATTTGGATAAATTTGATAATTGACAGAATTTTGAGGGGTAGGGTTGAGATTCTCAAGTGACCTATCCTAAGGCCAAATAAGACTTTTCAACAAGGATGTTTTGCTACTGCCTTGAATAAAATACATGAATGTGTAAATCGCTCATCCGCTCCTGGCCCTTTTATAGAGCTTGTACCAAAACAACCACGTTGCCATTCTTAACACTGTTCTTACTCATCCCAAATTGAGTGGACAACTTTTGTTGTTGTTTTAGAAGCTGCCAGTACAATGTTGTTAGTGGATCCTGTAAAAGTTCCATGGGTGGGACTCACTCCAGCCTGAACATAGACAGTTAATAGGTTGTTTAACCTGAATGTGGTTTCTGTGCAGGTTAGGATAATACCTGTGAGTACCACAATCCTAGAATATTTGGTGGGTTTGCCTTACAGATCAGAAGTGCGTCCTGAAGAAGTCCTTAGCCAGGAAGTTAATCTCTGCCTACACAGACAGAGGATGCCCTGTATGCCTCTACTCTCCTCTCTTAGGACAGTCTCTGACAAGCGCAAAATGCATACTTGATAACGTGTGCCCAAGAGGATTGCAGCACCTATCTGTGCAGCAGGAAATACAAACTGAAACAGCAGATACAAAAGAAAACCACTCAGGAGGTCTATTTCATGCCTGAGAAATTGCACTGGACCTGAGACTTTTCTACAATTAGTATGTCAGTTTGGATACAAAGAAAAAAGAATTTCATTATAAAATGTTGCAAAGTAGTGTGGCATCTACCCTGACTAGAGGCATGGAGGAGATGCATTGGACAAAGCAGAGAAAGATGATGGGAAAAAATCCTGCTGGGAGGAATTTACTGTCCTTACTTAGAAGACATTAAAGTTAACATCAGAGCCACACTATCTATAACCATAAATAAAGAACATAGTGTGGGTTAGTCCATCTTTACTTTGCCGAAAGTATTATAAAATCTAAAGTTCAGAAGCACCAGAGTAGTGTTTAAGCAGGTGGAGTCAATCAACAATTGAAATCAAATTTTCATGCCCAGAATGTATTTCATCCACACAGATTGGTCCCTTGTAGAATAAAGACTTTTTGTGTCTCGATGCCTAGCACGGTTAACTTGTGCACATACAAGAGCCATATTTTGGCAGACTATTTGCGTTTTCCTTAGGAACATTTTGTGCACCAGAGCAATAATTTTGAGGTCTGGATAAAAGTGCTCTATAAATACATGATTAAATTTTGCCTTTAAGTAATGGAGACTCAACTCTAGTTAAAGTCTTGAGTACTTTCAGATGGGAGCCACGAGGATTTGGTTGGGATATACTCAAAGGAAAATGGCAAAGCCATGACTTGTATTTTTAGGACAGGGAAGATACAGGAGATCATTTGGAACAAGGCAATATTGTGAGCAAATGGAAGAGATTATCATATTTCAAATTGCACTTTAATTCATGACCCACAGTCTGGTTTTCAAATGCAATTTAATGTGTAAAGGCAGAGTAGCAAGAAAATTCGGGGTATGGAATAAGGTTATGTCACATAAATGGTGTTGTCTCCTATGCATGTTCAAAAGAGATCTAGAAGAAATGTTAAATGTATTTGCCACATGAATGTATTAATTCCAGTAATGATACGGTTTATGAATAAATAAATTTTCAAATGTTTCACTTAGGTGGACCTAGACAACATAGATTTTGGGATTATAATTTTAAAATTGTATGCATAGAAATTTGACTTGGGAAATTATTTTCCAAAAATAAATGAAACATAAAATTTTCCCAAAAGAATGTAATTAACAAAATCTAGACAGCAGAATGCCTTACAAAACAAATGATCTATTTTTTTTTTCCAACAAAAATCATTGTAAGAGCAGGATGGAGAGCTAATATATTATTTAAGAGATATATTAACCAATTATAAAATATAGACTTGAATCGGAATCTGATGCAAATAAACCGAATTGTATACAAACAAAGTCACATATAGTGCAATTCAAAAAATATGACTACTGACAGAATATTTGATAATATTAAGGGATTATTATTTTTTTCTAAGTGTAATGTTTAAAACAAAGAATCCCGGTCATTTGGAAGAACATAGTAAAATAGTTGTAGATAAAACAAGTTAATATATTTGACTCAGATTTTTGGTTTTGGAAAGAAAGGCAATGGAAAACTTTTAAAACAGCAGGAGATTTGATTTCTTAGTCTTTATATAATTTAGAGTACTTTAAGAAATTCCTATTAGAAATAAATATGGTTTTAGTTTTTTGATATTCTCAAATGATGATATTCAAAGGAAAATAATCCTTACTACTAAGAGTGTGAACAAGGGAACCACACATTAAGTATGTAGAAGAAAATCCACTTTTTAGGTATTTTTACTTTGATTCAAGGCAGGCAGAGTAGGCCCACAGGGGCCTACTTTTCCGCTTAAGCCTAATTCCCATCACTATTAGAAAAACCCAAATAAGAGAGTAACAAGTCAAATAGAATCCCAGCAGAATACAGACACTTTACAGAGAAAAAAGAAGCAAACAAACAACAACAAACAAACAAAGGACACAGTCGAGGCTGGGAACCAAATAGACACAACACAGGCAGAAGAATTCAGCCAGCAGTTTAACCTGTACATTGTGAATTGTGAAACCTGTAATTAAACAGACATGGGGAACCAGACCGAAGGACTGGAATGGGACGGAAAACCAGCTGGAGTCAGGGGCCTTATCGAGCTACCCAGATGGTGGGAGATCAGTAAGATACTTCAGTTATTCTGTATATATGGATCCTGGAGCTTTCCTGCCATTCATTTAATAAACATTGTTCAGCACGTTTTGTGTACTACTATGTTCTCTTCTAGGCACTAAAGGTGCAATAATGAACACAAAAGACAGTGCATGCCTATAATTACCTTCTTGGGGTTTGTAGCCACCATTCATTAATTCATTCAGGAAGAATGGCTTGAAAATGTGATGCAGGAATGCTGGCTTACAAAGACTAGCACTAAATATGAAGCGGAAAAACATGTCCACCAGGACATAACTCCTAAGGTAACTCGCTCCCATTATAGAATGTGCGCAACAATTTTAAGTCTACAGGGGAGCTTTGGGGAGAATGTATGTGAATTCTTTGCTTTATCTATTTACCATTTTTTCTTTTTTGACCCTTTTCTTTCCCCTTACTATCTTTTCTTATGAAAATAAGCCTCAAGTACCAGGAATGATTTGTGGATAAAAAATGAGGCACAGAAAGTACAAGGGCAAGGGATACCTCTGTGTGAAGATGAGTTGTATATTGTGTGTTTTAAATCAATCAGGAATTTCCATGTATTTGAGAGCATATGAAAAATATGGCATCTAAGTTGCATGTTTTTAAGAGCCATTTCTGTTTGCTTCTACCACTGGATTCCCAGAGATCTAGCACATTTTCTGGAAAGATTAGGTACTTAATAAATATTTATTGGAAGAATGAATAACAATGATAAAGATTATTCTGATAGCAAAGAAAAAGAAGTACACAAACATGGTGATCAATCCTGCAATCTTGGCTTCCTTCAGAATATTTCTTGTCCTATTCTAGCCTTAATGTGTTTTCTGAAGGACTCAAGTTCATTTATGTGCTTAGTCCCATAAGATTTGTTAAACTAGGTAGATTTTTAAAATCCATGATACTATTAGATACACACAAACACACACACACATATGGACATTATAAATGAGTAGTTAGTGTTCTATAAATACTTGGGACACTGAATTGAGAAACTTCTCCCTATTGGTAATGATTCAAAAGTAAACTCAGTGAGCATCAAGTCAACCCTCATTAATTCAAAGACAGATTATCTATTCGGAAGATTATCAAGGTTCTGTGCTTCTTTTCCTTTGGCTGATTAGACAGGCTCTCATGGGATCAGGCTGAAATAAAATGGCTCATTAGCATGCAGGCATATAATATACTGGTATCCATAAGTTTTCAAGGGGTATGGAATAAGATGATGGGGAAACAACAAGTAAAATGCTTTGGATGCCTTTTTGGAAAATTGTCATCTATCCCTTGGTGTCTTGCAAATCTAAAAGCATCTCAGCATGCCTTTACATTTCCTTTACACTTTTTCCCTCTCCCCTTGGGATGGTGGTGATGGATAATTGAATCATATCCACAAGTGGATAGTAAATGGTCAGAATAACCATGGCAGGGCATGAGTACCAGTTTGAAATAAAATCTGCATCCCCTTACCCAGAGTCCCACACAAGCACTAGATAGAAGTAAATGCACATCAGATGAAAGTCCAACAAACTAGAATAGTGTGGAATAAACAAGCCACTTTAGAGATGTATGCCCTTGAGTGGGTCATTTAAACCAATTGTAAGTTTCTTTATCTGCAAATGAGGGCCATGATGCCAAACTTATATAAATGAAAGCATTAAATTAGATAAGGCATTTATGATGCTCAGTAGAGTAGTTATTGATAGGAATCAATAAATGCTGCTAATATTATTTTCCTTCAATTAAAAAATGAGTAAATATTTTATTCTAATAAAATAATTCATTATGATTATGGTGACCTTTCAGTTTTCTCACGTTTTAAGCTAACAATTGAGTTTGACTTCATTAAAATCTTGCAACATACAGACTCAATGTGTTTATTATGACAAATGTACAGCAAAAAACAAGAATTAGTTTACATTACACTGTAGTACTGGCCTGGGAGATATTCTCTTAATACAAATTATTATTGTGGATGCTTAAAATATTGATTTAAAGGGATTGTAAGCCTGATCTATTCTAACCTGTTGATTCTGTAGGTGAGATGATGGTAAAGCAGTGCAGCTAAAGGCTCATGGCCTCAGGTCCCAATTAGTGACAGCTCAGTCTTTCCCACTATGTCAAGTTTTCTCTTTTCAGCACTAAATCCTGGTGTCTGCATCAAAGCAAGGAAGGAACAAGATTCTGAATCAGTGGCAATTTTATTATTATGCACTGCTTGATTGCTTTTAGTATGTGTATGTATGTGTGTATATCTATCTATCTATCTATCTATCTATCTATCTATCTATCTATCTATCTATCTATCTATCTAATCTATCTCTATCTTTTTATCACCTATCTATAATGCATGAGTGTAATCCTCTGAAATTTGTTCATAGAGAAGGTAAATTCTTCGCAGTCTATTTAAACATACCACTTAGCTAAAATCTGATTGACTATGTGATACACAGTTTACCCAAGATGGGTAAACCATGAGCCTCTCTTTCTTTTTTTTTTTTTTTTTTTTAAAGATTTATTTTTATTTATTTAATTCCCCCCCCCTCCCCTGGTTGTCTGTTCTCTGTGTCTTTTTGCTGCGTCTTGTTTCTTTGTCCGCTTCTGTTGTCGTCAGCGGCACGGGAAGTGTGGGCGTCGCCATTCCTGGGCAGGCTGCTCTTTCTTTTCACGCTGGGCAGCTTTCCTCACGGGCACACTCCTTGCGCGTGGGGCTCCCCACGCGGGGGACACCCTTGCGTGACGGCACTCCTTGCGCGCATCAGCACTGCTCATGGTCAGCTCCATTCGGGTCAAGGAGGCCCGGGGTTTGAACCGCGGACCTCCCATATGGTAGACGGACGCCCTAACCACTGGGCCAAAGTCCGTTTCCCAAGCCTCTCTTTCTTATTGCAATGGCTTTATAACTCAGAAATGTTCTCTTTCACTTGAGGTCAATGCTAAATCTGAGAGGGCATATTGGGGGTGGGAGCAACATTTTGCGGCTGAAGCACACAGAGTAACAGAGAAAACCAACCAGACCAGGAAAGAGCATGGAATGGCAGTCCAATGGTTTTCTAATAAGCTCCTTGTGTTTGCCTCTTCTGGTTGGCGTGGGTTTCTACTACTCATCACCAAAAGAGCTTTGACTAGGACTAAATTAATAATGATGTTTTGTACATATGAAATAACTGAGAGTTTATACCTTATTAATAGACATTAATTAATGCAATTTGGAATTGGATTTCACAAATGTGTTTGAATTTTAGTGGTACTCTTGTCTTCCATAAAATAGAGTTATCTGCTATTAACTGTGATCAAAGCATAAAACATTACTTAAATTAATAAAGATTTTGAAATGGAAGTATGAAGAGAAAGATTCTTTAATTTTTAATTGCTCTTCCTTGCTATTTAAATTAGCCAGCATTTTATCTTTAACATGGGCAATTATGTGAAGAGAAAGATTTGGAGAAAGATTTAAAGGTTAGCCTGTGGTATGCCTAATGTCTATGGGAAAATAATCAACAAATTGTTACATAGTTTCAATCAGTATAATTGATTTTCCCAAGGAATACTTAGGATATTTAACTCCTCACTTTCTTCAATGGATCTGTAACTACGTCTGGTACAAAGCAGAAATTCAACAGAATGTTAGTTTCCTGATTTTGGCCACCGGAGTATATGTTTCTAATAGAAACACGACTTTATCTTTCATTTAAAATATTTTTCTTTCAACAAAGAACCTATTTCTCTTTAATCATCAGTTGTCAGCAGCTTTCTCACTTGAAAGTGAGAGAAGGAGGGACTGGAAGTACTGGCTGTGATAGTGGCATTAGAGTAGCATCAGCACCAGCCCCAAATGTGTCCCCTGCACAGGAGCAGTGTCTGGACAGTTCTTCACTACCACGTATCAGTGACCCTCAGCTTGGTCCTTGACATCACCCAGTACTTTTCCAAAATCCCCCTCCACCCAACTTTCCAATTAATTTTCTAATATATAGGAGGAATAGGAAAAAATTTTAAAAATGACCTTTATCATTGGAAAGCTTGAGGAAATGAAGACTTTACTCTGGTGCAACAAATGTTTTCTAGATAAGATGGTTAATTTTTCAGCTTGATAAATCAATTCTGTAAAGCAAAAAGCTCAGTCAGATTTGCATGGCTTGCAGCATGCTTACTACGCCACATATTAGAAAAGAATCTGACATGCGTTCTGGTTTTCTTAAGCCAAATTGCACATCTGTGCCCCCAGGATGTCCTGATTCAGATGTTGCCTTCTCCAGTCAAGCGGTGTGTCTGTGACTTGGCATGAAAAAGCCCCAGGAGAGGTAGTATAAGCTTGACTGGCCAGCTCCCTGTTCATCCCTGCCAACCAGTAATGGTTACCTTATTTTCACAGATTGCTTATTGACTATTCTGCATGCTTTTGCTCTTTATATAAGAAACCCTTCCATATGAAGAAAAAGAATACTCTTTGCTCACTGCACTGTTTGGTAACTTATATCAATGCTGGTCCCTGGAAGAACAAGAGCCATATTTCTCAAGATGTGCAGAGACCTGGTTGTACCCAGACTGCTGAAGCAGAACCATGCAGCAGTAGGAACTTGCCAATTTGAGTCTGAAACAAGCTCTTTAGGTGATTCTTAAGCAAAGTGAAGTTTGAGAATCACTGATCTGGAGGGTTGTGCTACCCATTAGAGAAAAGCTGAGTCAACTTATATCAGTGGAACTCTTCTCTATAGTTCTTTTTTAGTCTGTTTGGATGGTATTCTGATTTAGCAAGATGAGAATTCTAGCAGGGTAGAAAGAATACTAGACTGATTGCTTGCCAGTCAGTGTGGTTGAACTCGGCTCACTGTGGAAATTCAAAGCAGACAGTGGTCCATATGAGTTAATGCTGTCTTTTTCAGGAGTTTTAAAAGTTCACCCCCCATTCCTACTATGTTTAGACAGGTCTGTATTAAACTCTCCAGACAGGAAACTCTTCACTTTATACCAAGACAAGACAAACAAATAGGAAACCTCCCATGAAGATATAGCACTCTTGGTTGCAAATTATTTCTTTTTCAATCTCAGTACAAGGTAATACATAGTCATTTAGAAAAGGAAAAATCTTTCTTCATCACTTTCAACTTTTTAAAAAGTTTAATCCCTTAATACTTTATGTCATCTATCTAATATACACACATTCATACCGCTTTTCACAAAAATGGGATCCATTTACTCAATTTTAATACGTGCACTATTTTTTGTTTAACTCTGTATTGTAAACATCTTTCCCTGTCATTTAATATTCATCTTTAATGTCATTTTAATGGCTGATAATGGCCCATTACGTATGAACATAATACAATTCATATAAACAGTTCTTATTGTTGAACGTTAGGTTGTTTCTAGTTTTGAGTACAACCATAAAGACTTGTGTAACAAAATATATTTCCAAGTGTTAAAATTTCTGGTCAAAAGGCCAACATGATTCATTTGAAACTGAGCTATAGTCTGTAGGTTGGCTAAAGGACTCTAAGTCCCGGGCCCTATAGAGTTAAGTTTTCACAAAACTATATCGAGTCTTAAAGAAGATATCCTAAGTCTTCAGCTGATGTAAAACCTGTAATGCTCTTTAAGCAGAAGGAAATTATTCCAGTCTGCAAAGTGAACTAAATAAATAATAGACCATGCAGATGAATGGTTTTCAGACAGAGAAATTCAGGGGAAATCTGGATTTACTGTGATTGATGACCTCCAGGTGAAAAACAATAACATCCTGGCAAGTGTTTAACCATTTTAAAAAATGGCCTTTTTCCTTCCAGCACATAAAACTTTTTAAATGTCTTTATTTGATACAAATTGTTGTATCAAATCATGTTATTTTTATTTGGAATCTTTTAAAAGCTATGAAAAGATACATTTACTAAGATCTCCTTACAGAAATCATAATCAGCATTTCTAACCAAAGAACAATTGTGGGAGGGAAGATTCTTTTCAGAAATACAAAGAACAATGCCAAGTTTCTGATTTTCAAAGGACTTGCTTAAATAAGGCATAGAAATGAACTAAGAAAAACAAGTTATACAATTTCCTCAAGTTTCTGTCAAGTCAAAGAAAGTATACTGCAGCATTCAATAGCATAAAATTAGACTTGGATTTAAAAATATGCATGCTAACATTACAAAACTCCATGAATCCTGTTTATATTATGAGGTCCAATATTTTAAATATTTTATTTAATTATAAGTGGCCATGTTCCATGGATTTTTAAAAGTATTATGCTTATGCAGTTCTCATGGAATAGATAAATCGGTACAGACCCAGCATTACAATTTAAGAAATGATAAAAAAAAGACTCCTAGTATCCTTTTGATACTTAAACACTTCTAGATTAAACATCTTCCCTTACTGAGGAACTGTAGGTATGTACGTATCCAGCAGGTATTTAACAATTTCAACAAATGGTCTTCTTCCTTCCTCAAGGAAAAAGTACATGAGGATTAAAACTTAAATGACTTTATTTTTAAATTATTGCATCAAATCTTGTTATTTTTACTTTGGAATCTTTTTAAGCAAATGAAAAGATACACTTAACCCTCTTTAGAGAAATTATAATTAGTATTTTATACCAAAAACAATCGAGCATCTATATTTGATGCTAAATAGAATTTACACATAGATATAGGGGCCTTCTCCAACCATCTGGAAATAAGAGAACGAGAGTTACCCTCTGTGAGTTATGTTGTTTTAATTAAGACCTGCTTGACTGTAGTTAATCTGCAATAATTTCAATAACATATTTAAAGGGAGAAAGTATCAACAAAGAGAATGATTAATATAGCAAAGGAGTCAAATGGGGGAACATTTGAAAGTGTGTGTATCTAGCACTCTTCAGAAAGATGCTGAATCTGGAGGATAAGAATAATCCAGATCCTCAGAGACGTGTTAGGGAGGCGTTCTTCTTGTGGGCTTGCCACTTTGTCACGCATCTTAAGTAAGATAGGTTACAGCTCTCCACCCATCATTTCCTTATCTATTAAACAGAGTCACTTAGTGAGTAATATCTACTCCCTTCATCTTAGAATATTTTCCCTGTTGGTGTGCAGGCTTTATATAATTCTGCTACTAACGTGGCCAGAGAGAGCTAGCCAAGGTCTAGGATGTCTAGAGAGCCCAGTTCCTTAAGGCAGGACAGTGAGAGCCGTCAGGTTCCACAAGTTTGTAAGGATGGGAGGGAAGGCAAAGATGAATGGCTTCACTGATGAGCCTATATATCCCAATTCTCCAGAAAATGTTCCCTGAATGCGAATTTCCTTTTGTTTAGAAAGCACTGCCAAGGAGAGAAGCCAGTGTACTGCTATGCTCAGAAAATAGGTACTTGAGATCTCTATGTGTTTGGGCAAAAAGGCAGCTGTTGGAGCAGCTCGTCTCACATGTGGCTGAGTGATATCAAGATCTTGCCAGTCTGATTTATATTCATTTTCTTTCACATTACCCCCAGACTCCCAAAGAGCAAGGCAACTAAAACGGTGGGATACTGAAATGGAATCAATCAGCATTCAGTACAACTTATTCTTGTTCTTCCTATTTATCTTTGTCTTTTTAGTCTATTATGTGAGAGGATTCCTTAAATTTATCTTTTAATTTTTCTTTTTGGAATTTTCTTAAGCGTTCACTTTTTACTTATAAAACTTGCAAGAACTTTCTCCTTTTTTAAACTATTCCTTTTAGAACAGCATCTTGTTTTTATTTCATGAAGGTAATATTTTTTTCTGATGTTTCTAAGGATATTAATTTTGGTTCTTACTTTTTTCTCCCTGCATTGTTTTTTCTACTTTCAGTTACTCTAGAAGTATGGCATTGTCCTTTTGTGAGTTTTGGTCTTCAGAGTTAGAAGTTTTCAAAAGTGCTTCACAAATGATGCAGTAACACTTTGTGTCAGTAAGGCCAGCCGCGTTAGTGGGAGATCCCTAAACCTGTGGTTTCTTTTCTCCAGAGATGGTTCCCGTATCTTTCGGCTAGACAGGCAGCCTGCTGTCCAGGTCTGGGTGAGTGAGGACAGCCAATCCTGTTTTTTCTCTCCCACGCCTTTACCCGCCTCCCTTTGCTCCTGCTGCCTGCAACCCTGAGCCTTGCCCGGGTCCCAGGGAGGGAATCAGCTTGTTTCTGGTCCATGTGCACCGATGCAGGCATCAGGTTTGAGTTTTCTCCACTCTGTTAGGTCACTTAATCTTTCCCTGATGTGTTTTTCATCTCCAAGAGTTTATTTTTAGTTCTCATCACTGTTTTGTCTTTGAGTATTTACCACTTTCATTCCTTTGGTCTCATTCTAGTGTGGTTTCAGGAAGGCATAGAGAACATTTGAGACTTCAGCCCCATTTGAACATATATAGGCTTTAAATTCTCCTGGAGTGCCTTACAGAAGAAAGGAAGGTATATAAAGCCAGCCCTGGGCAAGGGCTACCGGCACCTCCCTTCTTGATGAACCTGCTCCCTCCATCCTATCTCCCAGCACCAGGGATTCCCTAGCATTTCCATGTCTTGATGGCCAGACAATATTAACTCCAGTCCCAGAAAAATGAGAGGTGTTTCCTCCCTCAGTTCCTCGTTTCCTGTCCTGGTCTATTGCTTTCTCTTGACCCAGGAGTACTGATCCAGCCATGTGGTCCCAAAGTTATACAGTCCTCTGGCTTCATCACAGTCCCGGGTTCCATGTTGTTTATTAATAGGATTAAGTTATACCACATGTCAGACCTCAGCAGCACTTGATGAACTGGCCCAAGCTCCATTCAGTTTCTTTTCAGCCTGTCTTTGGCGGTGGTTGGAAATGTTGTGATCCAGGCTAAAGCAGAGTTTCCCTTGTCATAGACTAATGAATGAGAGGAAGGGTGAGAGTAGTGATGAATGCGACAGAAGAAATGCTGAATATTTGTGACCAAGATATAAGCATTTCAGTGGAGTGAACTGCAAAGAAGAGTCTTTGCTTTTCTTCTGCTTTTTGTTTTTTGAAGACCATGCAGAATAAAGTTTCCCTGCCTTTCCTTGAAGGAATTATGCTGTTAGAATTTTGATTACCAAGAAGTTCTTCATTATTTCCAACCAAAATTGTCTCTGACTTAACTTAATGATATTTTATTTCATTCAATTCACCACAAAAAAGGGACAAATAATGTTTCAATCACAGGAACCCTTCACACATTTTAAGGCAGTGATTAAACCACTTCAAATTTTCCTTGTACAGCCTAAACAACTCTGTCAAAGATCTTTCTGAAATGATATTTGGTTGGGTTCCAGGGATGAAATTTCTCTCAGTAAAACATGATCTGAATGATGCTTTCAGAATTCTCTCTTCTCTTCTGCTTTTTTGGCTAGACTTTTATTTTTTTTAAACTCTGCATGTACTTCAATCATACTTTATAAACCTAATTTAAAGCATTTACAACTTACACACTCAAAACATATGGACCTCATAACCATACAACTTTGCTCTAAATTAACCAAAGCAGATACCATAGTGATTCAAAAGACATCACTGGCTAACTTTGGTCTTATGAAAACATAAACATCAGTCTCCCAGACTGAATTGCCACTTTCTTATGGTCACATTTCTGCAACAGGCTATGTAAAGAGGAATATTCTTGTACTGTTTGAAAGCAACTGGCCCTAAGTATACTTACGCAGTTATTTCAAGCTAAACAAAGAAACAGTAAAAGCTTAGCATTAATCAAGTCCAGTTGAGAACATAGTCCTGGGGATTTTGTCTGGGATAAGAAGAATGATACTGCAAAGCAGCTTTTCTCAAACTTCTCTAAAAGGATGTACATATTTCAAAGTTTTTGTTTTTAGTAAGAAAATATCATGCCATAAAAATGACTAATAACTGCCCATGGTAGTTGGTCATGGCTGAACTTCCTATTCCTGGTATCCAGTACTAGAGAAGAAAAATCATATAAAAAACATTACTAAATAAGTGCCATGTAGTAGATATTAAGTCCTGAAAACAGAAGCAGGTATTTAAGCATCTTTAAAATATGGAAGGCTGTTTATTTTATAACCCCTGTAATGGATATCAGCTATTTTTATGAGTTTAGCATACTTTCCTCTTTTTAGTAACAAAACCCTTTTCCTTACAAGACTTGGAAGATGCTTATCCCTGCTCCCATGCCCAACAGACATAAAGGGTAGGCTTACCTGGACACAACATAGAGTGCATGAAGCAGTTGCAGCTGCAGGATTTTTCAGCCCAGCCAAAGAAGTTGGGCATCTAGGATGACCAATCCAGATAGGACCAACCCACAATATATAGCAGAGCAAGAACTTGTGTCAATACAGTCTAGTGCCTAATCCCATTAAAAATAGATATATTAAGCAAGTTCAATTTGTATTTCTATTTCAGTTAAGAGTTCCAATAATAGGCTCCACTCAAAACACTCTATTTTGCAAATGACGAAAATGAGATCTGAAATATCAATTTGCCCAAGGTAACACACAATGGGTTTGCTGTGGAACTATACTTAAATGGAATATTATTCTTAGAATACTTATTTCCTGGACACTTTCAGTGTGTTAGCCTTGGTGACATACTGGTAAGCTCTCCTGTCATGATTTTATATTTTATCTCTCTTAAATTCTCCATATCAGTCTGAAGAGTGCTTTGAATTGAAGCTGTGTAATTCTAAACAATGTAAGATCTACAATAAATTATTTCTAAAAGCAACGTTTTGCTATAAAAAATTTGGTTGCAAAGAAAAGATTTTTTTTTTCTGTTAGAACCACATATACGAAATTATAAATATGACATAGCAAATTTAAATCTTGAACTTTTTTGAAAAGCCCTCATCTTGTTGCTGGAAAAAACAACAACAACAAGCACTAGGAATGTTAAGTCACATTGCTAAATTCACGCTCCCTTCTGTGTATTTTTAGAAAAAGTTTTTATTGTTATTATAGTTAGTTATAATTTAAATATTATACAAGAAATATTACTGAAGTTAATTTTTTTCTTTTCTATACTCATTTAAGAGAATGCATAATATATTTTCTAAGAATGTATAATTCTTATAATGTTACCTGAACTATCCTATGAGATAAATCCATATTTTTAATGGAATTATTAGTATGAAAATATCTAATTGCCAGCTGTTTGGCCAGAGAGAAGAGATATAAGAAGCAACAAAAAAGTCTTCCCAATCTTTCATCCTGCCTTGAAGTTGTAATGCTCTAACATCTCTTGCCTAACTCAAGTGCCCTAATTATATAACTTTTCCAAATGCTCCCATCGAAACAAAGAACCCACAAAGGTCTAAAAAGAATAGAATGAAAATGGTGTGAGATGTACCTAATCTTATCTATTAGATTGAAATATTTATTTTCACACCCAAGTTCTTAGGAAGAGAATATAGCCAATGTCTATCTCTGCTCTTTAGCAGAAATTCAATTACTGTGACAGGCCAAATTATTAATTAAAAAATAAGCACATGGAATTTTTGCTTGCTTTTTACTTTTATTTGTAGTTTATTGTATATCAAATATATCTCAATAAAGTAGTAAAATAAAAGGACGAGGTAGCTCTATACGAGCCAATTAACATGCTCAAAAAAGGATGTCTACAATGTATTGAGTGGAGAAAAAATATAAACTATGCAAGGTATATTCTGCTAAATACATGTAAGTGGAAAATGTTTAGGTTGTATGAATACAAGGAGCTTTCTATTCCTAATTACATATTTCCATATTATTGGACTGTTTAAAAAATGAGCATATGTGGTATCCAGTCTCCAAGATGGTTGTTAATGCTCCTTGCCTCCTGGATTCAGGAGTCGCCTCTCATTGCCTCAGCTTTATATCAGGCATATGCATTTTATACACACACTGAGCTGTACTGAGGTATAATTGACATCCTTCAGTGTATAATCTGGTAAGTCTTAACATATATATACCTGTAAACCATTACCATCATCAAGAAAGTGAATGCAACTATCACCCCCAAAAGTTCCATGCCCTTTGCTATCCCTCCCTCTTGACTTTCTAGCTTCTGCTACTTGAGGCAACCACTGTCTGCTTTCTGTACAATAGATTAGTTTGCATTTTCCAGGATTATATATAAATGGAACCATAGTGTACTCTTTTTGTTTGGCTTCATTCACCACAAGTTTTTTGAGTTTCATTCACATTGCTTGAATATCAATAATTCATTCCATTTTATGCTGAGTAATATCCTTTGCATATATTGCAATGGATATGCCGCAGTTTATCCACTTACCTGCTGATGGACATTTGTGTTGTTTCCAGTTCTAATAATATTCATGTATGAGTGTTTGTATGAATATAAGTTTTCATTTCTCTTTACTAAAGAGCTAGTGGTAGCATGACTGGGTCATATAGTAGATGTATGTTTCACTGCCAAATTATTGTCCAAATGTTTACGTACTTTGAAATTTCCTGGGAGTTCCAGTTTTTTCACTTCTTTGCCAGTACTTGGTATATCAGATCTTTTATTTCATTGTAATAATGTGTACTTGCATCCTATTATGGCTTTAACTTGCATTTTCCTAATGACTATGATGTTGAGTATCTTTTCATGTGCTTAGTTGCTATCCATGTTTTTTTTGTGTGAAGTTCACAAAATGGACAGTTCATAATTTTTTATTTTGTTGTTTGTGTTGTTGTTAGGGTTCTGAAAGCTTTTATGTATTCTTTATATTTTCTTTACCAGATATACTGTTTGTACATGTTTCCTTCCAGTCTTTGAATTGCTTTTCCTTTTAAGTGTCCTCAAAGAGCAGATGTTTCAAATTTTGATCAAGTCAATTCTACCAGCTTGATTTTTTAATAGATCATACTTTTGATATCAAATCTAAGAAGTCTTTGCCTAAGCCAAAATTACAAATATTTTTCCTATGTTGTCTTCTAAAATTTTTATAGTTTTAGATTTAATATCTAAAATGTACTTTCAGTTAATTTTTATATATCATGTATTCTTCAAAGTTTATTTTTTCCTATCTATATCTAATTGTTCCAGCATCATTTGTTGGAAAGATGATACTTAATCTATTGAATTTTCCTTGTATCTTTGTCAATAAGCAGTTGCTGTTATGTGTGAATTTAAGGGGAGACAATTATTTCATCTCTTTTTTTGAGCCAAATTCAGAAAATTATTATTCTAAGTAATTAAAACTGGGATAATTGATAGTTAAATTGCAACTTTCCATCAAATCATCCAAAGTAGAATAACATTAACTTGTATCGGCTTTTCTTTTAGTGTATGTCAGCATTTCCAGGTTTTCCATGCTAGCAATTTCCCTAAACTTATCATCACTCTTTCCTAAATGTAGAAGAAAAAATACTTTGAGAACAAGCTATTTGTTCATAACAGAGGTTTTAATATTAACAAGTGTTTAGCATGCATATGAAGTCATTTTATGAGGAATCTGGAGTTGAAAATTAGGGGTTGGGTTGGAAATTTGCTGCTTCAATATCTTGGATCTTGATTCCCTTCGCCACACCGAACGATGTGGCTGGAGCCTACCCAGCATCACACAAACTTCTGGACTCATTGAAATGGAGACAGATAATATATTTTAAAACTGTTTGGAGTCCATCTGCAAGTAACCAAATTAAGTCTTTAAGGATAGAGAGAACTTTCTACAAGGTTCATATCAGTTCCATAACTAAATCAATAAAGGTGACAGGATGTCAGTTATCTAAAACCACAAACCAGACTTGAAAATACCTTAATCTTCTTGTATAGAAATGCTACCGAGGAGAAATAGGGCTGTTTTACTTTAGTTTGTTGCTTGGAGAAGTGTTAGCCAAATTTTAGAACTCATGCTCCCACTTCCATAGTAGCAGAAAATGAAAATGAAGGGGTATAAGTCAGCTGCTGGACCAGATCTGAGGGGGGTTGTTATACTGTTTAATAAGTGTAATGACGTAATGTCAGCCAGGGGCTGTCTGAGGAGGTGACATTAATTTAGGATTTTGTAAGTAGGGAACCAGGCGATCCAGATGAGAGTAGGTCAAGTTGGAAATTGAAGTGTTGGCCAAATCTGAAATAAGCGTACGCATTCTAGGTCCATATATTTCAATGGGAAGCTGCAATCTTAGGAATGATGCTGATAGACATTTGGGTGAGATATTGTCTATTGATAATGAGCATTATCCCTGCCCTTTCTCGCTGTATCTCATAGTCCAGAAGCTTGAAAACTACATTTCCCAGACTCCTTTCCTAGCAGGATCTCTGGTCAGTCATGAGAGATTTGAATAGGAGAACTGAAGTAATGTTTTGCTTTGGGCTGCAGCAGGTGAGATGCTGGGCAGACTGTAGACTTAAGGTTTGCAGCATCTTCTGGGTGAGCTCCTGCAGGTTACCTGCTTCCATGCAGCAGGCAACTAAGTGCTTCACTGGCACTTTCCTGTAATCCCCACACTTTGTGATTTCCTGAAAACCAGTAGCGACTGTCTCTGACCTTCATAGCCCAGCCCTATGAACAGCTATCTAAGCATCCATTTCCTTCTATTGTATCCATTCCTGCTAAAACAAGTAGAGTGTCTTTAATTTTGCTGGCCAAAATATGACTAGTAGAACATTTAAATGCTAAGATTACCTGGTAGAACTCTTGGTGTTTGTGTGAGGTGAATATGTTGTAGATGTTGAGAGAGGTTCAATTATTTGCATATGAAAAGGCCAGGGTTCATAATAATTTTGGGAAGGAAAAAAAGTAATTTATTTATGGCCAGCTGGACTTGGGAGCTTTCTGTTCAAAGCCCGAGCCCTGAGAAGGATTTTTGAGTTCTTTTTATACAGAGGAAGGGCCACGTGGTTCTTTGTTTCAGTGTTCAATAGGCTTGAATTAACACATATCTTCCACATCCTAAGTAAGCTTTTAGTACATTTGGTTTGCATTTTCCCTGAATATTTAACGTTTATAGAGTTTGCTTTGCTAAACTGTTTTTCCATGACTGGAGTTGTCATGGTTACCAAGGGCAGGGCTGCAGTTTTCACTGTCCCACATGCACAGCTCAGGACACACAGCTCAGGTTACCTATGAAGAGATGAACTGCCTCCCACCCATAGCCTACATCAAATACACTGAGAGTTTCATATATAAGTCAAATTTCTTCCATTACTTTGTAGATAGTATTGGTGGTTGACAAAGACCGTGAACAGTAGTACAGCTTATCTGTTGCATAACACAATATTGTCCTAGGAATACTGGAAGTGTATACTATACATAAAAACAAAATATTATGATACAAATTATTTGGAATAATTTTTTAGCTTATCCTATTATTTCAGATAATTATTGGGCGTAATTGTCTGGATTACCTTAATTTTCCAAGAAAAATAAAAAAATAAACACAAATTTCATCTAGGTCTTGCAGTTCCCTCTTTCTGTTTTAGTCAAGATCATTTAGGAGAAATCTCCCACAGGGACAATGCAAAGGGCAGATAAGGGCAAAATGGAAGAAAGTCCTACCCCAGAGCAAGGAAAGGAATGGTCAAATTCTTCCTCTGAGTAAGCATTTATTTTAAACAATAGAGAATACAGAATTTTTTTTTTTTTCTGACAAGGCCAATTTTTATCAGTGTCTTGATGGACACTTCATTGATTCATAAAAGGACTCATTTCTTTAAAAAATGTTTAGGATCTATAATACTGACAAGCAAATGTTGCATCAGAACCAATTCAGGAAAAAAAAAAAACATGTTTTTTGGTAAAACTTATTTCATTCAAGATTTTACTAGCTTTACTGAGTCCCCTTGGGGGGAAAAGTACATTCTTACAATTTAGAATCTATGCATTGTTGAATGAAATATAGGCAATGAGAAAAACTGTTACCACTTTGAAGTAATTAAAATGTTAAGTAGAATTACTTAAGAAATAGAAACACAAGGCAACTTTTATGGGTCTTTCATCTAGAAATTAGGGTATAGGCTGAGTTGCAAAACTTGCTGTGCTAATATGTTAGTACCCAGAAATGATGGTGCATGCTTGACAATTAAGCTTACAACTACAAAACCTTATTGGGAGACATACAGTCAAACAAACAATCCAAACGTAAGTGAATGCAGAGACAGGCCCTCTTCCTAGATGGAAAGACCCAGTATTTTAATATGCTATTTAACCCTCAGATTACTATTGATGTAGGCTATGGGTGGGAGGCAGTTCATCTCTTCATAGATAATCTGAGCTGTATGTGTCCTGAGCTGTGCATGTGGGACAGTGAAAACAGCAGGCCTGCCCTTAGTAACCATGACAGCAACTCCAGTCATGGAAAAACAGTTTAGCAAAGCAAACTCTATACACGTTAAATATTCAGGGAAAATGCAAACCAAATGTGCTAAAAGCTTACCTAGAATGTATGACGTCCATGCTAAAAGCTTGCCTAGGATGTATGAAGTCCATGCTAAAAGCTTACCTAGGATGTGGAAGATATATGCTAATTCAAGCTTATTGAGCACTAAAACAAAGAACCATTTGGCCCTTCCTCTGTATAAAAAGAACCCAAAACCCTATATGGGGCTAGGATTTTGAATGAGAAGGTCCAAGCCAGGCTGGTCATATATAAACCTTTTTTTCCTTCCCAAAATTATTCCTGAGTCCTGGCCTTTCTATATGCAAATAATTAAACCTCTCCCAACTTCTACAACATTATCTACATTTCTTATAATGCCAGTATGAAATTTAATGGGACATTCATTTTTATTTTGACATTTCAAAACTTATTGTAAATTTCATCTGGAAAAATAAAGGTATCACAGTCAAAACATTTTTTAAAAGATGTGCTCATCATAGATTAGATGCTATGAAAGTCTGGAGAAAATGTTGGGTGTGGGGAAGAACAGGGGGTGGCATGCACAGTCTAAGTACATTTTGCTGCACTCATGAAAGGGACTACTCTGCAGCCACTAAAAAAAAATGAGGTACATGCACTGCCTGGAAAGATGTTGGTGATATATCATGAATGGAAAAAGCAACTTGCAGACCAGTGTGTTTCACGTGATTATATTTGTATAAAAAAAATGCACATGCATTTATATGTATATATGGAAATGTCTGCATTAGCCTAGAAAAATTTAGCAACATACTGAACTGCTAGCAGCAGTCACATCTAAGATTGTGTCTTGTGGGAGCAGAGGTAGACATTTGTTTCCTATTTCAACTGTTTATGTGTGTGCATATCTACATATATAGATATATCTACATATATAGTTATATTCACTGACAGAGAGGAATTAATTATTCACAGTCATTATAGTCTATAAAGTTGATGCAAACCCTGAAGGAGTGAATACTGAACCGTTGCTCCTAGGGGAAATTCAGGGTTAGGTTTCTGCAAGCTTCTGGTCACAACGTTTTTGTCAACAGATCAAACATAAACTGTTTTATGTGTGTTTCTGTTTAAAACCATCTTATTTAATATAAATTGTTGGTTCATTAACATTGAACTCATGACCAACAGAATTATAACAAATTGCATAAAGCTTATCTAATATCTGTAGTTTCTCCATCAGAGCCTATCAAAGCCTTCTTGTGCTTAGGAACACCTAAGCTTCATAGTGCTTCAGCACTATGTTTTGGGACATTTTAAACGGCAAAATCATTAATAAAACACACAAAAATGTGAAAAAGATAGCACTAAATATACAGTGAAAAGAACACCCTTTTTTCTAGTATAAGAGCTGTTAACGTGCATTTGGTGACTCAAATTTTTCGTTTGCTCTGTGCATGTCTGCAAATGACTGAAAAAGGCGCTATGAGTATTGGTTTGGGGATTACAAATAAATTTTAGTGAGTAGGCAAATTCACAAGTATTGAATCTGTGAATAAAAAGAATTTTCTTATCTTTTGTTGTGAGATGTGGTCCCTCATTTCTATCAAGAAGGAAGGATCTACATTATAAATAATTAATAATTGCTAAATTTAGTTTAAGTTTTAAAATGATACGAACCATTGAAAAGAAATTTTTATTTATATTAATGTTATAATACAGAACTCTGATATTTCTATATGTCATATATAAAGAAGTAATAACTCTCAATTCTTACGATTTCAATTGTGAACAAAGACCAAAGAAGGAAATGACAGCAATTTGTATGAATTATTTGATCTTTCATTCTGGAAAGAGATAAGAAAAGTATTTTCAAATTCAAGTGAGAAGCAGAAAGTTCTGCTTATTTAACAAATAGATATAAGTATCATTGAATAGGGGTATTGAGAATTAACAAATAACTGACAGCCTGGATGTATGTTAGCCTTTTGAAGCAGTTAGAGACAAATATCTGTAACAGCTAAATCCAAAGAAGCTAGAGGCAATATCTGTAACCCTTATAACTCACCTAATTCGTTTCTTTGATGCAAATGCTATGCTTTGTAAATACCTGCATAATCTTTACCTTGTAATTGAACAGTAACAGGTTAGTTTATAACTGGCTGTGCTTGCATCCACTTATCGTACAATACAACTCTGAGGTCTGATACCCCCTGAAGTCTAGTGTCCCAGCTGGACTTTGTCAGCTTTTAATAGCACTTAAGGGTCCACTTTGCTTAGATTAGTCTCTGTACTTGTTATTTCATGTGAATTAAGTGATTTACAACCATTTAGCTTAGGCTCCTTCCTTATTCTTTTATGTAGATGGAACTATTTACAATTCTTAAACTATAACCATATGTATTACCCAGTGGACTTTTTCAGATCTTACTGGATGTTAATTAAGCAATTTAAGACCCACTTGTAACCCCAGCCAGCTTCTGTCAATTCACAAGAGCAGTTTCTGGGGCCCACATCACACACTTGAAATTAAACAAATTAGTCACTATCTCTTAACATTCCAATGGTACTATCTC
Organism: Dasypus novemcinctus; assembly: GCF_030445035.2. Lineage (NCBI taxonomy): Eukaryota > Metazoa > Chordata > Mammalia > Cingulata > Dasypodidae > Dasypus > Dasypus novemcinctus. Next base: position 61,213,131 of record NC_080687.1, read on the forward strand.
CAACTCCATTTGTTTGAATTTCATAAAAATCCAACATTTCTCCAATTCTGGAAAAATAGAAGTGAGAATTTATTTCTCTGCTGTCCTCCTGCTCTATACAACCGCAACAGAGCCTCCTTCTCTCTTTGAAATCCCAGTGTCTCAGGATGGAGAATTGGGTGCATTGGGTAGTTTACCTGCGTGTTAGTCTGGCATCATCATTGATCATAATTTAGAACAGAGGAAAATGCAGCATACTGAAACAGGTTAGTAAGATAGGGAATCAATAGACTGATCTGGAACCTGGCCAGAAGTCCATGTGGACATCAATAACCCCCAATATGGCTGTTGGAAGACCCTTCCCAAGATTCTGCCATTCAGTACAAGACTACCTCCAGAAGCCAGGAGAAGCCCCGGATATTCCCCGGGGACTTTATCATTGGGCCCTCATGGGGCATTGATGGGAGGGGGGTGATCAATCAAAACAGCAAACAGCTGGAACTCCTCCCCTACCATTAGCAAAGGGGTGGAATAATTAATGGTTCAAAAAGCAGGTGCAAGGCCTGAGCTTGCTCTCTCACCTCTGGACCCCAATTCTAGCCATCTTCTCCCCCCATTTGTATCACTATGCAAGTAAACCTGGGGATTTATAATCTATACTGGGAAATTGTAGTCTGTAAATCAGTCTGCTTTACCACTTTTCAGCCCCTTCCTCTCTACCTGGGACCCCTGATCCGTTATTTTCTCCCATTTCTGAATAAATTACTGGCCTAACTAACCCAATGTGCTCTTGAAATTCATTTCTGCAGCACAGTCAAGAACCTAGACAAAATCTGGTAACAATATGGCCAAAAATCTTCTTAAGAAGGGAATGCTATATCAGTGCTGGCTCTCAGAGCATGCTATTACATGCTAAAATCATTACCCAAAATCAAATATTAAAGAACATAAATTTATTATTACTTTCTATTCTCTGAGGTTAGTTATATGTTAAGAACTAGTTTTGAACGTCTTCATTAGCTACAACATATTTCATTTCCTAATACTTCTCTGGGTACTCCCTATATTTTGCTATAATTCTGTCATATGTGATAGAATGATAATATATACTGTTGAGTCCGTTTACTAAGATCTACTGGAATTGAAGTGCTAAATGCATCAATGCCAATTTTAAATCTCGCCAAGATCAAAGTTGACCCTTTTCATGTCTGCAGGTTTGGATTTTAGTCTTATTGACAAGAGCTGACTGGGATGTACATGACTGTTTTTTTCCTCAAAGTTGTGATGTTGTATTGTAGCCATTTATAGAGTTCTATCTGAACCAGTGCCTTTAAGAGGTGGCACCCTGAGAATTGTAATAAGAGTCACGGATTCAGCTGTCTTTGGGCTAACTCCAGGTGGCCATCATTTTTATCATAAAACTAAAGCTTGGAGAAAGATGTTTCTAAATATTCATGTATCATTGCTTTCACAAGATTTGAAAGTTTCAGTAAAATAATTTGACTGGATGAGGTTGGAATAAAGATTAACTATCAGCAAAAAACTCTTTCAGAATGATACTGGCATACAGTGGAAACCCCATGAGACTATGTCAGCAGCTCACCAAACTTTATACGTCCAATCGGATAAGCCCCTCAAACCTCCTCTGTGCATTTTCTCATTTGCAATATAAGGTAGTGGACCACAAAATTATGAATAGCCTTTGGGCTCAAGCTTTCTGTGATTCAATGAAGCTAAATCAAGAATCAACAAAACAGGGTTGTGTTCTAGTTAGTTTAGCCTTTGGCTATTCAAATATATGCAAACACATTCATACCATACAGATTGTATTCAAATGTGAGGAAAGCTTTAGAGCCATTTAAAATTAGAGAAGGTTTCTAAAGAAACCTTATAGTAGTGCAAATAAAAAGAAACTTCTTTATGAGTAATTAAAATAAAACATAAAAATACCACATTAAGAACTTTAATGATTTTTCCACTGAGGAAAGAGCTTATCTATCCTACAGTCAGACTTAAGGACCCAAATTATTTCTTCAAAATAGGACAGGGTATATATGGCTTTTCACTGAGAAATCACATTTAGATGCAAATGGAAGAGTTTTCCCAAATGATCCAAAGCAAAGTCCAGAAGAGAGACTGGAAAATAAATTTAGATTTCTTGAGCTTTAATTCGGTTCCCCTTCAATTGCAGGTTGTTTCCTTATAAGAGTATTCTTCAAGTAATTTCACAGTGTGAAAAATAGAGGGGAAAAGTCTTTTAAAGGTATCTAATGGCTAATTTTTTTGAACTCCGAATGGCTACGTGATAGTCCTGATGAAGTGAAAATAGATATTGCATGTTTTTCAGTTTCTGCAATGCAAACAAATTTTATCATTGTCTTTAATATATATTTCAGGTTCCTAAAATTTCAATAGTTGCTCTCTTTGAACAAGAGCCTAATTTTGCATCATCTGAGAAATGGTTTAAACAACTTGAATGATTTTTGCCAAGACAGTTTGCCTCAGGAATCTTGCAGTACCAACATGAAAACTATGTTGGAGATGAAGAAAGGAATTCTGTAACTTAAGCTCAGAGTCTTTTTTTAGTGCTGATAGAGATTAATTGTTGTGTGGTTTTAATAAACTGTAGCCATAGGACATTGTCAAAGAAGAATTTGTTCCCCCTCTGAAGTCAGCAAACGCTCTGTGTGAAAATACTTACAGGAATGAAGCATATTCCATCTTTTTTAGTTCATTAATGGACATTTGTAGCAATTTAAATCCTCTCTTATGGAGAGCAAGTAATAATTAAACCGTAATGAGTAACTAACAATTTCCCAATTGGTTTCCATTTCAAGACTCATCAAGCAGCCATTTCATTTACAATATGACACAAATGATCAAAAGTCAGCTTATTGACAATCCTATCCTCCTGATATGCTGTGGGCTTAGCTATGACTAGTCATTTCTAAGACTGGTTCACTATACATGAAATATTTTACTCTTATTCTGAGAAAGAAAATCCCCTTCTTTATTTCTTTTTTAACTTTGAAAAAGGAAATAACTTATTTGCATCCAAAAAGAGAAGTTATAATAGTTACTTAAACTATCATCTCAAGTATATGTGCAAATATATGTGCAGGCTCATATATATTCCTTGTAAGTATGTTTGCCTAGTCATTTATGTTTTTTTTTTTTTTAAAAGATTTATTTATTTATTTAATTCCCCCCCCTCCCCTGGTTGTCTGTTCTTGGTGTCTATTTGCTGCGTCTTGTTTCTTTGTTCGCTTCTGTTGTCATCAGCGGCACGGGAAGTGTGGGCGGCGCCATTCCTGGGCAGGCTGCACTTTCTTTTCACGCTGGGCGGCTTTCCTCACGGGCGCCCTCCTTGCGCGTGGGGCTCCCCCACGCGGGGGACACCCTTGCGTGGCACGGCACTCCTTGCGCGCATCAGTGCTGCGCATGGCCAGCTCCACACGGGTCAAGGAGGCCCGGGGTTTGAACCGCGGACCTCCCATATGGTAGACGGACGCCCTAACCACTGGGCCAAAGTCCGTTTCCCTCATTTATGTTTATATGCTTTTTTACTATAAAAATTAATTTTTTTCTTATGTTCTTGCTCATACAATCCAGTTAGCTTTTTGTATCCCTGTTAATGAAAATCTTATTTTACCCCAAGAATAACATTTGAGATAATGTATGTGACAATGTTAAGCAAAATTCTTAATGCAAATTGTCTTGCCTTGATGGAAATTAAAATATATTACCTACTAAATTTCCAAAAGTTCTAGACTTCTTTCAGTCTTTTCTTTTTAAAATTTTTTTGGTGAAATTATGCCATGGGCTGCTTTTGGTGGCAACTGTTTTTCATTGCCTCATGCATACCCTCACACAGCAGCATGACATTGCCTTACTGAAAATCCTGAAGCCTATTGCAAAAGTCTGTCAAATTATTCCCTTGATATCAGGCACCACGATAAAGAGAGTAAGAAAGCAGGCAGAATGACACTGAGATCAAGGAAAATAAAACAGAAACAGAAGAACTAGGAGATAGTACATCAGAAATAGGAGGAAAGCAAAATACAGGATTTTAAAGAGATGTTCACAGTGATCCTACATCTCCTGGTTCCTTCAGCTGAGAATGGCATTTAGAATTCCTGTCTCCTGAAATCTTCTCATTCTTTAAAATCTAGCTCAATAATCTCTTTCTTCCTGCAGCTTTGGAGTCTCTGAAAGTATGCTCTACCTCAATATTTAATCCTGATGCTGAGTTGTTCACTGAGTTGTTCACTGAGAAGAACAATTTTAATGTCTGAGATTATTTCATTTCAGATAAATCATAAATTCACATCATATTGTAAGAATTTCCTTCTTACAATGTTGGAAGTTATGGAAAGTTCAATTAAGGGGCATTTCTTATGGAAGCAGAGAGAAACATTAAGAAATTCCCCCTGCATATCTATAGAAATATGACTGCTCCAATTAGCTTTACTTTTGGGGGGGGGGGCGGGTATCAGGGCCAGGGATTGAAACTGTTGCTCAAGCACTGAGGTACACCAGCTACCCACAATTTGCTTGACTTTGAACTTGTTTTGATGAGATTCTATAAAATGGGTCATCATTTTTAAGGAAGACAATCCTCATTCAACAAGGAGGAAACAACTGAAGTTCAACCGGAAGCCTTTGTTAAATAGAAACAGAGGGAAATGTCTAACCCTGAGTCTCTGCAGTAGCAAATAAAAGCTTACATCATTCCACTTCTGAAGATGCTAAAAATGCTGATAACATTTAAGAATATAACTGCCATTTGCATAGGATGATAGGATGTCCTGAATAGGTTTAAAACAGGGAAGAGAGAAGATAACTTTCCTTGTGGTGTTAGTTGGTACTGATTAAATTTTGATTAAGTGAATTGAAACAAATATTAGATTTTCCTTCCTACAATTCAAATGCTACTTATTGTTTAAATTTCTCCAAAATTCTCAAGCAAACATAGAATGAGCCTCATTAGTCTCTGGTCTGGAAAATTACCCTGGCATATCCCAATTTTACTGATATTGGCTATGTGTGGGGGCTGTGTGTTTCGTCATGAATACCCTGGGCTGTGCGTGTAAACTTGCTAAAACCTAAGATTCCAGCATAAGTCATGTGTGCATGCAAACAATAAGAACTGCTGCCTTGCCTTTTATAACCATGCCAACCACTCCAGCCTGCCTAGTTCCCAGAAAGCCAATTAAGCAATATAGGCTCTATAGACTTTGGATATTCGGGGAGGATGCAAACTAAATATGTTAACTCAAGCTTACCTGGAACATGGGGGATGTGTGTTAATTCAAGCTTATCTGGTACTCAAACAAACACCTAAAACTCAAACAAACAAAGAAAGTCTTTTGTATAAAAGCACCATTTCACTCCAACTCCTACATCCTTTGTATAAAAGAGACCCAAAAATCCTGTTCAGAGCTCGGGTTTTAGACAGGAGTCCCTAAGTCCGGCTGGTCATAATAAATCTTTTTCTTTCTCAAAAATGTTCCTGAGTGCTGGCCTTCCATACGCTATCATCAAATCTCTCTGCTTCCACAACATTTCTTAGGGGAATGTCCGGGATCGCAACAAAGGCCAGAGATGGCAGCACTTTGCTGCCCCTTTCGGACATCTCTGAGGAAGCCAGAAGGGCTCAGGTGAACCCCAAATCTGGGTGTCCCTGGACTCCTTTCAGTCCAGAAAGAGGATGTGGGTTCCACCGGAGTCCTCTTGGGGAAAATCGGATGCACCAGAAGGTCGAAAAGGAAATTCTGGGAATGAAAAACCTCCACATGCCAAATAGGTAAGACCCCCCTGGGGGCATAGTGTCAGAAAACCCTAACTTTAAATGTTAGAAGGGGGACCCGATCAGCTCCCAAAGAAGACCCTAATACCTCCAAAAGTTCAGGGGGAAGCCATCTTCTCCAGGTCTGAAGAGAAAAGAAAAAAAACCTGATGCTTGGTTTTAGCTAAATGCGGGATGGCATCTGGTTTTGCCTCCATTAAAATAAGTGAAGGATTACAGTGGGAAATGCAGAGATGGGTTTAAATCCTGTTCGCTACCTCATTTTAAAATTTTAAAAAAAGGGAAAAACAGTCTACTGCCGCTTGTGCCTTTATTTTGGCTGCTTTCTCTCTCTCTTTCTGCTGCCATAGAAAATAAGGCATCAGTATCCAAGTGATTTCCACTAGAATGCATCCTGAGAAGTTGGTCTGGATTTGGAAAATCTTAGTTATAGAAAAATGGATTGGTTTTTGTAATAAAGCTTGGTCTGACTACAAGTTAAACAGTGGAAAGTTTTACCAGAAATAAGTATTTTGGTGCTAGATTGCAAATAAGCTTGTTTTATAACAGCAAAAAGTCCTGTTAAAAGTTTGGTGTTAGAAGTTCCCCTTCACTAGGGCTGCAATAATTAACAAGCTGTAACTTAAAAACAGCCATACCGGAAAAATGGAAATTATAAGTCAAATTAATGGGCCATGTGTGCCATGGCTCTTTAGTGTTTGTCAGTTTATTCAATGCCAGTGTATGTTTTCATGCCTCCAGATGGTGGTATTGAATTGGTGAAATAATGAACTTTGGTTAAGCTGGAACCCTTCCCCTGCCATTAACAAAGGAGTAGAATAATCAATAGTTTATAAAGCAGACTGTGGAGCCTGAACATCGTGCATTCTGCTCTCTTGCCTCTGAACCCATTCCTGCCCTTTGAGTGCCGTTCTCGCCATTTGCTGGGGCTCGGGAATTCTCTGCATCTGTGTCTGCACTGAGTGCCCAGGCTTCTAAAATTTGACCCCAGTCAGGATGACTGGATCATAGGGCAGTGGCTTGAATCATGAACCTGCCAAGACAGAGGTCCTCCAGGAAAGCACCAGGTCCTGAAAAGCTTCTTCAAGCCATTTAGCAGCCGATCTTTGTCCTCGGGCTTCCCTGCCATTGCCTTCTCCCTCCCTTCCCCTAGGGGGTGCATGGCAATGGCAGAAAGCCAAAGTATACCCCTCCCACCAGGTCCATGCCTTTACAAGCAGCATTCCTATCTAACCACACACAGCTACCTGGGAAAATGAAGTAAGAAGGCTGTGGGCAAAACCCAAAATGTATACTGTGGAAGTTCCTTTCCCAGGGTGGTCACAGACCAGGATACCCTTGCATAATTTACCTTTACCCATGTTTTACCTTTCTACTTCTTGCTACTGAATTTCTCTTGCAGGTTGGTGTTAGAATGCTTTGGAGGGGAAACGGACTTGGCCCAGTGGTTAGGGCGTCCGTCTACCACATGGGAGGTCCGCAGTTCAAACCCCGGGCCTCCTTGACCCGTGTGGAGCTGGCCCATGCGCAGTGCTGATGCACGCAAGAAGTGTCATGCCATGCAGGGGTGTCCCCCGTGTAGGGGAGCCCCACGTGCAAGGAGAGCGCCCGTAAGGAGAGCCGCCCAGCGCGAAAGAAAGTGCAGCCTGCCCAGGATTGGCACCACCCACACTTCCCATGGGGTTGATGACAACAGAAGCGGACAAAGAAACAAGACGCAGCAAATGGACACAGAGAACAGACAACCGGGGGAGCGGGGGGGATTAAAAAAAAATTAAAAAAAAAAAAAAAGAATGCTTTGGAATGTTTTTAAAACTGTAAAAATAAAAATGCCTTTGTCTAGCAAGAAGGTTATTGTCTCAGAACCTCAAAGCCTGTTAGCTAGAGCAATTAACCTCTGATCACTTAATAGCTTTTGATAGCTGGTTCACTGGAAAACTAACAGACAGTAAAGTGATAAAACCAAGACTATGTCTAAGAATTCTGAAAAAATAGGAAAGAAAACCAAAATTTGGCTTGGCAGCTTCAGGCTAAAATCTAGTCAGCCTGTCTCCCAAGTTTAAAACTGCCCTGGAAACGCGTGGTGGCAGGAGCTCTATGATTCCCTGGAGTAGCAGGAATCAGAGAGAGCCAAATGTTTCCTGAGATTTAACTCAGGAGCTTCTGTTTGGGTCAGTCAGTCTCAAACCCTGTAATGGTCAGGGGTGCTGAGAGCCTGAGCAGGAAACTGAATGTCCCCCATACCTCAGGCCCATCCATTCAGAGGACAACCAAATATCTCCTGGGACAAACATCTCAGGTACTTTGATTTGGGGCCACTGCTCAGGCCTCTCACCAAGTCAGCTTGAGGTCATGGATCTGATATCTGGAATCAGATACCCCCAAGAAAACCTCATGTGCCTTCAATTAAAATCAAAGTACTCCTTAAAATACTAATGGAATAAAATTCTTTTGTTTTAACCTGTGCTTAATTTTGTGTTCAACTTTGAAATCTGTTTAACTTTGTCAGTTTGCTTGTGCCTAGAAAATCATATTTAGAGTTCCCCTGTTACAAGCTGGATAATGGTGAAAGGGAATCTAAAAATAAATCTTTAAATGCCAATACTGTCTTGCCAGTAAATTTAATGCATAACTCAAGAGTGAAATTTATTTAATTGCTGGAAAAGGCAGAAAAACTGTACAGAGTTGTTACTAATAAAATTGTTTTAATTGAATAATTAATAAATAAAGGTACCAAAATTAATTTTAAGTAAAAACTTTCTAGAAACTAAGAGATGAAATCATTGTTTAAGTACCTTTATATATATATATTATATATATAAAAATAACTAAAATTATTACAGCAGAATAGATGTAGCTTAAATTTCAGCTATGTAATAGTATCTTAAACTAATTTATTTTTGTTTATGACTGCTTCAAGTTTATTTAGTGCTTACTATAGTAATAGCAATTATAATTTAAATTTACCTTTAATTATACTTATTTTATAACCAACCTCACCTACCCGTAGACTTCAATTATTTTGATGGTAATCATAAACTGAGTTTGCTTTTGCTTATGGTTACTGCCAGTCTGAGCTCACTTCTTGCCTCTGCTTATGGTTCTAAAATAAAGAAAAATTGTATCATAGCATTAGAAATATTTTGATTATAAGCCACTAATTAAGAAAGCCACAAAGGGGGGAAACCGGAACCCCCCTAGTCTGGAGAAGCCAGCAAAGAAAAGCTCTCAGGAAAATCTTTCAAGTGTGTTTTAAAACATATTTTGTAAGAAGTAAAAGAAAAGTTTTAAGTAAATAAATTGTGTTTCCATGTCAAACTATTCATGTCTGCCTATTTGCTCAAATTGTTAAAATTAAATATGCAGTTATATATGTGATAAATATTCCTAGAACCCATTTTAGACTAAGCAGTATGGAAAGGTCATATAGAAATCTGAATATAAAAAACTATTGGGAAAGCTATGAAAAAAACCTTATTAAATTATAATCAAAGCAAATTAGATAATTATATTCCAAAGCCTAGAAGTCAGTATGTTTTTAAGATTATTCACAGTTTTATAGTTTTATCAAAGACAAGAAGGTTTAAACCCCTGTAAAGTAAAAAGAAAAAACAAAGAATGTTATTTTAACAATAACAGTTTCAATTTATTTAACGTGAATGTTATCTCTTTGGTTTGTCAGATACCAGGGTATCATTATATGTATTAAATCTTTAAAATAATAAAAAGCTGTAAGTTCATGTTTTAAAAAATTGAGTTAAAAAACGTAAATCTGTCCTCTCCTAAATGCATAAAGTAAAATCCATTGGTTGCCAATTATAATTTAAAGTAAATTAACCAGTCTATGTAATTGTGTTTAAGTATAGAAAGTTTGTAAGAACATCTTCCAAATTAAAGCATTTGAATGGCTAGTTCTAAAAAGCCATTATTAATTAAAAATCTAAATTGGTATTAATAGCAAAAAATAACTTTGTAACAATAAAACCTGTCTGAAAGTGACCTCAATGTGCATATTGAAGTGGTGGTAGTAAAAATTTACCTTGATTCCATTAGGAATCTTCAGTTTCATTTTAAAAATTAAAAAGTGGTTTTTCCTCTACTGCTAAAATAAAATATCTGTGTAATTAACATCTTCATGGTAAAAGTATAAAAGTAAAAAAACAAAGTACTAAAAGTTCATTTAATATATGACACATTGTATTAAAGGTGTTTACAAGATATATAAAAATCAAAAGATAAACGTCAACATTGTCAAAATCTCTTGTGCATTCAAACCAGGTGTCCAATACACGCAAGGTTCTTCTCCATGTGAATTACTGGCTAATTTGGTCACTGAACCCTAAAAGTATCTGCTACATCTCTGGTCCTGCTCCTGAAGTGGATGAGAATTACTTTGTAGTTTCAAACTCCTGCAGCAACCAATAGTGGCTAAATATAGCCAAATGTACAATAAATATCATCTCCAAACTGGCACTATTTCATAGTGCCAGAGAACGCTATGCACCAGGCTGGTAAAATCTGCTCCCTAGTTTCTCTCTAGAGTCAACAGTACTGCAGTTTCTGTGAAGAATATATGAAGTGGAGCAATGAATACCAGAATACTGTAAGTAGAACTTAAACAGAACTGACACTATAGCTTGCTTCCATGGAAAGACAACCTATGTGGTATTGCAAACCTGAAGCTTAAAGCTGTTAATTGCAGCTCAAGAAAAAACTTATACATTGAGTAATACATTAACTAGTATTAAGTACTGTACCTATATCCTATTCTAGATATATGTCTGATAACTATGGTAATGCTTCTAGTAAATCATATGCAGAAAAACATTGAACATGTTAAAAGTCCTGATCAACTTCATTTTCTGAATAGTTAATAAGCATATGTATAAGATAAAACATGGCCACCTTACCTAAGAGCAGCAAAACCAATAGCTTTTTAATTAAAAAACCACTAAATTAACTTGGGGGCATCCTCTCACAGTCTTCACCCCACACCAGGTAAAAAACGTGCTTGAGCCCAGGGCCGCCAGTGGCTTACAGGTAGTCAGTTAACTAATACCAGGCTCAATTACTAGAAACCCCCGAGGTGCAAATAAGGGTGTATCAAATTTATTCCAGCACCTACATTAACACTTAAAGTTCCACAGTGTAACCAGGGCAACTGGGGGTCACCCTGGAAACTGATAGATGGCTTGTTAAAAATTCTCAAGTCTACCTGCCAGGGACAATGCAGTAAAAATCGTTCATGAACTTCACCAAGGCACTCATCTGGGGAGGAATGCCCTAACCAGCTTAGCCACATGGGTTTTCAAAAAGACAAAGCCTGGTAAAAACAGTCAAGAAAATTTATCAGGAGTTGCTCAATTAAAACCAAAAGACAAAACCTTTACTCTGTAGTTCTAATCACTCCCACAGCTATTAAAGCTAAAAAAAATGTTCAGCTTTGTTTACTAATCCTGAATAAAGTCAGCTACCCAAGAGTGCCAGTTCACCAGAAACACCTGACGAAACATACAAGTGCCAGTCATTGAACAGGCTGGGATGCATCCTCAAGAAACAAAGTTAAGTAGTGTCTATGTCAAGATCAACTGTTTCCTTTAACTCTAGCCCAAATGCCTATTGCTAAAAAAGAAAGACAAACCAGACTTCCCTTTAAAAACTTTGCCTCGTTTCATCTCCTTTGGCTTAACTGAAAAAAAAAAAAATACTTCTTCTCATTTCTCTCCTCTACCATAAAAACTGATATTAATGATTTATGTCTAATCCCTTTGTCCTATTGCAATTTCTCTGGGGTTAACCAACAGCATAAAATAACTTAAAATTGTGTATGTATGTGTTCCTCACCAACTTTAGAAGGGTGCTGCCTTTGCAGGCATCTAACCTTTTCTACTTCTGTGGTCTGGTGTCCTCTTAGAGAAACCATGTATTCTCAAAATTCTAATTTTTTAGTTTGTTTCTTCCAGAATGACCATCTTACCAGTCATGTGAGAACTTCATCCCACTTCAAACAGGATGCCAGATCCGTCTTTCTCCAGTCAAAATAAAGTAAGAGAGTTTTTACACCTTGTCAGGTAGGGACTACAACCCATAACCAGCAGGAAGTAGCTACAGAAAAAGATCATTTCCCTTCAGCACCCCTTTAAGATTTAAAGGTGTAAACTCTCTGAAGGGAGAATAAAGCAGGCTATTAAATAGGGAATTAATAGATGGATCTGGAACCTTGCAGAGAGTCCTCTTGGACATCAGTAACCCCCAAGATGGCTGCTGGAAGACCCTCACACTCAGGATTCTGCTATCCAGAAGAAAGACTTCTTCTGGGAGCAAGGAAAAACCTCAGATATTTCCTAAGAACTTAATCATTGTGCCCTCACTGGGGAATTGATAGGTGGGATAATCAATCAAAACAGCAAACAGCCAAGACTCCTCCCATGCTCTCATCATACTTCCCTGCTTCCTCCCCTTAATAATAACTACAGTATGCACTTTAATTAATGATGTGTTAAAAACACAGACAGCCACCTACCTCATGACTCTAACAATAGTGATGCTAAAGCTTAACAAGTTAAGCTTGCATCAAAAGGGGGAATGATATAGGCTATGCATGTGGGCTATGTGTTTCTTCATGAATAACCTGGGCTCTGTGTGTAAACATACTAAAACTTAAGATTCCAGCATAAGCCATGTGTGCATGCAAACAATAAGAACTGCCACCCCACCTTTCGTAACCATGCCAACCACTCCAGTCTGCCTAGTTCCCAGAAAGCCAATTAAGTGATATAGGTTCTATAGGCTTTGGATATTCAGGGAGGATGCAGCCTAAATGTGTTAATTCAAGCTTACCTGGAATGTGGGGGGCATGTGTTAATTCAAACTTATCTGGTACTCAAACACCTAAAACTCTAAGAAACAAACAAAGTCCTTTTGCATAAAAGCACCATTTCACTCCCCTCTCCTACATCCTCTGTATAAAAGGCACCCAAAAATCCTATTCGGGGCTCAGATATTGGACGAAAGTCTGCCATACCTGGCTGGTCATTAATAAATTTTCCTTCTCAAAAATATTCCTGAGTTCTGACCTTCAATATGCAATCAATGAATCTTTCTGCTTCCACAATGTTACCACAGCATTGGATCTAGAATTAGAATTTCTAACATGGGGAGATTTCTAAAAGCACCTCCAAAAGAAGGCTAGTAGGTGGGCATTCTGAACATGTGCCTCAGTAAATCCAACTGGAAGTATCAGAGTTGCTTTGGCTAGTTAGATTATATCCACAATTGAAGACACATTTTCTCTTTTTTCCTGATTCTGAACTTCTTTATGAGATTATTGATTCCTTTACAATGATGTTTAGTTAGAGAATTAAAAGTGACTTGGAAGATATTCAAGGCTTACTTTCACAATTGCCAATATTGCAATAATGTGTGTTTGGAAGATTTTTTGAAATAAACACCTTTATATCTTCTAATTTTGGGAGTCTGGCAGGGAGGTCAAAAAAAAGGAATGAAAGAAAGAAGAAAGGAAAAAAGGAGAGGAAGGAAGCAAGAAACAAAGGGGGAGGGAGGGAAGAAAATAAATTTCCTACCACAATATCTAATCTGTATGAATCATTTCGTTCTTCATAGAACTAAAAATGAATTTTAGAGTTTTTCAGTAAGGATCTAAGGATGAAAGGTAGAGGATAACTATAGTAAATAATATAGGAAGAAGATACTTTTTTTCTCATTTGTCATAATAAACAAATTTTATAGAATCGCTCCTTGGCAATGTATTTTACTAAACAGAGAAGACCAAACAAAATTTCTCTGCAAACCTAAAACTGTGGAAAATGAACATGGGAGAGCAACATCCTGTACTGGGACCATTATGTTTTATGGCATGTATTTCCAGATTTCTACAGATGGAATAAAGCTGGCTTTATATTAGAGTCATAAGTCCTTCAACTTTTGATGGTTTCTAGCAGCACTTTTCATCAAATGTGCTCTCAGGCATGCACCTAAATTTGACATTTATTTCTGTCCTTAAAATGTAAGGCAGGATGGTCATTTCTATGTTACCATACAATGAAAGCTACCAATTTCTTTATAAGATGAAGTATAAAAGTTGTTTGATGTTTATACTTAATAATATAAACCAACTTGTTTATTTTAAATTATTTTATATTAGTAAGATCATATCAAAATTGCCAAAGGAGTTATAAAAATCTTTAGCCTCCATTCTTTTCTATACTCATTTCTTCCCCTTATCAATTCTCCATCCACGGGGGCAGCCTTAGCCTTCTGCCCTGCTTTAAGGCAGAGAAAGGGCCCTCCTCCTGTCGGATGTCATCCCTCTCTCCTTTTCTGACTTTGATTCTTAGGAATTCCCTCTCTATGTGCATATTTGATATACCCAGCTGCAGGATCTTTCCCAAGAGCTTAAAAACTAGCTCCAATAATTCATATCTATTTTAAAAGAAAAAACACAAAACTTTCCTTGATTTCACAACCCTTCTTACCCCCTGCTCTATTTTCGGTTTCTCTGGATAGCGAAAGTTTTCATAAGCACTATCTGACATACTGTTTCCACTTTCCTGCCTGCCTTTCCCTCTTTAACTTGCTCCCCCTGCCCTACTTCTCCAAAGAAAACTCTTGCTAAAGTCACAAAAGCCTCTACATAGCCAAAATGCACTATGTAGCCAAAATGCACTGGAGCACTTCATCCTTTAGCAGGCAAAATCTCTCTTGTCTTGTCTTCCAGACACCACACTGTTGTTAAATGTTGTCACCTGATCTCTGAGGGGCTCTTTCCTGGAGTCCCATTACCAGTTGCTTTCTGCCTTATGCAACTTCTAAATGTTAGAGTTCCACAGAGCCTGGCCTTGGGTTATCCTCTTAAGGTGGTCATATCTGTTCCTTTGCTGTTCAGTGACATTCAGATGGTGGCCTTCAAGGGATCTGAAAAGTTAAGATTCTCATTGTGAAAGCGGACCTACAAGGAGAGGGAAATGGAAGAAATCAGAGGAGACAGATGGTAATTGAAAACTAACTGAGTAAGAAGAGGAGGTGGTAGAAGAAGCAACAGTAATTAGAAACCCAGACGTGAAGAAGAGCTAGAGTTGGAGGAAACACCACTGACTTACTTCTCAGTTATCCTTTCCCACTCTCCCTTCCTAAGTGCTGCAGCAGCAGAAATGTGAGCCATTTGCCTCCCTACCTGCAGATTCAGCCTCTTCTGGACTTTGAGGTGAAATATCCTTAGGAAAGGTTTAAGGGGATTCAATCAGGAGCAACCCGGCTTTCCTAATAAAAGTATTATCATTGATGGTGCCACTGGATAGGATCTAAAACCTATACTTCCTCACCAGAATTCTAAAATTAAACCCTGTTTAACACTTCCTCTTTCTCCTTTTACACGTTTTTGTATTTATGCACATCGTTGATTCTTCTCCTCCAGAATTAGTTTTACTAAGAAAGAGGTCATGTCTTTTTCTTCTTTGTAACTCACTCTCCTTGACCCCTACTTCTCATATACCAGTGGCTAGAAAAGTGTTTTTCAAATAGTTAGGCTAACTAATAATAGATACTCAGTGCGCTCAGTATCAAGAGAAATTTTCTGTGAGTTCTGTTTCCTGCATGTCTGATTCTCCTGCTCAGACTCTCTCCCAGTCTCAACTCCACAGGGGAGGGGCAGATTCACTAAACACATTATTAGTCCCGAGCACATCCTTGAAACACACAAGCATCGCATTCATGCCCGGACTCTGCTTAAGAAAGTGGTGAAAAGTATAGTACATTTTTGTCTTTTGTAGATTTCTTTTAAAAGGAGTTAAATATGTCATTTGGAGAATTCAATTATGTGAACTACTCATCTTGTGGTTCAGATAGTGCTTGATAACTAAGGCATTGTCATGCTTATTAAATAACAGAGATCTGATTGTTACAATTCAACTGGGAGGACATTCATTCCTCTTTCATCCTTCAATACTAGTGCTTGTTAGCTAAAGAAAATCTCAGTTTTAGAATCCTTTGTTCTTGTGTCTGTACTGTAAGCTCTAAGAACTCTTTCATATGTAGAAGTACCAATAAGCCACAGTCTGAGGAAAGTATAGTCTTCTATTTTATCAATTATAAACAGTTGCATGGAGGTCATATGGCTCATGTCTCTAATGGTTAAGGCAAAATAGGGCATTTAATTTGGTCACAATTTACATCCTCACTGAACTGAAGTCATTCTGATTTAGTGGTGACTATGCTCTAGGGAAAATATAAGGCACTATTAGTGGCAGATATCTATGCTCTCTAGTCAGACAGTCATGTGGTTAGAAGATATAAACAAGAGCATATCTCAGAACACAAATGATTACTCCTTGGGTGATAATTTTTATCTCCATCCTCTTAATCTTCGAAACACAGCAATAGCAGGTCCTTTCTTGTTTGCAGATTTTCTTTCAATTATAATGTGAAAATTACCCACATCATAGAATGATTCATTTAAATTCATAATAACACTGAAGGCATGTAGGAAAACATTTAATTCAGTGGTTTGGCTAAAAACTGAAAAGCAAATAGATTGGAACAGATTCCAAACATTATTTGCAGAGTCATGTTTTAGGTCCTTCACTATGACACACGGTTAAGGATTCCTTATGACATTTTGCTGGTTATGTAAAATATTATGTAGCCAGAGACAGCCCCAAAGGAAACTATTGTTGAAGGGTAACGAAATAGTAGATTCATATTATAAAGTCATCCAGGTTTCAGTGGTTGGAGAAGATATACCGAATAACAATTAGGAGGAAGTAGGAACAAATGGAAGCCATAAATAAGAATCAAATTACTGAGAAAAGGAAAATATTGAGAAGCGAGAGATGCAGGAAAGGTGTACCCTAGAGAGAAGATTCTGAACAAACCAAAGATACAATACCAGTAGCTTAACAAAAGGAAAGGCCTTCTTCTTGTTGAAATTCACCTGCAGAAGTGTTCTAGGAACCAAATCATGTCACTTGAGTTAGGTTTCCTAAATCATGTCCCCATTGTTACTTGTAGGGATAAATGTTGACAATATGAAACCCATAGAAAGAAAAATTTTTGTGAAAGGCATCTAATGACATCTTTTTATTTTATTTTTAAAAGAGAAATGAGAGGAAAATATACCAGCTCCACTTTTTCAGGTAGACATTTATTGCATTCAAAATATAGCCTTGATCACACTTTATACTGCATTATAGTTTATGAAAGTTTGCCTCTTTCAGTAAACCATAGAATTCTGAAGAACAAGGATGGGCTTTGGTCATCTTTGTGGTCCCCACAGTTATTTGCATTTATGTAGGTTATTGAACAGTTGTGTGATATATTGCTGCCCGGTCTAATGGGCAGGCAGACAAGTGGGGATATACTCACTTTTGTTTCTGTTTTAGGATGCTGAAGATGCAATTAAGTATGAAAATCAAAAACTGCCTCTGCTCAACATCCAAGTTCAAATTCACTGCACATTCTTATCCCCGTCCTGCTCAAATGCTTCTTTGCCACTTTGAAAATTTTGTGACATAGTTGTGGTTTCAGAGCAAGGAAAGGTGGCTTGGTCTTCAGAGAAAACTTTTTAAAGTGGGGGGATAGTTTAGCTATTTCCCACTGCCCCTTGGTCCCTTCTATTCAGCCTTAAATAGAGACACAGCTGCTAAAACATCCTAGCCATAACTGTGCCTTTGAATGACTGTGAGGATGACAATCCCTTAGTGAAGCTAATAGGGAAGAAAAATTAAAAAAGAGCCTAGGGTTCTGATGATATTATGGAAATGCCACACCAGCCATGAATTTCTTCCCTTCCAACCTTTCAATGGAAAGGAAATGAAAATCTGAATTTTTCTATACTTTTTTCTTTTTTTTACAATTCAATACTGCTGAATGCATTTCCTTTTCTTCTTCCTTTTCTCCCCCTCCTAATTCTTTCCTGAGCCCTATTAAACAAGACTCTCCATTAAACAGCTCTTTTAAAACCTCCAAGTGTCTAATAATCTCATTTCTGAGCTTTTTGAGTTTTGACTACTTTTATTCTTTCAAAGTTTCTATACTTAATTTCTTTTACTTATTTTGAAATATTCCAGGTTTTTTTTTAAGATTAATTTTATTTATTTTTTTCTCCCCACCCCCTCATTGTTTGCACCTGCTGTGTCTGTTCGTCTTCTTTGTTTCTTTAGGAGGCACCAGGAACCGAACCCAGGACCTCCAAAGTGGGAGGGAGGAGTCTAATCACTTAAGCCACCTCCGTTCCCTGCTTTGTTGTGTCTCTTGTTATATTTTTCCTCTTGTGTCTCTTGTTGTGTAATCTTGTCATGTCAACTCACCACACCTGTGTGTTGTGCCAGCTTGCAGTCTTCTTTAGGAGGCACTGGGAGCCTCTGCTCTCTGCTTTGTTGTGTCTTTCATTATTTTTTCTTCTTGTATCTTTTGTTGTGTCATCTTGTTTTGTCAGCTTGCTGCACCTGCCTATCATACTAGCTTGCTGTCTTCTTTAGGAGGCACCAGGAACCAAACCATTAACCTCCCTGTGGTAGGCAGGAGCCCAATTGCTCGAGCCACATCTGTTTCCCTAGTTTCCCGTTTTTAATCTCTGCAGCCATGTTTTTTTTCTGGTGCAACTTCATTTTCTATTGCTCCATGATTCAGTTCATGTTCTTTTTTTGTGTTGTGAAGGGCATAAATGCAGTCTTCCCAGTCCTCTTAGGGTGAGCTTCCTGAGTCCAGTGCAGCTGAGTCAGAATGGCTGTCCTGGTTTCAGTGCTGAAGGGCCCCCACTTCTGTTCTTCTGTAAATAATTACCATCCCCGCCCCCCCTTGAACTCTGCATGTAGCCACCTCCACCGTCCAGGTCTGCTCTTCTGAACCCCCAAACCCACTAGAATCCGAACTTTCTCCTTCTTCTCCTTCCTAGTCTTCCCTCCCTGAGGAAAGTGAGTTCTATTCCTAACAGTTTTTTTGTTTGTTTGGTTTTGGTTTTGGTTTTGGTTTTCTTCCTCTAGCTGTGCTTCTGCCCTTTGGGCATTTCTGCGGATCTCAGGGTCTTGGGTTACCCTTGAACCCTCTGACCTTCCTGTGACCCTTAGTGGAGTCTCGTGGGTTTTGGCCTCACCTGCAAACAGGAGCTGAGGAAGCCCTCCCGCAGTTTCTTGGCTTGATATTTGATCCACTTGCTGAGCACTCCACTCACTGTGGCTGCTCTTTAGGGATGAGGATTTGTTGGCTATTTCTGGATTCCAGAGCTCTTGAAGTTAAAACAAGAAAAATCTTATTTCTCTTCCTCTCGTAGGTGCTAATCTCACTCAGGTAACTTGACCTCACTGATTCATACTCTGGGATTGGGTGCCACTTGTTCATCTAATTTTGTTGCAAATGTCCCTGGATATTTTCTTTTGCTATCCTAGCTGCTCTGCCTGTTTTAATGAACATGTTTGGCCAGATTAAGCCCTGATATCCTATGGAGACCTTGACTCTCCTGGAAGCTTAATGTACACCCCCTGAAGTTAGCACAGTCCACAAGGCAGACACTTTTACTTATAATTCTTTATTTCTTCCTTAGAAAATGCTTTGAGATAAGTTTTAGTCACCTTTTCAAATGCCAGAAGGAAAGCCCAGAGCGGTTGAGCAATTTACCCAATGTCATAAAGATGGAAATTGATGTAACCCACTTTTGAATTTGGCTCTGTTTCACCATTACTAAGTACTGTGTGAACCCTTCAGAGAGGAATCTGAAAACACCATTTATTCTCAGGGATGTCTTGTCAGAAGGCCTTTGTGTATAGCCTCAAAAAGGTCACAGAGAACTTCATGACTTTTGACTTGAATCCAGGGTTCACTCATTCTAGCACACAGCTGCAAGTTTTTAGGAATCTGGAAGAAGCTTAGAGAAGATTTTTGTTTATAATATGCATAGGCAGTCTCTACTCAAGACATTCTTCCCAGCGTGGCCCTTGTGCACCATTGTAAACACGAACAACTTTGTGATGGAGCAAACACCTGGATATCAACCCCTGTCTAATAGTATCATAGATACTTGACAGTACAATTCAGCTTCCAGTTTACCAGGATTAACAATTCTTGTGCCTTTACTTCCCATTTTTAAAAAAGCAAAAATGCTTGTATTTCTCATTTAAACTTTTCCCAGATTCTTTTTCATATCTATTCTACCGTATAAGAGCCTAACATTTCCTCTTAATGACACGAGTATATTAAATTTTTCTCTTTTTCCCAGTTTCCTCTTGCTATTGTTTTCCTTAGATGTTATTTTCTCTTTGATGTAAGAAAACAGAGAGACATGGAGTACTGGTCAGAGAGAAGCAGATGTGTGTACCATGTGCCCGTTGAGTGATTTCCATTTACTATCTAAGTTAATCCCTACATGGCTGGTTCCTCCACATCACCAACGTCTCAGCCCAAATAGCACCTCTTCAGAGACTTTGCTGATTGCTTATACCCAAATCCACAAGCCCTCTCCTTACATCCTTGACTCTCTAACAAGGCTCTGGTTTATTTTCTTTGTAAGCATTTCTATTTTCACTCTCAAATTATCTCATCTACTAATTCCCAAGTTTATTTTCTTTTTTCTCACCCTTGAAAATAAGCTTGTTGAGCAAGGTGTGAGTCTGTTCTCTCAAACACTATTTCTAGCTGTAGGCATTGCTGGATTCATAGTATTTGCACAAGATATATTTCTTGAATGAATAAATGGTTGGAGAAATTAATGAACAAGGAATTCTCCATAGGTAGAGGACAGGATGTCCATAGAACTGATATCTGTGGGGGAATGTCTATGGGGAAAAAATCATGAGCAAGAGAAGGCTGGTGAGAAAAATTCAGAATAGAAATGGAGCCAAATTTCCCTACTTCCCTCCTGGACAATGTACAATGGATTGTATAGTTAAAATAAATAGGGTTACAAATAGATGAAAGAATCTCTCTTCCATTTCCTGTAGGATGAACTCTACTATTTCTCTCCTCTCAACAGATTACACTTTCTGTACTAAATTGATAGTGATCTTGTTCTTTTGAGAGTCCCTTTGTGGATAAAGCCCAATCATGTACCAAATAGTGACTATGATTATCCCAAGGCAGAACAAGTCTTTTTTCACCCTCATTCACTCTCTGATAAGTATAAATAGCACAGCGTACATTTGTTTGCTCATCTCAAACTGATTTAGGTTAACTCTTTCACACTGGGATCTGGAGATAGCAAACCTGTACAAAATCTAGTAATTATTGTTATTGGAGCATCCACATCAGTATATTAAGCTTTGCTTAAAGATGTGCTTATATAAACATACTGTTTAGTGGACCCAGAGCCTAAAATTTGAGTTTTTCAATATTTTATTTGTGAAATATCAAGAACCTGCAATTCAACATCTCCCTGTCTCAATTATGCCAGTTTTTTTTTAATGAGAATATCTGCTACAACACAAAGGGCTTTCCCTCTCCCAGTGTAGATTATGACTGTTTATCTGATGTAAGTAAGCAATGCCATAGGGATTATTTTCTTTTCAGTATATAAATAATTAGTTATATGCTTATAAATTTCAGTATTGTGATTTGTTTAGAAAAACAATTAAAAATAGAACATCTATTTTGTTTGATAATCTTGATGTGGACTATACCACACATTTTAAGGCATTTGGAAAATTAGGGCAAGATATCTGTACTAGTCAGAGTTCTCTAGGGAAACAGAATCAACAGGAAATATCTGTCAATAGTATGAGGTTTTATAGGAGTGACCGTGGGGATGCACAAGTCCAAGTTCTGCAGGCAGGATGCAAACCAGGGCCTCTGATAAAAGTCCAATGAAAGTCCTTGATGAGTTTCCAGAAGACATTGGCTGCCAAAGATGAGATGGGAAATTCTCCCTCACTGCTGAAATCACTTCCCCTTTTAAGGTAGTCAAGTGATTGGATAAAACATCACTCATTGCTGATGGCAATCTCCCTGGTTGAGGTAGATGTAATCAACCATCTAGGCAGTAAACGCATTGGTGGCTAAAGTCCATACATGTCCTTGTATTACAATGATCCCAGTGCTTGCTTTGCCAAACAACTGGGCACAATTCCTGGCCTATTTGACACAGTAGCCATCACAATGTCTTATGCATATTATTCTCAAATTAGTTATACCTCTATTATTTGTATTATCTCAGTGTTAGAAATTTCCTGGCCTATTTGACACAATTCCTGGCCTATTTGACACAGTAGACATCACAATGTCTTATGCATATTATTCTCAAATTAGTTATACCTCTATTATTTGTATTATCTCAGTGTTAGAAATTTCTTTTCTAATCATATTATGAATTAGATTATTTAGACAAAGTACTTTATGAAAACAATTACAAATGCTTGATAAAATATATTTTGAAAATACATGTAAAAGTATTGAAGAACTGACAGTAGAGTATGGAATTATTGATCCAAAATCTAAATGATAAAATTATAAATCTATATCAAGTGAGCAGAATTCTTAGACTGCTTTTGTGCTGAGGACATGTGCTAAACTCGGTCAACTTGGGCTAAGGTGTTGATGGTCTCATGGGTGTGAGAAAAAGATACTTCTCACAACCTGAGCTAATGGGGCTGGAGGAAGACGTCATCCTGGGATGCACTAATAACGAGTCC
The DNA here is from genome assembly GCF_030445035.2 of Dasypus novemcinctus. Taxonomy (NCBI): domain Eukaryota; kingdom Metazoa; phylum Chordata; class Mammalia; order Cingulata; family Dasypodidae; genus Dasypus; species Dasypus novemcinctus. The sequence goes on from NC_080687.1 coordinate 61,235,550, forward strand.
TTCCTATGAATATACAGCCCAAATTACATCTCCTGGGTTGTCTAAAAGAACCACAAGCTGTGAACTTACAAGGAAACAAAACACCATGTATGAGAAGCAGCAGAAATAGAGAAACAACAGAAATAGACCCAAAAGACCTCAAATATTAAAATTCTATCTACCAGAAAAAGAGAAAATAAATGTTCTCACTCACTTGAAAGTGAAAACCAAGTTTAGAAATATTAACAAGGAATATATATGAAAAGTTATAGAAGATTTGTTTAAAAATTAGAAATCCTAGAAGTGAAAAAATCTACCTAATATTAAAAACAAAATGGTTGACTAAATCAGCCATTTTGAGAAACCTAAAAGAAAATTTGTGAGCTGGAATTTAGGTCAGAAGAAATTACCTGGAATGTAACATGTGAGGTAAAGTTATATAAATACAAATAAGGCTAAAAATAGAGGATTTAATATACATTTAATCAGGAATTCAGAGGGATGAATAATTCCAGTCCAAAGAGTGGGGTAGTCTAATGAATCCCAAGGAAATTCCTTCAGGAAGAAAATTTTTCTGAATGGAAAGACAGAGATGCAAGTAGGAATAAAGTGCAAAGAAAGCAGTAAATATTAGTTTTATCTAAATGAACTATGGTTGAACAAAATGAATAATAATTATGTTTTATGGAATTAAAAAGAAATAAAATATTGACCAATAACATTATATAAGCCAAGAAGTAAATAAATGGATTGTGTTTTTTCATGTCCTTAGAAGAAGATACCAAATGAGATTATATGTGCAAGGGATTTATTGGGGGAAATATCCAGGAAGGTTAATGTTTAGAGAGCAGAGAAGGTGGAAAGAGATTTCAGATTGTAAAAAGAGGAGGTAGGAGTATGGTATAGGAAGAGTATTAGATTTCACCATAGGTCTAGGACTGTTTCAACTACGCCCATGGGAAGTCCTCTAACAAAAGTTGCTCATAGGAGGACTTCTCTGTTGGGCAGGAATGAGCTTATACCAGTTTTCTTGCTGGGGCTGGTCTGCAGAAGCACGGAAGCAATTAGGAAGAGCATGGTCTTGGCATGAAATTGGTGGAGGGTCCGAGGGGTAGCAGTTATGGCTGAGAGTCAGCTAGGCTCCCTGCAGCAGGAGATCTGGGAAGCCTATCTCCATGACTTCTGTATAGAGTTAAACTTTCTAATGTCCTTGTATTTTAAGGAAGGAAGCTAAAAATATTGATGAATGTGAATTCCAGTGAATTAAATATGTACATTGTAATTTCTAGAGCTAACATAACAAAAACGAGTATATTACTTCCAAACTTACAGAGAAGGAAAAATCAGAACAATAAAAAATGATTTCAAGAGTCAAAAAAATAAATAAAAAATAAAAAGACAAAAGAGGAGATAAAACATAGAATGATATGATAGATATAAACAAAAGATACCATTTATTATGTTGAGTGTAATGGACTAAACATTCTGGTTAAAAACTGATTGTCACAACGAATTTTTGAAAAATCAACTGTTCATTTTATGAGACACATTTCTTCTCCATGCTTATTCTATTTTTCTCTGTAATACTTCTTTTAAAGAAAACTTTTTTTTAGCCTTTTCTTGCTTTCAGAATGAGCACAGAAATACCTAAATTCCTTAAGAAAGATTCATTTTAGAATTTGAAGTAATTAGGTCTTACTGGGAATATACACAGAAATCCAGTGATTTTTCTTATGTAAATTTGGATGGGGGATTATTTCAAACACCATGCATAAAACCATAGCAATAACTGTTTAAATTTCTTTTATTTCTGAACAGAAATCGAGATACCTTTAAACCGTAGACATTTCATTAGAACATTGAAAATTAAAGCAGAAGTTACAAATTTTATGTGGCGACAATGATAAATTAAAACCAGATCAGTTATATTTAGTGTTGTGATTAAATAGTAACTTTTAAAAGCCAAAAAGGAAAATGTAAAGGAATTTTTTTTTCCCAATAAAAAAGAGCATAGCCTTTCTTAAGGAGTTTCAGATTTCCAAAAGGACTTTGTCTTTGTAATGGATAACACACACTATTCAAGAAATATAAATATTCTAATCGAAGTGTCATCAGTAGCTATTTATTACAAGATGCAGAAATGATCTTAAAATATTTTTTAACAGGCCAAGGGGTTCTTTAAGATACACTCAAACAAAAGTTGATGTATAAAAGGGAGGCTTAATGAACTTTGTCTAAGCTGCTCCACAAACAAATATTCACTTTTAACTATGATTCCCGTCTTTAGTTCTCAAATGTTTATAATCCAGATTCAAACTAAGATTTATGATTCTCCCTGGGATGGCTTTCCCACCTTTGTGAACAGCCATTAGCAATCCTGGGCTGCTCGCTGACCCCACCGACTCCTGTGTTAGGCACTGAACACTCTTCCCTGTCAATACAGCCAGCCATTCTGAGGAGTTAATAGATATTTACACATTTCATATTAGCAAGAAACAGATTTCAAAGCCTTCCCTCATCGTAAAGCTATAAAATGATTTTCTGTTCTCTTAGGAAAGGTTGTATATCCAAATCTTGAACGTGTATCATTTCTTAATCGTATTTTATTTCCTACTGTCCATGTGTCATGGAAATATGTTGGTAGAAATGTTGGGAACTTCCGGGAAATCCTTCCTGTTACCTCTGATCAATCGCCCTGTGCTTCTTTGGCCCCAGGATGAAGCCAGGCAGAACTGCTAACAGCTCTTCCTTTTCCTTCCCTTCCTCCTCTTTCTTCTTCCTCAGTCTTTCTCAGTTTCTCTCTCTCTCCTGTCCCCCCACCCTCTCCTCCTGAAGTGTTGCCTGTGTAGATCTCACTATGGAGGAAAGGGGCTTAAATAAAGTTCTGGATTGTTTTTCTCTTGGTAAGGTGAAAGAAATTCTGTCTCTTTCATCACCTAACATTTCAGGAAAATTAATTTCATGAAAGCCTATGTTATGTTTATTTATTTATTTTTAAAGATTCATTTATTTATTTCTCTCCCCTTCTCGACCCCCCCCACCCTGGGTTGTCTGTTCGCTGCGTGTTCTTTGTCCGCTTTGGTTGTTGTCAGTGGCATGGGAATCTGTGTTTCTTTTTGTTGCGTCATCTTGTTATGTCAGTTCTCTGTGTGTGCAGCGCCACTCGTGGGCAGGCTGCATTTTCTTTTGCGCTGGGCGGCTCTCCTTACAGGCATGCGTGGCACGGCACTCCTTGCGCGCATCAGCACTGTGCGTGGGCCAGCTCCACACGGGTCAGGGAGGCCCAGGGTTTGAACCGCAGTCCTCCCATGTGGTAGACAGATGCCCTAACCACTGGGCCAAATCCGCTTCCCTATGCTATGTTTAGACATCAGGTATTTCTAAAGGTAGGAAGGACTCCCCAAATGGCACTGAGTGGTGCTCTGGGGCCTGGTGAGGGAGGTGCTCTCGGGGCTCGGAGGGCTTTCCTGTCACTGAGGCTAGTTGAGGATTCTGAATGACTTAACATTTTTAAGACTCCCTTTTATTAAAAGGGTGCAGCTCTTTTTCTTAGGATATAAAAACCCTGTTATTTGTTCATAGAAATTATTGGAATTTATTTGATCCATCCTTCCAGGCAAGTCATCAGATTTTTTAGGGAATCTTCCACAGGCAATATGATATCTGATCATAAAGCAGACATTTGCCATGGTGGACAAAAGGAATGGGGATTTTTCAATAAAGTTGAGGTAAAAAGAGGGAAGGATTACTAATTTAATTTAAATTAAATGAGATACTATATACTCAGCGGTGAGAACATAGTCGTTCATAGGGGTGATAAACATTTGCTGTTTAGGGCGGCGGGCTTGGCCCAGTGGTTAGGGTGTCTGTCTACCACATGGGAGGTCCGTGGTTCAAACTCCGGGCCTCCGTGAGGGCAAGGAGTGCCGTGCCCCGCAGGGGTATCCCCTGCATAGGGAGCCCCACCCACAAGGAGTGCGCTCTGTAAGGAGAGCCGTCCAGTGTGAAAGAAAGTGCAGCCTGCCCAGGAATGGCACCACACACATGGAGAGATGACACAACAAGATGACGCAGCGAAAAGAAACACAGATTCCCATGCCACTGACAACAACAGAAGCGGACAAAGAAGACGCAGCAAATAGACACAGAGAATAGACAACCAGGGTGGGTGGGAAAGGGGAGGGAAATAAATAAATAAATTCTTAAAAAAAAAAAACATTTGCTGTTTAACCTTGCCTTTGCGGTGAGGATTCCTTTGCCTTTTATGGATAGATGATGGAGTAGTTACACACCATCATTTGTTTATCTACTCTGCTATATGTGTTTCTTGACGTTGGTGAGGGCAAATGCTGCCGCTTCCTCCCATGTGTACCCATAGAAAATTTTTGACTGCCCCTTGATGGTTTTTCATCAATCCCTTTGCTTCATGAGGCGGGAGCTGGGTCCAAGGACACGAGGCACTCACAGCTCCAGATAGAACCTCTAGTACTCAGCGCACATCTCTATAATTAACCCCCAACTCACTGTGGAGGAAGATTGGCAATTTTGACAAAGTGATCGAAAACCTGGCTTTGCTTTAGAATTACAAATTTCTATTCTAAAAAATAGACTTAAAAAATATGAATCATGCATCTGCAAACTAGGGGAGTTGATTTTTACTTCTGCAGTTTTCCCTCTCTTTATGTTTGAACAATTGCTTTAATTGATCAATTGAACAAACTACACATATAACACCTATAATAGTCCTGAGCATATTTAAGTCAGTTCTTTCCTTTCAGCTCACTCTGCCTGTCAAAGGTCCTGTTTTTGATATACCTGAGAAATGCTGAAGAAACATCAGTTATACTTACGTCTTGAGAAGAATCAATCTAAAGTGACTAGGTGTCATTTTTTTTGCTAACAAAACTGAGATTTTCCTCATTAACCTACCAGTACTGACTACTGCCTGTAGTTTAAAAGATAATTTATGTTGAATAGTTTTTAATTATATGGTATAATTCTATTTTTTAAAGTTTTAAATATTGCCTTAGGGTGTATTTATTTTTATTTTTATGTTTTAATTTGCTATGTTTCCAAAATAAACAATAGCACACATACTAAGAATAATGCCCATTTCATGTATGCACTCTTTATATTAACTTTATGTCTTTAATGTGGCCTTTATTAATTAACTTGCAGTGTCATTTTAACTGAGTGCTTTTAACAATTAATATTAATTATTCAACTCCTTTTTAAAATGTTCCTTTAATTCTGTTTCCATAATTGTGAAGCATTATTAGTCCTTTAAACTTTCTTTCTTGGTTGGCATTTAAACAACATAGAGTCCTGTAAAATGTCTGTTTTCTGTCTCTGAAACAGCTGATGATTCATGTATGTGACTGTGGGTTGTCTATATATCAATTTAGTTTCATCCTTTTGTGGATTTTGTTTGGAGATAGTTCCACTAGTATGAATGGCTGCATTTGGGCTCAGTAATACTTTGTCTTCCTTAAGTGAGCAATTTTAGTTAAATTATTGCCACTTTAAAAGATGGTCCTATACTTGTTTCATGTTTTCAGTGATTGTTTGAGAAAGAAATGTTCCGGGCTTTTTCAGATTGTCACTTATCAATCTGACATTTCCTCCCCTTACTCTTTAGCTTCTATCTTTGCTTCAAAACCATTCATAGGGGGAAAAAATAGAAAATTCTTAAGTTTATAGAAGCACACATCTTTGACTTCTGTTTTAGTTTTCATCTTGTTTTAAAACACCCACTCACATTTGGGTTCAGTCAAGACATTGGATAATCCCTTCAGATTTATTAGTAACTACTTGCCCTCCTATTTTATATCAGACCTTCCTGGTGAGCAATGACTATGACTAATTCATTTTCTGAACCTCTGCAGGTCTAATATAGTGTCTGTCAAGTAAAAGGTGGTCAAATAAATACTTCTAATTGCTAGGGATTATTGTAGTATGTTTCTAAAGCAGCGGCCAGATTGTTTTAAATACCAACACACAGTTTCCTCTAGAAAGAGATCTGTGAGGTCAGGAACAGACTGTTCCTCAAATCCCCTGGGACCTGGATACTCATTAAACACTCAGTGGTGTATATTGAATAATTTATCATCATGATTTAGTCCTAAGTTTTTGTTGTTCTATGTTCCTGATAGTATTGCTTTGCATTCCACTAGTTGCATGCCCATGAGTAACTGATCATTTTTGCCTAAAAGTTTCATTGTTTGGCATATTCAGAACTTCTCATTTTTACTGTTAAGTCAAGAAGGAACAAAAGGTAGTTTAAAGAACTTGTATTTTAGCTCTGCCTTTCTCCTGTGATTGGCGGTTTGATACCCCAATCCCCTATAAATTGTTTCCTGAATCCAAACTGAATTTCATGCCTGGGGTCTATAGGGAAGGCAGGGATGCCCTCCTTCACTTTCAGGGGTCCTAACTAAGCTCAAAGTAAATGGTTGCTTTTGCGATTGATGCAAAAGGGAAACCCCTGAATGTACACTTAGGATCTTTGGTTTCTTTCCTGAAAAATAAAATACATCATTTATCAGTTTTTGGTATTGAAGGGGGAGCATAAAAGATAGACAAGAAAGATGAAGGTGATGAAGTGAGACTTTGTGTTTTCCTAGAGTCCCAACTTGAAAAGATGGGTTGGTTTTGAACCACTTTGGAGAGGGTGGCTGTATTTGTGAAAGTCTCTGTGAGTCTTTGGGACTAAGTGATGCTCCTCTGGTGCCCAGGTGGTAACATGCCACCTAGTACGTACAGGAGGGCAATCCACCCCTTTCTCCCCATACTTTAAGGCATAGCTCAGAAACCCAGGGCAGGCCAGGTTAACTAACAACTTCCCAGGGAAGGCATGTGGGGCAGTGGTAAGACACCTTAACTAGTGGGCCAGAGTCAGAGAATAGGCTGGATGTGTTCCTAAGCACAAGTGTCCCATGACCTGTGGATTTCCAAACATTACTGGGGTGATTTTGAAAGTGAAGTCTACAGTCCTGTTAGGAGAAAAGAGCTATTAGACATTGATGTCAAAAGCCTAGGACGTTTGAATTGAAATAAGATTAGAAGCTAGAGTAATGCAAACCAACTGTTGATGTCCCATTTTCCTGAACCAGTCTCCAAAATGGCTGAAAATGACAGCTTGATCATACCAGGAAAACAGAACAATATAATGCTCATGTGTTTAATAGAAAAAACCAAATATTTAGTACGTCTTCCAATAAGAAACCCCTACTGTCAAATTATATGTTTCAAAACCCACACATGCAATTTTTGAAAAAATTTCCCAGATGCAGTTCTCAAAACATAGAATATAAAAGAAGGGAAATATTCATGAATGAGTATCAGCTGAATAATTTTTTAAAAGGCAAATTTGGAAAAGCATTTGAATAATTGGGTTCACCAATGGAAGGACCAGTTAAGAGGGCCCAGAGACTAATTTACTGGAATATGAGCTATGATAATTACATGTAACCTGAATAACAGCATCATTAAGAAGGGCTAAGAAAACCTGAATGAGTTAGATTAGCTCAACTTTGAGATTTGATGGCCTTTATATATATTTTTTATGTAAAATCAACCATATTTTTAAGTCTATGGAAGAATAGGGTATCACTTTTGTACCACTTGCATCATGGGTGCTTTGATTAATTTGAAAAATATTTACTGATTACCTATATTTATTGATTATCTACTATATGCCTGATACTGTTTTATGGGCTGGGGTACATCAGTGAACAAAACAGAAAAATATTATTGCTATTATGAAGTCTAGGTTCTAATAAAGGAGCAGAAAATAAAAAATCTAACTAAAATAAATGCAAATTATACATCTCTTAAAAGGTGATAAAAGTTATGGAAAAAATGAAAGCAGGATAAGGGGGGATCAGGATTACCATGGAGGTAGCATTTGATCAAATAATTGATGGAAAGAAGTCTGTTGCTTTATATCCACATAGCCAGAAGTAAACTCTAATGATAGTATGCAGCATACTTGGACAAGTAGATTTAATTTCAAACTGTATAATTCTTATGTACCATTTTGGAAATACCACAGCTTATAAAGGAAAGTAAATTCTTCTCAACCTCTGTCTTTCTTGAATTTTTAATGTAATGATGACTTGCTAAGAGATTCCTCTCATTTCTTTTGGACTACATAAGATAACCCAATCTGTGCCATTTAAAAAATATGAACTAGCAAAAACTTTTTCAGATAGGTTTGAGTCAAGGATATTATAGGGTGATTTTATAAGCATAAAGAAAGTAATCCTTCCCCAAAAGAGTTGGGTTTTTAAATCTCATTTCAGATGCACAGGTAATAAGGGTATACCCTTCCCATTAGTGTGAAGCTTAAGATAAATCCTCTCTCACTAATAAAAACAAAAAGAAAAAACAAAATGTCAGTGACCCAGACTAAGAATTCAAGCTGCTTTGTTCTTTTATCTACTTCCTTCCCTATTCTCTCTTCCACAGCCCAGAATTTACATTATCAACTGTCGAAGCTGTTGTACTATATTTGCTCAATCTGTGGCATGTGACAGAGGTAATCATCTTATCAGAGGTGTGGTTTCTGGTTTCCCTGATCAGATGAGGCCAGGCCATTTTCTCCCTCATTTTCTCTTTCACATTATGCTTGCTGGATGATTTTTAAGGAAGACTTTACTATGTGCTCAAGGGCACATTTTCATCCAACTAAGTACATCATGGACAAGTCTATATGAGGGAAGACAATGTGGGCTGTCAAATTTAAGTCAAAATATTCACATGAAGACAATGAAAACATGCTCCTTAAAAAAATAGGCTGGTGAATCATGTTCTGTGTCAGCAGAAAAAGAGGTTTTCAAAGATGGAAAAGAATTTCCAACATTAGCTGCAAGAGATTTAGAGCTTTTACAGAGTAGAATCTTTCTAAAAAGAAAGGAAGTAAGAATAGAATTGGCTTGTGAGTCAGTAGTCAAGAGAGCTGTCTACCTGCCATCCCACTGTGGGTGCTGAAGCTGTCCTGAAGTCAGCCAACAGTTAAATGCTTTTTGTTTGTTTGTTTTGGCACACAGTGTCTTTATCATACTCAGGACACCACCGCTTACATGGAAGACTCAGAGTTTCCCATGATTAAGCTGGGAATGTAGAGTGAGCCAGAAGAGGGACTTCAGGACTGGTTCATTTCTGCAGAGTTTATTTCTGTGGCCCTGATAGAGTTTTGGAAGAACCCCTAGCTCTAGAAGACTCCTGGGAAGTTGAATAATCTCCGGACCTCCATTCTGGTGATATCGGGTTTTCTTTAACTTATTCACCTATCCCAGTCTATAGCTGCGCAAAGATGCTTGATGGCTCTCAACAGTTTAAGTTTGAATGAAAGCCACTGTCTTGGGAAACATGGAGTTGCAAGTTCTTTAGAAATCATTTAACCAATTCTTTCTAATTACACAGAGGAGAATTACATAGTTTTATATCAGGATGTCATAACATATAAATTCAGAGGTGAAAATCAAATCCATATCTTCTGCCTTCTAGGCTTCAGATACAGTCCATCACAGTGTGATGTGACATTTTAACTCCACTTTCGATTTGTCATATATCCTTTTAAAAGTCAGTCATAGAATTCCTGGGCTGTAGGGTATAAGTAAAAATTGTGCAAATGGTCAATGTAGACTTCTCTAAAAATATAAAGGGAATGATATTGTAGTTGATAGTGTTTATTACCTACATAGAACCTGTATTAGTCAGCCAAAGGAATGCTGATGCGAAGTACCAGAAATCTCTTGGTATTTATAAAGGGTATTTATTTGGGGTAGAAGCTTACAGTGACAAGGCCATAAAGTTTAAGTTACTTCCTTCACCAAAGTCTGTTGCCAAGTGTTGGAACAAGATGACTGCCTGTCTCTGTGAGGTTTCAGCCTTCTTCTTTCTCCTAAATGTCTCTCTCCCTGTGGCTCATTTCTTTCCGGGCTCAGCAGCTCTCTTCTCTCCACAAGGTCATCTGTAGACTTTCAGGCTCTCTCTCTTCCCGGGGCCTTTCCTGTGTCTATGGAGCTGTCTCTATTCCTCTGTGGTCTTCTCCTGTGTGTTTACTTCCTGGGGCTCCAGCATCAAAACTCAAACGCTCTCCTCTGCCGTGTTGTTTTTTACTGACTTGGCCAATCAAAACCCTAATCATAAATTAATCAGGTAAAAGTGAAACCTCTGAATTTAATACAATCTAATATGCCCTAAGGAACTGACCAGTTTATGAAAACAATCCAATATCTATCCAATACCAAACTGCTATAGAACCTATTCCACTCTTCTTCCCTTCAAATATATCCCCCTTATTGTGCATGTATGTGGCTCCAATAAAACTGACCTCACACCCCAACTCCAGACTGAGCCTGATTTTCCTTTCCAGCTGTTTGTTCAGTTGTGGACACTGATACAGTTGTGGACAATGAGAGGATATGTGACGTCTTCTCTGAATTTTTTCTTTACTTGTCATAGAGACCACAGGAAGTGATGGCCATCTATCTCCTTTGCACATCTCTATGTCTGGATGTGACACATGTTACTACTGTAGTTATTTTACAATCAAACTGAGGAAAAAGCCAACATCAAGAATGACAGAGTAATGAGGAAAAACTTTGGCTCTTAATGATATATGAGCCTCTGAATTAACCCAACTCAGACCCTATTGCTCTATGAACCCAGGAATTGTCATTATTATATGAGTCAAAGTTCCCAATAGCATTCTTAACTGATGCAAAAAACAGGTATAATACAAGATGATTAATCAAACTTACTGTTTTTCTTTTTAATTTTCTATTACTTAATTTTCCTTAAATTTTAAGAGAAAAGAAGAGTAGGAAAAAGCCACAAGCCAGTCAGAAAGTCTGAACCCCAGTCATTAGTTTAAACAATACATGCCAAATGCTCAATATAGTACCTAGTACAAATAAGCACTCAATAGATGTAAAGCTGCCATATTTATGATGTGATAGTTTTAAATAAAATATAGAAGCAAACATAGATATGGTTGGGGACTGTATTACAATCTCTTGAAGGACTCTGAATTAATATGCCAGGGGAATTTGAGTTAACAGTGTAGTACTTCACTATAATATACTGTCTTAGAACCAGTTATATTTGTCTTGTTATAGCCCTAATACTGTGCATAACTAATATGAAGTCAGCATTTAATTATTTTTACTTACCATTTTATCATGAAACTTCTATTTAACACTTATTATGAACAATTTTAATTGAAAATATATGCAAAACTAGGAAAGAGATGTAATAAATCTCTGGATACCCATTGCCACAAATTATTACTTCACAGCCAGTCTTGTTTCATTTATATCTCTACTTATTCTTCCAGACAAATTTTAAAGCAAATATCAGTGTCATACAATTTCATCATAAATATGTTAGAATGCCTCTAGTACTGATAAAGTCTTTAAAATCATAACCACAATATTATGACATCTAAAAGTCAATTACAATGTTTAAAAAACTAGTAAACTCTGGTTATGGCAGCATAAGAGATTGGTGAGTTGTCTTTGCAAAAAGCAAATATAGTACTGAACAAAATTGTAAAAAATAATTTCAAGCTCTGGAAATCAGCCAAATACAGACAAGTTGAGAAATATTCATTCTTTAAAAACCATTGGAGCTTTAGATAAGACCAGCAGGAGTCTGTGTTCTTTCCTGGGGCTACTCTCAACCTATTTTCTAGAAGTTGGAATTTGAAACCTGTAGCTTTCAACAGGTGAATTCGTAGGAAAAGAACGGGGAAAACCTGCAGCTTTCCTAGGTGAAATTGTTGTCCTAACAGGTCCTGGAAATTAGAGAGCCCTGACAGACTGGGAAACTACGTACATACATGAGGGAGAGTTGAGAGGGCACAAGGAAAATAAAAGCAAAACACATCTAAGAACCTGGTGAAAAGTTGAATGTACTTCCCAAATTCCATACAGATCTATGTGCAGGCAGTGGAAGCCTTATGGATACGAGGTGTTTAAACACAAACTCTGCCTAAATAATTGGCTGAACACTTTCCTATTCAGGCAGATGAGTGGATCCTAAGAAGGCAGGCTAAAAGTATATAAAGAAGAATTTAAAAATTTGTACAGCAATATGAATGGCAGGGAAGACAGATCACATAGATTAAATGCAGGCAAATTAAGAAAAAATTAAGAGAGAAAGGGGGAAAGGGAAAAGGTAAAAAGAGAGAAAGGAAGGAGGGAAGGAAGGAGAGATAGAAGGAAGGAAAGAGAAAAGGAGGGAAGGAGGAGGGAAGGGAAGGAGGAAAGGACAGAGGGAGGGAGGGGGTAAGAAAGGAAAAGAAACAAAATAGCAGCCCCCAGAAAAATAAAAACAGAATTCAGAGTTACTATATTATGTAAAATATCCTTTTAACCAAAAATTGTGAAATGCACAACAAAACAGGAAAGAAAACGAGATGGGCCTAGGAGTTGGATAAAGTAGACAAGGACTCCAAAGCAAATATTATATATATGTTCAAAGAATTACAGAAAACTATGATGGTGATGACTTTAGGGAATCTCAATAGAGAATGATAGACTATAAAAAAGAATAAATAGAGGGGAAGATGGCAGACTAGAAAGACATGGGACTCTTCTCTCCTAGAAAATAACTAGAGGACAGGCAGAAACAACTTGGGGTAAAAAAATCTTCAAGGATTTAGGACACCAGGAGAAATCTGGACACCACCGGGAGAGAAAGGGACAGAGGAAAAGAACCGTGGTTGGCAAAACTGTGAGTTAAAAGCCACATCTGCAAATGCCAGCCCCTCCCCCACACCATAGACACTTGAATTCTCAGGCCTTGGGCCAGTGGCCACAGACAAAGGGGCCCAGGGATCAACCTCCCCAGGAAAGGGAAGAGAGAGGGACGCAGCCTAAGGCAGATTCAGCTTTCAATCCCCAAATTTGTTCCACTGTCTCCCACCAGCCCTTCCCTGCTAGGTGGAGCCGTGCCGTTGTTTGCCTTGGGAGCAAGCTCAGGTCTAAAGAGATGTGACTCTATGACCCTATGAAAGAGAATGAAACTGAGCATCGGAGTAAACTCACCACACTAATCAGATGCCTAAACATAAGCAAAAGTTACAAACCATACTAAGAAAATGGAAGGAATGACCTAAGAAAAGGAATATATCAAAGCCCAAGAAGAGATTCAGGATTTGAAACAACTCATCAATGAGATGCACAAAAATTTCCAAAATCAAATTAATGAGTTGAAAGACAATATGGCTAAAGAGATAAAGGACATCAAGAAGACACTGAGCAAGCACAAAGAAGAATTTAAAAACTGAAAAAAAAGTAACAGAGTTCACGGGAATGAAACACATTACAGGTGAAATAAAAAACACACTAGAGGCATACAAATAAAAAACACACTAGAGGCATACAGCAGATGGAAAATGATGGAAGAAAGAATAAGCAATAATGAAGACAGAACAGCTGAACTAAAAGAGAAAAAAGAAAAAAGAGAGAAAAGAATGGAAAAAAATAGAGTAAAAAGTAACAACATATGGGTTATGGGAGTTCCAGAGGGAGAAGAGAAGGGAAAAGGGGTAGAAAGAGTATTTGAGGAAATAATACTTAAAAATCATGCAACATTCATGAAAGAAATGAACTTATATATCCAAGAAGCACAGCCTACCCCAATCAAAATAAATGTGAACTCAGAATTTCAAACATCAATGGTAAAGAGAAAATTCTGAAAGTAGCAAGAGAAAATCAAACCATCACATACAAGGGATGCCCAGGAATATTTAGTGTGGATTTCTCATCAGAAACCATGGAAATGAGAAGACAGTGTTGTGATACATTTAGTATACTGAAAGAGAAAAACTGCCAACAGAGAATTCTTTATCCAGCAAAACTGTCCTTCAAATGTAAAGGTAAGTTGAAAATATTCACAAACTCACAGAAACTAAGAGAGTTCTTAAAAAAATCATCCACCTTTGCAGGAAATATTAAAGGAAGCCTTACAGCCTGAAAGATAAAGACAGCAAAGAGAGCCATGGAGGAGAGTATAAAAGAAAGAATAGCAGAAAGTGTAACCAAAAGAGTAAAAAGACAGATTAAAATAAGTATGACATATGAAAACCAAAGAATAAAATAGTGGAAGTAAATCATGCATTTACAGTAATATTATTGAATGTGAATGGATTAAACTCCCCAATCAAAAGATAAAGGCTGACAGAATGGATTTTAAAAAATGAGCTTGGACAACCAGCAAGATAGTGGCAGAGTAAGGAGCTCCTAGAGTCAGCTTGTGTTACAGGGTAGTTAGTAATCACCCAGAGCTATCTAAAGCAATTCTTTGGAGGCTCCAGGAGCCCAGAAGAGCATCCTCCAACATCCTTGAAAGAATGGAAGGAGGAAACTGCCCATCTGCAGAAAAGATTCATAAATAGAGCACTCCATGCCCACCCTTTACTGGTGGCACAAGCCATCTGAGGAGCTATTCAATGGCTGGAATTGGAAGCTCCACTTCCCAAAAAACAGGAAAGGAAGAGTCAGTTGGGCAGTGCTTCAGCTACTGATCAGTAAATTCAGTGGGCTAAAGTATACTCCTAAGAACAGTTAAAGTTTGAAGTCAGAATGAGGCCAGTAGCCACCATTTTAACTCTGCCCCTGGCAGGAAGGGAAGCAGGGCAGACTGAAAATTACAGTGCTGGTAGGGACTGGCTTCTTTCCATCCAGATCAGACTGCAGGTCTAGCATAAGCCCCAAACCCACCTCCAGCAGGGAGGAAGCTGGAGGGACCTGTGCCAGACCCTCTGGGAAAATACACTCCATGCTGTAGAGGCCGGTGATCATCCTACTTTGGTAGCACAAGCCATGTCAGGAGCTATTTTGTGGCTGGAAGTGGAAGCTCCATTTCCCAAAAATAGTGGAGAAAGAAATGGTTGGCCACTGATTTCAGTTACTGATTAGTAAATTCAGCTGGCTAAAGTATAACCCTAAGAACAGCTAAACTGTGAACCTGTCCAAGTTGGAAAGAGGCTGGTAGTCACCATTTTAACTCTGCCCCCAATATTAGGGGAAGACAGGCTGACTGAAAATTACAGTGATGGTGTGGACCAGTTTCTTTCACCAAGATTGGCCTGCAGCCCTAGCCTAGGCTTCAGCCCCACCTCTAGCAGGGAAGAAGTTGCCTGGTCCTGCATCATCCTCTCTAGGTAACTGCAGGTACATTTGGGCGTCACAGACTGAATAGTCAGAAGTCTACCAGGGCGACTATGGTCATTTTGGATCCCCATGGCATTGATTGCTGCCCACACCTGCAGCTCCATCCCTGCCCCAGGCAGGGGATAAAGGGATTTGAAGCTTCATCAGTCTCTCTGGGCAACTACAGTCTTGGCCTGCATGACTTGGATTATTACACACAGCTGTGGCTCTGTCCCTACCCCTGGCAAAGGAGAAAGTTGGGAGAAGCTTCATTGGTCTCTGGGGCAATGAAGGCAGCTTGAGCCTCCACAGCTTACAGCATCAACTACATCTTTGGCTCCTACTACACAACCAGCAAGGGAGAAAGGGTAAGAAAGTACTAAATTAAAGAGAAATTGCACCAAGAATAAATGCATCTAAAAGGCCGGATGCCAAGACACCAACTGCTGCAATCAGTGATAGGTTTGCTTGAAGGGAAGGCAATGAGAACTTCACAAAATAAAAGGACAAAAAGAGATATATGACAGAGGGGAGATAAAGATGGGACCATGGAACTCACGGCTTCTGGAACTGAGAGGCCTCAACCCCAGTTTCCACCTTGTATTTATTGGAAACTACCAAGCAGCTGTTTACTATTAGAACTGCAACATCTATAATAGGGAACAACTGCAGCATCTACAATAGAACAGGTGTAACATTTACACTAAGGAACAGGTAAGTCAGTTTCCCACATTTCCCCCTTTTTGTTTTTGCAACGTCTACACAAATGACGTTTCACTGATTAACAAAGCTTCGTTCATGATATTTTCACTTTTAGGTTTGAACAATACTCATTAAACTTTTTTGTCAATACATTCAGTCAGGATTGTTCAAACTTAGAAAAAGAGATTTACATCAAGGTACATTTATATATCACTTACAGTTCATCAAATCATTTAAGTACACAATATGTTGCATTATTAAAATTCTGATTAGTATTCAAGCATTTTATACATAATCCATAACTGCAACAACAAACAATTAGACTTCCAACTAGCAGACGTTTAATGAATAGATTTTCATTTCTCATGGGCTTAATATTCCCAACTGGCAAGGCTATATAGGCCATTACTCGATATTAGTGCTGGCCACATTCAATTCACAGGCTAAGTCATTACAAACTCCATTAACATGAGAAAACATTGTATTTATCAATTACAGCAGAGAGTATAGTTTTTTCTTACCCAACCAAACAACTTTAATAATTTGATAGAGTAGCAGGGACCCTACAGCTTGTCCCAATTGTTTGCCTCTTCCAGGCCCTTAAAATACCATTGCCTCTGACGTTTCTTAGTAGGGTCACTGCCACAGGTTTCTTCTATGCAGCCAGATTCATTGCCATCAGGCCAGGGCAGAAAGCCTTGAAGAACTGCAAAAGTCCTTTGCTGGCCTTTTCCCACAGGTTTTGTAATTTTTGTACTCATTCAGGCTTGTTTTACTTTCACAGAACGCATCTCACAGAATGCTACCACAATACTTTTACAACTTGGTATGTGCATACTTGTTCTGTCCTGCATATCTCCATATTAACCATTTTATTTCAGGACAAAATATACCTTATAACATTTCAGTTAGCATTCCCACAAACTTTTTGCCTTTTTCAGTATTTGCTTAACTTTTACATCGGTCATTTTTTCTTCCTTTCTCTCTTAATTTCTTTTTTTATCCTTTTTCTTTTTTCCTCTCTTTTTCTCTCTTTTTCCTTCCTTTTTCTTTTTCTTTCTTCCTTTTTTGTCTTTCTTTTTTTTAAAAAAGATTTTATTTATTTTATTTATTTCTCTCCCCTTCTTCCTCCTCCCCCACCCCACAGTTGTCTGTTCTCTGTGTCTATTTGCCGCGTCTTCTTTATCTGCTTCTGTTGCTGTCAGCAGCATGGGAAACTGTGTTTCTTTTTGTTGCATCATCTTGCTGTGTCAGCTCTCCATGTGTGCAGCGCCATTCCTGGGCAAACTGAACTTTCTTTCGTGCTGTGCGGCTCTCCTTACAGGGCGCACTCCTTGCGTGTGGGGCTCCCCTACGTGGGGGGCACCCCTGCGTGGCAGGGCACTCCTTGCGTGCATCAGCGCTGCACGTGGGCCAGCTCCACATGGGTCAGGGAGGCCTGGGGTTTGAACCACATACCTCCCATGTGGTAGACGGACACCCTAATCACTGGGCCAAGTCTGCTTCCCTTTCTTCTTTCTTTTTTCTTTTTTCTTTCTCTTTCTTTTTTCCTTTTTCTTTCTTTTTCACACACACTGAAACAATCACAACACATACACTGACATTGAACAAACACAAAAGCAGTTCTAAATCTGTTAATCTAGAATTTCTTCATTGCTTCCTTTTATAATTCAACATTTCTTTTCCTGTTTTCCTCCTCTCAATTTCCTTCTTATTTTCTTTCTGTCCAAGTCATACTTGCTTTATGATGCCATGCTTGAAAAAGTTCTGTAGTTTAGATACTTTGATGTAAAGCCATTCTAGTCTTTGGAATGAGACCCAGTCATGCAGTTTCCAATGTCTGTCTCTCCATCTGCATGACTGGAGGTTCTGGGTTCCACAGGAACTTTTATCATCTCTTGGTGTTCTTTATATTCACACAGGATGTTCTCCATCTCCTGGGGAATAACAAACAAACCCTCGAGGACTTCAAAGGTTTTCCAAACCACTCCACCATCACACCGTTGCAAACACTTTAATTTCCCTTGAAACAATCCTTCTCCCCTTCAGGTCCCTGTTGCTACAAGCCTTCTTCCCTTTGTACCCCCCATTGGGTGCCAGTTGCTGCGATCAGCTTAGTGATAGGTTTGCTCAAAGGGAAGGCAATGAGAACTTCATGAAGGAAAAGGACAGAAAGGGACACACAACAGAGGGGAGATAAAGATGGGACCAGGGAACTCACAGCTTCTGGAACTGAGAGCCTCGACCCTAGTTTCCACCTCATATTTACTGGAAACTACCAAGCAGCTGTTTGCTATTAGAACAGCAACATCTATAATAGGGAAAAACTGTAACTTCTAACAGCTGCAACATCTACAATAGAACAGGTTAACATTTACAATAAGGAACAGGTAAGTCAGTTTCCCACAACAACCAACAAAAAATTACAATCCACACCAAGAAACAGGGAAATATGGCCCAGTTAAAGGAACAAGATAAGCCTCCAGATGACATAAGGGAGTCAAGAAAACTAATTATAGATGTTCAAACAAATCTTCTTAATAAATTCAGTGAGATGACTAAAGAGATTAAGGATATTAAGAAGACATTGGATGCACACAAAGAAGAATTTGAAAGCATGCATAGAAAAATAGCAGATCATATGGGAAAGAAAGTGCAATAAATCAAATTAAAAATACACTGGAATCATATATCAGATTTGAGGAGGCAGAAGAAAGGATTGGTGAACTTGAAGGAATGGCCTCTGAAAGTAAACATACAAAAGAGTAGATGGAGAAAAGAATGGAAAAAATTGAACAAGGTCTCAGGGAACTAAACAACAGCAAGGGACGTGCAAACATACATGTCATGGATGTCCAGAAGGAGAAGGAGAAGAGAAGGGAAAAGGGGCAGAAGGAATATTTGAAGAGGTAATGGCAAAAAATTCTCGAAACTTGTTGAAGGACATAGATTTCCATGTCCAAGCAGCACACTGTACTCCCATTTGAATAAAACCAAATAGACCAGCTCTGAGACACATACTAACAAGAATGTCAAATGCCAAAGACAAAGAGAGAATTCTGAGAGCAGCAAGAGAAAAGCACTACATAACATATAAAGGATACCCAAAAAGATTAAATGCATCAGAAACCATGGAGGCTTTGCAGGAAATACTAAGGGTGTGCTACAGCCTGAAAAGAAATACAGGGGAGAGAAGTCTGGAAGAGAGTCTAGAAATGAAGATTATATCAATAAAAGTAACTAAAAGTGTCAAAACAGTGGTGAAAATAAAATATGATGGATAAAAGCCAAATATTTAGGAATAAATTTAACCAATTATGTACAGTACTTGTATGCAGAAAACTACAACTTTTTTTTTTAAAAGACCTAAATAATTAGAAGAATATTCCATGCTCATGGATTGGAATACTAAATATCATTAAGATGTCAATTCTACTCGAATTGACAAACAGATTCAATGAAATCTTGATAAAAATTCCACCAGAATTTAAAAAAAAAAAAGGAAAACATTATTATCAAATTTATTTGGAGGGGTAAGGGGTCCTGAATAGCAAGAATCATCTTAAAATGGAAAGCAAAGTTGGAGGACTCTCACTTCGGGACTTTAAATCTTATTACATAGCTACAGTGGCAAAAACAGCATAGTACAGGCAGAAAGACAGACACATAGACCAATGGAACCGAATTAATAGTTCGGAAACAGACTATGGTCAAGTGATTTTTGACTAGCCTGTCAAACCCACCCAGCTTGGGCAAAACAGTCCATTCCACAAATGGTGATGAGAGAACTACAGAACTGGATATCCATAGCCAAAAGAAGGAAAGAGGGCCCCTATCTCACACTTTATACAATAATCAACTCATAAAGGAACAAAAATCTAAAAATAAATTCAAGAACCATAAAGCTTCTAGAAGAAATTGTAGGAAAATATCTTCAAGCCTTGGTGGTAGGTGGTGGATTCTTAGAGGAGATAAGAGGAGGACTGAGATGGACTACTGATATTTAACATATGTAGAGGTTTTGACTAGCTTTAATGTAAAAGTGTGGAAATGTATGGAGTGGATGGTAACAAATTACAGTGAGTAACAGCTGGTTTATAAATGGGAATGTAGCTGAAAAAGGTACTCTAGAGGTATAAATGCCAATTGACAGAAAGCTAGAGAATAATCTAGGTACTGAATAACACTGCAAACCCAGATGCAGATGAGAATTGTGGCTGATGGTACAGATGTAAAAGTGTCCTTTGTGAGCTAGAGCAGATGTACATCATTATTGCAGGGAGTTGGGAATATGGAGAATCATGGGAAAAACAAAGTTGGAGTGACCTATGGACTGTGGCTAAGAGTAATAATGTAATATTCATGCATCTATGCCAAAGATGTACTGTGTGGGCCATGGTTTGGTGCTGACGGTCTGATGATGTCTCATGATCTGATGATGTTGTCTCACGATCTGTGACAGGTGTTCACTGTGGTGCATTGGTGGAGGGTTGTTGTATGGGAGTTCTGCACATGTGCATGGTTGTTTTATAAGTTTATAGCTTCTGTCATAAAAATATCTTTAAGAGATAATGGTGGGGTGGGTTTGTGGAAAAGTACACCAAGTATAGGATAGGGACTATAGTTAATACTGGGATTTTTGACAATATTCTTGCATAATTTGTAAAAACTCTGTCACAGCAATGCAAAGTGTTGGTGGTGGGTTGATGTATGGGACCCCTGTATGATGTTATGCATGTTTGCTTTGTAAGTTCACAACTTTTACTATGCACTTATTGTTCATGTATGTTCAAGTATAAATAAGATAAAATAATAATAATAGGGTGGTTGGGGGAAAATACTTTGGTTAGTAGTAATATTTTGAGGATACTCTTTAATCAATAGTTTAAAATGCTCACAATACAAGGTATAGCTGGTAGGGTGAGGTATGAGAGCCCATATAATGTTATGGATGTTTGTTTTGTAAGTTCACAACTATTACTATGAGCTTTTTTTGTATGTATGTTTATGTATGAGTGAAGTATTTCAATAAATTTTAAAAAACACAAAAACACAAAAAAACAAAAAACCAACATGAGCCATCCCTGTGTTGCCTACAAGGGACTCATCTTAGACCCAGGGATACAAACTGGCTGAAGGTGAAAGGTTGGAAAAAGATACTCCACAAAAACAGTAATCAAAAAAGAGCAGTGGTAGCTATACTAAAGTCTGACAAAACAGACTTTAAATGCAATAAAACTTTTAAGAGATACAGAAGGTCATTGTATATTACTAAAAGGGACAATCTACCAGAAAGAAATAACGTCATAAATATTTGTGTGCCTAACTAGGGTGCCCTAAAATACGTGAGCCAAACTCTGGCAAAACTGAAGGGAGAAACAGACATCTCTACAATAATTGTTGGAGACTTTAACACATGACTCACACCATTAGATAGAACTAGATGGAAATTTCACTGCCTGACCTTGAAACATATTACAAAGCTACAGTAGTGAAAAACAGCATGGTAATGACATAAAGATAGACACATTGTTTAGTGGAATAGTATTGGGAGTCCAGAAATAAACCCTTGCCACTATGGCCAGCTGGTTTTTGACAAACCTACCAAGTCCATGTTGACAGGAAATACAATCTCTTCAATTAATGGTGCTAGGAGAACTGGCTATCCATAATTGAAAGAATTAAAGAGGACTCCTATCGCATTCCCTATATAAGAATCAAGTAAAAATGTATCAAAGACCTAAATATAAAATCTAGGGCCATAAAACTACTAAAAGAAAATGTAGGGAAACATTTTAAAGTCCCTATGGTAGGTGGTAGTTTTTTGGACCTTAAACCCAAAGCACACACAACAAAAGAAAAAATAGATACATGGGACCTCCTCAAAATAAAAACATTTTGCACCTCAAGGACTTTGTCAAAAGGGTGAAAAACCAGCTGACTCAATGGGAGAAAATATTTGGAAATCACATATCCAATAAGGGTTTAATATCCAGGATACATAACAACAATAAAAAGACAAATGACCTGTTTTAAAAAATGGGCAAAAGACTTGAATAGACATTTGTCTAAAGAAAAAATACAAATGGCAAAAAAGAAGCATATGAAAAAATGGCCAACATCACTAGCAATTAGGAAAATGCAAATCAAAGCTGCAATGAGATATCAATTCACACCTATCAGAATGGCAGCTATTAAGAAGAGAAAGAACTACAAGTGTTAGAGAGGATATGGAAAGATAGGAATGTTTATTCATTGTTGGTGGGAAGGCAAAATGGTACAGCTATTGTAGAGGACTGTTTGGCAATTTCTAAAGAAGTTAAATATAGATTTGCCATGCAACCTGGCAATATCACTACTGGGTATATACCCAGAAGAACTGAGAACAGTGTCATGAACAGACATCTGCACACCAATGTTTTTAGCAATGTTATTCACAATTGCCAAAAGATGGAAACAACCCAGGTGTCCATCAACCAACGAATGGATAAACAAACTGTGGTATGTTCACATGATGGAATATTATGCAGCTGTAAGAAGAAATGAAATCATAAGGCATATGACGACATGGATGAACCTGGAGGACATAAAGTTGTGTGAGGAAACCAGGAACAAAAGAATAAATATGGTATGATTGCACTCCTGTGAACTATATATATTGTGTAGTATCATGGAGTTACTAACTTGAATATGAGTCACCAGAAAATAGAATGAGATTAGAGATGGGAAATCTGAGGGTTGACTTGTGTAGTGTTGGTAAAGAGGGTGTGTATTAATCTTCGGAAATTAATAGAAACACTGAAAGTCGAACATAATGTTTGTGACTAGTATTGGATATGAAAATGGATATGAAAGTGGTTTAAAGTGAAAGTCTGAGGTCATGTGTATAACTAAAAGGAAAGTTAAAGAAGGTAACATGGAATTGTATAGCATACTAAAAGCACATGGGAATTATAAATATAGGTAAATTTGCATATATAAGACCATTTTTCTTTGAGGTTGAACAAATGTATGTTAGTACTATAAAATGTTAATATCAGGCAAAAATATTATGCTAAGTGAAAGAAATTAGACAAAGTATTACATATTGTATGATTTCATTTATATAAAATGTAAATATAAATCAATTTATGAAGATGAAATTAGATTAGTGGTTACATAGGGCTTGGGAAGGAATGCTAAGTGGTGTGGAGTTTTTCTTTTTGGAGTAATGAAATTGTTCTAAAATTTTTTGTGGTGATTAAAGCACTACATTTTGGTTATACTAAAATTCATTGAATATACACTTTGGATAGATTATATGGTATGTGAGTATATCTCAGTAAAACAAATTTATAAATACATAAATAAATAATTGTACAATAATAGCCAGAAATAGAGCTATGTACAGCAGGGGAGCATAGAGAGCTTGAGAGGCAATGAATTTTCTTGCTTGTTTGTTCTGTTCATCTGTTTTCTGTTTATTATTTTTATTATTGAAACAATGAAAATGCTGTCATAATGATTGAGGGGATGAATGCACAAATATATCAAATACCATTGTTTTTACACTTTGGAGGTATTGTATGCTTTATTAATGTGTATGAGTAAAATTGATTTGTTTCAAAATACTGTACTCTGTGCAATGCACAAACCGTACAATAAAAAATTAATGATCATGCTATATGAGCAACTAATGAAGAAGGCTAAGCCTATGTTGAACAGAGTTTTGTTATTTCCAAATAAAGACTAAATTGGAAAAAAAAAAGAATAAATAGAAAATTAGAGTTGGAAAGTGCAATAACATAAATGAAAAGTACCTAACATAAATGGGCTCAATAGCAGTTTGGAGATGTCAGGAAATGTGAAGATAGAGCAACAAAAATGATCTGATCACAAAATGAGAAAAGAGATTGTAAAAAAAGGAACAGTCTCAGAGACCTGTGGCAAAACCTCAGACAAATATGCCAAAACAAAGGTAGTAGAAGTCTCAGAAGGAAAAAAGAGCTAAGGAAACTGGGAAGAAATAATGGCCAAAAACTTTCTAAATTTGATGAAAATATTAACATATACATATCAAATCTCTACAAAATACAAAAAGAATACATACAAAGAGATCTTGTCCTATACTTAATCATAGTCAATCTGCTTAAAACTAAAAACAAAATGAAAATATTGTAGGCAGAAAGAGAAAAATGATTTATGTGCAAGAGAGCAACAATATAATTAACACTGAATTCTTACTAGAAACAAAGGGAGTTAGAAGCCACTGAAATGACATGTTCAAAATACTGAAAGAAAAACCTGTCAAACCAGAAATTATTGAAACTATCCTTCACCTAAAAATGAAGGTGAAATAAAAATATTTCCAGATAAATGAAAACATAGAGAATTAAAGCTACCAGAACTTTTCTATAAGAAATCCTTAAGGAAGTCATTTGTGCTGAAAGAACAAAAACACCAGACAGTAAATCAACTCCACAGAAAGTTATGAAGAGCATATGAAATGGTGAATAAGTGAGTGTAGCAGTTTGGCATGGTTATGAATTCCAAAAATAGATATTGGTTTATGTTTGTAATCTGGTCTGAACCTGGGCATGATTAAGTTATGATTAGATGATTAAGATATGGGCCATGTCATTAGGGCATGGAGTCCCCACTTCTTGGTAAAAGACATGGCAAAGGACAGAGTTGAGGGTTTTTTGATGTTGGAGTTTTGATGTTGGAGTTTGTTGCTGAAGCCTTAAGCTGGAGCCCTGGAAGTAAGCTCACAGAGGAAAGAGAAGCCAGCCCCAGGAAGAGAGGAATGCTGAGCCCAGGAAGAAGCAAGCCCTGGGAAGAGAGGAACCCTGTATATATATGTGTATCTATGCATATGTATATGTATGTGTTCATGTGTTCTCTTAATTTCTTCTAAAAACAAAAGTTCAAAAAAAGCAAAGCAATCATTATAACATGTAGTAGTAATATATATGACAATAATAAATCAGAGAAGGAGGGAAGAAATGGATCTATATTGGATCAAATTTGCTATATTTTATTAAAATTATTAACCTGAAGCAGATTGTGATGCATATGGTAAGACCTAAAGTGACCACTAAGAAAATAACTTAAAAAATATATATATAGCTTAAAAATTTAAATTAAAAAGGTACAATAAAAATGTTGTTTACCACAAGTCAAGGCAATAAAGGAGAAATAGAGGAATAAAAAATAAATTAAATATATAGAAATCAAAGAGTACAAAGGCATGTATAAACACAAACATATGAATATTTACATTAAATTTGATATGGCAAACATTTCAATCAATGAAAGAAACTGACTTTGTGTGGGCCTAGATGTTGGATAAAGCAAGAAACCACAGGTGGGGCAGCCAGAAGCTGAAAACAACATCTCCCAGAGAAGGCAGAGACCAGCAAACATTGTCATGTGTCCTCTCATGTGAGAGAGGAGTCCAAGATTGCTATCCTTTGGGGACAAAGCATCTCCTGATGAGGTGTGGATTTGGGCATTTTTCTGTCTCAAAAATGTAAGCTTTTAAACTAAAAAATCGCCATTGTAAAAGCCAATCCATTTCTGGTATGTTGTCTTGCAGCTTCTAGAAAACTAAAACATCTAGAGAACATTCCACCTGAAGACTGCAGATAACACATTCTTTTCAAGCACACGTGGAACATTCTGCAGGATAGTTCATAGTCTAGACCATGAAATAAGTCTCAATAATTTTAAATAGTTGAAAATATTGAAATCATACAAAGTATGTTCTCTAACTATATGGAATTAAAATAGAAATTGAATTACAAATCCACAGAAAGAAATCTGGGAAATCACAAAAATTAATATAAGAAAGCATAGTCCTATTTGTGATCTTGGATTAAGCAAAGATTTTAAAAATATATGATACTAAAAATATCCATTAAATTAAAAAGTGATAAATTTGACTTATTCAAAGTTAAAAACTTTTTTTGCTCTTAGAAGTCACCACAGAGACCATGAAAATACAAATGGACTGGAAAAATATTTTCAAATCATATATCTGGTAAAGAACTTATATCCAGAGTATGAAAAGAATAGTCACCACTCAATAATAAGTGGACTAACAACCCAATAAAAATGAGCAAAGAAGATATAGGAATGGTTAACAAGCAAATGAAAATAGGCTCAATATCACAGATCATTAGAGAAATGAAAATTAAAACCACAGTTATATACCTCTACATATCCATGTGAGTAGTTAAGAGTAAAAAGATTGATGATCCTGAGTGTTTTCTAGAAGGTGAAGAAACTAGAATTTTTACATTGCTGGTGGGAGTTTAAAATGGTATAGCCAAAATGGTTTGGCAGTTTCTTAAAGAGTTAAACATACACTTAAAATATGACCCATCTGTCATGGGTAAGTACCCAAAAGGAACAGAAATCTACTCAAAGACTTGTATATGAATGTCCACAGTAGCATTATCATAGTGTCCTGGTTTGAGGCTTTTGTGAACCACAGAAAATCCTGTTTTTAAAGCAAATCCACTCCTGTTTCTATAAACCATTGTGGATGGGATCTTTTGATTAGATTCAGTTAAGGGGACTTTTTAGTAGATCAATTTTCATTTGATCACTTGAGTTCAGGGCCTTTGATTAGATTGAGGGACCCAGGGTAAGTCTTAATCTTTTACTAGAGTCCTATATAATTGGAGGAGGGTAGAAAAGAAAAGCTGCCATTTACCTTGCCATGTGAGAGAAGACTCAAGCTCACCTGCAGTTGCAGAAAGACAAGAAACCCCAAGAGACTAAGAGAGAGGCCAGAGGCTAGAATCAGCTGAGCAGCTGAAGATGAAGCCACAAGGCTCTGAGGAGAGGGGAAAGACAAGCCATATGCCTGATCACCCACAACTGGGCTTGGGGAGAAAGTGATCCTGGAGGAGGTCAAAGAACAGCCACCATTGTGCCTTGCCATGTGGCAGGAGTCCAGGACTGCCAGCAGCCAACTTTTGGTAAGACACCATCTCTAATGATGCCTTGATTTGGACGTTGTCATAGCCTCAGTATTGTAAGCTTCTAACCTAATAACTTTCCATTATAAAAGCCAAACCAATTCTGCTGTCTTACACTGGCAATCTTGAGCAAACTAAAACACACAGACAGCTAATGACTATCTGACATGGGGTACACAACACCAGACCTCTTGTCTTCAGGTAAAGACAAGTCTGAAGTATGTGTACCCTCTAACTGCTCTTCCCCTTCTATACTCTGGACCACACCAAGGCTAGACTTGACCTGAGACCACATCCTCACTCAGGAATTCTCTTTCCTATCCCTCACTCCCTCATCAATTTCATTTTTCCCAAAGACCTTAATCTCAATAAATATCTTATACCCAAATGTCTGTATCAGGCTCTGTTTCTACAGAACTTGCCCTTTCCAAATCTTTTTCTTTATTCACCTCATTTCTGAGTTTTATTTCTAGTTTACGCATTCATAGTTTATTCATTGCTCATAAGTGTTTTGGCTTTCTTTTAGTGCTTTGTGAAATATTAGCTTGCTGTAGTCACCTGTTTTATGGATATTTTTTCTGGTTTGCCTTCATTATCTGTAGAGTGGTTATTCTGCTCCTTAGTCTTTTTTTTCCTAAAATAGCTTTGTGTGGGATTCAACTGAAATATTTGACTTTGTACATTTTTAGGTGAGATCAATTTCTTTTCTAATTTTAGGAGGAAAAATGAACCAGGATAGCTTCTCCTAGCTTTTGAGATTTCTCTTTTTATGCATTCACAAAGCAATGCAAATTCTGATCCTATAATTTCTAAGCTATGTTGGTCTCTTCTCTATTACATTTTTATATAAAAGTGCTTGATTCCCCTGTTTTACTCTTTAAAAATTTTTTTATTTTTATTGAATTGTCCTTTTTTAAAGATACATAGATCACAAAAAATGTTACATTGAAAAATATAAGCGCTTCCCATACACCACCCCCGCCACTCCTCCCACATCAACAACCCTTTCATCAGTGTGGCACATTCATTGCATTTGGTGAATACGTTTTGGAGCACTGCTATACCACATGGATTATAATTTACATTGTAGTTTATACTCTCCCCCAGTCCATTCGGTGAGGATATATAATGTCCTGCATCTGTCCCTGTAACATCATTCAGGACAACTCCAAGTCCCAAAAACGCCATGTCACACCTCTTTCTCCTTCTCCCTGCCCTCAGCAACTCCAAGCCATTGTCTCCACATCAATGCTACAATTTCTTCCATTGCTAGAGTCACAATAGTTCTATAATAGAATACCAGTAAGTCTACTCTAATCCGTATTTTATTCCTCCATCCTGTGGATCATGGGATGGTGATGTCTGCTCCACCTCTAAATCGAGAGGGGCTTAGATCCCACATGGCTGATGGATGCAGTTCTCCTGCTTGTAGTTGTAGACACATTTGGTTCCCTGGTGTGGTGGTTGACCATCCTCACCTCCTGTTAGCTGCCATGGGTAAGTCCATCAAACCAGAGAGTAGGTGTTGCAATTCTGCTGAGGTTCAGGGCCCAGCTGGCACATGGCCAGTCCAGAAATTCAAGTCTCCTGAGCATACACCAACCCTATGCCAACCATGGATTCAGTAAAAGTGACAGGAGAGGCGCGTATAGAAAGGTCGCATCTGAGTCCAACTCCATCACTATCAGGAGCAAAAATTCCAAAGTGGAACCCACCACCAAGACACTGAACTCCAGAGCCATCTGCCATGACTGTAGAACGTGTCTGTCTCCACAGCCATCAGGAGCACCAGTTCCTGGGATTGTATCTACTTTAGCTGTCTCTAGGATCCTGCTGAGATGTGCATAAGTGCGACCCCTCTGATGAACTCCCGACTCATTTTGAAATCTCTTAGCCATATAAATTCATTTGTCTTTACCATTTCCCCCTTTTATTCAAGGTCTATTTCTAGTTGCATCACCAGCTGGTGCTTGTTAGAAATCCCTCAGCACCAGGGAGGCTCATCGCTGGAAGTCATGTCCCATACTGGGGGGAAGGTAATGCATTTACATGCTGACTTTGGGTTAGAGAGTGGCCACATTTGAGCAACATGGAGGCTCTCAGGTGGTAACTCTTAGGCACTGTACAGCTCTAGGCCTAGTTGGAATTTCAAGCACACAGGCTCACAAGCATAGTCATCAGTATCAAGGGCCCATCATCAGACCATCCTTCTTCACTCGTCTTTGTGTTTGCACGTGGGGATCATTGCTGTTCCATTGGGGAATGTGGCAGAGCTTCCCTGTCTAGGAATTCAGCCCTCTCTCAGTTGTCATATGTAACTCTACCTACGTTGACAATACCCAGTGAATATCTGAACATTTTTATATACCCTAAGTACATGCCCTGGGTAACTCCTTCCCAACCATGTGTCCCCATCAATGACATCCCACACCAGTGTTCCTTCCCTACCATAGATGAACCCCTCTGTGATCCAAAACCTCCTCAAAAATGAAGCCTAATATATTGTCTAATCAATTAGTAGGAAAAGGAAACAGTAATAATAGGTTTAAAGGTTAGAAATAGAATACATACTAATTTAGAAAAACTAAAAAAAAGAATAAATTGGGGTATTAAAAAATGAAAAATATCATAAAACTTTGTTTTGATGTTTTGCCTCCCATCACTGTAATAGGTATTATCCTGTATGTGCTGTGGCAAGGCAATCTTCCATTCCTTCCTCAGTGTCTGCATCCTCCTTTTATTTTAATTTTTAATTTTGTCTTCAAAAAAGTTTTAGATCACAGTAAAGTCACATATACAATATAGGGGACTCCTATGTACCCAGCATCAATCCTTTTTCCCCCTTCCCTAGAAATGATCTTTTTATATGTGGATGTTGTATTTGCTACAACTGATGTACAGATATTGAAACATAGCTACTAACCATGGTTCCATTTTGGTTTACAGTACGGTTTATATTTTAGACTGTACAATCTTCTAAATTTTTAGTTACATTATGGTTTACATTTTAGACGATAAACTTTTATAAATTTTTGATGAAATTTAACATGGCCTATATCTATCATTGCATGATCTTGTGGAACACTTCCATTGCCCCCCATTTACCTCCCCTTCCATCTATTCTATTTCTCTCTCCCCCTTCCCTCAGGGCCCACAGTGAAAACCAAGCTTCACTGCTTGAAGGACCAGATTCATAGGTACTTGCAGCAATGCTGAGGGCTTATCATACTAGACTGTCCTTCCCAATTGGGAGCCACCAATGCTCTCAAGAGATGCCATTCTCTCTGTCTGAGAACATCAGGCCTCCCCAGGATGGGGGTACAACACTTTCCCTCATTGTATGGGTCTCCATCCAATGATACAACATACAATAACAAGATGAGCACTCACACACTCCCTAGAAGCCTGCCCCAGGTGCACCCTGTGCCAGATGCTCCCCTTCAACCACCTTAAACTATTAACCCTTCCTTATTATATTTTCTAAATAGTTTTCTGAACTTTATCATTTCAACCACATACCTGACAATCTCCCATGTTCATCTGTTCCCCTCAAAACCTCCCCCCCATTCCATGGACCATCTGACCCATGTCCCAACCCAGACCCTCCTCAAGTCTGCAAAGCCCCACCCAATAGTATCCCTATGTCCCCTTCTTATCCTGCCCCTGCACAACTACTTTACAATTGCTCTAGAGTATGGATTATACTCCTTGCAGTTCCTCTCAGTGTGGAGTTTTTACCTGAAAGGGCACTTCACTTTGTTTTCCGAGTTTAAGTGGCCCACATAACTCCAATATCATCTGATCTTTTTGTGGATCCCTTCCAATCAGTCATGAATTGATGCCTGCGCATGACTCTCAGTTTTCAGTTACTTTTCTCTGATTGGTTCACTGAGGCTTTCCGTGATTACCTGTTGATGACAAAGGTGTTCTCTTGTTTTTGAAATAGTCAGAACTATTTTGTCTTCTCTCTTTGACTCTTCCTGCTCAGTTACTGGTTCCTTATAGTTTTTGTTGCTGTCAGTAGTTTGTCTCCATTGGTCAAAATTTTGGGGTTTATGGTTATAGGTCTTGGCCTAATTTTGTTGAAGATGTTGACACTAAGATTTTTGGTTTTGTTGTCTGTTTTTACAACTGGTGAAGATTTAAAAGCTACTTCTTCAATGCTACCATAAGTCTAGAATGCTCCAGCTTTGACTACTTTTAGGAATTGCAGTTTGAATAGCTAAAAATGAGCAACGACAACAACAAAAGACAAAAATAAATAAATAAACTCCAGACATTGGGTAGACTTGGTTAACATGTTGGATTGCCAAATGATCTTATTGATTTTCTCTGTAAGACCAAAACAGATTTAGAAATGGTTTGGCTTGTTAATTGAAAAGACCAGAATATTCCCAGACTATCTCGTGAATTAACACTCAACATCCTTAGCTTTTTATAGATTTTCTTTCTCAACTTCATGGCAATCAAGCAACCAAATTGCTACTTCAGACATGAAAGGAAATTGGCATTGCAGGAAGTAGGGAAAAATGCATACAACTCATGTTCTGTTAAATGTAACTTAATTTAGGTACCACCCAAAATGGTTGTACCACCCAAAAGTGTTGGACTGCTTTCCTGGATTCTAACCGTTCTAAATATTATACTCAATTGGTTTCTAAGAGGTTTCATAATATTTCGTTCAAGATTGTCTTCCTTAGGAGCAGTGAAAGTGGGAGCAAATTATAAATTGAGTGAGACAAATTATAAATTGGTATGAACCTCTTACCTTTTAAAGGGAAAAATATGGAGCATACTTAGGTATTTAGGTGCAGATACTCTTACTTTCTGTGCTTAGGTTCAGATTTAAGTTAAAAAAAACACTTTTCATCAAGAGTTCAAGTTGTTTTAATTTTAAGTTAAAGTCAACCATTTACTCCTTGATTAGAAAGCCCTTAAACCAATAAAAATTAAACTGCTTCTCTGCGGACTTGGTGCTAAGAGAAAATAATTTTCTGCCAATGATAGGGATCTTGAGGTAGAGGAGTCAAGATCATCAGGCCCTACATGCTCAGATGAGGTTCAGGGAAGCTTTATAAGGAGCTGTTCATAGATGTTCCTCTAGCCCTTTGTAATATAATCACTGTTTTTGAGTGATACCCTGTGACTCAATCTCATTTTTTCAACTCCTTTCCAGTTCTCATCTTTACTCTACAATAGTGGTCTGCAAACATTTTCATTAAAGACAATATAGTACATATTTTAGGTTTTGAGTGCTCAAGTCTCTGCCACAACTACTCAACTATTTTTTTTTTATTTTAAAGAAGCTTTAGATTACATAAATTTTACCCCCTTCCCCTTCCACACTTTCCCACATTGACAATATCTTTCATTCGTGTGGTACATTTGTTACAATTGATGAACACATATTGAAGCATTGCTATTAACCATGGGCTATCACTTACATTATAGTTCACACTTTGCCCCACACAATTTTATAGATTTTGATAAAATATATAACAGCTTGTATCCGACATTGCAATGTCATGCTGGACAATTCCAATGTCCCCAAAATGGCCCATTTTACACCTATTCTCCCCTCTTTCTCCGCTCAGGACCTCTGGTGTCCATTGCCTTTATATCAATGATACAAGTTCTTCCATTACTAGAATAATAAGTCTATAATAGTATAATAATAGAATAAAAATAAGTCTCCTTTAGTTCATTGTTCATTCCCCAATCTTGAGGATTTAGAGACTGGTGATTCCCACTCTGTTTCTGATTGAGAAGGGACTTAGAGCCCATGGGGCAGATGGATAGACCTGTCTTGCTTGCAGTTGTAGATAGTCTCTGCTTTTTGGGATGAGCATTATCCATCTTCATCCTTCTGTTAGTTGTCCTGGGAGAGTCCAGGGAAATGGAGAGTAGGTGTTCCAAATCTGCTGAGATTTGGGGCTAATCCAGCATATGAACAGACCAAAGAGTTAAGTCTCTGGGACATATAATGAACAAGTATAGTGCTAATTATAGGGTCAAATAAAAGGGGCAGAAGAGCCATGCGTAGGGAAATTATAAATGAGTCTAACTGACACATTGGGGAGCATATATTCCAAAGTAAGGACCATTGACAGGGTGCTGAATTCCTGAGATTTCCTGTTGCAGTGAGAAAGCAATATATATATATATATATATATATATATATATATATATATTGCCAACAAGAGTGGTAATGGAGCGTGAAGACTAAATCATGATTCAAGAGGAACATTTAAAAACAAATCCCATTATTGAGAACTTCCAACCTAAGAAGAGAAATGTCATTTGCTTAGGAGTAGCCTGTTTTGGGACCATCTATAGGAAATGGGATTTTGGGGTATCAATGGAAGGGAAGGAAGATATTTCTACAATTTCTTTTCTTGTGTTCTATACATTAAATAAAGATTTTACTATATAAAGCCTTTGTGTTGTGAAATAAAACCATATGGGCATATGAGAAAAAATGTGAAGATTCCCCTGACTAGCTAACAAAAACCATTTGCTTGGTTATACCCACTAGATACTGAGGTGGTAACAAATGTCCTGTTCATGAGAATGAAGACTTGAAAGAAGAAACCAAAGAGATCATTGGTTTCTCTCTACTTCCCACTCAACCCTTAAAAAATGAAAAATAAAGATATAAAAGACTTAGCGCTTAATAACAGTATTAGAGATTACAACCAATTAGAACCTATGTTATTATTATAGAGCAGGAATTTTTCATTAAATGTAAGAGACAGTGTTACATATGTTCCCAAATAAAAATATCACGGGTAATTCGTTGGTTACATCCCATGATAGAGATATATGAGAAAATAAAACTTTGGACTATTATTGGTAATTTTATGTGTGGAAAGTTCAAGACCTCTAGTGAGTTCAATCCATATATTGGGAAAATGTGTACCTAGTCAACAGAATTTGATTTCATAACCAATGGTCAAATTGAGGAAGATAAATTTTAAACATTTCCCAGACTGAGATAAAAGTTCTAATTATTATGATTAGGAACAGCCCACTTTGCTTGGTCTATACCATCCCACTTGACACTTGAGATTGCTGTATCTATTATAATTGTTGTGGATTGAATCATGTCCCTCACAAAGATATGTAAGTAGGATCTTTGCAGATTCTGTTAGTTAAGATGAACCTAAAATGAGTTAGAGTGGGTCTAAATCCAATATTATTGGAGTCCTTATAAGCAGAGGAAATTTGGAAACAGTAGGAGGAGGCAGGAGGAGACAGATCAGGGGACAGACAACCATGAGGTGGAGGCAGAGACTGAATTCTGGAGAGCTGTCAAGCCACCATCTGAATACTACAGCCTTTAGAAGAAACATGATGCAACTGACACCTGGATTTTGGACTTCTAGCCTCCAAAACTGTGAGATAATAAAATCCTATTGTTAAGACAACTAGTCTTTGTTACTTTGTTATAGCAGCTCTGGCAAACGAAGACAATAATGAATAAGAAAGATTCCCCTCCACACATACTTCTAATGTAAATCAGAAATATGGTAGCTAGAAGTCCAACTAAGAGAAAATAAGGTGGCAATCATTAAGGTAAATAGCATATGGAAGTTGAAAATTCCTTGCAGTGCCAAAATTCCAATTGTTGGACCAAAAATCTAGCATCATTGAAATGGTGACTGGGAAAATAGGTTACATAGACAGGTAGTGAAATATTTCTGCATGAGTGACCTCTAATAAACAAGTAGCTTTTTGAACAAAGTCATGTCAATATTTTTCAATATGATTTTTTCTGAGTAATAAAGTACTATTTTCATAAAATACATTAATTCCAACATACAAGCCTGAAAAAGTACCAGCAATGTGCAAAATGTAAAGCAGAGCAGAAAGTTTTAAATTTATGATTAGATGCTAGAAATTTATATAAGGCTAACATATCAAGGAAATGTATTGCAAAATTTTTATGATTGAGTTTTGAAAAGCATTGTATCATTGCTTTCCAGGTTAATTCTGCAAACTTGTCGTCTATGAACAGGGAACCTTTTAAGTTACATGAGTTGGATAACAATTTCTATCTGATAATCCTCATTTCCACATCATTGAATCTCTTTTCTGCCTTGGGAGTAGGCAACAACATTTTTTGATATCACAAAGTATAAAATGAGCACTTGTTTTGTCGATGTAAAGCTTGACCAAGACAACACAACCTGAAGTAGCACTCAGAAGCAAAAAGCATTTTTGCATGTTCTATGATGAAACTAAACTTTACATAGTAAAAAAATCAAAGATATGTAATGTTCTTTGTATTAAATCTATAGGACTTTTATCCACATTTGGTAATTGCTTCAATTACTTTTTCATTCCTTTTAAAGTACCCTGAAACCTAAATGTGAGTTGTATAATATGCTGATGAGGTAGTAAAAAATGTCATGAATTTTTTTTTACACTTCTTATTTTTTCAAGTTTCTTTTAAATTGTAAACTGTTTAGATTTATAAAGGGTTGTCAGGAAAATAACATTCCCTTTATGTCTTTTCACAAAATGTTTTGAAATACTGACCATTTTTCTACATTGATAAACAGTACAGAATTACTTTACCTTTAAAGAAAAACATACCATTTGATATTGAAATTCCTCAGAATACTTGTACTTCACCTATGCTACAAAATTTTAGAGGAATAATAGATTCCAATTGGAAACCAGATTCTGTAAATAATTTAATATATTAGCTACCTGTGTATCTGAAATATTCATTTGATTATCTAAAATTGTTTAGACAATTCTCACAGTGTCTGCTAACATACAGTGCAACATATTTTTATAAATCACATAACTTCCTGATCATTATATATTTCTATTGCTTATATCTTAAATATTGCCAAACTTTTTGAGTGTCTGAATATTGTTATATATAAAGAATTATCAAAATTCACAGAATTTTGGAATTCTTCCTCTTGCTGAAAAAACTTCATCAAAATTAACTATAAATGATGATGATGACATATATATATGAATTTCTTGGCTCTCTGTTTCTAAACTTTGGGAAACTATTAAATATCTTACCTATGTTATTAGCACAATCATAATTCTGACTTTTCAATTAGATTGATATCAACTCCAATTTGCTGAAGATAAACTTTTATAACCATGTTTACTTTGTACCCAGTTATCTCCCCAATATAATAAAAGTCAAGATTCTTTCTTTGAGAGTCTTTGATGCTTTATGAGAGCATTTCTACAAATTGAGAGCCATACCACATATCAATCACATTTTGTTATGAGGAACAATGCATTCTAACATTATGCATCATTTTGAACTTTATTATCTATGTGAGCTTATTTTTCTGCCTCAGAACTGTTCAAATCAATCTGGGAACTCATATATAAAAACATCCTTTTTGCCTTTCTGATGTCTAACAGCTGAGAGAAAATGTAATACTTTTCTGTAGCAATGAAATAGAATTATCCTACCTCTTTAATAATAAACACTGTTTCTGAACAAATAAAATATTTTCAACTCTGAATCTCAGGTTCCTTCTATTTTCTTCAGTATTTCTAGTCTGTGTAACTGTGTAACAGTTCCATCACAGAATCCATTTTTACTCCAAAAGCAATGATTTCAAATGTATATTACTTTTTCATGTTTTCTAATTTTCTAGGAATTTTTTTTTCTATTAGAAGCTTCTGGAATTGTTTCTAAATAATTAGAGCTACCTTAGAAATACTCATTTACAACCATGATGGACCTAAAAAAGTCTTGATATTAAAGGAAAGAGGAAAGCAAACACAACATGCTTCTAAGATGGGTAGTGTTGATACGAATAAATAGTTATATGTGGGTGGTGTGGTGCAATTAAAATATCATTGGTAATTGTGTATTGTTTATCAGTTTCTTGATTGATTTTATTTTCTATCTTGAAAAATTTACACTGCCACAAACAAACAAAAGCATTGCTACTTTCACAATTTATCTAACTATTAATTGTAGCATTTATATTTTTCCCTGTAGTAAAAAACAGCAGAAAATCTGAAACTGGGGAGGAATGCAGAGTTATGATTTTGAATGTCATTTCATCAGTTGTTCAGCGATGAGGTATGGAATCCTCCTGTTAGAGACCCTAGAAAGTCTGTATATCTTGGAATTAGCCACCTTTCTATGTCTTTGGTCTCTTGCTACATTTAGTTTTATCATGTGGGTCAAGTCTGCCACACTGTATTTAAATTCTGTCATTAATCTCAAACAAAAGTACACATGGTAAACTGCCATAACCCTACTGAAAGAGAAAGGGAAATTTCTAGCACTTTCTACTCAGCTTTATCATCTTATCCCTGTTGTTCATATTCTTGATTTCATGGTCTAAAATAAAACAAAGTAAAATTCTTTTCATTGATCTAGATCACTAGTGAAATATCCCTTTATCACAAGGTTTGATTAAAAAATCTTCTAATATCAGACAAGGGACTTCTGCTTTCCATCTGGAATAATAGCAACAAAATTTACCCTCCCAAAGCAACCAATACATGGACAAAATAAATGAAACAACAGTTTTCTAGAAATTGAAGATCACTGGCAATAAAGAGTGGAAATTCCTTTGAATTGGGAAACAAGTGAGGTGGGACTTACAGCTGCACAAATCTCCTGCTTAGAAAGTTTCTGAATGGGAAAACCCATCCAGAACCCAGCAGACACCCTGAGTTGAAGAGATGGAGCTTGGAATTGAAGGAGATGAAAGCAGATAGACTGAACAGGACAGAGTACTGGACAGGAGAGAACTACACATACAAAAATTTCTAGAGGTTTGTAGAGGGACCCCATGATTCTTCAGCTGCTTTCCAGAAGTGAATGTTTATAAGGAAATAATTCAAGGTCCAAAAAGAACAACCCAGAGGTAAGAGTGCCAGAAACTCATATGGAAATAGAAATATTGTTTGTTCCTACCAACCAGGCCAAAAATCCTCCTGATTCCTGAGGCATTGGGTAAACTACATAGAAATATCTTGAATCAGTATTACAGAGTAATGAAATATGTCCATTCAAAGACTTATACATAAATATTCATGGCAGTTTTATTTATAATAGACTGATATGGAAACAAGTCAAACAACCATCAGCAGATAAATGGAGAAGTAAATTGTAGTGTATCTATACAATTGAACACTACTTAGTAATAAAAGGAGCTATTGATACCTGCTACAACATAATTGTGCTATGTGAAAAGTCAGACAAAAATGAGTTCATACTACATGATTCCATTCACATGAAATGTTAGAATACCAACACTAACCTACAGTTATAAAAACAAAGAGCAAATCAGTGGTTGCCTGGGTAAAGGGGATTGGGAGAATAGGCTGAAAACGTTTATGAGTGATTTTATATGTTCATTACCTTGCTTGGGGATAATGGTATATTATTATTTTGATTGTGGTTAAGGTTTCACAGTTGTAGACATATGTCAGAACTTATCAAACTATACACTTCAAATATGTGCAGTTTATTTCATGTCAGTTATACCCATGATGAAACTGTTTAAGGAACAACAACAAAAAAAATCCAAAACCAGATTCAGTGAATCTTTCTGTAAGTGACCTAGTCACACTGGTCTCAATATCCATGGTCTTTTGAAAAGCACATTATAATATGATAATCCCTATACTACTACAGACATAAAAATAATCTGGCATTTTTATTCTGAGCCCTTTCAAGGCACAAAAATCCTCTAAACAGATGCTTGGTGGAAACTAGAAAAACTGGATTAAATTACTGTAGTCTCACTCTCATATATCTGTTATTCTTTCTTAATCTAAAAGTCTAGCAAAAATTAGGATTTTTCAAAATTTTCACACATGGTTTTGAATCTTGACTGCATTAGAGTACATCATAGAATATTTTAAAGAATAGAGACACCAAATCTACTCCTGGGAATTGTGATTTATTAGATTTGTGATTTTCTTAAATGGCCTTGTTCTTGAATATTTGCCCCGGATTTGTGAAATCTTCTGGGACTAAGGTAAACTGTGGTTTCTAATAAAATCTATGCATCTCTCTGAGCAATAGTTTCTAAATACATAGGCTGAACATTAGAGCACCTGTGTTTATTCCAATATAATCAAGGTCCTAGATGAAAACCTCAGGACATCACTCCAAGACACTTTGTGAAGCAAGGGCTGTAACATATACTGCAAGATACAATGTCTTCATTTGCCAGGCAACTATGACCAGTATGACAATGGGTAGTCTTAAGCATTTATTAGCACACAGTTTCAAAAGTCAGAAAAGTCCTTCCTCCCCAAAGTCTGTAGCACCCTGGTGCTGTCTCGCTGCCATCCTTGGGGTTCCCTGATGGACATCGTTACCTCCCATCACATGGCACGCTCTCTCCTTTGCTCTTCTGGTTTCCTCTGACTCTAGCTTCTTTCTCTTGGCCTTCTTTGACTGATTGTACCCAAATTTCTTCTGCTTATAAAGGATTTCTGCAGATTAAGACCCATCCGGATTCTATTGAGCTATACCTTTACTAAAAATAATGTCTTCAAATGTCCTATTTACAGATGAGTTCACACTCATAAGAATGTGAATTAGATTAAGGGCAAGCCTTCTGTTGGGGAACATAATTCAACCTAATACACTGAGCAACAGAAACCCCAAAGTGGAATGGGAACTGGAGATATAAGGATCAGTGATGTAGAAGCAAGGGAGAAATGTCATATTTTGACAAGAAGTAAAGCCCCTAGATAGAGTCTGAATGAACTATGGAATGTAAAAATGAAAAATGACTTGGTATATGGAGTGGGGGCAGGGACAGAATCCAAGCTGAAGAAAAAGGGAGTGTCAATCACCTCAAACTTATTATTGCCTAAAAAATTTTAAACATAATCTAATGAAGGTCTAAACACTGGAGATAATGGTTTGATAAAAGTGCAAGTTAAATGGCACCATGAGGAAGCCATGGACTATGCTAAATTCAGAATGTGGACAATTCTATAGAACTGTTAATAATGTCTCTAATAAACCAATGGCATAACATCAAAGTAAGAAAAACTATTAAAGAATAAATTACTTTTCAAGATATATTAAATAAATATAATGTGTGGGCCTCATTTGGATCTCTGTTCAAACAAGTCAACTGAATATTGTATTGAGAAAAATCCAAAAAACTTGAATAGGAGTAAGGAATAATTGTTTATTTTGTTAGCAGTAATCAAGGAATGGCAGTTATATTTAAAACGTCCTCATAAATTATAGATGCATTCTAAAGTATTTATAAATGAATTGAAATTATGTCTGAGAATTTCTTTAAAACAGCAAAAATAAAATGAGATGGTGCTATACATGGAAAACATTGGAAAAAATTTGAAAATTGTTCAACCTGGGAGATAAGTATATGAGGATTCATTTTCTTATCCTATCTGACTTTTGTGTTTGCTTGAAAATTTCTATAACGAAGAAAAAGAAAACATGTCTATTTAATCAACACTCATTTGTTGCTAGATGCTAGGCCTCAAAAGAGAATGGGAGTTGAAAGTAGAAGACTTGACTTTGAGTGCTTATGAATTTAAGTAAGTCTGTTACCCTTTTAGGCTCAATTTTCTCATTATAAGGTTAAAATCATAATACCTGCCTCAAAAGCTATAAAGGATCAAATGGCATAACATAAGCAAACTTAGGCTATAAACTATGAAGCATTATTTAAAAATTACATATTATTATTCATTATTAAATGCTTTCTTTGTGCTTTCACATATGTCATTCAATTTTGTCTTTGCAGTTATTCTGTGCAGTTTGGAGTTGATTTCCCGGTTTAATAGGTAGTGGAACTAAAGCTCAGATGAATAAAATAGGATTTTCAAGGTCACAGATTAGTGAGCAGGGTTGCAGAGTTTGGTCAATCCTGACTGGCTTCCATACCTAGACTTCCTCCACTCTCATCAGTACACTTCCTAGGGGAGAGGTATGGAAAATTCATTTCAGACATTCTAAAGAGTCCCTTGATCACAACATCAACTTTCAGAAACTGCCAGAAGTAAGAGAAACATTAAATTGTCTTTAGTGTGCTAGAAAAAAATTATGCTATATAAAAATAGTGTGCTCATAAAAATACCCAAATCCAAACGAAAACAGGAAAGTGATACCAAGTGAAATCAGGGATCCTTGCCCAATGGGCTTCATTAACATCCAATTCCTGAGACATTGGGGTTTCAAAGAGAGCAAGAGTTTATTGCCAGTCCATAGCAAGAACAGGTGGCCTAATGGCCTAAGGGTTTTTAATGGATTCAAACAGGGGAGAGTGGACTGGTTACCATCACAACGGCAAGTACACAAGGGTGAGACAAGTTTAGGATCACAACAGCCGGTATACACAAGTGTGGGGGTCAGTCTAGAATGACCACAAACAAGGGTGAGACCAGTTTCGGTAATTTCAGGTATTAACTTTTGGCTATTCTATAATATACTAAAAAGTAAAAAGGTATCTATGCAGTGTTTCAGTAATCATAATCATTTGTTAATTCTTAACTCTCAGTTATAACTGGAAGTTAATACAGACAGGATAGTCAGTACTTTGATTCCCCAGTAACTGAGGACAGAGCGAAATTAATGGCCTCACCCACTTTGTAGTAGATTTTGTTCCCAAAGAAGTGGCTGACTACTCCTGGAGCAGAAAGGCTCCAAATAATACCTCAAAGCTCTGAAATTGCTAATGAGCTTCCCTGTGCCTATAAATAATGGCCTTAATGACAAACCCTAGGGAAAATCTTGCTTTGAGAAGCTAAGATTGCCATAAAATGATAAAGCACCTTCTCCAGAGACTGCAATTACTTAAATTTGCATTAATTCCCAGTGTAACAAGCTAAGGCAAACAGTACTGGCAATTGCATTCAAGTTCTGCTAAAGAGCACAGGTTATGTGTAAATACAGATAATGGTGAGAAGCAAACTGCAGGAAACAGTGCCAGCAGCTCTACAAAAGATAACTGCAGGACACCAGGCTCAACTTAAGCTTTCC
Source organism: Dasypus novemcinctus (assembly GCF_030445035.2). Lineage (NCBI taxonomy): Eukaryota > Metazoa > Chordata > Mammalia > Cingulata > Dasypodidae > Dasypus > Dasypus novemcinctus. Next base: position 61,277,348 of record NC_080687.1, read on the forward strand.
TTCCCACATCAGTAGTTGCAAGACAAATGAACCAAGCCATCAATGTGAAGAAGAATCTAAGAATGATCAGGACTTGGGTATGTTGGCTTATGTTTCTTTACTAAATCATTTTTATTATTTAAGTCTTGAATATAATAAAGTTTTAGCAAATTTTTAACAGCTTCAGCAGGACGGTATATAGAGAGTAGGAATCAGAATTTTTGAAAGGTTCTGAGTTATCTATTCTGCACAGCTTCAGGGACACTTCTCATGCTGACTGTCTGGTCAAGGCTGTCATTTCCCACCGTGAGTCTTGTGCAATGGTCAGCTTTGTGGTCCTTAAAATCCTAGCCCCAGGAAGCCAATGTGGCCAAACTGATAAGACTTCCGCCTACCAAATGGGAGAACCTGGGTTCAATACTGGGGCTTCCTGGTGAAAAAGAAGAATAGAAACATGCCTGTGCAGAGAGCCAGTGTCCACATGGCAAGCCGAGTGCCTGAGCAGGGAGCTAGTGCCTGTGCAAGTGAGCCACACAGCAAGGGCAGGGTCAAGGGGAAGCACAGTAGAAACCAGGAACTGAGGTGGCTCAGCTGACAGGTAACCTCTCTCCACATCAGAGGTCCCCAGTATCAAATCCTGGTGAATCCTAGAGGAGAAAAAGAGAAGACAAAAAGAAAGAGATACAGAAGATCAAACAGTGAATGGACACAGACAACAAAACAGCAGGCCAGGGGGAGGGGAAAATAAATAAATCTTTAAAAAAAACCAACCCTAGCCCCTGTTCCTATGACTAGGGTTCCTGTCTTTCCTTGGAAAGAAAGTGTTGATTCAAAGTATGCTGGATGTACCATCTCCAGGCCTGTGGAAGGAGCATTGGCATTGCATGAAGGATCATGTTGATTACCTCCTATTTGCCCCATTGGTGAAGGAGGGATCCCCCATCTAAATAAGATGAGATGGAGGAGCACATGACACCTGACACCAGTTAGATGAAATTAAGCAGAAGTTTATTAATCAAGAGGAGGGCACTGAACACCATGTGGGACCACACAGGGGTGGCGATCTGGAATAGGGTGAACAAGCAGGGGCTGTGGGAGGCAGGGTTGGTAGTGACAAGAGGTTCAGGTGACCCTTGGTTCCTGTAGGAGAATGTGACTTGCTTGTGTGGATAATTTCATGGGTTGTCAAGGAGGTGAAACTGGTTAGACTGAAGGCTGGTGGGGTGTAGCTGGTCTGGCTGATAAGGGAACCAGCCCTGGGAGGAACTTTTCTGACTGGGTGGGAAGCATATCTGGGGAAAGCAGGGGAACTCACAGCTAGGACATTAGACTCCTGTGAGGCTCAACAAGGTCCAGATAACACATGGAATTTCAAGCTTTACAATAAGGGATTGAAAGCTCACAGCAGGTTGAATCTAGGGTGGGAGGATTAGAGCAGGACCAGAACGTGAAGGTTAGCTGTGTGATTTGTGAGTGTGTGCACACTGCTTGGCAGAAGGAAGGAACTATTGTAAAATCATAGAGAACCCAGTATTCAAACTAGTACTTTCCGATACCCCATCTAATGTCCTTTTAATTTTATGTCACTTTCTCTCTTGATATACAGTTTTAGCTTTCACATTTGGATGTGCTGATTCTGTAAACCACTAGTTCAGTAAAGCAGAGGCCAATATTGTAAGAAACAAAGATTAGTTTAGTTTTCACATAAAGGAAGAAAATAATGATTAATGTAACCTGGCAGCCTACTGCCTCAGTCTCCCACTCCCGGGTTAAGCAGCAACAAAGGAAACCAGCTTAAGCCAGTCCTATAGGCAATAAAAAGACGCCCAAGAAAGACCTAAGTCAATACCTATTCAGGACTAAATTCCATTCCTTATTTGACAAAGGGGAGCAGGTAAAAACTAAAGTGGTTGGAATGTGATGGGGGAAGTGGTTAATCACAAACTTTTGCGCTGGAAAGTTAGATCTTCTCGGATAGGCTGTAACCTCTGAAGTATCCAATCTAAGGAGAAACAGAGGAAGAGCTTGCGTGCTAGGCTTAGGGGTATAAATTGTGTCATTTTTCTTTGTTTGGGGTGCCAGCCATGTTTTCTGGTTGTGCGCCTCTTCTTGCAAGATTGAGAATAAATTCTTTTCTTCTCCAAAATCGGAGCCTTATTTTCTTCCAGAAGAAGATTTCTTTCTAACAATATGATGGAGCATGATTAAAACAAGAGTAGGGTCTCAGAATAGGGAAGCCCAAGGTCGAATTCCTTTTCCTGTCTAATATGAAATCACTTAAATGAGTTCAGCCTCAGTTTACTTGCATATTTAATGAGAAGATTAAGCTATAAATCATTAGAGAGGAGGGTACTGAATCGAGTGGGGTTCAATAACTGATAAGGGCATTTCCATCTTTATATTGCTGGGGTTCAACATGGCATTATATAAGTCTTTAACACTTATTACATACTAACACACAGCAGTAGTTTTATCACACTAGCACAAATAGTCAATCAACAAGACATTTCAATGAAAAAAAAAAAGCCAGCCAACTCAATTAACTGACTGAAATATCTGTCTAATTGAAAAATCTTCCCTTCCCTTTTTTATATTTTAGGCATGCTAAGCATCAATGTCAGTTTGCATTTTAATCTAGAGTGCAATGATTTAGACATTCCCCATCTGAATCATTCACTTGCTAAATAATTAAATCCACCCATGACAATTAATTTTTCATAGAAAAGTTTGTTATATGGAAATATGTGTGTGTTTTTCAATCACCCCCTATTCATTTCTGACTAATACAGTGTAGAGAGCACATAGGTCATGGCAGTGTTGGCTTGCTTTGTGCATGCAGTAAAACAAGGACATTTTTGCCTTTCTGGCCTGGTTGAACTTAAACACTTAAAATTAAGTGCTGGATTTATATAATTACATACATAATTCAAACTCTAGACGTGGTTTAGGGATGAGAAAGGTAAAGAGCCTAGAGAGTGAATCTCAGCTCTGTCACTTCCAAGCATTTGACTTTGTTCAAGCATCAATCCTTTGTGACTTGATTTTCTCAGCTATAAAATGGGTACTATACTCCTATTATGATGCAATGCAATGTGAGTTAATTAATTCTCATAAAACACTTAGAACAGGGTCTGATATATAGCAGATGCTCACTAAATATTAGCTAAGATCGCGTAGGCTTACAATACATAAATTTCTAATGTTTTATGAACTATGAAACGAAGGCATGTAGTACTATTACTGTCCCTCAAGTATGTTCTCTTCCATGTTACCTAATATTGATTATTTTAAACTATCTTGACTATACATTTTCCCTTGAATGTTAATTTTTACTTTTATGTGACAGGAGGTATAAGTAAAGGAAGTAATTTAAGATGGAACTAATCAATATTTATATTCATGTAATTAATTTTAAAGGGTCATGTTTCATTAGCTGCATTAATTATTAGTGGTTGACGTTTTTGTATTCCTTAAATAAAATTCTTAAATTCTACCCTTCACCTTGGTTGTAAAGACTTGTACTGTGTGTTAAATCATACACGGAGCCACACATATACAAATGCACACACTGGAAATTAGCACAGATAGATTCAGTTGTTTTGGCACATAACTGGTTAAAGCTGACCAAAACAATAAAGCATTGATATTTTTTTCCTGACTCTTCTCCTCCCCTCCTCTGCTCTTCTGTCCCCTCCACTCACCTCACCTCACTTTCCCCCTCCCTCTATTGTTTGTGTATGCAACCCTGCTAAACCTCTAGAATTGAATCTTGAACAAATTCTCAGAGTGCAATGTTTCAACAGAGATATGCTGCTGGGCCCTGCAAGTCGCCTTTGGGTCTTCCAAGCGGCTCTGTTTTAAACACAGCTTACACAGGTGTTTCTGCCTGCGCATGAACTCACTCAGCTGCAGTCAAACAGGAAGCCACACCAGGCTCCAGATACCAAATTTCTATCCGCAGGACTTCCCCATGATTCTGATGCCTGCAGGAACTCAAATGAAGTGATGGGCGACAGAGCAAAAATTTTGGAGACATGGAAAGAACGCAGACTTCTGCAGATCCTAACCAGATGCTTTATATCCACTTATTTATTTCTCCTTTTCCTTCTTCTAGCAAAACAGTTTAACGATTCATTTTATGCAACAAAATTTTGTCATGTGAGCCCTCAAATACTTCACTTAAGAGCCAAGAAGTTAGGCAGTTGTTTGACTTTCATAAGGAGAAACAGATGTGATTTTGAAGTTTCACGCTAAGGGAATTCGGGCTGTGGGAAGGGGCAGGAAGCCCTGTCGTTCTCTGAAGCTACCACTCTTGGTTTGTACGTGGGCTCAGACCAGGGGACTTGGAAAAACGGGTCAAAACCATTCACTCATTCTCACTACTTATAAAGACTGTAGTGGACTTAAAGCTAATTCAGTAGCTCAGTTTTCTTATTTTGTAAAATCTATTTTTGGAAGACCGGACTATAAAACAAAAGCAAAGAAGAGTAATTATGTAAGCATAATTAACAGCACTGAAGTATATATTTGAATGTGATTTAAAGGAGAAATGTTAGATTGTGTAAATGGTAATAAAATAAAAAAATGTTTTAAAACCGATGGAGCTATACTATACCAACAGTGACCCCTAAGTGAAACCATAGACTTATAGTTAATGGTACAATTATAAAAATGTGTTATCATCAATTGTAACAAATGTTCTACACCAATGCAAGGTGTTAATTATAGGATGGTGTATGGGAATCCTGTAAGTTATACAAGATTGTTTTGTAAATCCACAACTTCTCTAATAAAGACAAAAGATTAATTATATATCAGACAAGAAATTTTTCATAAATTTTCTTTGTTGTTATCCTGCTTACTAACTAGTTGAATCAACTTATTCAATAATCAAAAAAGATTTTTCAAAAATCACCTATACAAACTGGAATGGATGGGAAAAAATCCTACATCTTATCTCACAATGATTTCATGTCATGTTTTGACACCGCAGTGTTAAAAGTCAACAACTAAGTAGTTCCCAAACATTTCTGGTTCTTTGTAAGATGTTTTACAAAAACTCAAATTCTCTGGAGGCACTTCAAATTTAGTAAATCAAAATATCCAGAGGCAAGGCCTGGGAATTTGAATTTTTAAAAATCAAGTGATTTTGATGATAAACCCAATTTGGAATCACTGATGCACACGAGAGATTTGTTAATTTCCTGGTTAATTGCTTAAAGGCAGATTGTTCCTGGATGCTTCCTAGCAAAAGGCCCACAGTTAGGAGGCAGATGTAGCTCAGGGGTTAAGTGTCTGCTTCCCATGTATGCGGTCCTAGATTCAATCCCTGGTGCCTTCAAAAAATTTTTAAAAAATTTTAAAAAGCTCACAGTTGAATCTGGGATGCCTAGAATTTTATACTTTTATACATTCACTTTAGGCCTCAAGAACTCAGTTGTTCTGAAAATTAGTTCAAGCATTCATTTTCTATATCAGGATTCTGAGGCCCAGAAAAATAATGGAACATTTTAAAATAAGCACATCTGGATTCAATTTCAAGAACACATTATGAGCTACATTTATGATCTCCAATGCCCCTAGTTTTTCTAATCTTATAATTATAAACCTGTACTGTGAAGCATCTATCCACATATGAGTCAAAGTTTTGGGCTGTTTATAGTAGCAATCAGAATTCTGTTATATTTTCATGTATTTTCATAATAAGGACCTATAGATTAAGATAGGTGCTCTGTTAGACTTAGTGTATCTTTTTGGGAGTACAGGAGTAAATCATAACATGTATCATCTGTAAAAAAGGAAGCAAGCATGTTAACCACATATTATGGCAGGCCTGCTGATGGTCAGGGAGGGGTTCAGCTTCATGGGGCACAGCCAGGCATCATGAAAAGAAAGTGGAGAGGCAGTAGGGAAGAGAAGAAATGGGTATTAGAATGCCAATGAGAGTCCCAGAATAGTGTCTGCTTCTCTGATCGGAGGAAGGGATAACCCTTAGACTTCCTTAAAAAGGATACACATCCCTATCTAGGGAATGATGACACTGGTGAGATCTTCATCAGTTTGAAATACATGGGGAAAGGTATCTTTGGGAGAAAAGCAAGTTTTGTTTCTTTTTTTTTTTTTTTTGCTTGTTTTTTTAAATTAGAGAAGTTGTGGTTTACAGAAAAAACATGCAGAAAATAGAGTCCCTATATACACATGCACACACACATTCACACAGACTCCCCTATTATTAACACTGCAATAGTTCAGTAACTGGGTTACAAAGGATGGAACAACGTTATTATAATTATACTATTAGCTATAGTCCATAGTTTACAGTAGGGTAGTGGGAGTTGGGGCAGACATTTTTCCTACCTCTTTGGTTAATATTAAGAGAAGTATTTTCTTTGACTGTGGAGTGAAGAATTGAGCTTGAAAATGGGGTACTCTCTGGCAGTCTAGAAATAAGGTAGTATACGAATAAATGGCTAAAGCTGTGTCCTTTGGAAGTTTGCTACACCAAAGAGAAAAGTAAACAGAGCAATTTGCTACAGCAAACATTAAAATGTGGTGTCACATAGGAGGCAGCAGTGAACTAGAGTTTAAAAAGAAGGACTATGAAGACAAAGAGATGTGGACTTGAATTGGGATGATTCCCATGTGACTTTGGACAATGTATTCAACCTGTTCTCATCTGTAAAAAAAGGAAATACCATCTACCTCCTAGGAATATTTGTGATGGACATATTAAGATTACATGTATAAAAATACTTAAAACAGACCCTGGTACATAATAGGAGTTAAAGAAATGGTCTTTCATTATTATTATTATTATTATTACTAAGTGACGTATAAGTTTCAAAGTTTCAAAGTGACTTTTATTCTTGAAAATCAGTAACCCTCATATATCGGAGCCATTGCAATATATATTAATGTAAGAAACTTCTCTGGAAATTATCAAATATTATAAAAAACGTTTTATGTGTAATAGGCCCAGAGCAACTGCAAGAGCTAAAATGAGCTTTGAGGAACATATGGCTCTTTTATAGTAATGATCTTATACAAACTATGTGTAAAGAGAAGTTGGTTAGTAGGTCAGTGAGAGGAAAATAAAAGTTGGAATCAAAACTCCAAAAGTAGGGAGAATACAGTGGAAGTTAGGAAATAAAGAATCGAAAACCCCGGATTGCATTAGAATCTTACACCATTTATACTCAAGTCAATTTTGCATTTTCTTTTTCTATTTTTAATTTTGAAGTAAAAAGCCCATTTGCTGTTCTTAAGTTTATTTCTGGATTGCAGCAAAAATTATTTCCCCTTCTCCCATTTTTTGGAATTTCCTGTATCCCCCAATTCAGTCTTGACTGCCACAACCAGACAGACAGAAAGTGCAAGGACCTTTTTCTTGTGTCTGTAGTGGAAACCTCCACAGCACACATTAACTGTTCCAGGTGTGTCAGAGATACATTAACTTGTGCATTTTACAGATCAGGCAGTGGAGGTGCAATGGGCCCATGATGAGCAGAGCTGGAATGAGAAGGCTTTGGCACCTCCTCCCATTCTCCAACACACACACACACCATCAAGCATTGTGCCAGCATTGCATTGCGTCATCAAGCATTGTGTCAGCAGTCTTGTTGGGCAGGGGGCGCAACAAGACTGCTGACACTAGGCCTCTTCTTTGTAGGATCCCTGAAGATCCCCTGCCAAAAGGAGACACAATTTGGCTAAGCTGATCATTTCAAAGCTGGGCCTAGAAATCAAGTGTTTGACTCTGTAATTTACTGTTTCACTTTTGTATTACTTTATGTTAAAGGAAAGAGTGCTAGATAGCAAGCAGTTGTAGGTATGTGAAATTGATGAAGAGTAGTATAAATAAAAGGAGAAACAATATAAAATTTTCAGTTTTCAGAACTGAATCATTTTAAAACACATGATATTTTTATTATTTTACTATGAAGCATAAAACGCATCTTACTTTTTCAGAAACCATCTTTTATCCAATGACAGATGACTCAGGGCAAAAAGCATGAAATTAGAAAGATCTAGAATTGCTCTGGATTATACCTATAAGGAATCTGAATTATTGAGGTGCACCTTTAATTTTACTGGGAAAAGTCATGAGAGCATAAAGTGGATGGCAAAAAGACATCTGAAAATTCTTATTAAAAAGTGAATTTTTTTTTCTTTTTTTGCTATTACATATGAAACCCTTCCTCCCTAAATGATATAGGATTGTACTAAGACATTCTTTTTGAAGAACTAGTTCTCTAACCTTTGGGAGACAACATCAATATCTATTTCATTCCTTATAAGTGTAATTAAAGTTGGCATAAGAAGTAAAGAAATATGCTTCTATGACCAAACTTTACTCCAATGATTGAGCCAAGAGTAAACTAAACTATATTTCCTATAGTAATGAATTATGGGTGACTAGAATGAGTAGCCAACAGACTTTCAAATAAATAAAAAGGTCTTGGGAGCATCTTTTTTTTTTTTAAACAAATTAATTTCATTGACACATATCAGTAAAGCAAACAGTCCCTCCAAAGTGTACAATCAATGGCATTTGGTATGAGCACATAGTTGTGCAGTCATCAATTTAATCATTATTAGAGTAGTTTCTTTATTCTAATAATAATATTAAACAAACAAACAAAAACTCATCACTTCTCAGTCTCTCTACGCTTTCCCTGCTGTATGTAGCTGATACTCTGTTTTGTCTCTCTAGTTTATTTATATTTAGTATAGATGGAGTCAAGCAATATGTAGTGCCTTGTGTCTAGTTTCTTTCCCTTAGTATATTTCCCTTTACCCTTACTGGAAGATATATTAATATATTACTGTATACTGTCCACAGTTTGCTTTGGTTGTATTTGTGCCTGATATTAACATCTTGTGACATTACCATACATTTGTTCAGTTTTGAAGAAAAACAGTCTTATATATACAATATTTCCTATATTCATATTTCACATGAGGTTTTACTATGCCATACAGTCCCATGTTACATTTTTTAGCTTTCCTTCTAGTAATATACATGACCTTAGATTTTCCCTTGGAACCACTGTCATACCCATATAATAACTCTGATAGTTACATACACTATGATGTGTTTTCACCTTTTCAATTTATTTCCAAGGATTAACAAACAACCTTCTACCAATTATGCACAGATTAACCCTCAGCATTCCATTCTCTAACCTCATTCTATTTTCTGGTGACCTATGTTCTAGTTATTAACTCCATGAGTTCACACAATATATTTAGATCATAATAGCACAATCATACAGTATTTGTCCTTTCATATCTGGCTTTCCTCATCAACATAATTTCCTCCAGGTTCACCCATGTTGTCATATGATTCAAAACTTCATTTATTCTTAGACCTGCATAATATTCCATCGTGTGACTATACCACAGTTTGTTTATCCGTTCATTGGTTGATGGTCACTTGGGCTGTTTCCAACTTTTGGCAATTGCGAATAAGCTACTATGAACATAGGTGTGCAGATGTCTGTTCATGTCACTGCTCTCAGTTCTTCTGAGTATATACCTAGTAGTGGCATTGCCAGGTCACATGGCAAGTCTATATTCAACTTCCTTAAGAACTGCCCAATAGTCCTCCACATTGGCTGTATCATTCTACATTCCCACCAACAATGAATAAGTGTTCCTAGCTCTCCAGATCCTTTCCAAAACTTGTAGTGTTCTATCTTTTTAATAGCGGTCATTATAGTAGGTGTGAAATTTTAAATTATACCTCAATGTAGCTTTGATTTACATTTCCCTAATTGCTAGTGATGTTCTCTAATTGCTACTTTTTCATAAGGTTTTTTTTTGTTTTGTTTTGTTTTTTGCGATTTGTATTTCATCTTTGGGTAAATGTCTGTTCAAGCCCTTTGCCCATTTTTTATTCAGGTCATTGTCTTTTTATTGTTCAGTTGTAGCATCTTTTTATGTATCATGGATATTAAATGCTCATCAGTTATGCGATTTCCGAATATTTTCTCCAGTTGAGTTGTTTACCTTTTCATCCATTTGACAAAGTCTTTTGAGGTGCAAAAGTGTTTAATTTTGATGAGGTCTCATTGATCTATTTTTCCTTTCGTTGCTCATGCTTTGAGAATAAGATCTAAGAAACCACCACCTACTACAAGATCTTTAAGATGTTTCCCTACTTTTTCTTCCAGTAGTTTTATGGTCCTGGCTTTTATATTTAGGCTTTTGATCTGCTTTGAGTTGATTTTTGTATAGGGAATAAGGTAGGGGTCCTCTTTCATTCTTTTGGCTATGGATATACAGTTCTCCTAGCACCATTTTTTGAAGATACTGTTTTGTCCTGGTAACTTAGACGTGGCAGGTTTGTCAAAAACCAGTTGGCTGTAGAGGTGAGGGATTACTTCTGGACCCTGAATTCTATTCCACTGATCAATGTGTCTATCTTTATGCCAATACCATGCCACTTTCATCACTGTAGCTTTGTAATATTTTTCAAGGTCAGGCAATGAAATTCCTCCCATACCAATCTTCTTTTTTAGGATGCTTTTGACTATTTGAGTACATTTTTCCTTCCAAATGAATTTGGTAATTGCCTTTTCTATTTCTCTAAAGAAGGCTGTTGGAATTTTGATTAGTATTTCATTGAGTCTATAAATCAGTTTGAGTAAGAATTGACATCTTCAGGATAGTTAGTCTTCCAAAACACAAACTCCTAATGTTTTTCTATTTGTTTAGGTCTTTGATTTCTTTTAGCATTGTTTAGTAGTTTCTAAATATAGTGCCTATACATCTTTGTCTAAATTGATTCCTATGTATTTGAGTCTTTTTGTCACTACTGTAAATGAAATGTTTTGCCTGATTTCCTCCTCAGATTGTTTAATACTAGTGTACAGAAACACTACTGATTTTTGAATAAATCATATATCCTGCTACTTTGCTGAACTCATTTATTAGCTCAAGTAGTTTTGTCATGGACATTTCAGAATTTTCTAAACATAGGATGATGTCATCTGCAAATAGTTAGAGTTTACTTGCTCTTTTCCTATTTGGAAGCCTTTTATTTTTTCCTTGTCTCATTGCTCTAGATAGAACTTCTAGCACAATATTGAATAACAATGGTGATAGTGGGCATTCTTGTCTTGTTCTCAATCTTGGAGGGAAAGTTTTCATCCTTTCCTCATTGAGTTAGATGTTGGCGGTGGGTTTTTCATATATTCACTTAATTATAAAGAGAAATTTTCCTTATATTACTACCTTTCAAAGTGTTTTTATCAAGAAAGGATGCTTGATTTTGTCGAATGCATTTTCTGCATTGATTGAGATCGCCATGTAATTTTTTCCTTCAATTTGTTAATGTGATGAATAATGGTGAGTGATTTTTTACACTGAATAATCTTTGCATATCAGGAATAAATCCCTCTTGGTGATGGTGCATAATTCTTTTGCTATGCTGTTGGATTCTATTTGCAAGTATTTTGTTGAGAATTTTTCATCTATGTTATTCAGAGATTGACCTGTAATTTTATTTTTTTGCAGTGTCTTTTCTGGCTTTGGTATTAGGGCGATGTTGGTTTCATAAAATGTACTGGTTAATTTTCCTTCCTCTTCAAATTTTTGGAGGAGTTTATGTAGGATTGGTGTTAATTCTTCTTGAAATGCTTGGCAGAATTCACCTGTGAAGACATCTGTTCCTGGAATTTTCTTCATTTAGGAGTTTTATGATTGCTGATTCAATCTCTTTAAATATGATTGGTTTGTTGAGTTCTTGTATTTCTTACAGAGTCAATGTAGGTTGTGCATTTCTAGGAATTTGTCCATATTATATCTAGGTTTTTCAGTTTGTTGGCACACAGTTTCTCATAATATACTATTTTGATCCTTGCTATTTCTTTGAGGTTCCCCCATTTCATTTCTGATTTTTTAAATTTGAATCTTCTTTTTTTTTTTTCTTTGTTAGTCTAGCTAAGTGTGTCAATTTTATTGATCTTCTCAATGAAGCAGCTTTTGGTTTTGTTGATTTTCTCTTTTGACTTTTGTTGTTGTTCTCAATTTTATTTATTTCTGCTCTAATCTTTATTCTTTCTTTTCTGCTTGCTTTAGGTTTGGTTTGCTGTTCTTTTTCTAGTTCATCCAAGTGTTCAGTTAGGTCTTTGATATTAGCTCTTTCTTCTTTTTTAATATAGGAGTTTAGGGCTATAAATTTCCCTCTCATCACTGCCTTTGCTGTATCACATAAGTTTTGATAAAGTTGGGTTCTCATTGACTTTGTCTCAATATATTTACTCATTTCTCTTTCAATTCTTCTTTGACCCACTGATTGTTTAGTAGTGTTTTGCTTAGCCTCCACATATTTGCAAAATTTCCCCTTTCCCATCTATTGATTTCCAGTTGCATTCAGTTTTGATCTGAGAAGGTGCTTTGTATAATTTCAATCTTTTTTTAATATTTATTGAGATCTGCCTTGTGACCTAACATGTGGTCTATCCTGGAAAAAGATCCATGAACACTTAAAAAGATTGTATAACCTGATGATTTGGGATGCAATATTCTGTATATGTCTGTTAGGTCTATCTCATTTATCATATTGTTCAAGTACTGTTTCCTTGATGATCTTCTGTCTACTTCTTGTGTCTAATGATGTGAGTGGTGTATTGAAGCCTCCAACTATTATTGTAGAGATGTCTATTTCTCCCTTCATTTTTGCCAGAGATTGTCTCATGTATTTGGGGTACCCTGGTTAGTGCATAGATATTTATGACTGTTATTTCTTTCTCATGGACTGTCCCTTTTATTAACATATAATAGTCTTCTGTATCTCATAACATATTTGCATGTATTAATATGGCTATCGCTGCTCTTTTTTGGTTACTGCTTTCATGGAGTATCTTTAGCCAACCTTTCACGTTCATTCAGTTTGTATTCCTGGGTCTAATGTGAGTCTCTTTTAGACAGCGTATGATTAGCTCATAGGTTTTTTTGTTTTTGTTTTTGTTTTTTAGGAGGTACCAGGAAGTGAACTCATGACTTCATACATGTGAAGCAGGTGCTCAACCACTGAACTACACCTGCTTCCCAGCCTGAAAACACAAGGTGTATAAGCATTACATTTTGACCAACCATTGTCAGGTCCCATGGGGTCATCTAAGTCTAAAGCCTCTTTTTCTCCAGGAAAACTCCCTGCATCTTGTATGCACTCTTATTACAATTCTAATTCTTGTGACTATCTCTCTAAATGACTAACTTCACCAAGGATGATTTGGGCCTTCAATGGCCACTCTGAGAAACATTTAACTTGAACAAAATTGTTTATTTGAGAGGTGGCTTGGAAAAGAAAAGAAATGTGGGACACCTTTTTTATTGGTATTTGAGGCCTCTAAATGAAATTCTGAATCAAAATTTGCTTTACTAAAAGATTCTTTGGCCAATGTTAATGGGCAATTTGACAAACCTAAGCAAAAACCAACTAGACTCATTTTCGTGGTAAATCCTCTGCATTCTTATCTTCTAGTTATCGCATATCTAGCTCTCCTTCTTCCCCTTTATCATTTTGATCTCTCTTCTTCTGAACTTTTGTTGACTTGTGTTGACTTCTTCCACATCTTTCACTTGTCCAGACCCCCTTCTTTTCCCAACAATTTCCTTAAAACTCCAAGATGCCAATTGCCTCTAAAGATTCACCTACTTCATGTGCCAGGTATGAGAGCAACTGTAAAGTTTAAAGCTTAGACCCTACCTGAAATAAGAGTTATAATTAATGATTTACCTAAACCCAAACAAAGCTAGCAAACATTTCTAAAGGAATTTAGAATTCTTCTGGATTTCATATGACCCAAAGTTATCTCACTTATATCACCTTCTACTCATGTTGTCCATAACCTCAGATGCTAAATCTTGGGTAGCTAAAGCTGATTGGACTGACCAGAAAGAACCTATAGGATCCTTTTTTCTACCATAAACCTGACGGTCAAAAAGGATCCCCAAATTGGGCAAAGTCTCCTAAAAGACATACCCAATACTTTTCCAATAAAAACTGATTGACTCATAATTCAATCAGGTAAACAGAGAAAAGATGAAACTACAGGAGATTTTCAAGATAGACTAGAAAATACCTTCTGACCATATATGGAAATTCTGACCATATGTAGAAATTACCTTTTGACCATATATGGAAATAAAAGAAGATACTGAAAAATACCTCATTTTGTCAGTAGAGATAAACCTGAAATTGGATACCTAATTCAAAAACAAAAATTAAAATGGGACATAGTCCATTTATGTGAACTACAGCACACGGCAGAACATTTTGAAAGCACTTTAGTAAAAAAAACAAGGCAGAACTAAAAGTAAACTTAGGGGCCTGAAGATCAAACAGCCAAGTGGTTCATTCCTTAGCCAACCGTTTATTGACAAGGGCACCTGTAGATATTGTAAACAGAAGGGACACTAGAAAAGAGATTGTCCTATCTTATAAAAGAAAAACCAAGACAAAGAAAAATCCCTCAAATCAGATCAATGGGGGTGCTCCAAAGAAGGAAAAAAATGCCCAATATCCTGCCTTACCTTTAAACACTCAAAGTGAATTATCTAAAAATAGGTAGTTATCCTCATCAATTCTTGGTAGATAAGGGTGCCACTTTTTCTACATTAAACCCTGCCACCTTTGTTCAACCTCTTTCCCAGACTAAGCATATCACAAAAGTGGTAGGTATTTCAAATAACCCACAGATTTTCCCTGTCTCCCAGTCCTTCGCTGTAATCCTTGGGTCCATTACTGAAAAGCATTTCTTATTGCTTTATGATACCACCTGGAAATTTAATAGGAAGAGATTTGCTTTGCAAATGGAATTGTAATATTAAATCTATTCCAGAAACACTATTTTGTGAAGTTCAAGAGGACTCTTCTATTCATGGCTCATTCAGTTTTCTTGGCAGCTCATGCAAACACCATGCAATGGACTGACTTAAATATTCGGAATTTAATGGCTCATGGTTTTGGGGCCAGGAGAAGTCCAAATCAAGTCCAAATCAAGCATCATCAAGACTATGGTTTTTTTCAGAGTACTGGCATTCTAGGCTGGCTGTCGGTGATTCTTCATCCTGGGCTGCTCTGTCACATGGCAATGCACATGGTAGTCTTCCTGGCCTCTCCCTTCTTTTCTGGGTTTTGCTGACCTTAAGATTCTTGCTTCCTGTGGCTTTTACTCACTCTGTCTCAATTCATTCTGCTATAAAGGACTCCAGGAATAAGACTATGACTTATCCTGAATAATGTGGGCCACACCTTAACTGAAAGAACCTCATACTAAAGTCCTACTTATAATGGGTTCCTACCCACGAGAATCAATTAAGTTTAAGAACAGGTTTTTCTGGGGTACAGACATCTCCAATGTGCAATAACCAAGATGGGTCTACTCTCAATATACTTTTGCCTTCTCCATTATTTTTAATATAGACATCAGGTCAGAATCATGACACAATATGGGCTAAAACTCCAGTGGCAAAATAATTGTAGAGTTACCTATAAATTCAGACATCTCCCACCAAACCATTACCCAAATTTTCCCAATATTCTTTGAAGCCAGAAGCAAAGGAAGGGTTCAAACCTACTGCTAAAAACCTCATATCCAAAGTCATCTTATACCTGCATTAGCCCTTATGACACTTCAGTTCTAAAGCAAATAAGTGGACAAAGATATTGATTTGGTCAACACTTCAAAGCCATCAACAAATTGTTAGCCCTCACTTCCTGGAAGTATCTAACTCAAATACCATTCTGTCATCAATTCCTCCTGAAGACACTTGCATTACTGTAGTAGATCTTTTCCTGCCTTTTTCTGTATGCCTTCAGACCAGGAGAGTCATATCTTTTTGCATTCACCTTGGAAAGCCAATATACCTAGACAGTCATGCCCCAAGGATTCGTGATGACCCTCTTCTTTGTCCAGGTCCTCAATCAAGATTTAAAAGGTCAGTTATATTTTTCTAATGCATAGAAAGAATTTAATGTAATTTATGGACTATGGTTAACAACAACATTGCAATGTTTTTATCGCAAAAGCAAAGTTGGTACTATATTAATTCTAATGGTAAAAAAAAACAATATGGAGTTTGGTTTTGTGAGATATGAATACGATTAAACATTTTTTTTCTCTTCTTCATTTTTTTTTTCATTAATAAGGAGACCTTGACTATGTCATTTAACTAATCTGTGTTTGTATAACTTCTCAACACTAGAGGAACAACTGAGTTAGCAAGTGGAATTAGATGAAATTAAAGTGCCTACAAAAGAACTTCTTAGGAGTAGTGTTTCCATAACTTATTGAGCTGCTGTGGCAGTTTGAGATTATTTTATGAAAAATGTTTGTAAACTAATCTATTCTTCTGGGGGTGACACCCTTTGATTGCATTAAATTCAGCTGAGGGGCTTTGATTAGATTCTTCGATAAAATCACTTTAGGGATTTGGATTGGACTTCCTCAGTGAGGCACTCCACTTGATTCTCCACCCCCTTGTTGGGTTTAATGAAAACAAATTCACAAGGAGAGAGACAGAGGAAAAAAGGAACCATCATGTTTGATCCTGCTGTGTAAGAGAGAGGATCACTTAAGCATGAAGTCCCAAGAAGCTGGGCCATGGAACAGTTCAAGAGAATATGGGGAGCACAGATGGGAAGTCTGAACCTCAGCAGAGTAGGAATGTCATCTTGCTGTTCCACTTGGCAACATGCCAGGATCAACAGTAGCTGACTTTGATGAGAAAGCATCTCTGATGGTGCCTTGCTTTGGATATTTCATGGCCTTGAAAATATAAGATTTTACCCCAAATAAATACCTTTCATAAAAGTCAATCAACACATTTCCGGTACTTTGCGTCAGCACTCCACTTTGGCAAACTAAAACAGGTGCTCTTTTTTGTTCTTTTATTTTTGTGAATTTGAAATGAAGTTGTTAATTAAAAAATAAGATTTAAAAGATCTAAATTTTCCTTGTGAGTTAGTTCTGATACAATTTAGATGATCTCTTATTTTGATCAGAGAACAAGGAAGTTTGTAAAATGAAATCATTTTACATGTTCTCAGCCTTAGCAAAAATGGGCCTTTAAGGTTCAAAAGATAAATTACAATTTTGTCAGAACAGTCTATTATTTAGGGCATGACCTAGCTAAGGAAAGAAAAACTCTCTTGATAGACTAAAGACTATCCAAACTTATGAGAGGCCCTTCACAAGATGACAATTGAGAGGATTTCTAGGTTTAAGTGGATATTGCAGACAATGACGGTCAATTTTTTCTAAGACTGCAACATCTCTTTATGAATTCACTAAGTTCTTAGTAAGTGACCCACCCTCTGGGAGCTCAAGCATGAACAGGGCTTCTGTGACTGGAAAAAAGTCTCTTTAAGTGCCTCCTTTTCTAGGCATCTCTAAATACAAAAAGCCACTTCATCTCTTTATGAATGAGCAATCTGGACAAAAAAGGCCCTTGTGTTTTTAACTCAATTTAATGAGAACCATCAAAAACCCATTGCTTGACCCAGTTGCAAAGGTTTTTTTCCCCTTGCCTTTGGGCAACATCTGCCACTGCAAAATTTGTTGATGACTCTATTGAACTAGTTCTAGCCTTCCCTCTTGACCTCATAATTTCTTGTGTAGCACAGACATTACTAGCAGAACATATAACACTTTCAGGTAGCCAGTTCGCCTCTTATGAGATTCTATTACTCCCTCCCTTTACTTACTGCTCATCACTCCCATACCCTGAATTCTGCACTCACTTGACTCTACCAGAAGACAGGAAACCTTATGATTGTATTACCTCAGTCAGGGTACTCTCTCCCTCACTCAGATTTATTAGAGACTCCCACTGAGAACCCTGACTTATTATTATTTGTTCATGGATTTTACCTCACAGCTGAAATTGGAGATTTTCAAGAAGGATATGCTACTGCTAATTTAAACTCTCTTTTGGAATATAATCCTCTACTTGCAGTAAAATCACCCCAGATAACAGAACTTACTGCACTTCCTAAAGCTTGCCAACTAGCCACAGACCAGAGTAAACATGTATACAGATCATGGGTATGTTTTTGGAGTAGTGCATGACTTTGGGATGCTTTAGAAACAAAGCAGGTTTCTCAACAGTGAAGGAACCACCACAGAAAGATGACAAATTAAGGAACTTTTAGATGCACTCCTACATCCTGGAGAGGTAGCAATTTTAAGGGTTAAGGTGAGGTTCATGTAAAATGAGATAAATGTGGAAATGAAAGGGAAAACCTTAGCAGATCATTATGCGAAGCAAGCCACTATAACCAAGATTATGATCTTATCTAAACTCTCAAAGGACAAATCTCTGGAGGAATTCAAAGAGGCTGCTAAAAAAAAATCAGTGCTAACTTCTGATTTTGAAAAGAGAAAATGGAAAATATCTGGTTGGACCCTTCACTCAGATAATCACTGACACTTTCAAGATAGATGCCTGATGGCACTAGATGACAGGTTAATCTAGTCATCATGGAATAGACAAATTGTTTTCTATAAAATCAATATTGGTGGGGAAACTTTAAAAAGACAGCTAAGATTACTTTCAAGTCTTGTGTCACTTGTCACTAACATAGTCTTGGAAAGAATTTGAAGGTAAAACATAGCCAAGAGCCAAAGCCTCAAGAGTCCTATGAATACCTTCACATGGATTTTATCTAGCTTCCACCTTCCATGGGATTTGAATATGCTGTCGTTATTGTACGTCTATTTTCAGAATGGGTTAAAGCATTTCTTTGCCAAAAAACTACAACTGTACAACCCCTAAAAAACTACAACTGTACAACCCCTAAAAACCCCTCTTGATTTTGTGTTTCCAACTGGGACATCCCATTTTTTAAATCAAGTGGTGATCAAGACACACACTTATAAGAACCATTAGGGCATTGCCCTTTATTAAAAAACTGCACAGTCTTTACTTACCCTTACGACCTTCAATCTTCTGGAAAGGCTGAAAGCACCAGTGGCATCCTTAAATTAAAATTATCAATATTTTCAGAAACCCCCAAACTCCCTTGAATGAAGGCCCTCCCACTAGCCCTTATGGCCATATGGTCCACTCCCGAAGAGACACATTGGTCATCTCCCTATGAATTGGTAATTGGAAGACCCATGCATTCAGGGACTTCACTTCTAATATTAGACTTTGTTCCACTTCAGACAGACATGGTAAAAACTATTGCAAGGGACTCATGTACCATGTCAAATCACTGATAGGTTAAGTTTGCCTTCTTACAACATCTACCTAAATGGCCTCTTAATGATCTTCAACCAGAAGATTCCATCTATGGGAAGAGATATTAGGAAAAAACTGGCCTTGAACCTCATTAGAAAGGGCCTGATTAAGTACTCTTAACAAGTACAGAGTGAAACTTGAGGGAGTCAGTTCTTGGATTTATGCTTCACAACTAAAGAAATAATTCAGAATTCCACACAATTGGAAGGTGACTCCAATAAGAATCCTCAAACTGAAGATTCACTGAGATCCTCCAAAAGCAGAGACTTTTTAGAAGCAGACAGCTGACCTCTGACATTCGGAACAAGCAGATGAGCCCAAGACTTCAGGCTGAAATCACTAAGTTCTTTTATCTACGTTTTTATAACCATTCTTCTAATTTCTATAGTCCCCTTGTTTTTGTTTACTTATAATGGTTCTTTTTCTTATTTTTCTCCTCCTTTTTATAACTGTTATGTTAGAACATACTCATTCTAACACCATTCTTAGATTATTCCAAACAGTAGCCATAGTCCTTAATCTTATTTACTGCATGATATGCCATCCATCGCCAGACCACCATGATAAAAACCTCTGGGTTTGATCTCTTGATCTAGGTGGGGAAATTGAGGTCCCAGTTCTAATGGATCTTACAGGGACTATTAATTATTCTTGTTTTTATCATAGGGGTCATGATGATGGTCTCTTGCTTTCAAATGTTTCTATGCAGCCTCTCTCTCATGAGATGATAACCATGATGATACAGCAACAAAAAGTTCAAAAACATAATAGAGTTGACTATGAAGACAACTGAACATTTTATAAGTAGTGAAAATATGGATCTCTACCTTTGACTGAATTGGTCAACTTTTCACAAGTGAGAGCATGACTAAAGAGGAAACTGAGAAACTGAATATACAAATGGACAATGACCAAGAAATTCTGAGTCACATCAGCAGCAACCAGATCAGGAAACTCTGGCCTACTACCTGCAGCAGTCAGTCCAGGAAGCTGGCCACTATCTACAGCAAACAGTCAAGAAACCCAAATCACAATACCTGTAGCAACTCACCCAAAAGAGCCAGGACTTGATCAATAAATGGTAACTTCCTTAATTTCTGCCCCCATATCCAACATAGGACCTGACAGAGAAAGCCAAACATGCCCCCTAACTAATCATGTAGGATGCGGCACCTCTTTTTTTTTTTTTAAGATAACTTAGATTATACAGTGTCACATAAAAAATACAGGGGATTCCCATATGCTCCACTCCCCACTACCTCCCACATTTTCCCACATTAATAATATCCTTCATTAGTGAGGTACATTCATTACAATTGATGAACACATTTTGAAGCATTGCCACTAAGCATGGATTAAAGTTTACATTGTAGTTTTCACTCTCCCACACAATTCTGTAGATTATGGCAAATTTTATAATGACCTGTATCTGTCATTGCAATATCATTCAGGACATTACCAAGTCCCCCAAATGCCCCCATATTATACCTGTTTTTCCCTCTCCTTGTCCTCAGAACCTCCAGTGACAACAGCCTCACATCAATTATATAATTTCTTCAATTGCTAGAATCACAATAAATCTATAGTAGAATACCAGTAAGTCTACTTTAGTCCATAGTTCATTCCCCAATCCTGAGGATTCTGGGATGGTGATGTCCACTCCACCTCTAATTGAGAGGGGGTTGTGATCCCTTAGGGCTGATGGATGGGACTTTCTTGCTTGCAGTTGTAGACTCTCTCAGTTCCTTGTTATGTAGCTGTCCATCATCACCTCCATGTTCATTGTCCTGGGTGAGACCAATGAAGAGTAGGTGTTCAACTCCATTGAGATTCAGGGTCAGCTGGCACAGGGACAGCCCAAAGATTTAAATCTCTTGGATGTACACTTACTACCTCTAGCACTAAGTATCGGTTCAAACAGAAGGACAGAAGAATCCTGTGTAGGGAAACCACAACTGAGTCCAGTTCTGTGACCTTGGGAAACTCAAATTCCAAAGTAGGGCCCACTGGCAAGGCACCAAACTCCTGAGCTATCTGCCCTGACTATAGTGTTTGGATGTCTCCAGAGCCTTTAGGAGCCCCACTCTCTGGGGTTAGTAAGTACTTCAGCAGGCAGAGATCCTGCTGAGATGTGCAGCAGGAATGACCTCCCACCTCACGTTGAAGTCTCTTAGCCATATCAACTCATTTGTCTTTATCTTTTCTGCCTTTTGGTCATGGTTTTTTTTCCAGCTGCATTGCAAGCTGGTGCTTGGTAGTAATCAATTTGTGCCAAAGAGGCTCATCCTGTAGTCATGTCCCACACTGGGGGGCAGGTAATGTATTTACATGCAGAGTTCGGCTTAGAAAGAGGCCACATTTGAGCAACAAGGAGGCATCCTACAATACTAGGCTAAGTTTCGATTCCAAGAGTAAAGGTTCATATGCACAGTCATCATTATCAAGGGCCTGTCAATGGACGATTCTTCTTCACTACTCATTGTCCCTGTACTTGGGGAATTCTTGCTGATCCATTAGAGAATATAGCAGAGTTCCTCAAGATAGGAATTTGATACTCCTTCAGTTATTGTGTGAATCTCCACCCACCATAACAATGCCCCATGAACATTTAAATACATTTATATGCCTTATATGTATGCCCAGGTTAGCTTCCTCCCATGGATCCCCCATCACTTACACCTTGCATCAATGATCCTCCATTGCCACAGTTATAACCCTTCTGTGATCCAAAACTTCTTCAAAAATGAAGCCAATAAAATAGCCAAATATGATTAATAAGAAAATGAAATAATGATAGTTTTAAAAATAAAATACAAAAAAAATTTTAAAATATGGGATAATAAAAATATTGAAAAAACATTAAACAAATTTTTTCCTGCAGTACTTTTAATTAGCTTACCTCCAGCATCCCCACACCAAATCTCCAATCAGGAAAATCATGACGTCTTCCCTTTTTCCTTCAAAACCATTCCCACTCCTTTGTGACTTTGAATCTCAGCCAGATGTAAGTGCTGGTGCCTGACTCCCTTGCCAAATAAAAGTGAAATGACTACAGCAAGTGTTTGCCTTTTTTTTTTATGGAGTGTTCTTCATTTATTTACACAGTGATGAATGAATATAATTCAATGAAGAGGAAAATGTATGTTTGTGCATTTGAGTATGTGTATGTAAATTCTGGAAGCATTGGATGGATCACTGACATACTGATATAAGTGTTTATCCCTACAGATACATTTCTTTCCTTCCTTCCTTCCTTCCTTCCTTCCTCCCTCCCTCCTTCCCTCTCTCCCTCCCTTTCTCCCTTTCTCTCTCTCTCTCCTTCTTCCCTCCCTCCCTCCCTCCCTTCCTCCCTTCCTCCCTTCCTCCCTTCCTCCCTTCCTTCCTTCCTTCCTTCCTCTCAGAAGGTACAATGGATTGAACTGAGGACCTTGAATGGGAAGCCAGTGCTCAACCACTAAGCTGAATTCATTCTCCAATAAGAATTGATTTTGTCTTTGTTTGTTGTTTTTTTAATCTTTATTTAAAATTTATTTTTCATTTTTTTAGAAGCTTTACATTACAGAAATATTACATAAAAAAATACCCCCCCTCTGCCACCTCCCACACTTTTCAAAATTAATTATATCTTTCATCTGTGTGGTACATTTGTTACAATTGATGAACACTACATATTGAAGGATTGCTAATAACCATGAACTATAGTTTACATTATAAATTTACATACTGTCTGCACAATTTTAGAGGTTATGACAAAATGTATAATGGCCTGTATCTGTCATTAAAATATCATGCAGGACAATTCCAATGTCCTGAAAATGCCCCCATATTATACCTTTTCTTCCTGCTCCCTCCCCTCAGAACTTCCAGAGACCATGGCCTGTATTTTTTAATTATTTAAAAAAAATTTTTAGCAAAATTTTAAAATTATCTTTTCCTTTTAAAAGATACATAGATCACAGAAAATGTTACATTAAAAAATATAAGAGGTTCCCATATACCCTACTCCCCAACCCCCCAGTCCTCCCACATCAACAACCTCTTTCATCAGTGTGGCACATTCATTGCATTTGGTGAATACATTTTGGAGCACTGCTACACCGCTTGTATTATAGTTTGCACTGTAGTTTACACTCTCCGCCAGTGAATTCAGTGGGTTATGGCAGGATATATAATGTCCTGCATCTGTCCCTGCAATATCATTCAGGACAACTCCAAATCCCAAAAATGCCCCCATATCATACTTCTTCCCTCTCCCTGCCCTCAGCAACTCCCATGACCACTGTCTCCACATCAATGATACAATTACAATTGTATTGTAATAATGCAATAGTTCTATAGTAGAATATCAATAACTCCATTCTAATCCATATTTTATTAGTCCATCCTGTGGACCCTGGCATGGCAATGTTCACTCCACCTCTGAATCAAGAGGGGGCTTAGATCCCACATAGCTGATGGATGTGATTCTCCTACTTGCAGTTGTAGACTCTCTCTGTTCCCTGGCCTCACCTCCCTGTTAGCTGACCTGAGTAAATCCAATGAAATAGAGAGTAAGTGTTGCAACTCTGCTGAGCCTCAAGGCCCAGATGGCACATAGCCAGTCCAGAGATTCAAGTCTGAGAATACACCAACCCCAGTGCCAACCACAGGTTCAGTAAAAGTGAGAGAAGAACATGTGTAGAAATATCACATCTGAGTCCAACTCCATCACACTCAAGAGTACAAATTTCAAAGTAGGCCCCACTGGCAAGGCACTGAACTCCAGCGCCACCTGTCATGACCAATAGGACCTGGGTGTCTCCGTAGCCCTCAGGAGCACCACTACCTGGGGTTGTGTCTACTTTGGCTATCTTTGAGATCCTGCTGAGATGTGCATAAGTGTGACCCCTTGATGACCTCCCAACTCATTTTGAAGTGTCTTAGCCATAGAAACTCATTTGCCTTTACCATTTCCCCCTTTTATTCAAGGTCTTTTTCTAGTTGTATCACCACTGGTGATTGGTAGTAAACCCTCAGCACCAGGGAGACTCATCCTCTGGAGTCATGTCCCACGCTGGAGGGAAGGTAATGCATTTACATGCTGAGTTTGGCTTAAAGAATGGCCATATTTGAACAACATGGAGGCTAACAGGAGTAATTCTTAGGCACCCTGCAGCTCTAGGCCTTGTTGGAATTTCAAGCACATAGGCTCATAAGCATAGTCATCAGTATCAAGGGCCCATCCTTCTTTTCTGGTCTTTGCCCTTGTATTTGGGGGATTGCTGCTGTTCCATTGCTCCCTTGACTAGGAACTCAGCACTCCCTCAGTTGTCGTGTGTAACTCTACCTACTGTGACAATACCCAACAAATATCGAAACATATTTATATACCTTATATATATGCCCTGGAGAATTCCTCCTACTCATGCATCCCCCTTCAATGACACCCCACACCAGTGCTCCTCCGCTGCCACAGTTGGACCCCTCTGTGATCCAAAACCTCTTAAAAAATGAAGCCTAATATATTGCCGATTTCAATTAGTAGGAAAATGAAATAGTAATGATAGTGTTAAAGTTTATAAATAGAATACATAATAATTTAGAAAAACTAAAATGAAGAATAAATTGGGTACTAAAAAATGAAAAACATAATAAAACTTGTTTTTGATATTTTGCCTTTCATCATTGTAATAGGTGTTGCCCTGTATGTACAGTGGCAAGGCCATCTCTTCCATTCCTTACTCAGTGTCTATGCCCTTTTTTTTAATTTTTAATTTTGTCTTCAAAAAAGTTTTAGATCACAGTAAAGTCACATATACAATATAGGGGACTCCCATGTACCCATCATCAAACTCTTTTCCTCCTTCTCCAGCAATGATCTTTTCACATGTGGATGTCACATTTGCTAGAGCTGATGTACGGATATTGAAAAATAGTTACTAACCATGGTTCCATTATGATTTACATTATGGTTTATATTTTAAACTGTACACTTTTCTAAATTTTTTGTTACATAGTTTACATTTTAGACTATACACTTTTATAATTTTTGGCGAAATTTAACATGGCCTATATCCATCATTGCACGACCTTGTGGAACACTTCCAATGCCCCACAGTTACCCCCTCTTCCATCTATTTGTATTCCTCTCTCCCCTTTCCCTCAGGGCCCACAGTGACAACAAACATTCCCTGCTTGAAGGACAAGATTCATAGATACTTGGAACAATGCTGAGGGCTTGACTCAATAGTCTGTCCTCCCCCATTAGGAGCCACCCATGCTCTCAAGAAAAACCCTCTCCTCTGTTTGAGAAAATCAGGCCTCCCCAGGATGTTGATACAAAACCTCCCTACTCATTGCATTGGTCTCCAACCACTGATATAATACATTATGACAAGATGAGCACTCACACACTCCCTAGAAGCCTGCCCCAGGTACACCCTGTGCCAGATGCCCGCTTTTAAACACCTTAAACAAGTAATCCTTCCTTATTATATTTTCTAAAGTTTTCTCAACATTATAGTTTCAGCTATGTACCCAACAATCTCCCATGTTCACCTGCTCACGCTCACCCTCCCCCCATTCCATGGACCACCTGACACATCCTCCCAACCCTAGCCTGCAAAACCCCCCCAATAGTATCCCTCTGCCCCTGTCTTATCCCTTCACAGCACAACTACTTACTTCCACTTTATCATAGACGTTGCCCTTAAAGGAGTCAGTTCACAAATTTCCACTCTTGCCACCTCCCTATTTCCTGTAAGCCTATCTTCCAGTCTCTAGCCTTCTGAAACAGCTTGATATGCTTAATTCATATCAGAGAGATCATGTAGTATTTGTCCTTCAATGCCTGACCTGCTTCACTCAATATAAGGTCCTCAAGATTCATCCATGCCATCCTATATGTTAGTGCTGTATTCCTTCTTACAGCTGAGTAGTATTCCATTGTATGTATATTCCACATTTTGTTTATCCATTCATCTGCTGATGGGCATTTGGGTTGATTCCAACTTTTGGTAATAGTGAATAATGCTGCTATGAACATTGGTGTGCATATATCAGTTCGTGACCTTGTTTTCAGTTCTCCTGAGTATATACCCAGCAGTGGAATTGCTGGGTCATATGGCAAATCTATAACTAGTTTTTCTGAGGAACTGCCAAACTGTCCTCCAGAATGGCTGGATCCTTCTACATTCCAACTTGCAGTGGATGAGGGTTCCCATTCCTCCACATCCTCTACAACACTTGTACTCCTCTGTTTAATAGCCATCAGTCTAATGGGTATAAGAGGGTATCTCATTGTAGTTTTGATTTGCATTTCCATAGTAGCTAGTGATGTTGAGCATCTTTTCATGTGCATTTTAGTCATTTTCTATTTCCTCTTTGGAGAAGCATCTATTCAAATCTCATGCCCATTTTTTGAATGGGTAGTTTATTTTTTATTTTTGAGATATAGGATTTCTTTATATATGCTGGATATTAGGCTCCTATCAGATATGGTTACCAAATATTTTTTCCCATTAGGTAGGCTGTCTTTTCACTTGATAAACTTCTTTGAGGTACAAAACACTTTAAGTATGAGGAGGTCCCATTTATCTATTTTTTTCTCTCACTCGTGGTTTGGGTGTGAAATTCATGAAGCCATTTCCTATTACAAGGTTCTGTAGATGCTTCCCTATATTGTCTTCCAAGGTTTTCTTGGTCTTGGCTCTTATATTTAGTCTTTGATCCATCTTGAGTTAATTTTTGTATAAGATGTGAGATGGTAATCCTCTCTCATTCTTTTACATATGGATATCCAATTCTCCAAGCACCATTTTTTGAAGAGGCCATTTTTTCCCAGTAGAGTGGGCTTGATGGCCTTGTCGAATATCAGATGAGTGTATATGTGAGAATCTACATCAGAACTTCTCAATTCCATTGATCAGTATGTCTTTCCTTGTGCCAATACCATGCTGTTTTAACCACTATAGGTTTGTAGTATGTTTTAAAGTCAGGAAGTGTGATTCCTCCAATTTTATTTTTCTTTTTCAAAATGTCTCTGGCTATTTTGTGCCTCTTTCCCTTTTAAATAAATTTCATAGTTCATTTTTCCAGTTCATTAAAAAATGCTGTGTTGATTTTTATTGGGATTGCATTAAATGTGTAGATAAGTTTGGGTAGGATAGACATCTTGATGATATTTAGTCTTCCTATCCATGAACAGGGAATATTCTTCCATTTATTTAATTCTTCTTTGATTTCCTAAAACAGTGTCATGTAGTTTTTTGTGTATAATTCTTTTACATCTTTTTTTTTTTAAGATTTATTTATTTATTTATTTCTCTCCCCTTCCCCCCCATCCTGGTTGTCTGTTCTCTGTGTCTATTTGCTGTGTGTTCTTCTTTGTCTGCTTCTGTTGTTGTCAAGCAGTGCAGGAATCTGTGTTTCTTTTTGCTGCGTCATCTTGTGGTGTCAGCTCTCTGTGTGTGTGGTGCCATTCCTGGGCAGGCTGCACTTTCTTTCACGCTGGGTGGCTCTCCTTACAGGGCATTCTCCTTGCGTGTGGGGCTCCCGTACGCGGGGACACCCCTGCGTGGCATGGCACTCTTTGAGCGCATCAGCACTGTGCATGGGCCAGTTCCACATGGGTCAAGGAGGCCCGGGGTTTGAACCACGGACCTCCCATGTGGTAGATGGATGTCCTAACCACTGGGCCAAGTCTGCTTCCCTCTTTCACATCTTTAAATTTATTCCGAGGTATTTGATTTTTTAATTTACTATTGTAAATGGTATTTGTTTCTTGATTTTCTTCTCAGATTGTTTATTATTGGTGCACAGAAATGCTACTGATTTTGCACATTGATCTTAACCTGCAGCTTTACTGAACTCATTATAAGTTCTAGAAGCTTTGTTGTAGATTTCTCAGGTCTTTCTATATATATAGGATCCTGTCCACTGCAAATAGTGAATATTTTACTTCTTCTTTTACAATTTGGATGCCTTTTATATCTGGTTCTTGCCTGCTCAAGCAAGTACTTCTAACAATATTAAATAGGAGGGGTGATAGTGGAGATCCTTGTCTTGTTCCTGATCTTAGAGGGAAAGATTTTAGAATTTCACCATTGTAAATGATGCTAGCTGTGGGTTTTTCATATATCCCCTTTCTCATGTTCAAAAAGTTTCCTTCTATTCCTATCTTTTGCAATGTTTTTATCAGGAAGTGGTGCTGTATTTTGTCAAATGCTTTTTCTGTATCTATAGATATGATCATGATTTTTCTCCTTCAAGGTGTTTATGTGACGTATTACATTGATTGATTTTCTTATGCTGAAATATCCTTGCATACCAGGGATGAAACCCACTTGGTCATGGTGCATAATACATTTGAGTGTTGTTGAATATGATTAGCAAGTATTTTGTTGAGGATTTTAGCATCTAGGCTGATTAGAGAGATTGGTCTGTAATTTTCCTTTCTTGCAGTGTTTTTGTTTGGTTTTGGTATTAATAATGCTGGCATCGTAGATTGAGTTAGGAAATGTTTCTTCTATTTTGATTTTTTGGAAGAGTTTAAGCAAAATTTGTGTTAGTTCTTTCTGGAATGTTTGGTAGAATTCACCTGTGAAGCCATCTGCCCCAGGGTTCTTCTTATTTGGGAGGTTTTCAATGACTGATTCCTTCTCTTTACTTGTGATTGGTTTGTTAAGATCATAAATTTCTTCTTTTGTCAATGTAGGCTGCTTATGTGTTTCTAGGAATTTGTCCATTTCCTCTAAATTGTCCAATAAGTTATCCTCTTGGTAAGATAGTCAATATTTCTCATTTCTTATTTTGTGTATTTGCATCTTCTCTCTTTTTTTTCTTAGTTAGTCTGCCTAAGGGTTTGTCAATTTTATTGATCTTATAAAAGAAATAGCTCTTTTATTATTTCTAGTGCTTTCTTATTTTCTATTTCATTTAGTTCTTTTCTGATCTTTGTTGTTTCTTTCTTCTTACTTTGGGGTTAGTTTGTTGTTTTTTTACTAATTTCTCCAAGTGTGCAGGTAGGTCTTCAATTTTAGCTCTTTCTTCTTTTTTGATGTATGATTTTATGGCTATGAATTTCCCTCTCAGTACAGCTTTTACTGTGTCCCATAAGTTTTGATATGTAGTATTGTCATTTTCATTGGTTTCAATGTAGTTACTGATTTCTTTTTAAATTTCCTTCTTGACCCACTGTTTTTCTAAGAGTGTGTTGCTTAACTTCCATATCTTTGTGTCTAATCTGGTTCTCTGTCCCTTGCAGATTTCTAGCTTCATTCCCTGTGGTCAGAGAAATTATTTTGTCTGATTTCCATCTTTCTGAATTCATTGAGACTTTTTTTATGGCCTAACATGTGGTCTATCTTGGAGAATGATCCATGTGCTCTTGAGAAGAAGGTATACCCTACCGTATTTGGGTATAATGTTCTGTATATGTCTATTAAGTCCAGATCCTCTAATATATTATTGAAAGTCTTTGTTTCTTTATTGATTCTCTGTTGAAATGTTCTGTCTAATGGTAATAATGGTTTATTAAAATCCCCCACTATAATTGAGGGGCATCTATTCATTCACTTAGTTTTTTCAGCGTTTGACTCATGTGCCATGGTTAGGTGCATAAATATTTATAATTGCTCTTTCTTCTTGAAACATTACCACTTTCACTAATATGTAGTGTCCATCTTTGTCTCTCACAATAGTTTTGCATTTAAAGTCTATTTGGTCTGATATTAGAATAGCTACTTCTGACCTTTTCTGGTTATTGTTTGCTTGTAAGATGTTTTCCCAGCCATTCACTTTCAGCCACCTTGAATCCCTGGGTCTAAGGTGGGTTTCTTGTAGGCAGTTTACAGATAGGTCATATTTCCTAATCCATTCTGCCAACCTGTGTCTCTTGACAGGTGAGTTTTTTAATCCATTAACATTCAGTGTTATACTCTCAAGGGATTAGTTACATTAGTTTTGGATTTATATATGTCTTATGTTGTTTTTATTTCTCTTTTTGTCTTTTTAGGTGTTCTTACACTCTCCTTCAACTCTGCCTCACCTGTTTTTTCTTTCCTCTTGCAGAACTCCCTTTAGTATTTCTTGAAGGGCAGGTTTCTTGTTGGCATACTCTCTTAATTTCTGTTTATCTGTGAATATTTTGAACTCTCCATAATTTTTGAATGCTAGTTTTGCTGAATAGAGTATTCTTGGCTGGAAATTTTTTTCTTTTAGTACCTTGTTATGTCATACCACTGCCTTTTTGCCTCCATGATTTCAGAGGAGAAATCAGTACTTAATCTTATTGAGCTACCTTTGTATTTGAATGTTCTCTTTTCTCTTGTTGCCTTCAGTATTTTCTCTTTGTCTTGAGCATTGGATAATTTGACAAGTATATGTCTTGGGGCAGGCCTGTTGGGATTTATGCTGTTTGGGGTGCATTGCACTTCCTGGACATGTATATCCATCTCCCTCTATAGGTTTAGGAAGTTTCAGCCATTATTTCCTCCAACACCCCTTCTGTCCTATTTCCCTTCTCTTCTCCTTAGGGATGCCTATAATACATATGTTTGTGCATTTTGTATTGTCATTCAGATCCCTAAGTCCCTGCTGAATTTTTTCTTTTTACCTATCAATTCTACTATCTGTTTGATTTCAGATGTACTGTCTTCCACATCATTAATTTTTTCCTCTACCTCTTCAAATCTGCTCTTATTAGATGAGAGTGTATTTTTGATTTCTTGGATTGTGCCATTCATCACCATCATATCCATTATCTTTTTGTGTGTGTTTATAGTTTCTTCTGTTTACTCTCCAAGTGTTTTCTTAATATCTTTAATCTCTTCCTCCACTTCATTATATTGGCCCATTATAGTTGGAGAGCTTTGATTTGTTGTTCAATGTTCTCTTCCTCTTCCTGGTTTTTAGTTGGTTCATTGGATTGGGCCATGTCTTCCTGATTATTGGTATGGTTTATAATTTTTAGGTTGCTGTCTGGTCATCATTTTATCTTAATGGCTTTGTTCAGTTGATTAGCTTCTCTGTGTAGTCTTGGGTTTTATTTAGGTGCTGTTTTTTTTGTGTGTGTGTTAAGTCTTCTCTTTGACACTTTGTTCTTCTTATTCTATTTCCTTGTTGTTGTCTAAGTTCCCTTGAAGGAAAAATATTAGGGCCAGGGAAAGCAAAAGAGGTAAGAAAAGAAAAAGTTTAATAGTATTATTGATAGTAAATGTTAGCAGAAGAAAGATATAAGACCTAGGAGAATAAATATTAAACTCATGTAAGCTGTGTAGAGATATAGGAGTAAGTAATTGCAGTACCTCCAATGAGATGTGAAACTGAATATGGAGAAGAATATAATATGAATTAAAAGACCAGTATAATCAGAAGAGAGGGAAAGAGAGAAGAAAGGACAAATACATCAAGAGTAAATAAAAGATAAAAAAACAGAATAGAGGTGTTAGAAATAAAAATCCAGAAAAATTTGGGACTGAACAAAGAGAGGTGGAATGTAAGAGCAACAACAGAAGATGGAAGATAGATGTAAGGGAAAGGAGATAGCATTGGTAACTAAAATCAGTATACACAGAAAAGAGGAGTTTGAGGATGAGGAAGCACAGCAAACAAGAAACACTGCCAGCAGCACCTAATAGAAAAAAAGAAAAAAAAAATGGAGTGGGCTGGGGGGATAAAGAGGAAGGAAAGAAAAGAAAACAAATAAACAACAACAACAACAACAAAAAACAGACAAGCCCTCAAGCAAGGAGTCCTCTTTACAATTGAAGAAACTGAATAGGAAGCTGTCCTTCCCCCTTTCTCCCTTCCTCACTTCTCACTCTCCCAGGGCAGCAGGAGGCGCATGTGAGACCTCCCTCTGAGATTCAAATCAGACCCTGGTGAACCAACTCATCACAGAAAATAATCACTCTCAGTCTCTTTGAGAGAGAGCACCCACATCTTGCCAGGAACACTAAATATGCTATTGGAAACCTACCAAGCATGTCCTACTGTCCCCCTGCCTTAGAAGTATTACACAGGACTAGTTAATTGCCTGACTCCACCTTCTCTCAGACCAATTTTCCCTATCCTAGTGCATTTAGGTAAATCAGGCTGCCTCAGTACATTCACCTGTCATCTCTTCCTAGCCTCTCTCCAAGCCAGCTGGCCTGCTCCTCTAAGCTCAAAAAGAGGGGACCAGACAATTGAACCTGCACTCCTCGGGCCCCTCGCTACCCCTCACCAGAACCCTCCCACTCTCAGAGTTTCTTCAAGACAGGTTGGCTTGGGGAATGCCGGGGTTCAGGGAGAGCTGGTTCAAGGAACATGGATTCAAGGAACACAAGTTTTGGGAATGTGAGGTTCAGGCATTGTGGGTCTGGGAAACACAGGGCTCGGGGAATGCCGCTGTGTGACTGGCAGTGTTCAGGGAATGCCACAGCCACCAGCCCCAGGGGAAGTGTTTAGCCTTCCCACAGCTTTGGGCACAAGTGCCAAAAACCCACAGTATTACCTTGAGCAATCACCCCTTTTGTTGCACTCTCTCCAGATTGATGTCCAGAATCCTTCTGCTTTTTGGGTTCCCAAAACAGCTGACTCAGGCAGGATTCTCTCTCCACTCCGCCGGTTTTTTGCAGGAGAGATGATGAGGGTGCACTCACTTGGATTCCCCCTTGCCCCTGTCATGTTTTTGTTTTTAGGATGTACTGGGGATCAAACCCAGGACCTTGTACATGGGAAGCAGGTGCTCAACCACTTGAGCTAAACCTGCTCCCCAAAATACACTCTTGACCCCTTTCAACCTTGCTTTCCACTCTAGGGATCTGTACTGAATATATCAATAGTTTCTATGTTCTCTGCTTTCAGTTGAGTTCAGCCAACAAGAACTTTAGCAGGAAAAAGAAGGCGAATGGAGAATGAGGTTATTATTTACTTAAACTCCAGGTTCTTTCTCTGAGAGGATGCATCAAGACGATTTGCACCTCAACTGGAGATCACTGATCCTCTCAAGAAAGCCTTTTGTTCACACTCTTTCTCAACGTAACCTCTCTCTCCTCCTGTCCCTTCAGGTCCAGGGTTTTAAATAGTTTTTCTTTGGGTTGCAGTTCCTGCTAACCCTAGCAGGGTTCCTGCACTATCCCTGTTAAGCTTTCCTTTAATTATCTCAGTGTCAGTATGAAATATATTTCCTGTTTTAGTTATGAATTGCAGTGTAATTAATTATTCTAAAACTTAGTGGCTAGAAACAGCAACCACTCTTTTACAGCTCACATTACTGTGAGTCAGGACTTCAGGCTGAGCTGTGATGGGTGATTCTTCTACTCTCCACTTTGTTGGCTGGAGTCCACTTGGAGGTATTCAGCTGGCAGTCTGCCGAGTCTAAAGATGACTTCATTCATGTGCCTGGCAACTTGGCAGGAATGGCTGGAAGGTTGACCTCATCTGGGACCCTCTTCCTCTCCATAAAATCTCAGAGCGTCTTTCACATGGTTTCCCCAGCAGGCTCTTTGGTCCTCATGCATGGGGACCTAGGATTCCAAGAGAAATAAGGGAAGCTTCCAGTTCCTTCAAAGCTTAGGCCTGGAATTGGAATAATATTTCTTCTACCATATTATGTTTTTCAAAGCAGTTACAAGCCAGCCAAGATTCATGGGGATGGAAAAATAGACCCACTCTTTATGGCAGATTGTCAATGAATTTGTAGCCATCTTTAATCTGTTACTAATCACAAATAATCGTAAAGATATATGCAAATATAGAATACATTATCAATTGTTCTGTTCTGCAATTTAAAAGCTAGTTTTAGGAATGGAGTTAATTTGGGATATAGTCTCTTAGTGAACAAGTTAGGAAAGATATTATGATGAAATTCATAGCATAAAATCTAAGATGCCCTTTGAAATATTTAATTGCATATCACACAAATGGACTAACTTGCCTGCTGTCAAAATGCATTCTTTCTTTCTCTCATCTCATCTGACCAAAACAAAAGCATATATCATTAGAATAAATTGCCATGTTTTCCTTTAGCTTGTCACACATCTAACAGTCACACAACACACACATGCATACATAGATTAAACCAGAAATTGTACTGCCAGTCTCAGGACCCACTAAAAACAAAGAATTCTGGAAAGATGACTGTAGAGCTGTGCAATGAGATTCATACACAAGCAAACTATACTGTCAATAGAGTCAACCTGGTGTCTGAAGTCTATTTTAGGAAAGAACCTTTTCACTTGCCATTGTCAAAGAATTCCAGGAGGTTGTTGGTAGTTGTGACATAGTTTTTTTTTTTATCATCTTCAGGTCAACTCATATAAATAGAGTAGCTAAGATATCAACACTCCGAAAATAACAGAAAGTATTTACAACAAAAAGTTGACTAGTTATCCCCATACACCAAATTACAATTATGTGAGGACAATCTGTGAGTTTGTATTGGATGTGATATCAGCAGCAATTGCATAGGAAGAATTGGAGGAAAGGAAACAGAATGATGATAGTCCTGAGAACAAGCAACCCAGATAATTATCCCCAAATTATCAATATCTACTCACTAGAAAGAATGACAGGCCAAACTGAGAACAGTAGTCAACTTTGAGAAGAGTTTTGTCGTTTTGAACACATGGATGAATGCAAAGAAACTTTAGGGCTATTGGATATACTAAACATGCAGGGTCAGAATTTTTTAAATTAATAAATCAGAGCTCCTAGGCCAAAGCTCTGATCTGAGAAGAAACTTCTGGTAGTAGAATAGAAAATTATCAGGAAAGAAGAGTGCAGCAAAGAAAAATAAGGTCCAGATAAAAGTAGAAAGGGCCAGGGAGTCAGCAAATATTAGAATATTATCATTTCACAAAAATAATAGGAAAAGTATTCTAGATTTGTGAATCTAGAAAAAGTATCCTAGCCCCCTTTCTTGTTCCTAAGAGTAAAGAAAAATTAATCTCATTTAACAATGAATAAAATAAAGGATTGCAGCACATCATGTGTAAAGCTCTTAAGAAAAAAGAGAATGCAACAGGACGTAGAGGAAAACAATGCATTTCTTGTCAGTGAAGGCATTCCATAAAGACTTTTTCACGAGACAGATGAAAAAGTGAGTGGGAGGAAATTAAGAAAATTATAAAAACTCTAAAAGAAAAGCATAAATCAGAAATGGAAAAATTTTAAAAAAAAGGGCAATTAGCAAAGGAATTACAGAAATAGCGAAAGACTTGAATTAAAAGGAAAAGTATTATGCAATTAAAATTTATACTAGCATAAACACAAGTACTTATAAGAACTGCAGGCAATGCCTTAAAAGAAATTGCAAAACGAGGAGTAAAATTTTGAAAACTTATATCTATCTATCTATCTATCTATCTATCTATCTATCTATCTATTATCTAGACAGAAGATTCAATAGATAATTACAGATAATAAAGATAAAACTCAGTATACATGTAGTAAGAAATGAAAAAACCAAAGCAGCATACAAAACAAATAGTAAAACTATGACTCAAAAAAACTTTTTTACAATAAAAAAGAATTGAAATACATATTGAAAGAGCACATGATATACTTAGGGATTTGGACCCAAAAAGACCAACAAGAATATTCTGGTAAAACTACTGAATATTAAGGCAAAAGAAAAAAAAAATTTCAACAGCTAGGCAAGAAAACCACGGTAATTATAAGGAAAAGAAAATCAGATTGCTTTCAGACTTTTTAAACAGCATCCATCACTGTATGCCCTATGATAACAATGTAATCCTTTTAAACTCCAGGAAAGAAGAGTCAAGAATTTTATATCAATCCAAATTGACGGTGAAGCGTAAGGACTAAAATGCTTATGAATATGGAAGAAATAAGGGAATGTGGTTTTTTTTTTTTTGTATGAGGCCTTCTCAAGAAGTCTACTTTAAACAATCAATATAAAATATAATACTAATTTATAATTATATAAAGTAAGCTTTATGTGATCAGTAAAACCAATGGGGAGATTGGTTTTACAATCAGTAAAACCAATGGGGAGATTGGTTTACAAAAGGACAGTCAGTGAGCACTAAATATGCAATTACCTATAGAATTAAGACTAAATCACAGTTATAAGGGCCAGAATATAATATGAGGAAATGCTTTGACAATATTAATACAACATAATAAGAAGAAATGGGGGAAGAAAATGGGAAGAATGAAGAGTATAATATGTTTACTGATTGTCTTAGCGCTGTTACTGGGAATAAGTGAGTATCACTTCAAATTTGATGCTGCCAATTCTGGATGATAGGGAGGGTAGGTAGTTAATAAATAATACCCTGAAAAATTGAGAGGATTATAGATATGCTATAAAAATATTAGTATAAAAGTAACTTGAAAAAATACAAACCTTTCTGTACACCAAAATATATACCAGAGAGAGAGAGAAATAGATCACCCTTTGAAAGACTATATATCAAAGAAGATATAAAGAGAATCTTAAGATATATCATTTTATTGTTAACAGAAAAAAGAAAGATGGAGAAAACTATGTAAAAAAACTGAAAAATTTGCATGAAAATTGTTAGCGATACCAAAGTGAAGTAAGAGCTAGGTAGAGGAGACTGAGACAGAAATATATATATATATATATTTTTGCAAATTTGACTTTGGGAACAATGAAAATATTTTCCATAATCATAAAACAAAAGTACATTTAAAAAATTTCCCTAAGAATAAAAAGCATAATGAGACGAATGAACTCAACTGTGTGTTGAGTTGATGGCAATAACCACATAGAGGTAAGTTAAGTGTATTTAATAAGCTGAGCTCATCCCAATGAGATATTATCTATGACCAAATTTCTTTCTTATGAACCTTAATAATTTGCTTTCAGCAATCTTATTTTGGTGTAGTGTTGCTTGACTTTTCTGTGATGGTTTTGAGTGTTTTTTATGCATTATGAGAAAAATGATTTTATTATTGTTAGTGAAAAATGGGATTTGGAGCATGAAAGGAGACACCCATATGAAATTAATGAGGTTATGTAAGAAAAGTCCCTAGAAATTTGAATTTGGATAGAAGTATTCGTACAAACTCATATTGTATCTTAATCTTTAATGTATATATATATATACACATTATATATATACACTTCCTAGTTGTGTGCATTACAAATGTTAGATACAATGACCCACCTGGTAGCAATTAGCAATGTGTGTGTATTACAATTGCAGCATTTAAATACTGACCACACTGTCTGGATGTCTGACTATATTAAACAATTATTGTTATTTTTAGGTGTGAAGTATCAAGGATATGTATTTAAAAGATGACATAACTTTCATACATATATCTAAAAACACAGATGAAATAATCTGCAGTTTTGTTTGCTTCAAACGAGTGAAGTACGTGGGTTATACGTAAAGTCACTGACGATGAGCTGGTATTTGGTGAAGATAACTTGATTGGAACATGGTGATTTATCATATATTTTCTCTAATTTTGCCTATAGACTATTTTTATAACTAAAAGTTAAAAAACAAATAGCTTGCTGTAGTAGCCAGTTGCAGTGTGTTTGCTTCAGGCCTGTGAACAGAACGGTACAAGCCTCTCTGTCCTGAGTGTTTACCATGAGTAGGGCTCTGGAATAGGGTTTGAAGCATTTTAATCTTTACCACAAAACCATGAGAGAGATTTTTTTTTTTTTTTTTGCCCAATTTGATGATAAAGGAATTAAGACAGAGAAATTGAGCAATTTGTTCAAGATTAAATAACTCAAATCTCCAATACTGGCATTTGAACCTAGGAAAGTGACTTAGTCCCATCTCAACCCTGGCTGCCTCTTGAGGTTATGTAGCATACAGAAAATTGCAGAGCTATAAATGGTGAGTTTAAGTATTTGGTAAAGAAACATCTATATTAAGCCAAGAAAATTCCATGATATAATAACCATTTTTACCCTATAATGATTAGACATGATTTTTTTTTTATTCCTTGATTACTCCACTCATCAATATTTAATGAGTTTTTTTTCACTTGCTGGGCATTGCTCTAGGGCTTCAAGATAAAACTCTATTATGTGCAAGACAAAGCAAACTCCCGTCTACATATAGTTTATAGTCTATTCTAGTGAAAAGCAGACATTTTGTAAAGACCAAGAAACAATTACAAATTACCAAAGATAATGAAGGAAACAATTAAGGGAATTGAGATGACAGGGTGGAGGTAACTTATTAGAATTTGATGTCAAATAAAGGTTAACCATGTGAAGGTTATTGTTGTTGTTGTTTTTGTTTTATGGCGGTGGTGATGGCAAGGAAGGAATTCTAGGCAAAAGGTATAGCTGATTTTTGTAACCAAAAAACAATGCTTGAGAGGGAGTGGTTGTGGCTCAAGCAGTTGGGTGCCCACCTCTGACATCAGAGGTCCCAGGTTTGATTCCCAGTGCCTCTTAAAGAAGACAAAACAAAATCACCAGACAATGAGCTGACATCAAGCAAAAACAATGAGCATACTATGAGAAAAAAACAATTCACAAAAACAACAAGCAGACAGCAAGCAAAAACAATGAGCAGACAACTGCAAACAATGAGCAAAAACAATGAGCAAACAAGGGAGCCAACTGGAGAAAGGAATAAATTTTAAAAATAAAAGAAAAAATAAAATAAAATTGAAGAAACCCTGTTATAAATATATATAGTTTGAGAAGATGAATGAATGTCAGTGTGGCGAGAACATAAAAAAGGAGACATTTGGAATAATAAAGTTGGAAACACAGGAAAGAGGAAAATTAGGCAAGGCCTTGTAAATGATAATAAAGAATTTGCATTTTATTTAAATTGAGATGTAGCCATTGAGGTATTTTGAACTGTAATATGACCAATTTCAATTTATAGTTTAGGGCAGCATACTTGGCCCAGTCGTTAGGCATCCGTCTACCACATGGGAGGTCCGCGGTTCAAACCCCAGGCCTCCTTGACCCGTGTGGAGTTGGTCCACGTGCAGTGTTGATGCACACAAGGAGTGCCATGCCACGCAGGGGTGTCCCCGTGTAGGGAAGCCCCATGCACAAGGAGTGTGCCCCGTAAGGAGAGCCACCCAGCGCAAAAGAAAGTGCGGCTTGCCTAAGAATGGCACCACTCACATGGAGAGCTGACACAACAAGATGATGCAACAAATTGAAACACAGATTCCCATGCCGTTGATACAACAGAATCGGACAAAGAGGACGCAGCAAATAGACACAGAGAACAGACAACCGGGGTGGGAGGGAGGGGAGAGAAATAAATAAATCTTAAAAATAAATTTGTAGTTTAGAAAGAGAAATCATTTTACTCTATAAAGAATGGACTATGTTGGCAGGGGAAGAGGGGTGGAACCCACAAGAACACTTAGGAGTCTTCCATAATATTCGAGATGTGAATATAGTAATCTGATTGCTTGCATATAGGAAGACGTGGATAGACTCAAGGCAAACTCCGAAAGCATCA
Source organism: Dasypus novemcinctus (assembly GCF_030445035.2). Lineage (NCBI taxonomy): Eukaryota > Metazoa > Chordata > Mammalia > Cingulata > Dasypodidae > Dasypus > Dasypus novemcinctus. The sequence continues at coordinate 61,317,001 of NC_080687.1, forward strand.
ATTTAAAGAACTTGGAGATGGAGTAAATGTGGGCAGAGGGGAAAGGGAAGAGCATCTGCCTGGTGGGCCTCTGATTGCCAGATTTCCACTTCTTTTAAATTTGTCCGGACAGGTACAATCTTGGCACTCTGTGCATCCAGCAACAGTGCTGCCCTCCAGCCTTTCTAACCTATCAAAGGTCTTACTAACAACCCCTGCATGACTCTCACTTATGTGCAGAAAAATACAAACGTCTCTCTAGCCTGATCCCTCTACTGAGCTCCAACTGCCTCTCTGGATGGGCCACAATCCTTGAGTTTCCTCTCCATCTTCTTTTCCATTGCCTTGGTCCAGGTGTTTATCATGCCTTAGAATGGTTTCCCGACAGGTCACTTCTAACTTTAAATCTCACACCCCTCCTACCCATTCTCCAAACTCTCTCTAAAGTGATCTTTGAAAACCCAAACCCCAATAATACATCTTCACCTCTTTAAAATTTTTCATTCCACTTTTCACTGTGAATAAAGTTCATAATTCTTGGTTTGGTGCCAAAGACCCTCATCTACTCTTCAGCCTTATATTTTACTGCATCATTTCTCGGAGTCTTTGTTTTAGTAAATCAAAACTGCTTGCAGAACCCAGCAAGCCACCTCTGAGTTCTGCTTATTTGGTCTAAAATGGCCTTCTGCTTCCTCTGACTGATGCATGATGACTATTGAAAGATGACTGGCTTCCTTTTGATGATACAGATCAAACTCTGTGAAGGTTTCCTTGCCCACCTCAAGTATATATAGAATCAAATCTGCACTTTTAACAATTCCACACATTTGTTTCCATTCCATAGTGATTTTCCAGCCTTTATATTTATTAATTTTAGGTGAAAGGAAAGGTAAGAATTTTCCTAGCAGAGGGTAAGTGCTACAGAAATTTTAAAGAGGGAACAATAATGTATATATTTCTAACAGTATGTTATATAAAACTAAGTTGTGACCATTATGTTAACATCTTTATATACTTTTTACAGAAGACATCTTTCTAATGGAAAATATGACAAATCACATATTAACAGTATGTGTATATATGATACCGGCATGCATAAATCATTCATAATATTTTTTTATTACCTAGTTCTTTTCATCCTTGTCCAATTCATTTCATTACTTGAAAGGAAGTTCTGGTTTTTGGATAACTTGCTTAAATTATTCTTTATTTTCTACATTACTTTAAAGTGGAACCTGGGATCATGCTGTCGTTGTAATAAGATTATGATCCCAGAATTTCAAATAAAAAACCTCAATGTTCAAATCAGCATGAAATAAGATTTAATCATATTAGTTTGCCTTAGACAGATGTGTAAAGTAATTTCATGCTAAACCATTTTGTTCAATCTGTATTATAAGAGGGTAAGTTCTGCCAGTATTAGTAACCTTTTGCATTTTTCTCATAAGTTTTCTCAAAATGACATAGGTGTTCCCATCAAAAACCTCATCTTATTAAGCGTTCCACTATATCAAACCTACCAGTTCAATAGTATAGTATGGGCATGTATATATATAAATTTATTTTCCCAAAGGGAATTCAGTCAACTAGGGGTATAACATGATGACCCTGATTATAATATCCTATATTATTTAGGTTGCAGTTCTATGTCCATACAAATCATTTTCCACCAATCATTTCTTCCTGTCCTAACATCCCCTTCTTGGAGCACATACCTGAGCCCCCTCTTGTGGGTATCTCCTTGCGTTCAGAATGTGCAGTGGGCCTGTGCTTTGAGAGTCGTGGCTGCAGTTGTTTGTACTAGTATGAGAGCCCTGACCCAAGCTCAGCCAGGCACATTCTCTCTCCTGGAAATCTGTAACAGCATTCCAGGAACCTGTGAATTCTAGACAGTATTTTTGAGCTTTTTGATGGAGCAGCCATGTAAAGATGAACTGGGCAGTCAGGTGCTAATCAAAGGACAGGAGACCAGTCTGCAGGGATACAGAGAAGTGAAGCACATGCAGGGAGGAGAGACCACCCGGTCATGGAGAGACCAATAATTTAACTACTTTTCCAGCTTTTTAGCTTCTGGTCTTGGGCTCTCAAGAGGTCCACCAAAAAATTGTGCTGCAGTGTTCTAAAGCCAGCCATTCTCTCTTCCAATATGGCCCTCTGTTTGCATACACTAGCTTGAGTTGGTTCTGTTTTATTCCAACTATTAATAAATAATCTCTAAGACACTCCATCATGAATGTGGACTGTCTAGTTTGTATGTTAAATCAATTCTCATCAACTCGAATAAAGCAGCTTTGAGACTCTCATATCTGGCACACTACCATGGTCTTATAAACCTGATTTGCATTTTTCTTTACTTATATACTCAGTTTGGCATAGAGGGATAACAACTTCTTACTAATTTTTAATAAATGGAAATTGACTCAACTTGTCTTAAATGTTCAAGTTTCCCAGATATGAAAAGGTGAGTCTTCAGGATTGAGTGAGCTTATTTTGTATATAAAGATATAAAACTCAACAGGACCTACACCTCTACAGGGTTTTTGGATGATAAGAGCTGCCCTTAGCTTCTGCAAACTGCCCTTGTTTCTCCTGTTTTTTTGCACCTTAGTATGAAACTTCCAATCCCCAGTATCCATGGGAAACCCTATCCTTTCCTTCCAGGTCATAAAAAAGGCAAGACCTGGAACCCACATGTACTTTGTCTCCCCTCCCCTCCATGGACCCTTGCAGGAGCCTAGAATAGGTAAACTAGCAGCTCCTCTGCTGCCCTTATTCTCCCTTCTTCCCCTCGAGGGCCTTTGACCTAACAAAGCGGTCTTTTCATGCTTTCTGGGCCAGCTGGCTAGCTGTGTTTGTGCCTCATCACCCAAAGAACTTTCACATAACATCTAAAACAAGGGGTTCATATTTTGTTTTCTAGATTGCAACCAAATTTACCACAAACAATGTATGGCATAGTTCATATTTTTCTTACGGATATGTAAAACCATTATTTGGCATGTTCTGAATTCCCACCCATACATATTTGGTTCTAGTTCTGTTCCGTTGATTTTTCATTCTTCTGCCAGATAATACTTATCTATTTTAAGTAGCTTTATAAAATATTTTTTAATATATGGTAGCTTATCCTACCCATGTTATTTTGAGTTTTCAGAATGTTCATTGTAATTATTTCATGCAATTTTTGCACATGAACATTTGAACTAATTTATCTAAATCCATAAATAAAAACTGGTTGATGCTTTATTGTAATTATGTTAATTTTATTGATTAGTTTAAAATATTTATGATATAGAGCTTGCCTAACTAAAATAGGATCTGCTGCTCCATTAAATCAAATCTTCCTTTGTGTCCCTCAGAAATTCTTTAAAATTTTATTTACATGGATTTTAAATTTTATCCTAAATATTATTAGGTATTATTGATTGTTACTTATAATAGGATCTACTTTTATATTTTCTAATTTATTTAGAATTATAGGAAGACTACTAATTTAGGAATAATAATTTGCATCAGTCCCCTTACTATATTGTCCTATTTTTGTAAACTTTTCAATAATTCTCTTTGATTTTCCAGGTCTATAAACAAATCACCTTCAAATATTATAATTTGCCTCAATTCCAATATTTTATAGCTCTAAATTTCTTCTATACATCGAATTGCAACAGCTAATAACTCCAGAACACTGTTATAGAATGGTGCTAAAAATTTTTGTACTATTTCTGACTCTAAAGGAAATGCTTGGAAATGCTTCTAGTGTCTTCCTATGGTGAAAGAAAGAGAGAGAAAAAGAAAGGTTTTGTGTTTAGGATGTACCTAGTTTTATTTAATTAAATTGTTTGTTTTTAAGCATGAATGCTGAATCTTCTTAAATGTCTTAGCAACATATAATGAAGTTATTTTTCTCCTTTACAGTATCAATATGATGAAATATACCAATACATTTCTTTACTGTAATTGGTCTATCGAGATCTTCCATTGCTTCTCTTTTTTTGTCTTTATTTTTTTTTAATATTACATTAAAAAAATATGAGGTCCCATATACCCCCCAACCCCCACCCCCTCCTCCCCCCATAGCAACAAAGGCAGTTTAGCTGTTTGTGTGATTCCAGGAATTTTTCCATTTCCTCTAGGTTATCTAATTTGTTAGATACAGTTGTTCAAAGTATCCTTTTATATTCCTTTTTATTTCTGTGGGATCAGTAATAATGTCCCCCTTTCATTTCTGATTTTAGTTTTTGTGCCTTCTTTCTTTGTCAGTCTAGCTAAAGTTTTGTTGATTTTATTGATTTTTCAAAGAAACAACTTTTGGTTTTGTTGACCTTCTATATTGTTTTATTTTTCCTATTTCATTGACCTCTGCTCAGTCTTTTTTATTTTTTTCCTTCTTTTCTTCTCAGGTTTAGTGTGCTTTTCTTTTTCTAGATCCTTGAGTTGTAAGGTTAGGTCTCTTTTTTTGAGATCTTTGCTCTCTTTTAATGTAAAGCATTTAGAGCTATAAATTTCCCACTCAGTACTGTGTTTCTTGCATGCCATAAGTTTTGGTATGTTATGTTTCAATTTTCATTCATTTCAAAATATTTCCTAATTTCCCTTGTGATTTATTCTTTGACCTTTTGTTTTTGTTTGAATGTGTTGTTTTGCTTCTACGTATTTGTTAACTTTCCAGTTTTTCTGTTACTGATTCCTAGCTTCATTCCATTGTGGTTGAGACTTTTGTTGTGACCTAACATATGATCTATCCTGGAGAATGACCCACGAGCACTAGAGAAGAACGTGTATTTTGCTGCTGTTAGATAAAGTGTTCCCTATATCTATTAGGTCTAGTTGGTTCATAATATCTTTAAGTCTCATATTTATTTCCTTCTTGATCTTTTGTCTAGATGTCCTACCCATTAATGAAAGCAGAATATTGAAATCTACCATTAATGTAGAATCGTCTATTTCTCCCTTCACATCTGTCAATATTTGCTTCATGTATTTGGGGGGCTCTGCTGTTAGATGCACATATAAAATTTATAACTGTTATGTATTCATGTTGAACTGATCCCTTTATCAATATATAGTCATCTTCTTTGTCCCTTTTAGTCATTTTTGAGTTAATGTCTATTTTATCTGATATTGATATGATTACCCTACTTCTCATTTGGTTATTATTTGCATGGTTTCTGGATTTTTATCTTTCTTGGATGGGCCATTAATTCCTATTTCTTTGTTTTTCTTGTACTCTTTTGTTGTACAGTGTGTATTTTAAATGTTAATGCTGTGATTTAGTCCCTAAGCTATCTGTTGCCTGTGTTTGCATCTGGCTCTTGACATGATAGAGATTTTCTTGAGTGTCATGATGTAATAAAAACAAACCAACTGAAGACAAAAAAAAAAAAAAAAGAAAAAAGAAACACCTTTCACAATGTTTCCAAACTGTTTCTGCATTGGTGGATATTCTCCTTCAGAGTTTATCTCTCCTTTCAAGACGATGAGCCTAAGACAAAAAGTGAAATGTAGTGGAGAGTGGATGTGGCTCAAGCATTTGAGCACCTGCTTCCCATTTCCTACATGAGAGGTCCTGGGTTCAGTTCCCAGGTGCCTCCTAAAAACAAAAACAAACAACAAGCAACATGAAAAAAAAAATTTATGGGAGCTGATGTGGCTCAGTGATTGAGCGAGGCTTCCCACTTACAAGGTCTGGGGTTCAATCCTCAAAAAAAAAAAGTGGAATATAGGGCCCTGTCCAGCTTCTATGAACCTGCTTTTTGCCTGGGCGTGTGCTTTCTCATGGCCTTAGGATATCTCCTATTTACAGAATTCCAGTGCCACTGTTATTCCCTATGAAATAGGCTTTCTTCTGCTCCTAGGTGCTCTATTTTTAAAGCAGGTGATTCCTTTGCTCCAGGCCACTTCCTCTTAATTGTTTCTTACACAGATTTAACTGCCAGCAAGCTCCTTCTGCCTGTAGGGCAACTTCTGGGAGAGGGAGTCAGAATTAGTCTTTCAGGCTGTCATCTGATAGATAGGCACAGACACCCCATAGACAGATAGTCATCCTATACATCCCTCTGGAACAGGGCCAGGGACCCACAAGGGGAGTACAGGCTGGCTCCACACATCCAGCGTGGCAGGGAGAGGCCAGCAAGGGCATCGTGGTATTCTCCCACTATTAGCCCCACCCCTAACTACAAAAAAAAAACCCAAACTAATCTTTTTTCCCCTCCTCCCTCAAGTCATTTTTGGAGATGCTTGGATTCCACCTTGCTCTCCCAAGAAAGCCTCATTATGTGAGTAATATGCTTTTTCAGACCATTTTGTGTGTTGAGGTGTCATGGGTCTGGACAACCAAATTTCGGGTGGGGATTCATCACATTTCTACTGACAACACCCTTGATTTAGACTGTCTGATTATTTCATCACATTTATTTCAAGCTGTGCTTTTTTGGGAGGTGGGGGCTTGGTAGGAATAAGTTATGCTGTGTCTTTTTCTCTCAGGAGAAGCATGATGTTATCTTATCCCCTCACTGTTGACGTTAACTCTGATCACTTGGTTAAATTCATACAACCTCCTTCAAAGACCTGTCGTTCTGCCTCTTTGCTTAAAAGTCTAGCTTCAGGCATGCTTCCTCAGCATCCTTCCCTCATCTCATTGACCTTCACTACATGTAGCAGTCTTTCCACCTACAACATAGCTCTGGTTACCAATGTCTCCAAATTTACTGAAATGTGAATATATACTTCTGTTTCTTGTACTCTTTGTTATTTTATAAAGCAGAAGGGAACAGGGACCTCTAGCATAATTCATTTTGTTTAAAATTTTTTCCATGTCATAATCTATGAAATAATTGAAATATAATTAAAGTTAAATAAATTAACATAATTGCCATAGGAGTCATCAAACCAAGGCTAGTTTTACTACTGTCAAGAGACTATGTAAGCAATCATTGTAACCAAAAAAGAAAACACTCCTAAGAACAGCAATTCAGGTGTTTAAACCTTATTAAAATTCCCAATTTCGGACGTGAAAATGGAATGGATGTTTGATTAGCAACTCCACTCTAGATAATCACAGTCTCACAGAGTATTCTGATTATTTGGAAGAGTTTGCCATGATTCACAAACTGAATTTTTCCACCTTTACAAAATATGCCTTAATGAAATATATACTGTTGGCTTTCCTCCTGCCACAGGGCTGCAGATTGATTGCTTCCCTGGAGATATTTTTCTGCTTTCAGACATAAGCTACCAAAATATGCTTTTTAATTTTTTCCCCCATCTATCTACTCTAATTACTATGAAAATTATTTGCCATCAAAGCCTATATCTTACATTTACAAACTTGGAAAGGCTTTCATTAAAGGCAATTGAGTTAATTTTATCAACTGTGGTTTATATGATGCTATTTCTGTGACTGTCACTCATTTTTTCTATTTTGAACATATGCGGGAAAGTAAGGCAAAGAAAGAAACTGGGTTTCTTCAGTCCTGACCAAAAGGCTTTCATAAATAAAAGTGACTCTTCTTTATACACAAGTAGTTTAATTCTGAAATCTAAGTTCCCTAATTTTGCAGTTTCCTAAATCCTCAGGAAGAAGATGTAGGTAAGAAAGAACTGAAACAGTTTTCCTCACGTTCTTAATTTATTCAAGATGGAAGGACTCAGAGAAGTTGCCACATTTTAATTTCTAGCTATGAAAGAAAAAATAACAGACATAAATTTTGCCTAAGGATTATATATTTTTACTTAAATATTAATAAAAATTATATTTAGGAGATCTTCGGTTAGATAACCTTTTAAATGGCCATCAAATTAAGATAGCATTAAAGATGAGAAAGCATAGTTCAAAGCAGGACATATTATGACTATTGCTCCATAGGAATCCAGCAATAATTAAAAGGCCAGAATTTTTTCAATAAAAATGACTCCTCATTTCTCTCTTGTGGGCTCTGGCCTTTACTAACAGAAATAAGCTAATTACCAGAATGTCCCTCCCTGTGGTTTTAACATCTTCAGGGAAATTTTTACATTTAATCAGATCTTTTAAAAACTAAATTTCTTTATTTTAGCAAAACATCTCATAGGTGATCTGAGGCCCAGTCTTTTCATGAGTTGACAGCAGTTGTGTCATTTTCAAAGTTCATTTTGGTGTCAGGAAATGAATAAAATACAGAGGGAAATAAAATTATCTTCTAAGGCCTGCTTATGGGGCAGGTTGAAGTGTTCATGAAGATTTTCATAACTGTCTTACCTCAATGCTCTTAGCAAAATTTCTAAACTTGGTTAAGAAGCCAGGGCAACGGGAACTGTAATGATCGTAAATTCTATTTATATGGAAACTTCCTCAGAATTCGTTGCAAACATGAAAAGCACATTATTAGCATGTTTCCAATTACACTTTGTGGGAAGTGTGTGTAGCCTTTCTTTCATAGCAGATGCAAAGGAAGAGAAGTTGTGGCATTTGAGTGTCATTTCATAAAATGGCTGGGGGCACAATTTGCCACATGGGTTTTCCCCCTGTCCATCCACTCCTCAACTCAAATGTGTATGTCCTGTTACCTTCTCCCTGGTGCCAGTGGTGCATCAGGTGGGGGGTGCTGGGCATTGATGGACCTGAATCCCTATAGGATACCCCTGGCAGGCCCATGAGCAGATTCCCTAGTCTATGTTTCATACCCTCTCTAAACCTGGCAGCCAGTTCCTCCTGTCCTTTCCACTCCTTTCTCAACAGACATGATTTTTTAGAGGCATCCTTAGTGAAAGAGAGAAGGCATTTGAGACTTTGGGTAGAGAGCAGGAGATGAAGGAAAATGGTTTGCAAGTGGTAGAAATGGAATCAACTCTTGAGTTGCTTATAGGTCAGGCCATTTTCTTCCTTATACTGTACATGCAGGAGAATACCTAGTCCTGCTTGTTGCTTCCTAAGCTGCATCTCCTTTGGGACCTGAAGGTGGAAGGCTGCTGCTCTCTACGGATCTAGAATATTCTTGTCAAAGAATCTTTTAGCCACTTAATATCTGTTCCTCTGCTTTTTGGTGATATTTATAACTATTATATTTTATGCTTAATCTTACATAAGGAGGGCAATCAAAACTTCCCTCCAGCTCTTCTTTGTTCTTAAGCCAATGGATATTGGAAAGGAAGTAGTGTCTTTTTGGGTTATGTGCATGCATTCATTCTTATCCCAGTCTATGAGGCTATGATAGCTTCCTACAGGTAAGACTGCTCTCTTTGGAATGAAATTCAAAGATGATTGGTTTGAAATGGGACAAGCCTTTGGTCTAACACTAATGCATATTTTTCTCTCTCTTTTTTTTTTTTTTTTGCCTTGCTTGATTAATAACTCTGGGTACTACATGAAGTAATTTCTGCTGAGAATGGCCATTCCTGTCGTCATTAAAAATGTCCAACCATATATCTGATAAGAGACTTATAACTTGCATATATAAAGAACTCATATATCTCGAAAACAAAAAGATAAACAACCCTTTTAAAAAATGGGAAAAAGATTTAAACAGACACTTCTCCAAAGAAGAAATACAAATGGCTAAAAAGCACATGAAAAAATGCTCCAAATCCCTAGCTATCAGGGAAATGCAAATCAAAACTACAATGAGATACCATCTTACTCCCATAAGATTGGCAGCCATGGAAAAAACAGTAGAATACAAATGCTGGAGAGGATGTGAAGAAAGGGGAACACTCATCCATTGCTGGTGGGAATGCAGAAGGATCCAACCATTCTGGAGGACAGTTTGGCAGTTTCTCAAAAAATTATCCATAGATTTGCCATATGACCCAGCAATACCACTGCTGGGTATATACCCATCAGATCTGAAAACAAGGACACAAACCGATATATGTACACCAATGTTCATAGCAGCATTGTTCACCACCGCCAAAAGTTGGAATCAATCCAAAAGTCCATCAACAGATGAGTGGATCAATAAAATGTGGTATATACACACAATGGAATACTACTCAGCTGTAAGAACCAATACACTACAATCGCACGTGATAACATGGATGAACCTTGAGAATCTTATGTTGAGTGAAGCAACCCAGGCATTGAAGGACAAATACTATATGACCTCAATGATATGAAATAAGTTAACAGCCTCAGAGAGCTAGAGTCTGGAAAAGTGGCTTACTGGAAATCGGGGGGTGGAGGAAGGATGTGAGTTAATGTCTGTAGGGGTGGAATCTGTGATGAGCTGGGGGCAAGTATGAGCACAAAGAAGGGACAAAATGGGGGCAAGGGGTTACCTTCGGGTGGGGTTTTCTGGGTTTGAGGGGGGCTGGGGATGGGAAGAGGGGTAATATGGTCCAAGAAATAGGTGGGAGGGAGGGGCAACATACAAACATGGGAGAGTGCCAGAAGTTCGTTGAGAACTAAATGTTGAGTAAAACGTATCAAAGTATAAGTAGGAGGGCTACCTGGTTAGGACGCTCAGGGGGTATGGTCTGATGCGGGACGGACTCCGGAGGGAATAGCTGAAGGCTCATTTTGCCAAGGTGGGTTCTACCATTGGGTGGGGTGGACCTATATCCTGGGGAAGACTAATGCCGTCGAATAGAGAGAACTGTATCTCTCGTGAGAAAGGACGGCTCCCAGGGCATTAGATTGGCAGGCGTTGTGGGCCCTAAGGGGAGGGGAAAATGGACGTGCAATGGATGGAACAAAGGTAAATAAGGGGGCAAAAGAGGAGTTATATGAGAGTACACGAGGATGAATATAAAACAGCTAATATTACACCAAAAACATATAGGGGACGACAGACTAATAATGAAAACCATAAGACAAAACATAGGATAACTAAAAAATTTAGAAAACTGTACAACCTTAAGTATGGACCACATAGTAAGCACAAATGTTACCTTGTTTGAAAACTATAGTTTCGGAATCTGTACATCAGTTTCAGGAAATATGATATGAATAAGTTAAAAGATTATTGCTGTGGAAGGGAAAAGGTTTTATGGTGGATCTGGGGAAATACTGTATATTGTATATATGAATTTTGGTGATCTAAGACTCTTCTGAAGCTGACATTATGTTGGGATTCACTTTACGGGAAGTTTTGGATCACAGAGTGGTTCAACAATGGCAGCGGAGGAATACTGATATGGGATGTTATTGACAGGATATATATGGTTGACAGGGAGTTATACAGGGCATATGCCCAGGGTATATGGTAATGTCTATATATACTCATAGTGGAAACAATTAAAAACAACAGCTGGGGGGGTACTGGGCTCCTGGCCGGGGGGTCACTGTTGTGGGCCCTGGGAGAGCAGCGGCAATCCTCCAGGTGCAACGGCAAGAACCAGGAAGGAAGGAGGGCCCAACAGTGGGCCCTTGATACTAATGGCTACACTTTTGAGCCTATGCACCTGCAATAAGAACAAGGCCTAGAGTAGCATTGTGCCTGGGGGTTTCCTCCTGACAGCCTTCATGTTACTCAAATGTGGCCACTCTCACAGCCAAACTCAGCGTGTAGATGTGATGCATTCCCCCCAGCGTGGGACACGACACCCGGGGATGAGCCTCCCTGGCACCGAGGGATCACTACCACATACCAGCTGAAGAAGCAACTAGAAAATGACCTTGAATTAAAGATTCAATGCGGAACAGCAGAATATACCTGTCTACATATAATTACATGACTTCGGGAAGCGGTTTGACCTAATGTAAGGGGGAAATGGAAAGGAGAAATGAGATTATAAGGCTGTGAGTCTCTAAAAAAGAGTCTGGAGGTTGTCAGAAGGAATACCCCTATGTACAACTGAACAGAGTCCAAGAGACAGATAAGGTAGATACAACCCCAGGTATTGGTTTTCGAGGGATAAAGAGACCCACGGGTTCTATGGTCATGGCAGAAGGGGTTCACTGCCATGTCAGATGGCCCTTCTTTGGAGCTGGTGTTTCTGCGTGATGGAAATGGACTCAGAGGGGATCTCTTTTCACAAGACTTGCATGCTACTTTATTGGAATTGTAGTTGGTGCTGGGTTTAAGATATATGTAGGGGATTTGAATCTCTGGACTGATAATATGACACCCAGGCCCAGAGCCTCAACAGACTTCAGCTCCTACACTTTGACTTATTGGACTTACTCCACTCAGCTAACATGGAGTTGAAGAAGGTCAACCACCACAACATGGAGCCTAGAGTGTCTACAACTAGAAGCGGGAAGAGTGCATCCAGTACCCATGTGGAATCTAAGCCCTCACTTGACATAGGTGTGCAATGGACACAACCAATCCAATGTCCACAGAGAAAATGTGGAATGGGTGTGGGAACGGTAGCCATGGGGGCTGCTGGGTGTGGGGAACGGGAGGAAGAGATGAGATGTGGAGGCGTTTTCGGGACGTAGAGTTGTCCTGGATAGTGCTTCACGGACAATTACGGGACACTGTAGATCCCCCCAGGGCCCACTGGATGGAACGTGAGAGAGTCTGGGCTATGATGTGGACCATTGACTATGGGGTGCAGTGATGCTCAGAGATGAACTTACCAGGTGCAATGGATGTATCATGATGATGGGAGAGAGTGTTGCTGTGGGGGGAGTGGGGGGCGGGGGCGGTGGGGTTGAATGGGACCTCATATATTTTTTTAATGTAATTTAAAAAAAATAATAATAAATAAATATTTTAAAAAAATGCCAACTTCTTTTTCTTGTTGACAAGGTTATAGTGAGTTTCTTAAACTTAAATACTTTACAGGAAATTTCTAAGAATACTACATGTACTCTCTATTGCTGTTAGTGTGTATGTATGTGTGTGTGTGTATAGTGGCATGTCTTCATGAGTGGGTTTATTTATGGAAATAAACATTTTTCACTGTTAGAATCTTCATCCCACTGATTTTTCTGAATGCACTTAGAATTTTATGTATCTATTGTATAGATACATATTTTAATAAAAAACAGAGCATGAAAAGACATGTTAAAACCCTTTAGATGTTAATCTAGACATTTGACTCATTAAGTGGGTGTGCTTTTTTTATAAGTATATTTGGTGGCAAAACTATTGGGTTAATGTTTGATACATTGCACTTATTGGAGCCTATTTCTTGATTATAGTTTTACTACTTTATTTACTCCTGAATGAACTCTCCAGACTCAAGGGTTTGTTCATTGGTTCAAATTAGACCTCAGAATTTAAAAAAAAAAAAAAGGAATAAACAGAAAACTCAGATGTGTCTTCCCCATACTTTTTCCTCTCTCTGTCCCTCTGTCTGTCTGTCCCTCTGTCTGTCTGTCTTTCTGTCACATACACAAAGAAGTACATGTATCTGTTTTGGCACTGTGAGATTTTGGCTCGCTCGAGTGACGTGGTTCAGAACAGTAACTGGGCAAGCAGTGTTCACCTGGAGGAAAATGCTGGTGGAGACAGTGGTGTGCCCATTGGGAGACCAAAGCTGCTGTGCAGATTGTGCCCTCTAATGTTATAACAAGCTTAAAGATGGAGCTGACAAATTAGATCATTGATGGGGCAGGACTGGTACGGAGATGTGATGTGAATCTCCTACACAGGTAGAAAAACTGCCTGGTTATGGGAGGGGTAGCTCTTTCTCTGCGACATTAGGAAGGAAATTAAGATGGATTGAGTTATTCATGCCTGAGATTTCTAGGAAAAGAAAGCAGTGTGACTATTGATACTGATTAAGGCAAAAATAGAGATGGAGGCTTGAAGGGAGTAGTGAATGATGGTAAATAGCCCCTGTCAAGAATAGGAGAAGCTGTTTACCACAGGTGAGGATGAAGAAGATGAACTTGTAGTTGTGCTAATCATGTTGCTTTTAGCTTCTCTCTGGATATTCAATATCTAGAACACATACTCTTTGCATATGTGATTCTACTTTAGGTAGGAATGGTTCCAGGTTTTCGAGAACTTAAAATTTATAAAGGTAATGGGTAATGTCTTTTTTTAAGAACAAGTACACAAAATTATGAGGACAAAACTTAGGTATGAAGTGTAGTATTTATTTGGAATAAGAAGAGAAATTTTAAAAACTAAAAAGCTGAAAATATAACAAATATCTGAAACTTCAGAAAAGAAACAATGTTTTCATGAAGTAATTGATATGAACATCTATAAATCAGTTATTTTTCCCATATATTTTGGTTGTAGACTTTTTGTTTCCTAAATTGCAATAACTATAAAATTATTTTACATAGAAAGAATAGGAAAAAATGTATCCTTTGCTCTAGAATGTTTGATCAAAATTTGTTTTGTTATTAATAGTTAGAATACATAAAATATGCAACTTTACATGCAGATTTATTTGTTGTGAGAAATAGTAGTATAATTATACCACACAAATGCAGGCATTCTGAAAAGAACTATTTCACCTGATTTTTACTATTAAACAATATATGGTTTTTCATTAGGTTCTGTTCATCCATCACTAATACTAGATGCTAATAGAAAACAGAGAACAAGATAGGCACAATGGCTGCTTTTCTGGAGTTTGTATTTTAGAGAAAGTAAAGATAAATATGTAAGAAAACAAATTAAAAACTAAAGGTTTTGTGATTTTTTTTTCTTTTTCACCAGCAGTTCTCAAAGTATGATCTCAGGCCTGTGGAGGTCACCCAGAGACTCTTTTAGGAGGTCTGTGAGATCATAGTTAGTTCCATAGTAAAACTGAGATATTTGCATTGTTCTCTGTGTTGACATTTGCATTAATGATGGGCAAACTCTGGTACCTTAGTATGAATCAAGACAGTACCAATCTGTGCTAGTAGTCATTATTCTTCACTGTCATGCACTCATAGTAAAAAGAAAAGGAAAAAAGAAAAAGCTGGTTTCATTTAAGGATGGACTTGATGAAGCAGTAAAATTATTAATTCAATTATATTTTAACCTGTGGGTAAATATGTTTTTAATAACCCAGGTGGCAGTTTGAAAAATATGCATAAAGTCCACAAAGTTGCATTTTGAAGAACCATCATTATCTAGGCAAAAAATTGTATGTTGTAATTTGAACAAACCATTTTTTTTGTAAAACACCGTTTATGCTTGAAAGAACAACTGATATATTGATTTGGGTTTTTGACAACCATTTCCCCAAAAATGGAAAAAAGAAAAAAAAGAAGAGCATTTGTATTAGTCAGCCAAAGGGGTGCTGATGGAAAATACCAGAAATCTGTTGACTTTTATAAAGGTTATTTATTTGGGGTAGAAGCTTACAGTTACCAGGCCATAAAGCATAATGTACTTCCCTCACCAAAGTCTGTTGCCAAGTGTGGATGCAAGATGATGGGTGATGTCTGCGAGGGTTCAGTCTTCCTCATCCTACCAAGGCTCTGTGGTCCCAGCTTCTTCCAATCTCAGCCACAGCTGGAACAAGTCTCGTCTCTCTCCCAGGGCTTGTTTCTCTCCAGGTTCAGCTGCCCTGTTCCCTCCACAAGGTCAGCTGTAGACTATCAGGCTCTCTCTCTTCCCAGGCCTCTGCAGTGTCTATGGATCTGTCTCCACTCCTCTGTGTTCTTTTCCTGTGTGTTTACTTTCCGGGACTTCAGCTCTCCTACCTCCCTTCTCTGCAGGTGTGTTTTCTCTGTGAGTCCCTGCCAATCAGGGCTTTGACCCAATCAAAGCCTTAATCATTATTTAATCAAGAAAAAGTGAAACTCTGAATCCAATATAATCTAATATGCCCAGAGAAAAAGACAGTTCAAAACATAATCCAATATCAATTTTTGGAATTCATAAATAATGCTAAACTGCTACAGCATCTTATAACCAACAGCATCTTTTGCCAATGATAAAATCTAACGTTTCAAACAAAAATTAGAGTTTGGAAATCTTTTATGTGTCACCATGAACTTAAAAGCTTCCCACTACTTAAAGAATTTTCTGAAGTGATTGGTGGTGATATTAACAAATGTGATTGTTTGATATTACGTAATAATAGGGATGAACCAACTGTTTCCTAATGACCAATGTGACATCACAAAATCCCTTCAAAGTACCAAACTTAATGCAACACAAGATGTAAAGTTCATTGACACAGTTTCAGATTCCACAACACAATTAACCTTTAAAATACTACCACTTGTCAAGTTTTGTTATAGTATCAAGGAAATATATTCACAATTATCTTAAAAAGCTATTAAAATAGTCCTCCCTTTTTCATGTAAATATCTGAGTAGGGCCCAATTTTCTTAACTACTTCAGCCAAAACAATATATTGCAAGAGATTAAATGAAGAAGTAGATTGGAGATTACAAATTTCTTTATGCCAAAAGTAAAGATAATTTTTAAAAATGCAAAACAATCATATCTTTAATGTCTATTGTTTTGGGAAATGTAGTTATTTTCTATAAAATACATGTTTTAGTTTCCTTGGCTACTCAAGCAATACCATGCAATGGGTTGACTTAAACAATTGGAATTTATTATCTATAGTTTTGAGGCTCCAAATCAAGGCCACATCAATACTTTGTGGTCCTTCTGAATGCTGGCGTTCTGGGGCTGGTTGCTGGTGATCCTTGGTCCTGGGCTCGTCTGTCATAAGGCAGTGCACATGGTGGCCTCTCCTGGCCTTTCCCTTTTCTTCTTGTTCCATTGACAATCATCTTCTGACTGCTCCCTCAGTGGTGGCTTTCTCTCTCTATCTGAATTTCAGTCTGCTTAAAAAGGATTCCAGGAATAGGATTAAGACCCATCCTGACTGAGTTGGGCCACATTTTAATTGAAGCAACCTCACCCAAAGGTCCTAGTTACAATGGGTTCACACCCACAGTAATAGATTATATTTAAGAACATGTTTTTATGGGGAACATAGCTCCAAACCACCATAACATGTTATCTATGTAATTAGGCAATGGTTTGTTATTTTTATTTTTAAAAAATAAAATAAAATAAACATCAACCTTAATTTTGATTTCTAATATATTACATATCAATAGTTACAGTACCCATAAATGAAAGCTCTTTTTGTTCTCAATAATTTTTTTGAGAAAAAACATTCAAGAACCAGTAATACATCCCTCTTTTTGTGCCCCTAATTGTATTTAATTTAATTTAAACCTGCTCTTTCTAATACTGTGCTTATCAAAGCTCTTCTTACCACCTTCTCTCAATTATCTTCACAGAGCGTCATATACAATCTTCTATTATTTTCTCTTAATTTCTCGAACTCTGGTTTACTGAAGCCAACATATATATGTCTGACAATTCAAATATTTTTTCTTTCCCATCCCTGCCCTGCTGTTTTTGCTCTGTGTCCATTAACTGTGTGATCTTGTGTATCTCTTTCTCTTTTTGTCTTCTCTTCTTGTATTTCTCCTCTAGGATTCACCAGGATTCAATCCTGGGGACCTCTGATGTGGAGAGACTTTCCCTGTCAATTGAGTCACCTCAGTTCCTGGTCTTTGCTGTGCTTCACCTTGACTCCTCTTCATCTCTCTTTTGTTGCATCATCCTATGGCTGTGTGACTCACTTGTGTGGGCACTGGTTCACCGTGCGGGCACTCAGCTTGCAGTACAGGCACTTGACTTGCCATGTGGGCACTGGCTTGCTCCACAGCACTCAGCTTACCATGCGGGCACTTGCTCACCATGCAGGCACTCACGTGGGTACTCAGCTCACCATGCAGCACTCAGTTTGCTATGCGGGCACTTGACTCACCACACAGTCACCCACATAGGCACTTGGCTTGCCATGCGGGCACTCAGCTCACCATGTGGACAAGTGCCTCGCCATGTGGATACTCAGCTTGCCACATGGGCACTGGCTTACTTTGCAGGCACGCTTTCTCTTCTTCTTTTTCACCAGGAGGCCCCAGGGATCTACACCTGGTCTTGCCATATGGTAGTGGGGGCCCTATCACTTGAGCCACATTGCTTTCCCAAATATTTTTTTATGATTTTCTACTATGCTACTATAATTTTGAGGGATTCTTTGGGAGTTTAAACATTTAAGACCATCTCTTCATTTTCTTTTCTTCTACAACATTTTCAAGTTCAAACCATGTAAGCAACATTTTAAACCAGGGGTTATTAATCTTTTTTGTTCCTTGGACCCCTTTGCCAGTCAGGTAAAAACCATGGACCCTTACTAAGTCCACCCTATACTGTGCATTATTTAATAAATATATCACAGCCACACCAATGCATCCCCACAAAAATAATGCTTTTTTTTTTTTTTTAATTTAAATTCAAGCTTACAGACCCCTTGTTAAGAACCCCTGTTTTAAACAATTCTGGAAGGCTTCTACTCTGAACAGAAAAGCATACCTGCTTTTCCAGTTAATGACTGGCTTCTATTGATTGGTTGATTGCTATGATAACTTGGATTATTGTTCAGCAAATATTCATATCCTTCTCCTATTAGTGTAGGCAGAAAATATTTCCCTACCCTTTTGATGTTAGGCTTGACTATTTCAACAGGGTGTTGGCACATGTTATGCAATCAATGGATTTAAATGTGCTTGCAAGGTATGGGTGGGCTTTTGCTGGAGCGGTTCTGTCAGGAAAACATTCCCAAGGAGGAGCAATCTGCAAATCCCAGCCTGGAGCCCACCTAGCTAGCTTGCAACCTGAAGCAAAGCTGTTCAAATGAATTCAACCTTAATCAGCAGAACCACAGTCAACCACAGCCTTGTCAATATCAGAATAAATATTTGTGTTGTAAGATACTGAGATTGAGGAAGGTTTGTTACACAGCGTAATTGTAGCAATAACTGACTAAGAAATTGGATTCATTGGTTGATTTCCCAAATATTTGGGAGAGCAGCTTATACCAATGTAGTTCCTACATTATTTGAGATTATATTAAAAGTAAAAACCACTAAGAAAGAACAAAAGGGAGAGATTAATAAAGGTTGGAAGTAAGGGCAAAGAAAGGAACCTAATGCAAAGAGTTATATAAAAGAAGATAATCTAAGAACAATTTTTGTAGTTAGGCACCAAATTTAGGTTAGAATTCATCTTCTTGGCAGTGGTGGCTAGAAGGAAAATGAGTTCAAGACAATGTTATCTGTTATTGGAAAAATATTAGTATGTTAGAAGAGAAATACATTTCCTAGTGTTAAAAGAAAAACTACATATACTTTAGGATCTCAGAGTTTTATTGAGCAATTCATCAATCAGGCACCATCCCATTCAGAAAGTAGAAGGGATCTCCACTAAGGGGGTGGAAATAAAAAGCTAAAATAGGGCAAATGAGGAAGCAAGTGAGTAAACATTTGGATTGACTGACATTATATTTCCTTTTTACATAGAGGGGTCTTACAAAGTAGGGAGGAGGTGGCTGCTTAGGAAGGACTTCCCTATCTGGCAATAATAAAGATCCAGCTGTATTTAAATTTGATCTCCTGGGCAAGTTGGGTATTTACAAGATACAGAAACTTGCCCTGGGGCTTAGCATGGATACCTTCAGTTGGGCCTACTGTTGTGGAATTTAAGAGAAGTTCAATTATTCGAGTATAGAGAGGCCAGGACTCAGGAATGATTCTGAGAAGGAAAAATGGTTTATTGACGGCCGGCCGGACTCGGGAGCTTTCTGTTTGAATCCCGAGCCCCGAACAAGATTTTCAAACGTCTTTTATACAGAGAGGAAAGGCTAAATGGTCCCTTTGTTTCAGTTTTCAATAGGCTTCAATTAGCATATATCTTCCACATCTTAGGTAAGCTTTTAGCATGGACTCTAGACATTCTAGATAAGCCTTTAGCATATTTGGTTTTTGCATTTCTCCTAAATACTTAAAGTTTATAGCTCCCGCATTGTTAAACATTTCTTGGGACTGGAGCCCTGCCAGTCCCCAAGGGCAGGACTGCAGCCTCTTATCTTTCTACACTCACAAGTCAAACAGCTTAGTTATTTCTGAAGAGACAAAGAGCCTTCCACCCATAGCCCACATCATTTCCCCCTTTCTGCTAAAGATTAACTTGCTAAGCTTTGGCATAATTATTGTTGGAGCTATGAGGTGGATGGCTGTTTGTTGTCTTGACTGATTATTTATCAGTCTTTAGTACAGCATCTAGGACCGTTTTTAGAAGTTTAGAACTTTTCATTTTGGACAGCAGAATCTTGGGCAGGGGCCTCCTGCAGTTATTCTGCTGCTATTGGCACTCACGTGGATTTTTAGTCAGGTTTTAGATCTATCTATTACTTTTTTTTTACTTTTAAAGAGTTTACACTTTTAATTTAAAAGGGGTGCTGAAGGGAGACGATTTTTTTTTTGTAACTGCTTTTTGCTGGCCATGGGCTGTAGTCATTGCTTAATAAGGTGTAAAACTTTTAATTTATTCTAACTGGAGGAAGATGGATCTGGCATTCTGTACGAAGTTGGATGAAGTTTTTATATGGTTAATAAGATGTTTACTCTGAAAGAAACAAACTTAATTAAAAATTTGGAATACTTGTTTTTTAAAAGAGGACACATTGGATTACAGAGGTAGACAAGGTTAGGTGCTTATAAAGATGGCACTCTTTAAAAGCTGGTGGGAACAGCATATATATATTTTTTTAAGTTATCTATCTTTAGAGAGAAATTGCAACAGACACTTAGCTTTGTCTGAAGACACATTCTAAGCTGTTTAATGATTGACACTCATTCGCTCTGTTAGATGCTCCTGGTGAACTGGCACTCTTTGGGCAACTGGCTTCACTCAGGATTAGAACACTAATTTGGAAATACTCTTAGTTTTCACTTGTGGGAGTGATTAGAACTACAGAATAAAGATTTTTACACTTTGGTTTTCATTGTACAATTTCTAGCAATTTTGACTTGTTCAATAGGTGACTCACTATCAGCAAGCAAGCTTCACTTTTGCTAACTTGAGACTGGCTGAGACTGCCACTTTATTTTATAGACATGTTATTAACTGTTTAGAAAATGATTTTACTAGGAATTTAACATGTCTAATATACTTCTGCACTTGATCTAAAATAGAAAAGATAACATTACAATTATTAGGCATATATTTAGTACAGGATAAAAGTACAGCACTTAATATTAACTAATGTATTACTTAATGCATAAGGATTTAGAGTTGCCATTATTAGTTTTGAGTTTCAGGTTTGTAATACTTTACATGTTATCTCTCCATGAGAGCAGGCTATAATGCTAATTGTGTTTAAGTTTTACTTACAGTCTCCTGGTATCATGGCTCTACTTAGCATGTTCTTCAACGCAGTGAGCAAGTTGCAGCATTTTTCTAGTATTTCAGAGATTTTCCAGTATTCTACTAGCCTGGTGCATAGTGCTCTCTGGCACCATGGAACAGTGCCAGTCTGGAGGCGATATCTATTGTACACTTGGCTGTACCGAGTCATTATTGCTTGCAGGAGCTTGAAACTGCAATATAGTTTCCATCGACTTCAGGAGCAGAACTAGAGACTGATATAGCACATATTTTTAATTGAGGGGTCAGTGACCAGCTTAGCCAATAACTCACATGGAGAGGCCACTTGTAATGTATACAAGGCCTGGTTCGAATGCACAAGAGTTTGACAATGTTAAAGTTTATTTTTTGTTTTATATATATTTTAAACAACTTAACGCAATACATATATTAAATGACTATTTACTTACACAATTTTACTATGAAGATAACAGTAGGTGCTTTACTTTAGTAATAGAGGAAAAATATTATTTTTCATTGTTAGAATGAAAACAATTTTTCCAATAGAATCAAGACAACTTTTTATTACTATTTACTTAAATGTGTATTTTGCAGTGGCCTTCAGACAGGTTTATTATCATGAAGTTATTTCTGCTACTAATACCAATCTAAGTTTCTTTAGTTAACAATGACTTCTACAACTAGAACTATTTAAACATTTTTAGTTTGGAAGATGTTTTACAAACTCTTTATAATTGACTATAACTACATTGACTAGCCACCTCATGTTTAAATAAACTTACTAAATTACAATTACTAATGAAAGAAATTTACTCTTTATTTAAGAGAGCATATCTACAATTTTTTTTTTTAGCCTAATTTCACTAATGTGAACTTACAATTTTTATTACTGTAAAGATTTTGTACATATGTTAATTTAGTTTATAAATTAACTATGGGAGATTACACTCAAGTTAAATAAAATTGAAACTATAATAGTTTATGCAAGGAATGTTTTCTTTTTCTTTTACAGGAAGCTAAAAACTTCTTTTTTTTAAGTTATGAAAATTATTAAATTAAAAGCATACTGACTACCAGGTTTTAAAACACATTACACAATTACTTAATTTTTTAAAAAATCATAACCTAGGAAAGATCTCTATAGTTTTTATGGACTTTCTTTTACTTACTGAAATTTGTTAATAGAGCTACTAATTACTTTATTTTGTTGGAAAGAAATCTTCTGGAAGAAAATAAGGCTCACCAGATTGTGGAGAAGAAAATACTTTATTTTCAATCTTGCAAGAAGGGGCGCAGAGCCAGATATGGCTGGTGCCCCGAACAAAGAAAAATGACACAATTTATACCCCTAAGCCTAGCATGCAAGCTTTTCTTGTTTTTTTATAGATTGGATACTTTAGAAGTTACAGCTTATCTGAGATTTAACTTTTTTACGCAAAAGTTTGATTTAACTGCTTTTTCTATCACATTCTAACTATTTTAGTTTTTACTTGCTCCCTCCTTTGTCAAATAAGGAATAGAATTTAGTGCTGAAATGGCACCGACTTAGTTAGCTCCTTCTTGGGCATCCTTCCACTGCCCATAGGACTGGCCTAAACTGGTCTCTTCTACTGCTGTCCAACTCGGGAGTGGGAGACTGAGGGAGCAGGCCGCCGGGTTACATTAACATTTTTCTTATGTGAAAATTAACTTAATCTTTGGGTTTTTTTTTTTTTTCAATTTATGGCTGACAAAGGTTTAAACTGGGAAATTACTAGGCAAACTGATTCTTAATTTCCTAGCTTAGTAGATAGGTTTAATCTGCCACACTTAGTCTTGCCTTAAAAGCTCTTGCAAAGAGGAGGCCCTTTCTCAATTGTTTCTATAATTAGATTTCTATGACTTTTTTCATCTTGCTTAGTTCAATTTGGGCTTTAAGAATATTTATAAATATAACTGCATATTTAATTTTTAACAATTTGAATAGACTTCTTTTAAGAATTTTTATTTGTTAATTTGATATTATCCTGATGTATGAAGACATACATTGAGCTTTTTTTTAAAAATGGGCAGACACAAAGAGTTAGACACAAACACAACTCATTGATATTACTTGTAATTTGCATTATTTTATATACTGTTTAACTTAATTAGTTAGGGGTCTAGAAATACATATTACTTATATAACTGCATATTTAACCTCAACAATTGAGCAAATAGGCAGACATGAATAGTTTGACACAACAACATGACTTTAGTTACTTTAAACTTTTTAAAGACTTTTGAAACTCTTTAATTTGCACTATGACCATGCAGTTTACCACAAGAATTTTTTTTCTTACTTAATGGATTGTAATAACTAAAATGTTCTCAATGCCTTAGCACTATTTTGTTTTAGAACTTTATATTTTACTTTGAAATTAGCAGAATTTTGGATAAGCAACAAGATTAACTTTATATATATTTACTGAGGCTATTTGAAGCCTCAGGGAGACAGACTGCTTTCTCTCATGAATTGCCACTCTTAGGAACACTGACCGTCAAGGCAGGAGACTTCTCTTCTTCTACCCCCCTTTCTGATTTTGGAGATAATAAAACTCTAGTGGCCATTTAACTTTATTCTATCAGGCAGCAATTTATTTAGTTTACACTTGAATTCATGAGAGAAAGGGTTACTAATACCAGGAGAGGAGACAGTGATGTCTCAGCTCTTCTCAATTATGAAATAACCGTAGGCAAAGGCAAAGGGTGAGGTTAGGCTTGAAGTAACTATAAACAAAGGAAAGGTTAGTGTAGAATTTACACATAAATAATAGTTTCAGGCTAAATTCACCCAGCTATAATCTCAGTTATTGTCTTTCCACTGTTTTATAATATAAATGCATTTATAAATGATTTTAACTCTTAGTTACAGTTTTTATTAATTTTTTAAAAAACTTATTAATTTTATAACACCTTTAAATACTTTTCATTTAACTTATAACATATTAAATGAACTTAACCATTACTTTAATTTTCTTTTAAAGTAAAAGAATAAATCTCTTGCAGTTAGTTTGAAATAAAAGGCTACTTTTCAGGATTTGATTTTTAGAACATAAAATGTTCTTTTAAAAGAGGTAAGACTCTTTTTCAAACACTGAGGAAATGATGAGGTTAAAGCACAAGAAGCTATTGATAAAAGATTTTCTTTATATATTGATCTTACTCAATTTAATCATAAAAATTTCCTTTTTACAAACTTTTTACACTTTTAGTATTCATTCAGGTTCTGTCCTACACTCTACTCTTTCCAATAATCAATCATTTTATCTTAGGACAAAATCATCTTCTGTTGCTTTAACAATAAAAACACACTCCATATATCTTACATACTGAGTTACCAGGCAAACTTTTTACAACATATAATTGCCATTAATACTAAACAAGTTTGTTAAAATAATGAACTTTTTTTCACTTTAAATACTTAGTAGCATGTAATACCAGAAACAGTTTTTTTGGAAGTAAGTTGGCAGGGGAGATTGGCTGCCGAATAAGTTTGTTATAAAATTGCCTTTTATTATTATTATTATCAATTTAGTTTTGTTAAATAATGACTTTCTGCAATTAGCCACTTAAATACCTTAAACAATGCTTTGTAAAACTTTTATAATTATTTATACCCTTAAGACAAAAATTTTACTTTCACAGAACACATTCTCTTACTTAAGGTTACTACAATACCTTCTAAGAACTTGAGCAGAATGCAAACGTATTTTGGCTTTGACACCCTAAGGAGGGAACTTTACTGCATTTATTCTGATTCTGCTTTTCACCCCCTTCACTTCCCCCCCTTCCAGGCAGTCGGGTGCACAACAAACAGGAATGCAGCTTATGAATAGAAGGGTGGACTCACTGGAAAGGGGCAAGCCGCTCCCCCCTTTCCAGCTTTCAGCCAAAATGGGCAGACAGAACCTACTCAAATTTGGCAACTCTCCCAGGGACCCAGCCGCCCCGACTGGGACATTCCCAACAAACTTGGGTGCGTGGCGCGGACACAGATGGCCTCCAAGCCCCGGC
The DNA here is from genome assembly GCF_030445035.2 of Dasypus novemcinctus. Taxonomy (NCBI): domain Eukaryota; kingdom Metazoa; phylum Chordata; class Mammalia; order Cingulata; family Dasypodidae; genus Dasypus; species Dasypus novemcinctus. Next base: position 61,342,098 of record NC_080687.1, read on the forward strand.
AAAGGGCCAGACCAGAGACAAGACAGCAGAACATGCACAAACATCTAGACTCCTCAGCTTTTGCCCCAGAATCATTTCACCCCCTTGCCAATGGCAAGGGAGGGCTCCAGCTCAGCTGTAATTCCACTCTACATAAGGACACAACTCCAACACTAGCATTGAGCTGACACAGACAGAAGCACAAAGGTCACTAATCTGACCCACAAGTTATATATTTATTTCACCATGGCTGCCCCCACAGCCATCACAAACCTCAGAACACTTAACATTTGGTATAAAGCGAATTCATTCACAAATTAGCACCATAACAAAAGATTTCAGCTAGACTTTTCCACTGTTTAAACTTTACACCCAGACCAAGCTCCACCAGAAAAGCCGATCCATTTTCCTGTAACCAAGTTTTGTTTTCCTTAATCTAGACCAATTTCTAGGATATTAGGACTCGAACCTATAAATACCCTTCCTATTAAAATCGAGACTCCACTCCTTTAGTGGATATAAGACCAGTACCAGATTCTAACATGCAGTTAGACAAACCCAAAACACCAGGGCTTTTCCCCGGTTTTCCTCCTTTTCCCAAGCCTAGAGAGAACGGCTTCCCCCCAGCCTTCTGGGGCTACTAGGGTTCTCTCGGGAGGTGATCAGCCTCCCCTTCCTAGCAATTAAAGCTAGGGCCTTCCAGACTCTGCTCACCCGGGGAGTCTTACCTTCTTCCATGTTCGGAGTTCTTTTTCGTTCCCAGAATCTTTCTCTTCAGACCTTCCATTGCCCTCGATTTTGTCGGGAAGATTCTGGTGGAGCCCACATCTTTTCTGGATTAAATTTAATCCAGGGCGCCCAGATTTGGGGTTCACCTGAGTCCTCCCGGCTTCCTCGGGGATTTGGAAGGGGCAGCAAAATGCTACCGTCTCTGGCCTTCATTTATTGTCCCTTCGCGGTCGCCATTAATGTTGTGGAATTTAAGAGAAGTTCAATTATTCGAGTATAGAGAGGCCAGGACTCAGGAATGATTCTGAGAAGGAAAAATGGTTTATTGACGGCCGGCCGGACTCGGGAGCTTTCTGTTTGAATCCCGAGCCCCGAACAAGATTTTCAAACGTCTTTTATACAGAGAGGAAAGGCCAAATGGTCCCTTTGTTTCAGTTCTCAATAGGCTTCAATTAGCATATATCTTCCACATCTTAGGTAAGCTTTTAGCATGGACTCCAGACATTCTAGATAAGCCTTTAGCATATTTGGTTTTTGCATTTCCCCTAAATACTTAAAGTTTATAGCCCCCGCATTGTTAAACATTTCTTGGGACTGGAGCCCTGCCAGTCCCCAAGGGCAGGACTGCAGCCTCTTATCTTTCCACACTCACAAGTCAAACAGCTTAGTTATTTCTGAAGAGACAAAGAGCCTTCCACCCATAGCCCACATCACTACTAGATTTCATTTATCACTAGTATTGAATTCCAGTAAATAAATCTGTTTATAGGGTCAATGAGCAGCACCCTGTGATGGTTTGGAATTGCATGTACCCAAGAAAAACACATTCTTAAATTTAATCCATTTCTGTGGGTTTGAATCCATTTTAAGTAGGACCTTTTAATGAGTTTACTCTGGTTAAGGTATAGCGGTCCTCAATCAGGATGGAAGATCTTAATCCTATTACTGGAGTCCATAATAAGAGAATGAAACTCAGATAAAGAGAGGGCCACAGGACGCAAGAAGGGGAACCTGGAGGAAAAAGGAGAGACCAGGAGATGTGGCCATGCGACAAGCTGAGGATCCCAAGATCGCTGGCAGCCTGCCCCAGAAAGCCTCAATTTGGGGGAAGAAAGCATTGCCTTGATTTGGACATTTTCCCAGCCTCCAAACTATAAGCTAATAAATTCCTATTGTGTAAGCCTACCCATTTCATAGTATTTGCTTGAGAACCCAAGAAATTAAAACATACCCCTTGGTATTGTGTTACATTATGATTTATAAAGGCATTTCTGTAGGTATGGAAAACAATGAAGTTTAGTACCTAACTTTCTGCTACTTCTAATTAAGTAGAGTAGAAGAGATAAGAGAATCTAAAGGTTTACTCTTCCCCTTAGGGAATGGCTTCAGCCATCTTCTGGTAATAGGTACACTCTATTGAGTATCTAGTACGTACTGGACACTGTACTGGGCATTTAATACATCATCTAGACTCTACTTGGAAAGTAATTATTATACTCCCCACTTAAAAGACAAGGAAAGGCAGATAAGTGGGCTGCAGACTTGGCCCAGTGGTTAGGGCATCCGTCTACCACATGGGAGGTCCATGGTTCAAACCCCGGGCCTCCTTGACCCGTGTGGAGCTAGCCCATGTGCAGTGCTGATGCATGCGAGGAGTGCCTGCCATGCAGGGGTGTCCTGAGTAGGGGAGCCCCACACACAAGGAGTGCGCCCTGTAAGGAGAGCTGCCCAGCGCGAAAGAAAGTGCAGCCTGCCCAGGAATGGCACCGCACACACGGAGAGCTGACACAACAAGATGACGCAACAAAAAGAAACACAGATTCCTGTGCCGCTGACAACAACAGAAGCGGACAAAGAAGATGCAGCAAATAGACACAGAGAACAGACAACTGGGGTGGGGGGGGCAGGGGAATAAATAAATAAATAAATCTTAAAAAAAAAAAAAAAGAAAGGCAAATAAGTTAGATTATTTGGTCAAGGCTTATCTGACCGTGAAGTCCATCTATGTCCACTAAGTTAACGTGTTTTTTGGAGATTCATCCTTTCTAAGAAATTTTTAAATCAGGAAAATTGCAATATTGTCATCAGAAGTCATTATGAAGATTACTTCAGGATTGCACCAATTATAAACTTCATTATATTAAATCTGCTTGCCTGGAAGAGTGCTAGATTGACTGCACAAGACTCATGTGTGGGGTTATTAATGCTACAGAAATGAAGAGAAGCAACATTTAGAGAATCACTCTCTGAGAGTCTGACCACAAAGTCGGGAGGAGCAGGGGGTGGCGTCCTGAAACTATATTTTTACAAAGCGCTGCCAGCTTTAATTTAGAGTCAAGTCTGAGAACTACTGCTTTACACTTTGTTTTTTTAATAAAATTGTTGCATCTGGGATTTTGATCAGAGTATAATTTACAATAGTGCATAATTTGAGCAAATGCCTGAAGTGCAGGTATTTTGTTTAGTATATTGAAAGGAGAGCTTTATATACCATAAACTAGCTAAATAGATGCCAAATTTTATACTTTATTATGGAAATGAGAAAGCACAACTTGGTTTTCTTCCCAGACTGGAAAGACAAAGATAATTTATTTAAAAAAAAACACCAACCAATAGGCATGGCCAAAACATTATTTAGCAAACAATTTTGCATCTCCTCAAAAGGCTGAACTATCACTTGGTTAAAGAAACAAAATTCAACACGCCTGAGAAAGAAAGATTGGGATTGATTTGGAGGGTGTTGATGGGTGGGGTTTTCACTTCACAACATCTTGGTAAGAGAGATTTTGGGAAGAGAAACCAATCCAGGGCTAGCGGTGAGTGCGGCTCCTTCCTAGTGGGCATGAAATATGTTCCCAGACTGATTTACTGACTGGAATAGCAGTTTAGGTACTGTTCATCTAGACAATCAAGATCACCTCAAAATAACTACTGGGGTCATTAAAAGGATGAGAAAGGATTCTTTTTTCTTGTAAATTATTTGGCCAATAGATTCTGCTTCTTCTCAAACTACTATTGCAGTAGGAAAAGTGAGATCATTTTCATTTGGGTTGGTGCAAGTGATTGCCATTTTACCCCTTGAGTTGGTATCCAAATATGCATTAGATACATAAACAGAAGTCTCCAAAACTGACAGGAAACAGAAACTCTGGAGGGCAAACCTTCCATCAGCTCAGAGTTATGAGCATATTGCTGCTTTAGAAGAACTGAGAGAAAAAAATAGACCCGAATTATAGTTTGTGCATTGGTTCTTTATGAATAATTTTCCACTATATATGTCTTCTACAGCAATAATTTGCTATGTCAACTTAAAAAAATTAATATTAGGATAAAATTAATGCCTCATATATATATGGGAAAACATGCTATCAGATGTACTCGGGATGGGAATTGCTGTTAAATTTTTTTTTAATTACAAATCTTGGGGTATCATATTGACCAGCTCCCCAAGATTTCAAGTTAAAATTGAGAATTTTATAAATGGCACAAAAACAAAATTTTCCCTAAAATGAAAGATGTCAACATTGAGGGATAATTCCTATACTCTTCCCAGCATCCAGTGTGCTCCCAGAGCTCAATAAAAGTTAAATAATAGTAGTAATGAGAGATGCAGTACATTTGAGCATCAAGGTTTTTAAATAGCTACACAAATCTATTTAATAAAAACAAACTAGATGTGAACCCTGAAATAACTAAAATCCCTGCTGAGTAAATATCAAGACCAAAATTCTAAATGAAGAGCTTTTGTCATTGTCTGCCCATCACTTCATTTGAAATGTTAGAAATACTCACCAAACAGTTTATTATTCTCCCACAAAAACTTTCCCAGGGTAAATATAGAGGAAAATAATCTACAAAGGGTGTGTGCTCAAGATAAAAGCACTAGGTTGGGTTATATCTAATGCATAGCATGCTGTAGGGCCTTGGGCTCATTCATCTGAATACAAAATACTTAATTGGCAGCCCCGCCCAGTGACCTTATGGTGGGCTCATACAAAATACTTAATTGGCAGCCCCACCCAGTGACCCTATGATGGGCTCTTACAAAATACTTAATTGGCAGCCCCGCCCAGTGACCCTATGATGGGCTCGATCTCACTGACCCTCCACTCCTTCTGGTCTCCTTTCCTGCCCTCAAGTCCTAATCACAAGAATGACCCTCTCTTGGGCATGTAACAGTGGCCTTATTACCATCCCACAAACCAGTGGCTGTGGGAATAGCAGTGTTCTGCATCAGCTACATATTTCTGTAATTAAAATAGCACCGAAGAAAATTATGCTCATCCTTAAAATTGTATGAAGTGATTCAAGATCTCTGGAAATATTTTGAAAGCAGGAACCAGTTTTATCTTTTACTATTCCCACCACAAAGTTTTAGATTAATCAAATAAATAAATCATGAATTAAGGTAGCACTTGGGAGCTCTTCCTACAGATTCATTTTGTAATATTTACCACATTGAAGATATATCTGTTTGCAGTATTGTATTTGTAATGGGTAAAACATTTAATTTTTAAAAAGAAAGGAGATCAAAGACATTTAAGGTAGTTGTCAGAAGTAATTTGTTTGTAATCTACTAAACAGCATATTAAATGTAATTATTTTAGATGATTTGAATTAAGCCAGACAAGTGATTAAGGTTTTTATTATTTCTTTTCTCCAAACTCATAACCATACAAATTTACTATCTGGGTATTGTTATACTTCCTTAATCTCTCTCTGTGTCTCTCCTACCTTTGTTTGCTTTCTCCCCCATGAACCAACATTTAGAGAAAGTTCTCTGAAGAGACTCCCAGCTGTGGTTTCAGACTTTGTTTTTATGATTGTTTAGATCCAGATAATGCAGTGTTTTGATTCACAGTTATGGGAATGTTGCCTTGTGGTAAAACAGAACTCAGAATGCTTTAAATTGCTTTGAGTTCTTTGGCTTGTATCCTTTTCTGTTGTTCCAGAAGAGAACTAAACGTCCAACTAACTGCTACTGACAACAAAATCACAAAATAACGTTTGTGTAACACTAACGTGTTATCTAGACTCATTTGATAAGGAAGACGTCACCTATTGTTCACTATTTTAATTCATCTTTACTTTGAGCTAAAATGATTTCATGATCATGGGTCCTGAAATACCTTTGGAGAAGTAATTTTTCACATTCATTTTAGAGTGGACCAATCTTAGTATCTGAATGATGGAATAATAAAGAACTGCTTTACTTATAAAGTTTAATGAGATATATTTATTGCAAAGGTTTATACCAAACCTTGGCTCTCTCTCTCTCTCTCTCTCTCTCTCTCTCTCTCTCTTTCTCTCTCTCTCTCTCTCTCTCTCTCTCTCTCTCTATATATATATATATATATATATATATATATATATAAACTTGCACTTGAGATTTCCTTTCTTAGTGTTAAGCAAATCAAGAGCAGCTTAGAAAAACTACCCTGGATCTGGGTAGCATCCGGCCCACCCCCATCCCCACCCCCTAAAAAATACTTCTGCCTAAGGAATCAAGGAAATTCTAAATCCACACACATTGACTGTATCTCTCTAGAGTCAGGGTCTGCAAGGAGGAATACCAAAATCAGACAGAAGACACTGAGTCATTTGGTAGGATGTTAACACATTCAGTGCTTAGATTTATAACTTTTTCATTTTTGAAATGTGACTCCTAAACACGTATGTCCTTCAATCTTCACACATGATTGAAATGTTATTTGTAAGTTCTCCCAACATTCACTGAAAATGACATAATAAAACCATTGGAAGTCACTGTGGGGTCCAACAGCCATGCAAATTGTGTGGTGGATGCACAGGCAGCACCTAGGTAGGGGAAGGATGACAGCTTCGAAGAGGAAAATTGCAGCAAAGGACCCAAAAGGGCAGTCTCACTTTTGTCCTCCCATTGCCTGTGATCCATTTATGAAACTCCTATGTGCAGAGTCTATGTGTGATTTATAGATCTGGGGCAGTTGTGCAGCTCCCAGAGAGCCATTTCCCAGACTCATGTTAGCAAGCAGAATTCTACTCAACTTTCTTTTTATTTCTTTTTATTTTTTTTATTTCTCTCCCCCCTCCACCGGTTGTCTGTTCTCTGTGTCTATTTACTGCATGATCTTCTTTGTCCGCCTCTGTTGTTGTCAGCAGCAGGGGAATCTGTGTTTCTTTTTGTTGCGTCATCTTGTTGTGTCAGCTCTCTGTGTGTGCGGTGCCATTCCTGGGCAGGCTGCACTTTCTTTCGCGCTGGGTGGCTCTCCTTACGGGGCACACTCCTTGCGCGTGGGACTCCCCTACTCGGGGACACCCCTGGGTGGCACGGCACTCCTTGAGCGCATCAGCACTGCACGTGGGCCAGCTCCACACAGTTCAAGGAGGCCCAGGGTTTGAACCACGGACCTCCCATGTGGTAGATGGACGCCCTAACCACTGGGCCAAGTTCACTTCCCTCTACTCAATTTTCAAAAGCCAGAATGCAAGTATTTTCCAAGTGACCTGACAAGCTTCTGGCCTTCCGTCTGCTATCATCTATTTATAACATAGTCCCATCACACATTCTCTTTTTTGTTCCTTTTATATTGAAAAAGAAGCATAGTCCATGTATGGCGAGGAACAATAAAAATGTGTTATCCTCCAGGTTATGTTTTCATTTCTTCATCCACTTTATTTTTGTAACTGGAGTTCCATCCTCCGTAGTTTTGTACTTTTGACCTTACTTCTCTGTCTTCCTCTGTACAGAGTGTCTTGTCTATATTTTCTTATAATTTTGAGTCTTTTCTTGAAGTTATTTATCATATCTCAATTTTTCAGCCTCCAAAGATTTCTTACTTTTCTTTTATTTCCAGTATTCTTCCATTATTTTCTGATTACCTTCTTACAATGACTTGCACTCTCTCACTCTTTTATAACTTCCAAGGAAGTTTTATAACTTCCTATGTCTCTAGTAAATGACTGTGATCCTGGAGAAGATTTTGAAGATAATTCAGAATGTTTTCAGATAATTATACTTCTTTGACAAATGAACTAAATTGGATACACAGTTTCAGTTCAGGGATCTGTATTCCATGCTTTACTTGAGCAAATTTACGTTACAATATGGGGTATCAATAAATGTATAATATAAAATAAATAGTAACTGAATGAGTTAACTGTATGAAAACTATGAAGAAACATAGATATTAATTGAAGATGAGAAAGGGCATGAGTAAGGAGAAAACCTACATATAAGAAATCCAAATAGTCACCTAATTTAGGCAAATAAATAACATTTTGAGTACAACGTAAAAGTGCCTGTTTTCTTTATCCTCTGTTTCACCAATGGGGCAGCAATAGACTGTGTGTGTGTGTATGTGTGTGTACTGTTTCTGGGTTGAGGGGTAAAGGAGGTTCTTGGTCTCCAAGAATTAAGGTTGCAAGTCAGTTGACCTTAAAATAGGGAGATTATCTTGGATTATCCAGATGGGCCCAATGCAATCATTAGAAGTAGAAGAGGAGGTCCAAGTGAGTGATGCAATGTGAGAAGGACTTGACTGGTCATTGTTTGCTTTGAAGATGGAAGGTATGCAGGCAGCCTCTAGATGATGGAAACGACAAGGGAACAGATTCTCCCCTAGTCACGAGAAAGGAACATGACCCTGCCACACCTTGATTTTAGCCCAGTGAGACCCATTTCAGACTTCTGACTTCCAGTAATGGAAGATAATAAAACTGTGTTATTTTAAACCACTAAGTTTGTGGTAATTTATTACAGCAGCAATAGGAAATTAATACATGCTCTCTCATTAAATTTCTAGTGATGCTTTACCTACCATATAGAAGGGCACCATGTCAGGTTTTGCCAGTTTATCTTTTAAGTATCTTAGCTTAAAACATACTCTAATTAAACTGCCCATGTAGATCTTAGATCAGAAATGTAGCAAAGAGAGCGATGGTTGACCAAGCATTGCAATAGCACTGTACAACCATTATTGCTCTCAGTTTAAAGGTTCAGATTTTACTCTTTTGGCTAAAAATGAAAACATATAATAAAAATTTAAAAATATGTTATGAAATAGTTCTCCCTAGAAGAATTTGTTTGTTTGGTAACTCTAAAGTTTTGTGAATATGATGTTTCACCAAAAAAGTCAAATGATACGGTGAATTATTGCTACTTGTGGAACATTTCCCACCTATAATTCTAACTGAAGGCTATAAATTTTTTCCTCCTGCCCATGAAGCATTCACAAAGCATAGAATTAGCATTTTTAAATAGAAAATATACCTTGACAGAAACTGGAAAAATTTAACAAAAATAACCGATGTCTAAAAGGATGTAAACTAAGGTGACATTTTACCATCAGCCAATCATTTTTGAGTATCCAGAAAACCTGAAGCTATACACTTTAGAGCATAAATATTGTTGAGAGCCAACAATTCCTAGACTTAGGAAGTTTGTGAGTTAGACTTCTTCAGGTAGCTTCCATTTTTACTACTTACTAGCTGAGTAGCCTTGAGAAAATACTTTAACTCATCTTTACGCGTTAACATTTTAAAGCTTTGTAACCAAATATCTTAACTCCTCATTGTTGTACATTAACACTTTAAACTTTTACTTACTCTGTCATTGTGTAGGTTACCTATATAGCATGTTTATCACCATACTAGCCCAGAAGGAGCTCTATGTATCTTAACTACTATTATTATTATATCTCCAGGAGATTGTGTCAGCTTTAGCTGCACAATAAATCACCACAAAATATAGTGATTTAAAACAATTTCCATTGATTCAGCTCAAGATGCCATAGTTGGTCATTTTCTCTAAGCCATTTCAGCTGATTTCTGCTGGGCTTACATTGAAAACATGTGTGCTCAGCAGAAAGGTTGGTGGGTAACTGTATGACCTAGGATTGCTTCACTCATGTCTGAGAGGCTGTGAACACACTAAGGGGGAGGTTTGGGGCTAATGTTTCATCACCCATTAGGTTAGTCTGGGCTTCACCATATGGTGGTCAACTGCAAAGTTCCCAAGTGCCTCAATGCACATGTGCTTTTTAATCCTCTACTGGCATCAGGTTTGTTAATATCCCATTGGCCAAATAACTGTTAGCCTAAAGTTTGTATGGAGAGGGTACTAACAAAGGGCATGGATGAGGAGAGCTGCAATATGTGGTCATATCTGCAATCAACCACACAGACCTCTTCCTGAGTTTGAGTTCCACACATACAATCTTCATACTCAAAAGCTCAATATCTCCCTTGAGATGTCTCATGACTCACCTTGATTTAATATGCAATATCTAAAGCTGAAACTTCTCATTCTCTAGTTTTTTTAAACTTAGTAATTAAAACTATTTTCCAGTGAGTTGCTCATCCCAGAAAACCAGAAGTCATTCTGATTGTTTCTTTTTCTCCCCAATATCTAGTCAGTTAACAATTTCTGTGATTGTATCTTCTACAAATCTTTTGAATCCGTCCATTCTCTCCATCCCCACAACTACCATCCAAGCCTGTGTCACCATAATCTCTTGCCTGTTAATGTAACTTACCAACTGGAACATGCACCTAAATTAACTATATTCATACTTTCTTCTCTGCTCCAATCTGTTTCTCATAGTGCAGCTACTTAGTAAAATCTGATCTTGTCACAGCACAGCTAAAATATCTACACTGATTTATCATCACATTTGGAACAAGAGGTTTGGAAAAATGGGATCTTGTCTGGGGTTTGAAAAATAGGAGCTTGGATAGACAAAATAGAAACAAGACGACTAATTTTTCAAGAAGGTAAGCAGCGACGTAACTGGAACTGAATGTGTGAAGGAGCTATTTTTGGATATGATGATGTGATTGTGTTTATAAGCAGAAATCCTGGGAAACTAAGGGAAGGGAAAAAAGCCTAGAAGTAAGCAAAAGAGATGGAATCCAGATATAGGAAGGGGATCTGGAATCTGGACATGGGATGGTCAGTACATAGGTATTTGGATTTTATTCAGTAGAGAGTTGACAACCAGTGCCTCGCATACAGTGTGTGCAACTAAACCTTTGTTGAAGAAATGAATGAATAAGCTAGCTAAGGTTTTGATGAGGAAAATGACAGTATCATCTGGGTTTTAAAAGCAAGTCTCATATAAGTAACAGGGAGATATAGTAAAAGCAAGAGATTTGAGTCAGAGAGACCATTTGAGGGTAAGTAGGTTATTTTTAACTAACAGTAACAAGGGCCTAGATTAAGACTGGAAGGCGGAAAAGGAATAGAGGTATTGGGGCAAGATTTCATAGGGAAGTGGTGCCCTACTAGATTTGGTGACCAACTCGATGAAAGACAATATGAAATTGTGAGTTGCATTCAGACAGGCTGCAAGTTTCTAAACTAAAGGGGGGTTCTAGGAATATTACTAAAGGAAAAGAGAAAGCATTTGAGAAACATAATCAACTCAGTTTTAGACCTACTGGGTTTGGAACCAGAGCCAACACATAGGAAACAACAGGGATACATAGGAAACAACATTTGCCAACACATAGGAAACAACAGGGATACGTCTTCCTTGCTTCCATGTTCTTCGTCAACTCATTTTCCCAGTCTGGAATGTCGTGGCTCAACTCCAATTACTTAACTCCTATTCTACCTTTCAAACATCTGTTATATATTGTCTTCCCTAATTTGCCTAGTCAGATTTCTTTCCAATTCCCATTGACAACATTTTGTTTATATCACTCCTTTCATTATTAGAGAACTTACAGATTTACAGAAAAATCATGCAGAAAATAGAGTTCCCAGATGTCACATACTAGTATTAACACCTTGTGTTAGTGTGGTACATTTGTTATGTTTTATGAGGGATATGATTATAATTGTACTATTGACTATAGTCCGTGGTTTACATTAGCATTCCCTGTTTGTGTTATACAGTCCTATGTTTGTTTTCTTTTAATTCTAGTAATATATAGACAGTTCCTTTTAAAGCAATAATTACATCTTGTCTTGCATTACAGTGGGTTTACATATCAAGCCTCTTTCATTTGATTGAAAACTACTCAGGGTTAAGCATAAAGACTAAGAAGTCATCTCCTATTTATCTTGGAATATCTACAATACCTTTGCATATATCCCAATACCTCAAATATAGGTGTGTTATTTGAGCCTTTTGTGGACCCCCAAAAATTATGCTCTTAAATTGGTCCATCCCTGTAAGTGTGGGTCCATTTTGATTGGATTGCTTCAGTGAGGCATGACCATGACCAGAGTGGGTCTTGGCCCTCTGGCTGGAATCCTTTAAAAATGGAGGACTGAAAGCAGAGACACAGAAAGAACAACTCAGACATAGAGAAACCCCAAGAGGCTGGAGTCAGCAGAGTACAGAGGTATGGAAAGAGGCCCCCAAGGGGCTGCAAGAGATGAGGCCTGGAGGAGAGGGGAGAGACAAGCCATATCCCTGAGTGCTCACAGCTGAGCTCTGGGGAAGGGGCAGAGCCACCATTATACCCTGCCATGTGGCCTAATCACCTACAGCTGAAGTTGGCGAGAAAGTGAGCCTGGAGGACAAGTCAGAGACCTTAGCAAAGACCAACCTCCATTGTGCCTTGCCACAGGGTAGTAATCCAGGATCCCCAGCAGTTGACTTTTGGTCAGCCAGTGGTTTGGACATTTTCAGAACCGAAAGCTTTTAACCTAATAAATTCCCATTATAAAAGCCAACCTGTTTCTGGTATTTTACATTGACAACCTTTAGCAAACTAAGGAAACAGATCACACTTAATAAAAACTTACTAAATAAATAGATACCAGAATTACTTTAAATTTTCTTCTTTTTCTGTATGCTCACAAATGAAAGAATATATATGGGCTTTATAGGGCACAAGAGAAACAAATTATGCAGGCAAATTAAGTATGAACAGAGAAAAATGAGGGAGTTAAATAATACTTTTTCTGTTATATTAAAAACTTACTACAGCAGTACTATTACTTCTTTCCATACTAAAATAAGAAGAACAGAAAGTCATAAAACCTGGGTTCTAATCCTGTTCTGCCACTGTTAGTTTCTGTTACTTGGAGAAAGTCAATAAAAATCCTTGGGCCTCATTTTCTCTCATCTACAAAATTATGTATATATATTTTTTATTAGAGAAGTTGTGAACGTACAAAACAATCATGCAAATGTGCAGAATTCCCATACAATACCCCTCTACAAACACTTTATATTGTTGTGGAATATTTGTTACAGATTATGAAATAACATCATCAGACTACTACCACTAATTGTGGCCTATAGTGTATATTTGGTATATTTTTTCCATACCTCCCTATCATTTTTTATTTTTATAGGGTAGGCAAAGGAGTAAAGAATTTATTAAGAAACAAGAAAATGAGAAAAGTACCTAGCCAAAGGCATGGACCATGAGCAAACTACAGGGTGAGTTGCACCCATACCTCCTATTATTAATATAGTACTTCTTTGACATTGCTGTAAGAATGTTACAATATTTATGTTAACTATAGTCCATAGGTTACATTAATTGTATTTTTCCCATGCATCTCCAAGGTCTTACCACCTTGTAATATTTTCCTAGGTCATAGAAGAAAATGTTTTATTTGTACTATTAACCACAATTTTCATCCACTTGGGTTTGCTATGCTATTTAATCCCTAGATTATTCTCTAGCATTATTTCAATTGACATCTATATCCCTAGACTATGTCTTTCAGTCACAATCCCATTTATAAACCAGTTGTGTTAGTTATACTCAGTTTAATGTGTTACCATCAAATCTACCCATTTCCACACATTTACAGTCTAGCTAATTAAAACTTCTGTATACATTAAGCATCAGTACCCCTTATAAGTCCTGATCTTATCTCCTAGTAACCTATATTCTAGGATTTAACTCCATGTATTTATTATTTGTATTTAGTTCATATTAGTGAGACCATACAATATATGTCCTTTTGTGTCTCGCTTACTTCACTCAGTATAATATCTTCAAGGTTCACCCATGTTATCATATGTGTTCCAATTTCACTTCTTCTTACAGCAGCATAGCATTCTATTGTATCATCTACAACATTATGTTGGATGGACTCTATGGTCTTTAGTATACTTATCCAAAGAAATCAGAAGGAAAACTGTACTGTAAGCAATGCAGACAAGCAGCAATATTCTCTGGGATGCCAGAGAAAATTTCTGTATCTATAAATCTTTATCCCGATGAAACAGTGGCTGATGATAAGATTTGAATGTGTAAGGGTCACATTCAACTTTTAGAAAGCTCAATTATTCCCTCTCTACACTCAACCTTACATACATAATTCTGGAGCAATGCTGTATATACACTAGAGTAGAATAAGATACATGCCAGAGTCCACCAAATTTAGTCATCAAGTTCTGGAGTTATACAGAGCATCTGGTCATGACAAGATAGCATAGATTGTCTCTTTCTATTCCTTCCTCTTAAGTACAACTATAAATTGTGTGAATAAATCAGGAGACATTTAAAGTAAAACTTTGAAAGATGGAAGAGGAAGATGAACTGGTTAGAGACTCCAGGGCTGGGAGAACAGCATTAGTAGCAGGGTGTCTTACAATATCCCAGTCAGACTAAGAAGGTTATGCAGGCCCAGTGTTTCCTGATCCCAATTCTAGCAACAGAAGGCAACTCTGGTAAACTCACCCCTCCATTCTCCCCCAGATCAAAAAGGTACCCTTCTGACAACACAAGGTGAGCCTCACAAAACCAGGAAGGAGGATCAATTGAAAGTCCTGCTGATAACAGGCAGCCAGGAGAAGAGCTCTCCTTTCCAGCCTCCCCTCTCCCATCTCCAGTTGCTGTGCAGCTAGTGTATACTGGCAAAGAGATTCCATTGCAATTAGCACTCAGTGCAGGAAGTGCTCTCCTCAGCTGTGAGGCCTGAGATGCTCTTTCTTCAACCCTGAAGCTGAAGGGGTCACTAACATAGAAAAGCATGCTCCAGCAACAGTTTGCTTGGGAATGTCTCCATGCATCATAAGCAGAAGGGAGTCCTCCACAAGTTTGCAGCCTAGGAAGCATTCTTTGTACCTCTTTGAAGTAGCACCACAGAGGGTCTGAAAACTGGATTATAAGTAGGCCAGGACCTGCATTCCAAAAGCAAGGTGACTTCTTGCTAAAATAAAATAATTTAAATAGAAACCATAGTCTTCTAACAATAGCCAAAATTGAAAATCACTGTCATAAGAACAACCAGGAAGACCAGAACTTGAATGAAAGGAAGAATCAATTGACTCTAACACAGATGAATAGGTGCTAGAATTATCTCACCAGGATTTTAAAGCAGCCATCATGAAAATATTTCAACAAATAACTATGAATTCCCTTTAAATGAATGAAAAAATAGAAAATATTATAAAAATAGTTATAAAAAAAGAACAAATGGCAATGATAGAATTGAAAAATACAATAACCAAGATTATAAAAACTAACTGGATGTGCTCAGTAGTAGAGTAGAGTTGACAGAGGATAGACTCTAAATTTAAGGACAGGGTTACAGAATTCAGTCAATTTGAACAATGGAAAGAAAATATACTGAAAAATTATCCTCAGGAACTTGTGAGATAATAAGAAAGATCCAACATTTCAATCCCTGTAGTCCTAAACAGAGGAGAAAGACAATGAGAAGAATAAATGAGTATTTGAAGAAATAAGGTTGAAAACTTCTCAAATTTGGCAAAAGACACACCTACAGATTCAATTCAATTCGGCTGAACACACCCCAAATAGGATAAGCTCAAAGAAATTCATGAAAGGACACATCGTAATTTAACTGCTGAAATCTAGCAAAGAAAAAATTTGACAGAAGACAGAGAGAAACAATGCATTATTTATATGGTACACCAATTTTAATTCAGTGGAATTCTCATCAGAAAACATGAAGGCCAGAATAAAGAGACATAAATATTTTCAGGTGCCAAAAGAAAAGAACACTCAAGCATGAATTCTATATCCAGCAAAACTATACTTCAGGAATGAAGGGAAAGTAATGACATCTTCAGGTGGTGGAAAACTCAAAGATTTTTTGCTACCAGACCTAACCTTAAAGAATGGCTAGATAAAATTCTTTAAATAGAAAGAAAATGATGGAAGATGGAATCTTGCAGCATCAGGAATGGAAAAAATAGAGAATATGGACAAACACAGTAGATGATTCTTTTCGTGAATTTTCTAAATCACGTGATTGAAACAAAAATTTTAACACTGCATGATACTCAAGACAATGATATTTAGAAGTGGAAAAAGTAAAGGAACCTAAATGGAAGTGAGGTTTCCCACACTTTACTAAAAGTGGTACAACAGTGATACCAGTAGACTGTGATAAACCACATATGTATTTTGTAATACCCAATATATATATATGTGTGTGTGTACACATATGAAGGTATTTATTATAAGGAATTGGCCTGTGTGACTGGATTGGGGGCTGCCAAGTACAAATTTGTAGGGCAGGCCACAGGCTGGAAATTCTGGTGAGAGTAATGTTGAATTCTTGAGTCCAAGTTCCTTAGCCTGGAAACTCAAGAAGAAGGGAAGGGTGTAGGCTTGAGGTCAAATTCCTTCTGATTCCTGAAACTCTCAGTTCTTGCTGTTAAGATCTCCAACTGGTTGGATGAAGCACATCCACATTATGGAGGTTAATGTCCTTTTCTTCAGGTCAATTGACTGTAGATGTTAACCATATCTATGAAATATCTCCACAGTGTCAACTAGGCCAGTGTTTGACCAACCAACTGTGCACTATAACCTAGCCAAGTTGACACATAAAATTAACCATCATGGGTGGTATGTAGGGAAACAGCAAGAAGTGTTTTAGACAAGGGATTTTTTTTTCTTCAATCAGATGATATAAAGGAAAGATTTTATTGTAGCTCCTCTTGGAAATAACCAGAGTCTGGATAAATCACATAGTGGAAATGCAAACCATAAAGGTTGATTGCTTAAGGGAGAAAGAAGACACTCAATTTGTCAAGCTCGTGTACTTAGTAGATAAAGAGAGGAAGACATCAGAAACTACATGAAGGTACCACATAATTTTCTGCAATGGGAAAGTTCTTAATTTCTTTCTAAAATAGCCCCATGGCCCTTTTTTTTTTTTTTTTTTTTTTTTTTTAACATTCAAATGGTGCCTTCTGAAATTTAAGAAAGAATCCATTGAATGAGTAATTTATGGTAAAATTGTTTTCCATTAGTATGACTGGAAGATTTGTATTCCTTTTGCTTTAATTGAAAAATAAACATTAATGTTTTATAGCAAAACATTTTGCAATTTAGCTACCAGAGAAATTTTTATATTTTATATGAAAAATGCAACACTTTAGACAATTATTTTTATGCAGAGACATTTGTTTGCCATTAAAGTCAATATGCATCTGTCTGTGATATGTACAATGAAAATGTGATGGTGAATGGAATTCATGATATATAATTTGTGGCACTTGAAAAGGCACCAATGCCCACCAAGTGTTTCCAGAATCACAGTCCAACAAAATGCCTTCTCAAAGAGGCCCAAAGTAATAGCTAAAAAAATAAGTGGTCTTTTGAAAACATGTATCTGATTATATCTTCACTCTGTGTAGAAGCTTTCAGTGGTTCAATTACTTTTAGAATAAAACCCTAAATCCCATGCATGGCGTGGCCCCTGTGTTTTCACAGGGTGACTCCTGACCATCTTTCTACTCATGTCCTCACACCCCAGGTCTGCCATGATGAATGAAATATTCGAGCTTTTAAAACTGGGCACTGCTTCTTCATCCACCATGCCTTGATACTGGCTCTTTCCTCAACCGTGAACATCCTCCCCATGCTTTGTTCCTTTATCAGGCTGATGAATTCTTAATCTTGTTTAAAGAATCAGTTCAAAAGAAGCGTCTATGAAATCTCTTTTGATACTTCTCTCACATAAAGGATTTCTGATTGCCTCCTTTGAGTAGCCACTATATCTGCTAAATACTTTTTCAATAACACAGTGCTACACATCATGACCTTTGGTTATCATACTTTGTGTACTAATGTATACTACAACATATTACAATTGCTCATTTTACCTATTAGAAATTTCTTTTTAAAAAGGACATCTGTTTCTTTTTATCTCCAGCACTTAATATAGTATAGCATATAGGTGTTTATTAGTTGCCCACTAAGTGCTTATTGGATGAGTCAGTTACTGAGTAAATTGGCATTTTGTAATCCATTCAATTTCAGAGAAAAACCTTAATATCTAAAATAAAAATATTTAAAATTGGGTAGCAGTTGAAAATAAAAATTGATATCAAAACAAATATCAAAATTCTTTCATGAAATGTACAGGCATATATTTTTAATTGCAAGTGTGAAACTTATAAACTTATAACTTTTAACTGACTGAAGTAAGAATTTTATTCACATATTTTATTTAGTAAATTTTTCAGCTGATGTCATATTTTAAAATCCTTAAACTTGCACATCCAGGCAAGAGCTGGCTGTCAAAATTAATTTTATATGGTATTTTTTATACTTTGAAAAAATACTCTCCTCTTGGAGGGTATCCTATTTAATCCTCAGAAACACCCTGTTCAGTTGACATTATTATCCTCATTTTAGAGATAAGCAAATTTAATTCTTAAGACATTTTGGACTTTTCTGAAACTAAAAATCTATATCTTCTGATTCCAAGAGTAGTATGCTTTCTATCATAATTCTCTGCTTATAAAAAAATAGTGATAAATAGCAAAAATGTATTCCATGATAACTTTTCTACTAAAACTGATCTGTAATTTTTAAAAACTTTAATTCAATTTTTAAAATCAAGTAAAAGTGAGTATATATAATCAACTATACACACATAGTTGTGTGTAAATTTTCTAACATTCCACAAGCTGAGGAACTAAAATTTATTTCAGGTTTCTTCCTGAAATCTACTTGCTTCATGAAATTTTGACCTTTATAGTCTTTCGAACACAGACTTAAGAGTTGAGCTATAGACTAAATGACAATACAAATGGTGTGTTTACAAAGAGCAAGTGAAATCACTCTTAAAAACAATTTGCTATGGATGAGGAAGACTAGTGGCAGAAATAAGAAAGGAACCAGTGACAGTTCAGATGAGATTAAAGTGCTTTCACCAAGGATATAATCTATTTGTTCACTTTTTCTTTTGAGCAGAATCTTCCAATAGAGGGAGAAAAGTAGAAGAGAATAAAATCATTTGACGCCTCTGTTACCTGTAAACCTCTAAGTTGTGTATACCTAATTGGATGATAATGAAACCTAAACCATGAGGGTCTGGACATTGACAATGAACAGGAAGATACAGTTGAGTGGTTGGGTTCCAACTACTGGGAAAATCTCCACCAGAAACTTTCCAGTTTCACTCACAAGATGATAATTCTCTCCCTAGGGCAATCACTATTAAATACCAAATCAAGAGAAAATAAATTATATTTTAAGTCCACACAGTTCTCAAAGATTTAAAACAGAGAAATATGATATATATATGAACCCAAGGTCTATGTCCACCTCATTATTTCCAGCATTTCCTTAATTTTATTTGCACTTAAGAACCTCTTTAAATCACACACAAATACATCCATGAGTTTCCTATATTTTTGCCTTGATGCCCAGGACAATGCCAAACATGTAGGAAGTGCTTAATGGATAAATATTGATGGATGGATATCTAGCTATGGCTTTTGTATTTCACTGTTTCATGGGTATAATAAAAATGATCATAACTCCCAAGGCACTTTCAAATAATTTATCACCTTTAAACTGTGTAACGATGGGGTGAAATAGATATTATTACATTAATCTTTAAAAAGACATGATAATGTGTGACTCAGAGGCCATCTTGTAAAGAACAGGCTGTCACCTCTGTGAAGTGAAGGCCCTGCCTCTCAGAATTGCTAAAGGGAATGTCAGGTTTGTGTTTGTATTTCATGCTGGATGGGTCAGTTGCTCATTTAGAGTCCTAATCAGGTGAGGAGAGGCTGAAGAAAAATGTCCCCATCCATTGGGCCAAGTCCGCCTACCACATGGAAGGTTCACAGTTCAAACCCCAGGCTTCCTTGACCCATGTGGAGCTGGCCCATGCACAGTGCTAATGCGCACAAGGAGTGCCATGCCATGCAGGGGTGTCCCCCACGTAGGGGAGCCCCACGCGCAAGGAGTGCGCCTCATAAGGAGAGCCACCCAGCACGAAAGAAAGTGCAGCCTGCCCAAGAATGGCGCCACACACATGGAGAGCTGACACAACAAGAAGAAACACAGATTCCAGGTGCCACTGATAAAGATAGAAGCGGTCACAGAAGAACACACAGCAAATGGACACAGAGAGCAGACAATGGTGGGGGGGGGGCAGAAGGGGAGAGAAATAAATAAATAAATAAATCTTTAAAAAAAAAGAGAATAGATGGAACCAATGTAACTGTGTGGGCAATAGAAGTGTTCCACAAGAGTATGCAAGGATGGATATAAGACATGTTAAATTACACCAAAAATATATAGGGACTGATAAGCTAAAATGTAAATCATAATGTAAAACATAAGATAACTAAAAATTTAGAAAATTAAAATATAAACCACAATGTAAACCCAATTGTTACCTTATTTGAAAGCTATTGTCTCAATATATGTACATCAGTTTCAGTAAATACAATATGAATATGTAAAAAGATTATTGCTGTGGAAGGGAAAAGGGTTTTATGTGGGATATGTGGGAGTACTGTACATTGCATGGATGAATTACTGTGATCTAAAGCTTTCATGAAGACAAGCTTAATAATTAGGGAAAAAAAAGAAGATAGGATGTGGACACTGAGGAAAAGATGGAAGTAGTTGCCTTGCCAATTTGCATACAGGGCAACACTTATTGCAGTGATGGAAGGCAAAATATCAAAAACAAAGCTTCTGCATTTTTAAATTTTTTGATACCCCAATTTATTTTTACCCTAATTTTTCTAAATTAATATGTATTCTATATCTAACCTTTAAACTCATCACTATATTCCATTTTACTACTAATGGAACCTGGCAGTATATTGGGCTTCACTTTTGAAGAAGTTTGGATCACAGAGAGGTTCAACAATGGCAGGGGAGGAATACTGGTGTGGGATGTTATTGACAGGGGACACATGGTTGGCAGGGAGTTCTACAGGGCATATATCCAAGGTACATAAAAATGTTTGGATATTTTCATAGTGGATACAATTAAAAACAACTGAGGAACTGCTGAGTTCCTAGTCAGGGAAGCTCTATCACAGTCCCTAAAGGAACAGCAACAATCACCCAAGTGCAACGGCAAAGACCCAAAAAAGAATGAAGGTCCAACAATGAGCCCTTGATACTAATGACTATGCTTGTGAGCCTGTGCACAAAGCCTAGAGCTGCAGGGTGCCTAAGAGTTACCTCCTGAGAGCCTCCATGTTGCTCAAATGTGACCAGGCTCGAAGCCAAACTCAGCATGTAAGTGTTGCCTTCCCCTCAGCGTGGAACATGACTCCCAGGGATGAGCCTCCCTGGTGCTGAGGGATTACTACCAAGTACAAGCTGATGATGTAACTAGAAAATGACCTTGAATAAAAGGGTCAACTCGGACCAGCAGAATATCTCAGTCTACCTATAATATCAGGAGTTAAAAATGCTTTTTGGCCTGAATAAAAGGGAGAAATGGAGAGGACAAAAGACTATATGGCTATGAGTCTCGAAAAAGAGCTGGGAGGTTATCAAAGGGGTTGTCCTTATGCATACCTCAGCAGAGTCCTAGAGACAGATAAAGTAGATACAACCCCAGGTATTGGTTCTTCTGAGGGCTACAGAGATCCACAGGTTCTATGGTCATGGCAGATGGAGTTCGGTGCCACCTCAGTTGGCCCTACTTTGGAGTTTGTGTTTCTGTGCAATGGAGCTGGACCTAGATGTACTCTTTGTCCACAAATCTCTCCTTTTAATTTTATTGAAACTGTAGTTGGTGCTTGGGTTTACTGTATACCCAGGGGACCTGAATCTCTGGACTGACCATGTGATAGCCAGGCCCTGAGCCTCAACAGACTTGCAACTCCCACACTCTGGTTTATTGGACTTACCCCACTCATCTAACATGGAGGTGAAGAAGGTCAACCACCACACCAGGGAGCCAAGACTGCCTGCAACTGAAAGCAGGAGAATTGCATCCAGCATCCATCTGGAATCTAAGCCCTTTCTTGATATAGATGTGAAGTGGACACAACCATTCTAAGGTTCACAGGATGGAAGAATAGAGTATGGATTAGAGTGGACTTACTGATATTCTATTCATGAACTTTTGTGATTAGTAATTGAAGAAAATGTGGCATTGGTGTGGAGAAAGTGGCCATGGTGGCTGCTGAGGGGAGGAAATGGGAGGAAGAGACGAGACGTGGGGGTGTTTTCGGGACTTGGAGTTGTCCTGGGTGGTGCTGCAGAGACAGTTACCAGACACTGTATGTCCTCCCATGGCCCACTGGGTGGAATGTGGGGAAGTGTGGGTTATGATGTGGACCATTGACCATGAGGTGCAGCGGTGCTCAGAGATGTATTCACCAAATGCAATGAATGTCTCACGATGATGGAGGAGATTGTTGTTATGGGGGGGAGGAGTGGGGTGAGGGGGGTGGGGGTATATGGGGACCTCATATTTTTTGAATGTAACATTAAAAAAAAATAAAGACAAAAAAAGAAACATAAAAAATAATAAAAAAATAAAATATAAAAAAATATTGAGACTGGGGACATAAAGCAAAAGATTATTAGTTATAACATATTTAGAAAAAATGTCAGTATAAAATGGAAAATAAAAGTTCAAACTGAATTTAGTGTAGGAATAAATGTTTGACTAGAAATTGCAAAAAAAAAAAAAAGAAAAGAAAAGAAAAGAAAAACACCCCCATCCACTTCTCTCCATTCCTTTACAATGACGGCCACTCATGCCACCATAACCGCTTTCTTGAAGCCCTGGATTAGTTTCCTAACTAGTCTCCCTACATAAGCTCTGACCCATTCTAATGTGCTTTCCACACTGTTTCTAGAAAGAAACATCTTTTAAAGATATAAATCTGATTTTGTCACTGCCCTGTGTTTGGAGTTACAGGCTTTCCCCTGCTCTTAGTATAAGATCACAATCCTCAACTTGGCCTGCAGTTGCCCACGTGCTCTACCCCTACTCATTTCTTATCCATCACCATACTCACTCTCTTCCAAACTCTCCGTATGAAGGCTAACAGGCTTACAATTCCTAATACTGCTAAACGCTCTCCTGCCTGGTACTCTCCCACATTCCTGTATGTCTGCTGGGATTCTCTTCTGACTCAACCTGGCTCAGTTTCTTCCTCTAGGTCTCTGCTCAATGCCACTTCCTTCAGAAGTGTTTCCCCTCCTTACAGACTGGGTTTGGTCTCCTAGATTAGCTCAGAGGTCCTCACTGGCAACACTCATCATTCTGGTATGTTTGTTTAATGTTTTATGTCTATCCCTCAGCCTTTCTAGATCATCAATAGATCCCCAGGAACCATCAGGTGATTGTCCCTGAGTAGACAATTAATAAATATTTGTTGAATTGAGAAAATCCATAAAAGTTTCCACAAGGCCACTGAAGTAACTACTCTGGAAAACACTTCTTATTCATGTCACGTGCTGCTCTTTTTGATGGTTTCTCCGCTGCCTTCAGATAAAGCCCAAACTCCTAAATCTAGTATTAAAGGATTTGCTTTTTCTCACCCCACTTTATCTCTCTTACTTCTTTCTTTCCTTCACCCTCTTCTCACCAGACATTTAACTCTACTCAACTATTTTCAATAGCTTTTCTCTTCTGCTAGACATTTACATATTTTGGTCCCTTGGCCTGTTAGGTCCCCATCCTATGCTCATTTGCTTACCTATGCCCATTAGTGCCCACTTGAACATCTCCTCTTGTGTCTTCCACGTTCCAGGCCACTTGTCCTCAATATTGTAGTCGCCAATCTCTCCAGCTAGGCTCCTGCAGGTGAGGCAGCAGCATGAAGTCTTGAACATGTAGGAAGTCTGGTTTGTGCTCAGTTAATACATGCTGAATAAGGAAAGGAAGGGCTGGATGGATAAAGAGAGGTGCCGATCGTTACCAAGCTATACTAGGAAATAATAAGTGGTTGGATCATATTGGAAAAACTAAAACTTCAAAACTAATAAGTTTGATTTTAAAGAAAGATGCATTATAAATACAGGTGAATATATTTTAAATTATTTTCTACTTATGATGCCAGGTTTTTCCTGTTTTTATTTGGTGTTTATTATAATGTTATTAAAATTCTGTTATATATAGCATCACTTTTTTTTGTTGCTGAAGATTTCTACTTCCAGGGCTCAGCATATTAGATACATGCCCCCCTTCCCAATCTTTTAAGCCTCAGGGGTCAATTCCCAATCACCAAGATTTCCAGTCTAGACCAGTGCTCTCTCCAAGAAGTGTTGCCTCACATCTAGTCATAGCAAATTATCACATTAATTAGTAGTTAAACATAAATGGTCTCACTGGTTATGGTTTCATATGTATTAAGACTTGTCTTGACCTAGACTTCAGTTCCTTGAGTGCAGGGGACTTTTGGTGTCTAAAATGTGTGCAGGTGGGAGGGAAATTAATTTTTTTAACAGGATCTAGGTTAAGCCTCCAGAGAATACCAGGGCTAGCCAAAATTATCCTCAGTTTTACACATAAGGGAACTGAGGCCTGGAGATGTTCTATAATAGCAAGAGCTGGACAGAAACTTGAGTTAATGGATTCAAGTCTTTCCTTTTTACCCCCCTCTACACCATCTCACTATGTGCAGTAATGAACCAAGCACACATGAACATTAACATTTTGATTAATTGAGTACAGGATGCAATGCATTTTCTGGCATTTTTGACAAGTTTTGTTTTTTTCTAATAACAGATTAATGTTAAACACTGAAATAGTTTCCTCCTCTCTGAGAAAGTTTTACTGTTACTGCATATCATAAATGGATCATTTGTAGAATAACGTAAGGGCATATACTCTTTAAAAAGATGCTGAAATAAAAATGGTGAATTTTAGGTTGCATATATGTTACCAGGCTAGAACTGTACAACACAAAGAATGAATTGTAAGGTAAAACTATAGGCTATAGCTAAGAATGTCATTATAATAATAACGTTTCATCATTTGTAACAAAGGTAGCACACTAACGTAAAATATTAACAAGGTGGAAAACTGAGTGTGTGTATGGGGGGGTATATGGGAACTCTATACTTCCTGCATGATTTTTCTGTAAACCTATAACAATTTCAAAAGGCCAAAATAAAAATCCCAAGGACCATGAGCAGATATTTTTTCTTATTCTTCTAGAATAAAAATTAGGTTAAATACTACAAAATGCCTCCAGTATAAAAATTATTTTATGCTGGAATTATAGCAGTATACTGGAATGAACACTTGTCTTGCTCAATTTTCCATCATACCAAACCTGTGACAACCTGCTGTTCCTGCTATTTACATTCACACTTTTTAAAAAAGATTTATTTTATTTATTTATCTCTTCCCACCCCCTCGTTGTTTGCACTTGCTGTGTCTATTTGTCTTCTTTGTTTCTTTAGAAGGCACGGGGAACCAAACCCAGGACCTCCAATATGGGAGGGAGGAGCCTAATCTCTTAAGCCACCTCCCTTCCATGCTTGGTTGTTTCTCATTATGTTTTTCCTCTTGTGTCATTGGTGCATCATCTTGTCAAGTCAGCTTGCCACTCCTGCCCATCGTGCCAGCTTACCATCCTGCTCACCATCCTGCCTGTCCTCTTTAGGAGGCACCAGAAACCTCTACTCCTTGCTTTGTTGTGTCTCTCATTATGTTTTTCTTCTTCTGTCTCTTGCTGCATCATCTTGTTGTGTCAGCTTGCTGTGCCTGCCAATCATGCCAGCTTGCCATCTTCTTTAGGAGGCACTGGGAACCAAACCACAGACCTCCTATGTGGTAGGTGGGAGCCCAATTTCTTGAGCCACATCTGCTTCCCTACATTCACATTTACATACAAATAGACACACAGACACATACCTCCCCCCTTAACAAATTAACAATCTGAGTGTATAGAAAAGTAAAAATGATGAATACAGTTTGATCCCTTGATTCTGTTGGTTCGAATAGTAATAGCAGAAGAACCCAATGGTTTAGAAACTACCAAGGAAAGAAAGTATCTGGAACATCACAAAATAAAAATTTTTAAATGCCTTAGGTAGAGCAAATTTGTAGGAAATGAAAAATTAGCACCTTTTCAAGAATAACCCAATGTTACTCAAAGATGTAGAGAGTTGTTATCAGAGATGGTGTCCAGGTGTCTAGGTTTTTGGCTTCATCATGAGAAAGAATTCAAGGACGAGCCATAAATCAATTAAACCAGCAGGGAATTTATTGGGTGGTAAAGCAAAAGAACCGAAGTACACCTTCAGAGAGATGAAGGCAGGCATTTTTTTTTTTTTTTAAAAGATTTATTTATTTATTTAATTTCCCCCCCTCCCCTGGTTGTCTGTTCTTGGTGTCTATTTGCTGCATCTTGTTTCTTTGTCCGCTTCTGTTGTCGTCAGCGGCACGGGAAGTGTGGGCGGCGCCATTCCTGGGCAGGCTGCTCCCTCCTTCGCGCTGGGCGGCTTTCCTCACGGGCGCACTCCTTGCGCGTGGGGCTCCCCACGCGGGGGACACCCTTGCGTGGCAAGGCACTCCTTACGTGCATCAGCACTGCAAGGCAGGCATTTTTAAAGGAGAAAATGTGAAGTTCTGCCCTGGGGTCCCCTGTTTTATGGGGATAAAGGACTCCAGGGCCTGTGCTGATTGGCATGTTTGAGACAAAGCAGGGGAACTCCATAGGGTGATTTGATCTGCTTAGGAGTTGTGGGGTTGCTGCCCAGTGGTGATTGGCTTCTGGCTGCTGTCCATGAGCTCTGCAGGGCTTGTTGGCCAGGGGTGATTGGCCTCTGGTCACTGATTCACTAGACGTGAGGTAACCTGAAAGTGGGTGAGTGGTGGTGGAGCCCCTTCTGCCCCTTCCCTCTTTCCCACCTTGCCACGATGTCCCTGGCTGCCTTCTGATAATGCAGCCCTTGGGTGTGTGCTGGAAGCTGCCCCTTCCTAACTTGCCTTGGTGGCTCATCAGGTTAATGCTACAGCAGGGCAAGGCCTCAGTTCTCTTCCCAGGCTTATTAGGTTTTCATTCCCCTTCTTCCTAAGGTCCCTGTTCCATGTGCCTTAGAGCTACTTGATTTGGGGAGGAAAAAACTGAAAAATTTATTATATTTTGAAAGGTATAATGGCATGCCAATAAGTCATTAACACATAATATGATTTCAACGTGAAATGATGGTAAAAATTACCTAAAATGAAAATATATTGGAGCATTAAACTTCATATTCTCCCCAAAATAATAACTTTTGAAATTAGGTTGCTACACAGCAATTCCCCACATAGGTTGACAACATTCAGAAAAGACTAACAGTGTAGTTTGTAAAATCTTGGACAAATCTCATTAAATAAATAATAATCTCTCTTGA
Source organism: Dasypus novemcinctus (assembly GCF_030445035.2). NCBI lineage: Eukaryota > Metazoa > Chordata > Mammalia > Cingulata > Dasypodidae > Dasypus > Dasypus novemcinctus. Next base: position 61,369,317 of record NC_080687.1, read on the forward strand.
TAAGACACAGTGTACAGACCATTGGCATTGGAAAATTCCCATGAATCTTCAAGCAGAGAGTAGTAGTACAAACATACAGGTTAATAATAAGATCTCACTAATTTTTTGGTGATTCCTTGACAGCTAACATTTTGTTTAAGGGGCTTCACATGAATTTTAACATTTCAGTTGCTTTGAAACACAGCCTCAAATTAATTGTATACTCTTCCTGGTAAAATAAATGAGGTCATCTTTGTCACAGAATGAATCTAAATAAATATTTTATATTCCGTAACAATTTGACTTTATTAATCAAAAATAATGTAAAACATTTAGTTAAGTAAAGGCATTTGGGAAAGTTAAACATGTATAGAAATGGAATATTTAGGAGATAATAGCAACAATAATGGTAAGAATTAGTGTATTACTAGAAGTGGAACAGATGGGAAATCATTTGCTATTTAAAAAATGATCTTTAATCCAGATTGAAGCAATTACAACATCCTCGTTGTAAACAATACAGAAAAGTCTAATGAGGAAATTAAAATTCTAATAATATCACCATGTAGAGGTAATTGAATAGAATAGCATCGTTTTGCTGTATTAACTTCCATTAAATTCATGTGTGTGCATCCTTAATTTCAGAATTATCATCATACTTGATTCACAGTTGTAACAATAATTTTTCACTCAGTATTATTTCCTAAGCATGTAAGTATTTTATCTTTTTGAAATACACACGCAAAGGATACTCTTTCTTTGAAAACATGATTTTTAATCTTTTTTTAAAAAGATACATAGATCACACAAAATGTTACATTAAAAAATGTGAGAGGTTCCCATATACCCCACGCTCCACACCCTCCACTCCTCCCACATCAACTTCTTTCATTGGTGTGGCACATTGACTGCATTTGATAAGTACATTTTGGAGCACTGCTGCACAGCATGGATTATAGTTTACACTGTAGTTTACACTCTCTTCCAGTCCATTCAATGGGCTAGAAAACATGATTTAATGATGTCATAATATTCCAACTATGATTAATTTATTGAGTAATTCTCTAATCTTTGGGTACTTAATACATTTTTCATATTCCAACATTTTGAAGAGCAAGCATCACTGCTCAAAAACAGTTATGTACAAACTTGATTATTATTTTCCTGGCATGAATTTCTAGAAATATAGTTACTGGATCACAAGTTATAGATATTAATGCTTTTGAAACTGTTGACAAATTGCTTTCCCTAACGTTCAATATCCAATTTAGTTATTTGTATATGAAAATGCCATTTTTCAACATATCCTCACCAATACTGTGTACTATTTCAAAACTTTGTTGCCACCTTTATAGTTTGAAAAGGTAAGTCAAGAGATGGAATCTCTGTCAGTGTTAAATTCCCTTTTGCATGAACTTAGACATCAGTAAAATTATATTAAATGGAATGGTAACAGAAGGCTGCGGTATCCTATTTGGCAATTGGCTAATGTATTGCAACTTGACCTGGGGTGGTGTAAATCACAATCTAAAATACCTTTAAAATGCCAAAAGAAGAAGGACAATAAGGAGAAGAAAGAAGGAAGAAAGAAGGAAGAAAGAAGGAAGGAATTTGCTAGTATTAGCAAAAATGTCTTTGCTACATAATATTTTTACTTAAAAATCTAAAGAGAGCAGCCATATTATGAGATTCAAATATCCTCAAAATAATTATACTACCTTTTATTATATGACACACTATTGTATCCACATTACAGAAAAAGGAGTTGAGAAATAATAAATTAAGTGATTTGACTTAGCATAAAATAAGAGCTAATATTTTTTAAGCATTTACTACTTTCTATACACACTAAGTACATTAGCTCTTTTAACACTCAGACCAAACTTGTGAAATCTGTGTCACTACATTCCAGATGTAGTGAGGCTTAGTTCAGTAACTAAGTTACAATAGCACATAACTAGAAACAGCAAATTCTCAGATTTGAAGTAATATTTCATCATGAAACTTTTCTATGATATGGCTGTTTAATTTTTATTCAATGAAATTTGGCTCAAAGATTACGAAAGTTAGATATAATACCTATTTATATTTGCAAGTACTTTTGTTTTCTAAAACATACTGTTATTGTTGATTTATTGCAAGAATTTTTAAGAGCTTGCATACTGGGCATTTGGAGAATGCTGATGATTGACAACAGTGACAACTCAGGGCAGGGTTTTGTTTTTTTACTCCTCCTTTTTAGGATTAAGTTCAAAAAGTCTGTCTTCCTCATCCATATTAAAATATCTGTTACATATGTCTCTTCTCCTATTCTAACTATTACATGAGGATTCAGTTAGAAAAATGAACCTATGAAAATGGCATTTTTCTTTCTAACTCGTATTAGCATATCTAATTTGACCAATCTACAAGTCTTAGTAAGTTGTGTTTTTAGTGTCAATATTGGGTTTTGAAGTTACAGCCATATTGTAGTATTATTAGCCAATATAATAATAACATATACTGGAATGTTTTACAATCTAATGGGGAAGATGGAATTAGCCAACAAAACATATCATGCAAACACTTCCTAAATAATCAGGGAAATAGGAGTGGGTGTAGCTCAGTGGCTGAGCACCTGTTTTCCATGTATGGGGTCCCAGGTTCAATCCCAGTAACTCCTAAAATAATAATAATAAGATTAATAATAATTTGGCGTGCCTCATCCTGTAGCACACTTACAATCTATGTCTCTATTGTGTACTGCTTTTCTTTTCTTGTTTCTTTTTTTTCTCTTTTGTAATTTTAATGGAAGCAATGCTATTCATTTTTTAACTTTTATAAGCACCAAATTTCAATATTCAAGTCAATTTTTTTACAAGAAACACTCTCAAGAACTTCCCTCAAGAAGAAAACAATGATTTTCATTCTTTCTAACATCCAAATTGAAGACTTACCAAAACCAAAGCAAAAGAGCCCACACAGAAATAAAAAGTAACAAAAATCACATTCTAGGGTTTCAGTGCATTGAGCAGCCTTCATTGGGCTGCCTAATCATCCTTTAGCTGACTTTCAAAAAAGAACACCCAAGCTCATCAAAATATACCTTTTCCATTTGCTTTTTCTAAATTAAAAATAATAATTAAAAAAAACTTTAAAGGAATTCACAATCAATTGCCTGCCTTGTTTCAGTGTCATCTACAGCATATAAAGGTCAGGATGACTATTTGAGGAACTCATGACTAGGTGCTCTTAATCTTCAAGGCTTAGCTGTCTTCCAAACAGTGTAAAATACCCACAACTTCAAGTAGGAAGGGACAGAGATGACCTCCTTCGAGAATTCCACGGGACAATACAGCACCCGAGTTGTTTTACATAGAGAGACAGACTTCCATCGCTCTATGTTCCTATCCTGTTACAAAACTTTCATTGAAAGGTCAAGAATCAGTCTGAGAAACTCCCATGTGGAATCTTCTGGAGATGTAGAAATTGGAACAGCTGTCAAATCATTAATCACATAATCAAACTTCCTCCCTTCTTTGGTGTACTTCTTCAGTACTGGAATGCAGTCTCCTATTAGAATCTTCTATTAGAATCCTTAAAGATTGTCTAGTTACCACAAGTTTTTTGCATATATTTCCTACACCCATCAATCACCATTTGATCACTCTCTACCATAGTGACCATCTTTGGTTTCAGTTTGACTGTTTCACATAAGATGCCCCCATCCCCACCTCCCAGGATCAGTACATCTTTGCCAGTATAATCTTCTTTTCCACTGCCCATGATGGCCTGGGTATATGCCGAATTACCCTCTGCCAAATTAACATCCCCACTGAGGATGAGAATATTTCCAAATTGCTTTGTATGTACAATTTTAATGTTCTGATAAGGCGAGTCTTCATCATACACCACTTCATCTATGTCCTACTCAGCCAGGCACCCACCAGCAGTGGGCCAGTATCTGTCAATGGTCCCTCCTCGAACTATGGGTGGTAATCGCTTCGCCCTTCCAGTATTGTCCTGACTCAATTCTTTCATTCTTTCTTCTACTTTATTCAAAAGATTGTCAATTTCTTCTTTGCCTTGTGCATTGTTGCCATAACTCTGAAGGTCCAGCAACACCAATCCATGTGGGTAAATTCTCAAATTGGCAAAGCTGCCATTTTTGTTGGTGTAGGTTGCCAAATAGCCATGGTCCTGCCAGGTATACACTGACTCTGTCATCCCCTGCTCCTGGAAAATGAACTGGAGGACTTTTAGAATGGTCTTGCGATCAGCTTCAACTGAGCGTGAAGTCGAGGGTGCTGTGCCGTGCTGCTGCTGTGGTGTGGCAAGGCCCTGTGCCGTGCCTGGGGGAGGCGGCCGCAGGAGACTGGGGACCACGCGGCGTGCCAGGCTGTGGCCAGCTGGGAGTACACTCTTGTTTCTTAATAAACTTTTACTACCTCATAAAACAATTGGGAAAATAAAATATCATTTGGATGACTATATGTGCTTCATGTACTTGGTCCATTTTCTCCATCAGACTGTAAAATATTGGAAGAGATAAGTAGTTATTATATTTGCTTCTGCTGTGTTGGATGAAAAAAATAATAAAACCCTATGTCAGTTTGATATTATTTATGAACATTCCAAAAAGAGATATTGATTATGTTTGTAACCTGGCCTTTTCCTCTGGGTGTGATACCCTTTGATCGTATTAGATTCAGTTGAGATGCCTTTGATTAAATTATGTTAAGATTGGGGCTTTGATTTGACTACATCATTAGGGTGACTCGGTTTGAGTCTTCACCCTCTTTGTGGGCTATATAAACAGATACTCATCAAAGAGACACACAGAAGTAGATAACAAGGGAAGAAAAACACAGAGGAATATAGAGAGCTCCACAGACAGGGAAGACTAGAGAATTTGTCAGCTTTGATCCTGCAGCCCTGAGAAGAGAGATGAGCCATTTGCCTGAGAGTTTACAGCTGATCTTCTGAAAAGACCAGAGCAACTGAGCCCAGAAAGAAATGAGCCCTCCAGCCTACAGCTGAGATGGAAGAAGCTGGGCTCATGGAGCCTTTAGAAGAAAGAGGGAGGCTGGACCCTCGCAGATATATTGGCAGCCACCTTGCTTCAACACATGGCAGCAGACATTTGGTGAGAAAGTACCTCTTACGATAACTTGAGTTGGACTCTTTATGACCTTGTAACTGTAAGCTTCTATGCCAAATAAATACCCTTTATAAAAGTCAACGGTTTTCTGGTACTTTGCATCAGCACCTCTTTTGCCTAATACAAACCCTAAATATGTAAGGCCCATTTTGTAAACTTATACCATCATTGTCATGAACTGTAAGATCAACTAAGTTGGGAAATGGATGTGGCTCAACCAATCAGGCTCCTGTCTACCATATAGGAGGCCCAGGGTTCAATGCCCAGGCCCTCCTGGTGAGGATAAGGTGGCCCACATGGCAAACTGGCTCACACGGAGTGCCGGCCCATGCGGGAATGCTGCCCCGTGCAGGAGTGCCACCTAAATGGGAATGCTGCCCAGCGTGGGAAAGCCTCCCTGTGCAGGAATGCCAGCTGACTCAGAGAGCTGGCGCAGCAAGATTATGCAACAAGAGACACAGAGGAGAGAAAATAAGAAGACATAGCAAAATAGGGAGTTGAGGTGGTACTAGAGAGTAATCGTGTCTCACCCACTCCAGAAGGTCCCAGGATCGGTTCCTGGAACCTCCTAATGAGAACACAAAAACAAATGGGCACAGAGAGCAGACAACAGGGAGAACAGGGGGTGGGGAAAATTAAAAAAAAAAAAAACTTTATAAAAAAGAAAGATCAACTAAGTTGATCTTTAGGCTTTTAAAAGTATTTCCTAGTATAGGGTACACTGGCTCCTTCCCTCAGAATAACCTGGGGCACTTTGAAAATTATAGCTTTGGGAGGAAAGTGTTCTTAAACTAAGCTTCCAGTTGTAAATGATTTAACATTTAAAAATGTTTCTTCATAAGAAAAATAAGCTCTCCCATTGCTCTTTCTTATTTTACAGAAAAATATTAGATTTGTTTAGTTCCTCAAGTTGTAATCATCACTGTCCAAACTGCTCAACTGTAAACACAGGTATAACCAAATTTATGGGCCATGGATAGGTTATGGTTCAAAGTTTGGTGCTTAAAATTTGGAAACAATTTTCATAGAAAATATTTTAAACAATGTGGGTTTACAGGTAGGTTGTTCAAAGCAAAATAAGAATTACATAGGTGAAGTACATACTGTAGAATTTCCAGTCATACAAATCTGGCTCTAACTAGTAACATTTTCCTAGTTTTTAGTTGGGCAAAGTTCTTAAAACTTCTCCCAAAATACCCTCAGTGTGTAGGATCCATTTTATAGTTCTTCACAATCATTGTCCTGAAATGTAAAGCCTTGTTAAAGTTCAGTGTGAGGTACTTGGCCACCTGCTTCAGAATAATCTGGGACATTTTAGGAAATGCAGGATCCAGGGCTGCAAGTCAAACCAACTGCATCAGCATCTCTGAGGGTGGGCCCAGGAATCTTTATGTCAGATAAATAAGTTAGTGGTTTTTGAGGAAAAGGCTTTTATTTCTGAGCTCTTGATCCTGGGGCTGTGATTGGTTTGAGCCTCCGGGTTAGAACGGCAAGGCAGTACTTACCAGTACAATTCTTTCTGCAGTGAGCAGTCACCACCCAGTAATGCAGACCTGGTCAAGGTCAAAAAGCTCTGAAGCTCTGCTGGGTGCCCTACCAGCCCAACCTGCTTTCCATCACCCTTCCCTGGAGGGCAGGATTCTGAACAGGTATGCATGAGTGGGCCACTAAAAAAGAGAGGGGTAAAACGGAGGTTCTGTTTTGTTTATTTACTATCCTGGTGGCTTTCTGAATTATGAGGACTCGATGTTTCTAGAATGATTACTAAACAAATTTCTAACCAAAGATATTGATTAACTCAGATTTAAACGTAAATCTTTTTTGTTCCTATTTTTCTCAATAAAGGAAAAACTGAAAATCATGCCTGGATTGATCATCAAAATGAATGCCAGTAATAATCATTCAGTGATGTATGGACAGGATAACCATACATCCAGTCAGCTTGGGACAGTCTTGACATAAGCCTGATCTTCTGGCTAGCTCACTAATAGAACACACTCACACTCTCAGTAGTTCTCAGGCACTATTGAATCTGGATGATCAATGATGTGGTCACCTAGTGTCTATATACAAACCTGTGATAGAGCAGAGTGTACTGTGTCAGGACATGTCTTTGTATTTGTGTATGTTTTTAAAATAAAATACTATGTATGATCAATTTCATGAAAGCTGAGTCATCAGGAAAATGTTTTTCAGTAACTGGGTTTTCTGGTAATTTGAATTCTGACCCCACAAAGTTTCATTTCACTGTATATAGGGCCTTTTGCTTTGGTCATTTTAAACTTTGGGGTGAAGGTAAATCAGAAATACAATGTGACAAAGACCCTCTAGGCACTGAGCTAGAAAGGCATTCCCATAATTGGGAACTGAAGTAATTTTGATTATATTTAAAAGTCTTTTGGAAGGAATTGAATTGAAAAGTAGATGGGCCTTAGCACTCTGTAAATAGGTAATAAAAGACAGCTTGACAACTGAGGGCAGACAAAAAGACAAGCAAAATGATTTTACTTTATACCAGGAAAGACATTTGGCACTTTCTATTTACAATCTTTGTGACCATTAATTTGTTAATCCAAACAATCTCCTGGTAAAATATGCCAGCATTACCATCACTTGCTGCAGAAGCAAAACATGAAATACTGTAAGATTAAGGGGCTTTAGTATGAATTGAAAACGAATGGCAGGCACAGTAAGAATTAGAACTAAGTCTCCGTGGGGTAATTCTCTTTGGCATCCAGCAAGCCAGAGAGTTTCTGGGGTGAAGCCAATGTGCCCCTCTTTGGTTATAGAAGAGCACCCTGAGGAATGCACAAATCTAGTGAGGAAAGATCAGCTCAAAGCCACTTTGAAACCCAAGTGGAATGTGTAAGTCCAGGAGGCACGAAGATGCGATCTTTGCCTGAGACCTCCCTGGAGAGAAAGGCAAGGTTCAGTTTCCCCTGAAAGGAAACAGATACCAAAGAAAATCAGCAAATGGACTCAGTAAGGACTCCAAACTGCCTCAATTGATAGCAAAGAGTAGGAAAGGGAGATCAAGGGAACAAAGCTCTTTATGTTTAGAAGTTGCATCTTTCCAGAGCAACCGCAGCCATGCTTTGAAACAAATGGCTATTGGGATCATCAGCGGGAAAAAAAAATCACTGCAATTTTTTAAACCCAAATGAAAATCTGAAAAATAAATGGTTTACTTGCAGAAAGCTCAGAAGAAGAGAACTAGGTGTTCTTTTACTTCATGCTAAACAACAAATTTCCAGTCAATTCACTGAACAAACATGACAAAATGCTATTAAATTTCTGTAACTAATAGCAAATCAGATGACTTTTTTAAAAATTCTATTAGTTTTAGTATTGAGAAGTTCTCCATTGATTGCCAGAAAGTCTTTTTACTTTATATAATTTTGGGATTGGGAATTCTTTAGAAGAAAAGGCAGACTCCTAACTTATACTTACATCAAAACAAATTCCCAATGTACTATAAATTTAAATGAACAAAGAAAAGCACTGGAAGAAAATTCATATTGAAGAGGTGGTCCTTGGCTGCGTTCGTGTGCTCGGTGTGCAGAATAAACAGACACACTGAAGTAGGCTAGGGAGGAAAAGAGGATTTATTCCCTGGAAGGAGACTGGAGATGTACAATCTCAAATCAACCTCCCCAATTAAGGGTTTTTCTCACAGATTTTATAGCAGTTGAAACAAAGAAGGTTATTTATCAAGGTGACATTCCTAAGGAGGATCTGGAAAAATTAGTTTTTGCTTTAATCTTAAAATACACATGGTACTTGAGGTTTAGTAATCTTGGGTTGATAAGGATGGGGGACTGGTATGAATGTGAATGTACAGGGAAGGACATTGAATAAAGATGAGGAAGCGCATAGTTACATATTTTTTAATGGAGCTAAGTCTGGTTAATGTTAAATCTGTAGCTTGGAGTGCTTCCTGACAGGTGAGCAAAAGTTACATTGAATTTTCCTAAGATTATAAGGTACAGTTCAATGCCTTAATATTTAAGTTTACTGGGTTTTTCTAGTACTGCAATATGACTCTAAATAATTTTGGGATGGAAAATATTTGCCTATGCATGTCACATAGATAGAATTATATAGGAAAAAAATTGATATATTTTCTATATACACATGAAAATACTGTAAATAAAGTTGACTAGGAATCACTTGGAGAAATATTTGCAGTATATCATTAATGTCATAAATGGATAAATGTCATTAATATACAAAGAGCAAAGTACTTTTATGAGTTAGTGAATATCTGATAAAATAATGTGCAAATAAAATAAATACTTCAAATGTAAACTTATTTTCTCCAAACCAAGAAAAAAGTATAATTTCCATCAAAATATTCATTTGCCTTTCAGAGACATTTAATGTGATACTTAAATACACCACTGCTATAGCATACGTTATCTCTGGAATGCATTATATGGGTTTTTGTGAACAAATTTCACCTTCAAAATTACATAAAAGAAGTATTAATAAATAAGATGCAAGCAAAAAAACAAGAATTGATCATGATGATAAAGATAATATTTTAAATTACTAATAAAAGATACAGTTGCCAATAAATGGATTGGGATAACTGAGTAGATACCTGAAAAAAATTAAATCAGATCCGTACATCGTACTTTATACAAAATAAGTGGCATATAGGTTAAAAATGAAAAGTAAATCCTAAAACATAAAAACAATCTACAAAATTTATAAATTTATAAATTTATAATTATGAATTGGAAAAAAAATCCTAAGCATGACACAAAACTCAGAAACCAGAAAAGATTTTGTAAATTTAATTATATAAACATAATTTAAATGTAGTAGTACATTTCAAAAAAGTCCTAATCTATTGCAATTTGACTATATTTATCAACATGATAAATGAATATACTCTTTAACACCAGCCGTTCTATTCCTACAGATGTAGTGGCTTGTTAAGAAATGATACATTTAAAAGGAAATTCATCTTTAGCATGCTTTGTAAATACAAAATATTGGATTGTATAGCTGCTCATTGAGTTGGCATATTGTTATCTGCTGTAACTCATGCCAATAAGATGTGAAGAATTCCCAAATAGGAATTTGATTACCCAGAAAGAATTATGGACTAAATGGAAATTAAATAACTAAACCAATACTTTATTTCATTCTTAGAGATTATTATTTTCAATAGTTAGAGCTGTAATATAAAATTTAGAATTGTGTTATAATTAATATATTATATTAGAATTATTATTTACATTTAAAAATATTTGTTGCCATACTATTTCTTTTTTTAATACTTTTTTATTTAAAAAAAATACTTCAGATTACATAAATATTACATAAAAAATATAGGGGATTCCCATATGCCCCATTTCCTACCCCCCTCACACACTTTCCCACATTAACAACATCCTTCGTTAGTGTGGTACATTTGTTACAATTGATGAATGCATGTTGAAGCATTGCCACTAAACATGGATTACATTTTACATTATAGTTTATACTCTTTCCCACACTATTTTGTAAGTTATGAAAAATTATATAATGGTCTGTATCCATCATTACAACATCATTCAGCACAATTCCAATGTCCCCAAAACATCCCCATATTACACCTGTTTTTCCTTTTTCCTTCCCTCAGAACCTCCTATGGCCACTGCCTCCACATTAATGATAAAAGTCCTTCCATTATTAGTGTAACATTAAGTCTATAGTAGAGTAACCATAAGTCTACTCTAGTCCATTGTTAATTCCCCAATCCTGAGGATTCTGGATGGTGATGCCCACTCTGCCTCTAAATGAGAGAGGGCTTAGATCCCATGGGGCAGATTGATGGGACTATCTTGCTTGCAGCTGCAGACTCTTTCTCTTCCTTGGGACAGGCATTCCATCATCATCTCCTTGTTAGTTTTCCTGGGTGAGTCTAATGAATTGGAGAGTAGGTGTTGCAACTCTGGCCCAGCTGACAGATGGACAGCCCAAAGATTTAAGTCTCTTGGACAGACACCTATTAAGCTTGGTATTAATAGTTCAAATAGAAGGGGCAGAAGAGCCATGTGTAGGGAAACCACAAATGAGTCCAACTCTGTTATACTGGGGAGCATAAATTCCAAAGTAGGGCCCAAAGTAGGGTTCAAGGCACCAAATTCCTGAGCAACTTGCCCTGACTATAGTCTCTGGATGTTTCCAGAGCCCTCAGGAACCCTGTTATTTGGGGACGTATCTACTTTGGCAGTCAATGAGGTCCTGCTGAGACATGCACAAGGATAACCTCTGGAATGACTTCCTGACTCACTTTGAAGCCTCTTAGCCATGTAAACTAATTTGTCTTTACCTTTTCCCCCTCTTGGTCAAGATTTTTTTCTAGTTACATTGCTAGTTGGTGCTTTGTAGTAATCCATCAGTGCCAGGGAGGCTCATCCCCAGGAGTGATGTCCCATGCCAGGATCAGGGAATGGTAATACATTTATATGCTGAGTTTGGCTTTGAGAGAAGCCACATTTGAATGACAAGGAGATTTTCAGGGGGATAACTCTTAGGTAACATCTAATACCAGGCTAAGTTTCAGTTTCAAAGGAAATGGTTCATAAGTACAGTCATCAATATCAAAGGCCTTTTGCAATGTTCCATCCTCCTTCATTAGGCATGATTATATTAAATCTAACCTGGTCATGAAAACAAAACAAAACAAAGCTACAATGCATTATCATTTCACACCTATTAGACTGGTCACAATGAAAAAGTTAGAAAACTGTAAATATCAGAAAGGATGTAGAGAGATAGGAACATTTACTCACTGTTGGTGGGAATGTAGGATGGTATAGGCTCTGTGAAGAATTATTTGACAGTTCCTAAGGAAGTTGAATATAGACTTGCCTTGTGACCAGGCAATACCATTGTTAAGTATATACCCAGAAGAACTGAGAGCAGTGACATGAATAGACATCTGCACACCAGTGTTCATAGCGGTGTTATTTATGATATTCAAAAATTTGAAAATAAACCCAGCTGTCCATCAACTGCTGAATGGATAAACAAAATCTAGTGTATACATGCAATGGAATAGTATGCAGTGGTAAAAGTATATGAAGACATGAAGCATATGACAACATGGATGAACTGGAGGACATTATGTTGAGTAAAGCAAACCACTTCCCAAGATTTGTTTAAAGTATCTGGAGTTTTAGTTCCAGAATATTCTTAACTTTAAATTAAAAACACTCAGAACATTATACCTCAGATTAACTAAAGCTACGTATTTTAATTTGTAAAATTCCAGGCCCGAATGTAAGGAGTTTGTGTCTATTGAATCTCTTAATATGTCTTACCCCTGAAACTAGAGTTGCCACCATCAACTCTGTTTGATCATAAGGACATGGGGAGCAACTGGTCTAGCTTAGAATCCTTCCAGAGATAGGTTTAAGGACATACAGTTTAAGGAAAGCCTTAGTAAAGTCATTTGAGTATTAGTCCTTACTTCATAGTTGGTCTTCAAAAGCTGGATTTTTGGAAGGCTATGGGATAACCATAACCAAATCCTTCCCATCCATATGACCTTGCCTTAATATACTCTCCTTTCCGCCAGTGCTCCTCTATAAGGACTCTTAATTTCCTGGCTTCCTTCCTGTTTCATTAGGTACCTACACAACGCTGAACCTTATTACCTGCTATGGTAGATTGAAAAAATGACCCTATACATTTCAGCTTCTGCCATCAAGGAGTCTACTTCCCCAACCCTTCTATCAGGGCTGGCCTTGTGCTTTCTTTGACCAACAGCATGTGGTGGCTGTAAGGTTGATTGAACTTGTAGCCTATACCTCAAGAGATCTTCTCCTGCTGCTGTTGGAATCCTGAGAGCAACATTACCAAGCTCAGGATAGCCTTCTGGATTATTAAAGACATGTGCCCCATGAGCCATAAGTGCTCCAGTTAATAATGAGGAAAAACTCAGAAGGAGAGCCATCTACTTGACCAAGAGCTGACCATAGGCACATGATGAGTCTATTGAAAACCAGTAGAATCACCCTGCTTCACCTGATCTTGTCAACTCACACAAGCATGATCTATTTAAATGGCTGCTGTTTTAGACCACTAAGTTTTGGGAAGGTTTATTATGCAGCAATAGATAATTGATACATTATCCTTCTGAAATAGCCCCCTTGGTGGATTCTTACCTCTGATGCTAGTTATTAGTATCACTGTGATGTACTATCTATCTCAATACTCTTCAGATATACTAGTCTAATTGCTAAACTTGGCTTTTAAAGCAAATAATTTCCCTTTAAAATTATTCTTCCTAATAACGCAACTCCAAGACTCTAGATACAAGTTAGTGTTATCTAATTCTGTGCTCCTTTCTACCCTATCATGTCCTTTCCACAGACCCATCTTTTAGTGCCAAGAGTCACCTGTTTTTAACTAATCACCTTGTTCATCATCTTTTTCTCTTGGGTTGATTGTCCAGTGTGAGGATTTGACTATCTTGGACTCTTACATATTGCTTTGCAAGTTTTCTTACATTGGGTTCTGAAGAACAGCATGGGCCTTTGAGACAATAATATTTCAGAGACAACATTGATACTTTGTATCAGATACCTCTGGGATATATTTGAATAAGCAAAACAAAGTTAAAGTGGTTTGCTTTTTTCTTTGTTTTACTTCTTAAATTCTTTTCTTGAAATCATTTTATGAATTTCTAACAACAAAGGAGGTAGGTAGAGCATAATGCAAATGAACTTAACCATGGGACTATTAACATTTCAGTGATGTGAATTTTGGAAATATTAATATTACTTTAAGCTGAAATAAATAAAAACTGCTGTGAAATAAAACTTTGGCCCTTAAATGCCTGTTTGAGAAGAGTAAGAGAGAGAACTCATTAATCATATGGCAACTAAAGAAGCTATTTTATTTTTCTCAAAATTCAGTACCATGAATTTCTGGACTGTATTTCCTTAGGTAGTAGGTTATCCATATTTTATATTTATAGGTATTGTTGAAATATTTGCCTTTTTATTTGAAACAGATATTTTAAATAAGAAATTGATCAGTCTCTGACTATTAAGCCACCTAAATAATCCCCTATTTATAAGAATAAATGTATAAACACAGCTATAGTTATATATAAAGTTAATTTTATGGGTGACAGACTAAAGTAGAGCTGCCCAATTGTGTGCTACAGCACCCTCATTGATCTGAATTGATTATAAGTGCACCAACACATTGATCAACCAGGAATCAGGTCGATTGCTTCTGCCTGTATTATCAGCTTTATCCATTTACTCCACATGTTGTACAAATAGTATTTTCTACATATGTTATGAGAAAAAATTGGGGAAGCATTAATTCTCAAATTTTAGTGTGCAAAAGTATCCCCTCAGAAACTTGTTAAAACAGATTCAGAGCCCCATTCCCAGGGTTTCTGATTGAGATCAGTCTATGGTAAGGCTAGTGTGGTGGTTTGGAACTGCACGCACGTCAGAAAATCATGTTCTTAAAGGTAATCCATTCTTGTGAGTGTAAACATTTTGATAAGGTTACTTCAGTTAAGGTTTGACCCAGAGTGGATCTAATCCTCTTACTGGCGTACTTTATGAGGGAATGGAATTCAAACAAAAAGAAAAAAGAAAAATGCCAGAGAACAAAATCCCAAACTCAGTCTGAAAAGAATGAAGAGACCAGCAGATGCTGCATGTGCCTTGCCATGTGAGAAAGAAATCCAGGATTGCGGAAGAAAACCGTGCCTTATGATGCCTTGATTTGGACATTTTTTTCTCAGCCTCAAAACTGTATGCTGGCAAAATAATAAATCCCCACTCTTAAAGACATTGCATTTCATGGTATCTGCTTTGAGCACCTTAGACTAAAACAGCCAGGAATCTAAACACTTCAGATAGTTCTGGGACAGAAGGTCAAGGATCTTCCTTTGAAAAACACTGGTACATCAGTGGTCAGTATCTGTTAACAGGAGAAAAGGAAATTTTCTTTTTTTTTTCAGAACTTCTTCACTCTCATTCTATAAATGTGGAGTGTCCCAGGGTTTCCTTTTGGACTTTTCTCCCACTCTCTAGGTGATCTTATGCAGTTCCATGGCTTTAAATATCATCTATGTACTGATAACCCCAACTTTTAAATCTCTAGCCTGGACCTCTCCCATAATCTCTGAAATTGGTTATTTTATTTTCTATTTACCATTTCCATTTGGATTTATAATTAGGAGATTAAATTTGTCCCCAAATCTTCCCCTTACCCAGTAGTTACCATTTTAACTAATGCCTTTGCCAGTCTACATTCTTAGTTGTTCCAGACAAAAGTTTTAGGGTTATTCTTTTTGATTTTTAATTATTTTTTTTTAATTTTTAAAGAAGTTTTAGGTTACATAAATGTTGCATAAAAAATATAGGGTAGTCCCATATGCCCCAACCCCTCCCCCTCCCACACTTGCCTACATTAACAACATATTTCATTAGTGTGGTACATTTGTTACAATTGATGAACACATATTGAAGCATTGCTACCAACCATGAACTATAGTTTACATTATAGTTTATACTGCACAATTTTATAGGTTATGACAAAATGTATAATGGTCTGTATCTGTCATTAAAATATCATGCAGGACAATTCCAATGTCCTGAAAATGCCCCCATATTATACTTTTTCTTCCATCATTGCAATATCGTGCGGGACAGTTCTAATGTCCCCAAAATGCCCTTCCATGACACTTATTCTTCCCTCCCCTTCCCCTCAGAACCTCTGGTGGTCAGTGCCATTATATCATTGCTAGAATAATAAGTCTACTTTAGTCCATTGTTCATTCCCCAGTCTGGAGGGTTTGGGGCTACTGATGGCCACTCTGTTTCTGATCTAGAGGGGGTTTAGATCCCATGGTACAACTATTTGCTTGCAGTTGCTGACAGTCTGTTCCTTGGGTTGGATGTTTATACAAGACAATAGATCTTACAGTGATGAAAGACACAATGTCTAAATTTTTAAAATATTATTTGAAAATTTTTTGTATTTTATTTATTTTAAAAATTATTATTATTTCATTTTCTTATTAATTTTATTTATTTATTTATTTTTTTGCCTTTGTTTTTGGAGAGGTTTTGGATCACAGAAGGGTCACAATTGTGGCAGGGGAAGATCATCAGTATGGGGTTACAGTGATGGGGTGGGGTATATCTGAGGTATGCCTCAGGTACAAGAATTCATGACTTCAAGAGTTCATGGGGCATTGTCTTGGTGGGTAGAAACCCACACAATAACTGAAACAATATTGGATTCCCATCCTGGAGAGTCCTGCTACATTCTCTAATAGAATGGCAAGAATCCCCCAAATACGTGGGCAGTGCCTAGTGAAGGAAGAGAGACCATTATGCCAGACCTTTGGTATTGATGGTTGTACTTATGAACTTTTACTTGTGAAATTGAAATTTAGCCTAGTATTATATATTGTCTAAGAATTACCTCCTGAAAGCCTCCTTTTTTGCTCAAATCTGGCCACTTTCTAAGCCAAACTCAGCACATAAATGTGCTACTGCCCTCCCCTACTCCCCCACTCCTGGCATGGGACATGGCTTCTGGGGATGAGCCTCTCTGGCACTGAGGTACTATTACCAAGTACCAACTAGCAGGCATCTGGAAAAAGACCTTGACCAAAAGGGGGAAATATTAAGTACAAATGAGTTTTTATGGTTAAAAATTTTCAAAGTGACTCGGGAGGTCATTCCAGAGGTTATGCAAACGTTAATCTCAGCAGGACCTCATTTACTACCACAGTAAACAGTGGCCCAAACAGTGGTGCTCCTGATGGCTTTAGAGACATCTATATACTATAAACAGGTCAGACAACCCAGGAATTCTACATCCTGTTAGTAGGCCTTTCTTTGGAATATATGCTCCCCAGTGTAACAGAGTTAGACTAATTTATGGTTTCACTACACATGGCTCTTCTACCCCCTTTTATTTGAACCTATAATAAGCATTGTATTTATTAAATATATGTCCCAGAGACTTAAATCTTTGGTCCATTCATGTGCTGGTTGAACTCTGCATCTCAGCAGAGTTGCAACACCTACTCTCCAGTTCACTGGACTCACACAGCGCAACTAACAAGGAGATGATGATGGACAATGCCCATCCCGTGGAGTTATTCTTAACACCACTTTTTTTTTCTCCCCACTCCAAACACTGGGTATGTCCTCTCAGCTCTATCTTCTAAACATACCTAGAAACTTAACTTTCTCACCATCTACACGGCTGTCCCTTAATCTAACCCTCCTTTCTCATCTGGACTATTGTAATTGCCTCCTAATTATTCTCCCTCCTCCCACCCCACTCCAACTGCAATCTATTTTCCGTATTTTCCATATAGTACCCAAAATGAACCTGAAAAATATAATATGTCATTTCTCCATGCAAAACCTTCATGTCATTTATCCATGTAAAACCTTCCAAGGGCTCCCATCTCATTAAGAGTATAATCTGAAGTCTTTGTCAGGGCCCAAGAGGTCTTATATGATTTAGCTCCTTGGAAATTTTTTTAAGATTTTGCTCATTGAACAACTTTGTATTTCTGTTTCCTCTGCCTAGACGATGCTATACCTAGACATTTTCATGACTTTCTCTTCATTTCTTCTATATCTCTGGTCAAAATTCACCTTTTCAGAGAGGGCTTTCCTCACCATACCCCCATCACTCTCTAGGACCCTTACCCTTTTTGGTCATATCTACTTGTCACTTGATGTATTAATTTCCTGTCTGTCTCTTTCCAAACTAATACCCCCATGAATAGGAAATCCATCTGTATTATTATTATTATTTTAAGATTTATTTTTTTTTCTCTTCCCTCCCCCTCCCCCACACTGGTTGTCTGTTCTCTGTGTCTATTTGCTGCATGTTCTTCTTTGTCCACTTCTGTTGTTGTCATCGGCATGGGAATCTGTGTTTCTTTTTGTTGCGTCATCTTGCCGTGTCAGCTCCCCGTGTGGGCGGCACCATTCCTGGGCAGGCTGCACTTTCTTTTGTGCTGGGTGGCTCTCGTTATGGGGCGCACTCCTTGCACATGGGGCTCCCCTACGCTGGGGACACCCTTGCGTGGCACGGCACTCCTTGCGCGCATCAGCACTGTGTGTGGGCCAGCTCCATACGGGTCAAGGAGGCCTGGGGTTTGAACCACGGACCTCCCATGTGGTAGATGGACGCCCTAACCACTGGGCCAAGTCTGCTGCCGCCATCTGTATTATTAATTGTTGTATCTCCAGTCTAGAAGTGTGCTTGACTCAGAGTAGATGCTCAATATTTAAATTAATAAGTGAACATGTGATCATATAAAATACATGCTTAGTGAATATTATAGTTTCATTTATTAACTCATTATTTGTAATATACTATTAGAAAGAAATTCTTTCACATGTATGTCAAGGGTGACTGACATATGCAGTCTGAGAAAATATTAGTGAACAGTTGTCAAGAATTCAAACATAGGTATTCCATAAATAATAAGAGTAACTAGTATATATTAGTCATGGTTTCCACAGAGCCTTTCCACTGTGCTCTTATCCTCACAACTATACAGGCAGGTATGATTAATACTCCTTTTTTTATAGTTGAGGAATTGTGGTCAGAGGGTTAATGTCACTTGTCCCTGCTCACAAAGAAAACATGCAACAGGTGAGATTTATTGTACTTTCAGGGTGTACCGTGCACTTCATAAGTGCTTTTAGGCAGTGCTCCACACCCTGATGAGGAATGCATTATTTCCCATGCTATCAATGGAAATGGAAACTTAAGCTGCAGAGTTACTTAGGCCCAGATTCAAAACTAGGCAGACTGAAGCTGGAACAAGTGCTTGTTACCCATGACTGCTGCCTCCTATGGCCTCGGCCACCCCTTGCTCTGTCCTCTGGCAGCTGTGTTATCAGCACAGCAGATGGAAATGTGTTCTGTTGGGCATGCTCAGAACACATACATGCTGGTATCACTTTGTCAGTAAAAAATGAAAAAAATACAAAGTTACTGGACATTTAAGTTTACTGCCCGTAAACAGATTTTTCAAATACATATAGAGATCAAGGCTACATGAAACAGCTTTATATTCAACTTTTGATGTGGCACAATTAATGTTGCTGTGAATACCATTAGAAAAAATTCTTACCTCTGGCATACACTTTTTTTTTTTTTAATATTGAAGCTCAGGACTGAGTAATTTAGTCTTATTCTGAATGATTCCTTAATTTATTGAATAATTTGTATGGATCTGTTTGACTCAACTATTTCAAAGTCACAATGTAACAGTACATCATTACAGTCAGATCTTATAAGTATAGTCATTTCTTGAATTTGGTACTGCATTTATTCTTTTGCAGTATCAAAAATATAGGTGGGAGGATTGGACTTTCTGTACTACAATAATGAGATTTTCCAGACTGCAATTACTCCCTAACAGAGTTTTATTTTTTTAAAGGTAGTAAATTACTAAACATATGCTGTGTGACTTGACTTGTTTGGTGAAAAGGATGAGATTGATGAGCCCAGATGGGCCCTTGCAATGAAGAAAGAAGCCCAAGATGGTTCAAATTTTAATTAGGTTTGCTAATAAAATGTATGTAGGGAGGAGGCAGATATGAGTCTCCTCATAAATTCATCATTCATTCATTTACCGAAATGTATTGAGTGCCTATGTGTGCTAGGCCCTGTATTAGAAACTAGGGAAGCAATGAAGAATAAGACATAATTCTGGACTTTGTGGAACTTATATTATAATTGTACTCAGGACTTTCCACATATTGACACTTGTCTTAATGAAGTTTAAATAAATTCTAGATCATTTTCTGACTATATCACATTAACCAGTTACCAAGACCACTAACCAAAGATCAGAGTAAATAAATATATAGAGATGCTAAATCTTTGAAGAAACACTATTTCAAAGCACATGAAATTGAATGGAGAGAGTATGATTGAGCAGTAATGTTACCTTGTTATTAGACAGAAGTTTGTCTCCTTGATTCTTAAAAAGTTGCCTTTCTAATACTATAGTCCAGTGTTAGTTCTGAAGATGTACCTGGAAGTCTTATGAAAATGATTACTCATTTTAAACGAAAATGTAAACCATTAAATGGTTTGTATGTCAAGTATCTTTAGTAACACTGAGTTTTTGAGTTTTATAAATCTGAGGGCATGTGCTAATGCTAATACATACATACATACATACATATATATATATATATCTAACTACAGAAGCAAAAGAAATAGTTGATCACTCGAATAGGTAAGCACAAAAATTAGCTCAACAGTTTTTTTTTAAAAAAATCCATCAAGTATTATTTTCAGGGTGGGACAGGAAGGATTTGTAAGGAAAATCAGAGATCAACCACACAGTATCCATGTTTGTAAACACTTTTTAGCCTCATTGTTTTGATAACGGTCAACCCTTCAGTCTTTTTCTCTGGTCCCCTCTCCAAAGCAAGGCAGATGGCATTATCTCCTACCTCATGGATGAAATAAAAGCCATCAGAAATCAGCACATTTATTTGCATCCATAGTCATCTTTTCCTATTTCGATTCCTTAACATTGAAAGAAATCCTCCAAGTAATCATCATCATCATCATCTTCATCTTCATCATTATCATGACTTAATAAGAATTATTAAGTGCCAGATTCTGCTAAGTGCTTTATCAAGAAGCATTATTTTAAATAACCCCTATTATCCCAATTTATCAAATAAAATCAAGATGGCAAGAAGTAAAGGAACTTTCCTGAGGTCACCTGAAGTTGGCAGGTGGATCCAGGTGATTTGTACATGGCGCTGAAGCCTGTCCCGGGCCAGCACTCTATCTCCTACTCTTTTTTAGATGCCATGCCACCTGTCTCTCCAGGGACCTTCATAGGGTTAATCTGCTGGTTTCTGAACCCTCAGTCTTTCCCTTTCCCTGGGGTCCTACTTGTTTGTTCATAAGAAGCAGAACTTTAGGAGGAAGAGATGGGAGGAATAAGATCATGGAGCTTATCACAGTGTGCAAAGGACAACGACACACATTTTGCTCTTACTGGAATACATACTCTGATGGAACTTCTTTTTCAGTCCTTTTAACAGGCCACGGTGCCAGCTTATGGTACACTTTCTCAGGGAGACTGAAACACCAAATATTTTCTACTAGGTCAGTAAAGGTGGTGGTGTTGATTCCAGCCCAAGTCTCTCTAACTCCAAAGCCTGTGCTCTTTCCGTACATTAAACGTATACCTAAAATTTGTAGTATTTCAGTATCTTTCCTGGAGTATTGAGAGCTGTTATTAGAAAATCCTACATGTACATAGAGTTCTGAGGAAACTAGAATTTGAAAGGAAAGGATCTCAATCATCTCCCATACTCTTCCAAATGAAAGCATCCACCACTATGTTTTAGTCTCGATGGTCAGCACCTCTGTCTTTCACTCTGTATACACCTGAAAGACCAATTTAGGACATTTGTCTTTCCTTTGCTTTGAAGAGTTTGATATCCTAATACTTGTTAAGGAATTTATTTTCCTTTTGGAGTTCTTGTGCGTTTAGGGCTTAAATCTCATCTCATCTTACATTCTGGCAATTTGTAGGATATCTTTAACACAACCATGCAAATAATCAATCTGTTTTGCTTTCAATCAATAAAGAAAAATTAATTTGACTGAGCAATTTTCTCTTCCTAAATTTTCAGTATGTGAAATTCCTTCAAAAGCAAAACTGTTGAGCTGTGATTGTCACTGTGGTCAGCTCTCTGATAACAATATTATATAAAGTGATTACACACAAGAATCTGTGTAAGTAAAGTTTGGGCTGCAAATCATAAATACTACTTTTAGTTTGAAAGAGCACAAATATGTTTTTCATATGTATGCTCTGACAAAAAAATTAAATAATTCCTCTCTTGGTTTGGGAAAAAAGCCTGGTCCAGTTATACCCTGGACAAACTGATTTCCCATGCTTTGAATCTGATAAAGGTAATTATTTTACCTAATTATTTGTTATGGATATCTAGAAAATTCAAACTGAATGATGTCATGATATTAAGCCACAGTAAAGACTCTTAGAAGTCCCCATTATTCTTGCTTCTGAGGCCTTTAAGGAGAGTGTGGGAGAATGCATCCAAAAGGAGTGTTTCATGACTTTCCCCCCTAAGTATGCATATTTATAAATGTTTACTGTATTTCTAAACCGTAGTTGTTACTAGATGCAGTGCATGTTGCAGATATAACTCAGTAATTATTACACCCAACATGCACCAATCTCCACAGGAGAATCAGATTTTGATCAGTCTCAGCTTTTGCCTTCATCAGACATCACTAGGAGAGGTTTCCAACAGTAACACTGAAGCTTTTTTCCCACATTGCAGATTTTAAACAATGAAAAAGAAAGTAAGAGAATTTCTTCTCACTGGTTTTGGAAACAATTAAAATGTAATGTGTTTTGAATGTTATGATTCATTTAGAAATATCCAGAGGATATAAGTAGGTCAGTGGCACAATGGTGATATTCATTATTTACATAGACGTTTACAAAACATTACCAGTGCATTAAAAAGGGGAAGGAGGAGAAGAAAGGAAAAGTAACTGCCTGTTTTTCTTACTAGCTAGGTTAACATTGCTACAGTCTCCTTGGCCTCATTTTCTCTTTCATCTCTCTGGCTATCTTAGCAACCATCCTTTTCATGCCCAGAAACAACAATAAAATATTCTAGTATGAGGTAATTTGGGTTTTGTTTGTTTGATTTTCATTAGAAAAAGCCAGATTTATTTAGTTAGAATAATGACTTAAAAACAAAGTTATACAACCAGGGCAGATGGCCCCTCTTTGGAAATGGTGTTTATGTGTGATGAATCTGGACTCAGATGGGATCTCCCTTCATAAGACTTTCATGCTAATGTGCTGGAGGTGCAGTTAATGTTGGGGTTTAAGATATATTTAGGGGATTTGAATCTCTGGACTGACAATGTGATAGCCAGATCCTGAGCCTCAACAGACTCCAGCACCTACAATCTGATTTATTGGACTTACCACACTCAGCTAAGATGGAGGTGAAGGACAACCACCACACCATGGAGCCTAGAGTGATTACAACTGAAAATGGGAGGATTGCATCCAGCATCCAGGTGGAATCTGAGCCTCCTCTTGACATAAAGGTGCAATGGACACAACCAATCCAGTGTCCACATAGAAGAGGTGGCATTGGATTGGGAAAAGTGGACATAATGGACAAAGGGTATGGGGAAAGGCAGGAAGAGATGAGAGGTGGAGGCGTCTTCGGGACATGGAGCTGCCCTGGATGGTGCTTCAGAGGTAATCACCGGACATTGTAAATCCTCACAGGGCCTACATGATGGAATAGAGGAGAGTATGGGCCATGATGTGAACCAATGTATATGAGGTGCAGAGGTGCCCAAAGATGTACTTACCAAATCCAATGGATGTGTCATGATGATGGGAACGAGTGTTGTTGGGGGGGGGGGAGAGGGGGGGTGGGGGGGTGGGGTTAAATGGGACCTCACATATATATTTTTAATGTAATATTATTACAAAGTCAATAAAAAATAAAAAAATTAAAAAAAAAAAAAAAAAAAAAAAAACAAAGTTATACAGACTCCTTCCCGGGATGGTAGTGAAAACAATCTTCAACATATAATTGGCTTGCTTCACTCAACATAATGTCCTCCAGGTCCATCCACGTTATCATACATTTCATGACTTCATTTATTCTTACCGCTGCACAATATTCCATTGTGTGTATGCTCCACAATTTGTTTTTCCATTCATCTGTAGATGGACACAGGGTTTTTTCCAACTTTTGGCTGTTGTGAATAACACTGCTATGAACTCAGTGGGCAGACGTCTGTTTGTATCACAGCTCTCAGTACTTCTGGGTATATATCTAGCAATGTTATTGCTGGGTCCCATGACAAGTCTATATTCAACTTCCTTAGGAAATGCCAAAGAGTCCTCCACAGTGGCTGCACCCTTTTACACTCCCACCAGCAGCGAATAAGTGTTCCTATCTCTCCATGTCCTCTCCAACACTTAAATTTAAAGGATAAATACTGTATGATTGCCCTATTATAAACTAAATATAGTATGTGAAATATAAATATATTATGTGAAATATGAACGTGGGTAATATTGCATATAAAAGACCATTTTTCTTTGGAACTGGACAAATGTAAGTTAATACTACAAAATGTTAATGTCAGACAAAAACAAAGCATTATATTAAGTGAAGGAGATCAGACACAGAGTACTACATGTTGTATGATTCCATTTATATAAAATGTAAATATAAATCAATTTATAAAGATGAAATTAGATTAGTGTTTATCTAGGGCTGAGAAAGGAATGCTTTATTTTGGGGGTAATGAAATTGTGCTAAAATATTTGAGATGATGAACATACAACATTGTGATTATACTAAAAGCCATTGATTATACACTTTGGATAGATCATACGGTATGTGAATATATTGCAATGAAGCTGCTTAACCAACAAATAAATAATTGTGCAAGAATAGCCAGAAATAGCAGCTATGTACAGCAGAGGAAACAGAGAGATTGAGAGGTGAGGAATTTTCTTGTTTGTCTGTTTTTTCTTTAATATTATTATTGCAATAATGATAATGCTTTAATAATGATTGAAATGATGAATGCAGAAGTATGAGATTATACCTAATACCATTGATTGTACAGTTTAGAGAAATTGTATGCTTTATTAATATGTATCAATAAAATTGATTTTTAAAAATATATATATAATTGGGAGCATGGCAGTAAAATATAATTTTCTAGACATGGTTAGAATACAGGACTTCTGAGCTTCCCTGGAACAAATTATAGCTAAACTGGTAAAAGTAGCTGGAATTGCTTTGCCCTGTGATTTTGAGGGGCTATAATCAATGTAATTTTATTTATTATTTCTGGATGATGGGAGTTATACTTATCCCAAGTTGTTTCTTACGATCATAAATTAAATAATTTCAAAAATGCATTATGAAAAACAGACAAGGATAGAAAGAAATAGTGCTAAAGGAGAGGCAGGGGATTTCCCACTAAACAAAACGGCCTCTGGAGTCCGACAAACCAGGCTTATAACTTTGGTTGCCCTCCAAGCAGCTGTGAATCCTTGGGCGAGTTATTTCACGCCTCCATTTCTTCTTCAGGAAAATGGAGTTACTAGTGACTACCTACCTCATGGAACTGTTGTGAAGAAAAAATATATTTTAAAAAATTGCATAAAAGAGTTTAGTTTGATTGCTAATACTATGCAGATGCTCAGTATCTTAGTATTTTTATTTTATACTTTCAGCAGCCATATTGAATATATCAAAACCCCAGTCTTACTTGAACAGTAGTTTCAGTTGCACCCCTATAGAACCATCAAAATGATTTCCCTTAGATTATTCCTATCCTGTATGGCTCATGGAATCTCTTAAGTTACACTTCCAGAGGTTCAAAATCAAATCCATCATATTTACTCCTCTTTCCCTTGTCTACCTAACAGAATGGACTTGCCATGCTTCCCCGCCTTTAGCATCCTCTAACACCCCATCTTCTCCCTAGTTCCCCACAGTCAGTCACCCACCCAGTGTGGTTAATTTTACCCCTAAATATATATACCCTTTTTTCCCTCTTCACTGTTCATCCTCATTGCTACTCACCTATTTTTACCTCGTTACCTCCTGAGTTATTGAAATAGCCACCTACTTGGTTTTACAGCCCGTAGGCTTTTTCTCCCTCAAATCAATCTTCCCCTGCATAGAGGAAAGTTCTGATTGTGTCACTCTTCTTTGCAAAATATTCCACATTTTCCCACTGCCTGTCTGCTGAATCAGACACAAATGCCCCGAGCTGGCATATCACACAGAATGAACCCTATTTGCTTTCTTGTATTATATTCCACTACTCTCCCACAGAACATTTAAAATACTCAAGCCGAAGTCAATTTATTTTGTTAGGTATTGAGTGTGCATGTTTGTTTTTAACCTCCTGCCTTCGTATCTTCGCTCTAGCCATTCCTCTGCCTAGAATTTCCTACCTCCCAATTCCTCCCATCCAAAATTCAATACATGCTTCAAGAACTGGTTAAAATTCGTCTCATTCAGGAGATCTTTTAATCCTTAGTCTTAAAAAATATATGTTTTTTAACTCCCATAAGATAATGTATGCCTATTATGGTACTATCAATGATGATATTCTTTATTACATCAGCACAGTGCTTTCCTGCTTATATGTATGCCTTGTAGATTACCTTATTTATAAAATAAATAAATTTTATTAAAAATTGTGCCATGTATTGTGCTTACATATATATATATAGGTAATCCCAGGGACAATGTCCTAAAACTGCATTTTTATCTGATGAAATTATTGCGGTTTATGAGGGAAAAATCTATTTTATCCCATTCCTCAGAGAGCTGGTAATGAGTTAGGGGAACTTGCAGAAATAAAGGGCACAGATCTCAACATTCATTCAACAGATGTGTACAAATAGCAGCTCTAAGATCTGTTCTGTGCTAAATGATAGCTGAGTAAAAAAAAAAACACAAAAGAAATAGTTACGCAAACAGTAATCTATTTTAACTGTGATAAATGTCATAAATGAGACCTAGTAAAAGGAAGAAGCTGTGGCAACATTAGTGGCTGAGCAATATTAGACCAGAGGGAAGTTGTTTTAGAAGAGAGAAAAAGAGCAGTAACATTTTGGATCAGAGAGGGAAATTGCCAAAGAGAGTAAAATTTCCATAACAAAATGCTTAAAATGCCTGCAGAAATGTAAATGGATTATATGGTGTGTTACAAAAAGAGAAGCAAGAATAATTTTAAGATTTTAGCATGAGCAACTATAAAGATGGTGTTGCCATCTACTGAATTATTTATCTATTAGAATATGGTATCAGGAAGCAAATATACCAGTATGTCTCCCTACAAAGTAGAAAAATGCCTTAATTCTAAAATTGAAAGCAAGATTTAGCATTGGGAAACTTATGAATCTTAAAATCTTAGCTGATCTTCACAAAAGGATTGTGTGTGACTGATAGATCATGTTTGAAGACAGATTTAATGGAAGTATAGGGAGACTGAAAGTTTTATTTGTAATAGTAAATAGGTACACTTTGGGAACAAATGGTAAGTTGGGGTTTATGTTTGTGATTATTTAACAATTTCTAATAATTGATCTTATACAGAAACCTTCCCTGAAAGCATAACTTTGTTCTTAATATTCTTCATGACTCAAATGGCATTGTGATTTTTTTTTACAAGTTGACTTTAGCATATGCATTATAATAATCTTTTAAATCCAAGAGTTGAAATAATTTGAAAAGTAATGATTTTGGACATCTTTTGCTAGAATAAATGTTTGCTTTTACATTTGGACTCAAGCAGATTTGATTCACTTTGTAAAACTTCTTTGTTTCTAGTTCTTAGCTATTGACATAATACCCTCCACAGATGGAGGATGTCATTTGATCCTTGCCCTTTCTAGCAAATTCACATATGTCAGCAAATGAGCCTATAACAACTCCAGGTTTCAAATGCAAAACATTTGTAACTTGTACCGATTCATAATCAGGACAACATAATAAACTCCAATCTAGTCATTCTCAGTGGGCCTTATTCAGCAGAAAAGAAACAGAACAAAAGCCAAGAGAGGATGTTGAGTTTGGCTCTTCTAGTAGTAGGCTTTTGGAAATTCACTAAATTGCCTGTGGAAAGCATTGGAATGACAGCCTTTGAGAATAAAATCTCTCATCATTTCAAAGCACGGAATAAGAAGCCAGGATTGCCCTATTACTATAAAGGCCACCAGGAAATTCCATTTTCCAACTATGGATTAAACACTTTCACAAGCAATAAGTTATGCTTCTGTTAATAGCCCTGTTTTCATTAATTTTATATCAAGTATTATTCAAATTTTAGTATCAATCAATTTGGATTTATAGAGTGTAGGAGGGATTATGTATAAAGGCAGAGCATTTTATGCAGTTGTTATTTTCAAGTTCAAGATCGTATCTTATATCCCAAGAGAAGTGAGGAACCACAAGGTCATTTTACCCAGAACCAGGGTGACATCTTAAAGGAGTTAATATAACTCAGGTCTCAACTGGTGTCTTTTTTTAAGTCTCAAGTCTCTGCTAGGAAAAGAACAGAATAGGAGGTTGACACGTGAAGAACAGAACTAGTGAATCTACTGTGTATAAAAATATTAAGTCTTTGTAATTTTTCTTTTATATCTTTCTATCCACCCTGTCCATTTATCATTACACTATGTACTATTACTTGAAATAAATCCAAAGTATTCAAATATAGCAATACATTTATGACTTAAGATATGGACTTTTTAATCAGATCTGAGAAAAAAATCTGCAAGTGAAATAAATATTCTAAATAACTAAGTAATAGTTTAAACTTACAAATTTGGATAAGGTATGACTGTGATCATCTATTTCATAATTTAGATTTTTATTTATATACAGTCTTATTCTGGAAATATTTGAGGCAGCCTAAAAAGATGCAGACACCATAGAAAGACAAATTTTTAGAAAAGTAATAAAGAAAGAAATAAGGGGAGGGAAATAAAATGAATCCCAGAGTAAGAACCGCAAATAGTGAAAGCAGTTAAATCTTATACACTGGTGGGAAATAGGCCAGGATATTTATCTGTGTCTAATGCTTTCTACAAGGTGAAAGGGAGTGGAAAACACAGAAGAATCATAGCATCCATAAGTTAAAAAACAAACCATTTGATTAGGACAAAGACAAATATTCTTTATACTGAGACAGGAGCAAAAATTATTTTGTGTCTTTATATAGAGATGCTGTGAGATTTAATTAACACACACCCTCTCACCATCCTTAAAATTACTTAAAATACATCCTCAAGTAATACTCTGCCCTTGAGCTTCTTCTAGCATCAGGAAGAAACCTTAAAAGAAGAGATCCAACTATGTAGTTAAAATATTTATTTAATCTCTTTTATCCTCCTCCCTTCCCATTGGGGAATTCTCAGTGCAAATTCACCCTTGATGGGGAAGAAGTTCCCGAAAAGAGGCCTTTTCTGTCATGGAATGACTTCTGTTTTTAACCACTCAACATTTAATTACCTTATTTATTTTTGTTTGTTTTAAATACAGTTTTGCTCTCTCCTCTTGGAAATTTAGTCGGCAATTTACTCTGTCGACTGTGGTCTTGTAGAACAAGCTTTCACAATTTAAGCTTTGCAGCACAAACATGCCTTTTGCATCCAAAAATAGTTTCAATCAAACAAGGTCAGAATAATGGTTACCAAGCAGCCTACAAAAGCAAGGACATCCAACTTTCCAGTTTATGGTCATAGAAGTTACTTATAAAAAACAAAATAGGTTTCATTATTAAGCAAACACTCTTTTGGGAGAATGTGTTCAAAAAAATGTGGGAGATTTATCTGAATGTACAACTAGCAAAATTTCAGCTAAAGAATATTAAAGCCATAAGCTAAGTCAATAGCTCAAAATATAAGTGGAAAGTAAGGGGGAAAAAAAAAAAGGAAATGAGGCCCTAAGCAGCTATTAATATTTCTAAGTTAAGCAAGTCTGGTATACGTGCAAGCCCTGGTTACAGAGTATGTGGTTGGGAAGAACTAGTTAGCTCTCAGAGATTCCAAAATGCCACGTGGAAAGGCAATTGTATTAGTTAAGATTAAGTTTGGCTGTGAATAACAGACACAAATAATGAGTCCAAAAGGAAATAGATTTTAATATTTCTTTCCACAGTTTCATCAGGGACCCAAAGGACTATCTTTCTATTTCACTATTCTACCATCTTCAAGATGTTTTCATGTTTTCAAATGAATGCTAGAGCTCTGGCCATCATTTCAGCATTGCAGACCAGATAAAGGACTAATGAAAGAGAAAAAAGTCTCTTTCTCTCTCAAATACTTTATGCCCATAAACAGCCTTCCTAGAATTTCACATGCTTTCACCTGCTTCTCAGTATACAGCATTAAGTATCATGTAGCAATTTGGGAGGTCAATTTTTGCTTGTTTCTTACTCTTTCCCTTTTTTATAATTCCTTGAGGCAATGAGCCCAGATGAAATTAAAGTTCTGTGATTACAATAGAATGGGGGAAATCAATATTTAGTGCATATATCTAGAAGCTTCTGTCTATGCAGTCAGATGGACATAAGACCACAGAAAAGAGAAGTCAGGGATATGACATTTACTTAAGGAAAAGCTGATGCTTCCCTACACTGCCTTCCAAAGTCTTTATGGTCTTGGCTCTTATATTTAGGTCTTTGATCCATCTTGAGTTGATTTTTGCATAAGGTGTGAGATGGTAATCCTCTTTCATTCTTTTACATATGAATATCCAGTTCTCCAGCCACCATTTGTTGAATAGGCCATTCTCTCCCCCTTGAGAGGGTTTGGTGGCTTTATCAAATATTATATGGCTATATATATGAGGATCTATATCAGAACTCTCAATTCGGTTCCATTTGTCTGTGTGTCTCTCCTTTTGCCAATACCATGCTGTTTGCACTACTGTAGCTTTGTAGTATGTTTTGAAGTCAGGTAGTGTGATTCCTCCAATTTCGTTTTTCTTTTTCAATATGTCTTTGGCTATTCGGGGCCTCTTTCCTTTCCAAATAAATTTCATGGTTAGTTTTTCTGGTTCCTTAAAGAATGCTGCATTGATTTTTATTGGGATTGCACTGAATGTGTAGATCAGTTTTGGTAGGATAGACATCTTAATAATATTTAGTCTTCCTATCCATGAACAGGGAATATTCTTCCATTTATTTAGGTCTTCTTTGATTTCCTTGAACAGTCTTGTGTAGTTCTCTGTGTATAAGTTTTTTACATCTTTAGTTAAATTTATTCCTAGGTATTTGATTTTTTTATTGACTATTGTAAATGGTATTTGTTTCTTGATTTCCCCCTGAGCTTGCTCATTATTGGTGTACAGAAACACTACTGATTTTTGCGCATTGATCTTATAACGTGCGACTTTACTAAACTCATTTATGAGTTCTAGAAGCTTTGTTGTAGACCTCTCAGGGTTTTCTATGTATAGGATCATGTCACCTGCAAATAATGAAATTTGACTTCTTCCTTTCTAATTTGAATGCCTTTTATATCTGGTTCTTGCCTCAGTACTCGAGCTAGTACTTCTAAGACAATGTTAAATAGAAGAGGTGATAGTGGGCATCCTTGTATTGTTCCTGACCTTAGAGGGAAAGATATTAGGATTTTACCATTGTAAATGATATTGGCTGTGGGTTTTTCATATATACTCTTTATCATGTTCAGAAAGTTTCCTTGTATTCTAATCTTTTGCAGCATTTTTATCAAGAAAGGGTGCTGTATTTTGTCAAATGTTTTTTCTGCACCTATAGATATAATCATGTGATTTTTTTCCTTCAATCTGTTTATATGGTGTATTACGTTGATTGATTTTCTTATGTTGAACCATCCTTGCATACCCGGAATGAATCCCACTTGGTCATGGTATATAATTCGTTTAATGTGTTGTTGGATACTAACCGATTAGCAAATATTTTGTTGAGGATTTTTGTGTCTAGGTTCATTAGAGAAATTGGTCTGTAATTTTCCTTTCTTGTGGTGTCTTTATTTGGCTTTGGCACTAGGGTAATGTTGGCATCATAGAATGAGTTAGGTAATATTCCTTCTTTTTCGATTTTTTGGAAGAGTTTCAGCAAGATTGGCGTTAGTTCTTTCTGGAATGTTTTGTAGAATTCACCTGTGAAACTGTCTGGCCCTGGGCTCTTCTTAGTTGGGAGGTTTTTAATGACTGATTCTATCTCTTTACTTGTGATTGGTTTGTTGAGATCATCAAATTCTTCTTTCATCAATATAGGCAGGTATTCACCAAATGCAATGAATATCTCATGATGATTGAGGAGATTGTTGTTATGGGGGGAGGAGTGGTGTGAGAGGGGTGGGGGTATATGGGGACCTTATATTTTTTGAATTTAACATTAAAAAATAAAGAAAGAAAAAATAAAATAAAAGGAAAAGCAGAGAAAAAGAGAATGAATTGGACAGTGAAATTCCCTACAAATTTTGACCAAGAGACAAAGTGTCATTCTCTCTCACCAATCCTTAGGACATCAGAAGGTGATCAGTTTAGTGCTGTGTATTAACAGCAGGATTCTGGTGGGTTACTCTATGACAGTTGCTTGGATAATGGTAAATTTAACACTCTAACCAACCATGGATATAGATACTACTTTCTCCATTTTGCAGATGAGAAGGGAAGTAAACCTGTGAAGGACACAGAGTTGAAAAGTGGTAAAACCATGACTTGTGACCAAACATTTAGACTCCAGAGCCTTACTCCTTACCAACATGCTGTATTACGATCCCTTTCTATATCTTTAATACAGCTGGGACTAGGGGAGGTAGGTGCGAAACATGCCTCATACATAAAATTTAAAGGGATGCCAAAGAGCTCAGTAATCATGAAAGGTAGTATTTTGATGCATTATTTTAGAAAATAAATATTAATAAAAATCCATAATGAACAAAATATCAACATGTCAAATAAATATATGAAAGTGTGAGGCAGGAAAATGGCTCTCCTATGACATCTGACAAGAGAAAGGTTGATCCCTTTTTTTTTTCAATTTGCACATTACCTAGACTGGGGCATCTTAATAGTGCCACTATTGACATTTTGAGCTGGACAAGTCTTTATTAGGAGCGGGGGTGGGGGGAGGAGGCTGTCCTCTGCATTGTAGAATGGTTGGCAACATCTCCAGGTTTTCCCTCTGTTGTGTCTACCAAAAATGTCTACAGAAAAAATCACCTGCTGTTGAGAATCCCTGGCCCTGACCATCTGATTTTTATTTTGTTTGAATCGAGAAAAATAATTTCAAGTCTCTTTAAAACTGCAGCATTTTCCTGTAACACATTCATTCAAGAATTGAAAATGACTCTGTTAGCACACCATGCCTAAGTAGTGAATTCATCTGTGGCTCATTGTAATTTAAATAGTCCTCTGGAACTTGATTATTGGCTATTTGAGGAGGAGAGAAGAGCTCAAGTGTATTGAAGCTAAATTTTCACAGAACTATCATTCCAACATTAGATAGCAATTAACTTTTATATCCATCTCATCTCAAACATCTTTGTTTTCACAAGTAAGATCCTAAGCCCCCATTAAATAAACAAACAAATCAAATATACAAAACAAAAAACAAAAAAAGAGAGGCATGAAGAGCCCAGGGTGGTGCGCAGATGAACACCTTCCTACCGGCTGATGTCGATAGAAAGAATTTGCATGGGCTTTGGAACCTGGCTCACCTTGCCTTGAACCCTGACCCCTCTTTTTCTTGACCGTGTGATGTTGCCAAAGTTACTAGCTTCTCTGTAGAGATTCTTAATAATTCATACCTCTCAGGGGTTTTAAGGTGACTAACTGAGGCAAAGTGTCTAGAACTTTCTTTCCTCACTGGGCCTCTAGTTAATTTTTTAATGCTCCTGAAGCCTAGGTATGTGGTGTAGGGAAACATAACTTCTACGCAAAATATCAATGCAGCAAAATAACCTATGTAGCCCTTAAAATTGGTCTTGACTGTGTTTATTTGATCCTTATTTTACTCTGCAATTCATGAATTCCTAGCTAGATACAACTTTCCTTTTGTCTTGACCACTGAGATAAAGAGATGTGGGGAAGTGGACGTGGCTCAACTGATAAAGCGTCCCCTACCATATGGGAGGTCCAGGGTTCAAACCCAGGGCCTCCTGCCCCCTGTGTTGAGCTGGCCCACACGCGGCACTGCCACACACAAGAAGTCCTGTGGGATGCAGGGGTGTCCCCTGCATAGAGGAGCCCCATGCACAAGGTGAGCACCACGCATTGAGCCACCCCACATGAAAAAAACATATCCACCCAGGAGTGGTGCTGCACATGCAGAGAGCTGATGCAGCAAGATGACGCAACAAAAAGAGACACAGATTCCCAGTGCTGCAGAGAATGCAAGCAGGCACAGAAGAACACACAGCAAATGGACACAAAAAGCAGACAATGGGGGGAGGGGGTGAATAAATAATAAAACAAATATTTTTTTAAAAAATAAATAAATAAAGAGATGTGGTAACAAAGGATTGAATCAGATTTTCAAAAACAAGGGGATGTTAGGGCACAGGGGTTGAGGGAGGAAAGCCTCTTGATATTGGTGACAACAGTAATAGCAAGCTACTCTTGTCCATTCAGATAATTGCCACTGTTTACATTATTTCATGACATAAAAATTAAAATCTTAAAATAATTATTATGTATAGCCATATTAGCCATTTCCTCCATAATTAATGACTCAATAGTCCATTTCCATTTCCTATATTGAGATACCATAGAGGGAAGCAGATGTGGTTCAAGTAACAAGGCCTCTGCCTACCATATGAGAGGACCTGGGTTTGATCCCTGGGGCCAAGTGCCCATGTGAGTGCCTGTGTGGCGAGCTGAGTGCCCACATGAGTGCCCGCATGATGAGCCAGAGCCCACATGGCGAGCCAGTGCCCAGGTGGCAAGCCAGTGCCTGTGCAGGGAGCCAAGTGCCCACGCAAGTACTGCGTGGTGAGCTGAATGCCCACACGAGGGCCCACGTGGTGAGCCAGTGCCCATAAGGTGAGCCAGTGCCCATGTGGTGAGCCAAGTGCCCACACAGCAAGCCGAGTGCCCGGGCAGTGAGCCAGTGCCTGCGCAAGTGAGTCACGCAGCAAGATGATGACCAAAAAAAGAGTGACAAAGAGGAGAGTCAAGGTGAAGCACAGCAGAGACCAGGAACTGAAGTGGTGCAATTGACAGGAAACCTCTCTCCACATCAGAGGTTCCCAGGATTGAATCCCAGGGAACCTAGAGGAGAAAGACTAGAAAAGAAGACAAAAAGAGAAATAGATACAGAAGATCACACAGCAAATGGACACAGACAGCAAAAACAGCAGGAGGGTGGAGTTGGGGGGAGAAGGGGGGAAGGGAGGGGAAGGGGGAGGAAAACAAAACAAAAGATGTATTTGAGTAAAATCAATTCTGAAGTGGTCCTTGGAGACTTTCAATAAGAAAATGTCCTTTCTGCTTACAGAGTCTATCCTGTTTTAGTTCTTGTTTACATACTTTTCAATTTAATGTTTATTATTGTGAGCTAAATTTATTTTTAAATGTTTAGACTATCCTTCTTTTCATATCTTGATTCCAACTCTTATTTTTTATATAAATAGTGAAAGATTGAATTTTTAATTTAATAGTGTAGTTTGAGATAAAATATAATGTGCTTAGAAATTATGCTGTTTCCATGAATAAAGAAACATCATAGGATGGCTAAACATCAAGCAATTCAAATAAAGTCAACTGTCCACAATATTCAATGTCCTGTTAAATAACCTGTCAAACATCTACTGGTAAACTCAAATTATTACCAAGCACTGCATTTTTCAAAATGCACTTAGTCAAGGAAGCTATAAATAACAAGTTCAATTTCCTTGACTGGTCGATGCATTTAATGAATCTGCAAAGTGTAGAAAAGCTATTTTACTTAGGTTTATGCTGCATAAGGAGAAAAGACGATAAAATTTTATATCAGAAAATACTCCCCAGGACAATGAGAAGAATTTTATTGGAAACTCAGAAAGAATACTATCATAGAACCTGAGCTGGATTAGGCAGAGGGAGATGCTGGATTATGATGCAGTCATAATGAAGGTGTTAGTTAACCACATGGGGAGTTTTGGATTAAAGATGGCTCGAGGTAGTTGTCTTGAATTGGGGTTAAGTGGCTGAGCATTTATATCCCCGCATCAAAAAGGTGTGACCTTGGACAAGGTGGTTCACCTCAGCTGGGGCAATTAATTCCAGAGAGGGCTGAGAGTTAGCCTTGATGCTGGTGGCACTCCCAGAAAGGGGGAAATAATGTTCTTCAGTCTTGAAGAAAGATCTACATGCCACATCACAGGTTTATTATACTGTATTATACTGTACACTATTATAATGTACTGTCTTTCATATTTTTGTCCAAGCCACTTTTAAATGAACATCATTAAATAAATTCTTAAAAACCATCATTAAAATCCACATGAAAGAAATAAAGTAAGCTTACTGGTTAAAGCCATAAGCATAGAATTAATATCTAAAAGCATCAATGACTTTAGCTCTCACCCAGCAAATTTAGCAGATGGAGACACTGAAGTGTCAGGAGGAAAAGGGTTTTGTCCTGAGTCACAGTGCTGACTGGTGTAGACACAGGTCTCCACATTTTACCATCCTTTATCCTATAGTATCCTGTACAGTGTTTCCCTCTTGCTCTCTAACAAATCTATTTCTCAGCAGTTATATATAAAAAAGGATCTATAGAAGTTGGGGGAAATAAAAAAGCATAAACAAAAACCATAAACATATTAGGGGTAGAAAAGCTATGTTTTATGGTCAAACCCTAGAAAATTTCCAACCTTTCCAAGGATACTATGATCACTTCCAGGACTTCCTTCATCCTGCTCAGTGGAAATGGATATATGATGTTAAAGGGCTGCTTGTTTGCCCTGAGGTGGCAAAGTCAGAGAAACTGCCAGTACCCCATTTACAGGCCCTCGTGTAGTACTGTCATGTGGCCATGATGGCGCTGTATTTGACTGGATTGTTGGACAGGGACGAGAACAGTAAAGTTGGTCACGCTGATCTCCTATGGAATTAAATTCCTTACAATCCTGTCCTAAGAAGTATTTCTGGGCACTGCCTAACCTAGTCACCTAGAGATTCCTGCCAATGAATACACAGAACGTCTCACTGGGGTCTCAGTACCAGTCTACTTGCATCTTCACATGTGGTCCCAGTCCCTGAAATCAAAACACTCAACAGTAAAGATGGAGGGATCAATATGGCTGTCTAACCTCCTCCCCAAAGAGAAACAAAAACCAGAAAAGAACGGCTGATGCCCCTGAGAGTATGAAATGCCATCAATAGTTTACTCACCATGGGCTGCCACACAAGTTTCAGGATGAATCAGTGAATATAGTATGTTCACGGTCATGTCTTCTTGATGCCTGATTGTGTTTTTTCAATCAACTCACTTTTGATTCAAATAACGGTAAGAGTTGGTATACAGAAAGTCAGCCAGCCTACTGGCCCTGCAGTATGCAACAGCCTGTCTGCTGTTCTAGAAATATGCAAGCTGCCAGTGATGGTGATGTCCTAACTGTGGCCAATTCAGGTGGCAGTGATGCCCTGATGGTGGCCAGTACAGGTGGCAATGATCCCCGACAGTGGCCAATACAGGTGACACTGACTAACTAAGATGAAGACAGGACCCATTCAAACCAAGAAGCCTGGCAAGTTACAAACTACAAAGATATTGGGCAAGATAAGTGAAGCATGAGTCTGTAATTTCTGCTTTGCCCTTAGAAACCTGAATGTCACAGGCCTGTGGCAATGTTCAGCCTTTGAAAAAGTCATGCATATATTCTGAATCCCTTTGCCAGACAAAATGTGAAATTAAATGTGGTGTGAAAAAGGTGTGAGTTAAAGGTGCTACCCAGTCAAAACTCATTTAGAAGGCAGAGCCATGGTTAAATCTAAAGCAGGAGTCATCCCACCTAAACGGACAGGTCAATTGGATTTTTCAAATTGAATGATGAGGTAATTTTTATGCTCCCACCCTAGGTCGAAGACCAATAGGCATGTTGCCCAAACACAGTGCTGAGGCTGGCAAACTGAGCACACAGAAATAGCTTAGATTTTATCCACAAGTTCAGTCACTTCTACTAATTTAATTAAAAGGTCTCCCTTGGCAGGTGAGAGTTTTACATATACTCACCATTATTTGACAAATTTCATGAATTCTGTTTTTCTTTAGTGAGGCTTATTTCTGGACTAAGAGAGATATTAAAGTAAACTGCATTGATTTCTGGCACAACTTACTCACAGAGACTCCTCAAGATCAGATTCAAGTGGGGCAAAACTCTTGAGCTTCATCAAATCAACTCAGCAGACAAGCTAACTAATTGAATTTTAGGATGAGGGTGAAGGAGGTATCTCAAAACTGATCCCTAATATTTCCCAGCCATCTCTCTGGCAGCCATATTAGGGAGAAAATTGCCCATTACAGTCCTTAAATTCCACCTGTTACCTGTTTGAGAAAATTGAACTATGAGTGGAAGAAAATGAGTCCTTTATTTAAATAATGACATCTTGATTCCTACAAAGCCTACAATTCATTCTAAGTCCTAAGATTCCATCTGATTTGAGGCTGCCTGTCACTGTGAAACATTACCTGAATATTAAAATCCTGACTTCTCTGCAAAAACACACCAAAAAATTCACTTACTTTATTGCTCCATATGGCTAGAATATAATATTATGATACTTTTAGAATTATAAAATATTTTGTTCCCATTTCTGCATCAGAACTCTTGTGTATGACCTTGGAAACTCAATTTTTCATTTATCAAGTGAGGAGGTGTGATTAGATAATCATCAAGACTACTGACTTCCAACATTCAACAACTCTACATTAATATCTACAAATTTAATATTTATAAGACGAGTCAAAATTGTACATCTTTCTGGGATCAGCTTTTTAATCTATGCTCTTCTCTCTCATCTTATTGCCAACAACTAAATCCAAATCACCCATCCTCTCTTACTTAAATTACTACAGTGACTTTTTAACTGTTGTGACCATGTTCATAATTGTAGTTACACCCAAACCTAAATAATCTATTCTCCAAACAAATTCCCAAATGATCATTTTACCTGCAGTGGAATCCCATTGCTCTTAGGTTTGAGGTTCAACAGCCTTTACATAACCTAAGAGACAGCATAATCTGGACCTTACCAGATATTTATGTCTCATTTTTCACCACATTCCTGCTAGTACTTCATTTATATATACTGGTGTGGTGTTAGATCAATTAATTAATATTTTTACTCTAAATCCCATCTCATCCTTCAGTTCTCACCTCAAATGCCACTGCCTCAAGGGAGGGCTTTCCTGATCCTCCTAGATCAGTTTTCTCTGATATATCCTGTCTCAATAGCTGGTATTTTCCTTTATAGGATTCATCACCATTCTAACTGAATTTATTTGGTGGGATTATTTATTGAATAACTGTCTCCCTCAAAAGGGTATTTTGATAAAGGCTATATACTCAGGGTCTGTTACAATGTTCGCACCAAGCAAGTATTTGAAAAATGGTTATGAAGATTGAAATATCTCTGATAAAATGTCTAACTTCCTTTGGTGTAATCCAAACCTGGTAGCTTCTTCCCCATCCTTCCTATTTTTCGAATTTTACATAGTTACCATGGATCAAAGGAAAATATGCATGTGGAAATTGCTGGCTAAAAAGAGCACTTTATATTTGAAAAATGTCCTATCCCAAATATTCTTTTTTTTTTTTAAGATTTATTTTATTTCTCTTCCTCTTCCCCTGCCTCTCCCTGTCCCCGCCGGGGTCTGCTCTCTTGTGTCCATTCACTATGTGTTCTTCTGTGTCCGCTTGCATTCTCTGCAGCACCAGGAATCTGTGTCTCTTTTTGTTGTGTCATCTTGCTGCGTCAGCTCTATGTGTGTGTGGCGCCACTCCTGGGCGGACTGCGCTCTTTTCGCACAGGGTGGCTCTCCTTGCAGGACACATCCTTGTGCGTGGGGCTCCGCTATGCAGGGGACACCCCTGCATGGCATGGCCCTCCTTGCACATGGCAGCACTGCCCTTGGCCAGCTCACCACAGGGGCCAGGAGGCCCTGGTTTGAACCCTGGACCTCCTATATGGTAGGCGGATGCTCTATCAGTTGAGACACATTCGCTTCCCCCAAATATTTTTAATATACATTCCTCAACATAGCCACATGAGTCATGTATGAAACATTCCATACATGAATATAAAAAAGTAGCTCTGCTTATTTAATCCGTACATGGAATGGCTTCAGTCAACTGCTATTGGAAAGCAAGGCACAAAAAAACAGTTTCTACCAAACACACTCATTCATTTGGATCACTTATATAAAAGTGATATATTTCTTACATCACTTAAATATAAGAAAAGACAAGATGTTCTTCTGAAACAAAACAAAAATACAGAAGTGAAGCAATAATGAAGGTTTCATAGGAATTTATGAAATAACTATGGATTTATAAAAACAAATTTCTGTGCACATAGCAAATAATGTATAATACATTGTGTTCATTTTGAATCTAAAATAAAATGAAAAAATCATAATACATATTTTTAAGTTACCATTCAAAATTATCATGGTATTTCTTACTCTATAGCACAGAGCTCATTTGCATCAAGACTCATTCGTCTGTAAGACCAGAAAGGGATGTCCTGTAACATATCACCATCATTTCAGGGTTTGAGGTAGAAGAAGGGAAAAGTGGTAAAATCAATGCAATTTTAATTCTTTACCCCTCCTCCCTCTGCTTCCTCTTCTTCCTTCTTCCTTTTCTTGTCCCAAGAAGTAAAGAGTAAAGAGAAAAGAGATATGGGACAAACTAGATTGGTGGAATGGACAATGGGAACAGAAAAAAGGAGACAAAGAAAGATTGCACAGAGCAGCTGTAGAAGGTATTTAGAAATCATCTTTTCAGCAGGAATGAAATAAAGACAAGCCCCAATTTATTAGAAAGTTATTATTCCTTGTTCCATACTACCTAGCAAACCCATATATGGAAAGCTAAGGCAAGAACTGTAGCTGCTACACTTGTGTCAAAGAAGACATGGTTTCTTACAAGCCCTTCTTTGACTCTCCCTTCTGGCTATCTGATATGTTCTTTTGCTTTACATGGATGCCATTGAAACAAGAGACTGAGAAATGCGGGAGTGAATACACTCATGGAACAGAGATAGTTCATTGTGTATCCCCCAAACAAGACAAAGTACAAGGGTCTATCTGTGAAATTGAGTCACATGAGAAGATAAAGGCAGGAGAACTGTTGTGGAGACCTTCCATTCAAGCTTATCAGGTAGACAATGCTTGTGGGAAGCAGTTTCAGATCATGCTAAAAGTGAAAATCACTATTTCTGGTTTTAAGTGTTATCTGATGATCAGTCCCCAACACAGATTCTCCCCATTTTCATTGAATTACGTAAACACAGGCAGGCAAGGACAACAACATCAGCACAAACACACACAAAACCCCCTGAAGAATAGGATTATCAGCCAACGTATCATCAGAATATGGAAGAAATTTCTATTGACAACAACAGTTAATTTAAATTGATTGAAAAGTTCCAATGGTGAGGCATGCCTTCCACTCTGCCGGAAGCACGCTATACTATACATGCAAAAGTAAGTACATAGAGAGACTCTATTTCCTCCATCCTCTCAGGAGCTGGGTTCGTCAAAATCCTGGCCAACCGTGCCAACTCTATTAGTGCTGTTTTTTGAGATTCTAGCATTTTGGTTCCCTCATTTGTATCTTGCATCTGCACTTCTCTTTTTATTTGCTTTAAGATAATGAATCCTGGGAGATGTTCTTCTTTTAAGTCTAGTGCTATAGGGGAAAGCAGAGGTAAGGAGGCAAAAGAGTTTAGGATTAAAGTCTTTCATTTGCTCCAAAAATTCACAGCGGCAATCAGACCATTGTAGGAGAAGCTCTCCCGGTTGTCTAGCAGATCTTCATTGGTAAACAAACAAACAAAAACACAGCTTTATAATGGGAGCTGGCTTGGAGCCATGAGTGTCAATGTGACCATTCTTTAAGTAAATTGAAAGTGGGCCAAAAACAAACACTACAAAAATAGGTAGATTTCTACTTATTAGAAAACATATACTGAGAGGATAAAATAAAACTGGTTAAGATAATCCTTAACAAGAAAAAAGAAAAGAAAAGAAAATCAATCCTTTGAAATTAGAATCAGTATAATTACATTATTTAGAGGGGGGAATGCTCAAAATTTATAGCTGTTTTTATTTAGAAGAAAGCAAGCTGTAAAAAGTTTGACATCCACATTAGAAAGCAAGAAGACTGATGGCTTCAATGAACTATAAATAGGAAAGTATATGGAGAAAGCAAGTAGAATGAAAAATGCTTTTTTTTAAGTTTTATTTTTTATTTATCCCCCCCTCCCCCCCCAGTTATCTGCTCTCTGTGTCCATTTGCTGTGTGCTCTTCTGTGACCGCTTCTATCCTTATCAGCAGCACTGGGAATCTGTGTTTCTTTTTGTTGCATCATCTTGCTGTGTCAGCTCTCTGTGTGTGCGGTGCTGCACTTTCTTGGGCAGGCTGCACTTTCTTTCACGCTGGGTGGCTCTCCTTATGGGGCTCACTCCTTGCTTGTCAGTCTCCCCTATACAGCAGAAACCCCTGCGTGGCATGGCACTCTTTGCGTGCATCAGCACTGCGCATGGGCCAGCTCCACACGGGTCAAGGAGGCCCAGGGTTTGAACCATGGACCTCCCATGTGGTAGGCGGACGCCCTATCCATTGGGCTAAGTCTGCTTCCCTGAAAATTGATTTTTAAAAAGAGTAAATTAAGGATGAGTCAAAAATAACAGTAATAATACAATAGTAAATTTTACATTTACAGTGGCAACAAGGAAAACTAAATACATAAGTAAGAGGAATAATTTGGGAAGCTATAATTAAAACAAAGGAAAAGGACAGGTAAAGAAAAATGCTGAAATAGGAAATATCAGTACTTCCAAAGAGGTGAGGAGAGCAAGGAATGTGAACATTTGGAATAGAAGGAATACCAAAAGACATGGTCTATATATGTATGTATGTATGTATGTATAAATATATACATATAAATGCTGATCTCAAACAGGATCTTAATGTCTAAAAGGATAAGTAAAAAGAGACCATACACCTTAACCTTACCAGGAAATATACAAATAAATTATAATATATATATATGTATGTAGATTTTACAAAGAGAATCTTACAAGCATCCAGACAGACAAACAGGTTCCTAGGTTTCTTATAAAAACAAAGCTTCAAATGTCTCCTCTATAATCCTTTGAGAAAATGAGGATGAAAGAAAAATTTGCTCATACTGTTGTCTATGAAAGGAAGCAATAGAAAGGCATTCTCAAAAACACAAAAGCTCAAAAAACATCATCAGGAACCTTTTCTTGAAATCAAACAAAAATTTTAAACCCACTCCAGATGACTTTGAGATGAGACAAATTTAAAAACTTATAGATATAGGTTTTAGAATTATTATTTAGAATAATTTGTCATTATTATTCTTTGAGAATAAAAGCAGTTAACATTTATTAGGTGTGCATGAGTATGCCAAGTACGTGATGTGAATTATCTCATTTTATCCTCACAATTACCCCTGGG
Source organism: Dasypus novemcinctus (assembly GCF_030445035.2). NCBI lineage: Eukaryota > Metazoa > Chordata > Mammalia > Cingulata > Dasypodidae > Dasypus > Dasypus novemcinctus. The sequence goes on from NC_080687.1 coordinate 61,412,729, forward strand.
TTTAAATACCATTACCTCTTCCCATGTATAGTGAGCACACTGAGACTTAGTGGCATTAAAAATTTCCTCATGATTGTTACAGCTAATAAATGTCTTGCTTGAATTTAAACTAATAATTTTAATAATTACACTAAGGCTTTCCTTACTGAGTTTGAAACACATGAAGATTAGTTGAATTAATTGTAGCCTGGAGTCAAAGCTTGGTTCAGCTGTTGCTGCTCTATTTTCACTCCTTTGCTAGTCTCTAACAAAGTGTTTTCCTTTACTGCATAATTCATACAGTCTCTCTAACCACATACAAATAACCCTTTAAACAATAAAGGAGATGCTGTTCCAGAAATGGTTATAGCAAACCTGCATATTGCACTTACCAAGAAGACGGCCCTTTACTGAGCAATTCACACATACTAACTTATCCATCCTTATTTTATTGATTAGAACACCAAGCACAGATTAATGACTTGCTCAAGGTCACTCAGCTTCCCAAGGGCAGAGTCTGGATCTGAGTCCATGCTCTTAACCTCTATGTAATGTTGCTTCTATTAAAATGGTTGAGTCACTAAGGGAATTTTTCTTGACCACAATAGAATTGTGTAGAAAAATACAATGATCATTTTCATTTCCAAGGAACTTGAGAAATTATTTTTCATATTTTTAAATCACATGGTGAATGACTTGATTCCTTGCTTTCATTCATTGAGAAAGATTAATAAATCACCTAATCATAGAAATATCCTCTCTCACCAAGCCCCAGTGTATATTTTCTTACAGCAGAAAGATCCCTCTGATAACATTCCTTCACAAACAGAATATAAAATATATTGTCAACATGGATAAAAAAAAAGAAAATAAGAAAAAAAAAAAAACAATAAAATCTGTTCATGGAGTTCTGGATATTTTCTTCTTTATCCTGCCTGCATTTTTCAAATTTATAGCTTTGCCTCTATATTTCTATAAAATTATGCATATAATATATAAATATGTAAAAAATGATACCCAGAAATACTGTAAAGATAGATAACAGAAAGTTAAAGGGTTTATTTCTGGGTGGTAAGATTATAGGTGAATTTTCTTTTTTTGTATTTTGATGAATTGTCCAAATTGTTCATAACCAAAATGCCTTATTTTTGAAATGGAAAAAAAACTATCCATAAAAGAGATAATTACAGTCGATCACACAAATTTATGCACAATAGGTCATTTTCAGGGGCATAGGCTTCACACATGCCATACACGTTCAGAAACTACCCGGCTGTGCCCTGTGTCACAGGCAAGGTTTGCTTCCCTGAGATTTACTCAGACTGTAAAAGTCACTTATGGTGTCAAACCTGTATTCATTAAACCACACTAGAAAATCCACTAGATATTATATGCCATATTTTAATGGAAGCCTATTTAAATTGTTTTTCTCACACATAAACTTTAATCTCTACAGAGGAAATAATTTATCAAAGCACATAGTGAGTATTAAATACTAATTTATTTATTTAGAATATTTCTTTAAAACAAAAAATTACCTAGAATAAAATACTTGATGTAAAGTCTATGGATTTTTACACTGTGGATTGACACCAAAATGCAGTTTTGCTTGAATTTAAGTTTAAAATGAAGGAATATTTACTAGTGATTTCTAGGTATCGGGCACAGTGTTAAAGAGAAGAAAAATACGATTAGCTAAAATTCCATTCTTTTTCAATAAGAATGAATATAACTATTCTAAATGATTTTAAATGTTAACATGCTATTTTATTGAGAAAATGTCAGAATGGACATTTAAATATTTGTGTTGAAGAAAATAGCAAACCTTGAAGAAAATATCACACCTTCTTTATCTTATCTCATAATCATCTCTTATTATCTCTGTGGTAATATCCTAGGGATATTCTCCCATAAACCAGAATTTAGAGATAATTTGGCTTTCAATAGAAGTATTGAGATAAGGAATCACATAAATTCTATTTCAAAGAGTGCAAATCCCTGTATAATCATCATTAGTACTCAAGCAGTTGGTGTAAGTTTACCTTAAATTTTGTGGATGATCTCATGCAACATGTAGAGTCTATGAGTAAGACAATCCTACATAATTTTATTCTAAACAACACACTGTAGTATTAATACATTGAGATTTTGAGATTAGAATATGCCTTGAATCTCCGTGATGAATTTGGATAATGGAGGAAAGGAAAGGCAGGGAAGAGAGAACAAAGAGGTAGTTATTTGGTGGGTGGAAGAAGAATAACATTTATTTGGTTCTGCTATTTATTCATTTATTTGACCATTCAAAAATATTTTTGATGCATCTAGTATGTGTCAGGGCCTGGGGATACACAGGTAAGCAGAAGCAGCCAACTTCTAGACCCAATGGAACTCACAATCTTCTACATAGCACTATGATAGATATATGGATTCCAAACCCAGATTGCTTGTCCCTAATTTCTTGTACTTAAAATGAGAGCTTGCTAATTAAAAATAGAATATGTAGTTCTTCCGAGATGCTCTTGAAACTGTGGTCCTTCAGATGAATCCCTGTGAGCAAACTAAAGTAGGGATAATTTGTTACTAACTAGCATGCAGCAGCTTTCTTTTCCAAATTGTTCAAAGCGTTCCAAATGTGTTAAATATGTTAAAACACACACACACACATAATCTCTGGGAATAGCACTCTCCTTGATTGTCTCAGGCAATTATCCTTCAATCCATGTTCTTCACTGCCATCACCAGGCTTTTCTTCCAAACTAGCAATGTCTGATAATATAGATCCTTTTTAAAAGCTTTCAAACTCACCCACTGCATTCAGATCCCTTTAGTTTCTATCCACTTTTAGACCTGTCCAACTCTGAACATTCCATATATATGTGCTCTTGCGCTCCCTCAATCATACTCTACTGTTGTCCACTGCAGTCCTCGCACAGGTATTGTCTTCCTCTGACGTCATCATTTCCTGCATTCATCCATCAGTTCTATCCTTAACCTTGAGCCATCTTCTCCAAGGAACATTTTCTGACCCACTAAGCAGAATAAATCCCTCCTTTCCTTACAACTGCAGGAAAACTGGTAGGAAAGAGAATTAAGGGAAGAAAATATGACAATAGAATTTGGTTTAGTGCTGGGATACTGTGGTTTTCCCTAATAATATTTGCATAATGTCTCTTGCATCCCTCTCTGCCCCAGTATTTAATTTGACTCCATTATTTGATGCCAATGATTCCATCTTATTCTCATTTTATTAAAATTAGTGAAATAAAAAACAACCTGGTAAAATTCTGCTGTTATGTGGACCATAATGAACCAAGATTGAAAGAAAAATGAGAGATAAATTACCTTGTTGATAGACACCTTCCCATAGTTCAGTTGAAACAGAACCAAAGTAGCCACAATACAATTTTGGCCTCTCTCTCAGGGACATGCTGATTTAACTTAAATGGACAGCATTCTTCTCCATAATGATCTCTGATAATTACTAATTCATTGTTAATAAAACCTAATGCAGTGCATTGACACTGTCTGAGATTATATATATCTTCCAATGTGCAAAGAATTGTTTTGGTGGGATTTACATGATCTGCCATGGAGTTTGGGCCTTATTCTACAGGTAATGTGTAATTTGTAAAGTTTGTATGAAAGTGACTGACATGATCAACATTGTTTTAATAAGCAACAACAGAATGCAAAATATTTTAGAGATATTTATTTCTCAACTATTCTGCCAAGAGCAAATGATTAATTCTGAGATACATTTTAGTAAATATTTCACTTTAATTATTACAGTAGAATCAAAATTGTTCCCATGCTAATGACATCTTCCCATCCTTGTATTCTTTCATGGCATCACAAATGGAAGCCCAGAAATTGTACATGAAACCCACAGATGAGTATATCTACGAAAGTGAGGAAAGAATGGAGTTGAGTGATTTAAAGATATTAAAGGGGTGGAATTGACATAAATTGGTAAGAAAATATATGAGGAAAAAGGCACTGTTAAGGATGACTCCATCCTTAGCTTGGGAGACCAGGTAATTGGCAATGCAGAAAATATTATAAGGAATAAAGGATACCATACATTGAGGGTGATAGTAATAATAAGTTGCCAGAGTTATACTGCTAGAAATACCAACACTGTCTCTCCTGAAACATTTCTACTGCTTAGCCCCTGAGAATATCAGGGCATAAACATTCCAATATATTTGTATATTTGTGCAAATGAAATAAGTGGCTTATTTAAAAAAAAGGAATATGAAAGAACCATATGCATTTAAGTCTACTCAATTAGCATTTATTGTTAATAGGTTAAAGAATCAAAAACTAAGCCACCTACATAATGTCTACAATTTATAATTCTTGCCCTCAATATAATAACTGGGCCAATGGAATGTTTCAGCCCAATGAAACTGGTGCTCTACAAGACATAACCTAATAATCCACATACATCTGCATTCAAACTATAATTAATCTCAGATTTATCCCATGAATGCAAAACAAAGTGAAAAGTTGTAAATAGCTAAGAAGAGCTGAAAAACAAATCCCAAATCCCAAACATCTTGCCTCAATTATAAAATATTTCAGACAAATACAAGTCATAGGCAAATAGATGACATTATTGAAATAGCTATTGAATTTATTTATGAATTATCTTGATAATTGACACATTTATATTTATGCTACATGAAATATGTTATTAAATTATTTCAGCTTGTATGTCTAAACTATACCATTTGCATATTTTTTCCCTACCATTACATATGCATCTATGTTTCTATAGCTATATATGCCAGCTAATGATGATGCAGAAAGCTTTTCTTTGTTGGCCTAATGGGTATAGTAATTTCAGTACAAGAGATTTGATATGTGCTTGCTCAACATAATCTGGTACTTTTGGTACAGTCAAACTTGATTAATCTGAATAAATTTGCCAATTTCTTCTTGTGAATTAAATATGTCTAACATTTAAAAATTTAATGGCATATTAGTTCCAACTGTCTGGTTACTACTTAAATATAGCAGGCAAGAAAACCATGAAAATAAAGAAACCAAATATAGAATAACTATGACTAAATAATTTCCTTCTACTAAAATAAATGCTTCATTCATTATTTTCAAATGAACTTTTGCTCTGAAATCATACTATGTGAAATTACTTATGGTAATTTTCAATGAAGGAATCTCCATTTTATATCTTCTGCTTCAATGAGCCTGTAATGAGTGAAGCATTTCAGATAAGGTGAAGTTTATCTCAAGATCACTTTCCTACTGACAGACTGCTCACTGCTGACAGCAGATCAGTGACTAATAAAAGTGCTGTGCTAGTGTTCAGCTGACACTCAAACGGGATGCATCTACCTTGTTTTCATATTGATGCTAATATACAGTGTGAAAATCCACTAACAAGACCCACCTGAAGAGATGATTACCTCCCATAAAAATGCATGATTATGTCATTAATGGTATTTTGAAAGGTTTAATGGATCCCTGGAATCAGACTCTGTAAATAGCCCAACTGTCACTCAATTATTGAAGGAAAATAAGTGGAAGTCAATCTTTGACAGGGCCATAAAAAAATAGCCAGCCTTCTCTTAGATGTTAAATGTATTTGTCCTTGAACTCCAACCAGTTCATAAATACTTCCTTTAGCAGATTTTTTTTTATTCTCACATGCATCTCTATAGCTAATGGTATAAAACTTTAACTCTTTTAAATGTCAAATTATTATTTCTTATTCATACTTCTGGACAATTGTTACTCTCTAAATGCATTATTCAGACTATATTATTTTCAGAACATAGCACAACTGTATATAGCTACCATTCTAGTAAGAGTTTTACACGAAGATGTGTTTTCTTAAATTAATTTTTGTTCTCAGCATGGGATACTCTATTATAACATGATGATAGAAGATTATTATGAAATGTCTAACATCTATTAGTCCATATTGCTTTCCATAACAATATGGATTTGCTGAACACCCGTGGTGAATATGGCACTGCCCTGTATATTATACCATTATGTAGAGTGTGGAGAAGACAAGTTCCTGACCTTGAAGAGCCTATCATCAACCTCCTGACAGGATAACGGTAATGAATTTTTCTTACAAAAACAGAGCAATGATAAACAAGATGCAAGCAAATAGAAAGAGTGCCTATTACAGTGAAAACTATATTATGCAGTTAAATGTGTTTCATGACACCTGAGTTCAAGAAAATCATAGTTCTTTTATTTTTCTATATTTAGTCAGAATTTTAGTCTTTTGTTTTTAAAACTAGATTAAATCTAGATCAGCCCCTGTCATCTGGCTATTGGAGTTCAGTCATAGGGAGGTTTGGGGGAGCTACCTCCTCCCATTTGTAATCCCAGATAATTGGGAGTAGGCTTCCAATTTTCGGTCTATCCTGCCACTACTGAAATGTTCATTTTCCCATCTCTCATGGTCCCCTCCAAGGCAGGAAGCTCTGCTTGCAGCATTTGTTACCTTGCAGTAGCCAAGCTCAAACCACAGGGCTTGGTCCCCAGGCATCTACCCAGCCAAATCCATTAGAGGTCCTGCAGCCTCCCAGGTTTCTCAGTGTAACAGAAAGCTAGAGTTAGGAAGCTTCTCCTGCCACTGCCCTTTAAGCACAAAATCCTCTGTCTCGTCCTTTTCTTCTACAGTGTTTTGCTTTTAAGATGTAATCCATATGCCATAGAAATTACCCTTTTAAAGTATACAAATTCAATGATTTTGTTACTTTTGCAAGGTTGTACAATAATCACCATTAATTTCAGAACATTTCTATCAACCCCCCCCCAAAAGAAACCCTATATCTTTTAACAGTTACTCCCCATTCCTGCCTTCTCCAGCCCCTGGAAACCACTAATCTACTTTCTTCTCCATGGGTTGGTCTATTTTCAACATTTCATATACATGGCCATACAAATATATGGTCTCTGTGCCTGGCTTTTCTCCCTCAGCATAATGTTTTCAGGAGTTATCCACGCTGCAACATGTCTCAGTACCTCATTCCTTTTCATGGCTGAATACAGTAGATTTCAAATATAAAGATATTTTTCCCTCTAGAGCAATGGAGGTCAGAATTTAAAACATAAAGTGTAAGTATTTTCCCTGAGGGAACATAGGAAAATTATTTTTTGCTTATTGGGTCACAACAGCCAAAATAAGAGGGCCTTTTTACATTTTTTAGAGTTCATCCTTATAATGTATTAGAAATTACCGTTCCTTAAATCTATCTCCATTCTCAAGATATCAGACTAGCTTCTTTCCATGTAATTAAATGAATTGCTGAAGAATCATGTTTTCCAGTCATAGCCCCAAAAGATAACACATCATTTACTCTGATTGGATGACCCTGTTGAAAGCCATAATGTGAAGTCCCAACTTGTGATAACAGAATTTATTCCCTGAGAGTCATGCCCTATAAAGGTTACCTTTGAAGGAAATTTACAGGGGAAAGAACCAGAAGAATGTCTCTACTGGGATCTTCTTTTGTCTTCCCGGTTGCTCCCCCACTACTGTCCATGCTGCTCTGGTCATATGCCCTTTGTTTTACTCACTTATTGATATTTTTGATACTATAAAAATTCTATACATTAATACATTTCTATAGACGCCATTTGTTAAGCCAGCTTTGCATTATGAAACTGAATTAATAGGAATAGTTACGTTAACTGGAATGCAATGGGAAGAAAAACTCCAAAGCAAACTATTTTCAGGTAAATCATTTCCACTTTTAGAATAATAACACATCTGAAAAAAAATGATCACAAATTATGTCTATTGGCAAAGATAAGTTAAGAAGCTATGATGATATAATTGGATAAACTTACCTTTACAGTGTTTATATCAAAGGCAAAATAATTTTCAAGTACTTTATGTCTTAAAAGATATTTTAGTTTATGGGAAGCAGCTGTGGCTCAATCAGTTGGGCTCCCGTCTACCATATGGGAGGCCCTGGGTTTGTGTCCCAGGGCCTCCTCATGAAGGCAGGCTTGCCTGCATGCTGTGAAGAGCTGCTGGCTGGCACACACCATGGAGAGCTGACTCAGCAAGCTAACGCATCAAAAAAAGAGGGAGACAAGCAAAAATGCAGAAGAGCACACAACGAACAGACACAGAGATAGACAGCAAGCAAGCTGCAAGGGGGGAGGAAATAAATAAAAATAAATACAGACACAGAAGAACACACAGCAAATAGACACAAAGAGCAGAGAGCATACAAAAAAAGCCATAGGGAGGATAAAAAAACATGTTTTAGTTCAGAAATTTTACTTACCTTTTGTCAATAATATATATATATATATATTATTTGGGTCTCTGGGAGATCAGAAACCACATTACAAATTTGTGTTCTAGAAATAATTATTGACTTGATTTGAACCATATCCTGCAATTTCCCTTGTTACTTATTTTTATATTAGATATGCTGACTCATTCCATTTACTGACTTAGAGATTTAATCCAATTACATGATGATAATGCAGTTACCAACTCTCATTCAGTATACTTTTGGCTTTAGAGGGGTTTTTGAGTACCATGCAGCATCTTGAATTTGATCCTTGCTAAAATCTTCTATGCGACTATTTCGTGGTTATTACTCATATTTTGCAAGATCTCAGAGTTAGGAGCTACAACATTTATTCTTTCTATTCATTCCTGAATCCATAGATGAAAGCATGTCTTTCAAATTTGTCTATTTAAATATTGCCATAAATATTTGATTTCTAGATTTACATTTACTTAAACATGTTTCCAAAGATTTTGTTTAGGCTTCAAATATTATTAGAGATGATACTTGAGTTAAATTTCTATTACTAACATAATGCCAGTTTTCTCCCAGGTTGTAATTTGAACTGAAACAGATGTTCAACAGATTGACATCACTAAAGAAAAAGCAGGCATAGGAACAAAACTGATTATTAGCACATTAATATTAATAATGTTAAGATTGATGAAAATAAGAGAAAAGCTACTGTGAAAGGATATTAATATCTTGAGAGAAAAGAAAAAATCCTGCTATCTATCATAATGTTCTAACAATAAAAAGTACATACATAAATAACCATATTTGTTCCTTGAACAAAGGAAAGACAACTCTTGTTCATGGACAAAATGACTCAATATCATAAAGGTGTGAGCTCTCCCAAAGTTAATATTATTATTATTTTTTTTTCTGGTGCTAAACAAGTTGATAATAATAGAAAAGAAAAAAATATGCAGGAATGGCTAGGAAAATTTTGAAAGAAATGTTAGGAAAGAGGAACAGCTTTACATGTTAAAGCAAACTGTAAAACTGTTGTAATTAAAGTAGCATGCAACTGATAACTGAATAGATAGACCTATGGAATATAATAGAAGTTCTGTAACAGAATTAATGACATGTGAAAATTTAATATTTGATAATTATTAACTGGAAAAATAGATCTTTTAATAAATGGTAGTCTGTCGACCATTTTGAGAAAAAAATAGATCTTTTAATAAATGGTAGTCTGTATAACCATTTTGAGAAATAGAACACAAACCCATACTTCAAGGATACAGAAAAACTACAAATGATTCAGAAATCTAATTGTAAAAAGTGAAACTATAAAAGTATTAGAAGAAAATGTGGGGAATTTCCATAGTCAAGGCCACCTCAGCATAGTTGTAACTTTCAGATGTCCTTTTGTGAATGAAACACCTGGTAAATGACCTGGACTGAATACAGTTGGAGAGAGAGGAGACTCCCCAAACTTTGAGAATGGTCTCCACACAAAGACCCCCACAGTCAGTGGGTTGAACCCCTGACTATATCAGTATCCATGACATTGGCTTGCTCAACTATTACTCTTACAAGAGCACTGTCTGACATTCATTGTTTTGGGGGAGGAGTATTTTCGTATTTTTTATTAAGGGCTGTGCAATATCCAGAAAGATAAATAAATGTGATCCAGTGATATATGTCCTAATATGAAGAACTTACTTTCACTGCATTGGTTTCTTTCACAGTGGCCTTCAAATCACAGAAGGCAGTGATTCATTCCTTTTCCTCTACTTTGAATACATGCTGCAGGATTTCTAACTCAATATCCCCACTAACCACTTTTCTCATTTATAAATCAAATTCATTTTCAATTCACTATTTAGAGGAAATGTATTTTGTCTGTTTCACAAAGAGGATTTTTTTTTGGTTCACAACTGGGCCATAATACAAGAGTCAGTTTCTTTTGTACTTGGCTTCTCTTGGTGTTAAAGGTAACCTATCCCAGCTTGGATCACCATTTTCACCAGGATGGCTTTTTACTTGCTCTTGACAAAGGAGACCATGGTCAGAAACATGGCAACAGCCTCCATAACCTCTGAGGCTCATCTTTGACACAGATCAAACCAAAGGGAAAATGTCAGCCCTGTGGGCTCTGCCAGCTAAGGCCCCTGAATATAACATCTGTTTGAGTCCCTGCTTTCAGGTCTTTTGGTTATGTACCTAGTATTGGGATTGCTGGGTCATATGGTAGGTAGTTCTTCATTGAACTTTTTCAGGAACTGCCAAACTGTTTTCCACAGTGGCCACACCATTTTATATTTCTACCGCCAACAAAAGAGGGTTTGTATATTTCTACATCCAAGCCAACACTTACTATTTTTCATATTTTTCATATTAGCCTATCTAAAGTGTGTGAAGCAGTATCTCATTATGATTTGTTTTTTAATGTTTTATTTTGAAATAACTTCAAACTTACAGGATGCTGTAAAAATAATGTAAAAACAAAACAGAAGGTCAATATACATTCCTACCCAGATATCCAGATTCATCAACTTTTAACATTTTGCCACATTTATTATATCATTCTATCAGTCTATTTTCTAAGCATTTGAGAGTAGATTGCATACTCGCCTTTCACAAAATAAATAATATTTTAATGCTATATTTAAAAAAACAAAAATGAGTGCAAAATTTCATGGTGAACAATATCAGATTTTTAAATTATATGATTTTAAGTGAAGACAGTATTGAACCAGCTCTGCACAAGTAGTTCTCACTTTCTTCATGCTAATTCTAATCCTGCTTTTTTCAAACAAAATTAGTTTTTATTTTTGTGCATTTTACATCTTCACCTACTGCTTCATTATTTTTTCTTATATCATTTTATTTTCTTTTTACTTTCCTTGGGTTTAATCTGTTATTTTCTTAACTACTGCAGTTGAATGCTTAACTCATCAATTTTCAACCCCTTAATTGCTACATGCTTTAAAATTTTTTTTTAATTTTTAAAGAAGCTTTAGATTACATAAATTGTTACATAAAAAATATAAGAGATTCCCATATGCCCCATCCCCTCCCACACTATCCCACAATAACAACATCCTTCATTAGTGTGGTTCATTTATTACTGTTGATGAACACATACTGAAGCATTGCTACTAACTGTGGACCATAGCTTACACTATAGTTTACCCTCTTTCCTGAACAATTTTGTAGGTTATGACAAAATATATAATGCTCTGTATCTGTCATTGCAATGTCATGCAGGACAATGTCAATGTCCCGAAAATGCCCCCTTATGTCCTCTCCCTCCCCTCAGAACCTCTGGTGGCCAGCATCTTTATATCAATGATACAATTTCTTCCATTGCTTACATAAGTCTATAATGGAATAATAATACGTCTACTTTAGTCCATTGTTCATTCCCTAATTTTGAGGATTTTGTGATGGCGATACCCACTCTGTTTCTAATTGAGAAAGGGGTTAGATCCCATGGGGCAGGTGGATGAAACTGTCTTGTTTGCAGTTGCAGACTCTCTGTTCCTTGGGATGGGCATTGTCCATCATCATCTCCTTGTTAGTTGTCCTGGGTGAGTCTAATGAAATGGAGAGTAGGTGTTGCAACTCTGCTGAGATTCAGGGCTCTACTGGCACATGAATGGGCCAAAAAATTTAAGTCTCTGGGAAATATATTTAATAAGTATAGTGCTAATATAAAAGGGACAGAAGAGCCATGTTTAGGGAAGCTATAAATGAGTATAACTCTGTTACATTGGGGAACATACATTCTAAGGTAAAGCCCACTGACAGGATGCCAAATTTCTGAGCTTGTCTGCCCTACTTATAGTGCCTGGATGTCTCTAGAGTACTCAGGAGTCCCGCTGGATCAAGATGTCTAAATATGTAGCTTCTTAATGTGATTCAGTTCTAAATATGTTATTTTTAAAAATAATGATACTTTAATGGGACTATATAGTGATTTTTGTTTCAGATTTCTAATTGCATTGCATCGTAGTCAAAGAATATAGTCTGTTTGATATTGGTCTAAGCTATTTTTGAGATTATTTTTGTAACCTAGAACACGGTTAGTTCTTAAATATTTCTTGCTATGTGATTGTGTGATTGAAATATTGGAATTTTCTTTTAGTTTAAAGCTCATTATGTGTTTATTCAGTCAAGTTTGTTGCTTGCCTCTTCGATTTTTATTAAAAATTTTAGTCAGCTTGCTCTATTTCTGAGAACTATGTGCTAATACAATCTACTATGATTTTGGAATTAGTGATTTCTCCTGAGAATTCTCTCAAATTTTATTTTATATATTATGTGGGATTTGGGTTAAGTGCATACTATTTCAGAATTGTTATATATCCCTGGTAATAAATTCCTTTGCTCATAAGTAACCCTTTACCTCAAATAATCTTTTTTCTTTTCTTTTTTTTTTTTAGCTTAAAGTCTATTTTATTTGGTATTTATCTTGCAACACTAGCGTACTTCATTTAGAATTTGCCTGAATCATTTTGCACATTATTATTTTCAGGGTTTTTTTTTTTCTGGTTTTATTATTATTTAAGTGGATCTCAAAAACATCATTCAACTAAAATATATATATTTTTTAAATCTCATTTTTAAAAAATCCATTTTTTAAAAAGCCAGGTATAATCAATTATATATTGATTGTGAATTCTCATGTTCTTAGATTTATTCCTTCTATCTTATTTTTTCATGCTCTTTAAAATTTTCTTATTCTCCTTTTCTGTGTCTATTGAATTAAATATTTTTTATTTCTTGTAAGTCCTTTGCCAATTAGAAGTATACACTCTAATCTAGTCTCATAAGAGATTTTGTTAAAAGTTTAAAGGGTAATAGATCTAACAATGTAATACATCATTATTATATCTCCCCTCTTCCTAAGTGACAGAAATACCATATATTTAAGCATCCTACCCCAAAATTAGCTGTTAAATTCTCTTTTTACTGGAGTTTAGACATTTTTATTCAAAGGTCAATGAGTTGTAAAATTTCTTAACCCTTTTTATTTGAAATTGTCCTTATTTTTCCAATGCTCATAGGAAAGGCCCTTATCTTTCCTATGGTTATACAGAATTATAGGAATGAAAATTTTGCTGAGCATCAATTTCGCAGGCAATAGCTTGTTGTGGGAAACTGGCTTACCTATTTGTTGCTTCCTGTTATTGTAGATGATGTTGCAATTGCTTCCTGTTATTGTAAATGTTACCTTATTGTAGATGTTGCAAGTTGCGTCCTGCTATTGTAGATATTGCAGTTGCTTCCTGTTATTGTAGATGTTGCAGTTACTTCCTGTTATTGTAGATGAAGTTGCAGCTGTGATAGCAAACAACTGCTCATTAGTTTCCAAATAAATAGATGTGGAAACTAGGGTTGAGGCTCTCAGTTCTAGAAGCTGTGAGTCCCCTTGTAGCAGTTTAATATAATTGATGAATTCAAAAAGAAATATTGGATTATGTTTGTAATCTGATCCGTACCTGGGCATGATTGAGATATCATTAGGGGGTGGAGTCCCCACCCAGTCCCCACCCCTTGGTGGGTGGAGACTCACAGATAAAAGGCATGGCAAAGGACAGAGTTAGATCTTTTGAAGCAGGGGTTTTTGATGTTGAAGTTTGAGGCTGAAGACTTAAGCTGGAGTCCAGGGAAGTAAGCTCACAGAGGAAAGAAACCAGCCCCAGGAAGAAAGGAACCTTGAACCCAGAGAAAAGCAAGCCCCAGGAAAATAGGAACCCAGGAAGCTTGAACCCATGCAGACGTCAGCAGCCGTCTTGCTCCAAATAGACTTTGGTGAGGGAAGTAACTTGTGCTTTATAGCCTGGTATCTGTAAGCTCTACCCCAAATAAATACCATTTATAAATACCAACCAATTTCTGGAATTTTACATCAGCACCCTTTTGGCTAACTAATATAGAATTGGTACCGAGAAGTGGGGAAGTGCTTTTGAAATTACCGAAATGCTGGAATGGTTTTATAAATGGGTATGGGGTATGTTTTGGAGGAATTGTGAGATGCTTGAAAGAAAAGACCTACAGTGCTTTGAAGAGACTGTTGATAGCAATATGGGTGCTTAAGAGACTTTTTTATGCTGCCTTAGAAGTAAATGATGAAAAGAAAAAGAAAGAGAAACAAAGAAAAAGGAAAAAAGAGAGAAAGGAAGGATAAAATGAAAGATGTAAAAGTTAAGGAAATACTGAAAAAGGTAAAAAGTTTGTGGGAATGCTAACTAAAAGGTTACAAGGTGTATTTTGTCCTAAAATAAAATGGTTAGTTTCCTAAAGTCAGAAAATGGAGATATGCAAGACAGAACTAGTATGCATATAGCAAGTTGTAAAAGTATTGTGGTAGCATTCAGTGAGTTAATGTGTTTTGTAAAAAAAGAAAACAACATGAATTGAGTATCAAAAGTATAAAAATTCTATGAAAAGGTCAGCAATGGACTTTTGCAGCTCTTCCTTAAGGCTTTCTGTGCTGGCCTGATGGCAATGAATCTGGTTGCATTGAAAAAATCTGTGTCAGTGACCCTACTAAGAAACATCAGACACAATAGTATCTTAGGGACCTGGAATAGGCAAACAATTGGGACAAGCCGTAAGGTCCCTGCTAGTCTATCACATTATTAAATGTTGTTTGTTTGGGTAAGGCAAAACTATACTCTCCTCTGTAATTTATAAAGTACAATGTTTTCTCGTGTTAATAGAATTTGAAATATTGTTGGAATCCTAAAAATCTTTTAGCCCTCACTAAGATATGTTGATTAGAGAAGGTCCTTCATGGGAGTAGGAGGACCTCCAAGCAGGCTGTTTTAAAAAAAATAATGCAAGAGGGAGAAGGTGGATATTGACTTAGCCTGTGAATTGGAAGTGGCCCCAGGTCCAGTGAAGATGCTAAGAGCACTATATAAACTGGGAAAAATGAGGTTGTTTTTTAAGTACTGGCCTATATAGCTTTGCTGGTAGGAAATCTTAAACCCATGAGAAATAAATCATCTGCTGGTTGGAAGTCTGTATAATCTGCTGTAGTTATGGATTATGTATAAAATGCTGTTCTCTGATTTGACATTGTTACTTAAATGATATGCACACTAGGAGCCCTTCAGGGTATGAGGCAGTAAGAAACCACTTAACCTGCCTTCATTGCTTTATAAAAACAAAAAGGGGAATATGTTGTGGGAAACTGGCTTACCTATTTATTGCTTCCTGTTATTGTAGATGATGTTGCAATTGTTTCCTGTTATTGTAAATGTTACCTTATTGTAGATGTTGCAAGTTGCTTCCTGCTATTGTAGATGTTGCAGTTACTTTCTGTTATTGTAGATGAAGTTGCAGTTCTGATAGCAAACAGCTGCTCGTTAGTTTCCAAATAAATATGATGTGGAAACTAGGGTTGAGGCTCTCAGTTCCAGAAGCTGTGAGTCCCCTGGTCCCATGTTTATCTCCTCTCTTGTGTCTGTCTCTCTCTGTCCTTTATTTCTTTAAGTTATACACCACCTTCCCTTCGTGTAGACCTATTGTGAGCTGATTGCAGCAGTAGCTATTTTTCCTCCACACTTTTATTATATCATTTTATAACATCCAACATATTATTATTAATCAGAATTTTGCTCAATCAAATTGGCATCTTTTGTAAAGAAACCCTTTTTTCAATCTACTTTTTTCAATAATTTTTTTCTTCAGAATTTTGCTGTTTCCAAAGGTGGTGCTAGCTTTTGTTGTTGTTGTTTTTTGTTTATTTTTTTTTTATCCTGTTTGGGTCTTGGGTTGTTTCTTCAGTCTGAAGACTGATATCTTTTTTCAACTCTGGAAAATTCTGTTTTTTGAATGCTGTGTCTTTTATATCGTCTCATATTCCTACTCACCTGTAAGCTGAATATGCTCATTCTCACCTTCATGCCTCAGATTGCCTTGAATCTGTAAAAGAGTTTTTGGTAGAATTGACATCTTAACAATATGCAGTCTTCCAATCCATGAACACAGGATGTCCTTCCATTTATTCAAATGTTCTTCAGTTTCTTTTAGCAATGTTTTGCAGTTTTCTGAATACAGGTCCTTTATGTCCTTGGTTAAATTTATTCCTAATTATTTGATTGTTTTAGTCACTTATTATAAATGGATTTTTTTCTGATTTCCTCCTCAGATTGCACATCTGTGGTGTATAGAAATGCTGTTAATTTTTTGCATATTAACTTTGTATCCTGCCACTTTGTTGAACTCATTCATTAATTCCAGTAGCTTTGTTGTTGATTTTCAGAATTTTCTAGATAAAGGATCATGTCATCAGTGAATAGTGGCAGTTTTACTTCTTCCTTTCTTAAGTGGGTGCCTTTTATTTCTTTGTCTAGCCTAACTGCTCTAGCTAGAACTTCTAGCACAATATATAATAATAATTGTGACAGTGGGCATCCTTGTTCCTGATCTCAGCAGGAAAGCTTTCAGTCTTTCTCCATTGAGTACAATGTTAGCTGTAGTTTTTTGATCTATGAACTTTATCGTATTGAGAAAACTTCCCTCTGTCCCTATCTTCTGAAGTGTTTTTATCAAGAAAGGGTGCTGTATTTTCTCAAATGTCTTTTATACATCAAGAAGATCATGTAATTTTTCTTCTTCAATTTATCAATATGGTTTGTTATGCTAATTGATTTTCTTGTGTTGAACCACCCTTGCATAACTGGGATAAAACCCACTTGAATGTGGTGTATAATTCTTTTAGTAAGGTTTTAGATTGTGTTTTCAAATAATTTGTTGAGAGGTTTTGTGTCTATATTCATTAGGGATATTGTTCTGTAATTTTCTTTTTTCATTATATGTTTATCTGTTTTGGTATTAAAGTGATGTTGGCATCATAGAATAAGATTGGTAGCATTCTTTCCTGTTCAGTTTTTCAGAAGAGCTCTTGAGCAAGATTGGTATTAGTTTATCTTTGAATGATTAGTAGAATTCACCTGTGAAGCCATCTGGTCCTGGGCTTTTCATCTTAGGGGAATTTTTGATGACTGTTTGAATCTCTTCACTTGTGATTGGTTTGTTGAGGTCTTCGGTTTTTTTCTAAAGTCAGTGCAGGTGGTTCATGTGTGTTTCCAGGAATCTGTCCCTCTCATCTTCATTTTCTAGTTTTTTGGCATACAGTTGTTCATAGTATCCTCTTATGACCTCTATTATTTCTATGGGGTCAGTGGTAATATCTCCCCTATAATTTTTTATTTTATTTATTTGTGTCTTCTCTCTTTTTTTCTTTCTCAGTCTAGCTAAGAGTTTAATTTTGTTGATCTTCTCAAAAAAACAATTTTTGTTGTATTGATTCTATTGGTTTTTGTTCTTGATTTCATTTATTTCTGCTCTGAGCTTTATTATTTCTTTCCTTCAGCCTTGTTTGGGATTAGTTTGCTGTTATTTTTCTAGTTCGTCCAGGTGTGCAGTTAAGTCTTAAGTTTTAGGTCTTTCTTTTTTTTTAATGTGCACATTGAAGGCTATAAATTTCCCTCTCACTGCCTTTGCAGCATCCTTTAGGTTTTGATATGTTATATTCTCACTTTCATTTGTCTCAAGATATTTGCTGAATTCTCTTGCAATTTCTTCTTTGACCCACTGGTTGTTAAGAGTATGTTGTTTAATATCCATATATTTCTGAATTTTCACTTTTTATGTCCATTATTGATTTCCAGCTTCATTGCACCATGATCAGAGAAAGTATTTTGTATAATTTCAGTCTTTTTAAATTTATTGAGACTTGTCTTGTGACAAAACATATGGTCTTTCTTAGAGAAGGATCCATGAGTACTTGAAAAGAATGTATATCCAGCTGTTTTGAGGTGCAGTGCTCTATATATATCTGTTAGGTCTAGTTCATTTATCATTTTATTCAACTTTTCTGTTTCTTTATCCTCTGTCCAGATGCTCAATCTAATACTGAGAGTGGTGTATTGAAGTCTCCAACTATTATTCTAGTGATATCTATTTCCCCTTCAGCTTTCCCTATGTGTGCCTTGTATATCCTGGGGCACATAGGGTAGGTGCATAAATATTTAGCATTAATATTTTTTCTTATTGAATTGCCCCTTTTTATTAATATATAATGACTTTCTTTATTCCTTATAAGTTTTGCATTTAAAATCTATTTTGTCTGATATTAGTATTACTACTCCAGCTCTTTTTTGGTTACTATTTACATGTAATATCTTTTTTCCAACTTTTCACTTTTAAGCTGGTTGTGTTCTTAAGTCTAAGGTGAGTCTTTTGTAGACAACATATAGATGGGTCATATTTTTTATTCCATTCTATCGGTCTGTGTCTTTTTATTGGGGAGTTCAAGCCATTAATATTCAATGTTGTCATATCATACTATAATCTTTTTTTTTTTTTTACCCTTTCTAATATTCTTCATTTCTATACTCTGCTCCAAGTCTCTTGCCCTTGTTTTTTCCTTTCAGACTGCAACACAACCTATAGCATTTCTTGTTATCCTGGTTTTGGTAACATATTCTATCAGTTTTTGTTTGTCTGTGAAGACTTTGAACGCCCCTTCATTTCTGAAGGACAGCTTTGCCAGATAACAGTTTTTCTCTTGGCTGGCAGTTCTTCTCTTTCAATACTTTAAATACATCATACCACTTTCTTCTCTTCTCCGTGGTTTCTGATGAGAGGTCAGCACTTAATCTTACTGAGTTTCCTTTGTTTGTGATGTTTTGCTTTCCTCTTGCTGCTTTCAAAATCTTCTCTTTATCTCTGATATTTGTCATTCTGAATAGTAGGTGTCTAGGAATACATCTATTCATGTTTATTCTGTTTGGATGTGCTGTCCTTTTTGGACATTGGTATTTATGTCTTTCATAAGAGTAAGAAAGTTTTCAGTCACTATTTACTCAAATATTCTTTCTGCTCCTTTTCCATTTCCCTCTCCTTCTGGAATGCTGATAATGTGTATCTTTTTGCATTTCACATTGTTGTTCAATTCCCTGAGACCCTTCTCCATGTTTTCCATTCTCTTCTCCTGTCTTTTCTAGTTCAGATGTTGTCTTCAAAATCACTAATGCTGTCTTCAAGCAGTTCAAATCTGCTCTTAAGTGCCTCTAATGTATTTTTAATCTCATCCATTGTGCCTTTTATTCCCATAAAGACTGTTATTTTTCTTTGCAGACTTTCAAATTGTTCTTTATGCTCATCCAGTGTCTTCTTAATATCCTTTATCTCTTTAGTCATATTTTCTTTAAATTCTTTAAACTGATTTAAGAGAGTTGTGTGATTATCATTGATTAATTATCTGAAATCCTGAATCTCTTCAGGATATTTGGTTTGTTCCTTTGGCTGGGTCATCCCTTTCTGTTTTCTAGTATGGCTTGTAATTTTTTGATGATATCTAGGCGTCTGATATGTTGGTGAATTTACTCTTATGGACAATTTATCTCTCTTGACTATTGTTATTATTTTTCAAAGCACTTTGATATTTGGGTTAACTTATCCTATGTCTTTAAAATTGCCCAACTTAAGTTACCAAAAGTCATAACAGGGACTCACTAATGGGGTGCAGACTTTCACTCAGAGGTAGGGTAAAGAGCTCTAAAAGCAGTTTCTATCCATGTAATTTCCAGACTGGCCAGCAGATGGTGCTTGTTGGCACACCTTTCCACAGAGGCGTATCTCTCTTGGTATTCCCATGTTTTCATCTGGCAGAGTGCCTCTTCAGAGTGTGCTCTGCTGGTGGAGTTCACTGGAAAAGCCCCTGGACTCCCCCTCCCCTTTCCCTTGTAACGGCTGGCAGGGAGGAAGACGTCTGCTACCCTGTCAGTCAGCTTCAATGCACCACAGGTTTTACTGTCACTGAATATCTTAGATTGGGGTGGGTGGGGGAGGGGAGCCCTTCTCACGGGGGGGGGGGGGGGGCAGGGTAAAGTAACTCACAGTTTGTTGTTTTGGCTTCCTCATCTCTCTATCCCTCACCCTCTGGGGAGTTGTGAAGCACTGTCCTGGTCTGCTGACCTCCAAGGCAGGTCCCTCTGATGGCTTTGGGCTCTTTCTCCTTTGTTTTTGTAAGAGTGCCGAGCCTTATCTGCTAATTCGACACCATATTTCCACAATTCCTTGTCCTTAAGTTTTAATTGTGAACTCACCTTCAACTTTCCCCCACTTCTGTGGGAGTCCTTCAATTTCTTTGTTGTGAAATTGTCCCAACAGAGTCATTTCAGGTCCCAAGCTTGAACTGATTTTATGTTCAGTTCTAGATTTGCTGGATTTTCTGCTCCATGAAGTTAATATCAATTGGGTCCCCATCCTAATGCATGCTGTTGACTTGGGTTTGTGATTTCCCAAAGGTACTTTTAACTTCTTTCCAATAAACTCCCACCCCAACCTCTAACAAAGATTATAAACTCTCTAGTGTTGTGTCTGTACTGCTATCAAAACATTCTGTTTCAATAGACAGGCAGGCTCCTCAAGTCTCCAGGCTTTAACCAGACATAAAATTGCAGCTCGTCTCTTCACACAGGCTAAAACTACATCTTCTGTCCTCACATGTACATTGGTACTCCAATGTGTTTTTAGCAGAAGAGGGCTCCATCTATATAATGTAAGTCTTCCTTTTGGACCCACACCCATTTTTACCAAGAAAAATGGTTCAATGTTAATATCTCAGCACAATTTTAGTAAATGAATGTTCACTTACTTTCTTGTTCAATAGACTGTAAGCTCCATGAAGGCAGTGGCAGTGAATAGTTAGCTCTTCATTAAATTCATAATGTGGTGTATGAGATCAGGAAAATGGCAGTTGCTTGAAAATATTTGCTAAGTTAATTTATGTTTGAATGTTGATTTGAAGCAGATGCCAAATGAGAGTGGTGCCCAGGATAGAATCAGTAGAAGACAATCACTGAAGATGAAGAGATGTAATACAAAATACAAGCAGAGAAATTATTCTTAAATAAGAAGTGAGGCTATTTTATACCATTGTGATAGGATGGGTAAAGGAGAATAAGTTAATGTAGCAAATTTTTAAAACAATATTAGAAAATTAACAATTTTTCTACCTATTAACTTTGTTTTCCTTTAGGAGGTAAGTGGAAAGGTAGAATGATGAGTGTGAGGGATGATGTGGGAAGTAAGAACTTGGAGGAGAGTGGAGAAGATTTGAAATAGTCACTGTGAAGAACCAGAGAAATGATGACTAAGAACTATCCTTGATAGCACTATGACAACAATTTATGGAACCTAAGAATATGAAGTGATAATAGTCTACGTTTGGGTAGGATTTTCCTCAGACACTAGTTGTGAGAGAAGAGAAAGGGGACAGTTAGTATGACCCAGGGTTGAGGAACTTGGGGAAGTATCAGAGAAGGACAATGACATTTGAGGACAAGTTCTAGCTGGTTAAGCTATATGAAATTACTAGTGTTTGACCATTTTTAATCTACAAAATTAAAGGTTTTTAATGACCACCCTCTAGTATTAGTTTTGGAGCAGAAAGTTCAAGAAGAATTGGAGTAAAGGTTGATGAGCAGAGAATATAATGCAATTAAGTAGCTAGGGTATTATAGGGTTCATTTCATGGGTTTTGAAATTGCATAGGCTGTGATGAATGAATGGATCAACTAGGTTCAAAGTCAAAAGAGAGGAAAAGGATGATTTAATGAATTAACATGAGTACCAAGGAAGAGATTTTAATACAGTATTAGAAAATAATCGTCAGGAAAGAGGCATTGGGAGATAGCATGTCTACTCCACATCACACTAGGTTGACCGTATATTCTGGTTTGTCTTGAAAGGTCCCAGTTTATGCTTACTTTCATATTGTAATTATTAATTGTGTATTCATTGCTCTAAACAATATATCAGCTTGAACAATAAATTATAGAATCACTTCAGCAATAGGGGAGGTGTGAGCATTTAAAAGAAGCAGGTTTCAATTGATGCAACGAAGTGGATGGAATGTTCAGTGAAAAGTTTGAGGATATATTTACTATGAAATGGAGTTCCAGGGGAATCATGAAGAATTTTAATAGGAAGATAGTGGGAAGTTGGGTCAGGAGATGTCAACATAGTGCAATGTGTTTAGGAATACATGGAAGAGTATAATAAGTGAAAAGGTGTATAGTTTAAGTAGGAATGGGAAAAAAGATGATATCATAATTGATTAAAGAAGCTCTCTAATGGAATAGAGTTCTTAGTTCTCTACAAGCCAAGCCTATTTGTTTTTCATAAAGTTGGGCTGCAGATGATCTGGGCAGGAAATACAAATTAAATAGATCCCAAGATGCTTTTAACATATGTGTTTAATGTCAGTATATGCTATAGAAGAATTCATGTTGATGCTGCTTCTGAGGAAACCCTAGGCCAGCTGAACAGATCAGCATCAAACATAGTTGAACTAGAGAGGTTTAGGTTTAATGAAGAAGAGAAAATTCAAAATGGCATAACTCTTTAAAAACCTTCAACGGTATCTCATACTGCAGAGATTCCAAAATGAAAACAAAAATCAATTCAGAAAAATGAGAAGGATAAAGATTTTGGCCTAATATAAATACCTTCTAACATTAGGAGCAAAGCAATGGGTGCACTGCCTCTAGACTCAGTAAATGTTCACAATCTGGAAACATTTCAAAAGTGCTTGTTGCATAGAGACATGCATTATGCAGTAGGTGGGATATTGAACCAAAGGACCTCCAAAATTCTCCTAAGATGGTGTGAGAATGTATGTGTATTTCAGGTGGTCACATCAAGGGAATATTCATGAAAGAGTTGTTTTAAGCATTAACTCATGAGACTGGGTAGTGGACAAGACAAAACAAGGAGGCTGTGAGGAGTCAAAGGCCAGAGGAGCAATGCAGGATTCGTGGGGCTAGGGGATAACTGGCAAGCATGACCCAAGCAGACACGCTGGCCTTTGTCAATGGAACTGCAGTTTATAGACTTCCAGTAATTAGGATCTCTGAATATCCAGTAGAGTTTCCTAAAAAGGGGAGAATTCCTCATCTGAGAGCCAACTCATGTAAGATAATATAAATTAGAGTAGAACCTATTCATTTAGCCTTATGTTTTTTTTTTCTCTAGAAGTGCTTAATCATTTGCATCACCAACAGTACCTTTTGAATTCACTATATTTGAAAGTTGGAGTCATTTATTTTCCAATTTCTCTTATCGAAGTAATTTTTAAATTTGAGAATGCCACCTTTCCACATTTACTGTGATAGTTTCTAATTCCAGTCCTCCCCTCATACTAGGCTGATCTCTGGGCAGAAGAAAAACTACATGTTCAATAATTTAGATTCTATAACGGACTAATGAGATTATGAGTACTGCGTATATGTTTCCAAGTACTTGAGCTTTTGCTGTTATAATAAATAGTTCAACTTTATGTGATAAGTTGCACAATTTTGTCCCTGTTTCCTTAATGATTTAATCTAGAGCCTTATTTGGTAACCCAGCCTAACGAAAATATGGCCATTTTTAAATTGATGACCAATTATTTGTAACTATTTGGCTCTGGGATTCAAAGAAAAACAAAGTCCTACATAAACTTCATTCATTCCATTCATTCAGTCACTCGGTCAATTATTCATTCAACAAATATTTTCTGAGTATCAACCATGTGCCAGGTAGTATTCTGAACACTTAGGTAGAAAAATGTTAAGTCCATATCCTCATGAACATTCTAGTGAAAGGAGACAGAAAATAAAAAGATGCATAATTAAACAATACAATTTCAGCCAGTAGAAAATGCATTGTAGGAACCAGTGTTAGGGAGGGACTGGGTGAGGGGGCTGCTTTAGATGGAAGGATCCCAAAAGGCCTCTCTCTGAGGGTGACATTGGGCTGAGACCTGACCTTTAAGAGTCAGTCATGTGACTGAGAACTAGATATGCAAAGGCCCTGAGGAGGGAGGCTTTTTTATTTTTTTATTTTTAAAAAAATTTTTTTAAAAAGATTTATTTATTTCTCTCCTCTCTCCCCACTCCCCTTCCCCCCCCCCCCCTCTTTTTTAACGGCACCTCAGGCTGGTTGGAAAATGGAATGGGGTGTTTTAGTTTTCTGTTTCCTGAATTTTGGTTGTCCATAAGGGTGTAATATGTGTGTTTAGTCCAGATAATACAAATGTGTAGGAAGAGTTTGGGGACTAATAAGCACTGTACATGAATCATGAAAACTCACTTCAGGTGGTTGTGTTAAATTGAACTAAATGGATAAATGTATTACAGACAAGAGCAGACTCCCAGCTTTGCTTCAGTGAACACTCTTGGATCCAATTAAGCAACCTGACTGCTTTTGTCACTATGTAATCAGTCTGCATCCATTTAAAGCAGCATAAGAAACATTTCTAAATTGTTCTACACTTAAAAATTAGCTTATTTTCAGCTGGAGTTCAGTGCTAGAAAAAGTTCACCTTATCTCTGTCACACAAAACTAAGGAAGATGGTTTTTACAAAGGTAGAAAGTGGAGAGCTAATTCTGCTCAGGGAATTCAGTTAACACAAAGATCTAATCTGGGTAATTTATATGAAAAGCCCAATTACTCAAATTATATGTTTAATGGTCAATTCAATACTTGTCTTTGCAGATGCAACCAGCACACTATAGTCTAGAAATCCACTATAATAATTTTTTCTTCACATTATCAAAGAATTGATGGATTTTCTTAAAGTTTGGTAAAATATAAATAGATATATTTTGCAAAGTAGCATAATGTTTAAAAACATCTAAATCACAAGCTATATTTTTTATTTTATTTTCTATCTGATAGCTTGTAGTTACAGCTTTAGTGTATTAATGATATAAAATAATGTTATACTGACTGAGAAGTTAGTATTGACTACAATTGCCAGGTGTTCTCATAATGGAGATTGTTGGTATCATGAAATGACAATGCTATGATCTGTATTAGTACTCAATTTACATCAAGTTTTTAAAGGAAATATTTTCTAAAACCCATTTGAATGAAAATTCATTTCATATTAATTGTTGAGTTTTCTTTTCTTTCATTGGATCAAGTTTGTCAAATCACTTAATTCTTTCCTTTTTTTTTTTTTCTATTTTGGGGGGGTAGATATTTTAATTCAAATTTTGAGTATAGAAGTAAAATTAGAGAGAATAGTAAAATGGACCTATTCCTCAGTTTCCACCATTAACAATGTATGGCGACTCTTATTCCAAATATACACCCCCACACATATCCTTCCCACCCTCCAAAGGGTTATATTAAAACAAATCCCAGAAATGATATAATCACGTTGTATATGTATCATTTTTCTTGAATCCCTGAATGGTGCAACAGAGGAGCCACCCCAGCAAAATGCAGAAATATTCAAAGTCCCTTTAATTTCCCTAATTTAGCAATATAGGCTAAATGAGGCTAATTAGAGTCTCAAATCCTTTTCCCTCTCCCTTAAAGTGTTAGGCAAACACAATACAAAACCTTTCTCCTGGGTCATCCTGGTCCCTTAGGCTTCAGGAATACAAATAGTTTCCAAATTTTAGGCAGAGTCAGCCCCATTTCTTAATACCCCAATAGAACAAGAGAAAATAAATCAAAGAAAATTGACCCAAGGATCTCACCCACACTTCAGAAATATCCAGGGTTTTTCTCTTTCATGTAGGTTAAACTTATTGTTTCTGTATATCAAAGGTCCACTATCCTAACCCAATCCTGGCAAATGAGAAATAAGAGAGGAGAATGGGTTGTCCCTCCTTCTGGCAGTGGTTTTTGAGTGTTGGAAAGATTATTGTCTTACTTCATTTAATCATTCCTCTGGGACCTTTTTTTATTTAGGTTTCCATTTTATTTTCTTGATGCCAGTTAAGACTATCCTTCCTGTAGAAATCTCAGTAGAGAATATAGGAATTGGGATGTTGGAGACAAGAAGAAAAATAGTGAGAATCCAATACCAGCTTATCAATAGATAACCATATCTGTGCAAAACTGAATGTTAACTACCAGTGAAAATGAAACCAGAACCATGAAAATACATGGAAGAACATACAAGGCATGTTGCTTAGGTGAAAGAAACCAGTCTGAAAGGCTACATAGTGTACAATTCCAACTACATGATCTGGAAAAGGCAAACCTTTAAGAAAATCAGTGGTTGCCAAGGTTTAGGGGCAGAGGGAGGGATTAATATGTGTAACTCAGGGGATTTTTAGGGCAGTGACATTGTACTGGTGGATATGACATTATGCATTTGTCAAAACCCATAGACATGTACAACACAAAGAGTGAACCCTAATGTAAACTATGGTCTTTAGTTAATAGTGTATAGCTATTTGGTTCACCAGTTGTAACAACTGTACCACACTAATGCAAGATGTTAGTTAACAAGAGGGGAAAGTATGCATGTGTGGCAGGGGAGGGGGATACTGAGAACTCTCTACTTTCTATACAAGTTTTCTGTAAACCTAAACCTGCTCTAAGAAACAAGTTCTATTTAAAAAACGTAACCAGGAGAACTCATACAGTGTGACATACAGCATGTGACCATCAAATGTCTTATTTATCATTAATAGGAAGTATTTTTAAACCACAACACATTTATTGAAATACAGAGTCTGTTGGTAGATTACTAAGAGGTGTAGGTATATTTCCACAAAGTCAATTATTCTTTCTTCAGTCTCATATTTTACTAGGATCTATAAAACATGTCCATCCTAATGGGACACAATCCTTCATATGTAGCTTATATTAATATTCAGCACCTCTCTTAGCTATAACCGCGGGACCTCCATGGTTCACTTTTTATGTATAATTCCTAGATTACCCCCTTGATGTTAACCAAACCCATTTGATTTTTGCCTACCATGTAATTACCTTAGAGATACCTTCTTTGAAACTGCTGTCTTGCCATTATGTAGCAGTTTATAAGCATTTGTAAATGGTTTATTTCATTTTATCCCCTCAACCTGTAAAAGGAGGCAAAGGAAGTAGTCTTTTCTCATTAAAAAAAAGAAGTGATGTGCTTACTTATGAGAAAAAGTTCATAGAGAATGGGAAGGATATTAGGATAGGAGAGAAGTGTGCCCTCAGGTGTCAGTGTTGCTGGCCGAAGGGTATCAGGAATGAAAGACAAAGAGAGATTGGGATCAGGGGATCTGAGAGTATCGAAGCCTCAAGCTCATCAGACAACTTTATGGTTTACAAGGGGCTCTGGAATATACCACAGTGTACGTGTCAAGAAGCAGGCAAGGGTAGCTTGCATGCCAATAAGCACAAACATAGCACAAACATAGTGTACGTGACATTAAGGAGCAACCCGTATTAACTATCAGCATTACCTGTAGTCTAAGGAATTTTTAAAAATCTTATCTCAAGGTTCAAAGTCTAGGTGTTCTATACATTACAAAAGGCATGAGCTCATCTTGTCTTTCAGCCTTTAACAGCTTCAACCCATTTGCCGGGAACTCCCAATCACTGCATTCCTTAGGTTGCAAGCGTAGCCATGGAGACAACACTAGCATGGAGACAGCACCTCTCTCCTTTGAAGCCACTGTGCCTCAGTTTCCAACACTCAGGGACTTGGAAACCTAACAAATAAGGGTGCTCTAAAAATCACCACCCCATGGAGTGGTACACAGAGACATGCAGTGTTTTAGGAGAAATGTCAGCTCTCAGGTGTGCCATAGCTTCCTAACCTGATGAGCAGAGTGAATCTCGTGGTGGTTGCAGGGCTAGACACAGTGCTCTATATCACCAGAGCATAAGTTAGAGCTCAGGTCTGAGTCCTCCCCTGCCCAGTGTCCCTTTCTCTAGGTTTCAAAGTGTGGTCCCCACACCAGCAACTTCAGAATCACCTGGGAACTGGTTAGAAGTGCAAATGCTTGTTCCCAGCCATGAACTACTGAATCAGAAACTCTGAGTGGGGCCCAGAAATGTGGGGTTCAACAAGCCCTCCAGGTGAATTTGATGAACATTCAAATTGGAGAATTACTGTTCTAGGGCCATAGCACAACGTCTTCCAAACAGTTGATTTTCAATATATGACTATTGAACAGTTTTCCAGGCGATGTCGCACACTTTCTCGTACTCTCTATTCTATCTCTAGGACACTGAGATATTAATGAAAATGAAATATGTTTTAAATCCTATTTCTGGGTTTAGCAGATTAAAGGGAGAAAATCTAAAATAGTTTCACCATTCAGATTCCTCTAGCATTACACATTGCACTTTAATTAAATCCCACTGATGAAGAAATCAAAGTGTAGCTTAGCACAGTGCTTCTGTTGAGTGTATGATGAAGTTTCGCTGTTGATAAATTGCTATGTGGATAATCCACTGCAGAGAACTGAAAGTTAACCATAATTAAGAAAACAGTGATAAGAACTGTTAGTGCTTATGTATTAAGCCACTGAATTGGGAAAGATGTTATTAATGGTGGAAAATGTGAGGGGCAGGGGTGGAGTAAAAAGGAAACCCCCATATTTTTGATGGAACTTTTTTAAAAGAGACACTGCATTGGATTTAGATTTTGTTTTTAAAAATTTTTTCTCTAAGTCATGGATACATGTTTTCTTCTAGAGAAGACTCACAGAGCTAGTCTGGAAGATAGGTTTACAGGAGACAGAAAGGAAGTAGAGGGTGGTGAGCTGATGCCCTCTGGGCAAAATCTATGATAAGGAGGAAGGGTGTGGTTGGGCAGTGGACGGGCATGGGAGGGGTGCACTGATGTGGTTGGAATCAGCAGAGCTGGTCTGTGAGGGAAGGGTGGGGAGGTTGGGTCTATCCATGGAACTGAGAGGAAGGTTGGAGGAAGGAGCAGGTGAACTCGGATTTGCAGGTCTGTGATTACAACTACAATGCTGGGAATACTCTTTTCGAAAATATGGTAGGAGAGGGTAACTGGTATAGGGCACCCGGTGTGCAGCCTATGGGATTGGGCACACCTGGGGCAGGCTTCTGCTGTATGAAAGGGTTCATCTTGTCATAGTGTGTTTTCTCAGTGGGTGGAGACTCACACAATAAACAAGAAAATATTAAAAACCCATCATACTTAAACAATTCTAAATGCCACTCCTTTCAAAAGACAATAATATAATAATCTTACATCTGAATAGAGTTTTATAATTTCCCACCAATTTTCTCCTGCAGACCTCAAAACAACATTGATTAAGAAGCTGAGGGAGGGAAGCAGAATTGGCTCAACTGATAGTGCATCTGCCTACCACGTGGGAGGTCCAGGGTTCAGACCCAGGGCCTCCTGGCCCATATGATGAGCTGGCTCACGTGCAGTGCTGATGTGCACAAGGAGTGCTGTGCCACTCATGGGTGTTCCCACGTAGGGGAGCCCCACACGCAAGGAGAGCCACCTTGTGCAAAAAAAGCCCAGCCTGCCCAGGAGTGGTGCTGCACACATGGAGAACTGATGAAGTAAGATGATGCAAAAGAAAAGAGACACAGATTCCCATTGCCGCTGACTAGAATGTAAGTGGACACAGAAGAACACACAGCAAATGGACATAGAGAACAGACAACTTGGGGCGGGGGGGGGGGCGCGGAGAGAGATATAAATAAAAAAATAAATCTTTAGGGAAAAAAAAAGCTGAGGGAAAACCACATCTCTGATAGGTGGAAGAACTTGTGCAATCCTAATATTTATACAAATTATTTAGAATTTTCCTTTCAGGTTCCATGTAATACAGATGCTATGCACACTTAAGAAGAAAAATAATCCCACACTTTGAGGTTTGATTGTTTTCCAGGCATCTGACTTTTCTGATTTGATAGCAACAATTGTGTATGGTATCCTTGTGCTAAAGAAATTCACGTGATCCATTGTTCTGTGAGGAATACAGAGGTCATTTTCAAATCTTGCTAATGGCTCCCTGCTAGCAAGTTCTTTGGCAAGATTCCAAAGATGAAGCTGCCTCGGCAGCAGCTAGTTGCTGTTTTTATGTTGTTGTTTTGTTTTTATGGCTACTTGAACTAACACTTAAACATGGACTTCGTAGACATATGCAGACACAATTCTTAACTTTTCCAAAATAGCCTTGGTTATGATCGCCACTGTGAAGTTACCTCAATCAAAATTCGATTCCACGTTGCAGATTCAAAAACTGTCTTCCCATCAAATCCTAATAATTTACTTTCACTGGTATGTTTCCATCATCTCCAATTTCAGTGAATATAAGTTATTTGGAAAATAAGTGCTCTGTTAATTCTTAAGTGTTTTAAATTTTCATGGGTTATATTTCTGAAAACCGACACCATAATATCCAGTTATAAGCTTGCAATTTAACGTTCCAAACCATGGCTTTACAAGCCTGAAAGACTGTATAATCAGTATAAAATGACCCACAGTTATGCATGAGATTTTTCCTTATTTCTTATTTTTTAGTTTCAATAATTTTGCTCATTTTAATGAGATTTTCAGCCTATTGAAAGTCATCAGAAGAACTATACTCCAATATTGAAAGTGTTCCATGACACTTCATTTTTCTTTTTTCAAATAAATATCCAAAACAGCTTCACATTTTCCCAAAATACTCTCTGGGACTTGCGTATAAATAAAATTATTTCTTTATTTTCCATATTGCAAAAAACCTGCAATGACATGGCCAGCCTACAATTGCAGATAAGCAAAAGATTTGATTTTGATAAGCATGACAGGAATTTCTTTTTTAATGATAAGGTTCTAAGATTGACATTAGAATTAGTTGGCTTCCCCTGTCACACAATTGATTGATAACACAGAAAGCATGTCAAGGGACATTCAGAGCACCTGGAGAAAGTAAACTTAGGTTCTAAAAAAGAGTTCAGAGTAATCCACTAGGAGACTTGAAAATACAATATAGAGTGGTAAGGGGCTAAAAGGATTACAGACACTGTTGTTTCAATTTATAGTTGGCTGCACCAAGGCCCTTTAAACTAAATAATTTGTTCAAGGTCACAGGGTCAGGTAATATCATAGGAATGACTCAAATGTAGCATTTATTCTTCACTTACTATATGGCATGTGTTATATTCCACTGCTATCTTACTTGTGCTCTCAGCTTTGTCCTTTCTTTTTATTTATTTATCTATTTATTTATTTTAGTTTTTTTAATTTTTCTGCTTTGTCCTACTACTAACTTTGCTGCTATTAATAATAGCAACAATAGTAGGAATGGTCATTTATTGGGTACCTACCATTCATTATTTTAAATTTTTACAAATATGCCAAGGGGTGAAGGTAGATACATCAGTTAATGAAATATAGGTAAGCATGAGATAGATCAAGCAAAAGAATTCAGAATTAGAAAATCATAGTTAAAAAGATGGTCAGTATGATTGAATCTGTAAAAATGTAGAACACTGTGAATTATGGTTATAGGACAGAATGTATTATAAACCTTGACCATTTTTAAATAGTAATATGATTAATAGAAATTATTAAAAAGATGGGGAGAAAACATGGAAGTAGAAGTGAGCTGGTGGCTTCATCTTTCATATTTGAAAGACTGAGAGACAAGATGCCCCAATTAATATCAATAAATCAAGAAATAGAAATTTATGTATATTATTTAAACTTATCTACATTATTCAAAGATATGCCTAATATTTAAAGCAGCAAAGATCACGAGGTGATGGATATGACAGATTGGCTTGACTTGTTCAACATTTATATGTTTTTTAAGATTTTTAATTTTATAATTTATTTCTCCTCCCCCCCACACACAACCCAGTTGTGTTTGCCCTCATTTTCTGCTTTCTGTATCCATTTGCTGTGTTGCTGTGTGTTCTTCTGTGTCTGCTTGTCTTCTCTTTAGGTGGCATCAGGAACCGATCCTGAGACCTTCCCGAGTGGGAGAAAGGCACTCAATCTCTTGCGCCACCTCAGCTCCCTGGTCTGCTACATCTCTTATTGTCTCTCTCTGTGTTGTGTCATCTTGCTGTGCCAGCTCTTTGTGTGGGCCAGCTTGCCTTCACCAGGAGGCCCCAGGAATCAAACCCTGGACCTCCTATATGGAAGGAGCCCAATTGCTTGAGCCACATCCACTTCCCTACATTCATGTGTTTTTAAAAGCCTCCATATATATTGCAGAGAACAGATAGATAAAAACTACGTTTCTCAGACTTCCCTATGCTAGAGTTCCAGATGTTATTTAGGATGTACTAGACATGCATTCACTGAGACTTGAACACAGAACTGAATTAAGTGAAAGATAGAGTACAAGCATTCATTTTCCAATATAGATTACAGCAGAATCACTGTGACCCAGAAAAAGACAAGCCACATGGGATTGGTAGCTTTCCAGATTGTGGCAAAGTCAATGTTATCATCACATCTTTCTATTTCAATAGTTTCCTGTAGACTTCACTGCACGTTTCTTCAATACATTTGTGACAGAGGTAGTGCAACACCAGGGGCAAGGAACTCTGCCCAGAGTCTGTTCTTCTAGCCCCTCCATCAGTTTTATAAACCAGTGAATTTCCTCGTAATAAATCCTCTTCTACTTAAACTAGCTGGAGTGGTTTCTGCTGTGTGCAGATGGACTCTAACCTATACACATGCACCACATAGAACAAAAGATAGACACAAGGACAAATAAAAAATTAAAATGGGAGGATTAAGTACAGCCTATAATAATATAGGCAATAGAATAAATTCACTTTGTATCACATTAAATTAAAAAATCAGAACCCTGGTGTTTGCCTTATAGAAAGAGCTACAACCATAACAAGGTGGCTGTAAGAAGCTGAAGTATGCAAACAAAGAGAAAGCAGGAGTAGAAAATAGACATCAGACAATGTTAAATTTCATTGCAAAATACAAATAAACTAGAATGTTAAATTTCACTGCAAAATACAAATAAACTAGAAGCCCTTTAAAATGATAAAAAGTTAAAGGCACAAGGAATCTTTGGAAATCATGTAATGTAGAACTAAAATACAAGTATTAAATATATCTGTAAGTATAAGAAGAAACTGAGAGAAGCAAAATAGTAATAAGAAACTTAATTTTGCCTCTTTATATAAGGGTTTGTCAAACTTTTTCTCTAAAGGAGCAGATAATAAATATTTTAGCCTTGAAGATCATATAGTCTCTGTCAGAACACCATTGTGCCCTCACAGCATGAAAACAGCCAGAGATATTATGTAAATGAAAGGTTGTAGCCATATGCCAAAACAATTTTATTTACAAATTCAGGTTACAGGGGGGTTTACCCAATATTTGTAGTTGACTGATTTCTAGTCTAGACCAAAATTGATCAACCTAGTAAATATAGAAGATCTGAAAAATATAAGATTGAACTAATAAGTATAAATTGATCATTAGCCTAGATAGAGAAATACACCTTTTTTCAAGTTCTGTGGAATATTTAAAATAATGGACAAGGCAATAGCTGTTGCTAATTTTGTTGAGTGATTTCTATGTTTCTGATACCCAAAAATTCACATGGATTTAATTCACTTAATTCTCACAACAATCTCACAAAGTAGGTAAAATATTTATATACCCATTTTAAAGGTAAGGAACTATATGTTAGGTTAACAAATAATGTGTCTACTTTATCACCCACTACTCTTTGGGTTGCTCCTTATAGTCTACACAAGCATGTTTTCAGTATGTAGAAGGTTTCCTGTCTCCATACCTTAACTCTTGCTGTTCATTCTGCCTAACATGCCCTTCCCTTGTATTTCCACCATCAGAAGTCATCCTTTACTCAAGTCTTGCTCAAATGATGCCTCTTTTATGAACTGTTCCCTTTTCCTTCTGTGTATTTATTCATAGGACTTTGTTCTCTAGTTGCAATTTTCCTTTATTTTACATTGTTAGTTATGTACTTGTGTTTTTTCCTGCTTTTTTTAAAAGATTTACTTATTTATTTTATTCTCTCCCCTTCACCCCCACCCCAGTTGTCTGTTCTCTGTGTCTATTTGCTGCATGTTCTTCTTTGTCTGCTTCTGTTGCTGTCAGCGGCACCGGAATCTGTGTTTCTTTTTGTTGCGTCATCTTGTTGTGTCAGCTCTCTCTGTGTGCGGAGCCATTCCGGGGAAGGCTGAACTTTCTTTCACACTGGGCGGCTCTCCTAACAGGGAGCACTACTCGCACATGGGGCTCCCATACGCGGGGACACCCCTGCGTAGCGTGGCACTCCTTGCGCGCATCAGCACTGCACATGGGCCAGCTCCACACGGGTCAAGGAGGCCAGGGGTTTGAACCAGGGACCTCCCGTGTGGTAGATGGACGCCCTATCCACTGAGCCAAGTCTGCTTCCCCTTTTCCTGCTTTTTTGGAAGTCTGTTGAGTATGTGAACTTACCCTAATTTTTACATCTGTCAGGGCACAATGGAAACAAGCGAAGTAAACATGTATGAATTCAATTTACTATATCATATATCTCTCCTCATAATTTATCAATCTTTCATTCCTCAGATAATTATTTTAGGGCAATTTTTAGAGTTCACAAAAAGCAGGTAAGATACACACATGCATGTATATATATACATACCACATGTACACATATATATATGATGTAATTCCTACATGTGCTTCTTATATATAACGGGTAGTTTATGTGTGTCTATGTGGGTGTCATTAGGTATAATTCTTAGATTAAGATAAGAATGTTAGAATCTTCTATTACAAATGTCAAAAAGTCTTTGACAGTCCAGTGATGAAAGCACTAATGTATGTAAATTATTTACATTGGGAAAGGAAAAATATGGTAGAAGGGGGACCCAGAAATTGACTTGTGCCTCAGAGTTGAATTATGTTGGACAGGCCAGAAATGTTCTTAGATCCTTTCCTCCTTGGTTTCCCTCATGGGCCAGAACTCTCCCTAGAAAATTTCCCTATCAGAGTATCAAGTGGCAAACCCCAGAGCCATACAATCACACTCACACTAATGTGCCTGTGCTGCTGTAGCATTTACAAACCGTAACTAATTCTTCACATAGAAACCCAGAGAGACCACCATTCCAATGGATGTGAGAAGCCTTCTGTAAACAATTTTAGCAGTCATGTGTAATCAAAACACATTATGTAACAGATGTGCCCACTAAATTTAATTTAAGGGTAGAGTGAGGATTCATTGAATTGAGTAGAACAGAAAAGTTTCACTAAATGTGAGATTTCCACATAGTTATCCAGAGTTTCTGCAACAGAAGATTCTTTCACTGTATTTTTCTGTGCTTATATATATGTATAGTTCTTCAATAGAAAAAATTAAATTAAAATTTTTGCTTATGATTTTGCTGGCGGTAGTAGCAGTAATGGTTCTGGCCTGTAGGCTGATCAAAACACTCATTTTCTTTTACCACCCCCCATTTGCCTGAAAATATATGAAATCTGTAAGGAGGTACAACTTTATAATAAAAAATAAGAACTACAGAGCAAACTAGCTATTGCCTACATTCAAATATGGCGGGGAAATCTGGTAAATTGCAAGTTGTACAAGCTTTCAAGAATTTCAGTGGAAGAAATGACCTCTAATGAGCAGGTTAGAAAAAGTTTACTTCAGTTTTGTAGCTTGGTGGTTCCTCAAAAAGTTCAAATCGAATTACGATATGACTTGGCAACCCTGCTTCTAAGTAAATGCCCCAAAAAATTGAAAGCAGGGACTCAAACAGATATTTGCATACCAAACCTCACAGTGGCATTAATTATAATCACCAAAAGGTGGAAGCAACCCAAGTGACCACAGATGAATGGATAAATAAAATGTATATACATACAACGGATTATTATTTAGCCATAAAAAGGAATGAAGCAGTGACAATGTTGCAACATGGACAATCCCTGAAGATATCATTTTGAATAAAATAAGCCAGATACAAAAGGACAAATATTATATGACTTCACATATGAAATAATCAGAATATGCAAATTTGTAAAGTCAGAAACTAGAATACAGGTTACCAGAGACAGAGGTAGGAGTTGTGTATTAGTCAGGGTTCTCTAGGGAAACAGAATCAACAGGAGATATGTTAATAGCATGTGATTTTATAAGAATCTCTCACATGATGTTGGGGATGCACAAGTCCAGGTTCTGCAGGCAGGATGCAAACCGGGTTGTGATGAAAGTCCAATGAAGGTACTTGATGAGTTTCCAGAAGACTTGGCTATCCAAAGATGAGTTGGGAAATTCTCCCTAAATGCTGAAATCGCTTCCCCTTTTAAGGCATTCAACTGATTGGATAAACCATCACTCATTGCTGGTGACAATCTCACTGATTGATGTAGATGTAATCAGCTATCTATGTAGTAAAGTCATTGGTGATGAAAGTCCGTAGATGTCCTTGTATTACAATTAGCCCAGTCCTTTCCTTGTCCAAACAACTGGGCACAATTACCTAGCCAAGTTGACACATTAGCCTAACAACCATAGTCTACCCCTTGTCAAGTTGGCAACCATACACATTACATTAAACCATACTTAGTCTCTAAGTGAAAACAATAACAACCATGCATATATATACATTTCCATCTAACTTGTTCAACTCCCATATATACAATTGGAAATGTTTTAATTCCCTACAGAATAGGGTGCAAGTCCTTGGGTAATACTCAGTCTTAAACTTGACATCCTTAAATATTATGACATGAAACTAATACAATTTGTCATACGATAAGGGAAAAGCTAGAGGAAGAAAATAAAGAAATTTGTTTTGTGTACATATACAATCATTATCATAGCAAAATAAGGAAGAAAGATTCATGATTATTACAGTCCTTGTTTCTGTAACTGGCTATATGGTCAAAGTTCATATTTATCACTACCTTCTTCTACTACTCATTCTATGTTCCCATTACCCTGAGCAAGCACTTCGGCAGGCTGTGGTTCTTTGACTGGTGCGGTGACCCAAACTCATTCCTGAATATTATGGGCCATTGTTAGACCTGCTTGGATTGGGTTGTTGCAATTTTCCATTGATTAATCACAGGGCATGACAGTACTAGGAGATGTCCTAGAGGATCTCCTGTATTCCAGGCAAACTCTTCTTTACCCCATAATAATGTAGATGCAGTCCTATTTCCCCTTGATATTCAGGATCAATCATCCCAGCCAGTACAGTAATTCCCTTCCTTGCCTGTTGGTTCAGAGGTAAGAGGAGCCCAAAGTAGCCAGGTGGCCCTTTTAACTTCTAGTTCAATGGAATCATTGTTGTGTTCCCTTGTGTTCCCTTGTGTTCCCTTTAGTCCTCCTTTGGGGACTAAAACCTGGAGACCAGCAGAGTTTAAGGTTGCAGGGACAGAAAGCAAAAATTTCCTAATGGATCACTAGGGGTAATAGTGAATCGTGCCACTCCCATTTTCACCCCTTGATTCCTGGACCCATGGATCCTGGTTATGGGAGAAACTGAACCATAGAGTGGATGCTGATTTAGAGCATGCACAGCCTCCTGGTGAACATTGCCCCAGACCTGCAAGGTATTGTCATCTAGTTGATGTCCTTAGTCAACTGATTGTAAGTAACTCCCCAAGAGGCCAAAACTGTGTGCTGGGAAAGTGAAGGTATATGTCAGGGGAAGTGAGCATAGTCATTTGGGCTATTTCCTCATGTAACTTGTGCCTTCAGGACCCACTCAAACCTTATCTTGTATATGCTACTTCCACTTTATTATGGAGTGCTGCTGTGCATGCCCAACTTTATGGTTTGGTGGGTCAGACACTACCCAGCTCACAATAGACATCTCAGTTCTCATGGTAACTTGATGGTCCATGGTTAAATGTTCAGGCTCTACTAAGGCCCAGTAGCAGGCCAAAAGTTGTTTCTCAAAAGGAGAGTAGTTATTTGCAAAGAGTGCCAGGGCTTTGCTCTAAAATCCTAAGGGTCTGTATTGTGATTCTTCTATAGGGGGCTGCCAAAGGCTCCAGACAGCATTTTTATTTGCCACTGAAACTTCCAGCACCATTGGATCTACTGGATTATATGGCCCAAGTGGTAGTGCATCTTGCACAGGAGCCTGGATCTGTTGCAGAGCATCCTCTTGTTCTGGTCTCCAATCAAAACTAGCAGCTTTTCTGGTCACTCAGTAAATGGGCTGGAATAGCACACCCAAATGAGGAATGTAGTATCTCCAAAATCCAAAGAGACTAACTAAGTATAGTGTCTCTCTTTTGGTCATAGGAAGGTTCAGATGCAACAACTTATCCTTCACTTTAGAAAGGATATCTTGACATGCCCCACTCCAATGGACACTTAGAAATTTCATTAAGGTGGAAGGACCCTGTATTTTTGTTGGATTTATCTCCCATCCTCTCTCATGCAAATGCCTTACCAATAAGTCTAGAGTCTTTGCTACTTCTTGCTTCACTATGTCTTATTAACATGATATCATCAATATAATGGACAAGTGTGATGTCTTTTGGGAGGGAGAGATGATCAAGGTACTTGCAGACAATATTATGACATAGGGTTGGAGAGTTGATATACCCCTGAGGCAGGACTGTGAAGGTATACTGCTGGCCTAGCCAGCTGAAAGCCAACTGTTTCTGGTGGTCCTTACTAATGACAACTGAGAAAAAAAAATTTGCCAGATCAACAGCTACATACCAAGTACCAGGGGATGTGTTGATTTGCTCAAGCAATGATACCACATTTGGGACAACAGCTACAATTGGAGTCAACCTGCTAAGTTTATGATAATCTACTGTCATCCTCCAAGATCCATCTGTTTTCTGTACAGGGTAAATAGGAGAGTTGAATGAGGATGTCATGGGAATCACCACCCCTGCATCCTTCAAATCATTGATTGGGGCACTAATCTCTGCAATTTCTCCAGGAATCCAGTATTGCTGTTGATTTACTATTTTGCTAGGTAGGGGCAGTTCTAGTGGCTTCTACTTGGCCTTTCCAACCATAATAGCTCTCACTCCACAAGTCAGGGATCCAGTGTGGGGATACTACCAGTTACTGAGTATGTCTATTCCAATTATGTATTCTGGAACTGGAGAAATAACCACAGAATGGGTCCAGGAACCCACTGAGATGGACCTGAGCTAAAATTCCACTACTCACCTGACATCCATAAGCTGCTACCCTGACTGATGGACCACAGTGATGTTTTCAGTCTCCTGGAATTAATGTCAATTCTGAGCCAGTGTCTAATGATTCCCAAAATGTCTCATCATTTCCTTTTCCCCAATACACAGTTACTCTGGAAGAAGACCATAGGCCTCCTTGGGGAAAGGGTGGAAGAAGGTTAACAGTGAAAATATTTGGCAGTTTAACAGGATCCTTCCCCAAGGGGACCTGGCCTTCTCCTCACTCAAGGGCCTCTGGGTCTTTAAACGGTCTGAAGTCTAGGAATTGATTAAGGGGCTGTGATTCTCTGCATCAGTAATTTGAGTCAGGGTTTTGTTCACTCAACCTAGAACTCTTCTCTTTATACAGATCCAGAAGAAATTTAGTAGACTGTCCATCTATCTAACTTCTAGGTACCCCATGATGTATTAGCCAACACCATAACTCTATGCAACTCAGACTGTTTTGAGTGCTGCTTTGAATCTGCCTTTCATTATGGTAGCCACATGCACTTTATCTTTGGTGGTTAACTGCCAAAGTTACTGGACTGAGATCTGATCATCCCCATAATGATTAAGGATGCTAATTCCATTACAGCCCTCCCTACAGTAATATCTGGACTATAGAGAAGAGCAATCACAGAGCTCTTCAGGGAAGATGGAGTTAGTCTTACAAATTTATTCCTCACAGTCCTGGTTAAAGGTATGTTCTCTGGACATTTCTGGGGTTGGTGGGCAAGTCTCAAACAATAAATCCATTCTACCATTCCAATCTTTCTAAGTCTTTGAACTCCCTTTTCTACTGTATGCCAGGACAAACTGGGTATCTCAGCCTCAGACATGCTAGGCCCTCTTTTGGTTATGTTTCACTCAGCCACCCAAACCAACTGTTAGAGCCCTTTCTAACCCCTTGAGCTATAATGTTGAATCCAGAATTTCTGCTTAGTGGGCCCATCTCAATAAATTCAGCTTGATCCAACTTTATATTCCTTCCACCATTATCCCATACCCTTAGTATCCATTCCTACACATTTTCCCCTAATTTCTGTCTATATAAGTTGGAAAACTCATGCAGTTCTTTCAGAGTATACCTTACTTTTTCATGGGTCACACTTTGTATTTCACCTTTGGGGGCTTGTTGTGATGTTAGTCTAGTAATAGGTCTTGATGACAAGAGGTGTGGTGGGAGTGGATAAAGAGATAGATGAGAAATACCTTGCAAGCTACTAACTTCAGGGCATTCCTTTGAATTTTCTTCTAATGAGACAGGATTAATCTCTTCAGGCAGGTATTGGAAGACAGATTCCTCAGGGCAGACTGGAGGCTCAGCAGTGCATGTTGGAATTTGACTGGTACCTGTCTCAGGGCTGGGAGGAGGTCCAGACTCCCTGGGGCAGGCCAGAGGCTGGACAGTGCAGGTTTCATTTTGGCTGGTACTCACCTCAGGGCTGGAAGGTCAGGACTCTTTGGGGCAAGATGGAAGCTGGGTGATACAAGGTTGACAAGGTGTAGTCTCCACAGGGCAAGCCATCACAGGTTTATCAAGTCAAGTCTCAACAGAATATAGGGTTCCAATGTTCCCACCAATGTTATCATCATCCAGTATGTCTTTATTCCAATTATCTGGTTCCTCTCCTTTCCAATCAATGCCTTCACTGTGACTGTAGAAACCCTGTGGGATTGAGATTTTAGTTTTCTTTTTAACTCTGCCACTCAAACAATGAGAGTCTGAGTTTGGTTCTCAGATATTTCCAGCCTGTGGCTACAGAAGACAAGATTTTCTTTCAGGGCACACATAGAAACTTTCACATCATTCATGTGGCATTTAAGTTTAAAATTTGAAGGCTTTAACTCATCTCTTTCTTTTGTAACTATATCCAGAGTATCTAGGAGGAGCCAGCCAACATCATCATACCTTTTAACTCCACAAAACTCTATTAAGGTGTTGAAAACACTCTCATCCAGACCCTTCCTTCTTATAAGCATGGACAAGGGAATCCAGTGATGATATTTTGTGTATCTCTCTTGCTAACTCACACCATGGACTATTAGCAGCCTCTTCATTGTTAGAAAAGGAGTCATTAGTACTCTTGAGTCCAAGTAGAGTAGAGAGCCAGTTGCAAAATCCTCAGAACCACCTCAGACATCCCATGTTTAAGACTCTGCTCTTTATCAACCACTCGCTGAACCAAGCTGTAGTAGTCAGGGTTCTCTAGGGAAACAGAGTCCACAGGAGATATATCAATAGTATGCAATTTTATAAGAGCCTGTCACTTGACAGTGGGAATGCACAAGTCCAGGTTCCACAGGCAGGCTGCAAACCAGGGCTCTGATGAAAGTCTAATGAAGGTCCTTGATGAGTTTCCAGGAGACACGGGCTGTCCAAAGATGAGCTGGGAAATTCTTCCTGAATGCTGAAATCACTTCCCCTTTAAAGGCATTCAACTGATTGGATAAACTCACTCATTGCTGACAACAATCTCCCTGATTGATGTAGAGGTAATCAGCTTTCTATGAAGTAAAGTTACTGGTGACTAACGTCCATAAATGTCCTTGTGTTAAAATTAGCCCAGTGCTTGCTTGACCAAGCAACTGGGCACAATTACCTGGCCGAGTTGACACATTAGCCTAATCATTCACAGGTGGGAAATAGGGAATAAATCTTTAACTGGCACAGAATTTATGATTGGGGTGATGGAAAAGTTTTGGTAATGGATGGTGGTGATGGAAGCACTACATATGAAAGTAATTAACACCAATGAAATTGTATACCTTAAAGTGGTTAAATGGGAAATTTTAGGTTGTATATATGTTACTGGAAAAAAATTTTTTTAAATGCAAAGAACTGTATAACACAAAAATTATTGTAGTAATTTGATCATTGGATAGTAGCTAATAATATAAATATAATATTATTGGTTTATGGGAACTCTGTATTCTTTGCATGATTTTTCTGAAAGTCTACAACTGCTCTAATAAATTTTTTAAAAGGAGAAAGAAAGAGAGAAAGGAAGGAAGGAAGGAAGGAGGGAGGGAGGGAGGGAAGGAAGGAGGGAAGGAGGGAAGGAGAGGGAGGGAAGGAGAGGAAGGGAAGGAGAGGGAGAAGGGCTACACAAAATGAAAGGGCTTGTGTGAGGTTTTGTTCTGTTTATCTCCTTTTTTCTAAATGGAGAGGACAGCATTAGCTCATTAAGTTTCAAAACATGTTTGATGAAAGAAACCATTATCTTTCCCCATTCTGTAGATAGAGAAAAGTAGAAGCAAGCACTTCTTTTCTACAGGAAAATTGTCTTCACCACATTATGGCCCCTGAGAGAACTGGTATGACTCTGGATCTATAAAAACAAGAACAGAAAACTTTGTTTTCCTTTAGGCTGTAATACACCTGAGGTGGAGACCGAGTTGACCTTTTCCTTGGTCCTGCAACAGCATTCAATAGGGGCAACTTTAAAGAGAGGATTGAGCTGAAAACAGCAGTAACAACATTTTAGAAGGATCCTATGAGAAGTCTTTAGCAGAAGGCAATGGATCCAGTAGACATAAGGGCATGCGTCTTTGTGTTCTTCACTTGTGCGGTAGAGAATGACTGAACAGGAGCAAATCACAGTCATTCTAGCATGACCTTGGGTGTTAGCCTGCATGTTAACTCTAAGCGGTGGGAAACTGCTGCTCTGAGAGGTTGTGATGAGAATCTGGGGCCATATGCAGCCCCCATAGGCACAGCAATGGGAGCATCTAGAGTCAACACACATTAGCTGTCCTTCGTTTTTCCAACCCCTGTCTTAAAGATAAGTGAAGGCACACACCCCATTTTACACAGCTGGTAAAAACTGGGCCTTTGGTTCCTAGCTTAGCATTCTTCCAAAACATCCACTTGAAAATAAATCCTTGTGTAAAAAAATAATGGGCTAACTATGTTTAGCAAAATATATCAATTGTACTTCGACAGAACAGAACTTAATAAAGTATATTCCCTTACTTTTACCATTTAGTGTGAAAGGAGCAGACCATCGTGATCTCTCTTATAAAAGACCGGCTGTGTGGTGATAGAGTCCTACTGGAGCAGGCTGTTTCAGGAACCTGCAGGGTGGGGTGTGTCTGGACATCCATCTGGCAAGACTGCAGCAGAATTGGTGTTTGCTCAGGGTAGCACAGAGGGTTTCTAACACTGAATGCAGAAGCCATGGGAAAGTAAATCCCTTCCCCCCAGGGTAAGAGCTGCAGCGTTCACTGAGAACTGCTGGTGGTGGGGAGGAGTTTCCAAGCCCCGTGTTCCCCAAATGTGTGAACCCCAAGCCTCTGTCCCCTGAACCCCCATGGCCCATGTTTCACAGACCTATATACCCCGAGTCCACATTCTCCTGCGACTCTGTTTCCCAAACCCAGCACTCCCAGAAATCCAGCATTGCCCTACCCCTCTGGTTGCGGAATAACTCCAGGAGTGGGAGAGTTTAGGTGGGAGGTGCAAAGAGGCCCAAGGAGTGCAGGTTCAATTGTCTGGTCCCCCCCTTTTATTGAGTTTGGAGGAGCATATCAGCTACTTGGGGAGAGCCTAGGAATAGAGGAGAGACTAATCTGATGA
This sequence comes from Dasypus novemcinctus, assembly GCF_030445035.2. Lineage (NCBI taxonomy): Eukaryota > Metazoa > Chordata > Mammalia > Cingulata > Dasypodidae > Dasypus > Dasypus novemcinctus. Next base: position 61,456,483 of record NC_080687.1, read on the forward strand.
GAGAGAGCGATTTACCTAAATTCCCTGGAATAGGAAACTTGGTCTGGGAGAAGGCGGAGTCAGAAAACTAACTATACCCCTTGTAGTACACCTAAGGGAGAGAGACAGTAGGACGTGCTTTACAGGCTTCCAATAGCATATTTGGGGTTCCTGGCAAGGGGTGGGTGCTCTCTCAAGAAATTAAGTCATTAGTTTCTCAAGTGAGTTGGTTCACCAGGGACCCATTTGAATTTCCTACAGCCCTCACACAACCTTTCTGCTGCCTTGGGAGAGAGTGACGTAAGGAAGAGAGATAGCGGGGAGGTCAGACTCCTAAGCAGTTTATTCAGTTACAAGGAAGATTCTTTGCCTGAGGCCTCGTCTGTTCTTTTGTGTTGGTTTGTTTTCTTGTTTTTTCTTCTTCTTTATCCCCCTCACTGCCCTTTTTTTTTCTTTTTCTTTTTTCTCCCTTCTCTTTTTCTGGCTCTGCTTTTTTTTTCTTTTCTCTTTTTTTCCCTTTTTTTTCTTTTCTCTTTTTTTATAGTAGTGCAGCAGGCAACATTTCTTATTTGTTGTGCTTCCTCATCCTCAGTTTTCTCTTTTCTGTATATACTGATTTTGACTACCAACGCTATCCCCTTTCCTTTACATCATTCTCTCCTCCATCATTTACTGTTTCTCTTACATTTCACCTCTCTCTGTTTAGCCCCCAATATTTCTGACTTTTTATCTCGAATACCTCCAATCTGTTTTCTATCATTTATTCACTCTTTATATTATTGTCCTCTCCTTTTCTTTTTCCCTCTCTCCTGACCACACTGACCTTTTAGTTCATAGTATATTCCTCCCCATATTCAGTTTACTATCTCATTATAGGTACTCCACTTTCTTACAGTTATAACTATACACAGCTTACATGAGTTTTATGCCCATTCCCCTAGACCTCACATGGCTCTTCTACTAACATTCACTATCAATACTACTATTATATTTTTCTTTTCTTACCCCTTTTGCTTTCTCTGGACCTAATATTTTCCTCCAAGGGAACTTAGCCAACAACATGGAAATAGAATAATAAGAAAAAAGGGACAAAGAGAAGACTTAAAACACACACAAAAACAACAACTAATTAAACCCCAAGACTGGACAAAGATGATAATCAACAGAATAAACACAACAAGATAAAATGATGAACAAACAGCAACAAAAAAACTACAGACCATACCAATAATCAGGAAACATGGTCCAATCCAAAGAACGAACTAAAAACCAGGAAGACGAGCAGAACATCAAATAAGTAATTAAAGCTCTCAAAACATGTATCATGGACCAATTCAATGAAGTGAAGGAAGAGATTAAGCATATTAAGAAAACACTTGGAGAGCATACAGAAGAAATTGTGATCATGCACAAAAAGATCATGGAGATGATGGAGATCAATAGCACAATCCAAGAAATCAAAAATACACTCTCAGCAAATAACAGCAGATTTGAAGAGGCAGAGGAAAGAATTAGTAATGTGGAAGACAGTACATCTGGAATCAAACAGATAGGAGAATTAATCTATAATAAGATAAAAAAAATCCAGCAGGGACTTAGGGATCTGAATGAAAATGCAAAACACACAAACATGTACATTATAGGCATCCCAGAAGGAGAAGAGAAGGGAAAGGGGACAGAAAGGGTGTTGGAGGAAATAATGGCTGAAAATCTCACAAGCCTATTGAGGGAGATGCATGTACATGTCCAGGAAGCACAACGCAACCCAAACAGCATAAATCCCAGCAAGCCTACCCCAAGATATATACTTGCCAGATTATACAATGCATAAGACAAAGAGAAAATACTAAAAGCAGCAAGAGAAAAGAGAACCATCACATACAAGGGAGGCTCCATAAGATTAAGTGCTGATCTCTCATCTGAAACCATGGAGGCAAGAAGGCAGTGGTATGACATAGTCAAGGTACTAAAAGAAAAGAATTTCCAACCAAGAATACTCTATCCAGCAAAGCTAGCATTCAAAAATGATGGAGAGTTCAAAATATTCACAGATAAACAGAAACTAAGAGAGGATGCCAACAAGAACCTGCCCTGCAAGAAATATTAAAGGGAGTTTTGCAGGAGGAAAGAAAAAAACAGGAAAGACAGAGTTGAAGGAGAGTGTAAGAACAACTAAAGCTACAAAAAGAGAAAAAAAATCAAACAACATAAGACAAACACAAATCCAAAGAAAATATGGCTAATATAAGTAATTCCTTGAAAGTAATAACACTAAATGTCAATGGATTAAACTCACCTGTTAAGAGACACAGATTGCAAGATTGGATAAGGAAATATGACCCATCTATATGTTGTCTATAAGAAACTCATCTTAGACCCAGGGATTCAAGGAGATTGAAAGTGAATGGCTGGAAAATGGTCTTACAAGCAATCAATAACCAAAAAAGGGCAGGTGTAGCCATATTAATCTCAGACAAAATGGACTTTAAATGCAAAACTGTTGTGAGAGACAAAGATGGACACTACATATTAGTGAAAGGGATAATCTTTCAAGAAGAAAGAACAATCAAAAACATTTATGCGCCTAACAAGGGCACCTCCAAATACATGAGGCAAACACTGGAGAAACTAAGTGAAGGAATAGATGTCTCTACAATTATAGTGAGGGACTTTAACACACCACTGTGACCATTGGACAGAACATCTCAAAAGAGACTCAATAAAAAAACAAAGACTTTGAACAACAGATTAGACGATCTGGACCTAATAGACATATACAGAACATTACACCCAAATACAGCAGGATATACATTTTTCTCAAGTGCACATGGATCATTCTCTAAGATAGACCAAATGATAGGCCACAAAGAAAGTCTCAATGAGTTCAGAAAGATTGAAATCATAAAAATAATTTCTTCGACCACAGTGGAGTGAAGTTGGAAATCTGCAAGGGTCAAAGGCCCAGATTTGGCACCAAGATATGGAACTTAAACAACACACTCTTAGAAAAACAGTGGGTCAAGGAGGAAATCTCAACAGAAATTAATAACTACCTTAAAACTAATGAAAATGATAACACAACATATCAAAACTTATGGGATGCAGCAAAAGCTGTACTGAGAGGGAAATTTATAGCCATAAATTCATACATCAAAAAAGAAGAAAGAGGGACTTGGCCCAATGGATAGGGCATCCGCTGACCACATGGGAGGTCTGTGGTTCAAACCCTGGGCCTCCTTGACCCATGTGGAGCTGGCCCATGTGCAGCACTGATGCACACAAGGAGTGCCGTGCCACGCAGGGGTATCCCGTGCATATGGGAGCCCAACGTGCAAGGAGTGCACCCCATACAGAGAGCCACCCAGCAGAAAGGAAGTGCAGCCTGCCCAAGAATGGCACCGCACATACAGAGAGCTGACACAACAAGATGACACAACAAAAAGAAACACAGATTCCTGGTGCCACTGATAAGGATAGAAGCAGACACAGAAGAGCACAGTGAATAGACACAGAGAGCAGACAACTGGGAGAGAGGGGAAGAGAGGAAGGGAGAGAGAGAAAGAGAGAGAGAGATCTTTAAAAAAGAAAAAGGAAGAAAAATCTAAAATGGAAGAACTACCTGAACAATTGGAGGAATTAATTAAAAAAACAAGAAACTAACCCCAAAGAAAGAAGAAAGAAAGAAATAACAAAGATCAGAGCAGAACTAAATGAAACAGAAAATAGGAAAGCACTCAAAAAAATTAACAAGACAAAGAGCTGGTTCTTTGAGAAGATCAATAAAATTGACAAACCCTTAGCTAACAAAGAAAAAAGAGAGAGAATGTGCAAATACAGAAAATAAGAAATGAGAAGGGTGTTATCAACACTGACCCCACTGAAATAAAGACTCTCATAAGAGGATACTTTGAAAAACTATATTCCAACAAGAAAGACAATTTAGAGGAAATGGACAAATTCCTAGAAACACATAAGCAGCCTACATTGACAAAAGAAGAAATTGAAGATCTCAACAAACCAATCAATGAACAATGAAGAGGCTGCTAATAATCCAATGGAAGTGATCCACAAGATCATGCAATGATAGACATGTCAACTTACATCTAAAGTGTATAAAAGTCTATAAACTAAAATGTAAACTATAATGTAAAACATAAGGAAACTAAAAATCTGGATATCTTTACAGTCTAAAATATAAAGAATAATATAAACCAAAATGGAACCATGTTTGATAGCTATGTTTCAAAATTTGTACATCAGCTGCAGCAAATATAACATGAACATGTAAAAAGATCATTGCTGGGGAAAGGGGAAAAGGGTTTGATGTTGGATATCTGGGAGTCCCCTATATTGTGCATGTGAATTACTGTGATCTAAAACTTTTTTGAAGACAAAATTAAAAATTAGAAAAAAAAAGGATGTAGACACTGACGAAGAAATGAAAGTGCCTTGCCATTGTACATACAGAGCAACACCTAATACAGTGATGAAAGGCAAACTGTTAGAAATGAGGCTTTATAATATTTTTCATTTTATTAATACACCAATTTATTTTTACTTTATTTTACTCTTTCTAAATTGCTATATATTCTATTTTTAAAGTTTAAACCCATCACTGTATTTCCATTTCCTATTAATTGAATTTGGAAATATATTAGATTCATTGTTGAAGAAGTTTTGGACCACAGAGAGATTCAACAATGGCAGGGGAGGAACTCTGGTGTGGTGTTATTGATGGGGGGCACATGGGAGGGGGGGGGAGCTCTCCAGGGCATGTACATAGGGAACATAAATATGTTAGGATATATGTTGGATACTTTTATAGTAGTTATAGTTACAAACGTCAACTGAGGGAGTGCTGAGTTCCCACCCAGGGGAGCTCTGTCACATTCCCAATGGAACAGCAATAATCCCCCAAGTGCAAAAGCAAAGATCAACAAGGAAGGATGGTCCAATAATGAACTCTTGATGCTGATTACTATGCTTAGGAGCCTGTGTGCTTGAAATATGAACTAGGTCTAGAGGTCTAGGTTGCCTAAGAGTTACCTCCTGAGAGCCTTCATGTTGCTCAAACGTGGCCACTTTCTAAGCCATACTCAGTATGTAAAGGCATTACCTTCCCCCCAATGTGGGACATGACTCCTGGGAATGAGTCTCCCTGGCACTGAGGGATTACTGCCAATCACTAACTAGAGAAGCAACTAGAAAGAGAGCTCAAATAAAAGGGTCAACTCAGACCAGCAGAATATTTCACCCTACGTGTTAGATCAAGTGTTAAAAACTGCTCTTTGACCTTGAAAAAAGGGGGGTAATGGCAAAGACTAATGAGTTGATATGGCTAAGAGTCTTCCAAAAAGAGCCGGGAGGTCATCAGAGGGGTTGCGCTTATGCACACCTCAGCAGAACCCCAGAAAAAGCCAAAGTAGATACAATCCTAGGTATTGGTTCTCCTGAAGGCTATGGAGATCCACAGGGTATATAGTCACAGCAGATAGATTTGGAGCTCTGTGCCATGTCAGAGGGCCCTACTTTGGAGTTTGTGCTCCTGAGTGTGATGGAGCTGGACTCTGATGTGACTTTTCTACATTTGCCTCTTCTGTCACTTTTACTGAACCTATGGTTGATGCTAGGGATGGTCCATACTCAGGGGACTTGAATCTCTGGACTGCCCATGTGCCAGCTGGGCCCTGAGCCTCAGCAGAGTGGTGACTCCTACTCTCTCGTTCATTTGTCTTACCCAGGTCAGCTAACAGGGAGGTAAAGATGGTCAACCACCACACCAGGGAATCAAGAGTGCCTACAACTGTAAGCAGAGGAATCGTATCCATCATCGATGTGGAATCTTGATCTAGAGGTGGAGGGGACATCATCATCTCATCATCCCAGGGTCCACAGAATGGAGAAATAAAATATGCTCTAGAGTGAACTGACCGATATTCTACTGTAAAATTATTGTGATGAGTAATAGAAGAAATTTAAGCATCAAGGTGGAGAAAGTGGCCACAGTAGTTGCTGAGGGCAGGGAGAGGGTAGAAGAGATGATGTGGGGGCATTGCTGGGATTTTGAGTTGTCCTTAATGATATTGCAGGGTCAGATGCTGGACTTTATATATCCTGCCATAACCCACTGAATATACTGGGGAAGAGTGCAAACTACAGGGTAAACTATTATCTGTGTAGTGCAGCAGTGCCCCAAAATGTGTTCACTGAGTGCAATGAGTGTGCCGCAATGATGAGGGAGGTTGTTGGTATGGGAGGAGTGGGGTGTGGGGGTGGGGGTATACAGGAACCTCTTATATTTTTTAGTGTAACTTTTTTTTGTGATGTATATATCTTCAGAAAAATGCAATTTACAAAAATGATGAGGTGGGGGGTGGGGAGTGGGATATATGGGAACCTCTTATGTTTTTTGTTTTTTGTTTTTTAATGTAACATTCCTTGTGATCTTTTAATTTAAAAAAGAAAAAAGAAAAAAAAAGCACAGAAATAACAACAAAAAGAACTACAACAAATACAAATAATATCACTACTCAGAATGACAGAGCACCTAATAAGATATTAATAACTGAGAACCATCACCACAGCACAATAATAGGCAATATTTATTTGGCTTGTGTGTGCCATGCAGAGTTTTAAGTATTTAATATATATAACCACAATAAACAAGGTGAATAAATAAAATGTACACAATTGTATGTTAATGATAAGTACTGAGAAGAAATGTAAGGCAAACATGAGTCAGTGTTTATCTGTGTATATGTGTGTGCAATTTGGAGTTTTTCCAATTTAGAAAGGTTTATTCTTTTGAAATTGACAATTATGGAGATATTATTAAGTACAAAATATGGGGGCTAAAAGCATGATTAAAACATAGTTCTACCTTTAAGAGGATTCCAGCCATATGGAAAGCCAGAGACATGATGTCATAATTACAACCTGATATGGAAAGTGCTTAGATAGAACATATATGAAGCGTGGCAGGTAGCACAAAAAACAGCGCACCTAACTGCAGGGGTGGGGATAGGGGAGAAAGTTTGAGGAGGGCTTTTAAGTGAAAGATACATTCTACCTGAGAACTGAGATATATACGAGGGAGCAGACATCATTTTGGCCAGAGAAAATATCACACGGCATGAAAAGGCTGTGTTTTCTGGAAACAGAAAGAAGGTTTACATGGCAAAATACTGGGTGACAGGGGAGGGAGAAGTAGGAGAGATGAAATAGAAAAGAGAGGTTGGAGCTAAATCATGACTCATAATCTATAGCATTTTGAATACTTAATTATATATACTTCTATGAACTTAATATGTTTCAACCTCTCAATCTCTATGAGTTCAGAGTTACTACAATCCCCCATTATACACATGAGGAAACTGAGGCACAAGCAGTTAAGTAACTTACCCAGAGTCACTTTTTAAGAAATGGACAGGGCCTAGCTTTAAACCAAGTTTAGCTGGCTCCAGAGGTCAAGCTCTTAGCTTCACATGCCATGCTGCATTCCATATGATCCCTGCAATCAATCATTCAGCCTCAAATTAAGTGCAGTGTGGAGAAAAGACCACAGATGAGAAGTTAGGAATCTAGAGTCATAGCATCAAATTTTTCAGAACATTGAAGAAACTTCGTGGTACTCAGTTCCACTATCTAGAAAACAGAAGGATGCTGAGGTGGTTTCCTGGTTAGAATCTAGATCATAGACCCCTCATCTCATGTGTAAAGCTTTACTTGTTTGTGACTTCAAAATAAAGGAGTACTTTTATTGCATTCTCATATTTTGCCAAGAGCTCTACGTGGCCAAATTATGAGGAATCACCCTGCACCCTACCTGTGGTTCTCTCTGAGTTTCCTGCTCTTGTCGATGCCTCAGTTTCCAGTCTTCTCAGGCGGCCACACCTCTGCTGACCTGACAATATGCTCTCCTCCACTGGAGGTTGTCCCAAACCCTACCGATGCCACAGGGAACACTGTTATCTCTATTTCCTGTATAAAGGCAAACACCAGTCTGTGACTTTTCCAGATGCATCTCTACGGACTTAAGGATAAGGAGAGTACAACAGAATTGGCTAACAGAGCCTGATTCCAGTCCCTGAGAGGACCCCTGCAGGCTCAGCCCAGATCACTAGGTCAGTAACTCCTGAGAGGGTATCAAGTTATTCTTATTCATGGTTCCTGGGGATATATTTTCTTTTGAGCTCAAATATCTCCTTTTTTGTGTGATTTTACTAATGTATGTTTTAGGAAGGAAGCTTTAGCTTAGTCTGCCATGTTTTGACAATTACCTGAACGTAGTTTTAAGTTCAACCTCATACTCCAAACACCCTTTCTATAGTTTACAAGTTGGCAGCTTTACCTTAATCTCATTCTAAATTCTGTTTGAGTGGAAGCCAATTCTTTCTACATGGGTAAGGTTTTAAAAAATCTACTGGAATAATTTATAAATTATATTCATCTGGACTTTTGTTTCTTCCTTAGTTTTGAAAATATTCTTTGTTTAAGAATATCTGAGAAATATAACAAGAGAACCTTGGTGGTCTATCCAAGTTGACCAATAGAGACAACACTAGTTCTACTCTTCTGCCCAACCTGTGGTAAATTAATTGTCCTTCAATTACAACTGTTCTTTTCTGCACAATGTCCAGATAGCTGGGTTGGTGGACTGTCCTACTGGACCTTCACTGAATCCATCTGGTCTACTCATATGGATGAGGCAATGACCATGTGCTGACAGTATGCTCTTTGTTTTGCTGCTTTAGGCTTGTTTGGAAATAAATGACTCATAAGTTGAGAAAATGAATATGTAAGTGAGACATGGGGTGTACTTTGAACTTCATCTGAGACCAAAAGGTTGTGAAAATAGATTTTCAGCAAAGGAAGAGTGAGAGAAAGAAAACAAGTCTGGTGTCACTTTATTGAACCATTTTCTGATTCATAACAAGGAAAACCATTTATTATATTCTGCTCTCAGCCCTTTGTTAATGTTCAGAAAATTAAAACACTTGAGACTTGTGCAGTGCTGAGGGCAAGCAAATACTCAAAGCTGAAATTTCCTCAATAATTGCATTCAATGAATTCATATTCAATACCTTCTATGTGCTAGGCCTTGTGTATGTCTCTGGAAAAATAAAGGTAAGAAAGAGTCATAGCTGTTGCCCTCATGGAGTTAAAGTCCAGTGTGAGAAACAGGCATGAGGAAAATGATCATACAGATGTGCAATTTACCTAGGATTTCATTCATACAATGTGGTTACTATCAGAGAAAGACATGACCCCACAATCAGGTGCCAAAGTCTGAGCTGTAATTCTCAAGGGAAGGGATTTAAAAATGTTAAAAATTCAAGTATATAAATACAAACGATAAAAAAGAAAAGAGGTATCTAAGAAACCCAGAATGGTGCAGAGGGCATTTTATTATGTAGATTGTACATGTACAAAATATGAAGAAAGAAGACTGTACTCAAGGACAAATGTGCAGGAATGCTGTGATCCCCTGAGTGCATGCTCAGGGTGCTACAGTCCAGCATGAACTTGGGTTGAAAAGAATGAGAGCTCAAAGTGCTTATCTTAACTATGTTTTGGACAAGCAGAATAAAAAAAGAATAGCCTCACTGTTTGGAACGGATGATGAAGAGGAGAAAGACCAATTCTGATTTCCTCTATGTGAGAAGCAAGTCTTGAGCTGGATATGACACGCCAAATAACATAGAATAGGGAACAGAACAGTAAAATGGTGAGCCATCTAGATATTTTAAAACAATTTATGCCAACAGATTAATTGCACCTCAAACCATATCTACTGGCAATATTTGAGTAATCATGTCAAGAGGAAAAATGGAAAAAATGTAAGAATATGAGTAAACACTGTCCCTAGTTTCTAAAAAAAGGAATTATAATTCAAGGAAATATAGCTAAATTAAACATCATTTGATTCTAGGCTAGAATCAAAATTCTAGAATACATTATCATTGATCATCCAGGTGAATTGTGGGTGCTAAGAAAAGAACATCTTGGTCATTAGCAGAATTAATACCATCTCAGAAAGAACAAATGTCAAATATATTCAAATATGTCAAAGTAACCACATATTTTCATGTAGTTATGACATTGGTAGATCATAGGGAGAGATTAGCAAAATCTTTGCTAAATACAAGATGTAAAAAGACTGAGAAAAGGAGAAAAGTAAAGAAAAAGAAAGAAAGGCAGAGAGAACTAGACCTATCATTTGAGGATACAGGAGAACCAAAACTAATTAGTAGAAGATACTGTGAGAGACACTTTGGATTAAAGAAAGAGAGAAAAAGAGAGAGAGAGAGAGAGTAGTGGAGGAGATAGATAGATAGATAGATAGATAGATAGATAGATAGATAGATAGATAGATAGATAGATAGATAGACAGATAGACAGGCAGACAGACAGACAAACAGATAGCCAGACCGAGAGACCGACAGACAGGCCAGCATTTAAATTTCAACTCTTTACCAGGCGGTACACCAGACAATTATATAAATTAGTTCAATCAGCTCAACAGGTTTATGACATAGGGATTTTATCTACTTTTTATGGATGAGTAATTTGAAGCCCTGAAAATTTATCATACATGTTCAGCATCCAAAAAAATGGTGAAACCAAGATTTATAAGCAGGACTCTCCATCTCAAAAGAACTAGCACTTTGCATTTCATCACTGTGCGATCACTGTATACATCATGGTGAAAGAGTCTCCCCACCATAAAGAGATTGCCACCAGTGGAGCGGTCTGTTCTTTGAGAAGTGTAACTTCCTGGGAGCTCTGTGCCTGGAAAGCTACCCATCAGGATGAACAAAGAGGGGCTTTAAAATTGGGTAAGGGATTGGACTAAATGTCATAAAAGGACTCTCCCAACTCTAAGGTACTATATTTCTATGATTCTACTTTTGCTAAGGTCTGCAAGCTTCCTTGCTGTCATAATGCTTCTAGAATATTAGCATTTTCCAGGATTAGCTTGTTAACCAAAAGAAGTGATAAAATTTCAGTGGGGATATTTTGGGGAAGGAAAATCTCATCATCAAATTACACCATGTAGGCAGCTGCCTACATTACCTTAGTTAAGAAATATGTGTTTTGATTCACTCTCTGCTTTGCTTCTCTGTGTGACTAATGGCACAGTTCTATGGGTCTATTTATGTACCATCCTGATTAGATTTGTTACTGACTTCACAAGGATAAGGATAAACTAAATAAAATTAATTTGCAATTAAAAAGAGAAATCACTGCATAGAAGGTTTTTAAGCCTTTCTTCCTACATATGGAATATTATTTAACATATTAATCTATACCATCTATTGCACGCTTGATTTGTAAGTCAAATCATAGGTTGCTGAGTGCTGGAGCACAAAGAAACAAACAAACAAAATAAGAATCTCCTAAAAAAAAGAAAAAAAGTTAATGAAAGTCTTGCTGCCACAACTGATGTGTCTTAAAAACTTGACTTTATTTTTTAAATAAGAATTATACTTCTCAACTTTTCACTGCTTTTTTTTTTTTCAAGGAGGTACCAGGGATTCAACCCAGGACTTGTACATGGCAAACAGTACTCAATACTGAGCTGTATCTGCTCCCAATGAGAGTTGGGTGTTTTGTTTCATTTTTTTTTTTTTTTTTTAGGAGGTACTGGAGATCAAACCCAGGACCTTGTAACTGGGAAGAAGGAGCTCAACCACATGAGCTATTGAGCTACATCCAGTCCCTACTTCTCACTGCTTTTTGTATTAAATAATAACCTGAAAACGAACTCCATCTATATACTCTTTTTCAGCTTAACTCATTGGCTTTCCCCTTCCGTATAAATTATATCAGCTTAAGCCCTCCTTCAGCTTAAGCCCTCCTTCCTTTGTTGTTGGTTACTACAGTTCTGTTCTACTTTATGACATCCAGAAGATCAGATGTATATAACGTTAGAAAAATTCTCCTAGAAAGCAGTAAAGGACTAATTTTTCAGATGTTAATCAAAATTTGAATTATCCAAGTTGGAACTGCACCAGAATCTAAAAAGATCCATATTCTGCCCCAAGTAAAAAGTCCATGCTGATAAGTGGATTCTGATCCCAAGAAAAAAGTGACATCCACACCCTGCCTCCCTTTTTGTAGTGTGAATGAGGGAAGGGGAGCTACTTGATTTACGGACACTAGAAAATAAAACCATGCAACCCTAATCACTGCTAGGCAACTATTAACATAACCTTTTAACAGATAAGGACAGTGAAGTGGAAATCACATTAGGTACTTGCCAAAATCACAAAAATAATCAGTGGTGAAATTAGAATCTAAAGTCAGGATTAGAACTCAAACTAGTGTCTTCTTTTATTAGACCAGTTAAAATGATTTTCATTATTCAGAACATAGCTATATGGATTAGGCAAAATGGCTTTTCCCAAAGGCCCCACAGGGTGAAAGGGGGGAAGGAAATTTGTTTCTTAGATAAGACGTAAGCTCTAAACTCAGAGTTAAGACCAAAATCAAAACTAGTCTATACCATCCAAAGAAATCCTTTAAATATCCATAATATACAGTAATTCCTATACATTCTAAGTCCAAGACTTACCAAGCTTGATTAAATTTAAGAGTACAGAGAATATACGGCAGTCTGAGGCAAACAAAAATATCCTTGCTTAGGATTTACCAATATTTTAATTTTAACTTTCTGTGGTTTTAAAATGTGGTAGTAGATTTGTTGGTTGCCAAAGGAATTACATGTGATTTTGGAGTCCCATCTCACCTTGGATTGAAATCTTAAATTCTAAAGCAAATATGTTAAATGAGGTATTGCATCATAAAAAGATGTGTTGGTGAACTGCGGGATCAGGGGAGTAGTCTTTAAAGAGCTAACTGGAAACAGTCAAAACAAGGAAAATGAGAAGGTGTCTGAAAAAGCAGATGCTAGATCAAACTGGTGGTGATGAAATTTTCTCATGATCTCTATGCAGTAAGTAGTAGACATTTTGTTGTTTTGGCAAAAAGTTCCCAAATCACAAAGCAACCTGAAGTAAAAATCATAAGATACATCAATCTACATATATTTGTTCTTTAATAATTATATCATGTACTTAAATTTCTCATCATAGACCTATAAAAACGAAAGTATCAAATAAAGATAATAAGTGGGTTAATCAGCATACCAAAATATGCATAACTGAAATGAATATAATTGTTCAAAGTATGAGAATTGAGAATAATCATTTTTTAAAATGCCACATTTTATTAGGGAAATATTTAGTCTTAAACCAAAAATATTATAGTAGCTAGCATAATCAATATTTATTTCCGATGGAGTCTAATTAAGAAAAAAATCTATCATCTATAAGAGATTAAAAATGTTACCAGTTAGGGAAGCAGATGTGTCTCAAGTGATAGGGTTTCCAACTACCATAAGGGAGGACCCAGGTTTGATCCCTGGGGTCTGTGTGGCGAGCAGAGTGCCCAAGTGGAGAGCCAAGTGCTTGCGTGAGTGCCCATGTGGTGAGCTGAGTGTCCGTGCAGTGAGCCAAGTGCCTGCATGAGTGCCCACACGGTGAGCCAGTGAATGTGCAAGTGAGTCACACAGCAAGATGATAATGCAATAAAAGAGAGACAAAGAGGAGAGTTAAGGAAAAGTGCAGCAGAAACCAGGAACAGAGGTGGTGCAGGTGACAGGGAAACTCTCTCCACATCAGAGATCCCCAGGATTGAATCCCAGTGGATCCTAGAGGAGAAAAAATGAGAAGAGAAGACAAAAAGAGACATAGATAGAGAAGATCACACAGCAAATGGACACAGGCAGCAAAAACAGCAGGGCGGGGGTGGGAGGAGAGCCTTATTTTTTAAAAAATGTTATCAGTTAGAATGTGTGAAGGCATATCCAAACCAGGGACCCCAAAAAATGATTGTTGGAGTTGGTGGTCCCAAGGGGACTACTTCTACAGAGCCTTGGAAATGAAATTCTGCTCCCCTTCTTTAAAAATGGATGTGGTTATTAAACACTGATAATAAACCAAGACAAATATAAAACTTGCCAAAAGCATTCTCAGATCAAACCATGAGTGAATGACTTTCCTCCACCTTAGTCCTGACACAGGATTTTGAATTCTGGGAACACTAGACTTTCAACTTGTAGGAATAATTGGACTCAATGCCTGCTGGGTTGAATCACCACCCCTGGATGATGCTACAATGGACAGAGAGAAAGTTATTCTTTCCCCTTTATGGATATCTACACCTGGAATTCCTCATTCTCTCTTCCATTATTTTGCAGCATTTTCCAAAAAGTTTTGCCCTATATGCCACTATAAATGGGATCACTTGCTCTTTGGAATCCTTATATCACTCTTTAAACTCATTTGACTTTTACACTGAAGTTGGATTTTCCTTTTTTTCTACTTTGATCATATCTTCTAGAATCCGGGATCTATACCTAGTTACAATAGCCATCTATTTTGCTAGTCATAATAAAGAGCAGATCATTTGGATGATCTGACTTCCTCCTTATAAGCTGATAAGATTATTACTGTTCTCCCCTTTCACGTGAGGAAAGTGATGCTCAGTTAAGTATCTTGTCCAAGTTTACACAGCTAGTCAGGAGGAGTAGGGCCTGGAACTCTGGTGGTCTGCCTGGAATAAATGCACAAATGGCAGAAAAATTCCCTGTCTCCTGACCCTGCCATAGGGAGAGACAGTAAATATTTTAGATTATAAAATGTGAATATAATTAGATTATGTAATGTGAATTGTGGAAACATGATTTTCCTATAAATAATTTTGACTAGAAGGAAGTGTATGACAGTGAAACATATCCAGTATCTGGATTTTCTCTGAGGCAAGCAGACATCTTTCATAGTTAAACTCAATACCTTATCAAAATATTTTGTTTGCAATTTTTAGGTACATTTTAAGGCATTTAGTATTTTGCACAGAATGCCTTCCTCAAATATTTAGTTCTTGGTTCATTTCCTTCTTCCTTTTCTCTCTGAGCATTTTCTAGGCTTTTGACAATTCTGAAATTCTAGTCTGGCTTTCCTCATGCTTGCCTGGCATTATTTTTCTCTCCAGTTTTGAGCAGCTGCTGAGCAATGGTGTGTGTGCATGCTGACATCCTCCATTCTGACTTTATAGCTCTCATTAGCATGCCAAGAGCGATCCATCACTAACAGAGTGATCCCATTCCTATGCCCTGCCTCCTCTACATGCACCTAAAACTAATTGAGTGAGTTATTTTAAGATAACTGCAATCATGGATTTGGCATTTATCAAAGTCTTAAGATAAATCTCTTAAGATCTAAATGACATAATCCTTATTACTGCCTAGATTTAACAAGGACCAAGTGAAAATGCATTTACAATGCTTAGATCATTAGCCCATGTTTCCAATTACATTTTTAATATGTTTTTTTATTTGATTATCTAAAAATGTCTTTAAATTTCATACTTAGCCATAACACTCTTCACTCTAGTATAGTGGCTAAGACTGTGGCCTTTTGTAGTTTTGAAACTCATCTGCCTGCAGATCAGGTTTGGAGAGGAAAGACAAGCATCTGATTTATGGATATTAAATTTGAGATGCAATCTGATGGAAGCTACATTCAGAAACATGCTTCCCCTGATAGACAGCAAAGGAGGAAAGGGAATATGGATACTATGCTTTGGCTCCTTAAGGCTTCTGATGTTAATGACATACAACACTTCCTAAGTACAGTTGATTGGGCAAAATGTGTCAAAAAATACCCACCTATGTGGTGGGGGTGGGGTGAGATTCAGAGAAATGTCCAGAAGTAGTAGTGTATTTATTAACACTCCTAACAACCTCCATAATATCTAAGTGGAAATGCTGATGAATGACGAATACGTGGATCTGGAATCAAGGAGAGAGATCAGGCTGGAAAAACATACTTATGATTGATCACATCTATGCCAACAGTATTTAAAGCTATGAGACGAGGTGCCATTACAAGGCATTGAGAGCCGAGGATTAAGACACCTTATTATGTAGAAGTAGGGAAGATGAAGAGAACTCATTCAGAAAGATGGATAAGTAGTAAAGTAGGAAGAGAATCACAAAAGTTTGTGTATCAAGTTTTAAATGCAGGTAACTTGGTAGATTTGAATGAAGGGGAAGGTAGAAATAGTCGTGTCTATTTTCCCTGTGAAATAAGAAGCAAGGTTATCTACTAAAAATTAGAATAGAGATAATGTCATAGAGATTTGGGAGAGTAGAAAATGTATGCAATATTTACCTAAGATTAAGAGCATGAGTACCTTGCAGAAATGGAATTTTCAGGCTATTCTGGGAATTACTGCAGCTTAGTTGTCTCGGATTTAAAGATTTGTCAGAAAAGTCTTGGGATTTTTTTTCTCTCACCATGGTGAGAATCGATGAAGGGCTATATCTAATTGGTGATATGTTTGCCAGTCCATAGAAGAAGTGAGGGGGGAAGAAGCTGAGGGTATGTGTGGGTTGTGATCACAATGACTAACAATGTAACTTCAACTGGTAAGCTTGTGTCTTAGTTTGCCTGAGCTGCAATCACAGATACCAAAAATTGGTTTTTACTGACTCATGTTTCAGAAGTCCAGCATCAAGATATTGAAAAGGTTGGCTTTCTCCCCAAAGACTGTGCATTCTGATGCTGATTGCTGGTGATCTTTGTGCCTCCCTGGGCTTCCTGTCCCATGACAGTGCTCTCTCCTTCTGCTTTTCTTATTTATCCACTGACTTCTGGCTCTATAAGACCTCCAGTAATACGAATTAAGACCCAAGCTGATTCAGGGAGTCCGCACCTTAACTAAAAATAACATCTTCAAATGGTTCTATTTACAACAGGGTCAAACTTATTGGGGCATGTATTAAGATTAAGAATATGTGTTTCTTGGGTTACATAATTCAATTTACTGTAGCAGGCAACAAAAATTATGAAGGGAAAGGACAATAAAAAATAGGGTAGGGTCAATAATTGTTGAGAGGTCCTGGGAGATTTGAGAAATTGTTGAGTTGAGGCACTACAGAAAGTAAACTAGAAGGATGGGAATTAGTCATTAGTCACCGAAGTTTGGTTGATCTAGGTTGAACATGGGAGTGGATGTCTCAGAATGGAGGACAAGAGTTTTGGAGAAACTGGTTCAAGGGTCTGGAAGTCAGTGTTTTGGTGGAATTAGAGTGGATGTCAAAATGCCAACCCGGAAATTTTGACAGTGAGGATGTCATTTGTTGGAAGAGGGGAGAATATTGACAAAAGCACTCAGAAATCAATGGCTCTCAACCTTAGTCATATGCATGGAAGTACCCAGGCTGTTGAAAGTCCATTACGCTTTTAAGGAAAAATGGCAATACATAGTGGAAACAAGTATAGAAAGAACAATAATCTGTTCATCTTGGTATTTAGTATGCTTGAGGTGCCTGTGGGAATCCAAATTAGGATGCTTAGTAAACAGTTGGACGAACTGTACTGGTGTTTGGAAGAGATAGCTGCAATGGACTTACATATTTGGATATTCATGGCATTGAGATAACTATTGCTTATATGAGGATGAATGAGCTCAACATGGGAAAATATATAAATCTGGAAGAGAAAAGAACCAAGGGAAGAATGCTGAATGAGTAAAGACAAGAATATTTCAATGATATGCCCAAAAGAGAAAAAAATGGGCAAAAATGAGAAGTAAGAGAAGTGTTAAAAGATAATGCTTCACAGAAGCTAACATTTGGCTTTTTGGTAGATAACACAAAATTAAAAGGTTAAAGTGAATATGGGAGGATAAAGGAGCCTAAATACTAGAAGGAAGAAAGTGAAAAGAAGCTTGTTTTAAGCATAACTGGATAATAAACAGATTCACCATCTTCCTTTTTATCCTAACCCTTCCTTTGCAAAGGTAAATCATCAGCCCATGTTAGGCATATGATAGAGCTGGCCTTGCCAAATTGTTTTAGCAGCAGCTTGTTCCATTTAGAGAATAGGTGGATTTCCGTAATGCTGTATATTAATATTGTGATGAATTTTATAAGACTGTCATTTTAGCAAACAGTGATGCCATCTTCTCTGCCAGAGGATAACACTAGTGTGTGCTACCAAAAGAATCTTCCTAAAAGACTCTGAAACGTCACACAAGCAGATGATAAGAGTACCATAGGAATCAATTCCCTGCTCTATTTCTTATTTTACAAAGAAATGAAATTTCACATGCTGGAATATATTTTCATTTATGGATTGAAATCTGATAAATTCAGTTCCAGAATGTTGTAGATACTGATGTTTAAACACAGACATAGAATGTGGTAAATAAGATGTGGGGATACTCCCAAACTGCTAGAGACTGAGAGGCTAAAACCATCTTGCAGAGGGGCTCTAAGCAAGAAAACTGAGATGGGCCTTTCTCAGTTTTCATACTTTCAGTGTAAGCCTCCACATATTTCAAGTTTATTATAACTGTTCTCTTAGAATTCTTGTTAAGAAATACTTTCAGGATATCTGAATAGTTGTAGTTTTAACTTGCAGTCAACCCTAAAATATCTAGAAAAGTCTTGTGATTCCTAAGCCAGGTCCCCAGACAGCCAACCAGTTTGGGTCAGGACAATAATCATAACAAATCTACTCTTAACCCTAAAGTAAATGTGAAAATCTAGGTCACAATTTTTTTTATGTCTTTACCATTTTAATGACTGATAATTGCCTTCCACATCAAAAGAATACAATAGGACAGCATCTTTGGTGAAAGATTAATACCAAACATTGAAGTGTTAATATTAGTCAATATATACATATGTAAAACAATTTAAGGAGTCAGTGGCTTTTATAATCAATAAGAATAACATTTCTTAAAGTAATGCAGCTCATGGAAAATATTTCTATATTAAACTCACAAAAAGCAATGAAAAAACTGGACTCAGTTTCACTGACATGTAGAAACTGAAAGAAAATTCCTTAATTTTTTAAATCATTGTTCTACTTACTCAAGAGAATTATGCAATCCTGAATTTTGCTCAGTTTTTCAGTAGATTCTCAACACATAAGCAAATTTTCCTTACAATTCATCTGATTTTTCAAGAGTAGATTTTCTTGGCGTCTGCAGATTTTCATCTGCACAGTCATAAGAAACTCAATTAAGATTTCCTTTTTTGCTGAATTTTGATGAAGAACAAAATGGTTTTTTTTTTTTTATGTAAAGACATGAACTAAGCTGTCTCCCAATACAATTTTACTCAAAACAGTCTGTATTCTAGAGGACAATAATATTCCTGATTAACATATACAGCTGTCTTGATTGAGCTGGTTTCTTAAAGTAAGGCTTCTTTATGGTAAGATATGGGAAGCAAGACATTTTCAGAACATGTTACACAATTGAAGTGGATAATAGAGGGATATACACTAAGCAGGAAACCCTTAAATGTTGGATCAATATAATGACAAAAAAGTGGCTTTACACACTTATTTTCATCAGTAGCTCCAGGAATGCTCTGCTTCTCTGTCTATAGGGTTCTAGTTACTATCTATTAACTCGAAGATCCTTACCTTGTCCTTTGGACAGACTTTCTGCTCCATGACAGATAATACCTTGTCCTTCAAGTAGCTGGCACAGCTTTAGTAAAACATTTCTCACTTTACATTGTATTTATCTTCTTTCATATCTTCCTGACCACACTAAGATCACCGTTGGAGAATAAACTATCCCTTACCCATCTTTACATCCTCAACCCTAGTACTTAACAAAGTGTTTCCACTAAGAATCAACCTCATAAATGCTTGCATAATAAGGGAATGTACAGATATGAACACAAATTTTGTATGTGTGAGAAAGAGAGCATAAACACATGCATATATTGCACATACACATGAACTTGTACCATCATATTTATAAATATATTTATATCAGCATGTTAAAACTGGGAACTTTCTGACTCTGGTTTAGCTGAGGTCCCAAGACAACAGGTAGTAACAACCCGCTATGCTAGACCACCTTTAACGGGACATTCGAAAGATGTACTGAGAAATCATAACTTTCTGATCATAGTCAGAAACAGCCACATTAAGATAAAGAACTAATTTAAGGGTATGTTTACTTTGGAAAGCGTTTTAAGGGCTTTGTGTTCATAGCCCATACCCATTGGGAAAGAGTGACAGGGGCTCTTCTCTCATCTTACGAATTGTGAGGAAACCTTCAAAGAGTTCACCTGGATTCAGTGGATGGATGGATGACTCAATGTGAGAAGATGGCTGAAGAGGTTTGTGGCACCAGAGCATAGAACCAGATTTGGGAAACATCTGCACCTCTACCAATGGCACCAATGGCAAAGGTGTGTGTTTCCCCACGACCAGAAGTGTAACCTACAAGAAGGATATCAGCTCAGGGTTGTTTTCCAGGATACTCTCTGGGAGGGCTTCCTGTACAGGAAAAGGAGACCTCAGGAAAAAGAGAATGGAGGTATAATGTTAGGGGTTAGGGTTTACAATGCCAAGTAAAAGGAAAGTATCCTCCATATCAAGGGCACCAAAGTTAGGGATACCCAAGACAGTAATTGCCAAGGACCTCATCAGAAAGGAAAAGATCCAGTCCAAGCATTAGCCATGGCCAGAGACATGATTTCATGAGTTTCAGTCAAGCAAAATCTGTCCTCGCCAGTCTTCAACCACGAAGGAGGCAAAGGCAGTCACAGTGAGAAGCGGTAGGCAGGGCAATGAAGAGAAGCTTACCAGGTCCCCTTTGTCATTGGCAGGAGTTCAGATGGAAGCCAGCAAGCCCTAATCAGGGCAGGGAGAAACTTGAACTTGCAATTAATTTCTTTCAGAGTTTCAAATATCACATTGGATTGTATATATTAACTACTAAATAGAGACAGTCTCTCTATTTTTTCCATTATTTTACTTTGGCAGCTGAAGTGACCAGAGGAATTTTTGATTTTCCAAGTAGCTCCAAAAGACATGGAACCATTCTGAAATTTTATCCAAGAGGAAGGAAAAACAAGCACCCAGAGAAGATTTTTAAAGGCAATAGGGGGAAAATAAATTTGCATTCTGTTCACATCATATGACTCCTGATTTTTCAGTGAAATGTACCTGTATAATTGTTACTCAATTTAGGGGAAAATATATAGTTCTGTGCAGTACCAGAGCTTTAGAAATTTGCTTAAATTATTTCTCCTCCAAGAAGCTTTTTATAATTAAGTTTAACCCACCCACTATCTCTCTACAGACAAATTGCCCATGTGTTTGTATTCTTGTGTTTGCAAGCTTCTAGAATACCATCATCCATAGAATGTACAAGTATGTCTATTTTATTCATATGTCAAGTTATATATTTATTTAAAAATAATCATTTAATCCCAAATTAGTTTCTTTGGAGGATCAGGAGATTCTCTAACCAAAACCAAAGTACTATTTTAATTCTCTATAAATAAATGATGGTTTTAGGTGATTACAGGGCGCTCACTGCAGGACAATTTTCTGTAGAAAAAAACATTCAAATTGAATGATTTCTGAGCTCCTGGATTCTGAGCTCAAATTTCCATATCACTGCAGATCATCTGGTGTTCTTTTTTTCTCATCACACATTGTCAATATTTAATGAAACAAACATAACCCCAAACATTTGAGATAAACAAATTTAGTAACTGCAGAACTTAAAAAAAATCATTTAGTATTAATATGTGATTTATGACATAAATTTTGATTCCTTCAAAATGATACTTTGGTATTACAGAGACATAATATATATGTATACTATATATACACACTCTGCCAAAGAATGTAACTACAAACATTTTGTCTTAAAGTATTCCTTAAAAGGTTTGTTTCATAAAGATGGGAAATACTTTGCATGTGATCTTAGCACTGAGGCCTACATATCTTCCCTGGGGAAGTAATTCTAATATGCAATTCACTGTGAGACATGTTTTTGGTATTAAGTCTTTTAATTTAATCTTTCCATTATCAACCTTGTTGTTAACAATGCATTTCCAGCTCCCCAACTGTGTTTATATCACTCGTATTAGCCTTATAAATTGCTTTATAAAATACTATCCATACAAACTTAACCGAACCTACCTCCCTTCCATTTCCAGCTAAAGGGCAAAACTAAAAATAAACAAAAATTTACCTGAAAGGAGATAGAAATACAGTTTAGCTGGAGGAGAAATCCCCATCCTATACAGGTAAAAATTCCTGGAGAACGAATTTTCACAATGCTAAATGACTCACTCTGATTTTTTAGGGCTCCAGGCTCATTATGGGGCATCCTGTAGATGTACAACTCTCAAATATTTCTTTGTATAGTGTCCCTAGATTATAATGACTCACCTTCAGTTTAATATTATCTACTGCTCTATGTTTCTAGCTATCTATCTAGCTACATCGTCATTTCTAGTTATTAAAATGATATGGTTCATGATGGCAAAAGTTTCACCTGCCTTGCTTTATTTTATACAATAAGAGTATAACACAATGCCCAGAGAATACTGCTTTGTTTTTAAATGAATTTTAAAACTTCAGTGAAAACAAAACAGTATAATCAAGAAAGTAAAAATCTTCCCAAATTTTAACACACTAAATAATCACTGTTATATGTTGGAGAATTACCTTCTAGTCATCTCTTTATGAATTTATATAATATATATGTTTTATATCATATGTAATAATGAAATTTTATAAATTATATATACATTAATAGTATTTGTACAGTTTCATGTAAATGGGGTCACATTATAATGCTATTTTTTTAAAGAATAACAATAGCTACAGTTTATTGAGGTTGTGCTACATGCCAGACACTTTACTCAAATGACATGATTTAAACTTCATACAATTGCTTAAAGTAGGTGTGGTTATTCACATTTTTGAATCCCAAAGCCTTTGCACTTCCCAGTCTGCTTTTGTTGTGTCAAAAAAATAATAAAAGCTCCTCTGATTTAATATTTTTACTTATATTGTTTATCAAAACCTCAGAGTATGCTGTATTACAACTATTAATTATCTTAACAAATCTGGGAAGAAAAACAATGCTTGGTAATGACTTAAAAACCATATACTTACAAATACAAATATATTTAATCAGACATATTTTCCCTTGAAAAAGAAGCCAATCACTTTACATACGTCTCATAAAGAATGACAGGTTTTTGTTTTTTTTAAATACCTTTATAATGTTGGGTCTTCCAATCCATGAAAATGGTATAAATATACATGCTGTTTTAGTTTGCCAGGTTCCTGAAAGCAGATATCATAAAATGGATTGACTTTTAACAATGGGAATTTATTAACTTACAAGTATAGTTTTGAAGTTGAGAAAAAAAATGTCCAGATCAAGGCATCATAAGGTGATACTTTCTCCCAGAAGACTGGCCGCGGGTGATCCTAGACTCCCCTCACATGGCAGCTCATATGGTGGCATCTGTTGGTCTCTCCCTTCTCTTCTGGGTCTTTTTGCTTTCAGTTTCTTGCTCTCATGGCTTTCTTTTCTCTCTCCATATTCATCCCATTTATAAAGTACTCCAGTAAGAGGATTAGAACCCACCTTGAACAATGCTGTGATTGAAGTAACCTTATCAAAAGATCCTACTTACAATGTGTCCACAACCACAGGAATGGGTTAGCTTTAAGAGCATAATTTTGTGGGGATACATCCAATTTCAAACCACTGCACATGTGAATTTAACAATGTGTAAGGTCCAAGTATTATATTTATGAAATTGGGTTGGTCCTAAACAAAATTATAAATAAAGCTATATTTAATCCTTCAGCCTCTGCCTTTTCCTTCTTTCTCAACTGCCCAGTCTAAAATTAGTGTCAGAAAAGGATCTAATGTATACAACACTGTATATACATTATACATTAGAGGAGGAGGAGGAGGAGGAGGAGGAGGAGGAGGAGGAGGAGGAGGAGGAGGAGGAGGAGGAGGAGGAAGAAAGGCACCAACATTCTTTTCATAAAAAACATTAAAATAGCTCCAACCCTTCGTTTTCTCATGTCTTCCTAACATCTCATATTCATTTTTTTCTTCAAAGTTACTTGCAAATAATGTTCCTTCCCAATCAGTCTGTAGAGATTAGAATGTAAATTGAGAAGATGAGCTAACGCTGCTTTATAAATCACATGTTCCACATGCTTCATACTCGTTAAAAACATAGACCATCTATCTGTTGAAGTAAGTAAAGTTATTGTATCTTATATGACCATGGGCCTTCACATTTTCAGCCTTATTTAATTATAGTGTTGAAGTTTCCAATTACCACAGCCCAACCCATCACAGAAATGTCAGGAAATAGCAGCCTCCTTTCTGGTCTTAGAATTCCTGTTATATATACTGTTCCCACAGAACTACTAGGCTGCATGTTGGTTCCCTTTGGATGCCTTTCTTCCTTCCTCATGAGCTCTTGATGGCAGAAATAGCACCTTAGTCATCTTTGCTTGGCAGCACTGAAATACAATGTGATGCTCATAACACACAAAAAACATTTTTGCTAAATGAATACAATCTTCTCCCATAGGCAGTTTTCTTCCTGCTCATGTATAAGATGGTTTTAATGGCTATTTTCTTCATTATCTTAAATCTGGATTTCTGTGGAAAACATGATGCCATATAGTAAGTTCCATTAAGAAAATAGATACATTCCTTTTGGCAAACAGATAAAATGACAAGCTAGGCAGAATTTCTGCAATTTGAGAGATGATAAATATTCATGGAAAGAGGAAAAAGAGCAATCCAGTAACAGAGACAAATATGCCATGATTAAAGTGACAGCCAAAAGTGTTTTAAGGTGACCACAAGGGAAATATGAGCCCTCAGAGAGGGAAAATTGATCTTCTTTGTACTGAAGCTGAAAAATCAGAGGGAATGACAAAAAGTTGGATGATTTGAGACCATACCAATCATCAAGATAAAATTTTGCTACAATGGGATAAAAAGTTGCAATACTGACTCTTCTGAATCTTAATTAGAGGGGTGTAACTGCTATAGCAAAGATATCTGTGGCATTGACGTAACAAAAATTTATCTACATCTAAAACATTTTCACAAAAATGAAACACTGAAGATTGCTCCTAAGAACTGCAAAACCAAAAGCTTGACCATTTGTGCTTCAGAAATTGGTTGGGTAAAGGAGTGGCCCATGCCTCACAAGGAAGGCGAAGGGACTCTCAAAAGGTGTCTCTACAACTCAGACCTTGCTCCCAGTGATTCTCTGGAAGCAAGCCAAAAAGGGCACCAGATTAATGAGGTTAATTGATGATACATGAATGATGGGAGATTATATTTTCCATCAGTGAAGGGAATTATCACAATTGAGGGTTTGCCCTCAACACACCACGGTCTCCAGATTATTTCTTTATTTTTTTGAGATTCACTTAGAGAAGTTTGCTTTTGTTTTTGTTCTGTTTTGTTTTCCCTTACATTAATTATTAGCTATGCAAAACCACATGCATCAACAGGTCAACTCCTGACAGAATTATAATACCCCTAATGAAATCAAACTGTAAGAAAATAACTTAATGTTTAAATGACATCCACAGCACTGGGAATGACTTCTGCAAAATATTCTGTTCTCTGCCAAGAAATGCACTATGATATGAATAATGAAAATGAATAATGCAAAGCACAATGCAATATACAACTTATGTGCCAGAAACAGTTTTCCTCCTCAGACTGATTGAGTTTGGAAATTACAAACAAGATTATATTAACTCAAGAGCAATGATAGCATCAAATCGAAATATAGGCCAGCTGGATGTGAAATACCATGGGCAAAGGTGCTCTCTTTAGTCACCTGAAGAGAAATGATAACATAGGTACATAAAGAGTGTTGTGCAACATGTGTAGAATGTGGTTGGCTTGGAGAATAAACAGAAAAGCAGGGAAATGTTTTGGACATTGTCCAGGACAAGAAAATTTGGAGGTGTTATGAACCTAACTCTCAGTGATGTCTTAGGTTAGGATTTTCAAGGAGTTTGGTACCAGAAAGTTGAAGACAAGTTTTTGATTATGAGAGAGACTTTCCCTGACCTATGATCCCCTTCACTATAATCTGGTCAACCACTTCAGCAAGCTCTTACTCCTAATGTTGTTTTCATGTTCAGCTGGGAAAAGGGCTCTCAATGGCAGAGTTTAATTTTAGTCTTAGGGAGAGAGCCAAGTATTACTCACAAGAGCGCCACAAGAAGAGAATGGATGTTAAGGCCTTCTTGAACAAAATGAAAACATTAGAATCTGTTTTTCACAATCACAATCATTTTCATTGTCATATTGGCTTAAAAATAACTATCCTCAACATTTTTTCCCTCTAAGTCCTTTCAAACGTGCACTAAATTCAATAAAGGACATTGCACATCTGCTCTTACAGGAGATGCCTTTAATTGCTGAACCACTAATGGAGCATTTCTCCCACAGAATTTCGTTCTGTATACTGCTTACCATATCATCTTCAGATCTTGTCTATTTCTGCCTTTTTTTCTAAATTATCACCATTAATCTCACCATAAATGGGTCTGGAGAAATAATGATACCTGATTGTGTTGCTTCTTTCCTTGGAAAAAAAAAAAAAAGAATGGAGTTTCAAATTTCTCCCAAAACAAAACAAAACAAACACCTTTCAGATAAGTAGATAAAACCTAGAACTTGTGGGAAAATGTTGACTGATAGTTTAAAATTATAAAGGCAAGTCTGTATAATTGATCGAGAATTCTAGGAGTCATTAAACTATTTTAGGAACTGCTCTGCAACATGTGGAAGAGAATTATATAAATAAACCCAAGGGAATACCTACACCTTTTTTGGGAACATAAAGTGCATGAGTCAAGGTAAAATAGGCGCTACTTTAAATCCATCATCTCCTCCTTTGCCCTAGCCTTTAAGCATTAGAATGGGTTTTGAATCAACTGGTGTTTGCAAAAGTCTCAAATTTAAGAAGTAAAAAGAATAACAATACTTTTATTTGCTTCTCTTTGACATATGTCTTTTTAATGGTAACTGTTAAAAGAAAAAGTATTTCTGGAAAAATCAACTTGCTCATGGACAATTGTTATTTAGACTAATATAATTTTCACTGTTGATAATGAAAATATTATTTATGTAGAAAAAAAATTCTAACTATACTTGTATCAGGATTTGGTAGAGAAAACAAAAACTGCTCTAAGAATTCCAATGAGGAAATGTTTTAATACAGATATTAGAATCAAATACAACTGTCATAATGTCTGGGGGAGCAAAGTTCAACAAAGTCACTGCCACCAAAGCCAGCTGCCCACAGTACAAAAGCAAATACTCTACCAGCTCACCTGAAGCCTTCTGTGAACTTTAGTTCTGCTGCGTACCCTCAAGATGCCTAGCAACTGGTGCTGGAGAATAAAGACTTCTCCTTCTATTCCACCTTCCAAATCTCATTGACAGAGTCTAAACAAAAAGTTGGACAGAGAGATTCTGGTAACTGTACATACAGGTTCTCCTGTAGTCTGGAGAGGGAGATGAAAGGATTTGGCAATAAATATTTGTTGCAAGAATGTAAAAGTGGATGGATAAATTAATGAATTAATTCCTATCTTAATGTTTTTTAGCACTGTCAAGCTGTATGGAAAATAAAATTACAAATAGAATGAAAGGACAAAGAGTTAGTTATGTGAATTGAATGCTTAATGGCTGCAAGGTAATATAGCCTGAATGATTTACTGGGGACTGGTTGTAATGGCTGTAACTTTTTCCCCCTCTTCAGAATAATACATGGATGGCTGTTACCTATTTTTGGCTGTTTGGGTTTCCCTTTTTATCATCTATATTAGTCAGGTCTTTTCTGATTACATGCCAAGTTTCTCTAAATTGTGTAGTGGTATTGACTAGCTTTCCACTTAACAAATTCAAGTCACAATCCAGTTTTGCCTCCCAAGATTGTTTCCATTTATCATCTTGATTGAAATATTGAGTTCCCAATCATTTTAGTCACAAATTTATAGAGAACCTTTGGGCTATTCCCAGGGATGACCAGTCACATCCCTGAGGATGGATTTCAGCAATTTAACTCTCAAAGAGCAACTTGATTTTCCTTATATTTTAGATTGTTGCTTCATGTGCCCCAGTAACTTGAAGAAACATTTTGTTGGATTGGTTCTGGAATATTCCTAATGATTTCACATTTTCATTGATTTTCTTAAATTAGCAATTATGCTTTTCAAAACATAAGAGCCTATATAGGCATCGATTGAAAATAAAAGCTATATTTTAGTTTCTAAGTAAAAGGTAATAAAATTGCCGCAACTGTGATTAAAATATATGGTCACCAACAAACAATGACAGTCCTAAAATCTTATGAATCAATATTTTTAGTTCAAAGGAATATCATTGTTTTAATTACATAATCAAATTTCCATGTAAATGGCACTACATAGCTTATTGCTGAGTGAATTTGACTACTTTGAAGCCTAGAATGACATATGAATGTATCAGGATAATTCATTTAAAGGAGCTCTGATAGATACTGGAAGTTTCTTTTAAAAACTGTAACTACTGATTAGACCTTCAACTGGCGATATTGTTGACAAGAATGTGAAGTCATGGAAAACATTTCCAAGGACAGCCTGCTACTGCTTGGTTTGGAGCTCACGGAGGTCATGATGTTACTCCAGTTCATTGGTTTCCTCTGCCTGGCTAACACACGTCAAAATTCATGAACATACGGCACCTCAACAGGAGCTGTGCTGATGTGCTCTGCAAAACAGCCTGAAAATTCACAAGGTGCAAAGTCTGTGGAATTGTTTCTCATCACCTATAACTCCCTTAACTAGCTCCTTCATTTTTGTTTTCCATTTAATACATGAAGGACACTGAGGTCCAGACGGGGTTTGTGAAATGAAGAATCAGACACGGACACGAGTAATCACTAACGAATAATTGGGTCTTTATTGTGAAAAAAAAACTTTCATTTTATTTTTATAAATATTCTAAAACAGGAGGAGCAGTTTTTGAAATGCTGAGAAGAAAGGACATCTGAAAGGTAGTCACTTAAGAAATATAGCTATTTATGTGCATTTAAGAGATGCATAAATTATTGCCTACATGTAGACTTCTCACCATTAGGTTCATGTCTTTTATTGAGAGCGTGTTCTTCAGAAAGCTTCTGTTCAAGGGCTTCTTGTGACCACAGAAGCTCATAATATTAGGAATCAGGATGCTTAAAGCAATAGAATTTAGGTGGGTGAGTTTTAAAAGGTCATTTTGGGTCTTGGACATTCAGAGTAGTATACAAGGTTTGGGTGAATTTCAGAAAAAGGCAACCTGAAAAGTAGGGCTGTTCAGATGAGTAAATTTAAGGTAAAACGGGAAGAAATGGGGGCTAACTAAAAGGGTTCAGTCTGGGTTTTACCCTAGACCAGTAACTCCTGAGGAAAGAAAACATTGAAAAGCAAGGCAAGTTGAGCAAAAAAAATGTAAAGCTCAAGTTGAATGTGATAAAAGGAAGAATCTAAGAATAAGGTTATGCATGAAAATACTGTGACCCACTTCCAAAAGCCTATAATTTAGCTATATCAGGTTTGGGTTTGCAGATGTCAAACTATCATTCATTTCTTAATGCCTCTAGCAAGATTTCACAGTATATTGCTTGATAAAAATCTTACTAGCAGGTACTGTTACCTAAAAATAATTTTAACAAAAAAAAAGTCATTATTTCTTGAGTACATTTTAGTGGAGACAGAAAACATTTTAATTTGAGCATATAGCTATGATATATATATTGCTCATTTATATATATTCACATACAGAGCAAGATATATATATATGTAATCAAATGAACATTGTCATCAATTAACTAGTTTAAATGCAATTAAATTTACATGCTGGCTAATTAAATACTGTCATTGGTGGTTCCAAGTACCGGAAATAGGTACTCTTTGGAGGGGATGGAGGGAGGAGGATAGCCCAATAAAGTGAGCATTAAACTTCTAAATATCAGAGTCTTGCCCAAGTAGGAAAGATAACCAGATCTCCCCACCCATCCATCAGGCAGCTATGGTGACCACAGAAGAAATAATTTTTAATAGCAAGAGCCAACCACATCTGGATTTGGTTGGAATATGGAATAGGTTTTTATTCTCCACAATGAATCCTTTCGTTGATAAGTCCAAATTTACAAACATCATACTTTAAAAACAAATCTCACTACTCCCAGAGGAGAAACCTATTCTTTAAGGAGTTGTGCAGCTGGGTCTGGAATATTCCTAATGATTCCTATTTTCTGTATTGTAATTTGCATTAGCATCATAGACACAGAAAGAGCAGTCATCCTGAAAAGGAAATTACTTATATCTGTTTTATCACCAAGGGACTTCTGAAGCATAGAAATCTGAAAAATGGGAGGTTCCAGGCTCTCATGGACCTCCAAAGTTCTGGCTATTGTCCTTGAGTCCTGACTAGGGACATCAAGCCACACTGTGACTTAATTTTTAAAAATTAGTTGAAAAAACTCAAGGTCTTTGCCGATTAGTATATCTAAATATAAACAAACAAACAAACATACATAATATAAACTGAATTCCTTTAATTAAATTATTTTAATATATGTATTAATGGAATCTGAGTTGAAAAGAATTCCTTTTATGTACAGTTAAAGAGAGTCCTATTAAATTGATGAGCCTGACCTAGACACTGAGTCTTTGTCTTGGTGCTCTAACTAGGCAGGCAAAATTTTAAAAATAGTACCCAAACCAGGACAGTTCCCACCTTGTATGACACAGTAGCACTGTTTGATATGTTTTTAAAAGATAAGAAAACTATTATAGAAGGCAGTAATCATCCAAATTAACAACTATATTTTAAACAAATGGGTCACAGTTACTATTGAACATGGTCTGTGGGGCCTCAACAAAACTCTGGAGTCTTTAACCCAGAAAACTGACCCATACTGGCCTGAGCATACATGATTGGCATCCTGTAAACTTCTGCTGGCTCTCCAGAAGAGACCCTCACTGTGCCGCTGATTCCTTGTGGCTTTCCAGGATCCAAGTGTGTCCCTGTTGAGCTTCACTGGCCAGGATTGCGCCCTCTCACAATCTCCTGGGAGCCAATCTTTGTCCATTACCAAGGTCCTAACCAGGTTATTCCAAGTTCAGGGCTAAGAATGACTCATCCTAATTCCTAATTAATACTAGAAAAATGAGCTCTTCTTTTGCCAATTGGCAATGAAGGACAGCACTGTTTTAGTATCTTATCACACTGGTATTAATTTGTTTACTTTTTTTGTATTCAATGTCATCATAAGTTGACTTTTTCAGGACTTGGAAAATGAGCAAAAATATTTATTTTCATTATAATTATCAAGGCTCACCTGCTCTTAATTTAACTTATTAACAAATTTGACTGATAGAATTATTATGTTTTGTACTAATAAATCCTGCCTGGCAACAGGAAAGTGCACAATAATTAGACTGAAACATAATATTGATTTAGATATTCTGCTCTAAGCAAGCCCTTATTTTGCCTGCTACTTTTGTCGGCATTTCAATTGTTTTGCTAGTCTAACTCCCAACACAACAGATTGCTTTGTAGTCAGGGAAAATAAGACACTACAATGCATTTATTGCCATCTAAATAATCCCTTTGTGGTTTTTAAAAATTGGATTCAAAGGGTAAGAAAATCATGATGTCTCTCTTCTAATTGTCTTCAGGTGCAGAATTTATTTTAAACTTGAACTTCCCCATATTGAACACAGTAATTGGTTATAAAGTGTTGAATTATTATCCTAGTGGCTTCTTTTATTTTTACACCGTTTTGAAGAAGAGTCCTTTTAAAATAAGAAAGATACACCCAGTGGAAGTAGTCTGAAGCCAAACTACTCAATCTCAAGGAAATCACTGGGTAGAACTTCTAATTTCAAGACTGGAGCCTCAGGTCACAGCCAGAATTCATTCATTATCTCCTCCCCAGAAGAAGTATTTTGTTAAAGAGCTTGTGTATAATTATGATCCAACTTAAAATGCTGACATTCAAAGTGCTCTTGGTGAATTTGACCCAACCTAAGTGTCTTTCCCTGTACAGGGGGGTAGTACATTCATTTGTATGTCATTTTCATCTCCAGTGTTATCCTCTCCATCAGGGCCTGAGTTCAGTACTCACACTTGTAGACTTAGACCATGTGTCCCAGGCACAGATGGGGATGGTGGTTTTTCACTTTCTTATAATAACC
Organism: Dasypus novemcinctus; assembly: GCF_030445035.2. NCBI lineage: Eukaryota > Metazoa > Chordata > Mammalia > Cingulata > Dasypodidae > Dasypus > Dasypus novemcinctus. Next base: position 61,488,612 of record NC_080687.1, read on the forward strand.
TCTTCTTTGTCCCTTACTTCCGAAACACAAAGGATATGTCCTCTTATTCCTTTTCTAGATAATCCTATTGCATGACTAAGTGACATTCTGTTTATATGAAAATTCAATAACCTTCCTCCATAAACAATGGGTATTATAGTAATAATGCTCGAAGTTTCTGTAAATAGTTCAGTGATAAAATTACATTTATTAGAAATTAGTAGGTAAGTCTCATAGCAACATTAGGTTGACTACACTATCATATCTCTTAAAGGCTCTTTTAGTACACTAATTAGTGTTGAAAAGCCTGTCCATGTGAATTGTGGATGAGTTCAAATTGTTCAGGGAACTTTTAGCAATCATATTTTCTGGGCTTGTGTAGTTTACATCAAGAAAAATTCACAAAGAATCATGTGAATTCATTTGGATATATTAGCTGAAATTGTTTACTTAACCAGTTGACCCCATTAACTCTCCAAAGCTTCAGTTAGATTCTCAAGAGAGAGCATCGTTCTGTTAGCTTCAACATCTGAAATAGTGCTCCATTTGACAAAATACATGCCCTAGGTTTCCTCTGCTAGGATGTTATACATTGCTTTTTACTTTCAATAGAGATTTTTTTTCAAAAAATATATTGAATCTAGACCTCTTCAGGTTCCAGTAAGTGTTCAGCACTATACCAAGCCATTTGATGAACAGGAAAGCAAAATAATAATTCCTGCCCTCTGGAAGCTTACAAGTTAGACTTAGTTCTAATTTTCTGTTGGATAACTGTATTCATATATTCATATCCATTAATCAAATTCTGTATTTCTTGCAGCAAAGAATTGTTCTTCATTAGTTAGATTAATTAGTTAAACATTAGCAAAGGAATAAATGAATGTCTACTTTGAATGTAATGTAGTTCTATAATTATGAATAAAGCACAGTCCCTATCTTTTAGGACCTCATAATCAAGAAGAGAATATAAGATATATACCCCAGTAATTTTAATATAACAGTATAGTATCCTTGAAAGTATGAAATAGGACATTAGTCTCTATCACATACAGGATACAATTTAAATTCCTTAGTCAAGAATCCAAGACCCTTTATGATAGTTTTATTTCTATCTTTCTAGCCTCATCTTCATCCTACATCAAACCCTGCTGTATTTATTAGTCAGCTAAAGGGCTGCTGATGCATAGTACCAGAAATCTGTTGTCTTTTATAAATGATATTTATTTGGGGTAAAATCTTACAGTTACAAGGCCCTAAAGAATCCCACTCAAGGTATCGTAAGAGCTACTTCCTTACCCAATGTCTGTGGCCATATGTTGAAGCAAGATGGCTGCCGATACCTGTGAGGGCTCAGCCTTTCTCTTTCCTCTTAAGGAACTGTGGGCCCAGCTTCTAACAATCTCAGCTGTAGGCTGAAGTGCTCATTTCTCTTCCTGGGGCATGTTTCATTCTGGGCTCAGCTGCTCTGGTCTCTTCACAAGGTCAGCTGTAAACTATCAGCAAAGGGCTCATCTCTCTTCCCGGAGCCTCTGCCTTGTCTGTGGAGCTGTCTCTCTTCCTTTGTGTTCTTCTCCGTGTATCTACTTCTGTGCTCTTGATAGAGTGCACATTTATATAGCCCACCAAGGGGGCAGGGACTAAATTCTGAGTCACCCTAATGATGTGGTTGAATCAAAGTCCTAATCTTGATTTTAATAAAGTAAAATTGAAACCTCTGAATTTAATACAATCAAAGGGGTATCATGCCCAGAGGAACAGACCAATTTATAAACATAATCAATACCTCTTTTTGGAATTCATAAATAGTATCAATCTGCCACACCTACCCTTAAAAATTATTAGAGTTCTCTTAATAATTTATACTTATTTCTGATATAATTTGTGTGACATGATTGAATAAATTTTGTTTCAATGAATGAATGAATGAATGACGTTTAGAGAAAGGATCACTTCCAGATGATATGGGCAAAGAAGAGTTAATGGAAGATGTGGCATTTGGGTGATAAAAGTTGGGTAGGATTTTGATAGAGATGAGCTGAATGGCTTCCCAGATATTTGCTAAGATATGGAAGGCTAAAAGCAATGTCAGGTTTAAAAAATAGACCAGATTTGGTTTCTACACTGGAAGAGTAAAGGCCAGACTGGGCAGATTGCAACCAAAATGAGATAATTTATTTCAAAATGCTGAAAATCATCATTGTTGGTATAGGTGCCATATGATATTACCGGTGAAGTGCACAATAATAAGCTTAACTAGGGATTTTAAAAAATTAAACTTCCTTGTTGTCTAAAAGAATTGATTGACAAAAACTTCTATGTAGTATAAGGAAATGGGTTTTATAATTTGAAAAGTTGGTAAGGGGATGCAAGGCTATGCATTGCTTTATTTGTCTGTGAATTTTTCCTTGACTGTTTCATGCAAACATCCTATCCCCCAGCATAGTTTGTAATTGTTTCAAGGGCAGAGTCTTTAATTTTCCCCTGATACCCAGCTCAATATGGCCACAAAATAAGTGCTTGCTTAGCAGAGCAAAATATCAACTTTTAGAGAAGTCATAAATTCCATGATCGCAAATGTCAGAATGGAAGGAAGAATGAAGGAGGATGATGAAATATCCAAATTCTCCCTTTTCTTCATTTCTTCATCATGGCTTCTTCCCAAAAGATAGGGTAGAACTGGGTGTGGCAAGATTGTGCTGGACTCTAGCATGGAACATGACTCCTGGGGATGAGCCTCCCTGACACTGAGGGATTATTATCGAGCACTGACTAGTGATGCATCTGGAAAAAGACCTTGACCAAAAGGAGAAATTACTTAATACAAATGAGTTTTTATGGCTAAGAGATTTCGAAGTGAATCAGGAGGTCATTCCAGAAGTTACGCTTATGCACATCTAAGCAGGATCTCATTGACTGCCACAATAAACAGTGCCTCAAATAGCAGGGTTCCTGAGGGTTCTAAAGACATCCACACTATAAGCACAGACAGTCTCAGGAATTTGACACCCTGTTAGTGGGCCTCGCTTTGGAATATATGCTCCTCAATGTAACAAAGTTAGATTCATTTATAATTTCCCTCCACATGATTCTTCTGCCCCTTTTATTTGAACCTATAATTAGCAATATACTTTTTAATTATATGTCCCAGAGACTTAAATCTTTGGTCTGATCATGTGGCACTTGAAACCTGAATCTCAGCAGAGTTGCAACCAACACCTACTCTCCAGTTCATTGAACTTGCCCAGGACAACTAACAAGTGATGATGGACAATGCCTATCCCAAAAAACAGAGAATATCTATAACTGCAAGCAAGACAGTACCATCCATCTTCTCCATGGGATCTAAGCCCCCTCTCAATCAGAAATAGTGTGGGCATTACCATCCCAAAATCCTCAAGATTGGGGAATGAACAATGGACTAAAGTAGACTTATTATTCTATTATTTTTCTATTATAGACTTACTATTCTATAATATTATTATTAATAGAATTATTATTCTAGAAATGGAATAGCTTTTATCATTGCTATAAAGGCAGTGGCCAGCAGAGGTTCTGAGGGGAGAGTGAAGAATAGGTATAACACAGGGGCATTTTTGGGATTGGAATTGTCCTGCATGATGTTGCAATGATGGATACAGGCCATTACAAATTTTGTCAAAGCATATAAAATTGTGTGGGGCAAAGTGTAAACCATAATGTAAACTGTAGACCATGGTTAATAGCAATGCTTCAATATGTGTTCATCAATTGTAACAAATGTACCACACTAAAGAAAGACATTGTTAATGGGAGAAAGTGTGGAAAGGGGGGAGAGTGGTGTATATGGGAATCTCCTATATTTTTGATGTAACATTTATGTAATGTAAAGCTTCTTTAAAAAGGAAAAAAAAGACTGTGCTAGACTGAAGTAGCTTGTCTAGACTGGGAAACTACATGGGTTTGGAGAAAGCTGAGGTTTCTATCTCCATCCTTCCAAACTTTCCTCATATCTTCTGGAAAGGCATTAGCAGCCTGGAAACTTATTTTTCAACAGTTCTAGAGCAACAGCCAAGAATGCAAAACCTACCCTTTCTGGATTTTTTTCCCCTCTTTCTTCTGTCTTCCTAATGATTCATAATTGCTCATGTATCCTCTGACTACAGAACAACCTGTTCAATCCAATCCTATCTTTCCATTCTGAATTATCAATAAAAAGCCATACCATGATTAAAGAGATGGATACTAATATTGAATGATGAAAATTCTTCCCAGAACCTTTTTCTATTATAAAAATCACCCTTTGGTGTATTCCTATGGAGGGCCCAGGTGAACAGACAGAAGGGATTTTCAATTCCAGCTTTGCTACTTAGTGGCTATGTAGATTTTTTAACCCCTGATTCTCAGCAGAACATTGTGAGGATTAGAAATTGCATAAGTGTGACCTGCCACCTAGTATATAGTAGGTGTTCAATATATGTAATTATCATTATTATCCTGAGTTCCTATGCTATCCTTACCTATTCTAATAGAGGATGTATAGTGCAATGTTTAAGAACTGAACTCTGGAGCTACACTACCTGAGTTTACATCCAAGGGCTACATTTACTAGCTGTATGGTCTTGAGCAAGTTTCTTAAGTTTTCTGTATCCTAATCCATAAAAGAGGAAAACAACCTATAGAGTTTGGGGGAAGATTAAATGAGTCAATGTACACAAATAACAGACTAATGCCAACAATTTAGATACCAGTGTTAGCGTAGTTATCTTTTTTTAGTAACCCACTCCCAAGAACATTCTCTGGACAACTTCATTCCCCAGAACTGCTCCATATTTGAAATCTTGAACTCCAATATCCCATCTTCTAATGAGACCCCTTTATTCTTTTAATCCCCTTATTCACCTACTCACATCCTACTTTCTTGTAGATCTCATTAGCGGTCTCTTGAAATTCCTTTTCCTATAGATCTCTGAGCTCCTACATAAATTAACTTCATCTAGTCATAACATGACTCCATTTAATTCCTTCCACTCCTCCCAATTTAAATAGTAGGTAAGTAATAAATTTCAAATTCTCATTTTGTAATAAAATTGGTTGTACTCACTGTCTGCATCCTTTTCCCTTTTCCAATTTTTACTTTTTAAAAAGATCTTATTTCTCTCTCCCCACCCCTCGTCCCATTGCTTGTACTTGCTGTATCTGTCCTCTTTGTTTCTTTAGAAGGCACCAGGAACCAAACCCAGGACCTCCAACATGGGAAGCATCTAATGGCTTGAGCCACCATTGTTTCCTGCTTTGTTGTGCCACTCGTTATGTTTTTCCTCTTGTATCTCTTGTTGCATCATACTGTCACACCAGCTCACCATCCTGATCACCTTATTTAGGAGGCACTGGGAACCTCTGCTCCCTACTTTGTTGTGTCTCTTGTTGCATCATCTTGTGTCAACTTGCCATGTCTGCCCATTGCTCACTGTCTTCTTTAGGACATATTGGGAACTGAACCATGGACCTCACATGTGGTAGACATGAGCCCAATAATTTTTAAGTAAAAGTATTTTTTAAAAGATTAATAGTTGTTTTATATAATCACCATAGATTATGTAAGTAGTATTTTATTTTAAAAAAAGGTTAAAGTGCCTTTTTCCTGAAGTTGGCAAGAAACTTGAGAGTAAGATAATATGCTAGTTGTAATTTTGGCTAAAGACTATACTATATTTACTGGTATAGACAACTTTGATATATATATATATATATATATATATATATATATATATATATACACATGTACAATTTAATGTAATAAAAATAATGAACATATTCATTATCACAAAAAGTTTCCCATGTCTCTTCATTATATAGGGCAGCCTACATGTACATATCTGTTTTCTGTAGTGATAGATTAGTTTGCATTTCCTATGAATGGAATTAGCTAATATGTCTTGTCTATTTTTTAAAAAATCAGTGTAGTTATTTTGAGATTCATCATATTGTTGTATATATCAATAGTTCAATCATTTTTATTGCTGAGTTGTTTTTAATTATATGAATACATAGCCATTTGCTTATCTATTTACCTGCTGATGGACATTGATTATTTCCAGTTTTTGGCCATTACATATAAGTAATTACAGATAAACTAGGCACACAAACTTTGTATGAATATATTCTTTATTTTTTTTTAGGTAAATACCTATGAGTGAAATCGCTGATGCATATGTAGGCTTATGTTTAAATTTTTTAGGAAACTACCAACTATTTTCCAAAGTGGTTGTACCATTTTTACATCCCCACAGCAATGGAGATGTAATTCCAGTTGCTCTCAACCTCACCAACACTTGATATTCTTTTTAATTCCAGCCATTCCAATTTGTATGTAGTAAAATCTCATTTTTGGCTTTAAAATACATTTTCCTAATGACTAATGATGCTAACCATTTATTCATGTACTTATTTGCCTTTGATATAGCTTCTTTAGTTGCTATCTGTTCAAATCTTTTTAATGGGTTGTTTTCTTATAATTAAGTTTTGAGAGTCATTTCTGTTGTCTGGGTACAAGACATTTTTATCAGATATATGATTTGCAAATAATTTTTTGTCAATATGTGCCTTGTCTTTTTACAACAGAGTAGAAGTTTTTAACATTGATAATAACTAATTTATTTTTCTTTTATGCATGTGCGTCTGCTCGTTATTGTATCTAAGAAATTTTTTTACCTAAACTTAAGTCACAGAGATTTTCTTCTGTTTTCTCTTGGAAGTTTTATAGTTTTAGTGTAGTTTAAGCTTTAGGTTTTATATTTAGCTCCATGATACAAAGTAGTTGAAGGTATGGATCAAGTTCATTTTTTCACTATTTCATATTGATATGCAATAGTTCCATCATGATTTGTTGAAAAGACTGCCTTCTTTCCACTGAATGCTTTCACAGCTTGTCAAGAATCAGTCATGCCTATATACGTAAGTCTATTTCTGGACACTCTATTCTGTTCCATTAATCTTTTTTTTTTTTTTTTTTTTACTGTTATGCCTACATCAAACTGGATTGATCATTGTAACTATATAATAACCCTTGAAATCATGCTGTATTATCCTCTAACTTTGTTCTTTTTCGAAGTTATTTCAGTTATTCCAGGAGCTTTTCATTTTAGGATCAACTTGTGCATTTCTATAAGCCTGCTGGGATTTTGAGTGGTATTCCATTGAATCTATAGATCAATTTGAGGAAACTGACATCTTAATAATATCAAGTCTTCCAACCATGAATATGAAATTGTCTCCATTTATTTAGGTCTATTTTAACTTCTCTGGATCTGGGAGTTCAAATAATTTCATAAGGATTCTTACTGCCTCTTAATCTCTTAGTTCTGCTTATGTCTACATGGTTTTATTTGGCATGCAGGCTGTCATTAAAGTGTAGATGCTGTCACTGTCATTAGCTTAAGCCTTATATCTTTCTTACAAGGGAAAACCCATGAAGAGAGAAATTGTTTTCAATATAGCAACCTTAGAACAGAATTCTGATTAACACTTTATGAGTCATCTATCCAAACCAGATCTATCAATGTACTGGGAAGCTGAAGATAACCTCTTCCTTCATCCACCCAAATGTTGGTTTTCTCACAGACTCATTATTGGCTCTGTTCTTTTCACTCTACCCACAGTCTCTATGGCATTGTATCAGTAAGGGTCCTGCAGAGAAAGAGAACCACCCAGATACATATAGATAAAGAGATTTATTATAAGGAATTGGCTCATGTGATTATAGGGTCTGGCAACTCTAAATTCATAGGGCAGGCTGCAGGCTGGAAATTTTCTGATGACAGTGATGTTGAAATCTTGAGTCTAAACTCCTTAGGCTGGAAACTCAGGAAGAAACGGAAGGCGTAGTCTAGAGGCAGAATTCCTTCTGAACTCTGTAATCCACAGTCCTTCAACTGACTGGATGAGGCCCACCCTCATTATGGAGGATAATCTCCTTTATTTAAGGTCAACTGATTATAGATGCCAGTCCCATCAATGAAATACCTCCACAACAAGCCAGGCCAGGGTTTGACCAAACAACTGGGCATTATAACCTAGCCAATGGATCACTCCCAAATCTGAAACCTCACCTCAGGACACTCTTCCTTCACCCAGGCTCACAATTCTCACTGTCAATTAAGCATTTTTTCCTGAATATCATACTGGCTAATCAAACCTAACATTCCCAGGACCAAGATCTCATATTTCCTCCAAAACTGAGTTCTCTTCCACTGTTCCTTGAAATCCAATCAAGTAATTACCTAGCCTAAAACCCTTCAAAGTTTTCTCACTATGAGATAAAATATAAATCCTTTAATTTTTACTTCATAATCTGGACCCCATAGGTATTCCTAGTTTCTTCATGTTCTATCATCTCTTCACCCTTGTTTTAGTTTGTGAAAGGGCTGCCTATGCAAAGTACCAGAAATGGGTTGGCTTTATAAAGGGGATTTATTTGGAGTAAAATTTACATTTCCAAGGCCATGAAAAGTCTAAATCATGGCACCATAAGAGGTGTTTTCTCACCAAAGATAGCTGCTATGTGTTGAAGCAAGATGGCCAACAATTTCTGGCCAGATTTCAGCCTTTCCCTCCAGGCTCAAAGTTTCATTTTGAGCAGCTCTGTGGGCCCAGGCTCTTGGGGTTTCATGCTTAAGTAATCTTCCAGTCCTCTGTCTTACATGGCAGGATCAAATATGGCAGCTTCCTTTTCCTGTGTCTGTCTCTCTCTGTGTCTCTGTTTTTATCAGACCCAGCAAGAGGGCAGAGACTCAACTTGAGTCACCCTGCACTGATGTAAACCAGTCAAAATGGTGGCATACCAACAGGAATGGATGAGTTCTCTTTTAGGGATTCATGAAAGAATTTCAAACTGCCCCAACTCTCTATACTTTAAAGATACTAAAATAACTCTGTTTCGGGACTGGGGCATCTCTGCCCTTGATGTTTTCTTTGTCTCAAACCCTCTCACACCAGCTCTTTAGAGGATGACTCCTCATCACTTAGTTCTAAGCTCTAATATTTCTACAACTGGGTCTTCCTCACCTCTTCCTTTACAACTAAAGTAACATTCCCCTCTACTTTCCTATCACCCTGTTTATTTCTTTACTAACTGTACCAATTTGTTATTTGTTTACTTCATCATATCCTGTTTCCATTTACTAGTTAGCTCCTTGAGACAAAGACTCTGCCTGGGCTCTTCATTGTCATTATTTAATATTTCTCAGTGTCTGTTTCAGGGAGTATTTGATAAATATTTGTTCCATAATTGAGTGTGTGAATTGGTATATATTACCACCATCCACTAAAAAATTCTTGGCACCTGTCTTTCTCCTACCCTTATATCAGACTTGATATTTATTATCTGAGTCATAAATTGTAATTCTCTAACATAGTCTATCCATCTTCACTTCTTCTCTTCACTATTCCTGCCTTAATTCAAATCCTCATCATCTCTCCCATGTGGTGTATCCAGGAACCTACTAATCAGTTTCTCTGATGCCATTTTCAACTCCCTGCAGTTCATCCTTACATATTTCTAAGCCACAAAAAGGATTAAGTTCAGTTCTACTTAGAATCATGCAAGGTATCTGCATTTCTTATAGGCTAAAATCCAATTTTAGTACCATGATATACTGTTTCCCATTACAATTGGCCCTGGGCTATGTTTTCTTGCTGTGCTTTCCCACTCACCTGGAACGCTTCCACTTAATTCATGTATAACAGCTTGCAGACTCAAACTCAAAATGGCTCTTTTACTCTGTCTTTGTCATGCAATTTTCTCTTCCTGGATTCCCTTTGTTCCCTATTTTATCTGGGAAAAAGAACTATCTTATCATGAAGACTTGCACACATACACAATGTCAGGCAGTAGAGACTAATGTTATAAACTTAGCTTCTAGAATCAGACAGCCTCAGTTTAATTCATAGCCTATCATTTGCCAGCTGTGAAACACTCATTAAGTTCTGCACACTCTCTGTAGTTCAATTTCCTCTTCCGTAAAATAAGAATAAAAAAAGAATACTGGCTTTCTGGATAATGGTGAGCATTCCATGTATGTTAGTTGTTATTAAAAGTGACCAATTTCTTCTTTGTGTCCTCATCACATCTTCTTTCATAGCATCTGTAGTATCTGTCCACATATTTGCCCAATGTATGAGACAGTAAATGCTTCAAGGACAAGACTTCTATCTTTTTACATCATGAAGACATGCTCAGTAAATGTTTGTCAAATGAGTGGATACATTAATTAATAGTGAAATTTCTACCAAATTCTAATTGGACTGTTTTAGAAAGAAGGTTTTTTTTCTTTTCAACTGTAGTTCCTAAATTTCTTGCTTATTCCATGTAATCCCAATTACCATGTCTGTCTAGATATAAAACCAAAAAGAATCTATCTTTCAGTAATTTATTCACCATGCTGTCACTCTGCCAATAGCTTGTGGGACTCCTTGTTCCATGGAACTTGAATGTATATGTAAACAAACATATGCTTGTTTAATGAATAAATTTGACCAGTTAACTGGGACTAATCGGAAGGAGGGAAAATATTTCTGTATCTCCTCTCACCAGGTTTCTGCCATGGGCCCTAATAGGGACTGCGAATCTTGATTCTGACCTCCACTCAGGGGGGTGTGGGAGGACCCTTTGAGGGCCCTTTCTACCTCTACCAGCTTCTCTCCACAGAATAAGGGATTTCTAAACTGATTGGTCAGACCCAAGAACACTTGGAACACAGAGAGAATTATCTTGGTGGTGAAGAAGCTGGGGTCTCTTTCACCTTCAGCACCCAGGTACAATATATAATTCACTTGGGCAACAACTGCTAACGTCTCATCTGGGGCTGGTTCCTGCTTCATGTAGTTGGCAGGGTAAAATGAGGTAAAACAGTGGTTTTCAAAGTTTCCTTCATATTAGCTTCTCCTTGGGTCTTTAAGAAACTCTAAAGTTCAGGCTATAACCAGACTAATTAATTCACAGTCTCTGGGGGTTGGAGACAGGCATCAGTATTTTTTTTGGAGGCTGGTAAGTGCTTCCATTGTGCATGTAAGTTTGGAAAGCAGAAGAGACATTAAGGGATCAGTTTCAAAACAGAAGGTCCATTTGAGCATGTTAAAATTACATATTCTGTCACCAAAGCTCAGGAATTACTCAACATTTGATGCCTTTGCTGCCTACTGACCAGGACATAAAAGGAGCTGTGTTTCGTCTTCATTCACCTGGCCCTCCTGGGACCAGACAAGCTCTGATAACACTGGCCCTGCCTAAAGTGGAAACAGTGACATTATTTTTTCCTCCAACCACAGCTCAGGGCAGAGCTGAGAAGTAGGTGTGCAAGGGCGTGGGATATCTACTTGGCTGTCATGAAGTTTGAATGAGGACTGTAAGAAAAATTTTAAACAAATGTTTTGTTTGGGTTTTTTTCCAAAATACTTAAGATAAATAAGAAGTTGGCCCATTACTAAATAAATAAATAAACAAACAAACAAATAAAAAACAGCCCAGATGCATCATTTACTCAGAGGGAGGAATCCTGATAAATAAATGAGAAATAGTTGGGGCCGATATGCTAAATTATCTGCCTTCACTTCAAGAAATTTAGTAGAATCACTAGGGAAAAGAAGGGGAGAATATATCTGAAGAAAGGGATCATATTGTGAAAAACAAAGAATGGCTTGAGGGACTTCTGTGCTCAGAGAAGTAGCTAAAACAAGCTAATTTATCAACTCAACATCTGCCATTTTAATTAGCACCTAAAGATAAGCTCAAATTCAGAGAGAGGGTTGGAAAAAGTAAAATGGCCTAAGAGACAGTGTGAGGTCAGAGGGAAAAAATAAAGAACCAGTATTTATAGAAGGCAGGGATTATCGGTTAAATTACTAAGAGGGAGCTCAAGTTGTACTTTGGAGTTTATTTATTTATTAGTGTATTTTGTGATGTAAAGTTTGGAACTGAAACTAACTTGTAAATTGCCTCCAGAAAAATCAGATTCAGTATATACAGTTTTAAAATTTTCTCTTGTAGTCCTGAGATTATCAGAATCAAAATAACAAAGAATGTATGAAATGTTCATTGCATGAGACCCATCCTAATTTTTTATCAAGTCATAGTTCTATTTTATTTTGAGCTACCATCTATTTACTGATTTACTAGCCAGATGTAGTAAAACACACATTTCTATTCCTTAAAGCCTGTTGCCCAAAATGTACCAAACATCAAATTTAAATAACAAAACCACATGTAAATATTTAAGTGTTTTGTGGGGAGAAGGAATATCACAATAATTCAAAGTTCCACCTTTAACACAGCCAGTGTTACAGACTTTGGGAAAATGTTGCCTTATACTAGAACCTACCATATGTACCTAATTTCTGAGCTAATGGGGCTGTTATATCACAGCTTAGCTGCCAGCCCTCCAAGATTCATGCACAGTAGTACCATGCTGAGCTAATACGAAGTCCATTCACAATTCCTCTAGTCAAGCATTTCCATCGCAACTGTGCCTGTCTGAGGGCAGGTAACTGTCACCAGCAGTGAACCCATAGTCAGGAAAGATCATCAAAATGATGTCACCATCCCCAGTTTTTCTAAGATCAAGACAATGGAGTTGAGCCTTCAGTTGGGTCTGGAAAAGTCCTCACCGTCCAACACGTAAGTATGACATATTTATTGATGAAGTTTAGTAGAAAGGAAGAACATCAGCAAATTACCCAAAATTATCAGAGGGCTCTACCCTTAGTTGTCTTGAATTCCCAGCTGCTAAGACAAATACCACACAATGGATTGGCTTAACAATGAGAATATATATTGGCTCACTGTTCTGAGGTGAGGAAAATCCAAACATGAAGCATCAGCAAGGTGATGATTTTTTTCCAGAAGAGCATAGCATACTGGGGTTGGCTGCTGGCAAATCATGGTCCTTGGCTTTTCTGTCACATGGCATTGCACAAGGTGACATCTTTTCCTTTCACTTTCAGGGTCCATTGACTTCTAACTTCTGCTTCTCCAGTTAGTTTATTTCATTAAGCTGCAATTAAAAGAATTAAAGGCTCATGTTTTAGTATCCTTAGCTGCTCAAGCAAATAACATGCAAAGGAATGGGTTAAACATTGGTATTTACTAGTTTATGGTTTTGAGGAAAAAGTCCAAATCAAGGCATAATCAAGGCAATGCTTTCTCCCCAAACACTATGAGCATTCTAGGACTGGCCGCTGGTCCTTGGCTCCTCCCTCACAAGGCAAGGCACATGGTGACCTCTCCTGGTTTCTCGGTTTCCCTCTAAGTTCTGTTGAATTTCAGCTTCTTACTTCCCATGGTGTTCTCTCTTTATGTCTGAATCCCGTTCTGTTTATAAAGGACTGTAGTACCACAATTAAGATCTACCCTGATTGAGTGGTCCAGACCTAACTGAAGTAACCTAGCAGGCTGTCCTTATAATGGGTTCATACCCAATAAAATGGATTAGGTTTAAGAACATATTTTTCTGGGGTGTGTACAGTCCAAAACACCACAACCAACCTCAACAGTTGGGCCACACCTTGACTAAAAATAACCTTTCAAAAGGTCCTATTTATGATTGGTTTCCACCCACAGGAATGGATTAAGATTAAGAACATTAAGGGGAGGGGGTTACATACATCACACTACCATGCTGGTTGAGCTGTTTTCCAAACATATTCCTAGGAAAAGTAGAATGAATAGATGGATAGCTTGCTCATATATGCAAGTGAGGAAAGTGAGGTCTGAGATCACACTCAGGGCAGAGCCAAGCCTAAACACTTATCTCCAGGTTCAAATCATTTCCTAATTCACAGAGCATCGGTGTGTGCATATCCAGGAGGATATGCACAGCAAGGTCCTTAAGTCTGTCACCAATTAAAAATGTGCAAAAACGAAAAATCTTCCAGAATTATAGATATCTAAATAAATTGTCACTGTATCATTTTCAAAGTATAGCAATTTTTTTAAAAAAAGCAGTTTTTACATTTAAAAAACCAAGGCTATTCTCACTAAAACTAATTCTACAATAAAAAGAAATCTTGAATATGTGATTAAATGTGACTTAAGTATATAATGACTATATCTATGTACTTGATATAAATTTTAATCTTAGTTTCATTTTTCCCTCCTTTTTTTCTTAGAGAATTTGTAGGCGTACAGAAAAAGCATGTATAAAATGCAGTGTTCCTGTTTATTACCCTATTATTATCACTTTTCAAGATTGTGGTACATTTGTTAAAATTCATAAAACAACATTTCTGTAAATACAATTAACTATAGTCCATGGCTTATTTTAGAATTCACTATTTGCATCATATAATCCTATGGATTATTTTTAAAAATTTTTTCTTAGATATATACAACCTAAAACTTCCCCTTCTAACCACATTCAAATATATAATTCAGTGCTGTTAATTATGTACACAGTGTTGTGCTACCATCACCACCATCCATTACCAAAACTTATATCCATTATCCAAATAGGTATTTTGTACAATTTAAGCATTAACTCCCCATGTCCTATACACCACCCAGTCCCTGGTAGCCAATATTCTAGTTTTTGCCTCTGTGAGTTTGCTTATGCCATTATTTCATATCAGTGAGTTCATACAATATTTGTTCTTTGGGTCTGATTTATTTCACTCAACATGATGTCTTTAATGTTCATCCATGTTGGGGCATGCATCAGAAATGCAGCCCCTTTCACAGTTGAATAATATGCCACTGTATATAGATATACCATTTTTTATTTATCCATTCATTGGTTGATAGACACTTGGGCTGCTTCCATCTTTTGGCAATTGTGAATAATGCCTATATGAACATCAATGTGCAAATAAATGTTTAGGTCCCTGCTATAAATTCTTTTGGATATATACCTAGAAGTGGGTTTGGTGAGTCATATGGTAATTCTAAAACTTCCTGAGCAATCATAAAACTGTCTTCCAGACAACACCATTTTACATTCCTACCAACAATAAATGAGTGTTCCCATTTCTCCACATCCACTCCAACATTTGTAATTTTTAATTTTTAAAATAGTAGCTATTTTAGTGGGTATGAAATATTCTTTCACTGTGATTTTGATTTGCATTTCCCTAATGACTAAGGCTGTTAAGCATATTTTTATATGCTCTTTGACCATTTATATATCTGCTTTGGAGAAATGTCTATTTGAGTTTTTTGCCTCTTTTTAAATTGATTCATTTGACTTTCTGTTGCTGAGCTGTAGATTTCTTTACATGTTCTGGATATTAAACCCTTATAAGATATGTGGCTTGAAAATATTTTTTCTCATTGTATATGTTGTTGTTTGACTTTCATGATAAAGTCCTTCGAAGCAAAAAAAAATTGATTTTGAGGAGTTCCCATTTAACTTTTTTCTTTTGTTGCTTTTTCTTTGAGTGTAAAGTCTAAGAAACCATTGCCTAACACAAGGTCATGAAGCTGCTTTCCTGTTTTCATCTAGGAGTTCTATAGCTCTGGTTCTTATATTTAGGTCTTTGATCCATTTTGAGTTGATTTTTCCATATTATGGCAGGTAGGGGTCCTCCATCTTTTCTTCTACAAATGCAGATCCAGTTTTCATAGCACCATTTGTTAAAGAGATTATTCATTGCCACTTCTCAAAAATCAGTTGGCCATAAATGTAAGGTTGAAGTTGATCTCTAAACTGGATTCTATTAGTTTATATTGCCTTATGTCAGCACTTGTGCCAGTATCATGCTGTTTTGATTACCATGGCTTTAAAATAAATTTTAAGGTTGGGTAATGTGAGTCCTCCAACTTCTGTCTTCTCTTTCAAGACAGCTTTGGCTTTGCAGGACCCCTTATCCTCCCATATAAATTTGGTGATTGAATTTTCCATTTCTACAAAGAAGGCTGTTGGAATTTTGATTGGGATTGCATTAAATCTATAAATTCCTTTGGGTAGAAATGATATCTTAACAATATTTAGACTTTCAATTTATGAACACAGAATATACTTCCATTTATTTAGGTATTATTTGATTTCTTATAGCAACGTTTTGTAGTTTTCTGGGTACAAGTCTTTTATATCCTCAGTTGGACTTAATCACAGATATTTGATTCTTTATTTAGTTGCTTTTTAAAAAATATCTATTCATAATGGGTTTTTTAATTTTATTTATTTATTCATTTTCCCTCTTCCCCTCCTCCCACCCTGCTGTTTTTTTTGCTGTCTGTATTGTCTTCTTTTCTCATTTTCTCTCCTCTAGGATTCATCAGGATTTGATCCTGGGGACCTCTGATATGGAGAGAGGTTCCCTGTCAATTGTGCCACCTCGGTTCCTGGTTTCTGTTTACCCCTTGCCTCTCTTTTGATGTGTCATCATCTTGCTGCGTGACTCACTTGCATGGGCACTGGCTCACCACCCAGGCACTTGGGCTCACCACGTGGGCACTCACATGGGCACTGGCTCATCATGTGGGCACTTGCATGGGCACACTTTCACTTCTTTTTCACTAGGAGGCCTCAGGGATTGAACTCAGGTCCTCCCATATGGTAGGCAGAAGCTCTATCACTTGAGCCACATCCACTTCCCTTACTTGCTATTGTAAATGGATTTTTTTAATTGATTTCTTCTTCCACTTGTTCATTACTAGTGTATAGAAACACTACTGAGTTAAATCTAGTAAACTGTGGATATATAAGATCATGTCATCTGCAAATAGGTAAAATTTTTACTTCTTCCTTTCCAATTTGTACTCTTTTTATCTCTTTATCTTGCCAAATTGTTCTGACAAGAATTTCCAGTACCATGGTGGATAACAGTGGTGACAGGGGAAATCTTTGTATTGTACCTGAACTTAGAGGGAAAGCTTTCAGTCTTTCACTGTTAACCCATTGGTTGTTTTAAGAGTATGATGTTTAAACAGAAGTGAACAAAGAAGAAGACGCAGCAAATAGACACAGAGAACAGACAATCGGGCGGGGGGAGGGGCAGGGGCATGGGGGGGAGAGAAATAAATAAATAAATCTTAAAAAAAAAGAGTATGATGTTTAAATTTTTAATTACCACATGTTTGTGAATTCTCCATTTCTCCCTTTGTTATTGAGTTCTAGTTTTATTCCATTGTGACTGGAGAAGATGTACTGTATAACTTCAATATTTTTAAGTTTATTGAAACTTTAGTGACCTAACCTACGATCCACCTTGGAGAATGATGCATGCGCAATAGAGAAGAATGTGTATTCTGCTGCTGTTGGGCGAAGTGCCCTACATGTGTCTGTATGGACTACATAGTTTAGAGTATCATTCCAGTTGTCTCTTTCCTTATTGATCCTCTTTCTAGATATTCCCTCCACTATTAAAAGTGGTATTTTAAAGTCACCTACTATTAATGTAGAACCATCTCTTTTTTCCCATCAAATCTGTCAAAAACTGCTTCACATATTTTGGGGCTTTGCTATTAGGTGCATGTCCTGATTTGAGTCTTTTGTGGATCCCAGAAAGTTCTGTTCTTAAGCTAACTCATTCTGGTGCATGTATACCTCTTTATGTGGGACCTTTGATTAGATTCAGTAAATGGACCATTTGATTAGGTAACATTTGATTAGATCACTTCTGTTAAGGGTCTATGATTAGATTTTGGAACCCAGGGTGGGTCCTAATCCTTTTAGTGGAGTCTTATATAAATAGAATGCAGAGAAAGAGAATTGTATGGGTTTTTTTTGTTTGTTTTTTGTTTGTTTGTTTGTTTTTTAGCCAGGTGGAATTTCCTATGTGATGTAGAGAATTGTATGTTTTTACATTACCATGTGAGAGAGGACTGCAGGATTGCTTACAGCTGCAAAAAGACAGAAACCCAGAGAGGCTGGAAGAGATGCTGGAGGCTGCATTCAGAGGAGCAGCCTGAAGATGAAGAGACAAGGCCTGGGGAGAGACGAAGCCTGAGGGAGAGACAAGCCATATGCCAGATCACCTACAGCTGAGCTTGAGGAGACTATGAGCCTGGAAGGGAAGGCAGAGGCCAGTACCAATTTTGCCTTGCCACATGTCAGGAGTGCAGGATTGCTGGCAGTTGACCTTTGGTGATACAGCAACTCTGATGATGTCTAGATTTGGATGTTTTCACAGCTTTGGAACTGTAAGGTTTTACCCTAATAAATTCCCATTATATAGGCCAACCCATTTCTGGTATTTTTGCATTGGCAGCCTTTAGCAAACTAAGACAGTGCGTATATATTTATAAGTTTTATGTCTTCTTGCTGTACTGACCCCTTTATCAGAATATAGAGACCATTTTTATCTCTCCTAACAGTTTTCAATTTAAAGTCTATTTCATCTGTTATTAGCATATCTACCATAGCTCTCTTTTTGGTTACTATGTGCATGTAAAAATTTTTCTCATCCTTTCACTTTCAATGTACTTCTATCTTTGAATTAAAGCTTAGTCTCTGGTAAACAGTATATAATTGAGTCATGCCTTTTTAATTGTTCTGCCAGTCTTCGCTTTTTGACTGGAGAGTTTAATCCATTCACATTTAAAATAACTACAGGGAAGCAGACTTGGCCCATTGGATAAGGCATCTGCCTATCACATGGGAGGTCCATGGTTCAAACCCTAGTCCTTCTTGACCCGTGTGGAGCTGGCCCATGTGCAGTGCTGATGTGCACAAGGAGTGCCATGCTATGCACGGGTGTCCCCTGTGTAGGGAGCCCCACGAGCAAGGAGTGCACCCCGTAAGGAGAGCCACCCAGTGCAAAAGAAAGTGCAGCACACATAGAGAACTGACACAACAAGATGATGCAACAAAAAGAAACAAAAAGTTTCCCAGTGCCACTGATAAGGATAGAGGTGGTCACAGAAGAGCATGCAGCAAGTGGGCGGGGAGGGAAGTGCAATAAATAAAAAATAAATCATTAAAAAAGTTAAAAATAAAGTAACTGCTGATAACGCAGGAATTTTTTCTGCCATTTTGCTATTTAGTTTTTGTAATCTGATATGTTTTTTCACCTTAATTTCTTTCATTAATGCCTACTTTTATATTCATTGGATTTTTTTTTGTATTGCACCAAATTGAATCCCTTGTCATTTCTTTCTCAATATACTTTTTATGTATTTTCTTTTAACCATGGGATTAAAACATAAATCCTAAATATATAAAATAATTTTGACCTGATACAATCTTAACTTCAATAGCATACAAATACACTGCTCCCATACCTCTTAGTCTTCTCACCATGTTTTTGAATTATTACAAATTATAGCCTTGCATATTTTATGTCCATAACCATAGGTTTATCATCACTTCTTATGTATTTGCATTTTAGCTCCTGAAAGAAGTATGAAGTAAAATCACATACCAAAAAATACCATATAAGAACCCTGGCATTTATAATTTCCCCATATAGTTATCTTTTCTGGAGGTTCTTTTCTTTTTTAATTGTTTTTTAAATCCATTTTATTGATACATATTCATAAAGCATACAACCCATCCAAGTGTGTACAATCAATGGTATATGGTATAATCACATAGTTGTGCATTTGTCACTTCAAACATTATTATAGCATTTTCATTACTCCACTAATAATAGTTATAATAAAAAACAAAAAACTCTGTCCCTTATTTATCACCTCACAATCTCTCTCTATCTTCCCCTGCTGTACATAGCGGCTATTGTTTCCATCTCTCTAATTTATCTGTATTTATATTTTGTATAGATTGAGTAACACAATAGGTAGTACCTTTTGTCTAGTTTCTTTCACTTAGTATACTCCCTTTCTTTTTACCATTAACGAAAGATTATTAATATGTTACTATACACTGCCAGCCATGGTGCTTTGGTTGTCTTTGTACCTGATATTAACATCTTGTAAGATTAATGTACAATACACTTGTTCAGTTTCAAAGAAAAAAACTTATATATCCAATACTGTCCAAACTCATATTTCACACAAGATTTCATGATGCTATACAGTTCCATGTTACATTTTTAACTTTCCTTCTAATAATATACATGACCTTAGACTTTCCCTTTCAACCACTGTCATACCCATATACTAGTAGTGCGAACTACAAACACTATGAAGGGCTTTCACTATTTCTATTCATTTACAAAGATTTATGAACAACCTTTTTTTTACCAATTCTGCATAAAATAAAACTCAGCTTTCCATTCTTTAATCTCATTCTATTTTCTGGTGCTCTATATTCTAGTTATCAACTCCATGAATATATACATTATGTTTAGTTCATAATAGTGCATCATATATTTGTCCTGTGTGTCTGGTTTGCCTCATTCAACATAATGTCCTCTGAGTTCATCCATGTTGTCATACAGTTCTTCCATGTTGTCACATGCTTCATTACTTCATTTCTTCTTACAGATGAATAATACTCCATCATATGCATACATCACAATTTATCCATTCATTGATTGATGGATACCTGGGTTGTTTCCATTTTTTGGCAATTGTGAATGCTACTTTGAACATTGGTATGCAATGTCTATTCATGTCACTGCTCTCAGTTCTTCTGGAACTGAATACCCAAGAGTGCTATTGCCAGTTCACATGGAAACTCTATATTCAACTATCTTAGGAACTGCCAAACAGCCCTCCACAGTGGCTGTAAAATTCTGTATTCAGAATGGTGTATACCATTCACCAACAGTAAATAAGCATTGCTATCTCTCCACATCCTCTCTAACACCTGTAGTTTTCCATCTTTTTAATAGTGGCAATTCTAATCGGTGTGAAATTGTATCCCATTGTAGCTTTAATTTGCATTTCCCTGATGACTAGTGATGTTGAACATTTTTTTTGCCATTTGTATTTCTTCTTCGGACAAATGTCTGTTCAAGTCTTTTGCTCATTTTTAAATTGGGTAATTTGTCTTTTTATTTTTGAATTGTATAATAACATCTCTTTATATATCATGGATATTAAACCCCTATTGGATATGCGATTTCAAATATTTTTCTCCCATTGATTTGACTGCTTTTTCACCCCTTTGACAAAATTCTTTGAGGTATGAAAGTGTTTAATTTTGAGGAGGTCCCAAATATCATTTTTTTCTTTTGTTGTTCATCCTTTGGGTGTAAGGTCCAAGAAACCACCACCTACCAAAAGATCTTAAAGATGTTTCTCTATGTTTTCTTCTAGTAGTTTTATGGTCCTGGTTTTAAATTTAGGTCTTTGATCCATTTTGAGTTGATTTTTATATAGGAATTGAGATAGGGGTCCTCTTTCATTCCTTAGGTGATACGTATCCATTTCCCCAGTGCCATTTATTAAAGAGACTATTTTGTCCCAGTAGTGTGGACTTGGTAGGTTTGTCAAAAACCAGCTGCCCTACAAGTGAACTCTCAATTCTATTCCACTGATTAATATATCTATCTTAATGCTAATACCATGCTGTTTTGAACACTGTAGCTTTGTAATGTTTTAAGGTCAGGCAGTAATAGTCCTGCCATATCATATCACTCTTCTTTTTTAGGAAGTTTTTGGCTATTCAGGGACCCTTTCCCTTCCAAATAAATTTGGCAATTGCCTTTCCTATTTCTGTAAAGTAAGCCATTGGAATTTTTATCGGTATTGCATTGAATCTATAAATCAGTTTGGGTAGGATTATCATCTTGATGATATTTAGTCTTCCAATCCATGAACACAGAATGTCTTTCCATTTGTTTAGGTCTTCTTTGATTGGAGACCCTTTTCTTTATGCCACTTTGATCCACTAACTAGTATCCTTTCTTTGTCATGTGAAGAACTCCTTTTAGTGCTGCTTGTAATGTAGGCCTAGCAGTAATTCTTGGTTGGCAATCATTTTCTCTCAGCACTTTATTTCATCCCAATGTCTTTTTTGCTACAAGGTTTCTGATGAGAAATCTGCCCTTAATCTAACTGGGACTCCTTCATACATAACACATTGCTTTTCTTTTGCAGCTTTCAGAACTCTCTCATTGCCTTTTGCATTTGACAGTTTAACTACTATGTATCCAGGTATATTTCTCTTCAGGTTTAACTTGTTTGGGGTTTGTTGGGCTGTTTGGATGAGCATATTCATGTCTTTTTCTCATTCGGGGAAGATTTCTGTCATTATTTCATTGAATAATCCTTCTACCCCTTTCTCTCTCTCTTCTCATTTGGGACTCACGTAATGCATACACTGGTGCACTTTATGGTGTTCCATGGTCTCTAAGACCATTTTTGCTTTTTATGCTTCTTTTATATTTTTCACTAAGCCTGATTCATTTCAGTAGTCTTATCTTTAACTTCACCAATTTATTCTTCTGCCAGCTCCAATCTGCTGTTGAAACCCTCCTGGAAATTTTTCATTTCAGTTAATTTTGTTCCTCAACTCTATTAGTTCTTGTCTGTTCCTTTTTAAATTTTCCATCTTTTTATTGTAATTCTCACATTGTTAGTTCACTGTTTTCCTGAAATCCTTTATTTCTTCCCCTGTGTTTTTCTTTTTCTCCTTAAGCATATTGAAGTGGTTTTTTTGTTTGTTTGTTTGTTTTTTAATAGTCTTTAATAGTCTTTGTCCTGTATGTCAACAGTCTGGTCTTCTTTATTGATGCTTCCTAGATTTTTATTCTCTTCCTTTGAATGGAACATCATTTCTTGTCTCTCTGTCTTGTAATCTTCTGTTGCACACTGTACATTTTAACATTTTAAAATGTTAACTCTGGGATTTAGTCTGTTTCTTGAGTTTTTGTCCAGCTAATGATATGACAGAGAATTTCTTGAGTGCCAGTAGCTAACAAGATCAAACAAATCAATGCAACAAACACTTTTCACAGTCTTTGCATTGGCAGATGCTGTCCTTCAGAGCATCTCCTATCAAAAATGTCAGCCAAATGGAAATACAAAATGCAGAGTCATCCATCTTTTTTGAGCCTGTGTCTTGTTCTGGGCTTGTGCTAACTAGTGGCTTTTGGAGTTCTCCTTATTACAGGAATATGAATGCCCCCTTTTCTCCCTGGGAAATACACATTGTCCCTCTCCTCTGTGATCCACCATAGGACTTACAGCAGGTAAGTTTTTGCCCTAGGCTAAGGGGGAATGGCTGGGCCAGAAAGGGATGCCATTTCAGAAGGAGAGGGCAAGAAACAGGCTTTGCACTTTGGATAATATTGAAAAGAGAGATGAGGAAACAGGATGCTCACAGAGGTAAGCTGGAAACAAAAATAGTCCATATGAAAGAGTAAATAAATGCCAAGTAGGCAGGATTTTGTTATAGAATGAGTATGCAATGAAAATCAGTCAAAAACTAGTTTCCTTTGGGATCTTAATTTAAACATGAGTCTTTATCTTCCCCTTCTCCAGCCCAGATGGTGAAGCTGAGATTTTCAATTACTTCTAAGGGAGGGGGAGGTAGACCCTGAGTGGGTGGAAGTATCAGGTTTCTCCGTGCAATATCTATAGATCTAATTAGTTTCGTGGTATTTATGGCTGATGTGAAGACATGCTTTTACAAGGCTATCTTGTTGACATTTGAAATATAATTATTTTGCTGACATTTAAAAATAAAAAGTTATTTTGGAGGCATTTAAAAATGCAATTATTTTGGTGGCTGCCCCCCTAAGAATGAAGCAATGTATGATAACCTAGAATTATACATCCACACCATGAAACATAATGCAGTCATTAAATAGAATTAACTAGAGGTATACAATTTGACTTGAGTAATTTCCACAAAGAAATGGTGAGCATGAAAAAGAGGATAAGAATAGTAAGTCTAATATTTTATGTGTTTGTATACAACAAATCACTGCAAAACTCCCTTTGCTTGTATGCTTATGAGTATGTAAATTATTAATATGTGCGCTTACAGCAAATATGGAATACATCTTTGGTTGTTCACCAGCATTAATGTGAGTAAAGCGTTTTATGGGTGGAAGAAAGATGGGATATGTGGAGCCAACAAAAAGAAAAACTAATGCACCTAAAATGGGATTTGTAACATAATTACACTTTTAAATGCATGAAAACTTTTACATGTAGATCTAAGTGCATTTGGAATATGCTTATAAAGAAAATTGGCTTTAAAAGGGTATAAACACAAGCAAATTTAATAAGAAGGTATACTGAATTTCAAATAAGATGAAGGAGGAACAAAAATCTGGTTCTTAATCAATTTATTACCCCATCAGGGACTATTCCATTTCTCCTTGTGTTCAAAGTCTTTGGAAACTGAGTTCACTGACTATGTCAATTTTGTTTCATGTCTGAGCATTTCCTGTGAAATCTCCTTTACACTTCAGTTCAATGGAAGAAAACTGACTCCCTTTTCAGCCATCATAGAGTAATGTTTCAGAGGAGCTGTCATACCATCTCAATTGGTTCAATCATTATTTGCTTTCTTCCTGCACCTGAAAGGCAAAACAACTTTAGTTGTGGTTAAATTCCCTGCTAGACAGCTGTTTCAAAGATTCCCTCCAAAACTAGATGTTATGTTGATTGTATCCCTAGCCATGTTTCTGCAACAGTGTAGAAACTTCATCAATCTGTTCTTTTGTTTTTCTCCAGCATTTATCAGCAAAGTAGTTACAAGCATCAGATTGCATTAATGAAGAATTCCCCTTGGTCTCTGCTGCCATTACAAAGCTGGGGCAAATTTATGGACGATGACAAAAGCAGAAGTAGGACAACAGAAAGGAGGACCAGCTTCTAGGTGAATAAATGAACAGGATAGTTTGTTGTGTGCCTTTGCTCAGGTGCTAGAATATACTTTCCTCCATCACTGCACATTCAAACGCTTCTCACTCTCAAGGCTCAGTTCAACTGCTTCTCTTCCAACAAGCTCTCCCTATTTCCTCCTTGGCTTCCATTCCTCTTCCCCTTTTCTGTTGTACAATAGAAATTAATTTGTACCTTTTTCTGGCATTTATCACCTTCTATCTTATATAATATTTAAGTAGCCTGTTGTCTTCCCCTTTAGAGTTAATCTTTTAAAAAGGAGGAGTCCTTTATTATCCAATTGCATTGCCCTGCCAGCACCTTGCTAAAAAGTAAGATACTTGATAGATATTTTTTGACTGAATTATCTCTCAACTGAGAGAAGACACTGAGGAGCCCATGATGAGAGGATCTAGTGACTCTATAGGTACTTGGATGTGCACCCACAACAATGTTCTCTTTCCAGCGACATTTTGATTGGAAACATTCGCCTTCTCTTCAGGAAATTCTAGCCCTGCAGAGACATGATTAGAAAGAGCCCACACCTCTTTCTTGTGGAGCAGAAAATTCTGCTCCTGCTGTGCCGTTTCAAACCTAGCAGGATAATCAGTGTTGCATTTTGGCAATCTGTTGGTATTCTAAAAATGAGAACAATGACCTTTGTGTTAATTAATTGATACAAGAGCCTGCTGGGACTAGAAGAATAAGACTTAAGGGGACTTAAGATTATGCATTCCAATCATAACTGTGGAGGTAATAATTAATGTCAATGAAGATCTCAAATAAACAAGTATCCAAAGTAATGTGCTTTTTAATCTTTACCTCTTGCTGAGATATTCTCAGGATTACTTAGCAGTATAATAACCACACCACAGACTGTCCCAAAAAGTCTGGAACATAGGTGTGGTAGTTTGAAACTGTATGTATCCAGAAGCTAATCTTAAAGCTGAACCTATTGTAAGTAGGACCTTTCAATAAGTTTACTTCAATTAAGGTGTGAACCAGGGTGGATCTTAATCTTTTTACTGGAGTGTGGCAGTTTGATATAATTTATGAATTCCAAAAATAGATATTGGATTATGTTTGTAAACTGGTCAGTTCCTCTGGGCATTTTAGATTGTTTTAGACTCAGAGGTTTCACTTTTACTTGATTAAATAAAGATCAGGGCTTTGATTCAACCATGTTAGTAAGACGTTGAGTACCTGCCCCCTTGGTGGGTGGGCACACACATAGATGCAGATACACGAGAAGAGAGAGTACTCCATAGACATAACCCAGGAAGAATGATGAGCCTGATAGTCTACAGCGGACCTTGTGGAGAGAACAGAGCAGCTGCCTGGAATGAAACAACCCCAGGGGAGAGTGAAGCCTTATGCCAAACTACAGCTGAGATCGAAAGAAGCTGGAATCATGGAGCCTTAAAAGGAAAGAGGAAGGCTGAACCCTTGCAGACATCACCCACCATGTTGCATCAACACATGGCAACAGACCTTGAATGAGAAAGTACCTTTTATGGTACATTGATTTGGGACTTTTTAGGGCCTAGAAACTGTAAGCTTCTATCCTAAACAAATGCCCTTTATAAAAGCCAACAGAGTCTGGTACTTTGCATCTACACCCATTTGGTTGACTAATACACTGGAGACCTTTATAAGAGAATGAAATTGAAAACCCAAAGAAGCCACAGAAGCAAGAGGTTGAAAGCAAGGAAACCTGGAAGAGACAGGAGAGACTAGCAGACACCACCATGCACCTTGCAATAAGACAGAGGAGTCCAAGATTGCCAGCAACCAATTTCAGGGGAGAAAGCATCACCTGATAAGGCCCTGATTTGGACATTCTTCTCAGTCTCAAAATTGTAAGCTTGTAAGCCAATAAATTCCCATTGTTAAAGCCAATGCATTTAATGGTATCTGCTTTGAGCAGTTTAGCAAACTAAAACAACAGGAAAAATACTTCAGTGTACTTTTCCCAGATGAATAAATGGACCCAGAACTGTAAAATTAGAGGTACATCGCATGGAAAGGAGCTTACAAATTGAAGAAAGACATGGTCAGAGGAGGTGGTTGAGGATTAATCCTTTTCTAATATAGTCAGGCTGCTGGAGTCTGGACTTTGTGCTTATAACTGTGACAGAACATTTGGCCTATCCACACCTACTGAGATGGGTTCAGAAAGCATAGGGAAGGCTGCAAAGAAAAATGGAAAATTACTCATTCTCTGTTTCTTGCTCTAATACCTAACTGGGAATAAATAGGTTTTAGGGGAAAGCAGATCATCCAAGCAAACTTCTTCAATTATTCCCCTTTTCAGATAAATTTTAGTTGCCCTCCATGTTGGCTGATTATATGTGTAAGTTGGTTAAGTTATGTTGTCCAGTTATATGGTCAACCCTGGCCTAATTTTTCCTTTAGAGGTATTTTATAGATGGGATTAACATCTACAATCTGTTAACCCTAAATAAAACACATTACCCTCCATAATATGGGTATATCTCATCTAGTCAGTTGGAGCTCTTAAAAGCAAGAACTGAGAGTTCCAGGGATAGATAAGAAGAATTTCCTTTTCAAGACTTCAATATCAACTCTTATTGGACTTACAGCCTTCCAGTTTGCAAACATAATCCAATATCTATTTTTGGAATTCATAAATTATATCAAACTGCCACACTCCAGTAAAAAGATTAAGATCCACCCTGGTTCACACCTTAATTGAAGTAAACTTATTGAAAGGTCCTACTTACAATAGGTTCAGCTTTAAGATTAGCTTCTGGATACATACAGTTTCAAACTACCACACCTATGTTCCAGACTTTTTGGGACAGTCTGTGGTGTGGTTATTATACTGCTAAGTAGTCCTGAGAATATCTCAGCAAGAGGTAAAGATTAAAAAGCACATTACTTTGGATACTTTTTTATTTGAGATCTTCATTGACATTAATTATTACCTCCACAGTTATGATTCAGACTTAATAATTCAGACTTAATGCTTCAATTTCACCATTACTAGAATTTCAGCCTGTGGCCTGCCCTACAGAATTCGGATTTGCCAGTCCACACATCATACATATATGTATATATATGTAACATATATCCTGCTTTTTCTGTTTCTCTGGAGAATCTGACTGATATACTCCTTTCTCCATTTTGATGCTCTGGGTACCCAAGCATTTCTTGTCTTAGAGAAAAGCCACACATTCTTCTCCTTCAACTACCATTTCCAGAGCCCCTAATGTCACCACCATGGAAGCTGCTGTTTGGTTCTGTTAGATTATCTCCATTAGATTACTTCACAAAGAATTTGTGGTGCCCCAAGGGATCTGTGTTGTGATAAGAGCCTGGCTTTCCGGAATTATGAATTCAAATATGAAGGGTGGAAAGAGGCCAAGGAAAGCAGGAAGGATTCTCGGGCTTTGGCCTTGGTGAGTGTATTCCCAGCAAACCTGGATGGCTGTTGTTGCCATGTAACTCTGTCCCCCACCTCTTGGATTCTGCGCTTCATGGTTTTCTCTACCTAAAATGCTAGTTGCAGGAATCCTCTATATAAAATATTTCTAGGAAAGGGTTGAAGATTAAATCATTCCAATTTAGGTGTTAATTCCTTATTTATCTTCTGCTTGCAGCTGAGTTCAGCTGTGTAGGTGATAGGATTGAAAAGGAGGGAGAAGTGATTTTTGGAGTCTGGAGCCTTTAGGTTAGGACAGACCCTGAGAGAGGGCCACAGTGGGAGAAGTAGAGCATCAGCTAGTCATTGTTCATCTGGACATTTGGAAAGAGAAGCACAGGAGCTGAGAACTGAATGAATAAGGAACAGTGGGAAGTACAAAGTCAAACCATGCTTATTTCAGAATTTCACCTGGGGCTGGCACTACCTGTGAAATCTAAAGGAATCATCCTTTCCCTTCTCCCCCTTCCTGTCCTTTTCCACCTCCTCTCTCACATCTTTGTCTCCCTTTTCCAACTGCCCTTCCTACCCCTTCTCCTTCTTTAACCGCTTTCCCTCTGCTAGAGCTCAGAGGCAGTGGTTGATACTATAATCCTGGTACATTATTGATCAAATAAAACCATAAATATATTAACGATGGAAGGGGGGACCTCAGAGCATCAACTCCTTCACTGGCAAATAAGAAATGTGAAGCTCAAAGAAGGGAAGTTATCTAATTAGTACAAGGTCATTCTGGGACTACAATTTAGGTTTCCTGATTTCCAATTAAATGTTCTTTCTACTCCACAATAGAATTTCCTGGGTAAACAAAGAACTATATACTACCTATAATACTATTTTACTCATGAAAAAAAAAACCATTAAACTGCCAGTTTTGTGCCAACATGGTGCTAAAAGCTGAGGTTAAGGTAAAGAAGAAATTGTTCTGCTCACAGTTAGCATAGAGATTAGAGTTGTACATAAATATATCACTATTGCTTTCAAAATAAATGTGTTTCTAATTTCAAATGATTAATAAAAGCAAAACCATTCATTAGGCGGGGACTATTCACTGCTTTTTAAAAAGTACTTTATAGTTTATTGTTCATTTTTCTTAAAATTTAAGAATCAAGTGTAATTTGTCCATTTCATAGCTGTAGAAACAATAGGAGGTCAAAGTCATCTCATGGATGACCCCAAATGCATTTTTAGTTGGATGAGGTGAATTCATTTTTCTATTTGAGTTTGTTTATTTTTCATTTTACTTCAATTTCAAGATGAACTGATGATGTGTGAAAGTGGAGATGAGGTAAACACAGGAATAACAACTGGAAAACTGTATTTAGTTTTGATTCCTGGAAACCATATGGTTTGATTTCATTATTCCACTTATCTACAATGAACCATATGGCCAAAACCATGGCTATACATAAATGACTGAAAATAGGCTGAGATGTATATAAATATGCAACAGGTGTTTCAAAGGCCATAACAGCACTGGGTGTATGAAACCTAATGGCTAACATTAACAAGAGTCACAATGCAGTACTTATACAGTTCCATCTGCATTTGCATTACATCCTCCCTGCAATCGAAATTCCTCCCACATGCTTCCCAGAATGGGATGTTGGGTTGGTCTAGTGGAGACAGTTATGGTTTCATATGAGCCCGTGACAACCCATCCTGGGTAGTATGCATGCCAGCACCATTTCTTTCTTTTCTGCTAAGCTCAGTG
Organism: Dasypus novemcinctus; assembly: GCF_030445035.2. NCBI lineage: Eukaryota > Metazoa > Chordata > Mammalia > Cingulata > Dasypodidae > Dasypus > Dasypus novemcinctus. The sequence goes on from NC_080687.1 coordinate 61,518,402, forward strand.
CAGTAATGCTATGGCTGGCAAAAGTCACAACTGTGCTGATAACACCCAGTGGGGTGGAGCCAAAGCTGCTGGTATCAGGTGTTGAAAGTACTTTGCATTCGTGGTACCCATTAGTGGTTAAGGCTCTCCATCACCAAGGTCCATGGGTAAGAAATTACCATCTTTGCTTTCAGGGACTGGGCTCAGAAAGTTTGAGAAACTTAGCCAAGGTCTTGCAGCTAGGAAGTGGCAAAGCAGGATTTGAAACCAGTCAGTCTGGCCTAGAGGCTGTCCTTCTAACAATTACACTTAAATGCCATGGGTTTATGAGGCAAAGGACACCAACACCTGTCTGGAGCCAGTCTTCCTAATGGCAAACTGGCTCTCTAGAGCAATCTTGCATTAGGGAATTAGAATAGCTGTGGATTTGCATAAGCTTGATTGGTTTAGCATGAAATTTTTTAATTCAGTGAAGTAGTAGGGAATGGAATTATCCTCTTCAGAAGAACAGTTAAGACAAAGAAAATCTATAACACACATGGAAGAAAGGAGAATTTATAAGAGCTGTAACTACATTAGAGACCCCGGGTCAGTTTTGGCATGGTGTCCCTTGACCAAATACAGTGCTGGAGTAGTGAGACAGATTATTGCTCTTCTTCCCACTCCAGAGTCCTGCAGTTTAAGCAAATAGAAAAGTCCCACCAGACTACCTGTAAGGCAGCCACAAATCCAGTTCCCCAGCCTAGAGACCCAGCAGCCTTCAGGCTATTCCTGGATCAGTCTCTGGGGAGAGTTACGGCCATTCCCAGGCTCAGCAGACAAACCATGAATGCTGTGTCAATAAGGTGACCCAGTCATGGAGCGTTGTCTCAGTGGGTAGAGACACACACAATAACCAAAAGAAAATTGCATTCCCATCTTGGGAATTCCTACTACATTCTCCAATAGAGCTGCAAGAATCCCCCAAGTACATGGGCAGTGTCTAGCAAAGGAGGACAGACTGTGACTCCAGGCCCTTAATACTGAGTTGTACTTATGAACCTTTTCTTGTGAAATTGAAACGTAGCCTAATACTATATACTACCTAAGAGTAACCTCCTGAAGCCTCCATGTTGCTCAAATCTGGCCTCTTTCTAAGCCAAACTCAGCATATAAACGCACTACCTTCCCCTCAGCATGGGATATGACCCCCAGGGATGAGCTCTCTGGCAATGAGGGTTTATTACCAAGCATTGACTGATGTGGGCTATGGTGGGGGGGCTGTTCATATATTCGTAAATAACCTAAGCAGTATGTTTTCTGTGTGGTGATTTTTGGGACAGTGAGAACTGCAGCCCTGCCCTCAGTAACTATGACAACAACTCCAGGCCTGGAGAAACAATTTAGCAATGCAAACTCTATAAAAATGCAGACCAAATGTGCTAAAAGCTTATCTAGAATGTATGAGGTCCATGCTAAAAGCTTACCTAGGATGTGGAAGATATATATGCTAATTCAAACCTATTGAGCACTGAAACAAAAGAACCATTTGGCCCTTCCTCTCTGTATAAAAGGGACTCAAAAATCTTGTTCGGGGCTCAGGTTTGAAACAGAAAGCTCCCAAGTCCGGCCGGCTGTCAATAAATCATTTTTTCCTTCTCAAAATCATTCCTGAGTCCTGGACTTTCTATACGCAAATAATTGAACCTCTCTTGACTTCAACAACAGACTAGCAATGCATCTGGAAAAAGACCTTGACTAAAAGGGGGAAATATTAAAAGCAAATGAGTTTTTATGGCTAGAGATTTCAAAGTGAGTCAGGAGGCCATTCCAGAGGTTATGCTTATGCACATCTCAGCAGGATCTCATTGACTGCCACAATAAACAGTGCCTAAAAAGCAGGTCTCCTGAGGGCTATAGAGACATCTAAACACTATAGGCAGGGCAGACAATCACGGGAATTGGGCACATTGTCAGCAGGTCTTACTTTGGAATACATTTTCCCCAATATAACAAAGTTAGACTCATTTATAATTTCCCTACACATGACTCTTCTGCTCCTTTTATTTGAACCTATATTTAGCACTGTGCTTGTTAAATATATGTCCCAGAGACTTAAATCTTTGGTCCATTCATGTGCCATTTGAGCCCAGAATCTCAGCAGAGTTGTAACACCTACTCTCCTGTTCAATGGACTTGTTCAGGACAACTAACAAGGAGATGATGATGGACTACCCCATCCCCAAAACAGAGAATATCTACAACTGCAAGCAAGACAGTACCACCCATTTATCCCATGGGATCTAAGCCCCCTCTCAATCAGAAACAATGTGGACATCACCATCCCCAAATCCTCAAGTTTGAGAAATGAACAAACATACGGGGAGGGGGGGGAATGCAATTATGGACTGAAGTAGACTTATTATTATTCTAGCAATGGAAGAACTTGTATCATTGCTGTAAAGATAGAGGCCACCAGAGTTTCTGAGAGGAGGGAGAGGAAAGACTAGTTATAACATGGGGGCGTTTTTGAGACATTGAAACCGTCCTGCGTGACACTGCAATGATGGATACAGGCCATTATACATTTTATCAAAATCTATAAAATTGTGCAGGGCAAAGTGTAAACTATAATATAAACCATAGTCCATGTTAATAGCAATGCTTCAATATGTGTTCATCAATTGTAACAAATATACCACACTAATGAAAGATGTTGTTAATGGAAGAAAATGTGGGAGGATGAGGGGTAGGGGTATATGAGAATCCTCTCTATGTTTTTTTAAATATTTATTTATCCCCCCCGCCATGGCCCCTCATCTGTCTGCTTGTTGTCTCTGTCTGCTCATTGTCTCTCCTCATTGTGTCTACTCACTGTGTCTGCTTGTTGTCTGCTCATCTTCTTTAGTAGGCACCAGGAACTGAACCCAGGACCTCCCAAGTGGGAAGTAGGTAGGTAGGTGCCCAACCACTTGAGCCACATCTGTCCCTCCCTATATTTTTGATGTAACATTTATGTAATCTAAAGCTTATTTGGTGAGAGTTATTTGGAATTTCCCAATCTTTAAAGTTTAACACCCTAGGACACACATACACAGAACATATCTTGGCCACATATTGAAAATCAAGGATGAAAATGTTTATCAAAAGTTTATCAAAATTTGGTATATATGTGGCAACTCATCTGTAATTGTTAATTTTATGTATCAATTTAGAGAGGCTATGGTACCCAGTTGTTTGGTCAAACACTAGTCTAGATGTTGCTGTGAAGATATTTTCTAGATGTGGCTAGCATTTACAATCAGTTGAATTAAAGTAAAGGAAATTACACTAGATATGTGAGTGAGCCTCATCGAATCAGTTGAAGGTCTTAAGAGCAAAACAATGGAGGTGTATTAGTCAGGGTTCTCTAGGGAAACAGAATCAACAAGAGATATCTGTCAACAGTATGCGATTCTATAAGAGTCTCTCATGCAGCGGTGGGGATGCACAAGTCCAGGTTCTGCATGCAGGCTGCAACCAGGGCTGCAATGAAAGTCCAGTGAAGGTTCTTTGAGTTCTGGGAGATGTTGGCTGTCCAAAGACAAGCTGGGAAATTCTCTCTCAATGCTGCAATCACTTCCTCTTTTAAGGCATTCAACTGCTTGGGTTAAGCATCACTCATTGCTGATGGCAATCGCCCTGATTGATGTAATTACAACCAGCTATCTATGATTTACCACTGCAGTAAAGTCAATGGTGACTAAAGTCTACAAATGCCCTTGTATTACAGTTAGTACAGTGCTTGCTTGACCAAACAACTGGGCACAATTACCTGGCTGAGTTGACATAACAGCCAAACCATCACAGAAGGTTTCCCAGAGAAGAAGGAATTCTGCCTCAGGACTACCACATCAACTCCTCTGGAGTTTTCAGTCTGCTAGCCTTCCCTATGGAAGACCTTGCCGGAATTTCCAGCCTGCCAGCCTACCCTACACATTTCAAACTTGCCAGTCCCCACAGACATGAGCCAATTAATTAAAACAAACCTCTTAATATATTTATATACATATATGCTGTAGGTTCTTTTTCCCTGGAAAACCCTGACTGGCTAATATCTTTATGCCGGAGCAAAACAACCTTAAAAACAAAATCTCAGATTTTAAGTTTCATTTTATGGATTACATTTTCCCATCCTAACTTTAGGTCCTCTTTAGAACATTAAAGTCATCTTCCATATACCAGCTGCTATTCCACTCAGGCTTCCACAGTAATTTTAATTTGTCATCTTCACCCCTATGCTTTCTCACCCAGGTGTGCCGGGAATCTTTCTATCCAAACTGTCACTGGCCTAGGCATAGTGCCAGGGGAGGTAGAGATAGCATCTGCCTGCATACTGACAGCAGTTTTCTCTTTAAGCATAGCTTGCACATCTCTTTTGATAAAAGGAAGAGGAGGCTGAACAGAGGACAGAAGGGCCTGGAGTTGCTGGCTCTCAGTGAAAGGCAGAGTGTCAAGAATTTGCAGTAAGAAGGTCAGTTGGGTGGAGAAATGAAACCAGTGATTATCTGATGTTGGCGAGAGGGCTGGAACTTAGAAGAGAGCAGGAAGTTTTCTCCAGGGGTGGATTCTCAAAGCAGCAGAGCAGAAGGCAACAGAAGCCAGACAAAGAATTCTGAAGGACCAGGGTTCCTGCTCAAATGTCTATCTTTTTCATCTCAATGGAAATATTATTTTGACTTTAGAGTTCACAACATCAACAATATTCCAGCATCCACAGTAAAATTTCCTTTATCAGCTAAAAAAATTTTTAAAACAGGCCTGAAGGGAAATCTGGTTCTCTTAAGTAAGAAAAATAGAAATAGGTTTGGCTATTCATTGCATAATTAAATTAAAATAAACCTTTGAAAGTCCCTATAGGATATTACACATTTTTGGTATAGTTGAACATACTTGGATTTAAGAGTAATATTGACCTGGGCTTAAATTGCTGTGCACCCTTAGACAAGCAGTTTACCTCTCTCAGCCTCATTTCCTCCTCTGTAACACAGGACCATAGTCTCTACCTCATCGGTAGTTAAGAACATTAGATCAGATGAGGTTAGTAATGCACCCAGCAAAACATCTTGTGTCTTGTTCAAACTCAGTAAGTCTCTACTTACTTTTTCTCTCTTTTGAAATCCGACGGTATGGATTAGTTCAATGTACATAGCACCTTCCCCAGTTTCCCAACGAAAAAGTTTAAGGTATATCAAAAACTCCATAAAATTAGAAATCTAGGAGTAGGGAGGGGGAAAGAGTAGAAGAGGCCACAAAGTTCTCTGAAGGACCAGGGACTGGAGTCAGAAGTCAAAGTCCTAGCATTGCTGCTTACCAGCTGTGTGGCCATGGGCACGTTGTTTAACCTCTCAAAACTTCAGTTTCCTCCTCTACATCAAGCAGATAACCATGCCTTCTCAGACATTTATTTACGACATCCTTCCTATGAATTGGGCTGGAATTGGAATGCCTACAAAGATGTATAACACATTCCATGCCCTCAAAGGAGCTTTCAGCCCAGTGAAGGAATTAGTTGCAGATCCACAAAACAAAAGTGTGTTGTTCACTGAATATGGGATCAGAGAGTTACCAAAGTTCACATCTGATTACTGTTAGAACAGAGGGGCTGCTTTTGAATTCCTTCTACCAAGCAACCCAAGCTGCTTACTTCCTAGCAGTATAAACTGGGGCATGTTATCAAACCTAATTTTGAAAAGGAGGATAAAATTGGAATTATGAGAATTAAACAAGATAACGTATGTAAATGCCAGGAATATAGTAAGCACTCAATAAAAAGTTAGCTCTTGTTAGTTTGCTGACGGTATCCCTGCATCTGGAACCAAAGGAGGCAGGCTTGAGGAGTACCCATATCAATTCTGCCAAAGTCAGTATTCTCTTGGTTTTGGTTTTGAATCTCTCCTCACATCAATATTCTATAGGAAAGCCTCCTAATCTGTATTTAAGGCATGCAATTCATTTTTTCTGTGTGTTATAAAATTCTACAATTTCTGAAGTCCATATTTTAACATCTGAACTCTATTCCTTAAAATAATAGGTTGGTGGAAGTTGTTCCTTTCCCATTCTTTGTCACATAAGTGCCATTTTGCTTCATTTCTATTGCCACTTTTTAATTGAGTCCTTCATTTTCTGTAAGAATACACCTTGTTAAAGAAAAAGCACAAATTTAACATTTTCTACAAGAAAACTATGATATGACAATGAGCTCCAGGGAGAAGTACCACACACAGAGAATCAATTAGAAAAGGAAAGTTTAGGATCTTTTCCAAGGTCCTTGAAATGAAATACTCTTTTGAAGTTAGGGGGATCATTTTCCTAGGTGATAGTTTCAGTCCTTGGTTTCTGTTCTAATCCATGCCCCAGTGGCATTTGACTTCATTTTCCCTCAAAAAAGATAAATATAGATGAAACGCTGTGCATATGAAGCACCTTGTCTCCAAAGAGTCCAACAGGCTTTAAACAATTATCCCATCTTCCCAGCAGTGTGAGAGAGGGAAAGGCTAAGTGCAGTGTTCCCACACTTGTGAATGAAGAAACCAAGGAACGACAAAAGGCACTGAACAGCCAATAACACAGCAGAGCAGGCAAGAAAGCGGGGACTAGAAATGGGGTGTTGGAAATCGTGATTAGTTAAAGGGCATAAAAATACTCATAAATAATTAAATCAAACCCAGTTATTGATTGCTTAGGGTGTATTTAAATCAAAGTAAGAAACACGTGGGCTTTCAAATATGTACAATAGTCTTCTGGGTCTATACTAGCGGATGTCCTAATGGGTTTCTTTTCCTCTTGACCCTGCAATTGTCTTCAATTAGAAACATCACTTCTCATAGTGTAAAAATTATCCCAGAGACTTAGGAATTGGCTATGGAATTTCATCTCTAATGTTAGGTTTTATATTTTTTCATTTTCTACTATCTCCTCTTAAATTCCAAAGCGTATCATATACCTATTTTTCTTTCTTTACAGGGTCTATCTAAATAAGGGTTGACTAAGTACTTGGCCCAGTGGTTAGGGCGTCCGTCTACCACATGGGAGGTCCGCGGTTCAAACCCCGGGCCTCCTTGACCCGTGTGGAGCTGGCCCATGTGCAGTGCTGATGCGCGCAAGGAGTGCCCTGCCACGCAGGGGTGTCCCCCGCGTAGGGGAGCCCCACGCGCAAGGGGTGCACCCGTAAGCAGAGCCGCCCAAGCGAAAGAAAGTGCAGCCTGCCCAGGAATGGCGCCGCCCACACTTCCCCTGCCGCTGACGACAACAGAAGCGGACAAAGAAACAAGACGCAGCAAATAGAAACAAAGAACAGACAACGGGGGGGGGGGGGGGGATTAAATAAATAAATAAATCTTTAAAAATAAATAAATAAATAGTAAAAAATTTTAATAAAATGCTCTAAAATCTAAATTTTTCCAGTACAGGCATTGGTGAGACTGAATTAAATACAGTATGTAATCTTCTAAAGCTGTTTTTTCATAAAATGAAAGAGGATAGTTATTTTTTAATCTGTTCAGTCTTAAATATGGATAAGAACATTGGTAGAACTTATTAGAACTTAGCTGTTTGGAAGATGGGTGTTAACATTTTTATAAGTCCCTAGGAAGTAAAGAATGCCAAGGTTTCTTTTAAATGATTTAAGATGACAGATGGGCAAATTACTTTGGTATCAAAATGAAGACCTTGAGAGAAGATTGGAGGTGACTTACTGGAATAAGCAGTAGGCAGCTCCTTACTTAGAGTGGATTCAAAGGTGCTTGGAAGGAAGCCTTTGCCCTCAAACTTCCTTCCATGCCTGCTTACCCACCAATGAGCAAGAGGCCTCAGCCAGGTAGTAAACAAGTATAAAATACCAAACATCCTATTAGACAGCATTAAATGTGCCCTGAGAGGAGGGTGGGGGAGAACGCATATTACCAATAGATAACTGAAGTGGACGTCTGAAAGTAATGTGGAGCAGCGTCCTGTATAGCTAAAAGCATGCAGAGTACAGATTATGTTAGAACTGAATTTTATCCTAGAATAGCCACTTTCCAGCTGGGTGACCTTTCAGGGTTGTGTGAGGATTAATAGTAATAAATGTAAAGTTTGTGGGGCGTATTAGACCCACAATAAATTGTACTTATTACAATAATCATACTCTATCTTTTCTTCTCCTTTTAAAAACACAAGCATAATTTTTCACCCCAAATTTCACCAAATTTTTATATTTCACAGAGCATAATAATCAGTTGCAATTTTTATTCTTACTTAATATGAGTTTGATATCTACAGCAGAAAGACCATGACCCAATAGCTTCCATTTAATTTAAGCAAGGTGGGCACAACTGTTCCTATTATAGTATGGTACATACTATATGTATATGTTCTTACTTGTATCTAACATAGCTAAGAATTTTACTCATATTTAACAACATATCAAATATTGATATCATAATCATCTTTATGCTTTCATCTTGTCACTCTTAATTTGCTTTTGTTTTATCAGCTCTATTTTGAATAGATCATCTTGAAAATAACCAGGCAACAAAGTATGACAAAATGTGCACCATTGTGCCTATGGCTATCCCTGTTTGTGCCAGGTTTTGATTTGTCAAGTTAGCAAGGCTGGACCACAGTCTCCAGAATTCCCTTTCTAGTAGGTTTTGGGTTAATTTGGGCTTCAAGAGAGTTGAAGGATGGGTAGGAGGGAGGGACAATTTTGTAGCATACACATCCCTTCTCCCATTTATTCAATTGAACACTAATGTAGGTGCTCCTGGGAATGAGTTTTGCAGATGTGAATAAAGTCCCAAATCAGCTGATAAAATTAGTCAAGGGGGAAATTATCCTGGATAATCTGGGTGGGCAAAGGGGGGACATAATCAGTTGGAAGATCTTTAAAAGAGGGTTTAGGCCTTGCCTGGGTTAAAAGACTCCTGTCTACCCTCCGTTCATTGGACTCACCCAGGATAGCTAAAAAGGATGATGATGGACAATCCCCACCCCAAAAAGCACACAGAATCTACAACTGCAAGCAAAGTGGTTCCGTCCATTCTGCCCCACGGGATCTAAACCTCCTCTAGGTCAGAAACAGAGTAGGCATCACCATCCCAAAATCCTCAAGACTGAGGAATGAACAAACATAGGGGGAAATGTAACCATGGACATTGGAATTGTTCTGCATGATATTACAATGATGGATACAGGCTATTATACATCTTGTCAAAACCTGTAAGACTGTACAGGTAAACTATAATATAAACTACAGACTGTGGTTAGTAGCAGTGCTTGAGTAGCTGTTTATCAATTTTAACAAATGTACCACACGAATGTAAGATGTTATTAATGGGAAAATATGAGAGGGGGAGCAGGCAGGGTGTATGGGAATTCCTTATACTTTTGATGTAGCTTTTCTGTAATCTAAAACATCTTTAAAAATAAAGTTTATTATATGAAAAAGAGAGACTCCTGCCTACAGACAACAAGCTTCAGCCCACGCACAGGGTGCCAGTCTGCTGGTGAGCTGCCCTTCCTGAACATCTGCCATATGGACTATATGGACATTGGACTTGCTGTATTTAGCCTGTCCCCACAATTGCATGAATCAATTCCTTGAAATAAATTCAGAGAAAGATAGATAAAGATATAGACATAGAAAAATGATATAGATACATAGAGAGATGTAGATATATAAACCCTACTGTCCCTGTTTCTCTAGCTCTGCCTGATATATCACCTTATTTTTCCATATCTGCTAAGGTCCCAGTGGGATTAGACACTATACCAGATTTTGAACAGACTGATGACCCAGTGGCTAATAATCACCCTTAAAAGACTGGAGCTTTTATTCATTTATTCATTTGAAATTTATAATCACCTCCTTATGAAAGGACTTAAGCAAATTTAGTTTCACTAAAGTTTTTTCCCCTAGTTATATTTACATGGGCTAGGCTTAATACCTTTCAAGCATATTTGAATTACAAATTACTGTACAACACATACTTACAAGCTGTGTGATCTTGGACAAAATACTGAACTTCCTTGTGTCAATTTCCTCATCTGCAAAAAGGGATATAATGATGATACTTATCTCAGAACTGAGAATAGTGCCAGGGACATAGTAAACCTGTAGGTCAGAAGGAGAGGCACCTAAACAGATGCCAACCCATTCCACTGTGTTGGGGTTGCCAGCAAACACATGACTCACACAGGCTCTGATGGAGATGTTTTACTTACATAGAGCAGGACAGAGCAAGGTCAGCTTCACTAGTGGGCATCAGTTCCCCGTTGCCAGCAGGCCTCAGTCTGTGGGAGATGTTCTCTGTATGGCACCCCTCTTTTGTGTTAGCATGCCACCACAGTGGAAGAGCACTGCTCCCTCCCTGCCAAGGAAAGATACACCACCAGGGTATGAGCTGGATGGCCTCAAACCTGCCACCAGGGTTAGACTGTCTCCAGTGAATGTTTACATGTGCCGTAGGCCCCCTATCATCTAGGGGGTTGTGTTTATGCCATCAGGCTGGTACACCCAGACCTGAGCACAGGCTGTATTTTTGGGTGCCAGGGAAAGGCAGCAGGCTGTGCTTGGACTGCCTCCTACCACTATACCTTATGTGAGTGTTGTCTTTTATGATTCCTCATGTGAATTATTTTCACAATCTTTATCTAATTTTCCTGAGAAGTCACTTACAGAGGAGGGTGGCAATGATGGTGATAACTCCAGATGCTATGATTTTCTGAGAACAACTGCAGTTACCAGAAAGGTTGGTTATGCTTGACTCGAGAGGTGCTCACCATAGAAAGAGGAAAGAGAACAGACAGGTGCTGGCGTCAGGGCCACCCTGTGGGATGCTGGCTCCTGACCTCACTGACTGGTCCTGAGCGCTCACTTCTTTGGTGTGAAACTGGGCTTTGCAATACATACATTGTGCCATAGTCATAAGGGTTGGAGGTTTAGAACTATGTGAGGTCTCTTTAGTATTGTAACATTCAAAGGAGGACTAGAAGGTAGGGATTAAAAAAAAAAAAAAAGGAACAGTGAGTGGCAATATAGTCTAGATATCCATGACACTCTTACAAATTTTAGATTGTAAGAGTTTCATTAAGTTCCTTCCCCCAAGGATTTAATTAAATAAACATGTATTGAATACCTATATTGTGCAAATTCTGCTTAGTACTGGAAATATATTTCAATCTCAGCTACTGGAGCATTTAAAAATGTTTGGCCATGAAGCTCTCCCACACCAGATTTTCTATATTGGTTTCTTTCCACCTTTCTAACAACCATTTTTGGGTTGTTTGTTTAACTCTTTAGTTATTCTGTTTCTTCCTATTTCTTCCTATCCTGAACATGTACATGTTCTTCAAGGTTCTTCCCTTGAAATACTTACTCTGCCAGTATTTTAATCAAGTGTTTTTCATTTCCATAATTTTATCTCTACATAATCGATTCATAAATATTTATCTACAGATTAAACATTGCCCTGTTGTTCCCTAAAACTCAAAAGTGCAAAACAAAACTCATTGTCTGTTCTGCTCCCCACACTCAAAACCTCTTGATGTGTATGTGCGTGTGTGTTATTGACCTAGCGCATAACTTGAGGCCATTGATTTTACATCTCACTTATATATTTCATAGGGATTAAATCATGTCCCCCACAAAATGCATGTCCAGGTTCCAATCCCTGGTCCTGTGGTGTGAACCCATTTGTAAATAGGGCCTTTGAAGATGTTATTAGTTAAGGTGTGCCTAAACTGGATGAGTGCGAGCCTTAATCTACTTTGACTGAATTCCTGATAAGCAGAAGGTATTGCTCATGGAAAGAGAAGAATAGGTAGCAGCCAGAAGCAGAAGTCAATGGAACCCAGAAGATAAAGAAAATGCAACCATGGGCATTGCCATGTGATGGAAAAGCCAAGGAACTCCAGCCAGCCAGCCAGAGGACACAGACTAACCTCTGGAAGAAGCAAGCCCTGTAGCCTCTGAAACCTTGAGCCAATACATTCCTGTTGTTAAGCCAACCCATTGTATGCAGTTTGTTTTAGCAGCTGGGAAACTAAAATTATATCTAATTAACTTCTAGGTTTTCATTTCTTCTTTGCATTTTCCTTGACATTAATCTTGGCCAAGTACACTCAACTTCTTTCTTGGTCCTTCAATCGATTCCTAATTCAAACACTGCTTTGAGTTTTTCCTTCCTCATCCTTCTTATTTTCAGCTTAATATTATAAATTTCAATAAGTAACCTGATCAAAAACCTTTTTTGTCTTCACAGCACTGACTGGCTTAAAGAAAGAACATGACTGCTTGTATAAGAACTTCCAAAATATACTTCTGGCTAAGAGTAGTTATGGCTAAGTGATTTCAAAAGTGAGTCCGGAGGTCATTCCAGAGGTTTCCCTTATGCACATCTCAGCAAGATCTCATTGACTGCCACAATAAACAATGCCTCAAAAAACAGGGTGCCTGAGGGCTCTAGAGACATCCAGACAGTCTAAGCAGGGCAGACAAGCTCAGGAATTTGGCACTCTGTCAGTGGGCCTTGTTCTGGAATTTATGCTACCCAGGGTACCATTTATTGTTTCCCTACATATGACTCTTTTGTCTCTTTTATTTGAACCTATAATTAACATTATACTTAATAAATATATGTTCCAAAGCCTTAAATCTTTGGTGCATTCATGTGACAGTTGAGCCCTGAATCTCAGCAGAGTTGCAACACCTACTCTCCAGTTTATTGGACTCACCCAGGACTACTAAAAAGGAGATGATGATGGACAATGGCCATCCCAAGGAACAGAGAGTGTCTGCAACTACAAGCAAGATAGTTCCATCCATCTGCCCCATGCAACCTGAGCCCCCTCTCAATTAGAAACAGACTGGGCATCACTGTCCCAAAATCCTCAAGATTGAGGAATGAACAATGGACTAAAGTAGACATTATTATTGTACTATAAATTTATTATTATTTTAGCATTGGAAGAATTTGTATCATTGATATAAAGGCAGTGGCCACCAGAGGTTCTGAGGGAGGGAGAGGGAAGAATAGGTGTCATATGGTGGAATTTTCTGGACATTGGAATTGTCCTGCATGACCCTGCAATGACGGATACAGGCCACTATATATTTTGTCATAACCTACAAAATTGTGCAGGATAGAGTGTAAACTGTAATGTAAACTATAGTCCACCATTAATAGCAATGCTTCAGTATGGGTTCATCAATTGTAACGTGCCATACCAATGAAGGATGTTGTTAATGTGGGAAAGTGTGGGAGGGAGAGGGGGTGAGGCATATGAGGATCCCCCAAAATTTTTTGTAATATTTTTGTAGTCTAAAGCTTCTTTAAAAATTAAAAAATTAAAATATTAAAAAAATATACTTCCAATCTATTATTTCAGAATTATCTGCATAAATCTCCAGTTCATTGGACTTACCCAGGTCAGCTAACAGGGAGGTGAGGATGGTCAACCACCACACCAGGGAACCGAGAGAGTCTACACCTGCAAGAGGGAGATTCCCATCCATCGGCCATGTGGGATCTGGGCCCCCTCTAGATTTGGAGGTAGAGTGGACATTGCTATCCCAGGGTCCTCAGGATGGAGGAATAAAATATGGGTTAGAGTGAATTTGCTGGTATTCTACTATAGAATTGCTGTGACTCTAGCAATGGAAGAAACTATCATTGATGTGGAGACAGTGGTCACAGGAGCTACTGAGGGCAGGGAGAGGGAAGAAGAGATATGCTATGGGGGCACTTTCAGGACTTGGAGTTGTCCTGAGTGATATTGCAGGGACAGAAGCAGGACATTATTAAACTACAACGTAAACTATAATCTACGTGGTGTAGCAGTGCTCCAAAATGTATTCATCAAATGCAATGAATGTACCACACTGACGAGAGACATTGATGTGGGAGGAGTGGGGGTGAGGAGTGGGGAGTGGGGTATATGGGAACCTCTTATATTTTTTAGTGTAACATTTTGTGTGATCTATATATCTTTTTTAAAAAGACAATAAAAAATAGTGAAAAAAGAATTAACTCTTGAGGAATACTGACTCTTCACATCTCTGTAGGTGTATATAGATAGTCTGATGTGTGTGTGTAAGTAGGGAAGGGTGGATAAAAATAAACAGTGAGTTGTGAATAGTTAGATAGTTCTAGTAAATATAGTAATAACATCTAGAAGAGGAAAGGAGTAGAAAGGAATTCTATGAGTTAGTGGTAGCAATCATTAGAGTAACTGGGTATATATTATACAGTCGCCAAACTATAGAATGGCTAGTTTGAGTATGACATTCAAAAGAAGAAGTGTTTTGCTAGGTTGCTGTTTGATTAGTGGTGGCCAAAATAATGCTCTGTAAGGAGCAGTTCTGGATACCAAAGAGGCCCTTTCCTGCTGCCTTTGAATTCAGACAAATAAGAGAAGGATTAGCCTGCCTCCCTTCTATATGGAAGAAATTCCTCCATCTTTTCTATGAAAAACCACCTTTGATGGAATGTTATTGTTTCACTGTCATGGATGAAGAGCATATCATAGCAGTAAGTTCTGCTGTAGGTATAGTGGTATGAGTTTCAGGTGTTATTTATCTATATCTCAAGGAAGCTTTCACTAGGGAGAGAACTTGCATTGTTTTATGATTTGCAACCCAGTCTCCCTAGATGTGCAAAAAATTAAGGATCATAATTCCTTAAAAATTAAGCTTTATTGATAACACATGAATGTGCAATTTATATTATTAGTTTCTAGGAAGTGGCTGTGGCTCAAGTGATGAGGCCTCTGCCTACCATATGGGAGGACCCAGGTTCGGTCCCTGGGGTCTCCTGGTGAAAAAGAAGAAGAGAAAGCATGCCTGCACGGTGAGCCAGTGACTGCATGGTATGCCAAGTGCCTGCACAGTGAGCCAAGTGCCCACGTGATGAATTGATTGCCCACATGGTGAGCCAAGTGCCCACATGGTGAGCCGAGTGCCTATGCGAGTGCCCACATGATGAGATGAGTGCCTGCGTGGTGAGCCAAGTGCCTGCGCAGTGAGCCAAGTGCCTGCGCGGCAAGCCGAGTGCCCATGTGAGTGCCCGTGTGATGAGCAAGTACCTGTGCAGTGAGCCAGTGCCCATGCAGTAAGCCGACTGCCTGAGCGGTAAGGCCAGTGCCCATGCAGTGAGCCAGTGCCCGTGCAAGTGAGTCATGCAGCGAGATGACGACACAACAAAAGAGAGATGAAAGGGAGTCAAGGTGAAGGACAATAAGACCAGAAACTGAGGTGGCACAATTGACAGAGAACCTCTCTCCACATGAGAGGTACCCAGGATTGAATCCCAGGGGAGGGGGAGTTAAAAATTACTCGTTTCTAGTATAAAAGGAATAAAGAAACAGACTTGAGTAAGTTTTCAAATATCAATTGCTTTTAGTTTTTTAGAGCAAATACTTTTATGTGTCCACAAGTGCTATTTATAGTAAGACTTCTCACAAAAAGCCCTCTATTTTCTACCTCCAACTTGCCGCTGAGCATCCAACCATTATATGTTAGTCATTAATTTGGCTCTTAGCATTTGTAAATTCCCTTTTTCAATATAATGCAATAAGGCTTACACTACCCAATTCAAACTGAAGTGCCTTTGATCCTTCTTATTTCTGAATTTTATTTGGAAATGAAGAGGAATTGGAGACCCAAACCCAAGTAAAGCCTGCCTCATTTTAATCTGTGACTGCCCTTTCCAACACTAGAGAGACCCAATTAGGCCCAAATGGAACATCATTAATTGTGACTTCATTCACATATACAAATAACTTCGCTGACTGATAGGCAATGGAATTTCTACTAGAAGAAAAACTTTCATCTTTTTCTTAAAGATGTACTCTATTTCCATCAGCCAATAGTTTAGCTGATGTTTTTCTTCAGGGTAATAAGCATATTACTCAAAGTGTTGCCTAAATGTTTCCAAGACCAGAGGATGAGAAGAGGAATGGTTTCTGAATGGCTTTATTTGGCCTGTCTATATGTTCCACCATTGTTTCCCTTCCCAGAACTAGTAACTAGGAAGAAATTTATATAATTCAATCACAGCAGCATCTTTGTTGAGCCAACCAGAGCCAATTACTGCCCTGTGGGTAGTGTGCGTGACAGCTGGGTGAAACTGAAGACATTTGACACTGCTATAGAGAAATTTTCCAATCTCTTCTCAACCACTAAGGGTAACTGATTGCCAAGGAGAGATTTTTATCCCCTAATTTAGTACCACAGAGTAATCTCTTTGCAAGAAACCCCGGATTCTATCTACTTTGCATGCATATTTGATCACTCTACCCATGGGTTAGAAAAAGCCTTCTTTCCTTTTTAGATTTTGATTGCATCTATATAAACAGTAGTGAAATTGTTTTGTTTCACTTCCTTTTCTAGACATGCTAACTTTGACTCTAGCAAAAATGAAGTTCTCCAGAGAAAAGAAAAGTGAATGGAAAAATACCTAAAAGAGGGGATGACCTTACATTAACTGTGTTATTAGTCAAATCTATAATTTAAGCAAAATGGATAAAATTTCATTTGCAAGATGACTTACTGCATGTGTATAATTTGAAAAATCCCAAAGTTTCTGTTCTATATACAATAAAGATATGTGAAATAACTGAAAATATAACATACAAACTATTTTCTTACTCTCTCAGGAAAAGAAAAAATAAGTTTCTTTAGGTCTTTCTAAAGTTTCCTAATCTACAATTTACAGCCACAAGCAAATGCACCTTAATCTATCTGAAGGGCGTAAGAAGTTATAAGAATCTGTAAGTGCTAAGTATTTCAATTAATCCATTAAAGCTGATTGGCTAATTCTATACACATTTGGGCCATAAAATAAGTAAAAGTTATGGTCATTATTCTGAAGGCTATCATAACCACTTGAAGTTGAAATGCTGACCTCTCTCCCAGGCTCAGACTTTTTCTCCTAGCCTAGCTTTAACGACCACCAGACATTTGGGAAAGGAAAGGTTCTGTTGTTTTTTTCTGAAGGATAGAAGCATTCTTAAGGTGCTTCCTGCTCAGGGGAGTGGAAGTGTATAAATTAATATCTTGAGGTGGTCTTTATTTAATAAGTTTCCAAGTATCCAAGTTCTCATGAGAATATTCTATGTATGCTGGTACCTAACTCTGGTGAAATGGGTAAATGAATGAAAAGAAACTTGAAAAATATTGCTAAAAACTTTAATTCCTGGTCAGTTTGGAAATGTGAGGAAAAAGATGTAGATGAGCAAATAGATCTTAGGATTCAAACGATTGTAGATTTCAGTCCTGACTTCACCACATACAAACTGTATACCTTAGGAAAATTTTCCTTATGTTCTCTTTGTGCCTTGGTTCCATCACCTATAAAAAGTAGAAATTGTCACTGTCTATTTCTTAAGTAGTGATGATTAAAGGAGCTAATGTGTACATAGTATTTAATTTAGAGTTTGATTCATAGTAAGCACCAGATAAATGTTAGCTCTTACATGCAAACATAACAGAGTTACCACATACACTATGTAGTATAGAATATATATAACCCAGCTCTATAATTAAACAGATACTATTCCATTAATTTCCAAAAGGCAGTTTGCCTGCACCAGATGAGTAGTTACCCAGACAAGTAAACCCCTACTGATAAGAGTCAATCCTGTCATTTTCTGTCAAAGGAATGGAAAAAAGTTGAACTTGTTTAAGGCAGACAGATCAGTTAGAATACTACCTCAACCAATTAAGGTCAATTTAGGAATAATGCTTTTTCTCTCTGTGCCTCCCATCTGTGAAATAAGGATGATAAAAATATCCACCTCATAAGAGGTACATTTCAAAAAATAATAATAAATGTACTAGAGCTTTGCATATATGAGGCATTAAATATAGCTACTATTAATCATTAAAGAAACTTTGAGCTAATAAATTCCTATTGTCTAAGTCAATTCATTGCATGGTATTTGCTCGAGCAGCCAAGGAAACTAAAATACAACCTCTTTCTGTATGGCCTTACAGTCAAATAAGGATGGTAAGCCCTTGAAAAATTCACACAACTACACATGCAATTATAAATTATGCAAGTACTATAAACAAAAAGTAAAATTCATACCTGCAGAGTGATAGCATGAACACCCTTCCCAGTTTGTCTGGGTCAGTCATGGTTTTAGCACTAAAGTCCCACTCCGCAGAAAACCCCCAGTCCAATAAACCAAGACAACTGGTCACCAGAGGCATATAGCAAGGAACCCTAATGGATGTGGGGATCAGAGAAGGTCTTTCTGAGATGATGACCTATAAACTGGGGCCTGAAGAAAAGCATAGGAGTTGGGCAGCCTCAGAGTCACAGAACAGCATTTCAGTAGAAAGCAGCTATATAAAGGCCCAAGATGGAAAAGGGCTAAGGTGGAAAAGGACCTGAGGGGAAAAAAGGCCATGAGATGAAGCTGATAAAGCCAACTGATTATGCTGAGCTTTGTATTCCATGTTGGGGCATGAGGTTTGGCTATTATCTTAAAAGCAGTTTCTCTTTTTACCTTTAGAGTTTAGGACAGAGGGGCCACCAAGCTCAAAAATGCTGTGTGGGCTAGTTCATATTTTAAGATGGTCACTGCTATGGAGAGAAATGATTAAGGTAGAAAATGAAAATGGTGAAGAGTGGGTGATTTGAGTACTATTTTAAGCTATTTTGGCATTTTAAGAATGTTTTAATCTCCTTAAGGGAGAACTCTTAACTGTGGTACTCAAAATGTGGTCCCAGGACTACAGCTGGAAACTCATTAGACATGCAAATTCTCAGTCCTCTTCATAGGCCTACTGAATCAGAAACTTTGGGCATGGGGCCCAGAAATCTGTTTTAACAAACCTCCAGGTGATTCCAATGCATGCTAAAGTTTAAGACCTAGTGCCTTAGGAAAATGTAATTTCAAAGGCAAGACTTAGAAATACATGAAATACGATTATGGCACCACTCCACTCAGAGGTCAAGATTCTGGAAAAGATTAGTTGATGTAGAAAGAAAAGAACAACCAACATCATTTGAACTGATGAACATAACTCAGACTTTTCAGATTCTGTATTATATTGCCAATAATGTACTTCTGGCAAAACAATTAGCAGCATAGTTTGAAGGTCATGGACAAAAATAATAAGTTTTAAAATTTTAAGTAGTTACTAGGTAAAATAATGTTGTTACGTGGAAAGAAGACTCATAAAAGAGTGTCCAGGACTAGCCAAAAACAAAGTCCCTTCCAGTCCTCTTTTTCTGGGGTTCTATGGCTTTAAAGAAAAATTAAACTCTTTGGTATTTAACTTTTCAGTATTAACTCAGATGTCTATGTCCAAATTGTAGCAGTTTGGCATTAATTATGTTCCAAAAATAGATATTGGATTATGTGTCTAAAGTGGTCTGTTCCATTGGACATATTAGATTATATTGGACTCAGAAGTTTTGCTTTTACTTGATTAAATAATGATTAAGACTTTGATTGGGCCAGATGAGTAGGATGTTGCATCACCACCCCCTTGGTGGGCGAGAACTCACAGAGAAAATGACACATGGCACAGGAGTTAGTTGGAGTCTTGGGTGCTGGAGCCCGGGAGTTTTGGATGCTGGATGAGAGGAGCAGAGAGAAGGCTCAATTAGACACAGCAGAGGCCCCAGGAAAAGAGACGAGTCCTTCATCCGATATGACTATCAGATGGCCTTGTGGAGAAAGCAGAGAAAATGAGCCCAGCAAAAATGAGCCCTGGGAAAAGAGGAACCTGGAAAGCTGAAACCTTGTAGACATCAGCAGACATCTTGCTTCAACAAGTGGCAACAGACATTGGTGAGGGAAGCAACTTCTGCTTTAATGCCTGGTAACTGTAAGTTTACCCAATAAATACCCTTTTATAAAAACCTGGTATTTTGCATCAGCACCCCTTTGGTTAACTAATACACTAATATTCAAAGGGATTAAAATGTCTGGATTCAGCCTTAATCCAAGGAAGTACACTCAAGCAGAGAGATGTTATCAAAACTTGATGGGATGGGACTCATGATGTGCAAGAGTGAAAGGGCATAGCTTATCAAAAAGAAGCAGATTTAATAGAAAAAGAAAAGAACTGTATACTTAATAGAAATTTATGGTTTTGAGATTAGAATCACGGTGGAGAAAAATTTGTGTGTCAGAAAGAAAACCAGAAGTGAGAGTAACAATGAAAAAATACTATGAACTTCCAGACGATGAAGAGAATATAGATGATGCTTTCCTTGAACAGATAAAATAACATGGGAATTTTATCCTTATAGTTCTTACAAGTCTCATTCAACTCAACAGCAGAGTATAACATGTGGTTTTTATCTTAATAGCAATTTTGTTCCTGAGACCAGAAAGGGAACAACTTGAGAATCTACTAAGCATGGGTCTAATTTTGACTAACAAAGAAGCAGTTTGTTATGTAAATCTCATAGAAACTTTGAGAGAAGTCATTTTGACTCAGATGTTATAGCAAAGGAATAGAAATATTTGCAAAACATTATTTGGAGGAGGTACATATCTGATTGATTGATTGATTGATTGATTGATTGATTGATCAGCTACCCTCAACTCTAACTGGGTGATAAATGGGGAGAACTGTGTTAAACTACAAGTATCTATAACAGCCAAGGCTTTACAAAAATGATGATTTCAAACTTTAGTGTGCACTGGAATGACGTGGAAGGCTTTTTTAAAACAAAGACCATTGGGCTCAATCCCACGGGTTTCTGTTTCAGTTGGGCCAGTATGGGGCCTGGAAATTTGCATTTCTAAATTGTTTCCAGATGCTGGTGCTACTGGTCCCTGGAACACTTTGAAAACCAAAGACCTAAAGAAAGACCATTAAGGTAAAACCCCTAAGGGGATTATGCCAAATACTATTAATTGTACACTTTGGATGAATTGTATGCTTTACTAATAAGTATCAATAAAATTAATTTGTTAAAAAAAAAAACTTACCTATAACGAAAACCTGCCAATAGAACAGGTAAAATCAACGGATCATCTTTCCTCATTCTGCCTAAAAAGGAGCCACTGCCTAGTTTCTCAACCCTGCTAACAGAAAACAACCCAGGAAGCTTTATAAAACATAAGTCCAGGCTCCTTCTGCCCTAGGATCTGACTGAATTAATCTGTGCTTCCAACCTGAACATCATTATTAGTTCAAAGTTCCCAGGTGATTCTCAGAAGCAGCCAGCATCGAGAATCACTGACTTTCACGCTCATGGGTCTTGAGTCTGGGCCCTCAAACTGAGCCTGTGGGCATCATCAGCTGACAGCTGTCACCTACATAATTTACCCTCAGATCTAGAGCTAATCAAGTGGCCTGCACTAGTGAAAGGCCAAGGACACCAAAACCGATCCGTTACTATAATCAGAAGGAACTGCCAGGATCACAGTTATTACCTAGAATGCAAGGTTTTGAGATGACAGATGGAATATTAAGCATTTTTACTACCATCTTCATCAACAACAAACATGTCGGACATTCACAGCACAACGAGGAAGAAACAACCCTGTGCAAGCAACAGGTGTTGAAGGAGAAGGGTCACAGGGTTCACACACATAAACACAAGTTTTTGACTTCCAGTCAATTTTTTTTCAGAGATAATAATTTATGGAAAATCCCTTTAAAGGAGTTAGGAGATAGAATTACAGTAGTTATATTAAATGTGATGTGTGCTCAACCGTTAGTAACTTAACAAAGATCTGATTATTTCAAGCAAGTTATCGTATTTTTAAAATGTAAACCCTTCTTTCAGATAAAAATATTTTCCATGGTTTTGAAATTAATGGAACTGTCAATTCTACATGTACTCTTTTGTATCCAATACTTAATATTCTTTATCTGTGAAACCAATAACTCACTTGCTGCATATGGAGATAGAGGGAAGTGATTTTTAATTCTCTGTTACTCATTTCATTACAAGTTTCTCTCCTTATTTATTTATCCTAAGGGAACTACTTCTCAAATAAATTGTTTAAATAGACCAGGAATACATGTTTTATTATATTATTTTCCCAAGGGCACGTTCAGAAACTAATAGATATTGGTAATATGTATTATTTATCTTTTCAACAGTGAAGATTATCTTTTTGATGAAAGAGCTGTATATTGCCAATAATCAATCACCTTCAAGCAAATGCCATAGTGCGACAGTCATTAGTATAAAAATACTAGATTTTAAAATGATTATATTTATATCTAGATTAAGAGAAATATACTAATTCATAAGACAAATATTTAAATATATGTGACTTTAGCTTTTCAATCACAAGTCCTCAATGTTTATTGCTTTAACCCATTTTCCTGAGTTTAACACTAAACTTCTAACTTCATTTCATAAGTGGTTTAGTGTGCTTACTAAATAGTGCGAGTACTTACAGTAGACAGAACAGAAATGCAGAGAGAAAAGTAAAGACCACAGATCACCGCTGAGACTCAGGAAGGTACTTAGAGAACCAAACGCCACAGTGCTTGGAGGTTAGTTAGTGTTGTGATCCTTTCCATCGGCAATGAAGAATTCATCATATAGCAAGACTATGAGCAATGACTTCAGAGTTGCATTTTTTTAAAGTGACTAAAATACGCACTTTAAATGTATACCTTAATGAGAATGTGCAATTAGTGGCAACGGCAAAATTTTAAAAATGGTAAGCTAGACACTCGGGCATTCACCTCCATAGAGAGAAGAAACAGCAATTTGCATAAATACTTAATCAAAACATTAAGTATGTAAAACTGCACTCTAATTTTAGGGACTCAGTTTGTTCATTTTTAGAATTACACGAGCTGATTATCAACTAGACAGGTTGTCTAGTTGTAAGTAGATATTGTCTCTGTGTATGTGTGTATATAAATATATATAATTAAAATCAGCAAAGATAAATACTGGTTTTTGTCTTTTAAGAATTATTTTCCAATTGAAAAAACTGCTTATAATTTGCCAGAAACACCACCAAGTTTAGACAATAATCTGACCCCTAAATAATTAAGGCACAAAATAAAATCTTCCTACTTCTAAAATATCAGCTGAATCCCAAAGCCTTAAAGGAAACCCCTTGCCTTAGTAGATGTCATTGGATAAGACATATAAAGAAGAAATTTATTTTTTTTAAAGTACAGAGAGAAGAATATGATATAGTGAATGAGTGGTTATTCTATAGCATGGGGACTCACAAAGCTAAAAAGGACAATAGGTATGAAGCAGAGAGTAGAGACAGGGTGGGAGTAGATGATAGTTGTAAATTTCTCACCTATGCACAATTTTTGGCATATAGTGTATGCTCGATGAATCTTTGTTGAATGACTATATATATAATATCAAGACTTTAGATTTTCAGGGAAATGGGAAAAAAGGAACAAGATTCTATATATTACTAAACATATATTATAAAACATAAAAAATAAGCAATTTTGACAATGAAATATACATATAGAAAAGAAAATTCTTGGAATTTATTATATTCAGTACTCCTCAACCCAAACCATATTCGTTAAAATAGAAAAGTACTTTCTGAATTTTCTCAATAGGGAGGTTTCTCTGCACTTCTTGACTCTCTGTTTGAAGTACTCTCCTTCTACAAACTGAAGTAATTAAAAACAATAATAATTGGGAGCAGATGTAGCTCAAGTGGTTGAGCAACTGCTTCCCATGTACAAGGTCACGGGTCCTATCCCTGGTACCTCCTAAAAACAAACAATAATAATAAAGAGATTGGATCATGCCACTCTCCCACTTATTTTTTTTACAACAGTTTCCCACTATATTTCATAAACAAACAAATTGCCAAATAAAAGTACTCTGTATCAGGGACCACAAATACCTCTATCATCTGGCCTCCGTCTACTTCCTCAAACTTAATCTTCCCACTCTCCCTGTGCCATTGTACTCTGACCATCCTTTCTGTTCCAGGAACACAAAACAATCTGTGTCCCACCTCAGGGCCTCCAGGGTACAGCATACTCTTCCTGCAGCAGCACGCCCCTCCCTCTTTCCCTGGCCTGCTCCTCTTCTTCTAGGTCTCAGTCTTACCCCTGCAGAGAGGCCGCTTCCCAGGATCCTGTGCATCAGTAGGTCCCTGCTGTTATTTTCTCTCACTGTCGGCTGCACTTTTCCTTAACACTTCTTATGACAAGTAGTAATTGTTTAGTTATGTGTTTCTTTAGTCATTACCTGTCTCCTTTAGAATGGGAACTCCAAGAGGATGGAAACTGCCTATTTTGGCTTCACCACTTAATACACAGCAGCTAACAGAGAGCCTACCATATAGCAGATGCTCAGTATTTCTGAGATGATTTTATAAAGTATGGTTGAAAAGGATGTCAGGATTCTACTTAAATTTTCTAAATTAATCTTAGTCTTTACTTTCTAAGTACATTGACAATTTAATTACAAAGAAAATTTCAGTTCTACCTTATTGCCCCTTAATAAATCAAAAGTTACTACAAAGAACTAATGAAAATATGGGATTGAAATGAGAGCAAATTCCATTGATTCTATAAATGAAACCTTAAAACAAGAGTGGGAATGAATATTTACTCACTTATTTTTAATCTCATTTTTAAGCAAGATTAAAAGTAAATGAACAAATGTTTTTATAGAGATTTTAAATTTATTAGATTCAATTTAAAATAATACCCAAATCAAGCTGTCTGTTTAACATATTTGTGAAGGAAATTTTAAAAGCTTCTATTCAGCCTCCTATTCCAAGGCAACAGATAGAATGATGATGATTTGATGACGAGTCAAGTGGTACTTGACCCTTTCAAAAAGTCGATGTCATACAATGAAGAAAAAATAATTCAAATGGTGGTTCAGTAGAGGAGCCACAATTTCTGTTTTTAATTTGCAATACAAAAAGATAAAAAAAGCATGTCCTGCTGAATTTTCTTATTTGCTAAGACTATTGTTTAAGGACAAAGGAAAATAGCAATTAAAAACAAATATGGGCTAATGACAGTACAAAATGTTAACAACCAAAAGCACAGAGCCATGTGGAGTTGGACTTACAAAGTGGTCGTTAAATGATTGGAAAATATACAAGTTCTCTTGTCTACTATTCAAAGTGCATTTGTGTAGATTGGGGATTACAGAAAGAGAACTGTTCCTGGTTTCATAAATACTTCCTATGAATTTTTGAAATCCAACCTGTATCTTTATGTCCAAAATTAAAAGGGTAATAACTGCAGATGGTATGTGAACTCTAAAAATTCTAAGCTCCTGGAATTTTCCATTTCTAATGTTTGTTATCAAAAACTTTTTATCAATATACTATGTAAATATATTCCATTTGTATATATCTACTGAAAGGAAAAATCTTAATCTCTACTATAATAATCTTTTTGGTTTGCTTATTGAATAGAGAAATGCAATAATATGTTCAGATCTCTAAAATTTTATTTTGGTGAGTGGATTTTAAAAAATTAAAAATTAATGATATGGTTCTTTTGAAAGTTTCCATTTTCCTGATTTGGGACATTGTCCACAAATAAAAATAGTATATAGAGAGGTTGGATATTCTCCTCTTAAATTTTATCCATGATATTCTTGATAGAATTCTCCCAATGATCCTTAAATAGTGGGCTTTCCCAGGAGACGAGCAGCGCCTCCTGGAATGCCATTTAATCCAAAAGAAACACACTTTTTTGTATAAAAAGGTTTTACTTTAATCCATGCTTAGTGGCAATGCTCCAAAATGTGTTCATCAATCACAATGAATGTACCTAACTAATGAAGGATGTTGTTAATGTGGGAAAATGTGAGCGGTATGGGGAGCAGGACTTATGGGAATCCCCTATATTTTTTTAATGTATAATCTAAGTATCTTTAAAAAATAAATTAATTAAATTAAATAATAAAAAAGGATAAAAAGGTTTTAGTTAGAGCCTGACTAATTAAAAGTTAGATTGGCAACTAAACCTGAGCCAGCCAACCTATGTGTATGAACATGTGTGTGTATTTATATTAATATTCTTGTGTATTTGTATTAATATTCTTTTCATGGATATAGGTGAAAGCCTAGACCAAACATAATCAGCAACTGTAAAGAGTTTTAAAATGCTCAGACCATGAAGTTATATAAAGTTCCTCCTTAATTATCTCACTAAGACTGCAAGTTCTTTGTTGGATACAGATTGAAATATAATGCTTGCAAAACACAAGACCAAAATGTGAATGTACATCAAGAAATGATAACAACTAATAGCTAACACTTAAGAGATTACACAAGCAAGTTTGTTTTGTCATATAAGACACTTTAGAATGCCAAAAGTTACAAACAAGAGAAATAGCTGAAATAACATCCTTTATTTATTGTTACTTATTTTCATAAACCTGTAGGTCACAGCTTTAGGTGTTAGTAAAGTAGCCTCTCATGTATCTTCAGTGAGAAAGTCATTTTTACCCAGGTAAAGAATTCAATATTAATATTAATTACAGGAACAAAATGGAAGAACATATCCTGATTTTTCTTTTCCTTTAGACACATCCCTTCTTCATTTTAGATTAATCCCTCCACAAATATTCTCTGGTTCCTTTCCAGATCCTTGGGGATGACACCCCCACATTGATCACTTGTCTCCCTCTACATTACTGTTCAAACCTCCCTCACCAACTCCTGCCCCTCACCCTATCCTTGGAGCAGTCATTTTTACTCTATTCTTTTTTCCTAAGAAACTTCATTGAGTCTGTTCTGCCCACCTCTAGTTCTATCTCCAACATTATCCCTGAAAACAGTTTCCTGCATCCACCTCACCCCCCAACCATTCTCATCAAAATCTCCTACAATCATAAAATCCAATTGTTGTCTAAGTCCCCAATCTCATATTGAAGCATTTAATATTATTGAAAAACATTTTTTCATGAAAAAATCTCTCCTTCCTTGACATTGTGAAAAATTGCCTACCACGGGTTCTTTCTGCAGCTTTGTTTTCTTTCTCCAACTTTTCTTCCCATTCCTGTTCCTCTTCTTGCACCTTATTTGCCAGAAACCATCACCTTTATCCATTGACCTTTCTCCTAACAGTCTATTCACCTATTCCTATAATGTTCATTCAAGGGCTCTATGGAAAATATGTTCAGCTATGTATTTCCAAACTAAAACTTCCTCCTGCATTCTACCTGGGTGTTGAACACCTCAAGGATGTCTCACTATATCACACTGAACGCAGTGACCTTAAACCAGATCTTTTCCCCAAACTGGATATTCTCCCAAGAATCCTAAAAATTTTTCATTTATGTTTTACTTCTGTCTTTCCATACTACTCTTTCCTTAACTCCACACTCCACTCCTCCCACATCAACAGCCTCTTTCATCATTGTGGCACATTCATTGCATTTGGTGAATCCCCTCCAATCTTGAAGACCAAGAAGACTGTGACAGGAGACACACAGAACAGGAAAAAAAATAGGAATTAAGTGTCCATCTGTGGTTGACCCAATATGAACTGACTGGCAACTTGAGGGGAACGATAAAAGCAGATTTTGAGTCATCCTTAGGACTCTGTGTCTGATGGGCTAACAGAAGATACTTTTGGTAATGTAATATAACATCCCAACTTTGTATAGATTAAGAGATGTAACTAAGCAATTAAGTAAATTACCTTTTCCACTTGCAAGCGCAGCAGAAATCAAACTCATTTTCTTCACTTTCCTTCTTCTAAACCTCAGCTCCTAACATTTGTTTCATCTGGAACAAGTTATCTTCCACCTAAAAAAAAAGGCCTGATTTCTCAGGTCCCATTCAAATGCCATATAATCCATGAAATATTTTCAAATGGATGTAATCTCAATCTCTTCTACAAAAATTTACAGCACTTTTGTATATCTTTTATTGCACGGAGCACACAGATACTACAGGACATCTTCTACACTCTCTGCCAGACATAAAGGTCCTAGGGAATGAGTATTATACTCTCTCTTCTTACTACCCATGGCACTTTGTGCAATAGCAAGTATATGCTCATTCCTCAAGAAAGAGTTATTGAATTAATGCATAATGAATTATTTAAATCCATGAATAAAATTTTGTTGCAGCCATACATAGATTTTGGGTATCGTTCTGGCCCCTTCTCCCCATAAAATGTATACCAAGCTCAAGAAGTTACAGTTAAAAATAATTACAATGATCAAGTTCTTGTCTTTGGAAGGAAAATACAATTCTTGGGGAAAAAAAACTAAATAAAATAATATGAAGGTTAGAAGTAAAAAATTACTGTATAAAAAATCAAGAGGATACACATTAACTAAAAGCAAGTACATACAACAGACTTCAATGTACTGCTATTCTTTAAACATCCTTAAAACAAAAAAGTAAAAATTAAGATGAATAAAATCAAATGATTGATAGGTGATCAAATGTTTTCCACTAAATCTTTATGAACACCTCAAAGAATTATTAGATTAATTTATGGATTTTAGCTTTTGAAAAGACAGTTAAGAAAAACAGGACAATTTGTAATCCATTCTGAACTAATATAGCTTATTAAAGGCCAATTCATATCCTTCAAAAACTAAATGTCATTGTCAAAGACAGAGGACCAGGCAGAGGGGACAGAATGCTGAATCCAAGATAGAATTTATTTTTATTTATTCAGGTATTTTATTCATTCATCCCATAAAGATGTATTTAGCAAATTTGGTAATAGACAATGTGGATAAACATTTAATATTAAAATGATAATACCTGGTCTTCTCCCACATACACCCCCTGATCTAGACAGGGGTGACACATTATAAACATCCATCCTCAGGGCTCTGAGGCCAACATTCCAAGCCCACTCCTATACACCCTTCACATGCACATGGATCATTCAGCTTCCCTGCGTGCCTTTAAAGGCAGGACAGACCCAAACATCAACCAGCAAAGTCTTCCCAATGACAAGGGAAGGCAGCATTCCCCATACCTCATCGAGTTGCTCTGTCTCTCAGTGCACAGGGGTTTGTAAATATTCTCATTCAACAACCACATTTCTGATCCTTTTTCAGTGACTCCTCAAATGCAAAAGGTTTGGCAGGATATGATCCTGACATTTGAGGTTTCCTTCTATTTGCTATTTAAAATGTCTCTTCCATTTCTTATGCTTCAACTCGCATAGATGAAGAATAATTAACCTTTTCATATACTTACTCTGACCTTGAGTTATGTGTATATTAAGGTTGAGAAGTGATATTAGTAGGTAACATTGCAATTTAGAGTAATTAAAGAATGGTCTTTCTCAAAACTGACATCCTCTAGCCAACACACTCCAATTTTTAGGTGAGGGTAATAAGATGCCAGAAATGATGAGATTCACAACTAATATTAATCACCTTCACAATAAGATTACATATATCTGCATTGGAAGAGTTGAGTTTTGTAGATATTTTTATTGCTTGTTAAACAAGAAGACAATCTTTCCCCTGTCTTGGCTTACCAATTATTGTGTTTGTTACCAGGGTAACAAATCCATAGTTCCCAGGAGATGAGTTCTGAACCCTGAATTCTTTGACCTTCTGAAACCAGCAATATAGAAAAGACAGAAAGGCAAGCCCTAAAATCCCCTCAAGTGTACCAATTTATGGAAATACATGCTTTAAACTTAAGCTTTAAACTATATTCATTGTAAAATCTCAAGCATTTTACAAGAGAAAGATACAAATAAGCTCTGTACATTGAATTATCAAACCATTGTGAGATTAGTTTTATGAAAAATTCTGTTCAAACCTGTCCCCAGGCCTCTGTGCCTAACGACTTTAATCATACAAAAGGCATCATGATTTACTTTTTAATATTTGGTATTTGAATTTAAAAGCATGCAGAAATGTGTACAAAACAGATCTTATCCTAAAGCAATCTTATATATTCATATTCATATTAAAATAAGCTTTAAATGGAAATATAGAAAACAAAAATAAATAGCACCTATAAATAATGACTTCAGATTTCTCTTTGAAAACAAAAATGGGAAGAGCTTTTAAGGTTAGGGTCCAAAATTAGGGTACAAATGAATTGGCCAGATCTCAGTGTATTTCATTTATTCATGCATTTATTTATTAATTCATAAGCTATTAAACTCCTACCAGGTGTCAGTCAATATTTTCAGCACTGAAGACACAAAAATTATTTCAGTTGTCTCTGGTCCTGTAAAACTTCCATTCTATAATGCAGAAGAAAACTGGGAGTAAATAAGCAAACATATACATATAAACAAAACAGTGTTGGATTCACATAAGTACCAGGAAAAAAATAAAACAGTAACATGATGGAGGATGGTAGTAGAGATGGTGAGAATCTACTGGGGATGTAACATCTGAGCCAGAGTCTGAATGGCAAGTGTGGCCACACTATAATCTTAAGGGAGAACATTGCTGGCGGAGGAAACAATCAGTGCTACACTTCTGGCATTTTCAGGAACAAAGAAACAAACAAAAAACAAGTGTGTCTGGTAAATAGAATGAATGAGGGTAGAAAGAGGAGGAGAGGGAGTGATGCCAGAGAAGGAGACAGAGTCCAGATCTTGGAAGACTTTTTAAAAAATTAATTGTATTGATACATATTAATAAAGCATAAATATAGCCAAAGTGTACAATGGGTGATATTTGGTATAATCACATAGTTGGGCTTTCAACACTTCAATAATTATTAGAGCATTTTCGTTATTCAAATAACAATAATAAACAAAAAACAAACAAAAACTCATCACCTTTCAATCTCTCTATGCGTCCCCGGCTGTACATAGCTTCTATTCTCTTTTCATCTCTCCAGTTTATTTGTATTTATATTTTGTAAAAAGTCTTATATATGCAATATTACCAATATGCATATTTCACATGAAGTTTCACAGTCCCATGTTATACAGTTATAACTGCTATAACTGTATACAAGTTATAACTGCTATAACTGTATACAGGTTATACAGTCCCATGTTACATTTTTCAGTTTTCTTTCTAGTAATATACATGTCCTTAGACATTCATTTCAACCACTGTCTGTTCTCCTATGCATATACACAGTAGTGGTATTGCCAGGGTCACATAGCAAGTCTATTTTCAACTTCCTTAGAAACTGCCAAACAGTCCTTCACAGTGGCTGTACCATTCTACATTCCCACCAAGAATGAATAAGCATTCCTATCACTACACATCCTCCCCAACACTTACAGTTTTCCATATTTTTAATAGGGGCCATTCGAATAAGTGTGAAATCATATCTCATTGTAGTTTTGATATGCATTGCCATAATTGCTAACGATGTTGGATATTTTTTCATGTGTTTCTTTGCCATTTGTATTTCTTCCTTGGACAAATTTCTAGTCAAATCTTTTGCCCATTTTTTAGTTACGTCATTTGTATTTTTATTTTTTTAGATTTTATTTTTTATTTTTTAGATTCAAGAAAACTTTGTTGATTTTGTGTATTAATGTGTATCCCACAACTTTGCTGAACTTTTCTATTAGTTCAAGTAGCTTTATTGTGGATTTCTCAGGATTTATCTAGATATAGGATGGTATCATCAGTGAATGCTGAAAGTTTTATTTCTTCCTTTCCTATTTGGGTGACTTTTATTTATCTAGTCAAATTGCTGTAGCTAAAACTTCTAGCACAATATTGAAAAATAGTGTTGACAGTGGGCATCCTTGTCTTTTTCCTGATCTCAGCAGGAAAGCTTTCAGTCTTTCACCATTGGTAAATTGTCCATTTCATTCATACATAATGACCTTCTTCATACTTTTAACAGTTTTGCATTTAAAATCTATTTTGTCCAATATTAGTATCCCTACTCCAGCTCTTTTTTGGTTACTATTGGCATGGAATATCGTTTTTCAACTTTACATTTTCATTCTGGGTGTGCCCTTATGTCTGAGGTGAGTCTACTATAGACAGCATATAGATGGCTCGTTTTTTTATCCATTCTATCATTTGATGTCTTTTGATTGGGGAATTCAAGCCATTAACATTCCATGTTATTACTAGAAAGGCTTTACTTACTTCATCCAATTTATCCTTTGGTTTTCTGTTGTCAATCTTACTATTGTCTATCTTTTTACCCTTTAATTTACTCTTCCTAATAATCTTCATTTCTATCCTCATCTCCAAGTGTCTTGCCCTTGTTTTGTTTTTTTCCCCTTCAGGCTAAAGAACTTCATTTTTTATCTCTTGTAATTCTGGTCTTTTGGTAACATACTTTCACAGGTTTTGTTTGTGTGTGAAGATTTCTAACTCGCCCTTATTTTTGAAGGACAGTTTTGCTGGATACAGAACTCTTGGCTGGCAGTTTTTCTCTTTCAATGCCTTAAATACATCATATCACTTTCTTCTCGCCTCCATGGTTTCTGATGAGACATCAGCACTTATCAAGGTTCCCTTGTATGTGATGCTGTGTTTTTTTCTTGCTGCTGTCAAAATCTCTTTATCTCTGATATTTGTCATTCTGAATATTAGGTGTCTTGGAGTAGGTCTATTCAGATTTATTCTGTTTGGGGTACCTGGCACTTCTTAAATATTGATATTTCTTTCATAAGGGTTGGGAAGTTTTAAGTCATTATCTCCTCAAATATTCTTTCTGACCCTTTTCCATTTTCTTCTCCTTCTGGGACACTGATAATGCATATGTTTATGCATTTGTATTGACATTCAGTTCCCTGAGACCCTGTTCCATTTTTCCCATTCTTTTCTGCCATCTTTTCCAGTTCAGATGTTCTGTCCTTGAAATCACTAATTCTGTTTTCAAGCATTTCAATTCTGCTGCTATGTGCCTGTTATGTATTTTTAATCTCATCCATTGTGTCTTTAATTCCCAATTTTAATTCCCAATTCCCAATTTTGGAAAGTAATTCCAATCATTACTTTCTTTTGCAGGCTTTCAAATTTTTCTTGATGGTCACCCAGTATCTTCTTAATATCCTTTATCTCTTTAGTCATATTTTCCTTCAATTCTGCAAATTGATTTAGGAGATTTGTGTGATTATCATTGATTAGTTGTCTTAAATTCTGTATCTTGTCAGGATATTTGGTTTCTTCCTTTGTCTGGGTCATCTCTTCCTATTTCCTAGTATGGCCATCTCTTCCTGTTTCTTAGTGTGTTTCTTGTAATCTTGTTGATGTCTATGCATTGAATATGTTAGGGAATTTACTCTGATGGTCAATTTCTCTCACTTTCCTGGGTTTTTTTTCCTTCATAGCTCTTCCTTGATTTGTTTCCCAATTTATTCTGAGTCTTTAAAATTACCAAGCTTAAGTTATAAAATCTGGCCAGGAACTCACTAATGGCGTGTAGATTTTCTCCCAAGAATTGGGGCTAAAGAGAGATCTAAAAGCCATTTTTCTCCTTGCAGTTTTCTTGCTGGCCGGCAGATAGTGCTCATAGGCAAACCTTTCTACAGAGGTGCTTCGTTCAACCTCCTGTGTTTCTAGCCTGGCCACAGCTGAAATTCAAAGTGGTCTAGGCTGGCTGAATCCACTAAAGAGACAACACTCTCTACTCTCCTATGTCCCCTCCTTATTATCTTATAACAGCTGGCAAGGAGGAAGACATCTGTTCCCCTCTCAGTCAGCTGCAGTGAGCTAGGGGTTTAATCCAGGCTTCATGTATTGAGGGTAGGGGATGGGGCCCTTCCTGACCACTGTAGGGGTTTAGTAACTCACATTTGTTTTTTTGGGTTCTTTGTCTTTCTGTCCCTTCCCCTACTGGGGGTTGCACTGCACTGTTCTGGTCTACTGACCCCCAAATCTGGACCCTCTGACAACTTTTGGCCCTTTCTCCATTATTTTTGTGAGAGAATGGAGCACTACCTATCGACTTTGGTGCCATCTTTCCAGAACTCCATTTGGAATGCTTTAAAGAGCATATTATATAGTATCAATTTTATTCTAAGGGCAGTGAGAAGTCATTGGAGAACTGTAAACAGGGATGTAAATACAATTTTCTAAATTAGGTGCCACATAGTTTATTCTTTACAGGGTATCTTATTATCTTTTTAGACATTATCAGGAAATTTAATTTTGCAGAATTTTGTGTGATTTTAGCATTAAATAGAAAGAGCATCCGTGCATAATCCTAGTGAATGCTTGAACAATTTATGTTTAGACATGACATCAATATAATTACTTTAAATTGTATCTATCCTGAGCTGTAACTATTATAATGTTGCTGATGACAACAACGATGACTGTACTGATACCACTACTAATAGTTGATACCATTTGTTAAGAAATTAACATGTTTCAGACATTGTACTAATGGCTTAATATAACAATTATATTTAACCCTTCTAGAATCCCATACAATTCTACTTTTTAGAAGAGTAAGCAGAATCTTGGAGAGCTTAAGTAGAGTTCCTGAGTCATGAAGAATACAGATAATGAATCAGGAACCATAAGGCAAACTCTTACTCATTGTACTTTTCTGACATGCAGTGGAATCTGATGATTAATTAAAGTTTCTTTTTAAAAAAACTACTCTCAAAAAATATTTCTAAAAATTCAAATTTTAAGTATTCTCTGTAAGTACATTTGACAACAATATCTGATTTGGACTAGAAAGTATTTTTAGAAATTCATTAGTGTTCAGTTTCTTTTCATAAAGATATAAGTTTAGAACAAATTACAAAGTAACACTGCCATTTAATCAATTAAAGTTTGTACTTGGAAGTTATACTGATCCAATGAAATATGTAATTTTACAAATAGCTATTATAAGTGACCAGCAACAAAACAAATTCAGTATTAAATCAATACTGTTTCAATCAATAGAGAGAAACCTAGTTAGGGAAACAAAAACTAAACCCCAACTAGTGTTTTCTGTCACTATTTACAGTTTGTCAAGCTCCATAAGTCAGGGAGTGAGTGAATCCCATTTTACCCACTCTCCAAATTCTAACAAGTAAAAATTCCTAAATGATGAAATGTATCTCCTTAATATCAAATTTATCTGGTACTTTTCTTCCAGAGGAACTGGGGCCTGAGACCCAACCAAATTTTTTTTCCATTTTTTCTTGAAAAAAAAATAGTGTTAGCTCTAGTTGCTTTGTTGCCATTCTTAAGCATCTTGCTGAGCTTTTAGCCAGCACTTCACAATGTCTACTTCTTTACTTCTTGTAGTTTGATTTTTCTTAGAACTTTAAAAATATCTTTTAACTACATATGCTTCCTATTTATCAATGATATTGTTATTCACAACCAGTTATTCTGTTTTTTTAAGGAAACTAATTTCCCTTTTTTTTTCTTCTTCATATTCATTGCTCCCTTTTGGCTCCTTGTTAGCTGATACATGTTGCTTTGAGGAAAAACTTACGGGAATAAGAAAGAGAAAAGCCATCAAATGACTCTTGAAGCCTCTGTCTGACTCTCATTAGAGTCCTGATTTCTTTATATTTTATAGCTATATGATATAGCTGTGTGATTAATTTTACATTTGGAAAATAGGACAATAAGTTGTTATCATGCCTATTTTAAGATGATGTAAGATTATCTGCAAATCAAAAAAGTGGAAATTCATGGCAAAATTTCAAGCCATTTAGTTTTGACTAAAGGTAAAGGAGAGCAGACCATTCCAGATCCTCTCTCTTCCACCTCTGCACATATATTCTATAGCTGGATAGGCTGCCAATCACTCCTAAGTGATTCATTATGCAATTGCTTTCATGGCTTCATTCAAATATTATTCAGGTGTTTTCAATATGCTGATTATTATCAAAAGGCATGATATAATTCCTCCTTGCAAGAAACATACATTTTAAGAGGAGTGAGATAACCTGGCACTAATATCCAAGTACAGGGTTGAATATGAGAAGTTCATACAGAGTGATGCTCCGTTTTATATTAAATCAGAGAATGAAGAGTACACTTTGAGCAAGAGGAGCAGGAACAGCTTTGACGAAGAGGTAACATTCAATCCCTTCAGGAAGGGCAGGACTTTGACAGGCAGATTAGGGAGGGAAGGGTTGTTGAGAAAAACATTAAAGACAATACAAAGCATGAACAAAGTAAATTTGATATAATAGAAATAGCATTGCCCTGAGAGTCTGAGATCCAAAATTGAGTGTCAGTCCTACTTACTAATAACAACATGGTCCCCAATCTTTACTGTGTAATGAGGATTGTGCTAGATCATGTCCAAGTTTGCTCTAAGTTCTAAAATGTGTTATTTTCAAACACAGAGGCATGAAGACTAAGTGCTATGTATATATAAACAGATACTAAGGAGAAAGCTTGGGAGAAGTGGGTAGGGCCATGGGGTATGTTGAATGCCAGGTTAAGAAATTGAGCTGCACATTTTTATCCAAGGAGATTCACTGAAGATATCCCAACCTGTCCAAGATTAGTTTCAGATAAATTTTATAACAGCATATAGGGTGGAATGGGGCCAGAAGGTGTGTGGCTCAGGTAAACATTTAAGTGGCTATTATAGAATCAAGTGATGGGTAACAATGGTAAGATCTAGTGCTACCAGGGGTAGAAATGAAAATAATGGTATAGACCTGGGAGGCTGGTGAGAAAGCCATACCTCTCCAGGAAGAGCTTAATTTACTAAGTCATTTGGGGATACACTTCAAGGAACGTATCCTTTTGACATTAAAAGAAAGTAAACCCCATGAGAATCTCAAGGCAGAAAGTCAAGTAACTAAGAATTGTCACTCTCTACTCATGTTGCTTGCTATTTTTGGCTTTCCTCTTGCTTATAGTGTTTATCTAGGGACTTAAAGAAAACAAAAGTATGATTTATTGCTGACAAGATGGTAAACAAGTATGGTATGCTGGCTCCTTCCCCCAATTCAGGCATGAACTTCAGAACCATAGCATTTTTAAAGTGTGTTTCTACCACCAGAGTAGGAAGATAGGGAAAAAGAGGAAAAGAATACAAATTCACAACTAGATCCAGGAGGACTTGAAATATGATAAAGGTGGCACCTCAAAACAATAGGGAAATGATGGATAATTTAGTCAATTGTATTAGGAAAACTTGCTCATTATAAGAAGAAAAACAAAGTTGAATCCCTACATTATACTATCTATAAAGATGGATTACATCTGGAATAAAGATCTGAATGAGAAAGGTGTAAATATGAAGAAAATGTAGGAGAATATTTTTAGAAATATTTAGAAATGTAGGAGAATATTTTAGAAATTTGAAATATTTCTTTTAAAAAAAGACTCCCAAAGCACAAGATATAAAACCTCTATGTATGTGTGTGTATACATATTAAATAAAAATTAAGGATTTCTCTTTAATGAAAGATACCATGGACAAAGTTAACAGCAAAATGGCAACCCAAAAGAAGATACATTAAAGGTCCACAATCAACCATCAATTAATCTCTAGGTTATACAAAGAACTCCAATAAAACAAGGAAAAGACAATAAACCCAACTTTTAAAATGAGCAAAGGTCAGAAACAAGCAATTTGTAGAAGTCTAAATATGTAGTCAGAAAGGCTCAAAATCATTAATACAAGCTGTGCAAATTAAAACAACAAAAAAAATCTCTTAACAACTATAAAAATACTCAAAATTAGAAAGCTGCATAATGCCAAGTTATTAGTAAAGATATAGGGAGCAGGAAACATTTATGTACTACCATCGGGAAAAACAAAACAACTACAGTGATTCTGGAGGTTGATCTTGAATTTTTATTTAGTGAAATGATATATCAGATGCACTAAGAACATGATCATGTTCCTGAGTATCCACAGTGGGCCTTGTATGAGGATTTTCTTCTTGTCGTTTTTGTAGTTTGAGGCAACCTAGGGATACCTCATTAGGGGAAAGGTGAGTTGGATACCCCCTATAAAAACCACGCATACTATGAGATATGAAATGTTGCAGTTAGAGCAATAATTTAAATAAATACTCTGAAACAGGGATACATAAACAGAGTTCAGTGAATAAAGTATGGGACAGAACAATATGATTTATGTTTTTTTTTTTTTAAACACAGAATCAAAACTATTACTGCTTAGTTCGTAAGGTTAAGGTAAACTTAAGAGCCTAAGTGGAGCACATTAGCACACATGCCCATGGTGGGGACTGGTTTGGGAATGAGAACCAAGGATGAAAACTGAAAAAACAAACTAAAAAGAGGCAAATACTAAAGTCCTATGAACTGAAGTATTTGAGTAACTCAAGGAAAGAGAGAGAGAGAGGGATGGAGGGAGGGGGGGAGAAAAGGGAAGGAAAGAGAAAAAATGAAAGGAATAGCAAAATAAAAAGAAGACCAGCATGGTAAGAACCTCGGGACACCCCTCAGCCTTGTTTGCTCTCAGTTGCACCATGTCTTCCCTAATTACCTGGTCTTCCCAATACTCCCTTCAGTCTGAGATTCAGTCACATCCTATCTGGGTGCGTTCTTAAGTAGCCCATTCTGAAAAACTGGAATCAATGACATTAGGCTGATAAAACATCACACGAGCCATGCTTTTAAAGGATCTATAATACAATGGAAAATCGAGTTCTTGCATGGACTTTTGTTGAGAGCACCATGGCTCGGCATTTGAAACCTATGACAAAGCCCAGCCCCTTTAAATAAAGACTCCATGGCACTATTTTTGCCATGACATGATCTCATGACAAACTTCTCTGGCTTAATGTTTATAATCATTTTATATTCAGAACACAGTTGATTTTACTTGGTTTCTAGTTATGTCCCCCAATTATCTTTGAATTTTCATTGCTAACAGCAGTTCAGCTTCTCTATTTATCTTCCCTCTTGGGTTCATATTATAAATGTAGTGACCTAAAGTCAGATTTCCTTAAAAACTCTCATATTCATCTTCAGATTCATTAGTATTATATCTTGCCCATACTGCAGAAGCTCTTTGTTACCTCTAAAGCAGAGTCTTCAGTCTCAGCACTAACGGCATTGGAGATAAATTATTCTTAATTTGGGGTGGTGCCTGTGCATTGTAGAACATATAGCAGCATTCCTGGTCTCTACCTACCAGATCCCAGTATCACTCGCCCCAGTTAGGACACAAAAATGTCTCCAGATATTGCCAAATGTACCCTAGGAGCCAAAATCAACCCTAGCTTGATCTCGATTCACACAGATTTCAATACCATGTTGTAGATTCATCCTACAGATATAATGGGGAATATGGAGATTCACAAAATTCTTTGCCTCAACCCACTAACTACCATCCAATGGAATAAGCTATCACTGATTGCTATACTTTGTTCAGGGTGCTTCTGTAATTTATCACTCTATGTTATATTATGCATACCCAGACCAAACACTATGAGACCATAGAGAAATTTCTCAAGTTTAAGCACCTAGAATATGCTTACTTTACCTTGTTGAATTTACTGAAGCTGCTGCTGAACCATTTATTATTAAGCTAGTTATCTATTCTTGGTTCATCTTAAATCAATTCTTTATGGGAACATACACTATATCATCCTTACTTTTGTTTAAGCATCCTCTTTTCTTTGGTCATTTTTATCAAAGGTTCAAAAAAAAATTTCCACTTAAAAGATTATCATATCTGGGCTACATATTACAATTAACACAGCACTTACTATGAATTTATAATAAATGCATCAAACATTTTAATTATTGTAACCCATATTCATTTTGGAGGGCCCACATGAAAGTTTTATTGAAAATAATAGTCATTTGTGATGGGTCACACACTTGGTCTAAAATTGTTAAATATCACTCAATCTTAGTCATGTGCATATAAAGGCGTTATTTCTTAATTTTCTTTTGTTAATAAATCTTCATAAAGTCCAGTTTTCATGATATAAATTTGGTGTTACAAAACTTGAATAGCTCAAATTTGCATAACTAAATCAATTAGTAAATTCAACATGAATTGTGATGAATGTTTGGTTTTAACCTACTTCACTATAGCTGAAGTCATATAACGTGATGGTAGTTGAGCCATAACGGCCCATTACTTTGTCTTAGCTAATTATATGAAAAGTAATTACTAAAGTATTTTTGTAAAAGTTCCTTGTTTGAATGGGGTTGAGCAATAGTGACCATTTGGCTTCCCATTTTATGTTTGATGCCAAGACCAAGCACCCACTTAGCAAAGTGGGTGAGGAACAAATTTCTGAACTGAAAAGTAAAATTTTAACATGTTTCCTTATGCAATCCTTTTGAAATCAAGTGTTCTCAGGAGGGTAAAATTGAATGTGTAACTAGATCTGCTTCAGACAATCTAGACTTTGTGGAAGGTGAAGATTTATGCCATATCCTTAGGGCTTAGATGCTGTGCTTACAACCAGAAACTTCTGGTGCAATGTTGCCATATAAAGTATTCTCCCAACATTTTATTTTTCTAAAAAATAAATTAGACATCTGACTTCATGTGATATTTTAGAGGATACAAAATACTGCTGAATTCTGATTTCTCCAATGATTTTAATTTCATCCATTTTTTAGAACATTATATTTCATAAAAGACAATGATAAAAAAGTACAGACATTTCCACGAGGGAAAAAAAAAAAAGATGAGAGTACAAGAAAGTATCAGCTTTTATTTCAGTGCATTTATGTAGAAGCCTTTCATATCTTAATAAATAAAATAATCTTAAGTACACTTCCTCTTTCAGATAAACAAGACTATGACCATTTTAGTTCTCTCAGAATTTTTCCACATCCAAGGCAATAAATCCAGAATACTAATATTTTCTGAAATTACAGAAAGAAATAAAACAGAGGCAAGCAAAAACAAAGTAAAATGATACAGAATCTGCTTTCACTTACAGAAAGCCTCCAAAAGGAGAATTTTATATTGGATGTTTTCCTATTCTGTTTTAAAATGGATATCAATACCTTGTCTTGGAAAGGAGTACAAGTTTTTGATATATAATTTTGTATTTACTATCATTGTCAATAAGATTTTCTCACTGAACATCTCACAAAATACAAACAGAAATTTAAATTTAGATTCTAAAAAATAGTATAAAACCCTAGTGTTGTCAAGAGTTAAGGTTTTCTTCCAATTAAAAAAGAGATCACCAAAGTTTGTAACTTATGCAAAAGGCAGTTTTGATATAGCAGAGGGAATTTCGGGACCTAAAAAAGACTTGAGGACATCACAGAGGACTGAAAAATGACTACAAATGGGAAAACAAGAGTGCTTAAGACACATTCGGCTCATTTCATTATCCCACAGGAGATCAACCAGAGTATATATCCATTCAAGTATGGAGGCAGGGCACACATTTCGTGCTAAACTTTTTTGATATTGACTCCAAACAATTTTATCTAGCATTAACAGTTTAAAAAAAAAATTCAGATCACTTTTTAATTGGAGAATTACAGAAAAATCATGCATAAAATACAGAGTGCCAATAAAGTATTTTTATTAGCAGGGATTCATAACTAATGTTAAGAGTGTTGAATATCATATCTCTACCTTAAAGAACTAAAAGAAACAAATTCAAGTGGCTTTCTCAGTATATTGTAAAATTCAGTTAATGAAATATATTGAGGTCATCAAGGAAATGTTTATGGCTTACTTGTTCTTGAATTATCAAACTCTCTCTCATAGCCCATGATCACAAAAGCTTAGTAGGTAGAACAGACAAGGAAAAGAACTTCCATTATATTCTCAGTGTTCTCTTTGACTTCTCTTTCAAACTTATCTTTTAATATTTCACAAATTTCCTTTTCACATCTTTTAAATTACAAATGCTCTATCAAAATCCTGCATAATACATTCCTGTGTTCTCTTTAAAAACTAAAAATAGATTATGCACTTCAAGTATGAACTTCTTGAACTCATATCAACTTTTTCTAAATAATAAGGAGCCCATGGCTATCTTACATGATTTAGAATAATGTGATTCTTTCCAACTCCCTTAATGTTAAAGTTTTAGAGCTGGAGAGAGAACAGCGTTTAAATTGCAACTGTTTTGATGATTCCTATATGAGGGAAGTCTCACTTGATTATATTGATGTAATGCTTTATAGGTCTCAAACGAGTTGATTTTGTAAATTAGAAAGGTGTATTGTTATCTTGATGATCTATGATTCCCAAGTGAATTCAGCAGGAAAAACATCTGCAAAAGTCAAACATTATAAGGATCTAGGTTTCAGTTTCTGCAATCTAAAAATCTGCGACTGAGAAAAAGAAACTGGTTTAACCAGACACAGTCGATAAGCAGTCAATCTGCTTAGTAAACATTACGAAGACAAACTGCTTAACTGACTTTTGGCTCTGATTCCCCCTGTCCCTTCAGCATTTCTGTCCCTATCTAAGCAGCTAACAATTACTGACATTATATTAATGACAAGAAAATTGACCCTCTAAACACATCAAAATAAAAAGTTAAAACTTTGTGATTTTTTAAGAATAGGAAGCATTAAGAATGGCGAGTCAGAATACCACATGGATTGTTTTAAACCCAGGATCTTATATACATCGACTCGGAACGAATAGATAGCTCACAAGACCAAGAAAACGTATCCTTACTGTGTTATTTCTTTATCATGTAGAACTACATTTTCTTCTTACACTCAATGTTAAGTTAAATGATAACTATTTAAGCTTTTTAAAAATTAAAATGTCATTGTTCTCTAATGGTTAGAATACGAGGCCAAAATTACAGATTTAATTTCTTATTTCCCATGCTAGATACGGTAAAGCCTAAAATGAATGAGCTTGCCTAAGCTTGCTCTTTGATTAAACAAAGGTGTGGTAAGGTGTACACTGTGACGTGAAGGATGGACCAGCCTGGGTAACAAAGAAAGGACGATGCTTACCTGTCTGCCATTGTTCTTTACAAACCTTCAACCTTCCTACAATTGGCTTCACATTATTTGTTAAATACGAATCTGTTAGGGAAGTAGAAAGACTTAAAGGCATAAGGTAGTCTACAATATGTAATTATATTAATCTATTTATGGCATTTTATATTTAATATAGTAAATTAAGTTACTCTATTGTGAACAAATATAACAATGCTCTTAAAAAGAATCTGAGGAAAACTGGACAAAATACAGAAAAGCAGTACAAAATTGATTGCCCTGGTTTCTGTGAACAAATGTTAAAGAACATGTAATTTAAAACTGATTATTAGTATATAAAATATACTAAGTCCACACTATACTGTGTTAATTAATAAATATATCATACCCACACCAATACATCCCCATAAGAACACTGTTTTTCTGAATTTCAGTTCAAGCTCAAGGACCCTTGATAAGAACCCCTGCTCTAAACCATAATAGAACTAACAAGCTTTTTACCCTTTTTAGACTGGTAAGAAAAGCTACTTCTGACAACAAAAGTATTTGGCAAAGTCTTTTATGATACCTGTTTTGGTGGTAAAACATAGACTCAAAAATTACACTGGTATGTGAAGTCACGACTGCTTAAAGAATACTTTAAGGGCTTTGATTAATTATCTGATTTCTATCTGGCAGTATCACTAATGGAATGTCACAGGGTATTCTTGATTCTGCTCTATTCAATATTTTCATGAATGATGAAGACATAAAATATTTATAAGATAGCAATAATACTTAACATTTAGAGGAATACATAACATAATATATGGTAAATTACATAATGGAAATTAATTAACTAGTCTGAAATAATATATTAAAATAAGATATACTTTTTAATGTAGAGGGAGCAAGGATATGGATTTTCAGGATTGTTTTTTGGCCTGGAATGCCTCTCCCCTCACTCTTATTTTTTTTTAATTAAATAAAACAATTTTTTAAATAAACATTACCCTATCTTCCTTCCCTCAGTAACCTCTAGTCAAATTTCTCCATAAATGTGCTATTTCTAATCATCTCTTACAAGTGACTTCATACAATTTTTGCTCTTATATGTTTTCCTTATTTCACTGAGCATAATGTTGTCAAGGCTTTTCCATGTTGCATATCACATAATTTCATTTTTCTTATGACTTAATAATATTTCATTGAGGGTATGGAGCACATTTTGTGTTTCCATTCATTTATTGATGGACACTTGAGTTGTTTCCAGTGTTTGACTATTATAAATAATCCTGCTATAAACACTGTGTGCCAATATCTCTTTATGACCCTGTTTTTCCTCTCTCTGGGTGTATACATAAAAATGGGATCACGAGGCATCTAGCCCCGCTCGGTGGGGCTGAGCCAGGCCGGGCCGCAGCGGCGGACGCCGGAGCCGGGCCGCGCTGCGCCGGCGGTGAGCGGGGCCGGGCGGGGCCGAGCCAGGCCCCGGCTGCGGGCCGCGGTAGCGTTTGGAGCCGGGCGGGGCCGGTGCAGGCCCCGGCTGCGGGCCGCGGTAGCGCTTGGAGCCGGGCGGGGCCGGTGCAGGCCCCGGCTGCGGGCCGCGGTAGCGCTTGGAGCCGGGCGGGGCCGGTGCAGGCCCCGGCTGCGGGCCGCGGTAGCGCTTGGAGCCGGGCGGGGCCGGTGCAGGCCCCGGCTGCGGGCCGCGGTAGCGCTTGGAGCCGGGCGGGGCCGGTGCAGGCCCCGGCTGCGGGCCGCGGTAGCGCTTGGAGCCGGGCGGGCCCGGGTCAGGCCTCGGCGGGTACGGAGCCGGGCAGGGCCG
This sequence comes from Dasypus novemcinctus, assembly GCF_030445035.2. NCBI lineage: Eukaryota > Metazoa > Chordata > Mammalia > Cingulata > Dasypodidae > Dasypus > Dasypus novemcinctus. The sequence goes on from NC_080687.1 coordinate 61,562,862, forward strand.
GTCCAGGCCGCGGTGGCGGGAGGTGGACGCCGGAGCCGGCTGGGCCGCTGTAGCGAGCGGAGCTGGGCGGAGCCAGGCCAGGCCAAGGCGGCGTGAGGAGCCGGGCAGAGCCGGTCCAAGCCTCCGCGGCGGGCGGAGCCGGGCCTGCGGAGGGGTTTCTGTTTTTTTTGTTTGTTTGTTTGTTTGTTTGTTTTTTGTTTTTGTTTTTTTTTAATTTTACTTAATTTTTTTTTTTTTTTTTTTGAGCATCTGCAGTACTGGGGAGTTCGTGGGCCCTGGGCGGCCTATTGGGGGTTTGTGGGAAGGGAGGTGCTTGCAGACCCATTTGGGCAGACAGACGGGGGGTTTTAGGGCAAAGCGGGGGGAAGTTGTTGTTTTAGATAGTGTTGCAATTGTGACACGTGTGTACCTGTATCTCTCTTCTCCCTATCCGTTCCCCACCGTTTGCCCATCCTCTTTTTCTTTCTTCCTTTCTTCTTGCCTTTCTTTTTTCTTTATTATAATTAGTTTGTTTTTTTTTTTCTTTTCGGTTTTCTCTTTCCCTCTTGTCCCTCATCTTCCACTTATTTTTACTTTAATTCAAGTATACAATAGGTGCTACAGGGAACACCTCACATTTGCTGGGTTTTCCCATCCTCCACTGCCTCATTTCTGTGTGAACTGATTTAGGCTACCTACACTATCCCCCTTCCCCTGCATCTTGATATCCACTATCATCTACTGTCTCTCCTATATTCCACCCCCCACCTCCCGTTCTTTGATCCACAAAGTGTCTAACTCTTAATTTCTAATACCTTTGTTCTGTTTTCTGTCTATTATCCACTCTTGAAACTATTACCTTTCTTTTCTTTTTCCCTCTCTCATGAAAACAATAGCTGTGTAGTTCATACCATATTCCTCCCAAATTCAGTCATCAACTTCATAAAAGGTACTCTACCTACAGCTATAACTCTATACAATCTACATGAATCTAACCTCCATCCTTCCAGATCTCATATTCCTGCTTTATTAACATACATCACCAATACAACTTTACACTTTTCCCTTGCTTACACAATTGCCTTTCCCCAACACTAATACTTTCCTCTAAAGTGAACTTAACCAACAACAAGTAACTAGAATAAGAAGAAAAAAGTGACAAAGAGAAGATATAACACCTGTGCAAAAATAACAACTAATTAACCTCCAAGAGCAGACAAAGAAGCTAAGGAACTGATTAAATTCGTCAAAATAAAGAGATGACCAGAAAGCAACAAAAATCTACGAACCAAACCAATAATCAGGAAAACATGGCTGAATCCAGTCAACAAACCAATAATCACGAAGGGGAGCAAAACTTGGCACAAGCAATGAAAGATCTCAGAACATTTATCAACGACAAATTTGATGCAGTAATGAAAGAGGTTAACAACATGAAGACATCACTTGGAGGGGAAATTGCAGACATACGCAAAAACATAACAGATATGATGGGAATGAACACCACAGTTCAAGAAATCAAAAATACACTTGCAGCAAATATCAGCAGACTAGAAGAGACAGAGCAGAGAATTAGTGATGTGGAAGACAGTACATCAGAAATCAAACAGATAGTAGAAGGGGTCAATAAGAAGATAGAAAAAATCCAATTAGGATTTAGGGACCTGAATGACAATGCAAAACGCTCAAACATACGTATTATAGGCATTCCAGAAGGTGAAGAGAAGGGAAAGGGGTCAGAAAGAGTGTTGCAGGAAATAATGGCTGAAAACTTCCCAAATCTACTGAAAGAGACAGATGTACATATCCAAGAAGCACAGCGCACTCCACAAGTCATAAACCCCAACAGGCCCACCCCAAGACATATACTTGTCAAATTATCCAATGCTCAAGACAAAGAGAAAATCCTAAAAGCAGCAAGAGAAAAGAAAACCATCACATACAAGGGAAGCTCAATTAGATTAAGTGCTGATTTCTCTTCTGAAACCATGGAGGCAAGAAGACAGTGGTATGATATAGTCAAGGTACTAAAGGAAAAAAATTTCCAACCAAGAATACTCTATCCAGCTAAACTAGCATTCAAACATGATGGAGAGTTCAAAATATTCGCAGACGAACAGAAACTGAAAGAGTATACCAACAAGAAACCTCCCCTTCAAGAAATTCTAAAGGGAGTTCTGCAGGAAGAAAGGAAAAAACAGGAAAGGCAAAGTTGGAGGAGAGTATAAGACCAACAACAACAACAAAAAAGACAAAAAAAAATATACAAACAAAATATGACAAACACAAATCCAATCAAAATATGGCTAACACAAATAATTCCTTGATAGTAATAACACTGAATGTCAATGGATTAAACTCACCTATCAAAAGATTCAGACTGGGACACTGGATAAGGAAATATGACCCATCCATATGCTGTCTACAAGAGACACATCTTAGACCCAGAGACGCATGGAGATTGAAAGTGAAAGGCTGGAAAACAATCATACAAGCTAACAATAACCAAAAAAAGGCAGGAGTAGCTATATTAATATCAGACAAAATAGACTTTAAATGTGAAACAATTGTGAGAGACAAAGAAGGATACTACATTTTAGTCAAAGGGAAAATCTGTCAAGAAGATCGAACAATCATAAATATCTATGCCCCTAACAAGGGTGCCTCTAAATACGTCAGGCAAACGCTGGAAAAACTAAGTGAAAGAATAGATACATCTACAATTATAGTGGGGGATTTTAATACACCACTATCAACTCTGGACAGAACATCTCAAAAGAGAATCACCAAAGAAACAAAATATCTGAATAGTATATTAGAGGAGCTCGATCTAATAGACATATATAGATCGCTACACCCAAACACAGCAGGATATACATTTTTCTCAAGCGCACATGGATCATTCTCCAAGATAGATCATATGCTAGGCCACAAAGAAAGGCTGAACGAATTCAGAAAGATTGAAATCATACAAAACATTATCTCTGACCACAGTGGAGTCAAGCTGGAGATTTGCAAGGGAAAGAAGCCCAGATTTCACACCACGATTTGGAAATTAAACAACACACTCTTAGAAAAACAGTGGGTCAAAGAGGAAATCTCAAAAGAAATCAATGACTACCTTGAAACAAATGATAATGATAACACAACATACCAAAATTTATGGGATGCAGCAAAAGCAGTACTGAGAGGGAAGTTTATAGCCATAAATTCATATATCAAAAAAGAAGAAAGAGCAAAAATTGAAGAACTACCTGCACATTTGAAGGAATTAGAAAAACAACAACAAAGTAACCCAACAGGAAGAAGAAGGAAGGAAATAACAAAGATAAGAGCAGAACTAAATGAAATAGAAAATAAGAAAGCACTTGAACAGATAAACAAGACCAAGAGCTGGTTTTTTGAGAAGATTAACAAAATTGACAAACCTTTAGCAACACTAACAAAGAAAAAAAGAGAGAAGATGCAAATACACAAAATAAGAAATGAGAAAGGCGATATCACCACTGACCCCACAGAAATAAAGACTATCATAAGAGGATATTTTGAAAAACTATATTCCAACAAAAATGACAATCTAGAGGAAATGGACAAATTCCTAGAAACACATAAACAGCCCATATTGACAAAAGAAGAAATTGATGATCTTAACAAACCAATCACAAGCAGAGAGATAGAATCAGTTATTAAAAATCTCCCAACTAAGAAGAGCCCAGGGCCAGATGGCTTCAAAGGTGAATTCTATAAAACATTCCGGAAAGAACTGACACCAATCCTGCTGAAACTATTCCAAACCATCGAAACAGAAAGAACATTACCCAACTCCTTCTATGATGCCAACATTACCCTAGTACCAAAGCCAAACAAAGACATCACAAGAAAGGAAAATTACAGACCAATTTCTCTAATGAACCTAGACGCAAAAATACTTAACAAAATACTTGCTAATCGTATTCAACAACACATTAAACGAATTATACACCACGACCAAGTGGGATTCATCCCAGGTATGCAAGGATGGTTCAACATAAGAAAATCAATCAACGTAATACACCATATAAACAGATTGAAGGAAAAAAATCACATGATTATATCTATTGATGCAGAAAAAGCATTTGACAAAATACAGCACCCTTTCTTGATAAAAACACTCCAAATGATTGGAATACAAGGAAATTTTTTGAACATGATAAAGAGTATATATGAAAAACCTAAAGCCAATATTGTTTACAATGGAGAAATCCTAGACTCCTTCCCTCTAAACTCAGGAACAAGACAAGGATGCCCACTGTCGCCGCTCCTATTTAACATTGTCTTAGAAGTACTTGCTCGAGCACTGAGGCAAGAACCAGAAATAAAAGGCATTCAAATTGGAAAGGAAGAAGTCAAAATTTCATTATTTGCAGATGACATGATCCTATACATAGAAAACCCTGAGAGATCTACAACGAAGATTCTAGAACTCATAAATGAGTTTAGTAAAGTCGCAGGTTATAAGATCAATGCGCAAAAATCAGTAGCATTTCTGTACACCAATAATGAGCAAGATCAGGAGGAAATCAAGAAACAAATACCATTCACAATAGTAAATAAAAAAATCAAATACTTAGGAATAAATTTAACTAAAGAGGTAAAGAACTTATACACTGAGAACTATACAAGATTGTTCAAGGAAATCAAAGAAGACCTAAATAAATGGAAGACTATTCCTTGTTCATGGATAGGAAGACTGAACATTATTAAGATGTCTATCCTACCAAAATTGATCTACACATTCAATGCAATCCCAATAAAAATCAATGCAGCCTTCTTTAAGGAACTAGAAAAACTAACTATGAAATTTATTTGGAAAGGAAAGAGACCCCGAATAGCCAAAGACATACTGAAAAAGAAAAACGAAATTGGAGGAATCACACTACCTGACTTCAAAACATACTATAAAGCTACGGTGGTGAAAACAGCATGGTATTGGCATAAGGAGAGACATATAGACCAATGGAATCGAATTGAAAGCTCTGATATAGAACCTCACATATACAACCACATAATATTCGATAAAGCCACCAAACCCTCTCAACTGGGAGAGAGTGGCCTATTCAACAAATGGTGTCTGGAGAACTGGATAGCCATATGTAGAAGAATGAAAGAGGATTACCATCTCACACCTTATACAAAGATCAACTCAAGATGGATCAAAGACCTAAATATAAGAGCCAAGACCATAAAAACCTTAGAAAGCAGTGTAGGGAAACATCTACAGGACCTTGTAATAGGTAATGGATTTATGAATATCTCACCAAAAGCACGAGCAGCAAAAGAACTAATAGATAAATGGGACTTCCTCAAAATTAAAGCCTTCTGCACCTCAAAGGAGTTTGTCAAGAAAGTAAAAAGGGAGCCCACACAGTGGGAGAAAATATTTGGCAATCATATATCTGATAAGAAACTTATAACTTGCATATATAAAGAACTCCTACATCTTGAAAATAAAAAGATAAACAATCCATTTAAAAAATGGGAAAAAGACTTAAACAGACACTTCTCCGAAGAAGAAATACAAATGGCAAAAAGCACATGAAAAAATGTTCCAAATCTCTAGCTATCAGGGAAATGCAAATCAAAACCACAATGAGATACCATCTTACACCCATAAGATTGGCAGCTATGAAAAAAACAGAAGAATACAAGTGCTGGAGAGGATGTGAAGGAAGGGGAACACTCATCCACTGCTGGTGGGAATGCAGAAAGATCCAACCATTCTGGAGAACAGTATGGCGGTTTCTCAAAAAACTAGCCATAGATTTGCCATATGACCCAGCAATACCACTGCTGGGAATATACCCAGCAGAACTGAAAACAAGAACACAAACCAATATATGTACACCAATGTTCATAGCAGCATTGTTCACTATTGCCAAAAGTTGGAATCAACCCAAATGCCCATCAACAGACGAGTGGATCAATAAAATGTGGTATATACACACAATGGAATACTACTCGGCTGTAAGAACAAACACACTACAAACACATGTGATAACATGGATGAATCTTGAGAACCTTATGTTGAGTGAAGCAACCCAGACATTGAAGGACAAATACTACATGACCTCAATGATATGAAATAAACAAGCTGCCCTAGATAGCAAGAGACTGAACGATAGGCTTGCAGGAAATCGGAGGGTGGAGGAAGGATATGAGCCGATGTCTGCAGGGGTGGAATTTAAGACGAGATGGTGGTAAGTATGAACACAAAGAAGAGATAAAAGGGGGGCAAGGGGTTGCCTTTGCTTGGGGCTTTGCGGGTTTGAGGGTGGCTGGGGAGGGACGGGTGGGTAACGTTGCCCAAAAGTGGGGGGAGGGAGGGGTAGCATACGAACCAGGAGAGGGTCAGGTGTTGGTGGAGAGTAAAATGCTGAGAAAATCATATCAAAATATAATAAAGAGGGTTGCCTGTTTGGAATGCTCGGAGGGGGGGGTCTGATGCAGGACGGGCTCCTGGGGAATGTCTGGGTGCTCATTCTGCCAGAGTGGGTGACACCATGGGGTAGAAACCCAAGTAGTGAGAGTGGGGGTGGACCCACATCCTGGGGAGGACTAATGCCATCCAATAGAGGGAACTGTATCCCTCGAGAGAAAGGGTGGCTCCCAGGGCATTGGGGCAGTTGAGCAAGTTAGGCCCTGAACACTATTCCATCTATCTCTGGAAGTGGCTCCTCAGGAAACGGAGGTTGGCTATCACTGAGGGCACCAAGGTGGAAGGGAAAATGGACGTTAAATGTGTGGAACCAAAGTAAATGGGGGGTAAGAGAGGAGTTTCTTGAGAGTACACAAGGATGGATATAAAACATGTAATATTACACCATAACATATAGGAGATGACAGACTGATAATGTAAACCATAATGTAAAACATAGGATAACTAAAAATGTAAAGAACTGTGTATCCTAAAGTATGCACCATAATGTAAACACAGATGTCACCTTGTTAGAAAGCTAATGTCTCAGACTCTGTACATCACTTTAAGTAAATATGATATGAATAGGGCGTAAGAGTATCACTGTGGAAGGGAAAAGGTTTTCTGGTGGATGTGTGGGAGTGCTGTATATTATATATATACATTGCTGTGGTCTAGGACTCCTGTGAAGAAAAGCTGAATAATTGGGGGGGGGGGGGGGAAGAAAAGAAAAAAATAGGATGTGGAATTTTTTCAAGTCAACATTCTTTATCTAAGTTCTTTATCTAACTTTATCCAAGTTCTTTATCTATCCTTTAAACTCATCGCTATATGCCATTCCCTAGTAAGGGACCATGACATTATATTGGGCTTCAAATTTCGGGGAGTTCTGGATCACAGAGTGTTTCAACAATGGCAATGGAGGGATACTGGTATGGGATACCAATGACAGGTGATATATGACTGACAGGGAGCTGTACAGAACATATGTCCAGGGTGCATGGTAATGTTTGGATATACTCATAGTGGCAACAATTAAAAACCACAGTAGGGGGGGTACTGGGTTCCTGGCCAGTGGTGCTCTGTCGTGGTCCCTAGGGGAGCAGCGACAGTCTCCCAGGTACAGTGGTGGGGACCGGGAGGGAGTGAGGGTTCAACAGTGAGCCCCTGATGCTAATGACTATGCTTGTGAGCTGATAAACCCAAAATAATAACAAGGCCTAGAGCAACTTTGTGCCTGGGAATTTCCTTCTGTCAGCCTTCATGTTACTCAAATGTGGCCAGTCTCGAAGCCAAACTCAGCATGTAAATGCAATGCCTTCCCCCCAGCGTGGGACATGACACCCGGGGATGAGCCTCCCTGGCAACGAGGGACCACTATCAACTACCAACTGATGATGCAACTGGAAAATGACCTTATACGGAAGGTTCAATGCGGATCAGCAGAATATCCATGTCTACATAAAATACCATGACTTTAAAATGCTGTTTGACCTAAAGTAAGGGGGAAATGGAAAGGAGAAATGAGTTTATATGGCTACGAGTTTCTAAAAAAGAGTCTGGAGGCTGGCAGAAGGTTTGCCCTCATGCACAACTGAGCAGAGTCAGAGAGACAGATAAAGCAGATACAACCCCCAGATATTGGTTCCTTTGAGGGCTAAAGAGACCCATGGGAGTTATGGTCATGGCCGATGGGGTTAACTACCAGGGCAGATGGCCCCTCTTTGGAAATGGTGTTTATGTGTGATGAATCTGGACTCAGATGGGATCTCCCTTCATAAGACTTTCATGCTAATGTGCTGGAGGTGCAGTTAATGTTGGGGTTTAAGATATATTTAGGGGATTTGAATCTCTGGACTGACAATGTGATAGCCAGATCCTGAGCCTCAACAGACTCCAGCACCTACAATCTGATTTATTGGACTTACCACACTCAGCTAAGATGGAGGTGAAGAAGGACAACCACCACACCATGCAGCCTAGAGTGATTACAACTGAAAATGGGAGGATTGCATCCAGCATCCAGGTGGAATCTGAGCCTCCTCTTGACATAAAGGTGCAATGGACACAACCAATCCAGTGTCCACATAGAAGAGGTGGCATTGGATTGGGAAAAGTGGACATAATGGACAAAGGGTATGGGGAAAGGCAGGAAGAGATGAGAGGTGGAGGCGTCTTCGGGACATGGAGCTGCCCTGGATGGTGCTTCAGAGGTAATCACCGGACATTGTAAATCCTCACAGGGCCTACATGATGGAATAGAGGAGAGTATGGGCCATGATGTGAACCAATGTATATGAGGTGCAGAGGTGCCCAAAGATGTACTTACCAAATCCAATGGATGTGTCATGATGATGGGAACGAGTGTTGTTGGGGGGGGGGAGAGGGGGGGTGGGGGGGTGGGGTTGAATGGGACCTCACATATATATTTTTAATGTAATATTATTACAAAGTCAATAAAAAATAAAAAAATTTAAAAAAAATGGGATTTGCCATGTTAAATGGTAATTCGATGCTTAATTTTTTTAGGAAACTCCACATTGCTTTCCACAATGGATGCACCATTTTACATTACAACCAACAATGCACTAAAGTTCCAAATTCTCTGCATCATCTCCAATTCTTCTTCTTTTCTGATTTTTCAAAATAATAGAAATCCTTGTGGGGGTGAAGTGGTATCTCATTGTGGTTTTAATTTGTATTTCCCTAATGACTAATGTTGTTGAGCATCTTTTCATGTGTTTGTTGGCCATTTGTATATATTCTTTGAAGAAATGTCTATCCAAGGTCTTTGCCAAGATTTTAAATCTGGTTGTCTTTTTGTTACTGCTTTGTAAAAGTTCTTTATATATTCTTATCCAATGTATGGTGTACAACTATTTTCTCCCATTCTGTATACTTCTTTGGTCAAAGCCTACCTTTCTTGTTGCCACTAGATTAGGTACAGACATTCAAAACCCTCCACAACTTAGTCTCATCATATCACTTCCAGGTTTATTCCTGATTCTGTAGGTTTTCTTTTTACTTTCTTGGTAATTTCCTTTGATTTACAAAAGATTTTAATTGTGATGAAAATCAAATTGATCTACTGTTTCTTTTACTTTCCAGGATTTTAGGTTAATATGGTTTTTAACACAAGCTTAATGTAAGTCAAAAGTGTCATGTGGCTACTAAAATGTTGCAGAAATTTAGGCTTATCAGTATAACTGTAGTGTCCAAATCATCGTAGAAAATACTCTCACTCTGCTCTAAACTGCCTATATCATATTTCAGTATTATTTTAAAATCTAAGCTCCATATTAAAAGACAAAAAGAAGAATATGTTCTGAGACATTCTATCTGGATGATGCTGGGGGTAGGAATCTTTGATTAGGAAAAACAGGAGAAGGAACTAGGAATCCTGTTGGGCAGAACAGAGGTCTGTAGAGAGGTGAAACAATTATTTCAAGTAGACAATGGGATGTCAGGTATGTTTTTGTTGCTCAAAAATTCAAAAGAAATTCTGGAAAAGGGAAGAATCTAAAAGCTATATTCCATTTAGAACAGTCCCCAGTAACGGAATGGGCTCATTGGGCTTGCTGAGTCTTCCCTTTCCAGTGGAATGTTCAAGGAGAGAATCAGTGATAGTTCTCAAGGATATTGAAAAAGAAAATTACAATATTATGGATTCTAAAGCAGTCTCTACTGAATATACCATGATTACATTTTTTAAGCGTGGAAGAAAATTTGTTCTGAATTTCATAAAACTAATTTCTTTCCCGGAACTACAAAGGAATGCATGTGGATACACACACATACACAAACACACATATGCATTTACAGTACTTTTTTTCTTTTTAATTATTAGAGAAGTTGTGAGTTTACAAAATGGTTATGCATAATATACAGGATTCCCATATACCACCCCACTACAAACACCTTGCATTGTTGTGGAACATTTGAAAGAGTGTCATCAAAATATTACTAACTATAGTCCATAGCTTATGCATGGTGTACTTTCCCACAAACCACCCTCCAATAAACCCCATGTCTTACTAGCATATATTTGTTATAGTTCATGAGAGAATGTTCTCATATTTGCACTGTTAATCACAGTCCATTATCCACCATGGGGTTCACTATGTCATATGGTCTCATATGTTATATAATCCATCCAAATTGTATACTCAGAGGCTCTCATACTAATCACAGAGTTGTGCTGTCATCACCTCAGTCAATTTTCGAATGTTTTCATTACTCCAAAATGAAAAATCTCATACTTTTTATACCCCTATTGTTGACCCTTAGCACTGCTGATACAGTACCTTCTTTGCCACTGATGCAAAAATATTAAAATATTACTGTTAACTATAATCCATAAGTTGTTTTTTTCCCATGGATCACTATATTCTTAACAACTTGTTATACTGGCATACATTTTTTTTCTAAATCACAGAACATTATTGTATTTGGATTGTTAACAACAATCCTTACTCATCATGAAGTTCACTATATTATAAATTCACTAGATTATCCTCTGGATTTCCTTCAATTGACATTTATATCCCTGGACTACCCCTTTCAGTCACAGTCACATTTCAAAATCAGCAGTGTTAGTTATATTTACTATTTTACCAATTGTATCCATTTCCACTTACAATCAATCTTTTTAAAAATTCTACACACATTCAGTATTAGCTCCCATTCTCAATCCATATTCTATCTCCTACTAACTATACTCTAGAGTTACATTCATGAATTTCCTGACCATATTTAGTTCATATTAGTGAGACCACACAATATTTGTCATTTTGTATCCAGCTTATTTAACTCAACATACTCAACATGTGTCATTGTTCATCCATGTCGTCATATGCATCCAGACTTCATTTCTTCTCACAGATGAATACTGTTCCACTGTGTGTATATACCACATTTTGTTTATCCATTCATCAGTTGATGGACATGAGTTATTTCTATCTTTTAGCAAGTGTGACTATTGCTGCTAAGAACATTGGTGTGAAAATGTCTGCTTGTGTCCTTGCTTTCAATTCTTCTGAATGTATTTCTAGTAGCAGGATTGCTGGATCATACATTAATTCTATGTTTAGCTTTCTGAGGAACCACCAAACTGTCTTCTACAAAGGCTACATCATTTTACATTCCCACCAATAGTGAAGGTGTGTTCCTATTTCCCCACATCCTCTTCAGCACTTGTAATTTCCTGTTTTCTTATAACGGCCATTCTATAAGGCGTGAAATGATAACTCATTGTGGTTTTGATCTGCATTTCCCTAATAACAGTGGTGTTGAACATAATTTAATGTGCTTTCTGGCCATTTGTACTTCCTTTTTGTAAAAATTTCTATTCAAGTCTTTTACTCATTCTTAAATTGGGCTGCTTGTCTTTATTTTTGAGTTGTATGATCTTTTTATATAATATGGATATCAAACCCTTATCAGATATATGGTTTCCAAATATTTTCTCCCATTGAAAAAGCTGCCCTTTTACTGTCTTGATAAAGTCATGTGAATCATAAAAGCGTTTAACTTTGAGATGGTCCCATTTATCTATTTTTTCTTCCTTTGCTTGTGCCTTGGGTATATGGTTTAAGAAACCACTACCTAGCATAATATTTTGAAGATGTTTCCTTAAATTGTCTTCTAAGAATATTGTGGTTCTAGCTTTTATATTTAGGATTTTGATCCCTTTTGAGTTAATTTTTGTGTAAAGTGTAAGATAGGGGTCCTCTTTCTTTCTTTTCATAAGGATATCCAGTTCTCCCAGCACCATTTGTTGAATAGACTACTCTACCCATTTGGGTGGGTTTGACATCCTTTTGATCATAGATGTGAAGATCTATTTCTGAACTTTCAATCCAATTCTATTGGTCAATATTACTATCCTTATGCTAGTTCCATGCTGTTTTTACCACTCTAGCTAAGTAATATGCTTTAAAGTCAGAAAGTGAGAGTCCTTCAACTTTGTTCTTCTTCTTAAAGATATTTTTGGCTATTTGAGGCCCTTTGCCCTTCCAAATAAATTTGATTTAAAAAAAAGGTTGTTAGAATTCTTATTGAAATTGTGTTGAATCTGTAAATCAATTCAGTAAAACTGACATCTTAACAATATTTAGTCTTCCAATCCATGAACATTGATGTCCTTCCATTTATTTAGGTCTTCTTTGGTTTCTTTTAGCAATGATTTACAGTTTTCTGAAGACAGGTCCTTTATGATCAGGGTTAAATTTATTCATAAATATTTATTTATTTAAACATTTGATTCTTTTAGTTGCTATTGTAAATGGATTTTTTCCTGATTTCTTCCTCAGATTGCTCATTAGTAGTGTACAGAAATGCTACTTTTTTGTGTGTATTTTGTATCCCATTGTTTTGCCAAACTCCTTTAATAGCTCTAGTAGCTTTCTTGTAGATTTTCAGCTTCACAGGATTCTGCTCAATTTTTTTGAAGAGTTTGAGCAACATTGGTATGAAACCTTCTTTGAATGATTGGTAGAATTCAGCTGTGAAGCCATCTGGCCCTGGGTTTTCATTTTTCAGAGGTTTATCATGACTGTTTCAATCTCTTTAATTGTGATTGGTTTGTTGAGGTCTTCTATTTCTTTTAAGGTCAGTATAAGTTGTTCATGTTTTTCTAGGGATTTTTTCATTTCATGTATGTTTTCTAGTTTGGTAGTGTACAGATTTTCATAGTATCCTCTTATGATCTCTTTTATTTTTGTGGGGTCATTAGTAACCCCCCCCCCCCCCATAATTTCTGATTTTATTTATTTGCATCTTCTTTTTTTCTTTCTCAGTCTAAGGGTTTGGCAAATTTGTTAATCTTCTCAAAGAATCAACTTCTGGTTTTGTTGATTTTCTTGATTTTTTTTGTTGTTTTGTTTTCAATTTCATTTATTTCTGCTCTCTTTTTTCTTTCATTCTACTTGCTTTGGGATTAGAGTGCTGTTCTTTTTCTAGTTCTTCCAAGTATGCAATTAAGCATTGATTTTAAATCAATGTAAACATGAGGGCTATACATTTCCCTCTCTGCATTACCTTTGCTGCATCCCATAAGTTTAATATGCTGTGTTCTTTTTTCATTCATCTTGAAATATTTACTGATTTCTCTTGCAATTTCTTCTTTGAACCACTGATTGTTTGAGTGTGTTGTTAAATCTCCATGTATTTGTGAATTTTCCTTTTTTTTTCCATCTGTTATTGCTTCATTCCATTATGATCAGAGAAAGTACTTTGTATAATTTCAGTCTTTTTACATTTATTGAGGCCTGTTTTGTGACCCAACAAATGGTCTATCCTGGGGAAAGATTCATGAGCACTTGAAAAGAATGTATATCCTGCTCTCTGGAGGCAATGTTCTGTATATGTCTGTTAGATCTAGTTCATTCATCATATTATTCATCCTCTCTGTCTCCTTACTGATCCTCTGTCCAGATGTTCTATCTAATGATGAGAGTGGTATATTGAAATTCCCAACTATTACTGTAGAAACTTCTATTTCGCCCTTCAGTTGTGCCAGTGTTTGACTAATGTATTTGTAATCCAGGTTAGTTGCATAAATATTTATGATTTCTTTTTCTTTTTTGTGAATTACCCCTTTTATTAATATTTAATGACCTTCTTCATTTCTTATAATAGTTTTGCATTTAAGATCGATTTTTTCTGATATTAATGTAGTTACTCCAGCTGTTTTCTGGTTTCTATTTGAGTGTAATATCTTCTTCCAAGCTTTCATGTTTAGCCTATTTGTGTCCTTGCATCTAAAGTGAATCTCTTGTACACAGTTTATAGATGATTCATGTTTTTAAAGCATTCTGCCATTCTGTGTCTTTTGATTGAAGAGCTCAATCCAGTAATATTCAATGTTATTACTGTAAAGGCATTACTTACTTCATCCATTTCATCCTTTGATTTGATGTTGCATTATCTCACTATTATCTATTTTTTTACACTTTTAGTTACCCTTACTAATAATGTTCATTTCTACATTCTTCTCCAAGCCTCTCTCTCTTGCCTTTCCTTTCAGATTGCAGCACTCCCTTTAAATTTTTTTGTAAAACAAACAGTTTCAGTTTATCTGTGAAGACTTTAAACTCACCCTAATTTTTGAAGGACAGTTTTGCAGGATAAGGACTTCTTGGCTGTCAGGTTTTTTTCTTTCAGTATCCTAAATAAATCACATGACTGACTTCTCACCTCCATGATTTCTGATGAGAAATCAGCACTTAGTTTTATTGAATGTCCCCTGTATGTAATGATTTGCTTTTCTCTTGCTGCTTTCATAATTCTCTATTACTGGCATTTGACATTCTGAATAGTAGGTGTCTTGGAGAAGGTAATTCAGATTTATTCTGTTTGGAGTACATTGTCCTTGGATATTGATATTCATGTCTTCCCAAGGGTTGGGAAATTTTGGTTCCCTCAGACAGTCTATATGTCCCTTTTCCATTATTTTCTCCTTCTGGGAAAAAAAAAATGATGCATAAGTTTGTATGTTTCATATTGTCATTCAGTTCCCTGAGACTCTTCCATTTTTTTCAGTATTTCTTCTGTCTGTTCTGCTGTCTTTTCAAATCTAGATGCTCTAGTCCTCTCATTGGCTACTCATTCCTCTGCCATTTCAGATCTTTTGTTATATGCCTCTACTGTATTTTAATCTCACCCTTGGGTCTTTCATTCCCACAAGATCTCTTATTTTTCTTTGTAAGCTTTCAAATTGTTTTTTATGCTCACCCAGTGTCTTCTTAACATCCTTTATCTCTTTAGCCATATTTTCCTTCAACTCCTTTAATTGACTTGAGATTTATGTGAACATCGTTGATTCATTGTTTTAAATCCTATTTCTCATCAGGATTTTTAATTTGTTCTGTTGGCTGAGCCAAATTTTCTTGTTTCTTAGTATGGTTTTGTTTCTGAATATGTTGGTAAGTACACTCTGATGGTCAATTTCTCTCTTTTGCCTACTGGCTTTGTTTCACAGGTCTTCTTTGATTTTTTGTTCAACTTATTCTAAATCTTTAAAATTGTCCTGTTTAGCTTATTAAAACAGGGCCAGGGATCCACTAATAGGATGCAGACCAGATCCAAGAGGGTATCGGGGTAGTACACGAGAGACTCCAAAAATCCTTTTTCTTCCTTCACTTTCCTGGCCTGCCAGCAAATGGTGCTCTGTGGCAAACCTTTCCATGGCAGTGGCTCTTTCAACCTTCATAGTCTGGTGTTTCTGGACCAGTTTGAGCCATGATTCAAAGCACGGCTCTGCTTTTTAAACTCACTGAAGAAAAACCACACTTAGCCCTCTGCCACACACTCCCACTTCCCAGGGAGGAAAACGTCCATTCCCCCTCAGGTGGCCACCATCTGCTACAGGTTTTACCAAGGTTATTCCCTTTGAGAGTGGGGGATCAACACCATTCACAGCCACAAGCATGATTTACTCACAGTTCTTGTTTCAGCCTCTTCATCTCTCTGTCCCCACTCCCTCCTGGACAATTGCATACAGCACTCTCCTTGTCTGCAGATCCCCAAAGTAGCTCCTTTGGACAGCTTCTGCCCTTCCTCCACTGTTTTGGTAAGACAGTGGAGCCCTGCCTACCTACTCTGATACCATCTTCCCAGAACTCCTAAAATGTCTTTTAAAAAAATTTCCTAGT
This sequence comes from Dasypus novemcinctus, assembly GCF_030445035.2. Classification (NCBI taxonomy): domain Eukaryota; kingdom Metazoa; phylum Chordata; class Mammalia; order Cingulata; family Dasypodidae; genus Dasypus; species Dasypus novemcinctus. Next base: position 61,578,948 of record NC_080687.1, read on the forward strand.
AAACAGTGTAAATACCCCTCCCCTCCAAATATCCTTTCTACACCTCATGTCAAATAATTATCTGGAATCATTGTCGATGGGAATGGAAAAATAATCAAAACTAGTGTCCATTAATATTCTCACATTTTCAGCTTTTGAAATTTGATCATTGTTTTTGTCATTTTCAAGATGCCTTTGCACAAGTTATTTTTGATAAAATGCATTTTCCAAATGCTGCTGTCAGGTAGCATATTGCAATTAAAGTCAGCTGCAGGGAATGGCTCTTTGTTGTCTATCATATGTATATAGAGTGTGTATAGGTTTGGGTATTGGCAGAACAAAAACATTATCTTTAATTTCTCTGGATATTAGGAAGGCATAGGCAATGTTATATATATATATGTTTATAGCAACAGAAAGTAATTACTGTGAAATCTCTTTACAATGTTTAGAAATGTTGGGTCAATAGAAAGCAACCATTTGTTGTGAGTAATTTTTAAATGGGGCATATTTTTAGTGTTTCTCTTTGGAAAAGATAAGAATAGATGTGCAAGTAGGGCTAGTGATTTGAACGGAGAGGGGGAAGCATCTACATTCTCTTCTTGATGCAGAGGATGAGATTGAATTTTCAGGCTCCTCTCTCTACCTCCTTGCTAATCATTTTCACCCCAGCAGACCTAGGTTTTAATGGGTTGAAAAGTCCAACATATATTATAAAATCTATCTATATTTTCTTTTTTTTCTCCAGAGAAAGGGTCACCAAATTCTTACCCATATGTCCATATGTGGTCTGTTAATATTAATATGCTCCTTTTGTGTATGGTACAGTTCATTTTCACAGATAAAATGGTTGATACAAGTGATATAGTGATTTTTTTTCCTGTCTGATTCATATTCTCAAAATAACTGCATAAGGTGATTACAACATAATTAACCTTAAATGAGAAATGCGTATTTTATATCAACATTTAAAACTGCAACTGACATTTATTCTACCAATTATTTCTATGGATTTGAATAAAAGCAATGCATTTTATTCACATAAATGAACTGACACTTTGAAATTCTAATTTTCCAAAATTCTTGAATTTTGTTTATTTTTACTTTAAAAAAATCTTACCCAACCATTTTTTTCAGAAGAAAAATGTTCTACTGGAATAGAAATCCTTCTTTATGTTTTTAATAAATAAAAGATCATGAAAGAGTGAAAACATTAAGTGTCCGCAGTATGATCTTATTGGAATGGGAAAAAAGGATGTTTCTGTGTTCTTAGAAAAAGGTTTGAAGCTGTTACTAAAATTTTAATTGTTTATTCCTGGTATCACTTGGATATTTCCAACTATGTTGTCTCATAGTTGGGCAGGTTAATTAAGAGGCTGCAAGTGGGTTTCCTAGCACCCATCATCCTTAATGCATGTCCAAAGAAAGAGATTTGACATTTGCACCAACACAGCTTTTAAACATAAGAACTAAGGAAATAAAGATTTTTCTTCACATAATGTTCTCTGTTGTCACTGTCCAATATACATTTTTCTATACCTTTTTTAACTCTAGGATTCTAAGAAAAAATTCTTTCAGGCTTCATGTTAACATAATAAAAGATATAAGGTGACAAATGCCTGAGGCATATTAAAATTGACTTATATATGTCTGAAAAACAAGATTTGACAGCTTTTCCGTACAGCTGGACATTCTGAAGGGACATATATTACCTTTAATAAGTATTAGTACCAGGTTTTAGTACCAGGTATACCAGTTACCTAACTAAATTGTGTGCATTATGGGGATCAAAATTGTATGGCTAGAGTTATATGGCAATCATGATAAAAATATCTAACTATAATAATTTCTAGGTTCAGTAATGCATGTGCAAGCAAGTGGGAATGGTACACCAGTGCTTTGAATAACATGCCGTAAGGAGACAGGTAAATTAAGTTTGACATGATTCCACAGATGTCATGGAAGTTCTCTTTCCTTTAGGAAAACTCCCATTATAGGAATAGATTCCACTGCCAGTATCTTCAAGGAGGGGCACAAAACCCCTATCAGTATCATGGTTTCTGCCTCCTATCAGTAACAGAATTATGCACAACATATTTTAACCTAATGTATTTCTCTACCTCTGGATGGCTTTGCTTCCTTTTGGTCCAAACTTTTAAACTTAACGAAGACTATGAGTCAGAAGAAAAATTACTAAAATCCTAGGAAGCACTATCTGAGGAGCCAAAGTACAAAAATAATAATAGAAAATATTAAGCAACTAAATTCCTAGTACTTTACTGCCCACAAAAGAGGATTTTTTTTTTTCAGCCCTAAAGACTATATTCTTCAAAAGGGTTTTCCTACTGTGAGCCTTTCATCCAATGTTTGGCCTTCTAGGTCCTATCAGTTAAGTTCAAAATCTTTCAAATTTTCTCATAGAATCCTCACTGATCAAGAGTTTGTGGTAAATGTAATGTAATTTTTTTCTTGAGAAAAAAAGTGTAAGTATTTTTTTTTTAAAGATTTATTTATTTATTTAATTTCCCCCCCCTCCCCTGGTTGTCTGTTTTCTGTGTCTTTTTGCTGCGTCTTGTTTCTTTGTCCGCTTCTGTTGTCGTCAGCGGCACGGGAAGTGTGGGCGGCGCCATTCCTGGGCAGGCTGCTCTTTCTTTTCACCCTGGGCGGCTTTCCTCACGGGTGCACTCCTTGCGCGTGGGGCTCCCCCACGCGGGGGACACACTTGCGTGGCACGGCACTCCTTGCGTGCATCAGCACTGCACATGGCCAGCTCCACACGGGTCAAGGAGGCCCGGGGCTTGAACCGCGGACCTCCCATATGGTAGACGGACGCCCTAACCACTGGGCCAAAGTCCGTTTCCCAGTATTTTTCATAATAACATATTGATAGTTCAGAGTGGAATTGTTGAAAAAAAACAGTGAACTGTATTGTAAATGATGGACTATAGTTAACAGTACAATTATAAAAATGTTCTTTCATGAAATGTAACAACTGGACCACACTAAGGCAAGGTATTAATAAAAGGTTGGAATTTTTATAAATTCTATATAATTATAAAACTGTGTCTTGTGCATGATTTTTCTGTAAACCTCCAACTTCTCTTAAAAAAAAGAGTGGGTTTGTTCAGTGACAAGTTCTGGATATGCAGAAATATTCCACTACCTTTATTTAAAAAAATAAAATCTCATGTAAAAAAAAAATATATATATATATATGTGTGTGTGTTTGACAGTGAATATTAATACATAGTAACAAAAAAAAAAAAGAATTTGCTTGTAAACAAAAATTCATGGGTATTGTGGGAACATGGCATTGGATTAGGCAAATAAGGCTCAGTGCTCTCACAAAAACAACGGAGAAAGAGTCAAAAGTTGCCAGAAGGAACTCCTTTAGAAGTCAGCACACCAGAACAATGCTTCACAACTCCAGGATGGTGAGAGACAGACAGACCAAGAAGAAGAAACAACAAACTATGAGTACTAAATCTACCGACTCCTAGGAAGGACTCCCCACCCCTACTCCCAAGATACTCAGCAAGGGTAAAAGCCCTGGTACATTGCAGGTGACTGGGAGGAGAACAGATGTCTTCCTCCCTATCAACTGTTAAAAGGGAAAAGGGAAGAGGAGTCAGGGGGCATTTCTTCAGTGAATTCAGCCAGTGGAGCCCACTCTGAATCTCTGCTCCAGCCAGACAAAAACAAAGGAAAACCAAGGAGATACACCTAGGTGGAAAGGAGTGCCAACAGGGGCCATCTGCTGGCCAGTCTGGAAACTACATGGACAAAGATTGCTTTTAGCATTCCCTTGACCCCACACAGACTCTGCCACATTAGTGAGTCCCTGGCACAATTTTGGTAGCTTAAGCTCGGCAATTTTAAAGACTTAGGATAAGATGAACCAAACATCAAAGAGATGTGAAAAAAATAATAACATTAGGCAAGAGAGAGAAATTGGACATCTGAGTAAATTCACCAACATATCAGATGGGTAGGCATCAGCAAAAAATTAGAATTACAAGCCGTACTAGGAAACAGGAAGATATGGTCCAACCAAAGGAACAAAATATCCTGAAAAGATTCAGGATTTAAGAGAATTAATCAATGATAATCACAACTCTCCTAAATCAATTTAAAGAATTTAAAGAAAATATGACTAAAGAGATAAAGAATATTAAAAAGACATGGGGAAGTGGCTGTGGCTCAAACAATTGCACTCCTGTTTACCATATGGAGGACTCAGATTCAATCCCTGGGACTTCCTGGAAGGAAGGAAGGGAGGGAGGGAGGGAGAAAGGTATCTCAGACATGCACAGTGAAGCACAGGCCCCTGTGCAGTGAAGTGACATACCAAAAAAGACAATGACCCAACCAGATAGAAAAAAAAAGACACTGGGTTAGCATAAAGAACAGTTTGAAAATCTGCAAAGAAAAGTAACAGACCGTATGGGAATGAGATTTTGAAACCCAAAAGACTTTGTCAAAAGGGTGAAAAGGCAGCTGATTCAATGGGATAAAATATTTGGTAATCACATATCTGATAAGGGTTCAATATCATGATATATAGGGAGACCATAAAACTAAACAATAAAAGGACAAAGTGTCCGATTTAAAAGTGGGCAAAAGACTTGAAAAGACAATGTGCAAAGAAGAAATACAAATCGTGAAGAAACATATGAGATATCGGTCAACTTCTCTAGTGGTTAGAGAAATGCAAATCAAAACTGCAATGATTTCATACCTATTAGACTGGTTGCTATTAAAAAGTCAGAAAACTCTAAGTGTTAGAGAGGATGTGGAGAGATAGATACACTTATTCATTGTTGGTGGGAATGTAGAATGGCACAGCCACTGTGGAGGACTGTTTGGCAGTTCCTAAGGTGAATATAGACTTGCCATGGGAACAAGCAATACCATTGCTAGGTATAAAGCCAGAAGGACTGAGAGCAGTGACATGAACAAACACCTGCACACCGATGTTCATAGCAGCATTATTCATGATAGCCAAAAGTTGGAAACAACCCAGGTGTCCATCAACCAATCAATGGATAAACAAATTATGGAGTAAACACACAATAGAATATTATGCAGCGGTAAGAAGAAATGAAGTCGTGAACCATGACAACATGGATGAACCTGGAGGACATTATGCTGAGTGAAGCAAGCCAGACACAAAAGGACAAATACTGTATGATTGTACTATTACAAACTAAATATATTATGTGAAATACAGATATATGAAATATGAATGTGAAATATAAATACATTATGAATATTTTTCTTTGAAGCTGAACAAATGTAAGTTAATAATATGAAGTGTTAATTTCAGACAAAAAAGAAACACTATAGTAAGTAAAGGAAACCACACACAGAGTACTACATGTTGCATGGTCCATTTATATAAAATGTAAATTAAATCAATTAATAAAGATGAAAGGAGATTAGTGGTTATGTAGTTTGAGGAAGGAATATTAAGGGGTATGGAGTCTTCATTTTTGGAGTAACAAAATTGTTTTAAACTATTTGAGATGATGAATGTACAAACTGTGATTATATTAAAAGTCATAGATTATACATTTTGGATAGAATAGCCAGAAACAGCAGCTATGTACAGTGGGGGAAGCATAGATAGACTGAGAGGTGAGGAATTTTCTTGTTGTTTGTCTCTTTTTTGTTTTTTATTATTATTGAAATAATCAAAATGTTCTAATAATGATTGAAGTGATGACCACACAAATATATGATTATAGCAAATACCATTGATTGAACACTTGGGATGAATTGTATGCTTTATTAATATGTATCAATAAAATTCATTTGTTAAAAAAGTCATGACATACTTAGGTTACTGTAAAAATAATAGCAGTGCATTTTAGTAAGAAGAAAGCCTCAGTTTGAATTATATTCTATTAAGATAGCCATAGAATATGTATATGAATAAATACTTCAGGAAAAGTGGTACAAAGTATCCATGACATAAAAAATCAGAAGAATTTCTAATTTATGCTGTAGCCTGCACTAAAAGTAAAAGCAAATATTGCATTTTCTTTGAAAGCTAATTTATAGCAGGCAATAAAAAATTTAAATAACTATATACTGCTATTTTAATATATCACTACATAACAAGAAGGAAAAAATGTAAAGATAGATCTCTTATAAAGGTTTTATAGAAATCTTTAATCTCAGAAGCTAAAAATCACAATCTTCAAAGCCATATAATCATTACTCCCAAAATGTGATATTCCAATACCTCTGCACGAATACAATTGATTCTCTTCATTGCTGACATCTGCTGCATTAGAAATTCATGCATTTCTATTTGAACAATAAAATCCATTCAGAACCAACCAGGAAATTATTGTGTGCACATTTCTGAAATAATTTCACCCCGACTTTGGATTTACAACATCTCATAATGGTTTAACCTATGCAAACTGATAAGAGTTCCTTCTTCTCCCTGTCAATGCCATTTAAAACTTTTGAAGCTACAGTCCACACCAATTCTACAAGATCATCTAAATCCTATAAATAGCACATTTATTGAGTCACTAAGGTTGAAACAGACTATTATAGTATCCTGGAATCAAAGCAAAGTGAGTTTTCAGTGGTCCAACTTTCTTCTTAGCAAGTTTAGTTATAAGAGCCTCAAATAGATTCCAGACAAATCTTGAAATTTCTTGCTATACATGTTCTTTCTTGCATGTATACTGGGTTATTTCTCCTTATAATTTAGAGGATCAAGGTGTTGATGATTTAAAAGGAAAGAAAGATGGGAGGGAGGATTCTGCTATTTTGTTCATCATCTTAATCAGTGAATTAAAATTGCCAAGGTTCTGTAGTCTAACACCTACTTTGAAATTTTTCTTCCATCTTGGCCACTTTACAGTTCTTGCAGGGAGACTGTCTTCGATACGTCTATAACCTTATCTTTCCTTAACATTTTCTCCAATTATTTATATTTCTCAGTTGTGTATCCTTACTATCTTGTCCTTTCATGAAGACTTATTAGGCATGTACCTAACTAATGTTTTAGCAAGATATCTGTGGTTTCCAGGCAGTGAGTTACAATAGGAATAAATTTATATCTAAAAGATTGGGGAAATAAAGCTCATCGGTGTAAACTGTCATTTCTAATCCTTCATAGCTACCCATAAGGTATTATACTAATGATCACCATAGATTTTTGGCTTTGATTTTCATTTTTATTTTGGTTGCCATGTTCCAACACCAGGAGGGAGCATCGCTGTTATTTGTGAATATTTCTTATTCTCTCAGCTGAGTCTTATATCCATAATAATAGTATAGTCTAATTATTAAGTAAGTCTGATGAGGAGGAAAATGTTGGTGACAATGTGCTAATATGTGTAAAACTAGAACATAATTAACCAACTCCATAAGGTCGTATTAGGAAAGAAATGTGATAATGTTGAGTGAAATGTTTTAAAATTGAAATACTGCACAAATAAAAGGTATTTCCATGACATTATGACAAAGATTTTATCTTATATTTAGACAGACTCTTCCCTAAATAGGGTGAGAAAAAGTTCCACACCGTTTACTGTCTGGTTTCCTCTTCACCATATACACCTTCCTTAATGCAGAACCACAGAGTGAAATTTTTGAAATATTTATTGTTTTCTAAATATAAAAGTAGCATATTCATAAGAATGTTTTAAAAATATATTACAGAGAACAAAACTAACCCTTTATGCAACCTTCCAGCTAACCAAAACTTTGTTTAAATAAAATTAGGATCCCTCTGACAATTGTTATTTTTATTCTGATTTGAATCCTGTATATTATATTAGTCTTTGAAAAGCTTAATTTTATGAAAATACAGTCTTTTATTACATAGATTTAGCATAATTTAACAAATTTCCTAATCTAGTGTACCACTGAAATAAACACCTTGAACATAACTCTTAATACATATCTCTACCATATTACCCAAATGGGTGCTGATGAAAAATACCAGAAATCAGTATTGGTTTTTATAAAGGGTATTTATTTGGGGTAGAAGCTTACAGTCACAAAGCCCTAAAGAGTCCAACTCAAAAGGTACCATAAGAGGTACTTTCTCACCCAGAATCTGTTGCCATGTGTTGATGCAAGACAGCAGGCAATGTCTGAGAAGTTTCAGTCTTCCTCCTCCTCCCAAAGTTCTGTGGTCCCAGCTTCTTCCAATCTCAGCACAGGCTGGGATAAGTCTTGTCTCCTGCTGGGGCAGTATTTATAAAGAGAATCCTGTGAATATTTTCATTTGAGGTTTATTCCTTGGCTTTTACATTTTAAAAACCCTCCCCTCATTTGATTAAATAAATATGTACCTATTTTCTAATATATGATTAATCTTTTTTACTTTTATATTATTAATTTAGCTGGAATTTATTTAAGTGTATGACAGAGTTCAAATCTAGCTTTAACTTTTCTTTCACCCAAACAATTAATCAACTGTGCTGCTGAGATCAGCTCAGCAATAGGTCTGCAAAAAGGGAAGACGATGCAGAACTGAAGAAATAAAAGGACAGAAAGAAAGATACAAGAGAAGAAACAAAGATGGGACCAGGGGACTTCACAGCTTTTGAAACTAAGAGCCTCAACCCTAGTTTCCACATGGTATTTATTTGAAAGCTAATGAGCATGTTTGCTACAGGAAGCAACTTGCAAAATCTACAATAAGGTAATTTACAATAACAGGAAGCAACTTGCAACATCTACAATAAAGTAATTTACAATAACAGGAGGCAACTTAGAACATCTTGTACAATAAGAAGAAGCAACTTGCCACATCGACAATAAGGTAATTTACAATAACAGGAAGCAACAAATAGGTAAGCCAATTTCCCACAATACTGTGCTACCAACAGTGGTTAAATAGCCATAAGTTAGTCTTCTTGTTTTAAATTTAAGATGTGTGACAAACTAAGTTGTATTTGTTTCTAGGTTATGTCTCACTTTTAATCCTTTGATTTGTCTATTAATATATCAGTACCTCCCTTTTTAATTATTGTAGTCTTATAATTTTTTAGACTATCTGCGACTACAGTTCCTTTTCTTATTATTTAAAATCCCCTACCATGTGGATTTTAGAATCAAATTGTCAAGTTCTTCCTGCCCTAAATCACTTTAAAATGTTATTTGGAATTACACTCAGCTTTTAAATTAACTTTGTAGAAATTACATTTTCTCATAATATTGAGAATTTCCCTAAAAGATAATATATGTACTTTTTTACAAATAATAATTTAACTCACTTATAAATATTTTATACTAGTCTCTATGTATGTCCTATGCATTTCCTAGTATTTTTATTTGTGCTTCAATTTTAAATGAAATATTTTGCTACTTGATATTTCTCATCTTTTTAAAGCAATTTTATTGAGATATATTCATATGCCATACAATCCATCAAAAGTGTATATTCAATGGCTTTTGGTATAATCAGAGTTGTGTATTCATCACCACAATGAATTTTAGGGCATTTTCTCTACTCCATCTTTTTGTTGCTGACATATGGGAAATCTATTTATTTTATTTATATTTATTTTGTATTTCTGCTTCACATCAGATTCACCTAGGGAGATTATAAAATTACCAGTGCCAGCTGTCCATTCCAGAGCAATTTAATCAAAATTTGTGAGTTTGGGCCCAACCATTGATATTTTTAAAAGTTCCTCAGATGACTGGAGTGTGCAATATGAGGTCTGGGTTGAGGTGAGAATATTTAGTCCAGACCATTCAGCACAATGTTAGGCAGCAGCAGTCAGAGTAGAAATCCTTGTCTTCTTTGTGACTGTAATTAGAAAGTTTTTAGTGTATAATTTAAAATACAATATTAAAATGTGGTTTTAAGTATTCTCAGGATATAAAAGCAATCTTCTAGTATAATTAATAAAGGCTCTTTTAAATTTAAGAATTGATGTTATTTATAAAAAGAAATAAAAAGAGTTCAGAACTTATGCTTTCAGTATCTAAATATCCTTTTTACCCCATATGATATATAATATATGAATCTTGAATTTTACCTTGATATATGCCTATATTTTCTTTATCAATATCTAATACACACATATATATATATACACATATTACATTTTATATTATTTTGTCTTGACTTATTTAAAAACATCATGATTTGCTAGACACTGATATCTTAAAATAAGTTTTGGTCTTGAAGTCTAAAAGATAGGTTTATGTCATTTCTTTTACAATTCCAATTATAAACTGTTCTCACCTTGGGCAAGTAATTTAGCCTTTCTTGAATGAGATCCATTATCTTTAAAATGGAGGTGATAGTATCATGCATCTCACAGAGTTGTTATGAGAATTAAAGAGAACAATTTACTTGAGAACAGTTTGTAAACTGTAGAGTTATAGGCAATGATAAAATGATGGGCACTTTGGAAGTATAAGAAATGGAACCAAAGTCAGGCCATCTCATTCCCCAAGCAGTGCTCCTTCCACTCATGCTTCACATTTAAAAACAGTATGCTAAAATAGGCTTTTGGGAAACTATAGATGTCTCTGTTTGTTGTGGACTGACCCTGTTCTTCAACGATGGTTAAAGAGAAGCAGAAAAAAAATAGGGAGGTATAAAGTGATATTCTATTTCTACATCTGTTTTCCTCTTCACAGGTTTGTCTTTCAGTGACTTTCCAAAGCTCAAACCTAGAGCCATGTCTTCTGTAGCATCAGTGATTAGTTGAATAGAACATATGAAATAAATTAAATAACGTTGCCATGACAACCAATGTGGCTATTTGGTACACTTCCATATTTCCTACAGTATAAGATGGGTAAAATACTGACCTAGAAACATTCATGTGATGAGATTTTTGAATTACAAATTCTATCTTTTTTAAAGTTGAAAATTACATAAGTAATGTGTTTTGTTGTACTACAATTAAAGCATTAACTACAGAACATCAGGGAATGTCTTTACTTTTGCTCATGCCAAGCCATTGCTTTCTCAGAGTAGCTACCATTAACAGTTTCATGTATATCCTTCTAAGATGTTTTCTAGACCTATGCAAGCATACACATACATATACACACTCATATTTTATAAAATCCTCACATTGTAGAAATATAATGTGAATGTGTGTGTTCATTTATACCACATTATCTCTATCTGATAGTTACCCAAAAGTGGGATTGCTGAGTCAAAGGACATATATGTGTCTTAAATTTAAAATTTTAAAAGCATTCAGATTATTTATTTTTTTCCAAAATGTAGACCAACAATCATACTAAATAAATGAAAACAGGGAGAAGAATGGAGTAGACTGGAAAGAGGTAAAGAGAGTGGAGAGGGGTAGAAAAGGCGAAGGTTTTTTAGTCTCTGGATACAGACGTCCCTTGAGCATTTCCTCAAAAAAAAAAAACCACGCTGCCTTTTCTGCAGTTGTATGAGCCAATAATTCATCTACTTTTCCTTGGGCTAATTCAAATAGCATTTTTTAAAATATATTTTTTTAATTTTTTTTTTAAAGATACTTAGATTATAGAAATGTAACATAAAAAATAAAGGGGATTCCCATATGCCCTGCTCCCTATCCCTCCCACATTTCCCCACATTAACAACTTCATTAGTGCGATACATTCATTATAATTGATGACCACATTTTGGAGCATTGCCACTAAGCACAGATTATAGTTTACACTGTAGTTCACATTCCCTCCTGCACAATTCCTTGGGTTATGGCAAGATATATAATGGCATGTATCTGCTGTCCCAGTGTCATTCAGGATGATTCTCAAGTCCTGAAAATGCCCCCATATTATGCCTGCTTTTACCTCTCACTGCCCTCAGAACCTCCAGTGGCCACTGCCTCCACATCAATTATATAAGTTCTTATATTGCTAGAATCACAATAAGTCTATAGTAGAATAATGGTAAGTCTACTTTGGTCCATATAGTTCATTCCCCAATCTTGAGGATTCTGGGATGGTGATGCCCACTTTTTGAAATAGTTCTATTAGCAATCTAGAAGGAGATGAGGTTGAGTCTATTGTTCTACAGAACCACAAATGGTCTGTTATTTTACCTTATTTTTGCTTCAGATGCTTTTTTTGTTTGTATAGTACTTGACTTCTTTACCATTTTTCCTGATTCACCATTTCCCACCATGATGCCATTCTTTCTTGCACATGACCACATCTTATGATCCTGAAGCTGCCTATTCATTTGAGAATCCCTTCTAGAATTCTCTTCTAGTCACATCACCATAGCCTCCACATTTTGTCACAAGATGACACCTTGCACTTTCAAATTTTCACAAGGATCATAATACCAACTACTCTCCATGATACCTTGGTCCTTTATTTACTGGGGCTTAGACCCAATTGAGTGATGGAGCTGACCGGAAGACCAAACATTACCTTGCGAATCTATCCTCCAAAATGTCCTCTATTGCTTTCCCAGCATACCTCCCTGTGGCAGTTTGAAATGATCTTATGAATCCCAAAAAAGAGAAATATTATGTTTTAAACTAAACAATTCCTGTGGGTGTGAGATCCATTCAATGGATTACCTCAGTGGGGCATAATTCATGTTGAGTCTCTGCCCTCTTTTTGGGTCTGATATAAAGGAAAACACAGAGACTCAGATAGATGGAGTAAAAAAGGAGCCAGCATATTTGATTCTACAATGTGAGAGAGAGTTTTGCTTAACCATGAAGCCCCCAAGAGGCTGGGTCCACAGAACAGCTCAGAAGACAGTGAGCCCAGAGGGAAAGGAGAGACCTAAGCAGAGATGGGTAGCCATCTTGCTTCACCGTGTGTCAACAAGCCAAGATCAATAGCAGCTGACTTTGGTGAGCTCAATTTGAACTTTTCATGGCCTTGGAACTATAAGCTTTTACCCCAAAGAAATAAGCTTTATAAAAGCTAAAACATTTCTGCTACAGCTCTTTGGCAAACTAAAACATCTTCTTTCTATCAAAGTCTTTCTTCCCTCTTTCCAGTGATTTCTCAATCCCCTGAAACTTCCAAAAACCAGTCTAGGTGATACAAAACTTGTGTGTTTGAAGTTTTTGTCACCTAATAAATGTCATTAAGCATATTTTCTCTAAATTAGTGACCCTCAAAAGGAATGAAACCCACAGATCCATTGTGTCATTCTAACGGTGAGACAACATTTGCTTAACAACAAAATCTTTGATGACAAATGTATTCAAGTACAAGTATACACTAAGATTATGTACTGATTCCAATTGACTATGAAAGAGCTGTGAGTAAGAAATACAATATCAAAAATAGCCATTGGTGCAGCCATAAAAGCTACCCACATATTAAAAAATTCTGACTCTGACAAATATACTTAAATATGTTTTATAGTTACTCATTTTTGTCTATTAGGCATGCTTTCAAAATACTTAATACATTTCTTCAGTGTAGGATACATAGCCTTCCAAACCTCCATTATGTGCATTTCTTCAATTTAATTATAGTCAACATAAACAGAAAGTTATAAAGGTCTAATTATGCACAATTGCACAATTGCTCCATTCTAAAACATAGGTGAGACTCCTTACTGCCCATCTCTCTTAACATCAAAAAGTTTAGAAAAAAATAATCTAATTATCTTTACTTAAAGAATCTCTGACTACCTGCAGTGGTAGCCAGGTATGTGATATCCTCCTGGGCATATTCTGTACCTAACTTGGTCCCTCACGGATTTTGTGGTTGGGTGAAGTAACAAATAATATTGAACACAAATAAAAAAGCTACGTATGAAATGGAATGTGAAACTGACTATTTGGTACTGCTACCAGTATGGGACAAGGCCTGGAAGGTCAAAACTGGAGAGATGAAGAAAGGATGCCACAATGTATTTTTGCAGTCAACATATTTTGGTTGAGGGAGAAATATGGAACGAGGCACAAATTAGTCCCCACCCCCCAAAACAAAACTCCTGTTTAGCCTAAACTAATATCAGACCAAGCAGATTTTATGTCAAGGAGCATTACAAGAAATGAAAAGATTGTCCTGAATGATATTGCAGGGACAGATGCAGGACATTACATAACCTGCCATAACCCACTGAACGGACTGGGGGAGTATAAATCATAATCCATGCGGAGCAGCAGTGTTTCAAAATGTATTCACCAAAAGCAATGAATGTGCCACACTGATGAAACAGGTTTTTCATGTGGGAGTGTTATAGACCAGCATATCGACTAGACTCAGACCCTGAATAACGTTCCAATTGAGAGCTTTTATTAGCCATGCGGTGACTGCCTCAATCTACGCAGAGGAAAGAGCAGCCCCGGGTCGCGGGGGGAGTTTGCTTATAAAGGCTTTGAGGTTCAGGGTGGGGGGCAATAGCTCAGCAAGCACGTACAGAAGCAGGTGTTTGCAGTTAATTAAGTGTTGGGGATTTTACCAGGGGAGACAAGCGGTTGGGGAGTTCTTGTTATCTACAAGGGTCTGGGTCAGGTTGGTCTTTTGGCAAGGGCTGACAAGACTTTCTACAGGAGGAGGCCTTGAGATAAGGTTTTACAGTTGAGCAAGCTTGTTACAGAAGCGAGATATATGCAGTTAGGGGGCTGTGGAATTTTCCTCTTGAGTGAGGGTGGTCACAGGCTCCTACTTCTCTACAGGAGGAGTGGGATATATGGGAACCTCTTATATTTTTTAATGTGACATTTTGTGTGATCTATGTATATTTTTTAAAAATACAATAAAAAATTTGCTTAAAAAAGAAACAAATGGATCAATCCAAGAGGAAGGTACACCCCTACTAAATTAATTATGAACTAATAAACTGCTTCAAAATATGTAAAGCAAAATTGATAGCAGTGAAAGGAGAAATGAGAAACCTAAAGTCTTATCAGGAAATTTTAACACTTCTCTACTAATAAACTTCAGTAGAATCAACAGACAAAATATCAGCATAGATATAAAATATATGGACAACACCATTAATAAACTTGACCTAATTGAAAAATATAGAACACAATGCCCCAAAACTGCTGAAAATGCCCTCTTTCCTATTACAGAGGACACTTAACAAAATCAGCCATATTCGGAGCTAGAAGTCAAAACAGAAAGATTAATAATAATAATTTGCCAATACTTTAAAAGTAATACTCTCAACAAAAGGTGGGAATGAAACTGCAGACTAAAGGAGACTTATTATTATAATAATGGAAGAACTTGATATAAAGACAGTGGTCACCAGAGGTTCTAAGGAGATGGAGAGGGCAGAATAGGTATAACAAGGGGCATTTTTGGGACATTGGAGTTGTTCTGCACAATATTGCAATGATGGATACAAGCTATTAGACATTTTGTCAAAACCTATGAAAACTGTGTAGTGCAAAATGTAAAACATAATGTAAATTGTAGACCATGCTTAGTAGCAATGCTTCAATTTGTATTCAACAATTGTAATAAACATACCACATTAATGAAAGATGTTACTGGGGGAAGTATGTGTGTGGGCTTATAGGAGAATCCCTATACTATTGTTGTAACATTTATGTAATCTAAAGCTTCTTAAAAATAAAAAAAAAAAATACTCAATAACTCACATCACAAAGGAATATCACAATGTAAAAAAGAAAAAAATTAAATTAAAAATTTTTAATTAAAATTAAAGTTGGCATGTCAGAATTTCTTAGGTATATGTAAAACTGATTGGAGGAAAATTTATACCCTTAGATGTTAGAAAAGAATAAAGGCTTAAAATCAAATATCTAATGATTCTTTCTTAAAAGGTTGGAAAAGTAATAATAAATTAAACCCACAATTATAGAAGAAGAGAAATAATAAAGATAAAAGTAGAAATTAAGAAACAGAAAACAAACATACAACAAAGGGTATTAACAAAGTCAATAAATAATATTGTGAAGAAACTACTGAAACTGGTAAAATCCAGGAAGGAGTGGTCTAGAAAAAGATAGAAAATAAAATTATCTGTATTATGAATTAAAAGGGGATAATCATTACAGAACCTATAGATATTAAAAACATAAAAAGAGACTATTATAATAATAAACTTGAAATTTAGATAAAATGGACAAATCCCTAAAACAACAATTTTACCAAAACTGACTGAAGAACAAATAGAAAATACACATACCCTTATATTTGTTAAAGGAATTTCTTAGAACATAAAAGCTTTCCTGCTGACTTCTGGTGTTGGTCAAGATCGAGTTAGCCCACAGTGGCAGTTTGATATTATTTATGAATTCCAAAAAGAGATATTGATTATGTTTGTAAACTTGTCTGTTTCTCTGGGCATGATACCCCTTTTATTGTATTAAAAACAGAGGTTTCACTTTCACTTTATTAAATCAAGATTAGGACTTTGAGTCAACCGTGTCATTAGCGCATGCAGGGTTGAGTCCAGTCCCCCTTGGTGGGCTATATGAATGGACGCTCAATCAAGAACATGGAAGTAGATAAACAGAGAAGAACGCAGAGGAAGAGAGACGGCTCCAAAGACAAGGCACAGGACCCGGGAAGAGAGATGAGCCGGACAGTTTGCAACTGAAGAGAACAGAGCAGCTGAGAAGCCCTGGGTAACGAGCCTATGACAGCCTACAGCTGAGAAAGGAAAGCGCTGGGACCACGGAACCTTAAGAGGAAGAAGGAAGGCTGAACCCTCACCGACATTGCCCCCACCTTGCTCCAACATGTGGCAAATGACTTGGGTGATAAAGTACCTCATATGGTAGCTTGAGTTGGACTCTTCAGGGCCTTTTGACTGTTAGCTTCTACCCCAAATAAATACCCTTTATAAAAACCAGCAGATTTCTGGTACTTTGCATCGGCACCCCGTTTGACTGACTAAGACACCACTAAAGCCCCTCTCCTAATGACTACAATTAAAAATTCTGGGCAGTATACAAAATGCAACTACTGAGGGATCTGAGAAGTAAAGAAGAGCAGGAAGATTGGGAAAGGAAGGCAAATCCTAAAGAACCACTACTATGAAGGTGAGTTTACAGGGGTTTTATTCTCTGGGAAGGAAGCACAAGTTACAAAAATGCACAGCAGGTACAGACAGCGAAGATTCTGAAATTCCCCCTTGGGAAGAGAGGCCTCTGTGAATCAAAGAGTGTAGGAGTAATCACCATAGATTTTAAATTCATTCGTTTGTTTTGTTTTTTATTCTTCTTTTCATGAGACTTCTGGAAGCCTGCCACATCATGAAGCTGCACTCCTGCAGTAGCACGGACACCTAAAACGCCAAGAAAATCCATCTCTCTGGCCAGAGGAATCCAGAAAAGAGGATCTGTGTTCCAAAGAATATGAGAGGAGAGCATTGTACTTTTTTCTCTTTCTATTTTTATTTTTATTTATTTGCTATTTTGCCTTGAGGGTGGTCCCAGCCACATAAAACTGCATGAAAATGAATGAAACTAAAATTCTGTTTCTAGCCAAAGGAAAGGGAAAAAGTATTTCTGGGAGCTAGAGAGTGTGGGGTTATCTAGGGAGTATAGATCTGGAGAAGAGGATCCACTATTTCAATCTATGAACTGACTTCAGTCCCAGGCTTGCTCCCATACTGCACTTGCTCAACAGATTCTAGGCAACATAGCAGTCTTTGAGAACTGACTCATAATATAAACCAATGCCCAAGTTCTGGACTAAACCCTGAGTGACCCATGTGCAGGATTTAGCAAAGGCTTTGAGCATTGAACTTATATTGGAACTATTGCCTGCAGAAGGCGAGACAAATTTTTTTTGAACCTAACCAAGTCAATTGCCTGCTAGAACAAAAAAGCACGTGCGCGCACACACACACACACACATACACACATATTCTCCAGAGGATTATAACAATCTCACAACATAATATTTTAAATGGTTGGGATGATGAGCTTTGCACAGTAGCAGTATCGTAGCCAATGAGGTTTATCCGAGGCGCGATTATTGCTAATTGAAAACTTTTCCCAATACCCCGCCGTGACGACTTGAAATATAGTCGGCATTGGCAATTTTTGACAGTCTCTACGGAGACTGAAAAAAAAAAAAAAAAAAAAAACAAAAATGATTGGGATGCAATCCAAAATTACTCAACATTAAGATCCAGGAAAATAAGACCAATGATCAAGGAAAATGAAAATCAAGAGATGCCAACTGCAGATTGATCCAAATGTTGGAGTTATCAAGTAATCTAAAGCATCTGCCTACAAATGTTCTGGTTTTATTTTCCAAATTATTATAAAAAATGATTGTTTCAATGTAAAAACATATAAATAAATAATGAAAAAAGTATTTAGGTATCATACATAAGATAATGGCCCTTTATTTTCAGTATCATCGGATAGTGCTTATTTAAGACTACCAAATGAAGCAATGCTTCTCAAACTTCAATGTGCATGCAGATCACTTGTAAACGTTGTTTAAATGCAAATTAAAACTCATTAGGTCTGGAGTGGGGCCTGATATTCTGCATTTCTCACAAATTTCCAGATTATTCCAATGTTGCTGGACTTTGAAACACACTTGGTAGTAAGGTAGTAAAGAACATGAATTTGAAAGTCTAAGAAAAAATATTAAAGGTCATGCTGATATACTTACTTATCAAATGACTCAAGAACATTTTTCCTTAAAGGATTAAAAAAACTCAAATAATCCTAATCCAACAATTACTAATAGTTACTATCTCCGATATTGCTAACTGAACCGTTACCTATGTGTCTCTTCTTCACTAAATGGCTAAGAAAAACACATTGAAACCTTTGGGATGGAAAGAAGCCATAAATGATTATGTGACTGCTGTCTAAAATGGTACCTATTTCCTTCAATATTCTATAAAATAGTCTGAATATTATTTTCATAACCAAACATACATACACACACATATACATTGCAACCTGCCAAACAACCTTGATAATGTTGTATACTAGAATATGAGATATTTTATGGCAAAAGATGACAGTGTATGACATGTTAAAAGTTACTCTCCTTTAGATATGAAATCAGAATTTTGTTAATTTTTATGACAGCTAGTGAAATTTCAAATAAGAAAACAACAAAGTACCTCATAGACAGGTAGTTCAGCTTCTTAAAGTTTTCAGCAAAACATAATTTAATCTTGAGACTTTAAATTATACTAGAACATCTCTACATTTCTCATAGAGGAACAAAAAGGATCAGAAAATGAAAGCAGATCATGAACGTTTCAAAAAAGTAGGAAGTTTTTATGGTCTAACAACACAGGTGCTAAAAGAGCATAATTGAACCAGACTGATTATAGATTCCAATAAACTATTACAATCTCTAATGCCAGATAATCCTAGTATTCTTTTGCAAATAATCTATAAATCATGTTGTATATCAAACTATAACACAAGTGAAGAGAAAAAAAGAAAACCTTCAGCAAAATGACAATAGTAAAGTGAAACACTTTCAACCTAGAATAGAGATTTTATAAATTATATGATATCAAGGGAACACAGGTAAATATGACTAAATGGTCAAATTAGAAATAAATCACAATTGGACAATGCAAAGTCTTAAACTGCATGAAAGGGTCTACAATAGTAAGCAGTTATTTAGTAACTCTAGAATTTCTAATAGTTCATTCAAAATCTAAAATGTTTATAATAAAAACACTTTTCTATTTCTAAATATTTTAAGTAATAATCAAGTATACACATCTATATTTAAATTTAATCAGTGATGATTTTTTGAGTCTATTTAACAGCATAATACATGTGAACAATGCATTACTAGAAGAAAAAGAAATAACTTTAGAGTTTTCAATGGATTTTCCTTATTTGGGACAAAGTATGCATATGCATATAAAAAGCCTATTTATGATGAAATACAATTATAACTCAAAGTAATAGCTATTTTAATTATTCTGGTATGGAGATACTACCTCCTCATGCTTCCAATGCATTTGAATTGTACACTATTGCACTTACATATTTTGATAAAGATTTGCTTACTTGTTTATTTCTGTTACTACTTGTAAGCACTCTAAGGGCATTTCTTTTCATCCTTGCAAATCTCCACCAGCATCTATTTCATATAAATTCTGAACAAACCTGAAATGAATAAGCGAACACACCAGAATCTGGCTTTCTTACATCATTAAATATATTTTGTTACCCATTAAAATAATTTTCAGGTAGTGGGTGTAGCTCAGTGCTTGAGCACCTGCTTCCCATATACAAGGTCCTGGGTTCAATCCCTTGTACCTCCTAAAATATAATAATAATTTTCAAAATCTTAAAGATCAGTTTTAATGTGATCATGAGTGAGCAAGCCAATGTTTTGGTGTTTTGTTTTTTTTTAAGGAATCCACAGAGCTCTCTTTTCCTTCCATTCAGAAATACAGGTGAATTCTCATAATGTCAGACCCACCCAATCCTACAGGCAGGAGAATTACATAGTTACTTACATGGACATGCCCTCAAAACCCCTGACCAAGGGTCTAACCAAAACATTTGGATCACATAATAATTAATATTTCTGAGTATCTAGTCTGTCTGTAACTCAGCAAATATATAAATAAATAGAAACCTCAACTTCATTCACTTTGCAGTTTGGAAGAAAAGATACACAAATGATAACTAAACAAAAAGATATCCTATACATCAGAAGTACTGAAACTGTACTCTGGAGACAGAAGCTCATTCAACTCTACTCCTAACCCAGTTGTGTATTTTGGAGCAGTGATAATTTCTCTTAAGCGCAGTCTCTTCACAATTTGCTTGCCTTAACTGGCTATTTTTACCTCAGAACTAATGATCTGTAATTTGTAACTGCTTGCCTTGGAAGGTTATTCCAACAATGCTTACACTGTTCAAACATAACTGAAATTCATCCCTTGGTATGAATTTCCCATGCAGGTTCTCAAGCTATGCACAGTGAGTCAGTGTTATTATTTTTGATATGGGCAACCCAAATGTCAATTGCCTGAGTATCCACAATTCTTCCAGCCTCTTTAATATTTAGTAGTAATCACAAATTAATGTTAAATATTAATGTTAATATTTAATGTTTATTTCTATTAAAATAGTCTGGTCCTCCAACCTCTATCTGGAGGAAACTAAACCTCTTCCAATTTCTCCTGGTCATTTGTTACTTCAACCCTCTGCTTCTGATGAATTCTTTTTTAAGATTTTATCCTGCCCCCCGTTGTCTGTTCTCTATTTGCTGCATCTTGTTTCTTTGTCCACTTCTATTGTTGTCTGCAGCACAGCAATCTGTGTCTCTTTTTGTTGCATCATCTTGGGTCAGCTCTCCGTGTGGGTGGCGCCATTCCTGGGCAGGCTGCACTTTCTTTCGCTCTGGGCAGCTCTTCTTACAGGGCACACTCCGTGCACGTGGGGCTCCCCTACGTGGGGGACACCCCTGCGTGGCAGGGCACTCCTTGTGTGCATCAGCACTGCGCATGGGCCAGCTCCACACGGGTCATGGAGGCAGGGGGTTTGAGCTGCGGACCTCCCATGTGGTAGATGGACACCCTAACCACTGGACCAAGTCCAATTCCCATGCTTCTGATGAATTCTTAACCTCTCTTATGGTTGTTCCCTTCTCTTTGGTCACCTGGACCCAGAGCAGCTCACTTTCCTTATTTTCCCTGATTTAAAAACAAACAACCTTATAGAAACTGGTGTGGAACAGACTTTACTGAAGCTTAGGAAATAAAAGAAAGACCTATCATCAGAGCAAAAAAAAAGTAAAAAGCAAATATTAGATCTGTCTTTTTTTTATCTTCTCCCATTTCAACCACCAGAAATGTTTCAATCAAAGTTGCAAAGAAAGTATACAGGAAAAGCAAGTCTTGCTCCTTCCCTAGTCCCCCAGTTCCTTTTCCCCAGAGGCAACCACTATATGTGTCCTTCTAGACGCATTCTTAATCAGGAGTATTTTCACTTACTAGTCCTTCTCTTTGGTAGTCTCTTCTATAATTTTTGTACTTCCTTTCTTTCTAGGTTGTCCTGGGCATATCATGAATCTTTCTCTCTAGCTGAATGAGAAAACCTCAAAATCATCTCATCTTCTCTCATACAGAGTAGTTTAGTCTTTTATCACATCACATGATCTAAGCCCATCTTTACAACTCCAAATTGTCCATCCAATGGTTGGCTAAAAATAAAGTTGTGCTACTACTAAAATCTTCAAAATTTGTTTTTCTGGCACCATCATAAACCATGATTGTAAATAATGGTATTACAGTTTCTTTGCCCACTATGTTCACCATAATTGGTTAAGATCCTAAATATGAATATATATACATATGTATGCAAATATATATCAGATTTCATGCATTTATCCCATGGCACAAGATTTCCTAACATGAATTGAATAGTATGTAATTGCTTAATTAAGAAATTAAATTTACATTATGCCTACTGGTTTAGGCAAGAATTTGGAGATCACAAAATAGTTTGGTATTTACTGGAGAAAGAATTTCTGGCTTAAAACACAGGTTAATTAATTCACACTTTATTTTTTTAATTACTGCAAAAAAGAAAACATTATTTTTCATCTGAAAATCTCAAGACTATAATCCACTTCTTACTGGAGCAACTGGATTTTTATGACATGATTGTTGGTAATGGATGTTATCTTGTGAATATAATTACTACCTTACACTACAATAAATTTACATATATTTTCGGCCTTGAGGAAAACATGATAAGTTCAAAAGGGCAACAATTTACTCCTACATTATCAGATAAAATCAATTTCAACCACAAAAAATTTAACATCTTTTAAATTAAAAAGCAGTTTACTAAACTCTGAGTTAAAAAAAAAAGTTATAAATGCTTCAAGCTACTTCTTTAATGAATTAAAATATCACAATATATCAAATGTAGGTATGCAGAAAAAGCTATGATTGAAAATAAATGCCTTGATTTAGAGATATTTATTGTCGAGGGTGGGGAAAAGATAATAAAAATTATTAAAATACCAAAAATCAATCCTGACAGAAACCAGAGAACACAATTACTAAAAATTGAACAGAAATACACATATTACACAATAGAAATCAAGACAGCTGGTGACTAAACAGAAAAAATTTTCAAAGACCTCTTCCCAAACTTGTTTCACTAGAAGCATGGACATTAAACCCATGAACTGAGCAAAAATAGTATCACTATTATTACTTAATATTGTTTGGAAGCAATGGTCAGTATAATAATACATGAAGCAGAAATAAGACTATACATCCAGGAAAGAAAAAGACAAACATATATTTATTTGTTATTGATGTGATCACGTTTCTAGAAGACTTGAGGGAGTCTCCCAAAGTTATGTGACTTAATGAAATAGAAGTAGTATAAGATAAACTTCAGCAAAAGTAATTACATCAGTGTGTCTCATTCTGCAGCATGCCCGTGGTCCGTGCCTCGGTAATTGTGTACTTTTCTCGTTTTCTGGTTTCTTAATAAACTCTTTACTTCCTTGCCTAAACCCCCAGCTCCCAAAGTAATACATTCCAATGTTTCAGTACTGATACTTAGATCCCTCACTACTTTATCATTGGTGAGCTACACCTGCTTGCTAGATAAATATTCTCAAAACAAAAAGTTGTAGGATCATCTAAACATGATGCACAATGCAAATTTGTTCCATATAATATCCACTGACTAGAAACTGCAGAGTAGAGAAAATTGGTGACTGTGTTTGGAAATCATTATGAAAAATACCCCCTCTAATAGCATACTTATTTAGTGTGATTTGGGGTGGAAACATCATTATTTCAAAAAATCAAAAGGAATAATCAGTCATACAAAGTGATATAACTTATCAAGAGCCCTTATGGGGAATTCCGGCCAGATGGCGCTGGCTTAGGTGTGCACTCCCCAGCTCTCGCAAATAACCGCTGAGAAGGTGCAAAATCCTACCTGAGCGAGCAGTTTAAGGAACCCACAGAGCAGGAGGCTTCAGGGCATTGATATGAGAGAACTGGACAAAGAGATCAAGAGCCCAAGGGAAAAACACGGGTTTCTTGCGGTGTGGCTGGAAACAGCAGGCAGCTAAGCTCCACTCTCAAGGCAAAAAGCCTCCACAAAACGCCCAACTCCCACCAACCACAGAGTGGGAAGGGAGCGTTCTCTGGTAGGAAGAGGGTTCTGGTGAAGGGCGGTATGGTTTGGTTACCTGGGCCCCTTCTGAACTTCGGGGAGCGTACCAGCCAGCACCAAGGTGGCCTCAGGCAGAGCCGGGACAGGAATCTGCTCGGGTAGCCCCATACACCCGGCCGATCTGGGAGAGAGGCGGCCAGTAGTTTCTTTGCAGTGAGTTCTGTCACCACACACCCCTTTGAATCTCAGGAGAAGGGAGGGGGGATCCGCTCCCATAGGCTGTCAGGCCCAACTGCCCTGGGAGAGGGCAATTAGAAACGGAAGGGGGCGGGGACAGACAGGCCCTTAATCAGCCGGACTCTGGCCGGCTGCAAAGATTCTAACCTGCTTGAGGGAAAGTGGGCAGATAGCTTTCTGAAAGACTAGCTGACCCAAGGAGAAAGTTTAGCTCGGTGGAGGAGTTCCCACTTTGAATATACGAGGTCCCTGATATGATTCCTGGCTCTTCTTAGAGAAGTGATCAACGGGTTATCAGACATCCTGCTGATACTCTAGAACAGGGAACATATAGACACTCTTTTTGTATTAGCTTTTCTTGGATCTCTTATTTAAAAAAAAAAAAAAAGGGGGGGTGTCTTTTTTTAATTTAACTTAGTTTACTTGCTAAAACCCAGGTCAAAACCTGCAGAGGGCAAGCTGCAGGGTAGTTGATTGATGAACACCAGCAGCCTGAGAAGCTGTTTAGGGGCCCAGGAGGGAAGGCTGGTTTTCCATGATTTTTGTTTCTTTGCTTGTTTGTTGTTCTTTTTTTTTAATCCTCTTTCTCCCTCCCCCCCCCCTTTTTTTTCACCAGGTGCTGCTGTCCTGTTTCTTTTTTATTGTTTTCCCTTCCTTTGTTCCCCCCCGCTTTTTTTGTATTTACCAATTTTGTCCACCTATGCTATTTTTTTCCTTCCTTCATCTTTCTATCTTCTGCTTTCTGTTATTATTCTTACATTCCACCTCTCTTTGGTCTTCAATTTTCTATGTCTTTATTTCTCTCTTTTTTCTCTCTGTTTTCTTTCCTTTCTTACTTTTTTTTCTGTTTGTCTTTTCTCTTTCCCTCTTTTCTGATCTTTTTGGTCTTTTAATTCATACTATTTTTCTATATTCAGTTTCACATCTAATTGTTTGTACTCCACTTTTTATCCTTATTCCTCTGCACTCCTTACTCGAATTAATTATTCATTTTCCTAGGTCTTATATGGTTCCTCTTCTATGTTTTATTATTATTACTATTATCCTTTTTCTCTTATACCTCTTTCCATTACTCAGCATTTTTTTTCCAAGTGAACATAGATCACAGGAAGGAAATAGGATAAGAGGCACAAAGTATCAAAGTGAAAATTTACCACATGCACAAAAACAAAATAAAACCCTGGATTACAAAGAGAAGCTAATCAACTGAACAAACCCATCGAGATAAACTGATGCCTTGACACTAACAAAAAATTACATCCCATACTAAGAAACAGGAAGATGGAAGTGGACTTGACCCAGTGGTTAGGGCATCCGCCTACCATATGGGAGGTCTGTGGTTCAAACCCCGGGGCCTCCTTGACCATGTGGAGCTGGCCCATGCGCAGTGCTGATGTGCGCAAGGAGTGCTGTGCCACGCAGGGGTGCTCCTGCATAGGGGAGCCCCACGCGTAAGGAGTGCGCCCTGTAAGGAGAGTCGCCCACCGCAAAAGAAAGTGCAGCCTGCCCAGGAATGGCGCAGCACACACGGAGAGCTGACATAACAAGATGACGCAACAAAAAGAAACACAGATTCCCGTGCCGCTGACAACAGAAGCAGACAAAGAAGGCGCAGCAAAATGGACACAGAGAAGAGACGACTGGGGGGGGCATGGAAGGGGAGAGAAATAAATAAAATAAATCTTAAAAAAAAAAAAAAAAGGAAGAGGAAGACTTGGCCCAGTCCAACGAACGAACTAAAAAACAGGAGGAGATGCAGAACATGGACAACTCATGAGAGCTGTCCAAACAAATATCATGAATCAAAATGAAGTGAAGGAAGAGATTAAGGATATTAAGAAGACACTGGGAGAACACTCTGCAGAAATTGTAAACATACATAAAAAGATAACAGATATGATGGTGATGAGTGGCAGAATACAAGAAATCAAAAATATACTGGAAGCACATAACAGCAGGTTTGAACATGCAGAGGAAAGAATTAGCAATGTGGATAACAGTACAGCTGAAGTCAAAGAGATGGTAGAACAGATAGATAAAAAGATAGAAAAAATCCAGCAGGGACTTGGGGATTTGAATGACAGCATGAAATGCACAGACATACACATTTTATAAGCATCTCAGAGGGAGAAGAGAAGGGAAAGGGGACAGTAAGAGTGTGGAGGAAATAATGGTTGCAAACTTCCCAACCCTATATGGATGTGCATGTCCAGGAAGTGCACCACACCCCAAACACTATAAATCCTAAAAGGCCTACTCCAAGACATATTGTCAAATTGTCTAATGCTCAAGACAAAGAAAGAATACTTAAAGCAGCAAAAGAAAAGAGAACTATCACATACAAGAAAAGTTTGATAAGATTAAGTGCTGATTTCTCATCAGAAAGCATGGAGACAAGAAGCAGTGGTATGACATAGTCAAGGTGCTGAAAGAAAAAAACTTACAGCCAAGAATTCTCTATCCAGCAAAGGTGGCATTCAAAAATGGGGAGAGTTCAAAATATTCACAGCTAAACAGAAATTAAGAGAGTATGTCAATAAGAAATCTGCACTTCAAGAAATACTAAAGGGAGTGCTGCAGGTCAAAAAGAAAGAACAGAGAGACAGAGTTGGAGGAGAATGTAAGAAAAATTAGAAAGATAAGAAGAGAAATCTTCTTATTCTATGATGCCAACATCACCCTATACCAAAGCCATACAAAGATGCCACAAGACAGGGAAACTATGGACCACTCTTTCTAATGAACCTAGATACTAAAATCCTCAACAAAATACTTGCTAATCACATTTAACAGCACATCAAAAGAATTATACATCATGACCTGATGAGTTTCATCCTTGGTATGCAAGAATGGTTCAACATCAGAAAATCAGTCAATGTAATATGCCCCATAAACAGATCAAAAGAAAAAAAATCAAATGATCATCTATATAGATACATAAAAAGCATTTGACAAAATACCACACCCTTTATTGATAAAAACACTGCAAAAGGTAGGAATAGAAGGAAACTTCCTCAACATGATAAAGGGTATATATGAAAAACCCAGAGCTAACATCATATTCAATGGAGAAATCCTAAAAGCTTTCCCTTTCAGACTGGGAAAAAGATAAGGATGCCCACTTTCACTGCTCCTATTTAACATCGTGTTAGAAGTACTTTCCTAAGAAGTACTCAGAAAAGAAAAAGACATAAAAGTCACCCAAATTGGAAAGGAAGAAGTAAAATTTCACTATTTGCAGATGACATGATCCTATACATAGAAAGCCCAGAGACACCTACAACAAAGCTTCTAGAACTTAAAAATGAGTTCAGTAAAGTCACACATTATAAGATCAATGTACAAAATTCAGTAGCATTTCTGTACACCAAAAATGAAAAATCTGAGGAGGAAATCAAGAAAAAAATCCCATTTACAATAGCAACTAAATGAATCAAACACCTAGGAATAAATCTAACTAAAGATGTAAATGACTCATGCACAGAAAACTACACAACACTGTTAAAGTAAATCAAAGAAGACTTAAATAAGTGGAAGAGTATTCCCCGTTCATGGATAGGAAGACTAAACATCATTAAGATGTCTATCCTATGCAAACTGAAATACAGATTTAATGCAGTCCCAATAAAAATCACCACAGCATTTTTTACTGAATTGGAAAAACTAACTATGAAATTTATTCAGAAGGGAAAGAAGTCCTGAATAGCCAAAGACATACTGAAAAAGAAAAATGAGATTGAAGGAATCATACCTGGCCTTAAAGCATACTACAAAGCTACAGTGATCAAAACTGCATAGTAATGGTACAAGGAGAGACATACTGACCAATAGAACTGAACTGAGAGTTCTGATATAGATCCTCGCATATACAGTCAACTGATATTCGACAAGGTTACCAAGCCCATTCAACTGGGTGAAAATATCCTTTTTAACAAATGGTGCTTGGAGAACTGGATATCGATATCCAAAAGAATTAGAGAGGAACACCATATTACATCTTATACAAAAGTTAACTCAAGATGGATCAAAGAACTAAATATAAAAGCCAAAACCATAAAGACCTTGGAAGATTATGTAGTTAAACATCTACAGGATCTTGTAATAGGAAATGGTTTCATGAACTTCACATGAGCAGTGCAAGAAAAACTAGATAAATGGGACATCCTCAAAATTAAAAACTTCTGCACCTCAAAGGAGTTCCTCAAGAAAGTGAAAAGGCAGCCTTCTCAATGGGAGAAAATATTTGTTAACCATATATCTGATAGGGACTTGCTAGATTCATCCATGATAATATGGAAGAATCTTGAGGACCTGCATATATAAAGAAATCCTACACCTCAAAAATAAAAAGACAACCCATTTTTAAAATGGGAAAGTGATTTGAATAGACACTTCTCCAAAGAAGAATTACAAATGGCTAAAAAGCACATGAAAAGATGTTCAACCTTACTAGCTATTAGGGAAATACTAATCAAACTACAATGAGATATTATCTTACACTCATTAGACTTCCGGCTATTAAAAAAACAGGCCTACAAGTGTTGGAGAGGAAGTGGAGGAATGGGAACCCTCATCCACTGTTGGTGGGAATGTAGAATGGTGAAACCATTATGGAGGACAGTGTGGTCATTCCTCAGAACACTAACTATAGAACTGCCTTATGATCCAGCAGTTCCACTCTTGGGTATATACATAGAAAAACTGAAAGCAAGGACACAAACAGATATATGCACACCAATGGCATTGGAATCAACACAAATGCCCTTCAAAAGATGAATGGATAAACAAATTGTGGTATATACATACAATGGAATATTACTCAGCTGTAAGAAGAAATACAGTATTAACATATGGGATAACATGGATGAATCTTGAGGACCTTATGTTGAGTAAAGCAAGCCAGGCACTGAAGGACAAGTATTCCATGATCTCACTGGTATGAATTAAGCAAATTGAGCAGACTCACAGAGCTAGAGTCTGGAAGATCTGTTTTCAGGAAATAGAAAGGGAGAAGAAGGCTGTGAGCCAATGCCCATATGGGCAAATCTATGATAAGGTGGAATTGTGTAGTTATGCAGTTGAAGGATATGACAGTGGTACAGTGATACTATTAGGTTAAACACTGTGAGTATGTCAGAGGGGTAGGGTGTGGAGTGGGGGTTGGACTGTTCTTAGAACTGGGGGGAGGGTTGGAGGAGACAGCTGGTGAACACTGGAGATTGGTGGGTATGTGGTTGAAACTACAATGTTGGGAATGCTCTTTAGGCAATAGGGCAAGGTAGGGTTACTAGTTTAGGGTGTTGGATGTGGAGGGCATCTGGGACAGGGTACACTGGGGGCAGGCTTCCAGGGAGTGTGTGAATATTCATCTTGACACAGTTTGTTATATCAGTGGGTGGAGACCCACGTAATGAGTGGGAAGGTGCTATATTCCTCCTGGGGAGGCCCACTATGTTCTCAAATAGAGGGGCAGGAGTAGCTCAAGAGCATGGACGGTGCCCAGTAGGGGAGGACAGACCAGTGTGCCAAGCCCTCAGTGTTGTTGCAAGTAACTATTTACCTGGCCCTGCAAAGAATGAAGCATGGTGGTTGCCATGGGTCCTGAGGGGGCAGGAGGGGAGGAATAGAATAGATGGAACAGGCAGTGATGGAAGTGTTCTACATGATCTTGCAATGATGGATGCAGGCTGTGTTAAGTTTCCTCAAAATTTATAAAAGTGTACAGTCCAAAATGTACCATATTATAACCACTGACCATGGTTGAAAGATATGTTTCAATATTTGTATATCAGTTGTAATGAATGTACTATCTACATATAAAATATTATTTATAGGGGAAGAGGGAAAAGAGGGAGAATGTTGGATATATGAGAGTCTCCTATATTATATATGTGATTTTGCTCTGACCTAAAACCTCTTTGAAGACAAGATGAAAAAAGTAAGACATTGGGGGAATAAATGGGAGATAATGTCACTGTACCTATAAGACAACAAATCTTACAGAGATGAAAGGCAAAATGTCAAAAAAATTTTTTACATATTTTCATTATTTTTTATTATCCCCAATTTTTTTGTATTTTATTTCCTATTTTTAAAACAATCATTATTTCATTTTCTAATTAATTGTATTTGGCTATTTTATTGGCCTCATTTTTGAAAATCTTTTCCATCACAGAAAGGTTAAAACTGTGGCTGGGGAGGACCATTTGTGTGGGGCGTCAGTGAAGGGGAATATATGGGAGTAGGTTCACCTGGGCACACATAAAGGCAAATAAACGTGTTCAAATGTTCATGGGGCACTGTTATGGTGAGTGGAGATTCACACAATAACCAAAAGAATATTGAATTCCCAGCCTGGGGAGTTCTTCCACATTCTCTGATAGAACAGCAAGAATCCCCCAAGTACAGAAGCAATGGCTAGTGAAGGAGGATGGTCCATTGATGAGCCCTTGATGTTGATGACTGTGCTTATGAGCCTTTACTCTTGAAATTGAAACTTAGCATAATATTATAGCGCACCTAAGCTTTACCTCCTGAAAGGATTCTTGTTGCTCAAATGTGGTCTCTCTCTAAGCTGAACACAGCATATAAATGTGGCAATGTCCCGCCAGCATTGGATATGACTCCCAGGGATAAACCCCCCTGACACCAAGGGATTACTACCAAGCACCAACTAGCAAAGCAACTAGAAAAAGGCCTTGACCAAAAGGGGGAAAAGGTAAAGACAAATGAATTTATTATGGCTAAGAGACTTCAAAGTGAGTTGGGAGGTCATTCCAGAGATTATGCTTATGCAGGATCTCATTGACTGCCAAATTAGATACTACCCCCAAATAGTGGGGCTCCTGCGAGGTCTGGAGAGATCCAGGCACTGTGGTCAGGGCAGACAGCTCATGAGGTTTGTGCCTTGCCAATGGGCCTTACTTTGGGATTTGTGTTCCCGAATGTGACAGAACTAGACTCAGTTGTGGTTTCCCTACACAAGGCTCTTTGGTCCCTTCTTTTTGAATCTATAGTTGGTGCTGGAGTTGGTAGGTGTACATCCAAGAAAGCTGAATCTTTGGACTGTCTAGGTGCCAGCTGAGCCCTATGCCTCAATGGAGTTGCAACACCTACTCTCCAGTTTAATGGTCTCACCCAGGAAAACTAACAAGGAGGTGATGATAGACAACCACCATACCAAGGAACTGAGAGAGTCTACAACTGCAAACAAGAGAGTCCCATTCATAGGCCCTATGGAACTGAAGGCCCCTCTCAATTAGAGGTGGAGTGGGCATCACCACCCCAGAATCCTCAGGACTGGGGAATGAACTATGGACTACAGTGGACTTACTGGTATTCTACTATAGACTTATTGTGATTCTAGCAATGTAAGAACTTATATCATTGACATGGAGGCAGTGGCCACTGGAGGTTCTGAGGGCAGGGAGAGGGAAAACCAGTGTAATACAGAGGCATTTTCAGGATGGGAATTGTGCTGAATGACATTGCAGTGACAGACACAGGCTATTATATATCTGGCCATAACCTACAGAATTGTGTAGGTGAAAATGTAAACTACTATAATCCATGGTTAGTGGGAATGCTCCAAAATGTGTTCATCAATTGCAATGAATGTACCACACTAATAAAGGATGTTGTTAATGGGCATAAATGTAGGCAGTGTGGAGAGCAAGGCATATGGCAATCCCCTATATTTTTAGGTAACATTTATGTAATCTATAAATCTTTTTAAAAAGTTAAAAATGAAAAATAGAAAGCCCGTATATAAAAAGTCATAAATTAAATGGCAGTATGTGAAGGAAACAAATTCTGTTTTTTTATCTGACTAGCCAGGTTGTCCTGTCACTTCCCATTTAGAAGCTCATTTATGCTCCATTGGTCTTTAGTCTTTTCTTATATTGATTTTTAATTTAATTGCATTGTGGTCAAAGAATGACATCTGTCTGATATGAATTATTTGAAACTGTTGAAACTTATTCTAAGAACCTAAAAAGTGATCCATTTTTGGAAAAGTTTCATGTGCACTTGAGAAAAAATGTGTGTATTCTCTAATTTGGGATGAAGAATTCTGTACCCAACAATTTGATTATGCTTATTAATTGTGTCAAATTTCTAGAAAACTTATATTATTCTTTTTTAAATATAGTGATCTTCAGCTGGTATCATATTTTTGCCTTATGCTTTTTATTTAATCTGTGATTATTTTCATTATAATTATATCCAATAATACTCATTATTTGAAGTTCCTGGTGGCTTGAATATGCTATTTATTGTCTCTAATGACTCTGACTAATATGTATTTGTCTCTTTTTGTATTTTTTATTGCAAACTCATATTTCTTAAAATATTATCCATGAGAAATTTGTAGATCATGAATTGGGGTGAGTTCTCTATAGAGATTTTGCATTTGCTTCTGCTAGTTTCTCATGAGTAACTGCTGCCAATCAAGGACCATTTTAAAATATTAACTTCTATTTTTTACTAAAAATATATATACTAAAAGTATATAATTTCCAAGTGGGGACTGGTCTATGGTGACAAAGTATCAGGGTAGTTATTTTCATTTTTAATCACCCTAAAGCCACAAGCCAAGACAGACAAGCTTGACTGTCATCTTCCTTAGGTAGTACAATTAATATTGTATACAAATATAATCCCTTAAGGATCTAGATTTTGTGGAAGTTTTAATTTGGACTTCTCTCTTTATAAGAAGCTCAAACCTTATCTTTCTGCCCAATGTAGCCACTATTACTCAAGTTCCTTGGTTTCAAAGATCTACAGTTTTGGTGGTTTGGAACTGTATGTACCCCAGAAAAACATGTTCTTAAATTTAATCCATTCCTGTGGGTATGAGTCCACTGTAAGTAGGATTTTTTTATCATGTTACTTTGGTTAAGGTGTGGTCCACCTGAATCAAGATGAGCCTTAATCCTATTACTGGAATCCTTTATAAGCATAACAAAATTCAGACAGTGGGAGAGAAAATCACCGAAGGAGCAACCAGAAGCTGATCATCAATGGGACCCAGAAGATAAGGGAAAGACCAGTAGACATTGCCATGTGCCTTAGCATGTAACAAGCTATAGGCCAAGGATCACCAACAGCCGGCCCCAAAACACCTCAGTCTTTGGAGAGAAAGCAATGCTTGATGATGCCTTGAATTGAAATTTTTTTCCTGTTTTCAAAACTATAAGCCATTAAATTCACATTGTTTATGTCAGCCATTGCATGATATTTGTTTGAGCAGCCAAGGAACCTAAAACAACAATGTTCCCCCAAAGCTCCACAGAACAGCCTGTATTCAGAATTTCTTCCTACTTAATTTTCAAGTTCCTCTTCAATATTAGCTCCTGAGAGTCTCTCATATTTCCTCTGAGTTCAGTTATGCATTTAAAAGTATATAGTTTGTATTTCACCCAATGTTTCCATCTATTTTGTGTTAAGGCTATTTTAGAATATTTAATCTACTTGGAATTGCTTGAAACTCATCAAATATTATTTTGCTATATTCATTCTTCACATTTCTTTCTTGCCTAGAAGAATCTCTGAGAGCATCCAACCTTTGAACTTATCCTCATCAGAACAAGCTGCTCCTGCAGAGGAATCATTTCTCTTTCTAACTAAAATATGCATATTTTCTATGTGAAGCCAATCAAGCACATTAGGAACATAAAACAGAGCAGAGAGAAAACACTTTCTTGCAATCCTGCTCTCACCATCTCTCATGTTACAAAGAATAAGACATTTTGACAGTTCATGCCCAAGGCAAATCCAAGACTATAATACTGTCCTGCTTCTTTCTACTGTCTCTAGTACATATCAAAATTGGGGAAAAAAATACATAGCATTCATTTTAAATCAGGTACCCTTTCTATGACAGGAAACCGTTGTAATCTGAAAGTAGGATGCCCCAAGGGCATGGCAAAAGCATGATACAACCTGATTGCCACTTTCCCTACACTACCCGGAATGTGTTGTGCATATAGTCAATGTTCAATAATAATTTTTTCATAGGTTTATTAAATAATTACTGAACCCATATAAATTCCAAAACATCTGCCATATGTTGATGTCTTCAGCTAACTAAAATGCTATTTATGTTTTAGAAAAATGAAGTCAAGCATTTTCTAACACTGCACATTTGCAAGGTGGTGATGAACCAAATTTGTCATTTTAATTTTTCCCTAGTGAGTTCCCAGATCATGTTATCCTTTGACTTTGCAATTTTATACATTCTATAAACCTCTCTATTTTGTTCTTGAATTATTGATGGCTGCATTTGGGGAAATGTTCATATGCTGTTAGCCTTTTATGAATGTAATAAACAAGTTCTTACTTTTAGACTTATCAAACCAAAACAAAAAGGGAAAAAAAGAATTCTCCAAAAATATTCCTTTATTCTAGGAATAATTACTGAGCATATCTTCTGTTTCTATAAATGATTGTTCTGAAATATTCTCTTTGTCCAATGATCTGAATAGATTTTTCAACATTATGTGAGGTATCTAATGCTATTTCTAGTCATCTGATAACAGAAAGCAGGTTTTTTTCATTATTAAAAAGAAAGTAAATGCCCCCTACATTTATTCAAAGTTTATTTATCTACCAATCTCATATTCCAGAATCAGGAAGTCAGCCAAAGAGACTACTGAGTAGTCAAAATAAATGTTAACCTTTTTCACATGAGAGCTGAAGAATAATGAGAGAAATGCACATGTATACACACACACACACACAAGAAGGGGAGAGAGTGAGAGAGAAGGAGAGGAGGGAAGCACAAAAAAGAATTGGGAGAATGCTTAAAGCTAGTACGTTGATAGCAATAAGAAGTGACAACTGGCATTTTGATATTAAGGAAGAAAATAGAAAACCACTAAATAAACAATTCAAAATTACACCAGTCCGGGGAAGCGACTGTGGCTCAATCAGTTGAGCTCTGTCTACCACGTGGGAGGACCTGCGTTTGTGTTCCAGGGCTGCCTTGTGAAGACAGACTTGCCTGACCCCACAGAGTGCTGCCTGGCCCACAAGCACCATGGAGTGCCACCAGCCTGCAAGTGCCACAGAGAGCCAACTCAGCAAGGTGATACAACAACAACAAAAAAGGGAAACAAGTAAAAAAAAACAAAAAACAGAAGAGCGTGCATCAAATGGTCACAGAGAGCAGACAACAAGCAAGCCACAAGGCGGGGGGGAATAAAAATAAATACAGACACACAGAAGAATGCACAGAGAATGGACACAGAGAGCAGACAGCAAGCAAGCCACAAGGGGGGGGGGGAGTAAATGTATATATATATATAAATACACCAGCCCAAAATCATCTAAAATTGAGACAAATTTGACATCTAAAGAGCAATAGAGAGCATCAGCATACTGATACTATAACGATGTCTGTGGTCAATCAAAAGTAATGTAATCAGAGAAGCAGATGTGGCTCAAGCAGCTGAGCTCCTGCCTACTATATGGAAGGTCCCTGGTTCAGTTCCCGGTGCCTCCTAAAGAAGACAGTGAGCTGGCAAAACAGGCAGGCATGACAAGCTGATGCAGCAAGGGACACAAGAAGAAAAATATAATGAGAGACACAACAAAACAGGGAGCAGAGGTTCCAAGTGCCTCCTAAAGAGGATGAGGAAGACAGTGAGCTGACTTGACAGACAGGTGCAGCAAGCTGATTCAACAAGATGATACAAGAAGAAACACATAATGAGAGACCCAATAGAGCAGGGAGTGGAGGTGGCTCAAGCATTTAAGCACCTCCTCCCCACACTGGAGGTCCCAGGTTCACTTACTGCTGCCACCTAAAGACACAGCACACAGGATGGGGAGAAATAAATTAAGTAATTAAATTTTTTAATTAAATCTTTAAAAAAAAGTAATGTAATCAAGTTCAAACTATTCAGTATAATAAAATTATGAAATTTAATTATTTTGGAAATATTCCCATGAAATTTAGAAATTTTTAATAACCCCTCATATATGCTTCAGTATGTATGGGGTGACCTTAGACATCATTTAACTTGTCACTTTTATCATTTCGTTATCATACCAAAAAAACAATTATTGTGTTTCATGGTTTTAGATGAACTCATTTTCCAACAAGACTATATTTTCACATAACATGTATAAAGGTTCAGTCTCAAAAGCTAAGAAAAAATAACTATTATTGAAATAGACTATGGTGAAATCCCTTTAATTCCAAATAATGGGGCAAAGTCCAATTTGATGGTGTACTTTACTACTGTCCAATATTTCTAAAGAAATGCAGTTCTATTTCTTTTATTTATTTTTTTAATTTTTAAATAATTATTTTTTTAATTAGAGAAGTTGTAGGTTTACAGAAAGGTCATGAGAAAAATACAATATTCCCATACACCTTCCTCTTGTTGACACTTTGTGTTAGTGTGGTATCTTTGTTAGTGTTGATAAAAGAATATTAAAATATTACTGACTATAGTCCATAGTTTACATTAGGTAGTATTTCCCCCCATATATCACCCTATTATTTTTTGTCTTTATTTATTTATTTTTCTAATGTTACATTCAAAAAATATGAGGTCCCCATATAGCCCCCACCTCCCTCACCCTACTCCTACCACATCAACAACCTCTTTCATTATTGTGGCACATTCATTGCATTTGATGAATACATTTTGGAGCACTGCCATACCACATGAATATTGGTTTACATTGTAGTTTACTCTCTCTCCCAGTCCACCGAGTGGGCCATGGCAGGACCTACAATGTCCAGCAACTGTCCCTGCAGTACCACCCAGGACAACTCTAAGTCCTAAAAATGCCCCCACATCATATCTCTTCTTCCCTCTCCCTACCCTCAGCAGCTACCATGTCCACTTTCTCCACATTAATGCTACATTTTCTTTCATTACTAATCACAATAGTTCCAGAATAGAATATCAATAAGTCCACTCTAATCCATACTCTATTCCTCCATCCTGTGGACCCTGAGATGGTTATATCCACTCCACCTCTATATCAAGAGGGGGCTTAGATTCCACATGGATGATGGATGTGATTCTCCTGCTTGCAGTTGTAGGCATTCTTGGTTCCCTGGTGTGGTGGTTGACCTTCTTCACCTACCTGTTAGCTGGCTGGATTAAGTTCATTAAATCAGAGGGCAGGAATTGCAGGTCTGTTGAGGCTCAGGGCCTGGCTATCACATGGAGAGTGCAGAGATTCAGGTCCCCTGAGCATACACTAAACCCCAGCACCAACCACAGGTCTGGTGAAAGTAACAGGAGAGGCTTGTGAACAAAGATCACACCTGAGTTCAACTCCACCACACTCAGGAACACAAACTCCAAAGTAGAGCCAAATGACATGGCACTGAACTCCATCTGCCATGACCATAGAACCTGTGGGTCTCTGTAGCCCTCAGAAGAACCAATACCTGGGCTTGTATCTACTTTGACTATCTCTGGGACCCTGCTGAGGCATGCGTAAGAGTGACCCGCTGATGACCTCCCGACTCTTTTTTGAAGACTCATAGCAATATAATCTCATTTGTCCTTTCCATGTCCCCCTTTTACTCAAGGTCAAAGACATTTTTGACACCTGATATTACATGTAAGCTGAGATATTCTGCTGGTCTGAGTTGACCCTTTAATTCAAGGTCATTTTCTAGTTACATCATCAGCTGGTCCTTGGTAGTAATCCCTCGGCACCAGGGAGACTCATCCCCAGGAGTCATGTCCCATGCTGGGGGGACGGTAATGCATTTACATGCTGAATTTGGCTTTGAGACTGGCCACATTTGAGAAACATGGAGGCTCTCAGGAGGTAATTCTTAGGCACTCTGCAGCTCTAGGCCTAGTTCTTATTTCAGGTGCACAGGCTCACAAGCACAGTCATTAGTATCAAGGGCTCATTGTTGGACCATCCTTCTTTATTGGTCTTAGCCATTGCACTTGGGAGATTGTTGCTGTTCCATTGGGAAATGGATAGAACCCATCCCCCCTCCAGCTAGGAAATCAGCACTCCCTCAGTTGTCATTTTTAACTGTAACCACTATGAAAATATCCAATTTTTATGTACACTATATACATGCCCTGGAGAACTCCCTTCCAATCATGTGCCCCCATCAATAACATTCCACACCAGTATTCCTCACCTGCCATAGTTGCACCTCTCTGTGATCCAAAACTTCTTCAAAAATGAAACCTAATATATTGCCAGGTTCCATTAATAGTAAAATGGAATATAGTGATGGGTTTAAAACTTAGATATAAAATATATACTAATTTAGAAAAATTAAAGTAAAAATAAATTGGGATATCAAAAAATTAAAAAATGAAAAAGCTTTGTGTTTGATGTTTTGCCTTTTATCACTGCTATAACTGTTGCCCTGTATGTACAGTGGCAAGGCAATTTCTTCCATGTCTTCCTCAGTGTCTACATCCTTTCTTTTTCTTTTTTTTTCTTTTCTCATTATTAAGTTTGTCTTGACAAAAGTTTTAGATCACAGTAATTCATATATACAATATATGGTACTCCCACATATCCAGTATAGCATCAAACACTTTGTCCCTTCCCCAGCAATGATCTTTTTACATGTTCATATTATATTTGCTGCAACTGATGTACACATACTGAGCCAATAGCTTTCAAACATGGTTACACTTGAGTTTACCTTATAGTTTACATTTTAGCCTATAGGCTTTTATTCATTTTTGGTGTACTTTAATGTGTCCTATATCCTTCTTTGCATAATCTTGTGGGACACTTCCATTGTCCCACAGTTACACTGATTCCATCTATTCAACACTTCTTTCCCCCTCCCTTCAGGGCCCACCATGACAATCAATCTTCATAACTTGAAGGACCATATTCAGAGATACTTGCAACAATGTTGAGGGCTTGACATGCTCGACCGCCCTAAACCACTGGGAGCCACCAATTCTCTCAAGAGATACAATTCCCTCTCTTTGAGAGCATCAGTCCTCCCCAGAATGTGGATATATCTTCACTCTCATTGTATGGGTCTCCATCCAATGATATAACCCACTATGACAAAATGAGCACTCACACACTCCCTAGAATCCTCCTGTGTCAAATTCTCCCCTTTAAGTGTCTTAAACAGGTAACCTTCCTTATTATATTTTCAAAAATGTTTCCTCAACATTATACTTTCAAACACATACCTGACAATCTCCTATGTTCGAATGTTCCCCTCACCCTCCCCGATTTCTTGGGCCATCTTACCCATCCTCTCATCCCCACCTCCCTCAAGCGCACAAAGCCCCACCCAAAGGTATCCCTATGCCCCCATTTTATCCCTTCCCTGTACAAATACTTACCTCCAGCTTATCATAGATTTCACCCAGGTAAGTGTCAGCTCGCAACCTTCTTCTACACCCCCAATTCCTTTAAGCCTATCGTCCGGTCTCTAGCTCTCTGAGACAGCTTGGTTTACTTATTTCATATCAGTGAGATAATGTAGTATTTGTCCTTCAATGCCTGGGTTGCTTCACTCAACATAAGGTTTTCAAGATTCATCCATGTTATCACAAGCTGAGTAGTATTCCATTGTATGTATATATACCACATTTTATTTATCCATTCATCTGTTGTTGGGCATTTGGGTTCATTCCAACTTTTGTCAATAGCGAATAGTGCTGCTATCTATGAATATTGGTGTGCATATATCAGTTTGTGTCCTTGTTTTCATTTCTACTGGTTATATGCCCATCAGTGGAATTGCTGTGTCATATCGCACATCTATAGCTAACTTTTTGAGAACTGCCAAATTGTCCTCCAGAATGGCTGTATCCTTCTGCATTCCCACCAGCAATGGGTGAGTGTTCCCATTCCTCCACATCCTCTCCAGCACTTGTAATTTTCTGTTTTTTTCATAGCTGCCAATCTTATGGGCGTAAGACTGTATCTCATTGTAGCTTTGCTTTGCAATTCCCTAATAGCTTGTGATTTTTTGAGCATTTATTCATGTGTTTTTTAGCCATTTGTGTTTCTTCTTTGGAGAAGTGTCTGTTCAAATCTTTTTCCCATTTTTTAAAGGAGTTGTTTGTCTTTATTTTCAAGATATAGGAGTTCTTTATATATGCAGATTATAAGTCTCCTATCAGATGTATGGTTACCAAATATTTTCTCCCATTGTGTAGGCTCTCTTTTCACTTTCTTGACAAACTCCTTTGAGGTGCAGAAGGCTTTAATTTTAAGGAAGTCCCATTTATCTATTTGTTCTTTTGCTTCTTGTGCTTTGGGTGTGAAGTTCATGAAGCCATTTCCTAGTACAAGGACCTGTAGATGGTTCCCTACATTGCTTTCCAAAGTCTTTATGGTCTTGGCTCTTATATTTAAGTCTTTGATCCATCTTGAGTTGATTTTTGTATAAGGTGTGAGTTGGTAATCCTCTTTCATTCTTTTACATATAGATATCCAGTTCTCCAGGCACCATTTGTTGAAGAGGCCATTCTCTCCCACTTGAGTGGGTTTGGTGGTCTTGTCGAATATCATATGACCGTATATATGAGGATCTATATCAGGACTCTCAATTCAGTTCCATTGGTCTTTGTGTATCTCCTTGTGTCAATACCATGCTGTTTTCACTACTATAGCTTTGTAGTATGTTTTGAAGTCAAGTAGTGTGATTTCTCCAATTTCATTTCCCTTTTTCAATATGTCTTTGGCTATTCGGTGCCTCTTTCCTTTCCAAATAAATTTCATAGCTAGTTTTTCTCGTTCATTAAAGAATGCTGTGTTGATTTTTATTGGGATTGCATTAAATTTGTAGATCAGTTTTGGTAAGATAGACATCTTAATAATATTTAGTCTTCCTATCCATGAACAGGCAATATTCTTCCATTTATTTAAGTCTTCTTTGATTTCCTTGAACAGTGTTGTGTAGTTTTCTGTGTATAAGTTTTTTATATCTTTAGTTAAATTTAGTCCTAGTTATTTGATTTTTTATTTACTATTGTAAATGGTATTTATTTCTTGATTTCCTCCTGAGATTGATCATTACTGGTGTACAGAAATGCTACTGATTTTTTCATATTGATCTTATAACCTGCAACTTTACTGAACTCATTTATGAATTCTAGAAACTTTCTTGTAGACTTCTCAGGGTTTTCCATGTATGGGATCATGTCATCTGCAAATAATGAAATTTTGATTTCTTCCTTTCCAATTTGGATGCCTTTTATGTCTGGTTCTTGCCTCAGTGCTCGAGCAAGTACTTCTAAGATAATGTTAAATAGAAGGGGTGATAGTGGGCATCCTTGTCTTGTTCTTGATCTTAGAGGGAAAGATTTTAGGGTTTCACCATTGTCAATGATGTTAGTTGTGGGTTTTCATATATACCCTTTATCATGTTCAGAAAATTTCCTTCTATTCTGAGCTTTTGTAGTGTTTTTATATATAAAATAAAAAGGGTGCTGTATTTTGCCAAATGCTTTTTCTGCATCTATAGATAGGATCATGTGATTTTTTTCCTTCAATCTACTTATATGGTGTTTTACATTAATTGATTTTCTTATGTTGAACCATCCCTGCATACCAGGAATAAATCCCACTTGGTTGTGGTGCATATGCTGCATGTTCTTCTGTGACTGCTTTTGTTGTTGTCAGCGGCATGGGAATCTGTGTTTCTTTTTGTTACGTCATCTTGCTGTGTCAGCTCTCGGTGTGTGCGGCACCATTCCTGGGCAGGCTGCACTTTCTTTTGCACTGGGTGGCTCTCCTTCCAGGGCACACTCCTTGCACATGGGGCTCCCCTATGCAGGATACCCCTTCGTGGCACAGCACTCCTTGCGCACATCAGCACTGCATGTGGGCCAGCTCCACATGGGTAAAGGAGGCCCGGGGTTTGAACCCTGGACCTCCCATGTGGTAAATGGATGCCCTAACCACTGGGCCAAGTTCGCTTCCCTTGTTGCATCATCTTGTTGTGTCAGCTCTCCGTGTGT
This sequence comes from Dasypus novemcinctus, assembly GCF_030445035.2. Taxonomy (NCBI): domain Eukaryota; kingdom Metazoa; phylum Chordata; class Mammalia; order Cingulata; family Dasypodidae; genus Dasypus; species Dasypus novemcinctus. The sequence goes on from NC_080687.1 coordinate 61,621,117, forward strand.
GCAGTGCCATTCCTGAGCAGGCTACACTTTCTTTCTCACTGGGCGGCTCTCCTTACAGGGTGCACTCCTTGTGTGTGGGGCTCCCCTACACGGGGGACACCCCTGAGTGGCACGGCACTCCTTGCGTGCATCAGCACTGCATGTGGGCCAGCTCCACACAGGTCAAGGAGGCCCAGGGTTTGAACTGTGGACTTCCCAAGTGGTAGACAGATGCCCTATCCACTGGGCCAATTCTGCTTCCCTAATGTGTTGTTGAATATGATTAGCAAGTATTTTATTGAGGATTTTCACATCTAGGTTCATTAGAGAGTTTGGTCTGTAATTTTCCTTTCTTGTGGTGTCTTTGTTTGGCTTTGGTATTAGGGTTGTGTTGGCATCATAGAATGAGTTAGGCAATGTTCCTTCTGTTTCAATTTTTTGGAAGAGTTTTAGCAAGATTGGTATTAGTTCTTTCTGGAATGTTTGGTAGAACTCACTTGTGAAGTCATCTGGCCCAGGGCTCTTCTTAGTTGGGAGGTTTTTAGTGACTGATTCCTTCTTTTTACTTGTGATTGGTTTGTTAAGATCATCAATTTCTTCTTTTGTCAATGTAGGCTGCTTATATGTTACTAGGAATTTGTCCATTTCCTCTAAATTATCCTTCTTGTTGGAATATAGTTTTTCAAAGTATCCTCTTATGATATTCTTTATTTCTGTGGGGTCAGTGGTGATATCTCCTTTCTCATTGCTTATTTTTTGTATTTGCATCTTCACTCTTTTTTTCTTTGTTAGTCTAGCTAAGGGTTGGTCAATTTTATTGATCTTCTCAGAGAACCAGCTCTTGGTTTTGTTTATCTTTTCAAGTGCTTTCTTATTTTCTGTTTCATTTAGTTCTGCTCTGGTCTTTGTTATTTCTTTCTTTCTTCTTCCTTTGGGGATAATTTGTTGTTTTTTTTTTACTAAGTCCTCCTAATGTGCAGTTAGTTCTTCAATTTTCTCTCTTTCTTCTTTTTGATGTATAAACTTATGGCTATAAATTTCCCTCTCAGTACTGCTTTTGCTGCATTCCATAAGTTTTGATACATTATGTTATCATTTTCATTAGTTTCAAGGTAGTTATTTATTTCTTTTGAGATTTTCTCCTTGACCCACTGTTTTTCTAAGAGTATTTTGTTTAATTTCCATATCTTGGTGTGAAATCTGGGCCTCTGGCCCTTGCCCATTTCCAGCTTCACTCCACTGTGGCCAGAGAAATTATTTTGTATGATTTCAGTCTTTCTGAATTCATTGAGACTTTCTTTGTGGCCTACCATATGCTCTATCGTGGAGAATGATCTATATGCACTTGAGGAAAATGTATATCCTGCTGAATTTGGGTGTAATGTTCTGTATATGTCTATTAGGTCCAGCTCCTCTAATATACTGTTCAAAGTTTTTGTTTCTTTATTGATTCTGTTTTGAGACGTTTTGTCCAAAGTTGATAGTGGTGTATTAAAGTCCCCCACTATAATTGTATAGGCATCTACTCTTTCTCTTAGTTTTTCCAGTGTTTGCCTCATGTATTTGGAGGTGCTCTTGTTAGGAGCATAAATATTTATGATTGTTCGTTCTTCTTGAAAGATTATCCCTTTCATTATCATGTAGCATCCATCTTTGTCTCTCAAAATTGTTAAGTTAAAAAGTGAGGGAAAGCAAGCAAAAAAAAGAAAAAGGGCCTTTGGTGGGTAAAAAGGAAGGGAAAACCAGAAGACAAACCAACAACAACAATAAAAAACACCAAAGTTTCAAGCTAGGAGTCCTCTTTGCAGTTAAATAAAACGTTTAGGAATCTGACGTTCCCCCTTTCTCCCTTTCTCACTTCCCTCTCTCCCAGGGCAGCAGAAAAGCCATGTGAAGGGTCCAGTAGGAGATTCAAGTGGGTCTTTGGTGAACGAATTCAACATAGAAGACAATGACTCTTTATTTCTAACTAGAGAGCACCTACACCTCACCAGGACACCCAAATATGCTATTGGAAGCTTGGAAAGCATGTCCTATGGTCCCTCTTCCTTAGCTGTGCTAGGGGAGGGGTAATTGATATTCTGACTCCTCCTTCTCCCAGACCAAGTTTCCCATCCCAGGGCATTTAAGTAAATTGGGCTTTGTCAGCAGATTAACCTCTCCTTTCTTCCCAGGCTCTCTCCAAGCCAGCTGGTATGCTCCTCCAAGCTCAAAGAAAAGGGGGGGGGGGGTTGGGCACCAGAAAATTGAACCCACTCACCTAGCCCCTCCACGTCTCCCACCAAATCTCTCGCACTCACAGAGTCCGTCCAAAACCAGAAGGCTAGGGCAATCACGGATCTCGGGAAGGCCTGGATTTGGAAATGGGAAGTCCAGGATATCGCGGACTCAAGGTATGTGGGTCTGTGGAGCATGGGCTACGGGGGCTTAGGGGACACTGACCCCAGAACCACACATCCAGGAAACACAGGGCTTGGGAACGCTGCCACACAACCAACAGTTTTCAAGGAACGCAGCGGCTGCCAGTCCTAGTGGGAAGGGTCCTGCCCGCAACTTCTGACCTCTCTGTCAGAAACCCAAAATTCTACCTCTAGCAAACACCACTTCTGTCACTGTCTCTCCAAATTGATGTCCAGACACCTCCTGCCCTGCAAGCCCCTGAAACAGCCCGCTCTGGCAGGACTCCAACCCCACCCTTTGCAACCACTTCTTTGCAGGAGAGATTATAAGGCGCACTCACTCAGATGCCATCTTGCCCCACCAGTCCTATTTCTTTTAAATATCATATAAGAACTAATCTATGAGCGTAAAGTAAGTAAATATGCTAATACTTCAAAAACATATTTAAAATAATCCCTATTATATAGTAATTTTCAAAATCATAAAAATCTTTAACATGAAATAATTCATGTTTGACCCAGAAATTGAAGACATGCTGAAAAGATATGTCTCTTGAGCTCCATTGTCATTCTGGATTCTCATTCCTTAAAAGTGACTAGATAAAATAATTAATTTTGATATTATACTTGTAAAGCTTATGTATAATATTTTATAAGCATTACAGATACTAAGTAATATCCTAGCAAAGAACTTAGAATCCAACTCTACTTGTTGGTATGGTTGAGCTGCTTCAGATTTTTTCTTCATTTTTCATAGTTAGTTATACGTTTACAGAAAAATCATGCAGAAAATACAGTTCCCATATATATCCCTCATTAACACAGTTTTCCCTATTATTAATACTTTACATTAGTGTAACATTAGAGTGGTAACATTTTTTTTTTTTTTTTTTTTTAAAGATTTATTTTTCATTTATTTAATTCCCCTCCCCTCCCCCGGTTGTCTGTTTCTGTGTCTTTTTGCTGCGTCTTGTTTCTTTGTCCGCTTCCGTTGTCGTCAGCAGCACGGGAAGTGTGGGCGGCGCCATTCCTCGGCAGGCTGCTCCCTCCTTCGCGCTGGGCGGCTCTCCTCACGGGTGCACTCCTTGCGCGTGGGGCTCCCCTACGCGGGGGACACCCCTGTGTAGCACGGCACTCCTTGCGCGCATCAGCACTGCGCATGGGCCAGCTCCACACGGGTCAAGGAGGCCCGGGGCTTGAACCGCGGACCTCCCATGTGGTAGACCGACGCCCTAACCACTGGGCCAAAGTCGGTTTCCCTAGAGTGGTAACAATTGATGAAATATTATTATATTATTAACTACAGCCCTTAGTTTACATTAGGATTTACTCTTTGTATTTACAGTTCTATGCTTTGTAAACATTTTTATTCTGTTAACATACATGCAATCATTGTTGCATGGGTTAGAAGAGGCTCTCCTCTTACACAGCTCTTCATTTTAAATAATTTCCATCCCATCTCATATTTGGACTACTCATGGCACTCTCACTGCACATGACAGAAACCCATCTCAAACCTGTCTGAGGAAGAAAAGGAATGAGTTGACTCAAATGACTGAGGGGTCCCCCCCCCCCGGAGCTGATCCCAGCCAGACCTAGATTCAGAGGTCAAGTGACCAAATAGTGCCCTCTTCTTCTCTCTGACATACATGTGTTTGTGTATGTTGTGTATTATGTTTACATGTGTGCCGGCAACGTTAAGAGCTGTGGATTGTGATCTCTTCCATAAGAAGAGCAGATGGCAAACTAGAAGCATAGACAATTCTGGTTATCAATGCCAGAACAAAGAAAATGTGAGACACTTTCTGAGATACCTCTTTCTGCTTCAGTTGTGAGGGTACAGGGTAGACGTACCAATAAAAGGGGATTCAAACTGACCCAGGTTTGGCTAGCCCTAGAGCATATGTCTATCATTTTGCTATAAAGTCAGGGTAACTTTATAGACTGCTTCACCAGACTTGTGAGGGAACAGAAATGGGAGTCATTACTACCAGACAAAGAGGGGTAGCTTGCTGGCCAGACAGTAAAAACAACTGCATGATTCTTCTGACAAGGGTGACTTTAGCGCTTTCCCTTCCTACCATTGAGCTTTAGATAAGAACTCTACAGATCATGAATATTTTAAAAATAAGCCTCAGTAATCTGTAATTCGTGTGTTAAGTGGGAAAGTGTGATGCTTCCTTTAAGGAGAAAATTCCAGTAGACCCATTAGATCCTCAGTGATACCCTAAATGTCTTCACTGGAGCAGTTCAGAAGGGCAGGGAAGGTGTCCAGCAGGAGGATCCAGGAGGATGACCACCTGCTCTGTTGCCCAGCTGTGTGACGGGGCTGGGGTTTACTGTCCAAATGACATAAACTTATTACCAAGAGACATCAACTTGATGAATAGTGTCTTGGGTCCCCAATTTCCACTTCAGGGTGGTTTTATGTGTGACACCTTCCTCAAGAGAAAATGTCCAGGGCTAATTCTAATTAAACTGACTGAGTTATAGATCTGCCTATCCCTCACTTTAAATGGGAGAAAGAAGAATGAGTATAGGCATTAAGGGAAAGTCATAGAAAAGGGGTCATATGAAGAACTGGGCAGGGGAGTGTTCAGAAAAGCACATTCATGTGTGGTTTACCAAGTTATATACAAATTTACAAAGGGTAATAAGAAGTGCAGTTGAAATAGAAATTCTCATATATATAAAACAGCACCTAAAGCATGGGAAGCAAATTCAAATGGCCTAAAAGAGATGAGACAGGTAACAGGAAGGAGTAAAACTGGCCAAGTAAGCACTGGTGAACTGTGGTGAATGAAACAAAGTGGAACACAAAATTATTTTAAAGTCCTCTTCATTAACTTCACTAGCTAGATATCTTGTAGGTCTGTGCCTTTCTTCCATTTATTTTTCCATAATTTTTGATCATGAAACCTTGCTTCCTCCCCAGTTTGTTAATTTATGATTGAAAGCCAAGTATGTTCAAAGCCAAGAATTTCGTATGGCAGATTTTGGAGCTGATTTGAGACTCTGGATGAGCTCTCTGGCAGGCAGCTACGGTAAAGGTATAATCAATCTGGTGTTGAGCTGTTTCAAAGCTTGGCCTCCAGCTTTGTGAAGGCCGCTATTTCTGCGTCACTCTTACTCCAAGTGTGCAGTGCTCCAGGAATTCCAAATGCAATTCTGAGTATAAACTAAACCTTTCCTTCTTGATGCTCTCTGGGTTCTAGTCTCTGATGCTTTAACCCCTGAGACTGCCAGAAGTGTTGCTCAATTTCTAAGCTTCTCAGCACTCTCTTGAAGAATTGGTAAATTCTTTGAGGAAAAAGCCATGGTAACCGATGTTGGTTTTACTTTGCCTTCTTCTTTGTGGGATCTTGTCCCCTCAAGTCCTTGCTGTCTTGGTACTATTTCTCTAATGCTTTTTGACAGGTGCTTTACTTTAACTTTGTTTAAATTTTCTAGGTAATCTCTTTGAGAGGGTTGGACTGCCACCAGTTAGTCCCACCTCTAAAATTCTAATATCCTTGAACATAAGCCTTTTTTTGACTCTAGAGTCCTTTTGGCCTTTCACACCATTATATTTCTATTAATAACTTTATAGTCAATGCCACCCAATTTTATCTAATTTTTAAAAAACTGTATAACTTTTACCTTCTCACTGTAGATGATAATATTCCTAAAAGTAAGATCCAAACAGTACACTTCTTATATGTCCTCAAAAATGTTGAACTATATGACAGGAATATTTTTGGTGCAATATGCAGCAGAACATAGTGAGCTGGGCATTGGAAAGATTAGTTTTTATTTGCAGTATCAATTTGGTTAAGTCCCTCAACATCTCTTGCCCAGTATTTCCATTCTTAGAAATTGATGGTACAAACATACGCGCATGTGCACAAGCAGACACATATACACATATGTACATATATTCCACTGACCATGTCCACAAAAAACTAACGTATTTTACATTTACTTATATCTGAAGTATTTTGCTGATACTTAATGTATAAATATGTGCATGTGATATGTCTGTGCATGATACACAGATATGTGTGTGTCTCTATAGGTGCGCGTGCATATCTCACAATCCTTTACAGTAAACAGTATGTCAATGAATGTGTATTTGCATTTTTCCATGCCCCTGCTTTCTAAGTCAGTGAGAACTGGCAAGGCACATTCTACTGAGAAACCCAGCCAAAATTATTCATACCTCAGCTAAGACTGCTCTACCATTTTATCCAGCATCGAGTATATTCTGCAACAAGTGTTGTTTACTCAGCTGTGGCCTCTTTTTCTGCCATTTACTTTGTGTTCTGGCAAACAGAATCAACACTACCAGATATCAAAATATGCAAGTGATAATGTTGGACCTCCTTCAAAGAGAAAAAGGAAATGCCTCAGGCTGGATGTTGAAATGCAGGGTTTACTGTGGGCAATGACAGAGAACTGTGGAGGGTAAAGACTAACAGATGATTTGAGATTTACAAAAGCCCTCTGACAGCATGAGGGGCATCGTAAAAATCACAGCAGCCTGGGAGGGCTGACCAAATATTTTATGAAAGGAACTGGAAGAGACTAGGGCATGATTTCCGAGGATGTGAAAAGAAAGGAATAGCACTGGCTAAAGTATGAAAGCAAGAATACATCACCGCAAAGACTAGGCTGCAAAGTCACTTAAGAGCTTTATAGCACAAATTCTAAGGCTTCCATTTTAATTTACATCTCTCAGTATCCCAAATCCTCACACACACAGGGACTGTGTATATAGATGTGCATACCAGTAGTGGAAGCTTTAAACAACGGTAATTATTAGAAAGAAACCTGTGGCATTTAAAAATTTATGGTAGCAAATACCATCAAGAACCATATTAAGTGCTAAAAAATGATTTGCAGGTATTGTATGACCCCATGTTCTTTGAAAATCCTAAAACTATATAGCTATGTTGACACTGATATCTATATACCTGTATCTCTATCTCAAAAAAAAAGCCTTAGATTAATATATGCTAAATTCTAACAGTGCTTACCTGATGGGGGAAAGACAGACAAGTAAAACAAGACTATAACTTTTTATTCTCTTTATAATCCTATATTATCTAGGTGTAGATAACAAGTTTATACTCAAATACATAATAAAAAAGTTATAATCCCTATTCTGATCGATGAGTGCCATATGGAACAACCTAATATTTATTCTGATTTTACCTTAAAATAACCTATCATTACCCCAACTTTAGAATAAAGCTTGAAAGTAATATAACAGCAACAATTATTATATATTTTTATTTGTTCCCACAAAACTGACAACATATAGCCAATGACCCATTTGTTCAGACACAAAGGACACACTATTTCAATGTTTGCTAGTGTGGACTTTGGCTCCTATCGCTAAAACCTGTCCTCCTGACCAAAATGATTTAGACCATGCAGATCCTCATAAAAATAAAACAAAAAGGGAAAACGAGGCTCCATGTAAAAGACCTCTTTTTGTTTGTTAAAAAAACTACAAGGTTTTTTGCTAGAAAACTAAGTGAAAGCCAACATTATTACCAAGGCTTCCATAGAATTATATTGTCTAACATAATATCAGTCAGTGATGAAAATCTTTCTCTGTTTGTCTCCAAAGAACACAATCTAAACTTGAGTTTAGATAAACACTTACTTGCATCTCCTAATTTTTCTTTTTTACTTTTTTAGGGTAAGCATTGTGGAGATAGGGGCAAATGTAATTTCTCAATTATCAACAGGAGGAAAAAGGAGCAAAGGCAGTTTCTACAATGCAGTATGTGAATGATGACAATAACCAAATGTCAGCAGCTGGAAAAGTATATTGCCTCTTCAACTGAACATCATTACAAAAGAAAATTCATTAGTTTCAAGCCATAAAAAAAATGGGTATTACCTTCAAGCCAAAATAAATAAATAAATAAATGTTTAAAAAACCACTGACTATCAAATGTTATTGTTTCTTTTAATGCATTTAAAGTTTACTTTCCCAGACTCGATGCTGGCTTCATACTTGCTAAGAGAATATTCAACTAGAATTTTGCAAAGCCTTGAGATCTCTCATTAATCATCTTCATCATTTCCAAACATTTAACTCAAAATGTATTTTCTCATTATGGTTCCTTCTTTTGGCATTCAGATACTTTCATATAAAGCTATAGGTTTTCATTTCATTAAATTATACTGCTGCTGACTAGCTGCATTATCCTGGGAAAGTTACTTAACCTCTCTGGGCCCCAATTTCTCCTATGCTAAATGGAGTTAATAATGGAATCTACTTCATAGGATATTGATCCAGAGAGAATGAGTTAAGATAAATAAAGTGCCTGGTACTTAATAAGCATCCAGTGAGAGTTTTTATTATTGTTGTTGTGATTGTCATTGACATAAGGAGCCCAAGAGGCAAAATATCTTTGCTCTTAAGTTTCCTCTCTTTAACTTGCTGGTGTGCCCATTGGAAAATATTAACTGGATCTTCATTGAAATCTCAACCCTGACAAGAAAAAAACTGATAGTCTGCAAATTTCAGAACTACATTTCTAAAATAAGTTAGATGGTCTGAATAGGTCTATTCTGTGTGCACTGCTTTCAGTGGTTCTTAACCTTTTTTGTTCCACGGAACTTTTTGCCAGTCAGGTGAAAATCAAGGACCCCTTACCAAGTCCACACTATACTATGTATTATTTAATAAATATATCACGTCTGCACCAACACGTACCCACAAGAATAATGTATTTTTGAATTTCAATTCGAGCTCACAGACCCCTTGTTAAGAACCTCTGGCTTAGATGATAACACTTCTCCAAAGTCAGCATTATTTGGGTGCTATGTATTGAATTGCATCTGCCTCAAAAAAGACACATTCAAGTCCTAATCCCAGGCCTGTGACTGTGACCTCATTTGTAAACAGAATCTTTGAGGATGTCATTAGTTAAGAAGAGGCCAAACTGGATTAAGGTAGGCCTCGATGCAGTGTGACTGCTGACCTAATATGCACAGGAAAAGTTGGACAGTGTCTGTACGAGAGGGACAAAGAGAGAAGGCCACAGGGAGATGCAGAGATTGGCTCTGGGTGCTGGCGAGCCACTGCCAGAGCCCCATAGACTCCAGAGGACGTGGTCCTTCACACCTTGGTTTTGGATGTCTAGCCTCCAGAATGATGAGATACTAAATGGTTTCCTGTCTAATCCAGCCCATCTGTGGTACTTTGTTAGAGCAGTAGTCCTGGAAAAGTAAGAAATTTGGGGGAAGGGGGGACATCTTCATGAGAAAAAAAGAATCGCCATGTTTTTTCTGCATAGCAGTGTAAAGCCCTCTTTTTAGTCCTTTTAAACTCCATATTTTGGAGAGATTAAAAAATGAGAAAATTTGCATAGTGGCATTTTTGTGTCTCATTTCTAATCCCTGGAACACACTTTCTCAAGCACATGGAAGAAAACCACGTTCCTCTGACAAGGATGCTGCCCTGGTCACCAGCAGGCTTTCTTCCATCTTTCGATGCTTTCTGAAAACCCTACTCTTTTCACTCCAGGTTATCCCAAATTACTGATTGAATTTGAAATTTTGCTTATCAGAGTTCTATACAAAGAAAAACTGTATTTCATCAGGCAATTATTCCCTCCCCATTAACATCTGGGCTCTAATAATAGAGTTTACACAGAAATGGTCCAGAATTGCTTATTCTAAACCAAAATAGTAAAAAAAAAGAATACATTGTGGCATTGGAAGGTGATCCCTGCTTTATTGTTGTTGTTGCTGCTGCAGTTTTAAGGACAATGTTGTACTGAAAGGACCATTTCTGAAAACAATCATGACAGTCTGAAGTTATCTTGTGTATCCCCAGAAGAAAAAGGCTATGCTCTTGAACTAATCCATTCCTGTGGGTATGGGGCCCTTTCGACTGGACTAAGTCAGTGAGCCATGACTCAGGTTGGGTCACCACCATCTTGCTCAAGCTTTAAATAAATGGAGACACAGAGAGAAATACAGGCGGGAGGTGGGGCAAGATGGTGTCTGAGTGAGTGCACCTTATAGTCTCTCCTGCAAAGAAGCAGCTGGGCAGCGTTGGAAATTCTTCAGGACCAGGCTGTTTCGGGGTTTTGCAGGGCAGGAGGTGTCTGGACATCAATTTGGTGGGACGGTGGCAGAGAAGATTCGTGTAAAAGGTAGAATTGAGGCTCTCTTTCACGGAGATAGGGGCTGCGCGCAGGATGCTCCCCCCTGGGGCGGGTGGCACGGCATCGGAGATTCCTGGAGGCTCTGTTGTGCTGGGGAATTCATAAGCCCTGAGCGGGCTATTCGGGGGCTTGCAGGGCAGGAAGTCTTTGGAAACTGATTTGGTGAGACAGAGACGGAGTTTTTTGCGAGGCATGGAATTTTGGGTTTCTGACACGGAGATTAGCACTTCCAGCTAGAGCCCTGCCCCCTAGGGCTGGCTGCCAATCTGCAGTGGTCCTTAAACTGGTTGCAATAAAGAGGCGTCACCAGCAGGCTGTTTTGGGGGCTTGCAGGGCGGGAGGTGTCTGAAAGCCGATTAGGTGAAACAGAGATGGAGGAATCTTTTGCAAGGTGTGGAATTTTGGGTTTCTGACACAGAGATCAGAGTTTGCGGATGTGACCCCCCCATAGGGCTGGCACCCAGCTGCAGGGATCCCTGAAGGCTGTGTTGCACTGCGGTGCTCCCAGGCTACCTGTTAACCATATTTGAGGTTGCCAGGTCTGTGTCCCCTAAACCCTGGTGGCCCACACCCCAGAGACTCACACCTCTTGAGTCTGCAATATCACAGACTTCCCATGCCTGAATCCACCATGCCCTGAGGTCCATCTGAGGTCCTTGATTGTCCTAGTCCTCAACGTTTGCGTTTTTTTCCTTTTTTTTTCTCTTTCCTTTTTCTCTTTTTTCTTTTTTTAATTATGGTCTTGGTTGCTAATATTGCATTATCTCCTAGTCTTTTCTTCCATTGTATCCCCCAAGGTCTTTTTTCATTTATTTAGGGGTTGTTGTTGTTGTTTTTCTCTTTCTTCTTTTCTTTTTCTTGCTTGTTTCCCTCCCTTTTCTTTGGTCACCCCCCCCCTTTTTTCCTTCTCTTTTTTTTCTTTTCCCTCTTTTTCTTCTTATTTTATTTTATCTTAATTATACAAAAGGTGCTGCAGGGAACACCTCACGTTTGCTGGGTTTCCTCATCCTCCATTTCCTCTTTTCTGTGTGAATTGATTTTGGCCACCTACACTATCTCCTTTCCCACACATCTTGATATCCTCCATCATCTACAGTCTCTCCTATATTCCACCTCCCTTTCTTTGGTCCCCAAATTGTCTAACTTTTAATTTCTAATACCTTTGTTTTGTTTTCTGTCTTTTATCCAGTCCTGATACTATTGTCTTTCTTTTCTCTTTCCCTCTCTCATGAAAATACTGGCTTTTTAATTCATACTATATTCCTCCCATGTTCAGTTGACTACCTCATTATAGGTACTCTACTTACTGCTATAACTCTATACAACTTACATGAATCTAATATCCATCCCCCCAGATCTCATATTGTTGCTCTGTTAACATTTATTGCCAATACTACTTTACACATTTTCCTTATTTTACACAATTGCCTTTCCCTGGCCCTAATATTTTCCTTCAAAGTGAACTCAGCAAGCAGCAAGAAATTAGAATAAGAAGAACAAAGTGACAAAGAAAAGATAAAACACTTATGCAAGAACAACAGCTAATTAATCCCCAAGACTAGACAAAGAAGCTAAGGAACTGATTAAACCTGTCAAGATAAAATGATAACCAGACAGTAACAAAAAACTATAAACCAAACCAGTAATCAGGAAAACATGGCTGAATCCAATGAACAAACTAAAAACCAGGAAAGGGAGCAGAACTTCGGACAAGTAATTAAAGATATATCAGAGACAAACTTAATGAAGTAAAGGAAGAGTTTAACAATATGAAGAAAACACTTGGAGAGGAAATTGCAGACATACGCAAAAAGATAAGATATGATGGGAATGAACACCACAGTTCAAGAAATCAAAAATACACTCACAGCAAATAGTAGCAGATTAGAAGAGGCAGAGGAGAGAATTAGTGATGTGGAAGACAGTACATCAGAAATCAAACAGATACTAGAATTGATCGATAAAAAGATAGAAAAATCCAGCTAGGACTAAGGGACCTGAATGACAATGCAAAATGCACAAACATATGTATTATAGGCATCCCAGAAGGAGAAAAGAAGAGAAAGGGGTCAGAAGGGGTGTTGCAGGAAATAATGGCTGAAAACTTCCCAAATCTACTGAGAGAGACAGATGTATATATCCAAGAAGCACAATGCACCCCAAACATCATAAACCCCAACAGGCCCACCACAAGACATATACTTGTCAAATTATCCAATGCTCAAGACAAAGAGAAAATTCAAAAAGCAGCAAGAGAAAAGAAAACTATCACATACAAGATGGCTCCATAAGATTAAGTGCTGATTTCTCATCTGAAACCATGAAGGCAAAAAGGCAGTGGTATGATATACTCAAGGTACTAAAAGAAAAAAATTTCCAACCAAGAATACTCTATCCAGCTAAACTAGCATTCAAAAATGATGGAGAGTTCTAAATAGTCGCAGATAAACAGAAATTGAAAGAGTATGCCAAAAAGAAACCTCCCCTTCAAGAAATACTAAAGGGAGTTCTGCAGGAAGAAAGGAAAAAACAGGACATGCAGAGTTGGAGGAGAGTGTAAGAGCAACAAAAAAGACAAAAAGAGAAAGGAAAAAAACAAAATATGACAAACACAAGTCCAATCAAAATATGGCTGACGTAAATAATTCCTTGAAAGTAATAACACTGAATGTCAATGGATTAAACTCAACTATCAAAATATTCAGACTGGGACATTGGATAAGGAAATATGACCCATCTATATGCTGTCTACAAGAGACACATCTTAGACCCAGAGATTAATGGAGGCTGAAAGTGAATGGTTGGAAAACAATCTTACAAACAAACAATAACCAAAAAAAGGCAAGAGTAGCTATATTAACATCAGACAAAATAGACTTTAAATGTGAAAAAATTGTGAGAGATAAAGAAGGATACTACATATTAGTGAAAGGGACAACCTCTCAAGAAGAATGAACAATCATAAATATTTATGCTCCTAACAAGGGTGCCTCTAAATACGTGAGGCAAACACTGGAAAAACTAAGTGAAAGAATAGATGCATCTACAATTATAGTGGGAGATTTTAATATATCACTATCAACTCTGGACAGAACATCTCAAAAGAGAATCACTAAAGAAACAAAATATTTGAACAGTATATTAGAGGAGCTGGATCTAATAGACATATATAGATCATTACACCTGAATACAGCAGGATATACATTTTTCTCAAGTGCACATGGATCATTCTCCAAGATAGACCATATGCTAGGTCACAAAGAAAGGCTTAATGAATTCAGAAAGATCGAAATCATACAAAATAATATCTCTGACCACAGTGGAGTGAAGCTGGAAATCTACAAGAGCCAGAGGCCCAGATCTCACACCAAGGTATGGAAATTAAACAGCACACTCTTAGAAAAACAGTGGGTCAAAGAGGAAATCTCAAAAGAAATCAATAATTACCTTGAAACAAATGATAATGATAACACAACATACCAAAACTTATGGGATGCAGCAAAAGCAGTACCAAGAGGGAAATTTATCACCATAAATTCATACATAAAAAAAGAAGAAAGAGCAAAAATTGAAGAACTAACTGCACATTTGGGGGAATTAGAAAATAAACAACAAAGTAATCCCACAGGAAGAAGAAAGAAAGAAAGAACAAAGATAAGAGCAGAACTAAATGAAATAGAAAATAAAAAAGCACTTGAGAAGATAAACAAAACCAAGAGCTGGTTTTTTGAGAAGATCAATAAAATTGACAAACCCTTAGCAAGACTAACAAAGAAAAAAAGAGAGAAGATGCAAATACACAAAATAAGAAAGGAGAAAGGAGATATCACCACTGACCCCACAGAAATAAAGACTATTATAAGAGGATACTTTGAAAAACTATATTCCAACAAAAATGACAATTCAGAGGAAATGGACAAATTCCTAGAAACACATAAGCAGCCTATATTGACAAAAGAAGAAATTGATGATCTCAACAAACCAATCACAAGTAAAGAGATAAAATCAGTCATTAAAAACCTCCCAACTAAGAAGAGCCCAGGACCAGATGGCTTCACAGGTGAATTCTACAAAACATTCCGGAAAGAACTAACACCAATCCTGCTGAAACTCATCCAAAAAATCAAAACAGAAGGAACATTGCCTAACTCATTCTATGATGCCAACATTACCCTAGTACCAAAGCCAAATAAAGACACCACAAAAAGGAAAATTACAGACCAATTTCTCTAATGAACCTAGATGCAAAAATACTTAACAAAATACTTGCTAATCGGATTTAACAGCACATTGAACGAATTATACACAACGACCAAGTGGGATTCATTCCAGGTATGCAAGGATGGTTCAACATAAGAAAATCAATCAATGTAATACACCATATAAACAGATTGAAGGAAAAAAATCACATGATTATATCTATAGATGCAGAAAAAGCATTTGACAAAATATAGCACCCTTTCTTGATAAAAACACTCCAAAAGATCAGAATACAAGGAAATTTTTTGAACATGATAAAGAGTATATATGAAAAACCCACAGCCAACATCATTTACAAAGGAGAAATCCTAAAATCCTTCCCTCTAAATTCAGGAACAAGACAAGGATGTCCACTGTCTCCCCTTCTATTTAACATTGTCTTAGAAGTACTTGCTCAAGCACTGAGGCAAGAACCAGATATAAAAGGCATTCAAATTGGAAAGGAAGAAGTCAAAATTTCATTATTTGCAGATGACATGATCCTATACATAGAAAACCCTGAGAGGTCTCCAACAAAGCTTCTAGAACTCATAAATGAGTTTAATAAAGTTGCAGGTTATAAGATCAATGCGCAAAAATCAGTAGCATTTCTGTACACTAATAATGAGCAAGATCAGGAGGAAATCAAGAAAAAAATATCATTTACAATAATAAATTAAAAAATCAAATATTTAGGAATAGATTTAACTAAAGATGTAAAAAAACTTATACACCGAGAACTACACAAGACTGTTCAAGGAAATCAAAGAAGACCTAAATAAATGGAAGAATATTCCCTGTTCATGGATAGGAAGACTAAATATTATTAAGATGTCTATCCTACCAAAACTGATCTACACATTCAATGCAATCCCAATAAAAATCAACACAGCATTCTTTAAGGAACTAGAAAAACTAACTATGAAATTTATTTGGAAAGGTAAGAGGCCCCAGATAGCCAAAGACATATTGAAAAAGAAAAATGAAATTGGAGGAATCACACTAACTGACTTCAAAACATACTACAAAGCTACAGTAGTGAAAACAGCATGGTATTGGCATAAGGAGAGACACACAGAACTTTGGAATCAAATTGAAAGTTCTGATATAGAACCTCATATATATAGCCATATAATATTCGATAAAGCCACCAAACCCTCTCAACTGGGAGAGAATGGCCTATTCAACAAATGGTGCCTGGAGAACTGGATATCCATATGTAGAAGAATGAAAGAGGATTACCATCTCACACCTTATACAAACATCAACTCAAGATGGATCAAAGACCTAAATATAAGAGCCAAGACCATAAAGACTTTGGAAAGCAGTGTAGGGAAACATCTACAAGAACTTGTAATAGGAACCGGCTTCATGAACATCACACCAAAAGCATGAGCAGCAAAAGAACAAATAGATAAATGGGACTTCCTCAAAATTAAAGCCTTCTGCACCTCAAAGGAGTTTGTCAAGAAAGTAAAAAGGGAACCTACACAATGGGAGAAAATATTTGGCAACCATATATCTGAAAAGAGACTTATAACTTAAATATATAAAAGAACTCCTATATCTTGAAAATAAAAAGATAAGCAACCCATTTAAAAAATGGGAAAAAGATTTAAACAGACACTTCTCCAAAGAAGAAATACAAATGGCTAAAAAGCACATGAAAAAATGCTCCAAATCTTTAGCTATCAGGGAAATGCAAATCAAAACTACAATGAGATACGATCTTACTCCCATAAGATTGGCAGCTATGAAAAAAACAGAAGAATACAAATGCTGGAGAGGATGTGGAGAAATGGGAACACTCATCCACTGCTGGTTGGAATGCAGAAGGATCCAACCATTCTGGAGGACAGTTTGACGGTTTCTCAAAAAACTAACCATAGATTTGCCATATGACCCAGCAATTCCACTGCTGGGTATATACCCAGCAGAACTGAAAACGAGGACACAAACCGATATATGCACACCAATGTTCATAGCAGCATTGTTCACTATCGCCAAAAGTTGGAATCAACCCAAATGCTCATCAACAGATGAGTGGATCAATAAAATGTGGTATATACATACAATGGAATACTACTCGGCTTTAAGAACAAATACACTACAAACACACGTAATAACATGGATGAATCTTGAGAACCTTATGTTGAGTGAAGCAACCCAGACATTAAAGGACAAATACTACATGACCTCAATGATATGAAATAAGTAAACCAAGCTGCCTCAGAGAGCTAGAGACTGGATGATAGACTTATAGGAAATCGGGGGGTAGAGGAAGGATGTAAGCTGACATCTACATTGGTGAAATCTATGATAAGCTGGAGGTAAGTATGTGTACAAGGAAGGGATAAAATGGAGGCATAGGGTTACCCTTGGGTGGGGCTTTGCGGGTTTGAAGGGGCTAGGGATGGGAGGATGGGTAATATTGCCCAAGAAATTGGGGGGAGGGTGGGGCAACATATGAACATAGGAGATTGTCAGGTGTTGGTTGAGAGTATAATGTTGAGAAAACCTTTTCAAAATATAATTAGTTAAGTTACCTGTTTAAGATACTTAAAGGGGATAATCTGATGTAGGGCAGACTCCTAGGGAATATGTGAATGCTCATTTTGCCAGAGTGGGTTGTATCATTGGGTAGAGAACCATATAATGAGAGTGAAGGTATACCCACATCCTGGGGAGGACTAATGCCATCAAATAGAGGGAACTATATCTCTCAAGAGAAATGGTGGCTCCCAGGGCATTAGGGCAGTTGAGCATGTCAAGCCCTCAACACTGTTGCAAGTATCTCTGACCATGGCTCCTCAAGAAATGAAGATTGACTGTCACTGTGCGCTGCAAGGGGAGGGGAAAACAGATATTGAATAGATGGAACCAACCTAACTGTGAGGGCAATAGAAGTGTTTCACAAGAGTACACAAGGATGGATCTAAAACATGTAATATTACACCAAAAACATATAGGGGCCGACAGACTAATAATGTAAGTCATAATGTAAAACACAGGGTAACTAAAAATTTAGAAAATTGTATAGCCTAAAGTATAAACCACAATGTAAACACAAATGTTACCTTATTTGAAAGCTATTGTCTCAATATCTGTACATCAGTTTCAGTAAATATGGTATGAATATGTTAAAAGATTATTGCTGTGGAAGGGAAAAGGTTTTATATTGGATATGTGGGAGTACTGTATATTGTATATATGAATTACTGTGATCTATGGCTCTTGTGAAGAGAACCTTAATAATTAGGAAAAAAGAAAAGAAAAAGATAGGATGTAGAATTTTTCCAAATCAAAATGTATTCTGTATCTAACCTTTAAACTCATCGCTATATTCCATTTTACTATTAATGGAACCTGGCATTATATTGGGCTTCACTTTCCAGGAAGTTTTGGATCACAGAGTGGTTCAACAATGGCAGCAGAGGAATACTGGTATAGGATGTTATTGACAGGGGACATATGGTTGACAGGGAGTTATACAGGGCATGTGTCCAGGGTGCATGGAAATGTTTGGATATATTCATAGTGGAAGCAATTAAAAACAATAGCTGGGGGGTGCTGGGTTCCTGGCCAGGTGTGCTCTGTCATGGTCCCTAGGGGAGCAGCGGCAGTCCCCCGGGTGCAACGGCAAGGACCAGGAAGGAATGAGGGTCCAACAGTAAGCCCCTGATACTAATGACTATGCTTGTGAGCCTATACACCTGAAATAAGAACAAGGCCTAGAGCAGCACTGTGCCTAAGAGTTCCCTCCTGACAGCCTCTGTGTTACTCAAATGTGGCCAGTCTTGAAGCCAAACTCAGCATGTAAATGCACTGCCTTCCCCCCAGCGTGGGACATGACATCTGGGGATGAGCCTCCCTGGTGCTGAGGAATCACTACCAAGTACCAGCTGATGACGTAATTAGAAAATGACCTTGAATAAAAGGTTCAACTCGGACCAGCAGAATATCCCTGTCTATATAAAATAACAGGAGTTAAAAATGCTTTTTGACCTAAATTAAGGGGGAAATGGAAAGGACAAATGAGTTTATATGGCTATGAGTCTCTAAAAAAGAGTCTGGAGGTTATCAGAAGGATTGCCCTTATGCACACCTGAGCAGAGTCTCAGAGATAGATACAACCCCAGGTATTGGTTCTTCTGAGGGCTAAAGAGACCCACAGGTTTTATGGTCACGGCAAATGGAGTTCCCTGCCATGTCAGTTGGCCCTTCTTTGGAGTTGGTGTTTCTGCGTGATGGAGCCTGACTCAGATGTGATCTCTTTTCACAAGCCTTTCCTGTTACTTTACTGGAATTGTAGTTGGTGCTGGGATTTAAGATCTGAATTTCGGGACTGACCATATGATAGCCAGGCCCTAAGCCTCAACAGACTTCAGCTCCTACACTCTGGTTTATTGGACTTACCCCACTCAGCTAACATGGAGTTGAAGAAGGTCAACCACCACACCATGGAGCCAAGAGTGCCTACAACTGAAACCAGGAGGATTGCATCCAGTATCCATGTGGAATCTAAGCCCCTCTTGACATAGATGTGGAATGGACACAACCAATCCAAAGTCCACAGGATGGAGGAATACAGTAAGGATTAGAGTGGACTTATTGATATTCTTTTCATGAACTATTGTGATTAGTAATCAAGAAAATGTGGCATTGGTGTGGAAAAAGTGGCCATGGTGGCTGCTGGGTGCGGGGAATGGGAGGAAGAGATGAGATGTGGAGGCATTTTCGGGACTTGGAGTTGTCCTGGGTGGTGCTGCAGGGACAATTACTGGACATTGTAGATCCTCCCATGGCCCACTGGATGGAACGTGGGAGAGTATGGGCTATGATGTGGACCACTGACCATGGGGTGCAGCGATGCCCAGAGATGTACTCACCAAATGCAATGGATGTGTCATGATGATGGGGGAGAGTGTTGCTGTGGGGGGAGTGGTGGGGTGGGGGTGGTGGGGAGAATGGGGACCTCATATTTTTTGAATGTAATATTTTTAAAAATGAATTTTAAAAAGATTAAATTTTAAAAAAAAGAGAGAGAAATACAGAGAAGGGAAGCCAGCATTTGATCCTGCCCTGTGAGAGAGTACTGAGGGAAAACAGTGAAGCCCTGAGAGTCTAAGAGAGGTCCAGCAGTCTAGAATCAGCAGAGCACAAAGGTACAGAAGAGGCTCCCAAACGGTTGGGCCCAAGGAGCAGCTCAAGGTTGAAAAGACAAGCCCTGCCTATGCCTGATCATCCACAGCTGAATTTCAGGAGATGGTGAGCCTTGAGAGGAAAGCAGGGAATCGACATAGCTCTCCCACCATCTTGCTTTGCCATGAGGCAGGACACCAGGATTACCAATAGCTGATTTTGGTGAAATAGTATCTCTGATGATGCCTTGATATGGACATTTCATGTTCTTGGAACTGTAAGCTTCTACCCTAATAAAATAACCATTATAAGAACCAACCCATTTCTGGTTCTTTGCATAGGCAGCCACGTGGCAAACTAAGACACCATCTAACTACACAAAAAACTGCAATATAAAATTCTTTCCCATTCTCTATGCTCACTACAGATATTTCTCAAATGGCTCCTTGGAATAAGTGGATGCACATGCAGTTAAAGTTTTTATTAAGAAAATTGATAAAAGATATTACTTATGAAGGAAAAGAAGGAAATGGTGAAAGGACACAATTGGATGTCTTAAAATATATCAAAAAATTTAAGTTAGGAAGATTTTGTTTTATTTTGATAGAAATAAATATACTTAAGTTTCTTAATTTTTTAAAATTTAATTATCTAAAATTAGATTTGTCAATAAAGTGAGGGGTAAAAGAACAAGCATGAGAAAAGCCAAATGAAATCTATACAATGTAAATTTATTTAGCTTCTTTAAATTATAGTATTTTTATTTCTTTCTATATGAATCAGGCTGCATCAAAATTTCCTGTAAATAACAACTTAAGATAATGTAAAAGGTAATAAAATGGTTTCAAGATTATTTTAACAGCTCAAATAAAAAGGAAGATGGCATATATTATTCAACAAGATGTTAGGGAAATTTGCTATTGAGAAATAAACTGTTTTATTTACATAACAAATAGCATAATAAATTCCATGTATTAAAGAGAAAAACAGTAAGTATTAAAACTGTGAAAAAGTGACATCTGAATAGCATAGAGCTTTCATTTCACAAAATCACTCCACAAAACAATATCAATAAATTCTGCTAATAAAATAATTATATTTCTACAACTCATAAAAAGCCAACTTTAAATATTGCAGGGCAAATTAAATGAAAAAAAAAAAGGTTAACATAAGTATGACAATGGATCAATGTATTTTAAATTCTTGCAAATCAAGAAAACTCAGTTCTAAAAATTTTAAGTAAAGGTATCAACTAATAATTATAGTTATATACAAAGTTATATATAAAAAGTTATATACAAAGCTTTATATGTACATATATGTAGATTTTTATGCATATGTGTGTACACATTTCAAATATACAAAACTTACTAGTAAGGCAATGTAAATTAAAACAAGGAGTTACCAATTTTTAAAAACATATTGAGCAATAATTTAAAAAGACATTGAATTCTGGCATATGGGTGATACGTTTGTCACACTAATATAATAGGATCATAGTATAACTTCACATTGTTCATATAGTACAAATTGATTTTTAAAAAGTGGTTGGGCACTGAGTTATTCAGTCCCTAGATTATTCTCTAGCTTAACACAGGGAACCCAGAGGTGGATGAGAATTGTGGTTGATGGTACAGGTGCAAGAGTGTCCTTCCATGAGCTAGAGTGGATATACGTCACTATTGCAGGGTGGTGGGAATATGACAAAGCATGGGAAAAATACAATCAGTGTGACTATGGACTATGGTTACAGCAATACTGTAATATTCTTGCATCAGTGTCAAAAATGTACTGTATTGACAATGGGGAATGGGGTATGGAAAAAGTGTACCAAATGTATGCTATGGACCATGGTAATAGTCTGATGATATTATCTCATAATCTATAACAAATATCCCACCACAGAGTGGTATATTGGTGAGGGAGTGTTGTATAAGAATTCTACACATGTACATGATTGTTTTTTAAGTACACAATCTCTGTAATAAAAATACATTTTAAAAAATAATAGGATGGCTTAGGGAAAAATTACACCAAATGTAAGATATGGACTATAGTTAGTAATAATATTTTGACAATGCTCTTGCATAGTTTGTAACAAATGTTTCACAACAATGCAAGGTGTTGGTGGTGGGGTGATGTAAGGGACCCCTCGATGATGTCATGCATGTTTGTTTTGTAAGTTCACAGCTTTTACTACACACTTATTATTTATATATGTTTGTGTATGAATGATACACTTCGATAAAATTTTTTAAAAAGAAAAAAAAGTGGTTGGGCAGTAGGAAAGCAAGGTTCTATATTACCATTGTGTTTGGGCTAGCAACCACAGACAAAAGTGGTGTCAGTGTGGTCCTTTGTACTACAGTTAAAAGAAAGCTACTGAAAAACAACAAACCCACAAAGGGAAGCAAAGTAATAAACATTGTGAGATTCAAATCAGGTCTCCTTGATTTACACTGCTCACTCACAAAGAGGAATTTGAGTTCTAGTGCAGGTCATTTGAGTTGTTAGAAAAATAATTGAATCAGGAAGCAAGAAAAGTTAGTTTTTGTTCCCCTCCTCCACTCCCTGCATGATTTTTGCAAGGGACTCAGCCTGTAGCCTTGGTTTAGCACTTGGCAAACAGGGAAAATAAAACTTCACTTGCTTAAAGAGAATTCAAATCTCCTGCAATACTTTCTAGCTACACCTGAGTTCCTAAATAAGTTTCTTATTGGATTAGAACATTCATATCCATTTATGGCAGCTTCTCTAAATGCATCACTATTAAAAGCCTTCCAATGAGGTGAAATGACATCCTCATAACCCAAAACATGTTACGTTGATGGTACTGTGCATTGTTTTCTACTAATAATAATTTAATGGGCACTTCTGTTTGTTATAGATTGGCTAATGCATTTTTTATTTCCTATTGTTTGGATCAGGCCCCTTAATAATTGGCCTTTAGACAATTTCGCGTGAAATGCAGTTTTTTGTGTGGAGGTCTAGATGTGTGCTTTTAAACAATCTGCTTATGAAAGAAAATTTCTAATCTGATATCTGTGTCAGATGATCTACCCTGGAGGGCTGCCATCTGGATCATGAATTTTTAATAACTTCAAGATTAGGTTAGTATAGTTCAGATCTACGGTGTTTGTTTTATTAGTTGGGAGTTAAAACAAGTCCCTTTAAAACCAGGATCAGCAACTCCATATGATGGAATGGATTTGGGAAGCAGATACCCAATTTCACTTCTAAAGGAAAATTTTTTTAAAAAAACATTTACATCCCCAAAGCAAGTTCAAGTAAAAACAACAAAAAGTGACCAACGCTTTTTTTTTTTTTTGAGAATTTGACTAGTTGTGAAATTTTCCAATATTGGGGTACCTGTAATTGAAAAAGTAATACTAAATGTTTATGCAAAAAAAGAAAGAAAAACTGACAGGCTTGAATCTATATGCTCCTCTGAGAAGGAACTGTGTGAGAAAATATTAAAGCCTCTAAGTCTGTGTAGGCACCCTGTAAGTTACGTTAACACCTTCAGAGCACTGAAATCGTATTTCGCTAAAGGACAATTAAAGGATTTTTCAACTGCATTAGAGAATTAATGCTGCAGACAAAATAATTTTTCCCATAAAGAAAACCACAAGGTGGAAAATACAAAAAGAACATCTTTTTGTGGGGTTTTCATTTGTTTTTTAGGTAGAAAAATCAATTTTTTATTTACTTTTCAATTTTCCTCTTTTCTCCATGATATCTTTTCTTATCTCATCACAATTGATAGCTGCAAGTGGCATTTTATATAAATATGGTTTGAGATTAGGAAAAATCCAACAAAATATGTTTTCAGAAACTGTAAGACATCATAATTTAACGGATTATCAATTTGAAAATATCATTTTTTTAAATCCTAATCTTTACTTATTAGTATGTTTTAGTATGCTTACTTATCAGTATGTTTTAGAATGAAGCCATACATTCTTATTTCTGCATAAGGGACATAGAATGAAGGTAAAGAAAAAACTGAAAATATTTCTAAACTCACCCCTCAGAGAAAATCACTGCTAACATGTTGATGTATTGTCTCCAGTATATGTATCCATTTACTTAATTAAAATCACAATATGCTTCTTGTAGATTTTGCTCCATTTTGTTCAGTTAACATTAAATATTCTTTCATATGTTGTTTTAAACTAATCATGTAATATGGTATCCCATGGTGTACCATAATTTAACTAAATTTCTGATGTTTCACATTTATATTGCTTCCAATTTTTCATTCTTACTAATAATGCTTTTACAGAAAAAAATTCATTCAACTTTCTGAATGGGTTCTTACAATAAATTCTAAAAAAAAGGGAACAAAAATCTAAGGGGCTCTTGATACATATTGCTAAATTGTTTTCCATATGATCGTAACAACTAATACCTTCATTCTTATAAATCTCACTCATTTTATCAGCCTTAAGTATTACTTAAATGTGTGTTATTTTGGTGCTTGATAGATGGCATTGAGTATGAATCAGTATTACCTGGATTGCCACTGAGCTCCAATAAGTGTCTGGCCATACATATTTATTCTTATAAAATTTTTGATCATGCCCTTTTCTAAGTTTTTGCAAAACTCGCTTTTCCATGCTTATCTTTCCTCTCGCTATGGATTTTCATCTTTCTATGCACTACTTAAAGGTGAAATAAAGTTAACGTTGTAATAAATATGAAGGAAGAGCATGGATAGCCTCCATATTAGCCTTGAGTTTAAAGTCTGATGAAGTTCTGTGCAGATCAAATGTCAGGATCTATGGAAGAGAGAAAGTAGGAGAAAGTATCTAGAAGGGACTCAGAAGCATAATCACATATTTTAGATACTATTTTCTATTATATTATTTTATTTTACAGAGGTGGTGGTTTGGAGCTCTGTACCCCAGAAAACCATGTTCTAAAACTTAATGCATTCCTGTGGGTGTGAACCCATTGTAAATAGGACCTTTTGATGAGATTACTTCAGTTAAGCTGTGGCCCAACTGAATAAGGAAGGGCCTTAATCCTATTACCGAAGACCATATTGTAGCAGTTTATTGATGAGTTCCAAAAAGAAATATTGGATTATGTTTGTAAACTGATCTTTTCCTCTGGGCATATGAGATTATATTGGCTTGATTACTTGATTAAATAATTATATAAACCTCTTGTGTCAGTAGGGCGTTGAGTCCCTACCCTTTGGTGGAAATGGACTCACAGATAAAAGGCATGGCAAAGGGCAGAGTTGAGGGCTTTTAATGTTGAAGTTTGATGCTGAAGCTGGAGCCCCAGGGAGAAATACAGAGCCTTTCACCTGATAGTCTGTCTACAGCTGACCTTGTAGAGAAAACAGAGGAGCTGAGCCTAGAGGAACTCAGGAAGCCTGAACCCTTGAAGCCATTGGCAGCCATCTTGCTCCAACATGTGAAAATAGACTTTGGTGAAAGAAGTAACTTATGCTTTATGGCCTGGTATCTGTAAGCTCTTACCCCAAATAAATACCCTTTATAAAAACCAACCAATTTCTGGTATTTTGCACCAGCACCCCTTTGGCTGACTAATACACATAGAGAAGGCCACAGAGAGAGAAATAGAGAGTGGACCAGAGGGAGGAGCCAGAAATTACAGAGACTGGAACCCAGAAGAGAAAGGAAAAACCATGGGAGGCTGCCATGTGCTTTACCATATGACAGAAAAGCCAAGGACCAAGGATCACCAACAGCCAGCCCCAGAATGCCAGTGTTCTGGAAGAAAGTATCATCTTGATCATGCCTTGATTTTGTATCTAGCCTAAAAACATGAGCAATATAAATTCCATTGTTTAAGTCAACCCATTGCATGATATTTGCTTTATCAGCCAGGAAACTTAAACAAGAGATAAGGAAAATGAGACATATAAAGCTAGTTAATGGGAAGTCCAAGACTAGAGACTGGAACCCAGGTCCTGACATTAGATTGACATGGATTCACATTTACAAAGACAGAATCGTCTAGATCCCTTTGGTACTGTACCTCACGTCTGCCCAGTCAGAGCCAGAGCACGTTGTCGTTGGGGATAATGAAGAGGGATGTTTAGAGATCATATAGTGGGGAACGTGGCCAAGTTGCCATTTTCCCCTCCCCACTTTTTGGCATAAGATTTCATTAATGTGCAAAGTATAGTTAATGCACTGAGAGATTCTGGCTGATTTTGTTCTGAGCTTAAGATTTGGCCTCGTTTAAAGCCAACTCACTGCATCAGAAGGCAGCATGACTAAAAACTGGTATGATTAGGAGCCTGCTTAAAATAATGATGATAAAAAGCTGATTAACAAGATTGTGGCAAAAAAACCAATGAACTTTGAAGTCTAATATTTAGAGAAGAGTATTTAAAAAGCAGAAGATAATTTGCACCAATTAAATCAAAGACGCAATAAAGACATTTGCATTAGGAACTCATGTATTTCTTGAACATTCCTCTTCGATGGATCTAACTGAGGGTTTCCAAATTGACAAAGTGAAGGTCACTGCTTTCCCTTACTATTTTTCCTTCTTGTGCAAAGAAAGCTAATAGGTTATATTATGTATTCAACACCAATCAATTGGATCACTGTGTACAGTAGGATTTTAAGGCAACAAAAAGGAGTATCTGCAATACAATGATCCTTTGGCTATGTACACTATAAGTCCAGGAGAAGGAAATTAGCCAAATATTTATCACATTTCTATGCCATGACCAATGTTCGGAGACTGGCATGTCAGAAATGGAGCTGGTGAGTACAAGAAGAGTGGAGAACAATTCGTTTTCCTGTATTGTGGATCCAAAAGACTTGATCATTATAATTCTAATCCCCGATTCTGTTCAGGGATATCTTACAGAAAAAGAGAAACCATTTCAAAATCTCTTTCTCATGAATATGAGGACTTTTTAAAAAAATATTTTTAAAAGCAAAATTTCAAACATAGATTTTCAGTTATTTTCCTTTGTAGATTTATACCATAACTGTCCTCTAACATTTCAATCATCTGATACAGTAAAAGACCTTACTTGCTCCTCCACAGTATATAGTGAATTTAAGTGGCAAAAATAATCAGTATTGATATAACTACACCATCTAATACATTTCACTTATCAGAAGCACTGATGTTTGCAATTATAAGGTGTTAACTAATACTATCTGTTAAATGAAATAAAAATAGAAATTCAAAATGAGTTAAATCTCTCAAGAAAAGTAATTTATAAATGAAATGCAAATATAACCTTGAAATAACTTTCACGTCTCTCTAGCAAAACATAATTTTTAAAACATGCACTTTACTCGTAGCTCCTATAATCAGAGCAATTCTCATATTAGCACAGAGTACATGCTCATTACTTTACAGCCCAGTAGTTCATGGAATCAAACTCCTTTTGTTGTTGCTATTTAGATCTTGATTTTAACATTTTATATGCTAAAAAAAATGAGTGAATGAACTGAGTTTCATTCTTTGAAAGATCTTTGTATTCAACCCCTGAATTTCTTTTGAAGTAAAATCAATCCATATATTAGCATTTACAGCACACATATTACAATTTCCAAGGTACATGTCAGAATTGTTGAAGAAAATAATTCATTATGAGACCTGCAATGGTTCCTGAATAAATTCATCCTAAACTCTGCTCTGAGCTTCTGACCCATATTTTCAACTTTCTGGGAGACACTTATATTTAAACCTCACATCCTTACTTTTATTACAATATCATCGATCTTATCTAACCAGAAAACTCCTCTGTTCTTGATACTACCTATCAAGGCAGGCAGTTAGAGATTATTCTATGAATCCCAAAAAGAGAGAGAGAATGTTTGTAAACTAATCTATTCCTCTGGGTGTGATACCCTTTGATTGCATTAAGTTCGCTGTGAGGTCATCCATTAGATTACTGGTTAAGATTAGAGTTTTTTGATTGACTTCATCAGATTGAGTTTCCATCACTTGCTGGTTCTGATATAAATGTACACTCACTCATGAAGACACAGAGAACTTTGTCATTTTTGACTCTGCCATGCGACAGAAAGGAGAAGGCTCAAAGAGCTAAAGCCCTGGGGAAAGATGACCTTTTGCTGATAACTTAAACTGACCTTGGGAAGAAAGCCAAGACTGATATAGGAAGCCCTGAGAGACAAGCCCTGTGCCAGCCTGCAGATCAGGCTGAGATCAGAAAGAAGGTGGGCCCATGGAACCTCAAGAGGAAGAGGAAGCCCAGAAGGGAAGGCTGAACTTGGCAGAAATCACCCGCCATCTTGCTTCAATACATGGCAGCTGACTTTGGTGAGAAAATACCTGGTTATAGTACCTTGACTTGGACTTTCCATGGCCTTGGGACTATGAGTTTTACCCCAAATAAATACTCTTTAGAAAAGCCAACAGATTTCCGGTACTTTGCATCAGCACCCCTTTGGCAGACTATTACTCTGCCTTTTCCCATTTATGCAACATGTGATAACACACCAAGTTCTTTTCCATAATATTATTACACACATTATGCCTTTTATTCTTATGGCTCCACTCTAATCACCATAATTACCATGATATCAGGAGACCCAATCCAATCTTAATCCAAACTCCATAACTTTTCAGGTACAATAAGCACACATGGTAGGTATATAAACTTGGAAGGTTATGCTTGACACTAAAGACTCTAAATCCAAGTATGCTCATAAAGCCGCTCTCCTCATCCACTGTCACACCCATGACCATACTAACCTCAGAGGTCAGTTTTAGAAGCATATTGCAATGTTTTCAGGGTTACTGTCCTTCATTCTTTGTCACACATAAGCAGAACTATGAGAAATGTTCCAATTGTAAGACACTGATGGCGCCTCTTGAGAATTTCCTTAAAACTTGGAAATAGATGTGCTTCCTCCCAACACCAACCTCTACGCCTGACAACAGTGTTGAGAAGAAAGTAGTCAACAGAAGGTGCCAAGAGAGTGCCCACCTACTTGCAATCCTAAATGAAAAATACTATTTGTCATATCTAGAGTTCATATCTTGGCTTCTAATGTCCAATTAAAGGAATCAGGGCTCCTGGGAGAAAATGGCTGATTCCAGGACTAGGGCATGAAATATGCAAGATGAGTCTGGTGCATCTTAAAATGTCAGAGAGTAAGGAAGAGCTTACAAAAAATCACAAAGATGGAGATATATATAAAGGACACCGGAGAATGTTCAGTTGGTACAGAGTTTCTGTTGGGGGTGATGGAAAATTTTGGTAATGGAGGGTGGTGACAGCAGCTCAACATTGAATATATTTATCAACACTATATTGTATACTTAAAAGTGGCTAAAAAGTTAATTTAGGTTGTATTCATGCAATCAGAATAGAACTGTGCAACTCAAAGAGTGAACCTTAATGCAAACTATGGATTATAGTTAATATAATTATAATGATAAGGTTTCATCAATTTCAATAAGGGGCCTACACTAATGTATCTGTTAATAATAGGGAAAAGTGTGGGCATGGGGGTACATGGGGACTCTGTACTTTCTGCTGCTTTAAGAAAAGGACATGGGTCTACTGAAAGAGCTCTCAATGGCTGAAGCCAGAAAAATTTGAGCAATGAAATAAATAATAATGGATTAAAACCCAAAGTATAAAGTAAATATAAGTTCATATAGATACAGATAGATAGGTAGATAGGTAGATAGGTAGGTAGATAGATAGACCTCTCAGGCCAAAGGATTGCAAATGATTTATGTCGCTACTACACTTTCCAGGAGGTAGAGCACAACACCCAACTCCTTAAATGTGGACTGTGCATAGTAACTTCTTACCAAAAGGTACACTGTGACAAAAAGGAATAAAAGAGTAAATTGACAGTAGAGAAACCTGATAAACACTACCAAAGTTAACACATTTACTATTAAATCTGTTTCAAGTAAAAGGAACTTAATAGTCAAAGAAGTCTTGAATATTCAGATTAAAAGGTTTTATTTACAATACAGTAAATACTTTTGAATCTCTATGTGAATGATTTTGTATAGTCCCTGTCCCAAAGTTGCTTTTACGATAGAACGCTTTTTCAAGTTTCCAGGAAAGTTTCAGAAAAATCAGAAAAACATGAAAAACACAGCTTCAGAAGCATCACCATTATTAAGGGCTGAATGTTTGTACCTCACATTCTGAGGTACTGAAAATATGTCCTAATCCTCAGTACCTCAGAATGTGACCTTACATGGAATTAGGATCATTGTAAATGGAATTAGTTAAAATGAGGTCTTAAAGGACTGGGGTTGGCCCTTATCCAATATGACTGCTGTTCTTAAAAGAAGAGTAAATTTGGACACAGCTCCAGAGAAAGGCACAGGGGGAACATCAAGTGACAACTGAGGCAGAGACTGAAGCCCACAGATTGCCAGCCACCTCTAGAAACCAAGAGAGAGGCAGGGAACAGAGCCTTCTCTCCAGAAATTAGAGGGAGTATGGCAATAATGTGTTTACAATTCCAGATGCTTTTCTAAAACTAAGAATGACCTCTTCAGTTAGACCAGCTCTCATTCTCTCATTCTTAAAAATCTATTCACTCATTCAACAAGTATTTATTAAACACCTGCTTTAAGTATGGTAAGCTCTGGAGCTTACATTCTGGTTGGCACATCCACAGCACAAGACAGGCTCTTTCTGAAATGTTTCCTGTGCATCTAATAAGCTCCTCTTGGAAAGCCAAGCTGTGGTTCTGCAATTCTCCAAATGTGCTTAAGAAAAAAATACTGACTACGTGCCAGCATCTTTATTTTGTCAACATTGAAGAGTTCAGAGAAAATTTCACCTGTGCTCCCTGCCTTGAAAAACTGAGCTTAGAGAAAATAAACAGAAGTAAACAAGACTTCTCTGACAGCCAAGACATCACCGTTCCTTCAACAATTAATATAAGAAAATCATTATTGTTATACTATAGCCTTAAATTACCATTTCTCAAGAGATTGACTCATTCACCCTGGAAGTACCTTGGACTTGAAGGCACTAACAGTCGCCTTTGGAGTGTGAGTTCCACAGGCTTCAGAGTGGATAGGTACTCTGGTTGAAACACATGGTTTCAAACTGGTTGAAATACTGCAAACTAGAAAGCATTATTCCTAAAAACATTCAATTAACATTTAATATTTTAAAAGGAGATAGTTATATTTCTTTCCAAAAACTCCTGGTGAAAATTAACATGAAATCTGTTTGCTTTGGAAGCACAACACATTTGGATGGGCCACATTAAGGCTGTCAAATGCATTGTGCTTTGCTTAGGAGAAATAGGAAGAGTTTTTGAGAGTGAAAGCTGGTGTGTTAGCTTAGTCCTCCAAGGTAATCAAGGAAGAGCCAAGGGAAAATTCTGGCCCAAGTAAATGCTATTGAAAGGAAAAAGGAATGTGGAACAAATGTTACTATAATCATAAAGGTTGATTATTTGTTTAGACAAAAGGAAAGAACTCAAGTAGATTTCATTTTTTTTCTGTTGTTTTTAACTCAGACATAGCTTTCTACTCAAAGCTTCCTGGTCTATACTTTATCTGTGGAACCAAATATATTTAAAGTGAAATGGTTAGCTTTAATATGAAATTAGTCACTGTGTAATTACCAAAAAGATGTGTTCATAACTCTAAAGGAAACTGCAAAACTCTTTAAAATTCCTTCCATGCTGAGGTAACATTCATATCCTCTAGGGTATCATTTTTTCCAAACTGCCTTCAGCCTTGTTAGATTTTTGTGAAGATTTTCATAAATAAAACAAGGTTTCAAATGGTTTTGCAAAATTCTATATTTGCTAGAGGATATATTTCTGATTCATTCCTTTTAATTTTTCTGCCTCTAAATTCCATTTTCATCACTCTGCAGTTTTCCCCCAAAGCAAGTGATAAGTAAACCATTGTTTAGTAAATATTTATTAAATAGCTTGCTGTCAACATAGTATTTGAGAAACAGTCAGTGCTTAATAAAAAAGTATGTGTCCATTCTGAGGGTACCTCATATTCTTTTGGAGACAGAAAGTATATGAAATGCAAAATGTGCTTCCAGGTGAGGTCTAAAAGTAGAAAACACCCAAAAATTGGTATAAAAACTCATCATGGAAATTCAGAGTAGGAAGAATACTTTCTTTTGGGGGTTTCAGAGAAGTACTTCTTAAAGTACTTGAGCTTGAGCTAGAAAGATATTTGGAAGTTTGATCTGTGAAGACAGGCCAAGGACACCAGGGGCTGAGGGAACATGAAAAGGCACAAGCACAGAGTTGCGCGATGTGTATGAGCACATTACGGAGACTGGAAGAGGAATAACATAAAAGTTGATATGGGCTGAACTGTATCCAAAAAAAGATATGTTCAAGTCCTAACCTCTGATCCTGTGAAGGTGGACCATGTTTGGAAATAAGGTCTTTGAAGATGAGACCAAACTGGATTAGGGTGAGCCCTAATCCAATATGACTGGTGTCCTTACAATAAGAAGGAAATTTGGACATTGAGACAGGCAGCCACATGGGAGAAGACCGATTGAGGATGGAGGGAGACACTGGAGTAAGCTAAGGAACATCAAGAATTGTCAGCAAACACCTAAAACTAGCAGAGGCAAGGAAAGATTCTCCCCTACAGAATGGCCCTGCTAACACCTGATTTCTACCTTCTAGCCTCCAGAATTGGGATTAAATATATTTCTGTTGTTCTAAGTGACCCAGTTTGTATGGCAGCCTTAGGAAAAAGCAAGAAAGAAAATTGTCAACCCAATATTTATTTTAATATGTTTCATTCCGTCAACTAAAATTTATTCAGCATCTATTAGATTCAAGACACTAGTTATGCAAGGACAAGTAAAACAAAATTTCGGTCCTTGAGTTTCTTATGGTTGAGTAGTGGCAACCAACACATAATTCAGTGTTTTCAATATACTGAATTACTATGATAAAGGCAGGCACAAAAAGGGGGCATCTTAACTCCATTGGGGAAAGAGGGAGAGGAAGTTTCCTGAAGGGTAAAAATGAGGCTCAGCCTTGAAGGATAAACACTTCTCAGACAAGTCAGGAGGTGTGGATCAGGGAGGTCCTCCAGGTACTGGCAAGGAGCTGTATGTGTGCAGGCAGAGAATTGAAATTTCCTACAGTTATATTTCAATATATTCCCAACCAACATAGATTATTAACTACAAACCCACTTAAATTTTGCTTTGTGGCACTTGGTTTACAAGTAACACATTAACATTTCAATCAACAAATATTTATTGAGCCAAGCTTGTTCACATAGTTTTATCTGCTTCTATATATTCTTCCCTGGCTTTTATCACAGTTTAACTCTACCCAAAAAAGTCAATCTCCTCCAACTTTTTTTCTTTTTTTAATATTATTTCTCTCCCCTCCCCCTCGCCCCGGGTTGTCTGTTCCCTGTGTCTATTCGCTGGGTGTTCTTCTTTGTCCGCTTTTGCTGTTGTCAGTGGCACGGGAAACTGTGTTTCTTTTTGTTGCGTCATCTTGTGTCAGCTCTCCGTGTGGGTGGCGCCATTCCTGGGCAGGCTGCACTTTCTTTCACGCTGGGCAGCTCTCCTTATGGGGCACACTCCTTGCGCGTGAGGCTCCCCTACACAGGGATACCCCTGAGTGGCAGGGCACTCCTTGTGCACATCAGCACTGCGTGTGGGCCGGTTCCACACAGGTCAAGGAGGCCCGGGGTTTGAACCATGGACCTCCCATGTGGTAGACGAACGCCCTAACCACTGGGCCAAGCCCGCTTCCCAATCTCCTCCAACTTTACTAATCAAATTCCTATCTATTCATCAAGGCCCATCTATTCAAAAGCCACTATTTTAATGAAACCTTTGCTGATTTCTCAAATTCCTCCTACTTCTTTTAATTACCCAGTATATTTTCTTTATACTACTTTGTTATCCTGACTACATTTCCTTATTTAATTATATTTATTCAGGACTTTTGTAAGAACAAGTATTATATTTTATTGCTCTTTTATTTAGCCCTAGAACAATGCTTGGCACTACAAATTTTTGGTGAACTGGGTTCATAAGATTGTTCCCAGAATAAACCAAATACAAGGGTGGGTGAATATTGCTTTTTTTCAGGTCAATATATATGTGTCTATATTTGCCTCTACAGAGTCTTAAATAAAAATCTATTGACATATGGAAAAATAATATCCACCTTCACCAAAATTTCTCTAGCATTTATATTATTTTTCACCATAGTTATTTATTTGTACAATGAACTGGATCCTAGATAAATGAAACCTTGAAAACCATCCTAAAAGTATTTGTAAAGTGAATATCATTAAGAAGTTTGACTTAGGTTAGGCAGGTTCAATATCCCGTGTTTGAAGAGACATAATAGGAGCTAGAACAGGAAAGTAGTGAAGGGATAGAATTATGGGTAAAACACAAGGACCCAAAATTATGTGTCTACCCTTTATAATATAATAAAATAAAATGTTATTAGCCCTAATCATGTTCTAAGTCACTGGGAATAATAAACATACATATGGCTATGAGTCTGTAGCCCATAATTATGTCTTCTGACATAACTATTTTCATAGCTCTATCCCTAGTAATTCATATCCTAGACTCTGAATGTCTTGACAGTTGTGCTCAGTAACTATCCATGGCAAGTCATAAATCAATTTGAATTTTTTTATAAGAGGCAGCAAAAGGGGAGGAGTGAAAGATAGTGAAGTAATAGTTCTCATGGCATACTTCCATTATCATTTTGACTTTTTAAATCATATATATATATCAAGGGAAAAAAAAACTAATTTTAGAAAGATTAAAAGTTTACTCAGAACTCTAATTCTAGAAATGGGAGTATGAGAAGTTTGAGTTAGTCCCTTTGCAGGAAACAAATATAAAACTGGACAATAATCTCACAACTATTTCAGGACACTGAAAAATGACAACAGGCAGAAAACAACTTGAGAAGTGTCTATTCAGGAAATACTGAGACTGCACTGTGCAAGAATAGCAAGTTTGCAGGCCTTGTTTCTTCAGAATATTCTCATTGTCCCCCCACCCCTTCCCCTTTAACTTCAGTTACAAAATCAGACAACTTTATTATCTAGAGGTGGAGGTCTTTGTTCAGGATTGGTAGTAGAGCAGTTAAAAATTTAAGTGGAGATTGTGGAATTAAAAGAGCCATAAAAGGCCTGCGGTAATAAACCACACACTTCCCACCTTCAGTTGCCTCAATTGGGCAAACGTGAGAATGCCAGAATTTCAGCAAAAATTAAAAGCCTGGGGAGACTTGCAAACTTGCCAAGACTTTGCAAGTGTTCCACAAACCGCACACAGCTTGGGCAGCAGAAGGTAAAATCCTTACTAGCTCAAGGTGTCTGAGTGTAACCTCTTCCCAACTTATTTGCTAACCATAAACTATTCAGGTTCACCAAAACTCCATAGGAAGCCAGGCTTAAAAAGAATTCTGACTGATAGATCCACAGCTGCATGCTGTGGCTGTAACAGATATTGTAGCTCAAATCCAGAAAGTTAATTGCCTCGTGAAACAAAAAAGTCAACTACTGTCAAAAGAACAAAGCAGAATCCAGTCAATAAAAGGTGCTATTTACAAAGTTCAGTTTTCAAACAAAACTGCTAAACTTTTTTTAAAAAGCCAGGAAAATGAGGTTTATACTCAAAAAAAAAAGGAAAAAGAAAAGAAAAGAATACTGACTCCAAGTGGACCCAGAGACTGGATTTCAAATCAGTTATAAATGTTAAAATAAATGAGGAAAAATTATGCTGTAATGAGTCAACAAATAGGTAATCTTACATAGAAAAAGTAAATCTGAAAAGAACCAAATGGAAATATTAATATTGAAAGCACAGTTAATTGAAATTTTAAAAACTCAATGGAAAAGTGGGTTAGAAATAACAGAAGATAAATCTCTTACTATCGACAGATGTCCCTTGTTATTGTGTTTTCCTAGAGAACCCTGACTAATACAGGGAGTAAAATATGGACTAGAATGAACTTACTGGTATTCTACTATAGAATTACTATGACTCGGCAACAAAAGAAATTATATCATTGATGTGAAGATAGTGGCCACTGGAGCTGCTGAAGGCAGGGAGAGAAAAAAGGAGGTATGTTATGGGGACATTTTCAGGACTTGGAATTGTCCTGAATGATACTGCAGGACAGATGCAGGACATTATATATCCTGCCATAACCCAATGGATGGACTAGAAAAGAGTGTAAACTATAATGTAAACTACAATCCAAGCTGTGTAGCAGTGCTCCAAAATGTATTCATCAATTGCAATGAATGTACCACACTAATGAGAGAAGTTGATGTGGGAGGAGTGGGGGGTGTGGGGAGTGGGGTATATGGGAAACTCTTTATATTTTTTAATGTAACATTCTGTGTGATCTATGCATCTTTTTAAAAATAAATAAAAAACATTTTAAAAATTATAAAATAATGTAACACAAAGGCTTGAAACTAAAAAAAAAAAAAATAACAGAAGGAAAAAATTAGTTAACAAGTACATTGATCAACAGAAAAAGTGAAGTGCTGGTTCATGCAACAACATGGATGAACCTGGAAGACCAACATGTTGAATGAAATAAGCCAGACACAAAAGTACAAATACCATACGAATTATCTTACAAGAAATTGTGTAAATAAATTCATAGAGACAGCAGGATAGCAGTGGGGATTGAGGGAGGATTGAATGGGAAGTTATTGCTAAATGAGTATACATTTTGGTTTGAGATGAAAGGTAGCTTGAACATTGACAGTAGTTGAAGTCACACAGTATTGTCAGTGTAATTAATGTCAAAGATTGCCCACTTAAAATGTATAAGATGATTTTATGTTATGTATATTTTACCACAATAAAAAATAAATTATTTTTTAAAAATAAGAATGAACAGAGCTTCATAGATCTGTGGGAAACTATCAAGTGCTACAACATATGTGAAACTGGAGTGTCAGTAAGAGAAGATTCAGAAAGGAGCAAAAAATTTTGAACAAATGACTGAAAACTTTACAGAATTGGTGAAAAACATTAACTTATCTTCTAAGAAGCTCGAAGCATCCCAATAGAAAAGACACCCTCAAAATAAAACACCTAAAAACATCATATTCAGACTGTTGAAAGCCAAAGTGAAAATCCTCACAGCAGCAGGAGAAAAACCATACATCACATATAGGGAAAGAAACATATGCTTAACAACTGACTTATCAGAAACAATGGAGACCCCAAGATATAGGAATGATAAATTTAAAATGATGAAAGAATAGAACTGTCTGCCACAACTTTTATATACAGTAAAACTATCTTAAAAATGAAGACATTTTCAGATTTTAAAAATAAAGAATACCTCCTGCCTGACTTGCAATACAAGAAATACTAAAAGAAACATTAAATGATATCATATGGTAACTAAAAACAACAATTAAGAATGAAGAGCTTCAGAAATGCTAAATATGCAAATAAATATTAAAAATTCAATACATAGTTGTTTTCCTCTTTGCCACTCTTATTTTCTTTAGGAGACATATGACTATTCAATGCATAAATTACAACATTGTAAGTTGTAATATTTGTTTGTAATATAAATAGAGTTGTAATATATACATTTGTTTTTGGCAATAGTAGTACAAAAGAGAAGGAAGGACATGGAGATATACTGGTCCAAAGATTCTATATTTTACCAAAGAAGAATGTCAGTATTAACTTGTAGATTGTTAAAGATGCCTATTTCAACAACTAGTGCAATCCTTAAAAATATGCAAGGAAACACAGCTAAAAGGATAATAGAGAATTAAAATGGTATACTAAAACATTTGTTTAACACAACAAAAGTCAATAAAAGAGGAACAGTGGTGAGAAGAGATAAAGAGAAAATAAATAGCAAAATGCAAGACCTAAATCCAACCATATTATTAATTACATTAAATGTGAATGGATATAAGACTCCAATCAAAAAGTACAAACTGTCAGACTGGGTTAAAAAAGCAATAATCAACTGTATTAGTCAGCCAAGGGGGTGCTCAGGCAAAATACCAGAAATGGGTTAATTTCCACAGAGGGTATTTATTTGGGGTAGGAGCTTACAGATACCACGCCATAAAGTACAATTTACGTCCCTCATCAAATTCTATTTCCATGTGTTGGCGCAAGATGGCTGCCGACATCTGCCAGGTTTCAGGCTACCTGGATTCTTCTCTTCCCAGGTCTTTCTTCTCTCTGGGCTCAGAGCCTCTGTTTTCTCCATTATGAGGTGCTCTAGGCTTTGCCTCTCTCCACAAGGTCAGGTGTAGACTATCAGGCAAGTGGCACTTTCTCTCTCCCCTGGGGTTTCTGCTGTGTCTAAGGAGCCATCTCTATTCTTCTGTTTTCCTCTTCTGGCTCAGGGTTCCTCTCTTTCTGGAGCTTTCTTCTTTTCCTTCTATGAGCTTACTTTCCAGGGCTCCAGCCCTAGGCTTCAGCATCAAACTCCAACATCAAAACTCCAACATCAGAAACCCTCAACTCTGTCCTCTGCAATGCCTTTCATCTGTGAGTCCCCATCCACCAAGGGACGGGGACTCAATGCTCTAATGATGTGGCCCATTCAAGGCTCTAATCATAACTTAATCATACCCAGGTACAGACCAGATTACAAACATAATCCAATTACTCTTTTTGGAATTCATAACTATATCAAACTGCTACAGAGGCATAATAATAGATCCAACAGACAATAAGAGTGTAAGTTTTGCAAACTTTTTCAAACAGGAGAGGAGGAACACATCTCAACTCATTTTATGAACCCCATAATACTGTTTACCACAGCCAAAGACACCAAACAAATATAAAACTACAATCCAATACTACTCATAAAAATAGACACAGACTCTTTAACAAATTAATAACGAATTGAATCGTCATACATGAAAGATGATATACCACAACCAAGTGCCATTTTCACCAGCACTGAAGGTTAATTTAACATTCAAAATCAATTATTTGAATATACCAAAACATGCTGGAAATATGCATATATAACAAGGAACTTAATCTGGGGTGAAAAAGGATCTCTTGAGGATGTTTGAAAAGGATAAGTTTGAGTTAAGTAGGGTGAAAAAATTGGTGTAAAAGTATTCCAAGCATTATTAGTGAAAGTCAACTCAGAAAAGGTTGTTCCAGGGAACTGAAGGTCAGTGTGGCTGGGCTGCAAGTACCAGCAAGCAGTAATGGGTAAGGATAGAGACCAGGAAAGGAAAAGTCCTGCAAAGCCTTGCTGTCTCTATGAAGGATTTTGAATTTTTCCATGAAGATACTAAGAGATTAAATAACTTAAAGCAGAGGAATGACAAAATCTTATTTATGCTAAGACATAAATATTGGCAAGTGCACTGTGGCTGTAGTGTGGAGAACAGACTGTCAAAGACACAAAAGTAGAAGCACAGAGACCAGTTAGGTTGCTAATTCTAATAGCCCAGTTGAGAAATGATAATGGCTTGGATAACAGAGAGAATAGACAGACCTGAGATATATCTTGAAAGAAAAACTGATTTAGTAATAGATTATATACATGTTATATATTATTTATTTTTATAAATTTACCTTAAAATCCTATAATATGGATCATGATTTCTCTCACCTTAAAGATTTAATTATGTATAGATGTGATATATATGTGTATGTCACTTATTTTATAAAACCTATATTATCCTGACACCAAAGCCAAAGACATCAAAGGAAATATAAAACTACAGACCAATGTCCTCATGAAAAGAGACAAACAATCTTTAATACATTATTAACAGATTGAGCTCTGTCACACATGAAAGTATTATAGACCACAACCAAGTGGGATTTCCACCAGCAATGAAGGTTGAGTTATCTGAAAATCAATTAATGGAATATTCCATATTAGCATAATAAAAGTAAAAACCCTTTTGGTCATCCCTCAATAGACACATAAAAATAGACTTATATATAATAGTTAAAACTATAAAACTTCTAGAATAAGACATAAGAAATATTTTTTTTTACTTTGAAATAGGCAAATATATTTTAGATAAAACTCAAAAAGCATAAAGCATAAAGAAAAAATGTAAATTAGATTCAAAGCTTTTACTCACTGCATACTGTTAAGGAAATGAAAAAGGAAGGCACAGATTGGTAGAAAATATTTACAGAACATGTATGATTGCTAAGAAACATATTAAAAGTTATTCAACTTCATTGGTCATTAAGGAAATGTGAATTAAAACCACAATAAAATTACACACACACTGGAATAGATAAAATTATAAAGACTGAAAATACCAAACATTGGCAAGGATGTGGTGCAACAGACACTCTCCTACATTACCATAGGAATGCAAAATTGTACTGTGGAAATCAGTTTGGCAGTTTCTTCAAAGGTTAAACATAATCCTACCATATGAACAAGCAATTCCAATCATAGATGTCTACCCAATAAAAATGAAAACATTTATCCACACAAAGACTTGTTCATACATATTCATAGCAGCATTATTCATAATAGCTAAATTTTAAATTAATCCAAATGTTTCTTGACTGATGAATAGATAAATGAAATGTGAAGAAGTCATACAATGGAATACTAATCAGCAATGAAAAGAACAAACTATGGATATATATACGCAATGTGGCTGACTCTTGAAAGAATTATGCTAGTTAAATGAAGCCTGGCATGACAGGGTTCACACTGGATGCTTCCATTCATATAATATTCTAGAAAGGGAAAAGCTATTGCAAAAGACCAGAGGTTCCTGAGTTTGTGGAACCTGCAGGTACCTGTGAAGTCTGACTGCAAAGGGACACAGGACCACTTCTGGGGGTGATGAGTCTGTTTTAAAGCTTTACTATGATGGTTGCACAACTTTACATATTTCTCAAAACTCACTGAGCTTTATTCTTAAAAAGGGTATGTTGTACAATTTTTAACTGATACCTCAGTAAAATTGTAAATAAAATACATATCATATTTTAAAATGCCCTCAGCTTTAAGTCAGTTTCTCCCAAAAGAACAAATAACTTTTGTATGTCATGTTGCTTCTGACAAACTGACGAAGAAATTATAACTTTGATGAAAAAGGACAATATCAAGTAACTCTCATATTATGTAGAAACAAGACACAGACTCAAAAATAAAATAAAATAATAAATATTTTATTGAAGTTGGAAATCTAATATATTATTTGTTTTGCAATTTTGCCAAAAACCCATAATCTTACAACGTAACAAAAATTTCAGAAAATTGAAAAAGGTGACAAGTCCTACATCAACCATCATATGAGAAATAAGATACAAGATAAAAACAGTGGGATTGGGAATATTCATATAACAAGAAAATTTTAGCTTCTCCATAAAAAAAAAAATTAGAAAACAAAGAAGAAACCAGGAAATAAAGGCTAGTGTCCAGGAAATCAGAAAACTGACCACAGGAATTTAAAGTACCCTGAAATTGACTTCAATACTGTTTTCCTAACTAATGATGAAAGAACACACACTTGAGGGAGTATATGCACAGGACAGTTAAACAGTGGGACAATTATAAAACTGGCACAGAGGAAATGACTTGAGGATATTAGAAATGGAAATATGCAAGGGAAGGAAGTCCTGGTGTTCCAAGCCACAAAGGCCAGATATTTTGCTGGAATATTCTATTATTAGTCTCCAGTTAAAATTCTATTTTCAAATCTCATTATCAAAAACAACAAAAACAACAACAACAAAAAAAACAACCCTCTATCGCTTCTCGGCCTTTTGGCTAAGATCAAGTGTAGTATCTGTTCTTATCAGTTTAATATCTGATACGTCCTCTATCCGAGGACAATATATTAAATGTACTTACCAAATCCAGTGGATGTGTCATGATGATGGGAACGAGTGTTGTTGGGGGGGAAAGGGAGGGTGGGGGAGCGGGGTTGAATGGGACCTCACATATATATTTTTGATGTAATATTATTACAAAGTCAATAAAAAAAAAAAAAAACAAGCTATACTATTAAAAAGTGGGCAAAAGACTTGAAATGACAGTTGTCCAAAGAAGAAATATGAACGGCAAAAAAACACATGAAAAAAATGTTTAACATCACTAGCAGTTAAGAAAATGCAAATTAAAACTACAATAAGATATCATTTCATACCTATTAGACTGGCCACTGTTAACTGTTGGAGAGGATGATGAGCGATAGAAACAATTATTCACTGTTGGTGACCATGTGACCTGGGAATAACATTACTAGGTATACAGCCAGAAGAATTGAGAGCAGAGACATGAACATACATCTGTACACCAATGTTCGTAGTGGCATTATTCATGATTGCCAAAACTTGGAAACAACCCAGATGTCCATTAACCTATGAACGGATACGCAAATTGTGGTGTATATGCACAATGGAATATTATGCAGTGGTAAGAAAAAATGAAGTCATGAAGCATATGACAACATGGATAAACCTGGAGGACATGTTGAGTGAATCAAGTCAGTCACAAAAGGACAAATACTGTATGATTGCACTATTATGAAATAATATATTGTATAAATTCATGGAGTTAATATTAGAATATAGGTCACCAGAAAATAGAAGAAGGGTAGAGAACGGAAAGCTGAGGGTTAAACCGTGCAGAATTTGTAAAAAGATGGGTTGTAAATCTTTGGAAATGTGAAAGCTTATCATGGTGTTTATACCTAGCAAAGCTATTATATGGGTATGACTGTTTGAAAGGGAAAGTCTAAGACTATGTATATTACTAGAAGGAAAGCTAAAAACTAACATTGGACTGTAGAAGACAGTAAAACCTCATGTAAAACAAATATATATATGTGTGTATAATCTACATATATAGTCATTCCATCATAATATTTCAAAAAGCCTTGAATAATTTCAATAACACTATTAAATACAAAATACCATTAAAAAAAAACAAAAAAAAAAACAAAAAACAACCCTCTACAGTACATCCACATTCTGTTGTTGAGAATTTCATTATAATGAAACTCTTATTCTCAGTAAACAACATCCTAGAGAGCAAAGGCCTTTGTAGTTTAGCCAGGAGTTATTGTGAATCAAGAAGTAGAAAGAAATCCTCAGAATGAGATATCTTGTTTTAAGGCACTATTAAGTATGCAATTAACCCTTTCTTAGAAACAAAGGCTTTTTGTGTGTGTTCTGTATATTGGAAGATGGGCTGGTCTTTCTGAGAAGATTACTGGATTGGAAGAAGTCTGTAGTTTGGAGTCAATTGTTGTTTAGTACTATTGGTGCTAAGAAAGTCTTTCTGTCTTATGCGTCCTTCCTCATTCCCCTATTCCTTTCTGTAACCTTTTCTAGAAGTC
This sequence comes from Dasypus novemcinctus, assembly GCF_030445035.2. Taxonomy (NCBI): domain Eukaryota; kingdom Metazoa; phylum Chordata; class Mammalia; order Cingulata; family Dasypodidae; genus Dasypus; species Dasypus novemcinctus. Next base: position 61,664,348 of record NC_080687.1, read on the forward strand.
TCTTCTTTCACAATGCAAGCATTCTAGAGACTCAGCTCTTCTTCTCTTCATTGGAAGTTTATTTTCTCACATTTCGTATGAAATTTGCAAGCCAGCTTCCATTAGATGTAGAAAGAGAGAAAGGCTTGCTATAGTAGAAAGAGCCACCTTGGACTAGGAGCTATAAGTTTGGTTCATGTTCCTCTCTGATTTCTGGACAAGATGCATAGAAACACACATCCCATTTATTTTCACATACCTTTGTGCATGCATTAAATGTAACACTAGTCACCATAGTTTAATCACCTCCTTACTCTTTTTCTCCAGACCCCAAAACGGTAAATTCTTTGTAGGTCAGTTACTGCCTTTGTTATAGTTATAACATTGCCATTCAGGAGAGTGTCTGGCATCTATGATGGAGTAAATGATAATGAACAAGCCATTTCCCCTCTCTAAGTTTTATTTTCCTATGAGGAAATTTAAAAAGAAAGTAGCTTCTTTTCAGGTTTTTGTGGGATTCAAATAAGATAGACAAATACTATGAGAGAACTGATCTCTTAGATTTCTGGCTGCTATAACAAATAGCACACAATGGGCTGACTTAACCACAGAAATGTATTGACTAACAGTTCCAGAGGCTAGAATGCTGGCTTATTCTTGGGGCACCTTGGCTTTTCTATCACAGGGCAATGTTCTCCCCTTTCTCTTTTAGATTTCCACTGATGTCCAGTTTTTTACTTCTCCCATGGTTTTCTATTTATCAATTTCTTCTGCTTATGAAATACTCCAGTTATCCAGATGAAGAACCAACCTCATTTAGTTAGGCCATACCTTAACTAAAAGTAACATCTTCAAGAGATTCTATTCACAATGGTGTTTTATTTTCCTTGGCTACTCAAGCAAATACCATGCAATGGATTGGCTTAAATAATGGAATTTTATTAGCTTACAGTTTTGAGGCTAATAGAAGTCCAAATCAAGACACCATCAAGGTGATGATTTCTCCCTAAAGAATGTGGCATTCTGAGGATGACTGCCAGTGATCCTTGGCCCTTAGTTCCTCTGTCACATGACAATACACATGGCAGCCTCTTTTGCCTCCTCCATTCTATTTTGGGTTCTGTTGACCTCTGCTTCTTGCTTCCCATGGCTTTTTCCCCCTAGCTGTTTGAATGTCATTCTGCTTATAAAGGACTCCAGTAATAGGATTTAGGACCCATCTTGATTGAATTGAAAAATGCTGTAACTGAAGTAATCTCATAAAAAGATCCTAGTTACAATGGGTTCTCATCCATAGGGAAGGATTATGCTTAAGAACTGTTTTTCTGGGGTACATAGCTCCAAACAATTATAAATGGGTTAGTATCCACAGGGATGCTGTTTTAGTTAGCTTAAGGCTTCCAAAGAAATATACCAGAAACGGGTAAGCTTTTATTATAGGGATTTATTAGGGTAAAAGATTACAGTTCTGAGGCTACAAAAAAAGGTCCAAATCAAGGCATCTGCAGAGATGCTATCTTGTCAAAGTTTGGCTGCTGTACCCTGAACTCCTGCTATGTGGCAAGGCAAAATGGCAGCTCTGGCAGTCTCTCTCTGCTTTCTCCTCCAGGGTCACCTTGTCCCTGATGAAACATGGGCAATCAGGCACAATGACTCATCTATCCTCTCTTCTCTGGGCTTCATCTCTTCTGCTTCAAACTGCTCCATGATTCTAGCTTTTGGCCTCTCTCTCAGCCTCTTGGAGTTTCTCTGTCTTTCTACCACTGTAGGCAATCCTAGAGTCCTCTTTCTCATGGCAGGGTAAAATGGCAACAGCTCTCTTTCTATGTGTCTCTGTTTATGTAAAAATCTAGCTAAAGGATTAAGACCCACCCTGGGTCCTTCAATCTAACCAAAGGCCCAAAACAGAAGCAATGTAATCAAGTGATCTAATCAAAAGTTTCCTTAACTGAATCTAACCAAAAGGTCTCATATAAAATAGGTCTACATGCACAGGAGTGGATTATCTTAAGAACATAACTTTCTGGGGATTATAAAAGATTCAAACCAGGACAGATCCAGGTTAAGATTAAGAACATGTTGGTTGTTTGTTTTTTCTACCCCCTGGGTACATATTCAACCTATCATAGGTGGAAAATTATATAGCATCACTTCCTTACTTACATTCATCCAGCAATAAACAAAAAATTTGTTCTATAGCACAATAGTTCATGTTATAACAAATACCATCATAATGAAGATCTATGTACAAGAAAACATTTTCGAATTCTAGTTAATAGTTTATTTATCTCAACAATAGGTTAAGTAGATAAATCCAGAAAAACAGATAGCATTTAGATATTTTCAAATTTGTAATAGCAACTTGTCTGGAAGCCAAATACACAAAGGGGAAGTTGGCATCTATTTGTTGTCCCATCTTTCCATAAGTTGGGGATAAAATAAGCCAAATATGAATTATGTGCCCCAAAGAAAACTCAGTTTATTCTAATAACATGAAGTGAACAATTAGGTATCTTACAAAAGGTTGCAAGTCAATAGTCATTAATTCATTCATCCATTATTCCTTCCAGTCCATCCATTCACCCAACATTATTAAATATCCATATAATAAATAATGCATTCTACAAATATTTTTTAATATCTACTAGGTCCCAAGGTGTCAGTGAGAAAACTGACAAGAAATATTCTGTGCCTTAAGAGAACTCAAAAGGAACAGGGGGGAAAGATTCATGAACTTGTGTGCATAAAAGTCACACTATTTATCTCAGTATTTAGTATATGAGCTGCACATACTACTACAGATAATTTTCGATGTTTATTATAGTGCATTATATGCAAAGAAAGAATTTTTCTCTGACCAGATTACAAAAATATTCTTAACATGGACCATGAGTGTCATGTGAACAGCTGGTTTTTAATAGTAATATTTCCAGTATAAAGCATAACCCTTAAAGAGTTTCTATCTTTCACTAAGTCATTAGCCAATTATGTATAAATTAGGAGGTAATTTTTTAAATGATCCAAGGATGAAATATGTGTTAAATTTTATCGTCAAATATAAATATAAATATTAGATTTATTAGTGATACTAAATGGGAAATATTCTTTTCTTTAGGTTACCAGTAATGGCCAAGTCTTATTTGACTTTGCTGTCCAGCATAGTACAGGACACACAGCATATTTGTGGACAAATGAATAAATGAGGAAAAACAGTAGGAGCTAGGATTTATTAATGAAAATTAAATCAAATGGTAAAGAAACTAATAGAAGTCTAATTAGTTGTCTTTGTCATGGAGCCCATTGCTTCTAGTGCTCATCTATGAAAGTGTAGTAAAGAAGAAATAAATTGGAATTTGAAACTCATATGCAAACTTTTACAACTGGATAAGTAATTCCATTTATAAAATGTGGGTAAAAAGTTTGTAATGTGTGGAAATACCTACAAACCTAACTCATAGCTACTGTTCCACACATTTGAATTGAAATTTTAAAAATAAACCTACATTCTTAGGGACCAAAACCCTGATATTGCATCATAACAAATAACACACTAAGATTTTATCCTAAGTCATTCATTCAGAGATGGGTTTTTTAAATACTGCTAACAGCATTGTCAATGTCACATATGAAGAGATGTAGTTGGAGAAGGAAATGTTCTGTTTTCCTGTCCCAAATCTGTCAAATGCTCCCAAGATCTCATGATGGTGAGAGTAGCTCTCTATATCACATGAAAGACACATAAAGTTACTCCTGGCTCAAGATACTTTCTCTATCAGTTTACCTTGGGACCCAAGAATGTCATCATCGTAACCACTTGTTTGGATTAAAACACAGCTCTCAAAGGTCACTGCCACTCAATCACTGACTTCTAATGTAGACAGCTTTAAGTGCCTCTCTTACCTCAATCCCTCTGCTCAAAACAAATAACAAAAGAAAGACAAAATATCAACAGACAAAACCAGTGAGGCCAAATTGGGATCAGAAAAAGTTCAATATCTCTATGGATCACATACAAAACAAAAATAGTAGGTCTCAAGTTCAGACTCCTGGTCTTCTTGGCAGAAAGTAGGCAAAAGCAATGGGAAGCTGAATTTCTAGGGGGTGTTGGGGACTAAAAAAACTTCCATATAAGACACAGGATGAGAGTCATGCTAAATGCTTGAAGCCAGGGCTTTAGTAAGACTCTTCTGCTCATGAAAAGAGACCAAATATTTGTCAACCTGGGCAATGACTTTATTGGAAGCTCTGATCCTTACATCTAGAAATTGAGACAAGTTAGCTGCTGGCTCTGTGATTGGATTCACAATGTTCACAGTATCACTGTGGAACAAAAATTTTGGAAAACTTGGCTGGTCATAGATTAGGAGTGCTGAAGGCGGATTGAAGGTAACAGAAAACTTGCTAAATATAAAAGGAGAGACAAAGGGAAAAATTAGAATTTAACCATGTACAGAAATATACTTCAGAAGGAGCAAAGGCATAAAAGGAAAATTTAAAGCTTTAAGAACAAAATAAAAAGAATATCTTTAGGATTTTGAGGTAATGTTGGACAACAATGAAGAACTGAAAGAGTTATTTTAAAAGTGGTCAGGATACAATTTAAAAGTGGAGTCAACAGATCTTAATAACGCATTGGGAAAAGAGGAGCAGTCAAGATGCCTCCAACATTTTGGCCTAAGCAAAAGAAATATAATGAGCTAAATATTGGCTATAGAAGACTAGAGGAAGATTATTAGGAGTAATCTTTGAACAAATGAGGATTGAAATTCCTAAATTAATATCCAAATAGAGGTGTGGAGTAGCATTTAGATATGGGTCTTGAGCTCTGGGGAAAAGTCAGATCTGGAAATTAAAATCTGGAAGTCAAAAGTTTATGGATATTATTTAAAGACATTGAAGAAGATGAAATTGGACAGGAGTGAGCATAGTTAAAGAAAAATGATGGAACACTAAGTCCTGAGGAATCCCATCAATCAGAGAGTGGGCAGTGTATAAAAAGCCAGCATTGGAAATTTGAGAATAAATGGCCAGGATGAGAGATGGCATCCAGAACTTTGCCCTAGCAGCCAACTGCAGAATATTTCAAGAAGGAAAAATGACTAATTATAATGAAGTTTTGAGGACATCAAGTAAGATAAGCACTCAAAAATGACCATCTATTGAGCAACATGAAGGTTGCTTGTGACCACGACAAAAGAAGCTTCCATGGAGAAATGGAAACTGCAAATCAGACTAGAAGGGATAGAGAAAAGGAAGTGAGAAAGTAGAGGTGGTGAGTCTGAATGGCTCTTTCTAGAAGTATTTCTACATAGGACAAAGAAATGAGTCAATAGTTAAAGAGGAAGAATGTTTTTGAAGGTAGGAATTTTATGGTATTTCATGCTTTTTAGAGAGGAAGAAGTTGATGCTGCAAAAGAGAGATAGGGCAAATTATAGGAACCAAGTAGGGTAAAATGGAATAGGATCCAGTGCCTGAGAGGGGTGTATGGTCTTACAAAGTAACAGCGCAGGTCTCCTGTTATAGAATATATGTTTCATATTTATATTCCAATTTTGCATAGAATTGTTCTCTATTTTAGTTTAGTATAGTTTAGTTTAGTTTCTAATTTAGTTAAGTTTAATTTTAAAAATTTAAGACAACTAGTTGGGTCTTATAATATGCGTATCTTTATAAAGTGCCCTGCATGTTTAGAACTCACACATATACACACAGATGTCAGTGTATGGCTCACAGTCTTATATCAGGCAATCTTAGGAGCATCAACCAACCTTCTAGAAAAAGAGTCCTTCAAATTGCTTACCCAGAAACTGTAAACCAATCCCAAACAACGCATTATCTCCAGGTAGAGCTATCTGAGCTGAATTAAAATTTGAAGCAATATTTAGAGGATTGAGAAGATTTCCCATAAGAAAAAGTTCAAAGGAAATGTTATTGAGCACATAAAATTGAGTTTGGGGTCAACATTGACTTGAGAAACATTTTTATTTAATATTTTGAAAAATCTTCAATTTTTCAGATATGAATTCATTACGAAGCCTCTCTAGTAAGTTGGTTTATAAGGATTATTTCTTAGTTTCCAATTCCACATTTTTCCTCAGTTTGGAATAAATAAAACATTTTTGTGTTATATTAGAATGGCACTCTCTCCCTTTCACTTTCACTGAAGTGGTATAAAAATACCTTACACAAAATTCTCAAGAAAAAATTAAATTTCAATATTAATTTATGCCAGATAGCTTTGCACTTAGACCATCTGAGATTTTGATTGGAAGTCAAAAGCTTAACAGTTGCCAGTAATGATGCACAATTTAACATCTACCAATTACTTTCTTCTGAATTATTAAGACTTCATTAAAGCAGCTTCAAAAGCTTAGAATATTCTTTCTTTATATATAACCAAAACAGGAACTAACAAATGTGTGGTGATTTCAAATGTTCTTATTACATTTTCACCTTCTTATGCAATTAAGCAGAACAGCATCATCTGTAAGACATGTGAGCTGTCACATGCTGCTTTCCTCGGAGCTTCATGTTGTGCACATTTCTCTGTAGTTTAGTCCAAGTACCAAATCAAAAATCCATCTCTGGATTCATTATCAAGCAGGTATGATGATTTGTTCATGAAAATTATATAGTCTCTAAACTGAGCATTTGACCTATAGCCAGGCACTTTAAAGACTTTTGTCTAAATATTGCCATTATACCATGCTTGAAAAGTCTACTATCTAGCAATGAGATGCAATTGGTATTCTGGTTCCAATTTAGTTCTCAGATTGGTAGAAATGAGCCCAATGAGTAAACAGTATTTAGTTGGCTATTCATGTAGTTTTGTTTTGTTTTGTTTTTTTTCATTGAGAAGAAAGAAAAAGACTTGGCCATATATGAATATAATGTTTTATGAAATAAATTTTGACAAATCAATGGCAATTTTTTTCCATTCTTCTAAAAAACATATGCTCCTTATCCTTGGGGACCTAAACCACAATTTTGTTGTCACCTCATTTTCAACAGAACCAAATTCTTCAGATTAAACAGAAGGCAAGGAAAAACAGATTTTAAATATTAATGACTCCATGCTGTGTCAGAGCAGAACAAATAACTGACAGGCAATTTCCCAACTTTTACACATTGTGCTTGAAGAGGCTGGCAAACAGCAGCTCAGCAGGAACTGTCTCTCTGTGACATGCATTGTTTTCATTTTCTTTATGCTTACATTTAGAATACCTGACTAAAGGGTGTAAGCTTGCTTTCGCCGTGCTCAATCAAAAAATGTCAGAGACCTTATACACAAAAACTTCCCCCCGCCCCCCACATACACATAGGTAGATGGTAGGTACTACTCCCTTTGAAGAAAGAGTTGGCAAATGTGGAAAGAAATAGGGACAAAAGAAGAGGATAAGGCTGGCAGATTAGATTAGACTAGACCCAATGCATCAATAGTACCTAAAGTTATTTCCACGTAAGGTCACAACAAACCACATCTATATTTGTCTTCCTGTTAGTCTCTCATTGTAGACAAGCCAGCCCTCTGTGACATTATTAACCCTGGAGTTGCTAAACTGCATTGAACTAATCTGTGAGAAGGAACTAAACTAGAATTATACAATTTTATATAGGTAGATGAAAATTAAAAAGGTTTGGGCTATCAGTGGATTTTTCCTAAGAGTAGAAATTTTTGTCCAGGCAACAGATCTGCAGTAAAACTGGCAAACACAAAATGTTTTGCCTTCAGAAAACTTAGAGTAGGGAGACTTCTTATGAAGAAGTAATATTTTTAGAGAGGGGTGTCTATTTCTGGAAGAACACTGTGAAAGCCTCTATGTGTTCTATCCTTAAAATTATTACTATTACCTAACTTTTTAAAAACTGAGTGCCATATTTCTAAAGGCTCCAGCCTCAAGACAACTCAACCAATATTTAAGAGCACTTACTGGTCCTTTGTCCTGCTGGATGCTGAGGATAGGGCGAGGGAACTTCCTTTGAGATACTAGGTCACTGGAGCACAGGTATAGACAATTTAAAAGGGACGCCAAATCATCTTGGCCAGTTTAACATTGGAAAGCAGTGGTGCCACCTACAAGGGTGAGGGGCAGCAGGGGAGAGGGGTTGACCACCAGAGGGGTTGCCATTCCTCTAAATAGTGGTTTCTCAAATATAGTAAGCACTTGAAATTTGATGAATTGTAATGAATGAAAATGTTAAGCAGGAATTCCTCTTATCAGCAAATAAAAATTTTATCCCTACGTATGGAATTTTCAGAGCATCACAGTGATCCAATATTGGAAGGAGCCAGGAAGTGATGATATGTAGATTCCTCCCCTGGAAATTTCTAAGAAGAAATAAGCCTCTGACCTAGTAAGCTGGATATTCTTCTGCCTAAAGGCAGAAGGTAGAAGCAGAGTGCTTTCCAACGTTTTTCCACTTCTATTACTTACATAATTTAAAATTCATTTAAAGAGGTTAGGTTCTAAGTAAGATGGAATAAACACACTCCATTTTGTCTCTCTCACTGAATGCACCTGGAAAGAATCAGTGGAGTAGCTATTTGAAGACTCTGAAAAGAAAAAAATAACAACTGGTCTGGGAAGAAGATACGAGTTCAAAGTGTTCCCAAACCTGTGAGGAGTTTGTCATTTATTTTCACTCTGGTATTCCCAGTCAGGTTTTGGTATAGCCAAAGACCCTGAGGTGGGCACCTATGGAATCTCCTACCAATCAGAAGGAGTGGGGAGAAAGCCCACCATTCTTCTTTTTTCTTTGAAGATACGGGTGTCCATGACCTTTTTTAGGTACCCATTTATTATGAATTAACCTCTCTAGACAGTGGGTTGAGCCTTGGCTTTGGAGATCGGAAAGATCTGGTTTCAAATGGTGTCACTCAGAAGTTCTATAACCTTAACAATTATTTAACTTCTCTGAGGTTCTTTTCCTCATCAGCGCAATGATAATAACACCACATTATAGGACTGGTATGCATATCACACCTCTGGGGTTGCTAAAATTTTTTACTCTAGGAAGATGCAATGTTTCCAAATTAGCATATAAGACAGAATGCACCTTCTTTTATAACTTGCTGATTTAAAGTATCAATTATGGGGTTCTTTAGTCAAATTTTATGGTCTAATTTTTCAGAAAAATGTATAGAAGTAATTCTCACTCATGTTACTCTAAGGATAATTTTCTAGTTTATTCTCCTGTGCTCAAGAAGAAAAGGTCAAAGACACAAATGCCTTTGATTAAAATCTCTGCTTGTCCTTGGCATTCAGATTGGCCTAGACATTTTGGTTGCTTCAAAATTGCTCAAATAAAGTAGATTAATGTCCTAGATAACTTGTTAATTTCCTTTTTTAAAAAAACCTAAAATTTCCCTTCACAATATTTCAAAGTATTATTGTCCCATTTGGCACTTCAATGAAAGAGATTAGAATGATTCTTAATATCTCTTCCAGCTCTAACATTTGATAATTCCATGATCTAAGAGATTTTCAGAATATGGAAATACAGAAATTCTTTCTTCCCTGGTGAACTCTAACTAACTAAATAATCCCCATTTCAGGGATAACTCAAGGGCATATATGCACAGGGATGAGGTAAATTCTCTCATAATCTGATAGTGAGTTTCTTGAGAACAAGAACCACATCTCCAATTTCTTTCTACCTTCCATCACATATTCAGTACCACTGGACTCTCACTTTTTCACAACCACTTTCAATTTCAGTTCCCAAGTGACCCAAACCTGGAAATTCTACAGTGGGAATAGGGTAAAAATTCAAAAGTGCATTTTAGGGTTGTTTTCATGATAAAGTAAAATAATATATAAAAAGAAGGCCCTATGTATAAGTTCACTTCTTTCCTGTGATTTATTCAGGACAATCTAGGTGGACCTATGAATAAAGTATTATACAATCATACAAAAAATTCTTTTGATCAGTTGATGCACAATAACGCTTTTCAGAACCATAAATGAATCTGTTTTCTTCTATGTTTCTTCTCACATAATTATATTCTACCTTCCATTTCAGCCTATTATATCTTTTTCATAATCTCAAAAAAGAAATACAGTTCTCCATGAAAACCATTTAAAACTTGGCAATCACCTCACTAAGAGAAGTATTCAGTGGAGGAAAATACATACAGATTGAGCCAATTTTGTCACTGTTCCAATGAATCCTTTTTAAAAAGGGAACATCTACCATTTCTGCCTTACCTAGTTTTGATTCTCTTCCATAATATGTTTCCTTGAGAATTTTCATGAAGAAATTGGCACCCAAATAATCATAGCTTTGATACAACCTACAACCATGTTCCTAGATGACTAAATAGACTACATTCATGATGCTACTTATACGTGTTGTGTCTTGACAGAATTCCAGTCAACTCACCACCAGCAGCCCACATAGTTTTTTCAAACCAATTTTCTCAAGAAGCCTCAGCCTGAAATTTCCAATGTGGAAATAATCATTTCAAAACTTTCAGGTGCATAGAGAAATAACATGACTAGAAAGCTTCTGTGTCACTCACAAATGCCCATGAAAAAAAGTCTGGCTCAACTTCAATCTTCATAGTTTTGTAAATCCTGCTATGTGGTCACAGGTAACTGTTAATGAGAGCTGCTGCAACTAGGGGGATTTTTAGCAGTTAACAAGGATATTTTCCAATGTTCTAATTTTCTAAGGTTCTCATGATTTTGAGTGTTTTTTAACCAAATATATAGGCTCACTCTTAAAGACTTTTTAAAAAATAACTTTATTTCAAATTCAAAAAAAATTAAAACAACAGAAAAAGGCAGTTCAATAAGTTATGGAAGCATTTGCTCCTCAAAATTTCTGTCCAGGTACTTTTATCCTTTTAATTCCATCTACTAACTCAATTGTTTCTCTAGTGTTCAGAAAGATACACAAATAAACACAAATTAGTTAAATTATACATTCAGGGTCTCCTTATTAATGAAAAAAAATAAAGAAGAGGAAAAAATACTTAGTCATATTTATATAGCACAAACCCATGTTCTTCTTTTTTAACTTTAGCATTAATATAATACCAACTTTACTTTTGCTACAAAAGCATTCCAGTATTGTTAATTACATCTGTAAGTTACATTAGTTATATTTTTCCATCTATTACCATTCTTTACACCTTGTAGAAGAACATTCCTGTATTTATATTATTGACAACAATCTTCATCTTGCCAAAATCATTGTTATATACTCCCTATATTATCCTCCAGCTGTCTTCCAATGAGCATTAATTTTTCCTATACTTTGTGTGAATACAAGCAAGACCAGTTGGCAATAATTTGGGGCATGCCAAGAGTTTAAATCATAGTGTACAACTAGAACAGAAGGGAAATATCAACATTCAAGTCGCCATCGTGGCTACGCCTACCAAGGAAATGAAAAACAATGTTATGTTTTACCTATTTTAGGAAATATTTTCTCTAAGAGTAAGGTACCACTGCTCTGAGAAGTATATAACTAATGAGTATAACTACAATGTCTTAAACTTTTACTGCATCTCAGATAACCATTTTTATGGGTTACAGGATGGCTGGAACATATATATATGTTACATATAATATGGGTTACAGGATGGCTGGAAGAGATAATTCCCTGCATCACTCCACCCCACCACAAATATGACCTGTAAGGTTAAGGTCTTATCTTAATTGGCCAAAGAAACAGAAACTTCCCAGAAGAGAGGTTGGCACAAAGGGCAGAAATAAAGTTCAGCTCAGTGGTGCCTTCCACTGCTACTGGTTCTCCAAGGAAGAGTAAGGCTGCCAAGGATACTATATGCAAAGACCAAACTATAAAATGAGGAAAATATTACCCAAGGTAAGGAATTATGAAAATTAAATAAGAAAACCCAAAACCAGGAGTGTCAGCTTTGATTTAGCACTTAGCCCTTACATCTAATCCCAAACCAATGCACTTGTATTCCCTCAATTGTATTCACTTTCCTCCACTTACAATGATACCTACACGATCCAAGAAATTGCCCAAATTATGTTGTGCCACAAGTCTTTTCTAGTCAAAGCTTATATGATTCTAAAAGCTTCTAAACTAATTTTGAAAGCACCTCCATTAAAAGAGATATTGACAAACTTTGCACACTCTTGAATCTTGAAATAAATTCAAAATCAGCAAGGCCATATCCTCATTTTGGGGGAAGACATCAGAATCACCAAATAGGGTGTGTTAACCACAACTCTGCTTCCTGCCCCTCTGCCCTTGGAAAGCTCATTTCCCTGCACATATCATCTTTAACTCAAATGAACAAATCTTTATTTAAGAACATAGCATGTGCTCAGTGCTGGGGTGTCAGTAGTTAGGAAAAGACACATGTCCCACTTCAGGAATTTGACAAACAGAGCCATGATTAATTACATAGCTACAAATCATAAGAGGTAAAAGGAAAGAAAAACAAACTATGCTGGAAAAACATACATATAACAAGGAACTGTATTACAGGCGAAGAAGGATTTCTTAAGGAAGTTTGGAAGGGATAAGCTTGAGTCAAGCAAGCATGAAATTGAGGTAACAGGCAATATCTGTAAAGGTCTGAAACAGAAAGAGCTGTTCTGGGGAACTGAAGGCCAGTATGGCTGGCGGTGAGGACCAGAAGGCAGTGATATGTGAGGCTAGAGTCCAGGAGGAGGTAAGCTGCACAAAGCCTTGCTGGCACCATAACCAACTTTGAGTTTTTTCCTGAGACACTAGGAAACAAAGAGCTTAAAAGAGAGGAATGACAAGATCTTATTTATGTTAAAACAGAAATAGTGGGAAGTGCGCTGTGGCTACGGTGTGGAGAAAAGACTGTCAAAGATACAGAAGTAGAAGCACAGAAACCAGAAGGATGCTGTTATAACAGCCCAGCTGAAAAATGATAATGGCTTGGACAACAGCGGGAATAGACAGATCTGAGATATATCATGAAAGTAAAATTGATTTAGTAATAGATTACATATATGTTATATATTATGTTATCTATTTTCATAAATTAATCTTAAAACACTATTATATGGATTATGTTTTCTCTCTTTATCTCATCTTAAAGGCTTAGATATGTATCAATGGGATATATATATATACATCGCTCACTTTATAAAACCTATATTATCCTGACACCAAAGCCAAAGACACAAAGGAATACAGAACTACAGACCAATGTCCCTCATGAAAAGAGATGCAAAATCTTTAGCAAACTATTAACAAAGTGAATACAGTTACACTTGAAAGGATGTTACACCACAACCAAGTGGGATTTTCACCAGTAAGGAAGATTCATTTAGTATCTGAAAAGCAATTAATAGAATATAACATATTAGCAGAGGAAAAGTAAAAACCTATATGGTCATCTCAATAGACAGTTAAAAATAGGCTTACATGTGACAGTTAAAATTACAAGACTTCTAGAAGAAGCACAGTGAATTAGAGCAGCAGTGAGCTGAGTTTAAATACTGGTTCTGCTTCTTATTAACAGTGTGACCTTGAGCAAGGATTTTAACCTTAAGTATGAGAATTCTCAAACACCATCCTGGGCCACTTCTCAGGTTCCTGAGAGTCTGAAGGTTGTGGAAAATGGATGGAATGCACAATGTTGAGGCAAATCCTGCTCCTCAGAGATCAGATCTGTTATCATTGACATACAGAGTGGCAAGAAATCCTATTCCTGAGAAATGTTCAGGATAATTGGCAGGTTACACTGTTACCCACGGGTGAGATGGTATGTGTCAAAAAGGTCTTCTTGGACTAGTAAGTAATTAGGACAGTGCCAATCAACTACTTCTTTCCAGAGGAAGAGACTGTTACAGCAGATTACAAACTTTGGCTAACTGTAGGGTAACAGGTGGAGTAGAATAAACCTAGTATAAGAAATATAATTTTTCAGTGTCATCTTGCTAACTTTTCAGTAATACAAATGCACTCTTAGTCCCAGGGTCAGTTGCAATGATGGTCAATTGGGAGAACATACCTGGACTAAAGAAGCCAGCAGTTATTTATTTCCAGCTAATTGTTACCACAGTGCTCAGAAGAAAAAATATCCACATACAAGAACTTTTATGAGAACTCCTCTAATATTTAAAATCTGACTCAATTTTTCAATATAAAGTGCTATGTAAGTAAAATAAAAAATATCTGAAGACCTGGCATGATGCAGCTTCCTCGTTGCCAGTTTGATTACCACTGCCTCAACTGGGCCATATAGGATCAATGAACTGAGAATAGTGACCAGGATGGAATTTAAACTATAACAACAGAATAGTATGATACTACCTCACCTAATGAGCTTTATGACAATAAGATGAGCTGAAACAGAACATGAATGCAAGGAAAGGAATGAAAATATGAAACTGAAGGAGAAACAATTCTATCACTTTTCTTAACAATGAATTATAAATTTTCTGAAGAGGCTAGATTTCTGGCCTATACACATACTCTGAATTTATCTAGCGCAATTTAAGTAAGTCAGATTAAAAATCAATTAATTCAGAATTTCTTTGATCTGTAACTTGAAAATCTTTGTAAGAAATGAAATGAATTTTCTCACACATTAAAAAAGAGCACTCAATAATGTTTCTTCTATTTAGTGTAGGCAATGAGCAAACTGTTGGGCTAAAAATAACTATGAATTCCATGTAATCTCTAAAAGGCTTAAAGTATAACCAACCACTTTTCTCTGTTCCAATTTCCTCTATGGTTAATAATAATGCAAGTTTTTCTGAGGATGAAAGTCATAGTATTTCACTTAAAGTAAATACTCAGGGAATAGAAGCCAATCCAACATCACCATATGCAGTACTTAGTGCTGAAATGTTTGAGGTCTATATTGAGACAGAGAGATACAGAAGGTCCAGTATATACCTGATGATGAGATACAGTTCTTGATTCCCAGTCCTTGGGACTTTGGAGAAGAAGAAAGGAAGAAGTATCAGGAGAAAATGTGTCCCTTGGAGGAATAGAAAGCAAGAAGAATGGAAATGGAAATGGAGAACATAACGACAGATGCAAAGGAGGGGTCTAGAAGGGCAGCAGGGGCAATTTTTCCATGTAGCACATCTCCAGAATTCAGGAGTGAGAAGTAATGCCAGTGACCCACAAAATATATCAGATATAATATATTCAATATTCTGCTCTCCAGTGGCCTTCTGCCATGCAAGGATGGGGGAACACAGTCAACTTGCAGTAACAACAGATCTTAACCACCAGATAGTGCCCAAAGATTTATTTCTAGCTCAAAAAAACATTGTGGAGAGACCACAGGAACACAGGTAGGAAGTTTCACAGATCATTTCCTCCAATAGAAAAAAGAATTAGTTGAAAAGAGATTGGAATTAATAGGTTGTAACCCTGGAACTTGATTTGACATTTAGAAAAACTACAGGAGTACCAGAAGTGAGAAGTTGCCAAGAGTGTAGCTTCTGTAAGTGAAAATATGAACCAGTGACGGTTCCCATTCCTCAGCCCCATGGCAGCAGCTATGGAAACAGTAGGGTTGGGGGAATTTGACCTGGATTTGAGAGCAGTTGCCTAGGGCCAAGGCAGGCATAGGAAACCTCAACCTCCAAAAGTTGGAGTTGAGGTTCTAGGTTGGTCTGGAGGTTCTCTGAGGGACTAATGCAGATACTCATCTTGGATTATGCCCTATAGGCAACAAAATCTTCTGACCTTTCACCAGCAACCACCAAGAATTAAAGCGTACGTACATCTTTTTTATTGTTAATAAGTTTCTTCTTTCTCTTTCTTGTATTGCTTAATCTGATGGTCACCTTCCAGAATATACTCTGGTGCAGGTTTCAGCACCCACATCAATATCTTTTGGCTTATCATAAACAGTTTCAAGCTTCCCACATATAATAAGAGTCTTGGATAGGCAGTGCAGCTTTTTTTTTTTTTTTCTTATTTTTCTTTTTGTGTTTCAGAGGTGTTTTGTCTATTTATTTAGTACTTTTTCTGTTTTTTCCCTATCTTTTTCCTTCTTTCTTTTTTTTTTTTCCTTCTTTCTTGCTCTTGGTCTAGTGGACTGAGGAGTGGGGAAACTATATTTGGAAAGTGATCACAACATGATATTCAGAATGTCTAGTTCTCAACAAAAAATTTCAAAAACATACGTGTTACAAAACATGCCCAGTCACAGGAAAAAATAATTTAATGGAAAATATTATAAAGGAAGCACAGCATCTGGAATTACTAATCAGAAATCTTGGATTGATTCATATAAATGAGAGCAATGAACTAAATAAAAACATGGACAAAGAATGAAAGGAGCGGGGACCGGGAGGGAGTGAGGGTTCAACAGTGAGCCCCTGATGCTAATGACTATGCTTGTGAGCTGATAAACCTAAAACAAGAACAAGGCCTAGAGCAACATTGTGCCTGGGAATTTCCTCCTGTCAGCCTTCATGTTACTCAAATGTGGCCAGTCTCGAAGCCAAACTCAGCATGTAATTGCAATGCCTTCCCTCCAGCGTGGGACATGACACCCGGGGATGAGCCTCCCTGGCAACGAGGAACCACTATCAAATACCAACTGATGATGCAACTGGAAAAGGACCTTATATGGAAGGTTCAATGCGGATCAACAGAATATCCATGTCTACATAAAACAACATGACTTTAAAATGCTGTTTGACCTAAAGTAAGGGGGAAATGGAAAGGAGAAATGAGTTTATATGGCTACGAGTTTCTAAAAAAGAGTCTGGAGGCTGGCAGAAGGATTGCCCTCATGCACAACTGAGCAGAGTCAAAGAGACAGATAAAGCAGATACAACCCCCAGATATTGGTTCCTATGAAGGCTAAAGAGACCCATGAGAGTTATGGTCATGGCCGATGGGGTTTACTACCAGGGCAGATGGCCCCTCTCTGGAAATGGTGTTTATGTGTGATGAATCTGGACTCAGATGGGATCTCCCTTCATAAGACTTTCATACTAATCTGCTGGAGGTGCAGTTAACGTTGGGGTTTAAGATATAGTTAGGGGATTTGAATCTCTGGACTGATAATGTGATAGCCAGGTCCTGAGCCTCAACAGACTCCAGCACCTACAATCTGATTTATTGGACTTACCACACTCAGCTAAGATGGAGTTAAAGAAGGACAATCACCACACCATGGAGCCTAGAGTGATTACAACTGAAAATGGGAGGATGGCAGCCAACATCCATGTGGAATCTGAGCCTCCTCTCGACATAGAGGTGCAATGGACACAACCAATCCAATGTCCACATAGAAGAGGTGGCATTGGATTGGGAAAAGTGGACATGGTGGACGATGGGTATGGGGAAGGGCAGGAAGAGATGAGAGGTGGGGGCGTATTTGGGACGTGGAGCTGCCCTGGATGGCGCCTCGGGGGTGATCACCGGACATCGTGGATCCTCACAGGGCCCACTGGATGGAATGGAGGAGAGTATGGGCCATGATGTGGACCATTGTCTATGAGGTGCAGAGGTGCCCAAAGATGTACTTACCAAATCCAATGGATGTGTCATGATGATGGGAACGAGTGTTGTTGGGGGGAGAGAGGGGGGGTGGGGGGGTGGGGTTGAATGGGACCTCACATATATATTTTTAATGTAATATTATTACAAAGTCAATAAAAAATAAATAAATAAAAAAAAAGAATGAAAGGAAATCAGGAAAACAATATATGAACAAAATGAGAATTTCAACAATGAAATCAAAATTATAAAGAAGAACCAAATGGAAATTCTGGAGCTGAAAATTACAATAACAAATGAAAAAAAAACTCAATAGAAGGGTTTAACAGAAGTTTGAGGAAAGAGAAGAAAGGATCAGGGAGCTCAAAGGTAAGACAATTGAAATTTCCCCATATGAAGAAAAGAAAGTAAAAAGAATAAAAAAGAACAGAGCCTAAGGAGTTTGTGGGAATCACCAAGCATACCATATGTAAATCATTTGAATCCCAAAGGGAGAAAAGAAAAATCAAACAGCAGGAAAAAAAAATGTTGAAAACTAATGGCTGAAAACTTCCCAAATCTGATGAAAGATACAAATATCCAAATCCAAGATGCTCAATAATGACAAGTAGGATGAATTCAAAGAAATTTACACTGAAACACATTATAATCAAAGTATCAATGCCAAGGATAAAGACAGCAAGAAAAAAGTGACACATAATAGATAAGGGATCTGTAATAAGATTGACATCTGATTTCTCAATAGAAACCTTGAATATTAGAAGGCACAGGTAGGATATATATAAAGTACTGAAAGAAAAAAATGCAATGCAAGAATAAAATATCCAGCAAAGCTGTTCTTTAAAAATGACTCTGAAATTAAGACATCTCTGTGCAAACAAAAGCTGAGGGAGTTTGTTAACATGAGACATAACTTACAGGAAATTCTAAAAGGACTCCTCCACATAGAAAGGACACTAGAGTGTAATTCAAAGATGTATGAGTAAATAAAGACCTCTAGTGTGGATAAGAGTATGGACAAATATAACTACAAATTTTACTGCATTTTTTTCACTTACAATGCTGTCTTTTACTTTTTTATAATTGAAATGCATATAAAAGCATACACATTTGTTCCTGAGCACATATGCACAAAGATGTGACTTGTAAAAAAGAACAATATAAAGGGAAGGAAGGAAGAGATATAAGAACAAAATACATATAAGCTATTCAGGTCAAGTTGATTCCAGAGAAATTAGGCAAGAAAAGGAAAAAGAGGCATCCAAATAAGAAAGGAAGAAGTAAAATTATCTCTATTTACAGACAACATGATCTTATATGTAGAAAATTCAACAGAACCCAAATGTAAACTATTAGAGCTAATAAAGGAGTTCAGCAAACTGCCAGGGAACAAGATAAGCAAAATCCATTTTTTATTCCTATATACTAGCAATGTAAAAAACTGAAGAGGAAATTAACAAAAAAATTCCACTTACAATAGCATCAAAAAGAATAATATATCTAGGAATAAATTTAAGAAAATAGAAGCCTTACACACTGACAACTACAATACCGCTGAAAGAAATTAAACAAGATCTAAGTAAACAGCAAGATATCCTATGTCCACGAATTGGAAGAATTAATACTGGTAAGATGTTAATACTACCCAAAGCAATATACAGATTCAGTGCAACCCCTATCAAAATTCCAGCAGCATTTGTTTTGCAAAAATGGAAAAACCAATTTCAAATTCATATAGAAGTGCCATTCATGTGGAAGCAAAAACATTTTTGAAAAAGAAGTACAAAATTGGAGGACTCACACTTCTCAATTTCAGATTGTACTACAAAACTATAGTAATAAAAAACAGTGTGGTATTGACATAAGATAGATGAATAGGCCAATGGAATAGAATTGAAAGTCTAGCAATAGACCCACACATGTAAAACCAATTGATTTTTGACAAGGATTCTAAGTACATGCAATGGGAAAAGAAGAATCTATTCAATAAATGGTGCTGGAAAAACTGTATATCCACATGCAAAAGAATAAACTTAGATCCCTACCTCACACCATAGTTAAATATTTACTCAAAATGGAGGAAGGACCTAAAAATAAAAGCTAAAACCATAAAAATCTCATAAGATAACATAGGGGCAAATCATTATGACCTGGGATGGATTCTTGGTTATGACAACAAAAACACTAGCAACAAAATAAACAGTACACTTCACTTCATCAAAATTAAAAATTTTGTGCATCAAAGGAAATTTTCAAGAATGTGAAAAGACAGCCTGCAGAGTGAGAGAGAAAATACTACAAAACATCATTGAATAATGACTTAATATCCAGAATTTAAAAAGAATTATTACAGTGTAACAACAGAAAATACAAACAACCTAATTAAAAATGGGCCTAGGACTTGACTAGACATTTCTCCAAAGAATATATACAAATGGCCAATAAGCATATGAAAAGATGCTCAACATCATTAGCCATTAGGGAATTACAATTCAAAGTTACAAAAAGATATTTCACAACCACAAGGATGGCTATTATTAATAAAATGGAAAATTAAAAATATTGGAGAGTATGTGGAGAAAATAGAACTCTAGAGTTGGTGGGAATATACAATGGTGCAGCCACTACACAAAGCAATATGGCAGTTCCTCAAAAAGTTAAATATAGACCTAACATATGACATGGCAATTCCATTCTAGATATATTCCAGAGAAAGTGAAAACAGTATCTCAAACAGATACTCGTATATCAATGCTCATAGCAGTATTATTTATAATAACCAAAACATGGAAATAATCCAAATGATCATCAATCAACAAATGAATGGATAAATAAAATGTGGTAAATAGGCACAATGAAATATTATTCAGCAATAAGAATGAATGAAATAATGAGACATTCTGCAACATGGAAGAACCTTCAAAACGGTGTGCTCAGTGAAATAAGCAAAGGGCATAAGGACAAATATCACATGATACACTTATAAGAGACAATTAGAAATAGCAAATACACAGAGATAGAAACTAGATAGAGGTTACCAGGGTACAAGGGTATTAGAGAAAGGGGGAAGCATTTGTTTGGAAAAAGAAAACAGGAAAGTAATGTTTTCTTTCTAGGACACATGACTTCAGAAAAAATGTTTCAAAGGATATGTAAAATAAATAAACAAAATAAACAAACATACACACACACTGTGTTATGTAACAAAACAAATGGAACTGTATCTTATAATTTCTAGGGCTTATTTCATGTTCTAACACATTTTATCTGGTTTAACATCATTTAATATGGCCCTTCTCAATTTTTTCTGTTTTTTATCCCAGCTCCTAAAATACCTAAATTAGGTTAAAGACAGAATCAGGTGATCTACCTCTGAATAATTTAATTGTAAATTAAAATATATTCATCAAAGATTTTTTTAACACCAACTGCGTGCAAAGCTCTGGGTAATATATCAGCCAACAAAGCCAAAAAACATCACCTGTCTTTGTGGCTTACACTCTAATGTAAGAACAAAGGCTTACAGAAATATTTGCAAATATTTATTTAGAACACTAAAAAAAGAGAAATATTTTAATTCACACTCAGAATAAATAGAAAAGAACAAATTAAGAGGACAGATATAAGGACATCTCAGGCATTTTTAGAGGAGGTGAGGGAGCTTCCACAAAGGAAAGACTATCATTTTTTAAAGAGATCCTCCCAATAGATGAAGAGAATTTGAAGGCAAATTAAATCCCACTTACTATATTTTTAAATTTTGCCTAAAGACTACCTTCTAGTGTGGCAGCAAATAGATTAGGGTTTCTCAACCTTATCACTTGATATTTTGGACTGGATACTTCTTTGTAATTGGAGACTGTCTTGTACATTGTAGGGTGTTTTACAGCATCACTGGTCTCTACCCACTAGGTACCAGCAGCATGCTTGCCCCTGTTGTAACAATGAAAAACGTACCCCAGTAGACAAAATCACCTCCCTCTCCCATGGTAGAGAACCACTGAAATAGATGGCATTTGCTAGAATACTTTCAGCTGCATGTGGCTGAGCTCAGGTGCATCTGAGAGTGAACTTTAGTGCCAAATCACTGTTTTCATATCATTTAACAGATAGAATTTGCATCCAATCTATAAGAAACCCATTTAAGCCACTGCAAAAAAAAATGTTCACTTTGAAAAATAAAATAAAAATGTTTTTTCCCTACTGGTATTTCAAGTTACCTAAAAATGAAACCACTTACAAAATGATTTTCTATTGCTCATTAAATGCTCACTACTCAAAACACAGTAGAATGTAGAAATTTGAAATTTCATTTATTTTTTTTAGCTATTTTACACTCCACCTCCACCAATCATTTTAAATTTATGAAATGTCAATTTTACAGTTTTTCACAGTCACAGTGTCTGCACCTTTACTGAGCTATATGGACCAAGTAGAATCAGCTGGTTAGGATGGTATAATTAGCAACAGTTAATTTTCCTTAAAGTTGATATTTTGGTTCACACAGATTTCTACCAAAGATAGATGCTTATCTTGACTTGTCTCAAATTACTTTTTCAACTCCAAAGTGGGGGAAGCAATCTTTAGCAACCAAAATTTCTCAGGAGATATTCTAGCAAGACAAAGGAGATGCTGGAGTGCCTTTTTTTATCATCTGTTTGATGTACTTAGAAAAGGATAAAAGCACAGCAAATGCTCCAAACTTAAACACCATGAAGCTCTGTGAACTCTGGAAATAGTCTTAAAATAGAGAAAAATCTGTTTTATGAGGAATACCTCATTTCCTGGGATTTTCCAGCAACTTTAACTGAAACTTAAGTTATCCATGAAAAGTGTAAGTCAAGTGTTTAATTCTTGGCAAACAATATCATCTGGAAAACCCAAGTAAAAAGTCAATGGTGCTTGAAAATACTTTAGAGTTTCTCCTATATCAAGGCTGAATGGTTTGATTTAGAGATATTAAGTAGAAATTCTTAAAACAAAATAACAACAGAAAACTTCAGATTTTGTCTGAAGCTATGATCAGGCATGTTGGTATCAAGATCTTCCAGGTAATATAAATTTTAGAGATTTGCTCTATCTGCTTTAGGACTTCTATGTCATGGTACAGGTACATTATATCTTTTTTTTTTTTAATAAAGCATGTCAGTTTCTCAGGAATTTCATTAAATAAATCTCCCTACCTTTTATTAAAAATAGAAATAAATTAACATTACTTGGACAAAACCTGTTCTGTGGTTTCCTCCTTCTGTATTAAATAAGCAAAAACAAGAAGTTCTTAAATAAGCTTGTATGAGCTGCATGAATTGCAGACAGCCCCACCAGTCACATAACACTGTACACATTCCCATGACACAGGAAAACTGCAGAATACTTGGGAGTCTTCACAGAAAAAACACCTAGAGTTCCTAGGTGGATTGACCCCATTTGGTTCCCTGAAAGAGAAGAAGAAAAGGAGCTAAAGAATTTTTGACATAATAATGGCCAAAAACCTCCCAACTCTTATGAAAGACATAATTATGTGTGTATATATATACACACACACACATGCACATATATACATATATATACATACATATATCTGTCCAAGAATGCAATATACTCGAACAGAATAAACCCCAATAGTCTTACTCTAATACACACACTAATCAGAAGGTCAAATGCCAAAGATAAAGAGAAAATTCTGAAAGCAGCAAGAGAAAAGAGATTTGTCACATACATGGGATCCTCAATAAGACTAATTGCCAATTTATCATCAGAAATCAGGGTGTGAGAAGGCAGTGGTATCAGATATTTAAGATACTGAAAGAAAAACTGCAGGCCAAAAATTCTTTATCCAGCAATACTGTCCTTCAAGAGCGAGGGACAGTTTAAAGTATTCACAAATAAACAGAAACTGAAAGAGTTAGTAAACAGAGGAACTGCCCTACAATAATTACTAAAGGGAGTTCTGCAGGTTGAAATAAAAATATAGGAAAGAGTGGCTTGGAGAAGTGTGAAGAAATGAAGATCTTCAGGGTAAATGCAAAACCCAGTAGTACTGTGTATTAGTCAGTCAAAAGGGGTGCTGATGCAAAGTACAAGAAATCTGTTGGCTTTTTATTAAGGGTATTTATTTGGGGTAGAAGTTTATAGCCACAAGACCCTAAAGAGTCCAACTCAAAGTTACTTCTTTACCAAACTCTTTTGCCATGTCTTGAAGCAAGATGGTACAAGATGTCAGCAGGAGTTCAGGTTTCCTTTTCTTCTTAAGGCTCCCCGGGCCCAGTTCTTCCAAACTCAGCTGTAGGCTGATATTAGACTCATCTCTCTTCCCAGGGCTCATTTCTCTGGGCTCAGCTGTTCTGTTCTCTTCACAGAGTCAGCTGTGGACTATCAGGCTATCTTCTGGAAGCTTCTTACATGTCTAATGAGCTGTCTGTCTTCCTCTGTGTTCTTCTTCTCTTTATGTTTACTTCCGTGTGAGTGTCTGGGACTCATTGCTGAGTTGCACTCTAATGACATGGCTGAATCAAAACCCTAAGCTTAACATAATTTAATCAAAGACATCTCAGCTGAATTTAATAAAATCAAAGGGTTATCATGTCCAGAAGAATAAATGAGTTTACTAGCATAATCTCTCCTTTTGGAATTCATAAATAATCTCAAACTGCCACATACCATATCTTCAATATACAACTCTAAAATTCCTATGCAAACCAGAATCCAATTGAACAAGAAAAAGGCATATTTCCTGATAATGGACACAAAATATAAAGAGGTAAAGTGGGACAACAACATAAAAATGGGAAATAGAAGGTTATAGGAACAGAGAATATGTATGCTGTTGAAGCTAAACTGGTATCTTACCAGATTAGTAGTTTATAGATGTAGGTTGTGTAATAAAAACCCCGGGGTAACCACAAAGTATTTAAAAATATACAGAAGCATAAATTAGAAAGACATCAGTCAGATACACCTCAAAAGATCAACTATATGGAAAAGGAGGTTGCAATACAGGAAAAAATAGGCAAAAAAAGATAGGACATATAAAATCCAAAGGACAAAATTGCTGAAATAAGTACTGCTTTTACAGTAATAATACTGAATGTTAATAAATTAAATTTCCCAATGAAAGACACAGATTGGCAAATGGTTGTGACAGTTTGAAGTATTGTGAATTCCAGAAAATAAGTACTGCCTTTACGGTAATAACACTGAATGTTAATAGATGAAATTTCCCAATGAAAGACACAGATTGGTAGAATGGTTGTGACAGTTTGAAGCACTGTGAATCCCAGAAAAGAGCAAGTTCTTTGAGCTAATCAATTCCTGTGGGATTGCATTAGATTCATTTAAGGGACCTTTTGATTAGATCACTTGATTATCTCACTTTAGGACCTTTGATTAGACTATGTCAGTGTGGCATGACCAAGGCTGGGTCTTTACCCTCTTCCTGGGATGTTTTATAAACTGAGAACACACAGATAAAGACGGCTGTGTTTTTTACCCTGCCATGTGAGAGTGGACCCAGGACTTCCTACAGCCAAAGAAACTCCAAGAGGCTGAAAAGGGAGACTGGAGGCTGAAATCATCAGAGAAACTGAAAGAGACAAGCCCAGGAAGAGATGAGCCAATGCCCACAGCTGAGCTTGAAGAGGAGAGGCAAGGATCTTGGCAGAGATCAGCCACCATTTGGCTTTGCCATGTGGCAGGAGTCTAGGATCTTCCAGCATCTCTAATGATGCCTTGGTTTGGACAATTTCACAGCCCTGGACCTATATATATATACGTAGACCTGTATATTTTAACCCTAATACATTTCCCATTATAAAAGATAATTTCTGGTATTTTGCATTAGCAGCCTTAGCAAACTAAAAGAATGGTTCAGAAAAGCATGATCCAAATAGATGTTATTCATAAGAGGTTCACTTTAGACCTAACCACAAACAGGTTGAAAGTGAAAAAACAGAACAAGATACTCCATACCAAAAAAAGAAAAAAAAAGTAACCAAAAAAGATCTGGGGTAGCTATATTAACTGTGAACAAAATAGACTTTAGGTCAAAAGTGGTTATAAGAGACAAAGAAGGACAATGTATATTATTAGGTTGGTGCAAAAGGAATTTCCATTTTGGACCACGAATTTTAAATCATTGTAACACATCTTTATTAATCAAAATAGAAACTATTACAATCAACACATTTTCACCAATGAGAAATAAGTTTGTAGATTCCTGTAGCATAAAAATCCATGTTTCAGAATCTGAGGAACTCTTGGAAAGCACTTTCTGCATCCTGCTGGTTATGGAAATGTTTTCCCTACAAAAAGTTGTCAAGACGCTTGAAAAAGTGGTAGTTGACTGGCAAGAGGACAAGTGAACATGGCGGATGAGGCAAAACTTTGTAGCCCAATTCATTCAACTTTTGAAGTGTTGGTTGTGCAACGTGTGGTCAGGCCTTGTCCTGGAGAAGAACTGGGCCCTTTCTGTTGACCAATGTGGGCTGCCGGTGTTGCCGTTTTTAGTGCATCTCATCAATTTGCTGACTGTACTTCTCAGATGTAATGGTTTTGCAGAGATTCAGAAAGTTGTAGTGGATCAGCCTGCCAGCAGACTACCAAAAGTGACCATGACCTTTTTCTGGTGCAAGTTTGGCTTTGGGAGGTGCTTTGGAGCTTCTTCTTGGTCCAACCACTGAGCTGGCCATTGCTGGTTGTCGTATAAAATCCCCTTTTTGTCGCATGTCACAATCCAATCAAGAAATGGTTCATTGCTGCATAGAATAAGAGAAGACGACATGTCAAAATGATTTTTTAAAATTTTTGGTCAGCTTATGAAGCACCCACTTATTGAGCTTTTCCATCTTTCCAATTTGCTTCAAATGCCGAACAACCATTGAATGGTCAACGTTGAATTCTTCACAACTTCTCATGCAGCTTAAGATGATCAGCTTCAATGATTACTCTCAATTGGTCATTGCCAACTTCGGATGGCCAGCCACTACACTCCTCATATTCAAGTCTCTTGTCTCCTTTGCAAAACTTCTTGAACCATCACTGCACTGTACATTCGTTAGCAGTTCCTGGGCCAAATGCGTTGTTCATGTTGCAAGTTGTCTCCACTGCTTTACAACCCATTTTGAACTCAAGAAATTTGCTCAAATTTGCTTTTTGTCTAACATCATTTCCATAGTCAGAAATAAATATAAAATAAAGTCAGTAATAAGTCATTAGCAAAAAAAAATAAAGCAAGAAATGTACATTAAAATGATGTATAACACAACCACATTTATTTAAGATGTATGCCAATATCAAATGGCAAATTTCAACAATGCAAAACTGCAATTACTTTTACACCAACTTAAATAATAAATGGGCAAATCCACCAAGAAGAAATAACAATCATAAATATTTATGCACCTAAGCATGGTACCCCAAAACACACGAGGTAAACACTGGCAAAACTGACAGAAGAAATAGACAAGTTACAATCATAGTTGGAGATCTCCAGTACAACACTCTCATCAACAGATAGACCATATAGATGGAAGTTCAATAGGGAAAAAGAGAATTTGAATGATATGATAAATGAGCTAGACCTAACAGACATATACAGAATATTGCACCCCAAAACAGCAGGATAAATATTCTCAAGTGCACATGGATCATTCTCCAGGATAGACTACATGTTGGGTCACAAAACAAGTCTCAATGAATTTAAAATGATTGAAATTATACAAAGCATTTTTTCTAACCATACTGGAATGTAGCTAGAAATCAATAATAGGTGGAGAACTGGAAAACCCACAAATATATGGAAATTAAATAACACTCTCAAACAATCAGTGGGTAAAGGAAGAAAGTGCAAGAAAAATCAGTAAATATCTTGAGACAAATGAAAGTGAGTATACAACCTATCAAAACTTACGGGATGCAGCAAAGGCAGTGCTGGCAGGGAAATTTATAGCTCTAAAAGCTTACCTTAAAAAAGAAGATAGAGCTAAAGTCAAAGACCTCACTGCACATATGAAGGATATAGAAAAAGAATAGCAATCTAAACCCAAAACAAGCAGAAGGAAAGAAATAACAATGATCAGAGCAAAAATACATGAAACTGAGAATTTAAAAAATAGAGAGCACTAAGAAAACCAAAAGATGGTTCTGTGAAAGGATCAATAAAATGGACAAACACTAACAAGACTGACAAAGAAAAAAAGAGAAAAGGTGCAAATAAATAAAATCAGAAATGAGAGAGGGAACCTCATTACTGATGCCACAGAAATAAAAAGGATCATAAGAGGATACTATGAACACAGTATGCCAACAAATTCGATAACCCAGAAGAAAAGGACACAGTCCTAGATACACATTAAGATAATACAGTGACTCTACAAGAAAAGAAGGCCTCAACAGAGCAATTACAAGCAAAGAGGTTGAATTAGTCATCAAAAAAACTCCCAACAAAGAAAAGCCCAGGACCAGATGGCTTCATAGGCGAATTCCACCAATCATTCCAATCCTGCACAAAGTGGTCCAAAAAACTGAAGAGGGGAGAACACTACCTAACTCATTCTGAGGCCAAAATCACCCTAATACCAAAGCCTGATACAGATACTACATGAAGAGAAAATTACAGACAAATTTCTCTTATGAATATAGATGCAAAAATCCTCAACAAAATACCTGCAAGTCAAATCAAACAGTGCATCAGAAAAATTATACACTATGATGAAATGGGTTTTATCCCAGATATGCAAGGGTGGCTCAGCATAAGAAACTGATTTAACGTAATGCTTCACATCAAGAAAACGAAGAGAAAAAAACACATGATCATTTCAACTGATACAGTATAGTACTGAACAAAATTCAGTATCCTTTCTTGAAAAAAAAAACACTTAGGAAAATAGCAATAGAAGGATACTTCCTCAATATGATAAAGGAGACATGAAAAACTCACAGCTAACACTGTATACAATGGCAAAAGACTGAAAGCATTCCCTCATGGATCTGCAATAAGACAAGGATGCCCACTGTCACCACTGTTTTCCAACATAGTACTGGAAGTTCTAGTCAGAGCATTTAGGCAATAAAAAGAAATAAAAGGCATCTACATTGGAAGGGAAGAAAGAAATAAAACTTTCACTATTTACAGGTGAAATGATTCTTCATACAAATAGTCCCAAAAAATCAACAAGGCTACAAGAGCAAATCAATAGTGTTTCTATACTAGTAATGAGCAATTTAAAGAGGAAATCAAGAAAAAAATTCAACTTACAATGGCAACTAAAAGAACCAAATAAATTTAACCAAAGATGTGAAGGACTTGTGCACAGAAAACTAAAAATCATTGCTAAAAGAAATCAAACAAGACCTTAAAAGTGAAAGGATATTCCATGTTCATGTATTATAAGGGTAAATATCAAGATGTCATTTCTACCCAAATGATTTACAGATTCATGCAATACCAATAAAAATTCCAACAGTTTACTTTGCAGAAATGGAAAAGAAATTATCAGATTTATTTGGAAGGGTGAGGGGCTCCAAACAAAAAATATCTTTAAAGAGAAAAAGTTGGAACTCCCACACTTCTTGACTTTAAAGCATATTACAGAGCTCTTGTGGTCAAAACAGCATGGTCCTGGCTCAAGAAGAGGAATCGAATTCAGAGTTAAGAAAAAGACCCTCACACCTCTGGCCAACTGATTTTTGACAAAGCTGCCATATCCACATAATAGGGAAAGAATAGTCTCTTCAGCAAATGATACTGGAAGAACTAGACATTTATATGAAAAAGAATGAAATAGGACCCCTATCTCATACCATATACAAAAATAACTCAAGTGGATCAAAGACCTAAATAAAAGAACTAGGACTTTATAGTCCTATATAGCCTAGAAGAAAATTTAGGGAAGCATCTACAGAACCTTGTGTTAGGCAATAGTTTTTTAGACTTTACACTCAAAGAACAAGCAAGAAAGAAAAAATAGACAAGTGTGCCCCCTCAAAATTAAAAAATTTTGTGCCTCAAAGGACTTTGTCACAAAAGTAAAGAGACAACCTACTCAATGGAACGAAATATTTGGAAACCACAATCTAATAGGGGTTTACCATCTAAACTATATAAAGAAACCCTACAACTCAACAGTAAAAAGACAAACAACCTAATTAAAAATGGGCAAAAGATTTAAATAGACATTTTTACAAAGTGGATATACAAATGGCTAAAAAAGCATAGGAAAAGATACTCTACATCACTAGCTATTACAGAAATGCAAATCAAAACCACAATGAGATATAATTTCACACCCACTGGAATGGCTAATATTAAAAACACAGAAAATTACAAGTATTGAGAGGATATGGAGAAACAGGAACACTCATTCACTGTTGGTGGGTATGGTAAATGAGGCAGAGACTATGGAAGAAAGTGTGACAGTTCCTTATGAAGCTAAATATAGAATTACCATATGACCCAGCAATTCTTCTAATAGGTATATACTCAGAAGAATTGAAAGCAGAAACTCAAACATATTTGCACACCAATGTTCACAGTAGCATTATTTACAATTGCTAAAAGGTGGAAGCAACCCAAGTATCCATCAACAGATGAATGGATAAGCAAAATGTGGTACATACATACAACAGAATATAAGTTATCTGTCAAGAGAAATGAAAGCTACTATTAATGATGTTTGGAAGAGAAAAAAAAAATCACCAGATGTCCCACAGTCTCAGATATTGGTATTGTCAAATAAAGAACTCAGAAGTCATGTATAAAATGTAAATAAATAAAGGAAACAATCACAAAAATGAACACTAAAAGAGATTGTCAGATATAAAAAGCAGATTAGAAAAAAATGAGGGGCTTCTAGAAATAGCAAAATGCGTTTTTAAAAGTCAATAACTAATAGATAGGACAAGTAGACAATTATACCCAGGTAGAAAAGTGAGCTGGAAAATACATCCAGGAAGCAAATTTGGTTCAATGAATAGAGCATCTGCCTACCACATGGGAGGTCCAAGGTTCAAACCCAGGGCCTCCTGACCCATGTGGTAAAGCTGGCCCACGTGCAGTGCTGATGTGTACAAGGAGTGCCATGCCATACTGGGGTGTTCCCCCCACATAGAGGAGCCCCAAGTGCAAGGAGTGTGCCCCATAGGTAGAGCCATCTCTCATGAAAAAAGTGCAGCCTGCCCAGGAGTGAGGCTGCACACACAGAGAGCTGACGCAGCAAGATGATGCAAACGAAGAGACAGATTCCCAGTGCCACTGACAAGAATACAAGTGGACACAGAAGAACACATAGTGAGTGGACACAGAGAGCAGACAACTGGGGGTGTTGAAAAGGGGAGAGAAATAAATTAATTAATTAATCTTTGAAAAAAAAAAGACATCCAAAGAAATTATTAACAATGCACCAAATATATAGACAAGAAGGTGGAAGAGATGAAAGAGATGTTAAGAGAGCTGGCAGATAAAATGAGACACAACCTAATCAGAGTCTCAGATGGAGAAAATAGAAAAATTCAATGGGATGAAAGTAAAATTTGATTATAGCTTACATTTTTCCTTATAGTTTATTGAGAAGAGACAAGCTGTTACTACTAAATCCTGTTCAGAACCCTAATCATAGAAAAAGAAAACTATCTCTATTTAACAGATGACAAGATCTTGTATATAGAAAACCCCCATGGAATCCAATCAAAGCCTATAAGAATTAATAAACTAGTTCAACAATATCACAGAGTACAAGATCAGTATAAAAATCAATTATAGTTCTATATACTAACAATGAGCAAACCAAAAATTAAATTAAAAAAAATAAATTTACAATATCATCAAAAGAATCAAAAATTAGAAATAAATTTAACAAAACAAGTTCACAATTTATGCTCTGAAAATTACAAATTATTGTTCAAAGAAAGAAAAGATGTAAATAAATGGAAAGACACCACATTTTCATGTATCAGAGGACTTAATATTGCGAAGGAGGAAATACTCCACAAATTATTCTACATATTCAACACAATATTTATCAAAATCCCAGCTGTATTTTTTACAGAAATTAGTAAACTGTTCCAAAATTCATATGAAAGGCAAGAGACCTAGAATAGCCAAATAATCTTGAAAAAGAACAACACAATTGAGGAATTCTCACTTCCCAATTTGAAAACTTATTATAAATCCCCAATAATGAAGACACTGTTGTACTGGCTTGAGAATAAATAAATAGATCAATGAAATAGGTGAGTGACCACAATAAACTTTCACATTAATAGCCAATTGACTGTTGACAATTCAATGGGGAAAGAAGAATGTTTTCAATAAATGGTGCTGGAACAACTGGATAGCCACATGCAAAAAGAATGATATTGGGCCCTTTCCTTACAACTTACACAAAAAATAACTCCACATGTTTAATGGGCAGAGTTAAAAATCATAAACCTTTTAGAAGAAAATTTAGAAGTAAATCTGTGTGTCCTTGGGTTACTCAAAGTCTTCTTAGATATAAAATCGACAATGAAACAATATAACAGATGCCATCAAAATTAAAGACTTTGGTATGCTAAAGAACACCATAAACAAAGTGAAAAGGAAACCCACAAAATGGGAGAAAACATATGCAAATCATATATCTGATAAGGTTTTAGTTCCCAGAATATACAAAGAAGTCCCACAACTCAACAACCAACAGATAAATAACCCAATTAATAAGTGGTCAAAAGTCTTGACTAGACATTTCTCCAAATAAGAGATACAAATTGCCAATATATACTTAAAAGATGCCTAACATCTTAGCCATTAGGGGAATTCTAATTAAAATCACAATGGGATACTACTTCATACATACCAGGATGGCTAGAATAAAAAGACAGATAATATAAGTGTTGGTGAGGTTTGTGGAGAAACTGATATCTTCATACATTGTTGCTAGGAATGTAAAATGGTGCAGAAGGTTTGGAATACATTTTGGCAATTCTTCCAAATGATAAACATAGGGTTTCTAAATGATCCAGCAATTGCTCTCTTAGGTATATATTGAAGAGAAATGAAAGCGTAAGTCCACACAAAATCTAAATCATGAATATTCATAGCTATATTATTCTTTTTTTTTAAAAAAAGATTTATTTATTTATTTATTTAATTCCCCCCTCCTCCCCCGGTTGTCTGTTCTCTGTGTCTGTTCTCTGCGTCTTGTTTCTTTGTTTGTTTCTGTTGTCATCAGCAGCATGGGAAGTGTGGGCGGTGCCATTCCTGGGCAGGCTGCACTTTCTTTCATGCTGGGCGGCTCTCCTTATGGGGCACACTCCTTGTGCGTGGGGCTCCCCTACTCGGGGACACCCCTGGGTGGCACGGCACTCCTTGAGTGCATCAGCACTGCATGTGGGCCAGCTCCACACAGTTCAAGGAGGCCCAGGGTTTGAACCACAGACCTCCCATGTGGTAGACGGACGCCCTAACCACTGGGCCAAGTCCGTTTCCCTATTATTCTTAATAGATAAAAAAAAAAAAGTAAAAACCCAAATGTCCGTCAACTGATTAATGGATAAGTAAATAAAATATTCTTCATCAATAAAAATTAATAAAGTACTAATACATGCCACAACGTGGATGAACCTTTAATACATTATCATAAGTGAAAGAAGCCAGTCTCAGACTACATATTGTATGAATCCATTTGTCCCATTTAAATATCCAGGATAGACAAATCTAGAGATTAGTGGTTGTCTAGCACTGATGGGGTTGGAAGTTTCTGGGGGTGACTGCTAATACATGTGTTGTGTCTTTTGGGGCTGATGAAAGTATTCTAAAATTGTGGTGATGGTTGCACAACTCTGAATATACATTAAAATGCTACACTTTAAAAAGGTGAATTGTATGATGTGGCAGTTTGATATTATTTATGAATTCCAAAAAGATATTGATTATGTTTGTAAACTGTCTGTTTCTCTGGATGTGATACTCCTTGATTGTATTAGATTCAGCTGTGAGATATCTTTGATTAAATTATGTTAAGTTTAGGCTTTAATTCAACCACATCATTAGGGCATGCAGGGTTGTGTCCCCAACCCTTTGGTGGGCTGATAAAACAGACTCTCACACGGAAGTAGACACACAGAACAAAAGAACACAAAGGAATAGAGACAGTTTATTAGACACAGCAGAGGCCCCAGGAATAGAGATGAGCTGAACAGAACAGAGCAGCTGAGCCTGGAATGAGCCCAGGGAGAGAGATGAGCCTTTGTCAGCCTATCACTGAGATTGGAAGAAGCTGGGACCACAGAACCTTAAGAGGAAAGAGGAAGGCTGAACCCTCCTAGACATCACCTGCAGTCTTGCTTCAACACGTGGCAACAGACTTTGCTAAGAAAGTACTTCTTATGGTACCTTGAGTTGGACTCTTTAGAGCCTGGTAGCTAAGCTTCTACCCCAAGTAAATGCCCTTTATAAAAGCCAACAGATTTCTGGTGCTTTGTATCACCACCCTTTGGCTGACTAATCATATGGTACATTAGTTATAGATCAATAGTTATTTTTAAAATGTATGTGCAAGCTTGTAGAGACTAAAAGTTTGGAAATAATTTCCAAACTAGTGTTTGTGGGGAAAGGGGTGGAGAGAAATAAAAAGTAAAAGTTGCCCTCATTTCAGAAAAAAAGAGAAGGGGTGAAAAGAAAAATACAGAAAAAGCACACTGAACAGAAATTACAAAATAAAATGATAGATATTAAATCAAATATATTAGAAATACAGATCTAACTTAAATGGATTAATGTCTCAAGTTAAAACAGAGAGACTGTCAAACAAGATATTATTTGCACACAACAAACCTAAAACATAAGAACACAGAAACCCAGCAGAACTGAGAGAGGGGAGGATAGACAACCACCACACCAAGGAACCGAGAGTCTACAGCTATGGGCATGAGAGTCTCATCCATCAGTCAAATGGGATCAAAGCCCCCTCTTAATCAGAGGTGGAGGGGGCATCACCATCCCAGAATCCTCAGGACTGGGGAACAAAATATAGATTAGAGTGGATTTACTGGTATACTACTATAGACTTATTGTGACTCTAGCAATGGAAGAAATTATATCATTGAGATGGATACAGAGGCCCCTGGAGGTGCTAAAGTCAGGGAGAGGGACAAACACGGGACATTTTCAGGACTTGGAATTGTTCTGAGCGGCAATGAAATGATAGATACAGTTCATTATGTATATAGCCATAACCTTCGGAATGGAATGGGAGAGTGTGTAAACTAAAATGTAAAATATAATCCATGCTTTGTGGCAATGTTCCAAAATGTGTTCATCAGTTGTAGTTAATGTACCACACTGATAAGAGAGGCTGTTGATGGGAGGGGTGGAAGGTGTTGCAGGGGCAAATGGGAATCCCTTATATTTTTTGATGTAATATTTTTGTGCAATCTAGGTATCTTTTTAAAATTTAAAATATATTAAGAATTTTTTAAAGAAAAGAAAAAATTTTTTAAAAAGAACACAGAAAGATGGAACACAGGACATTTTTGGAGTGATGAAATTGTTCTACATGATCTAGCAATGATGGATACAGACCATGTCAAATTTATCAAAATCTATAACAGTGTATGGTCCAAAATATAAAAACCATAATGTAAAACACTGACTGACTATGATTAGTAGCAATGTTTCAATATTTGTACATCAATTGTAACAAATGTACCATCCACATGTAAAATGTTATTAATAGGGAAAAGGAGGAAAGGGAGAAGATGTTGGGTATACGGAAAACACCTATGATCTATACGTTACTTTTCTGTAACCTAAAGCTTCTTTGAAGACAAAATGAAAAAAATAAGACACTGTGGGAATAAACAAAAGAAAACGTCACTGTACATACAAGACAACAGATCTTACAGTGATGAAAAACATAATGCAAAAATTTTTTTAATTATATGTATTTTTTAGTTTTTATTATTCCAAATTCTTTTTTTGATTTTTAGTATTTTGTTCATTATTTTTTAAACTATCATTATTATATCATTTTCCTATTTGGTTATTTTGTTGGTTTCAATTTTGAAGAAGTTTTGGATCACAGAGGGGTTACAATTGTGGCAGGGGAGGAGCATTGGTTTGGGGTGTCAGAGATGGGGGATGAATGGGAGGACATTCACCTGGGGCATGGGAAGACATTCACCTGGGACATACCTATAGGATATATGAATGTGTTCAAGTGTTCATGAGGCCTTGTGACAGTGGGTAGAGAGTCACAAGATAACCAAAGGAATATTGAATTCTGATCCTGGGGAGCTCTGCCATATTCTCTAATGGGACAACAAGAATCCCAAGTACAGCGGCAGTGACTATTGAAGGAGGTTGGACCACTGACAGGTCCAATACCTTGATATTGATGACAGTACTTAAGAACCTTTACTTTGAATTTGAAATTTAACTTAGTATTATAGGGTGCCTAAGTGTTACTTCCTGAGAGCGTCCTTGTTACTCAAATATAGCCTCACTCTAAGCCAAATGCAGCGTATAAATGCATTGCCTTCCCCCCAGTGTGGGACATGACTTCCAAGGGATGAACCTTCCTGGCACAGAGGGATTACTATGAAGCAACAACTAGTAATGCAACTAGAGAAAGACCTTGACCAAAAGGGGGAAAATGAGAGAAAAATGAGTTTATATGGCTAAGAGACTTCAAAGTGAGTTGGGGGCTCATTCCAGAGTTTAAGCTTATGCATATCTCAGCAGGAACTCTCCCTCAAATAGCAAGGCTCCTGGGTGCTCTGGTATGTCATCATTTCCCACAAAAGCACTTGTACTCTCCATCTTTGAGAAAGTTGTACATCAAATATCAGTTTGAACAGAGTATCTTCAGAAAATTTCCAAGTAAATTTAAAATTTGGCAGAATTTGCCACAGTATCCTTTTTTCATATTAAATTCCACTATGTAAGCATGATTGTCTGGTTAGAACCAAGAATCTAAGAGAGGGAAAGGAATAGCCTTCAAGAAGACAATAATACTGTAGTGAGCTACAAAAAGGGCTGCCAGTACTGCTAAGAGCTAAAAATCTTCCCAATCGACAGCTCAAAAGGTCAAGTGTATGCAGAAGCAATACTTCCACCATATAATAAATATCACTTGTTAGACAGTCTCAATGTAACAGGGATCAGAAAACTATGTCTTTTTATTATTCATGTAAAGTATGAATAAAAATATATATACAGTTACTGTCAATCAGGAAAAATAAATTCTTTTCTAATGCAAACATGTTAAGTAGTGCAATTTTTAAAAATCTTTAGACCAAGTTGAGTTATGCAAAGATTTTAAGTCTGTCTTTCATTCAGTAAATAAAAGGGAATTTTACTGTTCAAGCCATTAATGGTAATGATAGGTCTTATTAGCAAGCAGCACTTTGCAGCTATTCTTAGGATAAATTTAGCTAAGCTCAGTGTGACAAATTAGAGCAAAGAATTTGATATGTTTTCTTCCTCTCCTTACATTATAATGACTTCTCTGTAGTTCTTTGCTTTGCAAAAGGGGTGATTGCAGAAAATTGGAAATGTTCTTGAGTACCACCCTCTCCTTTAAAAAGAGTTTCATTGCATTCAAATGTCCATCCAGCTTTACTGCCTGAAAAAATGCTAGAATTTTATTTCACACAGAGCAATTTTACCTCTTAAATGATCTCCAAAAAACAGTAAAAAAAAGTATATGCATATACAACATTATTTTATTTTTGCTCAATGACTCAGACTGCAATTATAACAATCATAAATATACCTAACAGCACCAGAGTTAATGCCCATGGAGTCAGAGCTCAATTTCACACAATAAATTAGCATAGATGTCTTTGGTCAAGTTCTACCTGTAAATGAGCCTGAAACAAGAGTTGGCATGTAGGTTGACTACTTAGTAGGTGAACCAGGGAGCAGGAGTGAAGGGTCAGGGAGCATAAAAGAGAGAAGGAAGAAATGCCTATAAAGGTTGTTTTTTATGAGTTAGAAATCAATGTAGAAACTGGTGCCCAATCAATTGTACACCTACAGTAATCAACTAGAAAATAAAATTTAAAGTTGCATGCTCACAACTGCAATAAAATAACTATAATCAAGTCCCTAGGAATTAACAAGAATGTGAAAAACCTCCATGGGGAAAATTTTAAATTCTTACCAAAAACCATAGAAGATGGTCTGAATTAACAGAAAAACATACAATGCTCTTGAATAATATGACCAAAATTAGTCCATACATTTAAAGCAACCCAAAGAAAAACTTAAGTTGAATGTTTTGAAGAACTTGATAAACTTACTATCAAATTTATTTGGAAGAATGAAGGTGCATACATAGTCACTTAAAAAAAAACAATGTAGATTTGGTGCAAGAACAGATGGATAGACTAGTAAAAGAAAACACAGCTTAGAGTGAGACAATATAAATGGGGATATAATATCGATGGTACTACATGTAGTAGTAATGGGAAGGAATTTTAATAGACAGTATAGGGAAAACTGACTTATTTAGATAAACACAAAAGAATTTTCACACAGGTCCATAAGACATCAAGTACCAGAATTTTCACAGTGTTGCTCTTTGTGGTAGTGGGGAGGTGGAAGCAATCTGGGCCCAAAGAATCTTACGGGGCTATTCAAAGCAGCAGAATAGGTTTGCATGTGGCACCATAAAAAAATCTTAGAAAATAATGCCTAGGGAAAAACTGCAATATAAAATAAAAAATATAACACCATACAAAAAAGCCCATTAAAACATATTCTCTCAAAATAATAGTACAGGGAAGCGGATGTGATTCCACCAGTTGAGTGCCCTCCTACCACATGAGAGGTCCCAGGTTTGGGTACCAGTGCCTCCTAAAAGAAGATAAGTAGATGCCGCCTCCTGCTGCAACAAGCAGATCCCACAAGCCAGCAAATGCCACAGCCAACAGGGAGTAGATGTGGTTCAGGCCATTGGCCACTCACCTCTGTGTGGGAGGTCCCAGGTTCGGTTCCCAGTGCCTCCTGGAGAAGGCCAGCAAACAATGAGCAGACAGATGAGAGAACCATCTAGGGGAGAGGGGGATAAATAAAGAAAACTAAAGGAAATAAGTAAATCTTTAAAAATTAGTACACATTGTTTTAAACAAAACACATGTTAAACATTTGGATGCTTATTACAGGGTGGGGGAATGGGAGTAGGATACGAGAACAAATGATTTGAGAAAGGGAAGTATTGCCACCAAGGTCAGATGTTGGTAAGATGTTTGATGAGACTGCAATGTTCACTAAGAATTCAGTCAGCCAAACAGCCTGTTCAGATTTCATAATGGACACTGGGAATAAAAGTTATGAGGAATTTTGGTCACAATTTAAGATTAAGAGTTTAATTATTTTTTTGCTTCCTTAAGATATTAAAATAAATCAAGAATAACCTCACTGCTACAGGTTTACCTTATGTGGATCAAAGAAGTATTCTCTGAATACTTATTTAGGTGGAAATCTACACCTTTATTTGACGAGCTTTCAGCATCTTTGCTAAACATTTATTCATTGCTTTAAAATACTTCATTCACAAATGTAAAGATTTTTGCAAATTTTTGTCTAGGATATTACATTTCTCTTTGCTGTATGATGTTAAAGTAGAATGTTGTGACAAATCTTTAATAAGAGGCTTTATAATCTTTAAGAGTACTTCTCCAAGATAAGATTTGTGATGAAAATCCAAACAGAGATTTCTGATCCTCAATGCCACTTGTTTGGCATTAATAACAAGTTAGTTATTATCACTAACTTGCTTGTCCACAAAATGGAGACAATGCATAATGCCTTTAGAATTTCATCTGTCAATGTGATTGGCAGCAGATCACTACAGCTCTGTGTCAGGATAAGTGGTGAAAGTATTTCCCATATTTATAACACTTAAAAGTTCCACAAAAAATCCTTTGAAATTAATTCCAACTTTTGGCAAAACACGACTTCTAAGAATAATTCTTACAAAGGCTAATTAATAATTCAGAAATTTAGAAAATAAGGAAATTATATATAACAGTATTATTCTTTGAATATGTGTAAATTAAATTTAAATATTTAGAAATTTAAATTTCTCTCTTGATATATCTGTTTAGGGATGAAAGAAGAAAATACTTAATAGTTTGTATGTTACCTCAAATTATACTACAGTTGTTCCAACATCACTAAATATGATAAACAGAAAAGAATAAAGGGAAAAAAGAGGAGCATTTTCTCTTTTCCATCCAACTTCATATTCATGTTTAGCCCAAATCCCTAAGTAAAAGCAAAAGAGGCAGTGATGTTACAAGTGGGTCATTGAGAGATTTTCTTAAATAAAATTTTATTGAAGCATATCGTACATACTTGTACATACATAAACAGTAAGTGTATAATGGCTCCAAACATCACCCCAACACCAACACCAGTACATTGCATTGTAGTGAAACATTTGTTACAATCTATGAATTAACTATAGGCCGTATCTTTCATTTGGTATGTTTTCCCCCAACTCACCCGATTATTAAGACCTTTTATTAGTATTACATATTTGTTATCATTCATGAGAGGACGTTCTCCTATTTGTTCTGTTAACCACAGCACTTTCTTCTCTTTCTCCACTGGATTCCCTCTGTTATACAGTCCCAAGCTTTGTACAATCCATTCAACATGTACACAGAGTGGGTCTCATTTTCAACACAAAGTTATGCTGTCATCACCTCGGTCAATTTTAGAACATTTTCATTATTCCACTACCCCACTATTTTTATACCTTATAATTGATATATCTTCTTTGCCATTGCTGCAAAAATATTACAATATTGCTGTTAACTATGGTGATAATGTAAACATTAGTTATAATTTCCCATGTATCACCATATTCTTAACACTTAGTAAAAGAAGATATACTATTAACCACAATCTTCCTCCACCACCAAAATCACTGTTATACATTCCTTAGGTTATTTCAATTGACATTTACACATTGATAGACTTACTTTAAAATATATTTTTATTAGAGAAGTTGTGAACTTACAAAACAATCACACACATGTGTGGAATTCCCATACAACACCCCTCCACAAACACAATACATTGTTGTGGAACATTTGTTACGGATTATGAGATAACATCATCAAACTATTATCACTAACTATGATCTATAGCATTTAGCAGGTATAGTTCTTCCATATATCCCTATTATTAACACAGTACATCTCTGGCATTGATACATGAGTATTACAGTATTGCTATTAACTATAGTCAATAGCTTATATTAGTTGTATTTTCCCCATGCTTCTCCACATTCTTACTATCTTGTGATAGCGAGCAAAAAAAGAACATTATTAGACTTTTTAATGCTAAGATGATAGAAAGCTAATACTACAATGAGTGGCTCCTTTCCTTCTCTTTGCTCTTAAAAATAAAGTATTGAAGATATGTGTGACAAAATTGATTATTTATTTATAAAGTACAGCTCAGCTGCTTTTCCTGTGTTTAAAATACAACTATCTCTAATTTGTCCCTACAGCTATCCCTATTTCTCCTCTTCCTTCCCCAGCATTACCCCTTGAAAGGAAAAGAGAATAAAAGACAAGAAAAGGGTCAAAATCCTTCAGGGATGTAGGAAAAAATCTTAACAAAATATTTGTATACAAATCCAGTGACATGTAAAAATTATAATACATCACAAACAAGTAAGCCTTGATTTAGTAATTTAAAAATCAATCAGGGGGGCAGATGTAGCTCGAGTGGCTAAGTGCCTGCTTCCCATGTATGAGGTCCCAGGTTTGATACCCAGTACCTCCTAAGAAAACAAACAAATGGAAAAACAACAATTCTCATTGGAGAGCAGATGTAGCTCAGTGGTAGAGTGCCTGCTTCCCATGTACATAGTTGTGAGTTCAATCCCTGGTACCTCCTTAAAAAAAAAAGAATCAGGGTCAACATGGTGACATAAGACATCTGCTGAAAATGTCTCCCCAGAGATCTAATGAATAAAATGACAAATCCCACTTGCTTAGAACTTTGGAGGATGGTAGAGACGGGAGAAAAAGCCCACAAGTCTCATGTAGGAGAATTCTGTCCAGACGACAGAGTAGGTTCCCATTCCACTGGCCTGTCATTCAGCACTGCCCCGCTTGGGGTCACACGGAGGCAGCATGGTCCGGGTCCCTCACACCACAAACAGGGACTGCAGAGTGATTCGCAGCAGTGAGTTAGAACTCCATGGGTATCCAGGCACAGGGACTGAAGTCCACTGAGACCCAGGTCCCCCAGTCAGGGATAGGGTGTGGGGGAGACAGCCGTAGAAAAAGGCTGGTAAGAAGTGCTGTGCCCTACCTCTGTACTGTTTCAGGTGGCTGGACAACCTAAAGGCAAAACAGACTTTCCTGAAGCGACTCACGTTTCTAGATGTACACATCTCACTCTCCAGGGTTTAATAACCTAACGAGGAAGAAACCAGGAGCAGTAATACCTCACAGAAAAAAAAAGTTTAAAGGGGTGAGGGGAGGGGAGGAATTTAAACTGAACAGCTGTAAAATATGACAGGTCCCAGAACTGAAAAGTGTAAGGAAAAGAGGGCACTATCTGAATGAAGGAGAGATTTTTTTTTTTTAATCATAGGAGTGAGGGAAAAGTCTGTATAAAAATGAATAGAAAAGATCAAGACTTTAGAGAAGGAAGAGAGGAAAGGAAGGTCTCTTCTGGAGGTAAAACAAGGCACAAAATGTACTGTTTTAAAAACAGTACTGCATATCCAAGACAAGAATCAGATGAAGAAGAGCTGAGAAAACCTGAACAGTTAAACATGGTTTTTTGGTTGTTGTTTTTTTTTTTAGTTTCCAAGTAAAACTTTGTTTCATATGGACTGTGATAAATTTATTGAAATATCCATAGATTTAATCACTCAAAATCAGAAAACATTTGTCCCCCTTAAAGCTTATTGTTTCATGTAGTTTGTACTATTTTCTCCATATAAGATATATACATTTTAAGCCTTTATTATTTATTTACTTTATCATCATGAGAACAGTTGCATGCTGTTGAATCTTTTATCATATCTCATTTGGGGTTTACACCCATATAATCCTACATTGTTTCCTACAGAGCAAGTGAGATTGCTTGAATACAGTTGACATTACTTTACTTACAGCTTACAAATATATTAGTAAGAGATGGAAAATGTTTGTCATAATCAAGAAACTCCCTTATTTGAAGAAAGTATACTGTTCATTATTTTATCTGCAATTTGAGACCATTCACTTTGTCCAAGTCATGAAATAATTCCAAGAATTGCTAGAAAACCCTTCTGGGAGAAACCGGCCACATCACAAATGTTTCTAACACTTTAAATATTTAATTCATTTTCTGTGGCTCTTCTTAATATAAAGTCAATTGCAAAGAAAGAGGCACTGATAAAAAGAAAAAGGTCCTGCCCAGATGGATAGCCTAATATGACAAGGTATCAAAGAAGACTCTTAATAGCCAATCAACAATAAAACTCTAAACAAGAGGGAGAAACTGATCTTCAGGGTAAAAACATCAAGATAATCAGATACCTTGGCATCTGAAAAAAAATTACAAACCATGCTAAGGAAGAGGAAGATATGGATCATTCAAGGAACAAATTAAACAGTCAGAAGAGAATCAGAAGTTGGAACAAAAATATTGAACATGTCCACATAAGTCCAAATCGGTGAAGGCCAAGAAGGAAAACTTGCATAAAGAGAGAGGATATTAAGAAGACAATATGTGAGCATAAAGAAGAATTTGAAAGTATAAGAAGAAGCAGAACAGAAATTATGGGAATGAATGGCATAATGGTAGATATTTAAAATTTACTAGAGGGATATAACAGCAGATTTCAATAAGCAGAAGAAAGAATCCAGAGCTAGAAGACAGGACAACCAAAATCATACAAGCAGAAGAACAGATAAAGAAGAGAATAAAGAAACTGAGCAATGTCTCAGGGATTTGAGTGACAGCACAAAGCACCCAAACATACACATCATGGGTGTCCTAAAAGGAAAAGAGAACGGGAAAGGGGTAGAAAGAATATTTGAAGAAAATAGTCAAAGCTTCCCAACTCCTATGAAAGACATAAATATACATGTCCAAGAATGCAACATATTCCTAAAAGAATAAATCCTAATAGTCTTACTCTGAAACGCATACTAATAAGAACATCAAATACCAAAGATAGAGAATTTTGAGAGCAGAAAGAGAAAATCAACATGCAAATATAAGGTATCCTCAATAAGAATAAGTGCCAATTTCTCATCAGAAACCATGGAGGTGAGAAAGCAGTGGTTTGATGTATTTAAGGTACTGAAAGAAAAACTGCCAGCCAAGAATTTTTATCGGGCAAAACTATCCTTCAAAAATGAGAAAGAGTTTAAAGTATTCACAGATAAATAGAAATTGAAAGTTAGTAAATTAAAGACCCAACCTACAAGAATTACTCCGAAATCAAAAGACAAA
Source organism: Dasypus novemcinctus (assembly GCF_030445035.2). Classification (NCBI taxonomy): domain Eukaryota; kingdom Metazoa; phylum Chordata; class Mammalia; order Cingulata; family Dasypodidae; genus Dasypus; species Dasypus novemcinctus. Next base: position 61,708,225 of record NC_080687.1, read on the forward strand.
GGTTTGCAGAATGAATAAAAAAAGCATGAACCAGCTGTTTTTACAGTAGACTAACCTTAGAACCAAATGCACAAAGAGGTTTAAAGTGAAATTAAGGAAATGATATTCCATGCAAATAGTAACAATATACTAGGTACATACCTAGAAGAATAGAAAGCAGGGAATCAAACAGCTATTTGCTTACTGATGTTCATAACTGCATTATTTACAATTGATAAGTTAAATGTAGTATATACTTATGATGGGATATAAGTAAGCTGTAAAAATGAATAAAGTCATAAAGTATGTGATAACATAGATGAACCTTGAGGGTATTATGCTGAGTGGAATAAGCCAGGCACAAAAAGACAAATATTGTATGATCTCACTGATATGAACTAATTATAATAAGCAAACTTACAGACTCAGAATATAAACTATAGGTTACCAGGGAATAGACTGATGGTGAGAACAAGAAGCTGATGCTTCCTTTCTATTTAGGTTGGTTGTAAAGGTTTGAAAATATGCCGACTTTCTATTTAGGTTGATTGGAAAAGTTTGAAAATGTGATGTATGAGAATGATTGAAATGGATAGTTTTGGGTTGTGTATATTACTAGAATCAAAGTTAGGTGATAAAACATAGGACTATATAACACAATGAACCCTGTTATGGACAATGGACTGGAGTTAATAGTACAAGTATAAGCATACCAAATGTATGACACTGATACAAGATATTAATAATAGGGGATAGTTAAGAAAAAAATATAACTACTATAAAATATATTACAATTAATAGTACTATTTTAATATTCTTTCATCAATTGTAACAAAGATACCACACTAATGCAGTATCACAATAGGGCGCATATGGGAACATTGTATTTTTTACATGACTTTTATGTAAACTTCAATTTTGCTAATTAAAAAATAATAATTTTTTTAAAAACATTATGCTAAGTACTAAAAAAATCAATCAGTATAATGTACCACATTATTACAATGGAGAAAAATTATATATCAGTAAAAATTTGAAAGCAACATTTGATGAAATTCTATAAAAAATTTTATAGAAATATTTTTATCTTTAATGATTAAAAACAGTAAGTTGAAATAATTATAATAAAACTAAGCAAGTTGACATTATTACACTGGGACTGAGGATAAGTCAAGGATGTACATTATCACCACTTCTATCAACATTGTCCTTGAGATCTAAGGCAATATAGGAAGGCAAGAAAAAGGAATAAGAAGTAACAATTAGAAAGGAAAAAATTATTTGCAGGTCAGATAAATAGAAAATTTCAAAATAATGTGCATATAAACCATTAGAAATAAATAAATTTAGCAATATCAATAGATACAATAGCCTATACAAAATATATTGCATTTCAATATACTATCAAGAATAATGGAAAATACAAATAGCATTTGGGAATTACTGCATATAGTTTAAAATGGAGTTTACAAAAAAATATTCCTGACATTATAGTGATAGAGATGCCCAGGATGAAGATTGTATGTATAGTATTCCAATTCATGAGCTAACTTCTTCATATAATTGGACATATATTCACATCTTATTTATTCTTACAAGATCATTTGAAATGATATGTGCAGATGGTTGATAAAATTCAACATTTTTTTAAAAGATTTATTTTTTATTTATTTCTCTCCCCTTCCCTCACCCCCCAGTTGTCTGCTCTCTGTGTCCATTTGCTGTGTGTTCTTCTGTGTCTGCCTGTATTCTTGTCAGTGGCACCAGGAATATGTGTCTCTTTTTTTGTTGCATTATCTTGCTGCTCCCCATGTGTATGATGCCAATCCTGGGAAGGCCGCAATTTTTTCACATAGGGCAGCTCTCCTTACGGGGTGAATTCCTTGCACATAGGGCTCCCCTACATGAGGGACACCCCTGCATGGCGTGGCACTCCTTGCACTCATCAGCACTGTGCATGGGCCAGCTCACCACACAGGTCAGGATGCCCTGGGTTTGAACCTTGGGCCTCCCATGTGGTAGGCAGAAGCTCTATCAGTTGAGCCAAATCTGCTTCCCTCAGCAATCTTGATGTAAGAGAAACTATGAAAGTAAAGGAATAGTGTTTAAACATTAAGTAGAATGCATCAACATTAATTTATTCTACATTAAGTAGAATAAATCAACGTAATCAGGAATGGACATTTGAGGCTTTCCCATGAATTCTTCATGGATGGCCCCATTCCACTATTATTAAATATTAGTCTGAAATTTATGACAAATGTAATATGATTAGAAGCAAATATAAGAGATATAAAAAAAATAAAACTCCATTGGCAAAGTATCATAAAACACAAAGAAAAGTATAAGCATTTGTTGTCAAATGAAACTGAACATATAGTCCAAGCTTTACCTTTCACTGTGTATCTCCTATTAAATTATTTACCATTCTAAGTCTCAATTTCATCATTTATAAAATGCCAATGACAATAGTATTTATCATATATGATTGCTGCAGTATGTGTGTGTGTGTGTACACACACACACACACATACACATTCAGTTAATCCTCATAACTCTCAGCAAGGGTGGTAGTGGGATTTGGACCCAGTCAGTTTGATTCCATGGTTCATGCTTCTAAATACTACATACACTATTCACTGATTTATTATTATTTATTCAATAAGTACTTACTGAGCATATATGGGGCTCTGCTCTCAGTACTTGTATTAGTCACCCAAAGGGGTGCTAATGCAAAGTACCAGAAATATATTGGCTATTTATTTAGGGTAAAAGCTTACAGTTAAAAGACCCCAAAGAACATGGAGCTGCCCTGGATGGTGCTTCAGAGGTAATCACCGGACATTGTAAATCCTCACAGGGCCCACTTGATGGAATAGAGGAGAGTATGGGCCATGATGTGAACCAATGTATATGAGGTGCAGAGGTGCCCAAAGATGTACTTACCAAATCCAATGGATGTGTCATGATGATGGGAACGAGTGTTGTTGGGGGGGGGGGGAGAGGTGGGGTGGGGGGGTGGGGTTGAATGGGACCTCACATATATATTTTTAATGTAATATTATTACAAAGTCAATAAAAAAAATTAAAAAAAAAAGGCATTACCACAGGGCCTACCACATATTACATTAAATAAATATTAATTTTCATCAAAAAAAAAAAAAAAAAAGACCCCAAAGAGTCCAACTCAAGGTACCATAAGAGGTACTTTCTCACCCATAGTCTGTTGACACATGTTGACCCAAGATGGTGGGCTAAGTCTGTGAGGGTTCAGCCTTCATGTTTCCTCCAAAGACTCTGTGAAGAAGGCATACTAGCTCAGTGGAAGAGCTCCTACATGGATTATAAAGGCTCTGTAGTCCCAGTTTCTTCCAGTCTTAGCTTGGTGGACATAGGGCTCATCTCTCTTCCTCGGGCTCAGTTCCTCTGTTCTCTTCACAAGGTCAGCTGTAAACTATCAGGCTCATTTCTCTTCCCAGGGCTCCAGAATCAAAACTAAGTTCTCTCCCCTGCTGTGTCTCTTCCTGTGTTCTCCTGTGTATCTGCTCTGCACATCTACTTCCATGTGAGAGTCTGTTTTATTAGCCCGCCGAGAGGGTGGGGACTCAGCACTGAGTTGTACTCTAATGACTTGGTCAAATCAAAGCCCTAATCTTACTATCAAAGACATCTCTGCTGAATCTAGTACAGTCGAAGGTGTATCATGCCCAAGGAACAGACCAGTTTACAAACATAATCAAATATCTATTTTTGGAATTCATAAATAATATCAAATTGCCACAGTATTTAAGATACATGAGGGAACAATACAGACAAATATTTCTATTCTCATGTAGCGATGCAGTTAGAATATAGAGAGCTTACATTCTAGCCTGTGAGAAGAGAAACAAAATACACTATATCTGGCAAAAAAAATTACATAATAAGTATTAAAAAATAAGAAGAGGAAATGTTAAAAAATATATACCATTTATAGTAGCAACAAGCAAAAATACCTAGGAATATATTTTTTAAGGTTATGTAAAGCCTCAATTCAAAAAAATAACATGTAGAATTAAATGCACACACAAGAGAAATAATGATCTATTTAGAAGGAGGAATTTCTTTTATAAAGTCTAAACTGGGCAAAATTAACCTTAGGTGACAAAATCCAAATAATGGGAATACTGATGAGGGAGGTTTACAGGATGCTGGTGGTGATGTGGTGGTGCCCACTGTGTAAAAATTGCACTTGTAATTGCTGCACTCTTTCAGTATGTGTGCTATAAATAAGTGACAAATTTTCCAATTTTTAAAAAAGTACAAATTTCTGTATTAAAATTCAAGTATTAACACTGCATGAATATTATTTTCTATAAAAGTGTATGAAGTTAAACAGTGCAACCACACCATTTTTTATAAATCAGGAATTTCATTTCCATATTTTCAAATCCATCAGTTACAGTAACTATATTATTTCAATGATAAAATTAAGGAGCTTTCTGGTTTGTTCATTCACAGTGATAAGCAGTGGAGCTGATGTAGAAAGCACATGTTCTGGCATCTGCTAGAGATGGGTACAAGGTCTGGTCTCCCACATCTTCTCTGGAAGGTAAAAATGACATCACTCACCCTATTAGTGTATTGTGTTGACTAGAGGTGATGTGAATGTAAACCACATTAATACCATGTCCAGTATATAAAAAGTAGTAATAATTTGCATCAAATTTACTTCTCTGTGTTAGTCATTACTGTGATGTGTGTGGGGGGAGGGTCAGGGGATTGTGTTCACCAACATCACCTCCTAATCTGAGAGTCCACATCTCTTTTCTGTGTTAGGAGCAGAACTCTCTCACTCCAATCAAAAGACTTTCCTGGAGAGGCCTAAGCAAGGATGAATTCTGACACTTCTGATATTCTCGCATTATATGTTTATAGTTATTTTCCTCAGGCTCTTTTCTTACTACCAGGATATCATTCCATAAAAAATAAAATACCCTTCTCTCTACAGATTGGTATTTGTGCATTCTAGCTCCAAATGTTTTTCATAAAATAATATTTCTTTTATAATATATTCCCTATCAGGATTCATTTAGTCCTTTTTTTTCATGTAACAAATACTGAGTACCTTCTTTAGTGCATCTGCTTTGTTAAATGCTAACAAAGTGAACAAGGCAGTCAGCCTTCTAAGAACTCATTTCTCAGGCGAATGACATAGAAGTAAAAGGGTAATTTTGATATGCGCTAAGTGTTATTAAAGGTTTAATACAGAGAGCTATAAGAAACTAGGAAATGACCACATGACCTTAGAATATCAGGATAGGTTCCACAAAGGAATTGAAGTCTTGCTGGATGCCTGAAGGCCAAGTGGACTATAGTCAGGTAAAGGAGGGCAGAGCATTGCAGGAAATCAGAGGACAGAGTGCGTGTGGCAGACCCAATGAAGGAGAGTGCGTGGCTTATTGAGGAAACTGCAGCCAGCTCAGGAGCCCAGGAGGCTGAGTGGAGAGGGAAAATGGGGTGAAGAGGGACACAGGAACCAAAGAGGCAACAGTAATTTTCATTTCTCTAAACACGTCTGCCTAACTGGTAAAGTCTCAATGGCCAGTCATTTCCATTAAACTTTTCAAACTGATTACAGGCACTCATGCATCAGCAAATATTTCTTGAGAGGCTCTCATGTTCCCTGCACTGTGCTAGATTCCATGAATACACAATGGAGAACAAGCAAGGGAAGATCCTGCCCTCATCAAGCTTACATTCTAATGGGGGGAGATAGGCAATGAACAAGTAAATAAATGAATGAATGAATTAAAATTCTTATTATTGCAATAAAGGAAATAAACAAGGCACTGTGATAGAGATTAAAAGCGGGTAAAATTTTTTTAGAGATAGTGTTTGGAGAAGGCTTCTGTGAGAAGATAACATTTAAGCTAAGTCCTAAATGATGACAGAAAGAGCAGCGCTATGGAAAAAGGCCATGGCACACTAAAAAGCCAGGTATGTCCCTGGAACTGAGAGTTGGCCAGAGTGATCAGCGCATGGCGTGCAAGGGAGAGAGTGCATAAAATAACAGTTGCCAGAGAAGTGGACTCAAATCATGCCAATCAAATCGCAGACATTTTGGAATGTATCCTAACTGTAAAGGGAAGCCTTCAAAGGGTTTTAAGCAAAGAGGTGACATGATTTCATTTTTATCTTAATAAAATCACTTTTTCTATGAGATAATTGAAAGTCTGGCACATGGCAATCGCTCAAAAAATTTGTTGAATGAATGAATGAAAAGTTTGTGTATTCCACTTTCTATAAGCTGAAACATTCTATTAGCTGTCACTTGTTCAAAGGAATTTTGACCAGATATTTCTTGGGTGAAAACCAAGAAATAAATAGATACAGTATCTGGGAAACAATGAAGGGAAATACCAGTGTACAATCTGAACAGCAGCCCAAAAGATTTCCTAATCTAGACTGTGGCAGGAGGTTGGCAGACTCTGGGAGGGATGCAGCCAAAACAGAAATGCAATGGATAATTATGGTATGTTTGACCATATCAAATTTGTTGATCATTTATAAAAATATTAATATTAAAGAATACTGAATGTTATACAAATGACAAAATATAAATGACTTCAAGAAAGCAATAAAATGGAATATCACAGTAAATCAATAAACATTGATAAACAGAATTTTTACATATGTAATAATGTAACATTAGCTATCAATTTAACCAAAATACATATTTTGGGAGGATGGGAGACAGGGAAGTAGGGAGGTTGGGCTAGAAAACTAATTTGCTACAGTAATCTGCTACAGTAAGAAATAATTAGCTAATGTCTGAAAATGGAAATTCAGAAATATCAGTGGATTTATTGCTTACAAACACAGTAATCGGTAAAACATAAAAGAAAGAGCTAACAGAGTTGAGAATGGTTGCTTCTGGGAAGCAGAAAGAGGAGGAGGAAGTTGTGAAACAACGGTCTGGTGTTTCCCATTCCTATATTACACTTTGGAAACTGTTCATCCACTATTCTCTTACCTTAAATTTTCTAGTCTTGGGCTTTCCTTTTTTCCTCCATTCTTTGCCTTCTGTCATCATACCCTAGCTCCAGGTCTTCTCCCTTGGCTCCCGTGTCTCCTTGCCAAGCATAAGCAAAGATAAAATGGAAAACCCAATCAAGAAGATTTTTACTCATTTATACAAGTTTTGGTTCCAAGATATAAACTAACTCTGAACTGTTTGCTTATTCACAGTTGTATCTCATGTCTGCGGCATGTATTGATTATTTTATAGACTTAAATAATCTCACTTAAAGTCTGAAACTACATGTAAGAATATTGAGTATCTCTTAGAACTACTCCCTTTAATCTGAAAGAAATTTCTTGAAACCTGAAAGAATTTCCTGTGGACAGAGGAAATTTACCCATTATTACTGCCCCACATTCACTATTTTGTCTTGTTCTGTCCCAAGGAGTAATTTTTTGATATAATCCCCTTTGTTTCCAATCCATTTTAGCCCTATTAAAGAGAAAAGGTTTATGTAAAAATTATTTACCTTTCAGTTTGAGGGTGTTATAAGTAAAGTTAATTTGGTGTTAATGATTTGTTGAAAAAAAGGCAAAAAATTCTAACAATCACATCTGTTATAAGCTACCTCACAGAGGCATTTCATAAATTATGTGTAGTATCTAATGTTTAAACATGTAGACAATAATTTTATTTGCAAAATTAAGGTTATGGCACTTCAAGTATATTTCTGGAATTCTAATTAACACAAGCTAATGAATTGACCACTGGGGCCAAGGATACCATTAGACAAAGGTAATGAAAGGCCAACAGAATGTAATTACCCTTCAGAACAGAAGTACTTGTAGGGACCTAATTTAGGACATAAAACTGTGATACAGTATATAGAAATGATGACTCCATCAATTAGAAAAGTGCTGTTGAATAAAAAGCTCTCTGAGGCCAGAAACTTGTGCTGTTTGTCCACGCTCTATCCTCTATGCCTTCAGCAGTGCCTGGAACTTAGTAGTGCTCAAGTACTCAGTAGATATGTTGTGAATTAGTTTATGAAAAGCTGATATATCTTACAAAGTTGGAGATAATCTATACTAAGATCAAGAGTTTTTCTGTTCCATAGCACAAAAAAAAACCCCAATTAACAGGATTATAGTTCTGGGGCTTTACAAGACCCTAAAGTATCTTCTGAACCATAAAAGGTAAAATGGCATTTATATTACAAAATAATTTAGTAATCATTTGCATGTTATCTCATTCAAATCTTTTGATCAGGGACCATACCTAGACCCAGACAGAGAACATTAATGATTTTTGTTTCTAGACATGTATTCTCCTCATTGTTTAAAAGAGTTCAGGGGGAAGTGGACATGGCCCAACGGATAGGGTGTCCGCCTACCACATGGAAGGTCTGCAGTTCAAACCCTGGGCCTCCTTGACCCGTGTGGAGCTGGTCCATGCACAGTGCTGATGCGAGCAAGGAGTGCAGTGCCACGCAGGGGTGTCCCCCATGTAGGGCAGCCCCACGTGCAAGGAGTGCGCCCCGTAAGGAGAGCCGCCCAGCGCAAAAGAAAGTGCAGCCTGCCCAGGAATGGCGCTGCACACACAGAGAGCTGACACAACAACAAGATGACGCAACAAAAAGAAACACAGATTCCTGGTGCTGCTGATAAGGATAGAAGGGGTCACAGAAGAACACACAGCGAATGGACAGAGAGAGCAGACAACTGAGGGGGAGGGGAGAGAAATAAATAAAAATTAATAAAATAAATAAAAGAGTTAACAAACTTGTGTCCCTCCAATTATTTCCAAGTTGCAGATACTTTTTGTCTGGTCCTCGCAGTATTAGCATACAAACTCTTTTTAAAAATGAGATGGTTGCCAAGATATGTATGCAATAAATTTCATCTAAGCATTGTGTTGAAGCATCTGATAAGTTTTGGTGCATTGTAACTTCATTTTTGTTCATCTCAATTATTTTCTGATTTCTCATGTGACATCTTTTTGACTCATTGATTATTTCAGGGTGTGTTGTTTAATTTCCACATATAGGTGAGTTGCCCAAATTTCTTCCTGTTATTGATTTCTAATTGCATTATGTTGTGGTCAGAAAACATTTTGTATGTTCAGGTTTCTTAAAAAAAAAAATTATAAATCAGGTCACCTCATGTAGAATTTTAGATTTGAGGGCTTTTCTGAAATAATGTTATATCTGGGAACTCTGGGTCAAATTTCCTTCATGGAAACAATAGGCTGGAGCTGAAAAACGTTGCTGTCTTTGAACAGAGCTTATGGTTTCTGGGTTGCCATACTTCTCACCATCTCTTTTGTGTTCCCAACATTGAGACTGAACATCAGATGCTGTTTATTGTGGTGCTTGGTTATGCTTTAATATTGCCTGTAGAATTTCAAGGTTGTAAGTTCTGACACAAAAGACACTGTGCTAGGGCTTTGGCATGGCAAACTCAGTCATATACACTCTCACCCAAACAAACCTTTTCATCCTTGGCACTCTCTGTGACCCTATGCAGTGGTTTGAAGCTGTGTGCACCCAAGAAAAACATGTTCTTAAACTTAATCCATTCCAGTGGATGTGAACCCATTGTAAGTAGGACTTTTTGATGAGGTTACTTCAGTTAAGGTGTGGCCCTCCTCAATCAGGATGATTCCTAATCCTATTACTAGAGTTCTTATAAGCAGAATGAAATACAGAGAAAAAAAGCCACAGAGGAAGCAGGCAGAAAAATCAATGGAATGCAGAAGAGAAGGGAAAGACCAGGAGACACCACCATGTGCCTTGTCATGTGACAAACTAAGGACCAAGGATCTTGGGCCCCAGAACACCAGTCTAAAGGCACAACGTATTGCCTTGACGACACCCTGATTTGGACTTTCTTTTAGCCTCGAAACTGAGGAAATAAATCCCCACTGTTTAAGTCAACTCAGGAAACTAAATAGAGTTGAGTTTCCATACAGTTTATGATTTTGTCATTCTAAACAAAGCTCTTTTACCCCGGGGGACTATAAATGCTCCTTCCTTCTTATGTTCACATGATCTCTTTTCTCTGACTTTAATATGCTTGGCTCATTTTCCTTTCTGGTGAAATTATACTAAATTTTCAAGATCTATCCCAAATGCCAGCCCCTCTCCCTATGTGAAGCCACAAATATTTATTAAGTGCCAATGTCTTGAGCACCCTAGTAAGTTCTGTGGGATACAGAAGTAAGCAAGAGGGGCATATTAATACATTCTGCCATCACAGAGCAGAGGTAGCAGTCTAGGGAGTAGGATAGGTTTCCAGAAGAAATAACACTCTAGCCAAGATCAGAAAGATGACAAGACATAACGGAAAGAAAGGATAAAAAGGAGGGAAGCAAAGATCTTTTTTTCTCCTGAGGCAAAACAATGTAACAGAAGTATATTAAGTAAGTTCCTAAGGTTATTATAACAAAATACCACAAACTTGAGGGTTTTGAAACAGCAGAAATGCATCCCTCACAGTACCAGAAGCCTGAAGCCAAGGTATGGGTATGAGTTCGGAGGCTCTGAAGGAGAATCCATTCATGCCTCTCCCACAGCTTCTGGTGGCAGCCAGCAATCCGCAGCGTTCCTTGGCTTGTAGACACACCGCTCCCACCTCTGCCTCCTTCTTCACATGGCCTTCTCTGCCTGTGTGTCCTTTCCTTCTCTTCTCTTACACAGACAATTCGTCTTTGCATTTAGGGACCTCTCTAAGGCAGAATTATCTCAACTTAAGATTCTTAATTACATCTGCGGACTCTTTTTCCAAAAATGGTCACCATACCACCCTTTTCCATTCCCTCAGAGACAAGTAATTACAATAATTTGCAATATTTCCTTAGAGACATTATAAAATATTACACATACAAATACACATACACGCAGTATTTTACAAAGTTAGGATCACCTTGGATGTACGATTTGGTATCCTGCCTTTTACCTATGTTTTCAATTACTTTAATATTTTAATAACATTAATGAACTACTGCCTACCTTTGAAATAATTTTCTGTTATAAATTACCCTATAAATTTATCTACAGCTCCAATTATTCTTTTAGGAGCTAGGAGGCTGGAATTCTAATTAATTCATTTTTGAGTTAGTTTTCAAATTCCTTGAATTGAAAAACTACTTGTTCAATGTAATTTTCTTGGATCCAACTTTCTTCCCTTTTGAATGCTATAGATATTTCTACATTCCCTTCTGCATTGAATGTTGCTGTGAAGAAATCAGAGCCAATATAATTTTTGTCCCAAAAGGTGACTCAATTTTAGAACTAAAAGTCTTAAAAAGGTATTGCTTTATCCTCAAAGTTCAATAGCCTAATCAATTTATTATGTCTGTGTTTTGTTTTTTTTTTAACTTTTGCTGGAACAAGGTGTAACTGACATGTAGATCCCTTCTTCCCAAGTTTCAGGGACTTTTTCTTCCCTTGCATATCTAAGTACATTCTTTGTTACAATTGTTGACTTTTCTCCTTCAGAAAAAAAAATCATTTATTTTCATATTGGATCATATTTGCCGATCCTCCACTGCTATCATCTTCTCTAATTGCTATAATCATTTGGGCATTCTCCTCTGAATTCACTGTGATTATCTTCAGGCTTTTCCTATATCAGCAATTCAGTATTCAGTTGCCTATTTAGTTCCTTGCTTTTTTCTACTTTACTTATTGGACTAATATGGTTTGAACCTCATTTTTTCCCTTGGCTTTTTAATATTTACTTTCATCACATTCAGTAGTCTATTGTTTTGCCTATGTAGTCTGATTTTATTGAACTGACCAATGTTCTTTTGTTTTTGATTATTGTTTGTTTATAGCATTAATCACTTGTGGGTAATTTGTTTATATTCATTTGGTGCCTACTTCTTTCCAATTTCAATTACGTCCATGAAAAGTCCTAGGATTTTGTCTACTAATTTTTTTATTATCCCACTCCGGAGCTGTGTGTGTGTGTGTTTGAGAACAGGGGTGTTGATAGTGCTACCCAGAACCATGCTACAGTCTTTTTTATTTTACTTGGTTTTGTCACTTTTGGAGTTTAGGACATAAAGTTTACCCTTCTAAATGATATTTTGCTGCTGCAGGGAATTCAATAATTTTTTCCTCCTGAAATTTACTCTTTTTGATTTTTGGTGTGATGTAGAGAAATTTTTAAATTCAATCTTACTCCACTATCTTTAGCAAGTATCATTTAAATAAAATCTTTTAAGGCTCTTGATAAATGCAGGTAAATTTTCCTGGAGAAAAAGTTATTCTACTCTTCAATCTTGGCAGTCATATGTGAGAGTTTTTACTACAATACAATTGTGCAAGAATTAATTAGTATTTCTTTTCAATATTTTCCAATTTGAATGATCAAAAATGCTCTCATTTTAATTTCCCTTTCATTTTTCACTAGTTTGAAATTTTTCATGCAGTTCTTGTTACTATTTGTTTTAAGTTATCCATTTGAGATGCTTGCTCATTCTTCTGCATGGACATTTACCTTTCATGATAATTTGAAATCATGTTTCATATATTAAGGAATACTTATACATAAATACATGCATACAAGCTTATGTATATAGCATATATTTAGAATACAAACCTTTAAATTTTATATTTAAATTTAAATTTAAATCTTTTAAATTTATATTTTTGTACAGTTTTATACAAAGTTATCTCTTTATATTTATTATTTTGCCCAATGTTTTATGTCTAAATGTTCCTCCTTATTTCAAGAGCAACTTAATGTTCACTTACTTTTCCTTTACTTTGTATGGTTATATATTTTCCCATTTATCTTTAAATCCAACTAGAATTATTTGGTTTATTGCATGATATTAGAATCCAAATGCATTTTTCAAGTTAGTTCAAGTTGGTTCTTCAAAACTCCAACACTATTTATAGAACTCTACCCCTTCCCTTGTTTAACTTTTATTTTTATAAAAGCATGTATGTACATAGACAAAATTCAAATAGTTTTTAAAATAAGTTCTTCACAGCTATCCCATGCTCCACTTTTTTCAAGGTTTTTTTTTTTTCTTCTGGCATTTGCCTCCATATTTCAAAAATAATGTGTTTATACTGCTATTACTTAATTTATCAATTTTGGACTCTTTTACTGACCTCTCATTGTGGTAAATGAGGATTTAGCATTTCTGCATTCCTTAAGCTTTGTCTCACTCACATATCTTCTTATAATATTATGAGTATTGGTTAAGTCAGTAATTAGTCTTTACATTATTCCAGCTATGTAGCTGTGGCTACATTGAATTCTTACCAATATCTTGTTCTACAAACTTCCCAGTCCCCTTGCAGTATGATGAGTCCATATGAATGTTCAGTGGGTTAGAAGTAGAAGTGGCACATGTCCCTGCTAGATAAGAACCTCTCCAATTATTCTCTCCACTTTATAAGCAGCTGAAGAAGCCATATATTCCAGATCATACAGTCACAAGATGGTGGAACCTTTGTCAGCCTGTGACTGTAAATGACTCTGGGGAGTAGGGCCCTCTGCTGACTGTCTGGAACGGTATATAACCAAGTAACGAAACTTTTTGTGCTAAGTCATTGGGTTTTTAGGGTTTATGTTAGTACTACATAAACTAGCAAGATGGCTGCCAATGTCTGCAAGGGTTCAGGTTTCCTGGGTTCCTATGTTCCTGGGGCTTGCTTTTCTCTGGGTTCAAGGTTCCTTTCTTCCTGGGGCTGGCTTCTCTCTCCTCTGTGAGTTTACTTGCTGGGGCTCCAGCTTAAGGCTTCAGCATCAAACTCCAACATCAAAAACCCTCGCATCAAAAATCTCCAACTCTGTCCTTTACCATGCCTTTTATCTGTGAGTCCCCATCCACCAAGAGGTGGAGAGTCAATGCCCTAATCATAACACAATCATGCCCAGGTACAGATCAGATTACAAGCACAATCCAATATTTCTTTTTGGAATTCATCAATAATATTAAACTGCTACACTAGCCCTAGGAAAACAATCTCTCTTATTTATATACTATTATATGTTTCAGGCTACATAATCCACTCCATTTGTCTATCTCTTCTCATACCAAGCAACCACATTTGAACTGTTATAGATATATAAAATATATTGATATTTATTAGTCCAGAACTTTTTAATCAATTTTTCTTAATTATACTTTAATAAATATCCACATAATAATTATTTTAAAAATTTTTAAATATTATTGGGGTTTTTGGAATTTCTTTTGAAATTATTTACTTGTATAAATTATTTGAAATAATTGGCTTCATATTTATAGTTTCCTATTCAAAAATCATATTTCTCAAATTACTTAATTTTTTTAACCCTTATTAATAAAATTTTGTTATTTATTTCAAAGATTCCTACACACTTCTAATAAGGATTACTTTTAGTTATTTAGCAGTTTGGGTTGTTACTGAGATAGAAAATATTCCATTATATCTTTTTACTGGATATACTTCTATATGGATAGGTTTTGATTTTCTTTTATACTTTTTCTGTCTTTCTAGTATATCGAATGCTTTTATAACTGCCAAGAGTTTAAGTCATTCTCTTGGAATTTCTAGTTCCTTAAAATCAAATTGCTTTCAAATAATGATTTATTTCCAAGAGACATCACTTATTTAAAGACATTTATTTTTGAGAAGAATATTAATGAAATTAATTTCCTGATATAAAGCTATCACTGTTCTGGTGACAAAGCTTTTCTTAGTGAATGATATGTTAAATGTGCCATTAAAATCCAGTAAATATTATTTATACAAAATTCGTTTAATCAGTTCTTTTTTGTGTGCTGACTTCATCATTATTTGCTTCATATAATAAATAAGCAGGTTTCTACCTTTCCAATATTCTGAGTTAGTTTGTATTTTTTAATATTTACTATCCCTTGAAAAAACGAAAGACTTCACAATGTCCCTGCAAAGTCAGTTTACTTGTGAGAAAATTGAGACTCAGCCCAGTTAAGTAACTTGAAATACCTCTTATAATATTTAGCATGATACAGATTCTATCTTTCAAGGCCTCCTGGTTTAGAGGAGAGAAATATAAATACAATTATATACCTGAAAAGAAATGTTATATTTGCAGTAATGACAGAGCACTATGGGAGTATAGCTCACCTGAAAAACAGAGCAAATGTTACACTGTTGTAGAATTTGAGAGAGGTTTAATTATTTGCGTATAGAGAGGCCAGGACTCAGGAATGATTTTGAGAAGGAAAAATGGTTTATTGATGGCCGGCAGGACTTGGGAGTTTTCTGTTTTAATCCTGAGCCTGGAACAAGATTTTTGAGTTCCTTTTATACAGAGAGGAAAGGCCAAATGGTCCTATTGTTTCAGCCTTCAATACACTTGAATTAGCATATACATCTTCCACATCTTAGGTAAGCTTTTAGCATGGACCTCAGGCATTCTAGATAAGCTTTTAGCATATTTGGTTTGCATTTCCCCTGAATACTTAAAGTTTATAGACTTTGCATTGTTAAAATGTTTTCTGGGACTGGAGTCCTTGCCATGGTCACCAAGGGCAGGACTGCAGCCTT
Organism: Dasypus novemcinctus; assembly: GCF_030445035.2. Lineage (NCBI taxonomy): Eukaryota > Metazoa > Chordata > Mammalia > Cingulata > Dasypodidae > Dasypus > Dasypus novemcinctus. The sequence goes on from NC_080687.1 coordinate 61,723,746, forward strand.
TTATCACTCCACACCCACAAGTCACAGATAGTTTAGGTTATCTCTGAAGAGACAAAGAGCCTCCCACCCATAACCCACATCAACACTAGCAGTAATAACAGAGCACTATGGGAGAACAGCTCACCTGAAAAATGGGGGATACTAGCCTCATAATCCACTCTTTAAAGTTCTGAAGTTCAAAGAGCTATAATAATGTGTAATTTCACCCCACTGGGAAAAGGCAAGATGGAGACCCAAATTCCTCAAGGCTCAGAATTGGGAAAGAGACCCTCATTTTTCTCCACAACTATGTCCAGCCATTTCCTGCTTGATTTTTTATGCTTTCCTAGTGCTCTTTTTAGTCCATATGGTCTGGGTGTGTAAACTTTTCTCCTTCATCATGCTGTTAGTTATGATCCTCTTGGTTATTTCCTGTGTTAACTCTGGAAACTCTTCCTCTCAAATCAATTCCTGTAACCATTCAGAGAATTCCTACAGGAAATCAACTTAACTTGTGGCCTAACTGCTTCTTTTCCTTTTATCTCCCTCTAACTTTTCCCCTATTTCACTTGCACCACCTATTCCCATTATGATAGTCATTGTTTCAGAATTTTCTATATGACATTGTTTTCGTATTAACCAAATATTCATAGCAATATTATAAGATAGGAACTATCATTATGCCTATTTTGCAGATAAGAAATCTAACACAGAGATTTTAAACAAATTGTCCAAAGTCATAGAGCTGGTATCTATAACTCTAGGTGTCATAAGGCATACTTGTTCAACTCCCTGACTTTGAGAAAAAAGTTAACTCTAGGAGATATAAACCGGTGCTTCTCCAATCTTCACTGTCATCTCCTCAGGTTGTTGTTAAAATGCAGTTTCTGATTCTGAAGTTGGCTCCTGACAGTCTACAATTCTAATAAGCTCCTAAGTTTTACCAATGCAGCTGGTCCACGGACTACACCTTGACTTCAATACATCTACATCTTGAAAGCCTAACAAATTTTTGGAGAAAATTTATAATACTTAGCAAATAGTTTTCACTTTGAAATGTTGATCACAAATATCAAATTTCTCTACTTAACTTACTTCCTCACTAGTCTAAGAAGAATATTTTATCTGCATTCTATTATCTTCAAATTGTCAAATTCTCTTCTCTGGTAGAACATAGGTCCTAATTTCTAGAAAGTAACCCTTAGGCTATCTAATATCAGGTGCCAATGATCCCATTCCTTCTAATCTTAAAAGCTTCCAACCTCCCTTCTCTTTTCTACCTCGTCATTTTATACATGCCTGTATTCATGTCAGTATACAAGCATGCTATAATACTCTCTCTCCAACCACATACACACATACATTTGTCTCTAATTCTATTTCTCTTCTCCTATTCACTGTGAAACACCTGGAAAGATTAGTCTACACATGCTGCCTCCACCTCTTCACCTTCCACACTACAGTTGACCCGTAACTAAGTGAATTTTCTGTACACCACTCTACTTTGTTCTTTCCAAGATCACCAATGACTTCTGCTTGGCCAATCATATTTTTATTCTTCTTATTCAAATTTTCTGTAGGTGTGGACTACAATATGGACCACTGTCCATGTGCTGCAGCGGTTCTCCAGAATGTATTCTCCGGGTACAGTGGAAGTGCCACAATGATGGAAGAGTTTGTTGATGGGGGAGGGGTGGTGCAGGTGGGGTGGGGGGGGTATATGAGAACCTCATATTTTTTTAATGTAACATTTAAAAGAAAATAAAGAAAATTTTTAAAAAATTCTCTGTAGATTTCAAAACAGCTGAACACTATCTCTGCTTCATTATAATAATTATAATTCAATTGATATGACTCCTACTTCCCTGCCCAACCTTTTTTTATTTCTTTGCAGGCTTCTGCTCCTCTGCTAGACTGCCAAATACTGAGATTCTCAAAGTGTTGGTCCTCTTTCTTTATCTCTTCATTCCTCCATCCCGTGTCTTTTGATACCATCTGTATTGCTACTGATTCCCATTCCAAGACTCTAGTGTCAACTCCTGACTCATATAACCTGCTACCCGCTTTTCCATTTGGCTGTTTCACAACATCATAATTTTAACATGTCCAAAAACAAACTTCAGATTTTCTCCTCCCAGTCTTCCCCATCTCAAAAAACATCAATGTAACTATTGCTCAGTTAGAAACCTGGGAGTGGCCTCTCTTTCTCTCCTCTCCTTCAACCCAGGAAATATTATGGAAATAAGGCCATTATACTGCTTTGCTTTATCATATTTCCACTGTACTTACAAGAAAACCCAAATTCTGATTACAGCCTACATAGTTATTCATGATCTGCCCCTTGTCTACGTCTGTAACTTCATGGCATGTCTTTCTTTCCCTCACTGAATAATATTAGTTGTCTTTTGCTTTCTTGAATCCACCAAGATCTTTTTTGTCATTTAATATTTGAACTTGCTGCTTGAATTTACTCCCCTTGCTATTTGGTTAAAATTACCCATTTTCATGGACAACTTGGCTTATGTATCACCTCCTTAGACACACCTTCCTTGACTACCATAAAGGAAAATCTGTAAGTAGATTTTCTCATTATCCTCCATTACTATAACCTGTTCATCTCTTTCAAAGCTCTTAATACAATTACTAATTATATATATCTATTTATATTCTAAATATTTCAGTGTTTAAGAAAGTATTCTCTCTGACACAAGCACAGTACACTTTAAAAAATTAATAAAGAAATAATGTTATGAGGAGGGACAAAATCCTACCTGAGTGAACTGTTTTGGGAACCCACAAATCAGGAGGCTACTTTTTCTGTAGCAGCAATGATATGGGTGCACTTACTCTGATGCCATCTTGCCCTGCCCTCCATTTGAGCACTTTTTGTAGCACATGGGCTGCCTGTTTAAAATTCCATCATGAATTTGGCAGGGTGGTTTGACAAGTCTTCCACCAGAGCAGAGTGGAATGAGTACTACTGTTTCTTTTCTTTTATTACTAAGAGGTGCTTGTTTCAATGATTGTTCAATAAAATGAAACTCTGAAGTAAATAAATAAATAAGAAAGAAACAATATTAAAATACTGTTATCTAGTTAATAGTCCTTTGTCTTACTTTTCTGACTTAACAATGGAGAGTTTATTGGCTTACAGTTTAGGGGCCAAATCAAGGTACTGGCTGGAAGGCTTGTTTTCTTCCAAATGTTGCTGGCTGGCCAGCATTATTTGGGATCCTTGGCTTTCTCATTACGTGGTGATGTCCTCTCCTTTCTCTTCCAGGTTCAGTTGCTGGCTCCTCCCCATGGCTTTCTCTCTTACTACGTTTGAATTTCATCTGCTTATAAAGGACCCCATTATTCCTGATTAAGGCCTACCCTCATTCAGTTGGCCATACCCTAACTAAAAATAATATCTTCAAGAGATCCTATTTACAATGGGTTCATAGCCACAAAGTTATGGATTAAGACCTGTCTACATTAGAGGACATAATTCAACCTACCACATTCTTATTCAGATTTGACCAATTTGGATGCTAAACTCGGTGGGTAAAGTTTTGATGACAAACAGGATAGGTACATAGACTAAAATATTCACTACAAAATATTTTAAATTACACAGAGAAAAGAAGTAACGTTACAGTAGAAAATCCTTGTAGACACCACCTTCACCAATAGATTAAAGTTAACATCACCAGTAGCAGGACAAATCAACATCATGTGCCTACAGAGATGATGTACTAAGAAAGACACAACATCACTGCCAAAAATAAAATAAAAATAAATAACCAATATCTAATCATAAGGAAACACCAAGAAACCCAACTGCAAGTATGTTCTAATAAATAAGGTCAAGAAAAACAAGCAAATAAATAACAAGACTGAAAAAAACTCCAAACTGAAGAAGACTAAAGAAACATAACTAAATACAATAGATTATCTTTAGGTAAATCCTGGACTAGGAAATTTTTCTATTCTACATTTATTGTTTTGCTCTTATCTACCTTTCAGGTCACTGACAGTCTAAGGAAGGGTGGAGGGGATTTGGCAGTGTGCATAAAATAGCTTAAAAGGTTTTTAATTCAAAAGAAATTTCATATGCTATTTGAAAAGATTGCTCATAAATGCTTTCCCCCAAAAAAATGGTGCACTAAAAACATGGAAACAAATTGAAACTTAGATGAGAGAGTGAATGGCAGGTAAATAAAATAATCCTGAAATAACGGCTTAAAAAGTGACAGAAGATGATTAAAAGGTGTCAGTGTAGCCACCTGCCAAGGTCTCATCATCTCTAGATCAGAATGTGAAAGAGATAAGAAAAAATAATGGTTCCAGGTTGCAAGCAACAATAAGAAAAAACAAATCTCAGCCAGCAGGTTTGTGTGGATTCTTTCAGGAAAAACAGACTTGCTTTTTATAATTCTGTGCAGTTAGGAAAATGAAGATGGCAGATGATGGAATCTATACTGGCCTTGGTTAGTTAAGAAACAACTTCAAACAAGTGCCTCCTTCTTGTTGAGAGTCTTCCTGTGGTAGATTGACTCATGCCCCCCACAAAGACACATTCAGGTCCTAACCCTTAGTCCAGTGGGTATGTACATATTTGTAAATAGGACCTTTGAAGATGTTGGGGCCAAAATAAATCAGGGTGGACCTTAATCTGGTATGACTGCAAATGGTATAAGCAGAGGAAATTGAACACAGTAAGAGGAGCCATAGGAGGAGACAGAAAGAGACAAGTCATCAAGTGACAGGTAAATTCCAGCAGAGATCAATGGCCAGCAAACCACCACCAGAATGCTACAGACTTCAGAGAAGGCATAGCCTGCCCATAGCTTGAATTTGGACATCTTGAATCCAAACTGTGAGCTAGTAAATTCCTTCTGTTTATGCCCATCAGTTTGTGGTATTTATTATTGCAACCTTGAAAAACTAAGACACTTCCCAATCTTAAAATATCTTAAAATTTTCAACCTGTCATTTATAAGTCAAAAATCCACAGGCACAGAATTTTAAATTTTGGAACAAAAAAGGGAGTTGACATTCTTAGGATCTCTAAAATTTTCAACCTATCATTTATAAATCAAAAATTCAGGGAAGCGGACTTGGGCCAGTGGTTAGGGCATCCGTCTACCACATGGGAGGTCTGCGGTTCAAACCCCGGGCCTCCTTGACCCATGTGAAGCTGGCCCACCCACAGTGGTGATGCGCACAAGGAGTGCTGCCCCACACAGGGGTATCCCCTGCGCAGGGGAGCCCCATGCACAAGGAGTGTACCCCATAAGGAGAGCCGCCCAGTGGGAAAGAAAGTGCAGCCTGCCCAGGAATGGTGCTGCACACATGGAGAGCTAACACAACAAGATGACACAACAAAAAGAAACAGATTCCCGTGCCACTGACAACAACAGAATCGGACAAAGAAGAACACGCAGCAAATAGACACAGAACAGACAATGGGGGCGGGGGGAGAAAAATAAATAAATAAAATCTTTTTTTAAAAATTCATAGGCACAGAATTTAAAATTCTGGAACAAAAGAGGGCATTGACATTTTTAGGATCTTACTATATGTGTGTCTTTCCTCACAATATCTTCGCATATGCCGAAGACATTGAGGCTCTGTAACTTAAATTACTTTCACAAATCCACTATTTATGGTCCTTTACTTACTAAGAAGAGGATAACAGAGCAACATTTGTTGAAACTGACTGAACTACACGTATTTAACACAGTTTGAAATAAAAAATATTACAGAAGCATTTGTTTAAAAAGAAATTATCAGTGATATTATTCACTGGAAGTTTCCCTAGATTGAAGATCTGGAATTTGAAAATGGAGATGGAGATGAGAAGGAAAGGGGCATCAAAAAGATTCAGCATTTGAGGGTGAGTAGAGTTATAAGAATGAAGAAACCAAAGTATCAAAAAAAATTGTCCTGACCATAATGTGTTCTCTTTAGAAATTGAACAATATATCTATCCAAATGTTTTTATTTGAGTATATTTAAATATATTTAAAGGTATATGTAATTATAGATATATAACTTTAAGAAAGAGTTATGGTTATTAAAATTTTCTAGAATACTGTATAAATAGAAAAAAATCCTACAAAATCTGAACATTTCTAAAGAAGGAAAAGGTTAATGGTTGCCTAAATTAAATGTAAACATATTATGGAGACAAATCATTTACTGATCTGCTTGCTATTCCTACTTACTTTTCAATGGTGATCATAAGAAGAAAAACTGGCAGACAACTGAAGTCAGAACACTGCTCACTGTGGACATTTAGAGAGTTTACTTGAGTTGAATTGATCTGAATCAGACTGTCATCTGTCATCTGCCAAATGGAATTGAAATGAGCTGATTCGAATTAACACCATCAGCAACTAAGCAATGTTTTAAACTATGGATAGATGAGAAAATGTTGGGAGATTTTTAACAACAGGAAAATAAAAATAAGGTGAGCCTTGGTTACAACGACCGGTAATTAAGAACACACAGTGCTTTAGGCATGCACCCTGACTTGAGGTCATTTTCCCGGCAATTTTTACAATGGAATATGGTAAATGGAAAGGTGGACAGCATCCAGGAAAGGGCAAAAACTTTCCTGATGCTAGAACACATTTTAAAAACTAAATTTTAAATGAATATATTATTTTGATATATTTACTTAGTACATGTCCCTTTTTCTTAAGAATAAATTTTAAAAAACTAAAACTACACTGTAATTATCAGCTCATTTATCTAATTCGCTAAAGGAGTATTTGGAGAAAGAAAAGTCAACAACTTATTAATTTGTATCTAGTCTCCAACACAATGTCTAGCACATAGCAGATAGATAGTTACAAAATACATATTTATTTACTCATCTCTCACAAAATTATGTATAACATATGCCTAAAAGAGAGAATCTAAATATTGAAGTTTTCCAGTTAACTGGCTTCTGATTAATGAAAATTTTACTACAGTCACAACTGTCCCCAGGGCTTGTGTGCAAGAACCAATAAACTAATTTGGTTTCTATTCTGTGAAGTATAGGAGAATTGGGAACAAAATATTAAATTACAGTCTTTCCTATATATATGCATTTATGCATTTATGACATTTTCTAAAGGTAATTATGCAAATATGTGTTTAAGGAATTTAAAAAGCATGGATCATTTACCTTTTTTGCCTCAACAACTCCCTCAAATCCATCAGCATCTATTGTGTAAATTCATATTTACAACCTTAATAAAATGTGCATTACATTAGTCACCCAATAAAGGGATAATGTATATGTGGGGGCCTGACATTTATATGTCCAGATTTATCTTGCTTTTCAAGCCAGAATATATTAATTTAGAAACTGAAACTTCAATATAAGCTGGCTTTGTTTGTCTCTTTCATTTTTAATACTTTCAGACTTTTCAGTTTGGCTGAGACAATTCAGAGATATTGATGGGTTTTCTTATAATGTAATCAACCAAATCAGAACACTAATAAAACTGCACTGCTACTGAAAAATGCATGACTTTCAATTTTTTTATTATATAGAAATTATTATTATATGGATTTTAAGATGAACTGGAAGTTGTGCAACAGAGTTTGGAGAGACAAATGGAAACGAAGTAAAAATGATCTTGCCGTTACAAATCAGCTATAAATTCAATGTCAGATTCAATGCATATGAATGATTCTACCTCTGTTTAGTAGCAGTGGAAAGAAATTTAGTGGTGGAATAGTGTTTTTAAGATATAATTTTCATTTACTTTGTATCTTATTGAGCTATTTGATTATTATTTTAAAATAATTTTGTTCTCTTTCAATTAAAAGACTATATAGCACGAGAAGTTTATAAACCATATGAGAACTGCCAAAGGTAGGAAAGGAATTTTTACGGGTTCTTCAATTTGCAAGTATTGGGTTTATATATATATATGAATAGTAGATGATATTGTTATATTGACTGAAATGAGATACTTTTGCAATATTATCTTTGGAAATAATAACCTAAAACCTAATAACCTAAAGAGTCCTGTTTGATTTTCTGATGAAAGTATCTGTCTCACCTTCCTCCTAATGCTGATGGTACTACCCCTTACCCCATCTTGCTCTCAGATAAAAGTTGCTGTATCCTCTCATAAGAGGAATATTCACCCTAAGGGCTTCTGAAGCCTGAAAATTTTCTTGGGCTCTTTAGTATTTTCTGAGCTCCTATATATCTAACATAGTTTTAGTTGTTTTCCAATACCAATAATTAAATCAATAACTTGAAGTAATATGTCTTTAATAGTGGACTTTGGAGCCTTGGCTGGACAGTGACAAAGATATTTAAAACTAGAAACCTCCAAAGAACTTTTCAATTTACAAACATGGGCAATGATATTCATAGGTTAGACCTACCTAAAAGGGCTAATTTGCAAAATTACATAAATGCATTAGATCATCATTTATTATAAGAATCTTATTGACACTTTAGAAGTTTAATTTGAATTTTAAGCAATTTTGAATGATTAAATACTTTTCTAGAATTCTTTTGATATCACTTCTAATTTTATCCTTGGTGTCTAGCTTTATTATGCAATTAGTAGATGTTCAAAAATACTTGTTTAATAAATAAGTGCCAAGTGGCTAAATCACTTTAAACCAAAGTAAGCAGTCAAAATATTTTTTTTAAGTCAAAACAATTGACTCTATAGGTTGATATAGCCTACTTTAGGCTCTTTTTTGTGTGTTTAGATATAACACTTTACTTCTCAAATTCTAAATTAATGAATAAATCAGTCAAAATGTTTAAATAAAAAAGAAATATCTTGTTTATTATTACATATTATATTCCTACTATCTCCTAAGCAGTCTACCTAATAGAGAGAAATATGCTACTCCAAACTTCCAGAAAAAATGAATGAAACAAAAAATTAGTTTTATTACAATATGGCAGTAATCCTGACTTAAGAGTGAATACATTGAGCATTGTCACTAAGCATGGATTATAGCTTTCTTTGTAGTTTACTTTCTCACTCAATTCTGTAGGTTATGGCAAGATACATAATAGCCTGTATCTGTCTTTGTAATGTCATTCAGGATGATTCCCAAGTCCCGAAAATGCCCTGACATTATACCTGCCCCTCCCTCCCCCTACCCCAAACCTCTCGTGGCCACTGCCTCCACATCAGTGATATTTCTTTCTTTGCTAGAATCACAGTAAGGATATAGTAGAATACCAGTAAATCTACTTTAGTCCATAGTTCATTCCCCAATCCTGAGGATTCTGGGATGGTGATACCCATGTCATCTCTAACTGAATGTGTTTATCAGTTGCAATGAATGTACCACACTAATGAAAAATGTTGCTAATATGGGAGAAGGTGGGAGGTGTGGGAAGTGGTGCCTATGGGAATCCCCTATATTTCTCTGTAACATTTATGTAACCTAAGTATCTTTTAAAAATTAAAAAAAAAAAGAAAAAAAAGAGTGAATACACTGAGATCAAGATTCATGTCTCAGTCACCGTCTATCTTCAGCACATTGTATCTGATGGTCCCCAACAAATATGGTGAGCTAAATTAAACTTGACTGACTTAGGATACTGGTGGTGGAAGAGGAAGGATTCTATAAAATGTTTTCTCAGGGACTGATGAATTATATTAGTATTTTACTCAATCCATTTAGATTTTTATTGAGCTAACATTTAAGTTGAAGATTAACTTCTGAAACCATTATCTCTCCATTTGTGAAATAGATGTCGAACTCACACAAATACACTCTCATACACCCAAATATAAAATTATTGGTATTTTATTAATGAGCAAAATGAGATATGCACATTTGCAAAGTGTATGAAACTTTCCTCCAAATTCACTAAGCTTTACACTTCTTTCATTTGGAAATTCCACTTAGCTTATACGATGATAGGAGAGAATGAGATTTATTCTACATGATCTGCTAAAATGCACACCTACTGAAGCATCATCTAAATGTTTGTTAAAATTATTATGCCTCAGTAAAGGCAAGGAGAGCTTACTCACTATCCCTCCATTCCTTGTTAGGTAACAATCAAATAACATGTTACCAAACTAACATCTAAAAGCAGAAGAGAATAATCTATCCATCTTTATTGTGATTACTTGTAAGAGCAGAACTCTCAATACTTTTCCAGAGAAATGTTCAAAAATATGCACCCCAAACATTATTACTGCAAGAAAAATGGATGCAAGAAGATACCCATACCAAAAACTAAAGGAAATTGGGTCATAATTTTATTTTCAGTGTTTATTACATTTTCAAAACTTTCAAATTTAATGTCCAAATTAAACATTGCCTTTCCAGTATATTCTTATCTCCCCCACTTCCCCAAAGAGAGGAAAGGTGAAAGGGCAAGGGAGAGAGAAATGCAATTACTTACGTAACATTGGTGGTTTCCTACTGTCTATTAGACCTGCTCCTTGCATACTTAAGCTCATTTCTAAACTTCCTGAGAGCTGTGTTTAAGCCCTTTCTGGTTTTGCCAGCTTGTGCTCAGGGCTTATCTATTACTAAAGGTGAGGGCCCAGCTGGGAAGGGGACTAGATAAGGACACTAGTGGATTGAAACGGGAAGATTTCCTGTTGCTCCTAATCTATTCTTCTATAAACTAAGTTAGAATGCAACCCTTCACAGAAAAATACATTTATTATAATGTTGATGCTTACAGAAATGCAACTATGTTCAAGGCAGACTCTCTACTGCTTGAAATCTTGTGAAAAATACGAAGTCATCCTGGACTTTGCAAGACATTACTCAAAGCAATGGGTAGGAAGAGAACAACAATGTGAAGTTTTATGCTAGCAATGGGAAAATTAAAAGTGAAAAAGACCAGAATCATTATTTTCATGGTAATTGACATATAAACTGTTCAATTTCAGGACTATTTTAGTTCAGCATTTTGCTTTTCAGTCAAGCTTGGATATCTTCCAAAACATCTTAAGACAAAACTGATTCTAAAATAATTTTTGCTTAGGTCTGTATATACCCTAGATAACCCTCCAAATTGAATCATAGTGATGTCTGACCTATCCTCATTCTAAACTTGTCAGGGTTCAAATACATTAAAGCCATGTGTTTTTGCATGACTACTTTTAGGAAATGAGATTGGATTTAATAGTATTGTAGCCAATGACCAGGAATGACTAGCTCTTCTCCTGGAAAATCCTGACGCCCCTCCTCATGGCTCCTGAGAGATGTAGACACTCACACATATAAACACATACACTGTGACCAATGTGAAAAATTACCATTTTGCCATAATCTGAAGTCAAGTCCTAATCTCCTAATACAGAGTTCCTTGGTAGAAGATGGTTTAGAATTCACAGCTCAGGCAAGGGTCAAAAGCAGGACCTTTATCTTGGTTCAAGTCAAAAATCCAAATCCATTATCCAACCCCATGATAAATAAATTCAAGATGATGGGCAGCTAATTTAGGCAAACATCAAGAAAGGAAGGAAATTTAAACAACTAAGTGTCTTACTTTCACGGATGCTACTTTCACCCAATACCCACCCAATACTACACGATGAGTAGACTTAACGACAGGAATTTACTAGCTGGCCATTTCAGAGGCTAGAGGCCTCTGAACAGGCATGAGGCCTGTTTCCTCCCGGGGTCAATAGCATTCTATCTAGCCAGAAGTTCCCTGGCATTCCCATCACTTGGCGCTGTCCTCTCCTTTCTCATCCAGGTTTTGTTGACTTCTGATTTCGGGTTCCTCCCTGTGGCTTTCTTTTGCTATTACTGAATTTCTTCTACTTATAAAAAACTCCAGTAAGCCAGATTAAAATCCACCTTCATTTGGCTGAACCATATGTTAACTAAAAATATTATCTTCAAGAAATCATATTTCCAATGGATTCACATTAATAGAATGGGATTAAGATTATGTTTTTTTAAGAACATGTTTTCTTCTTAGGGCACATAATTCAACTTAATACACTAGCTCACTCCCAAAAGTCTTACATGGCTAAATATATCCACCAAGATGCTAGAAGCAAGGAAATTGAAGGATAGTAAGGCAGATAGTTTCATGGTTTTGATGATACAGGGAGCTCACCCACCAGGAATCGTGGCCCAAAATCATATCCTAGGATAATTCATTCATTGAACAAATTTGAAGCTCTATAATAGGTCAGGCAATACTGTAGATAATAAAGGTATAAATTGTCATAAAGGCATAAATTCCTTTCATGGAGGAATGAGCTGATGTGGCAAAAAGGTAACATAGCTGTCCCACAACCTGCTACATGCAAATTACTCTATCAGTGATGAAGAGAGCTCATCCATGAATAAGTTCAAAATTATCGTCCAAAAAAAGCATGCAGGTTAATTGGAAAGAAAACGAACATACCAAATAAATTTAAGAGTGAAATTATGTCATTCTCTGCCTCAGTGATCCCATTTTTAGTTTACCTCTTAAAGCAATAATCTAAAATTTGGAAAAAATATTTGATTGAAATTGTTAATTATAATTATATTGTAATAGTTTTTCATTTTGAGCATATCTTCCATCTTTGGTGTGTATGTGTGTGTATATATATATGTTTGCATGTATATATATATATATATATATCCCATGGATGACCCTTAATTTATGCAACCAATAACTAATTGTTCCATGTTTAAGTTATTTTCAAATTTTCCTTTCAGTAAATAGCAATAAAATAGCAACAATCCTATGTAACTCTTTGTGCATATCTTTAATAATTTTCTTCCAATATATTTCTAGATGTGAAAGTTCTGGGTAAGTGATCATATTCATATTAAGGCAAAGTGCCTTTTAGAAAAGTTTTCCAAAATTATGCTGCCTCCAACATGGTAGAAAAGTATCCTTCTCCCAATCTGGCTCAGGCTGGATGTTCTGGGAATTTTTGTTTTGTCATGTGATTCTTGCAACAGTTTCATATGTTGCAGTCAGAAAAAAAAAGCTGAACCTTAAGCCCAAATATTTGGATGTAGGTTCCAACTCTTATTCAAGCTGTATGACACTGGCTAAAGAACTAGGTTACTCTAAAAGCAATGTCCTTGATTATAAATAGAAAAACTAATTCCTGCCCTCCCTGGGAGTTTTTATAAACTTAAAATTTATTTACTAGACATCCAGTTAACCAAGATGGTGGTGAAGAACATTCCAGTGTTCCATCCATCCCTGAAATCTCTGAAAATCTCTAGCAAAAACTGGCAGAGCTATCCTCCTCAAAACCCCAGAAAACAATTAAAAGGTTGCAATAACTAGGTATTTTAGTTTCCTATGCTGTTCAAAGAAATAAAATGAAATGGGTTGGGTTAAACAATGGGAGTTTATTAGCTTACAGTTTGAGACCTAGAAAATGTCCAAATCAAGATATCATCAAGATGACACTTTCTTCCTGAAGACAGGCAGACTGCCAGCAATCCTTGGCTCCTCTGCCACATGGCAAGGCACATGGAGGCATCTCCTAGTCTATCCCTTTTCTTCTGGGTTTCACTGCTTTCAGCTTCTTGCTTCCATGGCTTTCTTTCTGTCTTTATATATTCATTATGTTTATAAAGGCCCCCAATAAGAGGATTAAGACCCATCTTGTTTGAGGTGGGTCATACCTTAACTGAAGTAGCCGCATCAAAAGGTCCTACTTAAAATGGGTCCACACCCAAAGGAATGGATTAACTTTAAGAGCATGTTTTTCTGGGGTACAATCAGCTTCAAACAACTACACTGGGCAAGTACCGATTCAAGAAAATGCAACTTAAAAACAGTAGGAGACGCTCACAGAACCCTACCTGGCTGCTCCCTCATGAACTGGCCTGTGCTTCCCTTGTGGGCCCCTGACCCTGATCCAGAGGGAGCAGAGTAACCCCTATTTGTACAGTGGGGTGTTTGTATGTCGGTGTCAATCTATCAGTTCTGACTTGCCCTCTCAGAACTTGCCCAGCCAGCAAAAAGAGCTTGTGGAGACCTAAGCAGTGTAAGAAAAAAATTAATCAAAGCAGCTTGGGGCAATGATTAGTGGCTTAAAGAAGAAAATAGAGCATACAGGGAAGGAGGGGGAGAGAAGAAGAGCTGATTTGACAGGTAGTAAGGAGAGCATTCAAATGCTTATAAATGAGGGTATTCCTAAGGCCTAGGACAAGACTCAGACTCAGGACAGATGGACAGAAATCTGAACTTACACTGCAGATTCATTTTCTTGATGGGAGAGTTAAACTCTAGAGACCACTAGCCAACACAAAGCAATAAGCAAAGGCTATGAAAGAGTATTTTTACAATGGTTTCTTTGTTTTTGTTAGCCCTTGGCACTCAGGAAATCTCTGTCATATCAATAACTAGATACAAACTTAAGGAACACACACTCAGGGACTAAATCCCAGAATTAGCACATTAAAATATGAAAATGTACAGTGTGCAAAAATTTAAAAGACAAAAAAGCAGAAAATGATGGTATATCCCAACAAGATAAAACTTCAGAATCATCAGTGAAGAATACTAGACTTTCAACATAGTAAAGACATTAATAAAAATGATTGTCACATGGGAAACATACAACTATTACAACTTAGAAGCCCACACATATACAGACACAGGGAACCAAGTATGCAGGGGCCCAGTGCAGATAACAAGCCACTGAGGTTGGAACATAGAAAAAAGCTAAAAGGGAGGTGAGGATGGACAACCACCACACCAAGGAACCAAGAGAGTTTACAAATGCAAGCAAGAGAATCCCGTCCATCAGCTATATGCAAACGAAGTCCCTTCTCAATTAGAGGTGGAGTAGGCATCACCATCCCAGAATCCTCAGGATTGGGGAATAAAATATGGACTAGAATGGACTTACTGGTATTCTACTATAGACTTATTGTGATTCTAGCAATGGAAGAAATTATATCACTAATATGGAGACAGATGCCACTGAAGGTGCTGAAGTCAGGGACAGGGGAAAAAGAGTTATAATATGGGAGCATTTTCAGGACTTGGAATTGTCTTGAGTGACACTGCAATGACAGATAAGGGTCATTATATATAAGGCCATAACCTACCAAATGGACTGGGAGGGAGTGTAAATTACAATATAAACTATAATTCGTGCTGTGTGGCAATGCTCCAAAATGTGTTCATCAATTGCAATGAATGTACCATACTAATCAAAATAGTTATTAATGTGGAAAAAGTGGGAGGTATAGGGAGAGGGACATATGGGAACCCCCTATAATTTTTATTGTAACATTTCATGTAATCTATGTATCTTTTAAAAATAAATAAAAAACATTTTTTTAAAAAGGGGGCACCCAAAGAAAAAAGGAAGAGAGAGAAACGGCAGAACTGTTGGCAAGTCGTGCTGTCACTCAATCCAGTCTCGGTTTACTAGGCCATCTAAATGCAAAGCTCACCTTTCTAGATTAACCCACCTTTCTGGACCGACCCCATACGGGTCTCTGGAACAAAATACTCTAATGGCGAGGAAACCGGAAACAGAAGAGCCTCACAGGAGAAAAAAATAGAGAGTGGAGACAGAGTTGCTGTAAGACAGTACAAGTCACAGAACTGAAAAGTGTAAGGAAAAGGGGACACAGGGTGAGTAGAGAATTTAAAAAATAATAAGAGCTGGAGAGAAATTCTGTATGAAAACAAATAGAATAGATCAATATTTCTGGAGAAGGAATAGAATAAAGGAAGCTTTCCCCAAGAGGTAAAACAATTGCACATAAAATGCAATCTTAAAAATTGTACCACATGTCCACAGCAAGATGAAGAGCTGAGAAAATCCAAACAGAAAAACACAGGCTATTCTAAAGGTCGAGAATAAATTGGACCACATAAAAAGGAGGAGCCTGAATACAAAGCCAACCAAAATCAAACAAAACAAAACAAAACACTAGACAAAGGGAAAAGCTAGCTTTAGAGGTAACACATCAAAATAATCAGAAACCCATGACTGAGCAAAAAATTACAAGTCAGACTAAGAAACAGGAAGATATGGCTCAGTCAAGATAACAAATTACAACTTCAGAGGAAATACAGAATTTGGAAGAACTAATCAAAGAAATTCTAACAAATCTATTCAAGGAGATGAAGGAAAATGTGGAAAGAAATAAGCTAATGGTGGATATAGAGCTAAAGGCTAGTAAGAAGACAATATGTAAACACAAAAAAGAATTCTAAAGTTTAAAAAGAAGCATCACAGGAATTATGGGGATGGAATCATGGAGACTGAAAATAAACTAGAAGCATGCAACAACAGATTTGAATGGGCAAAATAAAAAATCAGCCAGCTAGGCCCTACTTTGGAGTTTGTGTTCCTGAGTGTGATGGAGTTGGGGTTGGTGCATACTCAGGAAACCTGAATCTCTGGACTTTCCATGTACAGCCAGGCCCTGAACCTCAGCAGACTTGCAGCTCCTACCCTTTGGTTTATTGGATTACCCTGGCCAGCTAACAGGGAGGTGAAGAAGGTCAACCACCACACCAGGGAGCCAAGAGTGCCTACAACTGCAAGCAGGAAAACTGCATCGATCATCCATGTGGAATCTAAGCCCCCTTTTGATGTAGAGGGGGCTGGACATAACCATCCCAGGGTCCACAGGGTAGAAGAATAGAGTATGGATTAGAGTGGACTTACTAGTGTTCTGCTGGGGAACTACTGTGATTAGTAATGGAAGAAATTGTAGAATTAATGTGGAGAAAGTGGCCACAGTAGCTGCTGATGGTAGGGAGAGGGAAGAAGAGACATGATGGGGCATTTTCAGGATTTGGAGTTGTCCTGGGTGGTGCTGCAGGGACAGATGCTGGAGATTGTGTGTCCTGCCATGACCCACTGGGTGGACTGGGGGAGAGGGTAGACTACAATGTGGACCACTGTCCATGTGCAGCAGTGCTCCAGAGTATATTTGCCGGGTGCAGTAAATGTGCCACAATGATGAAAAGGGGTTGTTGATGTGGGAGGAGTGGGGTGGGGGGGGTAAGGGGTATATGGGGACCTCATTTTTTTTAATGTAACATTTAAAAGAAAATAAAGAAGGAAAAAAAAAAGAATCAGCCAACTAGAAGAAGAACAATCAAAATCATGCAGTCAGAAGAACAAATATAGAAAAGAGTAGGGAAGAAAAATGAGCAGTGTTTCAAGGACTTGAGTGACACCATGAAGCATACAAACATACACATCATGGTTGTCCCAGAGGAGAAGAGAAAAAGGGCAAAAAGAATATCTGAGAAAAAAATGGGTTGAAATCTCCCAACTCATATGAAAAACATAAACATACATGCCCAAGAAGTACAATATACTGCAAAATGAACCTACCCTGAGATACATAAAATCAAAATGTTAAATGCCAAAGATACAGAGAGAATTCTAAAAGAAGCAAGAGAAAAGCAATTCGTCACTACCAATTTCTCATCAGAAACCATGGAGGCAAGAAGGCAGTGGCATGATATATTTAAGGTACTGAAAGTGAAAAGGTGCTAGCCAAAAATTCTTTATCTGGCAAAACTATCCTTCAAAAGTGAGGGAGAGTTTAAAATATTCACAGATGAACAGAAACTGAGCAAGTTTGTAAAATGACCCACCCTACAACAATTACTAAAGGGAGTTTTGTAGGTTGAAGGAAAAATACAGGAGAAAGTGGCTTAGAGTAGTGTGCAGAAATGAAGATCTTCAGTAAAGGTAATAGAAGAGTAAATGAAAAATCCAATAGTATTGTATCCTCAATAGACAACTCTACTCTTTAATTTCTACAAGAACCAGAATACAATTGAACAAGAGAAAGGCATATTTCCTCATAAGAGACATACAAAATGTAAAATTGTAATGTGGGACAAAAACAGCATAAAGAAGAGCAACAGAGGGATATGGGAGCTAGAACATATATGCTATTGAAGCTAAGTTGGTATCTTTTCAAGGTAGTAGGTTATAGTTGTAGATTGTGTAATATGAACCCAAGGGTAACAACAAAGAGTATTTTAAAAATATACAGAATCAGAATGAGAAAGGGATCAGTCAGATACATCACAAAAGATCAACCATACAGAAAAGGAGGTTGTAATAAAAGAAAAGAGAGACCAAAAAAAGGTATAATGTGTAAAAGACAAAAGACAAAATGGCTGAAGGAAGTATTTCATTTACAGTCATACCTGAATATTAAAGGATTAAACTCCCCAATCATAATGCACAGGTTGGCAGAATGGATACAAAAGCATGATTCAACTCTGTGTTGTTTACAAGAGACTCACCTTAGACCCAAAGACACAAATAGGTTGAAAGCGAATGCATGGAGAAAGATATTCCAGCAAATAGTAACCAGAAGAGAGCTGGCATAGCTATTCTAATATCATCCAAAATAGACTTTAAGTCAAAGCCATTACAAGAGACGAAGAAAGACGTTTATTTTTTTTAAAAGGGGAAATCCACCAAGGAAAAAAACAAGAATCAAATGCTGTTGTTCTATAATATATGTCTTATAAGCACTGTGAAGACACAAACTAGGCTTTAGGTACCTCCAAATACATTTAGACAGAAGATTAATAAGGAAACAGAAAACTTGAGTAATATGATTGATGACCTAGAGCCAACAGACATACATATAGAGAACATTGAATCCCAAGCCAGCGGGATATACATTCTTTGAAAGTGTACTTGAATCATTCTCCAGGATAGACTACATGGTGGGTCACAAAATAAGTCTCAATAAGATTTAAAAGATTGAAATTATACAAAGCATCTTCTTTGACCACAATGGAATGAGACTGTAAATCAACAGGCAAAACTGGAAAATCCACAGATACATGGAAGTTAAATACTTTTTAAACAATTAGAGAAATTAAAAAGTAGAAATTATAAGGGAAATCAGTAAATATCTTGAGATGAATTAAAACAAGAACGCAACATACCAAAATCTATGGGGAGTGGATGTAGCTCAAGTGGTTGAGTGCCCGCTTCACATGTACAAAGTTCCAGGTTCAATACCCATTACCTCTCCCCTCCTTAAAAAAAAACACCTATGGGATGCAGGTAAGGCAGTGCTGAGAAAGAAAACTTATAGCCCTGAATGTATAAGTTTTAAAAAGGAGAAAGAGCTAAAATCAAAGACTTCACTGGAAGAACTAGAAAAAGTACAACAAACTAAACCCAAAGTGACCAGGAGAGAAATAACAAAGGTGAGAACAGAATTAAGTGAAATTATAAACCAAATAAACAATAGAGAGCATTAACAAAGCAAAACTTGGTTCTGGGAAGCAGACTTGGCCCAGTGGTTAGGGCGTCTGTCTACCACATGGGAGGTCTGCGGTTCCTGACCCATGTGGAGCTGGGCCTTCCTGACCCGTGTGGAGCTGGCCCACGTGCAGTGCTGATACACGCAAGGAGTGCCATGCCATGCAGGAGTGTCCCCATGTAGGGAAGCCCCATGTGCGAGGAGTGCGCCCCATAAGGAGAGCCACCCAGCGCGAAAGAAAGTGCAGCCTGCCCAGGAATGGCGCTGCACACATGGAGAGCTGACACAACAAGATGACACAACAAAAAGAAACACAGATTCCCATGCCACGACAACAGAAGCAGACAAAGAAGAAGACGCAGCAAATAGACACACAGAACAGACAACTGGGGCAGGGGGAGGGGAGAGAAATAAATAAATAAATCTTTTTTAAAAATCTTGGTTCTTTGAAAAGATGAATAAAATTAACAAACCCTTAGCTAGACTGACAAAGAAAAAAAAAGAGAGAAGATACAAATAAGTAAACTCAGAAATGAGAAGGGGGGACATTATTATTGACTTCACAGAAATAAAAGTGATCATAAAAGGATACTATGAACAACTGTATGCCAACAAATAAGAAAAGCGAGATGAAATAGACAAATTCCAAGAAACACATGAACAACCCACATCTGCAAGCTGTCAGGCAAACGGATCTCTCCCTGGGCCTTCAGCTGTTTGAACTTCTCCTTTCCATCACACGGCAGCATCAAAAATGGAAGACTTCCCTTTTCCTGCATCTGTCTGAGTCAGTCTTCCTCTGTTTCCATTTATAACAGCCCCAGCAAGGGGGCAGAAACTCAACTTGAGTCACTGATGTAGTCCAATCCAAAGTCCTAAAGTGATTTTATCAAGTAATCTAATCAAAGTCACCACAGTTAAATTTAATGCAATCAAAGGATAACATACCCAGAGGGACAGATTAATTTACAAACATAATCTTCCTCTTTGGGGGAGTCATAAAATAATTTCACACCACCACATAGCCCAAAATAAACAAGGATAACACACCTTATGTACTTCCCTGGCAGACATGCATAGCCTTGTCCACATTCTGCCTCACAATAAGCTGTCCCTTTCCAGTCCACAGGACAAATTTAATCAGAGGCTCATGATGTGCAAACACATACTCACCAACAAATCAAGGAGGCAATGATGAAAACTACCTCTGGTCAAAGAGAGGTACATTTGCCTGAAATAGCCATTTTTTTTCCAGAAGTGCTAATTGCTAGGAGTTTCTAGAGCATCCTGCTCATAACTGATCAAATGGTTAGAGCAGCTCACTACATTTATCTAGTCCAAAGAAATCACTTCTTGGAGTTCTGAAAAGACATTTAACCCACAGGATAACCCATTCAATCGAAACCATTAACATAAGAATTAATGAGAAAAAAGTTTTCAAAACACAAAAGGATATTGGACAGACATTGAAAATCCCATAATAAATCACCTTTCCCTGGGGTACTAATTAAGAGTCATTTGGTTGCAGTCAACAGACACTAGATTAAGTATAAAGGAGGATTTATTAGAATACTGCTACTCTCAAAATGCTACAGAAAGAATTAACAAAAAAGATTTGGAAAGGAAGGAATTAAGGTAGCTCTGGAAATCTCAGTGCAGGATTTTAAGAACACATTTATCACTAGGAAATTACCACTAAAGTGACCAAGCTCTAATGAATTGTAGACACTGTTTTAACATTTCTAAGTTTTTAAAGCTAAGTGTGGCCCCATTTTTATCAAGTGTCCAGTCTTGGATCATTTAACTATGGCCAAAGATGAGAGTCATATATTATCAAAACCATTCTCAAAGAAAAGGAAAAGAGAAGGCCATCTACTAAAACTAAGTTTTTCAGGATTAAAACAAAGTACTTTTTTAACAAATAATACAATAGGAGACTGAGCAACTATTGTACTTACAGAATTAGACATAACACAAACACCTGAAAAGAAAAGTGAAAGAGAACCAGAAAAAAAGTGTACAGTCTAAAATACAAACCATAACATAAACCAAAATGGAACAATGTTTGGTAGCTATGTTTCAATATCTGTACATCACCTACAGCAAATATAACATGAACATGTAAAAAGATCATTGCTGGGGAAAGGAGAAAAGGGCTTGATGTTGTATATATGGGAGTTCCCTATATTGTATATATGACTTTACTGTGATCTAAAACTTTTTTGAAGACAAAAGTAAAAATTTTTTTAAAAAAAGGATGTAGACACTGAGGAAAGAATGAAAGAAATTGCCTTGCCACTGTACATACAGGGCAACACCCATTACAGAGATGAAAGGCAAAAGATCAAAAACAAAGTTTTATTATATTTTTCACTTCTTAATACCCAATTTATTTTTTACTTTATTTTAGTTTTTCTAAATTAGTATGTATTCTATTTATAATCTTTAAACCTATCATTACTATTTCATTTTCCTACAATTGAATTTGGCAATATATTAGGCTTCATTTTTTAAGAAATTTTGGACCACAGAGGGGTTCAACTATGGCAGGGGAGGAACACTGGTGTGGGGTGTTATTGACAGGGGACACGTGGTTGGGAGGGAGTTCTCCAGGGCATGCATAAAGGGAATATAAAAATGTTCAGATATTCATTGGGTATTTTCATAGTAGTTACACTTACAAATGGCACCTGAGGGAGTGATGAGTTCCTAGCTAGGGGAACTCTGTCACATTCCCCAATGAAACAGCAACAATCTCCCAAGTGCAAGGGCAAAAAACAGTGAATAAGGAGGACCCAATGATGAGTCCTTGATACTGATGACTATGCTTATGAGCCTGTGTGCCTGAAATTTCAACTAGGCCTAGAGCTGCAGGGTGCCTAAGAGTTATCTCCTGAGAGCCTCCATGTTGCTCAAATGTGGCCACTCTCTGAGCCAAACTCAGCATGTAAATGTATTACCTTCCACCCAGCATGGGACATGACTCCCAGGAATGAGCCTCCCCAGCACCGAGGGATTACTACCAATCACTAATTGGTGATGCAACTAGAAAAAGACCTTGAATAAAAGGGGGAAATGGTAAAGACAAATGAGTTTTTATGGCTGAAAGTTTTCAAAAAAGAGTTGGGAGGTCATGACAGGGACCATGCTTATGTATGCCTTACCAGGATCCTAGAGACAGCCAGTGTAGATACAACCCCAGGTATCAGTGCTCCTGAGGGTTACAGAGACACACAAGTTCTGCAGTTGTGGCAGATGGCTCTGGGGTTCAGTGCCTTGTCAGTGGGCCCTACTTTGGAATTTGTGCTCCTGAGTGTGATGGAGTTGGACTCAAATGTGACCTTTCTACACATGCCTCTTCTGTCACTTTTACTGAGCCTGTAGTAGGTGCTCAAGTTGGTGTATATTCAGGAGACTTGAATCTCTGGACTGGCATGTGCCAGCTGGGCCCTGAGCCTCAGCAGAGTTGAAACACCTACTCTCCGGTTCATTGGACTTACCCAGGTCAGCTAACAGGGAGGTGAAGAAGGTCAACCACCACACCAGGGAGCCAAGAGTGCCTACAACTGCAAGCAGGAGAATCACATCCATCAGCCATGTGAAATCTAATGCCCCTCTCAATAGAGGTGGAGTGGACATCCAAATTATGGGTTAGAGTGGACTTATTGGTATTCTACTATAGAACTATTGTGACTACT
Source organism: Dasypus novemcinctus (assembly GCF_030445035.2). Taxonomy (NCBI): domain Eukaryota; kingdom Metazoa; phylum Chordata; class Mammalia; order Cingulata; family Dasypodidae; genus Dasypus; species Dasypus novemcinctus. The sequence continues at coordinate 61,746,611 of NC_080687.1, forward strand.
AATGGAAAAAATTGTAGCATTCATGTGGAGAAAGGGACCATGGTAGTTGCTGAGGGCAGGGAGAGGGAAGAAGAGATGTGATGTGGGGGCATTTTTGGGACTTGGAGTTGTCCAAAATGATATTGCAGGGACAGGTGTTGGACATTATATATTCTGCTATAACCCACTGAATGTACTGGGGGAGAGTGTAAACTACAAGGTAAACTACTACCCATGTGGTGCAGCAGTGCTCCAAAATGTATTCACCAAATGCAATGAACATGCCACAATGATGAAAGAGGTTGATGATGTGAGAGGAGTGGCATGGGGAGGTGTATGGGAAGCACTTATATTTTTCAATGTAACATTTTTTGTGACCTATGTATCTTCAATTAAAAAATAAATAAATAAAAATACATGAAAAACAATAGGAAAGAAGGTTGGGTTTGTGGGAGGTCCCTGACACACGGAACTGACTGGAAACAAGTAGAGCATACATATCACAAAGACACTGCAAGTATGTGCTCAAAAAGTTTTTTACCATTAGAGCTTTCAAACAGCTCTAGGGTCCACCAAACTTGAGTGAGTAGGAAGGAGCTAGAAAACTTGAGCAATTCCAAAGGAGAACATTCTCACCAATACCCACTTCAGTTGTGCCCATGGATAATGGACAAGAAGAAATTTCCAGAAAATGGTGCTGGTGGCAATGGAGAGTGATGGAAAAAGGAATTCTTCCCAGAGTTAAGATCAAGTGCCCAAGTAAGAATTTCCTCCTTTGGCAGAATACTGTCCACAAGGATTCTAATATTGCTATGGACCAGTAATTATCGTGTGTTTAACAGTTCTCCCTTTTTGTAAACTAGGAGTCTCTACTCCATCATTGTACGTGGTATATGTGTATATGTGAATGAGAGGTTTCAGGAAATAAGCTAACTTGTCTTTTAGTTTATAAGTTGCCAAATCTTCAGGAAAAACATCTGATGCTGATAGGCACTACTGACATTTTCCAGAAATACTAGATTTAGAAATGGATAAAAAGATAAAATTTGAAGAACCAGGTATGTATTCTCAATAGTTTCTTCTGCTTTATGGAGAAGACAAGGAGTCCCCAGGGATTAGGAGAACCTTAAGAGGGAAGAAGCCTTGGTCACTGGATCATTGCCCAGAGGAAAACCTTACCCCTGCCCGGACACACTTGGGCAATCACATGAGAAAGATAGCAGCTTCTATTGTGCTCATCACTGAAATCCAGAGGATATGGGATTTGTTTGTTTGTTTGTTTTATCATCTAGAATTTGTTAACTACAATTCATACTTTATCATGAAAGGAAAAAAATGTATGGATTTACTCTGTTACCCAAAAAAATTCTCTATTAAAATGATAGAAAAGTAAAAGTAAAAAATAAAGACAAAGAGAACAAAAGAGAAGATGACAGAAGTGAAGTGATATCAGCAACACTTGGAAAACTGGAAAACAGATGACTTAGGCAAGCTGATGAATTATTAAGGCAATTTATGCCATAAAACTTTACATAGTTTTAGGAAGTAAAAACCAAAAGATAACTTCTAAAGGTGGAGATGCAAGATAGAGATGTAAGAAAATCTTTGTAAAGAGCAGCTAGACCTCTAGAGCCCCTCCTCCATTCCTAACAGTCCAGTCACCCCTTTCTTATGTAGAAGGAAGATGATGGGTCATTCTAGGGACTCTGAACACAATCACACCAGGTGTGAGTGAGGGTCCGGTGCCATTCTGGAAAAGGATTTTTAATACCGAGACCTCCTTCTGTCAGCCCAACCAATCTCCTTCTTCTGATTCAACTTTAAGAGTCAGTGTACCCTGACCCCATGCTATTCAGAAATTGGAGAGACCCTTCCTAAGGAAACTTGTGACTGGACAAGCGAGGGTCCTTACAAGTACTGATAGTTGGAGTCTCTCAGGGAAATACCCAGTTTTTAGGCAGCCACACACGTCCTTCAGTAGTCCATTAATGCATGAAGAGATTCCAATCCGTTTTTAGGGCTTCCTTCTTAAATATGTGCAGACATACAAGATTCATTAAACATTTAAGGACTACCTCATAATGAATTAAAAAGATCAAGATGAACTAATAGCTACAAAAAAAAATGCAAAATAAATGGAAAACTCAAAGGAAAAAGAAGAAATCCAACAAACCAAAAACTGAAGTAATGCCTTCAGAGAGATAAAGTGACAGAGTGCATCTATGAAAAAGGTACAAGCTGGTCTGAAAGAGAACTTTCAGGAAACACAAGAGAGCTCACAGGTGCGAACAATGGGATGGCATGAATAAATAATTTAGTAGCAGAATTAGATAACAAAAATGAAAATAGCATCCAAGAAAGTAAAACAAAAGAAATAAAGATGGGAAATGAGTGACAAAAGATAAGAAAATTAGAGAATCAGTACAGTAGGTCTAATACCTAATTGCAGGTGTTCTGAAGGAGAAACCAAAGAAAGCACTTGGGAGAAAGTTGGTAAGAACAGAATAAAAGAAAAATTTCTAAGAACTGAAGAGAATGAGCATCCAAATTGAAAAGGCACATCAAGTTTATACTCAGGGATGAAAAGCAGATCCTTTGTGTGTGAATGTTTATCCCTCCACTTGCCAGCACCATGGCAATCTCAGGTTGCAACAAGGACATTGTCAGAGCAGGATGCAAGAAGAAAAATGTGGCTACCCTAGTCATCTCACTTTTGAATGCTGCCATTTTCTCCAAGTAGACCACAAAAATGACATCGTTTTGTATGTTAGCAGCACAAACAGTGAAGATAGTGATGAAGAGAATGAAGAACTGAATAATTTGCAGGCATTACAAGAAAACAGAGCAAATGAAGAAGAGGAGAAGAAAAATCCAAAAAACAAAGAGAAAAGCAAATCTTAAAAAAAAGAGGAAAAGGTCTTATTCATCCAGGTCCACTCATGAAGACACTTCAAAAATATTAGAAGAAGGAAATGAGAAAATAAAAAAAGAGCAAGTCAAAAAAAAGGGAAACATCACAAAAAGGAAAAAAAAGAGGAGAGAAAAAAGGAAAAGCATTCTTCTGCCCCTGTTAGTTTTAAAATTTCCAGCAAGTAACTGAGATTTCAGCCTAAGCCATTAAATTTAAAAATGTGTTTTTTAAAAATTATTTGACCTTGGAATTTGCTATATAATTATAACTTGCAATAAATCACAGTCCTTTCCACATAGATACTTTTTCATAGTTGGGACCATTATGCCTTTAGAGATATATTTTATAAAGTATTGAATTACTTATGCCCTAATTATGGATCTGTACATACAAAACACATCATTTTTGGTATTTGTGTGTGTGTTTGGCTACGATGTTACTTCATAAGTGGATTGTAAAATGACTTTAGTACAGTCAGCTCACGTAATTTACCTAGCAGTTCATTCATGAGTATTGCTGAATCATATGTCAGTCAAGGGATGAAGCTAAATAGCAGATGATGTTTTGCACTTGACACTGAAATATGTAATAGCTTTAGATACTATTATATAATGTATAAAGAGTGAAATTCTTCACTGTTGTTTTTAAATCTAGGCTTTTTTAGTGTTACAGGAGAGGAAACTGCTTCATTGGTCTTGATTAGGGCTGCAGGAAGATAATAAAGAAAATATTTATAACAAAGTTTCACTGTTTTATGAAATGCAGTTTCTAGCACAGTGTCTCCTTTGTTTTGTAACAATTAACATATTTCTTCCCTATTTAAAAAGATACATCTACTTCAGTCTATTAGTCAGACTCATAGAGATGATATTATGCTGATAAGAACGTTTAGGATAAATTGCTGGGTTGTTTGACAAATGTGCCATTTTGGCAAGTGTTAAAGTGATACCTCAAACACAGACATTTTTATTTAGGAGGACAGGGGATTCTTCATTAGAATTGATGTTTATGGTATTCAGTATGCAAATTTTATGAAGCTAGTTTCTATTGAGTAATATGGAAAATTATTATAAATATGAACATATGTATTTATTTTGTCTGAAATATTTTGTACATAATTTTGAATCAGGTTTCACACTGAATCTATGGTTTTATAAATAACCAGTCTGGGACATTTCCAGTCTTCTACTTTAATCACAAACCTCAGGAGCAATGACAAAAATTCAGAATTAGGAATTTTATTCTGCTTTTAAAAATTTAAGAGCCAGGGAGTTGCATCATAAAAGCCTTTATATAACAATGGAAATTGTATATGACTAAGTATTTCAAACACATATTAGCAGGTTTAAATGTTTTGTAGATTTTAAATTTTCACAATGATCAGTGTTACTCACTTTCCTTAATGCCTAGGTATCTCCTATATCCAATATGTTAAGTGCTTATTATTTTGTAGCATCACTGAAAGTCTACTCAATATCAAGGCTTAGCACAAAAGATTGCAATAATCTCAGGATAATGTGATTAAAACTTTTCAAATTGGTAACTCACATTTGGGGCTGCAGGTGAATTCACATGGTAAAATCAGGTAAACACATATAACCTCACAGGTTTATTGATTCTTCCACTGGATCCCTAATTGGCACACCCTCAATAAGACTCAGGGAACCTCAAAACTCTCTTAATGTGCGCTTACTTGGAGCCCATGCTCAAATTCTAATGAAACTGTACCACATTCCTATATTCTAGCATTACTGTCATAGAAGCTCTCACACTTCTCACTTTTCCATAACCCAGGTTAGTCATATGGCCCCCTCAAAAAAAATTTTTATTTAAACAATTCAGTCAGTTATTTGGAAAGAAACACAGAGCTACTAGGTTTTTAAGCATTTGTATTGCCTTTGCTAATATATTGTTAAAATACAGTACAATAACCCTTATTTTTTTTGGCTATTACGATGAAAAAATAAATGAAACTTTTAAATAAAAAGATTGGAAAATGGTACACACAAAAGGATGGCTCCATCCCATTGAAAGTGTATCATGGTTAAAAATGATAGTAAGTACAGTAAAACAGTTAATCCAATTATTTATAATTTGTACTTCTGTTAATTTTAGAGATGACAAATTGGCTCATTAAATTTGTTGCCTGAATGGTGATATAATGACTCAGAAAAATTATATAAAATTCAGTTTCCATCAATTAATATAGTATGTAAATTTAAAATTTTTAACACCCAGTAATTTTCCCACTAAGAAAATCTTAGAATTATTCTTAAGTAAATTTCCCATGGTATTAACACAGTTTATGAAATATTTTGTTTGAATAAAAATCTTTTATTTTTACTAAAATAATTTTCTTCTCAAATAATCTTGTTAGCATTAGTTGGATTGGATGTAAACCTCACTGATAATTTTTAGGAGAATAAAAGTGAAATCTTACTTCAGGCACTATTTAGCAGAATGAAAACTGAGTTTAATTTTTTTTTCAAATCCAAAAGACCTGGCTTTTCTAACTACTTTCATGACCTTCAACAAAGTCACTTAACTTCTCTTGGCCTTAGTATCATACATCTATAAAATGTACCAAATTATCTCTGAGATCTCTTCTTTTCCTTAATGTATATGATTTATCAATATTTTAGTAAAATTCAAATAATATTATCCATTTTAGAAATTATTGCAGATAAGCAGCTAACTTAATATATTGGTAAAGTCTGAATTTATGAATACAAGGGTTAAGTACATTTAAAGTTACTCAATTCTTTCAGAAGATAATTTTTGATTCACATCAATACCACCCAATGTGTGTCATTTTCACCTAATACATGCAGAATTTATAGATTTATGTCAGTGTCCAGATTATCTGACCACTGAGGCCACTGCTTTTGGACTCACTGACCTATGCCCCACAGAGTTCCCCCACTCTTTGCTCCATATTATCTGTTGGCTAAAATCTCTCAAAGGTATCTACAGTTCCTTACACTTAATATCTCTATTTGTGTCTTTAGTTTCCCTGAGGCCAAAACACCAATAAATGAGTAAAACCACTATATGAGTCTGTATTTACCACTCACTCTACCTAGAAGTATATAGCCCTGGGTCACCTTCTATTGCAAACCAGGCTGAAGAGTCATTAATAGTGTTGATAATAATGTCATTGAGTCCTTTCTTTAACAAATATTTATTGAATTCCTAGCATGCCAAGCACTGTGCTAAGTTCTGGGGATACAGGGATAAATACCATCCACCTGCTTCCCTGAAGGAGCTCAAGTTCAGTTGGCAGCAGAAACACCAGAACACATCATTATATAATAAGCACAATAACTGACCTGAACATGGGTTTATAGAAACACAGAGGGGTACCTAACTTAGTCTGGGTGTTAGAAGTGGCTACTTAAGAGTAGTAACGCCTAGATTGCACTGGGATTGAGGATGAGAGTGGGGGTTATGCCAGTTCCTGGCAGAGTGAGTACTGTGAACAGAGATCATGAGAAAGAGAGCTATGAGTCAGGAAATACAAACATCTGGGGTAGCTGGTGTGTTATATAAATCAAGAAGTGGTGAGACTTGAGACTAACTTTCTAGGTTCTCGGGAACTTTGAGTCTGTGTTTGGGAGGTTGGATTTTAATATGTAAGCAATGAGATGCCAATAAAGAAATAAAGAAGGAAATAACTTTTACTGGGAATTGGTTTCTTCAATTTCATAAATCAGTTTCTAAAGTTCACAACATTTAAGAGGTGATGTTGCTCTCATTAGAAGGCCACATTGAAAACAATTTGGTTCTTTTATGTTCTATTATTTGAATTCTTCTTCTAAACACATTGTTTTTCTAAGATCTGTTTTGTTACCAAAAGTGAAACAGCAACTTAAGCCTTTTAAAAATGCATTATATACCATATTTTTATCAGACCCATCTCCAGAATTATATGTATATGTACATATTTTGAAGTATGCTTTCTTTTTAATTTTAATTTAGGTTATTTTTGAGTGGCTTAAAATAAATTTTGTCACTATGTTAGTAAAAATAAAATAATAAAATAAAAGCGGAGGAGTGGATGTAGCTCAGTGGTTGAGAGCTTGCTTCCCATGTATGAGATCCTGGGTTCAATCCCTTGTACCTCCTAAAATAAATAAACAAACATTTTAAAAGGAAAAAAAAATAACAATGACAAAAAAATGGTGTTTAAGGCTAAATGACAAGAGTGTTGGAAATAAGATATTATTCCTTTTTTTAAGAGATGGATAGCACTTTAAAAATTTGAAACTTTCTAATTTTATAGATAACAGAACTAAGATTCAAAGAAGTTAAGTCATCTACTGAATGTTAAATAAGGAATTAGTGCCAAACTGCAGTGACAGGAACCAGAAAAACACTGGCAAATAAGCTGCAAAACAGCATAGGGTCCTGGTTAAAACAGAGTGTCAGCAATGTCCCATGTCCCATGTGGGAAGAAAACAAGGAGCAGTGAAGAGAAGAGGCAACCATTTCCTGGCAGACAAATTCAGTCCTCTTCTACCTAGAAGCCGGTGCAGAGCAAGTTATTAATAGATGCACATAATTAGGAAAAAACAAGGACTGAAGTCTAGAGTGAAAAATTTTCTTACTGCATGCCTTTTCCTTCTTTTGATATTTGGTTCAGTTTGGATCTAGGCCAAAAACAATTCCCATTTTCATGAGCAAAGATGTATTTTGCAGTTTATTTCTGTCCATTTTATCTGGCATCAGATGATTTGTTTTTAGCTAAAGTACTGTATAATCAACATTGCTTTTATTGTATAGCTTTTGCAGCAGTAGTTACAAACTTTGGGAAAATTTTTGTTGTCCTTTCAAAAATAATAATTGGCTTCTAACAATCTCTAATGCATACTATTTTTATCCTAATGAATTATAGCACCTATAACATACATTCAGCCTTGGAGAGCATGCAAAGATTCAATGTGAACTAATAACCTTTAATTTGCCTTTTTGTTTTTGATTGTCAAACATGTGCTGCATAAATATGCTTCTCTTAGAGAACCATAACCCCAGCTACTTAATATTAAAACCAATATTTTTTTTTCATTTTTCAGTTCTACTTTGGTTACTGTCATCTTAAAGAGTCCACTCTGAGCTCTGATATTCCTTCCTGTATACTTATGGACAGATAGGTTACTTCATGTTTTCTTAATAAACTTATTTTACATTTCAACTATTACAAAAAATAGACAAGGTAACACTGAGTGCCTTGAGTACTACTGAGTACTACTATTTCCTTTCTTTAAGCTTTTTAACTTTTGCATAATTTTGCTAAATTAACTTTTGACAAGTTAAGAGTACTTAGAGGAAGTGGATGTGGTTCAAGCAATAGGGCTCCCATCTGCCATATAGGAAGTCCAGGGTTCAATACCCAGGGCCTCCTGATGAAGGCAAGCTGGCCCAGGTCAGGATGAGCTAGCCCACATGGAGTGCTGGCCTGTGCAGAGTACTGCCCTGCACAGGAGTGCTGTCCTGCACAGGGGTGCTGGCCCACACAGAAGGCTGGCACAGCAAGATGATGGAACAAAAAGAGACACAGAGGAGACATTGGAAGACACAGCAGAACAAGGAGCTGAGGAGGCTCAAGAGAATGATCGCCTCTCTCACTCCAGAATGTCCCAGGATCAGTTTCCAGAGCTGCCTAATGAGAATACAGGCAGACAGAGAAGAACACACAACAAATGGACACAGAAAACAGACAAAGGTGTTGGGGGGAGAGTACTTTGAATGCATATGAGAAGACCATGCAGTGAATTGTCCCTACTATTTCTATCCTTTTACTAGTCTTTGTGATGCAAACATGTGCTTTATTAACATTCTATATTTCTGCTCCTTGAAAAGATTTGTTTCTATTATTGCATAGTCCTTTAAAGTAACTGCTGACTTGCGTTCAAAAGGAAACAGCACTCTTGATATCAGAAGATGATAAAGACCTAGAAATATAATCTTCAAGATGAAGTATAAGTAATCTCAACCTAAATTACCAGTTCTTCATGTTTCTGTATGGCTTATGGTTGTCAAGGCATTTTCACATATATTATCTAATTTGATCTTCACAACCATCCTGTCAAATAGAAAAGGGAGAGACTGATATCTCCATTTTGCAAATGAAAAAACTGAATCTCACATTACCTACCTTGACCAAAATCAAACAGCAAATAAGGGATACAGTTGAGCCTTGACTTCACATTCCAGCATAAGGTTGTTGAGGTAAAACAAAATCCTTCTATTAAACTTTGTGGGAGCTTATTAATGAAAAAAAATTTTGTCTTTTTAAATCTTTGTAGGAGATTCAAAATAGTGCAGTAGGGAGTGCCAGGCTGCACTCATCCTTAAGAGGTGACACTGTAGCAGTTTGATATGTTTATGAATTCAAAAATAGATATTGGATCATATTTGTGATCTGGTCTGTACTTGGGTGTGATTGAGTTATGATTGGGGCTTTGATTGGGCCACATCATTAGGGTGTTGAGTCCCTGCCCCTTGGTGGATGGGGACTCACAGATAAAAGGCATGGCAAAGGACAGAGTTAAGGGTTCTTAATATTGGAGTTTTATGTTGGAGTTTGATGCTGAAGTCTTAAGCTGACACCCCAGGAAGTAAGCACACAGAGGAAAGAGAAGTAAGCCCCAGGAAGAAAGGAATCTTGAACCCAGAGAGAAACAATACCCTGGAAGGGAGGAATCCAGGAAGCCTGAACTTTCACAGACATCGGCAGCCATCTTGCTCCAACACATGGAAATAGACTTTGGTGAGGGAAATAATTTATGGTTTATGGCCTGGTATCTGTAAGCTCCTACCCCAAATAAATACCCGTTATAAAAACCAACAAGTTTCTGGTATTTTGCATCAGCATCTCTTTGGCTGACTAATACAGGCACTAAGACTGGCAGGCTTGCCAGGTATAGGAGAAGCAGAGGTGCCATGGGGTGATCAGTGAGGGCAGCTGGTGAGGAGGAGCGGAGCTGGACACTGATGACCCAAGAGGAAAGCTGAGTTTTAGTTTTTTTCTTCTCTCCTCTTCTGGGTAACCAGAGAGCACTGGGACTGTGGGGTTGATAGGTGAAAGCAGGCAGCCAGCAAGGAGGGGTCTAGCCTGATACCAGTGGCCTGAGAGGGAAGCCTGGTTTGTTTTTTTCTTTTCATCTCTTCCTCCTTTTTTTTTTTCCCTTATTCCTCTCTTTTCTTTTTCCTTTTACTTTTTTCTCTTTTTTCTTTCTTTTTAATTTTTTTTCAGTTAAATATGGACAATTCTAAAGATTTAGAATAAGTGGAACCAACTGTCAAAGAAGAGCCTTAACACAAAGCCAAATAAAAATAAAACCCTAGGTAAGAGAGAGAAACTGACCAACAGAGTAAAATCATTGAGTTAAACAGATACCTAGATGTCAGCAAAAAATTACAAGTCATACTAAGAAACAGGAAGATAGGGCCCAGTCAAAGGAACAAACTAAAAAGCTAGAAGACTTGCAGAATTTGGAATAACTAATCAAAGATGTGCACAAGGATATCCTAAATAAATTCAAGGAGATTAAGGAAGAGATAAAAGATACTAAAAGACACTGAGTATACAGAAGAAATTGTAAACATGTATTAAAAAATAACAGATCTGGGAAGTGGCTGTGGCTCAATCAGTTGGGCTCCCATCTACCATATGGGAGGCCCTGGGTTCACATCCTGGGGACTCCTTGTGAAGGCAGGCTCACCTGCATGCCATGGAGAGCTGCTGGCCCACAAGCGCTGCAGAGTGCCACCCAGCCTGCAAGCACTGTGGAGTGCTGCCTGGCCCACAAGCACCACAGAGAGCCGACTCAGCAAAAGGTGATGCAACAACAACAACAAAAAAAGAACGTAAAAAATACACAGAAGAGTGTGCAGTGAATGGACACAGAGAGCAGACAAAAGCAAGCCACAAGGGGGGGAGGGGGAATAAATCAAAATTTAAAAATACAAACACACAGAAGAATGCACAGTGAATGGACAGAGAGCAGAAAGCAAGCAAGCCACAAGGAGGAAAATAAAAAAAAATAGAACTAAAAAAAAAAGAACAGATCTTATGGCAAAAAAAGGCACAATAGAAGAAATTTTAAAATACACCAGAATCACACAACAGCAGATTTAAACAGGTATAAGAAAGAATTAGCAAATTAGAAGACAGGATATCTGAAATCACACAGAAGGAAAAAAGAGAGAGAAAAAAATGGAAAAAAAATTGGGCAGGACTAAGGGCATTGAATGACAGCAAGAAATACAAATGTACACATTATCCATCTCCCAGAGGGAGAAGAAAAGGAAAAGGAGCAAAAGGAGGTTAGAAGAAATAATGGCTGAAAATTTCCCAACCCTTATGAGATACATGGATGTATATGTCCAGGAAGCACAGCATACTCCAAACAGAATAAATCCTAAAAGATCTACTCCAAGACATGTACTAATCATATTGCCAAATGCCAATGATAAAGGCAGAATCCTGAAAGTGGTAAAAGAAAAGCAATTCGTCACACATAAGGGATGCTCAATAAAATTAAATACTGATTTCTCATCTGAAAGCATGGAAGCAAGAAGGCAGTGGTATGATATATTTTAAGTGCTTAATTTTTTTTAATGCCAGCCAAGAATTCTGTATCCAACAAAATTGCCCTGAAATTGAGAAACTTCATCAACAAGAACCCTGCCCTTCAAGAAATACTAAAGGGAGTTCTGCAGGTTGAAAGGAAAAAACAGGAGAGAGGTTTTGAGGAGAATGTAGAAGGGAAGACTATTAGCAAGGGTAACTAACAGGGTAAAAGAGAAATAAAATTAATATAGGACATATACGAGCCTAAAGATAAAATGGTTCAAGTAAGTAGTGCCTTTACAATAATAACCTTGAATGTAAATGAATTAAACACCCCAGTTAAGAGACATAGATTAGCAAAGTGGTTAAAACAAATATGATCCATTGATATGCTGTCTATGACAGACTCAGCTTAGAAACAAGGACACAAACAGGTTGCAAGTGAAAGGTTGGAAAACTATTTTCCACACAAACAGTAACCAAAAAAAAAAGAGCTGGGGTAGCTATACTCACATTGGATAAATTAGACTTTAAGTGCATAACTGTTGTAAAAGACAAAGAGGATGCTATATATTATTAAAAGAGGCAGTCTACCAAGAAGAAATAACAATCAAAAATATTTATGCACCTAACCAGGGTGCCCAAAATACATGAGGCAAACACGGGCAAAACAGAGGGTAGAAATAGACACCTCTACAACCAGTGTGGTACTTCAATACACCACTCTTATCAATAGACAGAACATATAGACAGAGGATCAATAATTAATATCAAGAGATCTTGAATAATATGTTAACAGAACTAGACTTAACAGACATACACAGAACGTTGCATCCCCAAACAGCAGGCTATACATTCTTCTCAGGTGCCTGTGGATCATTCTTAAGGATAGATCACATGTTAGGTCATAGAACAAAATCTTAATGAAAATAAAAAGATTGAAATTATACAAAGCACTTTCTCTGACCTCAAAGGAATGAAGCTGGAAAACAATAATGGGTAGAGAACTGGAAAATGCACCATTATGTGGAAGCCAAACAATACACTCTTAAAGGATTGGTGGGTCAAGGAAGAAATTGCAAGAGAAATCAGTAAATAACTTGAGGCAAATGAAATGAGAACACAAATATCAAAACTAATGAGATGCAGTAGAGGCAGTAAAGAAAGGAAAATTTATACCCCTAAATGCATAAAAAGAAGAAAGAGCTAAAAATCAAAGACCTAATTGAACAGCTGGAGAAACTATTAATAGAAAAAGAAGAGCAAACTAATCCCAAAGCAATCAGAAGGAAAGAAAGAACATAGATAAGAGCAGAAGTAAATAAAACAAACAATAAAAAATAGAGAAAATTAACAAAAACAAAGGCTGGGTTTTTTAGAAAATTAATAAGACTGACAGACCCTTAGCTAACTAAATGAAGAAAAAATGAGAGAAAATACATATAAATAAAATCAGAAATGAGAGAGAGGACATCACCACTGATCTCACAGAAATTAAAAGGATCATAAGATCCTTTTAAAAAATTGTTTGCCAACAAGTTTGACAACTTAGATGAAATGGGTGAATTTCCAGAAACACACGAACAACTGCACAGACAAAAGAAGGAATAATGACGTACACAGACCAATTACAAATCATAAGATTGAATCATTAAAACCTCCAAATAAAGAAAAGTCCAGGACCACATGTCTTCACAGATGAATTCTACCTATCATTCTGATAAGAACTAATACCAATCCTGTTCAAACTCTTCCACAAAATTGAACAGGAGAGAACATTACCTAACTCATTCTATGATGCCAACATCACCCTAATACCAAAGCTACATAATCATGCTACAAGAAAATTACAGATCAATCTCTCTAGTGAACTTAGATGCAAAAATCCTTAACAAAGTATTTGCAAACTGAATCCAACAACACATTAAGTGAATTGTACACCATGATCAAGTGGGCTTTATCCCAGGTATGCAAGGATGGTTCAGCTTAATAAAATCAACTAATATAATAGACCACATTAACAAATTGAAAGAGAAAAATTACATTATCATCTCTAGCAATGCAGAAAATGCATTCAAGAAAATTCAGCATCCTTTCTTGATAAAAACACACCAAATGATAGAAATAGAAGAAAACTTCCTCAACATGAGAAAGGGCATATATAAAAAACCCATAATTAATATCATACTCAGTGGTGAAAGGCTAAAAGTGTTCCCTCTGAGATCCAGAACAAGACATGGATGTCCACTGTCACCACTCTTACTGAGCATTGTATTAGAAATTCTTGCTAGAGTAGTTTGTCAAAAAGAAGCAATAAAACGCACCCAAATTGGAAAGGAAGAAGTAAAACTTTCACTGATGACATGATACTTTATATAGAAAGTCCTAAAAAATTTACAGCAAAGCTACTAGAGTTGATAAATGAGTCCAGTAAAAGTGGAAGGATATAGGATCAAAAACCACTAGTGTTTCTATCACTAGGAATGAGCAATCTGAGGAGGAAATCAAGAAAAAATCCATTTACAATAGCAATGAAAGAATCACACATCTAGGAATAAATCTAAGGATTAAAGGACTTGTACACAGAAAACTATAAAACATTGCTAAATTCAATCAAAGAAGACAAATAAATGGAAGGACATTCCATGTCATGGATTGGAAGACTAAATATCATAATGTCAATTCTGTGCAAATTGATTTACACATTCAACACAATCCCAGTAAAATCTCCAACAGCAGTTTTTTGCAGAAATGGCAAAGCCAATTTTCAAATCTATTTTCAAGGATTAAGGTGTACTAAATAGTCAAAAGCATCTTGAAACAGAAGAATAAAGCTGGAGGACTCACACTACCTGACTTTCTAAAGCATATTACAAAACTACAGTAGTCAAAATGGTTATGATGTGGACCATTGGCCATAAGGTGCAGCAGTGCTCAGAGATGTTTTCACCAAGTGCTATGAATGTCTCATGATGATTGAGGAGGTTGTTGTTATGGGGGGAGGAGTGGGGGGAGGGGGGGGTATATGAGGACCTCATTTTTTTTAATGTAACATTTAAAAAATAAAGAAAGAAAAAAATAAAATAGCGAAAAATAAATAAATAAAATGGCATGATATTGGCACAAGGACAGAGATATTGACCAATGGAACTGAACTGAGAGTTCAGAAATAGACTTGCACATCTACAGCCAACTGATATTTGACAAGGCCACCAAGTCCACTCAGGTGGGACAGAATTGTTTCTTCAACAAATCATACTGAGAAAACTGAATATTCATATCCAAAAGAAGGAAAGAGGAACCCTATCTCATGCCCTAACTAAAAATTAACTCAAGATGGATCAAAGACCTAAATATAAGAACCAGGACCATAAAACTCCTAAAAGATGATGTAGGAAGTCAATCATGAGTTCTTGTGGTAGGTGATGGTTTCATAACCTTTACAGCCAAAGCACAAGAAACAAAAGAAAAACTAGATAAATGGGACCTCAGCAAAATTAAAAATTTCTGTGCTTCAAAGGAGTTTGTCAAAAAAGTGAAAAGGTAGCCTACACAATGGGAGAAAATATTTGGAAACCACATGCCTGATAAGGGTCTAATATGCAGCATATATAAAGAAATCCTATAACTCAACAATAAAAAGTCAAAGAACTCAGTTTAAAAATGAGCAAAAGACTTGAACTCATTTAGGCACCTCCCTCCCACATCAAAGGTCCTGGGTTCAGCTCCCAGTGCCTCCTAAAGAAAACAAGGAAGATGAACAGACACTGCACATGAAAAATAACAAGGGGGTGGGGAGAAATAAATAAGTAAAATAAATCTTAAAAAAAAAAGACTTGAACAGACATTTTTCCAAAGAGGAAATACAAATGGCTAAAAAGCACATGAAAAGATGCTCAACATCAGTAGCTATTAGGGAAATGAAAATCAAAACCACAATATCATTTCAGACCTACTAGACTGGCTGTTATTTAAAAAAAGAAACAGAAAACCACAAGTGTTGGAGAGGATATAATGAAACAGGAACACTCAATCACTGATGATGTGTATGTAAAATAATGCAGCTACTGTGGAGGACAGTTTGGCATTTCCTCAGAAAGCTAAGTATAGAACCACCATATGATCTCACTACTAGGTCTATACCCAGAAGAATTGAAAGCAGGGACACAAACAAATATATGCACACCAATATTCATAGTAGTGTTATTCACAATTACCAAAAGATGGAAGTAATCCAAGTGTCCATCAACAGATTAATGGATAAACAAAATGTGGTATATACATATAATAGAATATTATTCAGCTGTAAGAAGGAATGAAATACTGATGCATGCAACAACATGGATGAACCTTGAGGACCTTATGTTGAGTGAAATAAGTCAGGCACAAATGGACAAGTAGGGCATGATCTCAATTGTATTATCTAGGTATAGTGAGCAGACTCATGGAGACAGAGTCTGGAAAATAGTTATCAGGTGATAGAGTGGGAGCAGAGAATGGTGAGCTAATACTTAATCTGTGCAGAATTTATAATTAGGTTAATTGTAAAGGTTTGGAAATGAACCGAGGTGATAGTGGTACAGGGATGTATGTGTAATTAACAGCACTGAATTTTATGTGTGAATGTGGTTGAAAGGGGAAGTTTTGGGCCATACATCTTTCTTAGAAGGAAAGCTAGAGGATAAAACAGGGGACTGTATAACACAGTGAGCTCTGTGGTGGTCAAGGACTGTGGTTAATAGTATAAATATAAGAATGTTCTTTCAGGAGCTTTAACAAAGCTATGTCACTGGTACAGAGTGTTGATAGTGGGATAGTATATAGGGTAAAAATGCACCTAAAGCATACTTCTAGGGGATATACATGTATTCTTGTTGTCATACGTATATTTTCTGAATAGACAGAGGCCCACATAGTAGCTAACAAAATATTAAACTTCCCTACTGAGGAAGTCCTGTTACTTTCTCAAATAAGATGGCAAATATTTCTGGAATGTATCATTCTTATCCAATAAAGAAAAAAACAAAATAAGCCAAGCCCTTGAACTTAATGTTTGTACATATGAACCTTATTCCTCTAATAATGAAACTGAGCCTTATTATAATTAATGCCTAAGAGTTACTTCCTGAAAACCTCCCTGTTACTCAAAAGCGAACTTTCTCTAAGCCAAACTCTGCTAATAAACTCACTACTTTGCCTCCACCACAAACTTGACTCCCAGGGATAAGCCTCCCTAGTGCCGAAGGATTATTACCAAGCATTATCAAGATAAGAAGTTATAAGATAGAAAATAGGGTATATGGAATCAGTGAAAAAGACAATGCTTTTTTGAGGAATTTTGCTGAAAAGTAGAGAAAGAAATGGAGCAATTGTTGCTGAGGGAGGAGGGATGAAAAAGGAGTTTTTTTGGTTTGGAGTTTTTTAATGGGAGAAACAACAGCATATTAATGAGCATGATCCAGTAGTGAGTAAAAACATTTATTTTTGTGAGATGGGAAAGTGATGTCCTTGAATAGAAGATAAAGAATGAGATCTAGTGCACAATTTAAAAGGATGGGCATAGGAACATTACAATTTATCTCTGGTTACTGGCTAGGAAGTAAAGGATATTGTGGCAGGCACTGATGTGGGTAGATGGGTTGTGGAAATCTGTGGAGAGTCTCATCTCATTTTCTAATTTTTTTAAGCAGATAGGAAGCAAGGAGATAGAAGGTGGAAAAAAGATGTTACAGGTTTGAGGCAAGAAAATGTGAGGAATCAGTTTTTAGAAGAGTGGGATAGTGAATGATCATTCCTTGGAATGTAACACCTAGTATGATGGCCTGGCAACATTAAGAGTGCATTTGAGGTTCATACTCACTAATTTAAACTGAGACCACTCCATGAGGAAGTGTGTTTTCCCCCCCGGCCACATTTAGCTGTTCCAATGCAGGTGGGGGGTATAGGGAGTTTTATTTAACCGGGGTTGTGGTTTAGACAACAACAGCAAGAAAAAAGAAGAGAGGAGAGGAGAGGGGAGGGGAAGGGAGGGGAAGGGAATTTTAGGAGCCATTGGTGTGATTATGATTGCCCAAAGGATATAATCAGGCTAAGAAATGGGAAGAAGACATCAGGGGGAGAGGGACAGGACAAAGGAACTGAGATCAGTGGATTGGTGATCCTGGGAGGTTCTAAGGCTCATTGACAAAGCAATGAGCCTCTAGACAAAATAAACTGGAAAGATAAGATGGGTGGTAATCAGATAGCAGGATGCATGGAACAGAGTTTGTGAAGAGATTTCAATTATTTGGTAACAAGGTCTTGATCATATCTGCTCAAAACCCTCCAGTGGCTTTCCTGTGCAAAAAAAAGAGAAAGCTAAAATCCTTACGTTGGCTTCAGGAAACTACTCTCAGTCTGCTTCTCACTCTTTGTCCCTATACCCCATCTCTCTACCTTTCTGACCTCATCCCTTAAAGTCCCCTCTAGCTCGTTCATGCCAGCTATCCTGGCATCTGTGCTGCCTTGAGCAAATTCCTGCCTTGAGGTCTTTATACTGGCTGCCCCACTGTCCCTCCTCCCCCCAGCAGAAGACAGAATCAGAAAATGCAACTTTTATTACCAATTCAAGCTTCTTTCTTTCACTTCTTTCAAAACTTTTCCCAATTGTCACTATTTCAACAAGTCTTTCCTTGACAACCATAATTCAATTTATAACCCACTCCAGGCCCTAACGCTCACTACCCACGTTCCCTGCAATGTTTTCTCAACACCTAGTATATAGTAGGGACTCAATGTATTGAATTATTGAATGAGTAATTCATTGCCATCATTTAATTTTTGCTATTTTAATAGGTCTACATATCAACATGGTCTTATTTTAATTTTCTAACAATTTAACAATTGCCTGTGTATCCTTTGGAGTTGAAAAAATTCCACTTACTGGGATCTTGGAAAAATAACCAACTTAGAGTTTATAAATTGTGTAAGTAATTTTTAGGAAGACACCAGTTAATATAGATATATATATATATATAATATAAACATTCAGAGCTATAATATAGATTAATATCCACTGTTTTGAAGCCCTTTCAAAGAGTTGAGCTCTGTTCAAAAGTGCAGCTGCAGTGAACTTTTGGGACATAAAGACTTATTAATTCTACAACTAAAAGCTAAAGTGTATATGCTGGTATCAGCTTCCCTACCCAATTCTGCCAGTTGCTCTGAGAATCCATAAAAATATTAAATTTGAACTGATACTGGGAAGAACTATGAAGTCATACTAAAGTAACTATTCCAATTATAGAATAAGCAAACTTAGGTGACACTTTTTTCTTTAAGAATGTAAGTATCTTTGTTATCTACAGACAGTTTGCACATTGCTGTGCTCCAGTGATAACCTGTACCACCAAAAGTCTATCTGAGTGATAATTATCTCACTATAGCTGACACTGGAAAAGGTCATCTTGAAAACTAAATTTTAGAGAAAATAAAATGCATTATCAAAATAGGCCTGGATCCTAAACACAAAAAATAAAACAAAACTGCAGTGGAAGTGGATGTTGCTCAAACCGCTGGTGCCCGCCTCCCACAAGGACCCGAGGTCCAGGTTCAGTTCCTGGTGCCTCCTAAAGAAGACAAGCAAGACAGCAAGACAGTGAGCTGACACTACAGACTGGTGCAATGAGCTGACACAGTGAGATGACACAACAAAGAGACACAGTGAGGATACACAATAAGAGACACAACAAGCAGGGAGCAGAGGTGGCTTAAGTATTGGGTGCCTCCCTCCCACATGGGAGTCCCGGGTTTGGTTCACAGTACCTCCTAAAAAAATAAATAAATAAGACGAAGAGAGCAGACAGTGAATGCAAACAATGTGCAGGGAGATTGAAATAAAATAAATCTTTTTTAAAAACTATAAAAATACTGTAAACTAATTAGTAAATGTGTTTCTCACAGGGATATGGGTTAGCAATTCTGAAACTCCTTATATGGACATGTCAAATTGAAAAAACAAATCTGGATTTAGTAAGAGAGAATTTATTCAAAAGGATTATTGTAAAGGGGGTAAAAAGACTATTGTACTAGGAGAGGGGGATTCTTGCAATATGTAGATCTCTGTCCATAAGGTCTGTAAGTGCCTCAAACATTATACAAAATGGTGTTTCTTTTATAAAAAGGAGTTAAACAAGGCTAGAAAAAAATCAGAGTAGGAATTAGGATGAAAGGGTGGCTTGATGAATAGTAGACCAGAGCATGTTCTACCTAGCAACCAATCTCTTTTCTGGAAGAGGTCCTTCAGGCAGAGCTGTGTATGCTAGTTCAAGCTGAGGTTGGGCCAAAGTTCAGGGGTCTGGGAATAGGAGAAAAGTATTTTATTTCAATTGATCAGTAAGGACAGGCAGTTCAACTCATCTTTTATGAAGCAAAGAATGAGAAATTGGAGGTCTGTGTCCAGCCTTGTCATAGATTAACAAAGGGGAATTTGCAAATCTTACCTAAATCACATAGGGAAGGATGGTCCTTTGCAGTAAGATGTTTTCCAGAACATGAAGGGTTGCAGGATGATTCTTAACCTTCACAGTTTTCCCAGGATCAAAGGGCTCAGGTAAAGTAAAAATTATCATATACTGGATTTTAACAATAAGGAAACACACTGCAGAAGAGAGCCAGGTTTCTTATTGTTGAAGAAGATACAAGTAAGAAAAGTGGAAAGACTAAAATTGGTGTCAGATTGGAATGAGAGGTGTCACTGTTAACTAGTGAATTTTAATAGAGAGAAAGAAAGAGAGAGAAACAGAAATATATGTAGAGGTATCTTTTGATATATAGCACCCACCATTTGCATAGGAAAAGTCCCAAGATAGAGCTGAGGGCTTCTAACATAATCCAAAAGTGTCGATGATTTATGAAAACAAGCATTGATTTCTCACTAGTGAGTCTGCTGGTAGGCTGTGGGTCTGCTTGCCCCTGCTCTACATGTCCTCTCATACCAGGACCCAGGAGCTGAAAAAGCAACTCCATCTGGGATATGTATTCTCATGTCAGAAGTCAGGAGGTAAGTGGCTTCTTAAAGGTTCTGTTTGGACTTAAAGCTTCTGATTGGACATGACATGTGTCATGTCTGTTCACACTCCATCAGTCAGAAAATACCAGATGACCACACCAAAAATCCATGGGAAAAAGAAACCTGGGAATAAGAGTCCAGTTCACCACAGTCCACCATCTTGGTTGCAAATATTTCCTTCTCTTTTGCCCACAAAACATTCTCACCATCTCCAGGAATGTATCTCCAAGTCTTTCCCAAGCCCAGTATCTTGCTCACATCCATGGTCATTTGATAGCCTCTGCTTCGGTTTGGAATAAGGCTCCTCTGCCCCCAACACACCAAACATACAGTGATGAAATAGTATCAGGATAATTATCATAAACACTCCTGTTTAGAATATGAGGTACACAGAAGTCACTGTTATACATAAATTCTGAAATCCCAATAGGAGTAGGGAATATTCCTTCAGTGGGCCTCAGTTCTGCTTCCCAAGAGTAGCACTGCAACCAAATGTTGCCTGTGGGTTTTGACTTTGCCTTCTTGGAGGACTTTCACTTTAAATTATTCTCCTCATCTAAAACGGGCATTCAAGAATAAGTTGTTCTTGGGACAATTGTGGGAAAGTAAAGGTTGCTTTATGTTTTGATAATCACTGTCTCTTTAATTCTAGGTTGGGAGTGCTTTGGCAGTACAACTCTCTCAAGAGTCATATTTTTATTAGAAGTACTTTATTTGATTCCAGTCAGCTCCAAATATCAGTAACTAAACTCATAATTCCTTTTGAGATATTCCTTGAAAGAGTTAATTACAGAATTAAGAAATTTTTTTTCAGAATCTTCCCTTAATCTCTTTACCTTGAACTATTTTGCTGTACTTAATGGATTTACTGGAGAGAACCTTAATCCAATCAGAAGTCTAAAAAAAAATTAAAAAGGAGTATGAACTCATAACCTGGATTTAGTCTTGACCCTGAAAATCTGAGAAAGAGTCCTATTTTCCAACCCTGGGAATTCTTGAATTTCTCAATTCTCTAGATCCCCTCCTACTTCTGCTTTTAACTGGTCAATTTTTTTCTGAACTTTTCTGTTCACTGCAGTAACATACCGAGGAGAGCTAATATTAACCAATTCACACAGTCAGCATTCTGTTTGAAACTTTACCTGAAACCACAAATATACTAGTTTCAATGTCTGCCTTCCAAATTAACTGAGATGACAATTTTACCAGATTTTCCAAAGCACATAACTGTGTTCTTCAACCTAAAATGACAGTTTCCTCATAGCTCACCACCCAGCCCAGAATATGTTGTTGTTGCTACTGCTGCTATGGCAACACTTCCTTCCAGTACCAATTTCTGTATTTGGCGGCTTTTGCTACTGTGACAAACAAACCAATGGTTTAGTAATAGTAGTAGTAGTCGTAGTATTTATTTGATTCCAGTCAACTCCCTGTGCCAATAGCCAAACCCATTATTCTTTTTGAGATATTACTCATTGTCTTAGTTGAAAATCTTTTGGTCTTTTAAAAATGTGTGGGACAATGTTCCTGAGCCACTTTGCCCTCCTACAAGAGTTCAGAATATAGACTTTAATTTCCCTTTCAGGTCTAAGGATTATTATGGTTCTACTCAGTTTTGCTCAGTCTAGTTCCATATCTCTTCTCATATCAGAAAACAGCAATCTTTTCTGGCATGTGTCCTTGGGCACAGAACAGGAGGGCTAGAGGCCTGACAAAAACTCATGATACCTCTTAAAGGTTCAGCTTGGATGACATACATCACACCTACTCATATACCATTGACTGAAATATATAACATTGGGAAGTAGATTTGGCTCAATGGATAGAGCATCTACTTACCACATGGGAGGTCCAAGGTTCAAACCCAGGGCCTTCTGACCCATGTGGTAAAGTTGGCCCATGTGTAGTGCTGATGCATACAAGGAGTGCTGTGCCATACAGGTATGTCCCCGTGTAGGGGAGCCCCACACACAAGGAGTGTGCCCTGTAAGGAGAGCCACCCCATGCAAAAAAAGTGCAACCTGCCCAGGAGTGGTGCCACATACATGGAGAGATGATGCAGCAAGATGATGCAACAAAAAGAGACACAGATTCCCAGTGCCACTAACAAGAATACAAACAGACACAGAGGAATACATGGCGAATGAGCACAGAGAGCCGACAAGTGGGGGGAGTGGGGGAAGGGAAGAGAAATAAATAAAAAATAAATCTTAAAAAAATAAAATAAATAACATTGCCAGCTCAACATCACTAGGAAGTGATGTACAAATGTATAAGGGAAAGAAAATGTTTGAAAACAATCATATGATCTAAATCCCCATTCATTTGTATGACATATTCCAGCAGATTTCACACGCTTCCTTCACTGGTATGAGATTATGAGTCTTGAAAATACCCTGAGATGTGGCAGGGGATCAGGTGAGTCTTCTATCTTACTTAAAGACACAGTCACACAACCCAAGATCATAGTAACATTTGAGGCTAGCAGGGTATCTCATACCCAGTCCTGGTAGATATGCCATTCTTTACCCTGCCTTCTCACAACAGAAAAAAAAAATTATTGCTTAATACTTAAAAAGTATGCATTTTGAAGTAGAACACTTAATCAGTCTAAATGTGCCCCTGTCTTCAAGCATCTCTTTAAAGACACTAGAATACCTCAACAGTTTGGAATTGTTTCATGAAAGTAATATCTGAAACATACTTTGAAGCAACTGAATAGGTTATATCATCTTCTCAATGGTAGTGTCCAAAGGATTCCATAGGACTTTGTGGAAATTTACATTCATTTTTATATAAATCCTCTATGATAGCATTGTCATTTGGAAAATTATTCTTTATGTCCATACAATATGGCACAAAGCACCTTAGTAACACTAAAGAGTTTCTTAGACAAAAGAATTGATTGCAAAGCAATTTCAATATCTAGAAATAATAGGAATTAACCTTCAAAATGAAAAATCACAACGCATGCTGCCTTTCTTGAATTTTCCTCTCCCCCTTCCCACCTCCAGCTAGTAATTTCTTCACCCCACTTAATCATCCCCATTCCCAGTGCACAGCCTGATTATGAGGGTTAATTTACAGAAATATTTTATGACATCTAAAATGAGTATTACAAGAAAACAGGACATCTGGTCTTGGAGAAATCCTGGGCACCCTCAGTCTGCCACCTCATTTGATTCACATAAAATCACTGTCACTACATTACTTCCATGAGACAGCATGCAATATCTTATGGTGCCCTTATCTCCCAGCATTTCCCAAAATTCTTCTATAGAGTTCTGGAGAGCCAGCAGGAAAAGTCATTTTAGCTCTGACCCAAGTATACTACCTTCTCACCTTACAACTGCTGCTAGCTCTGCTTTGCCAGGTGAATAAGACCTTCCAGGCAACCACAGGCTGATTTTATTTGTTTCTCCTATTCCAACCAAACAGCATGAAATGAAGTTAAGGAGAACATCCATGATGTGGAGTGAACAGGCTGAAGAAAAGGAGAGGAAGAATTTTACATTGCTGTTGCTGGCTGTTTGCATGTTATCACTCTCCCTTGTGCAATCACTATTCTTCCAAGGCCAGAAAATTGCTTTGTTCTCCATCTCTGATGCTTCCCCATATTCTGGTTGGATTCACTGACCAGTAAAGAATGGTACTTTTCCATTGCCTCACAGGTTCCATAGCATAATCAATCTCCCCACCCCCTCCCTCCTAGTGCCAAACTTTGCCATGGCTTCAGAAAACCAGTTTCCTAGTAGCCAAGATCAATTCTTACAGAGATATTCTCCACCCAGATCCCTTCTGAGGGAGCTGTCATTAGAACAGCATGTATCTCAGAGTGCATAACAGCAGTGTCACATGATTTATCAGAACAGGCACAGAAAACAACCATTTGGTGTCCAATCGAGCAGGTTAACAGTACAAAGACAGATGGCTGTAAACTGACTAACGAGCTTGAGGAAGCACAGAGAATGTGAGCTGCAGACCCACCACTCCAGGAAGGCCAAGGGGCAGAAAAAGGGTCTTTTTTGCTTGTGCTGCAAAGAATAGCAAGCTCATCGCTGGAAGCAGAAAACTGCCATTCGACACAAATATAGATTTTAGCCAGCATCTGAATGGCTGACATTAACTCACCCCCAAAGCAAGAGCCAGCAATAACAGATTGTCCCAATAGCCAGCCAAGACTTCCAGCCAAAAATGAGAATCAGGGAAGCTCATCTCTCATATTGTCTCTAACCAGACAGCACATTAAAACACTTCAGCAAAAGTGAAAGGCTCATCTCTGAAGAAAAATCATTGTTATTAATTTTCATTGCCCCCAATTTCCTGTCAAGCAGTGTGCCACTTCTTCTGCCATGGAAGGAAATGCGAGGAACACTTATGCTTTTCCCTAAGCAGGGAATGTGGACACTCAAAGACTGAATGTACTGCCCAAGTTTACAGAGCACTCCAGGTCCTGAAACGGGATTAAAATGGCTCACTCTTGAGTTCCTGATCCATTGAATTATGTTTAACATCCTGTCTACAATTCCCTAAGAAAAGAAATAAGATGCTTATTCCAAAATCAAAGATTATAACATTTTTAAAGAGCTGGCCCTAGCTACAGAAATATACTAAGTATCTGCATTTTGCCTTTTCCACATTGTCATTTTTTTTTAAGATCCCATGTAAAACTACTGATCTAAAATTTTCAATTTCATAATGAATTTTAATGATGAAATTATAAAATGCTATGAATTTTCAGATCCCTGACAGCTGGCTCTTTTGCCTATTACCTAATGTTTACCCACTGGATGGGCACCAGGGAAGGGATTTTCACCCCACCATCAGTCATGTCGTAAGGCATCTGGTCTTAAAGAGTATAAAGGGATTTGGGTCTTCATTTTATGCTTCTTCAACCATGTTGTACAGAGGTAGGCAGATGGTCTTTCACAGCAAAATGACCATTCATCAATATGGTGTCTTCTGTTACCAGACATTTTATTCAATGAATAGAATGAAAATCATAAAACTTTCCCAGATGGGTATTTGTACACCTTTAACATATGATCAAATCAGATTTGCATTACTTTGGACAAACTTCCAAACCAGAAATCAGATAAGATGAGAACATCAGATCAGTGTGAAGTTAAATTGTGTTTCCGAGCATGAAAATGGCATTCCAAGTCTAGCTATATTTATGGTTTTATCAGATAAATATATTTCCATGTAAATGCAATGCTGAGTATAAAATGATACTCTCTTAAGAGCAGGCATTGTGTCTAACTCTGCTTTGAGATTCCAAGCCCACATAGTAAAAATGTCCATTGTTAAACACATTTTTTTCCTTCAGTTAGTGCAAAATAACACTTATTGAATTACAAAAGCATAACTATATTATGAAAAAACAATATCTTCAAGAACATTACTTCTTGGATTCTTTGGGGAAGTCTTTCTTGCCATTTGTAGTGCATTTTCAGACCCTCTATCTTTCCCCAGGACCATTTCTTACATCTGCCATTTTTTATTTGGAATAGTTCTTCCCCTCTCCATGGAGTAAGACTGGAATAATTTTGCACACCCCTAGATGCATTTTGCTAACAGCCATTTTGGTACTTTATCTTTATTAGTATAATCCTTGTCCCAGGCCACTAAGGACCTGCAAGAAGTAAACGTTCACAGATCCTATCTGTGATTCAAGATTCCACCAAATATTCTGATATTCTCTTCTCAAAGATTATCTAGTAAATATGGAAATATTGTTCCCATCATAATCCAAACTACATTAATAATATTAGCACTAATATGCCTTCTGAAGGTTAAGAAGAGAAGTCCCAACTTTACCTGCAAGTTGACTATAATTTTGGTATCCTATATGAATATTTCCTCCCTCATTCTCTGGCAGTGAAAGCAATATTTGAGAAGGTCAGGAATATGCCCCAAGAAAATCATCAAGTTTCTTCATCACACCCTGGGAAGATTCTTTCCTAAATGGACCTCAGTCCCTTGACTCTGCAAAATAGCCATTCCAATGGCCTTTGGTCATTTGTGCTCTCACATCAACTGAAGAAACATAACGAACATGTGAACACCTGTGCAATTTGACATCAAAAGAAATGTATAAATCTCTCAATTCATAAAATAAGTTTTACCAATATACATTTTACATAGAAGAAATAGTATCTAAGATAAAAGGGGGAAATGGAAAGGACAAATGAGTTTATATGGCTATGAGTCTCCAAAAAAGAGCCGGGAGGTCATCAGAGGTGTCACCCTCACGCACACATCAGCAGAGTCCCAGAGACAGCTAAAGTAGATACAACCCCAGGTATTGGTTCTTCTGAGGGCTACAGAGACCCACAGGTTCTATGGTTATGGCAGATGGAGTTCAGTGCCATGTCAGTTGGCCCTACTTTGGAGTTTGTGTTCTTGAATGTGATGGAGTTGGACTCAGATGTGATCTTTATTCACAAGCCTCTCCTGTTACTTCTACCAGGTTGGCGCTGGGGTTTAGTGTATACCCAGGGGACCTGAATTTCTGGACTGACCATGTGATAGCCAGGACCTGAGCCTCAATAGACTTGCAACTCCTACCCTCTGGTATATTGGACTTATCCCAGCCAGCTAACAGGGAGGTGAAGAAGGTCAACCACCACACCAGGGAGCCAAGAGTGCCTACAACTGCAAGCAGGAGAATTGCATCCATCATCCAAGTGGAAACTAAGCACCCTCTCAATATAGAGGTGGAGCAGACATAATCATCCCAGGGTCCACAGAATGGCGGAATAGAGTATGGATTAGAGTGGACTTACTGATATTCTATTCTGGAACTATCGTGATTAGTAATGGAAGTAAATGTAGCACTGATGTGGAGGAAGTGGCCACAATAGCTGCTGAGGGTAGGCAGTGGGAAGAAGAGATGTGATTGGGGGCATTTTCAGGACTTGAAGATGTCCTGGGTGGTACTGCAGGGATAGTTAATGGACATTATGTGTCCCTCCAAGGCCCACTGGGTGGACTGGGGGAGAGTGTAAACTATAATGTGGACCATTGACGATGTGGTGCAGCAGTGCTCTGAGATGTAGTCACCAAGTGCAATGAAGGTCCTATGATGAGGAGGTTGTTATGGGAGGAGTGGAGTGAGGGGGGTGGGGGGTATATGGGGACCTCATATTTTTTTAATGTAACATTAAAAAAATTAAGACAAAAAAAATAGTATCTAAGTAGTGAAAAAATATCTACTAATCTCTGAGAAAATGTTAAATGTCCATCATCTCTAATAAACAACACCTAATGGAAATTACAGAAGCTGTTTTAGAAAGACAGATCAAAAATCATAGTGAGTTCTCTACATTCTTAAGTGTTCACTAAAACTAAAGCTGAAGTGCCTTCCAAGATGAATACCTATATGTTCAATATTTCCCTATACTACAAAGGTCTCAGGCTTTGGCCAGTGTACATAAATATCCTGAATTGTCACTGTAGCAGTTTGATGTGGTTCATGAATTCCAAAAACAGATATTGGATTATGTTTGTAAACAAGTCTGTACCTGGTCATGGTTAAATTATGACTAGGTCTTTGATTGGGCCACATCAGTAGGGTGTTGAGTCCCCCCCTTGCAGTGGGGACTCACAGATAAAAGACATGGCTAAGAACAGAGTTGGAGTTTTGATGTTGGAGGTTTTCATGCTGGAGTCTTGAGCTGGAGCCCTGGAAAGTAAGCACACAGAACAGCTTGGTTGTGAGGAAAGAGAAGCAAGCCCCAGGAAGAGAGGAACCCAAGAAGCCTGAAACTTGCAGATGTTGGCAGCCATCTTGCTCCAAGACATGACAAAGGGCTTTGGTGAGGGAAATAACTTATGCTTTATGGCCTGGTAACTGTAAGCTTCTACCGCAAATAAATACCCTTTATAAAAACAAACCAATTCCTGGTATATTGCATCAGCACCCTTTGGCTGACTAATACAATCACTTATTTGACTAGCAAGAAGTCCACATTTTTCTAAGGATTTACCTCCCCTCTATTTGAATGTCCTTACAGCTACTTACTTATATGACACAAATATCCTCCAGGCTCTGACAAATGGAAATTCTTGAAAATTCTTAAAATAGTCTTTAAAGC
Organism: Dasypus novemcinctus; assembly: GCF_030445035.2. NCBI lineage: Eukaryota > Metazoa > Chordata > Mammalia > Cingulata > Dasypodidae > Dasypus > Dasypus novemcinctus. The sequence continues at coordinate 61,775,224 of NC_080687.1, forward strand.
TGGACTAATAACCCTCTTTTTTCACATAACAGAACATCCATTTCCCCTTTCTTTTTTTATGTCACTCTGAGGTTCCCAATATGCAAAGAAGGCAATATCTCATAGCATGTAAGCCCGTGACTGTGGTTCCACAGTCCCTCTATGCTGCTTAAACCTTTCACTGTGCTTCTGCTCCATTGCCCAAGCAGTGTTCCCCTCATCTCAAGCCACTATCTGTGCAATGCCTCCCTCTGTGTCAAAGTGGTGCCATGAACCACTTGTCCCTGGAGAAGTGAATTGTCTTCTTTATCCAGTAATGCCTTGGACTTTCCACCATCTGCTGCCATATCTCCAGTTTTCACCTGGTTCTCAGTCTAAAGAAATACCTTCTTCACATGTTCAACCGTCATGGATTCCTTAGCAGAAATGCTTGGATTCTTATCCAACCAAGACACTTTTTATCTTCCAAAGAGCATCGCAAGCCAGAGGAGTTGCATCAGACTTGTCACGCATAGCCTTGCACTACACTTGGAATTGTTATGTACTCTGGCCCACTCTGTTACAATTTTTTGTACACTAGTGTGATTTTTCTCTCAAGAACTGTATTTTCCCTCCTTGGCATATAGCTTCCTTTGAGGCCATCTTAGTCCCTCAACTACGCTTATATATTTTTAACTCTGAATATACAGGATACTAGTAAATCAGGAAAATGCTAGAGCCTTATTCAAGTATATTTGAGTGAATTGACTTGCCTGCCTAGAGTAGACAGAGGAGATCTAAGAAAGTGTGATAACTAATTCACATGTCTGTTCGATTCTCAGCCAAGTTGCTCTCCTTCACTTCTAGTGACTAAGAGTGTCTAATGTGAAAATATTAATTCACAAATATTAATTTGTGAAGAGAAATTTCAGCAATAAATAATTTTTTAAATGTTATTATGATTTGGATTAGGGAAATCATTTTCTCAAGACAAATACATATTGCAAGGAAGAGTAATAATTAAGAGGATGGAAAGATACAATAATTCATATTCACGTATATACCTTATCAGGTAAAGGTGGTATCCTTTACATTTTTATTATTGTTTTTACTTTTAAAGAAGCCCTAGATTTCATAAATGATACATCAAAAATATGGGGGGGGGTTCCCATATACTCCACCCCCCTCTCCCTCCCCCACTTTTCCCCATTAACAACTTCTTTCATTAGTGTGGTACATTTGTTACAACTGATGAACACATATTGAAGCATTGTTACTAACCATGTCAATACTTTACATTATATTTTATACTTTGTGCTGTAAATTTTTATAGATTTAGACAAAATGCATGATGGTCAATGTCTGTCATTGCAATGACATTCAGAACAATTGTAATGTTCCAAAAATGCCTATGTTACACCTATTCTTTGCTCTCCCTCCCCTCAGAACTTCTGGTGACTACTGCCTTTATATCAGTATTACAAGATCTTCCATTGCTAAAATAATAAGTCTACTTTAGTTCATAGTTACATCCCCCCCTTATGTTTGTTCATTCCTCAATCTTACTTTTGAGGATTTAATGCAATTTTCCCAGTACATTTAAATTACTAATTAAAATTTCCACTTCTGGTAGTAGTAGACTGTTTAATGTAGACCAAACCTCTTGCTGAATACAAAAAGAAAAGCTGGACAAATTATGCTTGAAAGTATCAGAGTATTAGATCAGTGAACCCTACCTGAGAGAAGGAATAAATGCAGATTGAGAGTCTGGTTGCTAAAGCCTCCTTCGAGAAACAAATATAAATTATTTCTGGAGGATGATAACTTCATTTTGGATTTTAAAATTAGTTACAAATTTTACATACAATATCCAGCATTCAATTAAAAGCTGCCAGACCCAGAAGTAAACAAAGCAACATGATTGCAAATTAAGAGAAATATAGACAATAAGAATCATGATGTCCTCCCATGGCCCACTGGGTGGACTGTGGAAGAATGTGGGCTATGGTGTGGACCATTGACCATGAGGTGCAGCGGTGCTCAGAGATGTATTCACCAAGTGCAATGAATGTCTCATGATGATGGAGGAGGTTGTTGTTATGGGGGGAGGAGTGGGGTGAGAGGGGTGGGGGGTATATGGGGACCTCATATTTTTTTAATGTAACATTAAAAAAAATAAATAAAGACCAAAAAAAAAAAAAATCATGAGTTTCAAATAACAGAACTGTAGCAGTTTGATACTGTTTATGAATTCCAAAAAAAATTGGATTATGTTTGTAAACTGGTTCTTCTGGGCATATTAGATTGTATCAGATTCAGAGGTTTTACTTTTGCTTGATTAAATTATGTTTAAGGCTTTAATTGGGCCACATCAGTAGGTTGTTGAGTCCCCACCCCCTTGGAGGGCGGGGACTCACAGAGAAAATGACATGGCAGAGAAGACATTGGAGTTTTCAGATGATGGAACCCCAGGAAGTAAACACACAGAAGAAGAGCACAGAGAAATAGAGACAGCTCCATAGACACAGCAGAGGCCCCAGGAGAGAGACTAGCTATTCACCTGGTAGTTTACAGCTGTCCTTGTTGAGAAAGCAGAGCAGCTGAGCCCAGAGAAAAGCAATCCCCAGGAAAGAGAGGAGATTTATCCCAGCCTACAGCTGATATTGGAAAAAGTTGGTACCACAGAGCCGTAAGAGGAAGAGGAAGCCTGAAACCTTGCAGGTATCGGCAGCCATCTTGCTTCAACACTTGTTAACAGACTTTGGTGAGGGAAGTAACTTACACTTTATGGCCTAGTAACTGCAAGCTTCTACCCTGAATAAATATACTTTATAAAAGCCAACAGATTTCTGGTATTTTGCATCAGTACCCCTTTGGCCAACTAATACAGGAACCATCAGATATAGATTTTTTTTTAGGAGGTAACAGGGCTTGAATCCAGGACCTCATACATGTGAAGCAGGCACTTAACCATTGAGCTTCACTGCTCTCCCAGATACAGACTTCAAACATAGTTACCATAGACAGGAAAATAAAGGATAAGAATAAAGATTTTGGTAGTAAACTAAAAATAATAAAAAGAGCCAAATGGGAATTCTAAAACTTAAAAAAATTCAATAATAGTAATGAATTGATTTAAGAACAGACCAGACATGGTTGAAAGGAGAGTACATGAAATGGAAAACAGATTGGAAAATATATAGTTTGAACATTGAGAAATAAAAAAGACTAGGAAAATACTGTAAGAGACATAAAGGTTACAAAGCAAAAGTCTAACATGTATGTATTAGAGTTCCAGAAAAGGGGGGGAAGAGAAAATGTTGGATAGAAATAATTTTTTTAAAAATTAAGGCACAATTTCAAGAAAATTTATAAACCACTTGGTGTATCAGTACAAAAAGAAGTACATCTAGGAAAACAGATTTGGCCCAGTGGTTAGGGCGTCCATCTACCACATGGGAGGTCCACGGTTCAAACCCCTGGCCTCTTTGACCAGTGTGGAGCTGGCCCATGCGCAGTGCTGATGTGTGCAAGGAGTACCCTGCCACGCAGGGGTGTCCCCCGCGTAGGGGAGCCCCACACACAAGGAGTGCACCCCATAAGGAGAGCCACCCAGTGCAAAAGAAAGTGCAGCCTGCCCAGGAATGGCGCCACACACATTTCCCGTGCTGCTGACGACAACAGAAGTGGACAAAGAAATAAGATACAGCAAATAGACACAGAGAACAGACAACTGGGGGGGGGGGGGGGGGGGGAATTAAATAAATAAATAAATAAATCTTTTTTTAAAAAAAAGAAGTACATCTAGATCCATCATTGTAAAACAAATAAAAACTAAAAAGAGAGGAAATATTAAAAGTTCACAAGAAATAAGACATATTACCTTAAAAGAGAAGCCTGAAAGTTGATTTCTAAACAAAAACCATGGAAGTCAAAAAGTACTAAACAAATATAACTTCCAATCTGAAATTCTATACAGAGGAAAAAAATATCCTTTAAAGATGAAGATGAAGCAAAGAATTTTCAGACAAAAACTATAAGAATTTATCACCTGTGGACCAAACTACAGAATATAGTAAGGGAGTTTATCAGGCAAAAGGAAAATGATGCTAAACGGAATACCGGACATACAGGGGGGAAGGAAAAGCCTTTAAAATAAAAAGATAAATACTTTTGGTAAATCTAAATGAATATTGTCAACACATATAGCAGTAGTCATAATTTTTGGATTTGTTTAATAAATATAATTAAAATATATTACACAATTTGTGTTCAAATAAGTGCTATAATAAAAGTAAATTATATAGCATTGAATTGTGAAAGTAGAGAGGAGAGTGGCTAATTCACTCATTTTAAGGAGATTGTAAAATCAGCCTTAAGGACATAACAACATTTGAACTGAGTCTGGAAGGATCAAATTTTTCAATGGGGTAGATTTGGAAGGACTGTTCAGGCAGAGGCAGTATTGTAAGCAAGGCACAAGGACAAATAGCAGACTGGAGTATGGATAAACTGATGCAGAGGAGCATGAGTATAGCAGAGGATTATGGAGGCATAAGGCAGGAAATGTAGTGAGGACCTAGACTGCAGAGGGCCACAGCTCCCACTGAGAAATATTGGCTTTATGCTGTAGGCCAGCTATTGCTCATATAGTAACACAACAGATAGTATCACAACATCACTGATGTTACAGTTAGTACCTTGGTGTTCCTGTATGTATACATGTGTGTGCACACACACATGCACTAAACTGGCACATAATCAACAGCCTGTCTGTTCTATGCAGACTTCCACAATAGACTTCTGTTAACAGGGCATGTAGGAGAATGTCCCCTTTAGATGTGTGGTCATGGTACTTTAGGCAATAAAAACAATTAGATTTGTTTTTCACAAAGATTTCCCAGCAGTGCATTGTAGCAATGTGAGGTTGGAGTTTGAAAGCTATCAATTAGTAGTCCATTACAAGAGTCCATGCAAGAGATAAGAAGGACTTAATGGGGAAAGGGTTCAATTTGCTTTGAACCTTCTATTGAAAGAGTTAAACACACACACACAAACTCACATACACACAATTATCTCAACCTACAATAAAGAGCGCCAGAAGCCTGTAGCCCTGATGGGGGAAAGCAGTAAGCTCACAACTAAGGGGTTGAATCATGTCCCCCACAAAAGGTCTGTTCAGGTCCCAACCCCTGGTCTTGTGGGTGTGAACCCATTTGTAAATAGAACCATTGATGATGTTATTGGTTAAGGTGTGCCCAAACTGAATGTGGGTAAACCTTACTACAATATGGCTGAAGTACTTAATAAGTAAAGAAAGTTAGACATGAAAAAGAAGCCATGGGGAGCAGCCAGGCACTGGAGGTCAATGGAACCCAGAAGAAAAAGGAGAAGACATCATCATGTAATTTGCCATGTGACTGAAAAGTCAAGAAACCCAAAGATTGCTGGTCAGCCTTAAGAGTCCAAACCTGAGAAGAAGCAAGCCTTCTAGCCACTGACACTGTGAGCTGAAATATTCCAATAGTTAAAGCCAACCCATTGTATGGTATTTGTTTTAGCAGCCAGGAAACTAATATGTGGCTCTTGAAAATTTCCCAGGTTAATATGCATTTAACTCTGAATGGACATCCAGAACTTGCAGTTTGAAGAAAGACTGAAGATCAGCTTTGCTCAAATTCCACCTCAGGATGCTAATTCTGCATATTTCCATCATTCCATAGCAACAAGGACTTGCAGAGTCCCCATCTCTATCATTTCATTAATGGAAGGGGCTATTGGCCACCCAAGACATAAAGAATATGATCCAGGATTCATGGAGCAAAACCAAGGGGCACCATTTGGAAGGCAATCCAAATTAGTGATGCCATCTGCCTTTCCTTCTAATAATGATTTGCAACCCATCCCTGTGTCTAAAAATGGAAAGATAGTTTTTAAGGCCATTTAATAGCTTATCAGTCCTATTGTCTTTCTACTCCCCCTTCTCCCATCCAGACATTTCCACCATCCACCTTTCACTCATCCTGCCAGCCCATAAATGAAAGACATAAATTTCATCTGAAGTTCAAAGTAAGTTCCCAAGACCTACTTCCAACATCTTTCAGCTTTGTGCATTTCTGACTTGCTTGAATGCTTATCCAAAATTACTTAAATATCAGGTAAATTCCCACCAAATTTCTTCATCTGACTTATCCAACTTTTCTGTTTATGAATTTTGTCTTGACTCATGTATTTGTATCCTGGCTTTCTGATCTCTTCCCCTATTTATTGCCTTGGGAAGAAGCCAATCAACATAACAGATATCAAGTGGAGCCCATCTCCCTCCTGTTCCCTTTTGGTAATCCTGAACAACAAAGCTGAACAATTTGAGTCAAATTATAATAATTGTTAAAAAATAGAATTGGGGGAGGGTGAGTTACAAATGACAAAAGAGAGAAAGATTGTTTTGGCTGCAGGTATGAGGTATTTGAGAGTAGATGGGTTTTGTATGGAAGAATGATAGACTATAACAGAAAGGCAGCCAAGGAGAACAGAACTGTGTAAGCCAAAACTGTTGCACAAGAGAAGGACATGAAATGAAAGTCACTGCCATGGCAAGATATGACATGGCTAATGGCAGTATATAATGGTAAGGGAGGTCCCATGCGGTCACCCCTCGGGCTGAAGTGTGGTTTGCTGGCCTGGCGGGGGAGCAGCCGCAGTAGGCCAAGCCACTGCCCCCATAATAGGGTGGTTGGTCGGGCCCACCGCCACCCCTGAAGGAAGCTCGGCATGGGCGCAGAGTGCCCTTGGGTCTCCCCTTCTCAGCAGCCATGCTTCCGCGGCCGCCCCTCCTCCCGGATGGTGCCACACGATGCCTTGTGGGGCAGCACCCTTCTTCTTCTTTCTCCCTGCGCAGGCACAGGGCGGAAAAATCCAGTCTGCCCTTTTCCCTCCCCCCGACAGCAGCAACAGCCAGGCGTGGGCGGGAAACTCCAGTCTGCCCTCTACCCCAGCAACAGCAGCCACCAATCACTAAACCCTGCCACTTCCCCCAGCAACAGCAACAGCCAATCCCTAATCACCACCCCTCCCCCGTCCAGTACCGCCCACTGACCTTTCTCCGGCAACCAATCAGAACAGGGCGTGGCTTCGACCAATCAGCCTTCCCCAGCCCCTATAAAACTGTTGCCTCTCCCTCAATAAAGTGGACTTGCGTGTTTACCTTGTCTCCGCGGTAGTTCTTCTGCCGTGCGCCCTCCAGTCCTGAGAGCTCCCGACAAGGGCCTGGCCTCCCTTGTCCCCAGTTCGTCGCCTGCTTCTCCGGGCGACCCCCTCGTTGCCAGCTTCATTGGGCGACCCCATCAGCCGAACCACGCAACCCCTGTGAGACCGACCCCTCGTCTGCTGCCGGACCGACCCCTCGTCCCAAGCGGGACCGATCCCTCGTCCCAAGCGGGACTGACCCCTCGTCCTGAGCTGGACCGACCCCTCGTCCGCAGCCAGACCCCACCTCTACCGACCGAGCAAGCCGCCGCAGTCCCAGTGTTCAGATGTGTGGTGATAGGAGGCAGAGGAAAGAATTAATGATGTGGAAGACAGGACATCTGAAATCAAACAGATAATAGAATTTATAGATTAAAAAATAAAAAAAATCCAGCAGGGACTTAAGGATTTGAATGACTACACAAAATGCACAAACATAGGCATTATAGGTATATCAGAAGGAGAAGAGAAGGGAAAGGGGACAGAAGAGGTGTTGGAGGAAATAATGGCTGAAAAATTCCCAAAACTATTGAGGGAGATGGATGTACAGGTACAGGAAGTGCAATGCACCCCAAACAGTATAAATCTCAACAGGCATACTCCAAGACATATATATTTGTCAAATTATCCAATGCACAATACAAAGAGAAAACACTGAGGCAGCAAGAGAAAAGAGAACCATCACATTAAAGGGAATCTCAATAAGATTAAGTACTGATGTCTCATCCGAAACCATGAGGGTAAGAAGGTAATGGTATGACATAGTCAAGGTACTAAAAGAAAAAAATTTCCAACCAAGAACACTCTGTCCAGCAAAGCTGGCATTCAAAAATTATGCAGAGTTCAAAATATTCACAAATAAAGAGAAACTAAGAGAGTATGCCAATAAGAAACCTGCCCTTCAAGAAATACTAAAGGGAGTTCTGCAGGATGACAGAAAAAAAACAGGAAAGACAAAACCTGAGGAGAGACTAAGAACAACTAAAAAGACAGAAAGAGAAATAAAAACAACATAAGACATACACAAATCCAAAGAAAATATGGCTATTGTAAGTAATTCCTTGTGAGTAATAACACTGAATGTTAATGGATTAAAATCACCTGTTAAGAGACACGGATTGGCATAATGGATAAGGAAATATAACCCATCTATATGCTGTCTACAAGAAACCCACCTTAGACCCATGAATTCAAGGAGGCTGAAAGTGAATGGCTGGAAAACAATCTTACAAGCAAACAATAACCAAAAAAGGGCAGGAGTAGCTTTACTAATATCAGACAGAATAGACTTTAAATGCAAACTATTGTGAGAGACAAAGATGGACACTACATATTAGTAAAAGGGGTAAGAAGAAAGAGCAATCATAAATATGCATTTAACCAAGGCACTCAAAATATGTGAGGCAAACACTGGAAAAATTAAGTGGTTAAACAGATGTCCATACAGTTATAGTGGGGGACTTAAATACACCGTTATTACCATTAGACAAAACATCTCAACAGAGAATCAATAAAGAAACAAAGACTTTTAATAATATATTAGAGGATCTGGACCTAATAGATATATACACAACACTACACCCAAATTCATCAGGATGTATATTCTTCTCAAATGCACATGGGTCATTCCCCAAGATAGACCACATACTAGGCCACAGAGAAAGTCTCGATGAAGTCAGAAAGATTGAAATCATACAAAATAATTTCTCTGACCACAGTGAATGAAGCTGGAAATCTGCAAGAACAATAGAACCAGATTAGGCACAAAGATATAGAAGTTAAGCAACACACTCTTAGACAAACAGTGGGTCAAGGATTAAATTGCAAAAGAAATCAGTAACTACCTTGAAATTAATTAAAATGACAATACAAACATATCAAAATTTATGGGATGCAGCAAAAGCTGTACTGAGAGGGAAATTCATAGCCATAAATTCATATGTCAAAAAAGATGAAGGAGCTAAAATTGAAGAACTAACTGCACACTTGGAGGAATTAGTAAAAAAAAAAAAAAAAGTAGCTCCAAAGGAAGAAGAAAGAAAGAAATAACAGAGATCAGAGCAGAACTAAATGAAATAGAAAATAAGAAAGCACTAGAAAACATAGACAAAACAAAGAACTGGTTCTTTGAGAAGATCAATAAAATTGACAAACCCTTTGCTAGACTAACAAAGAAAAAAAGACAAGATGTAAATACACAAAATAAGAAATGAGAAAGAAGATATTACCACTAACCCATAGAAATAAGGAGTACCATAAGAGAATACTTTGAAAAACTACATGCCAGCAAGAAGGACAATTTAGAGGAAATGGACAAATTTCTAGAAACACATAGGCATCTGACATTGATGAAAGAAGAAATTATTGAGCTCAACAAACCAATCATAAGTAAAGAGGTAGAATCAGTCATTAAAAACCTCCCAACTAAGAAGAACCCAGGCCAGATGGCTTCAAAGATTAATTCTACCAAACATTCCAGAAAGAACTAACACCAATCTTGCTTAAACTCTTCAAAAAAAATGAAATAGAAGGAACATTGCCTAGCTCATTCTATGATGCCTACATTACTCTAATACAAAAGCCAAACACCACGACCACAACAAAGGAAAATTACAGACAAATCTCTCTAATGAAACTAGAGGCTAAAATCCTCAACAAAATACTTGCTAACTGTATTTGACAACACATTGTGATGATTAGGCTAATGTGTCAACTCGGACAGGTAACTGTGCCCAGGTGTTTGGTGGACCAAGCCCTGGTAATACAAGGGCATTTATGGACTTTAGTCACCATTGACTTTACTGCAGTGGTAAATCATAGGTAGCTGATTATACTTACATCAATCAGCGAGATTACCATCAGCAATGAGTGTTGTCTTATCCAATCAGTTGAATGTCTTAAAAGGGGAAGTGATTCCAGCATTGAGTAAGAATTTCCCAGCTCATCTTTGGACAGCCAAAATCTCCCAGAACTCATCAAGGACCTTCACTGCACTTTCATTGGAGCCCCTGGTTGCAGCCTGCCTGTGGAACCTAGATTTGTGCATCCCCATGGTCACATGAGAGACTGATAAAAATCTATTGCTATCGACAGATATCTCTTGTTATTTCTGTTTCCCTAGAGGACCCTGACTAATGCAGCTTGGTACTGGAACTGGTTCATGAAGAGCAGAGTTTTAAACATGGGATGTCTGAGGTGGTTCTGGGAGTTTTGCAGGTGTTTTTCTACTCTAATTGAACTGAAGGGTACTAATGTCTCTGTTTCTGATAATGAAGAGGCTGTTTCCATGGTGTGAATTGGCAATCAAGATATACAAAATATCATCACTGGATTCCCCTACTTCCATGCTTCTAAGAAGCAAGGATCTAGGTGAGAAGGTTTTCAACATCTTAACAGAGTTTTGTGGAGCCAAAATGTATAATGGTGTTGGCTGTCTCCTCCTAGGTACTCTGGATATCAAAGAAAGAGATGAGTTAAAGGCTTCAAATTTGAAACTTGAACACTGTGTGAATGATGCAAAAGTTTCTATATGTGCTCTGAAAGAAAACCTTGTCTCTTTTAGCCACAGGCTTGAAATATCTGAGAACCAACCTCAGACTCTCACTGTATGATTAGTGGAGTTACAAAGGAAACTAAAATCTCAACCCCATAGAGTTTCTGCAGGTAACATGAATGAATTGATTGGAAAAAAAGTGGAACCCAAAATATTGGGATGGAGACATAAGGATGATGATAACATTGGTGGGGATATTGGAACCTTAAATTCTGCTGAGACTTTACCAGACAAGCCTGTGATGGCCTGCCTGTGGAGACCACACCTTGTCAACCTGGTATCATCCAGCCTCCAGTCTGCCCCAGGGAGTCTGAAATGCCTTCCAGCCCTAAGTTGGTACCAGCCAAACTGAAGCATGCAATACTCAGCCTCCAGCCAGTCCCAGGGAGTCTGGACCTCCTACAAGTCCTGAAGCAGGTACCACCCAACCTCCAGCATGCACTGCCGAACCTCCACTCTGCCCTGAGGAAACTGCCTTCCAACCCCTCCCTGATGAGGTCAATCCTGTCTCACCAGAAGAAAATTCAGGGGAATGGCTTGGGGTTAGTATCTTGCAAGGCATTTTTTTTTTTTTTTGACATTCTTAACAGGTTTTATTACATTGGCTGGAATGCTCTAAATTCATGAAAGCTTTTGAGAAAATCTTCAATTCCCAACCCCTTAAAAAAGTGGATAAACCGTGAAAGAAATAAAAGAGAGAAGTAACGACCTGGACAGATATAAAACAGCATGCCTTTGTTCCTCCCGTATCCCCAGCTGCAAACTGGTGATGAAGAAATCTCAGAAAGCACTTTTAACAATCAGGTAAGATCTCATCATCAAATAAGAACATTGATCTGGTGCCTCTGTTCCCACTTTGCAGACCATGTTTTTTTTTTAATTCCTAAGGTGTAATTATACATTTCACATGCATTTGTGAGATAAGATAAACACTATGTTTATATCCCACCTGAGTCAGGCGTAAAGGTTTTCTAAATACTGTGTGCGGCACTAGAAACTTCATGCTGTCTTAAGTCAGTATCAGTATTAAGCTACTGGACTCTATAATTAAATATCACAGATAGACTTTTACTGAAAATCAATATAAAAATCTGGCCCTGAAAGACCAGAACAGAAATATGCAATTTTCTTGATCTAAGATGGTCAAAATATGGTTTTTAAAAAGCTCTGCACACTGTTTAAGACAAGTATGTGCAAGAAGCCTTTTTATGTGTGTGCTGACTTTATCATGACAACTCTAGCCAGTTCTTTAAGAAGGATTAGGGATACACATCTTCAGCAGTGCACATGAGAAATAAACTCTGAAAAAGGCAATTTCTTAGGTTTAGGAAGGACCGTATTCTGGGAAGTACTTCAGAGGAACGGACAATAATTTTAGGATTATAGCCAAGAAGAACTGGAAGACTTCAGAAGATTCTTCAGCTTCTTCTAGATTTTGAATGTTGAATTAGCCACTGAAGTGTGATATCTATATTATCCTTTTCTTTGCAGGAAATTGAATAGCAACAAATTTCTCTATCCTGAATAGCAGAGAGATTCATTTTTTCAATTAGCTGTTTCTCATCCAACGCATTAGGAAGATCTCTCTTGTTTCCAAGTACTAGCACTGGAATTCCTTGTAACTGTGGTTTGTCTAGAAGATTATGTAGCTCATTTCGAGAGGCTTCAATCTTTTCACGATCTGCAGCATCTATCATATAAACAATAGCATTGACTCCTCTGCAGTACCGTTCCCACATGCTCCGGAATCGAGGTTGCCCTCCTATGTCCCAGATCTTTATTGTGACGTTACCTTTAGTTACTTTCCTCATGTTGAAGCCCACTGTGGGTATCATATCTTCACTGAATTGACCTGACGCGATGACATTGACGAAGGTGGTCTTGCCCGAGTACTGCAGCCCTACGAGCGTCAGCTCCATCTCCTCTTTCCAGAAGAGCGACCGGAACCAGTCCAGCAGGCGGGAGATGAGCGCCAGCATGATGGCGACCGGGAGAAAGAACAAGCGACGGGCCTGGCGGGCGGCGGCGGCAGCTTCTACACAAGCGGGCCTCGGCCCGGAATCCCCAACGGCTCCTCGGGACCCCGGCACGACGCGGGCTGACACTGGCGGGCGGCGGCGGCCGGAGCCAGGAACGCAAGGCATTTCTAATCCTTCTCCTTATCCACTCCCACCATCTCTTTGTCTTCGAGACCTATTAGTAGACTAAAATCACAACAAGCCCCCAAAGGTGAAATACAAAGTGTGACCCATGAGGAAGTAAGGTATACTCAGAAAGAACTGCATGAGTTTTCCAACTTACATAGACAGAAATAAGGGGAATATGTATGGGAAAGGATATTAAGGGTATGGGATAATGGTGGAAGGAATATAAAGTTGGATCAGGCTGAATTTATTGATATGAGCCCTCTAAGCAGAAATTCTGGATTCAGTGCTATAGCTTGAGGGCTTAGAAAGGGCTGTAATAGTTTATTTGGGTGGCTGTTGAAACATGGACCAAAAGATGGCCTAGTATGTCTGAAGTTGGCCTGGTATACAGTAGAAGAGGGAATTCAAAGGCTTAGAGAGATTGGAATGCTAGAATGGATTTACATTTGAGATCTTCCCACTTACCCCAGGAATGTCCAGAGGACACACCTCTAACCAGGACAGTGAGGAATAAATTTGTAAGACTAACTCCAGCTTCCCTGAAGACCTCTGTGATTGTTCTTCTCTGTAGTCCAGATAATACTGTAGGGAGGGCTGTAATGGAATTAGAATCCTTAAACATTGTGGGGATGAACGGATGTCAGTCCAGTAAAAGTCAAGTATTGGTAGTTAATCACCAAAGACAAGGGGGGCATGGCTACCACAATGAAAGGCAGATTCAAAAAAAGCACACAAAATAGTCTGAGTCACATAGAGTTATGACATTAGCTAATACATCATGGGGTATCTAGAAGTGAAATAGATGGGCAGACTACTAAATTTCTTCTGAATCTGTATAAACAGATGAGTTCTAGGTTGAGAGAACAAAATACTAACTCAAATCACAGACACAGAGAATCATGGCCCCTTAATCAATTCCCAGACTTGAGACAGTTTACAGACCCAGAGCCCCTTGAATGAGGCGGAGACCAGGTCACATTGGGGAAGGATCCTATTAAACTGCCTAGAATTTATACTGTTAATCTCCCTCCCACCTTTCCCCAAGGAGACATATGGGTTTTTACCAGAATAAATGCACATTGGGGAAAAGGAAATGAACAGGCATTTCAAGAATTATTAGACACTGGTTCAGAAATGACATTAATTCCAGAAGACCCAAAGCATCACTATGGTCCACCAGAGTAGGGGTTTATGGAGGTCAGGAGATTGATGGAGTTTTAGCTCAGATCCATCTCACAGTTGGTCCAGTGGGTCTCCAGACCCATTCTGTGGTTATTTCCCCATTCCAGAATGCATAATTGAAATAGACGTACTCAGTAACAGCAGAATGCCAACATTGGATCCTGGACTTGTGGAGAGAAGGCTATAATGGTTGGAAAGCCAAGTGGAAGCCACTAGAACTGCCCCTACCCAGCAAAAGAGTAAATCAAAAGCAACACTGGATTCCTGGAGGGATTGCAGAAATTAGTGCCACCATCAAGGATTTGAAGGATACAGGGGTGGTGATTCCCACCACATCCCCATTCAACACTCCTATTTGGCTTTTACAGAAAACAGATGGATCTTGGAGGACAACAGTAGATTATCATAAATTTAGCCAGGTGGTGACTCCAATTGCAGCTATCACAGATGTGGTATCATTGCTTGAGCAAATCAAGACATCTCCTGGTAACTGGTATAACTAGTATGCAGCTGCTGATTTGGCAAATGCTTTTTTCTCAACTACTATTAGTAAGGACAACCAGAAACTGTTTGCTTTCAGTTGGCAAGGTCAGCAATATACCTTCACTGTCCTGCTTCAGAGGTATATCAGCTCTCCAGCCCTATGTCATAATATTGTCCGCATGGATCTTGATTGTCTCTCCTTCCCACAAGACATCACACTGGTCCATTATATTGATGATATCATGCTGATAGGACCTAGTGAGCAAGAAGTAACAAAGACTCTAGACCTAGTAGTAAGGCATTTGCATGAGAGAGGATGGGAGACAAATCCAACTAAAATACAGGGTCCTTCCACCTCAGTGAAATTCCTAGGTGTCCAGTGGTGAGGGGCATGTCAAGATATCCCTTCTAAAGTGAAGGATAAGCTGTTGCATCTGGCCCCTCCTATGACCAAAAAAGAGGCATAGTGCTTAGTTGGTCTCTTCAAGTTTTGGAGACAACACATTCCTCATTTGGGTGCACTACTCCAGCCCATTTACCACGTGACCAGAAAAGCTGCTAGCTTTGATTGGGGATGGGAAAAAGGAGTCTCTGTGGCAGGTTCAGGCTGCTGTATAAGCCACACTACCACTTGAGTCATATGATCCAGCAGACCCAATGGTGCTGGAAGTTTCAGTGGCAAATAGAGATTCTGTCTGGAGCTTTTAGCAGACCCCTATAGGAGAATCACAATGCAGACCCTTAGGATTTTGGAACAAAGCCCTGCCATCCTCTGCAGATAACTACCCCCCTTTTGAGAAACAGCTTTTGGCCTGCTACTGGTCCTCAGTAGAGACTGAACACTTAACCATGGGCCATCAAGTTCCTATGAGACCTGAGTTGCCTATCATGAGCCAACTATTGTCTGACCCACCAAACCATAAAGTTGGGCATGAACAGCAGCACTCCATAATAAAATGGAAGTGGTATATATGAGATAGGACTCAAGGGGTCCTGAAGGCACAAGTAAGTTACATGAGGAAGTAGCCCAAATGCCCATGGTCACCACCCCTGCCATGTTACTTTTTCTTTCCCAGCCCACAGCTTTGGCCTCTTGGGGAGTCTCTTACAATCACTTGACTGAGGAAGAGAAAACTCGGGACTGGTTTGCAGATGGTTCTGCATGATATGCAGGTACCACCCAAAAGTGGACAGCTGCAGCACTGCGGTCCCTTTCTGGGACATCTCTAACGGATAGTGGTGAGGACAAATCCTCCCAGTGGGCAGAACTTCAAGCAGTGCACCTGGTTGTTCATTTTGATTGGAAGAAGAAATGGCCAGAGGTGCATTTGTTCAGTGATTCATGGGCTGTTACCTATGGTTTGGCTGGATGGTCAGGGAATTGGAAGGAACACAATTGGAAAACTGGTTTCAAAGAGGTCTGGGAAAGAGGTTTGTGGATAGACCTTTTTGAGTGGGCAAAAAACATGAAAATATTTGTGTCCCATGTGAATGTTCACCAGAGGGTGACTTCAGCAGAGGAAGATTTTAATAATTAAGTGGATAAGATAACTCACTCTGTGGCTAAAGCTCAGCCTCTTTCCCCAGCCACTCCTGTCATTGCCCAGTGGGCTCATGAAAAAATTGACTGTGGAGGTAGAGATGGAGGTTATGCATGGGCTCAGCAACATGGACTTCCCCTCACCAAGGCTGACTTGGGTACAGCCACTGCTGAGTGCCCAATTTGCCAGCAGCAGAGACCCACACTTAGTGCCATTCCTCAAAGTGACCAGCTGGGTATCTGGTGGCAAGTTGACTACAATTGGGCCACTTCCATCATGGAAGGGCAACAATTTGTCTTAACTGGAATAGAAACATACTCTGGATATGGGTTTGCATTTCCTGCATGCAATACTTCTTCCAAAACTACCATCTGTGCACTTACCAAATGTCTTATCTACCACCATGGCATTCCACACAGCATTGCTTCCAATCAAGGAACCCATTTCACAGCAGATGATGTGCAGGAATGGGCACATGCCCATGGAATTCACTGGTCTTACCATGTTCCCCTGTACCCTGAAGCAGCTGGATTGATGGAATGGTGGAATGGTCTTTTGAAGACTGACTCAGGGCAACAACTAGGTAGCAATACCTTGCAAGGCTGAACCAGTGTTCTCCAGGAGGTTGTGTATGCTCTAAATCAGCATCCACTCTATGGTGCAGTTTCTCCCATAACCAGGATCCATGGGTCCAGGAATCAAGAGGTGGAAATGGGAGTGGCACCACTCACTATTACCCCTAGTGACCCACTAGGAAAATTTTTGCTTCCTGTCCCTGCAACCTCAAACTCTGCTGGTGTACAGGTTTTAGTTTTAAAGGAGGAGTGCTGTCACCAGGGAACACAACAATGATTCCATTGAACTGGAAGTTAAAGCTGCCACCTGGGCACTTTGAGCTCCTCTTACATCTGAATCAACAGGCAAAGAAGGGAATTGTTGTACTGGCTAGGGCGATTGATCCTGACTATCAAGGGGAAATAGGACTGCATCTACATTATGGGGTAAAGAAGAGTTTGCCTAGAATAGGGCATCTCCTAGTACTTCCATGCCCTGTGATTAAAGTCAATGGAAAATTGTAACAAGCCAATCCAAGCAGGACTGACAGTTTTGGACACCCCCAGGCAAAGAACCAGGGCCAGCTGAAGTGCTTGCTGAGAATAATGGAAACGTGGAATGGGTAGTGGAAGAAGGTGGTGATAAATATGAACTTTGACCATGTGACCAGTTACAGAAATGAGGACTGTAATGGTCATGACTCTTCCTTGTTTCATTATTATTATGACTATATATGTATACAAAATGAATTTCTTTGTCCTCTTCCCCAATCTTTTCCCTTATCATATAACAAATTGTGTCAGTTTCATGTCATAATATTTGAGGATGTGAAATTTAAGAGTGAATATTACCCAAGAACTTGAACCCTATTCTGTAGGGAATTAATGCATTCCCAGTTGTACACAGGAGAGTTGATCATTGTTAGGTGTCATATAGATATATGCATGTCTGTTACTGTTTTTATTTTTATTTTTATGTAGTATTCAATATTTAATTAAAAAAACAAACTTGATTTAGAGCCAATTGTATAATGTTGCAAATGAAAAAGATAGAACAATATAACTTATTAAATTTAAAAATCTTGAAAAAGAAATATAGATAAAAGCAGGTGAGTATGAAGTATAAAAACATTTCAGAAAATATAACATAGGTAATATCAATTTCATATCAAAAAATCTTGCATATAATCTCTACCATGAGTAATTAGGAAACACAAAAAGTAACAGCCGCATGGAGGGAACTAAAAATAAATTAAATTATATTAACTAGAATTATTTTACAGAAACCAGAAATATAATGATGACATCCAAAAGTTCAAGAAATAACAAACTCTTACTTCACAAAGAGGAATACTTGGTAAAACAATATGAGGATATACTACATTCCAAAATAATAAAAGGCAATCACGCTGTTAGGGTGGAATAATATTTTACCTTATTTTATTGGGATCTGTCTTCACTTTCTAGAGCTACTATCACAAATACAAAAGAACAGGTTAGTTTAAGCAATCAGAATTAATTTTCTCACAGTTGTGAATTTTAGAAGTTCAAAATAAAGCCCAGAGGCCATGCATTCTCCCAGAGGCTATAGCATTCTGGTGCTGGCTTGCCAGTATTTTTAGGATTCCCTAAATCCACCTCTGCCCCTGACACATGGCAATCTACCTCATTGTCTGACTTCTGACTTCTGGCTTGCACTGACTTGTGACTTCTACTGAATTACTGTGTCTTAATTTCCTTTGCTTATAAGGGCTCCAAAAGTATGGATGAAGTGCCACCATCATTCAAAGTGTATTCATTCACATAAAATACACATATTTACTATTCACAAATGAGTCTGCACTTTAAGAATATCTTTGAAGATAGTATTTAAAATATGCACAACCACAGGAATACAGGTCAAGAATTGAACATGTCTTCTTTGGAGTATATGTTTCATTCCAAGTCTTCCATCTGGACTTCAAAAAATCAGGTTCTTCCAACATGTAAAATGCATTTAATTTAAATAATTTCCTTAAAGCCTTAAGCTGCTTTGGTAAAAATTCTAAATCTAAATTCTTATCAAAATCAATTATGGGGAGGTGTCTTTTGGAAGATGATGGTGCAGAGAGTTCCAGGACACTCTCCTCCTCCAGCTAGTGGATAGGAAGAAACTGTCTGAAACAACATTCTGAATCTCCAGAGGCCAGGACAGCAATGTAGAACATGTAGAGAAGAGCAGGACAGAGAAACTCTGAATCATGGTTCTATTCTGCCCTGAACAGGAATCTCTGCAGTCATTATTTTAATACTGCACTTCATTGTTGTCTCACTCAGCACCTATCCAGGTGTCACCATTGAGGCCTGTGTTCTTCCATGTCAGGGGTTGTTTCTATAGTTTGTTACAGTTTTTACTTAGAGACTAAAAATGGTTTAAGGTAATGTGTATGGTTCCTGATTTGACAAGGGATAGACTGTGACGATTAGGCTAATGTGTCAACTTGGACAGGTAACTGTGCCCAGGTGTTTGGTGACCAAGCACTGGGCTAATTGTAAAACAAGGGCATTTATGGGCTTTAGTCACCATTGACTTTACTGCAGTGGAAAATCATGGATAGCTGATTACAATTACATCAATCAGGGAGACTGCCATCAGCAATGAGTGACACTTTATTCAATCAGTTGAATGCCTTAAAAGAAGTGATTCCAGCATTGAGTTAGAATTTTCCAGCTTATATCTGGACAGCCAAAATCTCCCAGAACTCATCAAGGACCTTCACTGATCTTTTACTGGAGCCCTTGGTTGCAGCCTACCTGTGGTCATGGGAGACCTCCATGGTCCCGGGAGAGACTGATAAAATCTCTTATTATCAACAGATATCTCTTGTTGATTCTGTTTCCCTAGAGAACCCTGACTAACACACACATCAAACAAATTATACACCATAACCAAGTGGGTTTTATCCCTGGTATGAAAGGATGGTTCAATGTATGAAAATCAATCAATGCAATAAACAGATTGAAAAAAAATCACATGATCATATCTATAGATGTAGAAAAAGTATTTGACAAAATACAGCACACTTTCCTGATAAAAACACTGCAAAATATAGGAATACAAGGAAACTTTCTAAACACGATAAAGGGTATACATGAAAAACCCACAGCTAACATCATTTATAATGGTGAAATCCTAAAATCTTTCCCTCTAATATCAGAAGGAAGGCAAGGATGCCCAATATCACCCCTCCTATTTAACATTGTGTTAGAAGTACTTGCTTGAGCACTGAGGAAAGAAACAGACATAAATGGCATCCAAATTGGAAAGGAGGAAGTCAAAATTTCACTATTTGCAAACGACATGATCCTATACATAGAAAGCACTGAGAAATGTACAACAAAACTTCTAGAACTTATAAATGAGTTCAGTAAAGTCGCAGCTTATAAGATCAATATGCAAAACTCAGTAGCATTTCTGTACACCAACAATGAACAGTCTAAAGAGGAAATCAAGAAAAAAATAACATTTACAATAGTAAATTAAAAAATCAAATACCTAGGAATAAATTTAACTAAAGATGTAGAAGACTTATACACAGAAAGCTACACAACACTGTTAAAGAAAATCAAAGAATTAAATAAATGGAAGAATATTCCCTGTTCATGGATAGGAAGACTAAATATCTTTAAGATGTGTATCCTATCCAAACTGACCTACAGATTTAATGCAATCCCAATAAATTCAACACAGCATTTTTTAATGAACTAGAAAAACTAACTATGAAATTTATTGGGAAGGAAAAGAGGCCACGAATAGCCAAAGACATATTGAAAAAGAAAAATGAAATTGGAAGAATCACACTACCTGACTTCAAAACATACTACAAAGCTATAGTGGTCAAAATGGCATGGTATTGGCACAAGGATAGACATATTGACCAATGGAACTGAATTGAGAGTTCTGATATAGACCTTTGCATATATAGTTATCTGATATTTGACAAGGCCACCAAGCCCATTCAATTGAGAGAGAATGGCCTCTTCAACAAATGGTGCTTGGAGAACTGGATATCCATATGCAAAAGAATGAAAGAGGATTACCATTTCATACCTTATACAAAAATCAAAGATCTAAATATAAGAGCCAAGACCATAAAGACCTTGAAAGACAATGTAGGGAAGCATCTACAGAAACCTCTAATAGGAAACGGCTTCATGAATTTTACATGCAAAGCACAAGCATCAAAAGAACAAATATATAAATGGGACCTCCTGAAAATTAAAGCCTTTTGCACATCAAAGGAGTTTATTAAGAAAGTGAAAAGACAGCCTACCCAATGGGAGAAAATACTTGGTGACCATATATCTGATAGGAGACTAATATCCAGCATATATTAAAAAATCCTATATCTCAAAAATAAAAAGACAAACAACCCATTCAAAAAATGGGCAAGAGATTTGAACAGACACTTCTCCAAAGAAGAAATACAAATCACTAAAAAGCACATGAAAAGATGCTCAACATCACTAGCTATTAGGGAAATGCAAGTCAAGACTACAATGAGATACCATCTTACACCCATTAGGCTGGCAGCTATTAAAATAACAGAGGACTACAAGTGTTGGAGAGGATGTGGAGGACTGGGAACCCTCATCCACTGCTGGTGGGAATGTAGAAGGATCCAGCCATTGTGGAGGACAGTTTGGCAGCTCCTCAAAAAACTAGCTATAGATTTGCCATATGACCCAGTAATCCCACTGCTGGGTATATACTCAGAAGAACTGAAAACAAGGACACAAATTGATATATGCACCCCAGTGTTCATAGAGGCATTATTCACTATTGCCAAAAGTTGGAATCAACCCAAATGCCCATCACCAGGTGATTGGATAAACAAAATGTGGCATATACATACAAGGGAATACTACTCAGCTGTAAGAAGGAATACAGTACTAACACATGGAGTAACATGGATGAATCTTGAGGACCTTATGTTGAGTGAAGCAAGCCAGGCATTGAAGGACAAATACTATATGACCTCCATGATATGAATTAAGCAAATCAAACTGTCTCAGAGAGCTAGAGACTGGAAGATAGGTTTACAGGAAATAGGGAGGGGGAGAGGAAGGTTGTGAGCCAACACCCACACAAGTGAAATCTATGATAAAGTGGAGGTAAGTCGTTGTGCAGTGAAGGGATAGGACAGGGGCAGAGGGATACTATTGGGTTGGACTTTGCAGGCTTGAGGGGGGCTAAGGTTGGGAGGATGAGTCAGAATACCCAAGGAATTGGGGGGAGAGTTGGGGGAAGCAGGTCAACACAGGAAATTGTTGGGTATGTGACTGAAACTATAAGGTTGAGAAAACTCTTAAGAAACTATAATAAGGAAGGGTTACTGGTTTAAGGTGTTTGATGGGGGCATCTGGCACAGGGTGCCCCTGGGGCAGGCTTCTAGGGAGTGTGTGAGTGCTCATCTTGTCATAGTGTGCTGTATCAGTGGGTGGAGATCCATACAATGAGCAGGAAGGTGTTATGCCCCAACTTGGGGAGGCCTGATGTTCTCAAATAGAGGGGAGGGTGTCTCTTGAGAGAATGGGTGATTCCCAAAGGGGTAGGACAGACTAGTGTGTCAAGCTCTCAGCATTGTTACAAGTATCTATGAATCTTGTCCTTCAAGCAGTGAAGCTTGGTGGTCACTGTGGGTCCCAAGGGGAGGGGGAGAGAGAAATAGAATAGTTGGAAGAGGGGGTACTGGGGGGCAATGGAAGTGTTCTGCATGATCGAGCAATGATGGATACAGGCCATGTTAAATTTCACCAAAAAAAATTATAAAATTATACAGTCTAAACTGTAAAGCATAATGTAAAGCATAATGTAAGCATGGTTGGTGGCTATGTTTCAAAATCTGTACATCAGCTGCAGGGTTTGATCTTGGGTATATGGGAGTCCCCTATATTCTGTATGTGACTTTACTGTGACCTAAAACTTTTTTGAAGATATAATATTTTTAAAAAAGGATGTAAACACTGAGGAAGAAATGGAAGAGATTGCCTTGCCACTGTATATACAGGGCAACACCTACTACAGTGATGAAAGGCAAAACACCAAAAAAATGTTTTATGATATTTTTCATTTTTTTAACACCACAATTTATTTTTCACTTTATTTTAGTTTTTCTAAATTATTATGTATTCTATTTCTAATCTTTTAACTACCATTACTATTCCATTTTCCTGTTAATTGAATTTGGCAATATATTAGACTCGACTTTGAAAAAATTTTGGATCACAGAGGGGTTCAACTATGGCAGGGGAGGAGCACTGATGTGGGATGTCATTGATGAGGGATGCACGGGTGGGGGGAAGTTCTCCAGGGCATGCATATAGGCTATATAGATATGTTGGGATGTTTGCTGGGTATGGACATAATGTGTAGAGTTTCACATGACAACTGAGGGAGTGCTGAGTTCCCTGGAATGGGAACTTCCCAATGGAGGAACAACAATCCCCCAAGTTCAAGGGCAAAGAGCACTGAAGAAGAATGGTCTGATGATGGACCCTTGATACTGATGACTATGCTTTTGAGCCTGTGTGCTTGAAATTTTGGCTCAGCCTAGAGCTTCAGGGTGCCTACGAGTTACCACCTGAAAGCATCCATGTTGCTCAAATGTGGCCACTCTCTAAGGCAAACTCAGCATGTGTATTAGTCAGTTAAAAGGGGTGCTAAGGCAAAACACCAGAAATTGGTTGGTTTTTATAAAGGGAATTTATTTGGGATAGGAGCTTACAGATACCAGGCCATAAGCATAAGTTACTTCCCTCACCAAAGTCTATTCCCACGTATTGGAGGAAGATGGGTGTCAATGCCTGTAAGGGTTCAGGCTTCCTGGGTTCCTCTGGGCTCAGCTCCTCTGTTTTCTCCACAAGGCAGTTGTAGACTATCAGGTGAATGGCTCTTTCTCATTCCCTGGGGCTCCAGCTTAAGACTGCAGCATCAAACTCCAACATCAAAACTGTAACATCAAGAACTCTCAACTTTATCCTTTGCCATGTCTTTTATCTGTGAGTCCCCACCCACCAAGCAGCAGGGACTCAATGCCCTAATGATGTTGCCCAATCAAAGCCCTAATCATAACTCAATCATGCCTAGGTACAGACAAGATTACAAACATAATCCAATATCTATTTTTGGAATTCATAACCATATCAAACTGCTACAGCATGTAAATGAATTTCCTTCCCCCCAGCATGGGACATGACTCCCAGGGGTAAGCCTTCCTGGCACCGAGGGATTACTACCAAGCACCAGCTCATGCTGCAACTAGAAAAAGATCTTGAATAAAAGGGGAAATGGCAAAAACAAATGAGTTTACATGACTAAGTGACTTCGAAATGAGTCAGGAGGTCATTAGAGTGGTTGTGCTTATGCATATCTCAACAGGATCTCAGAGACAGCCAAAGTAGATACAAATCCAGGTAGTGGTGCTCCTGAGGGCTATGGAGACACCCAGGTCCTACAGTCATAGCAGATGGCTCTGGAGTTCAGTGCCTTGCCAGTGGGTCCTACTTTGGAATTTGTATGCCTGAGTGTGATGGAGTTGGACTCAGATGTGACCTTTCTACACATGCCTCTTCTGTTACTTTTACTGAACCTGTGGTTGGTGCTGGTGTTGGTGTATGCTCAGGAGACTTGAATCTCTGGACTGGCCATGTGCCAACTGGGCCCTGATCCTCAGCAGAGTTGCAGCAGCTACTCTCCAACTCGTTGGACTTACTCAGGTCATTCAACAGGGAGGTGAGATTGGTCAACCACCACATCAGGGAACTGAGAGAGTCTACAACTGCAAGCAGGAGAACCCCATCCATCAGCCATGTGGGATCTAAGCCCCCCTCTCAATTTAGAGGCCATCCCAGGATCCTCAGGATGGGGAATAAAATATGGATTAGAGTGGACTTACTGGTATTCTACTATAGAAATATTTTTACTCTAACAATGGAAGAAACTGTATCAATGATGTGGAGACAGTGACCATGTGCGACGGTTTGCTCGGTCAGTAGAGGTGGGGTCTGGCTGCAGACGAGGGGTCGGTCCAGCTTGGGACGAGGGGTCGGTCCCACTTGGGACGAGGGGTCGGTCCGGCAGCAGACGAGGGGTCGGTCTCACAGGGGTTGCGCGGTTCGGCTGACGGGGTCGCCCAGCGAAGCCGGCGACGAGGGGGTTGCCCGGAGAAGCAGGCGACGAACTGGGGACAAGGGAGGCCAGGCCCTTGTCGGGGGCTCTCAGGACTGGAGGGCGCACGGCAGAAGAACTACCGTGGAGACAAGGTAAACACGCAAGTCCAACTTTATTGAGGGAGAGGCAACAGTTTTATAGGGGCTGGGGAAGGCTGATTGGTCGAAGCCACACCCTGTTCTGATTGGTTGCCGGAGAAAGGTCAGTGGGAGGTACTGGACGGGGGAGGGGTGGTGGTTAGGGATTGGCTGTTGCTGTTGCTGGGGGAAGTGGCAGGGTTTAGGGATTGGTGGCTGCTGTTGCTGGGGTAGAGGGCAGACTTGAGTTTCCCGCCTTGTGCCGGGCTGTTGCTGCTGTCGGGGGGGGGGGGGGGGGGGGGGGGGGAAGGGAAAGGGCAGACTGGAATTTTCCGCCCTGCGCCTGCGCAGGGAGAAAGAAGAAGAAGGGTGTTGCCTCATAAGGCATCGTGTGGCACTATCCGGGAGGAGGGGCGGCCGCAGAAGCATGGCTGCCGAGAAGGGGAGACCCGAGGGCACTCTGCGCCCAGGCCGAGCTCCCTTCAGGGGTGGCGGTGAGTCTGACCAGCCACCCTATTATGGGGGCAGCGGCTTGGAATTGGGCCTACCGCGGCCGCTCCCCTGCCAGGCCAGCAAACCACACTTCAGCCCGAGGGGTGACCGCAACCATGGAAGTTTCTGAGGACAGGGAGAGGGAAGAAGAGGTGTGATATGGGGGCATTTTCAGGACTTGGAGTTGTCCTGAATAATATTGCAGGGACAGATGCATGACATTATATATCCTGCCATAACCCAGTGAAAGGACTGGGAAAGAGTGTAAACTAAAATGTAAACTATAATCCATACTGTGTAGCAGTGCTCCAAAATGTATTCATCAAATGCAATGAATGTGCCACACTGATGAGGAGGTTGCTGCTGTGGGAGAAGCAGGAGCAGTGGAGAGTGGGATATATGGGAACCTCTTCTATTTTTTAATATAACATTTTGTATGATCTATGTCTTTTTTTAAAAAAAGATAATAAAGGTAATAAATAAATAATAAATAAATAAAAGGCTTGAGAGATTTGTTAACTGAGAGATTGCATGTGTTTTCACTCCAATTTTACCTGGATAGAGGAAACAGCCTTCCTTTCCCAGATGTATAGAATGTTGTTGTTTTGCAGAATATGCAGGAAAAATAATGATGCTAAGTCAGATCTTTCTCCACCTTTAGTCAGGAAGCCTTTCCAAGGCATGGGCCATGTCTTTCTCATCCCTGGGTCCCTATTGCTTGGCTCACTATCTGTCAAAAAGCAGCTTCTCACTACGCATCTATCAAAAAGTACTATCAGAATTTTGCCCTGAAAGAAAACAGGATGTAAAATTCCTAAGGTCCTGCCTGATAAGACACTCCCATCCTTCAATGCCATCTCCAAATGGAAAGCCTCTCAGGCTGCATCAGTTTTTCCATCTTCTGACTGCCTTGCTCTTAATGTAACTTTGGACCATGGAAGATATTCACTAAGTCAGCTGTTCCAAACCAGGGTCAGTGTGACACACTGGCTGTGCAATATCCTGTGAGAAGACTGGGATTTTCAGCTATACCCTGGAGTCAGGTGTACACTGAAAACTATGTTATCTCTGATTCAACCCAATGTCTTCAGCAATGTGAAAAAAACGTGGACTGCCAAGTCTTTGACAGTTTCACATTGAATTAATCATTCTCCACTTGTTAGTCTTGTCTTATCACCTAACCTTCAAGCTCCACTAGGGCTCAAACAATGTTTCATCTCTCTTGGCTTCCCTCACACTATTCTTAGCCCAGTATGTACCACAGGGAAACCTCTCTTGCAGACACTATCTGGTCGTGGATCAGTGTCACTACAGTGCAAACTACTGTCATAGTGGTCTCCTATTAAAGGTCTAAAGACCCAGTGGTTCCTAAAGTGGAAAAATGACCTAACATAGAGGCAATCTGCCATTTCTGTTCGCATTCTCATTCATTTGTAGATATAAGCTCCCTGATCAGATTCTTTAGCAACAAAGCTCACAAGACAGCACACAAAATTTTTAGGAAGAGGTATCTATAGGCTTATGATTCCTAGAGCACTATTTCATTAAGGGAACTAGTCAGCCAATTACCTTTCTTTTAAAAACAGAAAAATGATACTGAACAAACATCTAAGTCACACAGTCATGAGTATCTATTAAACCTACATTAAATCTACCCTAAACTATTATATAAATCTTTTGGTATCTTTATGATTACATCACCTTAATACTCTATACTTATTTAGCCTTTTCTGGCTAAAGCAGATCTATCAATAAATGTTTTAGGAGGGCACCACACTAATTAATTAATATTTAACTCAATAGTGTTTTCAAGCTACTTCAAAAAGTAGCTTTAGCCTTGACAGCTGGCAGGCAGCTCATGAAAGAGAAATGTGGCAAAAGGGCAATAGATAAAAAGCCGTGAGTAGAGAGGGTGATGTGAAACATCTTGGGACTAGCCAAATCATCCTGTAAGGAGCATGAAATGCATTCTGAGCTTCTGGAGATGCCACCTCTCTAGTTTCTCTCCTATCATATCTCTCTGTTACATCCCACTGTCACTATCCTTGTGCTGGATCTCATGCCTGGTATGAACTCTCACAAGAACTTCCAAAGGAGTTTATAGTATCCTCTTTCTCTAATTCACCCTTCACCCCACAACCAAAGTTATCATTCTAGAATACATATTTGATCTTACTGCATCACTCTTCAAAACCTGTTACCAGCTTTGCAATACTTAGTGGATAAGTCTAAACTCCTTAAAATTAGACAATGCAGGTAGACTGCTTCAGTTACTACAACTTTATAGCTTGATTTGATTTATACTTATTATACTACTTTTATCTGAATACTTTTTACTTTTCTGGTGCATTTAGTCTTTCAGTTGAGGTTGATATTAGCTGACAAGTTAGCTTAAAAAGGTAGGCCATTAATTATAATAAAATTAAAATGTATATATTAGTTTAGGAAGGATTTACACATTTATAAAATTGAATCATTTCATCCAGTAACAAAGCATGTCTCTCCATTGGAAAGGTTTTATAGTTTTTATAAATCCATCAGGAAGGTTTTATCATCTTCTACATAGACATTTATGAGATAGGAAGATGTTCAGAAGAACATACTTAAATCTCATGAATCTTTGAATCAGCCCCTTACTTGCTCTATTTGCTTCTAATATCTCCCTCCTGGTAACATTTTGAAAGAGAATGGTTATGAGATTGACTTCATTATAACTGTTGAGGAAGTAACTGAAATGGGTTCTCAGCTCCGAAAGAATACTGAGCAGATGATATCAAGCTGAATGATTTTAAGCATCAAGACCATTCAATAAAAAAAATTACAGTCTTCTCAACAAGTGTTGCTGGTTCAACTTAATATTCACATGCAAAAGAGTGAAGTTGGACCGTTACCTCACATAATAAGCAAAACTTAACTCAAACAGATCAAAACCTCAATGTAAGAGCTAACATTATAAATCTCTTAGAAGAAAACATGGGGAAATATTCATGACCTTGGTTTTGGCAAGGGATCCTTAGATGAGACACCAAAACCATGGGCAACGAAACAAGTAAATTGGACTCCATCAAAATTTAAAACTTGCAGTGCTGATGCGCACAAGGAGTGCGGTGCCACAGAGGGGTGTCCCCCCGCATAGGGAAGCCCCACGCGCAAGGAGTGCACCCCGTGAGGAGAGCAGCCCAGCACGAAAGAAAGTGCAGCCTGCCTAAGAATGGCGCTGCCCACTCGGAGAACTGACACAACAAGATGACACAACAAAAAGAGACACAGATTCCTGCGCCGCTGACAACAGAAGCCGACAAAGAAACAAGACGCAGCAAATAGACACAGAGAACAGACAACCAGGGTGGGAGAGGAGAGGAGAGAAATAAATAAATAAAATCTTTAAAAAAAATGTAAAACTTGTTCAAAGGACAGTATCAAGAAAGTGAAAAGACAACAAACATAATGGGAGAAAGTATCTGCAAATCATACCTCTGATAGGGACTATATCCAGATATATAAAGAGTTCTTAAACTCAATAACAAAATGACAAATAACCAAATTTAAAAATGAGCAAACCATCTGAATATTTATTTTTCTAAATAAGATACACAAATGGCCAGTAAGTATCATTAGTCTTAGAGAAAAGCAAATCCACACTTCACACCTACTGTGATGTCCAGAATCAAAGTCAGATGAGGGGGAGAGCCCCTCACCCTTTGGGGACTTCCACACCCCTGGTCCCCCTGGAGGAATACAAGAATACCACTTAGGTCTCTCAACGAAGAAGAGAGAGAAGGGAAGAAGCAATAAAGCATGGAGGCTGCCTCTGCTGTGACCTTCTGCCTCTCACAAGTCTTCCTGAGCCAGCAGGTTAAAAAAGCTCCATCAAATGCACAAAGTCACAATCATCTTGACCAGATTCTGCCTAGCTTCTGAGGTGTTGATCATGGCCATGCCTGTGTGATGCAGTTTTAATGTTCTTACAGAATCCTGCAGTGCGTCTGAGGCCTTGGAGTTCAACTTGTTTGAATATTCCATTACCAAGCCAGTGCACTGCTCCATTCTGGGCTGGAGCTCTGTTTTGAGGAAATGTATCACCAGGAATAAAATTTTTTGCCAGTTGGACTGCTCCTGAAAAGGACAAATAGATCAAGAATCTACAGCAGGCAGTAAAACCCAATAAGGAGAAGAACTGCCATGGACAAAGGGCTGCCTCCAAGAAGCACAAACTGTACCACCACAAGTTCTGCCTGGCCTGCAGGCTGTATACACAACACCCCCAAGCCCCGCTTGGCCTCAGAGGATACCACTTCCAAGACCTTTTGTGTTTAACAAGCACTTCAAATTTAACAACCTGCCAGCTTCCCATCCCCTGCAGCCGCATCTGTACAGTGAAGTGGAAAAAAGGAAAAGGAGGACTATGCCAGTCTGGTGACTGAGCCTGTGGCCACCCTGGGTGGGTGTCATTTCACAGAGCAGTGGTATCCTGTAATCCGGCTGTACTGCAGCAGGGGGTTCCAGAGGCATAAGGGTTCTAAAGACATAGTGGGCTCAGGGGGCGAGGGCAAAGAAAGTTGTCCAGCTACGCAGCTGAAAGCATGTTACCAGACAATGAGCATCCTGCCCATAGTACTGTATAAGGAATTTGTAGAGTATGTCACCAACCCTTACTGGATGCTGTGTGCAGGGCTGGAGCCCGCTCTGAATGTCAACGGCAAGGAGGTGGCTGCCAAGGTCCTGGTTCACATCCTGCAGAGTACGTGCAAGGCCAAGGACTTCCTTTCAGACAAGGCCATGTCTGAAGCAGACCAGTTCATTGAGCACGAACACCTATATTCTGCAAAAATGCTCTCTTTTAAAATCATAGAAGAGTACATGGGAATGATTGCTCAAAAATACATCAAAGATGCCATTGTGGAGTTCATCCATGCTCTGCAGGAATCAGGAGAACTACAAGGTGGAGCCCATCAAGGGCACAGTGTTCAGTCTGGCAAAGTGAATAGAATATGTTTCTACTGTCTTTTCCTGTGGTCCCTCCTTTCCTGTCTCTTTCACCTTTGTTTGCACGCCCTCGCCTCCTACAAACACCTCAATATCTTCTTGGTAAGCTGAGGATCTCTGGGTCTCAGTTTCAGTCCTTCCTTCTCTCTCTCTGTCTCCCTACCTTTTTCCCATAGCATGCTGGGAAAGTCAGTGAGGTCATGGAAGTATTAGCTCTTGGCGACAACACTGCACAAAGCAGTGCCTGTAGGATACTGCTGGCAGGGGTGATTGGCATCTTGCTCTTCCTGTGCGTCCTCTGCCCAGCCATTATGTCTCCAGTCTCTTTGGGTTCATGCAGGAGTACCCAGGTAAGCAGACCTCACAAATCCTTACCCTCATCACCAAGGTCATCCAGAACTGGGGCAACTTTCCCAAATTTACCTCAATGGAGGATTTTCTGAGATTCATGAATGAGTTTCTGGGTTCCATGCAGCATTTCTTGAATACAATCTCAAAACTCAACACGTTGACCAATAGCAGCAGCTCTAAGGGGTCATCAGCTGAGGCTGAGAGCTCTCCACACGGCATGGCCTGTTCTGGGAGGTGCTTTCCCAGCTCAACAAGGAAGCCCTTCCTCAAGCTGGGCCTGCTGCCCCAGCTCCTCAGTGATATCAGCACAGCTCCGAGAATCCCCAACATCCATAGGCAGCTGAGTGAGTGGTCCCAATGTAAGTTCATGGTGCGGCAAGGGCCATTGGCAGAGATGCAGGGCTACATGGACATGGTTCACCTCCCCAATCAAGTTAAAGCCAATCCGAACACCCCCAGTGGGGATAAAGACCTGTTCTATGTAAGGCACTCACCCCCACCCATTCTCACCAGCATACTACGTGAGAAGCTCAAATATTACAGAGTGAGACCAGAGGATACTAAATGTAACAGAAGTGTGCCCATGTTGGACCTTCAGGGCAACAGGCCTGGTGCCTGCCTCAACAGCCCTGCCAACCTGGCAGCCATAGGAGACCTGCTGCTCTGTAGCTAGGCCTTGCTGATGGCAGCCTTGTGCCTGCAGCCTGTGCCCACCAGATGCCTCTCTTAGGGCAGTGGCTCATCCATCACAGTGGCTGGCATGTTCTTCAACCAGATGGGCATCACCTTGTATGGTGTCCCTGCCCAGCAACTGAGCATCCCCCTCTCTTTCCAGACTTGTCTCTTCCACATGGCTCCTGATGGGCCAGGCACCCCAGGCAAAAGGCAGTGGACACAGCCCACCCTCCTCCCATCACCACCTTCACCACCACTGAGATGGACGGCTCCAGGGACACCTTTGCCCCATTTCATGACTATAGTAAGAGCAAGGACCTCACTCCTCATGGATCCCCAAGCTCCTCCTTCCTCCACGCTTCATAGCCAGAGCTATAGTGACATTTTTGGATCCTCTAGCACTGACTTCATCCATCAGCAGCTGTCATTCCAGGACAACCCACAGAACATGCTGCCCCTTCCTCAGGTTACCAATGGTCCCCAGAGGCCAGCCCTATCTGGACTTAGAGGTGGGGGCAGCACTGGGGGTAGGGGGGTGTGTAGCTGCCTCCATTACAGAGGGGAAAGTCTCAGCAGTTGACAGTCAATGCTTCCCAGAAACCCAGCCATTCTGCAGGAATCTACTGCATTCACAAGAGACAAGTTAGGACCCTTCCCATCCATGGCAACAGAGCCTTAGCAAGGAGGGCAGCACTGCAGGCAGTGAGGGCAGCAGTGGCAGAGGAGTGAATGGGGAAATTCAAGCCCTTCATCACCAAGTAGCATTCTCAGATGCCATTCATGGTGCCAGCCTCCAAGTGGACAGTGTCCTGGGACTCAAATATGCCTCATCTATCAACTGACATTGAGAATATACACATCAGCAGGAAGAGTTCAAGTTAAAGGAGTACTCTAAGTTGATGGATGAGAGTCAACTAGACTGGGTGAAAGAGTATAAGGAGGAGATCCATTCAGTCAAGGAGCAGCTGCATGTGTCCATCTGGAAGTTGGAAGAGCATGAGCAAGTTGGAAGAGTATGAGCAGAGGCTGCTGTCCCAGGAAGAACAGACCAGCAAAATCCTGATGCACTAACAGGCCCGAATAAAGGACAGAAAGAAGAGGCTGAAGTAGTTATTAGGTGGAAAAGGACTTGCAGATCAAGAGCTTCACTGTCAGCTCATCCCTCCAGGCTGATGCTGGTGGAGAAGCTGCACCATGGCTGAACCTCTGCCCAAACCCATGAAAAGGCTGCTCGAGATCAGGACCCTCCTTGGGTGCAAGAAAACTGAGTGTGACTCTAGCCCAACTTTGTTAGTCCTGGTGTCCCCAGATTACACTCTCCTCCCCCCCTCCCAGCTACACAGATCATTGACAGCTCTGAGTTCTAAAATACGCTTGACCACTAGTCCACCCAGCACCACCGACCCCATCCTACTAGCTCCCTGTGCATTTCCACCAGGGAATAGCACTAACCACCAGGACTGGATGTCACTGAGGGACAGCAGGATTGCCTCCCTGGATCATCCTTGAGGAGCACTGATCCTCCAACTCCACTGCACTGTTTTCAGGAGAGAGTGCTGGGACACTCAGTCACCCCTATTTCTTCCTGTCAGGATGTTGTCCCCTCTGGGGACCCTTGCCCCACGACACTGTCTACCCCACACAGATTCCCCCTTGTTTTGGGGAAGGGACCTGGGTGAGAGGATCTCCTACCCCTTGATTTTTAAGGAGCTCTGGGCAGACTCAGCACACCTCACAGCAATCTTAATTTCTTCCCTTCCCCCCAAAACCAAGGTAGGTGGAGGGGGCCACTGGGACAGGGAGGGGGTGGCAAGCAGGGAGTAGGAGTTGTCTCCCCTTCTTCCCACACCTGATCTGCTCTTGGCTGGCCCCAGAGTGAGAAACTGAGGTTAGAGTGAAGGCTTGGGGTTTAGGAGGACTCATTTATCTGCCCTACCCCTGCACACAGCCCCCACCCTCCCCTCTCTCTCTCCTTGGTCTCTATTCCCATGGGGAGGGGGAAATTTACACTAGGAAAAACCATGTCTCTCTCCCCACGGTGCGAGTACACCTTTGTTGGAGGAGGGATGTTGGGGAGGCCTTCCCACAACTGTCACCCCCCCAGGGGAGGTATCCAGGGCTAGGCTTCCCTGCTGACCTGCTCACCCTCAATTTTCCTCCTCCTCCCCTCCACCCCACTACTCTTGTCTCCCCACATGCCACCTTAAGGGTAGGGAGATGCTCTTCCTACTTTTTTAATTTTGTTTTATCATTCTTTCTCCCCATCTAACTCCCAGTCCTCTCTAATCCCCCACCACTGTCCCTTTTTCTCCACTCCCAAAGACATTAACTTTTTTCCTGGTATAGAGTGAAACAGAAAATCATGTTTAATAAATGGAGATTGTTCTTTAAAACAAATCAGATAAGTGTTGCAAGGATATGCAGAAACTGGACCCCTCGTACACTATCGGTAGGAATGTAAATGACACAACAGCTTTGGAGAACAGTCTGGCAGTTCTTCGAATGGTTAAACATAGAGTTACCATCTAACCCAGCAATTCCCCTCCTATGTACATACCCAAGAGAAATGAAAACATATGCCCACACAAAAGCTTGTTCATGAATGTTGACAGCAACATTGTTCATAATAGCCAAAAAGTGGAAATAACCCAAATGTCTATGAATAAACAAAATATGGTATATACATACAATGGAATTGAGCCATAAAAAGGAATGAAGTACTGATACATGCTATAACATGGATTAACGTTGAGAATATTATGCTAAGTGAAAGAAGCCAGTCACAAAGGACCGCGCGTTACATGATTCCATTTATATGAATGTCCAGAAGAGGCAAATTCACGACAGAAAGTAGATTAAGTGGTTAGTAGGGCAGGTGGAGATAAGGATAAGGAGATATGGGGACAATAGCTAGAGGGTATGGGAGTTCTTTCTGAGGTGATGAACACGTTCTAAAATTCTGTAGGGATGTTTACACATATTTATGAATACACTAAAAACCATTAAATTGTACTTTAAATGCGTGGGTTATATGATACGTGATTTATACCTCAGTGATGCTGCTTTAAAAAAAAAGAGATCAGTTGACATATCAAATTGGAAGCTTTCTGGGTCTCATTTCTCAACTTGAAAGATTTGCTAGAATCTCCTCAGCAATTGAGCCACCATTTGACACGATCTTGACAGTAACTGTAGTTGACTGGGTCATGAGGGGCTGTTTTGGATGTTATGTGAGAGTTCTTTGATCTCTGTAAGATCGAAGTCCCTGGAAGTGAACTGGGGAGAATGAGGATGTTCAGGGGTCTGCTGGGCTCCTGTGAGAGTCCCTGGAAGAAGGTGGAGGAAGAGGAGTGCCCATGGGTTCCGTCTCTTGCCTCTATCCTGACCCAGAGGGTAGGGATAGGGTTTTCCTGTGGGTACTGGGGATTGGGATTTCAAACTGTAAGTGTGAAAAGCAGAAGCAGCAAGGGCCATTTGGAGAAGGTGAGGGCAGTTTCTTTTCATCCAAGCCATATGGAAGTGCCTGTACCCTGCTACTAAATTATGCCACATGAAAGGGCAGAAGCAGTAAGGTGTCTTAGGAGAAGTGGTGGGGCCTTTCAGAGACGCTAGAGGCAGTTCTTATTATCCCAAACCATACAGAGGTACAGGCCTTGCTAACTGTGGTTATGCCCAGGGCAGGGCTAACTGGAGTGGTCACCCAAAAGGAAACCTTTTGACTAAGCCAGGCACAAAATAATCTCTTTCATGCCATTACAGTGGCCTGGGAGAATCTCCCAGCAAAAGATCTTGCATTTTTAGAGTTAGCATTATTCCCAGGGAAGTAGATTTGGCTCAACAGATAGAGCAACCGTCTACCACATGGGAGGTTCAGGGTTCAAACCCTGGGTCTCCTGACCCATGTGATGGGCTGGCCCACACACAGTGCTGATGCATACAAGGAGTGCTGAGCCAGGCAGGGGTGTTCACCATGTAGGGGAGCCCCACATGCAAGGAGTGCACCCCGTAAGGAGAGCCGCCCAGAGTGAAAAGGGTGCAGCCCGCCCAGGAGTGGAGCTGCACACACAGAGGGCTGCCGCAGCAAGATGACGCAACAAAAGGAGACACAGATTCCCGATGCCACTGATAGGAATACAAGCAGACACAAAAGAACACACAGTGGATGGACACAGAGAGCAGACAACTAGGGGGAGGGGTGCCGGGAAGGAGAGAGAAATAAATTTAAAAAATAAATAAATAAAATAAAATAAAATAAAAATACATATTATTCCCAAGCATTTTCTATTGTGGGTTAGAATAACTTGTTCGTTTTCTAACAAGTTATTTCTGGTATAAACAAATGCTATTGGTTTTCATACATTAATCTTATATCTTTATGTCTAATATTTTTCATGCCATGTGCAATAAGATAGTTATCTTATCAATTTATTAAAACTAGTTCATTTTCATGTCAACTATAATAAAAAATGTATCTCTTCCTTTCTGATATTTATAGCTTATTGCTTTTTCCTTCCTTTTTTTGTGGGCTGGAAGTACCAGAAAGTCACTGAATACTACTCATTTTGTGGGGATAGAATGTAAGGAAGGTTCATATTAAATTATCTACATAAATAATGTTTTCATTAAGTCTATTTGCTTTGTTAATGTACATATACTTTCATTCTGGGAGCCAAGAGGACAAATCTAGCAGGCTCCATATATAGCAGCACTATGAGAATGCTAATCTCCCCAAGTATGGTGTTTCAGTCTAGTTCCCACTACTTTTCTGACCAGACTACTGGGGCGGTTTTCTGCAAGGGCTATGTACAAAATAAACAAAGTTCTGGCACAAGGCCCCATGGTCTACCACAAAACAAGAAGTTGCACTTCTACCTCTCCTACAAGCATTCCTTATCACCACCAATGACTGCGGCAAATACCTAGTGAATAGCAATACAAGCCCAGCCTGCAGGTTTAGCTGGTGGCACTCTAGAAGACATGGGGTTAAGTAAAACATGACACCTGTCTTCAGGCTGCTCATCATCTACTAATAACCAATGTAATGAAGGTATACTAACACTTTACTTGATTTTTTCGTTTTTGTTTTTTTCATTCTCAAAACAACACTATTTTCTGCCTATTTTACAATAAAGAACCTAAGGCTGGCTGTGTTACCTTCTACCCACCAGTGTTATTGTTCAGAAATCCAATGAATTTCAGTTTTATTCTTGGAATGTAAGCCTTTTTTTAATTTAGAAGCATTTATAATCCTCCCTTTATTCCAAGTGTTCTGAAATTTCTTGATAATAGGCATGGATTTTTTTCCTTTTCTAAATTTTTGTCATTTATTCTCTTGGGCATCCAGGTGGTTTACTAAGTCTGGAAATTCATGTTCTCTTGTTCAGGGAAATTAAAAATATATTTCTTTGATCATTTTCTCCCTTCTTTTTTCCTCTGTCTTTCTGAAACTCTGCTTTTTTGGGTATTTGGCCTCTTATAAAATTCCTTTAATTTTTTCTTGTATCTCTTATTTCCCAATTCTGTCTTCTTGCTCTACTTTTTGGGAAATTTTATCAACTTTATCTTCTAATATTTATTAAAATTTTTAAACAGTTTTACTTACACAATATACAGTCCATCCAAAATGTAAAATCAGTGGCTCTCAGTACATTCACAGAGTTGTGCATTCATCACCACAATCAATTTTAGAACATTTTCATTACTCAAAAAGTAAAGTCCCCTACCCTTATACTGCCCCACCTCCCATTATTGATCCTTAGCATTGGTGTAGTACTTTTGTTACAACTGGTGAAAAAAAATAACGATATTACTATTAACTATAATAGATACTTTGCATTAGACGTATTTTTTCCATATACACCTATTATTAACACCTTGGAATAGCAACGGTATTTGTTATAGTTCATGAAAGAATATTTTTATATTTGTACTCTTAACCACAGTCATCTTCCAAAATAGGGTTCACGATGTTATACATAGCCCCAGGTTTATCCTCTAGCGTTCCTTCTATTGACATATATAATTACAATACTCCCCTTTCAACCACAATCATACCCATAAATCAGTGCTTTTTAATTACCCTCATGATAGTGTGCTACCATCACCTTTTTCCTTTTTCCAAACATTTGTAATCAACCTTGTAATTTTTCTTCCATTTTTAATTCTTATAACTTTTAGTTTCTTACATTTCTATCTTCTGATGGTTCTGGTTTTATTCAGTTCTTATTTCATGGAAATAATAACTTCCTTTCTGTGCCTGAAAACATTCATGATATTTTTCCAAGGTTTTCTTCAGTTTCCCGTGTTGTCTCTAAATTTCTGACATTGCTCGTTTTTTGTCTTATTTTTCATATTAGAGATTCTCCACAAATGAAGCCCTAAAAAGTGCGTGCATAGTCAAGCGTTTTTCAACTGGCATCCTTCTTTCAGAATTACTATGCTAAAATATTTCACTGGGGACATTTAATATTCAGTACCTGTTAAGTCTTTTTTCTTGGGCTGGTCAGTTTCCCCAAAAGAAAATCCCAATGTCCTGCATTAAGTACAAAAATTTAGTTGCATGATTTCTCAGAGGGAAATGGGATAACTTGGCTGGGGGGTAGAGGTTATGACTCCGTTTGTAGACTTTCAATGTATCCCTTGGTTTTAGTATGGCATCTCCATCATTAGGTGGTTCCTGGAGTTCCCAAACTCAGAGCCCCTCTGATTCAATATAAGCAGAGAGCAAACATCTAGCCTTCTTTTGGATAAAGAAGTGGTCAGC
Source organism: Dasypus novemcinctus (assembly GCF_030445035.2). Lineage (NCBI taxonomy): Eukaryota > Metazoa > Chordata > Mammalia > Cingulata > Dasypodidae > Dasypus > Dasypus novemcinctus. Next base: position 61,813,443 of record NC_080687.1, read on the forward strand.
CAGCTTTGAGGAGTGGAATAGGGGTTCTGAGATTCTACACTGCTTCTCATACAGACTTTTTACCAAACTTTCTATGATCAGTCATACCATGACTCCCATAGCCCCCACTGTTAGCTGTGCTTCTTATCTCTAATTCCTGGCCTTTTCTGGGTTTTTGTTGCACCAATCTGCTTGCATCTTAGTTTTTCCCTCACTGGAAGCTTTTCTTAGTCTACTGAATCTATTACCTCTCCACCACCTGCTTCCTAGTTTCCAGAATCCTAATATGTTGCACTCTTCTCTCTCTTCTCTTGGTTTTTGTGTATTATTGCCTTTCTTATTCCTTTTCTGTAATTTCAGTTGGATTTTGGTATTTCAAGGCTTATATTTCACAGGATACACATTTACCTCTGTTCATTCTTATTTTCTACCTGGTGTAGAGCACAATATTATACCCATGGAATAAACTGTATATTTTTTAATTTAGTATGTGTGTGTGATATTAACATTTGGTTTTGAAATAACTTAAAACTTGTTAAAAATTACAAGAATAAATAGTACAGAGAACTTCCATTTACCTTTGTGCAGATTCACCAATTTTTTTTCAATTTTATTGATACATATTAATAAAGCATAAATCCATCCAAAGAATAAAATCAGTGGTATTCGGTGTAATCACATGTTTGTGCATTCATCATCCCAATCACTCTCAGAGCATTTTCATTATTCCACTAATAATAAAAAACAAAAAACAAACAAAATTCATCACCTCACAATCTCTCTATGCCTCACCTGGCTTACATAGTTGCTATTCTTTTCCTTCTCTCTAGTATATTTGTATTTATATTTTGTAAAAAGTCTTATATATGCAATATCACCCATATTTGTGTTTTACATGAGGTTTTACAATCTTATACAATCCCATGTTACAGTTTTTAACTTTCCTTCTAGTAATATACATGACCTTAGACTTTCTTTTTCAACCACTATCATATCCATACAATAGCACTGCTAGTTACAAACTGCATAATATGCTTTAACCATTTCTATTCATTTCCAAAGACTTACAAACAACATTTTTAGCAATTCTGCACAGCTTTCCATTCTCTACTCTCCTAATTTCTGGTGATCTATATTCTAATTACTAATTCCATAAGTTTACCTAGTATATTTAATTTATAATAGCGCAATTATATAGTATTTGTCCTTTTGTGTCTGGCTTGATTCATTCAACATAATTTCCTCCAGGTTCATCCATGTTATCATGTCATGACTTCATTTCATCTTCCGGCTACATAATATTCCATCATGTGTATACACCACACTTTGTTTATCCATGTATCATTTGATGGACACCTGGGTTGTTTCCAACTTTTGGCAATAGTGAGTAATGCCACTATGAACATCAGTGTGCAGATGCCTGTTCGTGCCTCTGCTCTCAGTTCTTCTGGGTATATATCCATAAATAGCATTGCTGGATCACATGGCAAGTCTATATTCAACTTCATCAGGAAATGCCAAAAAGTCCTCCACAGTGGCTGTACCATTCTACATTCCCAACAACAATGAATAAGCATTCCTATCTATATACATCCTCTCCAATATTTACAATTTTCCAAATTTTTAATAGTGGCCCGTTGTAGTAAGTATGAAATACTATCTCATTGTAGCTTTGATTTGCATTTCCCTAATCGCTAGGAATGCTGAACGTTTTTTCATGTCTTTCATTGCCAATTGTATTTCTTCTTTGGACAATTGTCTTTTCAAGTCTTTTGCCCATTTTTAAATTGCATATTTGTCTGTGATTAAACACATTTGCATAGATATTAAACCCGTACTGGATATATGACTGCCAAATATTTTCTCCCATTAGATGGGCTGCCTTTTCATCCTTTTGACAAAGTCCTTTGAGGTACGAAATATTTAATTTTGAAGAGGTCGCATTTATCTATTTTTGTTACTGTTGCTTATGCTTTGGGGGTAAGGTTTAAGAAACTACTGCCTACCATAAGATCTTTTTTTTTTTAAAGATTTATTTTTACTTATTTCTCTCCCCTTCCCCACCCCTCGGTTGTCTGTTCCCTGTGTCCATTTGGTGGGTGTTCTTTGTCCACTTCTGTTGTTGTCAGCAGCATGAGAATCTGTGTTTCATTTTGTTGCATCATCTTGCTGCGTCAGCTCTCCATGTGTGCAGTGCCATTCCTGGGCAGGCTGCACTTCCTTTTGTGCTGGGCAGCCTCCTTACGGGGTGCACACGTGGGGCTCCCATACGCGGCGGACACCCCATGTAGCACAGCACTCCTTGTGCACATCAGCACTGTGCATGGACCAGCTCCACACGGGTCAAGGAGGTCCGGGGTTTGAACCGCGGACCACCCATGTGGTAGACAGACGCCCAAACCACTGGGCCAAGTCCGCCACCTCTTCCCGTTTTTTAGTATGGCTTGTAATTTTTTTGCTAATGTCTAGGTATCTGATATGTTGATGAGTTTACTCTGATAGCCAATTTCTCTCTTGCCTGTTGCTGTTGTTGTTTTTCACAGCTCTTCTTTGATATTCTCAGTCTTAAAATTTCCCAGCTTTCCCATTTTTCAAAATCGGGTCAGGGACTCACTAGTGGGGTGCAGATTTTCTCTAAGGGGTTGGACACAGAGAATGTGAACAGTTTCTGTCCATGCAGTTTCCAGATCAGCCAGCAGATGATGCTAGTCAGCACAACCTTCCATGGAGGTGTCTCAGATTTCCTGTGTTCCTGTGTTATCTTCAGGCTGGAGAGTCAAAGTGGGCTCTGCTGGCCAAATTTACTGAAGAAAAGCATCCTGACCTTCCCTCCCTTCTCCCCTGAAACAGCTGACAGAGAGGAAGATGTTTATTCCCCTCACAGTTGGCTGCGGTGAGCCAGGTGTTTTACCCCAGCTTAATATCTTGGGGGTAGGGGAGGGGAGCCCTCTCCAGTCTCCACTGGGGCTTGATAACTCACAATTGTCATTTTGGCTTCTTTGTCTCTCTGTTCCTCACTCTCTTGGGTGTTGTGTAACACTGTCCTGGTCTGCTGACCCCCAAAGCAAGTCCCCTGGATGGCTTTTGGTTCTTTTTCTGTTGTTTTTGTGAGAACATTCAGCTCTGCCTGTTAGTCTGACACCATCTTCCCACAATTTCCTCAGATTCACCAAATTTTAACATTGTGCCACATTGGCATCATCATTCTCTAGATAAATCATAGATAGATTAGAAGACAGAGAGGGAGAGAGAGAGAGAGGGAGGGGAAGAGAGGGAGAGGGAGAGAAAGAGAAAGAAAGAAAGAAAGAGAGAGAGAAAGAGAGAAAGAGAGAAAGAGAGAAAGAGAGAGAGAGAGAAAGAGAAAGAAAGAAAGAAAGATTGATTATTGGTATAATTTACTTTTCCTGAATGATTTGAAAATGCTTAATACATATTATGGCTCTTTTCCTCCATACAAAGTATGGAGTACAAAAGTATTTTCTAAAGACAATGAAATCATCCTATATAATCAGAGTATAGTTAACAAATTCAGGAAATTTAGCACTGAAACAACACTATTTCTAATAGAAACCACTTATGCCAGTTTTATCAGTTGAATCAATTTTGTACTTATTGCACTATTTTTTCCTCCAGACTTGAATCTGTTGTCAAGTCTTTTGCCTTAGTTTTTCTAGACTGCTACCATAAATATCACAAATTGGTTTTGGCTTAAACACCAAGAATGTATTGACTCACTGTTTCAGAGGCTAGTAGGCTTGCTTTCTCCCAGAGTAGGTAACGTTCTGGTTGGCCCTTGGATTTCTTGGCTTTCCCATCACCTAGTGATTTCCTCACCTTTCTCTTCCCAGTTGTTGACTTCCAGCTCAGGATTCATCCCAAGGTATTATCTGTATAAGGCCTCCAGCAAGGGGATTAAGACCCATCCTACTTCAGTTGGTCACACCACATCTTAATTCAAAGTAACATATTCAAATGGTTCTACTTATGATGGGGTCACAACCACGAATTAAAATTAAGAGCATGTTTTTTCTGGAGTACATAACTCAATTTGCTACATTTCTTTAAATCTCCTTCAAGCCAGAGCATTTCCTCAGTCTTTATTGTCTTTCATGACATTTATACTTTTTAAGAATACAAGTATTTTTTAGAGGGTTATCCAACTGGAATTTGCCTGATGTTCCCTCATCAGTACATTGAGCCTATGTATCTGCGGCTTGAATTCTATATAGATGATTTGTGTTCTTCTCAGAGTGATACATCTGTAGGCACATAATGTTCATCTTGCCTTAATAAGCGATATGATTATAACTTTGATCACCGAATCAAAATTCCATTTTCTGCATAGTATAGCTGCAATATAAACTATCTGTGAGGAGACAATTGACACTATGCAAATATTTTGCCCCTCCTCAAACTTCTTCCTTAGATTTTTACATTCATTAACAATTCTTGTTTGAGTCAATATTTTATTATGATAGTTACAAAATGGTGATTTTTTTCTCCAACTTCTCCATTCCCTCCACATTTCAAGCTTATTCCTATGCATAGTATGAGGAATATATATAATTTTCTTCTATCAAAAGGCTATTAATTTTTCTTAATGCTATTTATTAAAAAGTCCATCTTTGCCCCAGTAATTTGAGATGCTACCTCTATTGACAAATTTCACGTAATGTTGGTTTTATTTCTGGAATTTGCATTCTATTCCACTGGTCTCTTTATGCAGCAATACCACACACTGCTTTAATTATAGCTCCTCATTTCCAGTGTCTTCCTAGCTATTCCTGCATGTTGATTTCCAAACAGCAATATTACCATGAACATGTCTAGCTGCATAAAACCATTTTGTTGGTATATTTGTAAGAATCACATCAAATTTGTACATTAATTTAAGAGAACAAACATCTTGATAATGTTGAGACATCTTAACCAAGAACAAGGGATACCTTTCCATTGATTCAAGTCTACTTTTGAGTCTTTCAGGAGTGTTTCATAGAGGTTGTGGATATTAGTTAAATTGCTCCTATATACATTATTTTTGTCACTATTGTAAATGGAGTTTTCATTATAACATCTAACTGGTTATTATTCATGTCTGTCTTAGTTTTCCAGGGTTGCAGTAAAAAAGTACCACAGACTGGTTGGCTTAAAAAACAGAAGTATTTTGCCTCACAATTCTGGAGGCTAGATGTTTGAGTCAAGGTTTTAGTAGGACCATGTTTCCTCTGAAATCTGCAAAGTTCTGCTCATGCCTCACAATCCATGATGTTCCTTGTTTTGTAGTATGACATAATCTCTGCCTCCATTTCACAGCCCTCTCTCTCTCTCTCTCTCACACACACACACGTTATGTGTGTGTGTGTATACAACTTACTATGTCCAAATTTTCTTTTCTTATAAGGACAAGAGTCATATTTAATTAGGACACAATCCAATCCAGTTTGGCCTCATCTTAATGAACAGTATCTTTAAAAATAGTATTCAGATGTAAGTTCACATTCACAGGAACAGGACTTGTCTTTTGAAGGGACACACACAATCAACATATACATACACTATTGATTTTTGCATATTTATTTTATGTCCTGCTACTTTGCTAAATTCATTTATTGTTTGGTTTAGATTTACCTTTGACTCTAGTCTAAGGTTTTCCAGGTATACTCTCATGTCATCTGCAAATAGAGACTGATTGTGCAGATTGAATTATATACCCCAGACCAGAAAATCATGTTCTTAATCCTTAATTCATTCTATTGTAAACAGGACCTTTGGATGAGTTTACTTCAGTTAAGTTGTGGCCAACTGACTCAGAATGGGTCTTAAGCCTATTACTGGAGGCCTTATAGAGAAGGCCACAGAGAGAAAATGAGGGAAAGAAGCTTGAAGTCAACAGAACCCAGAAGAGAAAGGAGATGCCACCATGAGAAATGTCATGTGACAGAAAGGCCAAGGACCCAAGGAATACCAATGGCCAACCCCATTATACCAGTCTTCAAGGAGAAAATGTCACCTTGCTGGTGCCTGGATTTTAGATCTCCCCTAGTCTCAACACCATGAGCCAATAAATCCCCGTTTTTAAGCCAACCTATTATATGGTTTTTGCTTTGGTAGCCAAAAAACTAAGTTTTTTTTTCAATTCTATGTCTCTAAATGATTTCTCTTACCTAATTGCATTGGCTATAACCACTAGGACAATGGTAAGTAGTAGCAAAGATTGTAAACATTCTTACCTTGTTCTTGTTATTAGAGGAAATGCCTCGATTTTCCCCCATCAAGTAAGGTACTGGCTATAGAACTGTATATGTCATATGAAATGCTTTTAAACATCTATGGAGATAATCATATGATTTCTCTCCTTAGGATTATAAAAATGGATGTTGTTAGTAGTAGTGGTGACTAAGGAAGAAGGGTTGGTGATTCTTATGTCTATTTCTCTTCTGCAGAATCCTTAATGTCTCTCTCTTATTTCCTTCTTTCCCATTGCTCCTGCATTTCCAAGGGAGTACAACCCTTCTCTATTTATATTTCCTTTCCCAGAAGCAAGAATCTGAAGCCGTCGGCTATGGTCCTATTCACTGTCAAGCTTTTGACCTATGTTCAGTATTTTAGGATTAATGCTAGACTTTCTCTTTCTGGTGGTGATTTTGTACAATATCAATGAACTCTGTTCCTGTCACCATTTATACAGTCTTTTCAGACTCCCTCCAGTCTGCACACACTAGTTTGCAATCACAGCTGGATCTCTATTGTTAATTCTGTTAGGATTTGGTGTTTATTTCTCTCTTTAAGGGTAATTTAACTTTCATGGTATTTGCTGTCTCCAAGTAGTACTGAAAATGTGGGTTAAGTGTAGTTTTATTTCCACTCCTTGTTGATCTTAACAGTTTTTCAGAAGAATATGTGGAGAAATTTAGATTCATGTAGCAGTCATTATCCTCTAGGCATAGAGGATACAAACATGTGTGGTCTGGAATATTTACTGGAAGCAACAGGGTAGTAATTCTGGATGCTATAAAAAGCAAAAGAAAACAAAGGAAAAAGCTTACTTGTTTCCTTGGGAAAAGTAGTTATGAAAAGAAAACCAAAAATGTATGCTATAGACCATAGTTAGCGATAATAATCTGAGAATGTTCTTTCATAATCTATAACAAATTTTCCACAACAATGTAAGATGTTGGTGGAGGGGTGATGTATGGTAATTTGCACATGATTGTTCTGTAAGTTCACAATTTCTCTAACTGAAAAATAAATATAATAAGAAAGCCAAATGATAAAATAATTTTAAGGTTAAGAAAGTGATGACTCATAGCCACAATTTAGAATTCTGGGATAAATTAAAGAAAGGAATGTTTAGTGGAGCAGTAACTCATAGCTATGAGGTGAATAAATCCATAATATATTTTATAGAAAAAGGGGGAAAAGCAACTCATGAAAATGTTCTGGCTAATGTTCCAGACAATTGAAAATTACTTCATCAAGGTAAAAGGTATAGCAAAGATTGTTTGAGTACCTTCACTAATGTTTTCACCATGAAGTGCTCCACAGAAATGTTTGTATAGTTTTCTTGCTTCCCCCACCTACCCACCCAATGTGTATTGATCAAATGGCTCATCCTGACACCACAAGTTAACTACCTTTTTCACTTTCACTTGAGTTTGGCTTCAGTTTTATAATGTATGGACTCACTGAGACTCTAAAGGAAGAGGATATATAGTTCAATACACATTATTGAAATTTATGTGAGAAATTTTATACCTCATTGATATTTATAATCTGAAGGATTCTTTTTAAAATCTCAGAATAGATCACGTGAATGTCAGCCCTTCTTTTTCTTTTCTTTACTTTATCTTATAGTTACCATTTTTATGTTTTGAAGGACAACATTTTTCTTGCTATTTTAGATTTTGGGGGTGACCTAGTATATCCTTGTACTATCCATATATTTCATGGACTTTGATTATTATCAAAGTCAGTCTCTATATTTCCAAACTGAAAATCCCTCATTTTCAGATCTTTCTGAGATAATAATATGATGAAATTAGGAAGTGTCACAGCTAACATATTTGGAAAAAGTAAAGGATAATCTTCCAGGGAGAACAAAATATAAAGTGAGAAATAAAAAATGGAAAAGTGAGGAAAAGGATTGAAGGGAAAGGATTAGAAAGGAAAGAAATGTTTTAAAAGGCAAGGGAAAGGGTTTCCTTCCCAATTTCTCAGTTATACGAGTGATTTCCTGTATTCCTTTCTCATTTTAGAAAAATAGTGCTACTTTCATGTGAGTACTTTCACTTAGTACCACCCTCAAATATTGATTGAGACAGAGAAATCACTCACACGTTGTTGAAATAAACTCTAAAGGATTAACCTCTGGTGGGAAAGTTTCCTTCCAACATGGCTTACACCTTCTGTTCTGCATGTGGTCATGTTCGTGACATCGCTAACTATCATGCAAAAGCCATCTTTGACTGTTTGACAAATGTGTATTTTGCGTTCCCATCACTCCCACTGGAAGTGCATTTGAGAGAGTAACTCTCTCACTTCATTACAATTTGTCACTGAAAATGGATTGCCTCATTACTACAAAACTCATGCTCGATGTATTAGCATAAGAGTAACAGCAACAGCTAATATAGAACCATCTTAGAGAGTGAAGGAGCATGAAAGTGGGATAGATGGCTGAGGAACCATTTAGAGTAAGGAAATCAGGCAGGTTCTTAAACACCAAGATCCCTTTAAGAAATCAGAAAAGTAGCATATGATGGTTTCAGGTCTTTCTGAAACAGATATGGCATCCTGCTCTGGCTCTGCAAGCACTCCCATGACCATCCTTTGTATATTACCTATTCTGCTCCACTTCTGAATTCCAAAAGTGAAAATGACCAGTCTCTTACCATAACTTATCATCACTCTGCTTTTTCATTTATCACATCTCTCACTACTAGGGCACTAACTCTTTCATGTCATGAAAGTCTCTAGTCTCTTAAAACTTCTTTTCTCTCAAATCTATTATCTTTTTGTTATTTAATTTGCTCCTGACAGTTTCCAGCTAAAAAGTAATAAAATTGTTTTATGTTATTGATTTTCTTTTTCTTTATGATATGTAATATTGAATTTATATTTAAAATAATAGCATTCAGTTTCTAAACTAATTTATTTGAGTAAAAAAGAGTAAATATAAAGAAAATTCCTAAGCAAATAATAGTAAGGCAGTACATATTTATAGCAAAAAAAGTTAAATCAGAAAAGTCATTTCACTTCCATTTAGTTCTACTTCCTTACCAGTAAAAGAGGAAGTTAACCTGAATTATTAGATAATAATATTTACCATTATATGAAGACTTAATGGGTCAGACTTTGTGTTAAATGCACTACATAGAAACTCTTACTTGATTTAACCCTCATAGCAAACTTGCAAACTTGGCACTGTCGCTCTGACTTTATAGTTCTGGAAAGAGAGGCCCAAGAGATGAAGTAACATTCCCCAAACTGCAGGCTTACTTGGAAGCATAGCTTGTGCTCAAGCTCAAGTGTCAGAATTCCTAAACTGTGCTCCCAACTTCCTGAGGGTTACCCCCATCTTGACCCTAGGCAGCTCTTGTCCTACAAAATCTCTCTAGGGAAACTCAATTCAAGGTTTCAAGGAGCTATATTACCAGGAAGCAAAATTACATAGGGCACATAGATTTACATTATTTTTTTAAAAGACAAATTTTAGGATTCTAACAGTGACACATATATATGGCATAAAATATGTAAAGTACAGAAAAGTATAAAGAAGAAACAAAAATTACTTTTAATTCTGCCACCCCTTAATTACCATTGGGCTCATAGTTCCTTCCTGTCCTTGACTTGTATATATATATATATACGTTTTGCTGCCTAATATACCCTGGGGCAGCGGTTCCTCAGTAAGAGGTGCATAAAGTTTTAGCTGATGTTTTCACTCTTGCCTACTGTCCCCTCTGCCCCTTTAGTTAATATGAAAATAACAAGAATACTATTTGTTCAACAACTACTATATCTAAGTATGTTACTAGATCGTTTAATTCTCACAACATCTCTAGGAGGTAAATATTTTTATTATATGCCCATTTTATAGATGAAAAGATCGAAGCCTAAAAAGTTAAGCAATCACCTTGTCCAAGGTCACACAAGTAAAACTATGATGGGGCCTGCACTTGGAATCACTCTTCAGTGTTGCTTGCATGGCACTCAGTTTGGGATAAGCACCCATAGTCCCTAAAATATTCCCCCAGTATTTCCGATCCCATGTAGTAATGTCCAGATCCAGGTAATCAAGTGGGCAAAAATCCCTATCATTTCTCTCCTAATCCTTCCTAGAGAATATTAAGGTCCCCATTTCAACTGAATTCCAGAAATAATCCTGGAAAACCAGAGATTCCCACATCAAATTCCCAATAAACTCTAAATGTGACCTTGAATTAGCTGTGCACTAAAATGACCTGGAAAAAATATATAACAGAAAGAAAAACCATAAAAATTACACATCAGAAAAGGATCCAAGGGAAATGTCAGAATATGGTTCCAGTTTTGTCAAAAACTAATGACAAGGGAAATGGATGTGGCTCAACCAAATGGGCTCCCATCTACCATATAGGAGGTCCAGGGTTCGATGCCCAGGGCCTCCTGATGAGGGCAAGTTGGCCCTTGCAGCAAGCCAACCCATGCGGAGTGCCAGCCCACACTGGAATGCTGGCCTGCACAGGAGTGCCCCCCTGTATGGAAATGCCACTCAGCACGGGAAAGCCGCCCCATGCAGGAGTGCCAGCCAATGCTGAGAGCTGGTGCAGCAAGATGATGCAACAAGAGACACAGAGGAGAGAAAATAAGAAGACGTAGCTGAACAGGGAGTTGAGGTGGCACAAGAGAGTAATGGCCTCTTTCCCACTCTGGAAGGTCCCAGGATTGGTTCCCAGAGCCACCTAATGAGAATACAAGCAGACACAGAAGAATACACAGCAAATGGACACAGAGAGCAGACAACGGGAGGAACTTGGGTCGGGGAGGAGAAATAAATAAAATAAATCTTTAAAAAAAAAAAAACAAAAGACAATATCTGAATTGTTTTTTATTTTTTCAATTGCAGATCACTGAAAAAATAGAAAGGTGTGTCTATTTGTTTAAATTGACTTTCTAAGTATAAGTACCCTGAATCAAAATGCAGACTCAGAAAACCCATCCTTATGCAATGATGGCTGATGAATTCTTTAGTATAGGAGATGCTGTTATGCTAAGCAGGTTATCTGAAGTTATCTGTCAGACACAGGCATGTTCAATCAATCCTAGGGGTTCTTTAAAAACACATGTGGAGAGCAGGTTGCTAGGACAACCAATTGGAGTCACTAAACATCATAAAAGTTAACTAATTAAAAATTTAAAGAAAAATGATTTTACATATACCCTTCTCAAAGTGAGGCCTTTAAACTACATAATTACACATATTAATAGTACAAATTAATCACTTATTCCAATGTGTGAATTCACTTTGGGTTTTAATATATGTTAAATTAGAAGACAAACAGGTTTTTGTCAATACCTAGAAAGTACTTTAATGTGTGTTTGATTCTATAGGTGAATAAATTATTTAAGATTAGTTATCTTTGAAAACTGAAGTTATTCAATATTTCATTAGAGGGTACATGACAGCAAACATAATTGAGACATTCATGTTTGAACACAAACAATTCTCAGTTAATTGATTATCTTTCCTCTTTTCAAATAAAGCCCATAAATATTTCTGAGGTTTAAATTTATTTTAAAGCTACACAATGAATTAATTTTTTATTTTTTTCCAAAATCCTCCAATCTGAGTATCATAGTGAGTAGACCATAAAGTGATGGTGAGTATGTAAAAATTGTTTATGTCAAGCATCTCTCTTAAATAAAGGATTTATATTTATTTTTTAAATGAGTCCAAAGAAATTTGCTCAGTATGAAAGCGTTCAAATAGAGACCCTAACCCTGCCTTGCTTCTGAAAAGGGAAAATGCTTATCTCGACGATTTCACTGTGGGAAAATGTGATCAGTACATGTCACAATAAAGTGAAAGAACAAATAAAACATCGGGAGACTATTTTGTTTCAAACTCCCGCATTATCTCTCTCTGATTTGAAGGTATTTTAACTTCTCAAGATTCTGATCATGGTTACACTGATTGGGTTTTCTGTCAGATCCTAAGAGCTGTCACCTAGCAGCTCAGAGCTGTCACCATTCAAAGATTTCACTTCTCCAAGTCTTACTAGAGTACCTAAACAAATACTAAAAAGGAGCTAAGTCAAACCTGTGAGTACACATGTTAATAAAAATGTAAGTAAATTCTTTAAATGCTTGATGAGCCTAGAGATTATGTAAATGATGTGAGTTAGGGACCATGAGAATTTATACCCAACTAAAGTTTTAATGCAAAAGAAATATGGTTAGGTGTCTCTGCCTTTCAATTCACATTCTAATACGCCTCCATTCACCAATCTAATTCAATGCCTGGTTTTTACTTCAGTCTGAAATTGACCTTCCTGGTATATCATTACTTAGTAAACTATTCCATGGTTTAACCTTTCTATTAATAAATGCTTGCTTTGGGGAAAAGGTGCAGTAAAAGGGCAAAGAGTATGTATTCTATAATGGGTTCAAATCCTATCATTACCATTACATTCCATGTAACCTTGGGCAATTTATTCAACCTTCTAAAATTTCTTTCTTAATTCTCTGTCCATCGATTTCTGAAATAGACATTTTAAAAATCTACTTTATAATATTGTTGTAAGGATTATGAGATTAAGCTCATAATATAAATGTTAATTTTTACTATTAAATTGCCTGTTTAGTGAAAATTCACTGGGTGAGTTAGAAACCACAATATCCAGGGTCTATTCAATTTCCATTTAGAGTCCATATGATCTCAGGCAAAACATATTAGCCCTACCAGTACCTTTCCTCATCTCAAAATGATAGTATCAGTCCTGCCTGTATCTCCAGAGTGTTGTGAGAATAAAAGGCAATAATACATATGAAAGTGCTTGTGAACTATGATGAGATATAAACTATAAGATATTTTCAATTAATAATACTTAAAAGGCCCATCATATAACCAAAGTGAAAGAATGTTTATAGGAGCTTTTCCTTTCTGGAAAGTTTTTCAAAACATTGTCTGAGAGCTTGTAGCCAAAGAATCTTTGATTATTCCTCCATACTTCAGCCAAGAATAATTTTTTACCAAATTATAACTTGAAGGAAAGGTAGACACAGCAAATTCTTGCCCAAATAGCTAGATATGCATCTTCCTGTATCATAAGCTTCAGAGAAGTTGTCCTGACCTGGACTCTTCCTCAGAGTCATAAACAAATAATGTTTTCTCCTGATCTGATTCTGAGTCTTTACTAGTGACCAAATATATCTAAAGAAGGGAAGGGAAGTGAGCAGTAGTGAGGAAAACAGAAAATACTAGAAGGCTTAGAAATATAAAAGCATGTGGGGAAAGAATAACAACGCATTTCATCCAATTAAAAAATGAAGTCAGCAGAATATAATCTTCAAAATATAAAATCAACAAGCAGGAACAGAGGACAAAAAAAATGACCATACTGCTTCAGTGGTCAGCTGCACAGTGCAGAGATTTGCAACATAGTTTTGGAATTAGATCCATTCAAATTCATATCAAGGCCTACCTCTTACTAGTGGGTAGATTCAGCCTTACCAGTTCTCAGTTTCCTAATCTGTAAATTGGGGAAATTCATGTCAGAATCTTGTAATGGCTGTAAGGATTAAATCAGATGTTACATAAAGTGTTTAGCAGAATGCCAGAAACACAATGTGTCCAGTAATCTGACATTATTACAATTAAGGTAAGGATGTTGATAATATCAAAAAACATTTCAGTCCTCAAGGAAGAAGATAAAAATGAAGGATACACACTTTGGTTTTCCCATTTGCCCCATTCCATATAACTTTGGAAAATATTGTGCTTGGCTCTGGAAAGTTCCTAGCCATAAATAAGTAAAATATTGGAAATCCTTCAAAATAATGCACAAAAACAATTTGGGTATTGAAAGGTCTGGCTATTAAGGAAATCTAACAAGAGTAAAATAAGTACCTCTGGCCAAAGAAAATCCATGGGGGAAGAGCAAGAAGTTCAGATCAGTCCAGAAAGCAGCAGAGCAAGATATTATTCAGAAAGGATTATGGATAACAAAGGGGTGAAATAAACTGAGAAGATGATTCAGGATGAATACCAGGGGATCCGCAGGCTAACATCATTTCTAGTGAACAATAGGCCGGCAAAGGAAGTAGTGAAAGTAGCATTTTTCAGCTAAAACTACATAGGGGAATATAGCATAGGAATTAATTATGACTTGGCAAACTGAAGAAGCTTATGAATTCTTTGAATTTATATAACATCTTTCAATAAAAGGAAATCCATCTACTGTGTAAACGAGCTGAGTTCTTCGGCCCCACTGTGATGGGAGTCCTTGGTCCCCGCATCTTCAGGATGAAAAGAAGAGCCAGAGTGATATAATAAAAACAGAGTGGGAATCCCCTACCACTCCTTCAGTTCATTGCCTTCTTGAGCTCACCACAACAGTAGCTACATACCCTGGTTCCATCACTGACACGCTGTGTGACCTCCAGCAAGTGTCTTAACCCTTCTAAGCCCTGGTTTAGTAGACGGACACACCGTGAATTTCTCAGAAATGGCAGGTACCTTCTTAGACTATAATCTTCATTTTCAAAGGTTGTACTGGTTTTCTTTATTGTGACAAAGTAAACTATGTCTTTAGTTCATCAATCAAGCAATCCATTTTTTATTGAGTACAGCTATGTCAGTGAACAGGCCTATTATGTGCCTAGGACAGGAGTGGGCTGAATAAAAGGCTTAAATATACACACAATGAACCTTTTCCATCTCAAGAGAAGTTCGTGTCCCCACACAGCACCTGGCTGCAATCCCAGACATTAGTGACTAATTTTACTACTTTTGTTTATGCTTCAATAAAACCTTGAAGTATTGTTGCTATGTGCTAGCAAATTACACACCTAGTCTGAGTACACAAAGCAGTACCAGGAACCTTTTGTAATCCATCTTTCCCACACAATAAGCTCAGCTAAATCCACCCTAAGGAGCTGAAGGCATTCAGACAAGGCCAGGAAACCGTCTACTGCACAGAATACCTCCAGAGACGGATTGCTCTTTAGTGGCATTGAATATATACAGGTGCTTGGCATTAGAAAATTACTCAGGAATGATGTCTGAGGACACACATGTACCCCAGAGCAAGGTTAAGTCTGGGGTCACTAATCCAATCTCCATATGCAGCCTGCCACTGCCGAACAGGGTAGGAAAAAAAAAAGCACACCTTCTGGATTTGATTCTTCATATGCCACTTACGGTAGATTGAAGCTGAATGTACCTCACAAAACCATGTTCTTAAATTTAATCCATTCCTGTGGATGTGGGCCTATTGTAAGTATGATTTGGTGATGAGGCTACTTCAGTTAAGGTGACCCCTCTCATTCAGGATGGGTTTTAATCCTTACTGGAGTCCTTTATAAACCAAATAAATACAGAGAAAGAGTAAAAGAGAGAGTGAGAGCAAGAGAGAGAAAGGACATGGAAGCCTGAAGCTGAGAAGGGAAAGACTAGGGGATGCCGCCATGTGCATTGCCAGGTGGTAGAGGAGCCAAGAACCACTGGCAGACAGTCTTCAGGAAGCAAATATTGCCTTGGTGATGCCTTGATTAGGATATTTTCTTGACCTCAAACTGTAAGCTAATAAATCCCCATTGTTAAAGCCAGCCCATTTCATTGTATCTGCTTTAAGCAATCTAGGAAACTAAAATATTTTGGTATTGGGAGAGTGGGCTGCTGCTATTGCAAATACCAAAAATGTGGAAATGGCTCTGGAATTGGGTAATGGGTAGAGACTGCAAGATCTGTGAGTTGTTTGATAGAAAAGGCTTAGATTGCTTTGAAGAGACTGTTGGTAGAAATACTGACCCTAAAGGTACTTCCAATGAGGGCATAGACAGAAATGAAGAATATGTTATTGGAAACTGGAAGAAAGGTGATTCTTGTTTTAAAGTGACAGAGAACTTGGCAAAAAAGAGTTCTAATGCCAGATGGAAGGCAGAATTTGAGAGCAATGAGCTTGGATATTTAGCTGAGGAGATTTCCAAACTAAGTATGATAGTTTCTCCTTGCAGGTTTTGTAAAATGTGAGAACAAAGAGATAAACTGCAAACTGAACTCTTGGGCACAAAGAAACCAGATGGTTTAGAAAATTCTGAGCTTCCAGAAAGTGAGTCCCCAGTGACTAGTGCTCCATGTGAGGGTTTAAATGAGCATGGAACCAGTCAGTCATTTCAGTGCAAGTCAGCATTCCAGGTGCAGTTATCCAGGAAGGATCTGTGGTAAGCTCTACTGTCTGATGGTTTGGACCCCTGTGTACTACATGAAAAACCAACACTTTTTTGCAAGATTTGTATGAATGGAACCAGTGCTGGGCTGGACTAAAAGGATCAGAGAATAGGAACAGACTAAAGGAAAAGATCACATCGATGGCAGTACAATGGAATCTGAGGTCTGGACCGAAGACATCTTCTTAGGTCAAGAGAGCGGGCCCACCCATGTGTGTGAAAAGGGTAAGCCTGCCTCAGAACTTGGAGAGGAAGGGTCTTCCACTCCGTTGTTTAGAGAAAGTATTACCACACCCATGTTCTTAGAGGATGCACCTTATTCCCCAGGGGTTGCAGAGAGTCTGGCCACCACCCTAGTTTTCTCAGAGGGTAGAGCTTATTCCCTGGAAATTGAGGAGAGTCTGCCCATCACCCCAACTGTTTTTAGATGGTGGAGTTTTCACCCCAGTGTTCGGGTAGAGCATAGCCCCCATAGCACTTGGAAAGGGTGGGGCTGTTGTTTCATCAGAGATGCTGTCTCACCAAAGTTCAGCTGTAGGCACTCCTGGATTCCTGCCACATGGCAAGGCAAAATGGCAGCTGGTTTCTGCCTTCTCCGGCCTCACTTTCTCCCCAAACTCAGCTGTGGGTGATCAGACATATAGGTCATCTCTCCCAGGGCCTCATCTCTTCAGCTTCAGGCTGCTCTGATGATTCTAGCCTCAACTTTTCTCTCAGACTGTACTGGTTTATCTTTTTGCAGCTGTAGGGGATTTGGAGTCCTTTCTTACATGACAGGGTAAGAGGGCAGCTCTCTTTCTCTGTGTTTCTGCTTTCAGTTCTCCACTTATACAAGACTCCAGCGAAAGAGCGGAAAGCCACACTGGGTCATGCATCACTGAAGTAGTCCAATCAAAGGCCCTAAAGCCTTAATTAAAAGTGATCTAATCAAATGTCCCTTAATTGAATCTAACCAAAAGGTCCCACATATAATATGTTTACATGCACAGAAATGGTTACCTTAAGAACGTGATTTCCTGGGATCCACAAAGGAGGCAAACCAGCACACTCTCCTTTGTATTTGGAAGCAGATAACTTTTTCTCTAGATTTCAGAGACACAAGGAATTGTCCCCCAGGACAGACCACACCCATAACTGGCTCTGATTAGATCTTGTACTTGGCATTACTTAAGAAATGACTAAAAATTTTTGGGATATGGTGATTAAATGAAAGTATTTTTATATGTGAAAATAACCTGTTTGGGGGGGGGGGGTCCAGAGGGTGGAGTATGGTGGTATGATCGAGAAAAACAAGTTCTTAAATTTAATCTCTTCCTGTGAATGTAAACCCATTGTAAGAAGGAACTTGTAATGAAGCTACTTCAGTTAAGGTATGACCCACCTCATTAAGGGTGGGTCTTAATCGTCTTACTGGAGACCTTTATAAACAGAATGGAGAGAGAGAGAGAGTAAGAGAGACCTACTCTTTTTTTTTTTTTTTTTTTTTGGTCTTGCTTTTCTTTTACTTCTCTCCCTCTCCCTCCTTTTTTTTAAACACATCTTTAATCCTGCCCAACAACATGAACACATCTGCTATTCTATTGTGGCCCTTTGCCTTGGAGACCTATCTCAGGATTCTCTAACCTTTAATCAAGACTTTGGATCTCTAAGTTTGATGCATAGTTGCCATCCTGGGACTTTCATCACTCTTTTGGGCTTGAACTATAGTTTTGTGAATCCTTTCTATTCCTCTTTATTTGTTTATTCCTATATTTTTTGAGGAACATCCCAAATAGTTTCCTTAGAAAGAATGGTTGGGTCTTAAATCTGAGAACTTGCTGCCACAAAAATATCTATATTCTCCATAATATCTTAATTGTTTGATTTTCAGTTGAATGGAAAATTCTAAGTTGAAAATTATTTCCCTCAAAACTGTGAAGGCTTTCCCACTGTCTTCCAGCATCCAAAGGTAGCTGCTGAAATATCTGATGCATTCTAATAATCTTCTGTATTCAACCTGTTTTAGCAATATCACTCATGCTTTAAGACACCATTAAGCTCCTTGGTGTGATTTTATTTTAAATCATTGTTCTGAGACTTGTTTGGGCCTTTTGGGCCCTCTCACAGCATAAAATGTTTCTTTTATCATTACTCTGAAATTACTAACTCCGTTATTTTCTCTGCTTGCTCTTTCTTGATCTCTTTTGTCTACTGTTTTAGTTTCTTATTCAAGACAAATAGCATGTAATCGTTTGTCTTAAACACTGGAAATTTAATGAGTCTAGAAGAAAGTCCAAAATTAGGGCATCATCAATGCTTTCTCCCAGAAGACTGTGGCAATCTGGGGCTAGCTGCAGTGATGCTTGACCCTTGACTTTTCTGTCACAAGGCCTCTCCTTTCTTGTCCAGGTCTGGCTATCCCATTTCTCTCTCTTCTCCCCCCGCCTTACCTGCCCT
Source organism: Dasypus novemcinctus (assembly GCF_030445035.2). Taxonomy (NCBI): domain Eukaryota; kingdom Metazoa; phylum Chordata; class Mammalia; order Cingulata; family Dasypodidae; genus Dasypus; species Dasypus novemcinctus. The sequence goes on from NC_080687.1 coordinate 61,832,289, forward strand.
CTCCCCCTCTCTCTGGCTTTCAGTAACAAGATTAAGACATATCCTGATTCAGCTAACTGATACAACTTCATCACAAGGTGCTATATATAAGGGTTCATACCCTCAAGAATGGATTAAGTTTAGAACATGTTTTACATAGCTTCAAACCAGGTGAACCTCTTGATTCATTCTCTTAGGTATTTTATCTTTCCTCTCCTCTTTTGTGCTCTACTTTCTAGAAGATTGGGTTAGAGTGTAATGCTTCTCCAGAATTTTTGTATTTTAATTTCCATCATTAATTTCTTTTGCCATGTCTACAAGTATTCTGTTCACAATTTTTATAATTGTAATATAGTCTCATATCTCTCTGTGAATAATATCGAGAAGATTGTTTTTTCCATTTTCTTCCATTCTGTGGAAACAACCATTCTCTGGTTGTTCCCCATTTGTTTCTTTCTCTGCTTTTTTATTTAGGTCCCTCTGATATATCTGAAGCATTTTTCAAATATGTCATGATCACTGTTCATATGTAAGTGATTGGAAGCTCTGTGTATTTTAGTAGGGTTTCATTTTAGGATGATTAGGTGAGTGGTTGGCTATTTTTTCTTTCAACCCCTCAGTTATGGAGATGAACTCTCCAATATTCTATGTTTGTCATGTGGTACAGGTGTGTAGTATTTTGAGGCTTTTATGGACCCTAGAAAAGATCATGTCCTTAGAGCTAATCTATTCCTGTGGGTGTGACCCTATTGTAGGTGGGCCCTAAGGAGACAGGAGAGACCAACGGATACCACCATGTGCCTTGCCACATGAGAGAGGAACCCAGGACCACCAGCAGCCAATCCTTGGGGAGAACTTTTCACGGCCTCAGAACTATAAGCTTATAAGTTAATAAATCCCCATTTTAAGTCCAATCCATTTCTGATATATTACTCTAAGTAGGTTTTAGCAACCTAAAATAAGGCAGTAGAGGGATTTCAGAGGCACTTGATGGCAGATCATGGTCACCAGCCCATGATGCACATTTTTGTAATTTAAAAAGGCATGTCTTCCTCAAGACACTTCATCCCCATCTGTTGGAAAATTGTCATAATAACATGTTTTTGGTAAAATGATCTTCTGAAAACTATCAGGATAAATATACAACACTGTAATGTGAATGCTGGCGCCTAGCATTGAACAGTGCACATATTATGGTCAACATACATGGCAGCTGCACCACTGGTATTTTGAATTTGGGGCTTCGGTGTAAGGGAGGGAGGCAGTAGATATCAACTTTTAGTTAATTTCCTCCGTTTTTAGTCACATACCCAATGCTCTCTAATGTCTGCTAAATTTCTATGTCACATGTTCCTGTGACTCCATTTTCCTAGGGAAGGAGCATTTGCTCTGCTAACTAGGGAGTAGAAACCCAGCATTCTTGTTCTGATTTTCAGGGAAGGGAAGATGATAATTTTGCTTTCTGATTATTAACAAGATATCTGACTTTCAGCCACATAGTCTCTACTCTTCCCAGGTTCTAAAAGCCCAAAACCCTCTGAATTTGGGGGGAATAATTTTATTTCTTTATGGAGTATATGTCCCAGAATATATTTCAGGTTATGGCTTCCTCCAACCCTCTCAGTCTATTATTCTTCTCCATCTTATTTCCGTCTAAAAAAAAATTGTTAAAATGCCCATTCCTGAACAAAATAAACCAACAGATGGGGTAAACAAGAATAACAACAAGTCCATGTTCATTCACTGAGCATATGTTGTGTGCCAAGCCCATCATCCAATATCTCTTTTGTTTATGACAGTCTTATAAGACACACATTCTTGTTTATACTTTATGATGAAAGAACTGAGGCAACTTAGCAAGCTGAAATAAATTTCCCAGGATCACACAGACAGTAAATGATGAGCGGAAATTTCTATCTAGTTCTCTTAGGCCCAAAATTTGATGCAGGTTGCACTAAATCACACTGCCTTTTTCTTCTCAGGTATATCCTAAAGTCATAATACATTTTTTTTAAAGAATTGTAGACAGAAACAATTTATAAACATATCTTTAGAACATTGTTACATTTGAATTTTGTGTGTGCGTGTATACATACACATACACCAGTGTCTACGCCTTTCACTATTTTAGCCCCCTGCTGGACCACTTTCTATTCCTCTCAGGCTATCCAATGATCACTAGATCTTTTCAAGATCCAGCTTAATTCCTCCCTCATCCATTCATCCACAGTTCCATTCTGGTTAACTCTGGTTTCTCTTGTCTCACCCTCTTCTGAACTGCACTTATGCCCACATTTCATAGCCTTAGATTCAATAGTTCTGTCCTTCTCCATAATGTGTAGTAACGGGATCAAGTCATAATACATTTAATCCAAATTTTGTCTCAGTTTTCAGTGCTCTAAAATGATAATTAAATTTAAGCCTCAATGTTAAAAAAATTTTAAATTATATAATTTTCTTTTTTAAATCCTATTTCAAATCTAATCCCTGGACTAGGAAAGAAACATGAGACAGAGATTTTGTGCATAAAGATTGAAATAAGAGTTTTCAATTTAACTTTTCATTATAATAAGAAACCTCAATTTAACACCCAACAGTTCTAATAATATAGGTTTAGCCATAATTTTGTAGCTTACAAGTCTTTAAAAATATAATTGAACTATTTACAAGCATTCAAGTAAAAAAGAAATTATAACTGACACAGGCAGGAATGAGTAATTTGGGTTTTATAAGTTCTCAGAAGGCTTTATTTTTCCCTCAACTCCAACGCCAACATGAAAAGCATCAAAACCATCAATATCAGGCTCGATGACTCCTACTGGGAAGAGAAGAATTATGTTAGATTGATGCAATAACATGATTCACTGCTGATACCTCTCTATCAGTGTATTTTGTAGTCTATCGAAACTATTCTCCTTTTCAAGTAGTTTAAAAGACAAAGGCAAAGGCCTCCAAGCCAACATCTCCTGAGAGAAATTCCTGGCACTTAAGAGGTACTCCATAAATGTTTTCTGGTAAATTAATGGCTTTCAGAGCATACCCAGCCAAAGAACCAACAGATGTTTTCAAAACTCCACTGATACCCAGAAACTTAATTAAATTTATTGTTTAGTCCTAACAGATTGCTTTAGTGGGAATAACAAGATTACAAGCTATCAATAATAATAAAAGAGGAGGAGATTTGGGATTGAGGGGATACATTTTAGAACTCAGGAAACTAGGTATCTTCACCTTCTCCTTAAGGGGAAGAAAAGCTCTACCTACTTTCCAGATGGAGTTGCTTTTTTACGTGCTTACAAATATGAATTTTAAGAAGGGGGAAGGCAAAGGTAACTACCAACCTGAACCAGAGCCAAACATTTGTATATATATTGTTTTTGCCAATGAGGTTCTCAGAGAAATAGGAAAATAGTCTAGACCAGGCTGGGGACCTCAAGATGCACCTGTGACACAAATAGTATTGCCTTCTCCATTTTACAGATGAGGAAACTGAGCCAGGGAGAGGTAATTAACTAGCCCAAGGACATGGAGCTTATAAGTGACAGATTCTGGATTCAAATGCAGGAAATGTGACTTGAGGCTGTCATCTCATGTGGCTGAAATACAAGATGCCACAGAGTGAAGTGGGAGATGTTGAGAAAAGTGTTTGGGGACCAAACTGTAGAGGGATTTCACTACAGGTTAAAAGGATTGTGATTAATGTCCACATGAAATGGCCAGCTAAGGAGACATTTTTAAACATAAGGCAGACTGTAGGACATACTGAGTTACTATAATTAATAAGATAAGCAAGAGTACGCTCCTCTGACCAGGTCAAATACACCTTATTCCCCTGAACTCTGGAACTTTTCCCATCTCCTTCCCTGGCCATAGAAGCATAGAAGATTGCAGTGTGTTGAGGATTTAAATATTAATCTGGCTTCAGCTTAAGATGTATAAAGCTGTAAGAGAATGTCACTCCCACCCTAAGAAAATTCAGATAATCTATAAAATCATAGCTTTTTTTCAGCCCATCAGTGAACTGAGGTCACAAAAAACCAGGTGAAATAGAAAAAATGACAAGCTCCTCCAAGCAGGAACTGGACACATGTCACCTATGACAGAACTGGGAAAGAAAAGTTAGCCACCAGAAAGGCAGGTTGAAAAAAAATAAAGACAGCTAAACAAACGGGTCTTCAGTGGCAATCAGTTTAGAACTCCTGGGAGCCCCAGACTCAAAACTCTTTTCCACAGGACTCTGAGTTCTACCAAGAAAGACTGGTGCCGGCAGCAGACCTGAGAGAGCCCCCCTCACGGTACACAGACACGAAACCCCTTCCACTGTATGGGGCCTTTCTCTCAGAGGACAGAAAACATTAAGCCACAGGTGGAGGGACAGGGGACATTATTCACTGTCTCTGGGGGAGGGAAAAAGCAAAAGCCTTGCACTGGATGATAAGCAAAAGAGGAGTCTATCACTGAGGAAAAAGCCCCACTGAGGAAGAAGTGATGGAAGAAAAAGCCATTTGCCCTGGGGCAAAGAGGGCAATATCGTGGTCCCAGAACACCACTAGGTTGAAGAGAAACTGAACCATTATAATATACTTTCTAACACAAAACAGAATTCTCTTACCACACATACACGGTATGGTGTTGTTTCTTCTGTTATTGAAGCACGATTTAGTCTACCCTACCCTAATCAACCTATATGACTCCACTCCTACCCTGGATCAACATTACTAAAAGAAGAGAAACATGGAGTCAATCTTGGAAAGAAATATCGGGTATGTATTAGCCTATGAAATACAAATAAAGGTAACTCTATAATGGGTTTAGGGCTTAAACATCAGTGTTGTATATCTCCGTTTCCTTTCCTGACCTCATTTACATGATTTTACCAAATTCTGATATCTTGACATCCAAGAAAAATTTTTCTAAATATAATACAATCTTTTAGGAATTTTAATAGCCTGATATTTTTTATTTGTTTCATTGAGGACAAAACTTATTCTTCTGGAAGTTCACTTGAATGGCAACTAAAATATTTTTATGTAATGAAAATTGTTCAGTTTGAGAGCTTACGGAAGTTTCAAACATTCCTGGAACAAATCACTCCCCTATTGAAATTTTCTGCTGCTGGCTTGCTTTGAGACTGCACTGGAATCACAGTGTGAGGAGAGCTTAAGAAACCAATAAAGTATGACTTGCCAGACCTTCCAAGTTCCCAGCCTGGAACACACCAATCAACAACTCTCAGCAAGCTTTGGCTAATGAGGAGCTAAATTAATCGGCCCTTTACTTTTTGGCCATCTCATCTGTAACATTCATAGCAACCGCCAAATATCCTTTACAAAATCTTCATGCTCATGAAAGCCATTTTTATCATTTAAATTTAGCCAACTTTTGTTCCTTAAAGTTTACCCATAGCAAAGTTTGTGTGTGTGTGGAGAGAGAGAGAAGGATAGATATGGACCTATATATATGACAAGTGAAATTTCAACTTCATTGTTTGTGCAAAGTATAATTTTAAAACATGAGCTCAGAAAAGATTTAGCTGTGTATGGTCTATATACAACTCAGCACAGTATTTTTAAATATGGAATTTTTAAATAGGTTTAACATACTTCTAGAGTATGATTGCATGTCAGTTACTGTTATAAGCACTTTAAAAATATTTGCTCATTTAATCCTTGTAATAACTGGAGGAAGGAAATAACTTATTCTTCAGTTTACAAGTGAGTAAACTAAGAGGGAGAGAAGCTCAGTCACACAGCTAGTAAGTTGCAGAGCCAGGATTCAAACTAAGGCCATCTGGCTGAGGAGACTGTGTGATTACATGAAATTGGGAAATGTAGATGCTGCCTGGGGAGAAATAACCAGTTTCAAAGCCTTTTAGAAAAATCAATGGGAGTCACAGTGATCATAATACATTCACGCATCAAAGTCAAAAGAGTTTCCATTAATTTCTGAAAAACTCAACGCCAAGTATCTATGGCTTCCCTCAGAACTCAATTACTTGTGATTACTGATTGAAAGACAGGTATACAGAAATACTAGTGGGAAATAAGCACTTCTTGATGTTTAGACATAAAAGTGCCAAATCAACTAGTCTTAAATGTATAATTTCTTTTCTGGTTAGAGTTAAGATGAACTTGCAGTGAAAATAGCATTTATTCCAGATATCCTTAGCAGCATTTGGTCAAGCATCCAAGGTGGCAATGTTCAATCTGGAGAGGGGAGAAGGAATGTGTGTGTATGTGTATGTTTTACTGGTAACTGAATGCCAGAATGTCCCCTACCCTGGGACAGTGAGGACCCTCCCTGTGTTCAGTGAGGACCCTCCCTGTAGCAGTTCTCACAACTGGGAGTTTTCCTATGTAATCTTGTCTCCATAAATGTAGTCGCAAATACCAAACTAATAAAATTATAAATTAATATTCTATATAAATGCTAATTCATATAATAAGACACATATTGGTATCCATAATGAGAAGTCATATGCCTAGTAACTCAATGAACACAAGAAAGTTAAAATTTTCAAAGTGTAAAGTGAATCAAGTTTCTTCCTATCCTCCAGAATTATGCACACTCCTCAAGCTAAATCAACAGCCAATTCATTGAATGACCTGCAGCTAATATCTGATTAATGACTCTTCATTACCAGGAAGCACTATAAAAATATGAAGAGCTGTATAAATGTTAAGGGTTATTATCTTCAAAAGTCTCTCTAGTGCTTTCTTACAGGCAGAGCAAGCAGCTCTTTATTACCATCTGCCTTTGCATTTCTTTTCACTCACAATGAACAATTCATTTTTTTCTTGTTATCTTATTTTTGCAACTTATAACTAATTCCAACCAGGGCCAATGAAGATATATGGTACCTCTGCATTATAGGGGACTATTTTGACAGCTTGCCAAGGCAAACTGGTGCTTAGAAAAATACATAAAACATGTAATGCATTCAAGAGGGCAAGAGACTCCCCACAAATGGCATCACCTGCCAACAGGTACTCAACCACCTTACCTCTCCTGGAAGGAACCACATGAGATACCACACACACACACACACACACACACACACACACAAAGACAGAATCATAAGCAAGGGGAAATTAAATTAAATTCCTGGAATCTAAACTTTGATATTCTCAATTATAAAATACGAATGTTGCTATCTAACTGTAAGTTACTGTCACTCTTGTCACAATGATATAACACAGATGTTAGCTGTCTGCATCCCCACATGCCACTACTGTTTTTGCCCAGCAGTGGCTCAAGCACAGAAAGGCAGCTCTTCAAATTTCCTCAAAACAATCCATTTATACCCTCAGAAAAAACAGTGAGGGAAGTGGATGTGGTTCAAGCAGTTGGGCTCCCGTCTACCATACAGGAGGTCCAGGGTTCAATACCCAGGGCCTCCTCATGAAGGCAAGCTGACCCACGCAGCAAGCTGAACCACACGGAGTGCCACCCCATGTGGGAGTGCCAGCCAATGTGGTGAGCTGGCACAGCATGATGACGCAATAAAGAGAGACACAGAGGAAAGACAACAAGAGGCATAGCAGAACAGGGAGCTGAAGTGACACAAGAGAATGATCGCCTTTCTCCCACTCAGGTAGGTGCCTGGATCAGTTCCCAGAGCCACCTAATGAGAATACAAGCAGACACAGAAGAACACACCGCAAATGGATGCAGAAAACAGATAATGGAGGAAGGGGGGAGAAATAAATAAATCTTTTAAAAAAACAGGGAGAAATGTCAACTTCACTAAAGATTATTCTGAGAGACCAAGGGCAGAAGCTGAGATGAGGGAGTTGACAGAGCATTAATAGCAAATCACTTCAAAATTCATGAAAAGCTTGTTCTCCCAAATCCTCCAACAATCACGCTGCCACTGGAGCTTCCAGCTCTGGACCATCCTCCCTTTGCACCTGGCTTGTTGAATCCTTTCCCTTCCCTCTGTTCTCCACAACATACCCATCCCCATGTGTCTTAGTTTCCAGACTGCTATGACAAATATTACAAATGTAATACAAATATTACATTTCTAAAACCACAGAAATTTATTGGCTTACAGTTTCAGAAGCTAGAAGGCTTGCTTCCATGCAGGATCAGTGGCATTCTGAGCAGCTGGCAATCCTTGGGTTCCTTGACTTTCCCAATACATGGCAATGTCCTATTCCAGGTTCCAATGACTTCCTCCTTCCATTGACTTCCAGCTTCAGGCTCCTCCCCATGGCTTTCTCTCCTAATGTGTCTGAATTTCATCTGCTTATAAACATCTCCAGTGATCCTGATTAAGGCCCACCCTCATTCAGTTGGGCCACAATTTACCTAAAAATCTTATCTGCAAGAGTTCCTACTTACAATGACTTCATACATACCACAATGACTTGGAGTGAGTTTAAGAGCATGTCTAAATCGGGGTATACCATTCAACCTCCCGCACCATGCCTCTCAAAAGCCATAGAAATTTTCTTTCTTGTCTTATATATTGTGATCAAGGAACTATCTTCTACTACCTGGGCATAGCTTTTGGGTCTCCTTCTCCATTCCAAGCAACTTATTGAAGGTTTTCCCCCCTACAACAAATAAAAAAGTGCTCTCCTCAAGAGAAATTCTGGAAAAACACTTCTTCATCTTATTTTATTACCCAGAAGTGTTTTGGTTAGTCTGAAGAGAAACTGAACCACTATAATATGGTTTCTAAAAGAGGATTTTTTTCCTGTTTTGCACATGCTGCTATTCCCACTCCCTCAATTCCCCAATTGGTGAAATTTCAGAAAGCATAGTTTTACATTATTGGATAAAAGCCAGGGAGCTGGCTAAAGAGCAAAGGAAGCTAGGGGCCACTTCAACCCCAAGTCCTTGACTTCAAAAGACTCTTATTTTAGAGACATGCTTTCCTCATGTGGACTTAGATGAAGATTGCTATATCAGTTTCAGGGAATCATTTTAGAAGAGTGCTACTCTATGTAGCAAGTGCCAGGAAGTGGCATTATCAAATTGCTGTTCTTCCGGTATTACAGTGGGCAACACTAATTACTTTTACTTGGCAGTTATCAAACCAGATGGAAAATTACCCACCAGCCCTTTATTTCCACATGTACATCACCCCACTTGGCCTCCACAATGCGTCCTCAATTGGTCCAAATGTGCCTAGAATCACAACTTGAAATTACAAAGACACCTGCATGCACACGCACGCACATGCACGCCAAGAGCCTTGGAAGACGAGCCAGTGGTGCACAGTTAGGGCAGACTCAGAGCCAGTGAAGTCTGCAGAGTTTGTCTCTGGTTTCCACCTCCTCCAGCAGGGTGCCTGCCTCCCTCTCAGCCATATGTCCACAGGAAGGCCTCACATTCCTACTGACTATCCATGGGCAAGTGTCTTAATCTCTCTACTCCTCAGTTTTCCAATCTGCTACAAAATTCACAGGGTTGTATTAAAGATTTTAAATGTGACAATATATGTAAACTACTTAGCACAAACCCCCAAAACATAGTAGCTACTCAATAAATACCAGGTATTGCCACTGTTGTTGATATCTACTGAATGTTGCCAGACCAACCTGGAGAAAATAAGTAGTCCCAGGAGCTCCTGTCACAGCAACCCTCCTTTACAACCAAATTCCCTAGAAAGAGCATAGTCCACCTATCCCAACTTAACTTCCACTACCTCCAGCAGTGCTAATCAGGGTCCTAAGTCAAACCTTCTGAAGAGTTGCTCTCCTGCCATTAGCCTTAAAGCCTTGCTGACAAATAACACGTAATCACTAGAGCACTCTTTTTACTTTCCTTCAATAGCTACCACACCGTGCTAGAAAGAAGATAATTCAACGTGAAATTCTGTAAGGAGCCCAGCAGTACTAGCTTAGCCCAACTAGTACTCTAGAGGCATCCATGAGATCCAGATATCTGTATTTATAACAAAACCTAGAGGGGTTTCTTCAACCTAGGTGTTCTGAAAATGACCAAATGTTGACTTGATCATAAATGAATCCATATCTTTGATATGTACATTTTATGATTCAATGTTATTAAATATGAAATTAACAATGTATGGAATAGATTTTCATATCATTTAATAGGTTCTCCTTATTATGAAACTGGTAATAATTTTCCAAAAGGTTTTTTTGCTCTGTTTTAAGGCTGAACCCTCATGTATAATCCCATATGGTTCTTATCCTATGTCCTCCATGTTGGGAAGTCATTTTTTCAATCAAAATCTTGTATAAGCCTTGGCTCACAGTACTGAGTTTGTGAATTAATTTCTATATTTCAATACAGTGAACAGCTGCAGAGATTTGGGTGTGTGTGTGTGTGTGTGTGTATAATTTTTTAGCAGATTGGAAAACTGAGGAGTAGAGAGATTAAGACACTTGCCCATGGATAGTCAGTAGGAACGTGAGGCCTTCCTGTGGACTTATGGCAGCACAGGCTCGTCTCCCTAGGCTCTTGGCGTGCATGTGTGTGCATGTGCGTGCAGGTGTCTTTGTAATTCCAAGTTGTGATTCTTAGTCACATTAGGGCCAGATGAAGATTCATCTGTTATTTAATAATTCATACTAAAGCCATCCCAATCCTCTTCTTCTCAGGAAGGCTGGTATCTTCTTGGACTTCTCCCCTCTTCTAAATTAGACCAAGAACTCTGAGCAGTGTGGAGGTAGGACATCAGTCCAAACTTCAACTCTGTGAAGAGCCAGAAATTCAATGGGACATTTCCCTTGCTTCTCCCTGGCATGAGAATGGTACTGATCCCCTGCTGATGCAGAAATACATTAAGATAATGGGGGTCTTTGAGGGAAGGTAATCCACCACTGGACATCTTCAGCCAAGGGCAATTCCACTCACTTATTCTTTCAACAAATATTCTTGTGTGCCTGCAGGTTAGGGAGACACACAGATAGAAAGCAAAGCATCATCCTTGCTCTTCTGGAGCCAACACTCAGTGACAAGCAGAGTGTGGGACCCTGCCATCTGGGCCACCAAAAAGAAGAGGGGCCAATAACTCCAGAAAATAGTCATCTTGGTCTCATGTCCTCTCCTCTGGCACTTCTCTTAGGTGCAAAAGATTTTTTTTTTTCTTACTTTAGTTCACTTGGTGGTTTTTGTTGTTTCTAGGTTAAGAAATAATAAAGAATGGTAAAAAAAAAAAAAAAAAAAAGTCACACCCGCCTAACCCAAGCTTACAATGTATTCAGTGTCATTTGAAAAAGAAATATTGACAAGAACTGCTGCAGGGACTATTCAGAAGTTCCCACGCCCTGCAGGTACTCACTGGCTCCATCTTATCAAGGCTTTCCATTTCACCCACATAGCATTATCGCTTAGAGCCTGTTCAAACTCAGACTCCAGAAATAACCCCGGGAGAGTCACAGCATCTTCCTCAGACGTCCTGAGGTACGCAGGTGGCAGGGACTATCTGCAATACCATGATCCAGTTAGAACAGGGGTTCTTAGCCTTTTTGTTCCACGGACGCCTACTAAGTCCACGCTACACTGTGTATTATTTAATAAATATATCACACTTGTACCAACATATCCCCACAAGAATGTTTGTTTGTTTGTTTTTTATTTCAATTCGAGCTCACGGACGCCTTGTCAAGAACCCCTGAGATAGAACATAATTCCATGCCCGTGTAGCTTTAAATTCAAAGCCTTGTTTTATCCAAATAGCCAATCAGCCCTGCTGAACAGAGCAGGGGTATGAAAGGCAAACAACAGGGAAGCTGCATCTCACCATGGGCCCTGGAAGTCCTGGACAGTTTTTACGTACTTTTCACCTCTCCTGAGACGCTCGCGTCCTCCTGGGAACAGAGGGGCAGGGGCGAGTGAAGGTCAGTTTGAGGCCTGTACTCAGCTAGCACTCAGGAGGGACTCTGCACACCATTTGATTCCATTGTGGAGACCAGATGAGGAAAAGACCTTTTGGCTTTCCTTCAGCTGCTTTGGCCTCGCAAACCAGCCACATTAGCCTCTTTGAGAGCCAAAGAGCAGCAGAGAGTCTACCCAGCATTGAGCAAGTACTATAAATGCATCTGTTTCACCAGCTCAGCACAGCAGCATGACTGAAGATAAATATATTTGGCAGATAGTATAACAACTGCTGTTAGCAGGGACACAGTGGTGCTTGAGCAACAAGCATAAATTAGTTGGACTAGGAGAATCATGCCTCGTAACTGCAAAGAGGCTGGTTTGGTTGACGATGGATGGGAGCAGTGAATGGAGTGAACTGAACAGCTCATCCTTTCCAGTACTGAATAAAGTTCTTTTCATCCTGGGAAGATTTGGAAAGGCAGAGCAAAGGAAGTCCAAGATCTTTACTCTCTGCCCACAGCCAGCCGGGATATGCTACCAGCAGGCACCTCGGCTCTGGGCTGAGGCAGGAGATTAGGGGCCTCCGTCTCCAAATCCAAAAATAGGCTTCTGCATTCAATGCATTTAGCAACTTCATTTCTTCTGAACATTTGGTCACCATTTCAAGGTAGCTCCAGGGATCTCTGCAGAACTTTGCAGTCACTCTTTGGAAGGAGGAATTCACACACAGAGAGAAGGAAGCTTCATCAGGAGCAGAATGGTGGACTTTCACGTCAGATAGAAGCCAGTTAAATAGAGCCGTGGCATTTGGGACCCACAACCTCAAAAAAACCATGTGTGTATGTGTGTGTGTGAGAGATAGAGTATGAGTGTGTATGAGTATACGTGTGTGTAGGTATGTGAGCATGTACAAACATGAATGTGCAAATGTGTGCATGTGTACGAATGTATATGTGTGTGAGGGTGTAGATGTGTGAGTGTATGTGTAAACACCCACTCTTTTTATTGAAGCAAGAGAGACACTTACTTATTCAGATCACTGAAGAAGAGCTTTGTTTCTTAAGATCAGTGACAGTTAACTTGCTTTTTAAAGATGGAATTAACTGTGCATCCTTTGAGTTTCAGAATAGAAAGTCGCAGAAGCCTTTCAATCTGTTCAATGCCCACAAAACAGCTTCAAAGCCATTCCCCTGAGTATTCCAGGCTCCCTCTCTGGAAGCTGCTTCCTCAAGACTAATTACTTCTCTGCTTCAGAAGTGACACTGCGATTTGCCAGGGACATCTGCTCCAAACTCTCTGCTCACTCTGACTGTTTCCAAAGGTGAACTATTCATCTTGAATGTCCATTACTATCTTGTCTCTTCTCTCTTCTTGAAGTTTTACCTTCTTCTCATAGTGTTTTGAAAATTAACAATTCACCTGACCTCTCCAAGCCTCGACTTGAAAGACAAATGATGCTGCCTTTTCTCAATAACAGATTGACATCTACTAGTTGCTGCGAGACATTTGACATGTTAGCCCTAATCCTCTGAATTAGACAAGACAATATAGCACAGGGATTAAAACACAGGTCTTAGAAACAGTTTGCCTAGATTTGTAATCCTGGCTTCTCTACCAGGTTAGTTGGGTGGCTTTAAATAGGTAACATCATATTTTTCTCCCTTCGTTTCTTTACTGTAAAATAGGAATAATAACAGTATCTAGCACATCAAGATTTTGTAAAAATTCAATGAGTTAATATAAAATAAAGTGCTTAGACGAGACCCTGTCACATAATTAAGTCCTTGATAAATATAGTTATTAATATCCACATGATAACCCTGCAAGGTATGTAGTCCAATATTCCAAATGAGGAAGCTAAGCCTGGGGAAGTTATGGGGCCACACAGAGAGTAAAAGGCAAAGCTAGTGAGGTCAGGAATTTCATTCTCCAGAGCCTGCCCTTGCCTGGTCATGTGGCATCTCCCAGTTCAGTGACACTCACAGGGAGGCATCCTGATCACCGCCTGGGCAAAACTGAGAGATACACAAAGTAACAGCAATAACTGATGTGGACAATTATGACTATAAAAGTCTGTGCTTCTCCCGCCGCTGCCAGCACACACCCCACCTTTCCTGTTTCTATTCAAGGCTCCTCCTCGAGGGGCGCCGGGCTCCCGACTCCTTCACTGCACAGATCCATTTAAAAGAACTCACAAACGTACCCCCTTCGTTAAGAAAGAGAAAGAAAGAAGGCAGAGGCACAAGGAGCGTATACACCTTTGTACACCAAACTGAAGTTAAAAGACCCTTCGCGACAGCCAAGTCCTCTCCCGCCACGGCTGAGGGCCCTGCGCTCTGCCCCCCACCATGGGCAGGGCAGCTCCGAAGGGGAAACCAGGTGCTGCTCGCTGCTGTCCACGCCCGTCCTCTTAGCAATGCGAGGCCTTTCTGAGAGAGCATCTTCATTTGGGACACAGGAGTTCTTACCTATCAGGTTCTTTTAAACTAACTGCAAAAGAGAAGAGTTATTGTTTTTTTTCATACCTTCTGCATACAAGGCGTGGTGGAAAAAGGAACAAAGTGAGAAAAGTGATTCAGAGAATGAAGGGACAATGACAGCTTGTACAGAGGGAAACCTCTAATTTCCTTAAGAGAAGTGTCTTACTTTTTTGTTGTTGTTTAATCTTCTACTACGTGGTCTTTATTACTTGTTTTGTTTTGTACCTGAGTTTTATTGTTTTTAATTTGGAAGAATTATTTTCCTAGTGGTTACATTCATAGCTCTATCTTTACCTAATATGTAGAGTCCTCTATTTCTTTTAAAAGTTTTTTAGAATTATCATAGGCTATAAATCATTCCTTTATGCTTTGTGCTGTGGGGATTTGTTTTAGCTTCCTAGGCTGCTTAAAGCAAATACGATTCAAAAAAGTCCATTGCCTTGATACAGGAAAAATATATTGGCTGAGTAAGAAATTATTGACTTTCCACTTCTCCACATTACTTTCTGTGGAAAATTCTGAGATTAGATGGTTTTTCACTGGAATCTCTTTTTTTAATGAAGTTTGCATTTATCGATCAGATCAAATTTTCCTGGGAAATAGCAGCATCTTACAAACTGGAGACTCCTCTTTCATCCAAAAAATGTTCCAAATATTTGTTCTGAATCACTATCTCCATTTTTCCTCCTTGTCACACAAATCATGCATTTGTTAACTCATCCTGCATATTAATTTTTCTCTAACCTTTTGAGTTCTCTCTCCACTCAATGTGCCCATTTCTATCATGTCCCTCACTGAGTTTTGTCAATATCTAGACTCTGTTGTTCTGCTAAAAGTTTTACCTTCAGTTCTGTGGTAGTGGCCTTAGTATTATTATTTGCTTTCACTTTTTCCTGAACTCTGCTGGCTCACACTTCAATTCCTCACATACTCTAACTACCTCTTCCCTGAACTCTTATACTTCTGCTTTGTACTTTTGTTGTATTAGAGCAACTGCCTCATTAATTCTTTAATAAATGGTGAAATATTTGGCTATAATTTTCATCTACCTTGTAGCAAAGTATTTCTGATGATTATTCATCTGAAATTTTTTTCCTTTCATTTCTTTTTATACATCTGTGATTTTCCTTTTTATTTATCAACTTTAAATGAGGTAAACTTCTCATGAACCAATTATATGTGTGCAGGTCATGTTGGAAAGGAGCCAGGACAGAGTTCTTGGATGACAAGGATTTTCCTAGTGTCCCATGGTAGTGTCCCTGGGCTCTCTGGGAATTTACTTATCCCCAGCAATGGAGTTATGCAGTTATAGAGATATTTAAAATGCAAAGACTCCTGCAGTTCCACCCCATCACCACAAGGACACCACTTCTTGCAAACTGTACTATCCATGTAATTCCTCCTCTGGTTCCTTTCCTCACCTCTAGAGCAAAACCCACAGAGGACAACTTCCATGCCAGGTAATGCACCTTCTTCCCTGTTTCCAGGCAGGGTTATTAATTTTGCACCTCTGGGGAGTCTCCTACCTCTGAAAAGCATACTAACTTCTGGGATCCATATTCACAGGCATCCTCTAATTTCTCCCATCTCTCTGATCATCACTGTACTACTTACACCTACTTAGTTATTCAGGAGTTACACTACTTCCCACTTTCTTTGAAGACCAGATATTAGATTTCTATTTCTCATTCTTTGTTTTTGAGTAATTCAAAAGGAGAAGGTGGAAATGCCAACTTTATATCATCTTCTTCAAACTAGGAGTCACAGGATCATATGGAACAACCAAGTAAAAAAAGTATGTAAAGAGCAATAAAAAGAAAGAAGAAGAAAATACAACTTCCCAGTAACGAGTTTATTCTTCATAAAGGAAAACACTGTGGTCACCACACATTCTTGAGTTCTCATTTGCTTTCCACACCAGCTACTATTTCTATCTGGAAACCCATAACTATATCATGTCATTTGATATAACTTGTTAATAAGGAGGTCATTATACTCTACTTCCAGAAATTTGCCACTGCAAGAGATGCAACAGATCCATTAACAATTGCCATTATTTTTTAAAGCTTTCTTTTAACAGCAATGAGATCAAGGTTTATCCCATCATGGTATTGAACATATTGATTTTTTTATTTAAAAATAAAATTAGAGAGGCTATTCAGCAAGAGAAAAGAACTAGCTTACAAATTTTAACAGTCAATTTTTATTATTTGTGGGTAGCAAAAAGGCTGGTTAGACAAGAGAATTTTTCCTGCTGAAAGCATCACAAAATCAGCTGTCACACTTGACATTAAAGTTAATTGTGGATAAACCGAATCTTCTGACAGATTTCCTGCAGCCAATAATTTAGTAAAAGTGCTCTGCTTTGGAAAGTCAAGAATCCCAGCTAAAGGTCAGCTACCAGGGCATTGAAATGCCCCTTTTTATAACAGGATGGTAAAACTGGAATTTTTCTGTCTCAGACTAAAGCTGGAGAAAGCAAATAACAGGTACTAAATACCCCCATATTATAAAGTGAAATGCAAGACCACTTCTGCCAAATTTGCAAAGTAAATGATCACAAATCAATTCTGTCATGATTCTCTCATCAACCACCTTGAGGGTATGAAAAAGATTAAAGCTAAAGGGATTAAATTTACAGCAAACAGTTGTGGAGTGCTATAATTATTTCTCTTTCATCATGGAGGAGAAGAGGGCAAGTGAAAGGGGGTTCCATTGACCCACTAAATGAGTTTGAGCTGTATTTCCTGGCATAGCCAAGACAGATACCAGATCCATGACTGAAAACACCCAAGGCAAGAAGGTAAAGCCCGTGGCTCCACAGAAGACTGCACTGGGAGCAAACGTTTCTTCTTTTAACAGTGGGACAAGAATCTGTGGTGAGGTATGGGCTACCTGGGGAAGGAAACTGACCTGAAGCTACCTTAAAGTATACTTTGCTCAGGAGATCCTCTTGAGTATATGATGGAACCTTAGAAGAGAGAATCAGTATGAGATAGAAAGCTGGGTGGCGGACTTGGCCCAGTGGTTAGGGCGTCTGTCTACCACATGGGAGGTCCGTGGTTCAAATCCCGAGCCTCCTTGACCTGTGTGGAGCTGGCCCGTGTGCAGCACTGATGTGCGCAAGGAGTGCCCTGCCACGCAGGGGTGTCCCCCGTGTAGGGGAGCCCCACGTGCAAGGAGTGCGCCCCGTAAGGAGGGCCGCCCAGCGTGAAATAAAGTACAGCCTGCCCAGGAATGGCACCACCCACACAGAGAGCTGACACAACAAGATGATGCCACAAAAAGAAACACAGATTCCTGTGCCGCTGACAACAACAGAAGCAGACAAAGAAGACGCAGCAAATAGACACAGAGAACAGATAACTGGGGTGGGGGGGCTGGAGAGAAATAAATAAATAAATCTTTAAAAAAAAAAGAAAACTGGATATCCAAAGGTTGCAGCTCACATAATCAGAATCACAATTAGAGAGCCCCAAAAGAAGTATCTCTGTGACACCCACAACAGCATGTGAGAGAGCACTGGGAATCCACTGTAGACAGAGGGCACCAGGGCCAGATCTCAGTCCCCAGGCAGAGGCAACCACTGTTCAAATTTCTGTCACCACAGAATAGTTCTACCTATTCTAGAACTTTGTATAGATGGAATCATTCAGTATGTGCTCTTTTGTATCGGTTTAGTTCACTCAGAATATTTTTGAATTATCTATGATGTTGCATATATCTGTTTTTTTTTCTCTCCTTATTGCTGAGTATATTCCATTGTATAAATACAGCTTAACTTGTTAATTTAGAATCTCTATGGACCTTGTTTTTACATTTATGTCTATCCCTCTGATTCAAACTAATTTTATACGTATAGTGTAAAGTTGGGATGGAGGTTTTTTCTGTACCAATATCCAGTTGTTACTGAGCCATTTGTTAAAAAGATTTTCATTTCCCCCATTTGAATGATGGTGATGCCTTTGTTGAAAATCAACTGACCATATTTTCCATTTAATATTGCTGAATAATACATTTCCACAAAAACGACTGGATTAGAAAAATTATTTTATTTTTCTCATTATTTTGTTGGCCAGGAATTCAAGGCAGCCCTTACTTGGGGTTTCTCATATGGATACAGTCAGATGTTACATGGGACTGCAGTAATCTGAAGATTCAATTATGCTGTACCCCCAACATGACTCATTCACATGACTGGCAGTTAATGCTGGCTATCTGCTGGGAGCTTACCTGAGGGTACCAACCAAAATGGTAATCACATGGTAGTCAAACTTCTTACATGGTGACTGACTTCTTCTAGAGGGAATGTCCCAAGAGAACCTGGCAAAAGATGCATTGCCTTTTATGATTTAGTCTCAGAAACTATATAGCCTCACCTCTATCACACTTTTTGTCAAAGCAGACACAAGCCCATCCAGATTCAAGAAGATACCACATACTGGTTGAAGGTATCTCTAAAAACATGTAGTCACTTTTAAAAATACAATACTGTACTATATATATGTGGTCTATTTCTGGATTCTCTTTCTGTTAATATCTTGACTACAGTAATTTACAAAAAGTCTTGAAATCAGGTAGTATAATTTCCTCATTTTTAAAATTGTTTTACTTATTCTAAGTCCTTCGCATTTCCATATAAATCAGCTTGTCAATTTCTTTTTATAAAAACCCTGCTGGGATTTCAACTGGCATTTTATTGAATCTATGGATTAATTTGGGAAGAAAGTATTTCTTAACAATATGGAATCTTCCAATCCATTTATTTAGGCATTCTTTTATTCTTTTCAACAATGTCTTGTGCGTTTGGTGTAGAGATCTTACATATTATAGCAATTTGTTATGGTTCATGAATTCCAAAAACAGATATTGGATTATGTTTGTAAACTGGTCTGTACCTGGGCATGATTAAATTAAGATTAGGGCTTTGATTGGGCCATGTCAGTAGAGTGTTGAATCCCCACTCGTTGGTGGGTAGGGACTCACAGATAAAAGACATGGCAAAGGACAGAGTTGGAGTTTTGATGTTGAAGTTCTGATGCTGAAGTCTTGAGCTAGAGCCCCAGGAAGTTAAGCACACAGAGGAGCTTGGTTGTGAGGAAAGAGAGAAGACTCCAGGAAGAGAAACAAGCCATTTGCCTAATAGTCTACAGTTGGCCTTATGGAGATGACAGAGCAGCTGAGCCCAGAAAGAGGCAAGCCCCAGGAAGAGAGAAACCCAGGAAGACTGAACCCTTGCAGATGTTGGCATGCCATCTTGCTCTAACACATGGCAATAGAGTTTGGTGAGGGAGGTGGGTTGTGCTTTGTGGCCTGGTGACTGTGGGCTTCTGCCCCAAATGGATACCCTTTGTGGAAACCAACCGATTTCTGATATTTTGCATCAGCACCACTTTGGTGGAATAATACACATATCTTTCACTGAATTTATTCCTCTTTATTTTATATTTTTTGATGCTATTGACAATGGAAATTATTTTTAATTTTATTTTCAATTCTATCTTGCTTATATTTGAGAATGCAATTGTTTTTGTATCCTGCAATCTTGCTACATCCATTGTTAGTTCTATTACCTCAAGTACAATGATGGAAGAAGTAGTAAGAGTGAATCTTTGGGGAAGCAAATGTGGCTCAAGTGACTGAGCTCCCACCCTACCACTTGGAAGGTCCATGGTTCAGTTCCCAATGCCTCCTAAAGAAGACAGCAAGCTGGTGTGATGGGCAAGTAGAGCAAACTGACTCAACCATATGGCACAATAAGAGATACAAGAAGAAAAACATAATGAGAGACACAACAAAGTAGGGAACAGAGGTGGCTCAAGAGATTAGACACTTTCCTCCCACATCAGTGGTCCTGGGTTCGTTTTTAGTGCCTCCTAAAGAAACACAGAAGAAAAGAAACACAAGTGCAAACGATGAGGGGGTGGGGAGAAATTAATTAAGTAATTAATTAAATCTTTTTTAAAAAGTGAATCTTTGTCTTATTCTCAAATTCAAAATCTTTGATAATTTTTTCTTCTGTATTTTTCTGTCCTAATCACTCTTATTCCTCATTAAGGGATTCCAAATACACGTAAGTTAGACAGACGTCCAATCATACATAAGTTAGAATGATTGACACTGTTCCACTAAGATCTCTTTGTTCTTTTTTATTTTTTTCAGGATTTTTTCCTTTGATTCAATTTGGATAGTTCCCATTGCCCTGTGTTCAATCCACTGATCATATATTCTGCAGTATTCAATCTGCTTTTAACTCATCCAGTGAATTTTCCACTTCATATATTTTATTTTTTTCAGTTCTAGTATTTCCTTTTAGTTCTTGTTTCATAGTCTCAATTTCTGTACTGAGATTTCCCATCTGTTCACTAATTATGGCCTTCTTTTCCTTAAATCATTAAATGTATATTATGTTAAGTTCTTTTCTACTCATTCCAACATCCCTGTCATATCTGATTCTATTTCTGTTATTTTTCTCCTGGTTAGAGTTGCATATTCCTACCTCTTTCTCTAATATCAGAGTAGCCACTCTAAGATGTGCCCTTTCTGGGGTATCAAATATATGCCTAGAGTGTCCAGAAAGGTCTCAATATTCTGGATAATCAAAACTCTAATGACATCCTGCACTCTGTGATCTCCAAAATCACAGGGGAGCTCACAGTTTCCCCAAGAACTGTTTACTGCCAGAACTTGCTGATTTTCTCCCTATATATGCAGCTTAGTAATTAGCAAAAGATTCAAAGAAACCCTTGTGCAGATTTCTGGAGCTCCTTTTCTGTACAGCTTCCTCCTTTCTGGTGTCCTTCCCTGCAAATTCTAGTCATCTCAGCAGCCCCCAAACCTGCTCCCTTAGTTCAAGACTATCGTATTTTACTTGCATTTCAACTCCCTAAACCATGGTCTGGAAAGTACTTCCACTCATCATGGAGTAATCATGATTAGTATGTGTTTTCCTTCTCTAGGGATTATAGCCTCTTGCTACGTGTTGTTCAATATCTGAAAACAATTGCTCCATCCATCCTTGACTAATCTTACAGTTGTTTCTATTGGGAGGGTTCGTCATGTTATGGTTGTGGCTAGACAGCCAGTTGATGTTTTATTATCTAAGAATGCCTAAAACACAACAGAAGCTAGCTGAGATTTCATCCCACTTACAGGAATGAAATAGTCACAGTGTTTGAAAGGACAATAATTAGAAATAATAAATTTGTTTTCTACTTACACCCTCTAGAGTTCAATTCATTCAATATACCAGTTACTTTATCATTTCAGAAATTTTATGGACATACATGGTATAAGAAAGGGGGTGTTTTTGAAAAGCACTAATATTGCCCTTTAATTAGGAAATGGAGGGAATGGTGACCTGTAAAACCTTGTTTGTAACGGAATGAAGATGGAGTATATTAGAGGGAAATGGTGGCAAGCCCTGGTTTTGGATTCAGTCACAGCTCTGTTCCTTATTAGCATTATTGAGAAAGCCATTTAACCTCTCGAGTCAACATTCCCTAAACAATACAACCGGATTGTAATACTGGC
Organism: Dasypus novemcinctus; assembly: GCF_030445035.2. NCBI lineage: Eukaryota > Metazoa > Chordata > Mammalia > Cingulata > Dasypodidae > Dasypus > Dasypus novemcinctus. The sequence goes on from NC_080687.1 coordinate 61,854,080, forward strand.
CCTTTGTTTTTTTTTCATGAGCAGCTGATGTGAAAGTTTTTGTAAGCTCTCTATAAATGCTAATTATTGTTCATAGGAACTTGATTTGGGAGCAGTACAGTGTAGAAGAACAAATGCTGTATCTTAGAGACCTGGGTGTAGATTCTAGATCACTACCTGTCTTCTCTAGGTATATAATAATAAATAATAGCAGCTCCCAATTGTCCAGTATCTTCTTCATGCCTGGCCCTATTTTAGAAATTCAGCTCATTTATTCTCTACAAGAAACTTTAACAACATGTACTATTTATCCTGATTTACAAATCATGGAACCAAGACTAAGCAAATTTAAGAAACCTGCTCAAGATCAAATGGTAAATCAAGAAATCAAATTCAAGTTTTTCTCATTATATCATATTGACTGTAGACAATCATTGTTTCTCTAGGCCTCAAAACTCTCCTCCATGAAATGAGCCTATTGAGCTATATGACAAGTAACACTATCCTTTCTGACATACACATGCACAATTCCAAAATTATTTTCTAAATTTATTAAACCTCAGGTATAAAGTAGCCTAACATAATTCCATAAATACATTACAATTGGCTATATAACTTGGAAATGTTGAAAACTGGGACTAAAGTTGGCCTGGTTTTCAAATTTGGTTTCTGATCTGCTATCAGTAAACATTTCAACCTGGACAAAAATTTCCAACCTCATTCTAATCAATCATACAGGCCTTGGTGATTAATGTTTTTTCTCTTCTGTGCTGGTCATATGCACAGTGCATCTCTAGCATTATTATCTGTCATTTATTGTCAGAAAAGTGGAAGAAACATCCCCTAGGTGGATATATTTGAACAGTCCCCCTACATATTCTGATATGCCCTCTGTCCATTGTCCTCTGAAAACCACACTGCTCATCTCACAGTACAGACATATCTTATTTCATCCTGAGTTCATTAGTACCAATAATGATTTACATCCCTTTATTCTTAATCCAATGCAACAATTTTAGCAGTTTGTGAGTGCAACTGTGGAACTAGCCTAAGAAGTGGGAAGGAGGAAAAGCTACATCTCTAAGGCCCCTTTGGCAAGATTTTAAATGGGGATGTGGTGGCAGGAAGAACATAACTCCTACCTCCCAAGCAGAAGTAGAAAGGCCAGCCTTTGAGACAGTGAGAGGTCATTCCACAAGGATCAGTGGACAGAAGGCATATCAGAATAATCAGATCAAATATACCCATCGAGGGGAAATGTCTCCCTCCTCTCTGACAATCACCATACTCAGTGACAGATGGTTCTGTTGGAACTCCACTGGACATGTGAAAGACATAGAAGGAAGAAAGGTTGGGCCCCAAGACCAGGGAGGTTGGTTGAATGACAGGTTCACAGAGATGGGAGAGCAGCTGCCAAATCTTTCTGTCATTTGTAAGAAAATGTGGGAGTATTAACTGGCTCCTCAGGGAAAACATTCTACTAGCATAACCTAGGGATCCAAGAAGGACTAAGTACCCAGGTTTTTCTTGTCTAAACAGTCTTTGATATTTTCTAGCTTCAGGCTTCCAAGCACAATGGACAGCTGACCAGAAGTGATAAGCTCATTCAATTGTTACTTCTGTATCATTGATTTCTCTCCCTGATTATCAGCCACAAGGATAACTCCCAAATTATTTGGCCAAAATGCAAGTTTTAAGGCACACTGGCTCCTACAGATATGCAGTCAAACTCTAGCTCCAAGTTGACCTCTTTTTCAAGCTCTTGAATTTAAAATTCACGCAGCATCACTGTTTACTGCATGATTGAAAATTCCAAACTCTGAAATGTAATCACATGCAAAATGTTAGTAGGGCAAAAGATCAAGGACATGTATAAGACAATTCAACACATGCAGAGACCAAGTCAGAAAGGCCAAGCCAGAAAATAAACTGCAACTAGCTAGGACATGAAAGAGCAGCAAGGCCATGCTTTATAAATACATCAGTGGTTTGAGCAAAGTATAAACTCCCTAAATATCATGCTGGGAAAGGATATGGGAAGACAGATAACAATAAAATGGAAGAGGTATTAAACATCTCCATCATCATAGGATACATGCCAAGTATGGGAAATTATTAGTTAGACTTCAGTTTTGATCAGAAAGGGGAAAAAAATCTTTACTAATCAGAGAACTAATTCTTACTGTACTTGAAAGAAAAAGGAAAGTCACCTACCTATAAAGTACTTCAGCGACTGCCTACTGGGCATTTCTGGATGTCTCAAAGTCACTGAAAACTCAACAAAATTTGAAACCATGGGCAGGTCAAAACCAGGCTGTCTGTTCCTGTAACCATTTCTTCTAAGCTTGTTTACCCGGAGGTCATATAACTTAAGCATGCACAGAAAACAGTAGTTCAGCTGTGTGCCCAGAAAAAGAGGTAAAGCACCAATTTCTGAAAATGAGCATTTTCTTTCCATCTTTTCTGGATGCTTAGGGCCTGTTCTTAGATTTGCCTTCAAATCCATATTTACTTATTCCCAGTTTAAATAACCAATTCCTGTCAGGGAATCAATCCCTTGAGCCACTTTTACTCATCATCTTTGATCATGTGTGTTACATTATTCCATCCTCTGGATTCCGTCACCTCTGTTTGGATTTAACTACTTCAGCTTCTGAACGTACCTCAGCACCCACACAATTATCCCTGAAACACAGAGGATTCCCCAGATCACAGACTAGAAGGTCCACCCTGCCTCGCACCACGAAAGACACTGCAGGCTGATTCTTGCATTAATTTATAGATCTATATAGATTCCATACCTCACAGCTGATCTTGGATACTTACCTGACTCTCCAAACTCCATCAGTCCACTTTGTTTCTTGGTCTCTGGACTACTCCTCCAATCATATTCCACTATACCAGGATAGCGGAGTTCCACCCAATAGTGTTCAGATTCCAACATGTACATCCAAGAATATTGGGTAAGTCATGTAAGGTGCAACAATACTCTTCCCCCAAGTAGCCCTAAGATGTGTTTTCAAAGGAACACACACCACATAGACTCCAAACCTTACTCTTCCCTTCATTCTCCCCTCAATTCTTAACTGACAATCCATCATTGCTGGAGACCCTGCAACTTTCTTAAAGCACCTGCTTCTTCCACAGGCATACATCAACACAAAAAAGTAAGATCCACAAATAATACAAGAGGGTATATTGTTCCTCCAAACTACAGAAATATCCCCCACCTCATGTTTTCCCAATACAAACTTCTCACAGTCAATCACAAGGGCCATGGAGAAGGGGTAAAAGTATAGGAAGGGCTCATATTGGAGAAAGATGTCACAAAATACCTTCCCTGACCCCTCCTCTCCAAAAAAACCCAGCACAGTACCTAGCCTAGTAGCCCTTCCACAAATGTTTGTTGGGGAAGGGAATACTATCAGAACTACTCCAAACATCCATTCCTAGACTCCAGCAGACTCTATCCCTTCACCAGAGTTACTCAAGTCCAAGTTCAGCCCAACTAAACCCAAAGCATTCACTCAAGAGGTGCCTTTTTTAGTCCCTCCAGAACTCTTCATCCCTCAATGGTCCTCTGTAGCCCTGAAGTAGCTGTCTTATGATTCAGGCTTCAGAGGTTTATGTGCAAATGGACCGAGCCAGATTGATTCCACCACATTTTCTCGTAGATTACTGGCCAATTTTGAATGAAAGAGGTCTAGTAGCCTTTGAGTTTTACCAAATATCCAGAGCTTGGTTCATCTTCTCTGATTTCCTATTGTGGTTATTCAAGTTGCAAGGGAGCCACTTTACCTTCAGCACATAATTTGGCAATACATCCCTCTTTGACTCCTTTTCAGGTCAACTTTGCTTTTTTTATGGTTACCTTATCTGTTTTCTTTGAAACAACACTTTCTTGCCTAACTTACATGGAATCCTACTTTCTCCATTATCTTATTCCAATTATTAACATTATAAGCCAACCATTAAGTCTTAACTTAAAATTCCATGTTTTCTTTGTCCCCTTCCTATAAATATGTGCCCAGTCTTCCTGATGGCGTCAAGGTAATTGAGATAGGTCTTGGGCAATAATGCATATACTAATCTGATTCCTAGACAAACCCCCAGCCATCAAGGATATTATAGGAGCAGTTGCAAATTAGCAGAATGAGTATTTTTCAACATATAATCAGTTAATGTTGAGGATTGAATCTGTCCCCAACAAAAGGTATGTTTATGCCCCAAACCCTGGTCATGTGGGTGTGCAGCTATCTGTAAATAGAACTTTTAAAGGTGTCATTAGTTAAGGTATGCCCAAACTGAATTGATCCAATATGGTTGAAGCCCTTATAAGCAAAGGAAATGGGAAATGAGAGAGAAGCTACAAGGAGCAGGCAGAATCTGGAAGTCAATGGAACCCAGTTGCCAAGTTGACAGAAAAGCCAAAGACTAGGAATCACCAACAGCCAGTCCTGGAATGTCACAGTCTTAGGGGAGAAAGCATTTCTTGTTGATACCTAGATTTTGAATGTCTCCTAGCTTCAAATCATGAGCCAATAAATTCTCATTGTTTAAGTCAACCCATTGCATGGTATTTGTTTTAGCATGCAGGAAAGTAAAACTGTTATGCAGATGAGACCAAGGAAGGATTGGCATATAACTTTGAATGGCCTACATCACACAACACTTCCTTGTCCCTTGGACAACCTATACCTTGACTTGGTATACCCTTAAATCTCTCATTTATCAGTGACCCTAAGGAGACTATGACTACCTGGAGAGGGGCTACCAATAAAAAGTAAAAATATTGCCAGGTGTACAAAATTAAATTGCACCTAAGGTTGAATTTCAACATAAGATAGAGTTATTAGATTAATCCTTTTGTTCAGATCAACATTTAAAGTGTTTTTTGGAAATTTTACTTTGGTCATTTAGAATACTATATCATTAAGATCTAGTGCAAGCAGCAAAATACCAAACCAAAGTGGCTTTAAAAATATTTATTATTTTCTGATAAAAAATTCATATATAGAAAAAATACCCAGCAAATCTCCAAGATGATATCCCCAAGAACCCAAGGGCATTCTGTATTTTTTCTCTGCCATCCCCAATGTGTTGGCCTTTGTACTCAGGCTTGTATCCCCCACTTCAACAATACAGCCGTCAAAGCTCTAGTCATCACATCTCAAAACAATGCCCAAAGGAAGGAAGGATATCTTCCCCTTTGCTCATGTTGTTCTCTTAGGAAAGAAAAGCTTCCCCAAAACCCTCCAAAAAATACCTTTGCTTCTCTCACTGAATAACAGTTAAGTAACAAACTCTTGCCCTAGCTACAAGGGAAGTCTGGGAAGTGACAAATTTCTAGGCACAGGTCATGCATGACAAGGAAGGAAATAACAGGTAAGTAACCAATAGTAGCTTCCACAAAGGAGCAGCTTCAAAGAGTGAAGATTGGTAAGGAAGGACCACCAGAATGGGTAGGAGACTTTAATCTTGAATCACCTTGCTTAAAATCTAAGTTAAAAAGGGTGTTCCTCCACTTGTTCTGGTGAAGTATCTTTCAGGTATAGATAATTGAGATCTCTAAGCACTCAACAGTAGACAGGAAGAGATGACAGTGCATCAACATAAATTATTCACTCTCCTGTCAGGAATGAAAGTCTCAATAACCTTCAGGGAAATATAAAAAATGGGCAACTCTGCTCTAACTCATCACAGATTTTTGTGGCTTAACCTCTAGAATAATTATCCCATTTGGATAAGGCCAGAACTCTTCAAAGCATACAGAGCCCCTATCCTCCTAAATGTCTCAAAGTATAAAAATAATCTCAGTTAGTTCAACATTTATCCTAGAATTATCCACATATATAGTTTAATAGGACATGCTTTGGAACTAGAGAGATATAAGTTCAAATCCTATAGGGCTCTGCTACTAACTGTGGGATCCTGCTGGCACATTAACCTCCCTAAGCCTCAGTTTCCTATAAAATGGAGTTAATAGCAACTACTTCAGAGTTGTTATGGAGATTGTATAAAATATTCCTGTGATGATTACGCTCATGTGTCAATTTGGCCAGGTTTTGGTGTACAGTTGGCTGGCACTGGCCTGGTTGTTACTATGAGGATATTTTATGGACTTAAATTCTCAATAAGTTGATTGCATCTATGGCTGATTACATCTACAATCAATTGAGGAGATTACCTTCAACAATGAGAGGAGTCTTATCCAATCAGTTGAAGTTTTTTAAAAGAGAGTGATGATTTCAGCAGTCAGAAAAGAGAATTTCTGTCTCTACTTTAAGCAGCCAGCTTCTCCTGGAAAATTCTTAGAAAACCTTCATCACAGTTTCAATGTTGAGCCTACCCTACAGAATTTGAACTTGCCCATCCCCACATCACATGAGACATTTCTTACAAATATCTATCAATATTTACAGATATCTCACATGGGCTCTGTTTCCCAGAAAACCATGAAAAATACAATTTCTTAAGCACTTAACATAAAAACTGTTGAATAAGGAGGTTATTTTGGCTTTGTTAAATTGGAACCAAATTCTTAATAACACCATGGGAAGAATCAGTAATATTATTTTAGGCAGTAGCAACAGGCCAATGGGGAAGATGTTTGAAAAACAGAGAATGACCTAAGAAGACTCTGCTATAAATCACTTACATTGTTAAAATGGGATTCTTTCTGGCTCTGAATTTTTGAAGAGGTCCCAGGAATGGTAAAGCAAGTGACAATGACCTCCACGTCCTGAAGCAGGGTATTGAACACACATACACAGTGTGAGAGAAGAGTATGAAGCCAATTAGACCAGTTTACCCACCAGTCCCCACCAGGCCATATACAAACCAGCAAAGAAATCATTCAAGGATGGGAGAAGAGGCTCCTTTGGAGAGAGATGTCTATGGACTGTATGGTTCTCCAACTCCTACTCTGGGGAAAAGAGGGGATTGCTTCCCCCAACTTCCAGTGGTGAAAGGCTCCTGGAGTGTCTGACATGTTCCCTAGGGTCTGAGGGATGGAGGGGTTGGATCTCACTCACTTCCACAGTCTGAAGGCCACTAGGGGAGTGCGCAAAGAGAGGACAATGGCAGAAAGGGATGCACATTTCCCAAAGTTGTCACCTGGAGGAGACACTGTTCTGTCTAGAGAATTCCTTTTAGGAGTTCCAGGCAGAGAAAACAATGAAAGAAACATCTGAAGCTCCCATGAAGGAAAGAATCAGATACTTATCATATTCATAGTGCAGAGGGCGCTGTAGACAAATTACACTTGTTTGGGTACAGAGACTACAGTGTTCTCCTTTAGTCTCCTCTCCTGGGTGGCCCAATCCTGGAGAGCAGAATACCCTCTAGGAAGGGGTAAGGGCGAGAGCATGAGGGCCAGAAGGGAGAAAATGACAATGACCTCCTCTCTCAAATGGGCTTTCCAAATCTGAAGCAGGACCAGTCTAGCCTGAGGAGAAGCTTTAGCCTGGTTAGAAACTTAAATTTTCATGTTAGTGTCACAGAAATAAGACTGCTCTTATGACTGAATAATATCAGAAATGTCTAAAATTTTGATCAAGAAAGTCTGAGTCCAGAGCATGTGTTTGAAGGGGAGTTCTCTGTCCCACATAGGGTACCAGCTCATTGAATAAACCACTGTCAATAGTTTACATAGCAGCTCTCCCGATCCTTGAATGGATCATTACTCCCATCTCCAAACCAAGGAATGCATTGACTGTATGTTCACTTGAAAATTCAGTGTAAGTCTTTAGATACTTACCATATTCATTCAATATTATATTTACTGAATGCAACAACTACATGCCAAGTATTATACTGTTATAAACAAGAAAAAATATCTGCATTCATGAAAAAAATAGTACAATGTTAGAGACTACAGATACTGTGATGGCTTTATGTGTCCATTTCGCAGAGGTAAACAACTACATTTCTTAGAATTCTATTTCTTTTGTGTCTCTGTTGGCACAAAGCAGTGACTCCTCCTTCAGCTTCTTTGATACTGAGCCAAGTTAACTCCTACTTTCTTGACAAAGGGTTTGGGCTTCTGCAGGATACCCTTGTCACCGAGGTCAGAGGGAACAAGATTGGACACAGGTTTCAGTCTGTCCTTGTGGGGTTCCAGTTCAAGTTTGTGGATTTTCCAGGCAGCCTTTCATCTCCCCACTCTGCATCCATCTTTCCCTAACTACTGCTCTGAGTGTTATCTTAAGCATGGCTATTTCCACTAGAAGGGACCTCCTGTTCCAGCACCACAAAGGAGAAGCATTGTCTCTCAGTGAAAATGTGATTTATTGTGCATGCACAAGCAAGGAACTGGGGAATCTTCCCAAAATCCATTCAAAATGAGAATGGGAACTCGAGTTTTCTAAGGCGTAAGAGAGAAGAAAACCAAGTGATGTCAGAGGTCTTGCGAGGAGGGTATGTACAATTTGTCAGTCCTGTATTGTCTCAAGCACGTTCAACTTGTCCTTGGTTTCAGCAGCTAATAAACCAGTTTAGCAAGGTCTTTCCAACTCCTTTCCCAGCCAACCACTCAAGTATATCAAGCTTTTTGTCTCTGAAAAAAAGGTACAGATTTATACCATTCTATCTGTTTTTGCTTACTCCTATAAGCAAAACTGAGAAGGTTTGGTTAATATCCTTCAGGGAACTAAGTACAAAGAGTAAACTACTAAAATTAGATTAATAGAAAACCAGTTCAATTAGTGTATTAGAATTTTCAGAGCTACTAAATTGAAGAAATTTTAATAAGCACACAAGCACCAACATCAGATGCAGATATATATATATTCAGGGTTGGTCACTGACTGATATAGGTGCCTTGAAAAATATGTCAAGTCAGTGGGGCAGAGGGGAGGGTATTTTAGATGACAACCAAGTAATCCTTTCTGAGAAGATAACATCTGAGCAGAAATCTGAATGAGGCAGTATATGACATATGAGAAGGAAGAAAATTATTCTGGCCAAGGGAATAGCAAGTGCAAGGACCCTGTGTCAAGAATAAGAATTTGAATATAGGGGAAACAATAAGGACTGAATCGGAGAAGGAAATATTCCAGCCAGTGGGTAGAGAATTAAGTGGAGAGAGTCATTACAGAAGCAGGGCATCTGGACAGGGCTTGAAATATGTGGCAGTGGAAGAAGTGGTAGGAAGGGTCCAGAGTCAATACATGTTTAGAAAGAAGAGCTGACAAGAATTTGCTGACAGGATGTGCATAGATGTGAGGAAATAAGGAAATCAAGAAAGATTTGTGGGTTTTTCCATTGAGAAATCACATGTTATTCTCTGTCTTCAAGGAACTGAGTCGTTGGTCTACATACCTAGGGAAGAATTTATAAAATGACTTACAAACTAGAAAAGCATGGTTCTGTTTTAGAAATTAAGAACTACTTCATCACACAGCCCATACTCAGCATTTCCTCCTTCTACAAACCCTCTTCCTAACTCCCCTAAGACACTTGAATAATTGGGTATCTTTCATCTTCAGTGAACTGAGAGCTGCATAAAGGCATGGATTACTCTTATTCATCTTTTTTTTTTTTTGGCCCCAACTCCACTTAGTGCAGTGATATGTGGAGAATAAGGTTTAACGAAATTCTGTTGTTCGTGTTGATTTTGCATTAAAAAGATTTGCAATATACAGATTGTTTTAAGTGTCCTTAATTCCTTCAAATCACATCAAAAAGAGGCTGTAAAGTTTTCTTTTTGGAAAGCCAATATGTAGATTTGTGTGAACGTGCAGACTTTTTACCAAGGTCTAGGGATTTAACAGCATACCAGAATCAAGGATTGTAAAAGAGAAAATCCTTTTAAACTTTCTTTTCACTCAACAAAAGAATTAGAATTTTTTAACAAGTACATTCATATTTTAGAGCAATTTTAGGCAACTAAATTCTAATCGAGCCAACCAAAGCCAATTCAAGGTCTTACACGTGTTGGTTATTAACAAAGTTAATTAAAGCAATTTAAAATCTCCCATTTCTGATTCCACTGAGCACTGGCTTTTTCAACTAATAAAAATTCTTCAGTATTATGAATTGTTGTAGAAATTACAAATTGCAGAGGCATTTATGGAGGAGAAATAATTTATCCATTAATTACTAAAATTCACTGACCATAAATTTGTCACCGAAATAAAACTGTGGCACTTATGCCCAGATGCACTCATAAATAACTAAATAAACTCACAGACTCAGAACAAAAGCCACACGATGAGGACAATGAAATCCAACTAAGTATCTCACAGGACAAAAATAGAACATGAAATAAAAATTATGCTAATCTGCATGTGACCCTGTTAGAGTGGTTATGCTAGCAGTTTCCAGAAATTCCACTTTGTCTTCCATAACTTATTTCCTCTCCACTGTCCCTTAATAGTGAGGAAGTATTTGGAGCATCCCAAATCACATATTGTCCCTGTCAGCACTGCATAGGTTGTGACAGTGAGGAACGTGGCCTCGCAACTCCCCAAGCACATCCCCTCCCTCATTCTCACTTTACCAGCATGGCGCCAGGCCTCCTACCCTGCACAGAAAGAGGAAGAAAGGAGAAGCAGATCAGTCGACCACTTTCTAAGCACTAACAGCTGCATCAACATCTACCTAAATACAATCACTGATTTAGCCCGCACAATCATTTTTTCTCCATTTCAAACAACAAAACTGATGATGAGAACTTCATTGTATTGCTCAAGATCAGCCAGGACCAGAGGTTTGGTCTCCAGCTCTTTTTGCCTCCAATGTCCATATTTTTGCCACATGAGTTTGGCTTAGAGATAAGACCTCAAGTCTCTGCTTTGTACCCACCTCCTGAAGCATCCCGCACAGATGGCCCTAATGGGGTCTCCAGCCCTGCTCTGGACCTCTCTGGATACACCACCTGGCTCAGGGATCAGCAGCTTCCTTCTTGCACCAAGCAACTTCTTGTTTCTGGAGGGCAAATCAATGTATTGAGAGCCATCTGGAGACCTCTGTCCTATCAGATGGGTGGACTAGAGGGTTTTATACACACTTACCATGTTCTTTAATGTCATATGAAGATATAGGGAAGGTGGCAAACAAAGTCAGTGGAGAAGCCCTTAAGTGAAAAGTTAGATATAAGAAAAGTAAATACCAAAATAATTAGTTGGCTATTTCCACCTCTTCCTGCCCCCACTAATTTTTTGCAAAAATAACTGGGCTTGGACCCACAGAATCTCTATTTCTTACCCTTGTCCTCCCAGTTACTACATTAGTGACCCTGGCCAACTTCACAAAGTTGCCGGAGGTTCAAATGAGAGTGTATGTACCAGGGGATGAAAGGACAGTAAAAGGATAAATGTAAGCCACATATTTGTTTTATTTGAACAGCAGAGCAATTTTGTAAATTTTGAACTTGAACTTAAGAGGAGAATACATGATCCATTTGGTCATAATTCCCACCACTCCCTATAACAGGACACTTCTATAATAGGATGCTCCACATATGTACATTATCTGCCTGGTCTTGAGGTATCTAAGTTTGTAGCTTATGTGTTTCAAAGTCATTCATGAATTATAAGGCATTGTATTGATGTTATAAATATTGTGTACTTCTTTGAGGACAAGAATTGTATTAATATCCTTATGGCATGATGGTATACAACAGAATGCAAGGCAAATATTGACCTTTAAATAGAAGCTTGTGGAATGCAATCATGTTGATGGCATCTTGATAGAAGTTGAAGTACTCTGTGCAGGGGGATGAGCCTGATCAAACTGCAAAACACTTATTTTTAGGACCCAAGTCACTAATTATCCTTTCTTTGGCTTTCTAGAGAAACTTTGTATGCTTTAAAACAACGAATATTAATGCTTGGCTTGAAAACTTGAATTTGTATTCTTCAGCAGTGGTTCCGGTCACGGACTTTTACAAGGAAATCAAATAAGTAAATCAATAGGACGGAAAGTTTACCCCAGGGCCCATGTGCTACCCTGTGGTTCATTATAGTACTTAACATTTCCATGATTACAGATCCTCCCTTGTGAGTTCAAGGAATAAACAGTATTCTGAATGTCGGTAAAGTTATTGTACATTCATCTAAACAACTTCCAAAGAGTCTTTATACACCACTGGGTATTGGGTATTGTATGGCACTAAAGTATGAATTACAGGTCAGGCTAGCCACAGGAGAAGGAAAGCAACAAGAGCAGTTATTTCAGTCCCACTATTCCAAACTTTTTCTTTCAGGCAGGGTGCCTTTATTTCTACCCACTAGAGAGAGAATAAAATATATGTAATAAAATTGTATGTTCTAGACCGCTTTCATTAATTTACATAAATGCAAAAAAAAAACACAAATTTACATCAGTTCTACTTCCTTATCCATAACTGGATAGTTTTCTCTAGTGATTTTAATAACATCTTTCAGCCAAAGCTTTCAGATTGTTCCTTCCTATTAACTTTACACCTTTCAGTACCCCATGAGCTAGGTTTTTAAAAAGAACATTGGAGTCTTTGCATTGCAAATAAAAAGAGAACGAAAACAATCAACTCCAAATCTCAAATCAGGCACTAGAGACTGGATGGCCTCCCCCTCATTCTGTTCTTCAAGTTCTGCCTTGCACTGTCAGGACAAACACTGGAGTTTCCAAGATCCCTGTCAGTAAGATGGGCTTAAAGATATAAATAAAGGTCAACACTGATACATGCAGGCGAGACTAATTTTCAGCCAAGAGAGTTTTGAGGTACTACATCTCAATGAACTGGAAGAGGTTAATAAATCATCCACTCTTCTTGTTTTCACTCTATACAACAGTGACTCAAAATTCCCCTGGAGATTTAGAGAGTTAATGCAAGAAGCGGGGGAAGAGTTAATATTTTCAAAATATATGTGCCCCAGCATTGTAGATTGCATACATTTCTTGCACATATAACTGCTACTGTTTGAAATCTTAGTTTACATGTGCTGCTCTGGCTTATGAATACCAACTCATCGCAGGGTTACTACATCCACTGGGGACTTGTCACAATTATTACATGATAAAAGTAAAAATACTATCATGTAGGGGTCATTGGAAAAAAATGAAGTTTTTGGCATTTAAAAAGTTGGGATCCACAATCCTAAATGATATGCTCATGTCTATGCTACAAAACGCTGACAACTGATGAAAGGAACCCAGTTTCTTTTTCAAACAAATCAGTTTTATTAATAAATAATTAATAAATTATACAGTTCATCCATTGTGTACAATCAATGGTACTTTATATAACCACAGAGTTGTGCATTCATCACCTCAATCATCATTACAGCATTTTCATTATTTCAATAATAATAATAAACAAAAAACAAAGTAGCAAGAAAATTCTTCACCCTTTGATCTCTCTATGCTTCCCCTGCCAAACATAGCTGTTACTTCTGGCAATTCTTGTACAATTACTTATTTATTTATTAAGCAGTTTTATTGAGATATATTCATATACCATATGATCTAGCCTAAGTGTATAATCAATGGCTTTTGAATAATCACAATGTTGTGCATTCATCATCACAAAAAACTTTAGAACAATTTCTTTTTAAGATTTATTTTTCATTTATTTTCCTCCCCCCCCTCCCCATTGTCTGTTCTCTATCCATTCACTGTGTGTTATTCTGTGTTCACTTTCATTCTCGTCAGCGGCACCGGGAATCTGTATCTCTTTTTGTTGCATCATCTTGCTGCGTCAGTTCTCCGTGTGTGCGGTGCCACTCCTGGGCAGGCTGCACTTTTTTTTGCAGGGTGGCTGTCTTTGCAGGGCACACTCCTTGCACGTGGGGCTCCCCTATGCAGGCGACACCCTTGCAAGGCACGGCACTCCTTGCATGCATCAGTGCTGAGTGTAGGCCAGCTCCACACGGGTCAGGAAGCCCTGGGGTTGAACTCCGGACCTCCTATGTAGTAGATGGCTGCTCTATCAGTTGAGCCAAATCTGCTTCCCGAACAATTTCATTACTCCAAAAAGAAAAACTCCATACCCCTTAGCAGTCCTTCCCCAGCCCTACATAACCACTAATATAACTTCATCTTTATAAATTGATTTATATTTACATTATATATAAATGGAATCACACAATATGTAGTACTTTGTGTCTGGTTTATTTCACAGTCTTATATATGCAAAGTTTACTCATATTCATATATCACATGCAGTTTTACTATGCTATACAGTTCCAAGTTGCACTTTTTAGTTTTCCTTTGCATAATATTCATGACTTTAGATTTTTCCTTTAAACCCCTTTCAAACCCACATAATAGTACTGCTAATTATAGGCATTACATTGGGCTTTTACCTTTTCTATTCATTTCTATAGATTAACACACATTCTTTTTACCAATTCTGCACAAGTTAATCCTCAACCTTTTTCTTTTTAAGATGCGAATATCCTGAAGCTAAATTCAACTTATTCTTTCATTATTTTATTTCTATTTTTACCCCTTCAACTGTTCGTTTTATTTTTAAATTTGTCTCTCAAGCACTATCTTTTTTTTTAAAAGATTTATTTTTTTATTTCTCTCCCCTTCTGCTCCTTTCCCCCACAGTTGTCTGCTCTCTGCATCCATTCACTGTGTGTTCTTCTGTGACTGTTTCTATCCTTATCAGCGGCACCGGGAATCTGTGTTTCTTTTTGTTGCATCATCTTGCTGTGTCAGCTCTCCATGTGTGCAGTGCCATTCTCGGACAGGCTGTACTTTCTTTCACGCTGGACGGCTCTCCTTACAGGGCTCACTCCTTGCACATGGGGCTCCCCTACACAGGGGACACCCCTGCATGGCACGGCACTCCTTGTGTGCATCAGCTCTGCGCATGGGCCAGCTCCACATGGGTCAAGGAGGCCCGGGGTTTGAACTGTGGACCTCCCGTGTGGTAGGCGGACGCCCTAACCACTGGGCCAAGTCCGCTTCCCATCAAGCACTATCTATTAAATCATTTCTTATTCTGTCTTTTCCTAGTAAGCATATGCTGTTTATTAGAATTTTTAATTTTTTTAATTAAAATTCGCCTTTCCCCATCCATTAATTTAGAGAAACATGGTTGAGAACTGCAGCTTTGAAAGTTTTTCAATTTATTTTGATCTTATTTTGAAAGTGATCACACAAGAAGGTTCTGATAAACTGGAGAGGTATCTAGTCACCACATTTATTTTTATTGCTTTCTGACTATTAAGAACTCCTTGCATTACTTAGTTTATAAATAGTACTGTCACCACTAACATAGTCCTTTATTCCTAAACTTGCTCTAAGCCAGATAAGTATGATCAATTCTTCTGTGGAAAGAGTTTTATTTCCCACACACATGCACGGTGTAAGTCTTCCTGAATGCACTCTCCAGTTACCACTTTTCTCAGATAACTGACCTTTGTAACCACAGACACAATCCTGGATCTCAATCCAAAAATGAAAGGGACATGTCTTATGGAAAAATAAAGAACAACTAAAGGAATATCTCCTCAAATAAGTCATTCTTCAAATTGATTATCAAAATCATCAGGGTAATTTTTTCTTAATGCAGCATCTCATAACTAGAGGCGGAATCTGTATTTTAAAAAATAATTTAAAAAGTTAAAAAGATTTAAAAATTTTAAAATTTAACAAACAGGAAGTAAACTCCAATAATTAACCAGGTTTAGGTACCACTTACCTGACCTATTCCTGGGATGCTGCATTTAAACTCATGGCACCCTAGAGTTACTCACCAGAGGTGAAGATGGTAGCAGCCAATCCCAGACTTCCTGCGACCCAAGTCCAGCCACGCTCTAACTTTACCAAATTTGCCTTGTTTGTTAGTGTGAAAATAAAGTTCAGGAAACCATTAGACTGGGCCCGCAGGTTTTGGCCAATCCATGACCAACAAACGCAAGCGGCAGCATTGATACTGGAGAGGCGCTGCCTTTCCGGAAAGGCCGGCATAAGGCCAGCCAATCAGAATTAGACACCTTAGGAAGGGCTTTCCACCCAAATAAGGCAATGCAGCTGAGGTTTCCAATCAGAACATCCCCTGGCTTGCGTTCAGGTTGCCTGGCAGAAGCTGTCTCCTTCCACCACACAGGAAATAACTCCTTCCAGGTTGCTGCTGTGGGATTGGTGGATGGTTTATTGGACAAATAAACTGATGAAATTTTAAGTTGCCTCGGTTTATCTTTTACACTAGCAATTACAGAAACAATAAAATATATGCTTGGACTAACCAAATCCAGTATTTGACTGACACATACGGCCTACACGAATTATCAGTTATTATCATCTGTTCCCTCCCTGGGCCTGGCCAGTTGTTAGCAGTTAACGCTGTTACTAATGGATGAGTAAGTGATTTGGCGCCAGTATGATATGAAGGTTTGCTTACTGAGGCAACCATTGCCTGTTAGACTCAATGAAGTGGCAGGGTAAAAGAGAGTCAGTCTTTCCTTTCTTGACTGCTCCCGGAAGAACAAGATCTGCCCTCACAGTGACCACATGGCAGTGTCAGGGAAGATAGAGGGCTTAGGAAGATTCTGGAAGACTACAGATTCTCAACCAGGGATTTCCTTACCTGACATAGACAAATCTTCTGGTTGACAGTCATTTCAAAGTGTTACATCTTTTGGTTTGGGGACTTTGTTTCTGTTTTAGAGATTGGTGGTCAAGATAGCTTTTGTTCAGATAGCTGAGGCAGCCCCTCCTGTTAGGAATCTACATAAAAGTAAATTAAAGTGCAGCATTCTCACCATGATTCCCACATCTTCTTGAGCTGTTTTTCCCCCTTCACAGAATTTCTTTAAGAAAGCTAAGCTCAAGAATTTCGTGAGTTTTAGTAGAATATATTTACAGTGCTCGAGGTTACAAGAAGAGTGGCACTGTAGAATAGGAAGGCTTGCACCACACACCCAGGTCCCCTCTCACTCTCACCATCATTGCACCCATCCTTTTTCCCATACCCCCGCTCTGAAACCTCAAGACCAAACAGTTCTAAAGTCTGGGTATAAGGCAGGATAGATAGTGGTTAAGGCATGAGCTGTGGATTCGCTCTGCCTGGATTCAAACCCCACACTGGTCAGCACTGAGCATTTGGATAACAAGTCACCTTTACATACATCATTTGTTCACTGGGAATTATAATGATGGACTACAGGTTTTTGGGAAAATTATATGAGACCAAGCAGAAAAGCACATAACAGATTTGAGACTCCACAGGTGTTCCTAAATATTAGCCAGTGGGCACTTAGATGTTTCTACTGAAACAATGTCCCAACCTCACAAATGGGGATTAGAGTCGGCCAGTACAGTGTTTATTATTAATACTCTATTAAATACTGGGAGAAATCAAAGACCAATGCCCTCAACAAACTTGCAGTCTAGTTAGGAATATACTACAAACACATGAAATGGGAAATGGGGGAAACAATGTACAAGATGGTGAAGTTTTATAAAGCAAAATAAAAGCTAAGCAAGGCGATGTGCAGAGTTGGGTAGTGATATTCAAGGGAGGAGACATTTTGAGTTTTACATTAAAAATGAGAAGTAACTGATTTGTGGCAAGTAAAAGAGAAGGATAATGGCAATGCTGGGTATTATTAGGAAACATATATTGATTTGCGTAGTTGGAGGTGGCTGGTCCGTTCAAAACACGGGGGAAATCATGAACAGTGGTGGTCAGTGGTGGTCAGATGGTAGAGTTTGTGATGAACCCTAAAAGTATTTCAGAGTCACAGCAGGCTCCCAACAGGAGACCAGAAGAACAGCTCTTACCTGCCCCTAGGGCACTTGTGGGGAGAAAGAACAGCAAGTTGCTGGAGAAGGAAGGCCTGGGTGAAGCAGCCAGGTTGGGGGCTGGGGTAAACTGAGATGTGGCATGTGGCCTCAGAGCTAGGTGGGGTGAATCAAATAATATTCCAGAAATAACTACGTGACTTAATCTTTTGTATATTAGGGATTTCTATGGTTTTATAAAATCAGAATCACTCCTACCAAAAGAAAAATGATTCCATGACATCGCCTTACCTCCAGTGACAATAGGAACCAATGTAGTCTATATGTAGTGCATTCCCCCCTTATGTTTGTTCATTCCTCAATCTTGAGGGTTTTAGGATGGTGATGCCCACTCTATTCAGTTGAGAGGGGGCTAGATCCCATGGGACAGATGAATGAACTGTCTTGCTTCCAGGTATGGATACTCAGTTTTAGGGGCACAGGCATTTTCTATCATTATCATTTTGTTAGTAGTCCTCGGTGAATTGGAGAATAGGTGTTACAACACTGCTGAGATTCAGGGCTCAACAAGTGAACAGATCAAAGATTTAAGTCTCTGGTACATACAGTTAAGAGTTCAACTGGTACATACAGTTAAGAGTCAGTTACAGGTTCAAATAAAAGGGGCAGAAGAACCATGTATAGGGAAATTGTAAATGAGTCTAACTCTGTTACATTGGGGAACATATATTCCAAAGTAAGGATCACTGACAGGGTGCTGAATTCCTGAGCTTGTCTGCCCTGCATATGGTGTCTAGATGTCTCTAGAGCCCTCAGGAGCACCCAAGCTTGAGGCACTGTTTACTGTGGCAGTCAAAGAGATCCTCCTGAAATGTGCATAAGCATAACTTCTAGAATGACCTCCTGACTCGCTTTGAAATCGCTTAGCCATACAAACTCATTTGTATTTAATATTTCTCCCTTTTGGTCCAGGTCTTTTTCCAAATGCATCACTAGTTGGGCACTTGGTAATAATCCCTCAGTGCCAGGGAGGCTCATAGCCAGAGTCATGTCCCATGCCAGGGAGGGGATGGTAGTGAGTTTATATGCTGAGTTTGTCTTAGAGAGAGGCCACATTTGAGCAACAAGGAGGTTTTCAGGAGGTAACTCTTAGGCAATATATAATACTAAGTTAAATTTCAATTTCACGAGAATAAGATTCATAAGTACAACTATCAATGGCCAGGGCCTGCACATCCGTCTGTTCTTCTTCACTAAGCACTGCCCATGTCCTCTAGGCATTCTTGCCACTCTTTTGGAGAGAATGTAGCAGGACTTCAGGGTGGGAATTCAATATTATTGAGTGGGTCTCCACGCACCGAGTCAACAACCCATAATCACTTGAACATATTCATATTCCATAAAGGCCTGCCCCAGGTATACCTCTTCCCATATATCTCCCCATTACTAATAGTCCACGCCCATGCTCCCCCACTGCCACAGTTGTGACCCTTCTGCAATCCAAAACCTCCCCATAAACAAATCCAAAAAAAAAAGAATAAAAATAATTAAAAACAAAATACAAAAATTTAAAAATTTTTTAAAAATTTTCAATGTCGGGAAACAGACTTTGGCCCAGTGGTTAGGGCGTCCGTCTACCACATGGGAGGTCCGCGGTTCAAGCCCCGGGCCTCCTTGACCCGTGTGGAGCTGGCCCATGCGCAGTGCAGATGCGCGCAAGGAGTGCCCTGCCACGCAGGGGTGTCCCCCGCGTAGGGGAGCCCCACGCGCAAGGAGTGCACCCATAAGGAGAGCCGCCCATCGCGAAGGAGGGAGCAGCCTGCCCAGGAATGGCGCCGCCCACATTTCCTGTGCCGCTGACGACAACAGAAGCGGACAAAGAAACAAGATGCAGCCAAAAGACACAGAAAACAGACAACCGGGGGAGAGGAGGGGAATTAAATAAATAAAAATAAATCTTTAAAAAATAAAATAAAATAAAATAAAATAAAATTTTCAATGTATCTTCCATCACCGTAAGATCTGTTTTCTTTTACATACAGTGACAATTTCTTCTGCATGTTCCCCCAGTGTCTAATTTTTTCATTTTATTTTCAAAGAAGCTTTAGGTTACAGAAAAGTCACATAGAAAATAAGTATTCCATTAATATTCTACTATAAATTATGTTATATTCAAAGATCTTCTGATTGAATTGTGCTAAAATCTGTTGTTGCTTTTCTGACTTCATTATCAGATGCTATTAACAATAATTGTAATAAAAATATTTTAGAATTATTTTAGTTAGATAAAAACAAGAAATAACAATATCTATTTTTTTTTTTTTTTTAAAGATTTATTTATTTATTTAATTCCCCCCCTCCCCTGGTTGTCTGTTCTTGGTGTCTGTTTGCTGCGTCTTGTTTCTTTGTCCGCTTCTGTTGTCGTCAGCGGCACGGGAAGTGTGGGCGGCGCCATTCCTGGGCAGGCTGCTCTTTCTTTTCACGCTGGGCGGCTCTCCTCACGGGCGCACTCCTTGCGCGTGGGGCTCCCCTTCGCGGGGGACACCCTTGCGTGGCACGGCACTCCTTGCGCACATCAGCACTGCGCATGGCCAGCTCCACACGGGTCAAGGAGGCCCGGGGTTTGAACCGCGGACCTCCCATATGGTAGACGGATGCCCTAACCACTGGGCCAAAGTCCGTTTCCCAACAATATCTATTTTATAAAGCTTAGTTGAACAGTAATTACTTGACATTGATTTTTTCAGGTTTAATAGATTATGATTAATTTCCATTTATCAAGTCAAATAACAAATAAGGTTATCGCTAACTGAATCAGTTCAAACCTATAAAGGCCATGTGATGGTTTGGAGCTATGTTCCCTAGTGAAACATGTTCTTAAATTTAATCCATACCTGTGGGTGTGAACCCTTGTAAATAGGACCTTTTGATGATGATACTTCAGTTAAAGTGTGACCCAACTGAATCATGATGGATCTTAATCCTATCACTATAGTCCTTTATAATCAGAATGAAATTCAGACAGAGAGAAAGGCACAGGGGGCGGCCAGAAGCTGAAATTCAATGGAACCCAGAAGAGAATGGAAAGGCCAGGAGAGGACACCATGTGCACTGCCATGTGACAGAGAAGCCAAGGACCAAGGATTGCTGGCAGCCAGCAACAGAATATCACATTCTTTAGGGAGAGTATAGCGTTCATGACACCTTGATTTGCACTTTTTCCCAGCCTCAAACTAGGAGCAAATAAATTCCAATGCTTAACCCAACCCATTTCATGATATTTGCTTGAGAAGTCAAGGAAACAAAAACAAATATCATACAATGGGATGGCTTAAACAACAAGAATTTATTGGCTCACTATTTTGAGGCCAGAATCCAAAATCGAGCCCTCAGTAAGGCAATACCTCTTCCTGAAGGCTGTGGCATTCTGGTGCTGGCTGCCAATGGTCCTTGACCCTTGGCTTTTCTGTCACATGATAGGACAGATGGTGACCTCTCCTAGCTTCTCTCTCTATCTGACTTTCACTCTGCTTCTAAAGGTCTCCAGTAATCCAGACTAAAGCCCAAACTGATTCCATTGGACCACATGTTATCTGAATGAATTTCTTCAAAAGGTCCTATTTCCAATGGGTTCACAACACAGGAATGGATTAAGATTAAGAACATGTTTCCCTGGGATACAAAACTCCAAGCCACCACAATGGGTATAAAATCTACAACTTTGAAAAAATGTCTCTAATTCACTATGGTTCAGTGATGCACAAGGCTCTTAAACATTTTGAGTCTCAATGCATCTGAAAATATAAATACTTATCATGAGTTAATCATGAGTGTTCATGGCACATAGTCTAGGTGTTCAATAAATGTTAGTTGAATCTAAATGAAAACAGCTAACCCTCAATTTTCTTCCTGTCATCATCTACCGTAAAACCATAAAATATAAAAGGCAGAAATTGGAGGTGAAACTCAAGCCATCAGTTTGAAAATTTGGTTAGAGGCTTGGTTGAGACCAATATAAAGAATGAAACCAATATAAAGAAAAGCCCTGTGAATTTAAAGGTGGATAAACTGCTCTTAGTAAACCTGGCCCCAATGCATTTCATGCCTATATTTAGAAAAAATTCCTTTATTTTGAAATTTGGAAAAGAAACACTGGCTTATTTTTAGTTTTCAAAGTATGTCTGTGAAACAGTAACATTTTAGAAGTCGTTTACAGGACTCTGGAAAAGGGGGGATTATAGTACTGGAAGGAGGACAAGCAGGTGGACTTCTGGGGGCCAATCTCTGCTCAACCTGAGCAGCCACATTTTAGATGATTTTATTTGGGGGAAACTATAAAATAATTTTTTAAAAATACGACCAGGCTAGACCATAGTCTTAAAGAGTCCCATCCTAGTTAGTTGTGCCCTTTTACATATTCTAGAGATGGCACCTTAAATCCCCAAAAATTCTCTTATCTGTGAGGACTGATGATCACAAAGGAAAGAGGCTGAATAAGGAAGCTATGAAGAGATCATAAAAATACTTGACATGTAAAAATATTACTTTGTGCTGAACACTATCTTATGCCAAAGATGAACACAGTTAATGCTCTTGTGATTTATATATTACTATAATCCCCATTTTACAGAAAAGGGAACGGAGGCACAGCACAATTAACCCACCCAGAAAGTGAGTGGTAGAGTCTGGGTAAAAACCACAGTTTGGCACTGCCCTCTTACACCTCTACGCTGTATTGCAACTCATCCATACAAATAGATCATCCATGCAAATAATCATAAATATGAAAGAAAAAATATGCTTCAATGTTGTCAGGAATGTTACTCTGCTAAACAAGGGGTTGCAGTCGAATATAGGATGGAAACTTTAGCCTAAGTAGTTTTCTCTAAATTTCCTGCTGAGGAAGCCCTAAGTGCAGAAAAGGCTATGGCAGTGTCCCTGAAGCATGGCACTGCAAAGAGAAATCTTTCTGGAAGCTTGATCTAGCCTAAAGATGCACATGTGATTTTCCTACTTTATAAGTGGGATTTACATATTTTACAAATACTGCTATTTTTAAATGACTGGCAACATCAGTTAAATTACTTAATCTCACCCACCATTTACCCACCATCACCATCCTTCAGGAAAACCCTACTCAAAAAGCTGCCATGTTAACCGCATGGCTTTCTGTCTCCCTGTTGGTGAAGCACAGCTGTACAAGATGAGAACTCTGTCTGCTGGGTATGTTTTGGACACTGAGTTATCTCCCAAACAAATCCCATGCTCCTGTACTTAAAACAAGGGCTTTTACTTGTTTTAAATATTAACTTTTTATCTAGTTTGGTATTCATTACCTTGTATTCTCTTAAAAAGGGCAGATTTTCATAAGCTTCAGATGCCATCAATCTGTGTCCCCTCCTCCCTCTGTGGCTTACCCCCAGTCTCCTCACAGTGTCTGTACAGTCTTTCCTCTGCCTGGAATATTCTTGCCTTAGAAAGTTGCCTGTCTTACTTGCTCACTTCATTCATATGTCTATTCATGCATCACCACACTCAGGAATCTTCCCCAGGTATGGAATTTTTCCTCTTGGAGTAATGAAAGCATTCTAAAATTGACTAAGTGGTTACAGCACCACTCTGTGAAGAACATGAGAGCCACCGAGTCTACTCTTTCAGTGGATTATACAAAGCATGGGACTGTATAACATGGGAAATCCACTGGTGGAAGATGGACTGTGGCTAACAGGACAAATATGAGAATGTTCTCTCATGAACTATTGCAAGGCATTAATAATCAGGTAGGTTGGCTATAATTAGTAGTAATATTCCGATGAAGCTCTTTCATAGTTTGTAACAAATGTTTCACAACAGGGCGGCGGACTTGGCCCAGTGGTTAGGGTGTCTGTCTACCACATGGGAGGTCCCCGGTTCAAACCCCAGACCTCC
Source organism: Dasypus novemcinctus (assembly GCF_030445035.2). Classification (NCBI taxonomy): domain Eukaryota; kingdom Metazoa; phylum Chordata; class Mammalia; order Cingulata; family Dasypodidae; genus Dasypus; species Dasypus novemcinctus. The sequence continues at coordinate 61,877,669 of NC_080687.1, forward strand.
TTGACTTGTGTGGAGCTGGCCCATGTGCAGTGCTGCTGCGCGCAAGAAGTGCAGTGCTGCGCGCAAGAAGTGCAGTGCCACGCAGGGGTGTTCCCGCGTAGGGGAGTCCCACGCGCAAGGAGTGCGCCCCGTAAGGAGAGCCGCCCAGCGCGAAAGAAAGTGCAGCCTGCCCAGGAATGGCACTGCACACATGGACAGCTGACACAACAAGATGACGCAACAAAAAGAAACACAGAATCCCATGCAGCAGACAACAACAGAATCGGACAAAGAAGACGTAGCAAATAGACACAGAGAACAGACAATCGGGGTGGGGGGGAAGGGGAGAGAAATGAATGAATGAATGAATGAATGAATGAATGAATGAATGAATGAAATGTTTCACAACAATCCAAGATGGTGGTGGGGTAATGTATGGGAGCCTTGTATGTTATGCTTGTTTTACAAATTCACACATTTTACTATACACTTACTGTTTATGTTCATGTAGGAATGATACACTTCAACAAAATTTTATTTGAAAATTAAGATGTTTAAGTAGAGTGGTAGAATAAAAGTCTACACATACCAAGAACAATAAAAATGAAACCAGCCATCTTAAAAATATATATATATATATCTTTCCCTAGCCCTTTCGTGACAGTTTGAAATTCTTTTATAATTTCCAAAAGAGAAAGATTTTATTTTTGAACTGTCTGTTTTCCTGGATGTGATACCCTTTGATTGCATTAAATTTGGTTGAGGATCATTTGATTAAAGTACTTGATAAAATCACTTTAGGGTTTAAGATTGGACTACATTGGTAAGGCACGGCTCAGTTTGAGTCTCCGCTCCCTAGCTGGGTCTGACATAAACGGGCACAGGCAGACAGACACAGGAAAAGGGAGCTGTCATGTTTGATAGTGCCATGTGAGAGAGGTTTTACCCACAGCTGGGCTGCAAAGAGTGAAGTCCCCAAGAGGCTCAAGGAGCCAAGGCCTGAAGAAGGAGAGAAGGCCCAGGAAGAGATGATACCCATGCTAAGTTTGCTGCAGAAAGGCAGAAACTTCAGTGGAGATCGGCAGCCACCTTGCTTTGCCACATGCCCAGAAAACAGAATCAGTAGCTGACTTTCGTGAAAAAGCATCTCTGATGGAGCCTCACTCTAAACTCTTCATGGCCTTGGAACTCCAAGCTTTTAACCCAAATATATCCCCTTTATAAAAGCCAACCCACTTCTGGTTCTTTGCATTGGCAGCCCTCTGGCAAATGAAAACACCCATCCATTCTGAAACAGAATCCCTTCCTTCACCATCCCTCTCTCTTTATACCACTTTACTTCACAGCTCTTACCACCTACATATGTCTGTGTCTCCCACACCTCCAGAAGAGGAAAAACTTCATCTGTTTTATCTGCATTGTTGAGATCAAGGTCTGTCCATGTGTGGTTGAATGAATGGAGAAGAACACATAGAAGAACCAATCTATTGGAGGATTGATCTGCTCTTTGGGCTCAATTAACATTGGTGAAAACCCAGTTAAAATGCAGGAACAATCCCCATGCATTTGGGTCAGTGGCTTTTTTTTTTGTTTAAACCGGTGATAATTCCAGTAGCCTGCACTTACAACTGTAATTTAAAAATTAAAAAAAAAAAAAGCAAAACTGGTCGTTTTTTAAATCAAGACCCTGATTTCCTGGCAAATCCTTGCCTCTCCTACAGAGAGGTGAAAAGAAATGACTGCAGCAAAATCCCAACTGCAAAATACAGTTGGCTCATTAGCTGAGAAAACATTGAGATTCCTGAGACATGACAGACTCTGTCGAAGCTGGAACTCTCTCCGTGAAAATCACGGACTCTCCAGGCCGCTGCTTAGTGAGCTAAAGCATTCCAAAATCCATTCCCCTGCAGAATAAAAGCCCCAAAGCCCAGGATAACCGCCTGATAGAGAAATAAGAGCCTAGCTGCTCCACAGGCGACAGGTCGGATTTGTGCCTTACGAGGCAATGATAATTTAAATTTCCTGTTAATCCTCGAGCCGGTCTCCTGTAGGACTCAGCACTGGGATGTGCCCAGACTACTAATATTGAAATGATCGGTGGTTCAAAAGCTCACTAGAAAGCTATAAAAGTGGAAGGGGGAGGGATGAGCATGCTGGTTATTTTCCATCTCGTGGTAACACTGCCCCCCAGTGTTGTAAATACATAAAAGAAAACCTACGTTGTAAAAAGGCTCACAAAGAAATTGAAAAATAACAGGGGCGGGGGAAAGCTATATATTGTTGATTTGCTAAAATTGTATCATCCTTTCTCATCTCAAAATCTGAAATAAAGTTTTTAGCTCATAGCTTATTTATTCTTTCATCCACAACTTGGCATTCACTGTTCAGTTAAGAGCTAACATGTATTATTTGTTTCTATTTCTCAGGTAATTTTCTAAGAGCTTTATATGAATTCATTCAGTTACTGGCCCCAAGAAGCTCATGTGAGATGTGCTGTGATTTACCTTCACCTTACTTTTGCTTTACATCAAAAAAAAGTGAAACACAGAGAGGGAAGGTCAATCAGCGGATGTCACACATCTAGGAAGCCCCTGATTCTGAGGTTACACACATTATCTGACTTTGGATTCACACTCCGACAATCTGACTCTGAACACTGTTGCTGTAACCATCATGCCACCTTGTCCCTCCTCCAAAGTGCTAATTGCCATGAGGGTGATACAAAATAATGACCAAACTTGGACCAAACCCTCAAGTATTGGGCAACAAACAGCTCTTTCTGGAAAGAAACAAAAATTTAAGGGTAAACTGAATGCTTTATCTGATCACTAACAGTTTTCAGTGGAGATTTGTGTATCTGAAAGATCAAGCTTCTCCATTAGGTGTATTATATACCAAACAACAGAATGAATCCCACTGCTAAATATTCAGTTCCCAACAGATGTAAATGTGTTTTAATGCAATCTCCTTCACATACAATAAAAGTACATTAAAAGGAAAAAGGAAGAATCTGAACAGGGAATTACGAGCTCTAGGTTCCAATCTTGATCAGATGCACCTTCACCAATTCACTTCACTTTGGGTCTGAAGTGCCAGGGCTATAAACATTTTTCATCCCAACTTTTTCAAAAGTGTAACTACACAGTTGAAAAACAAAAAGAGAAGCATATACCCACAACTATGCATATTTGTAGAAATCACGTATAGGCAACATTATGGATTAAATTGTGTCTCTCAAAAAAATATGTTCAAATTAATCCCTGATCCCATGAATATGACCTTAATTAGAAACAGGATCTTTGAAGAATTAAGACAAAGCCAAACTGGATTAGAGGGGGCCCTAATGCAATATGACTGATGTCTTTATCTGAAGAGGGAATGTGGACTCAGAAACAGACACAAAAGAGAACACCATATAAAGACAGAGACAGAGGGAAACGGACTTTGGCCTAGTGGTTAGGGCGTCCGTCTACCACATGGGAGGCCCGCGGTTCAAGCCCCGGGCCTCCTTGACCCGCGTGGAGCTGGCCCATGCGCAGTGCTGATGCGCGCAAGGAGTGCCCTGCCACACAGGGGTGCCCCCCGCGTAGGGGAGCCCCACTCGCAAGGAGTGAACCCATAAGGAGAGCCGCCCAGCGCGAAGGACCACACTTCCCGTGCCGCTGACAACAACAGAAGTGGACAAAGAAACAAGATGCAGCAAAAAGACACAGAAAACAGACAACCGGGGGAGGGGAGGGGAATTAAATAAATAAAAATAAATCTTTAAAAAAAATAAATAAATAAAGACAGAGGCAGAGACTGAAGATATCAAGGATTCCCAGCAAACCACCAGAAGCTGGAGACAAAGAAGGATCTTCCTCTACAGGTTTTAGAATGAGCATGGCCCTGCCAACACCTTAATTTTGTGATTCTAGCTCCAGAATTATGAGACAATAGATTTCTATTGTCTAAGCCACCTAGTGTGGTACATTGTTATGGTAACCCTAGAAACTAAGACAAGTACTGTATTATGCCAGATGCATTATAGAAATATACTAAAAAATAGAATTTAAAAGAGATGATGAAAAATGTTTTTAACTTTTCATTTTGAAATATGTTCAAACCTACAGGACAGTTACAAAAATAATACAAATCCCATATGGAGAACTCTAACATATCCCTATGCACTCCCCAGATACCCAGTCCCACCAATTTTAACTTTGTGCCACATTTGCCGTATCATTCTATCTTTTCATCTATTTATTTTATGAATACTTGAGTGTAGGTTGTATGCATCATGCTCCTCGAACACACAATAGTACCATGTACATGTCCTAACAAGAATATTCACTTATATATCACCTAAGTAATCAAATTCAAACAATTTATCCTTGACAAGAAACTTAAATTCTACATTCCAGATTTTTCATGTCCCAATAATGTGCCTTTGAACCTTTTATCCTCCCCTGCTAGATCCCATCCGGGATCATGTGCTTTCAATTGTCATTGTCTCTTTTGTTATTCTTTTTTTTTCAAATTGTGGGAACATATATATAACTCTCCCATCTCAACTTCACCCAAGCATATCATTTAATGGGATTAATCGCATTTACTGTATTGCTGGACCTTCACTTTCATTACTAAAACTTTCTCAGGTCCCCAAACAAAACCCTAAGCCCGTTATGCATTAACTCCCCATTCCCCCTGCCCTTGGTAACCTGAATTCTAATTTGCCTCTATGAAAAAGTAGTTTTTGTTTTTTTTAACAATTTACTTTAATGGGAAACACTTTCCTCCCTCATATTTGTAATATTTTTGTGAAAACAATGTGATTAATATTCTCTTCTTAAAAATTATCTTGGTGTGTGATGAAAAGATTGGAAGCTTGGGTTGGGGGTTCAGCATGAGCATGCTTGATCTGGACGGCCATCACGAGGACGCAGCGCGGATGCCGGTGTGCCCCCAGGCTGGGCTGACGGCGTCATGACACCACTGCGCAACATCGTTCGCCAGGTCAACCAAGGTTTTGTTGAAAATGAGCCAGTAAAGGTCCATTACACAGAAGTCCACTCACTGGCTTACTTTTATGTATATTTTAACAAATTGGTTCAGAACCTGCTGAAATGTCATTTGAAAAATTTTCAATAAATTAATTTTCCAAATTAGTTTTTATGAGTGAAACACATTATTTTTTCACAAAATTAAAGGAAACTTTTTAAACATTAATTTTCAAAGTGTTATCTCTACAGCATTTTTTTTTCCAAAAAGGAGTTATTTTCTTCTCCATGATTAAAATGTCACCTTATCTTAGAAGGATAAGGGTAAGCATACATGCATGTACTTAGTAGATACATGTATCTACTAAGAAAACTATTACACACAGCCACTTATCAGGGAAAAATCAAATCTGAACATCTCTGTTTTGTAATAGGAAAAATGCACAACATCTTTAAGTTCAACCATTTTTTATTTTTGCCAAACAAAGTAATGAAAACAAAACCAGCAAGCATCTATGTAGTAAAGATTTTCATGGTCATTACAAAGCACTATTAATATTCTACTCTAGTAAAGACCTTGTTTTTTTAAAAAAAAAAATTGACCATATCCATGCATTTGTGAATTTCTGGCTTCAAGGATGCTAAAGCTAAAACTTGCAATAAATGATGCAGTTAAAAGATAGTAATAATAAGATGTGAGGCTGTCTGTAAACTTTATTCTGAAACTTTATTTTTATTCCCAAATAGCTGCTCCATCAAACTCACAATTTTACCATAAATTATTCTTTGTAATAAAGAAGTAATTTACTGTTGAGCATCTGTTTTCTGGAACATTCTTCATTTCATGGCTTATAAAGAAGTGGGTTTTGTAATTCATCTCTGAAACTGAATTTAGCAAATACCATCAGCTGAGATATGATGGGGACACCTGTGCCTTTGTTCAACCATGCAGCAAACCTCCCACACTGAATTATTTGTTCTCGTGCATGTTTCTTATTTAGCAATGTTTTCTGTTCCTCTTCCAGCAATATTTGCTGACAAAGGAATACACTTGTTACTGTCTCCATGTTATTTTTAGTATATAGTGTGTCAACCATTTTAACCTCAGCAAGAACGAGAATATCATCTCCTATTGCATAATGAAACTTCAAAATGGGCTTCAAACATTTATCATGTTTACTATGTGCAGGACTAAATGGTACTTGACTTTAAACACCACTGAAAAAATTATAGGTTTTCTTCATATTAAATTTGTAAAGGCTGTCTGCAAGGTGATGGCAAAAGTAAATTATAATCTATTACAACATGCTGAAAACAAATAACCATGTGAGGGCACCATTGGCAACCCCTCCACAGTGTGGGATTCCCATTCTACCGAGAATACCACATGTTCTCTGTGCCACGTGTGACTAACTCCTGAGACAGGCATGTGTGGTGACCCTTATGTGAAATACTAGAAAAGCTTAGCATTTTTCTTTTCAAATGCACATATAAGTAAAGTTCTAATAGTTTCTTCCTATAATACACATGGTAATTTTGCACCCCATCTTGGATATCACTTCCCTCAGAAATGAGCTATGTATTAGCAAATCAGGTAATGTAGATGTCATGGTAAAAACCACTATCCCACTAAAAATTAAGTCTATGGAGATGATGAATGCCATTCCTGTATCTTTTAGGGAGAAGGACACATATTATAAATAAGGCTTGAGAAAGATATTTTAATATTTTAATTGGAATAATCCTAAAATTTTCCCTTTAAAGTAGAAGACCCATGAGGGGAGGATATTAATTCATGTTTTTAGTTGGTAAATATCCAAGAGGCCATAAACTGAATAATGCCCTCCAAAGATATCTACATCCTAATCCCTGAAACGTTTCCTTACATGGCAAAGAGACTTAGCAGATATGATTTTAAAAGATCGTGAAATGGGGAGATTTTCCTGGATTATCTGAGTGAGCCCAATGTCATCACAAGAGTCCTTATAAGACAGAGGAAAGAGATCAGATGTAGAAACGGAAGAGGCAAGGGACAGCTGCTCCCCTGGAGCCTTTAGAAGGAATGCAGCCCTGCCCACACCTTGACATTAGCTCCAGGAGACTCATTTTAGACTCTTACCTCTGGAACTGTAAAAGAATAAATGTATACTATTTCAAACCACCAAGTTTGTGATACTTTATTACAGCAACCTAGGAAACTCATACAGTGACCAATGAATTCAGGCATGTGTTACTTCAGTCCAGAAAATACCTCCCTCACGTGCTATCATCTCCCTAGTAAGCATGGCACACAAGGAAGCACTCAATAAACACGTGTAAAGGTGAACTCATTAGAGGTTGTGTTCTTTCCTGCCTTCTCCCTCCTGCTCACTTTCATCCTGTCTCCTCTTCTGGCCATGAGCTACATATTCCTGAGATGTTAAGAATGAAGGCATCATGAAAACTGAAAACCTCATTATATAGCTGAGACTGAAATAGCAGCAACCTCACCATTTTAGGATTAAGGGATCCTAGAGCTACAATCAGATGTGGAGGAGAAATGGATCAGAAGGAACAAGTGACTCACAGGTTTGAACCAGGGTGGAGGAGCTCCTGACAAATGTTAGAGTCCTGTTAGCCTGAAATAGCAAGAGGCAGATCAATGCCTTAAGTGTGAAATTGGATTCATTATAGATCTAATAAAGCACTTTACTTGAAAAAAGTAACAGCAAGTAGCAACACAAAATACATGTTAAAACTAGAAGAACTGCAGCATCATTTTCCTGATTTTAATAGGCTTCTCGTTTGGAAGTTTGAGTAAATCCTATCTCTTCTCAAATCTAATTTTAATAGCAAAGAGTTATGATGTTGATGTGAAAAAGACTCTTCATGATGAGTGTTGAGCGTAATTACAGCGTAAGCATTAAAGAGTTATATACAGACTTGTCAAACAAAATAATTAGGAGACTTACTGAGTCAACTAAATGCATTAAAAGATACCGTGGGAATTCTGATGTGAAATTTATAAACCTAAGAAGTTTAAACTAAATAGTGAATCCATGGTTTGCTTTCATTAGTTTTCATGGAAAAAAAACAAAAAACCTGGGAAAATACGAGACTATCACACTTTTTACCAAGTATTCACAAATTATCCATATTCCCAATTCTTCACCTCATTACCACTAAGAACTGACCTTTTATATTTGCTTGAAGAGCTCAAATACCCAATCAAGTCATGATTCCCATAAATGATCCTTGTTGAGTACGATTGAAGGATATACTCTTGTTCCAGCTCCATTTCTCTTTATATTGTTTCTTAACCTCACTTAACTATGAAAGGCAGGGTCTTGCACAAAGCAGATACTAAAATATTTTTCAATGGAATTCATAAAGGCAAGCTATAGTAAATGTGGTTGACTCTCACTGTTCATTCCATCATAAGCCTATTGATTAACCACAATGTGATTTGGAAATAGATCTTCACTCATGGGGATTCTGATTGCCAAAAGGATGGGATTACCCATGGCAAAAAAATGGGCAAATAAACTAAGTCTGGCCAATGAGAAAGGAGAAGAGTTTTTTTGAAGGCTTCTGGGAAAATTCACTTAAGCACTTACGAGCAATGAGAAGTTTCACTTCCAGTATACATGAACCAGGAAGCATGAAGCCTGTCAGCCATCTTGCAACCATGGTAATAACTAGCTTTAGGATCAAACCAACATTTTGCCTTACAGAACAGCCTGAGATGAATAAGTTGGGTTTTCAATGACATTACTGAAATGCTAGATGAAAAAATCTTCCTGACTTCCTGTCAAATGAACTAATAAACTTCTTTATATGTAAGTCAATCTGAGTATAAAAACTAGCATATATGAATGGACATCATTTCTTCGTACTCCTGCTAAGTGCAATCCTGTATTTTCCACCTATGTTTAGGAATTTCACTTGTATGTCAACCTTGGAGTATGTCTTTAACAGAATTCATCTCCATCTCATCTCCTCTCTCAATTGAATATTAGTCTCCAACTACAAAGGCTTGAGGCCCAAGAGTTATCCTTCCCTTCTCTTTAGATCCTGCCATGGCAGGACTGCTCTCATCCATCTACTTCTTCCTTTTTGCATTCTCACCACCCTAGGATAGAGTCTCACATCTTTATAGCTACATCCTTACATGTAGAGCATCTGATGATCACCCCATTCCTCTGCAAAACAGGTCAAAGTGCGTAAGGATTTGACAGGAATATAAAGTAAGGGAGGGATCATTGGGGTGTTGAGTCCCAACTCAGAAATGGTATTTTGTTCTTTCTACATCCTTTGTCTGTTAAAATTGTATCCGCTCTTAAACAAGCAGTTCATGTATCACTGCTGCTGTGAAACCATGTCTAGTCCCTCAGCTGTAGGTGCCTCCTGGGTTCTTACACACTGTGCTTCTCCCACGATCTCTTCTATGGGTATATGCTACTCTCCTCCATTTGTGTATAAGGGTTACTTCATATTCATCATATATACTTCCCTGCACCTTTGTGGTTTATGATAAGAATCTGGAAGTTGTTTTTCTCCTTTCCCCTATGCACAGATTTCAAATACAAATTAGATTTTTTTTTTCATGCCATTTTTTATTACTGGCATGAACTGGACTTGCATTAGCATGCTTTTTAATCTCTCTTCCAATCTTAACAAAGGATGTTAAACTGCTAAATAAAACAAGTTAAATCCCAACCCTTGTTAGACATAACCTTGTTATATATGTCTCTCAACTCTAACCATCGGGCATTTGTTATTATTCTTTGCCTGTTCATTGAGATTGATATTTTTCACTTTTTTTTTTTCCCCTAGATCTCACACCACAATATAAATGGAAATTCCAAGTAAAATGATAAGGTAAATTGAATTCTTGAAGACAAAAAATTTAATTTTCATGCTACTCTTCTCCCTGACTTTGCCACTGCAGAAGTTCCATGTCTTAATGTATTATAGGAGGGGTAAAGTCATCCTTTCTCCTTCTCTATGTTCACGTCATAAAACAGATATCTGCTTTCTCAGAAATATTGGAAGAAAAAAATATAACTTCTCTCTGTTCTGCTCACTCTCTCTTCCCCATAGTTTTCAAAAACATAACTTTCTATAAAAAATAATGTTCCTCCTTAAAAGTTTTCAGTAAAAACAATATCTAGATTATGGTGATAGTTACACATATGTCAAAACTTGTCCAATTGAATACTTTAAATTTGTAGAGTTTATTATATGCTAAATATACCTTAAAAAGCTAATAAAACATAACATCAAGAAAAACCACGGAATTACATATGATTAGAAGAGTGAAAGGTCACCACACCTCCAAAAAGAACAAACACTCTTTAAATGCATAAGCAAGTTTATTTACAAATGCACTTGAACAGAAAGCCTCACTAGTTTCCCGAGAAAACGTTCTGGTATGCAAAACATTGCTATTTTTCATTGACAGAAAAAAGAAGCTTTCTATTGGGACTGCTTAGCCACAATTCTGGTGAAGAAAATAGAGTGCCCTTCATCAAGCAAATAAAATGTTACATAAGCTAATTTTTTTAAAAAAATCATATTACATAGGTGGATAAAAGAATACCAAAAGCAAATTTGGGAGTGGATTTTACTGAAATTTTCCATATAGTTCTGCATTTAGTATACATTACAAATAAACAGAGCAAATGCAATTATATATTTATATTAACTATTTCAAATAATGTTTAAGAACCTTTTAAAAAAGAATAAAATACCCTCTTCAAAACACCACTTGAAAAGTCAAACTAGTTCTTTAACAGCCTCAAACACATTTTTGGAGTTCTTATTTTTTCTCTTGTGCTTCTAATATGTTGAATTCAAAAGGTAAATACTGCACTTTTCCCCACACATAGTTACCTTGTTATAAATAAACAACAACAAAAATACAGGTTCTATCAGGAATACAATGCTCCTATGCAATCTAAGAGGCAAGAAAAAAGAGTTATTCTTTCTTAAAAAGGAGAATAAAATGACAGACAACATATATTTATAGATCTACATCAGCAGCAACCACCTCTTCTTCTATCTGCAACAGTGCTTTCGTATGCAGGTTTACATCACATGGCGGTTGGCTTTCCAGCTGATCGGGCAAGGAGAGAAGAAAGAAAGGTGCTTAGATTCAATAACACTGGGATTTCGTTCCCTCGGATATACAGCAGTATCCACTCAGAGAATAACTCAGTGAGATAGAAAGAATAACCTTGTCATTCACTCTTAGGATAAAGGCAAACTACAGCCACTGGGCTCTAGAATTCATTTGCCAAAAAAAAGCAAAATGTAATTGCTGATATAGAAATAAATTACACTCAACTCTCCAGTATTTTTGTTAGAGGGGAAAAAAGGCATGGGCAATTCTTTGATGATTCCAAGAATCAATTATATTTGGCTTTAGAATTTGATTAAAGAGAGAAAAGAGAACACGCACACACTCCCCCCATTACATGGCCAGCCTTGCCATTCTCCAGTCTTAATGTCCACATCCAAGGAAAGGAATGGACAGCTGGGGTAAAAAATTAAATTAAAAAAAAAAAAAAGACTCAGAACCTATGGACAGATAAAAGAGAGTTGACTAGGCTTAAGCCATTTTCAAAGCACTCTTCACATAAAGGGCCACATAAATACCTCAGAGTTCAAAAGCAAATTGTTTTGCTGCTACCACTTGTAACACCCTTTCATAATAAGGAAGAAACACATGTTACCAGTATCAAGGTTCAAATATCAACAGCAACAATGGTTGTCTTTATGTAGCTATAAACAGTATGCAATCTAATTATGTTATCCTATGATTTATAACATTCTTTTACAAAAACATAGATATAAAGTAGCATTTGAACTTTTAGAAAAACTCCAGTTTTCTACTAATGAAACTGAAACACCATATAATCAGAATTAATGATCTTTTAAAAAATCATATATATTAATATATGAGTATATATTAACGCTAAGCATAAACTACTTTTTCTTTATTACTTTTTTTAATGATTGATTTTAACATTGATCTTATTCTAAATATCATCAAAGCTGTTAAATAATAGAAATAAGCAGGAGGTAATGAAGAGCAACCAATCCTTAGCCAAGAAACTGATTATAGTATGCATAGAAGATTCGTTTTAACTATCTGTCTTGTCTTGTTAATTTTTATTCTCAAATTACTAGAGGTTTCTTCAGATTCTGAGCAGAGAGCAAAGAAACCATCCTGGCTTTCAGGACCTCATCCATCTCTAATTCCTTGGCCCCACAATCTGCCCTAGTTTGGCTGGAATCCTGAGCAAAATGATCCCCTCACCGTATATCATCTTTGAAAGAGAGAGACTACGATCCCTAAAAACTGGGATTCTAAGGCACTGAACTTGAGGGAGAGATGGCTGCAAGTTCAGGGAGATGCATGGGAACCCGCGGTCTCCTTAAAAGACAAGAAATTTTCTCTCTGATTTGCTCTCTTACATTTGAATCTGAGATAGCAGTCGTTGCAGTACAGTTGGTTGTTTCTGATTCGGACTTCGGCTCCTGAGGAAGAACCCCCGAGGACAGACTCACAGGCCACACACTGAGGGATGAAAACAGAACACCCACAGTCAGTTCAAGAAAACTTGGGTCACTCCTGGCCCTGAGCGTGGAGTGGGGTGGGAATTAGCAGCTCTGCAGCTTCTAAGCTCCTAAATTCCTAGATACATTTCAGCAAGAGCAAAAAAACAAAAGGCCAAAAGATGGTTAGTAAGTTCAAATGGCACCCTGCCAGATGAGGCATTATTTAAAGAATTCGTAAAGCCAATTTTTTTTGGGGGGGGGGGGCAAGGGAGTAAAGAGCTTATTAAGAAAAAAGAAAATGAGAAAAGTCCGTGGTCCTGAGGCATGGATCATAGGCCTACTCCATAATGCCAATATTAAGAGCCAAGATGATCTTCTAAATATACCAGAAGCAGAAGTGATTCATTGATTGGTTTAAAGGAACTGAGACTTCGTTTCTTTGAGGAGCATGAAGGAAGGCAACAAAGGCACTGCATGAACGGACTGGAGGAGGTGCAAGAGCCTAGGATTCTGGCAGCCACTCCAGGGTGCCCTCCCAGCGTCCACAATGCACTAGTTTGGCAAGTGTTCCCACAGGGCGCCAGTACTTCAGAGGCCTGGGTACTTTGATTCCATGTACTCAAACACTAATTATTTTGACTCATTCTGCTCTGCCAAGGGACAACTCAAGCCAGCAATGTACATGCTCAAACAAGCTGTGGCCCGCAGATTCCAGGGTCAACAAGCAGAATCCTCTTGCACAATGCAAGTTCAAAAATGAAAGAGATTGATTCCTAAAGACAGGTACTACATGAAGCAGTTACAGCCTTCTTTCTTTCTTTTTTTTTTTTTGGAACTGGGACCAGAGATTGAACCCAGGACCTCATATGTGGGAAGCCAGCACTCAACCACTGAGCCACGTCGGCTTTCCTGAGTTGGATTTTTCATTTTGCTTTTTGCTTGTTTTTTTCTCGAGGCACGAGTAACTGAACACAGGACCTCCCATGTGGGAGGCAGGAGCTCAATTGCTTTATTTCTTTCTTATGTGCAAAACCCCATCAAGTGTAAGCAGGATGTGTAATTGTTACAATAATTTTCCTTATATATTTTTCCTTTTCAAAGCTACACTCTCAGGCACCGTTTAATTCTATGCCTCCATGCTGTTAATAACATTGGTAAATTATAATTGAAGTATGTCTACAATAGCCGGTTAGAGAGGGCATTTATGTACAGTAAATTGTTCTTACAGAATATAACAGATTGGAGAAGGAAATGCATAGTGTATCCAGATTAACTTTTTAAAGCTAGGTTCAAGATTTGAGAACTAAGTAGCAGACAATTTGCGATTCAAAGCGCAGCACAGACGATGAACTGAATGCAACAACCAGCTTGTTAGTGGCGCGCCCACACCCAGAGCTCAAAGAAGCCATGCGCTGTCCAAGCAAAGCTTTGCGGGCTGGCAGGCTGTTTCTCTTGGGCTCACCTTAAAACAATGTAAATGATAACAAAGCCCCAGGGACTCGATGATCATGGCGGCTCCTCTGCCCAGAATGCTATTACAGTAGGAGCACACACGCTTCCCACTGACTGACCTAGACGCAGAAGAAGAATGAAACAGAGGCTTTTCATCCATGCAGCTTAAGGTGATGGTAGAAAACAACACTTCAGCATTAATATTAATTAATAATTTAGGAGAGGCTATGTAACTGTGGGAGAAAAACTTTTACAAGCCAACAAAAGCATGCCTTGGTTATGCTGTAACCTTGAACGATCCCATGACAATTCTGAGACCCTTGACACCAACTCACCTACCTGCACAATTTTGGTGCAATTAGTCCACTCTTCACTTTATATGTATATGCTATCCTTAGATCACATCTTCACTCAGCAATATTATCTACAACTTCCACCCCACTTCCCCTACTCTAATCAATCCTACATCTTCTTGCCAGTTAAACTTGCTGAAGCACAACTCTAACCACGTCATTCCACCACTCAGAACACGAAAAGAGCAGCCCAACCTCCTCTCTGAGGCATTGCCAAGTCTTCTACAACTTAGCTTCTCAACTTTATTTTTCACCCTCTTTCTTATTTACCCAGTTTTCTAGTTTAAAAAAAAGGGGGCAGGGGGTATCACTGCTTTCCTGATTCTATGTCTCTGGCTTTCAGGATTGTCTCTTTCAAGAATGGAAAGAAAACCAACAGAAAGCTGAAAGCTACCACTGAGATAAGTAGGGAGGGTTTCTACTTTAATTTTCCATGTGGGTCTTATCTCTTTTCCCAGGCAATAGCCACTTCTCACTGACCCTTGCATCCCCAAGGTGCTAACACAGTGCTTTTTTTGCAAAGAACAGTATTTAGCTGTTCAGTGCCTGATGTTAGAAGGATACCACCTAGACCGAGAACTTCTCAGGGCAGAAAAGCCTATGTCCATGATCTACTGTCTAGAGTGGGTCTCTTGGCAAGTAAATGGATACTCTCTCTTTTACCTTGCCTCTACCTGATGGCCCTCACCTCCCCCCACAGTTACCATAAATCCTTACTCCTCCTCTCAATTCAAATTCCTTGATAAATATTGTGTAGATCCCGGCACATGCAGCATTATTTTGGACTGGCATAAATATGCTTTCTTACTAAAGTCCCTTATTTGATAGCTAAAAAACCCCAAGTATATCAGTATTTGTAGAAGCATATTTCATAATAGTCAAGAGGTAGAAGCAACCCAAGTGTTCATCAGTGGATGAATAGATAAACAAAACATGGTATATGCAAACAATGGACTATTACTTAGCCATAAAAAGGAATGAAGTTCCTCAGCCATGCTATAACATGGTTGAACCCTGAAGATATCATGCTGAGGAAAAGAAGCCAGACAAAAAATGATTCTACTTATACGAAATATCCATAATAAGCAAGTTCATAGAGAGAGAAAATAGATCAGAGCTTACGAGGATTGGGAGGAAAGGGGAATAGTGAGTTATTGCTTAATGGGTACAGAGTTTCTGTTCTGGGTAGTGAAAAAGTTTTCGTAATGGATGGTGGTGATGGTAGCGCAACATTAGGAATGTAATTAGTGCCACTGCACAGAACACTTAAAAAATCCCAGCATTCATCATTGTATTTCTTCTTTTTTTAAGAATTTCATTTATGAAGAAAAGTAGTATATGCCAGTAGAATTCATTTCTGGTGGCAGTGGAAAGACTGATGTAAGTAGTTAGGTGAATCATAACTCATCTGTGGAGAAGCCACTCAAACCTAAAAACCTTTGTGACATTTTGACATCTGTGCCTTATTCCATACCAAAAGGCATGTTTCTAGTCAAAACCTATCATTACAGTGCTGACAGAGTCCCAGCAGCACATGGCATAAAGTAGTAGTTGGTGTAGACCGAAAAAAATGTTGGCAAACCAGAGGAAAAACAAGCACTGATTTTGGAAATCAAAAACCTAGAAGGCAAGGTCCTACCTACATAATAATTTTTATCCAGTTTGTGAAAAGTTTCACAAATTGCAGAGCTTGGTTATACTGCTTTCTTTTTATACACAGTTCTTATTAAATAAGTTTGTATAACAGTCTCATTAAAATAGTCAAACATTTTATAACACTGCTTTCTCATGAATGTGAAAAGCATTCACGAACCATGGTATATTGTCACGATTCCACGTGGAGGATACCCACGCACAACACCTAAGATACTGACCAAAAGCACAGGCAAACAAGACAGCAGCATCATGCAGAATTCTGAAGGAATCCACTGGCTGCACTGACAGGCATAAAAGCTCCTCAGGGAGCATGGAGAGGTATTACGAAAGCCTTCTGAATTGATTTGATAAAAAACACTAAATTTGACACACTTAAAAAGGCTTGTTCTTCTTTTTCACTAGAAAATGTGGACAAGATTTGGAGGCAACTTTAGGGGAAAACGCCCACGAGACTAAGAAAAGACAAGGAGAGCCATGCAGGGCCTCACCTGTTGCGCAGCTGGGGCCCTGACTGAGAGGTAGAAGGCGACTGGCTGCGCGCTATGACCGAGGAGCCCGAGGAGGCGGCATTCACAGACCCAGCCGGGGGCGGCGGAAGGCTGGAGGATGGATTTCGCATATAGGCACGGTTAGATGTGGACACCAGCTGAGGAGGTGGGCGACTGAAGTCTTGCACAGAGGAAGAAGCATAGACTCCTGTAGGCGGATTGAGCCAAGGGGACTGTCTCCAAGAATTGGATCTTGAGGAATCCAGATTATCTAGAGATTCACCTCTGAAACAAAGAAGGGATTCATCAAAAACAGGTCTAACATATTCACTCAGAAATCTACGTAGCACGTCATTAAAGTCACTAAATGTATTCATGTATTTTATTAGTAGGCATTGATCTAAGAAACTCAGTGACATACAAAATTAACATTAACAAGAAAAGTTTCTCTTCATCATCTGAGAATCATGAAGTTTCAAATTTCAATCAACCTTAACTTATTTTTACTTAAATTTACTTGGTGCTTAGGTAAAATAATAAATATTCCAACAAAAGTAGAAAGAAAGAAAGACTGTAAAGTACTTTTTTTTAAGAAAAAAAAAGCTAATAAGACTAAGACTACAGATGTTCATTTTTTAAATCTTCGACAGTTTAGAAACATCATTCCTAAAATCTTTTTTGATCACTAGCCAAAAAAAATCAGTTTTTAAAATACCTATTGGGAAACGGACTTTGGCCCAGTGGTTAGGGCGTCCGTCTACCATATGGGAGGTCCGCGGTTCAAACCCCGGGCCTCCTTGACCCGTGTGGAGCTGGCCATGCGCAGTGCTGATGCGCGCAAGGAGTGCCCTGCCACACAGGGTGTCCCCCGCGTGGGGGAGCCCCACGCGCAAGGAGTGCGCCCGTGAGGAAAGCCGCCCAGCGTGAAAAGAAAGAGCAGCCTGCCCAGGAATGGCGCCGCCCACACTTCCAGAGCCGCTGACGACAACAGAAGCGGACAAAGAAACAAGACGCAGCAAATAGACACCAAGAACAGACAACCAGGGGAGGGGGGGAAATTAAATAAATAAATAAATAAATCTTTAAAAAAAAAAAAGAAGGTGTCTTGAGATTTAAAAAAAATAAAATAAAATAAAATAAAATACCTATTGTGCCAAGAATTGGAATAGGAACTTTCACAAAAATATTAAACTGATTTAATCCTCACAATACTTGTATTTCTTTTTTATGACAAAGAGGTTAGGTAACCTGCCTATAGTAAAAGAGCCAGGAAGTAGTAGAAGTGGTTTCAAACCATAATCTCTTTGACTCCAAAACAACACATGTCATGCCTCCTGTGCAACTCTCATTCATTCACCATCCAAATCCTTCATTTAATTGTGTTTACATTATGGAAGGATTCATCAGCCACTTCCTTAAATTGAATATACATTTAAAATAGGCTATAGCTCATAAACTTATTTAAACACAACTTTTGGAAAATCTCTATTAAAATTGTGTACCTACAAAAAAATAAAATTTAAAAATTTAAAAAATTTGTGTATTTACAGTAATATTTAACTACCAAAAAACCCTCAAAATTGTGTTTTACCTCTACATGGGCAATTTTGTTGTTACTGTTTTTAAAAATTTACTCTTAACCCAAAATTTTAAAAAATGTTTTTTTCCTTTTAATATTATACAAATAATGCACAATAATGGTAAGAAAATGCATACAGTATAGAGAAAATCTGAAGGAGAAATCAAAGTTCCACCTCACTCTTTTTCTGCAGCTCACCTATCCTAACCCCCAGAGGTAACCACCGTTAACTTTGTACCCTTCTGGACCTTTCCTCACATACACAGGCACATATTTATAGATAGATACAAATCTGCTTTACATAAATATAGCCACATCTATATGCATATGAAATATATTCATGTGTTTAATGTTCTTGAATGGGATTATTCTATAATTTATATCCCTCTGTAAATTGTCTTTTCCCATTTAATTTATCTCAGATCAATTTTCAGGTCAATGCATGTGATAGATTGTACTCTGGTGACTCCCAATGAACCACACCTCCTGGTATTCATGCCCTTTTGTAAACCCCTCCCACTGACTCTGTCCTTGTCAGGATGACTAACTTTGGTCACTGGGACTCCAGGAAGCATGAGGCAAATGGAGATTTGATAAGCAGTTGCATATAGGGGCTTCTGCTTTTCCAAGGCTTTCTCTTTGAATTCAGGTGCCATGCCACGAGCCCAAGCAGCTATTTGGAGAACAGAAAACAGAGGCTCCCAGCTAAGAGCTCCCAATGGAGCCTTCTAGATCAGGGATCTAATTATGGCCCACGGCCCATTTTCATATGGTCTGGCTTGTGAACTAAGAATTGTGTTTATATTCTAAGAATTATTTACAAAATTGAAGAACACTGGGCAGAAACCTTATGTGGCCCACAAAGCCTAAATTATTTACTGTCTGGTCCATTACATTTTTGAAAATGGCCAACCTTTGCTGTAGGTTACTGCAGCTGCCCACATGCCCCAGGTCAACGCCAGGCAGAGGGAAGAACCTCCCAGTGAACCCTCAACTGAGAAAACGAACTGTTGTTCAAGCAACTGACTTTTAAGGTACTGTGCTATGCAGCAATATATCTCTTTCACGTATTGAAATATAGTATATAGTATTCTATCTCATACTCAGAATTCTCTTAATAGTAGGTATTGATATTTTTATCGAGTTTTTTTTTTTTATTTGCTCTTATAAACATTTCAGTGAACACCCTTGGATATATTTTTGCATACTTGTCCAAATATATCCAGAAGATAAATCAAATTGATCACAGGGTATAGACATAAGCTTTTGGTAAATACACACTGAAAAATGGTCCACCCAATTGGGAACATGAATTCCTATTTCCTTATACACTTGTCTATATTAGATTTAATCAATCTTTTATTTATAAATCAATAAGCAAAAGACATACATGTTTTAGTAGTGCTGGCATCTTTGCATATTTATTGGCTTTTTGTGTTTTCTCTTTTCTATGAACTGTCTATTCATATACCTTGTCTATGTTCCTATAAATTTGGGTTTATTTACCAATTTGTGAAAGTTATCTGTATATGAGATAAACTGTCCTTTGTCTGTAATGTGTTATAAATAATATTCCCCAGTTTTTTGTCAGCTATGGAAATATTGAATCAGAACAGCTATAGCATTCATTTACCTAAACTACATCTTTTTCAATGTTTATCCACCATCTCCATTTACTTTTTATCTCTGTGTTTACCTTCTTAAAGTTACAAAATTATTGTCTTGGTTCCATTCTAACCATTATATCATTATAAACACAAGCAAATAGTTTAATTTTTTTATGTCCACAGCCAAGAAAATTCCAAGATCCAAGAGCAACATAAATTATTTAAGTGTCTGAATCACACTTCAAAGTTTAATACCCAGCTTTGCAACTTACTAGCCATGTGGTTTTGTTTCCTTCCTGCTTGAGAGAAAGTTTCCTCATACAGAAAAAGAGAATAACTGTCCCTGCCTCAAAATATTTTCTCCAGATTAAGTGAGATGATGTACACAAAGCAACTGTTATGTGCCTGGCTCAAAATAGGTGCTCAATGACATTTGTTCTATACTTTCTCCATGAGACCTTAGCGAGTAGGAGAAAAAAGTTAGTGACATCTCTTCTGTCCAAAACACCCAGACTGTCTAAAATAAAGGAGAAAATAAAGGACAGGAAGTAACTGCCAGCCTGTCTCATACCTTCTCATAACTCCAGGCAGACAAATGGGCTCTTTATTCACACTGGAGCTGCGCTGTCGGATCCAGCTGTTGTCATTGTGAAGGGAAGTTTTCTTCCGCATTTCTTGGAGGATTTGCTGTCTCTCCAACTCTGCTTCTGATGGGACTTGTTCCTTCTTGGTGCTCTTCTGTGAAGAGCTGGTGCTTGCTATCTGGTCCAAATATTTATTGCTTCCTAAATTAAAAACACAGTAAAAGCTTTAGGATTAGCACATCAAAAAAGTGATCAGCAATAAATCTCCAATTACAGTGCTATCGAAAAAATGTGGTATCATGCACCTATGCTAACATTATCAGTTCTCACTGAGGCTCTGCATGAGAACATAAAGTAATATTCTCCTCTTCTGGAAGTTTCAAGTGCACAACCACAAAGTGAATTCAGGAAAACTAAGGAGGCTGCCTAAAAAGAAAACAATCAATATTGAGTTTAGCAGTATTAAGTTACAAAATGCTAGTCTAGAAATAGTTTTTCTTTTATTCCTCCCTTCCTTCCTAAATCAAATCTATCAAGTACATGTTTATCAAATGCTTGCTGTGACAACTCGGCAAGGAAACAGGTAGTTTACTTCTTTCAAAAAACATACACTGCCCCTGGGGAAAGAGAGCCTTTAAGTGTATGGATCTCCAGCTTCCATTACTCAAGTGCTCATGGTATAAATCAGAATAAATCGTAACCCAATTGCAGGAATGAAAGCATATTCAAGCCACTGTGATGGCTTTTGCAAATTTGAAAAATATCCAAGTAACCCGAATAATAACCCATGAATGTCATCAGCCTTGTTTCTCTTCTAAGAAACTGGCAAAGCTATAATTTGGGTGTTGAATTTATTAATGACAATTAAGTCAGATTTTATCCTGAGGGCTTTCTCATTGGATTTACTGATTAATGTTTGATCTGAGTAAAACAGCCACAACTTTGAAGTATCATCCCCACTTAATTTGTATTAGGAAATTTCATCCAAGGATTTATTTTCTCAGTCTCCAGATCTACGGCTATTGTCATTCTTTCAAACATCATGGTTTGTGTCCACCCTAGTTTCCAGGAAGCAATGAGCAAAGCCACCCAAAGGCTTCTTACACACACGTGTGTGTGTCTATACACTATCAATTTGGTAAGATTTTAAATAAAACATTTTCATTTAGAAATTGCCTTAGTGGCATAACCAATTAATCTATCTAAATATATAATACCTTCCAAATTCAAGGAAGCACAGAAATTAGCATTGGAAAGAAGTTATAAAATAAAAACATGATAGACAGACAGAGAAATCGATCAATCCATTGATCAACAGGGCCTGCTACTCAGGAGCCTGCAATCTAGTTTGTAAAGGGGAGGAAGCATACATAAAAAATAACCAGATTAATCAAAGAAGCCACAAATATTTATGAGACAGTTTATAGGTAAACAGTTGCCATTACTAACAGATAATATGTTTAAGTTCATGACAGAATAAGACTACCCTAGGTTAAAAATATTTCATGAAAGAACAAAGAACTTATGCTGTACTGTTAATGGTGGCTAGGGAAAAGTTCAGGAGAGAAGAAATAGAAAATACAAATAAGGACAATCAAGACCAAAGCAACCAGATCCAAAAACACCTGATAAGTATTTCAATAATGTAATCTTAATGAAGTGGAAATATGTGACCTTAAAAATACTGATCATAGTGTGTGATAGCATAAATAAATTGTACTAAAGAAGTGTCAAGATCACATTTACCATTTTTATTTGTAGGGTAATTATCCAGCTCAGTGGTGGATCTAGATTTATTCCTGAAACACAGAATACAATATATAAAATACATCACATTAAGAATGTCTTTTTCATATTCATAAAGGAAAAACACCAAAAAGATTGTTTTTTTAAGCAGTTAATTTATTTTCAGTCTCTTGAGGTCTATTTACTTCTATACCAAGTAATTTTTCATGTTGCACTAACTAGTAGAAAACCATGACACCACCAAAACAGAGAAGAGTTAAGATACTAGAAATAAATATGAGTATGTGAAAGCACTTTTCGCATTTGTGAGATGATTAAGGCTATGGTTATTGACCAATTTTTAGACTCTTATTTTGTTCCAAACCTCATTCTACCAGGCTAAACAAAGCATGTGTCATCAGACTATGTAAAATCAGATTGTCTTACTTCTTCCATTTTGCCTGAGTGTTACAATGTTGAATTCTCAGGGAATAGAGTACGACTGACTCCTCTGAAACAGCAATTTACCAAATATTATCCCAGTTTTTCAAAGTGGTACTAGAGCTCATTGCCATAGCCAACTGCTGAAAGCGTCTGACTTTGTAATGGTAACATTTATGACAATAAGCCAGCAGAAGCCAATCTCATTCTTACTCTATTAGGCACACTGAGCTTCAGAAATAGTAATAACAATAAAATACAATTTTATTATAAATACATATGTGTATATATGTATGTACATCTATAGATGTGTGTATAATATACTAATATATAACGATGTGTAAAGCATAATAATAATAAATCACAACAGTTAGCAGATAGTGAATGGTTCCACTTATGTTTACATAGAGGAAATGGGGATATCTAGAAACACTCTTAATGCCTCTAGGTATGATCTATTATGACTTCCTGGAGGTGTTTTATATATTCCAGGATTCCTTACGTTTCCTTTCCCTGCATTCTAATAGTTTTCCCTAAGGTAATTAGCTGCATTTTTTAAAAGCTACTATAAATATATAAATGAGTAGCTTTAAAAAGGGAATAAACATTTTAGTGATCTCTAGTGACCCAGAATGATTCATTATCAATAAGGTCATCTAACAATAGATTTTTTATCTAGCTTATTGTCAGTCTACTCCTACTTGGTTATTCTTGTGCTTAACCACTCTGAGTCCTATTCAGTTATCCTGATTGTCTATAGATATGAGTTTTTATATATATCTAGCAAGTAAGACAGATATTTCAGTTTTTAAAACACAGACATTAACAGCCTTACCCTGGGTATCTCTAAGCAGACACTTAAGGTCCTTAGTGATTTCATAAATACCAAATATTTTTAAAATTACTTTATATTTAATGTTTGGGGAAATTTTAAGACATGTATAACTTCAGATAGCTGAAACCCTATCTTCACTCCCTACAACTGACCATTAATTCTAAACTGCTTAAGAGAAAGGCTACAGCTCCCATTTCAGAGGTCCACATGTAACCTCTTTTGGGGTACGCTTAAGCCATTACTCATAGCCTCCTTTAAAATAAAGGTTACAGTATACTGCAGTAAGTGGGCACAACTCTTCCCCTGCCTGCATTCATGCCCTTTGCAATGTGTCTCCTCCCTTAAAGAGGTAGAGCTTTTCTCCTCTTGTGAATCTGGGCTGGCCTCGTGACACTAGACAACAGAACGTGGCAGAGCAATGGTGTGCAGTTCTAGGCTTAGACCTCAAGAAGCCATGCATACTTCCTTTCTTGAATTCTTTCGCTCTACCCAAAGTATACCTTGTATACTGGCCTAATAGATGTTGAGACACGTGGCCTAGTTGTCCTCATTGCCCCAGGTGACAGCCAGCCCACCCCCAGAAGCAGAAGCCCACCCCCAGAAGCAGAATTGCCTGGCCAAGTGGTAGCAGATACCTGAACAAACCCGGTCAACCAGGACTGCCAACTGAGCCTAGCCCAAAATGCTGACCCATAAAATCATGAGCTAAACCACTAAGTTTAGGGGTAGTTGTTTACACAGCAAAGCTAACTGATAAAAGACCAACCAGCAAGCTCTTTTTGTATTCTGCAAAAGACAGCTCTACAAGGCATCTAGGAATATTCATGTTAAGGCAATTACTACCAACCTAGCAATAATTAAATATTCAACAAACCTGTCACCGGGAAGCAGTCCTGAAGAGTCTTCTCTCTTTGGTATGTCATAGGAATCAATAGGTCTAAATAATGGAAGAAGAGATTAGACAGTCAAAATAGGCTAAATTTAAGACCTTCTATTGGTTTAAGAAATAGATACCAAATTATATTATTCTAGTCTCTCAATAAGAGTGTTTCCTGGTTTAAAAACTAAACACACCAAAGTATTTGAACCAATCACTGCAGAAAATATACCTACTACTGAAGAAAGACTTTTGCAATTCATTCATTCACTCATCATTTATTCTGCAAGTATATATATGGAGAGTCTGCTGTGTTTTCAGTACTCTTCTAGAGCTGGGTTACAGAAGCGAATGAAACTAAATTATTGGCCTCACACTACTCACATTTTACTGTGCCATGCAGGCCAAACAAGCAAATAAATGCATACTATAAAGCAGGGGAACAAATGTGTATTTTAGACCTGGTATTTGGAAAGTGTAAGGTGATACTTGAGCAGTGACTTGAAGAATATGAGTGAGCAAACATACAATTATGGGAAGACTTCTTCAGGCAAAGTAGCTAGAAAGTACAAAAGTCCAGGGGAAGGGAAGAGGATGTGGCTCAAGTGACTGGGCTCCCATCTACCAATAGGAGGTCCAGGGTTTGATTCTAGAGCCTCCTGGTGAAGGCAAGCTGGCCCAAATGGCAAGCTGGCCTGAGCAGAGAGCTGGCCCATGCAGTGTGCTGGCCCACATGGAGTGCTGGCCCACACAGCAAGCTGGACCAAGCAGAGAGCTGGCACAGCAAGATAATGCAACAAAAACAGACACAGAGGAGAGACAATAAGAGATGCAGCAGACCATGGAGCTGAGGTGGCACAAGAGATTGAGCACCTCTCCCCCACTCTGGAAGGTGTCAGAATCAGTTCCAAGTGCCACCTAAAGAGAAGACAAGAAGGCACAGAAGAACACACAGAAAGCAGACAGTGAGCACAAACAATGGGATGGGGAGGGGGAATAAATAAATCTTAAAAAAAAAAAAAACCAGCGGAAGAATATGTTGGGCATTTCCAAGGAATAGAAAGGAACTTGGTAAGGCTGAAACAGACTAAGCAAGGGAAAGAGTAGTAGGAAGTGAGGGAGACAAGAGGACCAAGATCTAGCTCATACTAGCCTTGCAGGCCAAGTCGAGGACATTGGATGGTATTCTAATTGTGACGGGAAGCCATAAAGAGGGTTCTGAATAGGGATGTTATGGTGACATGACCAGATTTATAATGTAAAGGGTCTATCTGGGCTACTTGTGTTCACTTGTATAAAGAACTGACAGTGAGAAACGGATTTGGCCCAACGGATAGATCATCTGCCTACCACATGAGAGGTCCAAGGTTCAAACCCAGGGCCTCCTGACCCGTGTGATGAGCTGGCCCATGCACAGTGCTGATGTGCACAAGGAGTGCCGTGCCACGCAGGGGTGTCCTCCACATAGGGGAGCACCACGCACTAGGAGTGTGCCCCATAAGGAGAGCCCAGAGCGAATAAAGTGCAGCCTGCCCAGGAATGGTGCTGTACACACGGGGAGCTGACGCAGGAAGATGACACAACAAAAAGAGATACAGATTCTGGGTGCCGCTGACAAGAATACAAGGGGGCACAGAAGAACACATAGCGAATGGACACAGAGAGCAGACAACTGGGGGGGAGGTGGGGGAGAAGGGGTGAGAAATAAAATAAATAAATCTTTAAAAAAAGAACTGACAGAGAGAACAGGGAGACCAACTAGGTGCCTCTTGCAGTCAGAAATGCATAATTATGTCAAGCCAATTTAAAAGTGCATGCCCTTTGGGCTGTGGGGACAGACCTTCTATACTGGTATATTTTGACTGACGTTTCCCTCTCTCTTTCTGCCTGGCGCATCTGCTCTTCTGCACGCTGCTTCTGCTCCTCGAGCTCGGCCTGGCGCCGCCTCTGCTCCTCGAGCTCACCCTGACGCCGTCTCTGCTCCTCCAGCTCGGCCTGGCGCTCCTTCTGCTCCTCGAGCTCGGCCTGGCGCCGCCTCTGCTCCTCGAGCTCGGCCTGACGCCGTCTCTGCTCCTCCAGCTCGGCCTGGCGCTCCTTCTGCTCCTCCAGCTCGGCCTGGCGCCGTCTCTGCTCTTCGAGCTCAGCCTGGCGCTGCTTCTGCTCCTCAAGCTCGGCCTGGCGCCGCTTCTGCTCCTCAAGCTCGGCCTGGCGCCGCTTCTGCTCCTGCTCTTCCTGATATTGTTGCTCCTTCAGTTTTCTCTCGTTCTCAAGAATAAGCTGTTCCTGCAGCTTCCGTCTCTGGTCCTCGTTAGCCCTTTCCTCCCTCTCCTCCTCCCCTGCTCGGGTTCCTTCCTTGTCAGACGACTTGGACCCTTCACTCCAGGTGGCTTCCCAGGTGGCAAGAGCAGGCTCACGTGGACTCAGCAAAATGCTGTTTGAGTTTAGGACCATCAGTTCCTGTGAGACCAGTGAAAAAGAAACCCATTTAAATCTTTTATTTCTACAACTTTACATAGACACATATATATACACCTTTATTTTACATGATCTACTACAATTGACCCAGAATTCCACCTGAAACTATGTTAAATGTTTTATCATTTTTTTAAAAAGCCACACTTAACATTGATAGAATGATCTAATGATGTACTAGAGAAATTAGAAAAGTTGAAACATCGAAGCAAACTTCTTACACATCAGGGCTCACTGTACTTTTTAAAGAGCTACCTCGGGAAGGGGACTTGGCCCAGTGGTTAGGGCGTCTGCCTACCACATAGGAGGTCCACAGTTCAAACCCCGGGCCTCCTTGACCCGTGTGGAGCTGGCCCACACACAGTGCTGATGCACGCAAGGAGTGTCCTGCCACGCAGGGGTGTCCCCGCATAGGGAAACCACATGCGCAAGGAGTGTGCCCCATAAGGAGAGCCACCCAGTGTGAAAGAAAGTGCAGCCTGGGCAGGAATGGCGCCGTTCACAAGGAGAGCTGATGCAGCAAGATGACACTACAAAGAGACACAGATTCCCGTGCCGCTGACAACAACAGAAGTGGACAAAGAAGAACACACAGCAAATAGACACAGAGAACAGACAACTGGGGCAGGGCGGGAAGGGGAGAGAAATAAAATAAAATAAATAAATCTTAAAAAAAGAAAAAAAGAGCTAACTAGGAGTACATGTGGCCAAAAGCCAACTGAAATCTTTTATCTTCACCAACACTGTAAAGAGAAGGCAGAAAACTCAGAAGGCATGCTTTAACATTACCTCGTCTAAGTACTTGGAATTCTCTCTCTCTGCCTCTTGCTTAGCCCTTTGCCACTCTTCCCTCAGTTTCTCCTGCTCACGTTGATATTTTTCCTACAACAAAAAATACCGTATTAGTTATTAATTACTAGATTAGTGGTGTTACAGTTTTCCATAAGCATTTTTGCTACCTATAGACTTTCGCCTTAACCTTTAAAGACAGTGATTTTATTTTCATTTAACCAATCAGATTTTGGTCCCTAAATCAGAAAATAGCTTATATTTAAATAAAATACCGAAGTTGGGAAAGAGTAATTGAATACCACTGAACACATATCCACCCTTGATTATGACTGTAATTCCTGAAAGTCTTTAGGGAACCGTGGGGTGGTGGGTGGGGTGGGAAATGAGTTAGCCTGCCCTTACAAAGACTACACCTCTCACTCATACAAAAAAGTCCAGAAACTATAATCCTTCATACTCTCTAAAAACATCTACTGGTGTCTATAAATAATGATTTTTAAAGGACGACGCTCCAAGTCTTCAGAATGGAAAAGTGTTTAATACAAAATGTGTTGCATACCAAAATATGTGTTATTTCTGAAGTTATTAGAAATGCATATTTTTCTCCATACCTGTTGACCCTGACCAGGCAAAAGCAAAGAAAGAAAGCCTACTTCCTACTCGTCCATATTATTCCACTCTACCTGAAGCAGGCGATCTTGCTCCTTCTGCCACCGCTCCTGCCGTTTTCGCTCCTCCTCTGGATCCCACGCCCAGCGACTTGGGGCACTGATGGTTGGGACTGGAAGCTAACCAGTGAAGAAGTATGAATGCAGAAGAAGTCATATCTTCATTACGTCATCTATTGAACCACCTTTGCATACATAAAATAGTCATAATACAAGTTGGGTTTGCTTAAACTGTACCAAAGGGGGAAATGGCTTTATATTTCAAAATAGGTCTTTTCAACTTGGAAGAATTACTATTTGATAAGCTCTTACATGACTTAAAATGATGGTAAGTAGGGCTTCTGTGTGTTCATTAGGCCTTACCAAGCTCAACTAATTTATTCCAAACTACAAATGAATACAACTTACATCAGGAACCACAGAATCAGAGCTTCCTGTATTACAGCATGTGGGCAAGGAAGGAAAAAAATACAGCATGAGTCTTTGCATATCAATGAAACAATTATATCACTAGCTCCCCCTATATGCCAGTATACTAAGTGACATCAATGTTTCATTAAACAAATTCAGTAAATCCTTCTTTCTCTTTAGTTCCATCTGTTTGTTACTCATCTTTCAAACTCACAATCAGTAAAAAGAAGATAAACTATGAATGGTAGTGAGATACCAAAGCTACAATCTAGCTATCGGTTTTAATTTGGATCAGTGGTGTATGTCTGAAGGTGTTTCAGGGTTCTTTAATTTATAAACTGGGTAGTATCTCGTATTTGTCTTTTTTTAAAATTTCAAATGTTGTAACATCTTTTAAATCCATTTTTTTTCTCTCCACTATTTGATTACAATGTGACAGCGGCAAGTCACATTTTTCCAGCCATCCTGCTGAAGCTCCTTTTCATAAATAAGCCACTACAACAAACATGTTCAAGAAATGTTCCCTTTCCTCTCCTATTATTTGACTCACAGGTGCTCAAACTGCATGTGTAAACGTAAGGGTACAGTTTTATTCTTTTCATCCATGGGGGCCTACGTAAGTATGTGTATCTATACAAAGTACAATGATCATGAGAAACTGACAAATTTCAGAACACTCACTATTACACAGTATTTTTAAAAATTTTCCTGAAACCTTAGCTGTCATCAAATAAATTACTCACTTAAACAATTATTTTTTAAAGAAAACTACTTTGAGACTTAGAAAAATAACCATCCCTAAAATAGCCTGTTGAGGAAAAATGACTGTAAGTTAGGAAGATAAAGGAAAGAAATATTTCATCCAGCATGAGCTAGGAAAATGATACTATTTCAATTAAATTAACAAATAAAAACAGGACTTTAACAAAAATATGAATAAAAACACTGAGGATACTGACACAAATAGACCTTGCACATGCATAGCTGGCTAGCCATTTCTATTTATAATCATAAAGAGGTATTAATACACCGAAAGAATAGTAGGCAATTAACTCAAAATACCTAAGTCTAGTAAATATCCTGTTAAAGGAAAGTTTGTAAATGTTTTGATAATCTTAAAAATAAGAAACAGTAACATCTGAGGCAGAGACAGCACACTCTCCTGATTACACAGCTGCATTCCAAAGGCTGGCTATTACTTTTAAATTCTTGATAGCACAACACAGAGCTCAAACCGCATTCGGAGATTAAAGTATTAGACAAACGTGAGAGTATAGGGAGAGCCACATGCACAGCACACCAAGAGGCAGCCCAGCCCAACAGAGAGGATCTGAAAATGCAGTTGTTCACAGATGCAATCAGAATTTATTTATTTTTACTTCACATCAAAGTCAAAAGAACAATAACATTAGCATTCCAAAACCACCATCCCAATAGCAATAAACAACTCTGCTCTTTAGAAAGAGCATTTCCCACACCCAAAAATTGGTCAGAGTTTTTAAAACTTGGCCAATTTTATGCTGGAATAATGTAATATTATCAATTTGTAGGGAGCAGTAAGGCTTAAACAAAATTCCTCACTTCTTACTGTTACCCAATGGAAAGAAGTATGTGTTTAGCAGCATTTCAGTTTTGTTTTGTTTTTTTTTTAAGTTTAAAAAAAAGGAAAAGAAAAACTTTAGAGGTATGCAAAGGACACACAAAGACCCATTACCACAGAGGTAGACCCATGAGCTGTAAGAAAAACCTGATGACCCTGGGGAAAGAATGGAAATGGGTTATGTTGCTTGATCATAATGACAGGCAAACTGAAGAGGCTCAATACTCAGCACCACAGACCATCAGGAGGAGTGGAAGGTGGGAAAACAATTGCATGAAAGTGCATGAATTGTTAGCTTTGTGGTTTACCTTGTTCAAAAAATTGTGATCGCCTTTTTAAGTTTTTCAAAGAAATAGGTTCAGATGCTAGTTGAAAAATACAAAAAAAAATCAATCAATCAATCAATACCATGCCATTCTCTTTAATCTCTCACCACTGGAAAACTAAGTAATACTTGATAATACCTTTCCAATCTACAGCAATATTATATTTTTAAATGACAAAACTGATAGCCATAGAAGACAGGGATTATTTCAATGCAAATGTACACACATATTTTAGTAGTCTATACCACATTCAAATTAGTACAAGGACCAAATACTTTTATTAACAAATTTTAGCAGAGAGCATCACAAGTTCAGCGATGGAAGCCAAAATACCATCTTCTGTTGCAAGTTCACATAGCTTTAGGGAAACGGAAATTAAAATTATCTGCTGAGATTAATTTCTACAAAATCTCTTCTACAAGGAATATTGTTTGTAACTCAGAGTTTCACAACACTGATGAATAAGAAAGGAAATGTAAAGTAATGGGAGAAGGGAAACAACATAAATGATACGCAAAGAAATAAAATAAAAACAAATGCTAAAAATAAAGCATTCTTCTAACTAGGCTATCTTGCCCTAGTTATCAAGATTTTATAGCTACATTCTTTAAGTAAAGCAAATGGCGTTCAGCCAGATGAAAAATAACAAGACTGTGCCAAGTGACTACCATACTTGAGATAAATGATATTATAGTTTGATATTAGCTCGTGCTTCCTTGTCTACATGAAACCCTCAAACAACAGCTCTGCATATAGTTCCCTAATCATTCTAGAGTTAGTTATTTTTATAAGTTGGCTTTGCCTGTGTCACTGGCAGGACAGTACCCAGATGTCTTAGATTTAATATCATGAAGAAAAAAAGGAATGTTCATTTTAAAAACTCCTTTAATAAAGAATGCAATGTAAAACAATTAAAATATAATCACTTCATCAGAAATGAAATTTTTTAAATGATCATTAGGGAAAGGGAAATTTATAAACTTGGTATAACATTGACATAATCTATTTGGAACTGGCAGTTACAGATTCAAAGTCACCAAATTACCATGAAAACCCAGCTACACTCCTGTCAATCTGGCTCACAGTAAAGTTATCTTCTTTACGTCTCATTTCCTGCTTAAAGGTAGAAAATTATCTTTCCTACATATTTTGTGTGCCCAAGAAATGGCACACAGTGTGTGGTACCTAAAAAGGGAAAAGAGTTGTAACTCCGTAATATAAAATTTCCCTAGATAACACTGTCTGCTTTTTTCATTACAAATGGGTACTTTAGCTAACAATTGCCATTGCCATTGGCATTTCCCTATTAAGATTAGCTTCCTCAAAGTTTGTCCCTCTCACAACAATAATGGGGAAAAAGAAAACTTCATTTACCATCTCCTGTTCAACTTCAACATTCTCTCTGCCAGCATATGATATCAAGAAGGCTTCGGGAAAACCAGTCTTTTTTATTTGGCTTAGGTACACAGGCACTCAAAGCTCTGAAACATGCAACCAAAGCTTTGTTTGCAGTTCTTGAGCTCTTCAACCCTGGAACTGAATGCCTTCCCACCTGACTGCAATTGGATCTGTATGTTTTCTTTTTAGTTTCAACTTGCAATGGATCGATATTTCTAGCACTAACAGATATTAATTTTTATAAGACCAGAACTCGAGTGCTGTGCTTTTTCCTGTATTATAAACGTAAGATACATTAGTGATGTTTACCTTTTGATTCAAAAGTACTGCTTTCATCACGAATTCCATTGATTTCTTTGGATTCAGTATTCTGGATAAAGAATAAAAATGCTAGTTAACAAAAGTCTTTCCAATTGGACTTTGGGCTTAAATAATGCATTTCCTATTAGTGAAAATATCTTCCAACATGATGAGTTTTTCGGGATATTAATGCATTCCTTGTAGCCTCTCATATGCAGTAGAAACTTCAACATTCTTCAACATTTGTGGAAGGATTAATGACTAGCTGCATAGGCATGGATAATTTTAAGCTCAACCAGTCATTAATTTTCCAAGAAGCCAAATAACACTAGCTCATTTGGTCTATATTATTGAGTAAGCAAAATAGTCACATCTAAGATTTTCAACTTTTCTTATACAATGTAGCAGGATACCCTGATTAAGGGGAGTGACTTAGGATGACAACAAAACAACAAGGGAATCATATAAATGTTCAATAAATGCATGTTTAAATTTAATTGTCTGATTAATTTAAGTGAGCAATTCATATCAGAGAATTTGTATATCATACATATTTTTGAATAAAATAAGATAACTGAATGTCTCTTAACTACATATATAAGTCTATCCCACCTACTCAATTAAAAATGTTTCATGAGGTTTTAAGTTGTACACAATCACTATATTTACTTTATCAGTAAAGACTAAAGAAAAGAGAAAAGTTATAATTTGTAATTTTACATAATTCATAATTCATAGTCACAAGATACAATAGATGTTGAAAGACTGGTGAGAACAACATTAAGGAATTTTTCAATTTTACCATTATATAATCACTATTTCTCTAATTATTGAATAATGGCCATAGTTTTCAAAAACACATTTTATTCTTATTATATGAATTATCATATTCAATTATTTGTGTTTTTAAGGCAGTGTTAAATTTTTTCCAAACAAAATAAATTTCCATCCCACACACAGTTTCTATAGTCCTTTGGTCTACATAAAAACTTCCCACTTCTCAAAATACTTACAGAATTCTGAAGGCTTTCAGAGAAATCAGTCGTAATTGATAAATTTGAAGACTTGTCTGAGTTGTAAATTCCAGAAGTTGCATCAATCCACTTAGTTTCAGGTGAACCTATAATTTTGGTAGCCATACTGGTGAGATTGAGGGTTTTATGCTGTATAAATGGCAGGGAAGGTTGGTCTTTGCCCCAATCTGATTGGCACATGGAGATCAAGTAATGAGTAATCATAAATGATGAAGTGGAAAGAACAAAACAACTGAATGCACAGATACAAAATGTACATTTACAAGACGGACAGACAAATCAAGTAGTATGTGAAAGAAATGAAAAGTTTAGGGCTTTTGCCAATAGACCACCTTCCCAAAACACAAAGGTTAAATCATGTCAATAAAGATAGGACTAGCAAACTTGCTGAACCATCCCATAAACCAGACCTGGGCATTATTTTTTTTTATTATTATAAGTTGGTAGATCTAGAAAGGCCTAATAACCACCCCCCCCCCAATCTAATGTCAATAACTAAGAAACACTATAAAGGAACGCATATTGACAGCTCCAGATAATCAACAACAGGAATGTGACTACATGGCCTCTCTTGCACTGGTTACATGGGAAGTGCAGAGAAAGTTAAATCATACTGTAATTCTTAATACTGAACACTGTTATATAGGCTACAATTACCACAGTCTTCATATTTGCATTCAAAATCAGGCACAGTAAATAAGTCAATCAATAGAGAATGTTGAATTCAGTAAATTTGCTAGTGAATAGGTTTTCAAACAGGATAGTCAAGGAGATAGTGTTCAAGATTTGTCACAACGTAACCACAAAATACCTTTAAGCCAAAAATAAATAAGTAAAATTTTAAAAATTAAAAAAAAAAGAAGTTACTGAAGCAACCTGTTACAATTGTCTACCGAAAAACCATTTCCCAACTTAGAAATCCATACGCAATGATAAAACCAACTCACCAGACTTCCCATATCGCCTGACATCCATCACTAGGTTTCCAGTTTCCTGAGCATTTGCCATGGTTTCCTCCCACTGTTTTGTGTCCTTATATGAAAACTTGGTATTGTTAACAGCAATAATTTCATCATCTACCTGGAGCTGAGAAAATTCTGCTGGGCTACCTAAGTGATGCAGAGTAAATTAAACAATAAATTTAAAAACAAAACAAAACATGATCTACTGGTCATTACTTATTTAAATTAAAAGAAAAAAAATGGCTTCTTAATCTAAACTAATAGTTTCACATATTTGGGGGGGGGGGGAAATGGGGAAAGAGTCACTAAATTTTTTAAAGTTAGGAAATATTTGAGTATCTACAACATACAATGCACCAAAGGCATTTTTATTTTACAGTATGCACCTCCATTAACATTTAAGAAGATGAACTCATCTCTTCAATAAAATTTATTAGCTTCCTAAGAAAAATAAAAACTTAAGTTTCTAAATTAAAAATTTGCAATATATAGAAAATATAGTTTCCAAATCCAAATTTACTCTAAAATTTAAAAGAAATAACCAGTGCTAGTATGCAATTTTATATAGCTAAATATGTAAATAAGGATATCCTCGTGAATACAATAGCTTTCATTTTCATTTTAGTCCTTTTGGTAATATTTTGCAGAGTTCCCTGGCTTGGCTTGGAATAACCCTGGGTGGGGGAGGGGCGATCTTTCACAAAAGTCCCAAAACATCCTGACGATTCCTTGAGTAATACAAGTATTAGGATGCTCATAAACCAACAATTTATTATGTAGTATGCATTTACCTCAAAACATGATTTGATCTTAGGAAGTTCTTTCTAAATTTTCAGTTAAGTACTGTTTCTTAGTATTTCCAAATTATAAACCCAAAATTTTACAAATTCTATAAATGTCACAAAATTAATACTCAATACACTAATGAAGTAAGTAGAATAAATAATATGTAATTTACAATCCTAAATAATAGTCTATAGGGAGGTGATGCATCTCCTCACTTTGCTGACACATTTTTTCACAATAGTTTCTCTTCTTGTATCTAATCACGCTATCGGATATACTAAAGGAGAAGAAAGTTCAGTGGAGCCAAAATAAGATTTACCTGGTTCAACTGATGCTACGATGATCCTGGAAAAATCCCATTTTACTGTAAACCCAAAGTCAAGGTTGTTCCCAGGCGTCTGGTTTATGCTGATTCTCATATCACTGAACTGATCCTGAAAACAAAACATGAAACGGTGGTATCAGATGTCCCTGGCACCCACATGGAGGAAAGTCTATCCATGGCTGCATGCAAGGGACACTTGAATTATTTCATGGTAAACCAGAAGCTTCATTCTTTTCTTCCCTGCGTTGGTAAAACCTTTAAACAGATAACACGTTAATTTTTTTTCAATAAAATAAGGGACATCTTCATGTCAAAAAATGTTTTTCTTCACGTTAATACTATAATCTGTTGACCACTGATAAAGGGGTTTTGCCCACCAAACAACTGGAGCTAATTTACAGATCATTTGTTCTTTACCCAGATATGAAGTGGAATAATTTAATTCACTTCTGAAAAGAATGCCACCATACTTTGATTAAAACTACCTCCAACATTTAACATACTTAACTGAATAATTCCAAATGATTCATCGACACATTATTCAGCTACTAGTAGTGATCATCACGGATTAGCACCACCCAGCTAGTGGGCATTTAAAATTTGGCATTTCCACTTGCTCTACAGCCAATGTGAGCTGAAGGCTTGCTGCACAAGCTGTAAAATGCAGAGCTGTGTCACTCTGAGGAGCTACCACTCTAACATGAAGGCCAGTATGGAGACACCCAGAGCTAAACAAATATTTCTGAATGCCTGCAATGTGACAGAAAAAAGGATGAGGAAAGAGTCCTTATCCACAAAGAGCTTACAGACCCAACTTCCATGAAGTAACATCAGCCCATAAGCTCAAGAACAATAGCCTCTTACAGGAGAGGTGGAACTCTATTTTCCTCTCCATCACTAGACTATACAGCAACACAGTCTAAATTCCATAAGACTTCCTGAAACCAATTTCTAAACCAAATGTTTTTTTTTTACAGAACATTGTTTATGTGAAAAATCCCATTCTCTTTCATAAGTTACAGGGTTGTTTTTTGTTAAAGTATGCAACATATAAGGATTTTTTACATACATAAATTTTCCAGATTAGTGTTTTAATTCTTTGCTTCATAATCATAAAGAACTTAGACTTGCCTATTAAAAAAACAACTTCCTTCTAAATTTTCTTTATTTTCAGATAAAGACCTAAAAACTCTCTATTTTAATTTGATAATTAAAACAAAACCTAAGCAGACTAGAAAATTCACAAAGTTTTCTGCTTAAATTTATCCACCCATAACATAAGTTTACAATCTAAGTGACAATATTCTGAGAAAAATGGGATAATACATAAATATTAGAAGGAAGGCAAGGAAATTACTGGATATAAGGAGCTTAAGAAGCTCAGTATTATAATATTACTTACATAGTCATTCATTCAATATACGTTTATCATGTATCTATTCTGTATAAGACAGTGTTTGGCAGTTTTGGAAATAAAGATGAATTAGGCTGCGCTTGTTCTCAAGAAATAATTATCAACTCTTCAACAGTGGAGAAGGGATTTTTAAAGGGGGGAAAAACTTTGTAGCTAATATAGAAAAATTTTCATCAGAAAGCAATCTTGTAACAGTTTAAATATGGGAACCCAGATGGAGGCAGTTGAAACACATTAATAATCAGCCCGAAGGACACCAGTCTGCAGTATATAAAAGAACTCTGCTAAGAAAAGAAAAAAAAAAATCATTAGTTCTACTCCTTAACCAAAACCACCATATACTTAAACACTTAAATTAGAGATGACTTGATGAAAATAAGTGGTCATCTGTAATGCTCTTACCAAAAAAAAAAAAAATTTTTTTTTCTTAAAGCCAATAAAAGTACAGAATCTATTGCTATGTAAGGGCAGAGAGACAAACAATGGATTTGATATTCAAGACACCAACTGAAGTTTTTTAGCTTGAAGAACAAAATACAGGATAGAATTTTAATAAATAGTTTTAAACTACATAAAGCATACTTTATGAGAGACAATAAGCAAACATTATCCTTTTCTACCAAATAAAGGATAAGAAGAAATGAGCATAAACCATAGGTGAAAGAGTCTCACAATGACATTAGACCAGAAGAATTATCCCACGAAGGGTTACCACTACCTCGGAAATAAAGAAATCTCCACTTGCACCTTTTAAATAAAAGGGCAGATAACCACTTTTCTGGAATAGCTAACAGAGAGGACAGCCTCAGACTGCTGTGCTGGTTCATGGGCTGGTACAGAAGCAAAGAGGACAGACCACATGGGCACAGTACCCTTCCGTTAATCACCAGGTAACCTCAAACCTGTCACTAAGCCCAGCAGAGCCTTTTCTACACAACAACATTGATTTTCAAATCTTTTTTTCCCCCAAAATCCTACTTTCAAATAAAATCTTTTGCAGACCCCCGAATATGAAGAAAGTATTAAAGTGAAGTAGCTGTAGGTTCCGAGTAAGGTTCCAGAGTCTTCCTTGCTTGGCCTCCCCTTCCTGGCAGCCCCTAAGGCATCACTGAGGAATTCCCAGTCCTTGTATTAGATTATCCCTGAAACCCCTTGCAGGTGAGCATATATATAATCACATTTAAGCACAAACTGGTCAATAATGATTTCTGTTAAGATTCCTACTTCCTTCTTCTATAAAGGATCCAAGCTTCAGAAGACAGGGGGGAGGGAGGCGTGGGATTTACCTTCTCAACTGGATGGAACAAGAATCTAAACTACTAGGGGAAACCGAGAGTCACCATGGCTGAAATAAAGCTATCCCAAGTGGTTTCAGTTATCTATGTGGGAAAAGAGAAAATACAATTATCTGTCAACAACACACCAACATTTTTAAAACTTCTCCCAAATTAGGTACAATTTAAACAGAAGTATACACTTAAAGTTGAGATTGCCCCTCTAACTGCAGACAGATGAAGCAGAAGTATAAAACTCTAAATTTTTAAACAAAAACTTGAGGATGATATGGAATAGCAACCACAAGACATTTTTTAAAAGATCTGATGAATTAAGATTCTCATGCCACCAAGACAGAATTTAATAGAAATAGGGTCAGTCTTATATACTAACAAGTCAGAAAACTATTCCCTCAAACTTTTTCAATTAGACAAATGTGTTGACTTAAGGAAAGCCTACTTAACGGATAAAATTAAATAAAAAGCTAACAGTGAATTTGGGCTATAAAGTCAAGAGTAACAGAATAAATATATAATCTTTGAATTTGTGCATACATGAATTTTTAGTGTTTTTTCAGGGTCTTTGTGGGATGAAAATACAAAGTGAGTAGCACTCAAATTAAGACCCTATCCTGCTACTCATGCTAGTGTCTTTCAAAAAAGACTCATCTAAACCTTCCACATTTCTTCATTCCCTACTTTATTCCAAAGAGGCAGGTGACATTTCCACCCTGACCACTTTATTCAATCCATTCCCAGTTTATCTCTGAACTACCCAATCCATTTCCAGTACTTATCCAATGAGGCACTACTAACTATTCTTGCTTTGAGGAAACAGATTCCTAAGTCTGTTTCCTAAGTCACCCACTAGCCTATGTTCTCTTCTTATTTCCTTCTCTTTGGCCACCTCTCAGCTTCATAAGTATGTTTATCGTTTTTCACATCTATTTTCATTTTGCTGCTGTCAGAATGACATCAGTCTCCAACCTTCTTGACTATATGCTTTCCTGGGGAACCTCATTCACTGGCATGCCTTCAGTTACCGCCTAAACCCAACATGCCCAACGTTAAATTCATTATCTTCTTCCCAAACCAGCTCTTCCACATTTTGTTTTCCACACCTTGGGTAATTATATCACTATCTAACCAGTTGCCCAAGTTAGAAACAGCAGGTTCTTTTTGGGCCTCTCCCTCTTTCCTTCCATCCATTCATCCCCAGCTCAACTTCACACAAGAGCCCTCCGCTCCACTCCTGCCACACACATGCATTTAATAAAGTGCTAGGAAGTCCACAGTCCATAAATCCATCTTGAATCACCACATCCTTTCCATCTTCCCTCAAATTATCATCTAAGTTTGGGCAATGATCGCCCCCCTAAACTACTGTGGTCACCTCCTAATTGGCCCTTGTGCCTCCAGCCCTTCTTTTTCCTTCCTTCTTCCAAAGAGGAGCCAGAACTCTAGTTACAGAACATATTGGCTATTATTAAGCACCCCATTTAAAAACCACTAAGAGCTCTTTACTGCCTACCGAGTAGCTTTCAAATACTACATTACGAACTAGATTCAGTTGTGAGAAGTTTCAGTAAATACACACCCTTCCTCAAAACAATTCCATGAAGATTTTATCTTGGATCAGAAGATATTTCTGTCCCTACTGGCTCTAACATTCTGAAAACACAGCATAGTTAAAATAAGTCAGTGGTTAGTGTTTTAACTATACATACAGCAGTCCTCAAGTTCGAGCATGTTATATTTCAAAACAATTTGGGGTCTGGAAGATTGGAGTTTTGGCCTAAGCATTTAGCCATCTGGGGCAAGTTGCATAACTTTTAAGTCTCAAGCACTTCACTCGTAAAAATGGGGGTAATGCCACCTGCTTTTCAAGGCCATTGAGAAGATTAAATGAAACATTAAAAAGGTGCCAAGGCTTAAAGCCCAGTAATTATCTTCCTTTTCCCATGGAAACAATGTTATACAGGATATACATGCCTGTTAAGCAGTTTCCAAACAAGCTAAATAAAATCCTATTTAACACTCACACAGTTGGCTATAAGCCAAAAGAACTCAGTCACCACACTAACAGTAAGCAAGACAAATGAGCTTCCTGCCCTCATAGAGGTTAGCGTCTAGTGAAGGTGACAAGCAAGGAAAGTGCATGGCAAGAGTTAGAAGCACATAAGCCTGGGCGGGATTAACAGGGAGATCAGAGAATTGACATGTAAAAAACGTCCTTCTACGTGTATGATCCCGCTTCTGAGTATTGCTTTAAGGAACCTGGGACAGAGGTTCTAGAATGTGAATTTTGATCAATTTTGAGAGCAAAAGGCTATGAAAGGATAGTTAAAGGAAAGAAAATCTGTAGGCAAGACTAATATTTGGAAAAATCATGAAAGCCACAGCTGTGGGGCAGTTGGAAGATGAAGCAGGACTATGGCAGTCACGGTCTCCCTGCCTCACTCTCACCCCCAAATTATCATGGAGGCTGGATTGGCAAGGGAGGCAAGGAAAGAAGCAAAAACCACAAGAGAAGGGAGCAGGGAGGACAGAGAGGAGAAAGGAACAAAATCCCAAGCTTAACAATGAGGACAGAAAGGAAATTCTTGTGGGCATATTTTAAATAAAACCATATTAAGTTTAGGCTCTATGGCATAAACCATATACCACATTACTGTGATAGGTTCCTAACCAGTCTCTACCTCCAAACCTTGCTTCCTTAAAATAACCCTATAAAGGAAGGCTAAGGGGTTTGGAGTCTCTTTTCAGGGTAATGAAACTGCTCTAAAATTTTTGAGATGATTAATGTACAAAATAGTGATTATATGAAAAGCCATTGATTATACACTTTTTAAAAATAATAAAAAACAGGTAAAAACCTAAAACAAAGCAAAACAACAACAAAAAATAACCCTATATAACATCACAATGCCAACATTCCTAAAAACACACCTTAATCTAGAAACTCCCACACAAAAGAATCTGTAAGGACTACATTACCTGCTAAATCAAGTTCATATTCTCAGTAAATTCAATTCCATTCCATTCAGTTCAGTAAATACTTAAGTACCAACCATGTGTAAAGGCTATGGAGGTTACAAAGATTACCAGTGAAGGGAAACACGTGAACCTATGTACAAGACAGAATTCACCTGGTGTAACTTTCAAGGGCAAAAAGTTCAATTCCAACTACGGGGTGTAATACCTGATTCATGAAGGAAGTGACCCTCTTGGGCTTTGAAGGAATATAGTAGGACGTCAAGAGACCCAGAGATGGGTGAAAAGAACATTTTCAAATGAGGCAACAATAAGGCATCACCCAAAGTCTATGATGTGTTCAAGAAAAAGCAAGCAGTCTTGTGTGGCTGGATCTCACACTTCCCTTCTCTTTCCCACAACATAGCATGGTGGTTGTGTAGGCAATCTTGAGTCAGACTGTCTAGGTTCAAATCCTAGATCCACCACTCTATCCTACCAGACCTTGGAGAAGTAACAGAACCAGATCACGTCTCAATTTTTACCACAATAAAACGGGTAACAATGATAGTGCTGACATCATAGGTCGCTAGGGAGATTAACTGAGATTTGAAGGTAATGCCCTTAAAAGACTGCATATGCACATGATAAGCACTCAAAAAAACATTAGCTTTTACAGCATTACAAAGGGAGTTTGGGGCTAGTCATGGGGACTTCAGTGCTTTCCTGTGTGCTTTGGACTTCTTCAATAGACCACGGAGTGCCACTGGAAGCTTTTGAGCAGGAAAATTACTCAGCCTGGCCTGGCATCAGATAGGTTAATCTGGTGCCAACCTTGTGTAGAATGTAAAAATACATACAACTATTTACCTTGATGGGGAAAAGGGCCTGAATGAGGGTAGTAGGTGCAAGAATAGAAAAGAATAACTTCAAGGGAGATTCTGGAGGTACAAGTGAAAGGAAATTACCAGGGCAAATTTGAGGTAAGAAAGAGAAAGAATATCTGAAGACCCCTTCTATAAAGCTATCAAGACATTTAGACACTCAGTCACACATTATTTTCAATTTTGATGTTCTTTGAATTCCTGGAATTCAGAGTCTGAACAAGCATTTGGGAGAGACAGCAAAGTGCCCTTTATATATTGCTTTATCTATTGCTTGTTCTGAATGACTGAGGTATTCACATCTTTTTTACCAAGTAAGTAGGCTCTTTTCTACTCAGAAAAGAGGGGTGGTTATGCTACATAAGCTACTTTCCCAGTGCACAGAAATGGACATACCAAGGATTTCAAAGATAGGCAAGTCACTATATGAAACATAAATATGTTTCAGAATTCCAAAGACTGTACTTGTTACATAAAGCCCAATTTTGCTTACTAGAATACCATTTCTACTTCATGACAAAGAAGCATAAATCCATTAATGATGAAAACTGAAACTATGCCATATTAAATTAGGCTCCTCTCAACTGTAATAACCTGGAACACACCCATACCTCACAATTAGACTCTTAATCCAGGCATTCAGCTAATCTTCTGCCACCTCAAGGGAGGTACCACCACCTAGCGAATAAGATGTTCACCAAGCTAATTTGCTGAATTTACTATTTGAAAAGATGGAAACAAATGCTCAAGTCCCTAGAACAAAAGACA
Source organism: Dasypus novemcinctus (assembly GCF_030445035.2). NCBI lineage: Eukaryota > Metazoa > Chordata > Mammalia > Cingulata > Dasypodidae > Dasypus > Dasypus novemcinctus. The sequence goes on from NC_080687.1 coordinate 61,920,156, forward strand.
TCTGGCTTCTGGTTTTTTTGTTTGTTTATTAGGTTGTTTGGTTGGTTTGGTACCTTATGTTCACCAAGCTATTGCTCTCACCCATTAAAACACAAAACGTAAATTACACATTCCCATTCTTTAAAAATGAAGTAAAATAATTTACACTTAATGATTTCAGGAAGCTGAAGAAATTGGTTTTAGATTTATGTTTGTAAATATGTATAGGAAAAGACTGACAGATATTTTCCTGAATGTTAACAATGATTTTCTCTATATGATAGGGTCACCAGTGATTTTTATTTTTTATACTTCCCTGCATTTCCATATCTTCTCAAGTATATAGTTTAAAAAAACAGCTTACCCTCTAAACTTTTAGACTTTTCCTATACAAATAAAAATATAATTACACTAAATATGTTGTATCAAATTATTTCACATGAAGTTTTTTTTATTAATGTAAATTAGGCCAAGTTATATATTTTATGTCTTTTTGCCTTAGGAAACTAATACATTCTAATAACGCAATAGAGAATATCAGATCAAGCCAAAGAATCACAATAGCTCCTACATGCTAAGGGTGTCATACAACTATCAAATTACTTAACAAGGTGTTTTTTTGCTTTGTTGTTTTGTTTTGTTTTAGGAGATACCAGAGATTGAACCCAGGACCTCATACATGGGAAGCAGGCATTAAACCACTTAAGCTACATCCATTCCCCAACAGTTTTTTTGAAAAAAAGAAATTCTTTCTGCTTACATTAACAATCAATGATTTTATAACCAAGACATAACACACACTAAAAGAATATTCACCTATTAATTTTCTTAAAAGTCATCTAGTAAGAGTTTAAGTAGGATCTATAAAGGAAAAAAACTACAAATGATCCTAATAATTCTTCAGCTGATTGCATATTTTTTGGGACTCCAAATGTTAGGGAACACAATTGTTAAATTGTAACTAAGCCTCAGTCTTCCCATTAAAAGATACAGATCATCCAAAATTCCAGATATTCTAAAGTATAAATTAGTATTTAGTCTTTAGGAGGTTAAAAAAATGTCATGTTCCTGGAGGCTACTACCTCTCATGATTATCAGTTCTTCCTTATGGCCATTTAATTTCTTTGGGAAGGGGCTTTTTCCATGTGTGTCTGAAACCTTTGACGTGACTCCTACCACTGAAACCCAGGCTGCTGAGTGCTAGAAGCATGAGAAAATAGCTACTGAAATGTGGGGTAGAAAAACCCAATCCAACCCCAAGGTAACTGGTCAGAAAGTCTCTATACACACATTTTAGAAGGGTTCCCTGGGGAAGTGGATTTGGCTCAACTGAGAGAGTGTCTGTCTACCACATGGGAGGTCCAGGGTGCAAACCCAGGGCCTTCTGACCCGTGTGGTGAGCTGGCCCATGCACAGTACTGATGCATGCAGGGAATACTGTGCCACACAGGGGTATCCCCCGTGTAGGGGAGCCTCACGCGCAAGGAGTGCACCCCATAAGGAGAGCTGCCTCATGTGAAAAAAGCACAGCCTGACCAGGAGTGGCACCGCACACACGGAGAGCTGACACAGCAAGATGACATGACAAAGAGAGACACAGATTCCCAGTGCCACTGACAAGAATGCAAGCGGACACAGAAGAACACACAGAGCATGGACACAGAGCAGACAACTGCAGGGGGGGAGGGGGGAAGGGGATAGAAATTACTAAAAAATAAATCTTTAAAAAAAAAAGAAGGGTTACCTGGATCAATAAACTTAGAAGAGACCTTCTTCCAAGATCAATAGCCCGGATTCTAACATTCAGACTTCCCAAACTCACCTGTGATGTTGAGGCCTCTGTCTGTAGTGAGTTTCTCTCTTCTCCAGATTCAGACATTAAATCAGGGCCAGACATTGAAGACAACTCGATTTGAGAAGTGGCACCATGATCCTGAGAAAGAGATGAAAAGGAGGGCGTAGGAGAGGGAAATCTCATTGCCTCTTTTCCAGTTGTGGCCACGCTTTCACTTGATGAGCTCCAAGGAACAGGACTTGCATCAGGTTTTTGAGCGGAGGAGCTGGCTGAATTGTTTTGAGTTGTCTTAAAGCCTTCTACAACTCCATTATACTTCCAAGCATCATCCATCTAAATAGGAAATATCCATTTAAAATTGGTATTCTACTAGCTTTTTTCCATTTAAAAAACATATCCATTAAATTAATTTTTTAGATGATAAAAGTAACATATACCTGCCACAGCAAAGTGTTGCTAAAAGCTTAGTGTATTGTTTCACACTAGATAGATATGTAGTGGGTGAAAGCAGCATTTGTTTTTACCAACATGTTCATATTATCTGCAGATTCCTGAAACTTGCTTTGCTCCTTTAAAAACTATCTAAGCATTACTCTAGGTCAACAGACAGAACTTAAACTAATTTTTTAATTGCTGAAAAGGAATACTCCATAGTATGACTATCAAAAATTTATTCAGTTGATGTGCTTTCAAAGTTTTCTGTTACTTTCAAACATATTTTAACAAATACCCATATAACTTTACAGTCTGAATATTTTTATAGCACAGTTTCCCAAAAGTAGAACTGCTGGGCCAAAGACACATACATCATTTCTCAAAAAAATTGTAGCAATTCATACCACCAAAATAATTACTAAATGTGCCTATTTCTCTCCATTCTTGCCAGCAGCAGACATTGTCATTGTTTTAAGTTTCTACCATTCTGATGAGTGAAAAGTTGTGCATGTCATTCTTGCTCTAATGAGACTAAACCTGCCTTCTATGTGCTTTATATTTGTTCTCTACATGTATTTCTAATGTTTATCTTTATCAATTTGTAGAATTTTTTAAATCTTAGGGAAATTAACCCTTTATTGATAGTTCATGCAGCTAATATTATTCCAAGTCTATAAATTGTCTTTTGACTATGGTAATGGTGTCTGCCATATAAACTTAATTTTTACATTGTCAAATATTTCTTCATGGCTAGTGTTTCCTGAATTATTTAGGCAGGCTTCCCCATCCCAGATATTCTTTTTTTTAATTGTATTTTTCCTCTTTTAGATTTTAGGATTTTACACTAATGGAGCTAAGAGTAATTTGAACATTGATCTTTCAGCTGTATTGCTCCCTTCCACATAATTCAGATTAACACACCTATTGTCAAGTATGTAGTACTGCTCCATTCTCAGGGCAAATGCTTCAATATTCTATATCCTTCAAAGCCCCAATATACATAGAAATGTATATATTTGAAAAATGAGATAAAGTTTAATAAAAACATGCACACACATCAAGTTCTAATGAAGTAGGAAATCAGGAAAAATAGAAAATTTTACACAAGCACTTGAAAATATTTAGGTTAAACCATATGAAACTTGTTGTTTTATAGGTCAAAAAGAATTGACTACTTGCAATGTCATATTGTTTAATCCTCCAATACTTTACAAAAGCCATATCTGAGAAAATATGGCATTAAAATATAAATCTTTGCCTTAAAATGTATCATCTTCTTTGAAATGCATCTACCCTCTTTCACAGAATTAAAGGATAATCAATTCTGCATCATTGCTATGTTTTAAGCATTCAATTTCTACTGAATTTATAGTGGCATAAAACAAAATTGATTTATATAAGTTACGTGCTTTTTACATGTCAAGTAAAGATCACTCGAACCTCTATACAACGCCACCACCATTTTACTCTTCAAAACAGACTAAACGAACTGGGAACACTTTTACCGTGTAGGATCTTGGGAGTGATGAGATTCCCCTTGATTGAGAGCCAAAAGGTCTCGGTGTGACCACAGATGTTAACCTGGCTGTATCAGTTTTCTGGTAACTTCTGGGGAGAGAAGCTGAAACCCGAGTCCACTCCATTTGTGTACTCAGTGAATGCTGAGAAGACAAAGAGGCTAGGCTTTGTTCTGTGGGGCCTTTAGAAGGAAGCTGAATTTCAGCTGTTACATAGTCCTCTCTTTTTGCCAAAGTTGTCAAATCTTCTTTAGGAATTTCTATAGGGTAAGTTGTTCCCTTCTCTTCTACTCTCTCATTCTGATAACTTGCTTCTGACATAGTCACTGTAGGGGATATCTTGTCTTCATTCAATGCATCATCAGAAGAATACATTCTCCTACTCAGTGTAATTTTTCTCTGTTGATCACTGCTAGATATTTGATTTTGGGATTCCCTTAGTAGAAAGAAACACACAATAACCACAAAGTTATTCATTTGACACATGGCGTTGGAGAGATAGATGTTATTTTTGTAAGTAACATAAAACAGGCTGAAGGGGAAAAAAATATATTAACCACTGACCTCACACAATAATCATTACAACACTAACACAATATGAGGATAAATAATACAAATTTTCTTTTGACACCAAAACTAAGAAGGATTATGAGAACTTGACTTAAAACAGGTTCTCAAATACTCCACAGAGAAATTATTTTTAAAATTTTAAGATTTTACTTGTAATAAGAAAATCGTAAGGGATAATTCAAAAAATTGTATGCACATTTTTAATTCTTGCAAAATTGAAATCCTATAATTGTAACTCATTGTTTGACAACCTCTTTGAACTTTTTCCCTATATGCTATTTAAAACATTTTAATAAAATAAAAGACCACAAGTGACTCAGGCTTCTGTTAAGATCAAGTTAGTATATGATTTAGTAATACAGCCTGAGAGAACTTACATGGAAAATTATTACTGATTAAAAGTCATCATCCATAGTTACAGAGAAATTTATGAAACATTCTCATTTCCAAGATTTATTATGAAGCGCCTACCTTTCAAGTTAACTGGGTTGCCATTTAAGTCAATGAAATTGTGTTTATCATTGGCTTGTATGGTTCAAAGGAGTTTTATTTAATTTCACCTGACAGCACATTTCCTTTCTGACATTATTCTTAAGGCATATTTGCCTTCTTCCTGATCTGTAAATACTCTAAGTTTTCACATGATTACTGCTTTACAGGAAAGTTTCAATTTGATCTATTTTTTAAAAACAAACCAATATTACTGGTATATATTAATAAAGCATAAATCCATCCAAAATGTACAATCAATGGTATTTAATATAATCACATATTTGTGCATTCATCACTTCAATTATTCTTAGAGCACTTTCATCATTCCAATAATAAACAAAAAACAAACAAAACTCATCACCTCTCAATCTCTCTATGCTTCCCCTGCCATTTTATCTTTTTATCTGTTGTTTTATAATACAAAAAAATAAACCCACATATTTACTTTTATAAAGATTTCCTTTAAAATATAATTTGAATTGCACCAAAATATGAAAAAGGAATTTTATATTCTACACAATTTAGTTAAAAAGTGATAGCTGATATTATATGACCGTTCCATTCCTAAATTTACTTTAAGGTAAAAAAGTAGTTTATCTGCAGCGCCAAATATAGTCAACACTGCCCAGTTTTCCATGTAAATGCTCAAAGTAAAAAGAAGAAATTAGCACACCTAGCTTGAGCACTTATTTCTTTTGTTAATCCAAGATACTATATTATAGCAATACTTTGATGTTTCGCTGCAGAGCAAAATGTTGAACGTTACACTGTATATTTGATTACAGTTTAATACTGACTGGAACACTAAGATTACATAATACTTACAGAAAATACCTATTTCCAACACTGGTACCTCCAACCATAAGATGCAATTTAGTTTCCTTACCTGTCCTGCAGCATTTCCTTAAATGTCTTAGAGCTTCTAGAAGACTTCTCTAGTGCCTGCTTTTCAATTTCTTCCCTCTCTTCTTTTTTCTTCTGCAGATCTGAAGTGTAGCTTTTTCGACGATCTTTCCATTTTGCAAGGTCCTGACAGAAAATCACATCAGCACAGGCATACCTGAATTTCTATACACCCTTTTTAAACAGCGAGAGCATGCCAGAATATCCCATTACATCGCTGAAACTATTCACTCCAACTTGATGCCAAGGTGCCCTAATTTTGCTTTTTATAGCCAGCGTTTCTGTACCAAGCCTTTATCTCATGTGTCTGTCTGAAAAACCTGACCTAATAAGATAGACCCCATTTTGTCTTTTCAGAAAGTTATCTGCCTAGCTGCCCATTTCACAAAGAATGCTAAATGCTTGTAATTAGGTGCCAGGTCAAAAAGATCTGTAACTATTTCAACCTCAAAGATCTGGTTTTATGTGAAACGACATGTTTCACTAACAAAATTGAAACAGAAATGTGATTATAATGGTTAAGCATGATGCACAGTTAGTCTTCCACTTATCAAACAGGTGCCCAATCCCTACTTTGAAGCAGTCCTGATGCCAGGGGCTATAAACAAACACAAGAATAAGATATGGTTCCCCCAAAGAACACCCAGTCTAGAAGGAAGAGATGGGTTTGTAAATAAAAGTTCAATAAGTGTGATAGGATTGAATGGGAGAATAGGGGTCCAAAGGAAAGAATGTTCCATTCCACCTCCGGAGGGGGAGGGCAGGGATTGGAAAGGCTTTACTACGGCAGTGAGACTGAAGTATGTGATTTCGTAGAACATAAACTCTACATAGGTCAGGAAAAAAAGGAGGTCCACCCAGGAACAAGTTGGCACCTGCTTCCCATACCCCCCAGGAAGTCCAGCCTAGCTGGGTGACCCCAGAGCAGTCAACCTAATTGAGTAATTAAATTACCCCTAACAGGCTAGGCTGGTTCTGACACCCAGTGGTTCAAGACAGTTTGGAAGGACCAAACTTCTCTATGTCTCCAAAATAAAGAAATATTATGCTAACAACTGCTAGCAGTATTCTAATCCAAAGAGTTGCACATCCAATGTTTGAGACTAAACAAAAGCCGCCACTCCCACTCCCCAAGTGGAAGCAAAGTAAGTTTGGTTTTTATACCCCAAGGCAAGCAAAGTAAGTTTGGTTTTCATACCACTTGAGAGAAGACAGGACCACTCCTCCTTTAAAAACTACCCTACACCAATATGAACTATTTCCAGAAAGAAAGCAGTGTACGTTTAGTCCTGTTGGATAACCAACATGAATTTTCATCTGGCTTACATAATGGGTAATCCATAAAACTCATCATTTTCATCCCCCAAAAATCACCATGTATTTTGGCAAAGAGACACTAAATTATTGTTTTTTGACAACTAAAAGGAATTCCCAATTAAAAGAGGCAGTGAACTTTAGAAATGCTGCCAAAGCAGAGGTTTCTACTTCATTTAATTGACTTTAATTCCTTTGAAAATTAAAGATTTACTATCTTTTATTCATCATGCCACTCAGTTCCCCTTACCAAAAAGTTTATTCTCAAGTTTCTATGGGTTTGCTCTGTATAATTTATCTATTGTAATTACTTTTCACTCCTTTGGTTTATAGAAATTAACTCTTTCAAAAAAGGTCAAGCTTTCTGCAGGGTCAAAACCATAGATAATGTCTATATCCACACAGACATCTGCATATATCTCAGCTCTGTGAAAACATCTAATTTTGTATCATTTTAGATACAAAATATTAGATATTGACTTCTTAAGATAAAATAGTACCTGGGTTATATTTCTTATTTCCAACCTAATCTCTTCTATTAGCCCTAAGAATGCTTTTCGTCTCTCCCTGCTACATCAGCACTCTGTCCTGGACCTTCTGCTCTTGTGCCCAAACCTTGAAAAAGGTCTTTTTAAACTATCAGTCATGCTCCATTCAATCACCAAATCAAGTTTTTTTAAAATGTACTATACTGCAAGGGAGCAGCTTCACATTTCTGAGAACTCACAGAAAATATTAGAATACAAACATCCTATATATTCTCACAATGGCATTTAAAATGTAGAAAAGCATTATACCTTCTGGCCCATTGCTGGGCCAGAAGGTATAAAAATCCTTAAAAGCAAGTTGATTGCCTTTTTCTACCAGAAAACTGAACGCTGTAATAGCAAGGAAAATCATCTCATTTTCCTTTAGAGAATCAAGGAAAAGTCAAACAAACAGATCTCCCAATCTAAGAATACTCACATCCTGCCATTTCTGATCTTGTTCTTTCAGTTGTGACTTCATTTTCTGCATATCCTCGTAACGCACCTGGCGCAAGTTTTGAACATCCTCTGCACTGACATCACTGAGAGACTTACACCTGCAACAAAAATACAATGGTTACCGAGGTTCGCATGACCAAATCTAGGGTTAAAACAGGAAGGTTGGACTTATATTTGGAAATTCCACCTAAATTTCAACTATACTACTTAGACACGTTAGTGATAGTATCGCAGAAATAGCCTATACAGATAAACAGTAGTGTTTTTCCAAAACGCAGAAACAAGAGCCTAGCACTAAACTCAAGTGAAAATTCTTTCACAAAATGACCCAATTAACTCTGCACAAGTCTGAACAAATAATCCAAGGTTCATATTTGGAATGGTCAATGTGTAAAAGGATTATTTCTTTAAAATAATGATTATTAATCACTAGACTCATTAGCCACTATCACCCTCAAAGACAATCTTTTAAGGCTCGGCTGCCTTTCCCAGGAACTTATTAAATAATTTATTGATTACTTGATATTTCTCCTCAAGTTCAGTACCATGAATAAATATGCTGCTGCTTCTCAAAGAGTCTATAAGATCTTCCCCACCACTGTACAAGAATTTTCCCAACATACCACAGGTGATTCCTTAGAGCACACAACAGCCTGTAAAGCCCTCATTTTAATTAATGCAATGTTTCATGTATTCAAGCTATAACACTGCCATGAGTTTGTACCAAGAATTAGCTCTCAAAGAGTGCAACCTAGAGCAGAAACTAGCCAACAGAGTAGGGTGCAGGACACAAGCCCCATGTGTACTGTCTGCATTCACAGAGAAGGGGAAGGTAAACTGCACTGGAGGAGAAGGGGAGACGGATAAAAGTCTCCTGGAAAAGTAGATGTCAGACCTGAATAGTGAAGAGCAGGTAGGGATTAGAGACAAAGACTGTGTGTGTTTTTCCGGGGGGCGGTCCTCAAAATGCTCTCTACAGATCTTTCTGCACTTGTGATTTTATTTCACTTTAACTGCCTCCACTTTCAATTATTAGTAACTCTACATTTCCTGGGACCCCAAACTTTGCCTTCCCCAAGGTTTTGCCATCAACATTTTCTTCTTCTTTTTCAACTCTCTCGCTCTCAGCAATGCAAATGACCCCAAATTTACACAGCATATGACCTGTCCCTCCTCTGCCTAATTTCCAGTTGCCTGCTGGAGACATATCTCCTTATGGATATCCCCTAGGAACCGCAATTGGAACTGGCCCAGCTGAAATAACATCCAGAAAGGGTTTTGTAAACCCACTAAATGCATGATTATTGTTGATGTGGCCAAACTCCAACCTGTCCCCAAACCCACTTTTTCTCTTGTCTGTTAATGGTGTCCCCAGCCCTCCCAAACATCCACATTTGAAACCCGAGACTCATTTTTCACCTTTGCTTCTCCTTTCTCCCCACTTTCAATTAGTTATCAAGACCTCCTTATTGAGTGTCGTTTTCTTTCCATTTCTAGTGCCAGCATGCTAGATCAAAGCACAATTAACTCTTACCTGGACTTTCACAACAGCTTTTTAAATTATCACCCAGTCTCCAGATCCAGTGAAGGGCCTTCCTCAAATGTTCCCTCCAACTCGAAAAGCCCTTTACCATCATGTATATCTTTTTAAATGACTCTCATTTTTCAGGATTCCTGCTGATCTAACTCTGGATGGGTATACATCAGTCCCTGTTCTATCTCCACTGGGAAGTCTAACAGGCATAAATTCCTGAACAAAAGTGGAAATGCTAATTACTGTATTTCAATAATGTTTTTGTCGAGAATGCAGTCTGGAGAAGTCAGTCACTACATAAGGCAGGGATGTGAGTTCATTTTGTTCCCAGGGTACCTAAAGTAGCCTGTATAAAGCCTGAGCACAATCCAAACAGGGCTGAGCCAGGCACCAAAACTAGAAGAGGTGGGGGTCTGCAGCTCTGGCTGTGGCACCAGTTTTCCTCCCAAACTAATACATACGATTAACTTCTCTGAGCCTTAGTTCCTCATCTGCTAAGTACGGAGGGGACTGTTAAGAGAAATGGATAAGGTTATGCTGATTGCACTTCGAAAGACATCTCGTGCCATATGCCAACTATTATTATTAAAGCAAATATGATTTTGTGGGAGCTCCTGAAAGCTAACTCCCAAAGCTGTTCCCAATTAGAGAGGTTGCCACAGACCACAGTGATAAAATCTAGAACATTGGGAATGCAGCAGTCTTTCAGCCAGATCATGGAGAATTCTTTCCTTATCTGTGTCAACAGCATATTAACCTTTTGAGAGCTTAATGTGTGCCAGTCTACATCTACACGGATTGACTCAGGCAGGCCAAGTCCTCATCTATTTCAACTACTTGCAAGCTGTGTATCCTTGGGAAAGTAGCAATGTCTATTTCTCTTTCTACACTTCTTTAAAATGCAGACAATGCCCAACTGTACACCTCACAGAATTGTGATAAGCACCAGATATAGTGCCAGGAAAATTGTTTGGAAAACTATAAAGGACTACACTGCACTAGTGCATTTTATTGAATGAATTACTATTCACTGGCAAATCACATCATAATTCCCTCTTTCAACTTCCTTTACCTGCTACATTTGCATTTCCTTATTTGGAAGGGCTCCAATATAGAACTGCATTTGGATTTTTTCCAAAAATGCAATACTAACAATCCTGCAATTTCAGTTCAGTAGAATTTGTTTAAATAGCATTTAGGGTGGAGGCAGGAAGAAGGGGAAAGATTGAGAGAGAAGGTGTGGAACATAAAACAGTTCACTGAAAGTTATTTATTCTCTTTTCCCCACTACGCTTATCACCCAGTATACTCTGGCACTTTTTTGGCTAGTATTACTATGTGTATTATTTTAGAATCCAGTTTTAGGAAATTTATAAATGAATAAGGAAGAAGCGATCAAGAGGGACCAACATGTGGCAAAAATTCCTAAATGTAAAATCACTGATAGCCTTTCACAGCAAATAGAAATTCCCTAATACAGTTAGGTATTCCCAACTTTCCCAGAGAGATATGAATATACATACTAATGCACCTCTAAATATATTTCCTATTAGGAATTATGGGAATTTCTGACAAGTGATCAAAACTTGGGTAAGAGATTTTAGAATTAGCATAAAATAGAAAGATAAGGAAATGTAATAATGACTTTTCAGTTATAGTCTAAATGAGGGTTTGTCCAAAGTAGCACTATTGATATTTTAGGCTGGAAAAGTATATGCTGTGGGATGTTGACCTATGAATTATAGGATGTTTGGCAGCATCCTTGGTCTCCACCCAGTAAATGCCAGTAATACTCTCTATCAACCCAAATGTGGCAACTAAGAATGTTTCTAGACATTGACAAATGTTCCATGGGGGGGCAAAATCCCCACCTTCCCACCCCCACCTTGGAAATCACTAGTCTAAATATTTGGATTAGAAATACAGGACAGTAAAGTTATACCAACTTTATTGTTCCTTCTTTTTTACTGTCTTTTAGGTCTATATATATTTTTTACATAATCTTTTTGCTAGCAACCCATAACCAAAATATAGATGTCTTAGATGTCTTTGGTTACAACTTCACCTTAAACCAAACCAGTGTTCATTTCCTATTGAAACTGGCATCAGATTCAATGGCTTAATCAATCTCACGATTATTTAGTTTATTTCTACATACCCTTACAACAAACTTTATTCATGATTAACAGCTTCTGCCAAAAGCATTATAACCAAATTTTCAAATTTCATGGACCCACAGAGACCTAAATCTGTGTGACAGAAAAGCATGCATGTGTGAAATGCCTGCCACATACAAAGCGTCTTAATAAAAATAAACAATCATACTAACATGGTAAGTGCCAAAGAAAAAGCAAGCCAGAAGTTAATAACCCAAGGCTGGAAAAGGTATTGCACATTTCTCTTTAACATGGATGTTATAAAAAAAGAAAGCGTTGTTACAGAGAGTTATTTTTCAATTACAGAATGTTGAGCAATAATGTTTGTCCAGGTAAGTATTCTAAGCTTAACAACATACGTATGTACAGAGAAATATCAGCAAGCATTAACATGAAACAAATTCTATATTAAAAGCCTATACCTAATCCAATTTAAATTTATATTTTGAATTTCAAGTGGTTTAAAACACACGAGTTTTCTGGAGACACATTTATATTACTTTCCATTATTTGGGAAGTCATGTATTATTCATCCATCTCAAATTAGAGACAATCTTGCTTTATTTGTGTAGTCATTTTAGCACAAAACTGCATGGAGAGTAGCCTTTAAAAACAAATACTGTACTATCCAGTAACAAATCTCCAGTCTACCAAAAGCATTTACTTGCTGCTAGCTGTAGTCCAGAAAAATCCTTAGCTTTCTGAGCTTTGGCATGTAGGTTTCTTTCCTTAATCCAATTATACATTGAAACCCTCATTAAGGAGGAACATGGACAGTAATTAAAATAGTTGTATATGTTTACTTTCCCACTGACTACTTTTTACGTTTTAAGAAAAATGATTATTTCTGCTAACTGCTTACATTATAAAGTTATTAATTTCATTTACTTCACAAATGAAAGTTCTTCTGAAAGTCATCCTTCAATTTTGACACTACTATGGGATTTTTAATCAAGGGGAAATAGCTTCGCATGATGACTTAAGAATAGCAGCTGCTTATGCATTTTATTGAAAGCTACCTAGTTCACCCTCACAAGATGAGCTGGGTAGGGGATAATGTATCTTCACAGGGCACACTGAAAGTCTGCTGGGGTGGAGTGGGTGTAAATTAGTGGTTGAGCACCTGCTTTTCAAGTACAAGGTCCCAGGATCAATACCCATCCAAAAAAAGAAAGAAAGAAAGAAGGCTGGAAACCCAAATTTTAAAGTCAGTGGCTGAGAAACACAATTAGTTGCCAATTGTTCAATTAAACTTTTGAATTCTAGAATGTTTATATTGCCTTAAATAGCAATTTTAGTAGAATCCAAGGTTTCTCCTACATCAAAACTAGAGTATCTTAAATATGAAATAAATCTTGGTAAGGGGAGAAAAAAAGATACTCAGCTAGTAAGCTTAGGCAGATTAAAATAATGACATACTTAAACTCTCTTTGACTTGCTCAGAAATATTAGCAGTTAGATTCATAAGGTTGCAAAATGTTGGGTGAAATATTATTGAAGGACAGCCAGCTGGTGATTGTGCATTAAAAATAAATGATCCTACATACTTAGTGGTGCTCAGTATTTACTTTTACTCTTACAGTCATTCTAGAAATTTGAGAATTAATTATAAATATAGTATATGCAACAGAAGTATTGGAAACTACCAAGATTTTAAACTTTGAAATTTTGGAAGACAATTTTGCTCTATCTATAACACAGCCATGTTATAACTTTCTACCCTGGTCAAGAATCTTGAAAATGTTTCCAAAAGCCACAAGGGGAAAATTAATATGGTTCACCAAACCTACTAAAAATTAAGCTACCTTTGAGCTAATATAGTTAATGCCAACTGCATGTATTTTAACCTCAAAGTAAATGCTACTATTCTTTCTCTATCACAGGTTTTCTAAAATGTAGTTATTTGGGTTTAGAAATCAGAATTTAGTCTCTGTAACAATCAAATTCCAAAATAAATATGTCCAACCTTGGGGCAAGTACTTTTGTTACCTTTAACAAACCCCTTCAAAATTAAAAAAGGAAAAGATAAAATCAAAGAACTAATTTTAAATTTCTAACAAAACAAAAACTATTGTTGTTATATAGTACACATCATGCACTGGGCAACCATTAGGTTGCCAAAATTAAGAAAAAAAAATCCCATTTTTACAAATCTCATGCACAGCACACAACAAACCCACTTAGTGACATGCTAGAAGTGCAGTGACAAATTACGCAAAGGACAAACAATACGCAGATTTTTTTTCACTGTTAACCACAAAACTTACCCATTCTCACCATAAATCTTTTGAAAGAGTCTAAGAAACCAGAAAACCAAAAATTAAAGAAAGACACTTTTCCAGTTTTTTAATGTTTAAATGTTCAACATCATTAACTTAAGAGACTAGCTAGAGATGGACAAATCTCAAAAGGCTGTTTCTTTAGCCATATTTTTACTCACATCCCAGGTTCTCACCAATCTCACAGCTCAAGGAATTTAGACTTAAGCAAGGGTTTCGTGATCTACTTTGAACCAACAAATCCATAAGAAAATGCTTCCTGTTTTCACAGACAAACAAATTTACCTTTGGGTCTACTAATTTTATTCAACCTGATGACATTTGTCCATTCCTATGTTCAACAAACTGAACATTCACCTAAAACACAAGTTGCTTAAACAAAAATGCAGACTCAATTATTACCAAAATGATCGTAATTACATACATGTGAAATTCAGCAGAGAGTAAATCATGCATTTTAATGAACTTTACATTGAACTTCAAACTATAAATAAAAGTCAAAAATTGATAATCAAAGAAACCTAGGTTAAAAGCAGAAAATCAAGTTAAATGAAATTTGCAATGCCATATTTTAAGGGACATTTTTACACAGAAATCACAGATACTCCAAAATATACATGAAACACATAAAACCAAACTATAACCAGACTTTCAGAAATGCCTGAACATGAGAATAAAAGTCTGTAAATGTAATTGCAAAACATTTTCATGAAACGTCATGCTAGAAAACAGTACCATAATTTTAAGGCCAATGGCAAGATTCAGGCATCCACCTTCTTAAAGAAGCCTCACGTAAGTGAATTTAAAGATGTGCAAATATGGAATTGCACGTTTTCTACAAAATAACTACAGCTTTCTCAAAGCTAAATAAACAAACAAACAGGATGCATCAAAATGGCATGTAGCATGCATGGTTGAACAATATGATATGCTGCTTTCTCGCACAAGGAAAGTTACACAAGGCCATCCATTACAAACACAACCCTTGCAGAAACACACTCTGACCTCTCAACCATCAGCCGTTTCTTGTGCCTAAGTCTGCTGGCCTCGCGAATGGCCTCCCATTTCTGTAAGTCCGTCTCACTGCAGGGACCAGGGGTGAAACTGATTGGAGCCACAGGAGTTCCTAATTTCCAAGACTGGATCTTACGAGTCAGCATGTCATCTTTCTTCTGCCGATAAGAAGGAACTAGCACTCTACAACTATTACTTCTTTCTTTGGATGGGCTTGTCCTTTCAAGCACACAGAGAAATTTTGCTTGAATTTCCGGAGGAAGAGTCCAGGGTTCAGGGAAAGGCACTGGCTGGTATCTATCTGGAGCCCCCGAGAGAGGCACCTCTTTCTTCTGAGCTGGAATTCGGCGAACAATCATATCATCTCTTTCTAAATCTGGAAGTACAAGTTCACCTTCTCGACACTGCAAGATTATGTCTCGCTCTACAGAATCATCTTGCTCAGAGAATCTTCTCAAATCTTCGAAAGCTTGTAGAACACATGGATTTGCATGGAAAGCCCCAATTTTCCTCACAAAGAAATCATCATTTTCTAAGTCGGGATCTAGGGCTGACATCTCGAGATTATCTCTTCTATATCCTGGTGCATGAGAAAGAGTCTTTCTGCGTGTTATGAGCCTTGGACCAGAAGTGGGATCAATTTTTGTATTTGTTTCAGAAGATAAGACATCATCAGAGTATGTTTGAAGAGCCTGAAGTAATAAAAATTGACTGAAGCATAGAAAAGAAAAAGGAAAGGAGAATCGTATTAAGTTTGGGAGAAAAGGCTATTAGGTAAAAGACCAACTAGCCAGTTACTGTAGGTGAATTGTTTTAGGGGGTCATGGGAGGGGACCTTGCTTGGAAAAAAAGACTAGCAATTAGTGCCATGACTGTTGATTTTACTGGAAACCATTTAAAGAAACACGGGCAAAGTGTACTTCTCAGGAAGGGGGACATCATCAAGGTCCAGGACCAAGGACAAATCCCTGATAAATGACACTCCACTTCCACCCTTCCTCCTCCTTTTAGGCATAATGACAGAGCTTGAAAAGTTCTGAGGATTGGGCATCGTGACCTTTATGCAATAAGATGTGCATTCAGCAGATAAAAATTAAAGTGCTCTGAAGTTTTATGAAAGGCCTTGATGTTTCTTTTCTTTGCATTTTCCCACCAGACTTGCCCTTTCCAGTCTCTGTTCAAAAGACATTTCCTTTCTCCACATCTGCACACACAGCACAACAGTAAAGTTAGGTAAACTTCAGAAAAAGCATTTTTAGAAATGGTTTTCCAAAAGAAATGACAACTATGGCAGATGTAAATATGTACTGCCTTGCACATTACTGTGCTAAATACGTTATGTTTAATCCAAGCTTGCATGCCCACACAGAAAGCAGCATTTTATCTAGTATGGTTCTATACTAAAAATATTAAGAGAATAAGAGGCAGCATAGTCAGGTCTTAGGTGTTAATGCAGCAGCAAAAATGGGCAGGTGCCTGTGGCAGACTCCAAGCGGGCAGGCTCATGCAGAGAGTCCACCTGGGCTCATCCGAGGCACCGCTGGTTCTCCTGTCGGCATGTGTGTCCCGAGACATTTTGACCTGTTTGGTAGCTAACAGTTCCTGCAAGAGCGAGCGTCTCTGGAAGCTGGTGTCTGGGCTATGCTCTGCTTTTTGTACTCTACTTAAAACAGCAGGGCTTCGATCAGAGCCCAAGTCCTCATCCTCAGAGTCTGAATTCCTTCTACTGCGGAGTGATACGGAGAAAGGAAGGTGGGAGGGAGACAAAGAACCGGAGATAAATGAAACTCCTCAAAATAATGCCAAGCTATGAGTATGTATAGAAGATCCAGATCCTCAAGTTTAAACTTCAACAGCAATTCTTTTCCATGACAGAAGTTATACAGATGTTAGAGGGAAAATTAATCTTTCTCTACCTCTCGCACAAGGAGTGCATCTAGGATGCATCCAGTTGGGGTAGTGGATGAATACTGAAACAACAAAAACATGCAAAAAAGACAAACCTGAATCCCTGAAACTCCTTATACCATGGCTTGCAAGTGTCCCTTTTTATTCTTTTCCAGTTCACATCTTCTGGGAGCCAACATTTGGGAAGAAACTGATCAAAAGCATTCCCTGGATTTGGCATTACTGGACTTATCTTTCGCACATAAAGATCATCCTTTACATTGTGGGGTGTGCTTGTTGTCTTTTCTTCTTCCTCTTCCAGATAACAAGAAGTGATTGAGGCTTTTGGTATGGTTGTCCAGTTCTCCATGTTTGTGCCCCAAGTCCTCCTCTGGTTGCTGTTCAAAACATCCAACCAGTTAAGATACTGTATGACCAATTTGTGACACAGAACACAAAAGGCATGCTTTCTGGCTCACAAAGTTCACACCACTGTGAATGAAGCAAATTAATTCCCATTCTTATCACCACAGCTCCTAGAAGAAAGTTAAGGCATTATCACAGCATCTCATTTTATTTAGAGAACACCTAGATGCAGGACAAGGGCTACAGATACTTAATTACAAACTGTGTTAAAAGGAAGGGACAAAAGTAAACATTTTGGGGTGTTACTTTTTGTATTAAAATTCGTGGCGCAGGCATTCAGATCCGGGATAAATATGTCTGACCTCATCGGTTTGTACAGCCCAGTGGCTAACAGATCAGCAGGAGATAATGTTTGTGAACAAGTGTTAGGAGAGATGGTTTTCAAGATGAAACGCTCAGGCTTCTTTTTCACTTGGAATCTACGATTGGCTAAGTCATCCAAAATTATGTCAGGCAACCTTTGTTCATCCTCAGAGTCAGAACCACTTTCAGAACCACACACCTCCATCTGGTAGGAAGCTGAATTTGAAAAATCACATTCTGTTCTGCTAATTTGATGGGAAATTAAAGGATTCTTTTCATGTCCACTGAGATCAATAAAAACAGGAAAAAAAATGGAAGAAAATAACACAGCAGAACTCACAATGAACAATATAAGTCATTCAGTAAGCTGAAATATATACCCATAAACTGAAAGTATGTTTCTAAAAAAAGAATGGGCAAAACATATGCTGACTTTCTAAAATGGAAGCTCTATCTTCAAGGTATGTATGATTAAAAATATAGACAAGGAAAAAGAAACATTTCCATTAGTGAAATTTACTACGTATGTACAAAATACATTTTAAAAATCCATTCTTTTTACCATATTTAAATATCCCACCAAATTCACAAAGCATACTGAATTTTAAAACTTAATGGTTAGTTTGCATCCCAGTACCTTGAAAGTGTTCCATCTGCTTCTGTATAGACCGGGCTTGCCCAGCTCCTTCTGTTATCTTCATTTTTGTCTGGCTTTTTCTTCCTCAAAGGCGCCGGCACATAGGATGGCTGTCTACTCTTATTGGGTAAAAAACGATTGAATGGCAAAGCAGACTTCGGTTCAATGGCCGAAATCCTTCGATATGACATATCATCTTTATTGTAATCCTGCATTTTGAATGTAAATTCAGAATCTGTGTCACTTTCACAACCTAGTGAAAAAAACACACACAAAAAAATGGCATGAGAATTTGCTTTACTCTCCAGATTTTTCATCTAACTGAAACCCACACAGCATGCCTGCTTTGTCTTTCCCTTGGAAACCTAGTGCTGCTACTGTTAACTGCAGGGAATATTTTTAGAAATTGGTCATGAAGTTGTGATAAGATCCATTAGAAGGAACTGGCTTTGGTACTGGAGGTACATGTGGTACATTCTTTCGCTGTTGCACACTCTAAGCAGAAAAAGTCCCAATTTTAAAGCCAAACCCTTTTCTTCTCATTCTCTCACAAAATTGTGTCGATATAATGTGTCAAATCTAGCAATCAAGCAAGACACTTAAAATGAGATAAAAATGTAAGCCAGGGAAACTCGGTAACTTAAAATAAGGCATGCAGTTATCTAACAATTATGGAAGCGGAGAGAGAAGGGAGGAAATAGAGAAGAAAAAAGCGAAGATTACGACCCCTATGAACAAGAGTCACACACTTGATATGAAGCTGGACTGAGGACTTCTAAAATCCCAAAGGAATCTCAGGTTGTCGGCCTAAATAAGAGGGCAGAACTCAAGAACTTTTCTGAGGGTGGCCATGGAAATTACAGTGGGAACCTTGTATTTTGACCCACAATTATTTAAGCACAAATTCAAAAGAATACCCTTTGATATACCTCAAGGACAGAGAGACACAATACTGGTCTGCTCTCTTAAAAATTAATAATAATAAATCTGCTTTTTTAAAAACACAGGAAGTAAAACAATTAAAGAACACCACTATAATTTAAGTGGAGTTGTTTCTCTTTTTGCCTCTATGCTTGCCTTTCTTTGGAAATGTTTGCTTCCCACCAAAGATCTCTCAGAGGCTGGCTGTGCACAATACCGATGTGCTTTTAGCACACAGGGCACCTGCAGGGTTAAGCTGAGCTAAAGGTGGACTTGTCCCCTCCCTCCAGCCTGACAGGAATCTACAGTAAATACCACTTACAATAGTTACAGGAAGTAGTTTAGTACATGGGTATGTAAGAGGAACTCATTACAGAGAGTCATGGCAAAAAAGGGAGAAAGTATAAACAGCTGTGACCAAGAGGATTAGTAATTAATAATCTGGTGCTTTGTTTTAACCATCTCCTAAATATTTCCAATAAATATACTAATGATTCTTGCCAAAATGAGCACCTGTGAAATTTTAAATCTCAAATAGATTGCTCCACTTCTGAATTTTTTAAGTGAAAATCTTTTTTAAGATCACAGGAAGCAAATATCATTCTTGAGATAAGAGGTTTCAAGAAATATTAAAGTATTAATTGTGACCATCAATTTGGGACTACAGTTGGGGAGCAGTAGCATTTTAATATATTGATCACAGAAAAGCTTTAACATCATTCTGGTGGCTCCCAGGCTGACATTTCTTTTTTCTCACCAGTTTTAATAACCAACACTTCGCTTCCACACTCTACAACTCCTTTCCGGAGATCAGGAAGCTAGTGACAGTGGTCCTTGCTTGATGTTACATGTACCAGACATCCAACTTAAGAAGCATCTAAGGTGAGGACTTTGAATCCACACCATTTGACCACAAGACTGAATCTGATTTTAGTCTGTATCTTCCTGCATACCCTCAAAACACTGCACATTTTAAGTTCTTTAGTAAGGATAATGCCATCTATTGGATTGAGAATTTCAGCCTCTGCTTTTATGGCTGTAATCATTCAGATGAATAATAAACTGAGATACATTTCCTTAAAAGTATTGAAATAGCCATTTGGGCCATGAAAATGCCACACCTAGATAGCAAACCAAAAAATGCAAGAGTAATTATAAAGGCTAACTCTTAAAGAGCCATTCATATTTATTTTTAAATAATAGAACTATTCTAAAATAAAGAATGTGGTTTTTTATTACAATGCTTAATAAATTCTTAATTTTATTTCTGAAAAACAAATTCACTGTAACTTTTATCATATGTAATTTTTATCAAAAGAAAAACAACCTAAAGATTGAAATCTAGTCAGTAATGTGAATGCTGAAGTACTGAGGCCAAGTGTACTATGTAATTTACTCTGAAATGCCTCCAAGAAAATAAAAAAACGGATGAATGAATGGATAGAGAGAGTGACAGAAGGGCAGATAAGTGATAGAGCAAGTATAATAAAATGTTATGGTGAAAGGTACATGGTGGTTCCCTAAAATTCTTTCAACTTTGCTGATGTCTGAAATTTTTCATAACAAAAGTACTAAGAAAAAAATTAGAAACATAAAGGTAACATTCAAAATAAGCAAGCAAATGAAACACCTAACAATCTTTTGCAGATGCACAATCCCAACTCTCTTCATTTTTTCGTGTTGATAATGATGGAAGCACAGAATTTATTTCAAGAAACATTATTTGTGGTTTTCAACCTAGTCAAATTTCAGTAGCTCGAGATTTGCAATCAGAAATTGCTGACATCACTTGACACCAATAGGTATAAGACTTGCATGTAAATAACTGATTTAGTCACGATACTGAAATTTTGAAAAAAGATTCCTTCTCATTTTGTTAAACGGCTTTCATTAAGACAATGTCATCACACACTATCCTAGGTTAGCTCAAACCTGATAGGAGCAAAAGAGGTTTTCGAATAACACAGTAGCATTATTACTCAATCTATCAAAGTTTAACATAATATTCTATCATGATAGATACCAATTATTTCTTCCATGGGATAGAAATTAAGTAAATAATTATTTCCCTGCTTTTTATTAAGGGAGCCTTTTTTATATTTTAGGGGAAAGTAAGAGAAGGGAAGAAAAAATATTACTTGGAAATTACGCAGGAAAAAGAACAATTTGTTTTTTAGAATCCTATTTAAATTCTTTTTTATGTTTAGTTATATATCACCTAATAGATCTCATAGGCACAGACTCTCGAACCTAAATCTGAAGGGAAGAATCAGCATAGATTAGCACTGATACAACAAGTCACAGTTAACTGTCTGCTCCCCCCATCCCCGAAAGTAAACTATCACCACAATGAAGGAGGAAAAAAATTAGCAAAAAGAAAAGAAACCTCCAATTACACTCAGGTCTATGAAAATCCACTTGTTGGTGGAATTTTTGCCTAAATAGTTCTCTCTACATTTTCCTACTCCCTCCCCAATTTTCTCTTAATATGCAAACAAAAATAAAAAGCCAAAATACAACTCACCTTCACTTTCCCCTTTCAGTGTGATATCCGAAGAGCAGCTTGTGAATGACCTAGACCCTAAAGAGTACAAGCTCTCAAAGGAATCTTCTCTCTTATAGTTAGCTGGAGAAGTTGGAAATTCTCCGTGATCAGTGCACCAGGTATCACCGTAGCCACTGTCCCTGCCACTTCTGTTCAGGCAGCTGGAGTCTTCAAGTGCCTAAAGAAATGTTTTTAAAAGAAGACCAAATGAGCTTAAACTTCCAAAATTTTAATTGGTCATTACTTGTTTGTTTACATAACTCAAGTTGTACTTCATTTGATAAGTGAGGCAAGGAGATTTCCCTGTTGAGCCTAAGAAGAAAACTGATAAAAATCAGAAAATAAATCTGTAGCTGTTTGTTGGCGAATGAGTCATATCCCCCACAAAACTCATGCTCAGTGTTCAGGGCCCAACCCCTGCTCCCATAGGTGTGAACAGGACCTTTGAAGATGTTTTAGTTAAGGTGTGCCCGAACACCACTTAATCCAAGATGGCTAAAGTCCTATAAGCAAAGGAAATTGGACACAGAGAGGAAGCCACAGGGAGCAGCCAGAAGCTAAAAATCAGTGGTACCCAGAAGGGAAAGGAGAAGACGCTGCCGGGAGGAATGCCATGTGATAGAAAGGCCAAGGAACCCCCAAACTGTCAGCCAGCCAGAAGGTACTGACAGCCGGAGGAAGCAAGCCTTCAGGCCACTGAAACTGTGAGCCAATAAATTCCTGTTGATAGGCCAAGCCTTTGTACGGTATTTGTGTCAGCAACTAGAAACTAAAACACTGTTTTTCCACAATTAACATCCTGGCATTCATGTAACACTAGGACGTATTCAACATTATTTAATAAAGTAGTATTGTCTGTTTAACATTAAGGAGGAAGAGTTTAATAAAGAAAAAGAAATTTGAATTTTTTAAAAATTACTTTTTAAAAAAAGGGCAGAGACAGCAGGCAAACACTTCACAAGATTTATTTATTTTACTGAATTTATGTCTGCATTTCTAACAGTTGGGCTGTCTTCCTTGCTGAATCAAGGGAAGCACATTTGTTTGCTGCCATATAAAATTTATTCGCCCTGGATCTAAAATATTTGTTTGGATCATATAAGGGATTCATTGAAATATGGTAAAGGTTATTATCATAGGTTTGAAAACTATATAGAACTTACTCAAAATAAGCATTTTTTAAATTAGCATTCCTTTTTGGAAGTTAATGGCAAAATATTTTAAGTGGACTTTTTAGAAGTGGGATTTAAGTAAAATTTACTAAGCAGTTAGCACAATCCTGACACACAGTAATCAATGAATATCTTGTAACTATATAATTTTTAGTCCAGTGAAGGTATTTTTGTTATTATAGTAAACATTAGGAATATTACTTTCAAATGAGTTCACTAATATGGACACACTTTAAAGAATGTAGGAATTCTTAACAACCAAATGTAATTTAGGAACCTTGATTAAATTATTGTTCACATAAAAACAGTTAGGAAAGGTATTTAGAAAACAAATGGGAAATTTTGAATATACTTGATATTAGATGGTAATGGGGAATATTTATGAATTTTCTTAGGTATATTAGGCATTATGACTACATAGAAGAATATTCTTATTTTTAAGAGATGTCTGCTGAAGTATTTAGAAGATATCACGGTATCTGTAATTTACCTTGAAATGGTTAAGTAAAAATATAGTTGCATACATAAATAAGGAAAAGATGAGAAATTTTTAATAATTGGATCAGATGGTATATACCTTGGTATTCATTGTACTATTATTTCAACCTTTACTTAGGAATATTTCCAACACATGAATAAAGTTGAAAAAAGAATGTTTAAAATGAATAATTAGACATTTTGGCTTTCTCACAAATACGTTATCTCAGTAATACTTCTGACTTACACTGGATCCATCGGTTCACGGTAGAATTATTTAACAAGTATTTGAAGCACCAAAAAGGTGTAGTAGTTAGAGATTTCATATGCTTTAGATGCCAGACACTCTGGCGTCAGAGCTGACATTCGGTCATGAAAATGCAGGCGCCTTCCTTGGACCTTACTATCCCCAGGCAGATGGAGAGCTGAGTCTAGTGCTATTACCACCAAGATACTTCACAAAAAATAAAAATAAGTATAAATATAAAATTAAACTTTAGATTCATCTAGGCTCTTAGAATAGTACTTGTTGAAGCCTATGAATTCTCATACAGTGAGATGATTTTTGACCTAATAAAAACCTGGGAATGACCCTGGTATCAGGTTGTTAAGGAGGAATTCACCCTGATGAGTCACCTTCAACTTATACAATGACTCAGGTGTGACAGATATCCCAAGTATTTTTTAATTGTTATTTCTGGTTGGCGATTAAGTGTTATCTATTTAAATGGGAAAAGCTTGAGAATACAATGATACAAAATGGTCCTAATAAAAGATAATCAAATACCTCTTACAGCTATCCTCACTCCATAATTATGGAAAAATGGAACCACAACTATAGTTTTATCTAGCAAAAAAATATTACTTTACCCACTCTTATTCTGGCACTTATGACAGAAAAAATCCAAACATTGTACCAGGATTATTCAACCTGAGCCAGTATGTCCAATAACCTGGACCAAAGGCTATAAAGGAACACTAATAAATGAGCCAAAGTCCTACATTGTTCTAAACTAAATATATTCCCTCAGCTGAAATCCCTGTACGGCAAGGATCTCCTTGTGCCTGAAGCCTGTGCACACTCCCCCAGCAGAGCCTTACCCCTCCTGCATCACAGTGACCTATCTGCTCCTCTATCTCCAACAAAGGAGGTCCTCCGTAAGGAAGCATCCTCCGCCTCCTGTATTTTCCCAGTGCCTAGTACAATGCCCGTGGCATGTTAATATCTCAACTATGACCTGAATTAACTGATTCAAGGAACTTGAAAAGAGTGCTGACAACTCCTTACAATTAAAAAACAAAAACATAAAACCATACCTGACCCTTCTAGATTCTTAATCCCATCTCTCTATAATGGCAGTGACTGGGCTCAGGCAAAACAATGAATCATCAGGGTACATTTAAGGCAAGGTGGCCATTTTCATCCTGACCTAAAGTTTCCATCTGCCAAGCATGGTAACTAACATTATTGTATCCTTAGAATGTGCCAGGGACTAATACCAAATGCCTTATTGGTTTTATATCATTTAATCATCACACACACACACACACAAAACCCTAAAAGCAACTACTGTTAATATGATGGCGATAAAATAATTTTGATCACAAATTTTCATCTGAGCACTAAAAGTTCCCTGGATAAATACTCTGTAAAAAAGTTAATTTTCCCAGGTGGGTCTTCTATGAATGATGTATTGGCAGAATCACTGTCAGTCTGGTAGCACTCTGCTCAAATAGTCTTTAAGGATATTTAAGTTCTCTAAAAGCTGTCACGTTGATTCCAGAATGTGAGAACTAGAAATGTGTGTAAAACAAAGCATTCTAACCTACAAACCTCAACAAGTTTCACTGAACATCTTCTATTTTAGGAAACAGAAGCACTAGGGTAGACTTGTAGGATTTTGGAATGTGAGCAATAGAGATATAATATAATTCATGACAAAAACTCATCGAGATGAAGAAACTGAGTAACTTCTACATGTTTTAATAGTCCTGGAAGTACCTCTCTACTACAGGTTACATTTTATAATGAGTATAGAAACAGTTAATTTTATATTGTATAAAGTAGCAAAAAAAGGAAGCAAATGAATATGTCATTAAGTCATCCAAAATAAGATGGTTTCTAAACTCTGGAAACTGCTCTGAAATAGACTCACTTCTTGGTGGTGGCATATAAAGCTAGCAAATAAGTAACAATCCTCTCTACTCAGCCCAACCCAGAATGGAGCAAAGATAGCCCGAGCTGCCATATTTGTTAGGGAGGAGAAGGGAAGAAGAGGTGGAGGAGGAGGAGGAGGAGAAGAGAAGAAGGTACTAGCTAGAGTCATACAGATAAAGTTTTCTTACCTTAGTCAGGGCTTGTCCTAAAAGATTCTCAAAAGCCTTTAGATTAAGACAGGGACCATGGTAATAGGGGTTACTTTGTGCTTTTCTTCCCAGCCAGTACAATGTTATCAAAACCTTAAATAAAAAAAATTTTTAAGCATGAAATGACAAAATGAGTCTATTTAAAAACATAATTGCAAGCTCAAATGCAGGTGAGCACTCCAGGTAAACAACAGTACATACTTTTCTATGATCAAAAAATAAGACTTTCTTTTTAATTTGTAGAGACAGAGACACTAGAAATCTTTATTCTTCTTCCTAGATTTCCCTGAATTTGAGCAATTTTCAGAACAAAAGCCTAGATCCCAACAGGTATTAATACCCTCTATGAATACATATGAAGATGGAAATAATTTATGAAATGAAAACAAAAATCAAACTTTTACAGCAATCAAAATTTTTGATACAACAAATTTAGAATAAACAACTAAAACCAATAATCTCAGCTTCATCAATAAGGCTATTGAACTCATTTTAAAAATAAAGCTGTGGTCTGCTTAGAATTCTTCCAATTTATATAGAATATTAAAGACATTACACAAGTCTACAGTGAACAGTTATCTAGAATCCTATATGTTTGATGTTTTTCCTTAATCTGATTTGTTGATGGTTTCTGACCTGCGCCCCTCGCGAAAAACAGTCCTAACCTGTGTTTATTTGTCTTTACCACACCACTAATATACAACCACCCACACTTAAGTCAGTTTATCCTCTTAAATGCTTTAAGTGAGACTATATGTATTTTAAGCATATTTAAATATAGTGTTTGTTACTAGTTTCCAGCAAATTTAATTACAGAAATTTTAGATCTGCTGCCTTATTACAGAACATGTAAGTAAAAAAACATTTATAATGCTCCAATAGAGAAAATATATCTTACATTTTTTACTCTTCTCTCAGTCTCTTCTTGCCTATAGAGGAAAAAAAGAAAATGTCTATTAAGTAATAGCTATGAACTTTAAAGTATTAATTATTAAATAGAAGAAACTCATTTGTATTTTAAAGCTCTATGAATATTAACATCACCTGGAAGTTCAGAAACCTGAAACCGAACATTATCCATCAGAAGACATATTCCATATTCATGAATTAACTTTAAGGGTCACTTTTCTATAAAAAGCAAGATTTTTTTTCTCATTATTTTATTCATTATAGCCTGATTTTAAAATACATTATTTTGGCGGCGGACTTGGCCCAGTGGTTAGGGCGTCTGTCTGCCACATGGGAGGTCCACGGTTCAAACCCTGGGCCTCCTTGACCCACGTGGAGCTGGCCCATGCGCAGTGCTGATGCGCGCAAGGAATGCCTTGCCTTGCAGGAGTGTCCCCCGCATAAGGGAGCCCCACGCACAAGGAGTGTGCCCCATAAGGAGAGCCGCCCAGGGCAAAAGAAAGTGCAGACTGCCCAGGAATGGTGCCGCACACATGGAAAGCTGACACAACAAGATGATGCAACAAAAAGAAACACAGATTCTCGTGCCACTGACAACAGAAGCGGACAAGAAGACGACGCAGCAAACAGACACAGAGAACAGACAACTGGGGTGGGGGGGAAGGGGAAATAAATAAATCTTTTTTAAAAAAACACATTATTTGGATTTTTTTGTAATTTTATTTCTTCCAATCAGGAAAAAAAAACAAGGTGTGCTCATGATAGAAAAATTGGGAAACAGGGAAAATAAACTTAAAAAGATTTTTTTAAAAGGCAGCTTTATAAAGTGTTTCCATATACATTCTCCACAGAATTTTTCACCAAAGTCTCCCAGAGCAATGACCTTGCAGAAGTCAAAAGTAAAGATTAAAAATAGTTATGAACCTCCATCTGAAGAGATTTTACTCTATTACGAGAATCATGGGACTTTTGCTCACCTGTAAAAGGGTATGAAATTTACGGGAGAAGTTAAAAGGAATCAGAGATCACCTTAGTGTTGAAGATGCAACAACATGAGTCACCTAACAAGGGGAGGGGCCATCCAAAATAATGTGCTTTCCCTCATTAGAGCAGTCAAGGAGTTTCAGTGAGTGTGACTCAGAGAGACTAGAAGCCTGAGCTAGAATGACTGCTGAGGGAGCTTTGCAGTGTAAGAGTCTATACAAGAAAATATTAGAGCCCTTTCTGTAAAATAAAGTATACATATTATTTTTCCGGATGCCTACATGTATATGTGTACACACACACTGGAGATAAATACTTTACTTAGCTTTCAAAGAATCAGTGAGGTACCCATGACCAATTCTTTCCACAGAACAAATTGAAATGAACCTACAAACACTTCCTACTCCCAATAAAAACATGTCAAAAATAATATTCACACTCAGAGTACTGGTGGAAAAGTAAATCGGTAAAGCCACTTAATCTCTTAACCTGTTTGGTAGTATCGATTCAAGCTGACTATATACAGCTTACTACTGACTCAGTAATTCCATTCCCAGGTATATACACAATAGAAATATTTACCAAAAAATATATGCCAGAATGTATGTAACAACTCTATTCATAATAGCAAAAAACTGGAAGACCTACACATTTTTTTTTGTTTTTTATTTTTTATTTATTTCTCTCCCCTTCTGCTCCCCTCCCCCCATCCACTGTCTGCTCTCTGTGTCTTCTTCTGTGACCGCTACTATCCTTATCAGTGGCACCGGGAGTCTGTGTTTCTTTTTGTTGCGTCATCTTGTGTCAGCTCTCCATGTGTGCAGCACCATTCTTGGGCAGGTTGCACTTCCTTTCACGCTGGGCAGCTCTCCTTATGGGGCGCACTACTTGCGTGCAGGGCTTCCCTACGTGGGGGACACCCCTATGTGACACGGCACTCCTTGTGCGCATCAGCACTGCACATGGGCCAGCTCCACACAGGTCAAGGAGGCCTGGGGTTTGAACCGCGGACCTCCCATGTGGTAGGCAGACACCCTATCCATTGGGCCAAGTCCACTTCCCCACAAAAAGGTTTTTAATAATAGAAAGGATAAGTTGTGGAATACCCACACAATGAAATATCATTTAGCAATGAGCATGAGCTACCTGCAACTACAAGCAACTATA
Source organism: Dasypus novemcinctus (assembly GCF_030445035.2). Classification (NCBI taxonomy): domain Eukaryota; kingdom Metazoa; phylum Chordata; class Mammalia; order Cingulata; family Dasypodidae; genus Dasypus; species Dasypus novemcinctus. The sequence continues at coordinate 61,948,925 of NC_080687.1, forward strand.
TAGATCAAAATCACAAACAATGTGAAACAAAAGAAGGCAGACACAAAAGAGTACAGATTGCATTATTCCATTCATATAAAGTATAAAAACAGGCAAAACAAATACATGCTATTTGAAGTCAAGATAGTAGATTTCCCTTGTAGGGAAAATGGTCAGAGTGATTGGAAGAGGGGGAGAGGGTTTCTAGGGCACTGATAATTTCATATATTTGATCAGGAAGCTTGTTGCCCAAGTGTGTTCAGTTTCTAAAAAAAATTTTAACCACAATTAGGCTATTGATGTTTTTCTGTATGTATGTAATTCAAAGAAAGTAAATAAAGAGAATATATTTCACAGCCCAAGTGCTCCAACAATAGTTTATTACTTGAGTATAAGGGATATCATCTTCTAAAAATCAACAACATTTAATTTTGGAAGTAGTAAACAGTGAAGAATCACTAGAAGCTAACAATGAAAAATAACATGAAGTTGTATACTTACTGATAGCCCCTTAACAGATTAGTGGTCAACATATATCCCTGAAATATTACATTAGCCAGAAGAATGCTCAGTACCCACTCCAAAGGGTGTACTGGACTGAAAAACATCATAATATTAATACCATGCATGAATTCTATTGTAAGCACACTCACAGAAGGTGCAGCAGAGTTCCTTGAGTCCCTGCCCTGCTTATCCAGAACACATATTCACTTCTTTACTTTTTATTACAATAAAGCAATCACTGGAAATACAAGGTATGCCCTATTCTGTGAAAAATATTCACAATCACCAATGACATTGGCATGCATTATAACCTTTCACTCACTTCACATTCCCTTCTAAATATGAGCATTTATAATTTGTTCTTGAACACAAGGATACATAGGCCAGCCAAACTAGTGTCCTATCGCAGAAATGTAATGCCAGGAATTCAAGTAGTAAATGATTTGCTGGAGTAAACAGAGATCACTGACACACAAACACTGCATGGAAGTCCGTAACCAGGTGGCTCCCTTGCCTGCTGTGGCCACAGGGGCACAAGCCCAAGGCCCCGTAAATAGAAAAGTGCAAGGGCAGAGGGAAAGCTCATGACAACAGACTCTCTTTGAGCCAGTCAAGTTACTGCACAACCCATTGGAACCAAAAATAAAGCAGTTCTATCTCAAGAGCTGGATAATTCCTCCCTAACAAATGTTTCAATAGCCAAGATGTATAATACTGCATGGGCTTTGGAGTCAGATCTGGTTCTTATTTGGGCAATTTAATTAACTCTCAAAGCTTCAGTTTCCTCCCGGATAAACTGAGGATAATGTGCCCTATCTCAATAGATTAGGAGGAAATATACATATGCCTTAGAAGAGTCCCTAGTCTCATGGTGAAAAGCTCATCAAACAGCACTTATCACTAGACTGTAAGTTGTGTGAGGGTAAGGTCCATCTTATTCATTACACTACCCACAAAAGGCTTTTTAGTGAGGCCATGCTGGACCATAATATTTAAAATTGCAACCAGCCCACCCAACATTCTCTGTCACCCTTCCGTGCTTTATTTTTACATTTATAATCACCTATTATGTGTGGTTATTTATTTTTTCTATCTCTCCTCCAACAGAATCCAGAAAGATTTTTGTCAGTTTTGTTCACCATCATATCCCAATGGCCTTAAAACAGGATCTACTGCTTGGCAGGCACATAAAAAATATTTATCTAAAAATGCCTAGCACAGTGCATAGCACCTGGATGATCTCATATATTTGTCGAAAAATTTATTTAGCATATAGAAATTTAAGTTAGGAAGAAAAACCCTGAATTGATCAAAGTTTGGAGGTTTTGATAAATACTCATATGATGCTGAAGGGAACAGTTAAATTTCATAAGCTTACTTAAACACATCCAATTTTGCTTAAATTGTATTAAGACTCATAATTAGTCTCCTTATTTCTGCTGTTACCTTTTTTTTCGGGAGGTACAAGGGATTGAACCTGGGACCTCGTACATCAAAGGTAGGCACTCAAACCATTGAGCTATACCCACTCTGCTATGCTATTATCTTAAAAAATGCAATAAAAGTGAATTCATTAGAACCATATATCAATAACCCACACCCCTTCCTTAAAGGCACAGATACAAAAGACCAATTTCCAAGTGCTGGGTACAAAGCTTAAATGCAATGAATAAGCTTCCCAGCAGAGCCCAGAAAGACAAAGGCCAAAGAATTCCTACCTGCCTTGAAATTCAAACTTAATGTGAAAAGGGGGTAGAGATGAAAGTATTGATAGTTTGAAAAAAATGACTATTAAATATGCTGATAGCCTTCTATGTTGGGATCCTACATTAATTTTTAAATATTGTGCATAATATTCAAGAAATAACAAGTAAAACATAGATATAATCTTCTATTCCATTAGTAGAATAAATAGTTCTTGGGGCAGAAAATAAATGTCCATCACAGAACTCTGAACTTTCTCAGGGATCAGAAAAAAAGGAGCCACAAATTCATCCGTGAACCCATCAATAAAAACATCCATCCATAACCACTCTATCCTAAGAGCTGCTAGATATATTTAGAACCAAGAAGTTCTAGGTCTGATCCTCCTTTCCTTAATCAGAGATATTTTTAAATACTTGCACAAATCATCAATCAATCGATATTGTTTCTAACCAAAGGATTGGGGAAATAAAACCCAAGAATGTGCTCTGGCTCTCTTCAGAAGATACCCTGCCAGGTCCTTCTGTGAGGACACAGCACAACTAAGGCAGGCAGGTTCTGGGGTCAATCTCCTGGGTATGAATTCTGGCTCCACCTTTAGTAGCAATGAGAAGAAGAACTTGGTCATGTTACTTACCTCTCCATGTCCCCATGGGCTCCCCTCTGAAATGGGGACTAGTACTAGGCTCATCATTCTTAAATGCAAGGCTTAAATGAGAAATTTTAAAATGAGACATTTCAAGGCTATTTTCTAATTATCCATCTCAACTAAACAGGACAGGGGAAGGGCAGTACTGGGGGTGGGGGGGGGGGGGGGAGACAAGTTCACACACACACAAGATTTTTGCCCCTGAAAAGACATGTCTGCGAAACAGAAACCAAGACACTCTTTCATGTTATGCTTTCCTTGCCCTCTGGCCATAGGCGGCTTTGAATGAGGATAAGAAATTATATCTAGAATAAGGTCAAACAAAGGGCAAGGCACACTGGCTTGGTGTTACCGTTATTGTCAAAACATCCATGCTCGCACCAACCCAGCCCTCCCCACCCGTTCCTGGTCAACTGATGCCTGTCCTGGCCAAATACCCTTGAATTTCCCAGAGGCTCAAAATCTGAGGAAAAATGTGCCTTCACAGCCAAAATTTATGTCCCTTGCATCTGATGCACAGTTGAAAACAAAGTGATATTAGATGAGATTGTAGCTTTAACAGAGTGCCCCAGCCAAGTTGTGTTCTAGGGCTGTACCAAAATATTTCCAAATTCCTTCTTTTATCAAAACGGCTAACTCTACGCCCACCTGCGTGCATTCACCACAGCCTTTTGTACCGTCTCCTCTGATGAACTGCAGGGAGATGGAGCAATCCCCAACTAACGGTCATATCCTAAGAGCTGAAGGCAAGGCCTGGCTAGGTGCCGCCCAGCATTCAAATGATCACAGAGGTTACCCAGAAGCTGCTCACAGAGCCAGCTCAGCAGATCTGAGGGATGGAGGAAACCTTCTGAAGAATAAGCCTTTGTAGAGCTTGAAATGGAATCCCACCTCGTCTTATCTTCTTTTATCCTCAAGGTACCAACTGTTTTCATTTGCAATAATGGAAGATCCAATCTCCCCATGCTCTCTCATACACTGTCACAATCCACTAAGAGTTGAATTCTCCAGACTTCAGAGTCCGCTCTCCTCCCCAGACCCCAGCCAACCTCAGTTAAGATCAAATACTGTTTTCTGACTGACACTTTTTATTTGGATACATAAATGATTAATAACATACTGAAATTTCCGATAGAGAAGGGAATATTTTTGCCTCAGGTCTATGCAGGATGAGATGTCCCCACCCCCTAACAGAAAAGGTGAGAAACTTGGCCCCACCCACTACATTCTCGATCCTCCAGCCCAAGCCTCTCTGGCTCGTGAGGGATCTGGACTTGTACAAGCTTCCTGCCCATTCAGCCTCAGTTCTGCCATCCTTCGTCCTACCCGCACTCCCACAGACCCCACAGTCCCCTTTGCTCAACCCAGAATAATCTAAAACCTTGTTTCCTTTGTGCCCAAGAACAACTGTGCCTCCCCCAGGCCTCTGTTTCCTGAGACTACTTCCCAGAGCCAGGCGTGAATTCTTCCTAGGGACGCAGCCCTTCAAAGGCCAATGCAGTCCTGCCCTGTCCTGGGTGGCACCAGCTGACCTGGGCGGTGCCTCTTGGGAAACTGGGTTGATGTGAGAGGAGCTGGACTTGCAAGATATTTGGTCCCACTCCAAACCACTAAGTAATCTCTGCTCTCCAGTTGTTGTTCATGCAGTTTGGCCACCTGTCCACAACTTTTAAAAAAAAAGGCAAGCATTTGGGTCCTGAATCATGATTTCATAAGAGCACACAAGGAAGAAAAAGCATATGAACAGCATCTGGTTTAAATCTGTCAAATATGTGTGTGGTAAGGGTGGAGACACGCGTGTGGCTGTGGGAGGCAGCAGGGACGATTCAAAGCAGATGCCCTTCGAGCAAGAGAGCAGGGATATCATTTTTCTATACACAACAAGATGGTCTGCCTCTGAATGGAAGGAAAGTCTACGAATCCTCAGCAACCCTAAAAATACCAAGATGAAAAAGTAAGAAACATCGTGAGAAAACTTCTAAAATTACTGTCCCTAAGGAAACAGCACATTTTTTTAAATTCAAAATGTAGGCACGAAAGAAGGAATTTTGGAATATATCAGATAATGGCTTCCTTTTCTATTAATGGAAGTCCATCCACTGCAATGATTAAAATAGAGCAAAGGCCACAAGCTTTCTCTTTCTTAAAGTCACCGTGTTAAAAAGACAAAGGAAGAAATGTATGAATAAAAGAAGTTAAAGTCAAATTCTTGGAGTACGTCACTTGCTCTTTCCATCTCTCCAAAAGTAAGCGGCATTAAAAAAGGTAAGAAATTGAAAGCCTTGCTTCCTTTTCTCCTACCTTCATCCCTAAAAATGAATGTACACTCCATTTGACACCTTTCAATAAGGTGAGGAATGTGTGACTCATGGGTTTTAATCTTCCATTGTTACAAAATGCAGCTCTGCTTACTGTGAAAACTATAAAAATGACACTTGAGAAAATAGCACCATCCCTGGAGCTAATTAGTGAACACAAATACATAAACTTAATGATTTCTATACTTACCTATGTGAGGAAAAACTCTTGGAAATTCAACAGTTTTTGCCCTTAGCAACATAATGCTTATTCCACATATGACAAATGAATAAGAACGCTCTTGTTAAAAATAAGCTTGTTATTAAATTTCACACCATACCACACACTACTAAGAATGGTGACGTTTCATTTAAAAAAGGAAAAAAGCCCACATGCATTCGAAGACACTGGCACAAAGTTGCACTGTAATGAAATCAAAGAGTGCTATTGCAAGAGCTGAGAGGTGGATTCTATTTCTAACTCCCTAACCAGAGACTCTTGTAATTCTTTTCTACTTTATGTAATATTCTTCCTATTATGTAAAACTGATTTCACAATTGAGGTCCACACATGTAAATGCTTTTTAAATAGCAATCCAAAAATGAAGGGTATGTTAAGAAAATTACTGAATGAAGAATCGTGTCCATTACATAAGCTCTGAATTGAATCATAATGTTCAACTATATAATGTGTGTTGGGGGAGAAGCTAGAAGGAATGTCAACTAAATGAACTTATCCAGAATTTTACTTCTATATGTAACAATGGTAGGTAGCAACAGTAAATAAACAGTGGGTTTTAGACAAGTTTGAGACACCTAACAGACAAAGTAGAAATGTTGTTTAGGTAATTCGTAGGCAGACAAGTAAGACTTTCAAGGCAGAAATTAAAACTGGAAATAGAATTTGGGAAGTTGTAAGCATGCAAATGTAATGTAAAGCTGTAAGACTGAATGAAAGTACGTAGAGAGTAAACATAGTGGGGAGAAAAGAGGTTGAAGATTGGGCCCTAGGAAACTCCACCACGTCACCTTATCAATCATCATAACTTACATACATACACACACATACACACATGCACACACCTCAATTATTAATTACTTCTCAAAGGGAAAAAAAAAAGGTGTAGAACAAGTTTTTTTTTAAGATCTTTGGTTTTCTTTTTTTTTTCAAATTTATTTTTTATTTCTCTCCCCTTCCCCTCCCCCCCAGTTGTCTGCTCTCTGTGTCCATTCGCTCTGTGTTCTATGTCTGCTTGTATTCTTCTCTGCAGCACCCAGAATCTGTGTCTCTTCTTGTTGCGTCATCTTGCTGCGTCAGCTCTCTGTGTGTACGGCGCTGGGCAGCTCTCCTTATGGGGCACACTCCTTGCACGTGGGGCTCCCGTACGTGGGGGACACCCCTGTGTGGTACGGCCCTCCTTGCATGTATCAGCACTGCGCGTGGGCCAACTCCATATGGGTCAAGGAGGCCTGGGATTTGAACCTTGGACCTCCCATGTGGTAGGCAGACACCCTATCCGTTGAGCCAAATCGGCTTCACAAGAACAAGTATTAACATAAACAAAATTCTTGTCACAGCCACTGATGTTTCTGAAGACATAATTCAAGAGTGTATGGAACTAGACATCTAAAGTGAACTTCTAGCGTTCCGAGCCCCTGCTCACCCAGGCAATCTGATCAAAATGGGCAAGAGATTTGAACAGATGCTTCTCCAAAGAAGAACTACAAATGGCTAAAAAGCACATGAAAAGATGCTCAAAATCACTAGCAATCAGGGAAATGCAATGAGATATCAGGTTACTCCCATTAGACTGGCAGCTATTAAAAAAACAGAAGACTACAAGTGTTGGAGAGGATGTGGAGAAATGGGAATCTTCATCCACTGCTGGGAATACAGAACGAAAAGTTCTACAAACTACATTTTCCTTTGAATATATGCAATAACAAATTAATGCTATAACAAGAGGCGTATTTTACTTATACTTTGAAAAACTCACTTTTTCATGATTTGTTTTAGCATAACAGTAATTAAAATCTTGAGGGACATGGTATGAAATAGAACACAGCTGAAAATATTTACTAGGTCCTACTTTATGCTTCATTATATAGTGCATATAATTGTTAAAATAATCATTGCCTTTATTAGGTACTTTATATCAATCATTATGTTGACTGCTCTATATTATTACTTTTTAGTCCACGTGGAACTCTAATGATTTAGTGATTTGGAAATTAAGACTCCAAAAGTTTAAGAAACTTTCCCTAAGGTCACAAAATTATTAACACTTGCTTAGATCCATAGAATTCCCCAAAAGCCTGTTTTATTATTAGAGCAATGACAAATTCTTCCAACCTTAAAAAAATTTCCAAATCATATACTTTCTTCTTTATCCCAAAACTTCCTAATATCCTGAAAAATAATATTCCTTTAAAGTGTTGGTTGAAAAACTATGACAACAATAATCTTGCCTCATAAAGATAATGACATAAGTTCCCATGGCTACGTTTTCTGACAAAATTTACATGTGTCCCACTATCTTGTATACACAATCCATTAGGCAATTCCATACATGGAAAAATGCCAAAGTAATTTTTAAATGACTTCTAAGTAAATAAAATACCATCATCACAATAATTCTCATAGTGAGAGATCAACTGCAAAGTATAGATTTCCTATACTTTACCACTGCTAAGATGTGTGATGGTATGGTTTCTGTAAGACGAGTACCCACCAAGTATAAATAAATAAGATTATAAAGTAAGCATGTACAAGATTAAATGGGAAAATCTTTTGGTTAGTTTTGCAAGGGTAAGTTTTCTTATCTTAAAGAAATGAAGATAATATATACCTTTAGGAGAGTGAAAATTAAATATATTTAAAGTACCTAGCATTTATATACTTATTTCCTTCCTGATGCTCATGAAAGTACTCTATAAAGCATAAGATGATGTAAATGTTCTTTGTAAGTTTTATTATGACACCAGTTTCTTAGCTGTAAATTAAATAAATTAAATGTGCTATATGTATTTATAACACAAACCCCATATTGTTAAAATAATGCTTACCAAACTGTTCAGGCAACACATTCATAAGTCTCCATATTCCTTAAAAAGAAATTATTCTCCTTGCTTATAAGTAAGTCTTGTTTCAAAAATTTAATTTCCACCATGGGAAAAATCAGTTACAGACCCCCTTCCAAAAAATCTCATGTCTTATGTCATAAATCATTTTAGCACTAAATTTGGACTGATCCATGTAAGCCTTTCTTTATCTAATGTTTACTGAAATAACATAGAAAAAAACTAAATTTTTCACAATTTTTCCCCCAAATTTCATAAAGGTGCTATAACTTGAGAACAGGGTTTCTTAACCTTGGTTCTCAAAATTCTTGGTTACGAGTGTTATCCTGTGCAGAGTAGGATGTTTAACAGCATTCCTAACTTCTCCCCACCAGATGCCAGTAGCACTCCCCACACCCTAATCATGACAATCAGAAATGTGTCCACATCCAGACACTATAGTCAGGGTAGAGAGCTCAGGAGTTTGGTGCCTTGCCAGTGGGCCCTACTTTGGAATTTATGCTCCCCAGAGTGACACAGTTGGACTCAGTTGTGATTTCCCTACACATAGCTCTTCTGTTCTTCTATTTGAACCTATAATTAGTACTAAAGGTGGTAGGTATACATCCAAGAGACTTGAATCTTTGAGCTGTCCATGTGCCTGCTGGGTCCTGAATCTCAAAGGAGGTGCAACATCTATTTTCCGGTTCAGTGGTCTCACCCAGGACAACTAACAAGGAGGTGATGATGGACAACTACCATCCCAAGGGACTGAGAGAGTCTACAACTGTAAGCAAGAGAGTCCGGTCCATTGGCCCTATGGGATCACAGCCCCCTCTCAATTAGAAGTGGACTGGACATCACCATCCAAGAATCCTTAGGACTGGGGAATGAACTATGGACTAAAGTAGACTTACTGATATTCTACTAAGACTTATTGTGATTCTAACAATGGAAGAAATTATATCATTGATGTAGAGGTAGTGGCCACTGGAGGTTCTGAGGGCAGGAAAAGGGAAAAACAGGTATAATAGGCGGGCACTTCTGGGACTTTGGAATTGTCCTGAATGACATTGATTGCAATGACAGATAAAGGCCATTAAAATTCTTGCCATAACCTACAAAATTGATTGGGAGAGAGTGTAAACTACAACGTAAACTTTAATCCATGCTTAATGGCAATGCTCCAAAATGCGTTCATAAATTGCAATGAATGTACCACACTAATGAAGGATGTTGTTAATGTAAGAAAATGTGGGAGATGAGGGGAGCAGGGCATATTATAGGAATCTCCTGTATTTTTTATGTGATATTTGATAATCTAAGTATCTTTAAAAAAATAAAAAATTAAAATAAAAGAAAAAAATGTCTCCCAACATTGCCAAGTGTCCCCTGTGGGGCAAAAATCACCCTTGGTTGAAAGCCACTGTTTTAAAGAACCTAAGAATTTAACTAACTCTGCTCACCAGGTAAATATATTTCAAGATTCCCATGGGGCCAAAATTAGCTGAGATGGCCATTAATGACCGCAGTCTGGAAAAAAAGACGTCAAATGCATTAATAATACAAGCAGCCAGACAAGGACTACACACCTAAGAAGTTAATGAAAAATATACTGTCAGATCAGAGGGCTAGACCTAGCTCCGTGCCTAAATCATAGCAGGCACTCGGTAAATATATGCTAAATGCTGAAAGAATTACAGGGTAGTTATAGCTAGGAGCTCAACATTCTCATTACCTTGGAAAAACTCACTCAAGTTTGCATGTCTCTCAGATTTATTAATAAAGTGGTAAGAAATGATGCATCAGATCTTCATTTTCTCCATTATAGATGTATTTTACTATATTCCTAGAAAGTCTGACCGACTTAGATGCTCCCCTAGATTCTCATGCACTCCAGAAGGGTTAAGTATGTGCTATAAAATACACCTAACTATAAAATATAATGTATAGTCCCCACTGTGCCAACATAAATTTTTTTTCAGTTTAAACAAAATAATTCCATTTTAATATTTGTTCCTTACTCGCAATTGAAAATATTGATAATTTGAGTACTGTGGTGGTTCTGAACTATCTCCCAAGTAGAATGCTGAGGTCCTAACCCCCAGTGCCTTAGGATGGTACCCTTTTTGGAAACAAGGTCCTGGCAGATGTAATTAGTTAAGTTACAATGAGGTCCTACTGGGGTAGAGTGGGCACACAGTCCAGTATGGCTGATGTCCTTATAAGAGACGAGACACAAGAACAGACACAGAGAGGAGAACACAGAGGCCAAGACTGGAGTGATATGTTCGCAAGCCAAGGACTTGCCAAGGTTTACAGGCACTGTAATTCTGTCCTTTAGAGAAAGCATGACTCTGCTGACACCTTGATTTTGAAGTTACAAACTCCAGAATTGTAAGAGAAAAGTTTCTGTTGCTTTAAACCACTCATATTGTGGAACTTTGTTATAGCAGCCCTAGGAAACTAATGCTGTCTCTCAAGTTGTCTGTCTCCCCAGAATACGTGAATGTTACCTTATACGGCAAAAGGAACTTTGCAAATGTGATTAAGATAAGGATCTTAAAATGGAGAGATTGTCCTGAATAATCCAGGTAGGCCCTAAGTGTAATCACAAGTGTCCTTATACGAGGAAGGCAGAAGGAGATTTGACTACAGAAGAGGAGAGGTTAATGTGACCAGAGAAGCAGAATCTGGAGTGATGTCACCAGTAGCCAAGGAATGCCAGCAACCTCTAGACATAGAAGAAACAAGGAACAGATTCTCCCCAGGTGTCTCCAGAAAGAACCAATGCTGGTGATGCCTTGATTTTAGTTTCTTAGGACTCATTTTGGACTTCTGATCGCCAGAATGATAAGAGAACAAATTTGTGTTGTTTTAAGCCATAAGGTTTGTAGTAATATATTATGGCAAAAAAAAAGAAACCATTAATAACAGAAGTACTTACTATCAGCACATCTCAAAGCATTTTATATGCAACTTAACTTTACAGCTAAAACACTATATTTAGTGTTATCCCCATTTTAAAGATGTGAAACCAAAGCTTAATGTGATTAAGGAACTTTCCATAAATTACCCTTCTTATGTGGGCAAAATTCAAACCCAAATCTGACTTGAAAGCCCATTCTTAGCATATGAGTATTATTTGTGTGAGAGAGAGAGAGAGAAAGAGAGAGAGGAGAGAAGCCTACTCTTTCATTTTAACCCTCATCCACTGTAAATCAAAGTTTTTACCACTGCTAATAGCACCACTTGCATTTATGTCAGTGAATTAAGAATTCATAGCTGAATTTTGTTACTAAATTTTTCACACTAAACCATTTAATTCCAGTAAAAGTTAAAAAATATTTCATGCAGAAAAAAATCTTTCCCAAAACATAACTGCAAATACACAAAAAAGTATAGGAGCATTTGGAAAAAGGAACAAGATAGTGGATAATTTTTCTCTCTTCTTTGTGAATATATTTTCTACATGTCCCAAGACTAATGAAACCAAAACCAATCTATCTCATGTGTAGAAACAAATTAAGTTTGAGGATCTGATTAACTCTTCAAGAGAAATAAACCATAACATTTTATTTCTGTTTTTAATTGTAAAAATACTTGTTTCTTACAATTTGTGTCAAGGCCTTTCTTTACAAAGCTAGCAACAATGCACTATTAGTTTTCCATTTACATATATCACCCTTGATTTTTCTTTTTTCATTTCCTAGTTAGCTTTTAGATAAGACTTGGAATTTCAGGTATTATTAAACTATCACCAAACACCCTATATAAATGATTGAGAAGGAATGGATATGTTTTAAAGGAATAACGTAACTGACATTCAACTTCAGTTCATTAATAATATAGCCCTACCTCTCAGTTAACTTTCTAGTTCAATATACATTGGGATGCCTTTCAGATTACTGTATAATCATTGCAATCAATTTCAATTTTCCCATTTTACATGTGAATACATTTCGAAAACCTCCCCAAGGAGGGAGGGTTTTTCTTCCTCTCTCCCTATCACCATATTTAGTCCAAACCCAATTCTACTCTTTCCCAGGAAACTTTTCTCACATATCCCCTTTACATTTTATTTTTATCTCAGCCCAGAATTTAAAATTTAATAAATTCTTCATGAGTACAAGCATCATCTAATCCCAACTCTGTTCATCCTTTTATACTTCCTGCCCTCAAGTTTTCTGTGCTAGAAATCTGAAACCTAAACCAAACAACTTTCTTTTCCTCAAATTCTCACTTCCCTATCACCAAATCCTACCAATTCTAGCTCTTAAATATCTCTTGAATTTGGCTCTTCTTTCTCATATGTAATTCACTTCCTGCCTTTGGTTTGCCTCCTTCACAGAGTTACCTCAATAACTTTCCCAAAAATAGAATCCTCTCTATGTCTCCTCCCTTAAAATCCTTCACTGGCTTCTTATTCCCCTTGGGAAAAGTCCAAAATTTGTTATCACCGATTAGGATCTGGCTATTCTTATCTCATTTCTTGTTTATGCCTCATCATAAATCCAATACTCTTTCCATAAAACATCCCTGAAACTCTCTCAACAGCCCTTTTCGTACTCACCCCCATATAAGAGAGAATAAGAGGTTCTCTCATCCTAACACGTTCTTAGCTCTTCTTTTGAACTACTTGTCCCTTCAGATTAAAGTCAAGTGTCACCTGCCCTCTGAACTCTTCCTGTCTTTTCCCAGCATCCTTTCCTTCATGAGTTCCTGGTTCCCAGTACAGACTGCTTTTAGAACATTACATTATAATATGATGTATGATGAATTTCTTCCCTATCTCATCCACTGGACTGTGAATTCCATGGATTGAGAGACTGATGTTCATCTCTAGATCAGTATTTAAAATATGGGCACTAAAACATATATGGAAAGAACGCATTCGTTTTCAGTCTTTTCTAACAATCTATTTTACCACACACACACAATCCTTTGTTTTAAAAGGACATTTTGATCATGTCATTTACTCCCTCCTCCCACTAAATTATAGGCTTCCCAAGGCTTTAATCCTGAGCTTAATTTTAGTTATACCCCCTCTTCCATCTTTCAGCTATTTCCTGTTTGCGTCCTACCCTACATCCCAACTTCAGTCAAGCAAGTCTAACACAACATTTTACTCTTACTCCATAGCCAGATATAATACCATACCTTCAGCCTAAAAGGCCCATAACTTGTCACACATTTAACTCTTTAAAGATCAATGTTTCCAGAAAACTCCCACAGAATAGCACCATGTCACCACTTTAGAGACCCAATAGCTGATACAAATATGGAGCCATGCTACTGCTTGTCCACTTCATTTATTAGTGTTGTTAGTATACTTTCTGTATTTGTCTCACCTCCTCCAAAGTAACTCGGGGCTATTCTCTACTTCTCTCCACAAACATTATTTATTATTCATATTCTGGGTTTTTGTTAAATATCTACCCAACTCAGAGTAAAAATATTCTCAGGATAACAAATTCAGAGACATCCTCTTCAGGGTGGTTCCCACTGGTTCATCCCCTAGCATGAGGGTGTTCAAACTGTGGTCCTCAGACCTGCAGTATCAACAGCAACTTAAAACTTGCTAGAAATGAAAATCCTTAGCCCCTACTCCATACCCACTGAATCAGCAATTTTGAGCTTGGGGGATAACATTAGATGTTTTACTGAGCCCTACTGGCAATTCTGATGCATGCTAAGTTTGAAAACCACTGCCCTAGAAGTATATCAAAGTTAAAACTGCATCTTAACTGGTACCACAGCTTCAGCTATTTTAAGTACTCTCTGAAAAAGGAAGCTAAACTCAAAAATAATTCCTCTAGTCTTACACAAACAGAATTAAAAACAAACATAAAAAGCACAAAGAAACTAAAGTTAAAAGCCTAGAACTAGTCTCATTGATTTTCAAGTGTTGACTAAGAAACCTCAGCAAGGTTCACTGCGCTTAGGTGATTTAAGAGAGTGCAATAAAAAATGCACTCGCTTTACAGCTATCACTACATACAAAACTGCCTCTCAGTATGACTTGATCCAGGGGTCTAAAAGAAGAGAAAGGTCTTTGAGTTTATTACTTAACTCTCTATAAACACCAACACTTCATGGAATCCAGATGAGAATACCAAAGCAAAAAAGCACACATCTTAAGTCCACAGAACAAAATATTTCAAGAAGCACAGAAGTAATTTCCTCTATAAGATTTCTGAAAAGTCAACCAACTCCAGCTTTAAAAGAATGTTATTCAGAAAGTTAAAGTAAGTTGCCTTTGTGGTATTCTCATAATACCATGTCATTCCTGTTGAATGTCTCTGAAAAACTGTAATTGGCAAGAAATTAGCCTAGATAGATTTCTGTCTTTCCTAATTTTTTTATTTGTTTACCACAGGTAAGAAGAAAGTCTGAATAAAATAACAGAGTAATTCATTTGAATGTCATGAAAGATTAAATAAACAAAAACATAAGGCTGCCTCATTGGAAAATCCTATATAGAAACATATGAAAAGTAGTTTCCATAAAAAGTAATGTGTAAATAGAGTGGTAAGGCACCAGATTTAAAATATGAAAACAGACAAACTTGTTGAAAATAGGTACAAAATACGGAGAGAGAAAATAGTACAGTGTCTAGACAGAAACCTGAAATCTTTATATTTTAAAATTTGAAATAATGTGTACATGTTCTGGTCTGCCAATTAAAGTAGTTGGGTGCCTTAGAAAGTTAGGTCTTGCCTTTATTCAGATTACTAATTCTGAACTAGAACAATAAATTAAAATGTAAATAAAATACCATTACTAGATAGTTGTTCACTGAAATAGTAAGAAATGAGGTTCACACTAAGCAAAATGAAATATTACTCTTGTTCACCTCTTCAGCTGCTCTGTTGAGTTGGTAGTGAGGTAAAATAGAAATGACTATACTTAGTATAAGGAGAAGGAACTGAAATTAAGACATCTGCCCTAGCTGAGTGATCTTGGAAAAGCCAACTGACCTTACCTGGGCCACGTTTTTCCCATCTGTGAAATGACTGTATTGAATGAAATTGCATCTTTAGAACTTTCTAGCTCTGATAAACAGTTCCCACTACAAGTTTTAAATTCACATAAAAGGCAACAATGAGCTTTCCTAATCTCCCTACAATTTTAAGAGCCTTTCTGGTAAGTTCAAATATAACAATAAACACCTCAACTACATGACATGACTAAGTACTCTGAGCTAATATAAATAGATGTTCCCATGTAATACCTTCATTATAACTGTGGGAGATGTGCTCCTAAATGGTTGAAGCCTGACAACATTTTGAAGATAGTATTTATCTCTTAAATGCATGTCAATTTTAAAGTCTTATGAAATTAAAACTTCTTTTGACATCACAATCAAGGTAACTGATAGTAGAAAATTATCAAAATATTCTAAAAGAGCTATTCTCAGACAAAAAAAGAGATATGCTTTCAAATGCTGTAACATCACATTTTTTCTTAAAGTTTCAATACAACATAAGAATGATCAAACACCACATTGCCAAATTATTTACTAAGAAGTAGGGGAGGGGGAAGAAAATTATGAAAAATGTATTTTGGAGAAATAATGAATATTTAGAAATTCAAAAGTTTATCTAAAGCAAGACCCTCCTGATCTTATCATTCCATAGGAACCTATGGTTCTCTAAGAATCATTTATCAATGAACTCATTTCAAAGAGATGTAAACCCTTAAACAAGATGATTTACTACTAATTTCTTGGTAAGATAATGCCCTGCCTACTTTATACTTTTCTTTCACACAAAGTTTACTATATTTAAGAGGTCAAATTATCCAATTATAGTGAGGTTTTCAAGAATAAAACAATCATCCCTAATAATGGACTAGGTCAAAACAAGAATAAATTATTAGTGGGCCATCTATAATTTTACATACTCTAGATTTTGGATGCAGAAAAAACACTTTAGCTACCATAAGAGTTCAGAGAACAGAAAAAGCAGTCTAGTATTTGATCATAAAGATAGTATTGTTAGTAATAAGTAATACTATTAACAGCTAGCGTTACTGAGCCATTTGTTATGTGACAGACATCTTTAGG
Organism: Dasypus novemcinctus; assembly: GCF_030445035.2. Classification (NCBI taxonomy): domain Eukaryota; kingdom Metazoa; phylum Chordata; class Mammalia; order Cingulata; family Dasypodidae; genus Dasypus; species Dasypus novemcinctus. Next base: position 61,965,186 of record NC_080687.1, read on the forward strand.
TAATAAGTCATTTAATCTCACGATAATTCTATGCAGAAGGTACTAGTATTATGCCCCACTTGATAGGTGAAGAAAAGGAAGGACGGAAAGGTTGAGGGAATTGCCAGATCCCAAATGGCCAGTAGTGGCTGAACTGGGACTAGTAACCAGGCAGCTGTCTTCCTCTCCTTCCTAGTGAGGGACAGGTTCATGCATGAGGCAAGTACAGAAAAGGCAATAAAAGGGAGGCTGAGCCTCTAAGGACCATAGTTAGTGGCAATAGTCTGATGATATTATCTCATAATCTGTAACAAACATTCCACAACAGTGTGGTGTATTGGTGAAGCGTTGTTGTAAGCAAATTCTACTATACATCACAACTTCTTTAATTAAAAAATGTATTCAATAAAGAGGTTGTTGATGTGGGAGGAGTGGGGAGAGGGGGGGCGGGGGGGTATATGGGGAATCTCACATTTTTTTAATGTAATTTTTTTTAAAAATAGAGAAAAACAACAACAACAACAACAAAAAAAAAACATGTTCAAAAAAAAAAGGGAGGCTGGCCTAACTGGTTAACAAAGCTTGTGTGGAAGGGAAATAGCACATAGCTTGGGGGCGGGGGGAGGAGTGGTGTAGCTCAGTAGTTTAGTGCTAGCTTCCCACACACAAGGTCCTGGGTTCAATTCCTGGCCCCAGTAACTAAAAACAACAACAACAATAAAACACAGTTGGACAAGCAACAAGTGGTCAGGGGCACAACACCATGGAAGTCCCTCAATGGAATGTATTTGTACCTGACGTGGTGGGTGAGTGGCCGCCATGGTAGGTTCATGAGTGACAATGTACAGTTCAAGAACACACACACATTAAATGAAATCTTTTAATGAAAATCAAATCAAAATACCATAATCGTCTTATCAGGCCAGCTTCATGGAACTCAGATCACATAAAAATTCTTTAGAGAAAACCAAAAGCTGAATGCTAATGCATTAGTGAGAGCAAAATCTCAAATAAAAAGACAAAAACCCTGCTAGCCAGCTGGCATACCGAGACACAGAGAGGGGAGGTCTCCAATTGCACACACAAGTGCACCCCATCTTCAGAAGGGAAAATGCCTCCTTTTCTGACTCTTAGCTTTAAAGCACACTAAAGCCTCAAGTCAATGAACTTTTTGCAGGAGATAAAGTTTAGCAAAACTCTTCATGATATTGTTAGAATACAGCATTAATCCCAACAGCTAGTTTTATTAGCTTCTATAAATCTACTTATTACAGAATTTTATCTAAAAATATACTTAAAATATCATATAGAAAAGAACCTTTCTGACATGGTCTCTCCTCATCCTGCTTAATTTTTCTTTATAGTCCTTATCACCACCTGACATAATCTTAAAAATTTACTCACTGTAGGTCTCTCCCCTCCATTAGACTCTAAGTCTATGAAAGGCAGCACCTTGTTATTTTCACCACTAAACAATCCCCACTGTCTAGAACAATGCCTGGCACAAACTATGAGCTCAATGAATGTTTGTTAAACTCATTCACTAATTCATCCACTCATTAACTCTTTCATTTATTTACTGAATCAAATAACCCAGGTGACACACGTGCCCTAAAATGCCTTATTGTATTTTTCAATCTTGATGGATAGAAGCAGAAGCAGGTTTTTGGTTTTTGTTTTTTCTTTGGTTATAAAAGTGTGTTCTGCCATGTTTGTATTCAGTGTTGTTGTTTGGGGATATGGTTTGTAGGGGTGGGAGGAGAAACTGGCAGAGTAGTACATTTTCTTGCATGAACTGAAAAGCAATGTGCCTGAAATAGTCTGTTTCAGTAGGGATTGTATGTATTCTTCCTTGAAAAGTTGTTTACAAGAGATAAAGAGCTGAGATTTAATATAAGATGATAGAAAAGACAGACTAACAGCTTTTCACACCTGTAGGAGGACATACAGAACAAATGGGTGGACCTAGGTTCAGCTGACAATGGGCTGGATTACAGATCCAGAAAAAGTGGTGTTTAAGACTGAGGGCAAAAAAGAAAAAAAAAAGACTGACAGGCCCCAAGTCCAGGACATGCAGTGATGTTGGATTCTCTACAATGATTCTAATATACAGTTGGGTCCAGAGGACAAGGTCAAACTCAGATAGATAAGGCAGAATGTTTTCCTTGAAGGGGTAGACATTCCCACTGCCAATCATTCCAAAGTGAAGCACTTAATGGAATAGGAAATTAGAGCTAACATTTCCAGAAGGCACTACAGAGAACAGATTTGAACTTCAATAAAAAGAGAGAATTTTCATCCAATTTTTTTTTTTTAAGATTTTTAAAAATTTATTTCTCTTCCCTTCCCCGCCACCCTCCCTCACCCCCCAGTTGTCTGCTCTCTGTGTCCATTCGCTGTGTGTTCTGTGTCTGCTTGTGTCAGCGGTACCCAGAATCCGTGTCTCTTTTTGTTACGTCATCTTGCTGAGTCAGCTCTCCGTGTGTGCGGCACCACTCCTGGGCAGGCTGCACTTTTTTTCGCACTAGGTGGCTCTCCTTGTGGGGCGCAATCCTTGAGCATGGGGCTCCCCTACGCGGGGGACACCCCTGCGTGGCATGGCACTCCTTGCGCGCATCGGCACTGTGAGTGGGCCAGCTCATCACACGGGTCAGGAAGCCCTGGGTTTGAACCTTGGACCTCCATGTGGTAGGTGGACACCGTACCCATTGGGCCAAATCCACTTCCCTCATCCAATTTTAATAGAAAGAATAGATACATTGTTAAAGCTACAGTATCAAGACAAAGAATGGTACTAGAGGAAAATTAGGTACATAGATCAATGGATTAGAATCAGAAATAGATGTACACTTACATGGTCCATTGATTATCAACCTAAGCACCAAGATAATGCAATGGGGGAAAAAATAGACTTCTCAAAACTTGGTGCTGGAACAATGGAATACCTTTATTGGGGAGTTGGGAAATGGGGGGTAGGTGATGAACCTCAATCTTTACCTCATACCATACAGAAAAATTTACTCTAAATGGATCCTAGACTCTTATAGCTGTAAAAGTTAAAACTACTATACTTCTGAGGAAAAGAAGACAAAATCTTTTGACACTGGGTTGGGCAAAAACTTCTTATACAGGACACAGAAATCATAAATCAAAAGAAAAAATGGTAAAATGAACTTCACCAAAATTAAAATCTTTTGCCATTCAAAAAACACACTTAAATAACAAAAAATCAAGCAACATAAAAGGAGAAAATATGTGTTAAGTATATATCTAAGGGCTTCTAACCAGAATATAAGAAGAACTTTCACAACCTAATAAAGACAACTTAATTTATAAAGGGGGCAAAAGAGTCAAAAAGACATTAGAAAAAAAGGCAAGTAATGGCCAATAAGCATATGAAAAGATGTTCAACCTCCCTAGTAATGAGGGAAATGTGAATTAAAACCACGAATGAGCTACTGTTACACACAAACTAGAATGACTAAAGTTAAACAGTGTATCATTAAATGTGGGGGAGAAGGTGGAGCAACTGGTACTCCCATATATTGCTGATGGAAATTGAAAATGGTACAGCCACTCTGGGAAGCAGTATGTAGTTTCTTATAAAGCTGATCATAAACTTTCCATATGACCCAGCAATGCCATTCCTAAGTACTTACCCAAGAGAAATGAAAACATGTCTATGCAAAGATTTCTATCTGAATGTTTATAGGAACATTATTCATAATAGCCGAAACTTGTAAACACAAACGTCCATCAACTGGTGAATGGATAAACAAACTGCAGCATATGCACATCATAAAATATTACTCAGTAATAAAGAGAAGCAAAATAATACATACAGTATGGATGAATCTCAAAAATATTATGCCAAATGAGAGGCCAAACAAAGAAGAATACATACTGTATGATTCTGTTTTTGTGAAATTCTAGAAAAGGCAAAACTATATGACAGAAAACAGATCAGTGTTGGCTGGGGCCAACAATCAAGAATGGTTACAAGGGAAGGAGATTTGGCCCAACGGATAGGGCATCTGCCTACCACATGGGAGATCCAAGGTTCAAACCCAGGGTCTCCTAACCCGTGTGAAGAGCTGGCCCATGCACAGCGCCGATGCGGGCAAGGAGTGCCGTGCCACGCAGGGGTGTCCCCCCGTGTAGGGGAGCCCCACGCGCAAGGAGCACGCCCTGTAAGGAGAGCCGCCCAGCGCAAAAGTAAGTGCAGCCTGCCCAGGAACGGTACCACACACAGAGAGCTGATGCAGCAAGATGATGCAACAAAATGAGACACAGATTCCGGGTGCCGCTGACAAGAATACAAGTGCACACAGATCACACAGTGAATGGACACAGAAAGCAGACAACTTGGGGGAGGGAGGTGTGGAAGGGAAGAGAAATAAATTTAAAAAGATAAATCTTAAAAAAAAATGGTTGCTAACTGGCATGAGGAAACTTTCTGGTGTTCTATATTTTGATTGTAGTAACAGTTACACAACTATATACAAGTCCCAAATATCATCAAGCTGTATATATAAAATGGATGAATTTTATTGTATGTAAATTATATCTCAATAAAGCTAGGGGTACATTTTAAAGACAAGTGGTACAGGTGGTTGAAGAAAGTCTTCCGGAGAGGAAAACAGCATACAAAGGTATGGCTTAGTTTTGACATTAATGGTGGTCATTGAGCACAAGCAAGAAAGCACAGGCATAAAAACAAATGAAATCCAGGAACAGGGAAGTGTTCATCAGAAGAAGAATGGTGAGAGGGAGGGAGAGAGAGAACTTGGCTTCCCTTTTTTTCTTACCAGACCCTAACTGTTGACATAGCCAAAAATGAGTCCTTAGCCAACTCTACTCCTCTCTAACCCCTCACTTCCTCAGAACTGAACTTTGTTGTGCACAAATTATCTCTACACAGATGACCCCTGAATCCTTGAGTTTTAATTAATATATTGACAACCACTATATTGACAATTATTGTATTTCCATTTGGATGCTCTACCTTCACATTCAACTCAGTGAGTTAAAACTTAATTTCCATCTTACTCCCAAATCAGATTTTTCCCATTTCTGCTAATGGTTGTTCCTTAACTTATCAATCCCCTCATTTCTTACTTCAGAGGTCTTTGGCATCTGTCTGGTCATTTACATTTTCACTGCTTCCAGCAGTGAGTGTATTTCTCATTACAGTCATGAACTGCAACTCTCTCAGCCTAACTGCAATTCCAGCCCCTGCTAGAGTTCTCATTCAATACATTTATATACTACTTCATTATACTATCTCTCTAAATCTCTATTTAAAGATCAAAGTTTTTGGTAATAACCCCACTACTTATGAGATAATGCTTACACTGCCTAGACAGGATATTCAAGGTACCACTCAACCTGGTCCCAGCCTACCTGTCATCCTGCCTCCAATCTGCCAAACTGAACTAGAAATTATGCTCATGACAAGCCTCTCCTACCAGGACTTAAGCCTCAAGAGTGGAGACCTTACCTCAACATTACTTGCTGCTGTACATCCAGATATCACTGTAAAAATGTTTGATTTAAATGCTCACCTCTTGGCTGTGCCAATCTTCTTGCAGTGGTCTCCCCCTCTCACTTAACTCCTTCTCAGCCTTCAGTTCTACATTTAAACTATCATTGATTGTCTAAACCTTTGCTACTCAGATTGGGTACTCATTAGCATAATGTAGGGACTTGCTAAAAATGTAGACTCCCATCCTAGCCCCAGACCTAACAAATCAAAGTTTGCATTTAACAAGATCCAAAGGTGTTTCAGATGCATAGTGAAGTTGGAGAAGCACTGGTTAAAACACTCAAACTCTCAACAAAGGCAAGCTAATTCCTTTCTCCTAACTTCTAAAAATTACAAATCCCTCCATATCTCTACAACCTCCTCCCTACCTGACCAACCTCATGGAGCTCATGGCTGACACAGATATTAACACTTAAAAAAACATCTTCATTCACCATTCACATCCTGCATTTGAACACAGTTAGAGGCAGAATTTTGTAACGGAAAGAGCACTGTCTGTGGAGTTATGAGTGTTTCCACTTGCACCATTTATTAGGTGTGGGACCTTAAGCCAGCCACTGAGCCTCTTAGTCTCAGTGTCCACATGTAAACACCCTCTCTCAAAAGCAGTATTTTCCTCACCTCTTTAATAACCTTAAAATTCAAGTTATACATATATTATCACACCAAACCCATCCCCCTAGTTATTTAAAGGATAATTGTGCTTGTTCACGTTTTTCTGCTATCTCCCTATCCTGGCCTATTATTCATTCCATATGTCATTGGTACTCCAAAATACCACATTCACAAGATAAAAGCTTAATAAATATTTCTTCCTACTGGTGAAAGGTAATCATTCCTGGTGGTTTACATTTAACCAATAGCAAGAAGTAATTTCTAATGACTTAATAAAAGAAGAAGTAATCTCTCCATTTATTGTAAATCCTGGTTAAACAGATTCTTAAAGTGTTTCCATGAGTGAGTCATTTCTTGAACTTTGCTTTTCTGAGGCACTATCTGTTCCCTCACTCTTTTTCCTGCAACAAGAAAGGAGTTTCATCTTACTGGAATTCAACTGTGCTATTTATTATTACACTTGATGATCAGTGCTCACCACCTGTTTCAAATCCTCCAGTAACTACACTGATAGCAGGACTTTGGGCAATGCACAGCAGTATTTTTTCTTCCTTAACTCAGTAGATTAAGTAATATGATTATCATCTACTCTTTTTGCATATAATTCAGGCTTTAGAATAAGATTCCAAATTGTTAATCACTAAGGCATTATATAAAATGTAATATATAACTATCTACATTGTAACAAAAATAATATCACATATGCACTTATTCCCAGCTGAGGGAGTTTGGAGGAAGACATCATGGTTTATTTTGGTTTTAATAAGATTAAGTAAAAGCATCAAAAACTGGTTAACAAGAAATTATTTTAAACAAAATGTAAGTTTTTTTTTTAAGTTCTATTTTTAAAGATATGTTTCAAGTCAGTTCTATAAAGGTCAAAGTGTGGTAGTATGATCTTAAGCAATTTAGATTAGTAAAGTTTTACAATCAGTAGCAATTTAGGAACATTCCATTATCATGGTAAATGCAACTGACCATAAATATTGACCTGACAATCATAAAACTTATAAAGGTATTTATTGTTTACATATCAATAAAATCAAAATACTCTATTATTTCTCAACTAGACAGTGTTAAAAAGACCACACATGAAACATATTTCTTTTATTCAAAGGTGTACATTTTTCACACTTAACATCCCTGAAATTAAAAGAATTTATAATCAATGATATTATATTTGATGGAATTTCATAATATCACAACCATTTGAAGTTACTTATCTCACAAGCTAGGAAAACTGTTTTAAATCACAATCCAAAATATTTACATGTATCATGTGAGTTAATATCAATCATATACACAAATTTATTTTGGGTACAACTAGCCTGGTTAAAAAACAAGTCATGGCCATGGCAGTTGAAACGGTACTAAAAAGAATATCAGCGAATTTTTAAGGTCACTTAAATCTACTTACACAATACAGTGGAAAGATTTGGAGGCTGAGATATCCTCTGAATTCAAAGCTCACTCCACTACTTTTCCAAGATAATATAGCTAAGCAATTTCCTCTTCTGTATGTCTCAGTTTAAGCACCTGAACCAAGCTTTATAGAGATTAGAAAGAACATATGTAAAATACCTGACAGTGCCTGCTAGTCATTATCATCCAATTTATATAACCCTAATCCAATACTAGTAATAGGAATATTTCTGAGATACACTGACACTAAGACCATGATGCTCTAACCTAGCTAATATTCATCACTCCAAACCCAGCATTCCCTGAGGGTTGTAAACTAGAAATCATTTCAATGCTCCTTAAGACACAAAAGTGAAAATTAAGACTCAAGAATACTTTTCCTCTCTTCCACTTTGGTCTTAAGATCCTGGTAGGAACAGAGTAAGGGCTCCTTTCTGTTATCTACCCACAGGATTCAGGATCTAGAAACAATGTTAAATATTCAATGGATACTGTTGACAAGCTACAAGGTAAAAGACCCACAGGTGAGAGAACAAACACCCACGCACCCACTCCATCCCCATCAGCCCTGTGCTGCTTCTACCTGACCTGGAAGCAACGGTCTTCAGGCCCAGGTAGCCCATAACTTACATTGATGGCTGTTCAATAGATGTCAGTCTTTAATAACGAGATTTTTCCCCTGCCTCCTTCTTGTAAGTACAATAGAAAGTAGAATTGAAAGTGTAGCTGGAAAAGACATAGAGCTTTGTCTATTTCTTAATAGAGCTCCATTACTTAAACGTCTGGTGGCTTAGCATTCTCTGGTCACCCATATGTACGTATAATGCACCTCCCATTTCTCCTCCAAGATGGGGACTAAGCCCCTTCCCTATCTTGGAATCCCCCATGCCAAAGATAGAGCCTAGATGAGCTCAACAGCAATATGGTAAAATGAATTTATCACCAAAACAAACAAGATCGAGTTGGGGGCTTTCAAGATCTAGACCCTCCTTCTCTGACATCTCATATAGATTAAGTTGTAAGTTTACAAAACAATCATGCATACCATGTAGGGTTCCCATACATTGTTCTACCACCACATCTTACATTGTTACAAATGATGAAAGAACAGCATCATAATATTACTGCTATCTACAATTCATAGCTTATATTTGGTATATTTTTCCCAAAAACCATCCTATTATTAATACTCTATATTAGTATTGTATTTTTGTTAATAGTTCATGAGAAAACTTTCAGATATTTGTACTGTTAACCACAGTCCATTATCTACTATGGGGTTCACTGCATTATATGGTATCCTGCCTTGCATAATTCATCCAAAGTGTACACTCAGTGACTCTCAGTTTCATCAAAGTTGTATTGTCATCACCTCATTCCATTTTAGATCATTTTCATTACTCCAAAAGGAAAAATCCCAAATCCTCTTATACCCTCTACTGTTGACCCTTAGCGCTGATACAGAACCCTTCTTTGCCACCGATGCAAAAATATTATACTATTGTTAATTATAGTCCATAAGATAAATTAGTTCTATTTTCCCATGTATCACCATATTCTTAACACCTTGTAATAGAGAACATTCTTGTATTTGTACTATTAACCACAATCTTCATCTACCACTGAAATCATTGTTACACAGTTCATAGATTATCCTCTAATTCTCTAGCATTCTTTCAATTGACATTAACTTGCCTAGACTACTCCTTTCAGCCACAATTACATTTATAAATTAGCAGTGTTAGTTATACTCATGATAATATGTTACCATTAACTCCTTCTATTTCCACACATACATATTTTTATATATGCTCTTATTTAATATGTATGCATACTCTTATTTTGGGCAACACATTTTAGATGAACACACTCTAATATAGACAAAATATAACATGAAATAAACAGTAACTCCCTACCAAAGACTTTTCCAATTCAGTATATATTAAGCCAGAAAAAAGTCAGTAACATGTCAGCCAAATTGTTTTCCCAGATACACTGATTCCTTTGATGATTATCTCCATATCTTAGTAAATTAAAAGGAAGAAATACAAAACACAAAAGCATTTCAGAAAGAAATCTGACAGTCAAGAATATTATTATAACATAATGAAATAGTGAAATGTCTAGTAATAACAGTGACACTTGATATTTATTTAGGGATTTCTCTTCAAATAGGCCAAAATACACAGAGCAAAACCTTGTTAAACTGATAGTGGTTAATGCAAACAATGCTGAATTCAAAGCAGCTGCTACTTTCTGGCTGACCAAATCCCCACTTTTTCTTTTCAATTTTTTATAGAAAAATGGTTTAGTTGAAGCATCTTGATTTCAAAGTATGTTTTTAATCTATTCCTTTTTAAATGAGAGTTTACTATGCTATAATTTTTATAGCTATAATTTGCATTTACAAATAATGTTAATGTGAATTACTTAAATTTATATGGAAAGCATATGTTTATTGTTTTTGTTAAAATTAAGGGTTTTTCAGTTACTCTTTGAGAGCATGTTTTCCTAGGTTTACTGCTCATATTTTGTCAGGGGTGTCCTAAATGGTGGCAGTAAGCTTCCCAGAAAATAAAATGATGACACATAGTCCTGCCTCCCATTTTAGTGAGGCCACTAAGGAAGGTCTAAGCCTCTGAGAAATGGAGGATAAGTGGATTAGCAAGCAATCACACCCAGGATGGCTGCTCAACATGACAGAAATTACACCAGGGAAATTACCCCTAAAACACAACCAGTCCATTAACCTAAACTTTTAAAAACAACATAGTCAATAAGCACTTTTATGCCTTTCCTATTTAACATTTTTTAATAACCAGGCTCTACCTTTTAAAAAGAAAAAAATCAAGTTATAATGCTAATGTTAAAAGTGCACTTCCTAGTCCTTTCATTCTATCGAAGTAAAACTGGAACTAGGTAATAAGCAAGCCTTTGATCTTAAAGACAGTGCTTATATTTACATTTTAGTGCCAAATGCCCAAACCACAAGTTTTTCAGATAATATAATCAAGACATTCTATGATGTTAGTACAGTAACCTTTGATGGACAAAACAGATGGGAGATTGCCCAAAAGGTGCAACTCCCTTTCCTTCACAGTGGAAACACCTGTCATTTGGTAGTGAAATGGTCATCCTTTGCTTTAGATAAGCAAGATCAGAAGCTGTTCTCTGAAAGACCTTTGCAGGGCAGATGTGGTGGTTGGTTTTTTTTGTTTTAGAACAGATGTCATAATTTTGTCTCTACTGAACACAAACATTGTACTTTTTTTCAAAATGAGGCAACAATAAAGAAAAACCAGTACACAGTGCAAAGTAAGGAAGTGAACATAACTTGATTTAACTTAAATTGAAACATAATATGTCAAAAATTATGCCCAAAAAACATGACATCTCAAAAAGATAATAGTAAAATAGAGTTCACACAGAGACAAATAAAGAGCAAATAACTTAGCTATATGTTCTCTGGTTTCCAGCTCTGCTGTTCTAACAGAAGAGATAAATTGTAAAAAGTTGATTAGACATAAACATCATAAAAACTTCACCTGTTCTAATACCTGCTTTCAGTGTAGTAAAGAAAGAAGTCTTATAAGGCCTAAATTCTCATGAAACTTAAAAGCCTGTAGTCACAATTTTTTCAGAAGCTAGAGGCCAGAATTTTTGTTCCATGTTTTCCTAGAAGGGGCACATATCTTTATAAGGAAAACCAAATTATAAAAATGATCACAGTGATAATTAAGTACTATTTATTGAGCAATTATTATATGCCAGACACTGCACCCTTTACATAGGTCACTTATATCATAGGTCACTTGTCACTTATATCATCAGAACTCTACCTTGTGAGGTAGTTTTCTCCCAAATGATATTATTTCTATGGTCGGAGAGAGCAGCAATCACATTGGCCTTGTTTACTGATATATCCCCAGGTCTTCACACAGTTTGGCACAGAGTAAGCAATAAATAATTATCTGCCATATAATTAAATTTGAGGGGAAAAGTAACCTAAGGTCACTCAGCAAGCAAGTGACAGAGAATGGGATTAAACCCAATCATGGGGACAACACTGCTGCCATCTAAGGCACTTCTCTGCTCAAAGGCAGGATTGACACTTAACATATGTCTGCAGAAATTCTTGGTCATCGTGGGGAAGGCGGCTGACAAACTTAGCCTGGCATTAGTATGTAAGAAATGAATGTTGAGAAATCCTTAAGTTTCTTTTTGTTCATATCCTTCAAATGGTTTTTATCATGCCAAAGTCAAAGATAATATATGACTTTGGGGGGGCGGGGGTGTTTAATGCTAGGCAAAGGTAAGAAGCACCAAGGTAGTTTGACTTTGGAAAGAGCAAAGCTCACCATAAACTTGTTGATAAAATTGCTTATTAATTTCAATTACTTGTAAAAAAATTACCTTCACTACCAGTTCCTGCCCTTGAACTTACATAAGATATTCCAACTATCTAACCACATTCTTCTAGAAGTATTAATATTAACTACACATTTTAGACTTGTTATCTAAGATGAAAAATGACTGGTGATCATGATATAAAAACACTGAAATGTTTCTAACTCTTCATATAAATATAAACATGGAACATATCCCTCAATGTCAAAGTGAAATGTGTTTGCAATTAATCATTATTAGTATTTATCATTTGCATGTTAGCATAAGGATTTATTAAATATTCCACCAACTACTTTGAAAGGTCCAAAGTTCCAACCTTAATTTATTATGCACACACTGAGAGGAAAAACACCTTTTTAAAAAAAACTATATTGTGCCACATTGTGCTGTTAAATACTATATCATTATTCTGTGTGATAAGTGAAAGGCAACAGAAACTAAAAGTTCAATGACTGCTCTGTGTTTTTTGAATAGTGAACATAAAAAGAGAAGACTTGGCAAAGAAATTTTTTCCAGGAAATTGTCCTAATTAAAATTCAATTCACAAATAAACATTTACTGTCTAAGGTATCAGGAACCAAGGAGATAAAAGTAATAGTAGATGGTTACTGCCCTCAAACAGTTTCAAGTCTAGTGAAAATTCAGATGTATGTAGAAATAAGAAGTGCTTTGGAAATTCATATAAGAAACAATCATCACCACCAATTAGAAGTGCTTCCTGATTTTAAAAGTTGAAATGACCATTCATCTCCATGTTTCCAGAGAACTCTCTGCAATTTAACTTAACACAATGTATCCCAATTATTAAATTGTGAATTTATGGGGACTTGGGAACCTCACTGAAGCCTCTATCTTATTCATGCCTGTATAAGTACATGCCACAGAGAAGATGCTGAATCAATGCTGCTTCTATGACAAACAAGTGAATGGCATCTCTGGAACCAAAATTTCCCTTTCTTGGATTAAGTGCTATTTTCTACTCTGTAGCTCTAGAAATAGATGTAAGCACACACAGTACACACATACACTCACACACAAATGATACAGCATGAAACTCGGGAAAAAAATGTCTAACATTTCTAGTTACTGGTGAAGCACTAAAGTTTGATGAGACTACAGATAGTGCATGTCACTTTAAAAATTGGATTAATTCAACACAGGCAGCCCTACACACAATAACTGGAAAGACACAGAAGAATCTCTTCACTGAAAATCTCTCTAATATTTTGAAGGAGCTATTGTTATAAAACAAATGCTCTCTGGTCAAGGGAAGCAAACTCCCATGAGCTTAAAATTAAGAACAAGAAAAGGAGATACCAGACAAAACCTAGTTATTCTATGACTTGCTGTAGTATCAGACCTGCCTCATAATTCACCTTTTTCTGTAGCTAAGCAGACTCTTACAATCAAAGCTTACAATTAAATTTGGCCATTTTTGTTGCTGGCCCCAAACCTCAGCTACCCAGAAGCAGTAAAGTCTCCTTCCTACGAATTATCTAACACCTTCGAACGAATGGATACAATAGAGGCATGTACAGTGCAGTAAAACTCCTTTTTGTTTTATTCTCTTCTATCTTGGAAGGGCTATTTTAAAATAGTAACTAAAATGACAGGTGGCAGACACCACTCTCAAGTTACAAATCCAAGGTTAAATATGATTAAGTTTGCTTTTTCTCTTTTTTGAAGAGTAATATGTTGAGATTTATTTTAAAGTTTTATACTTGCTAAAAAAAAGATGTAAGTTCTAAAGCAGGTTTTAATCATAAAAAGTTGGAAATTAAATAATTCGAAGTAGATAAATTGCTACTACTATGAATAAACCTTAAATAAATACACATATATACATATACCCCAAAGCCAATTTGGTAGGCTGTTAAAAGAAGGTGACATCTGGGAAATTGATTCCTAAGAAATGACTTTACAGTATTGCCGCAAAGCACCCTTTTAAAGCTTTAGAGAACAGCTAAATCCTTAAAATATCATTTCAAACCTCTTTTATTTTCTTGAGGGAGAAATGTCAACACTGATTTTGCTTCCAACTACTGTTCTTTGGCAACTAGCATGTGTCAAAATAACAGATCTTAATTTTCATACCCTCAATTTGATGAATAGATCTTTTTTTAAAAACTCAGTCAATATCAATATTTAAAGTTACATTTTACACCATACACTAAATAATGAAGGCATAAGTCTGTACTAGAACATAATTTTTCTTTGTATGATGGTAAAACACTGTTCCAAAGAACTGCCTTCCTGTAATGTAGTCTATATTATGAACAGAATGTATCTGAAGAAGTGCTAAAAAGTGGATTAGAGGGATAAGGGGGTGGAAAGAAAAAACATGTTTACAATCTGTTCAAATCCTCAGCCTAAAAAGTTTAATATATAAGTTGGTTAGAGCAATGATTTAAAAACAGGACTTAGTTTCTGAGTCAAATTGCTGGGCATATACAATTAAAATCAATGTTAAAACTTACCTTTCTGGCACCATCCATTCCTCCAACATAACCCTGGTGTATTGCTTTCTACAGCAATCAACTGCTCTGCCTCCCTTAATGATCAGAGGGTCTACAAAGACCATGGCACTTGCTTTAGGAACTCTCCAGTGTGCTGTGCCATGGTGTTGGGGCCACCATGCCTTGTTCTCCCCTACAGACCTTTTATAGAACCCGTGCACAGACAGTCTTGTGCAGGCAAGCTACCTCTTCTCTGTGAAATACGTGTTCTCTAATTTAAGTATGGATATTTAGTAAATGGTTAATAACAACTATTCACCAAATTTTCATTGGTGCAGAGAAACTATAAGTTCTGCCTCAGTAAACATCTACACTAGGATAGGTTCAACACTCATCTACCAAATCCTAAATTTGTTAACCTTTTAGGAAGAAAAAACGCAAAACTAGTCCCTATCCATCCATTAAAATATCAACTGAGCTCCTGGATATACGAAATTCTAAAATAAAAGAGATAAATATACTTAGAAAAATTGAAACTATTACCTCTATTTAAAAAAGCAGAATTGTTAGATAATTAGATCACATATTAATATGCATAATTACAGAAATACAAAGAGTACCCTAGTTCTGTTTGACCAGTAAAAGGTTATTATTGCAACGTAAATTATAAATCCCAACTTACTAGAAAATAAAGTTTTTGAAGTTAGGTCCAGATTATTGAAATAATTCAGGAGCAATTATACTTTACATTAACTGCTTCTGCTCCTGCCACTCATTCTTAACAAACAAAACTCTTCTGGACGCTGTATGCCAATGATATATTTATCACTGCTGTGCAGTAACAAAAACACAACCAGCATTGGCCAACAAGGAGGGAATTAGCTGTCCTTTCCTATTTGTTCTTAGTATACCATATAACCATGGATATATAGTATACCATATAATCCATGCAAGTACATGGATTGTACTTGCAACACAGCCAATACCAGGTCCATAAAACTGTTAGATGCAGTCTTAGCAGTTGAGTTGGGATGAGGTATTTAAAACAAATAGTTCGTCACCTTTTTGCTAAATTTAATGCATACCAACGACCAAAATATCCTCAAAGTACTCATACCTATTACTGCATTCTCATACAAATTACAAATGAGCCTTCATTTAAATACACAAAAACATAGAACATGGAAATACATATATTATTATATGTTAATAAATAATAGATCTTCTTCACCAATTACTATAGTGAGAGAAAGTAAGTAAGGAATTCCCTGTCTAAACCATGGCTTCTCAACCTCAGCATTATTGACGTTTTGGCCTGGACAATTCTTTTTGTGGGGTGCTGTCTTGTGCATTGAAGGGTGCTTAACAACATCCCTGGCCAATAGCAACCTCTCCCCGATTTGTGTCAACCAACATTGCCAAATGTCCCCTGGAGAGCAAAATCACCACAAGGTGAGAACCACTGGTTTACTCCACAGCAAGTACTTTTATCTGCAATAATGATAGGACAAGATTTTTTACCTCCAGGAGTCTCCACATTAAAAAAGAACAAAATCTAAAAACTAAGAAAGGCATTACTATTCATCTGTAAGCAATTATCTGCTTTCTTTTAAACCTGCTACCTTTTTTTAAAATGTTATTTCAAGACTTAAGAACTGTGGCCAATATTTTTTAAAATAAGCCATTTCTCCTCTTCCTCGTTTCTCATACTGGGAGGCTCTCACAATCCATTTGCTATTAATTCCCAAAAAAACGTGAATTAGCAGAGGAACTGTTCTGAAGGCCAGTCAAGATTCTCAGTCAGGCCTGTTCTCTAGTACTACTGAGGCACACCTTACTTTTATGGACTTGTGGTTTCCACTGAAACAAGTTGTTCTGCTACTTAATACTGCTGTTAACTACGTGACCTCTTGGTTTCAGTTTGTAAGTAATTTAATTTCACTGCAGGCTGAGAGCACAGCTGCTGATTTTTAACACTTTAGGTACAACCTCACATAAGACAGGCTGTAGGCAAGCTTTGTACAGCACTTTTGGAATTAGCAGCCAACAAACATGTTCTCCTAGCCCACAACCTACTCAAACATAGGCAGAGTATGATTTTAGGGGGAAAGCAAGTTTACTCTTAGAAGACAGTGCCAACGAAAAGAAGGTGTTCAAAGTCAAAAGCTTCTTTGACCACCAGAAAGGTCTCATGAGAATATTTAGTTTAGGACAAATAAAGCCAATTCACCCAAATATTTATGTTTCATGGAAATATGGAAGAAGCGAACAGTTTCATTTTGGTGACAAAATTTAGTACCTCGCAACTATCTTACTATTAATCAGAAATACTGGTAGACTCATCACTGCAGTGGAGTTTAGAAATACTTATTCAACATAAATAGAAGTACATAGATTCAAAGCAATTTCTTTTTAAATATATATATTAGACTTTTTAAAAAAACTAATTTCACCTAAGTTTTTAGGTTGTTCTGCTAGAAGACAATGAATCCTATCAAAGATATTTATATAGAGGGTTATTCTCCTTTAGAAAAAAAAACGTTGGTCATATGTAAGAATTTACAGTTAAATTTTTAATAGCCATTAAAGCTATAACACTGGGGTATCAACCACATAAACTAAATCTTTGTCTGAAATGGTAGAAACTAAATTTTCCATTTCCCATTATTTCTATGGTCAAAATAAGGTATTTATTTTCTCCCTTGGAAAAAAAATGCTAATGGGTTAGAGGTACATTACGTTTAAGAGCCATGATGATAAGGAGATAGTCATTATTACAAAATTAAATAATTTTCCAGGCACATTTATCTTGTAACCAGAGTTTATTACTATTTCCCTGGAGGCCAATTAGATTTATAGGAAAAAAGTCACCCAAGAACTGAAAACCAGACTTCCTGGAAACATATACTCGCACACAAACACCATTTTCCATCTAAAATCCAAGAGTACACCTGCGTGCATGTTTTCACCCTTACTTTCACTTTCTCATCCATAAGATTAAAATAGTAAAATATAGTTAATTTTTAAAAGTCAACCAAAGTGAACAAGGTTGTTAGCAATACTTGTGGGTCACAAATGCTACTGCCTCACAAATATTGTGTGACCTTGCCTCACAAATATTAAGAATCTTTTGCCACTATCCTACTTTAATTTTTATGTTAGCAATTGTCAATTCCAAATACATAAAAAACTAATTCAAAATAATTTTTACACTCCATAAGCTATAATGAATAAGTTCACTTTATGAGTAATGTCACTATTACTAAAAAACATTCCAAATTATACAAGCATTAAAATATAAACTGCCATCTCAATTAATACAGAGATTTAAAATAACACTATGACATGTTCTCAATTACAGGCAGCTTCACAATCACTGTCTCCATGCTTTAAAAAAAAGAAATAGTCTATTTTTGAATGAGAACAGAGGGAGCAACATTTTTCAGTAATCCTGAACTCTGAGCAAAGCTTTTCACTTAAACTACAAGCCCAAAGTTTACAAAATATATAACAATCAAATGAAACTTACTTGATGGTGACTCGATTTGATAAATCCTGTAGATCTCCAGGATGGAAAAGCTGGGCTTCTTTCAATCCAATCTGTTCACAAGCTTTCAAAAAAACATTTATATTATCCTGTGAAGAGAAGTGGAAAGTGTTTGCTTAGCTGGACGCTCTCAGACAAAAGTTACAATTTTTATGATATAACTTCCAGGCTCCAAAGTCCAGTCACAGGCAGCAAAGAAAGGGAGGCAACGAGACAGATGCACACGTATATTTGAAAAAATACATGGGCATGTTCAACCTCTCAGTCTTCCGGAGCACTAATGGTAGTGCTACCTTATGCCCAGACATACGCTGTTGCTGTGATCTTTGTGACTAGTACGTTAAACATTACCTGTTACAGGACAAGTGCCTAGCCACTGAGCAGTAATCTACACTTTGATGTCAGCTCTGCTCTACAAACAAACGCCCTCTTTCCAGCTTGCACGACAAGCCTTACCTCTCCTCTTTAAAAATAACTCCAGCTACTGACATTCACCCACCCAGAAACTGTTGGCAGGAAAGAAATAAGAGGAGGAACACTCTGTTTCTATGATTACAAATTACAGAACGACTGTGGAATACCACACCTGGAATCTGGGTTTGGTTGCTGAGCCGGCTCTTGACAGGCAGGGAAACCATACTGTAGGACCGAGCAGCAGCCTAGTTTTCATTGGCTAAACCACATAGTTTAGGTGTGGTACATTACTCATTCCCTGCACCTGCTTCAGGAACTGCCTCCAAAAACTGGAAATCTATCCCCTACCCCCAACACTGCCCTCGTATCTTATTTCAAAACCAAAATCCTCCATTCATAAATCAACGCTTTTCACTAATGTAAACTGCTGCACAAACACTGAAGACACTCTATTTTACAGTTAGCGGCATTTCAGAGGTAGGAGTTTGGTGAGCAGAATTAGCTTAGGCTTCCATCTTTACTCGGTTTAAAAAAAAAAAAAAAAAAGACACCTAATGGGGTTGAGCTTGGATGATGCTATGTGGGCTCTGCACCTTGGCTTTGTTGAGGTTCTCAGATGAGGGAATCCTCCTGGCATGTCAACACAGGTTCGCCCACCTCAGCGTGCTAGCATCTGGACCTCTCTGAGCCCCCAGGAGCTTCCTTGGAAACTCACCTCCTTCCCAAGCAGCTGGCTTTGATGGACCAGGAGGCTACCCACCACTTAGAGAAAGGCAGTTGCTATTTTCCTGCCCTGAGCAGCTCTTCCCCATAGGAAGAAAAGTCAGCGAGGTATGGCAATGTGGCAGGGAATAATCAGAAAAAGAAAGATGAAGAGGCTCAAATTCAGCAGCTTGCATTTTTGGAGAGAGAGGGGATTTAGAGAAAAAGCAAGTGAATATTTGGCAAAAGAAAAGCAGTACTGATTGCCAGGAAACTAAGAGATATCGAAAATTAACACTATTTGGAGAGGTGAGCCTAACGTTCTATCAGTGAAAAGCAGCGTGAACTTTCTACTTGGAAGCTGAAACCTTTGATTTGTTTTAAATAAGAACAGGTCAAAGATTAAAGGAACTTACAAGTTAAAGGTTGAGCAGCTCACTGAGGGGGTTTGGTATGACTTTATGTGGAAATGGGAAATATTAGTTTAGCAAAATTCCAGGAGGAGCAAAAGTGATCATTTTATTAAGCTTACACAATTTCCTAAATCTATATTATTAGTAATTACAAATGTTTCAAATTTATAATTCCAAAACTGGCCCTTTAAGAAGCAGACAAGAACAGCAGATTTGGTAATATCAGTACCTTAAATCCTGTAGAAAGCAAATCTCATTTCAAAACAGAGAAAGTAAATCATTAGAGATCTTTCTGCCAATTAAATTTGATTCTGAGTGTTTAAAACACTACTAAAACAAAGTGGCACTAAAAGTAAAGTTACTGAAATGACAGCCAAAATTCTTCATAGATTTTATAAAAACAATAGCATTCATCTGACTGACAAATACATATAGATTAATAAGGACAAATAAATAAAATGACATACACCTCAAAACCCATCCCAGTATTTAGAAACAAATCTTAAAATCTAAGTGGCTACTTAAACTCATTGGCGATTAAAGAAAAAAATACAATTAAATACAATTAATGCGTTAACGTCTAGTTTTAAATAAAGCCTTTATATTAATCAAAAAGCAGAATATCATTTAAATATTTCACTTAGGTATAAGCTTAAACAAAAGCTTTAAAAACAAAATAACACCTGGTCTATGCAGCAAAAATAAGTTGTACAAAAATCAGACACATAACTTAAATAAAGTCACTGATAAATTACTATTCTCTTTTATATTTCAAAGGACCCAGGCAGAAAGTTGCCCAAGGGAAGATATAAAATTATAAAATTTTCATATCTGTTGAAACATCAAGAAGCCACATCCAGCTCAACATATTAAAAAGGATGCATTTAGTTTTTATTTCATATAATCATTTTCACTTGAAACTAGCAAAAGTAAATATAAAGGACAAAATGAAACAAATCTCACCTAACTGGGCTGGTAGTCAAGACTCCAAGTTAGCTCTGCCACTAACCAACTGTTGGCTTTGGGAACATGGAAACAATAGTAACCACTTTGACCCCATTTTCATCATCTGTGAAATAACCAGTTTATGGATCTGGAACTCATTGCCAAGAGCATACACCTTTTTCTGCAAAGAGAAGGAAACTCAGCTCTCCCTAGCCCAGCTGTTCCACACAATATTTCAAGTCACCACCAAGAGTCCAACTTACATAAAATACTTCATCAAAAGCCTGCTCTAAACATCTGCAAACCCTATACTGTGACGAACCAAAAACTAGCTTCTTAAAAGCAATCCAAAGATGATGATGATCCTCAAAGTTCTCTAATAGCAACTTTTAGTTTAAAAGTTTTCTGTGAATTAAGGCAGACAATATATAAACAGGAAACAGCAGGATGGCTGAAAATTTTCATATTCTCTCCAACCCTCTTCCCACCTTAGCCTTGAACCAATTAGAAGGCAGTATGGGATAGAGGGAAAATGGCTAGATTATAGAGAGATTAATGAATAAGGAATAACCCAATTTGCTAACAACTGAGGTAGGATGAGGACACCACAGAAATCTACGAACAGGGAAACGGACTTTGGCCCAGTGGTTAGGGCGTCCGTCTACCATATGGGAGGTCCGCGGTTCAAACCCCGGGCCTCCTTGACCCGTGTGGAGCTGGCCATGCGCAGCGCTGATGCGCGCAAGGAGTGCCCTGCCACGCAAGGGTGTCCCCCGCGTGGGGGAGCCCCACGCGCAAGGAGTGCGCCCCTGAGGAAAGCCGCCCAGTGTGAAAAGAAAGTGCAGCCTGCCCAGGAATGGCGCCGCCCACACTTCCCGTGCCGCTGACGACAACAGAAGCGGACAAAGAAACAAGACGCAGCAAATAGACACCAAGAACAGACAACCAGGGGAGGGGAGGGGAAAAAAAAAAAAAAAAGAAATCTACGAACACATTCAGGTTGACATTAGTTCGTTTTAGTACCTGTATTAGTTATCTATTGCTACGCAACAAATTTCCTCAAAACTTAGCAGCTTAAAGCAACAGGCATTTATTATCTCACAAAGTTTCTGAGGGTCAGGAATTCAGGAGCAGCCTAGAGGGTGTCTCATATGGTAACAGTTAAACAGCTGGGGATGCAGGCAGTCATGTGGAAGCTTTATGGGTACTTGGGGGGTGGGGGGCTGCTTTCAAGATGATTCGCTCATGTGGCTGGGAAATCAATGCTGGTTGTTCAGGAAGCCTCAGTTCTTTACCAAATGGAACTCTCCATAAGGTTACTACACATAACAGCTGGCTTCTCCCAAAGCAAGTCATTCAAGGAGAGCAAGATGGAAGCAGCAATGTCTTTTATAACCTAGCTCTTGAAGTCACACTCCATTCTCTTCTCAATATCCTATTGGTTCCATAGGGCAGCCCTATTCAAGGTAGGGGGGACTACACAAGAAGGTAAATACCAGGAGGCAATAATAATTATTGGTGACCACCTTGGAGACTGGCTATCAAAGTCTGGGTTCTCTGCCACTCAGATTCATGCCCCTCCCACATGCAAAATATACTGCCTCCTCCCAGGGACCCCAAATTCTCATCCTTTTACAAGGTCAGCTCAAAGTCCAGAATCTCATCATCTAAATCAGATCCAGGTGTGAGGTAACTCAGGTATAATTCCTTAAATACAGCCCCTTGAAGGCCTGTGAAATAAAGAAACAAGTGAAATATACACACACACACACTTACTATACAGTGGTGGGACAAGTACAGGATAACCACTGTAGATATTCCAATTTAAGTGTTGAAGAAATCAGTGGCACAGAGTTGTTACTGATCCATAACAATTCTGAAATCTTGCAGAATCCTGATTGGCAGAACCTTGATTAGGACTCAAGACCTGGGAATAAATCTTCATGGCTGTTGACTCTGCCCTCTAAACTCTTGGTTCCACACTAAAAGTCATCTTCTCTTTTCCATGAAAATTAGTGTGTTTGTAATTATATCATTTTCTCAGTCTGCTTCGTGTCTCTAATAGTCTGGGGAACTAAGGGTTCTCTTTCAATTTTGTAATTCTCTGTTCCTTTCAGTCTAAGCAGACAGTACTTACGCAACAATTCTTTCAAAAATACTGAGTCTTCTATTAAATTTATTAAATTTCATTCCATTAAACCAAAGCTGTACCACAAATCCCTTCAGAATAAGCCCTTTTTACCTTGGGCTTTTGCTGTCATGACTGCCAAACAACACCCTTATATTTTCTAGAAACCCTGTTGCTAGACTAAACAGTTATCTAAGGCACGACTTTAAATCTTTTCAAGGTCTTAAAGGATTTTCACAGCCACACTTACAGTTTTATCTTTAGACCTTGTTTTCCTGACAGTGCTCTGAATTCGATTTTTGCTGAAAGCAATTTTTTAATTCTAGCATTATTTACTAACTAAGAAGGCTGTTAATTCTCAAAATCCTCAATTCCTCGCTCCTTCATTTTAACAGTCCATAATTTATTTTATCTCTCTACTCTCACATTTTACTATAATCAGCAAGAAGGTAGGAAGCACTTTAATACTCTGCCTGGAAGTCTCCTTAGTTAGATCACCCAGTTAAGTAAGTACAATTTCTAGGTACAAAGGAGTGACCATGAGAAGGTGAGAATCATTGAGGCATTTTTGAGACTGGCTACCACAACACTATACAATAAAGAATAAAGAAAAGTCATTAGTTTGGAGTATAAAGATAAACTGTTTTATAGTTAATGGAGTTTAAGAAGTTCATATCTAGATGTCCACAAATAGTATAACTAAGGTTTGGAGCCCTTGAGAAATATTTGATCTTAAAATATGGTTTGGGATTTATGGAATCAGAAAGTAGAATATAGGTGAGCAGGGGCTGGGCCAGGGAGCAGGGAAGGAGAATGGGAAGTTATTGCTTAATGGATAAAGAGTTTTTGTTTGGGGTAATGCAAAAGATTTGGTAATGGATGGTGGTGATGGTAGCTGAGAATACTGTGAATGTAATTTATGTTACTGTATTGTATACACATATATGGTTAAAATGGGTAATATTGTATATATATTACCACAACTGTTTTAAAAAAACAAAAATATGGTTTGGGGAGTTGAGTACACATAGTAGTAACCGAAATTACTGTTCTAGGATATGGATAAGCCCTTTAAGAAAAAGTGAAAAGAAATACAACCATTAAACATTAAACATCAATATTTAAAGGACAATGAAAGAAAGAGGAATCAAGAAATTTTTTTAAAAAAGTTATATCTAGTGAAAAGGGAGGGAAAACAGAAATGAGTACCTTGTGGAAAACAAGGTAAGAGAATTTCAAGAAGAAAGAGATGTAGTGAAGAGCTCCAATAAGACAAGGATGTCAACAAATTTGATAATCTAATGGAATATCCTTAGTGAACATAAACTCCAGGGGCTAAGGAGTAAATAGTGACAATGAAGCAAATTGATCATAGAGCAATTTCTGAAAGATCTCTTCTCACTGTCACGCTAATAGTCTTGTCTCCTTTTCTGGCCTCCCATCACTCGTCCAACCAAAGCAGCCACCACCACTGCTGACACTCCAGTATTAGGATGCTCTATCCCTGGAATGAGAAAAGGAGGGAAGAAAAGAGGCTCTCATTTTCCTCTGGCCCCAAAAGTACAGCAGTGTTCTACCTCCTCCCAATATTTTACTGTTTTATATATAAATACAATTATACACTTCTATGAGGTCAAACCCTCCTTCTATCTTCATTATGAATTCTAAAGAGAGATTATGTGAAGGATAATATGAGGCCACCATGAATATTTTAACACTAGTCCAAAGGGCATTATGGGTCTTTCATTTCATTTTCCTGACCAAAACACTAATCCAGTAACCTATTTCCCTATCATTTCGTGAGGATGGATTGCTCTTTTTTCAGGGAAAGCAGTAGTTGGCGTAGGGTTAGGAGCAAAATATCAGGTACGCAGAGTTAAGTTCATCATTCACTTAATAGCAAGTTTTTATCATTCAATATGAGCCCTCTTTCATTTAATTTTATTATTTTACTATTTTCTTCATCATCCCACATCCCCACTCACTCTTATCCCTCTCTTTTAAAAAGTGCTTTTCTAATGTGTTTAATATATGTGTGTGTATATATGTCCTTTAAAAAGTGTTTTGTGTGCATGTATATATACACTCTAATTAACAGAAATTGTATGATCCTCTAGATTTTTCTCTTACATATTGAATCTTTTTTTATTATGCAAAAGTCTAAATCCTCATTAAACTATATGTTATACTACCCTAGGATCTTCTCCCTCCCAAAATGACCTACATTTTTGTATTATTTAGGAATATCTAAAAAAAAAAATTGATGCAATTTCTAATGTGGTAACTCCCACATGTAGAGGTAATACTTTGCATAACAGAAAATTAAAATAGCAATAAATATGGAATTGTATACTGCTCCTGCAAAGCTGTTTTGAGTGTACTGAGTCAAGAACTGTCATAAATAAAAGTGAGTTCTTTAAAGAAAAGCAAGACTAATAAAGGGACTTATTACAAAATCCCTGCATAAGATCAAAATCCTAACTCTGAAAATGAGTGAAATTTTGCTCAGGGCTGTGACCAGCAACTTGCAGGCAGTGTTAAAGAGCTTTCTCGCTTTTTCTTGCAGATTATAGCTAAATGTGAGAGGAGGAAGATAAACTAAAAGGCCAACTATTAAATATGAAGGATCCAATATTTGGTGGTTTTAAAATTTATCAGCCAAAAGCTCTTGGGAAGATACCTGGAAGTGCTGCCTGTCAACCAAATAGTCTCACCACTCTCACTTTGGCTTGCTAGTTCCAGAAAGTATCTCTGCCTACTTTAAAGAAGACTTTCAATAAAAAAGACAGCTATCCAATTTCTCTGAACTTGAGCATATGATGGTGCAAATCAGTTTATCCTGAGGCCACGAACCTTGGCAATCTCAATTCTTTTTCTTTTTATAATATGGCACCAAAGTCCCTGTGTCCTCTGCCAATGGAACTGGCCAATGCACAGTCAAGGTGGGGAACCAATATGCTAGGCACTTAAAATTCAAAGTGCATTCCACAGACCAGCAACATCATCATCATCTGGTGTGCCTATTAGAGATGCAGAATCTCAGGCCTACCCCAGACTAAATGGATCAGAACCTACATTTTAAGAATATGCAGGTGAATATTCAAGTTTTTGAAAATAAGTAAGTTTTCTGGCAAATAATAAGCTTAGAAAAATAGTTTCATCAAAGATGACTTAGTATAATCCTTCGCATACTTCCTTTCCAACCTGGTCCTGGCAGAAAGGTTTCTATGTAGAAGACTGGTGAGAAGAAGGGCCATTCTACCACCAATGAGGTGGTGACCAGGGAGTAGACCAGCAGCATTCTCAAGCCCACACATACATTGGGCTTCAAAAAGGGCACCCCTCAGCAGAAATTTTTCATGAAGGAGACGGGAGCCAAGTACGTGCACTGATACCAGGCTTCCACAAAGGATCTTGGCTAAAGGACTACGTAATGTTCCATACGGAATCCATGTACAGCTATCCAGAAAACATGAGAATGACAGTCACCAAACTTTGTAAACTAGTTACATGTGTCTTTGTCATCACTTTCAGAAACCTACAGGCAGTCAATGGGGATGAAAACCAGAAGCTGATTATCAAATAAAATGATAAAATAACTCCAAAAGAAAAAAAAAGGTGACTTAAGCAGTGTTTCTCTTTAGCATGGGACATGAATCAACCAGTGATAATGGAGTTAATCATTACAACTATTCCCCAAAGTACCTGGATTCTATTCTTAAGATATAATAATTATAATAATTTAAAAGCATTTGAAGGTAACTCCTAAGGAACAGGGTGGCTAAAATATATTTAGATTTGCATTTGAATTATACATATTCCATAAAGAAAGTTGAGTCACAATTCGGTTTACATCAGATAACATTGCTTTTTATATTTATTAGTAGAGCCAATTCAATCTCTATTTTATGCCTAAACTACTAAATCACATAATATGTGAAGGATCACCCCTACATTTTGTGACTATAAAATGTAGGTAAACTTTCATCAGAAATCCAACTTCAATAATCATTTGTGAAGAAAATATGCAGGTAATCTTATCCATTCTTAAAGCTTTCCTTGGGCTCTTATTTTACTACAATAATGCTGATAGAAAAGTAAGGAGATGAACTGAGGATAAGAACAGCAGTAAAATTTTGTCACTGTGAGAATAAGAATAGGAACCAAGTAGGAATACTTAAAGGAATTGCCAGGTGACACTATGGGCTCAGGGAATTATACAACGCCACCAGCTTGGTGATTTTGATTTTTCCCCAGCACTACTTGGAACACGAGCAAAAATCAGACCAAGTAACACAGAGGTGAGAGCTGGCACGTCAGCACAGCAGACAGGCAAGGGAATGAAGGCTGAATTCTCTAGTAAAAAGCTAGTTATTGAAATGCTTAATAAACTCAGGTTACAATTAACTACTCAGCAGCAATAAGAGGCTTTGTCATACTGAAACATGAATTAAGTTACAGCCTTGAATATTATTCATCAAATTAAACCTTACATCAAAAAATGAAGTAATTCTAGCCCCCATCTAGACGGTGGAGTGAGACAGTTCAGGGCTCTGTTCCACCACTGAAGCTTTGAACAACCAGAAAGAACTGGCAGATATAGCTCTCTCAAAGCTCTAGAAAACAGTTAAGGACTGTGGTAGCAGGACAAGCACTGAATAAAGAAAAGGCTACTTCCAAGCATCAGGACCTCCTGGGCCCTAACTGACATGTCCTCAACCTCTCACCAACTCAGTTCAGTGCCGACCTGTGCTCCCAGTGCAGATCCCTGGTCCTAGTTCCAGACAGAGCAGGGTAACCCTTGGGCACTTGCTAGGAGAATGTATGTCTGGCCCAATCTGTCTGGAGGAAGAATGAAGGACATCCCTCCCAGAACCCAGAACTTGCCCTGAAGCAGTTCACCAATCTCTTATATGGAACAATGTGCTACAGCAATCAACTGACTGGCTGGAGCAACGAATTGTTGGCTGTAGACTATACAGTACAGTGCCCAGGACCATAAGTAAATTGTTTCCTATGGAAGAGAGGACATTGGAGGGAATTCCCAGTGTCATGCCAAAGACAAGACACTTGTGCTGTCAGGGCAGCCCTCACCCTTTGGCCTTAAACTATTCTCTAAACTCATTGTATAGATAAGCCCTAAAAGGCAAACACTAAAACAGGTCAAAGACTGAGAAACATGTTTTGTTGTTTTGTTTTTTCCCACCTCCACTGTTTTTGTTTTGGGTTTTTGGGGTTTTTTGGTTTGGTTTTTTTTTTTTGGTTGTTGTTAGTTCCTGGCGTTCAAGGAAAGCTCTGTAATAATGGTAGCTGAATTCAAGCTTCAGGAAAAGATGCCTCAGAGTACAAAATGACATTGAAATATCAAAAGGTCCAGGTTTCAACAAAAGATTGCAAAACATACAAAGTAACAGGAAGAGATGGCCCAGGTAAAGAAGAAGATAAAAGTATTAGAAACCATCAATGAAGAGGAACAGAACCCATTCCAGATAGAGAGTTTTTTTTAAATGCTCCTAAATATGCTCAAAGTGCTAAAAGACAACATGGGCAAAGAACTAAAGGAAGCCAGGAAAATGAGAGACAAACACAAAGAGAATATCATTAGAGTGGTGGAAATTATGAAAAAGAAAGAAACAGAGATGAAGACTACAGTAACAGAAATTTTTAATTCCCTACAGGGTTTCAAGATCAGATTGGAGCTGGCAGAAGAAAGAATCAGTGATCTTAAAGATCTGACAATTGAAATCATCTAGTCGGAGGGGCAAAAGAAAGACAGAATGAAGTGAACAAAGCCTGTGAGACACCATCAAGTGTAACAATAAATGCATTGTGAGAGTCCCAGAAGGAGAGAAGAGAAACAGGCAGAGACTATTTGAAGAAATAATGCCTGGAAACTTCCCAAATTTAATGAAAAACTGAATATACACATTCAGTAAGCCCAACCGACTTGAAACAGGATATATCCAAATAGACCCATGACACAGCATATTAGAATAATCAAACTGTTCAATGTAAAAAATACGAGAATTCTGGGAAGCAGATTTGGCTCAACTGATAGCGTCCACCTACCACATGGGAGATCCAGGGTTTAAACCCAGGGCCTCCTGACCTGTGTGGTGAGCTAGCCCACTCACAGTGCTGATGGACGCAAGGAGTGCTGTGCCACACAGAGGTGTCCCCCACATAGGGGAACCTCACATGCAAGGAGCGTGCCCCGTGAGGAGAGCTCCCCACATGAAAAAAAACACAGCCTGCCCAGGAGTGGCGCTGCACATGTGGAGAGCTGATGCAGCAAGATGATCAAACAAAAAGAGACATAGATTCCTGGTGCTGCTGACAAAAATGCAAGCGGACACAGAAGAACACACAGTGAATGGACACAGAGAGCAGACAGGGGTGTGGGGAAAGGGAGAGAAATAAATAAAAATTAAATCTTTTTTAAAAAAAATAGAGAATTCTGAGAGTAGCAAGAGAGAAACCACATGTCAAATACAAAGGAGCCTCAATATGATTATGTGCTGCTCTTTCATCAGAAACTGTGATGAAACTGCCAGACAAGAATTCTATATCTAGCCAAACTATCTTTCAAAAATGAATGAGAGATTAAAACATTCACAGATAAACAAAGGTTTATCTGTGGGGGAGTTCATCACCACTAGATCAGCCCTAAAAGAGATTCTAAAGAAAATTCTGAAGGCTGAAAGAAAAAGACAATCACCAATAGATTGAAGACTCATAAAGAAATAAAGATCTCCAGGACAGGGTAACAATGGAGGTAAATATAAATCCCAGTACAATTGTATTTTTGGCTTTTAACTCCATTTTTTACTTTCTTCAGGATCTAAAAGGCAAATGCATAAACTGTCAAGATAAATCAGTGGTTTTGGACTCAAAATGTATAAACATGTAATATGGGACAAGAACTACATAAAGAAGGGTGCATACACATAGTTTGTGTATATTATTTAAGTTAAGTTGGTATCAAAGCAAATGAGATTGTTACAGCTTTAGAATTTTAAATTTAAGCATGCTGGTAACTACAAAGAATATATCAGAGAATATACAAGTTCATTGAGACAGAATGCCTGTACAAGGACCAGGAGAGGGACAGGGAATGGATTTGGAAAGGAATTCTTAGTTATGACAATAAAAGCATGAACAACAAAAGAAAAAAGAAAACATAAACTGGACTTCATCAAAATTAAAAACTTTTGTGCAAAAGATATTATCAAGAAAGTGAAAAGACAACTAAAATAACAAGAGAAAATATTTGGAAAACATGTATCAGGTAAGGGCTTAATATCCAGAACATATGAAGAACTCCTACTACTCAACAACAAAAAGACAAACAACACAATAAAAAATGGGCAAAGAACTTAAATAAATATTTCTCCAAAGAAGATATACAAAAGGCCAGTAAGCATACAAAAATATGCTCAACATCATTAGTTATCAGAGAAAGGTAATTCACACCCACTTGGAATGGCTTCTATTTTTAAAAATGGAAAATAAGTATATGCAATGCTGTGGAGAAATTAGAACCCTCCTACATTGCTGGTGAAAATATAAAATGGTAGAGCATCTGAGGAAAATAGTTTAGCAGTTCCTCAAAAAGTTGAATATAGAATAACTATATGACCTAGTCACTCTACTCTTAGGTGTATACCCAAAGAACTGAAAGCAGGGACTCAAAAAGATATATACTTTATGAGGCAGTCTCACTTTTAGTCATGTCTATGCCAAGGAAGTCTACAAACTCCCTCAATGAAATTTCAATAATTGACCCTAAATCTGCCTCTTAATAATGCAAGCTAGACCCTCTTTCTCCCACCTGAGAGTCACTTAGGTACTTAGATAGCATTCCTGCTCCTGATACTCCATGTGTCTCCTCACCTTAAATTTTCTTTTAAATATCCACTGTTTCCTCAATATGCTTTGTCCCTCATGTAACATTTTCTAGTTCTCATGTTACCCCAACTCATCCTCTACAGAATAGCTAATTTTCCCAAATTAGCATTTCTTGAGCTCTTATATGCCAGGCAGCATCTGAAGCATTTTGCATTAATTATCTCATTCAGTTTTCACGAAAGCAAGTCCTATAATTGTTTCCACTTCACACATGAGGAAACTGAAGCTTTGGGAAACTATGTGAGGGTAGCAGGTGTAGCTCAGTGGCTGAGTGCCTGCTTCACATGTACAAGATCCCGGGGTCAATCCCCAGTACCTCCTTTAAAAAAAGAGAGAGAGAAATTATATGAACCACAAAAAGACAACCCCATTAAGAAAGGACTTAAATAGACATTTCTCCAAAGAAGATGTACGAATGGCCAAAAGCACATGAAAAGATGTTCAGCATCATTAGCAGCCACTAGGGAAATGCAAATCAAAACCACAGTGAGGTACTACCTCTCACCCCCAGGAAAGGTTATAAAAGGAAAATAACAAGTGTTAGCAAGGATGTGGAAAAGTAGGAACCCTCATACATTGTTGGTATGAATGTAAAATGGTACAGCCATTGCAAAAAAACTTTGGCAATTCCTCAAAAAATTAAACATAGAATTACCATATGACCCAGTAATCCCATTTCTAGGTATATACCCAAAAGAACTGGAAGCAAGTACTTAAAACAGATATTTGTATACCAATGTTCATAGCAGAATTATTCATTATTGCCAAAAGGTAGAAGCAACCTAAAAATAAACATGGTCCATAATGAATGGATAAACAAAACATTATATATACATGCAATGGAATATTATTCAGCCATAGAAAGGAATGATGCAACAACGAAGTGACGAAGACACAGAACAACAGACATCGTATGATTTCATGTATATGAAAAACCAGAATATGCAAATCCATAGGGACAGAGAGTAGATTACAGGTTACCTGGGGTGCAAGGGAGAGAAAATAAGGAATTAATGCTTAATGGGTTCAGAGTTTCTGTTTGCAGTAATGGAAAAGTTTTGGTAATGGCCTTCATGGTTGCACAACACTGGATATAATTAGCAATATCACTGAGTGGTATACTTGAAAGTGGTTAAAATGGGAAATTTTGTCATGTATATATATTACCACAACTTTAAAAAAAAAAAAAATAGTAGTAGTTCTCGATTTACCCAAGGTCACAGTAAGAGGTGGAGCTGGGATTCAAACCCAACAGTTTAACTCTCAAGTCTGCAGTCTTAATCATGATATTAGTTGCCTATTGCTACTGTATCAAATTACCACAAATTTGGTGCTTGAAAATGACATAAACTTATTAACTTAAATTTCAGGAGGTCAGAAGTCCAGAATGGGTCTGATGGAACTAAAATCAAGGCTTCTGCATGGCTGAATCTAGCCTGCCCGCATTGCTTGGCTCATGGCCCCATTCTTCCGTCTTCAAAATCAACCTCAAGCCCAGTCTTTCCCACGCGGCCACGTCTCTTGTTCTCTCTGCTATCTCCCTCTTCTACTTATGAGGACCCTTGTTATTACATTGGCCTACCTAGACAATCCAGGACACTTTCCCCACTTCCATCAGAAGGTCAGCTAATTAGCAACCTTAGTTTCATCTACAATTTAATTCCTCCCCATATAACTTAACACATTCAGTGGTTCTAGAAATCAGGGCATAAACATTTGGAGGGCCACTATTCTGCCTATTACAACTGCCATGCCTCCTTAAAGACAGGTTCATGTGTTATACCATCCCTCCTTAGAGGGAGGCATCTCTAACTCAATACTGCACTCCAAGTGTGGTTAATTGCCACAAAGACATATCACTTGAAGGGCCATTAAATGAGAAAGCAGGACTACTGAGAAGATTCAGTGTGAAAAATAGATGTAATATGATTGTCACAGCTTCTAGAATACAGCAAGTGGTCAGTAATAGAGAAAATATACCTGACTTTTCTTGTTAAAAGTCATGGATACTTTTTATTGTTGTGTCTATATTATTCAGTTGGCTGAGATCATATTTAGCTGAAATACACAGGTGGCAGTGACATCACAGTTAACAGGAAAATGATATGCTAGTTTTAATGGACCACAAAGCTAGTCAAACAGAGAATAAAAATAAGTTGCCTATTTGAGAATCTGAATTGAAAAACAAGTGATCACATCAGACATAAGCCATATGTAAATGCAATAAAACATAAATACTGTTTGTAGACAATATAAAACCACTCTGAAATCACATGATTGATTTTTTTTCCAATTAAAATACAGGTTTCAGTATTCCTGACAAATTTCCTTTTGGAGACTTGGACCCATCCACATAATTTTAAATCCAGACTTTGATATCCATTACATTAGCTATGCCTTAGTGCTTCAACATCTATAAATTGGATTAGTACGTTTCCCATGTTTTCATCCCATCATTTTATTTTTTTTAACAGAAAGGGGCAAGCACAAAACCAGAAACTTCTCTCCAAGATTATAGAGATTGAAACATTTTGGAATCTTAATACTTGTGTAGATACTTAAGTATTAAGATTTCTCCTAAAGATACTATCATCTGGTTCACTTTCCCCCACCATGATTAATCAAGCTCATAATGACAGATAGCTTGCAGGAATTAAGCAGATGCCTAAAAGGAGGAGACTGCTCCTTTTATTCATAAATGAATAAAATGAGCTGAGCATTGGGGAGCGGGTGTAGCTCAGTGGATGAGCACCTGCTTCTCATATATGAGGTCCTCAGTTCAATCCCCAGTGCATCCTAAAAAAAAAAAAAAAAAAAAAGCTGAGTGCATTGTCATGAGATGATGGGGAGACCAAGGAAACCAGCAGCTCCATCTTGTCTATAGTCAGTTGCTCTCATGACACCACCATGTAACAGTGCTTTGGGAGACTGTACACTCAGAATCTCCAGATTCATCAAGGGATATCAGCAATGAAGATTTTACCTCAAAGTATAAAAACGCTGGCTCAAATTTTAAAAGCAAACGAAACACTACGTAGATAAAACAAAACCCATCCATGGGCCATTTCATGACCTACAGCACGTCTCCTATACTCTCCGTTAAGGACTTCAAGCTAAACGACCTTCTGCTCCAAAGTATTTGTTCATGATGGAACAAGGCTTCCTTGCTACATAATCACAAACCATCCCATTAATGATCTTTTCCACAATGATACCAGAGAAAAGCTTCTGAAGTCAACATCGATCATGTTTTTTTTTAACACCTGCCAACCTCCAGTCTCTAATAAAGACCGGAGAACCTCCTCCACAGGTTCTCTCTTGTTTCTCCCCCTCCCCATATTTACTATCTCAATAAACGGTTGGTACAAACACCCTCAATTCTCTCTCATTTTACATCCAATCCATTAGCAAATTCTATACAATCTTCCATCAAAACACATGGAAAATGTGACCACTTCTCACTGCCCTCATTGCTACCATCCATCTGAGCCACTAACCCCTCTTACTTGGACTACTGAAACTGTTCTTTAACTGGCTTTCCAGTTTCTCTTTTTTATTTTCTTGACCAGTGATCCTTTAACAAATCAACTTCCTCTCAAGAGCCCACAATAGCTTCTCATCACTATTAGAGTAAAACGCAATCTACTCACTGCTGGTCATAAAGCCTTACAGAATCTTGCTTGCCTACCTCTCCCCTCAGTTTCTACCCAACAGTTCACCTTGCTAGTCAACTTGATCCTACCTGGAATTATCTTGCCCATCCCCAAACCTTTCTAGGACTCACTCTCCCTCTCACTTCATTCAGGTCCCTTATTAATTGTTAACTCCAAAAACAAAATGTCCTTGATCATCTTTTCTAATACTTCCCATAAACACATTCAACCATTCTCTGCCCACTTACCTTATTTTTTCAGTGTGATTATGGTAACTGATAAAAACTATGTTTTCTTCATAGTAATTATTGGAACGTAACAGGATATTATATTTATTGACTACACTGTCTCCCCATTCCACGGCACATAAGCTCATTAGGGAGGAATTGTTTGCTGCTGTGTGCCAAACTCCCAGACAGTGCCTGGTACATAGTAGGTGTTCAATAAATATATTTAGGAGGGGAAGGACAATCATGAACCTGAGTTAGATCAGATGATCAGATGCTCTCATATCAGTTTATACCTTGGATTTCTCTTCCTTATTAACCTCATTTGCTCTTCCCTTTCCAATTTCAACATAACAAAAGGTGTCTAAATAGAGATATTCCAAGTATTTTTGTTTCTGAATAAAACTGTCATGTTTTATATGTATGATATAATCCTACTGGAGTACTAATCAATTTTTTAAAACTCTCCAAATTAATTATAGTGTTGCTTTAGCAATTCTAATTCATTCATGTTTGCCAAAAAAAAAAAAAAAATTACCCTCAAGGCTGAAACTTGACATATAAATGCTCAACTTAGATTTAAAAGCAAGCAAATTTTGGAACTCTAGGGAAATGTTCCTAAGCTTGTGCCAACGCCATGACTAAGAAATTATGGATAGAAATAAAACAGGAGTTTCCTGCCTTGCAATCCTGCATTATTAGGAAGTTATTGGAAATTTCATGTTGAAACTGAGTTTTTAACTTTTCACTCTTGGTGATAATTATCTTTAATTGGGAGTAGGAGAGAAACAGGGAGACAAGGAGACTCCTAAATATACTTTATAAAGAACTCAACCATCATTGACTTATTTATATGTCATTTATATGGAGGTATTAAATCATTAAGATATTTAATATCTAATATTTATCTTGAAGACAGCTAACGCACACTCCCATTCAGTTTATCCTCTAAGGCTTGATTACTGGATAACTCCAAACTTTTCAAAATATGGTGATCCACAGAAACTCCAGTTAAATACACACACACACAAAAATTATTTAAATCAATATAAATCACGGAAAATGTAATTTTCAGTGCATAAAATGACCTTATTTTTTGTAAATGCCTAATTTCTATGCTATAATTTTTTATATAAGTATAACAATATGTTACTACTGGCAATTCTACAGTCTCACCAATAATTTTATTTAGAAGAAAATGTATTACATGGTTTTTTATTGGTGTTTTGTTTGTCTTTAAAGAAAAGCTTGACAAGCTAATAAATAAGAAAGGCTTAAATTTTAGTATTCTGACAGTGGTTGTCCACGCCCTATGAAATAAGAATATTTCTTCAATGTAGTTTTAATAATGAGGCAATTTAGCAGTTTTAACCAAGTTTATTGATATCCTTTCACCATCACTGTCTCTTTAGGAAATGGAAGAAAAAGATAAGAAATGTATTTTTAATTCAATGAAACATCAGGCTCTGATTCAAGAATTAGGGAATTGTTTCAATACAGAGAGATAAAAAATGAACAAAAAATTAAAAAGCACAGTAATTTATAGAAACATCTCCTCCTTTATTTACCAATGGTGAAGAAATGATGAGTATGAAAGTAAAGCCAAGTTGGGGAAGGAGTAGTGCCAGAACCATGTTATGTGAGGGTTGTCCCCCAACCCCTTACTCACTTTAACCTATGGAAGATTTCCTTTTCATTCGGAGATGGCGAAGGCTGCAGCCAGAATCACCTCATTGTGAATACTCATCTTATTGACTAAGCAATCCAACATGCAAGGATAAAAGAATCCAAGAGAATATTTCTGGCCTCTCCCAAATTTGCTAGG
Organism: Dasypus novemcinctus; assembly: GCF_030445035.2. Taxonomy (NCBI): domain Eukaryota; kingdom Metazoa; phylum Chordata; class Mammalia; order Cingulata; family Dasypodidae; genus Dasypus; species Dasypus novemcinctus. The sequence goes on from NC_080687.1 coordinate 62,001,372, forward strand.
TGGAAATCTCCTCAAACAGACCTAAAAAAATCATCAATAAATTCTAGAGGAGAAAATAAACACTAAGGATCTTACACTATAAATGGTTATTTTAATCTAGCTTTACCATATCATCTTTCCATTTCTTCTCAAACTGTTGCTTATCACCCATCTTCTGTATACTTCAATACTAAAATCAGTTCACAAATATATCTTGCTTATTACCACTCAGGAGAGTCCCTCTGAGACACACAACCAGGTTTGACAGAGCACACAGCAACCCTCGGCATCACTGCTCTTTCAAGCAAGGCATAGATTGCTCATTCCTATAATATATACAAGTTGTATTCTAATATTTCTTGAATATTTTCTCATCAACCACGCAAAACTTATTCCTGCCTGCTACCAAGAACAGTGATATCCTTGAATGAAAGTAATGATTATATTCATATTTCTCATTATTATTTCAACCTGGATGAGAAAGGAGAGGAAATGGAAGTGGGTTTTTATCCCTAAACACTATGCCATAATGACTCACATTTTGGTTTGATTTGTGGAAAGAGTTCAAAAACTCCAGAGTCCCACAACTTCCCCTATCTTAAAAAGACTGGTAAATGGTGTTCTGTAATTTATAAACCAAGTGCTTTCCCACAAACTCTTGATCTGTGTGTGTGTCTCTCTCTTGTTTTTCATAGCCCTTTTCACTTCTAAATATTAGCTCCTACATATAACTGTTCATGTGCTTTTTAACTATCTCCCCAAAAGAAAGTAAGTAGATAGTATTCACTGTTGGCATTCCCAGCATCTAAAACAGAACATAACCATATAAGTGTTTAATTAATATTTTTTCAATGAGTGGATGAATAAAACATCCATCATAACAATTGTTTTTGAGAGAGATTTTATCCTCTTTACAGAGCAGGATGCTGAGGTCAGACAGGCTAAAACTTTGTCCAAGGTCACACAACTAGCATGTCAGAGTCATAAACAAAAGGGGTAAAAAAAGGGTATAAACATAGTCACTACTTGAGAGTGGTTTTGAGGAAAACACATAATAAATTTGAGTAATAATATCCCAATTTTACAGCAGATCCCTCAGGTAAACTTTCCTTTACTGTTGGAGGGAGCAACTAACTGTTTCAGCAGTGATCTTGGCGAAAAGTAGGTTGCATTGTTTTGTTGACATCTAAGTGTGTGGGAGAAGGAAGGTGAAAGAGTCAGAAGCAATTTCCTATAGGTACAGGAATGTTAACCTCTAACAAACTACTGAAAAATGGAATTTGACAGTAAAAGTAGAGCCATAGACTCCTTCATAGCCATTGTGAAGTTATGAGGAACTGACATATGCAATAGCTTAAGCTAGCCACCATCTTTGCCCATTCTCTGCATTTTACAGCATTCCTGAATGAGGAGACAACCCTCTCATCCTCCAGTCACACCTTACACATTCTACTACTCTTGAAAGTAATCTGAGAAAATAATGCTTTACAGCAAAGACATTCAAATTCAGCCCATATTTTTTATACAAGTACAGGTATTTTGAAGATTTTCCACTGTGCCCACTGATAAACACAAACATTCAAACAAACGTTTCTAAATAAATTTTCTGGAATACCATTGCTCTTCAAAAGGAATCTGCAGTCATAGGGCAAGCATGATTAGATCTATCAGATCTATAGTCAGCAAACTAGCCTATGTATAGGTGTAGAGTTTACTTTGCTGATTCTTTAGCTCAGTGGTTCAGAACTGCAGACAATTTTACACCACAGGGGTCATCTGGCAATGTTAGGAGACAATTTTGGCTATCACAAATCAAGGGATAGGGAGTAGGAAGTTACTGGCATTGTGAGTAAAGGCCACAATCCTGTTAAATATCTAACAACATACAACTCATCCTCTATAACAAAAATTATCTGACCCAAAACATCTATAGTACCAAGGGTGAGAGACTTTGCTTTAACAAAATAAAAATAAATTATCAGCACTCCAAGATGACAATAAGACGTAAGGTTAATAGCCTCTTTGATGTTTTCTACACATATTGTATTTCATATATGCTAACATATCAGATGGTGCACATTATTCTGGTTCAACGGTTCTTTTCACTTTCTGAGTATCTTGCCTGTTTCTCGGGGTTTTGTTTTGGGGTTGGGTCTCCCCCACCCCAAACAGTTTAAGTTTTGAGTTTCAGCGATTTGCACATACCTACATTTAACACCAGCTAATTTTCTGGACGACTCAAACTCTTGGATTTGATTTTTTTTTTTAACATGGCTTTGTGAAGAACAGAAAGAACAGAAAATATAGGGAAGAATGTTTCTTTAAATAAAAGCTCACACAAGTGAGGAAAGCAAATTTCTAGGAGAAAAGATGTAGAAGAACATGGTCATTGCCCTCTCAAAGAAAACATAATTGCATGAATATTTCAAGCAAAGCATTCAAAATATTTCTAAATTATCTAGACACCTCCATCTCTCTATCGTTTCTGCTCAGGGATAAGAGTAAATCCATTGCCTGGTTTCAAAGCTAAATACCTATGATGGCTGAGGTGAGTGGCACAAAAAGAAGAAGAGAGAGAAAGAAGTAATGGAGGAAGGTACGTGGCATACCACAACCACTCAGCTTAACTAACCTTTACATAGACAGTGTGTGATTCTTACTGTATTTGACCTAATTGGTACACCTACCCCATACACACCTCCTTGATGGAATCCACTTCAACCCTGTATTGAAACAAAACAACTCTCCTGGTCACAGCCTATTTGGCCAAGTTGACCTCTCTTCTTAAGGGAACCCACCCATAGACTGGCCAGTGACCCAATACATCTGTGACCTTGAGGAAAAAAATAGCCTGATCCATTCAGGTTCTTCTCTTCTGAACCTCAACTACAAAACACTGAAGAAGGTTTCCTGTCGGTAATGGGGCAGGAAAAAAAATCACCTGGAGTGTAGCTGTCATGTTTATGGCTGAACTCTGGATTAACAGGTGAGTCCTCTGATAAATACTTAAAATAAAAACTATCATTTAACATCCTTGAAAGCATCTCTGTTCCTTGCAATTTAAAAAACCATTAATTACATGTAAAATTGGTGATATCTAAATAATACTGTAGATTGAATATTTAATTCAAAACAAAATGTGTTTTTCTAAAGCAACCATTAACTAAAATATTTACCTCTTCCATCAGATACCCAATTCTAGAACCTAATATTTTTTTCACAATAGAAAACCTGCATAGTCATTCATTCATTTAAAAAAATAGTTTCTCTATACCTATCAGTCACTATGTTAGGGCCTATGAATGCAAAAAAATAGTAGTATGAAGAATCTGGCACAGAGTATTCATTTTCCTTTACAAGTGTCAAGAACTAAGGCTTCTGACATACTGCTTAAGGAATTCTTAAAAAAGTCAATCTCCACAGTCCCATTACAACCACTCATGAGTGTTCAACAAATGTCACAGTCTACTGTAATTCTTTGCAGCACACATATTATCTAGTGCTTTTCATTCATTTTTTAATTTATTTGCCTGTTCCTCCCTCTCCCACACATACTACTAGAATGTAAGTTTTTTGAGGGCAGGGTCCTATCTGTCCCAATACATCCCAATACATCCCTGTAGACTAGAAAAATCTTTAAAGACACTCAATTATTTGTTAAAAGAAAGAATGTTCTACAAGAGAACACTCACTGAATATCTGAATGTCAGACTGTGTATACAGCATCCCTTTTAAATCAGATAGATACTGGAACTGTAATGCTCACTTGGCACTGAGGCTTTGGCAAGTTTTGACATAACCTTCCTAACACACAAGCACGGTGGGCACCAAATGAGACATAATAGCTTCAAAGCAAACCTGGGCTTAGCCCAATTCCACGACTCTGGTCACTCTTATGCTCCAAGATCCAACTGAAAACGCTCAGTGTCCTGTATTTGGAAAATCACTCAATCATATGTTCCAGAAACACATTTCAGTTCAGTCAGTTTCTAGAGATAAAATCCAAACTAGATAGAATTTCTGATGTATGAAATAGAAATACTTAGAGATATCCTTGGATTTAAAAATAAAAATAAAGTACATTTTTGTTTCATTTAATCATAGAATCAGAAGATTAAATAAAACCTCTAGTTGCCAGTAACAACAAACAACCACAATTCAAGCATTCCAAATATGCAGAGTGTTTGCAAGCAAAGGCTAATTTCATTAAAGATGTATGCAATTGATCCATGAAATGAAAATTTAAAATCTAAGTATTAAACTATTTAAGAATAACTCAAGCCACCTGGAAATAAGGAGAATACTTTCAAAATAATTCTAATTTTTAACATTCACAGACATTATTTCATAGAAGTTAGTTTCATATGAAGGTTGTTTATTTTATTAAACTGAATATCTCCTCCTAGAAAAACTTTTAATGCACATCTCTTTAATTTTATTCCTTTAATCAGTAATACCTTCTGACTCACTATATTACTAAAGAAAAAATATATGAGAGGCTTTTTAATCTAACAAAATTTGAAGTCAATAAAAATATGATATCAGCTGCCTATTTGTGATAGATACAGAAGAGAGAGGCAACATGGTTGAAAGATGAGAATTGATACTTGGGTACATACTACCCTGGGAACTTTTTATATAAATATTATATATTTTGGAAGAAAATTAGAAAAGTTTTTTCATTCTTTCTCTCCAAGGCAAATTTTTTCCAAAAACAAGCACTCTGCAATCAACTTATTCCTGCCAAGATTTCAATGAGATTCTCATGCCACTCACAAACCTAGAAATTTTGGTACTGCTACCTTTAATTACACATGCCCTTAACATCTGCAAACACTTGAATGGCAAAACAGAAGATTCTGGAATGTTTATAAACAGCTTGGATATTCCAAAGATAATAGTTTGTTTTTACATTCCAGATATTAGCTGACTTTAACTTCAGTGCTTTGTAAAGTGCTTTTTTTAACTGATCCCTATCATCTGCCTTAATTCTTGGGTGTTTCAAACATTTAAAAAATTATCTATCATTTATGCTTAATTATAAATTATCGTTTATTTCCAAAAATACAGTCCCCACTCTATTACTGGTCTCTTTAGTGCATTGGCTCACCACAGAACCTAATAATGACAGCATGGGGGGTACTTTCCATATACAGAATTCTGAATTCAAAGTTAGAAGAAATCTTGGGAATCATCCATAATCATTTTATAGATAATATGACTGGGGCAAAGAGGAAACAAGTGACTTGCCCAAAATCATACAAGGCGTCAGTAGGAAACCTACTTCATTAAGCAAAAGACCCAGCAGGTCTTGGGTATTTTGCTAATGCACTTACCGCATTAGCGGTGTGCCGGGTAAGGGCAATATATAAGCATGAAGCAGCAGAAACATCACAACTGGTGAGCACCTGGGAGCTTGGGGGACCACTGAGGTCAACCAGCCAACAGTGCACAGCTGGTTGCTTCAATAAGGATGCAGTCCTAAACAAATGTAGTTTGTAGAAGAAATAAGCCAAGATAAGAGTGATAAGAGGCTTGTGGGCACAAAAAATCAAAATAAAAACTAAAATAGTCTTCCAGCAGAAGTGGAATAGAGAAAGGAACTAAAATCAAGAGAATACCTAAAACACACATTTCTAGAGCAGAAACCCAAAAGCAAATTTCTATGAGAATTACAGATAAAAGAACCTACAGTAGTCAGCTTTTTACATTTCGAAGATAATGAAATCTAGTTTTGAAGATAACCTGTTACTTACCAAACCTGCTATTGGTGTGGACAATCTATTGATCTTCTTAATGACACCAGGTTTAAGCTTATTGATCAAGCTGAAAGCGAATAAAAAAATAACATAGACAATTAAAGAGTGCCAATATCAGCTTAATGTTCTTTTTAACATTCCCAAATACCATATTGTCACTTTTCCATACCCAGTATGCTATTCAGAGCCAACAGCCTATGAGAAAGCAAACAGCAAGAAAACGGGAACAGAGGAAGAGGAGCAGCACTCCTCATAATGGTGAGTGGTCCTTCCTAAACTACACAGACAATCCTAGGTCCAAAGCCACATCCTTAAAAATGGTTAGCTCCAAAGTTATTAAAGAAGGGTAATATTAGCTTCTATTTCAAATAGCCATTCATCATAATTTAGTTCATTGGTCCTAAAACGACTTTTTTCCATTGACAGTTTTTTTTTTCCTCAAACAGATCCTTTTTTTTTTTTAATGTTACAATTAGGTTTTTTTCTTTTCATTTTTTTGAAAAGACACTTAGATTACATAAATGTGACAGAGACTGTATAAGGGATTCCCATATGCCCCACTCCCTTATTTTTTAAAGTAGCTCTAAAGCCATATCATTTTGCCAGTTTTAAAGGCGGCCATGGAACTCATCCAAATAGCCAACCACTTCTTATTGTTAATTCATTCAGGTCCATGATTGAGTGATTTTCTACTGTAGCAGAATGACTGGGTCCCATTTAAACTTAAGTGAACCAGAACTCCCCAAAATGGACTAACAATTACCTCAGAATCTAATATTAAACAAGTTTAAATTGTTATGACAGATACTACAAGATCTGTAAGTCTCCAAACACCAAAATACTAAAAAAGAACCCAGCTTTGACAATTACAAATTTAGAGTACAATATTTAGTTTTAAATATAAATTATAGTGAGTTGTATTTTTGCTGTTGTTGTTTTTCACTGGTGCAGTACAAGGCCACGTAGAGACTTAATATTAAACATGTCTTCTTGGAAAAAGGAAAAGTTATTTTAATCCCAAATTGCAGTAAGCCACATCTTCCCCTATATTATACATGTTTTTCTGTTAATGCTATCTTGGTTAATTGATAATTAATAGCTGCCAAAAACAGTATCTTGAATTGATGATTTTCCCATCACATAATCTACCCACAAAAAAAACAACCATTCTTTATTCTGTCACCTAGCTCCAAACAGAGAGAAAATAAAAGGAGAAAGAATCAAACATTATTTACTGGTATCTTCTTCACAATAGGCAAAAGGAAGAAAATAACTGAAGCTTGTGGAATGTCACTCCTTCAACATTCCAAAGATATATATATACACTTGAGTGTGCTAAAAATAAAAAAGACAAAAGTCTCGATTTAATAACCTTCAGAATGTTGTTCAACAGGATTTTAAATTACAAAACAGTGACTTAGGAAGATTTAGTCTGGCAAACCAAAGATGTTTTTCTATTTTCATAGTTTTTCCACTCAAAGATTTTTAAAGAACTTAATAGAGATAATAAAACTATCACCTTAATTTTTAACATCTCCTGGAACTTAGTCCACAATTTCTAATTTCTGATTTGTACTCTGAAAGCAAGGTAGGAAGGACAGCTTTCTCCCTGCACAGCCACATTATTTTTCTTTAATCACTAGTTGAGCCAGGAAAGAATTGACAATTCCAAATTAATTCAAATAGTTTCCTATTAGCCATATTTCTTTAATTCTGTTACCGGTGGCATTCTTGTAATGCATAAAAGAACTAATAACTGAAGCATTACTTAATAGAAATATAATTCTGGCATGTAATCAAAAACTAGTTACAGCTGCTGACCATTAGTTTGGAAGTGACTTTCCTAGAATAACTTATATCTTAAAATCTTTCAATAACATAAGTTAGGGGCCAATAAGAAACTTCAGGAAGGTCTGGCACCATTTGTCCTTACTGGAGGAAGAATGTCATAAATTCTTGTTCCACCCATTTGAGTCACTGGTGACTTTGGCCAGATCATTCAATTTACCTGTGTCTCAATGTTTTTATGTTACAGGGTTAGTAATAGCGAGAGCATTTTTTTTTAAAGTACAGTTTCTGGAATGGGTCATAACACAGCCAACTCTCAGTTAAGTCAGCCAAGGGAAGTAATGGAGAGAGGGAAAGGAAATAGCACAGGTAAGTGAGGCTTCCCAATAATGACTTAATTGACTTGTGTCTCATCAGAAGATTCCAGAGCTATTACTCAGAAGCAACATACACACAATAGATTAGCATTCCTTCTCCACTCTGGAACCTCCTACTATGTGTGCAAACACGGAAATAACCACAAGAAAAAAAACATCTAGCTGGATGACACACAAACTTCTTTTAAGAAGTTGTCACTAGAGGAAAATACTGCTTTATTTTGTTGTTACAATGATCATCAGTTCTAAGCACTAAAATATGGAGAGAAGGCACACATACATAATTTTGGCAAATATTGAATATCCAGTCAAATTATAAATCATTAATAAGTATTTTCAAATACAATTAAAGGGAGAACTTTTAGGATATTTCTCCTAGGGAAAAATAGATTTTATAAAATCTGAACTTTTATGAAATTTAAGTATATCTCAAGGGATAGGCACATAGTCATAAATTAAATCAAATAAAAGCACAATCTATGGAGATACTTCAAGTTACAGTTAGAACTTCTAAGTGCTCTTCAATTATGTGTATGGAATTCCTTAAGGCAACACTGTGTTCGGGTCACTGGTTCGGTTCATGAATCAGATAAGATGATGACCTTACAGAGATACCTCTGGAGACCAGCAACTTGCATCTGTCAAGGGATCATTTTATCTTCTAGAATCCCCATGTGCCAACCCTCTAACACTGCTTAGGAAAAATGGTTTCATAACTCCCTTGTCCATACTTTCCAATTCTATACCTCTACTAGCCCCCAAATATTCACTTTAGAAAGTCACTTCCAAACTAATGGCCATTCACTTAGGCCACAGCCTAAACTTAAACCTATGCTATGTTAGCAGTTGAGGTTCTCTCCTTTGGCAACAAAGAAAGCAGAACATAAAACAGGTAATCATTCGATGTTTCCCAAAATTCTAACACAATAAGATCTGCAACCCTTCTCCTTCAGCTCATCCCTTAAATTATAATCTACTTCCTTTTCTTCTGCCCCTTCCCCCACCCACCTAACATCCATTCTCTCCAATGGAGCTGAGTTACAGATGCTAGAACATTGGCTCCACTCACAAACCTTGTCATCAGTGAACACATGACCAGATGTTAAATGTAATTCAGAAGTGACACTCAAAAAAGTATACATAAAGCTCAGTATGATGTCTAGCTCAGCTATAGAGCAAGGAGAGCAAGACTCCTATTCTGAAAGGTTTTAATGGGAATCAGAATTTGGTGTTCTACTGTTTGTCTCTAAAAATGATTCCAAACTCCAAATTTCATTTTTCTCTTTATCAGAAAATGCTACAGCTGTGGTACAAAATTAGGGACACCTTCTGACATCCTATTTCTAGAGATTTTCAAAATGTACCAGAGAGAGTGACATCTAACAGCACATTAGCAATATTGAATTTTTTATCCATGTATTAGTTTGTTAGCCATTCACACATACATATTTTTAATATATTTTCATCAACCACATTTTCTAAATAAATGTCTCCACATTAGCCAAACTTTGCTATTAGTGGCTTTAAAGAAAAAAAGATATTATGAAGATACCATAAATTTCCTTATGAATTAAATAGCAATGATTTTTGTTTTATCTTCTATTTGGTGCTTATTTATTTGCCTACTTTTCTTCTAGACACAAATTCTTCTCAACATTTTAATTTTTACTAAAGGCAATACAACAGGCTGGGATTAACAGGAGAGCAAAGAGTGAAGATGCTAAGGGCAAGTACCATCTCTCATTCCATCTTACAGCACTTAGTAAGATACTTGGAATTTCGTAGGTGTATTAGTTAGCCAAAGGGGTGCCTTTTTATAAAGGGTATTTATTTGGGGTAGGAGCTTACAGATACCAGATCATAAAGCATAAGTTACTTCCCTCACCAAAGTCTATTTTCACATGTTGGAGCAAGATGGCTGCCAACGTCTCTGAGGGTTCAGGCTTCCTGGGTTCCTCCCTTCCAGGGTCTTGCTTCTCTTTGGGTTCAAGGTTCCTTTCTTCCCAGGGCTTGCTTCTTCCTGGGCTCAGTGACCCTCTCTTCTTGGGGCTGGCTTCTCTTTCCTCTGTGAGCTTACTTCCCAGGGCTCCAGCTTAAGGCTTCAGCATCAAACTCCAACATCAGAACCCTTAACTCTGTCCTTTGCCATGCCTTTTATCTGTGAGTCCCCACCCGGGGACTCAATGCCCTACTGGCACAAGAGGTTTACATAATTACTTAATCAAGTAAACCTATGAATCCAATATAATCTAATATGCCCAGAGGAAAAGATCAGTTTACAAACATAATCCAATATTTCTTTTTTGAATTCATCAATAATATCAAACTGCTACAGTAGGTAAATGGCTAAAAGTCATGGCCTAAATTTTTCCTTTTTTTTTTTTTTAATGCTTTAGATTACATAAATGTATATTGGAAATATAGGGGATTCTCATATATCCATCCCAACCCCCTCCCAGACTTTCCCCCATTAACAACATCTTTCATTGGTATGGTACATTTGTTAAAATTGATGATCACATTTTGAAGTATTGCTCATTACCTAACTTTTAATACAGAATTTTCTTCTGTGAATGATTCCAAACCTCTGACTTCTTTACAGAAATAAATTTAGAAAAGCTTTACTTTAAATTTCACTCATTTGTTAGAAACGGGTTTTTGCTCTTACCAACAGAAAGTCCCTCTGTTAAAAGCATTATTTTTTCTGTTGCCTGACAAGTTAAATATTAATGTTCTCCCTTAATTGTCAGACATTATCAAAAGAGTAAGATCTCTATCATGTATTATATTATTTGGACCAACTGCCTTAAATAAACTCCTTACTAAGATTTTAAATTTATTACTGCCATCTAAATTCATAAGCTACAATATTTTTAAAGTAAAAATCACATTGAGTGGCTAGTGATGACATTTCACCTGGGTAAAATAATCAACATATTTAATTTTTTAAAGTTTAAAAGCATTCAATATAAGTATTTATGCTCACTTTAGTATTTTCAAACATGAAAATAAAATTAATATGTTTAGTGTCTAAAATTCCTATGGTAGTCATTTCAAATAATGCTAAATTACCTGCAAAATAAATAGAATTTAACAATAAATGTTAAGATGAGAAAGTTCATGAAACAGCAACAAGTCAGTATCAATGTAATTCATAGTCATCTTTTTTGGTTACTTCCAAAGAAGTGACATTCCTTCTCTATGCCTGTCAGATACACAATAATAATTTTTCTACAGTGCTGCAGATTTTTAGTCACCACTCTTAAAGGATGTAAAACTTTCACGGATTTTATGGATCACATTTTAGACAGCTGTGTTTAATACTTGCCACTCTGAAGAGTAATGTACATATCTTTTCACCATTTTGTATTATATTCTTTGAAAAGATTCCCAAAAGTACAGTTACTGGGCAAAGTGACCATGAAGTTAAAGAGAAAGCATACAGATGCCAACCATAAAACACTGCCGTGAAGAAAAAGGAGTTTAAAAATTTTTAATTATCTTTATGAACTTAAACCTTTACATCTTTGTTTTACTATTGCTGGGTTATTAAGTAACATGGAAATCAAAGTTTGTATTACTTCAAGTGCAGAAAAAAGTGTTTTTACTACTTAAATTTCAAAAGGCTATCACAATGAATCCAGGTCAAAAGATAGTGTTGGCATCCTTGAGGGCTGTTTGTAAGCAATTGTCCTCCTCAAGAAACACAAAACCAGAAAAAAAAGAAAAAGGAAAAAAGCCTTCACCATCATACACGAGGCTCTGGCTTCATATGGGAGCCTGCATTGAAGCAACAAGGGCCCACTGCTGTCACTGGCACACTACACCTGAAAAGCACCCAACTCTAATTAAAGGACAGAGACCTCATCCAAATGAGAGGTAACAGAGTTCTCCATCTCCATCTTGTCTGATGCCATTAGACACCAGTATCCCACAGTAAATTAACAAGAGCATGTTTTTAAATAATTTCCATTCTTCTACTGAGTGTATTATTAACAAAATGTTATGGTACTCTTAGGCAGACAGTGTAGTGGTCATGCAAGGCATAAATGGAAAAAGGACTTCTCAAACTAATAGGTGAATATCTTACATATGGTACCAGTGAAAACAATTTTCTCAACGGAGTAAGCCACGCACGCAAAAAGGCATAAACTTCTAATGCACAGCTGACTAGGGCACAGCAAAGACTTGGACTATTCCAGGGATGGGAAGTGTAAACTAATCAGTGACATAACCAGTAAGACTATCTTCAAATAAATCATCTTACTTCATAAGAGGAATAAAGACAATTTTCATTTCAATATTTCCAAAATTGCCATTATAGGATGAGTAACTGCGAGGTGACTAACTCATGTCACTAGCTGGATATGCCTCAACCAAATATAAGAAGAGAAATGATTCTGCTAGAACCCTAGAGCAATAGAGGATTGTGGATATTTATGGAGTGGCAAATCTTTTTTGTTTTTTTTTAAGTGTATTGTAAGGTAGCCCCAATGAAAACTAGGAAACACTGAATACAGGTTAAGGGAAGTGCATTTGGCTCAACTGATAGAGCATCCACCTATCACATGGGAGGTCCAGGGTTCAAACCCAGGGCTTCCTGGCCCATGTGGTGAGCTGGCCCATGCGCAGTACTGATGCATGCAAGGAGTGCCATGCCATGCAGTGGTGTCCCCCACGTAGGGGAGCCTCATGCACAAGGAGTGCACCCCGTATGGAGAGCCGCCCCAAGCGAAAAAAGTGCGGCCTGCCCAGGAATGGCGCCGCACACATGGGGAGCTGACACAGCAAGATGACACAACAAAAAAAAGACACAGATTCCCGGTGCTGCTGAAAAGCATACAAGTGGACACAGAAGAACACACAACAAATGGACAGAGAGAGGAGACAATGGGGGTGGGAGGAGGAAGGGGAGAGAAATAAATAAATAATAAATCTTAAAAAAAAAAAATACAGGTTAATGAATACTATTATTAAAATTCATAGAAAATTATAGCAAGGAGCTGATATCACTTTAGAGGCTCTTTTTTTTTTTTTTTTTTTTTTCATTAAAAAATGCCCAGGTTTACTTGCATGCTGATCCAGGCAGGGAAGAAGGCTAGAACAGCTTTATAGACTCTTGTTGATCCTTTTACTAATTAGAAAACCCAAGATTTGGATTCTGTTCCCATCTTACTGTTTAGTAAAGTCAAGCAAGACTAAGAGACTAAAGTAAACAGTAAAAGAATTACTATAACAAACTTTAACCAAAGAGTATTCTTCAGCCCTCACTAGATCCCCATGAAATAAACTAAATAAGGCTAGGATGATTAAGAGAAAATACTAACTTCCACAGTCACTCAAATTAAAAGGCAACAACTGTACATAACTACATAATTATGCTTTTTACTCAGATGTGTCTCTTGTCTGAAACCCCATGGCTGAAATGTCAGTACAGTGCCAACAGGCTGAAAGCTATTTAATAAGCTCGTCTCCAATTCTTGACTTTGATTTTTCAGGATGCCATTTCAAGAAAGATAAAAGATTGCTGAAATCACTAGGAAAAAAAACACATTAAGAAAACTCTTTAATGGTGATAATGAGCCAAGATGCCTGGAGATGTTTAACAGACAAGAAGCAGACCCTGTATTTCAGAAGAATCAGTATTTTTCTGGCAATGAGCCAAACAGAAGTCTGCCATTTCCTACAAGAAAATGAATTTGGATTTCAAAAATATCCTAATTATGTTTCACTTAAAATTGAGTTCTCTAAAGGGTAAAATATCCTCAAAGACAGACAGCTTACTATATGTACCATCAACTTAGAAGTCAGGACTTATAATACCAACCTCTGAAAGGCTGATTTTGTTTCTTCTTAGGCATAACTCAGGCAGATGTGCTCACAGATGGTGGGGTCTGCTTAATCTTTTCATAGATTAACCAGCTAATCCTTCCTCAGTTTTAGATATATACAGAATATAGTTACCTGGGCTTTTTTTTTTTTAACTCACTACCTTTTGGATTAGTACACCTTTGTTAACCAGTGACTATAAATAATGTGATTCAAAATTTAGAGAAAGAGGGAAACGGACTTTGGCCCAGTGGTTAGGGCGTCCGTCTACCACATGGGAGGTCCGCGGTTCAAGCCCCGGGCCTCCTTGACCCATGTGGAGCTGGCCCATGCGCAGTGCTGATGCGCGCAAGGAGTGCCGTGCTACACAGGGGTGTCCCCCGCGTAGGGGAGCCCCACGCGCAAGGAGTGCACCCATAAGGAGAACCGCCCAGCGCGAAGGAAGGAGCAGCCTGCCGAGGAATGGCGCCGCCCACACTTCCCGTGCCGCTGACGACAACAGAAGCGGACAAAGAAACAAGATGCAGCAAAAAGACACAGAAAACAGACAACCGGGGGAGGGGAGGGGAATTAAATAAATTAAAAAAAAATAAATCTTTAAAAAAAAAAAAAAAAATTTAGAGAAAGAATTTTTTCAATACAAATATTTGCAATTTTTTGATGTTTCACAGTAAACTACAATTGCTGATTACCACCACTTAATGTTTATTTAAGCTACTTTGAAGAAACATTGATTTCAAGTGTAATGGGTTTTCCAGTAATGTATAAAATTCCAAATCACTGTCATTCCAGTTAGCAAACAACCTAAGATTAAGTTTTTATAAGTCTGTGAATTAAACTGACTTTTTCTAAATCAATATATCTCTAAACATGTGTCTAAAAGTTTATTATCACCATTAAGGCAAAACCTATATATTTATTCTAATATTACTGCCTGTGGTCAAAACAGTTTTTCATCAATTCTGAACATCCTCACTGGTAACAATGTGCTCTCCTTTCAGGGTGGATATAGCATAAGAAATCACCTCAAGGGAAGTGGATGTGGCTCAACTGATATAGCATCCACCTACCATATAGGAGGTCCAGGGTTCAAACCCAGGGCCTCCTGGCCCATGTGGTGAGCTGGCCCATGTGCAGTGCTGTTGCGCAAAAGGAGTGTCATGTCATGCAGGAGTATCCCCCACGTAGGGGAACCTCACGTGCAAGGAACGCGCCCTGCAAGAAGAGCCGTCCTGTGTGAAAAAAGCACAGACCGCCCAGGAGTGGCGCCACACATACAGAGAGCTAACGCAGCAAGATGACACAATAAAAAAAGACACAGATTCCTGGTGCCAGCGAGAATGCAAGTGGACACAGAAGAACACACAGCGAATGGACACAAGAGAGCAGACAATGGGGTGGGGGGGATGGTAAGAGGAGAGAAATAAATAAGAAAGAAAGAAATCACTCAAATATTTCAGAGCCAGAGCTAGTGTATAAATTGCATTCTGAAATAAAAAATAGGTTTCACTACAAATATATTTGATGAGCTAGTTATGGAGGCAATGCACACAAAAAGGGGGACCCCTAAAACTGTTTTGAGCAATAGGTCATCATGGGAAGTACATAATGCAAAAGTGACTTAAAAAATCATCTCTTTGGGCTCAATTCTCTTACATGCTTAAAAAAAAAAAAAAACTCAGTGCTTGATAGGTACCTTTCCCCCATAATCCCAGTTATCTCCTCTGCAGGGGCTTTAGAATTGACATGAAAATGATTTTGCTACAAACTTCTAAGTAGCACATATTCATTGCTAAGGTCGTTTGCAAGCCATTTGCCTCTTCTCAAGAAGGATTGCCTTTTCCCCCTCCATCTTCTGAACACAGTAGTATTTAAATCATACAATTTTCAAGTCAAAAAAAGGAATTTCTTGTCAATGACCAATTGGACTGACAAAGTGGACTACTTAAATTTGTTTAAAGACTACTTGGCAATGATGATTCTGAATATGACATCAAAAGAAGACAAGAAACATCCCTAAAATGTCATCTGTGACCCTTATGCACATGCCTACCATACTATATATTAGGATGAACCACATGAAATTGACACTTCTGCAGGTGTCTATGGTTGCATAGCAGCAACTCCACATGGTTCAACTTAACATTGCCCTAAAACAAAGCAGTTTTATCACTTACTCACAGAGCTCATGAGATAAAGACGACTATCCACATCGCCATATACCAACAACTTACACCTATGCAAAGTCTGATAGTTTATAAAAACCTTAATATATGTATTATTATTGAACTTTGCAACTCAGCCCCTTGACTGCTGATCTTTGTTGCAAACAACCTCCTTCAAAAGGATAATCAAAATCATCTGAGTATGGCACAAACACTCCCAGTGCTTACATGTGGGCAGATTCCATAAATACCTGTGCGATAAGTTGGAATAATTATGTTCATAAATATGGGTGGGTACTCAAGTACATTCTTATAATTTATTTGCTTACTTCTGCAACCTGCACCTTGACTCAGAATTTTATTCTCACACTTAACAGGCCTGTCATACACCTGGCAAACTGTACTATGTGTCCACTGGAGAATAAAACAGTACACTAAACATGCAATATAATCCTCATACCACCAATCACAGCGCCAGCATGTTTCATTTATGGTAACCAAAGCCTGGGAGGTGGTTTTCAATAATATCATATTAATTGGACGAATGGCCCATGATTCAAATTGATATTAGTAATGTAATAACTCCACTTAAAGCTTAAAATTTTACTACTGCCTAAATTATTCTCCAATCATCATTTCATTAAGAAAAAAAATTAAATTAACTTCTAAACTAGGTAATTCCATATGTTAGAATATTCAGAGTAAGTGATAGGTGGTGAAATGTAAAGAAGTTTCCTCCTCAACTACTCACCCCAATTGGCCCATCAAGTAATAATAGAATCTTTCCTGTTTACTAATTAAAAATAATATATATTTGACCAGTAGTACTTTTAGATACAGAGACTGACAACCTCTTCCCAACATCTTGTGCTGTGGGGGTGTCAGTTTGCAGGGATCAAATCTCACCTGAGTCCAAGAACACCTCTCTGTGACTGAGGCAACCATGGCAGGGTAGACATCTCATAGCATGCACGCACAGTCAGACACACACATACACATGCACTCTCACACCCGCATGCCTCGCACTTCACACATGCATGCATCTTTGCTTTCGAATTATGTTTAAAATGCTTTAAATACTTACTCGCACAACAGCACACCATTTTCTAGAGATGCTCGAAAATCCTTTGTTTCAAAATTCTTCTCCGTTACTGCCTGAAAGATAGATTAGGGCATTCATTTTCTCTTAACCAGAGAGAGCATAAAATCAAGGTCAATATTATATTAATTTAAATACATTTAGTATTACACTTGAAGGATTAGTATACATCAGCAAATATTGTTCCACAGAGGAAATGAGGTACTATTCTGTGTACAAACAAGGAGGTTAACTATTTTAATATGAGCAAATAGTCATACAGGTGTTTTTTGTGTGTGTGTGGTTTTGTTTTCAGGAGGTACCTGGGATTTAACCCAGGACCTCATACATGGGAAGCAGGCACTTGGCCATTGAGCTACATCTGCTCCCCAATGAGAGCTGTTTTTTGTGGGTTTTTTTCCCATTTCTTTGTATTTAGGAGGTACCAGGGATCAAACCTAGGACCTCGTATACAGTAAGAAAGCACTCAACCACTTGAGCTACATCCACTCCCCAAGTGTTTTCTTTAATGCAACCATTTTATTGAATGCTAATCAAAAGCTAAAAGTTAAACTGTATTTCCAACATATTTTCTATAAAAAGACTATGGGTGGTATTATATTCTACTAAGAGGAAATAAAAACATGTTAAGAAAAAAAAACGCTAAGATATAAAATTGAAATACCAAAAATTATATATATATGCACATCATTAGTTTCAATTCCATCTTTTAATTCTTCAAGTTTCATTACAAAGCTAAATAGCACAGGGCATGACTCTCCTTAAACTTATTCATGAAACAACCCTAATTGGCCTAATTGGTCTAATTGGCCTGTGGAGAAGACTATTGATTCTAGCATAGAAAGGGGAAACAGAGGGGTTAAAATTACGAATATTTTAAGCAGGTCATTCCCAAAGGAAGGCTTTTACATATGAAGAGACCACCTTCTATCCAGAGCTTTTATGCCTAGGAGGAGGAGCAGTTGGGATAGGAAAGGGGATTGCACAGGGGATGAACCTGGGGCTGTGGTGGGAAAGAGCTGAGCCAAGCACAATTCCTGGTGCGGAGTCCCCTTTGCTGTGAGCACGGGGCCAACTGCAGTGACAGATGCCCTAAAGATGTAGCCACCCCGACTTGAGAGCAGGAGATCTGCTTCCACCTGCCACTTCTGGGAGAAATATGTTCCTAGAATCCTGAATTGGGAACTCACTAATCATAAATCCCAGGTCAGCTGCAGAGCTCATCAAAATAATGCTCCACTACTCCTGCCTCTCTCACCCACAGTGCCATCTTTACAGTCCCACCTTGTATCCTTCTGCATCTTAATTCTGCATCTTTCCACATGCCCAACAATACATCTATAGTCTAACAAAATAATAGTTACTTTTAGGATTAACGTTTGTTTCTCATAAAGTGGTTCTACAAACAGACAGGAGCCTGAACCAGTAGACGACATACACAGGAAGAAATACAAGATGTTTCCGTACACTGCATTAATCTATAGAAGGGCTACAATGTTACATGAATTAAACATTTGCTGTGTGTCTCTATTACAGTCAGTGTGCTAGATACTAGGTGGAGATAAATAAAACAGGTGGCTCTACCCTCAAGGAGCTCACAGCTGCATAGCACAAGGTTTAAAAGCACAGTAAAATACATTCAAAGAGAATGGTATATTCTTTTAGGGATAACCTTGAATGGCCCATGGATTATCCCAGATAACCTGTTTACAAAATCTTGAATTTGCCACCAAATAAATCCAAAACAAACTCAAGGTGATCGCTGATGCTAACTAGTGAAAATACACTAACATCTCATCTCTTTGGAAACTCCTACCCAAAACCAAAAATATGAAAAGGGCTCAGAAATATCCAAAGCAGATGTCAGAGTCTACACTCAATAGCAAGAGGAAAGCCCACAAGGGCCACCAACACTTAATTACCCACCACAGAAACAATATGAGAAGTTCCCAAATCAACACTGATTAGAAGCAACAACTTAGGAGACAGAAGGGCTGAGCCCTGCAGACGCAGATATTGCAGTGGAGAGACAACGGTCATCTGCAGGGGTTGGGCCAACAGAGATGGAGGAGTATAGTAAGTGACATCATGGAAAGCCAAAAGTAAATTCAAATCCCACTTTCACTGTCTATTAGCTATGTGATTCTTAAGCAAGTTTATATAACCTCTTTAAACCCAGTCAACTTATCCGACACCTACTTATTAGTTTTGTAATGTCTGACATGCTGTGCAATCAAGTATTTGAGAGCAGCTAACACAAGGATCTGCTTAACTTCATCACATCATTGGCCCTGAAGATACTACTCTGACAACACTCCCCAATAATGAACCCTCAAAAGAACACCAGTGCACAAAAAGACAATAAATGGGCAAGATCAGACACGTAGATTTCAGACCAACCCCCCCATCAAAATATCAATGTGTAGTTGTGTTTATATGTTTTCCAAAATCTAAATAATGAGCTCAAAGACTCCACTTATAAAGTATTAAAGATGGAATATACAAACTAAGCAAAGATATTTAAATAGTAGTCTACATTATTAAGGATATAGGCGTCTGGCTCATTCTGTCCACTATTGATGGTACTGTAAAATGATATCACCACTCTGGAGGGCAGTTTGTGATATGTGTTAGAAATCTAAAATATGCCCATGTTGGCTCAGTATATGCAGATCGAGGAATTTATACTAAGATGACAACAGGACAAGAATAAAAATATAATGACATCGAGGACTTGTTTCACAGCATTATGTACGGTACCAACAATTCAAATATCCTTAATGGCCAGCCATAAAAAATCAGTTACAATTGGATACAACAATAAAATAGAAAGCTACATGAAATTTAAATTCATAGCATGAAAGCATATTTATTACTTGTAAAAAAAATACTGTTTTAGTTTCCTGGATGCTAAAATAAATACCATACAATGGGTTGCCCTAACAACAGGAATTTATTAGTTCATAGACTAGAAGGCTTGCTTCCCCCGGGCATGGTATCTTCGGCTGCCTAACAGTCTTTGGGGTTCCTTGGCCTTTACATTACATGGCCTTGCATGTAGCGGTGTTTTCTTTCTCTTCCAGGTTCCACTGACTTTCAGTTTCTGGCTGCTGCCCATGACTCCCTCTCTCTGTAACTAATTTCCTTTACTTACAAGGACCTCAGCCATAATGGATAAACCCTAACTCAGTTTGTCCACACCTTAACTAGTAACATCTTTAGGGAAGAGAATTTGGCTCAACTGGTAGAGCGTCCCCCTACCACATGGGAGGTCCAGGGTTCAAACCCAGGGCCTCCTGACCCATGTGGTGAGCTGGCCCACACCCAGTGCTGATGTGTGCAAGGAGTGCCATGCCATGCAGGGGTGTCCCCCTCGTAGGGGAGCCCCACGCGCAAGGAACGTGCCCTGCAAGAAGAGCTGTCCTGCGCAAAAAAGCACAGCCTGCCCAGGAGTGGCGCCACACACACAGAGAACTGACACAGCAAGATAATGTAACAAAAAGAGACACAGATTCCTGGTGCCACTGACAAGAATGCAGGTAGACACAGAAGAACACGCAGTAAATGGACGCAGAGAGCAGACAACTGGGGTGTGGGGAAGGGAAGGGGAGAGAAATTAAAAAATAACTAAATAACATCTTTAAAGGTCCTATTTACAAATGGGTCACACTCACAGAACCAGGCCTTTTGTGGGTGACATGACTGAATCCCCAACAATTACTATAGTAATAAAGTAGGTTATAATCCCAATTTCTATAACTTCTTAAGTATTACATAAATCATTATGGAGTAAATATATTACTAGTAACTAATTCTAAGTGGTAAAATTCTACTCAATGTTATTATTTTTTGCTTATTTACATTCATTAACAACCAACAGGTGTTTCTTGTACAATAGATAAACAAATTAATTCATAGAAAAAGGGTGACTTTTTAAAAGAGGTCAGAATCGTAAGATTTAACCCAATTTCCTATATCTCCTACACCTAGAGGAGAAAGGAAAACGGAAACACCAGTTTCTGTGTTAGCTACTTTTTCTCATTACCAATACAATTCACACAATCCTTAAGTTTAATAATCCTTACTATTCCCTTTCCACAATTGAAAAAAAATTAAGGCTCAGAAAGTTCTCACTTTTTAGAAAGTTACAGAAGTAATATACTAACTAATACACTATTCACATGGGAGAGAAACCAAAAACCTAAAGCATTTTAAGAGATTGTCTCAACTGCCTGAGATATTAAACTGCCTTTTAAACTAAAAGAAATTAAATTATCTTCAAACTGTGTTTAGAATTTTTCTACCTAAATTAGTGCATTTTACTTTGTAATGAGCCCTCAAAAAAATTGTCCATTGCTAAGGGCATAAATGGGAACATCAATAAGTAAAAACGTACAATTAACATTTTTCTCCCCAGAAAAAGACAGTTGTTGTCTTAAATCATGACAATGTTATGTGCATGCATGTGTGTGTGTGTATGAACAAAATATGACATTCTAAACTTTAAAATAATGAAAATTCTCTTTAAATGTTTTAATATTTTTTTCAGGCCATTTTTTAAATCAATATTACAAAATATTCATAGTGCATATACCAGCTTCCCCAACCTCAATAATTTAAAAAAAATCTGATTGAGAAAAGTAATTGACAATTACTATTAATATACACATATAAATAAAAACTCACTCAAGATCCTTCAAAAAGTTAAATTAAAGGAAAAATTGTTTTCCAATTTTTATACCAAAAATTTTAAAAAGCATTAATCTATAGTAGGCATTTTAGGTCTATAGAAGCTGCCTTGGCGAATGCATTCTTTAAGAGCACACCATGGCACAACTCTTCCATTGAAGGGTGATAACAGTCGGGCTCTGGAACCTGTGTTTGAATCTCTGCTCTGTCACTTCCTACCCGTGACACTCGACAACTTACTAAACTTCTTAGTTTTCCCTCCCGTGTACTGGAAACAAAGAGTACCCATCCCACAGGGATATCCTGAGAATTAAATAAGACAATGCATATGAAGCTCTTGGCATATGCCTAACTCACAGAAGCAGTCACAAATGTTGGCTACTATTATTAGCTGTAGAAGAGTCATCTTAGCAAATAAGCCCCTCTTCTGCCAGACGTAACATCCTTTAGTTAAAACAAGAAACTGTGTTGACACATTATGGAATTCCACTAGACTATCTTCTGTATCCTAAAAACACTGCAAAATATATATATATATGGATAAAAGACTCCAAGACATAGCGCAATTTGTTTAAAGCACACACAAAAAATATATATTTTAAGAAGAATTCAGTATTCTGAAAGAAATTCCAGGGAAGCGGATGTAGCTCAAGTGATAAGGCTTCCACGTACCATACAGGAGGACCTGGGGGTTCGATCCCTGGAGCCTCCCGGTGAAAAAGAAGAAGAGAGAGCATACTTGTGCAGAGAGCTAGTGCCACGTGGTGAGCCAACTGCCCGCGCAGCAAGCTGAGTGCCCATGTGAGTGCCTGCACAGTGAGCTGAGTACCTATGCGAGTGCCCGTGTGGGGGCCAAGTGCCTGCATAGAGAGCCAAGGGCCCGCACGGTGAGCCCAGTGCCCACACGGTGAGCCAGTGCCCATGCAAGTGAGTCACGTAGCAAGATGACAACGCAACAAAAGAGAGATAAAGGGAAGAGTCAAGGTGAAGTGCAGGAGAAACCAGGAACTGAGGTGGACCTCTCTGCACATCAGAGATCCCCAGAATCAAATCCTGGTGAATCCTAGAGAAGAAAAAATCGAAAAGAAGACAAAAAAAAGAAAGAGATACAGAAGATCACACAGTGAATGGATTCAGACATCTAAAACAGCAGGGCAAGGGGAGGTGGAGGGAGAGGGGAAGTAAAAATAAATAAATCTTAAAAATAAAAAAAAAAGAAATTCCAGAATCTTGAAATAACAACTGCTTGACTAATAGTTCTAATCTAACAATTACTCATTAAGTTTTTCAACAATTTTGAACTTTAATTATTGGCAAGTTATTTAAGGCGTGATACATTTTACATTAGGAGGCTGTGATTCATATCAACTAAATAAACAGAGAGCACATATTTCCTACTTAAGTTATCAAAAGTAAAAACCAACAGAGGTGACCACTATGCAGTCAAACAGCCACACCTTGCTTTCTATAAAATCTCGTCATTTTTTTTTTTTTACCTCTCTGCTCCTTTTACATATTTTCCTAACTCAGTAAAATAAAATCATTGCCACCTGAGATCATTTCAGGAGCAATAGATCAGAGAAGACCCGGCGTGCAATACTGGGCCATCTCACACTACATATTTCTAAGTCACTACTCAGTCCTCTAATTTTTAAAGGGGTGAGAAATAGTTGTCCTGTCTCTGCTTAGCTGGACATAAATAAGTGAAAAGATTTTGACCCCTCAAGAAAATGTAGGGCTTATTCTGCTCATTAGTCCGTGTGCACTGGTCAACCATCAGATGGAAAGTCTCAAGAAGCCAAGTACCGGGCTCTAGGGCGGATGCTTTCTGTGAAGTTGCAATTAGTCCCTCTGAGCATATTAAGGGCGGAGCAGCACGCCCAAGAAAACCCTGCTGCCAAACCTGTCTTACCACCTGTAGCCTCCAGAGAAGTCTTTAATATGACACTTTTAAAGGGCAGGTTTTATGGAAGACAATATCTATCAGCAAAATAGGCAATAAGTGCCAAGTTCCCAAATTTCAAAAACAATTTCTGTTGCCATGAAATGTATTAATTCTCTTCACACCCTTTACTGTTTTGTTTATGGTTTAATTTTTTTGCTGGGTTAGATTTCCAACTAATATAAGCAACAAGTTTCTCTAAAGCTCCATCTCTCAGTTCCAATTCTGACCACATAATCCACATGATTTAAATCCCAAGCATTCTGGGAACTTCTCAAAGACCACTTCATACCAGACTGGTTATCAGCAAAACACTCCGCAAGTCACAAGCACTCACCTCGTTTAAATTTTTCAATTTCTTTAAGAGCCTTTAAAGATTGCTGGAATCCCAAAAGCACACACTGCCATACTGTGTAAATCACAGTACAAAACCATTATGCCAGTTTGAACTTGTTTTAAAAGCAGGGACGGAAGGTTTGCCCACCAAAAAAAAAAAGAAAAGGCTTTAAATGCTTCAATGGGGCTCACGATTGATTCCAAAATAAGTTATCTACTAATTAATTGACCAGCTACTAGATATTTAAGATACAGACATACCATCATCCCAATCATTTCAACATAATTATTGGGGGGAAAAAAATCCCAAAGACCTCTTAACTTCAGAAGACACTGTGGAGCACAAGATCTACATTGTAAAACAATTCCACACAAGGTGAATCGGCCTCCATTTTCCACTCAAGGAGAGAAGTGAGTGTTCACATATAATCACCTGACAATGAGATAATCCACATAGAGCATGGAGTTCTCTGTGAGAAGCCCCAGGCCATTCTATACACATCAAGTAACTGGCATGCTTTTCAGCTGGTCTCCAAAGCTTTCAATGAATTTAAAACATCCTTCTTTCCTTTCTTTCAATAACTTCAATTTTGAAGCAACCATTATATGGCACCCATGACTCCACAAAACAGGTAAATATCTTACTATGAATTTCATGGGACATCTATATCATTATTTGTGATACAATTATTTTTGCCAGATTTCTTTGGCTACCTGTGTCAAAAACATAAATGCAAGGACTGTGCCTCACAGTCAAATGCATTAAGTAAAAAATAAATATACAGGAAACGGACTTGGCCCAGTGGTTAGGGCGTCCGTCTACCACATGGGAGGTCCGCGGTTCAAACCCTGGGCCTCCTTGACCCGTGTGGAGCTGGCCCATGTGCAGTGCTGATGTGCGTAAGGAGTGCGGTGTCACGCAGAGGTGTCCCCCACGTAGGGGAGCCCCACGCGCAAGGAGTGCACCCGTAAGGAGAGCCGCCCAGCACGAAAGAAAGTGCAGCCTGCCCAGGAATGGCGCCGCCCACACTTCCCCTGCCGCTGTAGATAGCAGAAGTGGACAAAAGAAACAAGACGCAGCAAATAGACACAGAGAACAGACAACCAGGGGTGGGGGGATTAAATAAAAAATAAAATAAATCTTTAAAAAAAATAATAATAAACATGATTTAAGCAGAATATATGTTTACCTACTAGCTCTGTACTTTCTCAAGTAAAAATATTGAAAAGGTTATTGTGTCCTCCAAGTGAGCTAATTCAATACTCCTGGAATAAGAAGGGATATCCAAAATGGCGCCCTGAAACAGAGAAGGGCTATCTCATGATGAATTTCTTTATTGCCGCCACTTGACCACATCACCTAAACATTCTTCCAAATACCAGACAAAGCAGACTTTTCACAGTGATTGCCCAGGACATACTTTCTTTCCACTTTCTCCCTTTCTCCCAGTTTTCTCTTCATCCATTCTGCTCCCCCTGGCAGTAGGAATCTATGATGGAGGTTACTGGGGAAACAACTCTGCAAATTTTTAGAGACCAAGCAAAAGGTCTCATTAGGAAATTTATCTGTTGTAAAACATTGCTTCCTTCCTGGCTCTGATAAATTGAAAGCTTTTTTTTTTTTAATTCTATGTTCAAATCACTGCATGCTGTATGAATCTAAAAAGCCTTAATTAACTACCACTAAGAAATAAAGCAATATGTTGGTTAAAAAAAAAAAAAAGAAAAGGTTATTGATGATGTTAGAGAAGCAAGTACTACCCAAAGGATGGGTTCTGCCCTTTTTAAACAACCCTAGTAATGTATCCCTCAAAAAACAGGGGGTAGGGGAACTAGGAGTCAGAGAAGCTGAGACTCACTGTGCAATAAAGCATAATAAAGTTTGTCTTCTCACTTCTCGAGGCCGCAGTTTCCTCAGCTATAAAACAGGAACCTGGATAACGACATTTATTCTATTTGCTTTGTGCACAATATTCCTTAATCTTCACAGCAACCCTATGTGGTAGGAGGTCTAATCTCCAGTTTACAGATGAGGAAACCGAGTTACAATAAAATTACATGACTCAAGGCCTAGGTTAGTAAGTAGTTCCCTGTGTAACTGCACTCTGAATGTCAAGTGAGTGTCTCTGAAAGTACTGAGTGAATTCTAAACACAATCAGGGTCCTACTTTGCCGTGCTCATGCCATCCCTTTCCACACTGCATACCCTCAAGGGCAGGACTGTCTTACTCAACGTCTCCTTGGTTTAACTTAACGTTAAATCAAATTTATTTTCCTGTGAATATATGCACTTTCAAGGAAGAACAAGACAACAAAAGACAAAACTGGTGGTTAGGAATTGTCCCGCATGGCACTGCAATGAAAGATACACGCCATTATACATTTTGTCAAACCTATAAAATTGTGCGGTGCAAAGTTTAAACTATGATGTAAAATACAAACCATGGTTAGTAGCAATGTTTCATTATGTGCTCATCAATTGTAACAAATGAAACAATAATGAAAGATGTTATTAGTGGGAAAAAGGGTAGGAGGGGGAAGAGATGGGGTATATGGGAATCCCCCTATATTTTTGATGTAACATTTATATAATCTAAAGCATAAAATAAATAAAATACTGATGGTTAAATTTCAGGGGGTATGTGTTGGAGGCAGGTGTTTTGGAGAGAGAACCTGCCTCAGTTTCTCAAAGCACTTTATTAAAGTTACCTTCTGCTGCACAAGAGTGAGCCCATACTACTTTTGCCAATAGCCCAAGAATAAAACCACACAAGAGCCAATGGAAACAAGTCACTTTTTGAAAGGGAATATACTTGGATGATACCTTCAAAATCAAGAGTTTGTTACCACTATTGCTTTGCTACTTGGAAGTTTTTCCAGACTATGTTAGAATTTAACTTTCTATTCAAACATTCTGTCTTAATTTTAAATAAGATAATAGAAAAGCATTCTTCATTCACCCAAAAGTCATTTAATGACTACCTAAATACACATCCCTCATCGTGCAAGACACTAGGAATAAGAAGGAAAGAAGCAGCAATTTGTGGAAATTCATCTTTAAAAGTCTAGCCCTGTTTGGAAATGTGTGGCTAGAATGGCATTTTAAACTTGATTACAGCATGTTCTTCGTAAGCTTATATTGTATATTCAGCAAATAGCATGGTATTATACAACACAATAGTAGGACATAATTCTCAAGTCACTAGCCTCTATTAAGATTTAAAATTGTACTAAAGAATATTCCAGGGCATACTAGGACTATTTTGCCAATACTAACATCATTTGATAGCAAAACCAAAGCCAACTCTCAGTCTTCCAAGATATGGTAATTAGAATTGCACAGATCACTGAATTCTAAATGGAATCCAAAAATCACATAGTGGTCAAATGTCTAAATATTTGTCCTGCCCCACTGTCCCTTTTAAGACCTTTGTCTCAGAGTGGATAGTTTTAATTACACCTCCCACTTCACCTCCTCTTGGGAAGGGCCAAGTCTTTACACAGCCAGCTCAGAGGCGAGGGAAATAGGCAATAAAAAGTAAAGTTCCATGTTTTGTCCCTGGTTAATTAAAGGCCAACTCTCTTTATAAATATTCAGAACTTATACTCAATCACCACAAAACCAATCAATTGGCCGAGGAGGGTGGGGAGGATATATTTAAAAGTAATTTCTAGTCCAGAAGAAGTGGCCCACTTTCTTAAAATATAATGCTACAATCAAACCTTTAGCTTATGGTCTTAAATTCTTTTCGTTAAACCACAATTATTAACAATCCAAAAATGAACTATAACTGAAAAGAACTAAATAAAACCAAGAGAAGAAAGGAAGACTTGCTCCAGGGCTGACAATAATTGATGTGCCAGGTGGCATCAAGATACAAAGTTCAAAACAAGCCTGAGCCCTATTAGCAGCCAGTAAGTTTCCTGAAAACATCACACAAAAAAGTGCTTAGTTCTAGTAACAATCACAAAAGCTACTCCTGAAGAGTAAATTACATTTTGTCTATAAGCACAGCTCATACTTCAACTTATGCTATTGCAGACAATAAGGAAAATATTCTGAAGTAAAATGGTCTAGCAAATGTCTGGTCTTGTACATAAATTCTTTTCTACATGAAGGAGTTTTTAAATAGCACACAAGACACAGGGAGATGTGAACATCCATTATCAGGATATTCTAAGTATACTTCAAATGCTTAATACAATCATGGGTTCTCAAGCATAAAAAGATGCTGTTTTATTGTTGTTTTTTCTTTTGTAGAAATGGCTCACACACACATGAGCAAGTCTCAACAATTACCTGCTTATCTCCCTGTGAATTACTATGAGAGTCTTCACTGTGGGAAACATTCATTTTGGGAATGAGTATGTCTGTATTATAGGTGAGAGTCACTATTTATTTTATATGACTTCAAAATGATAGTTATACCCTAGTTCCTATGATATACTTTTTTATCCAGGATAAGCTTAAGAATAAGGAATGGAGTTAAGGTGACCTGTTTACACAAGAATTCCCAGTTCTTAATGGATTCTTGATGGATACCTACTTCAAGCCAACATCAGTGTAGTCCTTCTGGCACCCACAGGTAAACCTTCTTTCAATTCAACAATGAATTTCTAGGAAGCAAATAGATAGATACAACTCTTCTCAAGAGAAATGTAAATGTATATCCACATAAAAACTTACACACCATATTAAGCATCATTCATGTTAGCCAAAAAGGGGAAACAATCCAAATGTCTAACAACAAATGAATGGATAAACAGACTATGGTATAACCACACAATGGAATATTGTTTGGCAATAGCAAGGTATGAAGCACTCACACATGCTACAATATAGATGAACATTGGAAACATTATGCTAAGTGAAATAAGCCAAGCATAAAAGATCAAATATTGCATGATTCCATTTATATAATGCCCAGAATAGGCAAATCTGTAGAGACGGGAAGATTAGTGGTTGCCAGGCACTAGGGAAAGGAGAAAAATGGGAGTGACTGCCAATGGGTAAAGTGTTTTGTTGGGGAAGAGGGGTGATGAAAATGTTCTGACAGAATTGGACTCATTTGTGGTTTCCCTACACATGGTTCTTCTGTGCTTTCTATTTGAATCTATAGTTAGTACTAGACTTGATAGGTGTGTGTCCAAGAAACTTAAAATCTTTGGGCTGTCCATGTTCCAGTTGGGGCTTGAATCTCAACAGAGTTGCAACACCTACTCTCCAGTTCATTGGACACACCCAGGACAACTAACTATCAAGGAGATGATTATGGACAACGACCATCCCAAAGAACAGAGAGAACAGCAACTGCAAGCAAGATAGTCACATCTATCAGCCCCATGGGATCTAAGGGCCCTCTCAATTAGAGGTGGAGCTGGCATCACCCTCCCAGAATCCTCAGGATTGGGGAATGAATGATAGACTAGAGTAGGCTTACAATTATTCTACTATAAACTTATTGTGATTCTAGCAATGGAAGAACTATTATCATTGATATGGAGGCAGTGGCCACGGGGAGGATCTGAGGGGAGGGAGAGTGAAAAATAGGGGTAATATGGAGGCATCTTCAGGACATTGGAATTGTCCTGAATGATGTTGCAATGATAAATACAGGTCATTATATATTTTGTCAAAACTTTACAAAATTGTGTGGGATAGAGTGTAAACAATAATGTAAATTATAATCCACATTTAGTGGCAATGATCCAATATTGTAACATTGTCCATCAATATTGTAATATTGTAATATTGTCCATCAATTGTAACAAATGTACCACACTAATGAAGGATGTTGTTAATGTGGAAAAGTGTGGGAGGTATAGGGAGTGGGGCATATGGGAATCCCCTTTATTTTTTATGTAACATTCATGTAATCTAAAGTATTTTTTTTATTTAAAAAAAAGTATTTTAAAAATGTTACGAAATTAGGTGATAGTTGCATACTCTGAATATATTGAAAAGCACTTAATTGTACACTTTAAAGGGCAAATGCATGGTATGTGAATCATATTTCAATAAATACATTCTTTAAAAATTCACTAAACTGTACACTTAGAAATGTGTACACTATATTCTAACTCGATAAACATGACTTTTAAAAAGATAGCTACAGATGGCCTTTCATAGCATCTCATACCTACTCTCATACTCCCTGTACAAAAGAAGTTCAATAGGGGAAGCAGATGTGGCTCAACTGATAGAGCGTCTGTCTACCATATGGAGGGTCCAGGGTTCGATCCCCAAGGCCTCCTGACCTGTGTGGTAAGCTGGCCTATACACAGTACTGCCGCACACAAGGAGCGCCATGCCATGCAGTATCTTTATATATATATATAAATTTATAACAAAAACTACTACATCGGAGAAAATGTGGCCTTGATTTTGACTATTGTAATAGTGATGTTGAATTAATTTGCCTCTATTTATGGCTACTTCAGGTTTATCTAATGCTTATTGTGATAGGGAGAGAAATAAAATTTTTTTAAATTTTTAAAAAGTCCAATAGAAGTTATGCTGAGTTATTCCTGTATGCTGAATGCCTTACCCTGTGAATGCCCCAAAAAAGTTTATATATGATTTTATTGGAATATATGAATTTATTGGAATAGCTCCTAATTTGCAAAGTGGAATATACTCTTCTCCCTCATACCCAGAAATATTTTAATACTAAATTATGAACATAGTTACTCCATTTTTATAGTTACATCTATATTTCTGTTTTTAAGAGTCATTTGTGTATTATATCTAAACAATTCCATAGCATTAGGTTTTCTCAAGTGCATTTATTGCCTTTTTTCATAATTCACTGTAATTATATGGTTGCAAAAGAGAAAACACACTTAAAATACAACAAAGAAGGCCATAGTAAACTGCCTCATAGTACCACCCCATTTACAACTCGATGGGAGCTAATTACACTTCCAGTAACAAAATTGCTAAGAAATCAGTTTTCTCCAGACAACATGCAAGAAGGAAATTTCTCTGGAGTAGTGTTCAGCAATCAAAAGGAGCAAAACACTGATACAGACTACAACTTGAAGACTACTTGTTGATGGAGCCATATATAGGAAATAGGCAGAATCTCAATTAGTGGTTGGACTGGGTGGTAGGAAGGGGGAATGACTGAAAATGGGCATGAGGGATTTTCTGGAGATAATAGACATGTTCTAAAATGGAATTGTGGCAATGGTTTCACAACTGTAAATTTAATTAAAATTATTGAATTGTGTGTCAAAACAAGTAGATTTCATGGTAGAGGATTATACCTCAATGAAGCTGTAAAAAAAAAAGAAGGAAATTTCTCATGGATACCTTCTGAACCTTAATAGATCTCAAAGTTCCCAGTCCTTTCATCTCAAAAGTAGATATGCTTAAAATTGCACAAGACATATAATTATTGGTTTGAAACATCCCTAGCCAAATAAAAATTTTACAGCTATTTATTGAAATCATTTGCTTAAAGATTATAAAAGCTGAAGCACTGAGAATGATTTTTTTGTTCTCAGACACATATAAAACCAATATAGGAGTTTCCTGTTAGGATAACAGAGGTAAGTCAGACTCTGCCCATACAACTTTGTTTATCCCAGAAAATACAGGTGCTCTTAAGAGCTCACCTTCACAAAGCCTGCTTGACCTCCCAAGCAGTGCTCCACTTCACCTTCTACTCCTGTCTGGCCATACAGTGATATCACCATATGCCAAATGTGTATGTTTACCCTACTCGCCTAAGTTCCTGAAGGACGTAACACACATGGTCAACCCACCAGAAGACTGCAACCTGTAGACATGTTTTGTTTGGCCCACACAGTATGTGGAAGTTGGGAAATATCACACAAAGCTCTGGACTGCTAGCTTTTCTTTAAAAGAGAAGAGGTCTAGCAGCACTAAGCATGCATTACCTCATAGCCACATCTGGCTGCTCCCTAGAGAGGGACAGTCCCCGCGGTCCCTGTTGGCTTACACCCTGCTGGCTCACGTGCAACACCTGTCTGGCCCCAGCGGGCATATCACTTGAGACTACAGGTTCTTTTCCTTTATATCCTGAAGGCATAGCACAAAGCCTGCCATGCTGTTAAGAACTCATAGTGGTTGACTCAGAACTTAGTGTTTAGTGGAATCACCTGCAGAATTTGTAAAAAGAAAAAAAAAAAAAAAATACAGGTCCCGGGCCTTACTCCAAGAGATCATGAATCAAACAGCCTGGATTGACACCTGGAAGTCTGCCTTCTGCACAGGTGCTCTCAGTGAGTCTTGCTAAGTGTGATCTTTAGAAAGAAGATAGGGACCTACTGCTAAGGTCAGACTTTTCCAATAGGTGTTTTATCTTGAACATGCCTGAAACTAAGGCTCTTATGAGTCTTGATATCCTTAAAAGTAAAAGAATTTGGACTAAATCACCACATTTCCTCTCAGTTTTAAACGCTTTGATTCTTTATCTAAGGGAACCAAGCAAGAAATAGCTACTGTTCTCTGCTACTCCCTGCTGGCAAATATGTGGAACTGCATAGGTATAAAGCCAGTCTTGTAGGAGTGCCTCCTTGTTTTTTGGAGGTACCAGGGATTGAACCAGGACCTCGTACATGGCAACCACTGAGCTACATCTGCTCCCCAATGAAAGCTGGCTTTTTCATTTATTTGTTTTGTTTTCAGAAGGTACCGGGGAAGCAGGCATTCAACCACTTGAGCTACATCGACTCCCCAGCCTCCTCTTTTTAAGCATAACATCCAGATACATTAAAAATACAGCAAAAATAGCTCATTTCAAAGTTAGAAACACAACATCAGGTTATATTTGGAGAAAAAGAAAAGAGTTTGATAGAATGCCACCCTTATTAATTCTCAAGAAGCTCCTGATATGTTTCTATTATACAAAACTGGTTTTAGCAACCATCTCACATATTTTTGTGGAAATTTTTGCACAATAAAGTACACAGTCTATTACATTGTAGATTTGGGACCCACTACATATAAGAATGTTCCACCATTAAAAAAAAAGTTCCAAAATGAAATTATCTGCGTTTTCGGAGAAATCAAACTCCTGACATAGAATGTGATTCACCTTGACTGGGTAAGACTTCTAAGGTTCTTCAACATTCTGGATGATTTCTCTCTCATCAAATAGCACTGGAGCACATGGCTCTGGCTTCTATGAGGCTTATGAGTTTACTTTATGCATGAATTCTTCTCTCCAAGGTTAGAACTACAGTTCAGAAGGGATATAATATGCACAGACAACAAACCATAACAAATTGAAGGCACTTGCCGGAAATGTTTAAACAAAACTGAGAAGGAGCCTCAGCAGAGCGCACTTTGGGTGTGGCAGAATGTGTGGAATGCAGGAGAGTACAGCCTCGAAGACTCTCAAAGACAATTCCTTCCACCTTCCTCCCCTCCGAGAAACTCTGCCGCTTGGCCTCACAGTCACTCCCTCCTTCAAATCCTCTGTCATCTCACCTGCTAGGTGCTCTTCATTCAAGTAGGAACTCTAAACAGGTAAATTCCAAATCTAGACTCTGGTCCTTCCCTCCAGCTTCACACTCACAGCTCCCCTCGGAGCATTTCCTCTAAAGCATTCATACATCACCTCACACCCAGAGTGTAAAACCTGCCTCACCAGCTCACCCAAGACTCAACAAGCCTCCTTTCTCTATTCAATCACAGATGCCCAGACCCAAAATAACAGAATGAACCCCACGGCTTTCCTAGTCCCCCCAAATCCCTATAATTCTGTCCTCCCCAGTTCTGGGAATTCTCCTCTTAAGATTTAACACTTCAATAACTTCCTACTGATTGCTCTGCCTTTTAATCTCTTCCTTATCAAGGTGCACTTCAATGCCAGACTATCACTCCTTTAAAAAATCAAAGAAGTCTGTCACAAAACATCACTGCTCAAAAACCTTCCAGAGGCCCAATTTAGATAACTTCTGAATCTTAACCCAGATTCCTGTGGGTGTGAACCCAGGTAAATAGGACCTGCAGAGATGTTACTTTAAGTTAGGTGTGGCTCAGCGGGCCTTGATCTGGATTACTGGAAGCCTCATAAGGGGAAGAAGCCTCAAGCTGGACCTCAGAGAAGGCCCCGGGAGAAGCCACAAAAGCAGAAAGGAGAGCTCCTCGCCCGGGATATGGGGCAGGGCTTCAATCCAAGGAACCCCAAGAACTGCAGCAAACCAGCACCAGAACGCTGCCGACGCCAGGGGTTAACGCCTTCTAGCCTGGACACCGAGAGCCCAATGTCCAATTGTTACTCCAACGCCAGCTTCCTGGCATTCGTCACGGCAGCTCGGCAAACTGAGACGACACCTGAGGAGTGCGGCGTCCCACCCGCCTCAGGCCTTTTACCCCTTGATTCTCAAACACCAATACTCACTCTACCGAAAAACAAGAACTCTAAAGCTGGGCTTAATCATCTTACCAACTCCAATTATATCTCTTTCCCAAACACCGCTGCCCAAAAAAAAGTTTCGGTGTTCTTCCATATCTTCTCTGGCACTTATTTTCTAAAACACCATCTTGCCCAAGTCACCATTATTTGAGGCATCTTCCCTCCCGTCCTCGACTGGAAGTTTACAAAGGTAGCGCCTCCCACCCCTCGCCCACTGCATTCAACAAAAGGTATTTCTGTTGAATAAAAATATTTTAAGTTCTCTGAGCAAGCAGGTTAAAAATGGCTTCTTGAGGTATACAGAGAAGCTTTAATTCAGATTCAGAGACAAAAGAACACAGATGAGGAAAAGGATTTTGACCTTTTGAAGAAGTGCGAGGTGTGATGAAGAAGAACAAGACGAGGGAATCGCCTGACAGCCCCAGAAGGCAGCCCTGAGAAGCACGGGGAGGGGGGGAAGCAAGCCCAGCCGCCCAGCCTGGCAACTGACGCTCCTCGAGCCACAGTTCAGAAACAGGAGTCGCAGCTCAGACAGATGGTGCCTGCACTGTGGAAAAACCCTCTACAAACTTCCGGCAGAGCAGGAGAGACCTAACTAATGCCTCGAGGAGAAAGGAAAGGCCTAAAACCAGCCTTTAACTAATATTTTCCTCCCCTAACAGGGAGTATTGGAAATTAACATACATCCTGGAACAGAGAACAGACAGAAGATAGAAAACCTGGAGGAAAGGTAAACAGATTCAGTGGAGGTAGTGATGACAACTGAGTGCCACATGAAATAATTATCACCCGGGCCTAAAGCAGAGCCAGATGGCAGCCACGGACAATGGAGACCCACACAGGCGATATGAAATTTTGATGAATTCTTTAATGGCCACACAATGAAAGCCCATTCCAGAAACAGACTATTAATAGCACACATGTCAGTGCTACACAAAAAGACTTAAAATTGCCTTCATTATTTACTCATCTGTATTTGTATGCTTCTTAAAATGTGGTTGTTTAATAAGCACTTTCACTGGTAAGAAAGATGATTTTGTATCATGAATACTAATGTTAAATATTTTAACTGTAAGTGGATATTCCTGGCCATTGTATTATCACAAAAGGCCTGGTACTTCAGCTACCCACACGCTAGACCCAAAATTATAGCTAAAGTTATTGATTAAGTGAGACCCATCCATATGCCACTTTCTATAAATGCCATGTGAAGAGGTAAGTTACAGCTTCTATAACAACACACTCTTAACACTTAAAATGAGCAGACAGATTTACACAGGAGTATACACAGTTAACACTAGGTTCCCAGGCTAGGTAAGGTGCTTCTGAATTGCTTCAACTTTGCCTAAAAGGCCTTCTTTATCATTTAATCAAAGTCAACCTTCCACAAAATAAGACTGAAGGTCACTAGCTTCAACTGCCTTGTAGAAAATGAGATGAATCTCCTGGAGAGGTGTTCTTCTCCAGGAAATCACTGAGAAGCCAGTCTTTTGCTAACAGAAATGAAGTGAACCTCCAGGTTGAAAGAGCTCCAAACTGACGGGATAACCCAGAAGGAACAGGAAGCAGTTACATCCATGTCTGCAGGATCCTCCAGGAGCCGGGAAAGAATTTAGAGAGTTGTACAACTCCTGTAGCCATGGGTATAGAACCTCCTTAATAAGGGAGACACTGAGTGAGCTATGGACCCGGCCCAGCTGGTGTCCATGGGCCTGTGGCCCACTCCCCAGAATAGGGTCTGACCAAGCTGCAGCCGGTGCAGATCAAGAATATTTGAGATGAGAAGCAAATTTGGCTCAACTGATAGAGCGTCTGCCTACCACATGGGAGGTCCAGGGTTCAAAGCCAGGGCATCCTGACCCATGTGGTGAGCTGGCCCACGTGCAGTGCTGATGCATGCAAAGAGAGCCCTGCCACGCAGGGGTGTCCGCCATGCAGGGGTGTCCCCTGTATAGGGGAGCCGCACGCACAAGGAATGCACCCCGTAAGGCGAGCCGCCCTGTGCAAAAAAGCACAGCCTGCCTAGGAGTGGTGCCACACACACACACAGCTGACACAGCAAGATGATGCAACAAAAAGAAACACAGATATCCAGTGCCGCTGATAAGGATAGAAGTTGTCACAGAACACACAGCGAATGGACACAGAGAGCAGATGACGGGGGGGTAGGGGGGAATGGGAGAGAAATAAATAAAAAGAATATTTGAGAAGACTGTCAATAGCTGTGTTTTGCCAGGTAGAGCAATGGAGCAAGTGTGAATATATTGTCAATCAAGTGGCTTATAATTGGACTGTGCAGACAGGACGGTGGTAAGCAGGCAGAAAGAGGCTTTATTAAAGCAAATGTAGTGAACCTGAAAGGATAGGTCGTATTCAGAGTAAGAAGTTGGGATTCTATGATGCAAAAGTGAAGCCCTCCAGGGGAATAACTATAATAAATCCCATATTAGGGAGTGGAAGTATAAGTCATGGAAGTAGGCAGTTGGAGAACTGAATCCACCCAAGATGATGGCAGGGTTAGGGTGGGAGGGAATGCAAACAGCAGGGATACTGTGGTCCAGTGAATAAAGGGGAGTAAACGAGAGGTCAGTATAATACTTATGAGGGAGACTGGGTAGTTTACCCAAATGGTATAAGGCATAAAGACTTATATAAGAACATTTTCAAGCCAGTTGTCTGCAAGTGGCATCTTGCAGTTCTGAGTTATATAGGGTATGGGAAAAACAACAATCTCCATTGGGGAAGGCTATAGGGGAAAAAAAGACTACTGGCTTTCACTTAAGGCAAAGAGGTAAGGGAAATGTTTTATGAAAGGGGGAAGAGTTGGGGTGTTCCTGCTGACTTATCAACGTGACTGGGGCTAAAAGGGGTAGTCTGTGGATATAAATGACAGCTGAAAGGAAATTAGCGAATAATCTAGGAAATGGATAACAGTGATTTTGGTGATGGAGGAAGACTGTGATTAACAATATAAATATAAGAATACTCTTCTTTTACAAAGTGCTAAGAATATAGTGATACACAGGAAAATTACAACTAAGATAACTTATGGACAATCGTTAATGGTAACGTAGCAGTTTAATATTGTGAATTCTAAAAATAGACATTGGATTATGTTTGTAAACTGGTCTGTTTCTCAGGATGTATGAGTTGCATTAAATTCAGAGGTTTCACTTATTCTTATCAAATAATGATTAAGGTTTTGACTGGGCCACATCAGTAGGAAATGACACAGCAGAGGAGTTACTGGAAGTTTTGATGCTGGAGCACCAGGCGGTAAACACACAGAAGAAGAACACAGAGGGTTCTACAGACACAGCAGAGGAAGAGAGAGAGCCTGATAGCCTATAGCGCAGCCAAGCCTGGAGAGAAACAAGCCCTGGAAGAGAGACGAGATTTATCCCCGCCTGGAGCTGAAAAAGGAAGAAGGCTGGGACCACAGAGCCTTAAGAGGGAAGGAAAGGCTGAGCCCTTGCAGAGAATGGCAGCCATCTTGCTCCAACACGTGGCAACTGAGTCAGAGTGTACACTTGGACTGGATTGTACAAAGCATGAGACTGTATCACACAAAATCCGGTGGTGGAAGATGGAACTTGGTTAACAGCACAAATATGAGAATATCATTCTCTCACTGACAATAAATAAATAATACTGATATAGGGTGTTAATAATTGGGTGGGTTGGGGGGAAATACATTAAATGTAAGATAAGGGATATACTTAGTGGTAATATTTTGATGATACTCTTTCATAGTTTGTAACAAATATTTCGCAACAATATGAGTTGTTGGTGATGTGAAGATGTATGGAGCCTTGTATGTTTGTTTTGTAAATTCACAAATTTTACTATACATTTATTATGTATGAAAGATATAATTCAATAAAATCTTATTTTTAAAATTATTGAAGGCAGAAGTATGATTGGACCATTTGATTGTGTTTCTTTGAAAAGCACCTATGAATCTTTAGTCCCTGTGAAATCAGATTCCTTTTCAGAGCACTGTCAAATTTGTCAACAAATGTGAAAAGAGTTATCTTTAGCAGCAGTCCTGCTTGGCTCAATTTTGCTTCAGTTTGCATTTAGTTTTTCCTGTGTTTTAGTTTATGAGAAAGTAAAGCTTTTAGTTAAGTAACAATTTTTTTCTTACATGGGCTATAACGTTGTGAGATAAATCTTAAGAACTGTAATTGTATGTGATACTGGCCCAGGACCTAGCATAAAGGTAAGCTTTATAAGAAGCAGGCCTTGCTAATCTACCAGCAGCAAGTACAAGTACCACAACAAATACTACATTCATTTATTGTGTCCTGGAGAACAATTACTTTAGGAAGTCTCATGGCTCAGAGTGGCATCGATGCCTTTCTGGACACATCTAGAGACGCGTTGATTGTTAAGTGATTTTCTTCTGTGTGGTATGTTCAATAGACTCTGAAAGAGACAATCTGCAGGCGGAACTGGAAGGTGCCCAGGTGTTTCGTGGTCAGCTAGAACAAGTTCTTAGAAAAAGCCTGGAGTGCTTAAGGAGGCTGGAGACCCTGGTGGCCACTGGAGGTGAGAAACTGGAAAGTGGGCAAGTTGGTCACAAGAATGCCTTCTGAGCACTGGCAGGTCCAACTGCAGCACAGAATGGAAAACCTGACAGTCTTGCCTGACTTTGGCAGAGTTAACTGGTGACTTACAGTATTAGTCAGGGTTCTCTAGGGAAACAGAATCAACAGGAAATATCTGTCAACAGCATGAGATTTTACAAGAGTCTCTCATGTGACCAGGGGATGTCCAAGTCCAGGTTCCACAGGCAGGCTGCAAACCAGGGCTCCAAAGAAAAAGTCCAATGAATGTCCTTGATGAGTTTCCAGGAGAGGTTGGCTGTCCAGAGACAATCTGGGAAATTCTCTCTGAATGCTGAAATCACTTCCCCTTTTACAGCATTCAACTGATTGGATAAAGCATTACTCATTGCTGAGGGCAATCTCCCTGACTGATATAAACGTAATCAGCCATCTATGCAGTACAGTCACCTGTGACTAAAGCCCATAAAGGTCCTTTTTGTTTTTGTTTCTTTTTTTGTTTGGTTTTTATTTTTATTTTTTTGTTTTCTTTTTCATTTTTTTATCTTTTTTCATCTTTTGTTTTGTTTTATTGTTTTTATTATCTTCCCATAAATGTTCTTGTATTAAAATTAGCTCTGCACTTGCGTGACCAAACAATTGGGTGCAATTACCTGAAGGAGTTGATACATTAGCCTAACCATCACACTTACTAAGACAGAACTGGTACAAGCAACACCAGTTGCAAAGCGAAACTCACTTTAGTTTACCTGTATCTCATTGCATGCATCTTTCTCTAAATTGTATAGTAGAGGCTACAAAGTATATTTACACATTTTAAATAATTTCGTTTTAGTTTTTCCACCCATATTCATGCCCTTCCTTAGCAGCTCCTTCTCATCCCTTCTATGAGCCAGTAAGGTTTATTCCTCTCCTAGGAAAAGAAAAAGAGTTGGGATGTTCACCAGAAAATAATTATTCCAGAACCCAGAATGGAAAGGTCTGGGAGGAAGTATAGAAACTGGGCCAGCAAGGCAAAGTGTTGAGTAGTATAAGGGAGACTTGTCCATCCTGGGTAGTAACTCAAGCCAGCAGGAACACAGCATATCAGTTTAGCTGACTGGTAGGATGTCCTCGACATGATACTAAATATTTCCATGTTGTACCTAATAATAAATAACTTGTGACACAAAGTCAGGTCAAGAACATACAAATCCTGCTTTAATAATAAAGTATTCTGCATTTTGAAACTAATCTCAACCAACTTCCTTTACTTCACACACACCCAGAAGACTGAGGGGATGAATCATATTTCAAACATTAGGTTACTGGTCTATAAACAGTGAAATGTTACAGTTATATTTATATTACCTGAAGCAAAACTAACTTTTTAAAGCTTTTTAAAGAGCACTTTTCTCAGTTGCAGTTTTGTTTAATGAAATCTTTCATTCTTGCTGAAAGAATACATTCCAAACAGACTTACCAAAACTTTCTGTTTATTAAAATTAAATCTCCAGTTTCAACTGTAATTTAAAATAATATTGATAAATATAAGATAAAGATGATCCCTTACATATTTTCAGGAAACTTTCTTGAAGCATTATCAGGAAAAGTAAATGGGATTATTTTTCTGCCAATAGAAATAGTTGTTCATCCATCCATTCACTAAGTATTATTTACTTTCTGAAATGCACAATACTATATGCAAAAAGCAAGGTGGGGAACAAAATAATTTCATAAATCTTTTTTTTTTTTAATGGTACCAGGGCTGGGGAATGAACCCAGGACCTCATATGTGGGAAGCTGGTGCTCAAACACTGAGCACATTAGCTCCCCTGAATTCGTTTTTTCCTTTGTTTGATTGTTATTTGTCTTTTTGTTTTTAGAAGGCACCGGGGACAAAACCCGAGACCTCCAATGTGGGAAGCAGGCACTCAACCGCACGAGCCACATCCACTCCACTCCTCAAAAACCTAATTTTATTGAAACCACATCCAAGACCAGTGCCAGCAATTTATGGGCTATGGGCCAAACAGATTTGGTCCACCCACCTGTGTGTTTAAAAATAAAGTTTTATTAAAACACAGCTTCCCCATTCATTTGCAAATAAGCTTTTGCCCTACAACAGGCACTGTTGCATAGCCACAACACAGACTCTCTGGCCCATAAAGCCCTCTGCAGAAAACGTTTGCCTGTCTCTGTCATTTTATCAAATGCTTTCACTTTTTCATTCAAGTACATCAGTGGTAAACCTAGTCCTGGGTCAGATAATACAAATATACACAAATAGACCATGTTTTGGATGATCTTTCAAAATAGAGGACAAAACACAAAATAAAATGTGGGCTTGGGCTTGGCAATGGTCAGAGAGGGCCCTGAGGGACGGAGGCCCCGCCCAGCCAAGCCTCCTGGGAAGGGGTCGTGCAGCACCTTCCTCCATCCTGCAGTGGCAAAGGGTTGCTCTCTCCCACCCCAGTCAAAGCTAGAGGGGTGAGGAAGCTCCCTACAGGGAGGGAAACGCTATGTTTACAGTTGCTGTACTCAGGAAAACAGCTGCAGTTAACGAAAATGTAATAGGAATGTAATAGGCGAGACACTCTACACCAAGAACTGGAGAGGTTAGCACTGTGCTGGGGAGGGATCCCTCCCACTTTGTGACTGTAGTGAGGCTCCAGCATCACAGCCTGCAGAGACCAGGTGTGCAGCCAGGAGGAAAAGGTGTACCTTGCTAGAGCCACCTTCTTGCAGACATGAAACTTAAGATGTGGAGTGGCTGCTGCCTCCTGGACTAAATGAAAGTGATGTCGAGCTAAATTCTGAAGATGAAGACTTACTTAGCAGATAGAAAGATAAAGATCAGATATTTAGAAAAACAGAACTCTCAGCCCTCGCCACAGATGGGTTAAAAGCTAAAACAGAGGTAACTATAAATGCATATGAAGAGTACCCTTCTGGAATTCCATTAACTATGTGCAGTAAATTTCAAGAATTTCATAAAAACATTCCGAACAAAAAACCTCAACCTCAAGATTCTGGGAGGAAAAGAACAAAATATTTCAGTAAAGACAAACTGAAGAACAAAAAGGCATTTTACAGTGAACAATCCTCAAATGAGCCCAGTGGAAGAATATACTCTATATTTTGGAGTCAATGGCAGGATTTGAAGGAAGAAAAAATAAAAACTGATAGAAAAATTATATCAGGCACTGAAAAGAGCATATACCAGACTGTGGAAGATGACATTATGGGAAAAGCTAAGGAATTCAAAAACCAGCTAGCTACTACAGGGCTTGGTGTGAAAACTGCCAAAGCTATTGCTTGCTACAATTTTGTAAAAATCAAAAGTAAGGCTAAAAATTCCCTGATTGTTCAAAAATGAAAAAAACTTCCATGGAGGGTTGAAACAAAGGATAATAGAGAAACCAAAAGCAATACGGTATGCCTGTAACTTCACCAGAGTTCAAGACATTTCTAGGCTCCAAGTGCTCAATTTGCTAAAAAGATTTTCCTAGTTAGGTTACATGGAATTGATAAAGTAAAAAGCATAATATTTGAGGGTTGATCATCAAATCCCTTCAATCTTTTTCTAAGGAATTTATCTTATTGAAGGGAATGAAATGAAGCCTTCTGGTATTAGAATAAGAAATCGAAATCATAAACACCGGAAAATGATCACATTGTTTTTATATCAAAAGAAAACAGTGTAAAATCCATTTTTTATCTACTTGGTAGAGAGTAACCAATGAACTACTTATACTTTAACTATTTAACTGTATTTATTCCAGAATTTTGTTTTTAAGACTGGTTTCTGTTTATAATGGATTAGTCATAAGGGCCAAGAGAGTCTCAATTGATTATCTTTACAAATTAATTTACTTAATTTTATAAAAGTAATTACTAAATTGTTCTGGGGAGGCAGTGGAGTTAATATTTCACAGTAACATGGCAAAAGCCAACTGATTAATTTTCAGATACTTTCAGATAAAATAGTTCAATTAAAAAAAAGAAAATATAATATATATGTGCTACATAATGAATACTGTGGAGTACCTACCTACAGAGAAAGATCTTAAAGAAAAAAATTACATTTCATTGGAGTTAATCATGTAAAGAAAAGGGAGAGGAGTATAAAATCAGTGGTACAAAGTTCTCTTCACTCTGAAGACTGCCCTTCTTTCCCACAGTGCTCATGGGCATTGTAAAATAGGGAATCAGTAAAATATTTGTTGAATGAATACTGCCCTCTGGTGGCCCAGAAGCCCTGTCCCCCACTGGGGATTTCTCCCAAATCACCCAAATTTTACTGTTACAGAAAAAAGATTGAGGAGAAATCCTTGGCTTGTGGGGCCTCTTTTCCCCGTGAAGTAGTAAGAATGAGTAGTCATTTTCTCCTATTTATCATCTCTTATGGTCCACCGTTAGTTCCTATATATCTAGGCTATTAGAAGTTTTCTCCACCTTCTCTAATTAATTTTTGGATGGGTCAGGCACCATCAGATCTCAGAGAGCTATGTATCAAAGGTAAGTCTGAAAGCATGGCCTTCATTTCACCATGCTCTTCATGAGCCATTTTGGTACAAATAAAAAACAGCTGAGTACTGAGTTAGTTTCCATAGGACACATCAAGTAAATATTCCACAGGCTCAAGGGCTTCCTCTTGTTGGGAAGGCCTGGAGGCCACTCAAGACAAGCAGATGAGGAGATTAAAATGCATTGCTAGACTTTTATCTTTTAATTGGTATCTTTCTTTGGCATTTCTTTGGAAGACAACAGTGTGGGATGAGGGTTTTAGTTTCCTTCCACTTTGTGCAAACATGGGTCAGTCCTAACCAGAGGGGGGAGAAGGTGGGGAGGAGACACAAATATGTGGCATAGCAGCCGCATTCCCTGTGACCAGCAGGGTTCACAGAAACTGCAATCCCAGGTTACTCCAAGTTTATATCTGCTTCAACAGGATGTTTACTGAGCCTCTGCTATGCAAAATGAAATAAAGGCAAATTCCATGGAAAATCAAAACCAAAGAATACTGAGAAGTGAAACCTTTTCTTGCTCCCTAACAAATTCTGGGGAAATTACCTATGTGATAGAGTACTAGAAAGTAATAGAAAACATGCTTAAAGG
Source organism: Dasypus novemcinctus (assembly GCF_030445035.2). NCBI lineage: Eukaryota > Metazoa > Chordata > Mammalia > Cingulata > Dasypodidae > Dasypus > Dasypus novemcinctus. The sequence goes on from NC_080687.1 coordinate 62,045,394, forward strand.
TTACAATATTTCTGCTTTTATAGAATAATTTACAAATAGTTAAAAGACATCTATGTAAAATTTACCTGAGTTAGCCCAAAAAATCAGTGTCATAGAAATCAGACCTTGAAGGGGCCCCTAAAATCACCTAATAACTTATATCCAAACCTTTGTAAACTGTAAATCACTATACCATAAGGAGAGAAATTAAGGCTCTTCTCTGAAAGTAATGAATAAAACTAAAATGGGTAGCTCCAACTCAGCCAATCTTTGTATTATAGAACTTAAAATCCATCCACAGCTCCCTGTACTTTCAAGATTAAAACCTCAACTTCTGAGCATGGCACAAAAGGTGCTTCAATATCAGCCCCTGCCTGCTTCTCCACCTAATTTCCCACCATTCCCCACACATTTTTACCCCAAGCCATAAAGAAGACTGGGAAACCAACCATCATTCTCATTCTACTTCTGCCCTTTCTCCATGCTTTGACGCTTGCTCTCTACTTCACCTGTAATGCCCTTTGTGTCAGATTTGTATTACCACTGAATAAATATCCATACTCCCCAACCCCACTGATGTTGGTCTTAGACACGTGACTTGCTTTGAACAACAGAATGTGAACAGAACTGATAGTTCTGAACAAAGGTTTTTAGAACCATTGCTGGTTTCTACCAGCTCTCTTAAGTGTTTGTCCTCTGCCATGAAAGCAACATGTCTCAGATATTACATGCTCTTTCAGTCCAAGACCTATAATAAGAAGACACGTGTAGTGTGCTTGAATCCAACTTGCAGCCTGGAGCTGATCCCAGCCAAGGTCAACCCACAGACCAATGAGTAAAAAATAAACATTTCTTGGTGAAAGCCACCAAGTCTTGAGGTTGTTGGATAGCATTATTGTGGAAAAACCTGATTAAACACCCTTGCACCATTTCTTCACCTGAATAAATTTTACTCCTTCCTAAGGCTAAGCTCCTCTAGTGTTGTAGAAGTTGAGAGGTTCAATTATTTGCGTATGAAAAGACCAGGACTCAGCAATAATTTTGGGAAGGAAAAAGGAAGTTATGTATGCCCAGCAGGACTTGGGAGCTTTCTGTTCAAAACCCAAGCATCGAACAAGATTTTTGAGTTCTTTTTATACAGAGGAAGGGCCAAATGATTCTTTGTTCAGTGCTCGATAATTAACATATATCTTTTACATTCTAGGTAAGCTTTCAGCATGGATGTCATACATTCCATGTAAGCTTTCGTACATTTGATTTGCATTTTCCCTGAATATTTAAAGTTTATAGAGTTTGCATTGCTAAATTGTTTTTCTGGGACTGGAGTCGTTGCCATGGTTACCAAGGGCAGAGCTGCAGCTCTTACTGTCCCACATGCACAGCTCAGAACACATACAGCTCAGGTTATCTACGAAGAGATGAACAGCCTCCACCCATAGCCCATACCATTTCCCCCTTTATGCCAGCTTAACTTGCTAAGCTTTGGCACAATTATTGTTGGGTTATGACGTGGGCGGCTGTTCGCTGTTTTGATTGATTACTCCACTTATCAATTTCTCAGTGAGGACCTAAAGACAAAGTTCCTGGGTAGCATCCGGGGCTTACCCTGTTTTCAGAAGAAGTTCTCATTCTGCAGAGTAGAATCCTGGGGGTGGGGCCCCCCAGCAGCCATCCTGGGGGTTACTGGTGCTTTCGTGGATTTCTTGCCAGGCTCCAGATCCATCTATTACTTTTATTTTACCCTTAGAGAGTTTACACCTTTAATCTTAAAGGGGTGCTGAAGGGAGATGATCTCTTTTCTGTAACTACTTCCTGCTGGCCATAGGTTGTAGTCCTTACCTAACAAGGTGTAAGAACTTTGTCATTTTATTTTGACTGGAGGAAGATGGATCTGGCATTCTGTATGAAGATGGATGAAGTTTTCATATGGCTAATAAGATGTTCATTCTGAGAGAAACAATTTAATTAGAATTTTGGAATACCTGTTTTTAAAAGAGGACATTGGATTACAGAGGTAGACAAAGTTAGGTGCCTATAAAGATGGCACCCTTTTTAAGAGTTGGTGGGGAACAGTATATATATAAATAACTTAAATATATATATATATTTAAGTTATTTATTTTCAGAGAGAAATTGTAATAGACAACAGTATTAGGTACTTAGCCTTGTTTGGAAGATGCATTTCAGACTGTTTAATGATAGGCACTCATGTGCTTTGTCAGGTGCTTCTGGTGAATTGGTTTCTTTTGGGCAGTTGGTTTCATTCAGGATTAGTGCACCAAGTTGATAATTCTCTTAGTTTTTAGCTGTGGGAGTGATGAGAACTACAGAATAAAGTTTTTTTAATTTGGTTTTAATTGTACAATTCCTGGTAATTTTGACTATTTAATAGATGACCCATCACTAGGAAGCAAACCTCGTTTCATTACACAGTAGAGTACAGTAGAGTAGTAGAGTGGCTGAGCCTGGCACAAATCAACCAGCTACCAAAAGCCACTGGTGACCCCACTGTTTTTAGCTAAGATGGCTACCTTATTTTATAGACATGTTTATTAACAATTTAGAAAATGAAGTTTACCAGGAATTTAACATGTTTAATGTACTTTTGTACATGATTTAGAATAGAAAAGATAATAACTATTAGGCATATATTTTTTTAAGATTTATTTATTTCTCTCCCCTTTCCCCCCACCCCACCCCGGTTGTCTGTTCTCTGTGTCTAATTTGCTGTGTCTTCTTTGTGCACTTCTGTTGTTGTCAGCGGCACGGGAATCTCTGTTTCTTTTTGTTGCGTCATCTTGTTGTGTCAGCTCTCCATATGGGCGGCACCATTCCTGGGCAGGCTGCACTTTCTTTCGTGCTGTGCGGCTCTCCTTACGGGGAGCACTCCTTGCGCATGAGGCTCCCCTACGTGGGGACACCCCTGCGTGGCAGGGCATTCCTTGCGCGCATCAGCACTGTGAGTGGGCCAGCTCCACACAGGTCAAGGAGGCCCAGGGTTTGAACTGCGGACCTCCCATGTGGTAGACGGACGCCCTAACCACTGGGCCAAGTCCACCACCCTATTAGGCATATTTAGAACAGGATAAAGGTACAGCACTTAATATTAACGTACTACTTAATACACAAGGATTCTGAGTTGCAATTAATAGTTTTAAGTTTTAGGTTTGTAATACATTACATGTTATCTCTCCATGGGAGCAGGCCATAATGACAATTTGTATTTAAGTTTTACTTATGCTATTCTGGTGATTATGGCTCCACTTGGTATGTTCTTCACACAGTGAGCAAGCCACAGCATCAATGATCCTAGAGAGAGGTAGTTTCCAGCATTTTACTGGCCTGGTGCATAGTGCTCTCTGGTACTATGGAACAGTGTCAGTGTACATTTGGCTGTACCAAGCCATCATTGACTGCTGCAGGAGTTTGAAACTGCAACATAGTTTCCATCGACTTCAGGAGCACAACCATAGCCCTGATGTAGTAAATACTTCCATTGTCTGGCGAGTCAGTGACCAGCCTAGCCAATAACTCCTATGGAGAGGCAACCTGTAATGTATTCAAGGCCTGGTTTGAATGCACAAGAGAGTTTAACAATGCTTAAGTTTATCTCTTGATTTTTTTATATCTTTTAAACATTTCCAATGCAATGTATTACATACCAAATGACTTTGCTTACTTCTACAATTTTACCATGAAAATATTAGTAGGTATTTTACTTTAGTAATAGAGCGGGGAAAAACTATTTTTCATTGTTAAAATGAAGATGGAAGATTCCTAACGGAATCAAGTTAACTTTCCATTTACTTAAATATGCACCTTGCAGTAACTTTCAGACAGGTTTTATTACCACAAAGTTACTTTTTGCCATCAATGCCAATCCAGATTTTAGTTAACACTGGCTTTTAGAACTAGAATCATTTAAACGTTTCAGTTTGGAAGATGTTTTTACAACTTTTTACAATTGACCACAATTGCCAGTCTATACTCCAGATTACAATCAGCAACCAAGTTATCCCATGCATTTAAGAGAGAGAGTGGTTTTACACTTAATTTAATTTCATTAAACACAAGCTTAAACAGTTCCCATTATTTTAAAGATTCAAACACAAACAAAGTTAACTTATCAACCTTGTATTTATAAAACTAAGAGATAATAGTTAAGCTAAACAAGTTCAAATTGTTATTAAGTAAAGAATGTTGTTTTCCTTCTTTACAGGGGCTTAAAACATTTGTTTTTGATAACTTTGAAACTGAATAATTTCAAAAGCATACTAACTTTTAGGGTCTGGAACATAAAGCAATTATTTAACTTGTTTTAATTATAATTTAATGAGGATTTCATAGCTTTTTAACAGTTCTGTATATTTAGATTTTACATGACCTTTTATACTATTTAGTTTAATATGGGTTTTAGAAATATATTTTATTACTTACATAACTGCATATTTAACTTTAGCAATTTGAGCAAATAGACAGACATGAATAGTATGATACAGAAACACCATTTAATTATTTAAAACTTTCTCTTTCCTGGTTAATTCAAAATATAGTTCCCTTACTGGTTACATTGTTGTTTGGAGGGGGCCTGGCAAGCATTTGCGCTTTTGTTTAGACTGGAAAGAAACTGGGTAGCTTTTACTCATTTTTTTTCTTTGAGACAGCCTGAACAAAGTTGGGGGGGGAGGTTGTTTAGTAAGGCCTGGTACCCTAGGAAGAGTACTGCTTACTCCTGGAAAACCTGGCAACAGTTATTTTTGGTTTCTGGTGGAAATGGCCAATTAGAATTAATTTATATTATTTTAAAGGAAGGAAAAGACAGTTTTTCCTTTAAAAGGGTAAAGAAGAAATGAGAAAACCAAAAATATTTAGAATGGCATAAAAGTAATATGCATAAACCCCTTTCCTTCTAATTTAACTATTAAGTCTTTAAAGTTAATTATTAAGTTGAATTGCTAAGGGGTGGAATGGTAAGCTAAGGTGAATGTGAATGTAGTTCATAATTACCATCACAATAGTTAAAGACCAGGGGTGAAATTAGTTATAAAATAACTATAGAATAAGTTTAAGTAATAACTACCACCATCACAATAAGCATTAGATAAACCTGAAGTAGCCATAAATAGAGGCAAATTAATTCAATATCACTATTACAATAGCCAAAATCCAGGCCACATTTACTCCGTTGTAGTAGCTTTTGTTATAAATTTATATATATATATAAAGATGCTTATACAATGATTTTAATTCTTACAGTTTTTAGTACATTTTACTTTAAGATGAATTGGATACCTTTATTAATTAAGTTGCAAGAACCTTATTAGTAACAACCCTGCAAGTTTTCCTGTTTTTTCCTTAGTAACTGAACAAATTTCATCTGCGGGTTATGCACTTAATTCACCAGCAAGACAGCATTGGCATTTAAAGATTCATTTTAAGTTACCTTTTACTGTGATTTTTTTTTAGGCACAAGCAAACTGACAAAAGCCAAACACAGATTTTAAAGTTGAATACAAAGTTAAGCACAGATGAAAACAGAAGAATTCCATATCCTTAGCATTTTAAGGAACTCCCTGACCCTAACTGATAGCACTTTGTAAGATCTCATTTCAGTTACTATTTACATCTTTTATAGGCACAACTGAGTTTAAATTGAGAAGTTGGGGTTTATTGTTTTCAAACAATAACGTCCTTCCTTTAGACAACTTTACAGCTTAAAACATTTCAAAGCATTTCTACACAGACTTACAAAGAGAGAGATTCAGAAAAGCAGAACCTAGGCAGAAGTCGATTTATTTTGGCCTTTGATGCTTTAGGGAGGGAATTTTACTGCATTTATTCAGGTATTGCTTGGTGCACCCTTTTACCTTCCCCCTTCCAGGCAGTCAGGTGAATAGTAATTAAATAGGAATGTGGCTTATGAATAGAAGGCATGGACTCACTGTAAGGGGGCAAGCCACTACCCCTTCCCAGCTCTCTGCTTTTGTTATGCATCCTCCTAAAGGGAGGAGGGGAGAGAAGGTAATGGTACCAAGTCCCAGGCTGCTTAAATGGCTTGAAAGAAATTTTCAAATTTGGCGCCTTCCTGGGGACCCACCCCCTCACCCTGGCAGGGCTATGATTTAAGTTACTGATTCTATCAGCTGCCCTGACTGGGGCCAGTTTTAATAAACTTGGGTGTGCAGCGTGGGCACAGACAAAGACAATCTCCACACTACAGTAAATGGGGCAGACCCAGAGAAGCAAGACAGCAGAGCATGCACACATTCAGACTCCATGGTTTTGCTTTATAAACTAACATCAATTCACTCCTTTGCCAATGGCAAGGGAGGGTTCCAGCTTAACCAAAGTTTACCACTTGACATAATTACACAATCTTAACACCAACATTTAGCAGATACAGACAGAAGGAAAAACTTATCAATCTGATTCACAATTTTTATATATTTTCTTCGGCATGGCTGTCCCCACAGCCATTACAAACTTTAGAAAAAGAGAACACTTAACATTAACATCTGAACAGAATCTCCTGCTTGTGCTTGCTGTCTATAAAGCAAATTCATCTGCAATTCAGCACCAAAACAAAAGATTCCAGCTAGACCTTTTCACTGCTTAACTTTACACCCAGACCAAGCTTCACTAGAAAGCTGATTCATGTTCCTATAACCAAGTTTTTCAAAATCCAGACCAATTTCCAGAATATTAGGACTTGAACCTATAAACATCCTTTCTTATTATAATCAAGCCTTCACTACCCCAGCGTAGACAAGACCGACCGGAACCAGATGCTAACATACAGTTAGACAAACCCAAACACCAGCCTTTTTTCCTTTTTTTTCTTCTTTCAGACCTGGAGGAGATGGCTTCCCCCCGAATTTCTGGAAGTAATGGGGTCTCCTGGGAGGTGATTGGGCTCCCTTTCCTAGCAATTAAAGCTAGGGTTTTTCCTGACACTATGCTCCCCGGGGAGTCTCACCTTCTTCTGTGTTTAGAGTCTTTTTCATTCCCAGAATTTTTTCCAGACCTTCTGTTGCCCTCGGTTTTTATCAGGAGGAATCCAGTGAAGCCCAAATCTTTCCTGGATTAAATGTAATCCAGGGGTGCCCAGAGTTGGGGTTCACCTGAGTCCTCCCAGCTTCCTTGGGGATCCGGAAGGGGTAGTGAAATGCTACTTTCCGTGGCCTTCCTTTGCAAATCCCAGGAGAGCCCCCAAAAATGTTGTAGAAGTCAAGAGAGGTTCAATTATTTGTGTATGAAAAGGCCAGGACTCAAATAATTTTGGGAAGGAAAAAGGAATTTATTTACAGCCAGCAGGACTTGGGAGCTTTCTGTTCAAAACCTGAGCCTCGAACAAGATTTCTGAGTTCTTTTTATACAGAGGAAAGGCCAAATGGTTCTTTGTTTCAGTGCTCAATAAGCTTGAATTAACATATATCTTTTACATTCTAGGTAAGCTTTTAGCATGGACTTTATACATTCCATGTAAGCTTTTCACATGGACTTCATACATTCCATGTAAGTTTTTAGCATATTTGGTGTGCATTTTCCCTGAATATTTAGTTTATAGAGTTTGTATTGCTAAATTGTTTTTCTGGGACTGGAGTTGTTGTCATAGTTATCAAAGGCAGGGCCGCAGCTCTTACTGTCCCACACGCACAGCTCAGGACACATACAGCTCAGGTTATCTATGAAGAGATGAAGAGCATCCCACCCATAGCCCACACCACTAGCTGTACAGGATATAAAACATCAACATCTTCTAGAACTGCCTTTCCCACCCTTTTCACCTTTGAATGAGTAAAATCCATGAAATACCTCTCTTTTTGCCTTACCATTTTTGACTCAGCACCTAGCAAAGCACCTATGACATACCAGACAAATACTTGCAGAATGGAAGAGCAAGATATAGAGCTAGTCTAATTTATTTGGATATAAAGCAAAATGGTTTCTACATAAAAGGTGCACAAGAAATGTTTTCTGAATATATATATATATATATATATTTCTATATCTCTTTCTCTCTATATATATATGGTGATACATATATTAACAAAGGAGAGGACAAAACCAATAATACAGGCCTACTAGAATGTTACAAAGATGGAAATGGCTGCAAATAGAGGAAATAGGGCTTTATCACTGGAGATGTACCAGATGCTGTGTAGTCTTTAACAAACTCACAATTCTAGGAAAGCCTATATTCTAGATAATCATTTGCTTAGTGTCCCACACAGTTTTACCCAGCCAGAAGGACAAGAAAGAATTTAATTCACTGATGAACACTGAGTAATATGCCAAGCAAGATTAATCATGTGACATCACAACCACTTGGTTTAAAGGAAATTTCAGACAGAAAAAAAAATTCTCTATTTTCTAACACTTGCCTGTTCCATTTACAATCTAGATCCGAACACTTACTCCTAAAGAAATACTATGCTGAATTCCCACATGTAAAGTGATAAAAGCAGAGCTGCTCTGTTTGAAGGGAAGGGAGGGGAGAGGAGGGGAGAAGATTCTGAATACCACTGGAAAGCCTGGTACCCTCCACATCCCATCTCCACCCCCATCTCCAAAGGGTCACCAGGGGAGACTTCTGCTCTGTAGAGCCCCATTTGAAAACTTTCCTCAAAAGAGCAAAGTTATAGGGAAATATGCAAAGCAGATTAAGACACACAAGGAATCTAGCTTATCTCCACTATAAGAGTTTCAACAAGTTCACTAAACTTGGGTGTGTTATGTAATAAATTGAAAACCTATTAGTTATTCTGTAATTTTTTTCACTAATTATCCCAAACACCTAGAAAAGTCACTGGTACTCAAATATTTATTGAATATTTATTGAACATAATATAAATATCAATACACAACATATCCCCAGTTTTTTCCAGTTCTGATTTTAGATATTGGTAGGAATTGAGTGGCAAAGGTTAACCTTCCTAGAGAATATTTGCAACAACAACAAAAAAATGAATAAGTAAATAGAGCTCTAATTAGTCAAAGGTATTAAATTAAATTTTTATAGAGGGGACCTTCCCTGGTGTTTGCCTCTGGCCGGCGGCCATGCCATTACTCAGCATATGCCAGCCTTCATTGGTCTCTAATGTATATGTGATGAGCTATGTATCCTCTGGATTAAACAAACAAAATCCAGGGGATAAAAATACTTGAGCTTATTCCATACCATAAATAAGGTCTTCAAAACTCTCCTTTCAATAGTGGTAGACTGCTCTTATCTTAGGCACCAAAATAAAAAGCTGTCCTACCAGGATGTGATCCAGAAATAAAACTTCATAATTTTCATATTAAAAGTTTCAATTATAGGCTTAAAGTTAAAGTTCAAATTACTATTTTTAACATCTGACAAGTAAAGCACTTTGAGAAGCCTTACAAGCAACCACCAAGGAATTGCCACATTATACAAAGGTAGTACTCCTATATCATTGTTTTTTATTTACTTAGCCCTCTCAGTGGCTAAAAGCTTTGTTAATAATGAAATGCCTTCTCATCTCTGTTAGCTAGTGAAACAAGGGTTGAATTTCACATTCAATTAGTAGCTGCTGTGGAATGCATTAAATAAGGAATGTTTTATCTGCGAGCTGAACAAACCTAATCTTAAGGTGTGGATAGATACAAAGAGAGGGACATTCATAGAATTCAAAGAGGATCAACACCTAACAAACTCCTGCTCCACACCCTGGTGTTACATTACCTGCTACACAGCTTGGAAGGTCCATTTCCCTCGGCAGTCACGACGCTCAGAAGGTACTCCCATTAATTGAAAGAAACCCGCTTTGAGTGCCTGGCGTCTTTGTGTCTTTGTGTATTACTTAGGTATAAGAGCAAGCCCAGGAAAATCCTTTTTGTGAACCATAATTTCATTAACAAGCACAAAGATTAGAAAATAGGAACCATCAGTGGTTCACCAAATATTCAGCCTGGAGAAAGGCATATGCTTAAAATTTAATATGCTATACCTGATGGCACAATTTTATTCATCCACTCATATAACCAACACTTACCTATTATGTTCCAGGCAGGATGCTAGGGTACTTTTGGTAGGAATGTGCTACACCTAACAGTGTATATATATATTTATTGGTAACTTGATTTTGTATGTGCAGTAAATGACAAACATGCAGTTTTAGGTAACAGTTACAGAAATTTCCCTTGTATCTTAATTATTATTTTGCTTCTTAGTTAAGAAACACTGTATAAATGATATCCTCATGGTTTGGGGGTTGGTGTGTTTGTTTTTTACAAGAAAGAAAAATATGCAAGGCCAATTGTAAGTGTTATTAAGCATCATGTCTCTTTGACCACTTTCTTCAACCAAGTTAATAACGGTCATTCTTAACTCAAAGAATAGTGTTCCAGCAATGAATGGTTGGATAACATTTAGTTACAGAGCTCTCTGTCTCTCTCTCACAGAAAGCTCACCAACCATGCAGGGCATGCCTCTAGCTAGAAAGATGTCTTAAGATGTGTTTTGTTGTTTCAGAATTCTGCCACAACCATAGAAGAGATGATAATATTATCCAAAAGAGTATGTTTAATTTATTCTTGGAACTAAAAGAAAATGCTAAAACGAAGATGGGGAAAAGGTTATATCAGTCTGAAAAAAATAAAGCCCAATTTCCTAAACAAGTTTATTGAAGATATTATTTCATGAAAATATTTATTTTAGAATCACAGGACCGAGCTTAAATTTGGCTTAAAAAATATTTAAAACTGAAAGGAAATACAGGGTACAAATATGTCTGAAGATTTTGCTGGTATAATTTAACCTGAAGATAGAATTATAAATAAGAAAACAAGATAGGCAGTTGAAACTGACTCTGAAACACTATGTGCTATTTTGGCAGATGTAATCCAGTAATTTCAACAAGTTATAACTTGTTTTTTCTTTATAATTACATCTCTATTTTTTTTTAAAGATTAAAAATTACTTATTTCATTACTTTAATGGATATATTATCCATATGTTAAAACCAAATGGATAATTTCCTTTGAGCAGATTTTCTCTGTCTTCCAAATACCAGGCTAATCCTCAGTGAGAAAACCAACACTATTTATAGATTGCATCATATTTCAATGTAATTTGGTATATGTTCCATATCTCAAGTTCAATTTGGGGAAGGCCAACATATTAGGTACAAAAACTAAGAATTTAGTCCTTCATCATTATATTCTTCCACTGAATTTCACCTTCTGCTTTGAGTTTGTCAACCACCTATATACACAGAAGCACTCTGACCTCTGCTGCCAGAAATTGGAACTTTTCCCACAAGTCTACCTCAGTTACATTTTCCTGCAAAGTTTATAGCATTCATAACAACGTTTCCTAAAGTATAACCCACAATAATTTCCTTGATGTCCTATAAGTGCTAGGAAACTTTTTTAAACATTGAAATTTCATTTGATGATAAATCTTCTAAAATTCTTACATATTATCTATGCAAAAACAATTCTTTTGCAATATTAATTCAAATCATAAGACATTTTATAGAATTAGTAAGTGTTTCTTAAATTGATATCACCCAGTACACTCTTGGAAGTCAGAAACACTAATCTACAGTATCAACAAGTTCAGATTTTTTTTCTTTAAGTATTGTTTTCCTTAGGGTAAAAATGTTAAGTTTTGTTAAGCTCACTTTAGTATGCTACAGCTAAAATTTGTCAGGAAAGAGGATATTAAGTCATGCATCAATTTTATGAAACTGCAATTCAATAATGAATGAATCATTTTGTTGGAAATTTTCTATTTCTTTAATAGGCAAGTTGAAACTTTAAAAGTGACTAGTATCCCAGAAGAAACTAGGAGTGCTATTTAAACTCCTCCGTTAGATTTACCAGTGAGTTCATTAATATATTTAAGAAATGTCTAATTGAATACCAAATAAACTGCAATCACGTCAAAGCATTAAAACATATATGCAAAACTGGTAAAATCAGTTATAAGAGTATGAGTGGCTATTATTTTCATTTGCATTTGCAGCATTTTCTGTATTTTCCTCAATAAACCTGTACTGTCTTTATAATCAGAACAAAATACCTTTTAAATTGCATTTTATAAGGGAATTTAGTTTACAGTAAATGTGGTGTAACATTTATGGATACATAAGGGAGAGAAACAACAGAAAACCTAGTTAAGAGTAACTTAAAGATAAAGATCTTTTTTTACATAGCAAAATAGCCAGGGTAAACCAGTCTAGCAATGCCATCAGGGTTCCAAGTTCTTTCCACCCTTAGTATGCTGACCTCATCTTCTTGGGTTTTTTGTCTCAAGTCACAAGCAAGGATATCTGAGCACTACAAAATCACTCAAGTAGGAAAAAGGGGGAAAGAGTAAGCCCAAATAGTTATACTGGCAGTCTATCCTTCTTCCCCAGCAAGGCAATGTGCTTTCCTGGAAGCTTCACCCTGCAGTCCTCTGTCACTCAAACCATGTCCCTAGCAGTAAGGGTGTCTGAGAAAATAAATCTTTCACCTGGGTACGTTAATATCCTCATAAAAGTCAGGGCTCAGATAGTAAAGAGGAAAATAAGATAGGCAACTTGTAATGTTTGCCATAGGTATTTCAGATCATGGAAAAAAGATGAGTTTTTCACTTAATGTGTTGGAACATCTGAGCAGTCATCTGAACAAAAAATAAAGTTACATCCATAGATCATGCCTTTTGCATAAATTAATTTCCGGGACACTGGTTAATTTAAAGCATAAAAGGTGAACCCATAAAATAACCTAAAAGACTTAGGAGAATTTTTATACTCTAGGAATGAGAAAGGCATCTGTACAATGCAAATCAAGAAATCATGAAAGAAAAAGGAAAAAAAAAGTATGTGCTGATTTTATTAATAAGTTTCTACATGGAAAAGCAGAACACCACCAAAAGACAAAACTAAGGGAGGAAAACACACTTGCAACCCACATTATAGGCCAGGAGGTGATTACCTTCATAAAGAAAGGGCTCCAATAAAAAAGGCAGGGGTGGGGGAGGTAATAAAAAGTTAAAACAAAAGATGATACAGGAGAAGCGGATATGGTTCAACTGACAGAGCATCCATCCACTTACCATATAGGAGGTACAGGGTTCGGAAACCAGGGCCTCCTGGCCCATGTGGTGAGCTGGCCCACCACAGTGCTAATGCTCACAAGGAGTGCTGTGCCATGCAGGGTTGTCCCTCGTGTGGTGGAGCCCCACACACAAGGAGTGTGCCCAGCAAGGAGAGCCGCCCCATGCAAAAAAAAGGGCAGCGTGCCCAGGAGTAGCGCCACACACATGGAGAGCTGACACAGCAAGATGACACAGGCTGCCAGTGCTGCCCGACAAGAATGCAAATGGACACAGAGAGCAGACAACGGGGAGGGGGGAAGGGGAGAGAAATAAATAAAAATAAAATCTTTTAAAAAATATATTAGCATCTCTTAAAAAAAAAAAGAAAAGAAGATACATGTTCGTAAACATATTAAGAGATGATCAGCCTCACTTATCGGATATATACAGTGGGGATGTAAAGTGATAAAGCCTCTAGGGAGGAAAATTGGCAATACTTACCAATGTGAAAAATGCACATTCCTATAACCAACAATTCAGCTGCTGGGAATTATCCTACATTTTTAATAGTACATATGCAAATGGCCTCTGTATAACATTATTCAATGAAGTATTGTTTATAATTATCAGTATTAAGAAAAGCTTAAATACTCATCAAGAGAAAAATTTCCTTTAAAAAAGCTTTTAAAAAGTTCATTGGTTTAATGAAATACAATACAATTGTAAAAAATCTTTTAAAATGAAGCTCTTTACATGGACAGTCAAGCTATACTGTTAAATGACAAAAACAAGGAGAATAGTGTACATACTATGTTTCCACTGGTATTTTTTTTTTGTTTTTTTTTTTGTTTTTTTTTTTTTTTTTTTGCATTTCATAAACATTTTGCCTTTATTTTTTTTTTTAATTTTTTTATTTTTTATTGACTTTGTAATAATATTACATTAAAAATATATATGTGAGGTCCCATTCAACCCCACCCCCCCCACCCCCCCTCTCCCCCCCCCCAACAACACTCGTTCCCATCATCATGACACATCCATTGGATTTGGTAAGTACATCTTTGGGCACCTCTGCACCTCATATACATTGGTTCACATCATGGCCCATACTCTCCTCTATTCCATCAAGTGGGCCCTGTGAGGATTTACAATGTCCGGTGATTACCTCTGAAGCACCATCCAGGGCAGCTCCATGTCCCGAAGACGCCTCCACCTCTCATCTCTTCCTGCCTTTCCCCATACCCTTTGTCCATTATGTCCACTTTTCCCAATCCAATGCCACCTCTTCTATGTGGACATTGGATTGGTTGTGTCCATTGCACCTCTATGTCAAGAGGAGGGTCAGATTCCACCTGGATGCTGGATGCAATCCTCCCATTTTCAGTTGTAATCACTCTAGGCTCCATGGTGTGGTGGTTGTCCTTCTTCAACTCCATCTTAGCTGAGTGTGGTAAGTCCAATAAATCAGATTGTAGGTGCTGGAGTCTGTTGAGGCTCAGGATCTGGCTATCACATTGTCAGTCCAGAGATTCAAATCCCCTAAATATATCTTAAACCCCAACATTAACTGCACCTCCAGCACATTAGCATGAAAGTCTTATGAAGGGAGATCCCATCTGAGTCCAGATTCATCACACATAAACACCATTTCCAAAGAGGGGCCATCTGCCCTGGTAGTTAACCCCATCGGCCATGCCCATAACTCCCATGGGTCTCTTTAGCCCTCAAAGGAACCAATATCTGGGGGTTGTATCTGCTTTATCTGTCTCTCTGACTCTGCTCAGTTGTGCATGAGGGCAAACCTTCTGCCAGCCTCCAGACTCTTTTTTAGAAACTCGTAGCCATATAAACTCATTTCTCCTTTCCATTTCCCCCTTACTTTAGGTCAAACAGCATTTTAAAGTCATGGTATTTTATGTAGACATGGATATTCTGCTGATCCGCATTGAACCTTCCGTATAAGGTCATTTTCCAGTTGCATCATCAGTTGGTAGTTGATAGTGGTCCCTCGTTGCCAGGGAGGCTCATCCCCGGGTGTCATGTCCCGCGCTGGGGGGAAGGCATTGCATTTACATGCTGAGTTTGGCTTCGAGACTGGCCACATTTGAGTAACATGAAGGCTGACAGAAGGAAATTCCCAGGCACAAAGTTGCTCTAGGCCTTGTTCTTATTTTGGGTTTATCAGCTCACAAGCATAGTCATTAGCATCTGGGGCTCACTGTTGAACCCTCACTCCCTCCCGGTCCCCACCACTGTACCTGGGAGACTGTCGCTGCTCCCCTATGGACCACGACAGAGCACCACTGGCCAGGAACCCAGTACCCCCCCTACTGTGGTTTTTAATTGTTGCCACTATGAGTATATCCAAACATTACCATGCACCCTGGACATATGTTCTGTACAGCTCCCTGTCAGTCATATATCACCTGTCATTGGTATCCCATACCAGTATCCCTCCATTGCCATTGTTGAAACACTCTGTGATCCAGAGCTCCCCGAAATTTGAAGCCCATTATAATGTCATGGTCCCTTACTAGGGAATGGCATATAGCGATGAGTTTAAAGGATTCCACTGGTATTTTTAAAACTTAAATAATGTATGAAATACACAGAAAATCCTCAGCATTGATTTCTCAGACTCCTATAAATATTGTTTTCAATTACTCTGCACAGTAAATGACCTGTGTGACCTGTGCTTTCTCACCAGTGACAGCCCAAGTAAGGGGTACAGTGCTTTTACAGAAGGTGAGGAAGGCAGCAGGCTGGCTAAGTGACTTGAGCTGCAAAGCTGATTTGACATATTTTATATTAGGCAAACAGCCAGAGAAGGGTAGTATCCAAAATGCATTTACCACAAATTCAACCAACTATGGATTCCTTTTGTAGCAAGTTCTATTATAAAATGTGAATGTTGGTGGAGAATTACTCTCACTCAATCTTTAATGCAATATTTTCATTAGTAGTTTATATTAACAGCCCAAAGACATGTGACAGCTTCATTAGGGCTAGAAGGAACAAAAGGAATTTTTATTTTAAGTTAGCTGGCTTGGGTTAGAGGGGACACAGAGAAGCAGGAAAGTACTCTGTGTCTAAGAGGCAGTAAACAAAAGAGGAATAAACCATAATATATGTTTTGCAACTTTGTTTTAATATAAGGATATCAAGAGGAGTTCTGAAAGCTACAAATTCTCAACTTCCTCAGCTTTGGACTACTTTTTATAATTCCACATTAGTTTAGTTTAGAGTTCCATCTAATCAAACATCTCCCCTGTTAAAAATGAGCCCTCCCCCTTCCCCCAATAGAATAGGGTGTATATATGTGGGTGCCCTACTACTCCTGTGAGAAATTTTTTAGACTTTTCCCTGTTATAAAGGCCTACAAAGGGCAAACACCTTAGAAAGTCAAGTTTGTATATGGCACCCTGTTACCCCCTAAGAACATGAGAATATCCAGGCATGCTTGTAAGAGAAACCTTGGACCAGAGATATTCTCTACACACTTGGCACTAGGACCACTGTTTCCACTAGATTATGTCTCTACCCCATACCTTAAAACCTCTGCCAGTGAGCCACACTAAGTCTTTACTAAGTGTGAACTACAGCAAAAGATACTCTAGCCTGGAGTAGTTGTGACTCCAGCAGTTGAGCACCTGCTTCCCACATAGGAGGTCTCCGGTTTGGTCCCTGGTGCCTCCTAAAAACAAAAACATAAACAAACAAAACAAGCAAACAAACAAAAAAACAACTCAGGGGAGCCGATGTGACTCAGTAGTTGAGTGCCAGCTTTCCACATATGAGGTTCTGGTTCAATCCTGGCCCCAGTACCTAAAAAAAAAAAAAATGGTACTCTAGGGAAAGAACACAGAAATCAATAGAAAAATAAGTCCCTGTTCTCAGGAAGCTCGTAACTTCTTTGGGATTAAAAGCTATGAATGCATGGATACAGCCCACGCAGGCAGTCAGAGAGTTTCACAACAGCACAGCATTCACGGAGTAATAAACTCAGCATATGAGCACAAAGAGGATAGTATAGCAAGAAGTTACCGGCAGCACAAAGAGGACAGTATAGCAAGAAGTCACTGGCATCAGGTAAGGACAGGCAGGGCTTTACTATGCTTTTCTTGGACTTATTCCTCTCTATCATGCAATCTGGCCTCGCCTTATCAGCCATACTTCCTCAAAGAGAATTCTATCCTCCCTATCCTTACCTCTGCATCTCCAGTTTAATTCTCAGTAAACTCCAATTGTCTTTCACTCTCATTCAAAAATTGTTCTTAGTAAGCCACCAGTGAACACCTAATTTTCAGATTAAAAGGAGATTTTTCAGTCATTTTTCTAAAGTCTTTAATATTGTTTATTTCAAAATTTTTGGCCAGGTAACAAACCTTTATGCAAATATGATGAATGCTATGAAGCCTCTCCCCAGAAAAATCACACCTCTATACTCACACAAACAAATTAGAGGGTTCAGGAACTCCCTGAAACTTAAATCATGCTGAGTCAATAAAACCCATCAAGAAATGCTGATTTTGTGAGATATGAATAAGATTCACCATTTTTTTCCTCTTCATTTTTTTCATTTATAAGGAGATCTTAACTACGTTATTTAATCTGTGTTCATTTGTGTATCTTTCTGTACACTAGAACAACTAGGATAGTTGGAATTAGATGAGATAAATGCCTGAAAAATAACTTTTTAGGAGTAATGTTAACATAACTTGTTGAGCTGCCTTTTTCTGTTCTTTTACTTTTGTGAATTTGAAATAAAGTTAAAACTCCAGGAAAAAGATTCCAATTGTAAGTAGCATAATCTATAAGAGAAACTTACAGAACAGAAACTCCAACTATCCCTGCTAAGTAAAAAAGAATCAAGATTAATAGCTGCCACTATGAAGACAGAATTTACAGTTTGAGTCCAGCCAAATTAAATATATGCTATTAAAAAAAAAAAACACATAACTTCTGACAAACTGTAATAGAATCTAGAGTTTCCACAATTTATCACCAACAATTGTCCAGGATACAATCAAAATTACTTGACATACAAAGAGCCAGGAAAAAGTTTCCAAACAGAAAAGAAAACTAAGGAAGACTGACTCCAAGATTTTACAGATATTCTAATCATCAAAGAAGTATTTTAAAAGTTATCATGACAATGTTCAAGTAGATAAAGGAAAATACAGTAATAATAAAGATTGTTTTCAATCTTGGCTGAGACATTTAAACTATAAATATGAACCAAAAAAAGAGAACCAAATGAGAATTCAAGAACTGGAAAATACAGCATCAGAAACAAAAAATTCATTGGATGGGATTAATAGGATGAAGGAGGACAGAGAAAAGAGTCAGTGAACATGAAGACAGACCAATAGAAATTATTCAATCTAAAGAACAGAAAGAAACATTGTTTAAAGTGAGCAGAGCCTTCAAGACTTGTAGGATAATAATAAAGTAGCAAACACAATTACATAACATAATTGTAACTGGAGTCCAAGAAAAAGAGGAGAGAATGAGGCAGAAAAACATATCTGAAAAGTAATGGCCAAAATCCCCTCCGATTTTGAGGAAAAAACACATTTAAAAATTCAAGAAGATCAGCAAATCCCAAAAGAATAAATACAAAGAAAACCATATGAAGGTACATCATAGTCAAACTTCTGAAAACTAAGTATAAAGAGAAAATCTTGAAGGCAATCAGAGAAGAATGACCAATTCTCATCAGAAACAATAAAAGACAGAAAACAGTGAACACTGCTTTTATTGTGCTGAAAGAAAGAAAAAAAAACGTCAGGGTGGGGGAGCCTTGCTCTGAGGCTCAGCTCTTCCCACAGTGGTCAATGGAAGCCAAACTAGCCCAGAGCCAAAGAAGGAGGCAGCTTTGTGGCAGTTGCATGAAAGTCATCTTGGGCCTTCAACTGGGGGAAGGGCAGACAGCCCTCTTACACACAGTTCTTTGACTGAAGTAAATATTCAGAAGAGGGTCATTCTGAAAAGGTTTTACCTTTCCTCTAGAGGCAACTAGTAAAAAATAAAAAAAATAGAGGCAACTAGATTTAATAAAAGTATTCAGGAAGAGTACTGAAAACTCAGTGGATTTGAAATCCATCAAAAATTCAGAAACAATGATCTTATAAGAAAGCAAATCAATGAACTCTGGAATATCCTTGGACAGTAGTTACAGAATGGATTACAGTGGTACCTTGGTACTCATCGTTAATTGGTTCTGGGAGGTGTGACGAGTACCAAAAATGATGAGTATAAATTTTTCCCACAAAGAATAATGTAAGTAAATTTAATGTGTTCCCAAACCAAAGACAATGCATATTTTTAAAGAAATATGTAAAAAGACAGAGTTGTATATCATTGCATGAGAAATAAGCCTAAAAATTAATACTTAGATTAAATAAAAAACTTCACTTTACCTATACTGAGAAGACTCCATGGGGAAGCAACTAGCCACCTGCCTACCACATGAAAGGTCCCAGTTTGGTTCCCGGAGCCTCCTCAAGAAGACGAGCAAGACAGTGAGCTGACGCAAAGGGCTGCAGTGGAGCGCTGATGCAATAAGATGATGCTCGAAGATGACTCAATGAGGAAACACAATAAAGATACAAGCAGGGAACGGAGGTGGAACAAGTATTGGGTGCCTCTCTCCCACATGGGAGGTCCTGAGTTTGGTGCCCAGTGCCTCCTAAAAAGAAGATGAATAAAGAAGAGACAGCAAGCCTAAACAACAAGGGGAGAGGAGAAATAAATAAATAAAATTAAAAGTCTTTGAAAAAAAAAAAGAGTCCATGGCCTAATGGGATCATAGGAGAAAAGTGGTGAGAAGGAGAGGTTACATAGAGTATTGCTTGGAAAGAGAGTCCAAGAGAACACTGGGCACTTGCACATCTGGTGTTCTTTCCCTTCTCTGCCTTTTTTCAACTTGCACCACAGGTTCTGACACAGTCTTTGTCACCTTCACTAAAAACTTATCCAATGGACACACCCAGGACAACTAACAAGGAGTGAGGATGGACAACCACCACACCAAGGAACCAAGAGTCTACAACTGCAAGCAAGAGAGTCCCATTCATCAGCATTATGGGATCTAAGCCCCCTCTCAATTAGAGGTGGAGTGGGCATCACCATCACAGAATCCTCAAGGTTGGGGAATTAAAATACAAACTAGAGTGGACTTACTGGTATTCCACTATAGACTTATTGTGATTCTAGCAATGGAAGAAATTAAATCATTGATGTGGCAGCAGTGACCACTGGAGTTACTGAAGGCAGCGAGAGGGAAAAAGGTGTAATACAGGGGCGTTTTCAGGACTTGGAATTATCCTGAATCACACTGCAAAGATAGATACAGGGCATTATATATCCTGCCATAACCTACAGAATGGAGTTGCAGAGAGGGTAAACTACAATGTAAACTATAATCCCATGCTGTGAAGCAATGCTCCAAAATGTGTTCATGAATTGCAATGAATGTACCATACTAATGAAAGAAGTTGTTAATGTGGGAAAAGTAGAAAGTGTGGGGAGTGGGACATATGGGAATCCCCTATATTTTTTTATATAATATTTTATGTAACCTATGAATCTTTTAAAAATAAATTAAAAACATTTTTTTAAAAAATCCAGTGAAGACTACTACTGTCATCTTTTCAGAATTCCTCAAAACTCTGAAATTGTTTGGTCATTCAATAAATTCACATTTCTGATTGTCAGAGCTTTGTCTGGATGGTACTTCTCCAAAAGTTTTGGACTTCTGTCCATTTTGCACACATTTCTTTTATCAAGGAACTAGGGACATCTTCCCTTATCTCCTCCTCACCTGAAGAAATCTCTTCAGTCACCTCTTGTTGCTGCTCCTTCTGTAGTTCCGGCAGTTCCTCAGTGCTGAACTCTTCACGATGTTCCTCCACTAACTCTTCAACATCAGCACCATCAACCTCCAGACCTGTGGATTGGCCCAAAGATACAATGTCCTGCATAACTGTACCCCCTACACCTGCAGGCTTGGGGTCAGCCTCAAACCCTTCAAAGTCTCTCTGAGTCACAGCTTCTGGCCATAAATTCTTCCATGCCAATTCATTTCCAATAAGAGACTTTGTTCCAGGCTTTATCAATAAGGTTAAGGCAGTGCAAGATATTGAAATGGCCCTTCCAGAATTCTGTGAGGGTCAACTGGGTATCAGAGGTGATCTCAAAGCACCTCTGGAAAAGTACCTTGATGTACAAGTTGATGAAGTTTGAATGACCTGCTGATCCATGGGCTGGATGAGAGGAGTAGTGTTGGGGGGCAGGAACCTTACAGTGATGAAGCTGAACTCCCCCAGTAAGGCATCCTCCAAGCCTGGAGGGTGGGCAGGTGCATTGCCCAAAAGTAGGAGAGCTTTCAGAGGCAAATCTTTCTTCCAGCAAATATTTTTTCACTGAGGGACCAAACACTTCATTTATCTACTTGATGAAAAATTGCCTTATGACCCAAGTTGTTGCTGTTTGTCCTCTACATCACATGGAGTTTGCTTTTTATGACATTGTGCTTCTTGTAAATTTGCAGGTTTTCACTATGATAGACTTGTAGGGGGCTGAGTTTTAAGTCCCCACTAGCATTCCCACACAACAGAGTAAGCCTGTCCTTCATTGGTTTGTGGCCTGGTAATGCCTTCTCCTCTTTTGTGATGTGGGTTCTACGTGGCATTTTTTTCCAAAAAAAAATCTGGTCTCATCACGGTTAAAAACTTGGTGAGGAGTAAAACCCTCAGCCTCTATGTAGTCTTGAGGAATTCATCAGCAGCCTTTTTATTAGCACTTGCTGCCTTGCCATGTCTCATAACACTATGGATGCCGGTCCTCTTTCCAGAATTATCAAATGAGCCGTGGCTGGCCTTCAAAACTTCAACACTCTCATCACTCAGTTCTGGTTGGTTTTTCAAAAGATCCGCATGAAACACTTTCGCTTTTTCACATATCATGGCTTCTGATAAACTGTCACCTGCTAACTGCTTCTTGCTTACCCAAATTAATAATAGTTTTTTAACTTCCTCCAGTGTTTGGGGAGGATGCTTTGTTACTGCTTTAACTCCTTTCACAACATCAGTCTTTTTTATACTTCTTTGTTCTTAATGGTAGTGGAGACCAATGTTCTAAGAAAACTGCATCCCCTATCAAGATCAGTAATGTTACTCTCATATTTACCTATTATTTCTTATCTTTTGCTCAACAGTGATGAGAAGTAATTTTCTTTTCTGCTCAGTGCTATCACTGCTTGTTTCCTTAGGACCCACGACGGAAAAAAAAAAAAAGGCAAAAATACACAAAATGACCACAGAAGCTAAGACCGTAATGGAATGTGCACAAGGCAAAAGTTACCACACGACTAACGTGTGACCCTTAGTTTCAGCTGCAAAGGGTAGCAAGACACGAGGCAACCGACTCCAACAAGTTCTAGCTTGCGCATTGAGTATCAAACAAAAGACAAGTACCAGGGCAAATTTTTTGCATCAAAATGTGTCGAGTACCAAATTCAACGAGTTTCAAAGCAGTTAAGCACCAAGGTATGAAGGTATCCTGAAATGGGTTTATGTATAATAATTAATAATAAAAACTTTCATAAAAGCACTGGTGGCCCACAAACTAGCACCAGAAGACAGTCATCTGGTCGGCACAGTGACTTCTGCTTTTCCCACATCAAAACCTGGATAAGGGAAGCAGGTGTAGCTCAAGTAGTCGAGTGCCTGATTGCCATGTACAAGGTCCTGGGCTGGCTCCCAGTACCTCCTAAAAACAAACAAACAAAAAAACCAACTCTCATTGGGGAGCAGATGTAGCTCAGTGGTTTAGAGTCTGTTTCCCATGTACATGATCCTGGGTTCATTCCCCCATACCTAAAAAAAAAACCTCGATGAGCTTATTTTAATTTTATAAAAAGACAACATATGTTCATAATAGAAACTTCTGACATTACAGATTAGCAAGAAGTAAAAAATGAAAACCACTCATGCTACCCAGAGATAATCAGTAATTTTTTTGCAATATTTTATGTTTTTAAATATATTTTTATTACAGATGTTGTGAACTTACAAAACAATCATGCACATGTGTAGAATTCCCATACAACACTCCTTCACCAACACACTATACTGTGGTGGAACATTTGTTACAGATTATGAGATAATATCATCAGACTATTACCATCAACCACGGTCCATAGCGTACATTTAGCACACTTTTACCATACCACCTCAATCTCAACACAGTACATCTTTGGCATTGATGGAAGACTATTACAGAACTGCTGTTAACCACAGTCATTAGGTCACAACAACTGTATTTTCCCCATGCTTCTGCACAGGCCCACCATCACTTGCAATAGTGACATACATCTGCTCTAGCTCACAGGACACTCTTGTATCAACCACAATTCCCATCCACCTCTGGGTTCACTGTGTTAATCAATACCTAGATTATTCTCAAGCTTTCTTTCAAATGACATTTACATCCCTAGACTACCCCTTCAGCCACAATCCCATTTCTAAACCAGCTTCTACTCACTATAATATGATCAGTAATATTTTTCAGGTATAGATATCCAGTCTATGTTATATTCATACATATTAAATTTAGTCAGTTCTAAAGTATGTTTCCCTCACATCATAGTATTTTTGAGATCTGGATACATCATACAATCGATATGTATATTTATGGGGAAGGTACTTTATAGGGATAAAATGCACAGGATAACTGGAGACAGTTCCAACAGTTAGACAAGTATCTTAACTCCTCTGCGCTACACTTCCCACATCTCCACAAATAAGGCTAGTAATAACTATCTCGTGGTGACTGGAAGAGTTAAAGAGGATACTCATAGCCGAATGTCTGATGGGGCAGTATTAATGTGAAATGGCAACTCAGTCTGGTGCAGACATAGATGCAGCAACCTCAGGGAAACATTCAGTAACTTGAAATATGAAGTCAGGAATAAAAATGACCTTACACATAAAGAAATAATGGAATTGTTACACAGTGTTTCTAAAGAAGGCCATGGCCAAAGGATCAGTTTTATTTGCATGATTCTATGCCATGGTGAGGAAGGTGTAATTTTTGGAAAAATGGACCTACTGACCTGAAAAAAATGAAAAATTTCTTCAGAGGGGATAATTGTAAAAGTCTAACTTAGGAAACCCGAACTTTTCATTGTTCAGGCCTGCAGAGGTATAGAGTTGGACTGTGGCATTGAGACAATGGTATTGATGATGACATGGCATGTCAGGAAGTATCAACTGAGGCAGACTTACTATATGCATTTTCTATAGCACCTGGTTACTATTCCTGGCAAAATTCAAAGGCTGGATGCTGGCTTATCTACTTTGTGCTATGCTGAAACTCTATGCTCACAAGCTTGAACTTATGCACATCCTTACACGGATTAATCGAAGGGTAGCAATAGCATTTGATTCTATTACAGATTCCATGTATTATGTACACACTCACAAAGGAACTGTGTTTTTATCACTAAAGAAATGATTCATTGTTTTTAGTTCATATGTCAAGTATATGAAAACGTTTGATACTGTATATTCCTGTCATTTAAATCTAGCCTAATACTTCAGATAGTACTTTGAAACAGACTACTTCATGCAATAGAATCACTGTGAAACTACCTCAAACTCAAAATCTGGTAGTTGAAATTCAATTTAATTAGGAATTTAAAAATGGACAATGTTAGAATCATGAGAGGAAATGATTATAAATTACAGCTTTCATAATTAGCAAGTCTTAGTGACACTATGCTATGAATTATCAAGTAATTATGAAAAAGCTAAAACTGCAGTAATGAATTTTAATGATAAGCCCCCACTTAAAGACTATGCATTCTAGTTCTTGTCAAACTATAGAAATGCTGTATCCTAGAACGTGGGGATCCATGGACATGGATGAGGCTCAAAAACCTTTACCTTTAGAACTGGTATTTAGAGCAGAGCAGAGTGGCTAAGCACCTGCTTTGCATGGACAAGGTCTCAAGTCCAATCCCTACCTTTAAAAAAATGGTATTTATAGATAAGTCAACTGTATTTTAGATCATTTATCTGAGCTTGTGGTTTTTGTTTTATTCCAAGGATGTCTTTCTTGTTTTAAAAAAAAAAGATGTTTCAATCTTGAAAAAGGAGCTAGAAATTTTATTTGAGACAGGACATGAACACACACACACATAAAGAGCTGACTCTTTTAAGGCCAAATGGAACATTAATAGAGGGATAGAGTTACAATATACAGTGCTAAAATGCCACTAGTCCACTGCATAAAGTAGCCTCATTTGACCCCATACAAATCAGTTGAACTTTCAGCAAAATATTCTTAAGAGCTGTTATATAAAAACCTCAAACTGTTGACTATAGCCATAGTGAATAAAAATTCTATAAGAACACACTGAAATACAACTTATATGGCAAAAGTGGAATGTAAGGAAAGAGGACTAAATCTGGGTACTTATCACTCCATCGGTAGAGAAAAGGTGGTTTGATCCTGAGCAGAGACACGAAAAGTCTACGCAAAGAATGCAGAGTCACAGACCACAGTTTGAGAAAAAGGACCATGGGCTAACTTCCTCATGCATACTGATATCTGCAGACAATGCTCCCAGGCAGGAATCTCCAAGCAAGAAAGTGAAGCAAATCAGAAACCTTGGAAATGGAAATTCCCCAAAGGTGGTAAGAGTCACAGTAAAATCACAGTATTCTTCGTAGTGAAATTTTTTAATAAGTTATTTTCTGTTGAAGTTTACAATCAAAGGAAAATAGTGATAAATTTTATACTGTTCTCTGAACATGGCCTCAGGCTTTCAGAAGTCACCCAGTCTGGTGCATGGGGAACCTGAAGGCCAGAGGAGAAGCAGAAGGATACAAACAACCAGGGAGGACAGGCTCTAAGCCTCCTCTCTCAGAGGTGTTGACTTGTCGCTGCCCCACGATGTTTCACTGGCTTTCAGTCTGACATCTGAGGTGAGCTTTCTTTTTGCTCAAAGAAATTTATAAGTGACATCCATTCATTTTTATTAATTCTGTAACTTTTTCTAAGTAAATGTGGCATGGATCTTAAAAGTCTGCTCCTGTGTGACAATTCCGTTAAGTTTAATTTTGATTTATTTTTTTGCACAATACAAATTTTAACTTAAAAAAACAACAACTGTCAACTCAGTTTATAACAGTGCTGGCTGCCAGCCTCCACATCAAAAACGCAGAAGCAAATTGCACTTCTTCCTCACATTCAGACCCTCCCAGGACTACTGAGTATACCTTCCTACAATCTCTCTGAGTTACCACATCCATCCCAACAAAAATAGCTTAAGCCCTTATATGTCTCCTGATTACAGCAATAGAGACTCACAAAGTCGTTCTGCCCCCAGGCAGCCCCTACGCAATTCATGTCTCACCTAACCATCAGTGCTCTCTTTCTAAAACTACCGATTAGCTCACCCTCTTGCAAAGGTCACTCACTGCAGGCTCCTGTTGCATTCAAGATAAAATCCAAACGCTTTAGAATAGAGTTTCAAAATTTCTGGTCTCAGGACCCTTTTACATTTTCAAAAACTACCGAAGGCACCAAAGAACTTTTGTTTGTGTGGATTATACCTACAAGTATATACCATTTTAGAAATTTAAACTGATGAAACTTTAAAACTCAGAATATCTAAGCCACGTTTCACTAACCATCAGAGCAATGATGTCATCACACATCATGTACTCCTGGACAATTCTCAGCATACATGTGAAAGAATAAGGGTAGAGAGGGCAAATAAAATCTTAGTATTGTTACAAACACAGTTTTGAACTTACAGTCCCCCCAGAAGGTTCTTGAGGAGTCTCCGGACTACACCCTGAGAACTGCTGTTCAGATGATTTGCTGTGGCCCCTGGCACCTTGTAGCTTAGGCTCTAGACTTCTCAACCTTCAGGAATTTCCCGAGCACATCATTCTCTCGTGTGTCTGTGCTTCATGTTCCCCTTCTTAGAGGAAACGCCTTAAGTTTCACCTTTTCCCACTAACTCCCATTCATTCTCAAAGACTTGGCCTGACCTGAGTATTTCTACCTCCAGAAAGCTTTTCCAAATTCTTCCCCGACTGTCTGATTTTGATGTCCGTCCTCTCTCTCCCATTGTACCTTCTGCCCAATTGCATTCTGGAAATTAGGCAGGTAAATCATTAATATAATATAGGTCATTCGCTTATATATCCCCAGAATAAGGCCCATAATTTCATTAATTCAGTCAACAATCACTTGATCCCTAATGGATATTGTTCTAATGAAAAAATAAATATGACCATTCCCCAGTTTTTAAGTATACAACTTAACAACTTTGCCTGTTAGGCCCCAAGAAAGTTATGCAACCTACTTTGCACATACTTGTAAATGTTCAAAATTATTAAGGTGGAATTAAAGGTTGAGAAAAATTTGCTTTTCGGTTCTATAATAATCAAGAGCACAACTTGAGTCATCTGTCTCCATCCCAAAATCCCATTTACAAAATATGAAAATAAAGAAAAATATCTGAGGCAATCACTGGAGGGCAGAGGAAAAAATACCAATGGATTGAAAACTTTAAGAAATTTCAGAAAATATTAAGGATTTGAGACTGAACTGAAGGAAAAAGGCAACTGCCAACTAATCTGCAATTGAACAAGGCCTAGAACAGTGTGTTGAATAAATACAGAGGCAAAAAGGGAACCATTTGCAAACGAAAACTATGTTAGTGAATGAGAGGTCCATCTCAAATAATTTTGCCCACCACAGAGGAAAAAGACAGGAGGCTTTAAATTTTAAAGGGAAATACAAGGGAGAAGAGTAGATGAAAAGCAAGTAAGAAACTCAAGAATAGGAGCAAAACCTTATATATTTCCAGCCAGAAAATGCAGATTACCTGTGTCAGGGGTCTCCAAGACCCCACTCAGGCACGGCGACTCACAGGACTAAACACTCACGGCTATGATTTTTCAGTGAAAATATATAAAACATAATAAGCAAAAGGGGAAAGGTGCATGGAGCAAAGTCCAGAGGAAACCAGGCAAAAGCTTCAAAGAGTCCTCCCAGGACAGGATCCACATAATTCCCCCAGGAGCAACTTGTGGCAACATGTGAAAGGTTGTCTACCGGGGAAGCTCACTAGAGAACCAAGCCCAGGATTTTGGGATAGAGGCTGGTCACCTAGGCCACCCTGCCTGGCATGAGCCCAAATTCCAGACTCCCAGAAGGAAAACAGGTGTTCAGCATGAAACACATAGTATAGTATAGGCACGGTGAGCCCCACTTATCAGGAAATGTTGGGAAACTCCCGAATTCCAAGTTCCCAGATGCCAGCCAGCTAAGGGCCAACCTGCAAGCATATCTTTTTAAGAAGAGCAGTCAGGCCTGCCACGCTAACTCTTTTCTGCATACCTACCAAAGCAAAGGAAAGCAGATTTGCATCAGACTTATCTGTAAACACTAAAACACCATGTTTACAGCATCCTATAACTAACCAGACTATCTCTATATATAAGGACAAAAGAAATTATTAATAAGAATCATAGTAAGCATTTTAGCATTTAATTAAATGTTACATCAATGTTAATCATTTTAGAAATGAGACTTTAAGTTATTTATTCTTTGCAATATCCTAAAAGGTAAGAGATGACCAAATTAAAATTTGAAGTAAATAATTGTCTCCAGGACATATAAACAGCAAGTTGTGGAGCCAGATTTGAATCTCCATGTGTGAGCCCTTTCTTGTTTTTTAAACTCTACATGAATATACCTACTTAAGATATTTGGAAGGCTATATTATATTCCTGACTATTACAATAGTTCATTCTTGATGGGGTAGAGGAATGGAAGGTAAGAAGATAGCTTAACTTTTCATAGTGCAAGATATTTTTATGGCAATATGCAATTTTTTTACATCTTTCTCCCTTTTCTGAAGAAAATAAACAAATCAGTGGTAGCGTTTACTTGCATGACCTTTGGACTAACAAAAAATAGGATGGATTTTCCCATCAATAACAATTGAGATATATACTCTTTACTTAGCATAAAGCAGCTAATCCCAAAATAAAAACAAGAAAGTTTTTGATATTTCAAATCAGCAAATCCTATTTCCCCTGAAGTAATTACTGTTACAGTTGCTCTCAACATTAATAATGTACAATATTTGTTTGGCTGGCTTTGATATGACTCTTTGGAAAATTATTACATGTTTCTCATTTGCCCTGTGACAGATGTGAATTTTACTAGGGCTCTTTAATAGAGGTGTGTCAGATAAGTTATAATGAAAAATTTATTCAATAAAGCCTAATACTCCCTACCCACCATTATAAAAGATAGTTAATAAGAAATTATTTTAAAAGTCTTTCAGAAGCTATCTACAATAACCAAAAATGTTTCCCCCAAAGTATCAGTTTTTACTCTTTGGCTGCTGTACATCATTCCATGGAATTTTATTCAAACCCCAAGTACATATATTACAATTTTTAAAAATTAAAAAATGCAAAAGATGACCATAAAAAAGGTGGATTAGGGAAATGGATGTGCTTCAAGCAATTGGGCTCCCATCTGCCATATGGGAGGTCCAGGGTTCGATGCCCAGGGCCTCCTAGTGAGAGCAAGCTGGCCCACGCAGCGAGCTGGCCCACACCGAGTGCCAGCCAATATGGGAATGTGGCCCCACGCAGGAGAGCAGCGCTGAATGGGAATGCCACCCCACGCAGGAGTGCCAGCCGATGCAGAGAGCTGGCAAGCAAGATGATGCAACAGGAGACACAGAGGAGAGAAAATGAAAAGATGTAGCAGAATGGGGGAGCTGAGGTGGTACAGGAGAGTGGTCAGCTCTCTCCCACTCCGGAGGTTCCAGGGATAGGTTCCCGGAGCCGCCTAGTAAGAATACAAGCAGACACAGAAGAATGCACGGCAAGTGGACACAGAGAGCAGACAGTGGGGGGAATGGGGTGAGGGGGATGGGAAATAGATGGAATAAATCTTTTAAAAAAAAAAAAAGGTAGATTAAAAGGGCCCCAGAAGCACCAAAATTGAACTTATATTATTTTCTTCTTTCTGACCCCAGTACATAGGAGAGATATATTAAGAATTTGGTCATTAACCCATCCAAATATTCATTGAGTACCTGATCTAACAATGAATGCTGAGCACTGGGAAGCCAAATATGAAGAAGATTTTATCCTTGGCTAAAACGAGAGGACTTGTAACTCAATGATGAATGGCTTTGAAGTGAAACACATGGCCTTCTCAGATATAGGTATGGTCCTACCTAATCTCTGTGAGCCTCAAGTTTCCTATTTTACATAAAATGAAGATAACGGGGATGATGATGGTGATGAGGAGGAAAAGAACTAGTACCATGTGCCAAGCACTTTTCTAGGAGCTTTATGTGTATTAAATTCTCTCAATAGCCTTATGAGGTATAGTTATACCACTATTATACCCATTTTACTGGCAAAGGTAACTGAAGTCCAGAGAGGATAAGCAGATTGTCCAAGATCTTAGAGCTGGAAATTACGGAGTCAGGATTTGGACCCAGGTATTGGGATTCCAGAGTCAATGTTCACAACTATGCAATGCTGGCTTCCATCCTTAAAAGGATATGATAATGTAGAAATATCATAATGTATGTAAGTATCCAGTATAGGAACTCAACAAGGGTTAGTTTTTTCTAGTTTGTTATATTTGAGAAAGAAAAGGTGGTCTAGAATTATCAACTGTACTTAAGTGTCGCTTAAAGCTGGCCTGGCACTCACAGCTACATACTGATGCTCTCCTGTTGAATAGAAAAAAACTTCACATAGAAGGATGGTCCAATGATGGGCCCTTGATACTGATTACTATACATATGAACCTGTTGCTTGAAATTCCAACTAGGCCTAGAGCTGCAGGGTGCCTAAGATTTACCTCCTAAGAGCCTCCATGTTGCTCAAATGTGGCCACTCTCTAAGCCAAACTCAGCATGTAAATGCATTACCTTCCCCCCAATGTGGGATATGACTCCTGGGGATGAGCCTCCCTGGTGCCATGGATTACTACCACCACCAGCTGGTGATGCAACTAGAAACACATCTTGAATAAAAGGGGAAATGGTAAAGACAAATGAGTTTATATGGCTAAGAGACTTAAAAATGAGTCGGGAGGTCAGCAGAGGGGTCACACTTACGCATGTCTCAGCAGGACCCTAGAGACAGCCAAAGTAGATACAAACACAGGTACTTGTGTTCCTGAGGGCTACAGAGACACACAGGTTCTATGGTCATGACAGAATGGCTCTAGAGTTCAGGGCCTTGTCAGTGAGCCCTACTTTGGAATTTGTGCTCCTCAATGTATAGAGTTGGACTCAGATGTGACCTCTCTACCACATGCCTCTTCTGTCACTTTTACTGAACCTGTGGTTGGTGCTGGGGATGGTGTATACTCAGGAGACTTGAATCTCTTGATTGTCCGTGTGCCAGCTGGGCCCTGAGCCTTAGCAGAGTTGTAACACCTACTCTCTGGTTCACTGGACTTACCCAGGTCAGCTGAAGGGAGGGGAGAATGGTCAACCACCACACCAGAGAACGCAGGAAAATCACATCCATCAGCCACATGGGATCTAAGACCCCTCTCAATTTAGAGGTGGAGTGGACATCACCATCCCAGGGTCCACAGGATGGAGAAATAAAATATGAATTAGAGTGAACTTGCTGGTATTCCACTACAGAACTGTTGTGACTCTAGCAATGGAAGTAATTATATGATTGATGTGGAGACAGTGGCCATGGAGGTTGCTGAGGGCAGGGAGAGGGAGGAAGAAGTGTGATATGGGGCATTTTCAGGACTTGGAGTTGTCCTGAATGATATTGGAGGGACAGATGCAGTACATTGTATATCCTGCCATAACCCACTGGCTGGACTGGGGGAGAGGGTGAACTACAATGTAAACCAATGGTCCATGTCGTGTGGCAGTTCTCCAGGATGTATTCACCAAATGCAATGAATATGTCTTACTGATGAAAGGGGATGCTGATGTGGAAGGAATGGGGATGGGGGGAGTGAGTTATATGGGAACCTCTTATGTTCTTTAATGTAATATTTTGTGTGATCTATTTATCTTTTTTAAAAAGACAATAAATTTTTTAAAAATTTTTAATTAAAAAAAAAAACTTCACAGTACACCAACACCAGACATGGTCCCTTTTGATGAATCAAGATATAGACAAGACACTTCATAGTTATTTCTGAACACAAACAAAACATAAACGTGATACAAATAACAAAAAAAAACCTATCCTGGCAAGCGGATGTGGCTCAAGCAGTTGGCCACCTGCCTCCACATGGGAGGTCCTGAGTACAGTTCCCAGTGCTTCCTAAAGACGACAAACAGGTGCAATGAGCTGATGCAATGAGATGGCACAACAAGCAGGGAGAGGATGTGGTTTAAGCAATTGGGCACCTGCCTCCCACATGGCAGGTCCTAGGATCAGCTCCCAGAGCATCCTAAAGAAGAGGAGTGAACACAATGAGAAGACACAGTGAGCAGACACAGTAAGCAGACAAGTTGAAAAATGAGGAGACAG
Organism: Dasypus novemcinctus; assembly: GCF_030445035.2. Lineage (NCBI taxonomy): Eukaryota > Metazoa > Chordata > Mammalia > Cingulata > Dasypodidae > Dasypus > Dasypus novemcinctus. Next base: position 62,078,010 of record NC_080687.1, read on the forward strand.
ACATGGGAACCATCTGGGCTGGGGGGAACCTATCCTAATAGGACTGCTGCTTCTTTACCAATTACAGCTTTAGCTTCACCACAGTATTCCTTTCTTCTAGACAAGATTTAAGATACCCATCAATTTCCCCCACTTCCTGACAGCATGTGGTCCAGAGCAAAGCCCTACTTCCTTAAACTCTCCCCCAAAGAAGCCAAATCCCTTAGGTTCAACATTCACTTATTGAGATGTCCCACTGTTCCACATGGCTTTTCCCTCAACTGCATGTGTGTTCCTGGAGATCTTTACTAGAGGTTACTGATGCATTAAGATAGAAGAGAAATAGATATTTTCAATTTTTAAAAAAAGAGTATTGAGAGTAGATGTGGCTCAAGTGGTTGAGCACCTACTTCCCACATGGGAGGTCCCGGGTTTGGTTCCTGGTGCCTTCTAAAACCAAAGACAAACATTAAGCAAACAAACATAGAAACCAACTCAAGGGAGCTGACGTGGCTCAGTGGTTGAGCACCAGCTTCCCACTTATGAGGTCCCGGCTTCAATGCCTGGCCCCAGTACCATAAAAAAAAAAAAAAAAGGACAATAGAGATACGTACAGTATGTTGCAGGAGCACAAAGGATAGGCTCTGTAGTTGTAGAATGGTGTCCCTCCCCCAAAACAAAAATTTTGTCTACCCAGAACTTCAAAACATGCCCTTATTTGGAAATCGTGTCTTCAGAATAAATGTAATTAAGGTAAGGATTAAGAAGAGATCATGCTGGACTAAGGTGGGCTGTAAATCCAATGAAAGTACCCTAGTAAGAGACAGAAAATAGACATAAAAGAACAGAGAAGGCCATGTGAAGATGGAGGCAGAGCCTGGATGATCTACAGCCAAGAATGCCAAGGACTGCAGGCCATCGCAAGAAGCTGGCAGAGGCCTGGCGCAGTGTCCACCTCAGAGCCGCAAGAGGGACTGACCCTGCCAACACCTGGATTTCAGACTTGGCCTTCTGAAGTGTAAGAGAATAATTTCTATTGCTTTAGGCCATACACTTTGTGGTAATTTGGCTTCCCTAGGAAACTAATACAGATTTATTAAAAACACTAAGTCAAACCTCTAACGTGATATGTTAAATGCTTTAGTTGATATCCATCCTGCATGTCATAAACAAGTGAGTTATTTTTAATGACTCAAATAATTTGAATGCACTAATTTAAAACTTTTAATAATACTGATTTAGGTTAAATTGTGATGACTTGGAATTGGGTAAAAATTTAAGAAAAATGTTATAATTACATAAAAAACTATTTTACAGAATTACCTAAAAGAATAAAAATGCTAGATAGAAGAGTTTTTACCATAATTTGGTAAAATATAGGAAATATATAAGCAGCAAATATAGTTTTCTAAATATAATTTAAGTGCAATACACTAATTTTTATTCTCTTACAACAGGAAAGAAATTCTTCTCCAGAATTTCCTATCATGAAATGTGTCAATAAAAATTTTTAGAAAGACCAAATAAAGAGAAAAAACTGTCAGAATTTACTACTTGCTAAAGACAAACAACAAAGGGAAAACGGACTTGGCCCAATGGATAGGGCGTCTGCCTACCACATGGGAGGTCCGTGGTTCAAACCCTGGGCCTCCTTGACACGTGTGGAGCTGGCCCATGCGCAGTACTGATGTGCGCAAGGAGTGCCACACCACACAGGGGTGTCCCCCGCATAGGGGAGCCCCACGCTCAAGGAGTCCACCCCGTAAGGAGAGCTGCCCAGCATGAAAGAAAGTGCAGCCTGCCCAGGAATGGTGCCACATACATGGAGAGCTGACACAACAAGATGACACAACAAAAAGAAACACAGATCCCCGGTGCCGCTGATAAGGATAGAAGCGGTCACAGAAGAGCACACAGCGAATGGACACAGAGAGCAGACAACTGGGGGGTAGGGGAGATAAATAAGTAAAAAATAAATCTTAAAGAAAAAAAAGACAACAAAATAATCAAATATCACAGAAAGATGTACTGGGAAAATAATCTCAGCACAGGCAAGGACATCATTAGAATTTTTAGGAAAAAGACTAGCAAAAACATATCTAAAAAACAGTCAACCCTGAAGAATAGATACATACTTTTTCAAAATAGATAAGGTGAATAAACTCATTTTACTTATCTGTGTGTGTGTATATATATATATATATATTTGGAGAGTATGCAAGCGGATAAAAATTATTTTCAGAATTCCACAGTAACTATACATAAATAAGCACATAAATTCTTCTAATGAAAGCAGTATTTTTGCAGCTATCAACTAAACCACAAAACAAATTTTTCCCAGAAAATTTTGAGTACAAACATGAGATTACACATATAATATATACACTCTTTCATTATAAGGATATTTAGAAATACCCTTCAAGGGCCAGAATATATCTAAATTAAAATCAGCCTAGTTAATATTATTCACTTTGAATTACAAAGTAAAACAAAGAGTTCTAAAAGAAAATCAAAACTTTAATTTGGCAAATGTCAATTCTGGACTTCAATACATGGGGGGAAAGTATTAATTTTTCTGTAGTATAATGTTATTTGATTTATTTGGTAAAAAAAAATCCTTATTCATGTAAAACCTTTCTAATTTTATAAAAAGTGATATCAAAATATTCCCTTAAACATTTGACAAACAACAGAAATGGCCCCATCACTAAAATATACCAATATTCACCATTAGCACTAATGCTTCCTAAGATTCTGAAACTTAAAACATCTTTATGGAAACATTTGGAAGTCCTATTTTATTAAAGACAAAACAAGAAAAAATTAAATTTATAACAATATTTATTAGTCAAAAATTTTTATTACCACTCAAGAGAATAATTGTCCTTGCTATTGTTATGTTAGTTGTTTTTTAATTGTTTTGTTTTTGTTTTTGACCTTTCAACAGTATGCAATGTCATTACTCAGTATCCCATAACAATTAGTAAATGTTTAACTTAAAGACAATTAAAAGTAAATATAAACCTATTTTATCTTACAATTAGCATATGATCCCAGCCATGTTAAGATTGGTAGGACTAAACTCACCATTATTTGCCCAAGGGAGGTAAACGAAAACATCACTTTATTTTAATAGCTTTGGTGTTCTTACGTATGCTATTTTAAGTTCAGATTTCTTAATTTGATAGTTTAAAATACATTAAATCTCCTAAAATGTTAAAGCAAAACTACACTTAAAATTATATTAAAGAAGTACGTAATATAAAAAGGGATAGGAATTATGACCAACCTTTGATCAACTTTAGGACTAAATATTTTACAAATTCAAAGTTTCTAGAGAAAATTCTTAGATACCAGAGTCTTATGTTTAGCAATTAGAACAAAGTTAACATTTGCTATGCTCAAGTAAACTATGTACAGTCATAGACATTTCAAAAGCTCATTGGTAATTTTCAATATTCTTTTCCTTTATTTCATCATCTCAATCACCATCGGGGTCAAAAGCAAATTAAAAACTTTGGCACAATGCCACTTTAGCAACATTATTTAGCTAGAGATGCTTTAACTTCTCTTTCTCTAAACTCTTTGGCATTAACCAAAGGGAAAAAATGGTGTGGGGGGTGGAATTAAAAAGAATTAAGTGGTTTCCCTCCTTTGGGATCAGGGTCAGGGTTTGGTTTTATTACCCAAGGCCAGGTGTATTTTTTTATTCACAAGGATATATTTTTCTACTTTCTGCCAGTCACATACCAGAGAATCAAGAAATACCACTGAATTAAACTGAATATTAAGAAGTTTTACTTCTATTTTTAATTAACAAGTAGAATAACCCATGTGAAAATATACTCAAACCATACATATTAGGATTCAAAAGCAGAGGCCCTCAACTCTATCGTTTGACAGTTATATGCACATCCTGGAAGTGGGCTTCAATTCTCCATAAAACAATAACTCCATCTGCCATTCCAAACAGAGGCGTCCTATGAGGATCCAATGAAAGCACACAGCAAAGTCCTTTATAAACTCCAAAGCACTAGCACCGAGATGAGATATGTGAACCTGGGTCAGTTAAATCAACACCTTTGCTCACATAATCTCTTCCACAGAGTTAAACATTATCTCCTCACCGTCCTTCTGAGTATCTATAAAAACTTCAAGAACATGAAGGCAAATGAGAAAGTAAAAAGGTAGCTGAAAATTAAAGTTCTTGTTAAACAATCAGGTTCTAAAAAACCCAGGAGCATCACACAGGAAAACTTTTAGCACATTATAAAATGTAGCTCAATATGTAAAGGACAGATGAATCAAGGTCATGAGTGAGAATCATTCAATTAAACTGTATCACTTTTAATTTAACATTAAAATGGCAAGTAAAAGAATTTTTAAAACAAAAGAGAAAAATTTAAATGGCAGGTAAATAAGAATCTGAAGTTATAAAGCTCACATGTAAGATATTTATAATTTATAGCACCAGCAAAACATACCCACTTAAAAAGAATTAATTGTTCAACTGTCAAAGAAGTAACCCCAAATAATAATGGCAATATGGGGGAATGCTTTGGATTCTTTCATAAAGTACAGACTTTTATGGCATGCATATTGTACCGCAGTAAATTTGTTAAAATAAAAACAAAATTAGAGACAGGGAACACCTGCTTTAGCTGCAGATACACTCAGAACATCACAGTATTGGCACAGGAGTTTTTTCTCATGCCCTAAAAATGCAGCCAGTGTGATTTGGAAGAGAAACTAGAAGCAGGTGACAGTGGTTGGCAGACTTGACTGTTCACAAGTCACTGTTCCATTCCTTTGTGCACTTACACCATGATTTAGCTAACTTTCCTAGATTTGGACCTTTTCCTTACTTTTGGTGTCCACATTTTACTGCATTTCTTCATTGCCCTAGTTGAAACAGCTTTTACTGCCTCATTGAATCCTCCACACCCTATGAAGTAGGCTTTACTACAATTTTGCAGTAAAAAAACTGAAGCACAGAGAAGCTCAATAATTTGCACATGGTCACATGCAGCAGTTTACAAAGCACTTTCACATATGTGAATTTTATTCTTGGCTTTCCCATTAAGAAACTAATTTTTCCTTCCAAAATAAGTAGTTGACAATATTCCATTTAATACAACTCAACCTTTCTTTGGTCCCTACTATATTTACACTGTACTCTATAAGAAAAAGAGTTGAAAAAGACAGGGTCTCAACTCTTCAAGTCCCCTCCCACTAGGACAGGAGACAAGCTACATAACAATCCAGTAGCCAACGGATTTTGCTGTCAGCCGACCTTACCCTGACCCGAAATTCCTGTCAATAGATAAGGTGTGGGAAACTGGCTTACCTGTTCCTTATTGTAAATGTTACACCTGTTCTATTGTAGATGTGACAGTTGTTAGATGTTGCAGTTGTTCTCCATTGTAGATGATGTTGCGATTCTAATAGCAAACAGCTGCTTGGTAGTTTCCAATAAATACGAGGTGGAAACTAGGGTCAGGGCTCTCAATTCCCAAAGCTGTGAGTCCCCTGGTCCCATCTTTATCTCCTCTCTTACGTGTCTCTCTCTGTCCCTTCATTTTATAAAGTTCTGTGTTGCCTTCCCTTCGAGCCAACCTATTGCTGAGCTGATCTCAGCAACTGGTGCCCAGCGTGGGGCCTGAAGGGAAGAAGGCGCTCGCAGCAACTGGGGCCATACCAGGGACCTGAAGGGAAGAAGGATCACTTTGAGCGAAGCTAAAGTTGACGTAATGGCGCAGAGCCCCGACTGTGGAAAGCCTTCAAAGTGGGTACCATTGTCAGATAAAGCCATACCATGATGTCAAGAGATGACAAAATTTACTGTGGAACCTGGAGCCTCCGGTCATGCAGATGGAGAGACGGAAGCTGGAAAATGCACAGCTGGGTCTCATTCTGAAGACTAAAATGGCTTTACATCCAAGAATCTAAACTACAGAACTTGTTCAGGCCTGGCATCATAAAGCAAGTATGACTTAGGGACAGAAAGAGATTAAGAAGGAAATTGAGAGGAGGAAAACTGGAAAAGAAATGTTGAATTATAAAAGGAAGCAATGAAGAACTTCTAGATTAACAAATTTGGAACTGCTTTTGTGTTTGTTCGATGTCAGTGGGTGTGTTGTAATTTTCAGTATGATTGTTCAAAAAAAAAAGAGATAGAAAAAGAAAGGAAAAAGAAAGAGGCAGAGAGATAAAGGAAAAAAGAAGAGGTAGAGAGAAAAAGAAAGGAAAAGAGGTACAGAAAAAGGAAAAAAGTAGAAAGAAAAAGAAAGGAAAAGAGGTACAGAAAAAGGAAAAAAGATAGAAAGAAAAAGGAGAAAAGAGGTAGAGAGAAAAAGGAAAAGAGGTAGAGAGAAAAAGGAAAAGAGGTAGAGAGAAAAAGGAAAAGAGGTAGAAAGAAAAAGGAAAAGAGAGAAAAAGAAAAAAGAGGTAGAAAGAAAAAGGAAGAGAGAGAAAAAGGAAAAGAGGTAGAGAGAAAAAGGAAAAGAGGTAGAAAGAAAAAGGAAAAGAGAGAAAAAGAAAAAAGAGGTAGAAAGAAAAAGGAAAAGAGAGAAAAAGGAAAAAAGAGGTAGAAAGAAAAAGGAAGAGAAAAAGGAAAAAAGAGGTAGAAAGAAAAAGGAAGAGAAAAAGGAAAAAAGAGGTAGAAAGAAAAAAGAGGTAGGGAAAAAAGGGAGAAAAAGGAAAAAAGAGGGAGAGAGAAAAAGAAAGGAAAAAGAAGAGGGAGAGAGAAAAAGAAGGGAAAAGTAGAAAAAAGGAAAAGAGGTAGAGATAAAAAGAAGAGATAGAAAAAGGAAAAAAGGTAGAAAAAGGAAAAAGAGATAGAGAGAAAAAGGAAAAAGAAAAAGAAAAAGGTAGAAAAAGGAAAAAGAGGTAGCGAGAAAAAGGAAAAAGAAAGGTAGAGAAAAAGAAAGGAAAAGGGAAAGAAAAATAGGAAAAAGAGGAAGGAAAAGAGATAGAAAGAGAAAGGAAGGAAAAGAGAGAGAAAATGAGAAAAAGGAAAAAAAAGAAAAAGGAAGGAAAAGAGAGAAAATGAGTAAAAGAAAGAAAAAAGGAAGGAAAAGAGAGAAATGAAGGAAAAGAGAAAAATGAGAAAAAGGAAAAAGAAAAGGAAAAGGAAAAGAGAGAAATGAAGGAAAAGAGAGAAAATGAGAAAAAGAAAGGAAAAAGAAAAGGAAAAGGAAAAGAGAGAAAATGAGAAAAAAGTAAAAAGAAGGAAGAGAAAAGAGAAAGGAAGGATAAAATGAAAGATGTAAAAGTTAAGCAAAAGGTAAAAAGTTTGTGGGAATGCTAACTGAAATGTTATAAGGTGTATTTTGCCCTAAAATAAAATGGTTAGTATGGAGATCTGCAGGACAGAACTAGTATGCATATAGCAAGCTGTAAAAGCATTATGGTAGCATTTAGTGATATGTGTTTTGTAAAAGTAGAACAAACCTGAAGAAATACAAAAAGTGCAAAAACGGTGAAAAGGTCAGCAATGGACTTTTGCAGTTCTTCCTCAAGGCTTTCTGCCCTGGTCTGATGGCAATGAATCTGGCTGATAGAAAAAACCTGTGGCAGTGACCCTACTCAGAAACATCACAAACAACGGTATTTTAAGGGCCTGAACTGGGAAACGGACTTTGGCCCAGTGGTTAGGGCGTCCATCTACCATATGGGAGGTCCGCGGTTCAAACCCCGGGCCTCCCTGACCCGTGTGGAGGTGGCCCATGTGCAGTGCTGATGTGCGCAAGGAGTGCCGTGCCACGCAGGGGTGTCCCCGCGCAGGGGAGCCCCACGCGCAAGGAGTGCGCCCGTGAGGAAAGCCGCCCAGCGTGAAAAGAAAGAGCAGCCTGCCCAGGAATGGCGCTGCCCACACTTCCCGTGCCGCTGATGACAACAGAAGCGGACAAAGAAACAAGACGCAGCAAATAGACACCAAGAACAGACAACCAGGGGAGGGGGGGAAATTAAATAAATAAAAATAAATCTTTAAAAAAAAAAAAAAAAGGGCCTGAACTAGGCAAACAATTGGGAAAAGCTATAAGGTCCCTGCTACTCTATTAAATTATTAAATGTTGTTTGGCTGGGTAAGACAAACTATACTCTGCTGAAACTGATAAAGTACAGTGTTTTCTCATGTTAATGGAGTTTGCAATATTGTTGGAATACTAAGAATCATTTATCCTTCACTGAGATGTGTTAATTAGGAAAGGTCCTTCATGGGAGGAGGACCTCCAGAAGGCTGCTTTAAAAAACAAAAGAAAGGAGAAGGTGGATATTGACTTAGTCTGTGAATTGGACGTGGCCCCAGGTCCAGTGAAGATGCTAGGAGCACTATACAAATGGGAAAATGAGATCGTTTTTGATTGAGTACTGGCCTATATAGCCTTGCCAATTGGGAATATTAAGCCCAAGAGAAATGAAAGTCTATTCATTAAATGCCTGCTAGTTGGAAGTCTTATTGTTTGTTTTTCCAGTTATGGGTTATGTATAAAATGCTTGAATACTAATCAGAACTTTAATAATGAACCATATTGTATATTTAAGTGATTTGATGAACTGTGATATATAAATGTACCTTGATGTAAATCTCTTGTTTTAACGTTGAACAATCCTGGGGCTGAATATACTGAGAAAAAAAAATTAATGGGTATTCAAACCTAAAAGTGAAAATATCAGGCAGGAAGCTTCATTAATCAGTGAAATGTCATTTGCGTAGACTTTGCAAAAACAAAAAGGGGGAAATGTGGGAAACTGGCTTACCTGTTCCTTATTGTAAGTGTTACACCTGTTCTATTGTAGATGTGACAGTTGTTAGATGTTGCAGTTGTTCCCCATTGTAGGTGATGTTGCAGTTCTAATAGTAAACAGCTGCTTGGTAGTTTCCAATAAATACGAGGTAGAAACTAGGGTCAGGGCTCTCAGTTCCAGAAGCTGTGAGTCCCCTGGTCCCATCTTTATCTCCTCTCTTGTATGTCTTTGTGTCTCTCTCTGTCCCTTTATTTTATAAAGTTCTGTGTTGCCTTCCCTTCGAGCCAACCTATTGCTGAGCTGATCTCAGCAATAAGGTATCTATTCTCCTTTTGCTCAGCAAGAAAACTCAATCCCAAAACCTCAAAGACTTAAGAGATTGTTTCCAAGGCAGAACATGACAAGGTCATGAAGAGACACAGTTGATTCTCATTATTTGCCGTAGTTATGTTCTATAGAGTCACTGCAAACACTGATTCAGTGACTACTGAAAGGTTGCTCCTAGCAGGAAGTACAGGGTTAGGTTCATGCAAATCTCTGGTCACAACATTTTCATCAACCAATCAATTCACAATCTTCCCCCTCTCAATTAGAGGTGGAATAGTCATCACCATCCCAGAATCCTCAGGATTGAGGAATAAAATATGGATTAGAGTGAATTTACTTATATTCTACTATAGACTTATTGTGATTCTAGCAATGGAAGAAATTATATCACTGATGTGGAGGCAGTGGCCACTGGAGGTGCTGAAGTCAGGGAGAGGGAAAAAGAGGTGTAATACAGGGGCATTTTCAGGAATTGTCCTGAATGACACTGCAATGACAGAAACAGGCCATTATATATTTTGCCATAGCCTACAGAACTGAGTGGAAGAGAATGTAAGTGACAATGTAAACTATAATCCATGCTTAGTGGCAATGTTCTAAAATGTGTTCATCAATTACAATGAATGTACCACACTAATGAAAGAAAGTGTTAATGTACAGAAAAGTAGGACGTGTGGGAAGTGGGGCATATGGGAATCCCTTATAGTTCTTTATGTAACATTTTATGTAATCTATCTTTTTTAAAAAATACTCTTTTCATGAGTGTTTGTTTAAAGACACTTTATTTAATATGTATTGTTGATTCATTAACACTGAACTCATGGCCAACAGCACTATAACACATGCCTGAATGAAGCTTCACATATTTTCTTCATCATGCATCTCATAGCCTTTTTGTACTTAAGAACTTCAGCACTTCAGCACCACTCTCGGTGCCACGTTAAACAACAAAAAAACTAAGAAAATGCAGAAAAATAAAAAACAATTTAAAAACATGTCACTAAACATACCACTAACAAGATACCTGTTTATAGGAGGAGAACTGAAAGAAGAAGGTGCTACCTTGTTTGCCATCAGGTAAGAATATGAGCATTAAGTGACTAAAAGTTTTCACCATTCTGTGCTGTCCACAAATGACCACAAAAGTGCTGTGCATACCAATTTGAGGATTATAAATAAATTTTAGTGTGTAGGCAAAATATAAAACCTAGAAATAATAGTATAGACTGCATTTAGGAACAAAGGTGCATCCCATTCATGGCACAGCAGATGGCCTACTTGGCAACCTTCTGAGACCAAGGTGGCCCCACCCACTGGTAAGCAAAGGGTTTTGAAGTATGCAAAAGACGATGAGGAGAGAAGAGGGGCAGGATGTTGTGAGTCTCCCAATGCAGTAACTGAAGATTCCACACCATGTCAGCTAACCCTTCAAGAAGTTGGAGGAAACAAGGTAAAAGCCAAGAAACATAAAGAAAGATTATTAAAAATAAGGCACACCACTGATTATACACTTTGGATGAAACAATATGCTTTATTAATAGTTACCAAAAAATTTCATTTGTTTAAAAAAATACATAAGGCAGAAGCAATGAAATGGAGATTCCATTTCAGGCACGCTTACCAAAGTGGTTCTTCGAAAGGATCAATAAAATAAATATACCACTGGACAGTGTGGTACAACTTAAAAAATGATTAAAAGGATAAGCTACAAAAAGCAAAATACAGATAAAATTGGTCAATAATTAAGCTTCTAATATAATGTCAGTGAGGGTATTTGTTTCTTTTCTATCTCTTTCAATATAATGTAAACCCTGTGAGGCTACAGTCTTGCCTTTTTCAACTAGGTTTTTGCTGCATCCATTGAACCTACAATAGTGTCTAAATACAGTAAGTACTCCATAAACATTTTCTGAATACACAAAGTTTTTTCACAAGAATTGTATTAACTATTAACTAAAATTTGAGAATCTAAATGGAATGAATACATTTCTAAAATCATATGAAATCCCAAAATGGTGCAAAAAGAAATGGAGAATTTTAATCAGTCCTTTCCTAAAAAACGTCTGACTTAAATGTTTTGGTTTGTTGTTGTGGTTGCTGTTGTTGTTGTTTTTAGGAGGTACCAGGGATTGAACCCTGGACCTTGTACATGGGAGGTGGGAAGCAGGCACTCAACCACTGAGCTACATCTGCTTCCAGATTTAAATGCCTTTACACAAAACAGCAACATAACTCAATTTATGATACTAATAAAATCTTGATTCTAAATGTAAGGGCCAGAAAGGAAAATAGAGGGTTAGTTCACTTAAGAAAAATTTTAGATTATATATTAGGGAACAAAAGCTAACCATTTATTTTTTAAGTCATCATCACAAATGGTTTATTCTTTAAAAAGCAAGGGTGGTTTTATATTAGAACACATGTCGGAATATTTTACATCATTAATAGATTAGAGAAAATAAATCACATAATTTGAAAAGATTCAAGAAATTCATGTGATGTAGTTCAAAATCTACTTATGATAGTCTCAAAATCAAGAATAAAGTGCCCATAACTTAATTTTTAAAATAGTAACCAAAAACTATAGCACAGAGTAGAAGAGAAACTTTTGATTCAGTCCTATAAAGATTGAAACAAGTCAAAATGCTACATAGTACTGGAGATCTGAACCAATGAAATAAGACAAGAAAAAATATAAAGGAATATATATATAAAATATAAAGGAATAGTAAGGAAAGAAACATAAACTGTCATTATTTAGAGATGATTTCATCTTCTACAGAGAAAAATCAATCAAATCCTAAAATTAATCAAAGAGTTAAGGCAAATTACCACATAAAAAAATTCTTCAGTAGTATTTCTCTACCCAACCAATTAGAAAATAAAATTTCTAACCTGATACCATTCAGAAGAGCAAGAACTATAAAGTTCTAGGTTTAACCTGAAAAATAAGAATTTTATACATACTTTTAAACATTAAAGGAGTACTGAAGAAGACTTTTAAAAAATAAACAGACCATGTTCACGGGTGGGATAAAAAAATTATAAAGATGCTAATTCTCCCCAAATTTATCTACAAATTTAATCAACTTCAATCAAATACTAGCTGGATTATTTGAAGAACTCTAAAACTAATCCTGAAATTTATATGAAAGAATACAAATTCACAAATTGCTAAATCAATTTTGAAAGACTGCAGAAAGTAGCAATTCATACACTACCCAATATCTGACATACCTCAAAGGAAATTTTTTTAAAAAATACAGTAAAACTGGTAAGTAAAAAGAAAAGGCAGACAGTAGAGAACTCAAAACCAGATTTATGTATATATTGAACTTGATATAGATTCAAGGAAGCAGAAAGGAAGGAAGAAATATGTGGTACTAGGAAAATATAAACAAAAGTCCCACCTCTTATCATGTACAAACATAAAATCCAAAGTAATTAATTACCCAAATATGAGTTAAAATTATAAAGATATGTGGAAAAATATCTCTATAGTTTAAAGAACCATAAAATTCTTAATCATAAAACAAAAATGGATGAATGGGACATCAAAGAAAGGATTTCTTTGCAAAAGAATAATAAATAGGTGAAGGCCTCAGAGAAAATATCTACAACATCTAAATATAACAAGGAGTTCGTATGTGAAATATAAAAAGAACTTATATGTATCAATAAGAAAATGATAAGAAAGCCAATGAAGGGGAAACCCAAATGGCTAACAGGTATATGAAGAGATAGATGCTCAACCTTATCTGTAGTCAGAGGAATGCATATTAAAACAACATGAGATAGTTCTTAAAGAATATAGTGTCACTATTAAGAAGAATTTGATTAACAGTGTCTAAGTTCTCTCATTCCTATGCAGCAGAAATCTGATCATGAAATCTTCTTTTGTCCATGATTTTCAGAACTAAGCTTCAGGAGTTTCTCTGATGGATTATTAAATTAAATCACTGAACACATCCACATACACAAGATGGCACTGTAGTCCTATCATATCAGCAAAATTTACCAAGTCAGACAAAATCAGTGATGGTGAGGATGTGATTAAACAGAAACTCTCATTCACTGCCAGCAAATCTGTAACTAAGAGAGTCATCTTGGAGCATACTCTGGCAAGCTGTTACTAGTGAAAAATAAATGTGTGGAAGTCCTATAGTCCTGCAATTTTACCATTGGGTATACATTAATACATTGTTGCAAAGGTTGTCAAGTTGGAGAGTGTTTATCACAGCACTGTTCGAACACCTGGTTAAATCCTAAACAACAAAGTTCAGTGAAAAGAGAGAAACGGAATGGTGTATCTAAAATATGTATAACACATATGTACACACACCAAAAAAACTATATATTATACAAGAACACAAAGGTCTACAGACATTCCCTTCTAAAAAAAGAAAAAAAATGTAGACCATACACATTAGAATGACTGCCAAAAAGGAGAAAAGCACTGGAAAAAAAAGGGGAAAAATAAAATAATATGAGAAAGCTCTAGTACACGATTACATACCCTGAACTAAAAAGTGATTAATTCAATTCTCTATATCTGCGGTCCAAAATAGAACAGGCAAATTTACTAAAAGCACAAAGTATAATGGCCATGAAAAAAATTAAGATAAAGCTTATACTCACTGAAGCTTATTTTTAAATATTTAAAAACCAAGATTACTTATGGGTGACCAGAACTTTACTAATAACTTCCATCACCAAAATGATCAGTTCTGTGAATAATATATCATTCTTACTTTGAAAAACAAAACAACACAAAACACCATCTGCCTACCAATACTATCTGAAATTTCCAGAACTAGTGGTAACTGTTTTTCTCAAATAATAGGGATCAAGGAGTTATTTGAAACATCAAATCTCCATCATGTATTTCTTTGGTATAATACATATATAATCAATTTCATGAGTTCACTATCCTAAAAATTCACATTAAACAATCCAGGAGAACTGCTGGATGCTCAAAAGGGAAAAGGGTTTATCTGGGGTTTATCTCTTTTCACTGAATTTTGTTGTTTAGGATTTAACCAGGTGTTCAAACAGTGCTGTGATAAACACCCTCCAACTTGACAACCTTTGCAACAATGTATTAATGTATACCCAACCGAACAATTGCAGGACTACAGGACTTCCCACACATTTATTTTTCCCTAAGATTTGATGTCATGGATCAAGTGGGATCCCAAACATGACTCAGAGACACTCTTTACTTTGACTCTTGAACAACATTTCTAGACAATTTACTATTTTAAACTGTTACTTCCATTCAGATTCACTGTATCACCTCATTTGTTAACCAGTCCTTTGGAGTAGCTTACCCCCTCCTATTATGGTTCCATTCAGAACTTCATGCTGCTCACAGTAAGAGCTGCACACTGCTCAAATTTTTATAATGTCATGACAATTAAAATTTCCAAACACATAGCTCTAAGCAGGAAATGAAGCATTCAAAATTCAGCTAAGTAAAACTTTTTAAGGAAAGTCTTCTTAGATTTTTAGAAATGGTGCCAAAAAATATTGGGGAGAAAATTCTAGACTCTAGAACAAGACTTCTCAACTTCCAACGTATTGACATTTAGCCGGATAAATCTTTGTTGCGGAGGCCAAACTGTGTGTTGAAGGATGGTTAGCAGCATCCATGGCCTCTACTCTCTAAACGTCAGTAGCATCCTCCTATCTTTTTAAAGATTTTTTAAAATTTCTCTCCCCTTTCCACTCCCCCACCCCCCCCACCCCCGTTGTCTGCTCTCTGTGTCCACTGGGTGTGTTCTTCTGTGACCACTTCTATCCTTATCAGCAACACTGGGAATCTGCGTTTCTTCTTGTTGCGTCATCTTGTTGTGTCAGCTCTCCATGTGTGCAGCGCCATTCCTGGGCAGGCTGCACTTTATTTCGCGCTGGGCAGCTCTCCTTATGGGGCGCTCTCCTTGCACGTGGGGTTCCCCTACGTGGGAGACACCCCTGCGTGGCGCTCCTTGCGCGTATCAGCACTGCGCATTGGCCAGCTCCACACGGGTCAAGGAGGTCCGGGGTTTGAACCGCAGACCTCCCATGTGGCAGGCGGATGTCCTATCCATTGGGCCAAGTCCACTTCCCCCTCCTACCATTCTTGTGACAACCAAATAAGTCCCCAGACATTCCCAAATGTCACATGGAGGGCAAAAGCACCCTCCGTTAAGGACTATTTTAGAAGAATGAGACAAATATTTTGGTCCAAAGTTCATACAGAGCACTGTACACTAAAGAGTGATGCCCGGCTCATCCTGGGACTGCTGACTAGGAAGGGGAAAGAAGAATCCTGAAATTTACCCTTTTTACACAGTGGGATCCTCAGAGAGGCTGCCAATGTGCCGGTCTAAACTAGGCTTTTTCATAGCCAAAAATATTTGCACAATCTTTCCAAGTGCCACATTTTGCATCCAAATGACACTTTGACTAGGATTTCTCTCCACTGGCTCTAACTATAAACGTTCTACAGTCTACTGACCACAGGCTAAACAGGACATCTTAGAAACAACAACCATGACAACCCCTTACTATACGAAATATGTGTGGATTTATTCCAAAGTCATAATTTAAGAGAAAATGCTACAGTCCAGGTTTTGAAATGTAAAATATCTTTATACACTGAAAAAGGCTGAAGTTAAAAAATTTTTAAAACATATCCCAAAGATGAATAACCATTCTGAATAGTTAGACAGATGGTCAAAAGCATGATAAATATTAATAGTGCTTCTATAGAAAACCTAAAGTATTTTTAATGGAAAGTGGTAGCATATTCACCGCAGCCCTCCTACCTCTTTCAACTCCTAAGTCAAACCACACACCTCCCCTGGGCCCACAGGGGCAGGTTCTGGGCCTCCAGAGGGTAGACAAGAGATCTGTTGCAGCCCTGTCTCCCCTTCAGCATGGTTTGCATGTGTATGTTTTGTGTTTGTATGTGTGTGTTTAGTTTTGGGTAACAGTACTTCTTTCCATTTTCAACCTCTGGGAAGATATCCTTCCACTATTGCTACTTTCTATACCTTGACATCCCATCTTCGTTCCCACAACTCATCCCATACATTGAAAATTCCCCTTCTTTTTTTTTTTTAAATATGTTTATTATTATCAATTGATAGAACAATGCCACCAGGAATGCATTACCACAATATAATAGTTGAGAAAAATAAGACACATAGAAGTTAAACAGTCACAGAGTAAATACATGTTTGAAAAGAGCAGTTATGTGTAACTACTTAAATGTACCTTGCTCATAAGAAACTCTACCAGGTGGCCAATGATGGTAAGCATTCAACCAACTAGTAAAGTAGAGGAATGGGCAGGAAGGATAGTAACGCAGCATTCAGGTAGAAAGTTGCTCCAAGCAAAGTATGAAGAAGAGATTCCAGTTCTTTACCACTGGCTTTTCTGTCTTTTTTCTTTTAAATAACTGATGAGTAAAAGGTAACAGCAGTTATGTCTTGGTTTCAGAGGGCTGCTATAACAATGTACCACATACTCGATGGCTTAAAACAACAGAAAATTGTTGTCTCAATATTGTAGAGAACAGAAATCCAAAATCAGCTGCGGAGAATCCTTCCTTGCCGCTCTCCTGACTTCTGGTACTTTGCCAGCAACACATAGGTTTCAATCTTCCTTCTTTAAAAGTCTCTTCATTTCAGTAATGTGAGTTGTGATATGTTTCCTGATAGAACCCAACATATGTCCCAGATTTCTCATATGGGACAAGGTAAGGGGTAATGCGGGACTGATGAGATGGAAAAAGTTACTTTTATATGAAAAAAAAAGTTTTAATATTACCTTAAAATTTAATTATATCCACTACAGAGAGAAACACTATGGTGACAAAGGGGGGGGAAATACACGATAAAGTTTCATTATTTATGTGCTAAACTTAGGATCACTATGTATTAACTGTTCACAGTTGAGTGATGTATAAACATCTCCAAGATTCCTAATGGCAAACTGTGAATTATCCATTGACAGAATTGCAGTAGTCTGAAAACACTCGCATAACAGAAAACTACTTACTGGACTCTCTCATCATAGGCCTGGAGTATATTCCCTGAAACTAAAGAATACCAGAGTCATTACCGGCTGTTTTCAGTTTTTCTAACGGCTTTCTTTATCTTACTCACAATTCCTTCCCTCCAGATGTATACATCTAAGTCACTAAGTTTCATTCTATAAGAATTTATAGTACTATAGTACTACTAATGGGAAAAGCACTGAATTCATTGAAAATTTCTTTCTTCAAGAAATTTCTAATGAGTCATCCTCAATGTGGTAGGCACTGTGCTTGGTACTGGATGGTTTAGTAACTCCCAAGAAGCATGCAGCTTGGGGTACAAGATTGACATGCAAAATCAGTAGTGTTTTCATACACCAGCAATGAACAGTCTAAAAAGGAAATCAAGAAAACAATTCTATTTACAATAAAAATAAAAGAATAAAATATTTAAGAATGTCTTTAATCAAGGATATAAAGAACTTGTATGCAGAAAACTACAAATCATTACTGAAAGAAATTTAAAAAGACCTAAAAAAAAAGAAAAGAAAAGAAAGATATTTCATGCTCATGGTCTGAAGACTTAATATCTTTGATGTGAGTACTGGGAAGCGGATTTGGTCCAACGGATAGGGCATCTGCCTACCACTTGGGAGGTCCAAGGTTCAAACCCAGGGCCTCCTGACCTGTGTGGTGAGCTGGCCCATGCACAGTGCTGATGCAAGGAGTGTCGTGCCACGCAGGGGTGTCCCCCGCGTAAGGGAGCCCCACGCACAAAGAGTGCAGCCTCTAAGGAGAGCTGCCCAGTGCGAAAAAAAGGTGCAGCCTGCCCAAGAGTGGGGCTGCACACACAGAGAGCTGATGGAGCAAGATGATGCAACAAAAAGAGACACAGATTCCAGGTGCCACTGCCAAGAATACAAAGCAGACACAGAAGAACACACAGCAAATGGACACAGAGAGCAGACAACTGGGGAGGGGGGCAGGGAACGGGGAAGGGGAGAGAAATAATCTTTAAAAAAAAAAAATACATGAGTACTACCCAATGATATCTACAGATTTAATGCAAATCCAATTAAAATTAAACAGCCTTCTTTGCAGAAATGGAAACAATAATCATTAAATTCATTTAAAAGGGCAAGGGACCCCAACTAGCAAAAAGCATCTTGAGAAATAACAAACTGTAATATATATACATAACTGGATTATTGTTTAGCTTTAAGAAAAAGAAATGAAACACGTAAGAACATGGATGAACCTGGAAGACATTATGTTGAATGAAGCAAGCCAGACACAGAAGGACAAATAATGTATGATTTTGCTATTACAACCTAAATATAATAAGCAAACTTATGAAGTTAATAGCTAGAACGTAAGTCACCAGAGAATAGAATGTGGTTAGAGAATGGAAAACTGAGGTTTAGTCTGTGCAGAATTGGTAAAAAGCTTTTGAAAATAAACAGAAATGGTGAAAGTATCATGGGTATAGTAATTAGTAGTGCTAACATATGGGTATGATAGTGGTTTATTTTTGTGTGTTTTTTTTGTTTGTTGCTTTTGTTTTGTTTTGTAGCAATGAAGATGCTCTAATGTTGACTGGGGTGATGAGTGCACAGCTCTGTGATTGCACCAAATGCCATTGATTGTACACTTTGGATGGACTGTATAACTTATGAACAAAAAAAATAGTAGGATGGATTGGAGGAAAAATACACCAAATATAAAATATGGATGGTAATTAGTAGTAATATTTTCATAATTTTTTCATAATTTGTTACAAATGTTTCACAACAATGCAAAGTATTTGTGGTGGGATGATGTATGGAAGCCCTGTATATTATGCAAATTTGTTTTATAGAGTTCACAACTCTTACTATATACTTATTGCTTATGTATGTTCTTGTATAAATGATATACTTCAATAAATTGTTTTAAAATGGAAAAAAAAGAGATTGGAAGAAAATCTAGAAGCAATGGAGAAGGATTACCAAAGTTAGTAGAAACTTCCAACTTACAAAAGACTAAAACAAAAAGTAAAAAAAAGAACTTGGAGGAAACAGAGACAGTAAGGAAGCAGAGGAAAAAAGAAAGAAGTACCTATAATATCCTCAGAGAGCTTAGACACTGCAATGCAATCATAGTAAAGAAAAATGCTACAAAAAAAGGAACAATGAGAAAATCTGTGGCAGAGTTTTAATTGTCAACCCAACAACATAAACCTCTTATATCATATTAATGGAAGCAATATTTTGCCCAACTAAAAATATTTTCCAGATGCCCCTGGAGATACGGATGACCAATAATAAGAAGAAACATTTGGGTGGGCTTTTAAGAAAGTTCTCCTTTATAGCACTAGCAGAACTTCTTTATGGGTCTTCTACTTACCTACTCAAGCCTGGGCTAGCCACAGCAGGGTATGCTTGACACTCTTTAGTCCTATATAATGCCAAATTCTGAGGCACAGGCCACATCATAAATTTTTGCCCCAAAATGTACCCAACCAAAATGTAATTTTCCCCCAAAGTGTTTGAATTTTGCAAAGTATTTTAATATCATAATGGCCATCACAAGCACAGAGAGATTGCCTTAACAAAATTAAATAATGAAATGAATTTTAAATGACTTGGTAATAATCAAAAAACCAGAAACTCATCTGGAATTTATTAAACCAAGTAGATTCATTTCCTTACACAAAAAGTATTACTGTGAATTGCAGTGTGGCTGTCAACCACATTTTTTTTACCAGGACTAAGGCCAAATTTCAAAAGTATCAGCTATTTGGCAAGTAATACCTTTCAGGGCTTACAAGCATTTTCCAAGTCTAAAACTGTTCGCAAACTGGCTTAAAAACAGGCAGTTGTATTAACTATCCTCTGGATAAAATGCCTAAAAATGCATTTTCTTTCTTCATGGAAACTAAAACCTTCTCTTTTCTAAAATAGCTCATCAGGCTCATTTTTAGTAAGACATTATAAAAGTCCTTGGAAATATCTTACAATTGCCTCTTCTAAATTGAATACAGCAGAAGAGCTAAAGTAACAAGTTGACTCTCAAACACTCACACACACACACACAAAACATGAAAAGTAATTTAAAGAAATAAATAGGCATATGATCAAAGAATAATAGATAACAGTACTGTATAAACACTTGAGAAAACCATTTATATGAAAAGAAAAACTCAATAAACGGAATCTATAAACTCTATTCACTAATCTAAAACTTCAACTACATGGTAGATAAAAGAGTGCAGGAACATATGGCAGTGTTTCCAATAGTGCAATATATATGGAATTCTAGTCCTTCAACTTAAAAGGTCTCAGGCAAGTCAACTAGACTTGTGGTTCTAACTTCATTGACAGGAAAGAATCAATAGCAAAGTGGTAAAATGAACACAGGGATCCCTGTGGAAAGATCACAGAAGAACCATAAAGAAATAGAATCCATTACTATTAATGTGTTTGTTCATTCTAACTTTGACCTCTCATAGATGAAAGGATTTTTATCACAACTTAAGAACAATATAAAAGAGACTATTCATTTTTCTAAAAAAAAAACCCATTATCATAAAGCAAAGGTCAGGATAAACAAGTTGTCTAAATGCACTGTAGGATCCACACATGTACATATACAACAGAAAACAGGAAGTCAGTCATTCTAGAAAGGAAAAAAAAGTCATCACTTATCATCTATTTTCTGATTGTATATATATTCAAGCATAATAACAGTCTAGGCATTTACCTTTTATTGAGTACCTTGATATATTTCACACTCAATTTTTCCTAATATTTAACACTGACCTGGAATCTTCATGTTATAGTTTTTGGGATTTAGACTTAGTACACCATGTGTCTTGCCCACAGTCACACATTTTACTCTAGGATCTGACATGTATGAGTTATACATATGCAGTATCACCCCAAATCCTGCACGCTTACCATTACACCATGCCAGAATACAGAAAAGACACAAGGACACAACACACCAAATGTGTACACTTTAAACCGCATAGTGACTACGTGGTTCTATATTTTTAAAGTTTTATTTCCTTTTTTACAATGATCTGTTTTCAGATTAAGATGCCTCTACAAAACTTATTCAGATATATTAATTCTAAATTTTACAAACGAAATATCATCCCCAAATTATTGTGAGCTAAAATCCCTGGAGACAGAGGAGTTATTTCACCTGTTCAGGAAGGTAGAAAAAAGTCAGAAGAAGATTAAAGTGACTTCCTGATGATCACTTCCCGATGATCACATATTTCTAAAATTGAGGAGTGTGCTTCAATTTTGGTACTCTGCATTAGCAAACCACAATGAATCATTCAGACCTGTTGTCCTAAAGCAGAAGTTCTTAACAAGGGGTCAATGAGCTTGAATTTAAATGCAAAAAACACATATTATCCTTGTGGGCATGTGTTGATGCTGATGCAATATATTTATTAAATACACAATATAGTGTGTACTTAGTAAGGGGTCCATGGTTTTCACCTGACTGGCAAAGGTATCCATGGAACAAAAAAAAAAGTTAAGAGCCCCTGTCCTATAGTATACTTATCTTAATCATTAAGGATTTGCAGGCTTTGGTAGTTTTTAAGCCAGTTAGGTGATCCAATTCATAGACACATTTGAGAATCACTGCTTTAACCTAAAGAGAACAGAGGAACCCAGGAAGCCTGAACACTGGCAGATGTCAGCAGCCATCTTGCTCTAACACATGGCAACAGACTTTGGTGAGGGAAGTAACTTACACTTATGGCCTGGTAACTGTGGGCTTCTACCCCAAATAAATACCCTTTATAAAAACCAACAGATCTCTGGTGCTTTGCATCAGCATCCCTTTGGCTCACTAATACAGATTCCTACCACATTCCTGGACTTGAAACTTCGGTCTCATAATTCTTACCACCTTCATATCAGCACCTCCCACACTAACGAGACCACTAGTTTCATTGTCTTAACAACAGGACAAGCCAGTGGACCCTTGTTCAGTCTAGCACCACCCAGCCCAACTGCCCTATTACTTTCAAACCATCACCTTTCAGGACCAGCTCATGGTGCACTATCTCTGGCAGCTCCTAAATGCTTTTTCCATTCTCAAACTTCCTGCAATTGCTGTCGACATGCTCACATACCATTTTGTCCTGTGACTACCTCCTCCCTGTAAGGACAAGAACCAGAATGATGTGTGATAACCAAGCACCCTCGCCATTCCCTTTTTCACTACACACATAACAACATCAGGAAGTTATTAAATAGTATCTTTTTACATATTAGTGTGAATTTACACTGTATTTTATATTAAACCTAAGCACTTTTCTATGCTTTTAAACTTAGGTCCAATTGCCTTCGCTATATCTCATGAGTTTTGATATTATAGTGTTTTCATTTTCATCCATCTCAAGACATTCCAATATACCTTCTGATTTCATTTTTGACCCTTTGCTTGTTTAAGAGTGTGTTGTTTTACATCTGTATATTCATGGATTTAGCAATAATTTTTGAGGCAGGCAATCTAGGCTATTTCAAAAGCATATGGGAGAGGTGATGGTAGATATGGCCAGAAGTAGTCAGATTCTGGGTATATTTGAAGATATAGCCAGCTGGATTTCATCACAGACTAGATGTGAGGTGTGAGAAAAACAAAAGAACCAGAGTCAAGAATGGCTTCAAAGTTGGGACCTGAGCAACTAGGTGAAGAGTAATACTATTTATTAACAGGATATAATGGTCAATTTCATGTGTCAACTCACCTAGGATATGGCATCTAGTTGTTTGGTCAAGCAAGCACTGGTCTGATTTCTACTATGAGGGTATTTCATGATATTAAATCATTAATCAGATGATTCCATCTATGGCTAATTTTATCTATAATCAACAAAGAAGAATACCTTCCACAATGACAGATATCTCATCAGTTGAAGGCCTTAAAGGGAGAACTGATGATTTCAGTAGTCAGAACGGAGAATTTTTATCTCTATCTCTATCCCAAATGGCCAGCTTCTCCTGGGAATTCATCATCACCATCATCAGAGTTCCCAACTTGTGGCTTGTCCCGTAGAATTCAATGTCACTTTCATCAAGTCTCCAACTTGCAGCCTGCCAATCTTCAGGGTCACATGAGCCAATTCCTATAATAAATCTCTTAATATTTGTTGGTTTTATTCCCCTGACTAATACAGATGAGAAAAATTGTGGGAGGGGTGTGGTAAATAGGATGGGAGGACATTAAGAGCTTTGTTTTAAGCAATAAATCTGATGTGCCTGTTTCACCTACAATTGGAGATAGTGAACAGGCCATTAGATATTCAAGTCTGGAATTTAGGAACAACTTCAGGGTTCAAAATATAAAAATAAAAGATATCAGTCTATGGAAGTTATATAAAGCTATGGGGTTTGATAACATCCACGAGGGAAAGATTGAGACAAAGAAGAGAAGATGCATCTTGTGACACTCTAATATTTACTGGCCAAAATCATTAAGAAGCTCCAATGTAGGAAAATTAGAAATATCAAATGGCACAGGAGAAAATCCTGGAGGGAAATTGAAGGAAATGTTTCAACATGAGTTTAAGAGTTTTAAGTCTTTTACTCTGCTTGAGGAAGGGAGTAAATAGGCAAATATTTTGACTATACTTAATAAATGTTAACCTTTTGTAACATTTTAAATGGTTTATTGAATACTAATCAATTCATATTGTTATATCAGAACATGTAAATCTAAAGTCTGCATTGTTCAAGAGTCTCTATCATCCTGTGTTTTCCAGGAAGTAATATCACAAGATAGAACCTCTTCCAGTGTTCAGGATTTATCTTGTACAGAAAATAATCCTACATTTTTAGGTGGAATGAAGACTGAGACCCAACTCTTTCCCAGATACATAAAATCCTTTACCATATTTCATTGACCAGTGTTACTCTCTGGTAATAGATTATAATCGTTAAGAGGGCAAGCTGTGGAATCAAATTGCCTGGGTTCAAATTCCTAACACCAACT
Organism: Dasypus novemcinctus; assembly: GCF_030445035.2. Taxonomy (NCBI): domain Eukaryota; kingdom Metazoa; phylum Chordata; class Mammalia; order Cingulata; family Dasypodidae; genus Dasypus; species Dasypus novemcinctus. The sequence goes on from NC_080687.1 coordinate 62,102,089, forward strand.
ACTAGCTCCAGAGCTCCTATGAACAAATTATTTTACCTGTCAGGACTCTTTTTTCCTTATTTAAGAAAAATACTCTGAGGTAATAGCCTACGTTATAAGGGTATGAGGATATTGGACTTGGCACATATCTGGCACATGGTAGAAACCCATGAGTATTGCTTACTTTAATTGTTGTCACATGTATTCACCTTCTTCTGTAAAACCTTCACTCATATGTAACTCACTATGAGTTGGCCCATTCCCACATAGGAAAATTCTTTTTTTTTTTTTTAAAGATTTATTTATTTATTTCTCTCCCCTTCCCCCCCTGCCCCAGTTGTCTGTTCTCTTGTGTCTATTTGCTGTGTGTTCTTCTTTGTCCGCTGCTGTTGTGGTCAGTGGCACGAGAATCTGTGTTTCTTTTTGTTGCGTCAGCTCTCTGTGTGTGCGGCGCCATCCCTGGGCAGGCTGAACTTTCTTTCATGCTGGGCGGCTCTCCTTACGGGACACACCCCTTGCGCGTGGGGCTCCCCTACGCGGGGGACACCCCTGCGTGGCACGGCACTCCTTGCACACATCAGCACTGCGGGTGGGCCAGCTCCACACGGGTCAAGGAGGCCTGAGGATTGAACTGAGGACCTCCCATGTGGTAGACAGATGCTCTAACCACTGGGCCAAGTCTGCTTCCTGGAAAATTCTTAATTTAAAGAAAGTTCTTAAACTACTGAGCAAAAAGTCTCACTATAACATATCAGTTCTTACTAGTTCTTCTCTCTGAGCGCAAATAAAATTTATCTAATTCTTCTCCTACATGAAATCCCCAGTATAGTTGAAGACAGAAATAAAGCTTATTGCTGTGTACCATCATCATTTAAGGTCAAGGGGGTTTCTGGTCAACCAAGATGGTAGCATAAGATGTTCCAGGGAACTAAAAAAAAAAAATACTGGAGTTGAAAACTACAATAACTAAAATGAAAAATTCCCTAGAGGATTTCAACCGCATATTGGAGCTGGCAGAAGAAAGAATCAGTCATCTTGAATACAAGACAATTGAAATGATTCAGGCAGAGGAGTAGAGTTTAAAAAAAGAATTAAAAAAGCAGAGTCTAAGAGACTTATGGGACACTGTAACAGTTTGGTATTATTTATGTATTCCAAAAATAGATATTGGATTATGTTTATAAACTTGTCTATTCCTCAGGGTGTATTAGATTGTATAAAATTCAGAGGTTTCACTTCTATTTGATTAAATAATGATTAAGACTTCGATTGGGCCATGTCAATAGGACTTGAGTCCCCAACCCCTTGGTGGGCAGGGACTCAAAGAGAAAACTACATGGCAGAGAAGTTAATTAGAGTTTTGGACACTGGAACCCTGGGAAGTAAACACACAGGAGAAGAATACAGAGAAACAGAGAAGGTTCCACAGACACAGCAGAGGCCCCAGGAAGAGTGAGAGCATGATAGTCTACAGCTGATCTTGTGGAGAGAACAGAGCAGCTGAAACCAGAGAGGATCAAGTCCCAGGAGAGAGATGAGATTTATCCCAGCCTACAGCTGATACTGGAAGAAGCTGGAACCATGAAAACTTAAGAAGAAGAGGGAGGCTGAACCCTTGCAGACATCAGCACCCATCTTGCTCCAACACATGGCAATAGACCGGTGAGGGAAGTAACTTAGACTTCATGGCCTGGTAAGTGTAAGCCTCTACCCCAAATAAATACCCTTTGTAAAAGCCAACAGATTTCTGGTATTTTGCAACAGCACCCTTTTGGCTAAGAAAGACACCATCAACCATACCAATATATACATTATGGGAATCCCAGAAGAAGCAAGAAAAGGACAGAAAGAATATTCAAAGGAAGAACAGCAGAAAACTTCCCAAATTTAATGAAAGACATGAATATGCACATTCAAGAAGTACAGCAAACCCAAAAAGGATAAACTTGAAGAGGACCATGTCCAGACACAGTAATCAGTTGAATGTCAAGGACAAAGTGTTCTGAAAGCTGCAAAATAAAAGCAATGTGTTACGTACAAGGGACATTCACTAAGATCAAGTGCCAATTTCTCATGAGAAACCATGGATGAAAGAGGCAGTGAAAATGAAAAATTTAAGGTCCTGAAAGAAAATAACTGCCAACCAAGAATTTTATATCTTTCAAGACTGTCTTTCAAAAATGAAGGAGAGATTAACACTTTCCAGATAAACAAAAGCTGAAGTAGTTCATCACCAGTAAACCTGCTGTACAAAAGATGCTAAATAGAGTTTTAGAGGTGAAAGGAAAGGACAATAAATATTGTATCAAAGCCACATGAAAAAATTAAAACATCCAAAGAGGGCAATGACATGGGTAAATATAAATGCCAGCACTACCATATTTTGGATCTGTAACTCCACTTTTTAATGCCTACAGGATGTAAAAGGCAGTTGCATAAATGCAATGATAAATCAGTGGTTTGGTACTCCTAATGTATAAACATGCAATTTGTGACAAGAACTACATAAATAAGGGGGAACAGAAGAGTATGGGAACATAGTTTATGTATACTATTAGAGTTAAGGTGGTATAAAAGCAAGAGTGATTATTATAGATTTAGAATGTTCAGTTTAAGCCCAATGGTAACTACAAAGAAAATACTGGAGAATATGCAAGCTCATAGACACAGAAAGTTGAGTACTAGTTGCCAGGGGTTGAGGGCAGGACAAATAGGGAGTTAATGCAAAATTGGTATATTGTTTCTGTTGAAAGTTTAGTAATGGAAGGTGATGAGGGTACTACAATATTATGAACGTGATTAGGCCCATGGTATGCTTCAGAGTGGTTAAGAAGGGAATGTTTATGTTGTACATATATTCCCACAATTAATGAAAAAATAGAAAAGAAAAAGAAGGAACAGCTAAAGACAATGATAATTAAAAGCAATCCTGGGTGGGACCAAGCAAGGGAGGAAAAAAGATTCAAAGAGACGTTACTGGTGCAAAAATTATTGGGAAAAAATTGGAATATAGACTCTAATCTTTATAGCAATGATAAATTTCTTGAACTTGATAACTACACATAAGGTGATTACATAAGTGAATATCCCTTTTCTTAGGATATGTGTATGACAGTATTATGTGTTCAAGGAACATAAATATGAGCTATACTTCAAGTGTTCAGAAAAGGAATGATAAATATAGGCAAATATATAGATAAATGGATAGATATGATGATACAGCAAATGGGGCAAATTTTTAAATTGGTGAATCTGGGTATCTGAAGTTCTTGATATGGGGCTTGTATTAATTTTATAACTGTCCTGTAATATTGGTAGTAGTTTAAAATAAAAAATTGAAAAAAAATCATAGTACTAGCACAAAACAGATATATAGACCAACAGAATTGAATTGAGAGTTGAGAAGTAAACCCTAACATCTATGGCCAAATGATTTTTGACAAGGGTGTCAAATATACTCAATTGCATTTAACTGTCAACAAATGGTGCTGGGAAAACTGGATATCCATATAGAAGAAAATGAAGGTGGAACCCAGCCATATACAAAAATGAACTCAAAATGGAGCAAAGACCTAAATATAAGAACCAGAACTCTAAGTCCTTGAAGAAAATATAGGGGGAACAAAAAAAAGAAGAAAATATAGGGAAGCATCTTCAGGACCTTGTGTTAGGCAATGGTACCTTTGGTTTTACACCAAAAGCACAAGCAACAAAGAAAAAATAATTCAATGGACTTCATGAGAATTAAAAACTTCTGTGCAAAGGACTTCATAATGAAAGGAAAAAGACAACCTATAGAATGGAATAAAACATTTGGAAAACATATTTCTAATAAGGGTTTAATATCTAGAATATATAAAGAAATTAGTCAACTCAACAACAAAAAGATAAGCAACCCAATTTAAACATGGAGAAAAGAACAGACATCTTTCCCAAAAATATACAAATGGCTAGAAAGCACTTGAAAAGATTTTCAACATCATTAGCCATTAAAGAAATGTAAATCAAAACATTGAGATACCATTTCCCACCCACTAGAATAGCTAGTATTTTTTTTTTTAAATTAACAAGTGTTAGGATGTAAAGACATAGGAATGCTCGTTCATTGTTGATGGAAATGTAAAATGATACAACTGCTGTGGAAAAAGGTAAGTATAGAACTACCATATGACCTAGCAATCCCACTTCTAGGTATATACCCAAAAGAACTGAAAGCAGAGACTCAAACAGATATTTGCACAACAACGTTTATAGTACAATTATTCACAATTGCCGAAAGGTGAAAGCAACTCAAGTTCCCATCACCAGATATTTGGATCAAATAAAACTTAGTATACACATTCAACTGAATATCATTCAACCATAAAAGGGAACAAAGTTCTAATACATGCTATAACATGTATGAACACTGAAGACATCATTATGTTGAGTGAAATAAGCCAGACACAAAAGGATAAATATTGTATGATATCAGTGATATGAAATAATTAAAATAAGCAGTCACAGAGTCACAAACTAGAAAGCAGGTCACCAGGGGCTGGGGTCAGGATAGGGAATGGGGAGCTAATGTTTAATTGGTACAGAGTTTCTGTTTGTGGTGATGGAAAAGTTTTGGTAATGGATAACGGCAATGGGTAACACTATGTTGTGATATAATTAACACCACTAAATATATATTTGGATGTGGTTAAAAGGGGAAATTTTAGATTACATAAGTTATTAGAACAAACATTTTTAAAATATTATTGAACAACACAGTGAACCTAAATGTAAACTGTAGACTACAATCAATAGTATATTATTGTATCAAGAATTGTAACCACTAAAGCAAAGTGTTAACAGAGAAAATAGAGTGTGAGTGGAGATATATATGCGACCACTGTACTTTCTGCATGATTTTTCTGTAAATCTACAACTTCTCTAATAAAAAAATTTTTTAATTAAATTTTTAAAATGTACTTAAGCACCAAACAGCATAATTTATCCAGTAATAGAGTCAGCCTTAGCATATCCTCTTAGGATTGGAAAGGCTGTTTACTCACAGGACTGCGTTATGATTCATCCATATAAGTTGCTAATGCCCATCTCCTTAGAGCAAAGCAGAAGAATGAATATATTAAACCTAAGTTCTCAAAACTATGCCTATATTTTATCTAATAACCTTATTAAAATCTTTGTGTACAACAAAAATGTTTTCAAAGAAACACACTCAATAATTACCTTTTGAAAGTAAGGAGTGAGCACTGGTATGCATAATTTATCATTTCCTCAGGCTCAAACACATTTGTAATAGTTAACAGGCTTAAGGGGATCTGCAAACATCCATTAAATAAGCCAAACTTTTGATTGGGCATAAATGGAAACTTCCATTCATTCATTCTGCATTTGTGAACTCTCTGTCAGATTGTAGGGCACAGGAATAACATAAACTCCACCTGCAGGTAAACTAAATAGTCTACCTACCATGGATCAGGACAAATTTGCTGATGTCGCTTTATTTTCTTTCCTAGCATTCTCAAAACTAGTGCATTTCTATAGCTCAAATACTGTTTTGTTGAGAAGCAGTTTAAATAGGGAGAGGGAGGGAAAAGGAGCTAGTTAGTCTTCGAAATCGGTCCCTTCCTACCCAAAACATTCTTGGCATCCAGAGAAAGAGCGTGCGCGGGCGCTAGAGCACCACATGAAACCACAAGAACCAACAGAATGAAAAAGTCAGCACACACCCTGCCACACACACAGTGTCATTCCCCTCTCAGCCTAGGACAAGCTTGAAGGATTTCTGTGCTTTACAAACGGTCGAAGAAACAACAAAGTGCTCTGCTTCCTCAAAATGGCCAATTATTCTATTCTTCGTCCCATAATTGTGTTGAAACCTCAAGCAGGATATCTCCAAAGAACCCAAAAGAGCAAACAACAAACACTTCAGGAGACTATACTTCCTTATGGTCCTATTTATGTCCACCATCTTAGAACCCTGCTCTGCTTAACCAGGCCAGATGTTCTCTGACCCATCTGTAATTTCATTTAGAGAGGACAAAACCCTGCCTGTGCCAGCTTCATCCTTCCTCACTGGAGGAAATCAGTGGAGTCATCTGTTAGATAAATGTTTAACATTAGTGATCTGAGGTACAGTAAAACAACAGGCATTTTTTCATCTATTTCTTTAGAGGGAAAAGGTAAACGATGATTTGCAATTCTGGCTTGAATATGGAGAAGCTGACTTTCCAACCCCTGATCATGGCTATGCAAATTAGCACAATGCTTTTAGAGGGCAACCAGGTGATGTGTATCAAGAACCATAAAATCATTTATTACAAAAATGATGGGGGTGGGGGGGTGGGGGATAGGTTGCATGGGAACCTCTTATGTTTTTTAATGTAATGTTCTTTGTGATCTATTAACTTTAATTTTTTTTAAGTGTTAAATAAAATTTTTTTAAAAAAAAAGAACCATAAAATCATTTATTCCTTTTGAAGCAGTGAGTCCACTTCTCTAACTGGATCAAGGATACTCTGTCCTATTAGAGGTATAAATTATTTGAATTTTCTCGACTTTAAGAAAGAGGTCCATTTCTAGCTTTCAGTACATCACTACAGTGAAAAGATCCAGAATGATTGAGCTGGAACCCTCCCAGTTCCTCAGGAAATAGCTCAAGAGATGTTTACACTTCCTGTAGTCAGCCTTTTCTAATAGCATTCCTGCTCTGATTCTTATTCACGTGAATCAGTTCCTTCCTAAGAAGTTTTTGTGGACAACCCCATCTCTTGCCACCACTCCCTTTTCTAGGAGCCTTGATTACTGCCAAAGAGGCCATGTTAAGAAATGGCAACATGCCACATAAAGAATGATTGGGGGGGAGGAGAGCAAATAGTACATATCCAAGAGACCTAGTTTGGTCTATAGACAATACTGACTTGCACTGAGAATTCATGTACCCCAGGGAAACTCTTTGCAGACCAGAGCACAGGCTGCTCTTAATGTCCCTGAGTACTCTCTGGTGTTATCAATGGGAAGAGTGGTTGCCTATGAAAGGGATGGTGACTGACCTACCCTTCTGAAAGGGATCTTTCTCGAATAATGAAATTGTTCTATATCCTGATCAGGGTGCTTGTCACATGGGTATACAAATTTGACAAAATTTCTCCAATTGTACACTTAATATCTGTGCATTTCACTGCATGTAAATATTACCTCAATAAAAATAAACTACTCTGAGTAACTCCTGAAAACTGTGCTGAACGCAACTTCAGGATCTCATAATAATTTAAAAAGCCGCAATACCCCATCCCAGTGGGAAATGAGTTAGCCTCATTCCAGCCTTGTCTTTTATGTCAGCTGGCCCTGACTTGCCATCACTATAAGTTGTGCAAACTTCTTTTATAGCAATTGTCCTAAGGCACTGCTTGGCTTTTCTGCATGACTACCTCCTGTGGGATCTGCTTCTGTCCGGAGGACCACTCAGTAACAGGCTAAAAATTTGGCAACTGAATCAATAAGCTCAATAAGTGCGTGGCACACAATAGGCACAATTGGGTGAAAAAATGACTGAATCCACGTCCCGATGACAGAAACCGTTAAGTAGAAGGCAAGAGTAGAGAGACATGACTCAGGAACAGGGTTGGGGCAGAAGAGGAAATGCTGAATAAACAAGCAAGTAACCACTGGCACCCAGATGGCAGGAGAGGGGCTAAGGGCATATTTTGTAGCTGGTACCAGCCAAGCAAAAGTCCAAGCAACAAACTCAGCTGTGGACACTGAAGCAAATTTCCTGGGAGAAAAACTGAGTTCTAGGTTCTTAAAATTCTGTATTTAAATTTTATTAAGACTTTACCAAACAGCATGCCAAACCTTTGAACAAAAGATAAGATACTGTTCCTACCCTCAGTTAGCTCATAGTATAATATGGAAAAACAGATAGCCTTCCATCAAAGTGCAAAAAGAGAGGTCTACACAAGGAAGGCATGTGTGGGATGGAGGTTTGGTAGTTCAGAAAAAGCATCACATAAAGGCTGATTTTAGTCCAAGTATGGAAAAACAAAGAGCAAGAATTAATGTTTATAATGTATACAATAGCATAAAAGTCAATAAACAGTATCCTGTGCATGGGAAAACCTAAGCAACAGTATAGAGCATTACCTGCTTAACAGTCAGCATCTCTTTTAAATGACAGTCACCCTAGAAGGTTAGAATGAGAAAACTGAGAGACTGAGGATTTAAGTAGCAGAATCAGAACTTGAACAATGTCTTGATTCCAAAATTGTACCCTTAATCTCTGTGCTATCTGGTAACTAATCAGGCAATTATGAAGAAAATTTAAAAAAAAAAAAAAAAGACAAAATATATAAGCAGGGACCAGATTGTAAAGTGCTGTGAGCACTACACCAAGGATTATGGACTTTATAATCTTTTCATGACTCTGGAAACTAATGAAATGAGGATTATATTTTGGACAAATAATTTTTGCTGCAACAGTGAGTAAAGGAATTGCTTCCTAATACTAAAAGTTTTTTTTAAAGATTTTATTTATTCCTGCCCCCTCTTCCCCCTCCCCATTGTCTGCTGTGTCCATTCGCTGTGTGTTTTTGTGCATCCTCCTGCAATGTCAGGCAACACTGGGAATCTGTGTCTCTTTTTTGTTGCGTCACCTTGCTGCATTAGCTCTGTGTGTGTGCAGTGCCACTCCTGGCCAGGCTGAGCTTTTTTCACGTGGGGTGGCTCTCCATGTGGGGCACACTCCTTGCATGTGGGGGACCCCTACACAGGGACACCCCTGCATGGCACAGCACTCCTTGCACACAGCAGCAGCACTGCGCGTGGGCCTGCTTACCACACAGGTCAGGAGGTCCTGGGGATCAAACCCTGGACGCTTCATATGGTAGACGGATGCCCTATCAGTTGAGCCATGTTCCCTAATATTAAAAGTTTTAACCAATTTTTCACCTGTTTATCTGGTGATGGAAACTTTACATAATTCCCCAAAAAAGTTTTTAGTAGGATTTTCAAATGAATATTTATATCTTGACACATCCACATAAAATTGAAAAGCAACAGGACACATCCACAAGACCTTTCTCTAATCTAATAACAATACTGATTCACACTGAGGATTCATGTACCTCAAGCAAACTCTTTGCAGACCATACCACAGAGTGGAAATCACTGATGGAGAGGATGTCATTTTTGGAGAAAGAGGGAAATCAATTAGAAGGGTTTTGCCAATATCAATGGGGGACCAAAGGACTGCAATTCTTAAAAAATTATCACCAAAGCAAAGAAAGTAAGTGAAACGGTGGTGACCAGCAAATCCATCCCTGGAGGATAAAGACTGGAGACACATGACAGATCAATTGGAAGTGGGGAAGGATTCGCATTCTGGTGCCAGGCTTGGCAATGAGCTCAGGTTGGTATCTCCTAGGTCCTTTTACAGAATGTCATTGAGACTGAGAGACCCAAACCCAGAGGTAACAGGCGACCAGGAAGGTGGTGAATTACGTTAGCATATCCTGCTCTAGCCATAAAAATTACTACTGCATTCAAACCTCTACCTAGATAGCAACATTAACTGGCAGAGTGGAAACTGGCTTTTCTCTTAAATTCCAACTAATGCAATGAGCAATATAACCAGTTTTCAATTTCATCGGTATTTTGTCTGTTTACTGCAAGACTTTTTAATGCCCAAAAACAGAAGAGACAGAGGCAGCTATTAGGCACAGAAAATTAAAAGGTACAGCAGAAGAGGACTAAAATTACAGAGTCCAGGCTGAATTTTCTTCCACTTCCTCGCCCACTCCAGGACCTTGCTGGAAGTCAAGCTTCCTCTCTGCCTTTGCCTTCTACCCTTTACATTACTTGGGTTTTTTGGTTTTAAACCAGCGTTTAATTATAAACCAGTCCCTGGAATATTAATATATTATTAATATTCCAAACAGCATTGCCAACTAGATAATAATCCAATATCATTATGTTGAGTTATTTTAAAGGGTAGCATTGCTACTTTGCTTTGAACTGCAATATTAACCCCTGACCAGAATAACCAGAAGTTAGTACATACACATTCTTAAATGTCTAAGTACAATCTGAAATAGAGTCAGAAAATGACAATAATTGGCAGGATATAACATACTAATCCTCAGGCCTCATCCCTTTCCCCCAAATTATAAACAAAATTTTAACTTTGGTTTTGAGAATAATACATTAGTTATTTAAAATCACATTTAAAGAATGGAAATGGTAAGGACACACTGTCATAAAGTCTGGTCATCATTCAAAAGTTTCACAAGGTTATTGGTGTTTTTTTTAATACATTTTTAATTTTTGAAGAAGCTTTAGTTACATAAATGTTACATCAAAAATATAGGGAATTTGCGAAACGGACTTTGGCCCAGTGGTTAGGGCGTCCATCTACCATATGGGAGGTCTGTGGTTCAAACCCCGGGCCTCCTTGACCTGATTGGAGCTGCCGAGCTGGCCATGCGCAGTGCTGATGCGCACAAGGAGTGTTGTGCTACACAGGGGTGTCCCCCGCGTAGGGGAGCCCCACGCGCAAGGAGTGCGCCCCATAAGGAGAGCCGCCCAGCGCGAAAGAAAGTGCAGCCTGCCCAGGAATGGCGCCACCCACACTTCCCATGCCGCTGACGACAACAGAAGCGGACAAAGAAACAAGACGCAGCAAACAGACACAGAGAACAGACAACCAGGGGAGGTGGGAAATTAAATAAATAAATAAATCTTTAAAAAAATATATATAGGGAATTTCCATATACCCCAACCCCTTTCCCTCCCACACTTTTCCCCATTAACATCTTTCATTAGTGTAGTATATTTGTTACAATTGATGAACACATATTAAAGTACAGTACTAAAGAAGGACTACAGTTTACACTACAGTTTACATTTTGCCCCGCACAATTTTACAGGTTTTGACAAAATGTATAATGGCCTGTAACCATCATTGCAATGTCATGCAGGACAATTCCAATGCCCCAAAAATGCCACCACATTACACCGATTCTTTCCTCTCCCTCCCTTCAGAACCTCTGGAGGTCATTCCCTTTATATCAATGATACAAGTTCTTCCATTGCTAGAATAATAATGTCTACTCTAGTTTATCGTTGCTTTCCCCCTTATGGTTGTTCATTCCTCAGTCTTAGGATTTGGGAATGATGTTACCCTGCCTTACTGGAGTCTCTTGACCTTGACATACTCACATACGTATATGAATGACCCACTTAAGCTTCAATATATGTAGAGGAACGTATGATAGAAAGGGAAAAATGGAGCAAGAAGTTAGCAAGCAGAAGAAAAATTTATATTCTTCCTTGTTTTCTAAAATACTTTATAAAACAACTTGGAAATCAATCTTTGAGGAAGCAGACTTGACCCAATGGATAGGGTGTCCGCCTACCACAAGGGAGGTCTGCGGTTTAAACCCCGGGCCTCCTTGACCCGTGTGGAGCTGGCCCATGCACAGTGCTGATGCGTGCAAGGAGTGCCCTGCCATGCAGGGGTGTCCCCCACGCAGGGAAGCCCCACGCGCGAGGAGTGCGCCCCGTAAGGAGAGCCGCCCAGTACGAAAGAAAGTGCAGCCTGCCCAGGAACGGCGATGCACACACAGAGAGCTGACACAACAAGATGATGCAACAAAAAGAAACACAGATCCCTGGTGCCGCGGATAAGGATAGAAGCAGTCACAGAAGAGCACACAGTGAATGGACACAGAGAGCAGACAACTGGCGGGGTGGGGGGGAGGGGAGAGGAGAGAAATTTAAAAAAAAAAGAAATCAATCTTTTATCTTCTAATTAGGGTTTTTTAGAGTTAAGAGGTTTTGGCAAGGAGAGAGGAAATATACTTTGTGTGTATTTTAAAATATGTGATTTGGTTATAAAGCAAAGCTAGCAAAGTTGAACATTAGCTGGAAGATTAAAATGAACCTGATTGTGAACACACTGCTGTCACTTCACATTCGAGATTATACCAAAAGTACATGTGGGCCCGCGGATGAGCCTCCCTGGCACAGAGAGATTACTGCCAAGCCCCAACTAGCAATGCAACTAGGAGAAAGACCTTGACCAAAAAGGGAAAGGGTAAAAACAAATGAGTTTATATGGCTAAGATACTTCAAAGTATGTCATTCCAGAGGTTACGCTTATACACAGTTACACACGTCTCAGCAGGATCTCATTGACAGCCAAAGTAGATACCACCCTAAATAGCAGGGACACTGAGGGCTCTGGAGACATCCAGGCACTAGAGGCAGGCAGATAGCGCCGGACTTTGGTGCCTTGCCAGTGGGCCTTACTTTGGAATTTATGCTCCCCAGTATGACAGAGTTGGACTCAGTTGTGGTTTCCCTGCACATGGCTCTACTGTCCTTTCTATTTGAACCTATAATTAGTACTGGAGTTGGTAAGTATACGTCCAAGAGACTTAAATCTTTGGGCTGTGCATGTGCCAGCTGGGCCCTGAATCTCAACTGAGTTTCAACACCTACTCTCCAGTTCATTGGACTCATCCAGAAATACTAACGAGGAGGAGATGGTGTACAACCACCATACCAAGGAACTGAGAGAGTCTACAAATGCAAGCAAGAGAGTCCCATCCATCAGTAATATGGGATTGACGCCCCCTCTCAATTAGAGGTGGAGTGGTAATCACCATCCCAGAATCCTCAGGACTGGGGAATGAACTATGGGTTAAAGTAAACTTATCGGTATTCTACCATAGACTTATAATTTCTTCCATTGCTAGAATCACAATATCATTGATGTGGAGGCAGTGGCCACTAGAGGGTCTGAGGGCAGAAGAGAGGGAAAAACATGGATAACACAGGAGCATTTTCGGGACTTGGGAATCGTCAAGAATGATACTGCAATGACAGATACAGGCCATTATATATCTTGCCATAACCTACAGAATTGTGTGGGAGAGAGTGCAAACTACAATGTAAGCTATAAGCCATGCTTAGTGGCAATGCTCCAAAATGTGCATCAATTGCAATGGATGTACCACACTAATAAAAGCTGTTGATAATGTGGGAAAATGTGGGAGCCGTAGGGAGTGGGGCACAAGGGAATCCCCTGTATTTATTATGTAACATTTATATAATCTAAGTATCTTTTAAAAATAAAAATTTTAAAAAATGTTTAAAGGAAGTATATGTGGGAATGGGTGTAGCTCAGTCGTTGAGCACCTGCTTTGCATATATATAAGGTCCCAGTTTCAATCCCCAGTACCTCCTTAAAAAAAAAAAGTATATGTGAACCTGTAAATTATTTATGTATCTTCAATGAAAACACTGCCTTGCTCCAGGTAGCTAGGGAAAAAAAAAAAAACTAGTGTCAATTTCATTAACTATATTAAAAGGACATGACAAAACCTTTAGAAAAATTCATCTTTCTGAGAATAATGAACAAAATACCTCACAGAACTGGCAAATCACTGCTGATAAACACTTTTAGAATAGGGTGGGATGGGAGTTGAAGGACGAGTACATTTACCATACACCATGCTAACTTTTATCATAATACACTTTCCCTGAATGTTATTATATGCAAATTTTTCACAGTAACCCTACAGTTATAAAGAAGCTGTGACAAATGAAGATTTATAGTTTTCAAAATTATACTTGTATACTTGAAAAGAAAAGGGTATGAAACCATACATATTCACAAACTTCCTGATAACAAAGTATGACGATACCAACTCTACACAGGAACCACATATGACCAAAAACTTTCCTGTATTTCTTCCCTTCTCCCTCTCTCCAACCCCAACACTCAAGAGACAAAAAGGCAAGTTTAATTTCTCTTCTAAAATTATGAAGAACAAATACTACTAATGGAAAATTACCGTTGGAAGCCCTGACTTTTCAAAGTTCATGAATGAGGAAAGTTATTTCTTAACTACATTGCTGGAATTTTTCCACTCACATTTCAATTCAAAATACAGCTCTTATTCTTCTCTAACTTCTCCTTACCATCACCACCCCCAATATTTCTAAGTCACTTTCAGACCAGCTCAAAGTTTCAATCCAAAAAGACAACTAACCTAATTTACCACTTAAGTGCCTATTCTCTTCATGTTTTTCTGTGTGGATTTATCTCTTTAAGAATACTTTAGATACACCTTTAATTAATTATTTTTAAATACTGTTTGCTTTAGGATACTTGAATATGTTGTTTTTTCATGTGGAATCATCTTTAAACAATTAGAATTTTTTAATGTTTTGAGTAAACCACCAAGGAGCATCAATGACTCCTAACTGGGAAACGGACTTGGCCCAGTGGTTAAGGCGTCCGTCTACCACATGGGAGGTCTGTGGTTCAAACCCTGGGCCTCCTTGACCTGTGTGGAGCTGGCCCATGAGCAGTGCTGATGCACGCAAGGAGTGTCCTGCCAAGCAGGGGTGTTCCCCACGTAGGGGAGCCCCACGCTCAAGGAGTGTACCAAGTAAGGAGAGCCACCCAGCGCGAAAGAACGTGCAGCCTGCCCAGGAATGGCACCGCCCACACTTCCCGTGCCGCTGATAATAGAAGCGGACAAAGACGCAGCAAATAGACACAGAGAATAGACAACGGGGGGGGGGGGGGGGGGGGGGGGGGAATTAAATAAATAAATCTTAAAAAAAAAAGACTCCTAACTGCCTGCAAGGTGAATGTAGGCAACAATTTTCTGAGACGTGGCTCTTGATTTGTGGCTGTACTTTACATATGCTGGTAAGACTTCCCTTGCCTCACATTAAATTCAACTTTTTACCTGTACTTAAAGCAGTGACATAAGTGAGCATCCTTATTCTCAGAAAATGGACATGGAAATATTTAGTGTTAGGAGCATGATGTATGCTCTCCAGTGTTTAGAAAACAGATGATAATGATTATAGATAGATGATAGGTCGATGGATGAGGAAGATGAAGGTGATAGAATGATATAGCAAATGTTGCAAAATGCTAACAGTTCCTGAATCTGGATACCTGGGTGTGGGATACATTGGAGTTCCATGTATCATTTCTGAATTATTTTGAAACTTTCCTATAAGTTTGAAGTTATTTCCAAATAAAACATTTTTTAGAATATTTTATTTTTTAAAAGGTTTTAGATTACAGAAAAGTTACATCTAAAGTATGAGGGATTCCCATGTACCCCCTCCCTCCCCCACATCATCCCCTATTTTTTTTAATGTAACCATACAATTTATTATGATGTATCCATAAAAACCACTCATTTTTTAAAATGCACATTTAAAAAATTACTCACTTGTGGTAAGGACTAACCTACCTACAGCAATAATCCAAAAAATGTAACCATCATTGTGACATTTATCAGTACTCACACATCTAACAAATACTGAAGGAGGAAGCTACCATTGTTATAGCTTCCTTAAAGCCAAAAACTTAAGCACAAATCAGAATTAAGAGAAACTTCAGAATGTACTCATTCGCATGCATTTTTGGGTGAACTTGCAAAGAGTCCCCATAAAATGAAAGCACAACTTTGAATCAAAATGAACATTAAAAATATTTAAGCCTTGTGACAAACTTACTCTACAGAAGCAAGAAAATGGAGTGAATAGTAACAGCACTATATTTCTAGGAGAGAAAGTAATCACTTATTTCCTTTTTTATAAAACAAAAGTCGATGAGTCAACATTTTATTAACACTGACCAAGTTATTTACTATTCAAGAATTTGCTTTTCAAGTTTAGTCTTTAAAATATATCCATCCATATATTCAAATAAAACATTTCTAAGTCATCTTTTTCATCTAGTAGAATAATGGCTAGAAGTCCCAGTATTAATCTTCTTAGCCTTCGACAGAATAAAACTAAACCTCAAGGCACTGATGAAACAGCAGGAAGAAACTTCCAAGAGACACCTATCTTTTCTATGAGAAAGAAGGAGTAAAATGATCTTAGCAGTCTCGGAGGCACAGCTGAGAAAGCAACAACACTTCAGTGAGTGAACCCGGGAATGCCGAAATCGAAGGAGGACTTGCCCCAACACTAGCTCCTGGATTTTGGATGCTGCCAGGAAAGTGTCTCCCGAGGTGTCGCGTCGGTGTCTTCTGTCCTCCACCTGCCCACCCACCCCACCTCTCCCCACACCCACACTTAATACACATACCCATTCTCATTCTGGTACGTGTTGGGTATCCCCGCTTCCAGCCATTCCAAAGAAATCCACCCGAGGGCCCTGACCCAGCACTGAGCCGCGTCCCCTGGACTGTGTCCCCAGAGAGATATCCCGGACAAGCTGGAGCCAACCCGTGCTGGACCACAGTGATGCGCGGTCCCGAGCCGGCGGAGGAGCTCTGGGGAAGCCGAGACCGTTGGGTCGACGACAGCGCTGGACCGACAAGAGACGAAGGGGTTTCAAAACTGAGCGCACAAACCAACGCGGAGGTGGAGGGAGGAGGCTGGAGCGCAAAGTCGCCGGGGCCGCCCTCACCTTAGCCACCAACTCGTGGGGAAAGGAGTGGAGTAAAAGGCACTCACCTCCACCCATCTCTGAGCCTCGGCGAAAGCTACGGCGCAGTCGGCCTCTGCCTCCTCCATCCCTTCTACGACTAGGACAAGACAGGAGAGAGAAACGAGTGCGTGCGCGGAGGAGCGGGGCGTCCCACACGCGTCTCGGGCAGGGAGGGGACAGGCGCCACCGCCGCCTCTGCTCCGGCTCCGAGACTCCTGGGTTCTCTTCCCTTTCGGTGCCTTCTGCGTTTAGTTACTGCTTCGACCCCACAAGAAACCGAAGGCGTTGCTTTCTCTAAACTCCGGAAAATGAACCACGGTCCGCGGGGACCGGGCGTCGGGGAAGGGAGCAGGAGGCGGGGACGCCGACCCGAGGCAGCGCGGGCTGGGCCGGGCGGGCGCCCGATTGGACTCGCGGAGCCGCCGCACGACCGCAGTCGTCTCCGGAATCGCCCCGCCCCAAACCACCCCCGGCCCGCGGAGTCGCCGCTTCCGTCTACACCCGCCCCCACCCACTCGCGGCTCCTGGGGGCTCCCGGCCGCTGCCGCCTTTGTGGTCAGACTGTCTGGACTGAGGGATGCCACCGTCCGCAGGAGGCCGGGACCGGGGCCACGCTCCCGCGCGGCCCGCCCGTACCGCGGCTGCGCCCTCAGGGGACGCGACCCCGCGCCCGCATCCTTCCCGCCTCCCCACGCGGAGCCGCCTGGTGCTCTCCTGGGGCCCCTAGAAAACGGCGCCCTCTGGGTTCGCGGCCCCGGGGCCTGCTTTTCATACCAAGAACAGCTGCACACAATTGCATCTTTTCCCGCCCAGAAACTTCCTCCGCTGGGGAGCGCGGCCCTGCCCGCCGCCCTCACCTGAGGCCCGACTCCCGCGCGCGCCGCTCCCGCTCACCCTGCCCGCGCGGTCCCGCGCCGGGTCGGCCAGGTGAGCTGCCGTCCCCACCCCCAAGGTGTCCTCCGCTTACGGCCACCACACCCTCCTGGCGGCAGGTGAGGGTAGTGGCCTCCAGACTTGCAGTCCATTTATCCCAGCTCCGCCCCGCCTCCAGGTGAGAGAGGTGTAGGGTGCCTGTCACTCAACACCCCTCTCCCCATTTCGAGAGAAGGGGAATGTTTCATTTCTCCCCTCCGGCTCCGCCCCGTTCAGGGCCACTTGACCAGCCTCACGCCCAGCATCAGCCCTCCACCACCCGAAGGTTTAGGTACACACAGGAGACAGAGAGATGACAGGTTAGGCTAAATCCTCCGCCGCCCCTAGGCGCTGTGCGGCGCAAAGGGCCGGGGGCGCGCGGATTGCCTTGCTGTGCGCGCTTCTCACACCAGAGGTCTCAGAAGAAGCGGCTCGTTTCTCCAAGCTCCGCGCTCCTGCCACTTCATCCAGGCCCCCTCTTAGATGAGTTAGTCCTTGGAGGAACACACAAGGGTGGGTCCGTACTCCCCTGTGAGGGATGCAACCCCTTAGTCTTCTAATTTTGGAGTTGTTTACTTTTTGTTATTAGAAACAGAAACAGAACACAAAGACTGCTCAAACATAAAGCAGAAAGACTAGTATAATGAATACCTAAAACCTACCGCCTGTATTTGACAGTTGTTTATATTTGCCTTATTTGTTTCATCATCCCTTTCTGTTGGAGAGTTTTCGAGTAAAGATAGTCATAATATGTACCCATAAATATTACAATATGCATCTCATTTTAAAAAGGACACTTTCCTACATAACCACAACACTATTTTCACACCTAATTGAAGCTAACAATAATTACCTAATATCAATTCATACAAATCTGGATTCGGTTGTGTCAACTCACCCCGAAATGTTTCCAGGTGATATATTCAGACCAAGATCCAAACAAGGACCACGTATTGTATTTGGTTACATCTTTTATAACCTTGATTATTCTCCCTGTCTTTCCTGTGCCCCCCTCTCCTTTTATTTTCTTGCAATAACCTTGTCTTGAAGAAACCAGGCCACTTTCTGCATTTGTCCTTTGGCTTCTCTGACCTGTTCTTAACTTGTTTCTCCTTTGTATTTCTTGTTACCTGGAAGTTAGATCTAAACATTGGATTAGATTCCATTTAGTCCTCTGAATAAAGACTCAACACCCACATTCTTAAGGATTGAGGTAATTTTAGAGAATGTTTTTGTTTATTTGGTAGGTTTATTTGTGTTGGGCTTTTTCTGTTGTTGTTGGGCTTTTTTTTTTTTTAAACTGGCACTGTTTGTAATCAATGGGTCTGTTTATGAGAGCTTGAGAGCTGACCAGCTTCTGAATAAAATTGTTCCTGCTGAAGCCAGAGGTATTAATTGGGCGGGGCCATCTATCTGCTCCTGGCCACACTATGAGCAGGCCAAACCCAAAAAGAGGAGAACGAATGAAAGAAACTAGGGAGGTATTTCTTTCTTGCTGGCTATTCAGTAACTGTTCTGTTAAATATTTAGTTGAGTCCCTCATATGTGTAAAGTGCCAGATGCTTTAAGTGATATGAAAATGAAAAAAAAAAAACCAGACACAAAATCCATGCCCTCCTAGTCCAGTAGGACAAACATTCAGCAGGTCTCATGAGGGTTATTGTTATTAAAGTTAATATGTACATATATTATGATGCTTAAAACTGCTACTATGTAACATGGCATAGCTTTGGGGGGCAGCAGCACAGGAATGAAAGAGGGGCACAGGCTTAGGAATCCCTGTGATTTAGGTTATCAAGTTACCAAATTTTCTGAGCTAAGTTTTCTCATCTGAAGAATGTGGGGATAATAACTTCTTCAAAGGGTTGTTGTGAAATTAAATGTGATAGTACATATAAAAGCCCAGGGCATTACTCATCATGGGGTAGACACTTAATAAGTGACAGGTATTTAGCATTGTCTAACAGTAAGTAGTATGTCAAATATAATTTTCCCAATAATGAGGATTTCATTTATTTGCTCAAATAACCCTATGGAAAGAGCTGCATGGTGTTGCAAACTCTATTTCAAGTCAGCTCAGGACCAACCATTGCTCAGTTTCTTTGATATTGCAAGTTTGCAACTCAGAAAACCCAAATCCAATTCTTTATCATCTAACTTTAGTCATTGCTATGTTTTATCCTTCTAGGAAGATATATTTAGTGCTATAGAGAAGGGTGCCTGCCATATCAGTTAATGAAATTGACAACAATAAAACATAAGATTATTTCTTTTGACCTTGATAACTCTCAATATCTGAAAACATAAAACGTCACGTTTCTTATACGTTAACAACGAACTACTTTCTGGTGGGAGGGTTAGCACAATCTTTCTGGGCATTACCTTGACAATAAATACAAAAAAGTTTTTAAAATGCCCATGCTCTATCTCAGCAATTCCACTTCTGGGAATTTATCCTAAGGATCTCAGCAAAGATAGATGCACAAAATGAGCATCCATGGTGGACACAGAGAAGCTCCCGAATCTCCACTCAGGAGAGCCCTGGGGAATGGGGTCAGCAGTGAGCCTGCAGCTGACACCGCCTTGAGCGACTGCCTTAGCCGCAGTGCGCAGCCTAGACCAGCGCCATGCCCTTGCCAGAGCAACCCACATCTGGTGACTGAGTGAGGTGAGGTTGTAAAAGTCCAGCCATTCCCATCCAGTGTGGAGAAACTCTGACGGGCCTTTGCATAGACCCATGGGGTGTGCTGAGGCTGAGGCAGGTGTCACAGGTCAACTTCTCCCACTTTCTATCCTGCTTCTTCCTGCCTCCTTTCACAGGAGTCCATCCCTCATAAATATCGTGCACCTCAAACTCCATTTCTATATGCTTCCAGAGGACTCAACCTGTGAAGGCATCAAGCATGATTTCTAAAAAAGAGAGAGAGAGAGAGACAAGAGAGAATCCCAAAGCAATCTAAACCTCCAACAATGAAAATGGCGGAATAAATTATGGTACTGCCATACAGTGGGATACTGTGCAGTCATTAAAATGTAAAAGGCTAGTCAGTGACACGGGGATGCTTACAATATATTGCAAAGTGAAAAGAAGCAGTGTGTAAAGCACTGTAATTTATAATAGTATTTTTTAAATGTGTATTTTTTCCACATATAAAAAATTGGAAAAAAATGCTACCCAAAATTTTTTTAACAAATCAATTGTATTGATACAGATTAATAAAGCACACAGTTCATCCAAAGTGTGCAAGCAATGGTATTTGGTATAATCACATAGTTGTGTATTCATCACTTCAGTCATTATTAGAGCATTTTCATTATTTCAATAATAATAATAAACAAAGAACAAACAAAATTCTTTACCTCTCAGTCTCTCTGTTTGCCCTGCTCTTCATGGCTTCTATTTCTGGCTATTCTTGCACAATTGTTTGTTTATTTATTAAGCAGTTTTACTGAGATATAGTCACATACTTTATGATCTATCTATAACCAAAGGCTTTTAGTATAATGATAATGTTGTGCACTCATCATCACAAAAAAATTTTAGAACTATTTCATTACGCCAAAAAAAAAAACTCCACACCCCTTAGCATGCCTTCCCTAGCCTTACATAACCACTAATCAACCTTCATCATTATAAATTGATTTTACTTACACTTTATATAATTGGAATCATACAATATGTTACACAATATACCTCCACCCAAATTTTAGCACTGGTTTCTTCTGGATGAAGATTTTGTATTTCTCTTTCTTTTCCAAGCTTTTTGAAAAAACATGGGTATTACTTTTACAGATGAAAAAATTTGATGATGCAAATATATGTCCAAAACTTGAGTTTCTATCTCATCCCAGAAACTTCATCCTCCTCCTGTCCTTCCCCAACTTGGGAAATGGTACCACACCTAAAATTTGAGAGTCATGCTGGATTTCTGCATCTCTCATCCCCAACTCCACCTTGCTCCCAGTCCTTTCAGTTCTGTCTCCTAAATATCTCTCCAACTGGCCCCTTTGCTCCATCCCCATTTCTTTTAAAATGATCCTACTCCTCATTAGTTCTCCAATAAATTTCAGAAATAGTCAATCTAGTTTCTTCTTTCTTCATGCTACCCCCAAATGACATTTCTGAAATATCAATCTCATCAAGCTTCCACTACCCTCTTGAAAACCCTCCCGGTTACCTTTAAGGAACAGTTGATGGCTGTCAGGACAGCAACAGGCGTCCTCCAGAATTTGCTCCAGCCCACCTCTCTAACTATATGTCTTGCCCATTCATTTCCTTTAGCATGAAATTTGCTTCTCACCTTCCTTTTACCTGCTTTCTTCCTACTTATTCTTCCAGGCTCAATTCAGACCTCTTCCTTCTCAGACTCTATTTTGCTTTCCTGGAACTGCCATAACAAGGCACCACAAACTGGGTGGCTTAAAGCAACAGAAACGTGTTCTCAAGACTTCTTGAGGCTCTTGAGGCAGGGCTGCGCTCGCTCTGAAGGCTTGAGAGGAGAATTCTTCCTTGTCTCTTCTGAGTCTCTGGTGGCTCCTGGTCATTCTTGGTGTTCCTTCTTTTGTAGCTGCATCACTCCAGTCTCTGTCCCCAATGTCACATGGCTTCTCTGTAACTCTGTGTGTCCTCTCTGCTTCCTGTAAATTCAGCTGCCATTGGATTTAGGGTCCACCCTAATCCAGTATGACTTCATCTTAAGTTGGTTATATCTGCAAAGACACTATTTCCAAATAGTACCAGGGGTTAGGACTTGAACATATCTTTTTGGGGAACACATTGCAACCCACTACAGAGTCCGTCAATAAATTTTTCAGATCAGTCCAGGCTAGATGCCTTTACACAATCAGAGCCCCTCTCATGAGGGATTTCATTGTCTGTTCTCCCTGAGCAACGTAGGAGTGCCTTCTGGCTCAGGGCCCGGCATATAGCTAATGTACAACAGCTCTTTATTGACTGGAATGTATGCAGGGATGTATGTGTGTAAAACTTATAACTCATTACACAGAATTAATAACACTTCAATAGGAGCAGAGTAGAAAATATTGATTACTCACTGCCCCATTGTCAGCTAATACAATAATGTCATCACTGCAGGGTTTCTCAACAGAGGCACTGTTGATAATTTGGGCCAGGGATTCTTTGTTTTGGGGGACTGTAGGATGTAGCACCCTCACAGATGTAACAATCAAAAATGTCTCCAGACATTGCCAAATGTCCCTTGAGGGACAAAAGTGGCACTGGTTGAGAAACACTGCTCACAGGGAGACACTGGTTTCGTTAGGAAATGCTTTTATACAGTACAAATGAAACTTAGATCCAAGCTTTTTTGCAGCAAGTGGGATGAAGTAGAATGGAAAGAACTTAGGGTGAGTTGAGGGCAGGGGGAGCTACTCTTTTTATGGAGGAAGATGGAGTGGAGAGAAGCTGGGTTGAATGTACCTGAGGCAAAGACTGTAAGGAAGAAGGAAACTGGTGGCTGGATAGACTTGAGGCAAAGTGGGAATTGTGCTAATAAAAGAACTGAATTTTTCATTGTGATTGTGCTGGTTCAAAAACATGTCAACCCTTGTGTGTCCACAGATAGCCAACATCTGGTAAGTTGTATATTTCTTATGCTTATATAACACTTTAATTAACAGAAACAATCATTTCTAAAAGCTAGATAAGAAACATATTAAAAATAATCATAAAGTCCCAGTTATCCATTTTCACCCACAAAAACACCCCTTTAGTATTAGTAATTAGAGGGTTATAATATTGTCAGTATGTACATAATGATATTCACATGGTGGGTCCAGTTCTGTATTTTAAAATTGAAGCCAGAGAGAAAAAAGAGGCCAAAGCATTACAGATATGAGTACGAAATGAAGAAAAGGGGGGGGGGGGGGGGAGTAGAAAGGTCAGAAAGCAAGAAGAGGAAAAACAAGGTGAATCCCCGAAAAGACAGACTTTCCTTGAGGAAATTTTCAGTACAGCCTTAGGATAAGGATGACTGCTTCCTCCAGTGGAAGAACGCATGGGGCCTAAATGTGTCTTCTGATGCCGCGGGAGGACTGGGAAGGGATAAATGAGGAGATGAGAAACATGTCCTCTCACCTCCCTTCCCCTTGCTTGCACAGCCATCTCATTAAGAGAGCAGCTCAGTGGTTGAGCACCTGTTCCCCATGTATGAGGTCCTTAGTTCAATACCTACCACCTCCTTAAAAACAAAAACAACAAACTTTCAAAACATGGGACCAACTCCATTATTTGAAGAACAGTTGGTTATTTTCTTCCTTGCTATAAAGATCCTCAGGGTTTGTTCTTTTAAAAATATACAGAGGAGTTTCATTAAACTCAAATTATTTAACAAAAAAAATCTAAGACCTTTGATATTGTTGTTTTTTAAGGCCCTGAATTCTAGCCAAGAATTGCAAAACCACATTATAATTCTCTAAGTGATAGCACTGAGATCAAAAGAATTTACTCTAGAATTAGCTTTAAAATAAACTATTGGGGCTTCTGGGGAAGATGAAGGAGAGAAGTCATGCTTACTAAACTGCTCTTCTGGAAGCCCAGTGAAATTAATAAAATAAACTATTTTCTCTAAAAGCACATCCTTTCATAAGGGTAATCAAAGATAAATATAGTCAAGTCCAGTTATTTCTCTAAAACATTTATTTTTTTAATGTTTTTATGCATAGGTAGAGAAATTCTATCTGACATCTCATCAATTTTACTTGAAAAGAAAAATAACTTCACTGTCTGTTCAAATTGTTCTGCTAAGAGAACCAGAAAAAGTTCTAAGCACAGTGTTTATCACTTTAGTAGTACTTTAGAATTGTAATAGCTAATTCTTATTTGCATTCTGAAACTGGACTCAGAGAGGAAGTAGCCCAAGCATTATAGGAAACTCAAAAGTTCAAACACTAATTTTTTAAATACCCCCTTTATTCTCCCAAGTCTGCGAATACTGGGTGGGGTCAATAACATAACTTCAAAAAGGAAAAGATTAAATTAGCTCAGATTGGACTGGTCTGGGAGACAATTGACCAATGTTCTAGTTCTAGCTTGACTCCTAGCCCTAGGCAGAGCCTTGATTTAAAATCTTAGTGACTGCTCCCGAACTTCACTCTCACCTGGATGTGGTGTGAGGAAACCTTACAAACAGCTCTGGAATGAAGCTCAGGGATCCCGCACCGCCACACAATCTCAGGCCCTGTGGCGACAGGGCAGGTCCTCCTTCAAGGGTCAAAATAATCATAGGAGAAGAGGCCAGCCTTGGACCCAGCTCAATAAGAAGAGCCTACAAAACGAGATAAAAGGGTTTCACTGAAGGTGGGGATCAGTTTAGAATTCTCAGAAGATCATGCAAAAAAACCAGATGAGCTTAAGGTAAACTACCAAAGTCTCCCAGAAGATCTTGGACAGGAAATGGTTCATCCATGACTACTACAAATTTCTTTCATCCCTGTGGACAGAATCAGATCACTCAGGCTCTATTCTTCCAATCCAGAATATAAAAAACCAAAAACAAAAAACAAAAAATCCATCACATTGGGGCTTTCTCAGGACAGCAAGAGAATACATTTTTCTACTCTTCCATTTCTGCTTTCTGAGACAATTAATTGGGGAGGAAATCCTGCCTAAGACTTTGATAGAGTCACATAGATTTTCACATGCTCATATTTTCTTTTTCAAGATCTTTGCCTAGTGAAGGGTAGTGATCAGGGTTATATGACTCTGTTATTTGAAGAAGTTATATAATGGTCTCTGTTTTATTTTTGTCTAGATAACAGAAAAATATGAGGGAAAAAGTCTGAAATTATACTGTGGAAAGTATAAAAAGTCTACTTATTGTGGACAGGAAAAGTTCTTTGCAAGATGTGTTGGCTTTACCCTCTCAATTAGAGGTGGAGTGGGCATCACCACCCCAGAATCCTCAGGACTGGGGAATGAATGGTGGACTAGAGTAGACTTAATGGTATTCTACTATAGACTTACTGTGATTCTAGCAATGGAAGAACTTTTATCACTGATGTGGAGGCAGTGGACACTGGAGGTTCTAAGGGAGGGACAGAGAAAAACAGGTGTAATGTGGGGGCATTTTCAAGACTTGGGAATTATCCTGAATGACATTGCAATGACAGATACTGACCAATATATATCTTGTCATAACTTACAAAACTGTGCAGAAGAGAGTGTAAACTGCAATGTAAACTATAATCCATGCTTAGTGGCAATGCTCCAAAATGTGTTCATCAATTTTAACAAATGTACCACACTAATGAAGAATGTTGTTAATATGGGAAAGTGTGGGAGCAGTAGGGAGTGGGACATATGGGAATCCCCTATATTTTTTATGTAACATTTTTGTAATCTAAGTATCTTTTTTAAAAAAATAAATATATATTTTTTAAAAACTTAAACCAAAAAAGTAAAAATAATAAATAAATAAATAAAATATATTGGCTTTAGGGAAATATTTTCTTCCCTTAAATATGGACTTAGAATTTCTGGGAAGAATTATTTGATGCTGGGAGATCTTGGGTATGTGTGTTTTATCCAAAAGGTACCCAGAAGAGACCAAAAAAAAAAAAAAAAATCAGGAAGAATAAGAAAGCTCATTTTAACTTCCTACCCACCCAGAAATCTCAACGGACAGCATTTGTCACGCCCACGGCTGCCCTGTAGGGTCTGCTATTGGAATTCACTGCTGTCACCATCACCACCACTTCTCAGACTTCAAAAAATTGTTTTCCTGTGGATTCTTGTGTCTAAGGGAGATGAATTCTAGAGTGAAACTAATTCCTGTAGGTAGTGAGTAAAATATTCTTAAAGTAGGGTGGAGATTGGCTCTATAAAACATTTATGAAAGGTGCTCTCTCTAAGAAGTGGAAGCAAGGTGGACCTTGATAAAAGGTAGCAAGGCTAGCCAAACAATATACTTCCAAGTGGATTCTGAATATAGTTATACCCGATATAGAGATGTAGGGTAGTGGCAGGCATTGCTCTATTCTAATTCTCTCCTGAAGTATGGAAATCTTCAGTAAAGTGGGATACATAGCTTTAAGGTAGTGGTGCATTAATGCCAAATGTGAGGCAAAGAGCTACCAGGAAAGGGTCACTGTCACTAATGATGTGACAAACAGAAACTGAGAATGCAGCAGAAGTAAGCAATCAAACCAGAGATGACCAGAGATATATAAGCTCTTTGGAATCCTTGAGGATATGTGGGGAAGACTGGGATGGTGATTCAATCCACTATATTTGAAATTAAAAGAGATGTAACTCCAGAAGGTCAAAGACTTAGGAACACCCAAGGAACTTAGGAACACTCTTGGGTATCATCTGCATTTATGACTGAAGGTTATTTGCCCATCATTTTGCCTTCCAAAGTTTTACTGTTAATTGCCATGGCCAATATTTTCAGTAATTCTTATCTTTACGTAACACTGTCATGTAAAAACAAATCTTGAGGAGCAGATGGGGCTCAAGTGGTTGAGCACATGCTTCCCGCCTAGGAGGTCCTAGGTTTGGTTCCCTGTGCATCCTAAAAAAACAAAACAACAAGCAAACAAACAAACAAAAAAACAACTCAGGGGAGCCAATGTGGCTCAGTGGTTGAACACCGGCTTCCCATTTATGAGGTCCCCAGTTTAATCCCCAGCCCTGGTCCCTAAAAAAGCCCAAACAAAAAAGACAAATCCAAATTAGTAAAGTTCAATAGCCATGATCATCATCATTTTACAGGAAATATTTTATTTCACAATACTTAAAATATATTCCCAATGTAATTTTTAAAAATGTTTTGACTTTTCTGATGCTGCCTTGGAAATTACAGAAAATAAAAATTATAGGAATAATCATCCAAGAATTTCTTTCACTCTCCAAATTTATACCTGTGTAAAAATCTATGACTGGGAAAGCTAAAAATAAACATGGGGATAAATGAAAATATATTTACCGACAAATATTTACTGGGTAACAAAAATCATTTAATGAGTTTTCAGGGCACTATTCGAGTTAGCAGAGATGCAAAGATGAATAAACGCTTGTCCCCAAAATACAAACACAAAGTTCAACTCAAAAAATGTTTCATTAAGTATATTTTATGTTTAATTCAAATTTTAAAGACATTAAGATTATTTTCAGGGAAGTGGATGTGGTTCAAGGGATAAGGCCTCGACCTTCCATATGGAGGACCTGGGTTCAATCCCTGGGGCCTCCTGGTGAAAAAGAAGAAGAGAAAGCATGCCTGCACATCGAGCCAGTGCCTGCATGGCAAGCCGAGTGCCCACGCGGTGAGCCAAGTGCCCGTGTGGTGAGCTGAGTGCCTGCATAGTGAGCCAGTGCTCACGTGGCAAGCCGAGTGTCCGCGCAAGTGAGTCACACAGCAAGATGATGATGCAACAAAGGAGAAACGAAGGGAAGAATCAAGGTGAAGTGCGGCAGAGACCAGGAACTGAGGTGGCGCAAGTGACAGGGAACCTCTCTCACATCAGAGTTCCCCAGGATTAAACCCCAGTGAATCCTAAAGGAGAAAGATGAAAAGACAAAAAAAGAGAAATAGATACAGAAGATCACACAGAGAATGGACACAAACAGCAAAATAAGCAGGGCAGGGCAGGGGAAGTGGAAGAAAAAAAGGATTATTTTCACTTTTCTAGTGGCTTGCAGAAATTTAAAACCACTCTCAAAATAAATGTAATATAAAATTAATCTGTTTTTCCTTTTTATTTTTACAACAAAATGAGAAACTCCTAAATCCCTTATATTAATATTTCACTTGCCAAATTCTTTGTCGAAGATGTGTTTTGTTCATTAAGCACTAATGGCCAGAAAGAAGTTTATTGACTGCTAAATCAAAAGAAAAGGAGTTACTCATTTTCAGATCTGGTTTTTATTGATATCCTGATATCATTAAGCCATACAATGGAAGGAAAAAACATTTTTTTCATCCATAATTAAATTCTTTCAAAATCTTTGCTTATTGACAGACCTGTTAGGCAGATCTAATGTCAGGTTAGGGTAGGGGTTGTAAATCAACCTGACACCCACCTCAAACATCCATTTCTGGATTGGTTCCTTTGAAGGAGAACTGGGCTTATAATTCTTAAATTCTTAAAGTCACCATTAATTAAGAAGGCAATGCTTACAGAAAATTACAAGATTTGGAAAAAGGAAGAGAAAACTTCTCAAAGCAAAATCCAGCAGGACTCTAGCAATACTGGACAAACAAACCTAAACTAACACAGGCCTTGAGTAGCTCAGTCGACACTTCTCCATTCCCTTACGACCCTGTATGTGAAAGCAGCTTACAAACTATGACGTGCCTGACATTATCTGAATATCTTCCACCATCCAGGCATATTCAACCAGTGCAAGTATCATCAATGGTTACAAAATTGATGAGAGGGAATTTAAAAATTACAATTACAGTACTGTAGTAATTGACAATAGAAGTTCAGGTTGAAATGCCTGGAGAGAGTCTGCAAAGTTGACTTAGGTCTATCTCAGTTGCAGCATTTACTTCTTGCCTTCCTGCTGATCTCTTTTTTTCACCTACCTGTATTCCTGAAGAAAAGTCAGATGGAGACACCCTGCCTTGGTGCTTTCAAACAGCAGTATCAACATACTCAAGGGAACTATTTCCTCCATCCTGCACACTCCCTCCCTGTGATCCAGCCAGCCCACACATACCATAAACATAGGCATGGGGCAGTTGCCTCCAGATTTCCAGACCCCAGAGCTCTGTTTCAGTATGGGAAGTGTACTTGCAAAATGTGAAAATATTGTATTTCTAATTATCTTCGTAGCAGTTGTAATAAAAGTAAAATAGGTTCACACCATAACCATATTTTGAACTTAACTGACCTCATGTCCTTCTTGCACCATATTGAAAATTCAAATACCTATAAACAAAGCATGAACAGTAATAACAACTGGGAATGTTGAAATAATTCCTCAGGATGATTTAGATTCTGTAAACACAGCTATCAAAAAGAAAAACCACATTCTTGGCCCCCGTGAGTAAAAGATTCAGATAAAATGTTTTCCTAATGAGCAGTGTGCTTAGGTATGGTATTATTACAGGAAAAACCAAAATTCCAGTCATCCTTGCTAAATTGCATGTCTGCTAGCTTCAGCTATTTTGGTATTTTTTAAGTTAAATCATTTCTGAGCCACAGAAGAAATATGCACAGTTCCCTTGTGCATGGAAATGAAATATGATCTACTAATTCCATCTTCTTATTTAAATTCTATTGAACATTAGGTGAATCTCATGATTCATGAAACAAACTTTGAAACTACTTTCAATATGGATTAGTGCAATCTTGGGATGATAATAATAATGCCTACCAGTTTTGAATGCTGGGCCTTTATATACATCTTTTACAATTGTCACAAAAAAACCTACATTTAGAGTAATATTATTGAAAGTGTTAAATATTTTCCCAAGACCACTCAGTTAGTCAAAAACCAACCAGGTTCTAACACTAAAGTAGACCTAAGGGTTAAGAAATTAGAAGCCGAAGACCAGTCAGACAATCACAGCAGTAATCAATGCAGGGGTTAATGGGGACTTAAACTAAGGCTGTGAAGGTGTAGGCAGAGTGGTGAGGATAGATGTAGATAATTTTTGAGAGAGAATGAACAGGATTTGATAACTACATAGAATTCAAGGGGAGGAAGGAATCTAAGATGGCTTAAAGATCACTTTTTGAGTCAGAGACTATTGAAAGGGCAATTTTAGAGAGAAACGGATAAATTCAGATTGGGACATGTTGAATTTGGGGCATTTATGTGATATCCAAATAGATAGAGAGGAGCTGTAAGTCTCAGATATAAATGTATGGTATTTGGGTGGTAGAATAGTGTCAGGCAAGGAGATTTGGAAGTTAGACTTTAGTTGATAATTGAAACCATAAATCTGGGTAAGGACTCCAAAGGATGTGTAGGGGATGCAGAAAGTTAGAAGACAGCCACAATATCATTTGGCAGCACTCAAAGATTGAGCAGAGGAAGAGGATCCTAAAAAGGAATGAGTAGAAACTCAGAGCAAAAAGAGCATTTGTAAGGAAGAGGCTGTGCTCATGAATGTCGAATAAAAAAGGTCGAAAGAGAGAATGACAGATTGGGGAATGAACGATGGACTAGAGTAGAATTATGGGTACTCTACTATAGACCTATTGTTATTCTAACAATGGAAGAACTTTTATCACTGATATGGAGGCAGTGGCCACTGGAGGTTTTGAGGGGAGGGAGAGTGGAAAACAGGTGTAATATGGGGACATTTTCAGGACATTGGAATTGTCCTGACTGACATTGCCCTGATGAATATACACCATTATATATTTTGTCATAGTTTCCAAAATTGTGTGGGACAGGGTGTAAATGATAATCCATACTTAGTGGCAATGCTCCAATGTGTATTCATCAGTTGTAACAAATGTACCACACTAATGAAAGATGTTGTTATTGTGGGAAAGTGAGGGAGGAGTAGGGAGTGGGGCATGTGGGAATCCCCTATATTTTCTTTGTAACCTTCATGTAATCTGAAGTACTTAAAAAAAAAAAAAGTATTAAAAAAATAAAAGCACTTACTGGAATTGGCAATTCAGAAGTCAGTGGTGCTCTCTGTCAAAATTCCAAAGATAGTCATTTGAGGACAAAGGCCATGTCTCCCCAAGACTCAATTTGACCCTCAGTCTAGTATAGTGCTCTGCACATAGGAGAGCCCAGGTAATATTTGGTGGTGATTAAACTATCTTGCAGAACAGAAGGAGAAGAGATGAACTCAGGGATATGAGACACATCTTTCAGGGAACTTGGTAGAGTAGGGAGAGAAATGAGATAATAACTAATGGAGTACAGGATCAACAAAAAGCTTTTAAAATAGTATTTCTATGTGGTGAAAAAAACCAACAGAGAAAAATGGAGAAAACAGGGGGAAAAATAGAATGATTGAAGGCCCTGGGGTGGGTATAAGTGATCCATCATCTGGCAGATCATTTCAAACTCTAATGAGCATCAGAGCCCCCCAGAAGATTTGTTATAATACAGATTTGGATGCAGCAGGTAGGGGTCAACTGAGATTGTGCATTTCTAACAAGCACCCAGGTGATCCTGAGGCAGCTGGTCCACAGGCCACACTTTGAGCTGAGTAGTGAGTTTCCAGAATGCAGTTGAAAAGGTGAACTTCGGGCAAGAGGAATAGAATCTCTTCCATTGAGACTGGAGCTCCCAGTTGATGGAACTGTTTTAAAGGGGGGACATTTCTTAATATTTAATTTTTACTTTTTCCCGTTATACGGCTGCTTTAAGAGAACTACTTCACTAGAAAACGTCTGGCTTTGGTAATTTAAGAATTTTAGTGCACTCACACTGATTGATAGCGTGATACTAAGGCTATGGCATAAAATATAGAGGTTCTATTAAAAAAAGACATAAGTATCTCTAAAAATTATCTAAACTTCACTGTTTCATGAACAGAGCCCCACAACACCATCACAGTCTCCCAACAAGCAAACCTGATCGTGTTATTTTCCAGCTTTAAAAATCCTTTGATTTTGCAAAACCCCGTCTTCCACATTAAATATGAAACTTTTTATGGTTTGTCTTTCAGCCTAATCCCTCTCCAGTGTTCTATATATAACCTAATATGTCGAATGAAATGAACTAATTATAGCTTATTGAATATATGTAACTATCAGACCTTTCTGTGCTCATAGGCCCATTGTGTGCTCTTGCTAACAACCTTTTTCTTCCTCTTTGCCTTAAAGCTCCTATTCATTCTTTGATTCAGCTCAAATAAGTCAACTGTCCTTGGAAAATATTTTTCTAACCTTCCCCTCTTTCATTTTTTTTTTCCTGCCCTGACTGGATGCCATTTCTCTAGACAAGGGTTCAGCAAACCACAACCCATAGTCCAAGCCTTGCTTGCTGCCTCTTATTGTAACTAGTTTTATTTGTATTCACTTTACAGTGGCATTGTTGAGCAGTTGTGCCAGAGACCATATGGCCCACAAATATCGACTAGCTGATCTTTTACAGAAAAAGTTTGCCATCCCTGCTCTCAGCTAATATGGCATCATGTGCACCCCTTTATTCTAGTATCCTCCAAACTGTATTGTTATAACTTGTTTACTTGTCCCACCAGTTGCATGGTGGGTTCTTGACAGTTAAGGACCACAGCTCTAAAAATTCCCATCCTATATTTGACACAGAAGTGCTACTCAATGAATATAACTTATTTTAAGCAGGAGGAATGAGAATTTGCAGACTTTAAGTAAAACACCTTAGCATAGCATGAAATAAAGCATGACATCAACTATACCAGTAGCAGTTGTACTCTTCCTCTCCATACTTTTATTTTTTCAGCCAGTTTCATTTAAGAATATCCTTGATGAAACAGTAAAGGTCATTAATTTTATTAAATATCAACTCTCAAGTACACAACTTTTAAATATTCCGTAATATACTATGCATGAAGCCCTTCTGATGGTTTGCTAGTGAGAATGGGCTTGGGCATGAAATACAAGGTATGAAATACAAGCTGAAGTAGCTTCTTTTTTTTAAGATTTATTTATTTATTTATTTAATCCCCCCCGCCCTCCCCTGGTTGTCTGTTCTGGTGTCTCTTTGCTGCGTCTTGTTTCTTTGTCCGCTTCTGTTGTCGTCAGCAGCATGGGAAGTGTGGGTGGTGCCATTCCTGGGCAGGCTGCACTTTCTTTCGCGCTGGGCGGCTCTCCTTACGGGGTGCATTCCTTGCACGTGGGGCTCCCCTATGCGGGGGACACCCCTGTGTGGCACGGCACTCCTTGCGCGCATCAGCACTGCGCATGGCCAGCTCCACACGGGTCAAGGAGGCCCGGGGTTTGAACCGCGGACCTCCCATGTGGTAGACGGACGCCCTAACTACTGGGCCAAGTCCGTTTCCCAGTAGCTTCTTTTTTGTTGTTTTATGAAGAATTGTTTTTATCTGAGTGAAGGAGTAACAAACTATAGTTGTTCAAACTTAAGTCCTTGGCAGATATGTTTTCTGAAAGTGAATTAAGTGACCATCTCTTGTCAATGAAAACAACTGGCAGTATTTTTGCTAATAGTTATATTCAAGCTTTCAAGAGAAAATTCCATTTTGGAAAACTTGTATCTGCGACTGTGAGTGTGACTGTTTTTTTTGTTTTTGTTTTTTGTTTTGTTGTTGTTGTTGTTTTAATTAGGAAGTACAGGGGATTGAACCCAGGACCTGGTACATAGGAAGCAGGTGCTCAACCCGAGTTACACCTGCTCCCTGAGAGCTTCTTAACACTTTTCTGATGAGATAGATGGTGATGTTAAGGAATTTTTTTCCTTCTGATATTGCATCATTTAATGTATCAACATTGGAAAGATCTGTTATTCAGTGAGCCAATATTTTCCAAACGATAATACAAAATTTTGCTTGGGTAGAAGATCAATTCAAAATACAAAATAGATGAATGGATTTTATTGTAAGAGAATACAAAAGCTCATGGATGAAGTTCCAATGTCCACATTCTAACCTTTGAGAAGCTACCACTTATTTAGTTTTTTGGTGCAGTATCAAAGAAGAATATCCTCCGTTATTGGAAAAAGATTAAAATATTCCTCCCTTTTCTAATAACATATTTGTATGAGGCTGGATTTTCTGTATATATGTCACTAAAACAGCATTTTGCAATATAGTAAATGCAGAAGCAGATAAGTGCATCTGCTTTATGTCAGGTATTAAATAGATTTTCAAAACTGTAGAACTGCTGCTCTTATTCATTTTTTAAGAAAAGTTATTTTTCTTTACAATGTTATATATATGAATATGTGATGGCTTTATTTTTGTTAATTTTAAATGAATTAATAATCTTAAAATTGTTTTAATTTCTAATGCTCAAAGATCGACAGATATTTAAAAATGCTCTCTGGGCACCTAATAATTTTTAAGGGTATAAGGGGATCTTGAGACCCCTGGATCCCCAATTTAAAACTAGGTTAGTTGCTCAAAATTCCCCAATTGCTATGAACTGTAGAACCAATACTGAGAAGGATAAGAGTAAACCAGCCTAAGCATTTCTCTCTTATGTTATTAATTTTAGCTACAGAAGTCACTTAATAGAGGCATTCCATGGACAGTTAAGAAAGTAGTAGATTGTCACTAGCTCCAGAAAGCTAAAAGCTTTCCCTGGAATACTTGTAGCAACTGAAGCACATGTTCTAGCCTACTGAAAATGCAAAAGAGCAAGACAATAACTAGGACAGTATGGTGAATACTTGGCTTTAAACATTCTTTCTGTAAAAGTTTATTTTGACCCTTTTCACAAAGATGGCCCCAAAAGCAAAGAAAGAAGCTCTTGCCCCTCCCAAAATTGGAGCCAAAACAAAGGCTTTTCTGGCAGCTTAAGACATGCTTCTCAGAAGACAGCTTCTCAGAAGAGTACCCCCAAAAGAAACAAGCTTGAGCACTATGCCCTCAAGTTCCCCCTGACCACTGGGGCAGCCAGTGGTCTTCAGAAGACTGAAGACAACAACATACTTGTGTTCATTTGTAGATATCAAGGCTAAAAGCACCAGATCAATCAGGCTGTGAAGAAGCTCTATGACATTGACATGGCCAAGGTCAACACCCTGATGGAAGAAGGTATATGTTCGGCTGGCTGCTGACTATGATGCTTTTTGGCTGTTGCCAACCAAATTGGGATCATCTAAACTGAGTCCAGCTGGCTTAATATAAGTTTGACCACTGTAGCAGTTTGATATGGTTATGAATTCCAAAAACAAATATTGGATTATGCTTGTAATCTGATCTGTACCTGGGCATGATTCAGTTAAAAGGCATTGCAAAGAACAGATTTGAAGGCTTCTGATGTTGGAGTTTTGATGTTGAAGTTTGATGCTGAAGACTTAAGCTGGAGCCCTGGGAAGTAAGCACACAGAGGAAAGAGAAGCTAGCCCCAGGAAGGAAGGAACCTTGAACCCAGAGAAAATCAAGCCCTAGGAATGTAGGAACCCAGGAAACCTGAACCCTTGCAGACATTGGCAGCCATCTTGCTCCAAATAGACTTTGATGATGGAAGTAACTTATGCTTTATGGCCTGGTATCTGTAAGCTCCTACCCCAAATAAATACCCTTTATAAAAACCAACCAGTTTCTGGTATTTTGCATCAGCACCCCTTTGGCTAATACAATCATTTTTTAAATTTATTTTGCTCACGAGCCAGTTTCCAAAGTTCTTAAAATAAAATTGGTAGGAGAGTGGATATAGATCAGTGGTTGAGAGCCCGCTTCCCATGTGAGGTCCCAGGTTCTATCCTCAGTACCTCCTTAAAAATAATAATAAATAAAACTGTTACTTATGTTCTATTGAGTACTTCATATGTACCTGATTATCAAGCCACACTAGAATGTAGCTATAAGAGCAAATATTTTTATTGTATTGAAATAAAGAAATATTTAAGGCATTTAGTTTATAATAGAAATCAATTCCTCATAAGACTCCATCTTGTAAATAATAACCAGTGAAATATCATGCTTTGGTATCAATGGTGAAAAACCATGATCAGTGATAACATTTCCATTAACTGTGTACTCTTATCAAAAGAGTGTGTATGTCTATAGTGGAGAGGGTAGGTAGATGTCTGACTCCAAATACTTAGTATTTGGGGCATAAAAAAGAAAAGTTCTATTCTCGGAAAAATGGCTTTTTACTGCTTAAGCCCTAAAGGAAAAGTTCAGTCACAGTTCTTTTGTCACATTGTACCACAAGCAGTTACATATTCAGTCAGCAATGCAACTTCTCAGCAGACAGGTTTTACTGCATTTTTAAAGCGTAGTCTAATTTATAACCTTTGCATGTGCTTCAAGTCTTTAATGTTTGGGATACAAATAAAGCCTCAAGCAAGTTCTTTTCATCTCATCATCACAGAACATGTTTGGGATACAGAGATCTTATCCTTTAGCTCTTACAGGACAGCTATTAAATATGACTCTATTTACTTTAATACCATCAATACTGCATTTTGATAAAGGGCATAGTTTAGAATTAAATAATCTTGTGTGTTATTAATAACATATTGAAATTTAGGATTTATTCTTGACCACTTGGAGTCTTAAATAATTCAATTTATACTCATATCTATCTTATAGATTACAAATTTCATTATATATTCCTAATTTTAAATAATTTACTTTGCAAAATAGCTTTTCATATAGGTTGTGTATATTTAATGCCTTTAAACCAAGAGTTCCCAATCAAACTATCAGAGAATCAGGAATTGCTCATAAACAACCTTTGTTGTCTATATATTGACATATAATGTCCACGTGTGGACTGAGGAAATGTCATATTTAGGACCCTCACCAATCAAGTAGGTCAAACACCAGAGGGTTGAGAACCACAAATGTAGCTAAACAAAGAAATCAAGAGAAAGATTTAGAATTACTTTTATTCAAAATCAAAACCAAGTAAGAATATACATGAAACTAAGGCATGGTGGATTGGTCTGATCTACTGGCACCATTGGCACCAAGAAAATAAATACCCTGAATGAGGCTGAATCACCTACTTCACAATTATAAATACACTTTAAAGAGGTCATATTTTGCAATCAGAAGCAGCAAAGGAAATGACAAAACTTATTTTCTGCTATCAAAAAAATAAGTATATCCTGCACTGTTTTTATTAGTAATTTTGTTGAGAGCACAAAAGAACTTATTTTAAAATCTTTGAGAATCTTAAAAGATAGAAACACTAACAAACTTTATGTATGTGTGGTATATGTGTACATATCCCTTTAGATTATCTTTAAAAAATCTTTCACGATGACTATACATTTTTCAAAGTGGTTTACTTTTAACTACCTAAGATTTAGAAGATAGACAAAATTTTAACCAGTTATATGCCCTTACAAGTTTGTGTGTGTGTATATTTATGTGTTTATGTGTACACACATATATATTTATGTGTATATGTAAGCTTATCCTAAAAGACATACATTTCTATAAATAGAAAAGTTCTAAAAAGTGATGAAAATATGCCTCTTTGCAATTTCCTATAAACACCTACATAGGAATATAAGCCTATAGATGCTTCCTTTGAAAGGTATGGTAGTAGATAATAATCTCTCTTACACTATATTATTTTCATTAAGTGAAATAAACAGATTTATATTATACAAATCCAATTATAAAGCTTACCTAATAAGCACTGTATACTAATGAAAGATGGAAAAAAATAAATTTAAATTTGATTTTTTTGTTTATACACTTTTTATAAACAAAGATGGTTTTAAGTTATTAAAGACATTCACACAGAATACAGATAACTTGTTTTAGTCATAAATTAACATGGAAAATATAAGAAGTTAAATCTTATAGAGTTCATAAAAGCTCCTGTTTTAATAATTTAAACCATTGCACCCAGTGAAAGATGTTAACTAGTTAAATTCCAAAAGTTCACTAAGCAGATATATAAAATTCCAGCTCTCAGTTCAATTCCACTTCCCCCACATGTATCATGGTCATAAAAGCAGTAAACAGAAATGACCTACAACTTGATCAGACTTTAGTATCTCTCTACTACAAATTTCCATACAAAGTTAAACATTAATCTTCTCTACAAAGTTTTAAGAAAGTGACTAAAAGTATTGTAAGAAAGAGTTGAGAAAAGACTAAAATTCTAGACACATAGCTAAGAAGGAAGAAGCAGGAAATTTCTTAAGTTGTATGTTCCACAAGGGAGTATCTCCCTGAGGTATGTTCAAAAGAATGCTAGTGAGAAATGTTGCTCCACAAAAAAAATTAGGAAGTGTTACTTATAATACATAGAATTTTAAACGGGCTCTGAAAAGTTCTTCAATGCTCCCCACCCAAAATATCTGTAATTTTTTTAAAGTTTAACTTTAACCTATTGCTTTTCAAAAGATATTGGACCTCAAAACTTTTCTTGCCCACTAACAGTCTATAAAGATAGTATTCCCTACTGCAAACTTTGAGACAGTCTATAAAGATTGTATTCCCTACTGTAAACTTTGAGAAACTACATAAGTTCTTGGTAATATGCCATTGCTTTGGCATCTATTATAAAATGATATAGTAAGAGAAATCGAGCAAAGAATAGGCAGAAAACTGTTTAGAAATATTTACAATTTAAAGATAGCATACTGAATTCAATACAAAATGCAAACGATGTAACAAGAGTAGAACACTTGATAGTTATGGCATGACAACAAAGCATTTTCTACATACAGTTTATGGAATTATTTCATATTATTTCTGTCTCTTCACCCAGTCCCTTCTCACTATCTAAAGATGGTAATTTTAAATATCTTCCAAAGCTATGTTCCTCAATAAGTCTTTTTTCTCTAATCCAGTACATTCCAAACTTAGGGTACATATGAATCACCTGGGGATCTTATTAAAAAGGCAGGTTCTGATTTAGTAGGTCTGGGTTGGGGTTGTCTAAAATTATTCATTCCTAACAAGCTTCTAGGTAACACTGAGGCAAACACTTTGAATAACAAAGACCTAATCCAGTCTACAAGCCACTGCCATATTATTTTTTCTAAAATACCATTTCTTTCATGTTATCTCCTTAGGAATCTACACTAAGTGAATCATGTATAAATTTATCTATCTGGTCTTTCTCCTAGCTGCTTTCCCATACCCAACCCTGGTTTATTTTGTTTGGTTTTAGGTAAAATGTTTACATTGTGAAGAACATATTTTAAATATCCAATTCAGTGAGTTTTGATAAATGTATATACCCAGAGAAACACCACTCCCCAAAAAAGATATAGACCATTGTCATCACACCAACCCTATGTTTTGTCACAACTCTATATATGCCTTTCCACCTTTCCAGTCTTCCACCTAACCTATAACACTCAAAATACACCCCAAATTCACTCACATTGTTCCATCTAAATTACTACTTTTAAGACCCAGCCATCAGTATTTATTGGGAATTGAATTATGTTCTCCACAAAAGACAGGTTTAAATCTAATCCGCATTCCTGTGATATGAAGCCATTTGTAAATAGGATCTTTGAAGATGCTGTTATTAACGTGTGGTCTCACTTATGACTAGGCTGTTGGAAGATCCTATTTTGGATGAGGCCAAACTGAATCTGGGCGTGCCTTAATCCCTATGACTCAAGGCCTTAAAAGGAGAAATTTAGATGCAGTTCAGACAGAAGTCAGAGAGGAGACAGAGATCACCATGTGATGGAGGTCTGGCATCACCAGAATGCCACTGACCCCAGGGGAAAGCATGGACTTGCCAACTCTTCATTTCTGACTTCTTGCCTTCAAAATCATGAGACAATAAATTCTTGTTAACCAACCAATTTTGTCGTATTTATCATAGTAGCCCAATGCAGTGGGCTCCCTGCAGTTCTCTCTATCTCTATTCTTGCCCCACCCCAATAATCCACAGAATAGCCAGAGTAATCTCTGAAAATCATAAATCAAAACAGGTCACTCCTCTGCTTAAAACCATCCAGTGTCTCGCCGTTACACTCGCAATAAATCCAAATACCTTTTCTTGTGTCGATAAGCCCCTATTTCTCTGACATATCTTGCTACTTTCCCCATTACTCTCTATGTTCTGGTCACACTAGCCTTCTCTCTGTTCCTCCAACCAAGGTAGTTTTCTCTACCTTAGGGACTCTTAATTATTCCTTCTGCTATTCTCCACCACCTCTATATGATCAGCTACTTTTTGTCATTCAGATCTCAACTTCAACGTCACCTCCTTACAGAAGCCTACTCTGACCATACAATCTAAAGTATCCACCCTGTCTTTCTCTAAAACAAATCCTACTTTAATTGTCTATATAGCATCAATCATTGTTATGTATAATTTCTATGTTTATTTGTCTCTTCTCACAAGAACATAAGCTCCAAAATTATGGAGCTTGTCTATAGTGTTCACTGCTGCAACTCCAGCACCTAGAACAGTGTACAGCTCATTAAAGTAGATGCCCAATAAATGTCTGTTAAATAAATGCTGATATAAAAACATAACATATATTCTTCCTGTGCAGATGGAATTTGTGCTTATATCCCAATACCTGATCTCCCATTAAAGACAATAACAAAGTTATTCCTAGTCATCAAACAAGATAAATCATTCACAAGAAAGAAAAAGAAGAAAACAACTACAGCTTTAACTTGGGGCAAAAGGAATATAAATCACAGATTAAGTCAAAGTTTAATTCACATAAATTTTAATCAGTCAGGTTAATGAAAATATCAAAAATTTTTAGTGTATGGCAGCAGAGAGTTAACTTTTGTTGCAAATAATACAGTATTTGGTGTTTCCATTATTGACAAGCTATGCTGCAGAAAGAGCAATCGCATTAAATCTTAATTCATCAGGGTCACGTTCCATAAACTTCTTGCAAACTTCTATGGCATCCTATAGGGAAAAAAACATGTATAATTTTTCAGTTTATCCTCATGTGTTTTACTTACAAATGACAAATAAGCATTTCATCTTTTTCTAATTCTTACCAATTTTATACAGAAGACTTTTTTTTTCAAATGAAAAATAATTTAGAGAGAAATAGATGAGTGACTGGTGGCCTAGAAGCATAAGAAATACTAAGCATTGTTTCATATAAAGCATCAATTTTAACTTGAAAATTATGTATTTCATTGGTTCTAAGCTACACAATTTTTCATATTTTAAAATATTTCTAAAATCAGGATCATCTTGCATTCGATATGGTACCTTGGATTCAGTAAAACATGGGATATAATGAACAATTTTTTCAATACTGTATAGCAAATGAATTTGGTATCCCTAAAGAGGCCTGGCTTTTGTCCAGTCTCCAGAGACTAACTTCTAAAACTTCGGAATTTCCCATGATAAGGAATGCTTTTTGTTGTTCGAGGTGGGCTGAGGACCATACCTAATAGTTCATATGCTAAGGAGGTGACAAGGCAGGATCAACCACACTTGTAGCATTAGGGTGCTAGGCTGGCCATATCAGAAAGACCAACCAGGTCTTTCTAAACCAGGTGATCAGGGGTTTGGGGCTTTGAATAAGGTCATGTCAGCCCAACCTCTCAACCTCTGAGGTAGGAGGGCTGGAGACTGAGTTCAACCACAAGGGCATAGATTCCATCAATAATGGCTACCTAATGAAACCCCATATAAACTCAAGACACTTGATGTTCCAGAGAGCTTCCATTTATAATACTTAATCTGGGCCAAGATTTTCTTACCTCTAATAAAGTTTCATCAGTAGTTTCTCCATGGTTAATTGGAAATGGTTTCCGTCCATCTGTGGAAACAGACAAACAGTTGAATGATTAGCTGTTTGTATGGGATAAATATACTTACAACTTCTATTTTCCTCTTCCCAGAGTTAGGCAAGTGAATTTAAAATGTTTGTAAAAAAAACAGAACCTAAAATATTTTAAAATGCTACCTATGGAATTTTTTATATTAAAAGTTATTAGAACTTTGCATCCATGTTTAAAAGATTAGATTATCTTTCTGAACAGAATTTATTAGAAATAAATATTGGCTTTAATTTCTTCAAAAGAAAAAGCAAAATTAGTAAGATTTGGTTTTTAAAAAGATACCACTCATTTTTTACCCTCAGAAATTTCTTTTAAAAGCTAAATTACAAGGCTTAAAAGTAAGAGTGAAAATGTTTACACCAACAGAAGGGAGCTGCAAGGATTATTTATTACTACTAGTAATTATATAATACCAACATAACAGCATTGAGCAGCAATCTAAATAACCTAGAATTATTTTGTTGACCACCAAATATAATTAACCAAAATTAAAATGACTTGAATAAACTAATATTTTTTCAATACTATGAAAAAATGAAAAAGCCAGAATTACATAAACACATGCTAACCTAAAGTTAATTGATTCTCTACATTCAAATGTATAATCTCAAATGCCTGATAAGCAGCACTTCATCAGAAACAAATTCAATTTCCATAAAACATAACTTCTTCCATAATGCCATGGTTTCTAAACATAATAAGAACTTTTGAATCAATATGTATATATATTGATAGACAAAGACTGGTAGATACTACTTTTAAAGAAAAATATGAGTAAAAATTAACAGTCAGAATATGTCTCCATGGTAAAAATATCTACATGCTAAACTGACAGTGATTTCTAAAAATTGTACCATCAGAATAAAGAAATATATCCTAAAGAAATATATCCTCAATTACAGTGCCTGGGTCTTAATTTCTAATGCTTGCAAGACCCATAAAGAAAATATTCTTTTAGGGAAAACGGACTTGTCCCCGTGGTTAGGGCGTCCGTCTACCACATGGGAGGCCCGCGGTTCAAACCCCGGGCCTCCTTGACCCGTGTGGAGCTGGCCCATGTGCAGTACTGATGCACGCAAAGAGTGCCCTGCCACGCAGGGGTGTCCCCTGCGTAGGGGAGCCCCACACGCAAGGAGTGCGCCCGTAAGGAGAGCCGCCCAGCATGAAAGAAAGTGCAGCCTGCCCAGGAATGGCGCCACCCACACTTCCTGTGCCGCAAAGAAATAAGGCGCAGCAAATAGACACAGAGAACAGACAACCGGTGGGGGGGTGGGGGGGATTAAATAAATAAATAAATAAGTCTTAAAAAAAAAAAGAAGATATTCTTTTATACCCAAATATTATGCAGGAATATTATACAGTCCATATTTCTATGAACATATTATTTTTCTAAACTACAATGTATATTTCTCAGTCATACATTTTAAAACATCCCCATACAGTATCCTTTTGTAGTAGATGCTCATTCCTCAGGGTTTTATTTATTCTGCATTTATAATAACCAATTATATTCATCATGTGCCTTATTTTGTACTGAATTCTTATATAAATCAAGAGTATAAATAATGTAGATTTTTACCTTCTTAACCAAATTCTAAAAATTTAATATATATTTTTTTCTGATTCCTATCATTAACTTTTTTATATCACTCATTAGATTCTGGTAGGCTAATAAAGAATCTATCATGAGTTTCCTTCATAAGTAGCTGTTGTTTAAAATAATATATAAAATATCTCAATAAAACTGCTTAATAAATAAATAATTTTACAAGAATAGGCAGAAACAGCGGTTATGTACAGCAGGGGAAACAGATTAACAGGTAATTTTGTTTTTTTGTCTTTTCATTATTATTATTGAAATAATGAAAATGTTCTAATAATGATTCAAGTGTTGAACACACAACTATGTGATTATACCAAATACCACTGATTGTACACTTTGGGTGAATTATATGCTTTATTAATATGTATCAATAAAATTGATTTGTTTAAAAATATATCTAATCTCAAGCAACATTATTACAGACATAACATTATTAGGCAGTCAATCTTGAAATGGTAAAAGGATCTAAACAAAATTAAGCTGTATGCTATTTGGTCCTAACAGCAGTTTAGAGCAAAGATGAATTGAGTAGGTATGATTTTATTGTTATTCTAATCCATGGGTTGGCTAACTACAGCACACAGACTGCATCACTCCTTCAGCCTATTTTTGTACCACCCTTAACAGAAAAAAAATTTTGCAAAAAGAGTAAGACCTGCAGATTGTTCTTATTCCAACAGCCACTACGACAAAAACATCAGTTTAAAAGAACTACAAAATTAAGTAAATGCATCTTCTGGAGAAGAATTCATGAAGCTCAGAGAGAGTTACACCTACAGAGGCAGTAAGTACTGCACCTTGTCCTAGATCATGACCCTGCAACCTAGTCATGATGGGCTGGACCATTTAAAGGCTGAACAGGAAAGATCGGAGCTTATGAAGTAGCCTGGCTCTTTGACAGTAATTAAGCAATTCATTCAGAGCTTGTCTTTTAGATAGTTTCATCACAAAACCCCAGGGAAAGCCAAAGGTAGCAGAGTTGTACAAAAGCCAAGAAATAAGACAAATAAAGCCTCTGTCAGCTTTTTGATACAGACAGCCAACAAACAAGTATCATCAACATATGAGCCAGTCTATAACATGAATGGTGGACTTTACAAAAGAGACCATAAAGAAATAAAAACAACAACAAGAGTTATTGATACTTCCCTTAGAAGCATAAAAGTCTGCATCCATGAAAAAAGAAAATGCTATTTTTAATGCTTTAAAATTTCAGAAAATAAGAGACATCTTGAAAGTTAAAAATATGATTGCTGAATTAAGAACTTGAAATTGGTTTGAATACAGTTAAAGAAAAATCCCAGAGAGAAAAGCAGAGTAATGAAAAATAGAAGAGAAAAGATAAGAAGTTCAACATCTAAATAGCAGTGCCAAAAGTGAGAATAAAGGAAAACAGAAAAGAGATCCAAAGAAAGATACAGATGAAGGAAAATCCCAAGATGACAAAAGTGAACCAGCTTAGAGCCTAGATTGGGACAGACAAGAAGGTACTGAGAGAAGTATCTCCAAGAAGATGAAGTTAACAGAATGCCAGATATTCCAACGTATTGAGAGGAGATTCAGATGAATGGAAAAAAATCTAGGAAAGAGTTAGTGTTAAGTGTGAACAGATAAATAACCATAC
Source organism: Dasypus novemcinctus (assembly GCF_030445035.2). NCBI lineage: Eukaryota > Metazoa > Chordata > Mammalia > Cingulata > Dasypodidae > Dasypus > Dasypus novemcinctus. Next base: position 62,146,980 of record NC_080687.1, read on the forward strand.
AAATTCCAAACAGCAAAACAAGTCAATTACTAACTATGGAGACGTAAAAAAGCTAAAAATAAATAAATAATTATGATTAAACTGAGAGTAATATTTCTGTGATCATAAAACTATAAACAACTATAATAACATTCAGAAAACAGGAAAAAGGAAAGCATGTATGGTTGTGATTGGGAGGAAGAGGTGAGCTAAGAGTATAGCAAAAAGTGGCTAAATCTGGATCTGCTATTGTGAGAAGTGAAGAGAAAATACTTAGACAATATCTACCTCCAGTGATGATGGGCCAGTTGGTACTGGACTAGGCTTCCCACTATTAACAGCTGGAAAACTGAACAAGATACATGAAACAGCTGTTTTTAGATGTTGGGTAACAGACAGCCCAGGACCTTACAAAACCTTACATTAGCATCTGCTTTCTGCTTGGAGGCATTTACCAGACCTCCATGCAAAAAAGCAAACCAAAAGGGAGTACTACAGTCTCAATGAGCTGAGGAAACAGAGAACAGAGTTCAAGGAGACTGAAGCAGCTGGAGTTTGCAGGGCAAAATACCAGAAAGAAGACAGCTATTACATGCATTGGAGAACTGTTGCTCTTTGTCAGGAGTAGTAGGATTAGCAAGCCACATGGGAGCTGGGAGCACTGTCTAGGACTGAGCTTTGTGGCTGTGAGTTTGTTTAAATAATAGGAAGGGAATTGGAAGTGGCTCGAGCAATTGCGTTCCTGCCTACCACATGGGATGTCCATGGTTCGGTTCATGGTGCCTCCAAAAGAAGATAGCAAGCTGGTGTGGCAAGCTGACACAACAAGATGATACAACAAGAGACACAAGAAGAAAAACATGAGAGACACAACAAAAGCAGGGAGCAGAGGTTCCTGGTGCCTCCTATGGAGGATGAGCAAGACAACGAGCTGATGTGACAGGCAGGCAGGCAGTGAGCTGATGCAAAAAGATGATGCAACAAGAGACACAAAAAGAAAAGCATAATGAGGACACAACAGAGCATGGAATGGAGATGGTTCAAGCAATTAGGCACCTCCTCCCTACATCGGAGGTCCTGGGTTAAGTTCCTGGTGCTTCCTAAAGAAACAAGGAAGATAAACAGAAACAGCAAGTGGGGTGGAGAGAAGTAAATAAATAAAAATAAATATTTAAATAGTAGAACAGGTAAATAAGAAAATGAAATCATACCATAGTCCATGTAGGAGAGTGTCCACTGTTCTGAGGAAGTACATACTGAAGTATTAAAGGATAACGGGGTGTCGAGTCTGCAACTTATTTTTAAATGGTTCAAAATTATTATTTGGGTAATATGGATAAGGGGTATATGGGAGCTCTGTATACTATATCTTTTTTTTTTTTTAAGATTTATTTATTTATTTCTCTCCCCTTCCCCCGCTAGTTGTCTGCTCTCTGTGTCCATTCACTGTGTTCTTCTGTGACTGCTTCTATCCTTATCAGCGGCACCAGGAATCTGTGTTTCCTTTTGTTGTGTCATCTTGCTGTGTCAGCTCTCTGTGTGTGCAGCACCATTCTTGGGCAGGCTGCACTTTCTTCCACGCTGGGCGGCTCTCCTTACGGTGCACACTCCTTGCACGTGGGGCTCCTCTACGCGGACGGCATTCCTTGCGCACATCAGCACTGCACATGGGCCAGCTCCACACAGGTCAAGGAGGCCCAAGGTTTGAACCGCGGACCTCCCACGTGGTAGGTGGACACCCTATCCCAAGTCTGCTTCCCTCTGTATACTATTTCTGCAACTTTTAAGACAATTTAAAATTATTTCAAACTAAAATTTTTAAAGTATTCCTGTTATTTTAGGTAGACTATAATTCATTAGTTAACAGCTTTTTAATCTGATTTATCAGTTAGTTCTGAATTTACCTCCAAACCTGTTGCTCTAATTTATCTTTTTTTTTAAGATTAATTTATTTTTCATTTATTTCTCTCCTTTCCCCCCCACCCCCCCACCCACAGTTGTCTGCTCTCTGTGTCCATTCGCTGTGTGTTCTTCTGTGACGGCTTCTATCCTTATCAGCAGCACCGGGAATCTGTGTTTCTTTTCGTTGCATCATCTTGTGTCAGGTCCTCGTGTGTGCGGCGCCATTCTTGGGCAGGCTGCACTTTCTTTTGCACTGGGGGCTCTCCTTACAGGGCTCACTCCTTGCGTGTGGGGCTCCCCTATGCGGGGGACACCCCTGCGTGGCACGGCACTCCTTGTGTGCATCAGCACTACACATGGGCCAGCTCCACATGGGTCAAAGAGGCCTGGGGTTTGAACCGCAGACCTCCCATGTGGTAGGCAGACGCCCTATCCATTGGGCCAAGTCCACTTCCCTGCTCTAATTTATCTTAAGGATTAATTAAGTCTATTTTAAAATACGTTTTTCTCTCCTACATGTCAGGAACTACATGAAGCACTAAAGAAAAGGAAGGGGTGATAACAGAAAAATGATTAACTCAGTTCCTTCCATCAGTTAACCTTGTAGTCTGGTAGGAAATATTAAAAATTATTATTGTTTGTTAAATAATTGCCCTGTAGAAATTAATTTGTACCATGTCTACCAATCCATAAAGCCTTATTTTTTTAAAAAATGAGTTTGCTTTGAAATAATTTTTTCTTAAAAATCATATCCTCTTTTCTTAATTACTGTTTTCTACTTTACCACCTCAATATTCCTCTTGTTCAATATTCCCTTTGAATTATTCTAGGAATCTACATCAGGGTCACTGTCAGTTTCCCACACAATGAACAAGCAACTGCCCACTTTCATTTGTCCTATAACTATCCCTGTTCTCTGTAACATTTCAAAGGTTATAGCTATTCTTTAGAACTCTGAAATTCTTTAAACTCTTTTATAGATCTAATCCCAATAGGGCTCTAATTCTGTACCAGGAATACTGATCATTCTTCTTGCTAAAGTATATATAAACCAAATAAGACCTTACCAGTTCTGCCTTTCTTTTCTGATGATCTTACTTCAAACTAATTTTAAATCTTTTTGTGTTCATCATTACATTTCCAAAAGAGAACAATTCTTCATATATAATATACTTCTATAACATTCTTTTCATTTCAGTTTGATTACTACTCAAATCATTCTACTATTGTAAGCTATCCTTAGTGTTGTACATTTCTATAAATACCATGTTCTTTCCTTTTCTTATCCCCTTTAAAAAAGCCATTTCTTTTTATTTAAGTATCTGAATCTGCTGCCATAGTCCAATCATATAATCCACCTAAATTTTATGGGTCACATTTATAGTCGCAAGCTGAGTTCTTTCAGTATTCTTCTGCCTTTACAGAAGTTAAGGAAAATGAAAGTGGCATGTTAATGTATAGAAAGAAAAAGAGGAAAGAGAACTAAAAATCATGTTATCTAGAATTATTGAAAAGGACCCCTTTCCTGCTTATTTATTTGGTCTTTTATAACCCAATAAGGTCTCAGGGGAAAGACAAGAAGGACTCATAATAAGTACTGCATACCAATTATGAAAGAAATGTAAGAAGTTTTTTCTATCTGAATAAATCAGTTAAAATTATGTGGAATTCCTCCAATACTCCCTGAAATGTTCCACCTGCTGCTAAATTAAAAAAAAAAAAAAGTGTAGGCAGAAGCCAAAATACCAAGTAATTAATCATGAGTACTCTGACACATGCCTTAGGACTCTTGTTAGGAAATATGGGCTCCTGTAATGTCTTAAAAAATCAGATAGAATACATGGGGACATTATAAAAGCCTGAAAACCAGAGATACTCATTATTGAATACAAAAACTAACCAATATGAATATTAAGCTATATTTTAAACTCGTTTCAGAATCAAGCTGGTTCATCCAGATGTTAATGATAACTAACTCAGTAATTTAGTAAATCCTGCTGCAGTGATTCACAGGAGCTTGCTATAGTGGTTTTTACTTTCCTGTTTTCCTAGAATGCAAAGGTGGTATACAAAATTCTAGAATTATAAGATGCTTGAATATCACAAAAATTTTATTGTTCCTAGTAAAAAAAAATATTAAAAGGAAAAACTGTCATTATGCCAACTCAATTTTATATGGCAACCAATTAATTTAACACAATGAATAGCAAGAGCCCTGTTTATCACAGATACAGACGTTCCCATTTACCCTTTCTCTCCCCAGGATAAATTAAAATAGTTCTTACCTAATTCATAGAGATGCCCATCTACATGAACTAATGCAATAAAATGAAGATCTACTTTTTCATCTATATTTGGTGCCTGGAACAGGAGGGAAAAATACACATTATACATGTTAGTAGTCACACAAATCAATCAAGTACATAATAAACTTCTACAAATAAAATCAAATGACAGAACACTTATCCAATATAATGCAAGGCTTAATCTTTGACACAGTAGACAAAGAGTGACCATGCCTATGTTTTCAATCAGCAAGGAAAACACTGACTAAAGGCACACCATTTTTTTTGTGGTCTCAACTGATCTAAAAACCAAAACTCTTGTTTACACCTTGGAAGCCCCAGCACCAAGCACAACACCTGGCTCATAGTAGATGCATAATGCATACTTCTTGAATAAATGAATCAATGAAATGACTTGTTAATTTTTCAATTTGCAATAAGAAACTTAAGACATTTAATAAATAGAAAAAATAAAGAAACTCCTTTCAAGTTAAATTTTAAGACATTAAGAAATTGAGTTGTTCCCTTAATGACTTGAAATTTGACCACTTCATATCTAAATAATGGAATATAAATACCTTAGTGCATCTTTATTCATTCTAAATCCAAAAAGTTAAAAAAAAATGGATAGATGCAGGAAAATAGTCCAAAAAAATCAGAGGGTAAAATAAAGAACAAGAAAGGAAGTATAATGCACTATAACCTATGATTTTTTTTCCCTTGCTTTCTTTGACTCATAATGAACAACATGAAATTAAAATTATACCTAAGTTTCCATGGCTTACCAAATTCAATTTGCATGGGCAAGTTTTCTACATTTGTTTGACATTCAAATCAGTTAAACAGTCAATACAGGATTAACTGGTGCTTCCTATAATATGCTATAAATACTTAGTTAACACTAATATATAAAAACTATATATCACATCAAAATGGTTTGAAATGAAATACAATCACTGATAAAGGCAGGTAGAACACAAATTTTAGAGGTAAAGTTTTAAAAGCAAACATAAATCAAATTATATTTCATATTACTTAACATCTTTCCAGGACTGTCAATAGTACTTAAACTAAAAATTTTATACTTTTCACCTTCAAATAATTATAAAACTTTAAGCAGTTGTAATATGAAGTTTTCTAACTCAGAAATTGAAAGATATGTAATAAATGTTCCTATCTTGGATTTACAGAATGCATCTTCTAAAATATTTATAGATATAGTGATTCATCTAATTTCACATTATTCTTTCAAGATTATTTCCCTCAAATTATGAATGGAAAAAACTTAGTACAAATTGATTTGGCAAATCACTTCTTCTAAACTTCAACCTAGAACTAAATAATCCCAAAGTTGCTAGGAATCAAGGTTATCTAGTCCTACTGTTGCTCTAATATTAGTCTCCCCATCTTAACAGGGAATGGTCACAAGGTTTTGAGAGAGCCCATTCTATCTCTGGAATGTTTTGTTTCAGTTATCCCTCATACTGAGGCTAAAGTGTCTCCCTATATTTTCCATCATCTAAGAAAAAGTCTAATCTCTCTTGAATATGATATTCCCTCAAAAGCTTAAAGACAGTGGTAAGGAAGCAGACTTGGCCCAGTGGTTAGGGCATCCGTCTACAACATGGGAGGTCCGTGGTTCAAACCCCAGGCCTCCTGACCCGTGTGCAGCTGGCCCATGTGCAGTGCTGATGCGCGCAAGGTGTGCCCTGACACGCAGGGGTGTCCCCCGCATAGGGGAGTCCCATGCGCAAGGAGTGCAAGGAAAGCCGCCCAGCGCGAAAGAAAGTGCAGCCTGCCCAGAAATGGTGCCGCCCACATGGAGAGCTGACACAACAAGATGACGCAACAAAAAGAAACACAGATTCCCGTGCCGCTGACAACAACAGAAGCAGACAAACAAGACGACGCAGCAAATAGACACAGAGAACAGACAACTGGGCAGGGGGGGAAGGGGAGAGAAATAAAGAAATCTTTAAACATAAATAAATAAATAAAGACAGTGGTAATTGCCTGGATGAATTTTTGCTGCATGCCCACTGGTTATTTCTCATGACCTGATTTTGAGTTCCCTCACTTTCCTGATCCAAGGATCAAGGAATATTAATACTCAATCCTATATCTCATTTTACTAATGAACAGAAGAGAATCCAATTTTTCAAGGCCAACTTAGATAACTCTACAAAGTATAAATTCAATTCTATAACAAAAATGCTAGAAAGAATTCCTTGTTCACATAGGAGAAGGTCTTGTTTTACTCATTCTAAAAAATTCTCCACCAGGATACCAAGCATTTTAGATCTCTTGAGCGTTTGTTTCCATAAATTAAAATCTGCTTTAAAGATTTCCTAAGAAATGGAGTTATCTTGTAGCTTCTATTTTTCAATTTTGCCAGAAAGACAACTATGCTATAACTTATAGTATAATTGGAGTCTGAAAACCTGATCATACATCCCAAATCCTATGAGCTTCAAGTTTTTTATTGGTTTTGAGGTTTAAATGAGATGTGTGAAAGCAGTTTATAAACTGTAAATTGCTATATGAACATTATATATTATCACAATATTTATATCACATCATCACAAATGTGAACAATTACTACAACTAGTGACTCAAAATTATGAGTTATAGTACCTTGTATCTGAAAGTGCATACTAAAAATACAAACTCTTAAGACAGCATAGGGGAGTGGATGTGGCTCAAGTGGTTGAGTGCCCACTTCCCACATGGAAGGTCCCGGGTTCGGTTCCCGGTGCCTCCTAAAAACAAAAACAAACAACAAACAAAACAAACGAAAAAACCAACTCAGGGGAGCCAATGTGGCTCATTGGTTAAGCACCAGCTTCCCACATAAGAGGTCTCAGGGTTCAGTCCCTGGCCCTGGTCCCTAAAAAGACAGCATAAAATGACTTCAAACTATTATAAAAGATAAGTAAAGCTCAAGACCTCTAAGCTTCCATGAAACCTCAGTACCTATTAAGAACCTTCTAAGTTAGCCTGCGAGTCTAAAATCTGCAGTTACTCAAATACTTAAAATTCACTCCACTAAGAATAATAACAACAAATAAAAAGCAAATTCCAGTGTGTCTTATATTTCAAAAAATGACGGACAAATAACTATACAAAAGGCAAGAAAAAAACAAAACCAGAGGCTACAACTCTGCCTCCAAATATTTCTATTAGAGAAGTTGTGAAGCCTCCATTTTTATGTATTACGTTTTACAAAGTTCCTAATTTATAATAATGCATTTCTTAGTTATCTCAAAGAATAAAAAGGTGATACAACATATAGATTAGACAGGAATTAATTCAATAATAAATACTAATTTTACATTATAAAACAAAATACAATTTAAATTTAATTTATAATTGTATGATAATATGTCAGGCACTGATCTAAGTGTTTTATACATATTGACCAATTAATCCTCATATAAACCCTATAAGGTAGGTAAATAAGGTTATAATTATTTTACTCTCAAGAAAACCCAGCCACAGAGGCATTAAGTAACTTGCTGTAGGTCACACCGTTAGCAACAGATTGAATCTGATTTCAAGCTCAGATTGTGTGGTTTGGGATCCCATGTTCCTAGACACTATGCTATGAAAATATCTGAGGCTACATAGCAACGGAATAATAAGAGTAAAGACCAAATTATATAAACATGTAAAACTGGAAATGCCAAATTTTATGATGTGCTTATTTATATTTAGAATTTTTTCAAGTTAAAAAGGAATTTATTCATGTATAGAATAAAATCAATTATGCTCAGATCAAAATTTACAAAATTAGGGTTTTTTACTCTAATGCTCTAAATCACCTTCTATTCCCCACTGTGCCCAAATGTGTACAGTACAGTAGGGTGGCAATAAATATCAAATGGATGAATGAAAAAAAAAGACAAATGCATGTTGTGACCTAATGAAGGTAATGAAATAAAGAGAGAGAGAGACATCAGTCTTTTGCTACTCAGCACAAATGGAAGCTATTTTGATGACCATATTGATATTTGGTAGAAGCAGATGCTTAAAGAAAACTGCCAAGACTTCACAGTTTGAGCATAGTTTTAGAAGTTTAAATAATGGGAAGGAAAGAATGTTTGACACCAACTAATAATAATTTTTTTCAATCATTAAATATATGCATAATCAGACAATCTGGCTTCAAAAGTCATGATGATATATAAGAATATCAAGTTCCTTATAAATGTATGGCACAAACAAAAGTTTTCAGGAATAATATTTCTAGGTAGGCTCTGTCAAATCACAGTGATTGCCTTTAACATTCTACAACATCAGAATGACAGGAGCTGTGCTTATTTCATTCTGCTGTTTATTTAAATTATGAAAATTAGAATTCTGTCATCAGCCTCAACATCTAAGATAATTAGCAAGATTATATGAACAAATGTACTTTTTAATAGTTTGCTGATATTACTAATCTAAGAAAGAAAAATCATAATATATGTGGGATGTCTACAGCAATTCACAAGGAGAAAATCTTCACCTCCTACTTGGAAAAGATCTTTAGAAACTGAATAGGCAGGGAAGATTGGATCAAGATTAAACCAAGTACCTGAGCCACCTCAGGGAATAAAACAGCTAAGATGAAACACCCTACACCATGAAGGATTTAGATTGAGGATAGAATAAGTAAAGTGACCCCAGAGCATGGCAAGAGACTAAAGTCATGTTCAGAAACATGAAAAAAAATAAATAAATAAACAGATGACAAAGAACTCAGAAGTTACAAAGCATTTGTTGACCTGAGCCAACTAAATGAAATCAGAAAGATAAAGTATAAGAGAATACATATTCATTTTAATAACTGACAGAAACTTAAACATTATCATGAATGTTGATCAGTACTCTTCAAAAGGCAGGCACCCTTATGTTGGCAGCATATGGAGTGGAAAGATGGATGTGCACCAAGGGATTGGTGAAAGTTAAGCTAGACTGCAAAGCATGAGGTATGCTTGCAATCTTTTGGGGGAGAAAAAGCTAATGGTGAAGTGAACCAAGAGAAAAGCACTTTGAAGACAGAAGAAGTTTAAGGGGGAAAATGGACTGCCCTTGTCACTGGAAGAAGAGATGGAAGATTGACTACACTTACAACAGAATGGAGACCCAAAGATGGTAGGCGTAAGAAGGGTCGCCAGCGACGAAGACGGAGAGATGGACTGGTAGCCTTTGCAGGGCCTACATGGTTACGTTTGACCCAGGGCAGGGACGCATGGTGACACAATGATGAGGCCTTCGTTCTGCAGTGGCTAGAATGAGGCTGTGATGAGGATGGCGAGGAGGACTACATAATTGAAAAAGAGAACATTTTACTTAGACCACGTTACTGGGTGATCATTTATTTTTAAAAGCAACGTATGGTCACACTTGTATTCATATGGTCTAGCACTTTTAATCAACCATAATCTAGTAAAGGATTGTATATGAACATCAGTTAAAAGGGGATAAGTGGTAATAGATAACGAAGGTATCAGCTTGTATGTCATAGCTCTGTAAGTGCACATGTGAAATATTCATATACCTTCATTTGTACAGAGCGGACTCATGGAATTGAGTATTTAAAGTCACTAAAATGGAATTATCACATTAAATTGTTTAAATAATGTAACACAAAAAAAACATGTTACACATACAAAACACAGACTCATGAGTAGAAGAAAACTACACGGTGATAAGGCATAGTAAAATGAATTCCTTAGGAGTAATAAACTCTAAGGAAAAAAACTTTAAGATATAAGCAGAACTGAAATGAACCACTTTAAAGCTGATGACCTGCATACACAATTCTCTTGCTCAGGCTGATAAGTAAACTAGAAACTATCATGGCCTATTATTTGGTAAACAACATTATTAGGTAGAATACATTAAATGCTTTACATTTATTTCCCATTAACGCTTGAGGTTAAGTACTATAATTACTCATATTTTACAAATGAAAAGTCAGAACCCAAAGAGGTGAAGTAACTTAACCAAGATCATCTACTAGCAAATGGTAGGGGTGGGATTCAAACCCAGGCTATCTGGTTCTAGAGTCCAAAGATCTTAATCTCTAAGCTGTACAGTCTGAGTAAGAGAAAGATTTTAATGCTCAAACCACTTAGACCAGGCTCTTATGAAGAAATTAGTAATTCTCTTATGGTTATATATTTTTGGAATTACATTTTCAAACACAATTGTACCATAAAGGCCAGGTCTGGCCTAAGAGTTTTCTATAAAATACATATAATTATAATAACTTATTAATGGTAATCCAAATGATAATTTTATAATTGTCCCCTCCAATAACTAACACCAATATGTGAAATAAATGAAAATTTTAAAGCAATATGGCAAAATTATAACCACTATAACCATGGTGAAAAGAAGTATAAATAGTGACATAATTCCTTGCTTAGTAATAATAGATAACAGTAACCATGATTTCTTAAGAAAATGAGAAACTTTGTCCTGAATGATTTCTCAGAGTCTTTTAACCCTGAAAATCTATGCTGCTTCTTAATACTTTTGGTCTACTAGTACTTTTGGCCTATATAAACAATACACTGATCTAAAATTAGTTACCATTTTTATGGGGAATTTAAAAATAGGCTTATAAACTCTTTTGCTGCTTACAATAAAAATCAGGTCAATCAGAAATAAAGAATCCAATACGTGGATTCTATTATGGGAACAGAGATGGAAAGAATAAAAATGTCTGCTCTCATAGATATAACCTAATCAGAATTTTGTCACATTCAATTTGAAGATAAATAAGGAGGGGAGAAAGAAATAGAGGAAAGTGAGGCAGAGGGGAGGAAGGGGTAACTAAGAGTAGTAGAGGAAACAGAAACTTTCTAAGAATCTAAGGAGGGAGCTAATACTAAGAAGTATTAGCATTAAAATGTCATACAGTGAAAGAATATGTAAGGTTTGGACAGGCAAAATGGGAAGGGTATCCCTGGCAAAAAGTTCAGTGTAATAACAAAAAAAAAAAAGGAACAAGTAGGACATGTTCAGAGAACTAGACTGTCAAGGTCTAGGATTTGAGATTTGATTCTATTTACCTTCACATTTCATTTCTTTGTGTAGTTCCAAGTTTCTATCAAGTATACTGCTCTGCATGAAGAAAATTCCTTTACATTTCTTATAGTACAGGCCAACTGGTAATGAATCCTCTCAAAGTCTATTTCTCCCTTATTTTTGAAAGATCTTTTTGTTCCATTGACTTCTTTCAGGAATTAAAAAAATATTCCTATTGTCTTCTGGATTGTATGATTTCTGATGAGAAGTCTGTTTAAATCTTCCCTGTGTTCCTCGTTATCTAATATGTCTTTATCCTTTGGCTGCCTTGAATATTTTCTATTTATCTTTAGTTTTCATCAGTTTAAATATATCGAGATGTGTATGTGTGTGTGTGTGCGTATGTATGTTTTGCAGTGTGGGAATACTGATCCTACCTGGTGTTCTCTGAGCATCTTGAACCTGTGGTTTGATGTCTTTAATTATTTTTGGAAAATAGTTACCCATTAGCTCTTCAAATATTTTTTCTGCCTCATTCCCCACCTTCCCCTTCTTCTGGGATCCGTATTCATGTATTAGGTCAGGTGAATTTGCCCCACAGCTCTTGGATGTCTTTGGGGTTTTTAAATTTTTTTAATTTTTTTCTTTATATGGGTCAGTTTGGGTAGTTTCTAACGACTTATCTTCAAGTTCACTGATCCTTCCTCAGCTTGATCGAGTCTCTTGGTAAAACTGCTAGTAGGATTCTTCATCTCTAGTACCATGTTTTTCATTACTAGCCTTTCCATTTGATTCTTATAGTCTCCATTTGTCTCTTGATATTCCCCACCTATTGGTGCATTTTCCACTTTAGCCTTTAACATACTAATCATAGTTATTTTAAATTCTCTGTCTGATATTTCCAATATCTGGATCATATCTGGGTCTGATTCTGTTGATTGCTTTGTCTCTTGACCTTGTTTTGTTTTCATTGCGGCTGTGTCTTATAATTTTGGGTTAAAAGCCTAATATCTCATGTACATACATAGATGCTGAGATAAAGAGTATTCAGGCCTGGGAATGAGCATGCCTTTTCTGCTAGGCCTTTAGTGTGCAGGTTTGAGTTGATCTAGTCAAGGCTTTTTTGTTTTTTTAAAAAAGATTTATTCATTTCTCTCCCCTTCCCCCCCTCCCCACCCTGGTTGTCTGTTCTCTGTGTCTATTTGCTGCATCTTCTTCGTCCGCTTCTGTTGTCAGCAGCACAGGAATCTATTTCTTTTTGTTGCATGATCTTGCTGTGTCAGCTCTCCGTGTGTGCAGTGCTACTCCTGGGCAGGCTGCACTTTCTTTCGCGCTGGGCAGCTCTCCTTATGGGGTGCACTCCTTGTGCGTGGGGCTCCCGTATGCGGAGGATACCCCTGCATGGCACCGCACTCCTTGCACGCATCAGCACTGCGCATGGGCCAGCTCCACATGGGTCAAGGAGGCCCAGGGTTTGAACCGCGGGTCTCCCATGGGGTAGATGGACGCCCTAACCACTGGGCCAAGTCCCCCGCCCTAGTCAAAGCTTGAACTGTTTAGGTTTTGTTGTTGTTATGGTTACCGTCAGCAAGCCACCAGTTTAAAAGTCATTTATCATTTTCTTACACTTACAATGGAAGGTGAATTGCCGGCTGTTTTTTTTTCCTTTTTTCCTTTTTTTTCTTTTTTTTTTGCTTTAATGCTCTATTCACCTATAGCTTTAGGCTTTTGCTCAGAATCTGTGCTCCACAGATGGTTTCTTTCCATGATTTTATCACCTTTTCTTTTAAACTTTTTATTGTACAAAAGTACAACTGAAAATTTCCCATTTTAACTACTTTCTGGTGTAGTATTCAGTGATATTAAGCAATATTGTCCTTCTAACACCATTATCATCCATTACTAAACTTCATCATCTCAAACAGAAATTCTGTACCCATTAAGCAATAACTCCCTCATTCCCCTCACTCCCTGGCCCCTGGTAATCTTTAATCTACTTTCTGTGTCCACAGATTTACATATTATAGTATTTCATATAAGTGTGATTACACAACATTTGGCTTTTTGATTCTGGCTTATTTCATTCAACATGATGTCCTCAAGTTTCATCCATGTTATAGAATGTATCAGAACTTCATTGTTTTCATGATGAATAATATATATATAATTTTTATATATATATAATTTTGTTTATCCATTCATTTTTTGATAGAAACTTAAGTTGCTTCCACATTTTAGCTATTGTGAATAATGCTGCTATGAACCCTGGTGTATAAATACCTGTTTGAATCCTTGCTTTCAACATTTTTAACCCCACACTCTTGACACTTTTCTCCCTGATGCTTGCTAACCTAATGGTGGGGGATGTGGAAGCATTCTTTGTTGGTCTGGTTCACCTCAGTCATACACAGGCCCTATCTCCCTCCTTGCCAAGAAAGTGGCTTTCTCAGTGATCCTTCCTTCCTCCAAAGGTAGGAGGCCTCTACAAGGACAGTTTCCTGCCCCTCTCCCGAGGGAGTGGCTTTTTTCTGTTCCCATCCCCCAGGAATGGTTCCAATGTTTTTAGGCTTTGTTCTATAGGGGAGAAGGATCCAGGTGGACCTTTGTGCCTTTCCCACAGCAGCTGCTGCTCCCTTCCTGCTTTGTTTCCTAATTTTTTAATGAGTACCCAATGAGGTATATGGAGAATGGATGTTGAGTTCCCCTTTTCAGGTGGTATATTAGTCAAAAGGGATGCTGATACAAAATACCAGAAATTTGTTGGTCTTTGTAAAGGGCATTTATTTGGGGTAGGAATTTACAGTACCAGGACATAAGCATGAGTTACTTTCCTCACCAAAGTCTATTTTCACATGTTGGAACAAGATGGCTGTTGACATCTGCAAGGGTTCAGGTTTCCTGGGTTCCTCTCTTCCAGGGTCTTGCTTCTCTTTCCCCTGTGAGTTTACTTCCTGGGGCTCCAGCTTAAGGCTTCAGCATCAAACTCCAACATCAAAATTCCAATATCAAAAACCCTAACCCTGTCCTTTGCCATGCCTTTTATCTGTGAGTCCCCAACCACCAAGGGGCGGGGACTCAACACCCTAATAACGCAGCCCAATCAAAGCCCTAATCATAACTTAATCAGCCCAGGTACAGACCAGATTACAAACATAATCCAATATCTATTTTTGGAATTCATATCCATATCAAACTGCTCCAGGTGGCTTACAAGGACTTTATATTCTCATCTAGCCTATACTTGATCTTCATCAATTTATTAAAATGTTTATCTATTCTGTTGGTTATTTACAAAAGGTATCATACTCTACATCCTTCTTTTTTTCATTACTCATATATTGTGACATCTATCCACCTCAGTAAGTTATGTATCTACATATTTTTTCATGGCAACATATTATTCCTTAAATAGATGTATTATCAAAATGTTATTGCACCTTTTGTTTGTTTCTAGTTTTCTACATTTATATACAATGCTTTGGTGAACATGTCACACAAATAACTTTATAAGTTAATTAGTAAACAATAATAATAGCTAACATTGAGTATTTACTACTACAGACTAGATATTCTCAAATAAGGTGGCTTAATTTATAACATCCTCACAATAATCTCATAAGATATGTAATTATGATTATTCCTAAAGACAAATAAATTGATGCATAAAGGGGGCAAGTTTAAACCAAGCTATTCACCAAATGCAATGAATGTCTCATGATGACTGAAGAGGTTGTTGTTATGGGGGGAGGAGTGGGGTGAGGGGGATGGGGGATATATGGGGGCCTCATATTTTTTTAATGTAACATTAAAAAAACAAATAATGACAAAAAAATTAAAACGAAAAAGAAAAAAAAAATTGAACCAAGGTAATTTCTCTACAAAGCACACATACCTTTGTGCTATAATTGTTGCCCAAACATTATCAGTTTATCTCAGGGTGATTTCAGCCCATTTACATTTTCCAACATAAACTTATATAACAGGTAGAAATGAAAGTAGAAAGGATGATCTGTTATAGCTGATGGAAAAGTTTGGGTAATGGATGTTGTGAATATAACAATACCACTGAACTATACATTTGAAATTGGTTAAAATTGGGAAATTCTGAGTTGTATGTATGAGGAAGAAAGGAGGGAGGAAGGGAAGACTCAAAATACAGTCTATCGAGTGAGTTCCAAATATCAAGGATCCAGGCCTGTGTGTACGTGTTTCTTTTCGACTAATGTTCTACAATATTAAAAATAGGAGGGTATATTACTATAGCTCTTTTACTTATAACTACACTGTTTTACTGCAAGTTTTACTTGTAACTACAATGCAGGTAAATCATCTTATCCATTATCTTACTGCGCCAATGCCAGTAAAGTAAGTATTCTTTTAATAAGTAAATGAATAAGTTGCTCTGTTACGTATTAGCACCAATGATTCTAAATTTTCATTCTAGTAATATTAATTTCTATCTTCTAATGCTAAATGAACACAATATATTCATATTATCTCAAATTGTACAAATTTGAATATAATTTAATTCATGGTATAGATATAGCATTTTACAGCATATATATTTTTTCAAGTCTAATAAAAGTTTTTATCATAATTCAGGAAGAATGACTTTTGAGCAATTTTATTTTAAGAAATGAAAGGAATTTGATATGAAGCATGCTATTATGGAATCTTAAAATTCCTAGCCATTATTTTTAGAATGACAAGTTTTAAAGACATATATACCTACTTTTAAATCCTTGTAAGATTAGCCATCAATGCAATTGCTTAAGTAACCTAAATAAATTTAGCCCTGTTTCCAAAGATACCAGTTTAAACTGTGAGCTGAATCTTGAGACTACATAGCCAGTTTTTTACATTGTCTTCCATACTCTTTGCAAGAAAAGATAAAATACCTAGTTTATTCTTCAGTCTTTCAGAAGAGTCTGAATAAAAATCTCACTTTCTCAACTCGTATTTTGGGCCTGGTAAAGGAGTTCAAAATCACTAACAATTATTTATATCATTAAAACTATCAGGCGGTGGACTTGGCCCAGTGGTTAGGGCATCCTTCTACCACATGGGAGGTCCGCGGTTCAAACCCCGGGCCTTTTTGACCCGTGTGGAGCTGGCCCCTGTGCAGTGCTGATGTGTGCAAGGAGTGCCATGCCGTGCAAGGGTGTCCCCCGCGTAGGGAAGCCCCATGCGCAAGGAGAGCCGCCCAGCGCGAAAGAAAGTGCAGCCTGCCCAGGAATGGCGCAGCACACACAAAGAGCTGACACAGCAAGATGACACAACAAAAAGAAACACAGATTCCTGTCCTGCTGACAACAACAGAAGCGGATGAAGAAGACACAGCAAATAGACACAGAGAACAGACAACCAGGGTGGGGGGGGAAGGGGAGAGAAATAAATAAATAAATAAATATTTGGGAAAAAAAAAAAACGAAAAAAAATATCAGTGACATCAGTGTTTGCCAGGATATTAACAGTGAACTTGGGGGAATGGTCTTGGCCCGGTGGTTAGGGCGTCCGTCTACCACATGGGAGGTCCTCGGTTCAAACCCCGGGCCTCCCTGACCCGTGTGCAGCTGGCCCATGCGCAGTGCTGATGCGCGCAAGGAGTGCCCTGCCACACAGGGGTGTCCTCCGCGTGGGGGAGCTCCACGTGCAAGGAGTGCACCCCGTAAGGAGAGCCGCCTAGCGCGAAAGAAAGTGCAGCCTGCCCAGGAATGGTGCCGCCCACACAGAGAGCTAACACAACAAGATGATGCAACAAAAAGAGACACAGATTCCTGTGCCGCTAACAACAGAGGCGGACAAAGAAACAAGACGCAGTAAATAGACACAGAGAACAGACAACCAGGGTGGGGGGGAGAGGGGAGAGAAATAAATAAAAAAATCTTTAAAAACAAACAAAACAGTGAACTTGCACTCCCCTACTGTGTGTCTATTCCAACAGTATAATTTAACTTCAAATACACCATTCAACATGTAATGTATACTTTCTTCTTCATTATAGTTCCAAAAACCTAAAATATACTTTTCAGAAACCCCAGCAAGTTTTAAAAGATTAAATGTCTTTCTCTTCAGATAGAACTACAAGGAATATAATGATTCTTACATTCTTGCATGAAGGAATTTGGTGTGGACATTCATTTTAAGAGAGTTTTATTAAGCATTCTGATTTTCACTTAAATCTTCTCAATTAAAAATAGAGGGAACCAGATGTGGCTCAACATCTTGGGCACCTGCCTATCACACGGGAGGTCCCAGTGCCTCCTAAAAGAAGATTAAGCAGATGCTACCTTCTGCCGCAAGGAGCTTAGACATGGCCTCCTGCCAGGAAGAGCTAGACTCCTCCCCCGCCGCAATAAGCAGATGCCACAAGCCAGCAGATGCCACGGCCTATGGGGAGCAGATGTGGCTCAGACTGTTGGGCACTCCCCCCTCATGTGGGAGGTTCTGGGTTTGGTTCCCGGTGCCTCCTGGAGAAGGCAAGCAAACAATGAGCAGACAGACAAAAGAACAATCTGGGGGAGTGAGAGATAAATTTAAAAAATAAAAGTAAATAAAATAAATCTTAAAAAAAAAAAGGCACTGAGAAATCCTGGTGGATACAGTCCTTAGCATCATGACAGTGTGTTTTTTGTTTTGTTTTTTACTATTCAGAAGTAGGAGGAATTAGTTGATGTTTCCAAATTGATTCTAAATGGACTTCTGCAAATTTCAGAGTAAATTTCAGTACAGTCCATTGCATTATACTAAAATTAAGCCCCACATTTAAAATAGAGAGCAAATCAGAGTCATGCAAAAGGTGGAAACTCGCCTACAAAATACCCATATTCAGTTAGCCTAGTGAAAATAAAATATGGGCTCAATATCAAAATACCACTATAAATACCATGAAAAATCTGGATAATGGCAAATTATATTTTGTTCACATAGTAAATCAAGATGTCTACAAGTTTTAAAGATATTCTTGACTTTTTACCCCTACTAGTTTAACCACCGTGTTTTCTCACTTCTGTTTACAATTGCCCATGTTAAAAATCTCTACTAATATGATCTATAACTGTATGTTACATTCCAAACTTACCATTATTAAGCTAGTCAAACTAACTCAAAAAAAGTTCTTGCTTATTACAAATGAAAAAAATTAAAATCCATTGTCCTCTGTTCTAGAAAGTGTGCTTTAAAATAAAACAAACAGAAACACCTCAGCAAACCCAAAGATAACCCCATCTATTTGTGTTGCTGAAGTCACTTATAGATAGAAGAGTTACAGCTAGTAAGATCTGGAGGGGTAAACTGGTGAACTTAGTCAATGAATTTTCCTTTAAAATCAGTAAAGTTTAATTACTCCATTTCCAAAAGAGGGAAGGAGGGAGGGAGGAAGGAAGGAGAAATAGTATTTTGATCCACTTTAGGACAAAACACTGGTTAATCTAAGAAAAAAAAGTAAAGTATAGATAAGACAGAGTGGCCACTACATTCTTTACCCTTCCAACAACTACTTTTATCCATTTATACATCATTTATTTTTTCATGATATTAGCTAAAGAGGAGGAAAAGATTATGCTCATGGAGAAACAGTGTCAGTGCTTGAAAATAGGGGAAGAAAAAGAAACATTTCAATGTTTTTCCCAGTATGACCAATCCTATGTACTTCCTCCTTCAAACTCAGCTCTCCCATTCAACCCCACACATACTCCTAAAACATGCCTCTAATCAGAGAATAGACGAAAGAAGAAAAAAAAAAGGTGTGTGTGTGGAGGGGAGATACAGAGATAAAAATTTAAGGAGCTAGGTTACAGAGTATTTCTTAATTTTAAGAACGACATAAAATGAAATTGCCCAAAAAAGATTTATGTTGCTTCCTTCCAAAGTTCCTTTAAAGGGGGGGAAATAAGAAGCAAAATAAATACCTAAAGAATAGAAATAAATATGTGACCATTTTAATTTATGTGTGTATACATTGTTTCTCACTTACTGGAATGCTGTCTGCTCTTACCTTGTAATTCTAGCATGAGCAAAATAACTAAAAGCTATACTTCACAATAAAATGAAGCCATGCAAACTATACTTGTGCATCTAATAAAGATGAAACTTTCAACTATTTTCCCCAATTGATGCTCTGTACTGGTCAGGCCAAAGGATTTTCTTAAAAGAAAAAAAAAAAATACACACACACGAATGATTTATCTTTACTTATGTGTATATTTATGTAGACACACTTGAAATCAGAATTAACACACTGCCTAACCAATGGTCAAATAAACCTTATAAAGGTCAACAACACTAACCAAAATAGATTACATACTTGATTGTAAATTAATTACATTTCTTGATTTAAATTCATTCCATAAAATTTTATTAAAGACCATTGAATGACTGTTAGTAATAAAATATATTATTTTTCGATCAAACAAGTAAAAATTTTAAAATAGAACTCAACAATGAAAAGGGCTGTTTTGAAGCCACTATCTCCACCAAAGTAAAAGATTCTTGAATATACAACCTATGCCTCATTCATCTTTGTATATGCAGCTTCTAGCATAAGGTCTGGCATAGTAGGTGCTCAGACAGGTTGCTTGGTTGATCAAATGGAAGAAAGACAATTTTGCATTATGTAACAAAAACCTTAAAATGTTCATCCCTTTAACTCAGTGATTTCAACTAAAAGGAACCATCTCAAAAAAAGGACCTGAAATGAATACTTAAACAAAGATATTCAATGAAGTTATATTTTTAGCTTGAAATTAGAAAATATAAACATCAAAAGTTAAGGAAAGGGAAGCAGATGTGGCTCAATTAATAGAGCATCCGCCTACCATATAGGAGGTCAATAGGGTTCAATACCCAGGGTCTCCTGACCCATGTGGTAAGCTGGCCCATGTGCAGTGCTGCCACACACAAGGAGTGCTGCGCCACGCAGGGGTGGCCCCCACATAGGGGTGCCCCATGCGTAAGGTGTGCGACCACAAGGAGAGCCGCCCTGTGCAAAAAAAGCTCAGCCTGCCCAGGAGTGACACCGCACACATGGAGAGCTAACCAGGAAGATGACACAACAAAAAGAGATACAGATTCCCAGAGCAACCTGACGAGAATGCAAGGGGACACAGAAGAACACACAGCGAATGGACACAGAGAGCAGACAACAGGGGAGGGGAAGGAGAGAGAGAAAAAAAAATCTAAAAAAAAAAAGTTAAGGAAACTGGTACAGTAAATTATAGTTTATTCATATGGTGGTATATAGCCATGACGTATTATTTATGAAGGGGTTTTGATGAAATGAGAAAATGCTTATTATTGGTTGCAACAAGAAGAAAATCAAAGGAAACAGAAAAAAAACCTCTCTTCATCACTGATAATTTAATTTCCCCATTCTTTCCTCATATCCCAATTTGCTCTTTGATCTTTCCAATCTTAAGTGAAAAATGAGAGCAAGAACTTTCAGTCCAGGTTAATGGAGCATAAGTAAGGCAAGACAATCATGTTATGGTGGGATGGGAAAAAACACACCAGTAAATAAACAATTATTCTATAACAGGAGACAGCAAACTAGAGCCTATCTTATTAATAGATTACTACTGAGTTGTGTGGCTCAACTTAACGATTTCTTATTTAGTGTGAATCTCTGCATGCAATAAGGCTTCTACCTCCTTCATTCCCCTGAGGAGTACCAGTAATGTCAGCTAGAATTGCCATCCCTAGTACAATGTTTATACTGTTACTACTGGCTCCCCTTCCTCTATCACTCCTTTAACATCAAACATCCAGAGATTTACTCTTGGTCCACCACTATTCTCCTTCTATGGAATGCTCCAAGTTCTAACTAATACTCAGATATAAAAGACTCCAGATACCTCCTCTGAGTTTGGACTCCTATAAACAACTGTAAATAGGAACCATACAGATGACCCAATAAAATCACCTTAAACTCAGTGTGCGGAAAACTAAACACACCATCTTTGGTGACTCCCAGTTGCCTGTAAAATCCAAACCCTCCCTTGACCTAGTGTCATCCCATTACTTCAGCTTCATCCTCTGCCATTCACATTCATTTTTCTGAATAGTAGATGCCATTATCCCCATTCTAAAATGAGGGATATAAGCTAGTAAGTAGTGAAATCAGAATATATAAACATTGAGTCTGGGCTCCTTAACCTTTTTTTTTTTTTTCCAATTTCTTCAGCATATGTAGTTTAAAAAAAAAACAAAACAATTTTATTCACACACCATACAATCTATCCAAAATGTGCAATTAATGGCTTTCAATACAACCTCCTTATCTTTTTACTATGTAGTTTCTCACACATACCTAGTACATAACAGGAACTTTCCTGGGGATTCAATGATAAACATGAAAAAGAATACCTATGCCCCCTTGGAATTTATATTCTAGTTAGGAAGAAAAATAAATTTTAAAAAAGAAAAAAAAAACTTATTACAGATGATTAGAAAATGACAAGAAAAAAATGAACAATTTTTATTATAGAAAATAACAGATATGAACCTACTTAATAGTGATGAAAGAAGGTCTCTCTGAAAAATAACTTTTAAGATGAGACCTGAACGATGAGGTATCAGCTATGCAAAGAGGTGGAGTAGGAAGAGTAATGGGTCATTAGCACGAATGTGGGAAAGATCGAGATGTATTGCTGGAACTGACAAAAACCTGTGTACTAGACTAAAGAGAATGATGGAGATAATATGTCAAAGATGCTTAAGCCCATAAATGTTAGATGAACCTAAAATGGGATGATCATAAAAACAGTCCCTGGTACAGAAGTTGAAAGCTGAATGACACTGGGTTTGGAAATGTATAGATATAGTGTTTGGTTCTCTCAGTGTCTGGGAGTTTTTATAATACTAACATATAGTGATTAGAGGTCACTATAGTCTACCCTGGAATACACAGAACAGTCCCACACAACAAAGAGTTGAATCCTGCCCAAAATGTTAATAGCACCCTATTAAGGAACACTGGCTAAAGGGTATGCTTTGTTTACCCCACAAATACAGAAACTAAGATTTAGCCTTCTTTTGTAGTTCTTAAAACATTAAGGATAGTTCTGAGCTAAATCTAGCAAACGAATAAACACATATTGTACTTATGTGCAAGGAGCTATGCTGGATACTTTGGAGCATTCCCAAATAAGTCAAACACCAATCCTAGGCCTAAGAGCTTAACAGTATAGTAAAGGAGATACAATACAACATTCCATCATTATCTAAAGCATTATCAATTATAAGATGCATCATATTATACACCATTAAGAGGGAATAATAACAAGTAAAAAAACTATGTCACCAATTGTAAGAGATATCCTAATTTGAGAGATGTTAAAATGTAAAAAAAAAAATTAAGTTAATGAAAATAATATGAAAATAAATATCTAAAATGCAATTAGTAGTAAGACTCATTGAAGAGTTCATAGAATGGATAAATAATTAGGTCTAGTTATCAGAGAATGTTTCATGTAGAGGTAGTCCTTTAAGTCAAGACTTAAAGGACAAGTAGTAGTAGGAAATGCAGAGATTGCAAGAAGGAATATTTTAAAACAGGGAATGTAAGACATAAAGCATAGCAATAATAAAATGAAGGCTGGCTAGAGAGTAATATTTAAAGAGAAACACTTTTCAAAAGTTAGACAGGGATTTGGAAAATTATAATGCAGTTAAGCTAAAGAGGCCAAAATTTATTGCATATGCAAGGAGAATGGTTCTCAACATACTTGCATCTCAATACATATTTGGAGCTATAATATAAACCAATAAAATGACTCACTCTTGCCATGTTCTCAACTGTGAGAGATGTACTAAGGAGCAGAAGAGATTAATTCTTGTGGGAGCATACTTTGAAAACGCTCTCCAGAAAAACATAATCTATCTCCACTCCACTTTTGAGAATCATTACTATATGCACTAGAGAACCCCTAGAGAAATTTGAGTAGCCATACGATTTGGGTTACATTTAAAAAATGGTTATCCAGCAGAACTGTATAAAAATGAATGAGAATTAGGACCAAGAATAACGTCTGAGAATCTACATAAAAAGCTGATCTTCCAGGAAAGAAGTTACATAAATTTGGAACATTCCTTCACTATTAGGGGAACCATGAAATGGTACAACCTCTGTGGAAAATGATCTGGAGATTCCTCAGGAAACTAAATAAAGAATTGCCAGATGATCCAGCAATCCTGCTACTAGGAATATATTCAGAAGAACTGAAAGCAAGGATGCAAACATATATTTACACACCGATGTTCACAGCAGCATTATTCACAATTGCTAAAAGATGGAAACAACCTAAGTGTCTGTCACTGGAGTATTACTCAGCTGTAAGAAGAAGTCAATTGGGAAGCACAGGACAACATGGAGGAACACTAAAGATATAATGATGAATGAAATAAGCCAAAGGATGAACATTGTATGGTTTCACTGATATGAACTAAATACAATGAGTAGACTTATGGAATTGGACTATGAAGTGTAGGCTGGTGGGGAGATGGAATGTGGGATGAGGAGAGGGACAAGACACTAGATAGATGAAGAATGTTTAAATGTAAATATGTGATAATGTTGGACTTGATGGTAACATAATGGGAATATAACAAACATTGTTGATTTTTGGATAAGGCTATGGCTGAAACAAGTAGTCTAGGAAGATTAACGTTAGCTAGAGGACAGCTGGGAGATAATTTTGGGACTGTATAACAATGATTTTGGAAGTAGATAAGGACTGTGCTTAATAATGTAAATACAAGAATGTTCCTCTACAACATGTTGTTAAGAATGTGGTTACATGGGGAAACTATTACTAACATAATATATAGTTAAGAAAAACATTGTAATGTTTTTATAGCAAAACTAAAGTTGTACTATATTAATTCTAAAGGTTATAAAAAGATAATGAGTTTTGAGTTTGTGAGATTCGTATAAAATTAGTGATAATGGGGGAAAGAGATAGTGGAACTATTCAAGAAACAGGAAATATAAAGGAAAGAAAAGTGTAGGACATAAGATAAAAAGCTCAAATAAGGACAAGTATATTCCAAAATACTGATGGGTCATCCAGATGATGTCTAACTGGCATCCAAGATTGGAAAGAATGAGGACACTTAGATCTGGAAAAAGAGATGTGACCATTACTAAAAAGAGGTAGTTAAAGCCAAAATGTGCATGTGACTCCAAAAAGAGGACAAAAGATGGTATTCCAAAGATAAATATATTTTTTAAGTGAACATGTGTTAGAGTATTTAAACACTTCATTACAAATAATTGTTTTCATGTCTTATAATAAGCTCATGCTGATGATCATCATCATTGCTAATTTTATCACTATGATTTTACAAACTAAAAAGCAAAATAGAGTGAAGTTAAAGAGCAGGCTCAGGATCTTATAAAGCAACATAGAAAAAAATGGGCACATACTAGTTTCCAATTTGGTGTTAAAGCCAGTTAGGTCATTTTCATGTGTGTCTCTGTGTGTATATAAACTTAGCCAAAAAGCAATAGTCTATACCACTGAAAGCATCATCTGAGGCAACCAAGAAGATATGTTACAGTTACAGGGAAAATGCATGTGCTGATTCCTAAATGGTTTTAGAATAAGCATTCACAGTCATCATGCAGTTATTTCATAGTATCAAAGTATGTGAGTTTAAATACTTAAGATCAATAATTTTAAGATCAGATTTGTTTTTTCCAAGATTTTTGAAGAATAAAGATAATATCGTCTTTGTACGTGATGAAGTGTGGTTCCAGGTCAAACCTGGGATAAGAAAGAAGAAAATCTGTAATTTTCTGTTGTAAAACACAAATGGCTTTAATTAAATTCTATTTTTGAATAAAATACTATCCAACAAACCTCCCCCATGAGTAGGGGAGGGAGGGTTGGAAGAAAAAAAGAAAGGAAAGAAGAAATGGAAAGAGGGAAGGAGGAAACCGAACTGAATGAAAAAAGAGGAGAAAGGGGAAGAAAGTAACCCAGACTAAGAATTAGCTAATGGAGTAAAGAAGGTGATGATCATCACATTGCCCAATAACAGATTTGAGCAAAGAGAATGCTGTAGTTTTTGGTGGAAGCTGGGTGTGATGATGCCTCTTCAAATTCATACGAACTACCTACTTATAGCGCAGGTACTTTTCTCAAAACACTTGGAAGTCAAAGGAATGTGATAGCAAAGATGCAGGCCACTGTTTTGCTAAAGCAAACAAAACATAATCTGCAATCTGTCTACATTAACAGATAAACTGATACGGCAGGTATCAAAGTGACATGTTTTTTAAAAACATGTTCTTGTGCTATTTTAGGACTACTTTTGTCTAGGCAAATTCGCTCAAAGGGAAAAAAAATCCAAGTAATTTTCTAAAACTACATTCATACAATAACACTGTTGTTAAATTTACACATAGCAAGAAAAGTTTTAAAAAAATATGAAATACCTCAGTCTGACCTTCATGGGCACTGGACTCATGAGTAACTCGAATAGCCTGTAATAAGAGTACAAAGTATTTAAGGAAAATTCACTTATATCCAACTTCTTAAATGAAAAACAAACAAACAGCAAAGCCAAATTTTAACATCTAAAGCCTTATTAAGAAAAATAAATTGGGGGAAATGAAGAACAGTTTAAAACTAGATATTTAAAAATATCTGAGTAACCAAATAAACGGTTGTACTTTCCAACCCACAAATCTCCTATCACAAATTTAGGATATGAAAAGCTGGTTATTTGTTATTTACAGGCCTAAGTTGTAGTCATAACATATTTAATTGCTAGAATCAACACTTAACACTTTATTCAATCAAGACTAGAATAAAGTGGGCATATTACAGATGGAGACTGTATAAGCTTATCTCATCTGTCTCTTCATGTTACATGCTCCTCTGCAGCATTTTGCTTAATCATGCAGCTTCAGTAGGCAGTTTAGAAATGTGGAGCAAAAAGCATGCGATTATCAGAAGCTAGAGAATTTGGTTTCTTGAATTTAAAAAAATGCTTTTATAATATCCACTATTAGCAAGGCTGCAGAGAAATGGGCACACTAGTAAATAATAGGTAAAAGTTCAACTTTTATGAATGACAATTTGGCAATATGCATCAAAGTCTTAATGATGAAATTTTTTAAAATAGCAAAAAGAGGAAAATATTACAGTTTTGACAATTTATTGGTTAAGTAAAACACTATTCAATGGAAAGCTTTGCAGCCATTAAATGATGATGTCAGTATATACTTACTTAAGGCATGTAATATGTTTATGAAAAAGTAAATGAAAAAGCAAGTTATAAAACAGTATTACAGTGTGATCAAAATTCTGGCCAAAAATTTATGTATATACATATACACTCCCTATAAAAAATACTAATGGTAGCTACCTCTCATTGGTGGAATTACAAATAATTTTTATGCTGTTTATCTTAATTTCATGTAAAATAATGGTATTTTATAAAATCTGTGGGTTTGGTTTTGAAAGTAAAAATAATTTAAAATAATCATGAGTATATTGGAATGCTAAAACAAACATGATCAAATCACTTACTTTATTGGGAACAAAGACATTGTTCTAGCCAAATAATCTGTATAACATACTGCCATTAATTTCAAAGAATTTACAATCTACTTAATAATGTTAATAAAAGGGGGAAAAAAACCTTCTAAAGAAAAAGAGAATTCAAAGATAAAAAATCTTAATAACCATTTTAAAACAATTCTATGAGGTTGTATAATTATTTATTTAAAACTAGATTATGTGGTCTGTGACTTTACACATTCAAAAAAACCTTTAACACTGATAAAATAGCTAGAGTAGGGTCTAATGTCTACATTTGAACCTTTTGTTTTTCCATTCACCTTCAGCCTTTTCCAAATCCCCAGTGAAAGACACATAGGATATTATCAGGCAGATATTTACTACAGAGCAGGAATGGTAAGGAATACTCAGGCATAAGATGTTTTATGAATGTGTAAATCAAACTGCTTTTATTCTCTTATTCAGCTCTGGAATGTAGAAAAGATGTGGCACTTTGTCAACATTTACAGATATTTCAGATAAAATTACCTGAAAGGTATAAAAAGGCTCTTTTAAGAGATAAAACAGAATATATAATTGCTCAAAACTACAATTTCAAGACAAACATGCAAATAGAATCTACAATCCCACAAAACTTTGCCCCATATATGAGATCAAGACAGAATGAAGGTACTGACATCATAGTTCTCCAGGTATCTGGCTCTTTCTTCAGGGCTCATTGACAGAGATTCTTCTAGGAATTTTTTCAAGGTTGAACCTGATTCTGAAGATATTAAAGAAGACAAAATTGAAAACATTATAACACTTGATACCTCAAACAGATTGATACATGACAATGCTTAAAGCATGCTAACTATTTTTTAGGTAAAATCCTTTCATTGGTAGGTTGGGAATTATAATAAAAGATAAGGGTTTAATACAAACCTAATTTAAGTTATCATATAAACATCTTGTAAAGACCACAAAAAACTTTAAAGATTTGTGGTAATTATACCTCATATTTTGAAAATTAAAAAAAAAAACAAAACAGCAAAAAAGAGAAGTAACAATAGGTAACAATAGGGCAGAAGACAATGTACAATCAGTTTGTAAAAAAAAATTGAATCATGGGTAACTTACATGGCTTAAGTGATTTGTCTGCTAAACTATGGTTTATCAACAACATGAAAGAATGGGAAAGATTAATATTTCTTCTAACAGTAAACATATTCCCATTATAAAAAAAAAAAGGGAAATGCTTTATTTTCTACTTTGAAAGAATTAGAGCATCCCCTATTGCTCAATGAAATTAACTTATAGCTTAGAGAGAAAAATAGTAGTAATGAAAAATTATTTACCAAAGTGCATCTTATCTTTATTGTTAGCAATAGCATGGATCAGTCCAATTGTTCCACAGGCATTGCTGATTGTTTGCTTCATGAAATATACTGATGAGGTAACATCCTGTCCCTGAGATTTTATTTTTTCCTCTTCTTCTGTTCTGAAGACTTCATACTATCAAAACAAAACAAAACAAAACAATCCATATGTGAAAAATAACATATTGAAAAAGACTCAAATGGTTTGTAAAGAAGAAATACAAACGACTAATTGTATTTTTTTTAAAAAAGGTTTAAAGCCAAAGAATTAATTTGTCATGTACCAAACAGACAAAGATTGAAACAAGAGCAATAATACCCAGTGATAGTAAAGGTATGGGTGAAAAGAGATTATTCTATGCTATTATTAAAAGTATACATTTGGGCTCTCTCTACCCCAAGGAGCCTGCACCAAATCTTGGTGTGTATTTACGTCCTTCTCTCCCATTTCTCAGCAAGCTCTGTTCTTTCGCCCATTTCCCAAATAAATTATTTTTATTGGCCTAACTGAAAAAAAAAAAAAAAGTATACATTGTACAACCTTTCTACAGGATGTACAGCAATATGTATTAACATTTTAAACATTTGTATCTTCCAACCAGAAATTTTCTTCATGTTAGTTTGGGTGATGAGATAAGCTTAAAAATAAACACCAATATCTAAGAATATAAAGTGGAAAAATTCCAAATGGCCATCAATGGAGATTTGTTTAACTTATTATGGCACATTTAACAGAATACTGAAAAGCATTTAAAAAGGATAAAGTTGATTCATATGTTCTGACTTACAAATCCATCCATGATTATAAAGTGGTTAGAGGTTAGTAAATATTAATAGGATTCCCACTTGTGTTTTTAAAATATTTACTTTATAGATGCATTTAAAAGTCTGAAAGTGTACAGAGGTTATCTCCTAGGGCAAGAGATTAGTAGAGGTCTTTCACCTTCTATTTTTTACATTTCTCTTTTATCATTGACAAAAGTATTTTTCCTTTTTAAAAATCATACTATATTTATAACATTCCACTATATTTATAATCAAACTATATTCATAATAAATATTCACCATTATCTATAATAACTGGTTGCAAAAGCAATATGGTATAATATCAAAAGTGTGAGCTCTACAGCTCACTGCTTGGGCCCACTTCCTAGCTCTTCCATTATTAGCTGTGTTACTTTATAAAGTCATTTAATATCTCTGTGCCTCAGTTTGCTAATTGTAAAAGAACAGGTTAAAAATAATAAAGGAGTTTTAAAAAATGAGTGAGGAGAAGCAGGAGAAGGACAGTGAGGGGAAAGTCAAATGATGATTTTATTGTTTTCCTAAAATTTTCAGATTTCAATAAAGCAGGGGTTGGCAAACTATAGCCGGGGAGCCAAATCTGGCCTGTTTTTATAAGTAAAATCTTATTTATATATTGTTTATAACTATCTTCATGCTTCAAGATGATAATTAAGAAACTGCTTTCTAACAATAAATCTATCTATGCTTTATAAAGTGACTTTTATGCCTGTGCTTCTAAATCAAATTTTAAGTAACATTCCCAGAACAGATCAGCCTTAATTTATTCATATAACTTCATATGATAAAAATTGTAGAAAGGTCCACTATAGTAAGGGCTTATGCTGAAATGTTTATACAGTTTAGTTTGTTGTTGTTTAATATCAACAGTCCTTGTTGACAAGGCAAAATGATGTTTGACAACTTCTCAAATTTAATGTTTAGGGAAAAAGAATTCTAAAATGATTAAAAGCAAATATAAGGAAGAAAAGGAAAATCAATTATGACAGAGCAAAGAAAGAAAAATGCTGGGGACAAGTAGCATAAATATCAGAGAGAATAAATTGATATCCTTTTCAACTATGGACTTACTGGTTTGTAAGCACTACTATGAAACACACATTTAAAAACTCTATAATTAAATTTATTTAAAGGATAATGAGGTATCCATGACAGTACCTTTGCTATTAGCATACTCAAATCATTCACAACTACATATTCAGTTTCTAAATTAGAATATAAAAGATGGAAACATTTTGTATCTCCTAAAACATTCACTAAATATCCTTTATGTGACTTTGTAATATGTCACTTATGAGCTTATGGGATTTGTCACTTACGGGATTTATCAAATTACAAGAGGCATCAAAAAGTGTCACTTTCCACTTAAATTCTTTTCTTTATATAAGTACATACATACTTAAAGAACTATGTTCTTCTTAGCTATAGGCATGAGCCTTTTTAATACTGATAACCTACTAAATGAATGAGATCAAATCCAATTAAAAAACAATGATTTGAGTAATTTCCATAAACTTGCATGTGTCATACCAACTAAGAAAATCTAGCTTAAAGTTGCTGATTTTTTTCAGATCTATATTGCTCCTAAAAATTGGAGACCTGTGAGATAGTTATGTACTGCCTTATTTTAGTAATCAAAAAAGGTAAAATACTAGAATAAGAGAGCGTAGACGTAACTCTTCCACAAATTAGCTATGCAACTTTTGAATATTCAGAACCTCATCAATAAAATTAGGAGTTTGGTCTAATACTGGATAATCGCTAAAACATTTCTAACTCTAAAATTCTATGAATATTGTAAACAGCAAATATGAAGAAATATGTCATCTTTTATTAAATAATTTGTCTTGTTGAACCCTTAAATAGAAGATTTTCAATGTTACTTATTTTGAACTGAGGCTAACTAGTTGTAGGATGTTTTAGGAATTGAACCCAGGACCTCATACATAGGAAACAGGTGCTCAACCACTGAGCTACACCCACTCCCCAATGACACTTGATTTTTTTGTTTGTTTTGTTTTTGTTTTTAGGAGGCACTGGGGATCAAACCTGGGACCTCGTACATGGGAAACAGGAGCTCAACCACTTGTGCTACATCTACTCCCAGGCTAATTAGTTTTTGCACAAAGAAAATGACCCCTGAGTTAGGGTTAAGTAAAGCCTATTTCTTAATTTATACGAGATGTGGCTCCATTAAATCCTGAAGAATATGACAATCTGAGCATGTATATACCAAGTCATCATTACCTAATTTCTCACATCTTCCCAAACATTACCTACTTCATTTTAATTGTATTAATGGTCAGTTTCCTTTAATGACCCCCACCTCTCTGAAGGGGCAGTTAGGCAACTAGGCAATGGCAAGAAATGTTCATTTAAAGATCTTGTCCTGATTGAAGGCTTTGACCAAATGCTGAAAATCTCCTCCCAGGAAAAGTTCTCTTGGATCAGTATCTGGGTCTCCTCACTGGAAGGATGCAGTTTCCACCATGTCACCTCATGGCCCATCTGCCAACTGGACTAACAGAAAGGTAAGCTCCTGGTCTAGGAAGACTCACACTCCAGAAATGGAGCTGCTAATGTTGGTTCAAAAGAGGATGATGCTGGCAAAGGCATTTTTCGTCAGCTTGTCCAATCGCTGGAACATTCCAGTGATGAGGTTGTAGCTCCTGAAAGACTGGGTGGACTCTTCAGGGAAGTGGTACTCAGAAGACGACAGGGGCCAGCCATCCTTATCAAAGTGTTCCCAGAAATATGTCAGCACCACAGAAAGTGTATCCTCTTTGGAGTACTTACGCTTAAGTTCATCCAATGCAAAGGTACTCTTGGACAGGTGACAAAGGGGACTACTCACATTCATCCATTTCCTCTTCAGAGGTAGTCACCTTTTTCCTCTTCTTTCTGCTCAGTCTAGGGCTTCTGTCTCTCTTCTCATGGTCCTTTCTCTTTCCATGGGCTGTCCTTCTTAGGCTGGCTCTCTGCAAACTTTTTATCATCAAACAAGACCATCTTCTCACAGAGTTTTACCATCTTCTCACAGAATTTTACCTTCCCCAAATAGCCTGAAATAGGGACTGGTTAATGCAGGTGAGGAACCAGTAACTGGTATTGTAGAAGGCCTGGCAGAAAGAAGACTCTAGGACCTGTTTGTAGAGTCACAACAGGTTGCAGACAATGGTGATGTCAGCCAGTGTCATGTGTTGGCCCACAAGAAAAGTCCTCATCTTCAAGTGAGCATCCAGCAGCCCCCAGAATTTGCCTCACCTCCTCCTTCACATTCTCTGTGGCCTGCTTGTTGTGGTATATGATGTCCACGGTAGGAAACACCTAGTACTGGCCAGCAGGACTGTGTTATTGGCAGCAAAGTTCACCCACTGCATCACCAGGGTTGCTGCTCCTGGAGTACTTCCCCACAGCAACTCAGTGATCAATGCTAGGCAATGGCATTGCTTTCAAACATAGAGAATCCATCATTACTGTCACATGCTAGAAAATTACCAGCAGGAAATTTGCAGAGAAATTCAGGAGTACAGTTAGTTTAGTCAAAGTGGAAGTGGAAGTGGAGTGGTACAGAGAGACCTGAGGCCCACTGTTGTGGGCAGCAATGATACGTGTACAGGGTCCCAGTCACCATGGTGATTCCATAGAGAAAGGAAAACTATTTCATTTTTTACAACTACTAACTTTACCCTATTGTATCTAAGTTTACAAATAAAAATCAGAAAGATATAGACTCAAAAGTGATTTTTAAAATGAACTTAAAAATTCTGGCTCTGCTATATGTATATACATGATATCATTCTAAAAGTAAGGCTGAAACATAAGGAGGCTTGAATTTAATTTCTGAGATCCAAAATAGCTATTTATAATCCCCATTGCCTCCTAAATGTGCCAATTAAACCGTATTTAAGTTTAGTGATTCCCATCCATATCAGCTTTTTGTCTGAAAATAATAAAACTCATGTCATGTTTCCCCTGCCTCCTTAAAACAAGCAAAGGAGATTTTTTTTTTTACATATTAAAGAATACTTACATTCTTTAATCATTTTACGTACATAAAATTTGAATAGATCCTTAGGCATATATTTTCTAAAACACACTTAACATTGTTCTTGATCTTAACATTTCTATAGTATATAATTTATACATTAAAACACAGTTGACCACTGAATTGTGGTTAAAATGGCGTATATGTTACCACAATTTAAAAAACAACACAGATGAGGCAAATTAACCATATTTTAAAAATGAAAACTACCCAAGATTAAAAAGACTACAGGACTTCAATGGCAATCTATAAACTTGAATCTAGATATCTCTTTAATAAAACTAGATTTGAAGATTCCCCCCACTCCTACATTGTCTGATTTTATGCAAGATGGGAACCATTGTCCTAAAAGGACAGTGTGTTTTTAATTCAACAATAAAAGAGAACTTTGCATTTATCAGCAACTTTATACGTTACTTAAGAACAACTACCTTTTCTGTAATAGGGAAGAGAAGTAACACTGCACAGACTGGTCTTGGAACCATGCTAAGTAGTTCAGGATCCATTCCATATACATCAACAAATTGCCAGTTAGGATGTAGTCCTAATTGTTTGAGAAACTGGTAAAGAAAAAAAAAGTATAATGTTAACTGGTAAAAGAAAAACCAATATGACATTAGGGAAATAATCAACAAATATGTACCATTCATTAAATACATGAAAAGGGACACAAAGTACAAATATTACTGATGCTCAGTAATAATGAAATAATGCAGGTTTTCCATGAACAGGGTGGGAAGACACAGCAATTTATTTATATCAAGCAACACTTGAAATATATAAAACGTTAGGCAGGACCTCCTTTTTAAAAAACCCATTACTGTTGGATTAAATCTATAAAGCCAGGCAGGATACCAACAAATACATATAAAGTTGGCTTGGTTAATATGTTAAGTTCATTTTCCAGCACTTGATTTTTAAGGAGATGCATCTAAGTTCTAGTAAATAAAGGATTATTTTAGCAGAACACCAATATAGTTTATCCTGCTTGCCAAATATGTTATCTGGGATGGATAGATAGAGAGAAATAGATAGATAATATAGATCAATCAATAGATGACAGCTAGATATCAAGAATTATATCAATGAGCAAAGAGGGCATAAAGCCAAAAAAGTCCTAGTAACTTATGTAAACACCAGAAAATGCTTGATACAGGAAGTAAATAATGGGCTTCTCAACTTCTACCACACAATGAAACCCACTTGACTTCTGTACTGCTCTAAAATCTGGCAAAACAACAGTAACAAAAGATTAATGATTTTTTGAAATTCTATGACTTCACAGAAGAATAGAATGTCAGAGCTTAATCTACCACATACAGAAAAAAAAAATAAGAATGCTGCTAATTTCACAATAAATTCTTAATAAATGTTTCTTCTAAATGAAGTTGATTTAGAAAAAAGCATATCACAAAATATTTTAGATGGCAAGAAAAAAAAAAGGAAGCATGAATCATTAGAAATGTACCACTATATCTTACACCTCAAGAATATTTATATTATCTAATGATCTTAAATTATCTGAAATTTAAAAATAAAAATAGATGCCTTACGTATTTCTCCCTAAAGAACAATTGCATCACGTATACTTAGATTGTCAAATGAGGTCTTTCAAAACCAATGGAGACTATGCCATGTTACATAAACAGTTTTATTCATCTCACACACAGTTGGGGTTCTATAAGACAAGACCTCCCTGTTTAGAGAGCTACTCTCCAAATCCCTCCACTTCTCTCCCAGTAAAAGGGGCTCAAATTAGTGATAAAATCATTGGTCAAAAATAAGGTCTTGGATTTATTTTAATTTTCTTTTAGATTTTTAAATAAGAAATTCACTGAATTAAAAACCTCTCATGATAGCCAGAAATAGCAGCTATGTACAGCAGGGAAAGCAGAGAGATTGAGAGGTGAAGCATTTCCTTGTTTGTTGCCTGTTGTCTGTTTATTATCATTATTATTGAAATAATAAAAATGCTCTAATAATAACTGAAGTGATTATAACACTTCATTATGTGATTATAACAAATACCACTGTCTGCACACTTTGGATGAATTGTATGCTTTATTAATATGTATCAATAAAACTGATTTGTTATTTAAAAAAAAAAAAACCTCTCTTGGCAGAATATGCTCAACATAATTATTTTCTTTTCTTTCTTTCTTTATTTCTCTCCCTTCCCCCGCCCCCCCCAATCCCCCCCCAAGTTATCTGCTCTCAGTGTCCATTCGCTGTGTGTTCTTCTGTGACTGTTTCTATCCTTATCAGTGGCACCGGGAATCTGTGTTTCTTTTTGTTACATCATCTTGGTGTGTCAGCTCTTCGTGTGTGCGGCACCATTCCTGGGCAGGCTGCACTTTCTTTCATGCTGGGCGGCTCTCCTTACAGGGTGCACTCCTTGCGCATGGGGCTCCCTACGCGGGGGACACCCTTGCGCAGCAGGGCACTCCTTGCACGCATCAGCACTGTGCATGGGCCTCCACATGGGTCAAGGAGGCCCGGGGTTTGAACCGTGGACCTCCCGTGTAGTAGGCAGATGCCCTTATCCATTGGGCCAAGTCCACTTCCCAACATAATTATTTTCAAATTCATTTCATTCCTGTATTAAGTTACATGCCCTATAACAGTCTGGGGTCCTGAAGATGAATGGACTCCTCTGAACTATATCCACTCTTAATTTGATTCCTATTCATAACAGTTAAGATTTATAAAGTTCACCAAAGCACTCCAAACTACTTCCCTTTCCCTTTCCCACTTCCTCTAAAATTGTTAGTTTCTGCCCTTCTTTATATTTAGTTCTTTTTAGAAATCAAAGAGGGTTAAATTGAACCTTTTTGACAAGAAAGAAACTGTCTTATCTTTTTAATTCCATTGCCTGGCATTGTATCTGGCAAGCCTGCAAGGACCCTGCAGTAATAGTTGTTGTACTGAACTAAATATTATTAATATATCTCCATTTTAGATCATTTAGCCATCTGTATATGTACATATGTCAAGTAGGCCTTGTTTATAGTGAATATTTAATGTATATATTTGTGGGTTTTGTGACAGGTTAAAGAAAAATCCATAATCTAAAACCTAGGATTCATGGGAAGCAGATTTGGCTCAACTGATAGGGCATCAGCCTACCACATGGGAGGTCCAGGGTTCAAACCCAGGGCTTCCTGACCCATGTGATGAGCTGGCCTATGCACAGTGCTGATGCGTGCAAGGAGTGCTGTGCCAGGCAGGAGTGTCCCCCGCATAGGGGAGCCCCATGTGCAAGGAGTGTGCCCCATAAGGAGAGCTGCCCCACGAGAAAAAAAGTGCAGCCTCCCCAGGAGTGGTGCCACACACACGGAGAACTGATGCAGCAAGATAATGCAACAAAGAGAGACACAGATTCCCAGTGCCACTGACAAGAATACAAGCAGGGAAGCAGACTTGGCCCAATGGATAGGACGTCCGCCTACCACATGGGAGGTCAGCGGTTCAAACCCCAGGCCTCCTTGATCCATGCGGAGCTGGCCCATGCGCAGCACTGATGCGTGCAAGGAGTGCCCTGTCACGCAGGGGTGTTCCCTGTGCAGGGGAGTCCCACGTGCAAGGAGTGTGCCCCGTAAGGAGAGCTGCCCAGTGCAAAAGAAAGTGCAGCCTGCCCAAGAATGGCACTGCACACAAGGAGAGCTGACACAAGATGATGCAACAAAAAAGAAACACAGATTCCTGGTGCCATTGATAAGGACAGAAGCAGTCATTGAAGAACACACAGCGAATGGACACAGAGAGCAGACAACTGCAGTAGGGGAAGGGGAGAGAAATAAATAAAAAATAAAATATAAAAAAAAATACAAGCAGACACAGAAGAACACACAGTAAATGGACACAGAGAGCAGACAATGGGGTGGGGGAGGGAAGAGAGAAATAAATCTTTAAGAAAAAAACAAAATCATACGACTGTACAAAACAAATAGGGAACCCAATGTAAACCATGGACTAGAGTTAACAGTACAATTCTAAAAAAAAATAAAAACCTAGGATTCATTTAATCAATTCCCAATACCATCTACAGAGATCTAACAGCTCTAAAAAGACATACCTTCAAGGAAAAGCATCATATACCCTAAGTTACTACGAAGTAAAGGGCCCTCATTGTACATTACCAAAGTTAACAAGTATAAAAAGTACCAAGATCCAAAGGCATCAATGAGACTGATTACTATCAAACTGAAGATACAATGACTGACTAAACAGTAAAAGTTTTAACCAGAATCACACGTTTTCCTAACTCTTTACTCTTACCACCAATCAAAAGAAACAGATAAAATAATTTAAA
This sequence comes from Dasypus novemcinctus, assembly GCF_030445035.2. NCBI lineage: Eukaryota > Metazoa > Chordata > Mammalia > Cingulata > Dasypodidae > Dasypus > Dasypus novemcinctus. Next base: position 62,184,215 of record NC_080687.1, read on the forward strand.
CTCAATCCACAGCTATTAAATATATTCTCTGACCCCAGACTGCTCTAAGGCAGACCTATGCTGGAAGTCTTCATATGAATAAAAAGAACAGTATCTGCCTCTAGAAGTAGGAAAAGGGTAGGGAAGAGGGACTTCAACTTTTACCTCTCTTTTTTTTTTTTAATTGTGAAGATGTCCTACTTTTATATATATATATTTTAAAGAATTGTGTTGAAAATTATCATTTGCAAGTGGAGAAAGAATAGTAGGAAATTTTCTAAAATGTTAATAGTGTGGATGGCATCAATCCAACTTTTTATTCTACAATATTTTAATGGATTACGTTTACAATAGTCATATGTAATTTGTAAGTTATAAATTTAGAGAACTGATACACTTTTTTTATTTAAATTTCTAAAACTGGAGGTAAACTCGACACGAAACTCGAGTTTATACCAAAAAAATCTCTCCAGACAACTCAAAAAGAAAATTATTCTATGTATGCATTTGCAAAGATCTTTATACATTTAACTAGAGGAATCCCATTTGCATCAAGCAAGCTAAAGGGTTTTAAAATCTTCTAATACCAGTCTTCTGTTTTTTCTAATTTATACACTGGGTAATAAAGTAACATAAAAAATTCTGACAGCTAGGATCTCTAATTTATTCACAATCAACATTACCTCTAAAATTTTAGACAATCAAGAAAAATAATGAAGAAATTAGAATATACAGCCATAAAAGATCCTTAGCTTATCATTTTTATTCTATGGTCCAATGGTAAATTGTTCCATTTGATAAAGAATATTTAAAATTGTTTATACATATTTTGAGAAAACTATGAGTCAGAAACCATGCTAGAAGCTTTAATATACTTCACCTCATTTAATCTTTATTGCAAATGGCAAGGTAGTTTTTATCATATCCTTATTACCAATGAGAAATTGAATTTGGAAGGTTGAGTGATTTTTCAAGGTCACAACACTAGAACTCACATGCAAAGGCTAGATGCTGTGGCACCTCTGACTTTTGCAGCCTCATCTCTCATCACTTGGAGTATTGTTTTCTTACCTTGCTCTCCAAATTTTGTCACAATTAACTGGTCCATTTCTTCTCTCCAGGTTTTTGTACACAAGCCAGACTCTCCATATGAAAAAATGTTAGCCCCTACTAGGGACTGAACCACGTACTTCACAAAAGGCATGTTCAGATTCTAACCTCTGATCCTGTAGGTGTGAACCTAGTTGTAAACTGGGCCTTTGAAAATGTTCTTAGTTAAGGGTTTTCTAATGGAAGGAGGGTGGGCCTTCATCCAATATAGCCAAAGTCCTTAAAAGCAAAGGAATTTGGACACAGAAAGGAAGCCATGGGGAACAGCCAGAAGCTGGAACTTAATAGAACCCAGAAGGAAAAAGACTAGATGCTGCCATGTGCATTGCCATGACAGAAAAAGCCAAAGACCTAAGGATCGCTGGCAGCCAACACCACAGTTTTCAGGAAGAAAGCATCACCTTGCTGGTGCCTTGACTCTGGACTTCTCCTTGCCTCAAAACCATGAGTCAGTCAGTGAATTCCCATTGTTTAAGCCAAACCACAGTATAGTATTTGTTATAGCAGCCAGAAAACTAAAACAGCCCCTGCACCTAACACCTAATTAACTTTTCCTCATTCTTTAGAAAACAATATTTAAAAAAAAAAAAAAGTATTTTATCCAAAAAAAGGAAAATGTGTTTTTCTTTCAAAGTATTATGAAGCCACTTTGTCTTTAATGGCTTGCTCAAGACAGTCACATATTCTGCCTTATGACTAATTTATTAATAACTTGAATTACAAAATCAAAATTATACTTATTGAATAATTGCTTGATATCACTACTAGTAAAAGTAAGCTAATAGTTATTACTTGATGCAAAACTAGGAGAATAGTTAAATGAGAAAATGTAAAGCCTGGAAACTAGCAAAATGAATTTTAATAGACTTAAAAAAATAAAACAAAAATTAAATTAAATTAATGGGAAAAGACTGACATTTTATGTGGGTATTAAAAAAAAGAATGAGTGTCAGAATGGGAGAAAACTTGGAAATCATATATCTGGTAGGGGTTTACTATCAAGAATACATAAAGAAGGAGTAGATGTAGCTCAGTGGTTGAGTGCCAGCTTCCCATGTACAAGGGCTTCCCTGGTACCTCCTAAAAAAAAAAAAACTACATAAAGAACTCTTATAAATCAACAACAACAAAAAAATTTAAAAATAGGCAAAGGACTTGAATAGACAGTTCTATAAAGAAGATATACAAATGACCAATAAGCACATAAAAAGAAGCTCAATATCCTTAGCCATTAGGGAAATGAAACTTAAAATCACAATGATGCTTCTTTTTAATTCAATGAGGAGTATAATTCAAAACAAGTTAGTAATAGCCCACTGTACTCAATACGGATTATTAAATGTGGAATATGGTATCAGTTTGGTAGTCAAATTTTATGAAACACAATAACAAACAGAAGCAGAAGCAAAGGAAGGTGACCAAAAATGATAATGTTTAAAAGACATCACAGCTGGAGAACCTGGTCATGGGCAGAAAGGACTTAAACTTAGGCTCACTGTCCCTAGATAATTTGCAGTAGCATCATGGAAGAGCAAATAGATTTACTCTATATGATTTCAATGGGAGGACTTACAGATAACTGGAAAAAGTCACAGGAAAGCAGATTTTATGTCAAAAATAAATAAATATAATTCTCACAATACTATATAGAATAATACAAATCAAACCACCTTTCAAGATAAAATACTGCTCATTGAAATATTCAAAGTATTCATGACCACTTAAAAGACAATTTTGAGAGAGGATTTTCTGGAACAGGAAAAGCAGTTGGATAAAATCTATTCATTTTTTTCATTCAATAAATAGGTGAGAGCCCTCTATTGGCCCAGCATCATTCTTGGTACTGCAAACAATGTCCCTGATTGCATGGAACTTGTCCCTGATTGCATGGAACTTACATTCTGGTGGTTGGAAAACACTAAATAAACACATGATAAACAAGTAAATACATAAACAAATGAGAATATTCCATAGGGTAATAAATACCATTAAGGAAATAAAACAAGACACGAAAGTACAGATTTAGAAGATACTTCAGAAGCAGTCAAGGAAAGACTCGTGAGGAAGTGACTTTGAATTGAGCCATAAATAACAAGAATCAGTCATGAAACAACCTGAAGCAGAATGATTCAGACAAAGGATGAGCAACTACAAAGACACTGAGGCAGGTACAGCTTTGGTATTTGAGGAATGTACAACAGCATGAGTAGGGCAGAGGTGGGTCAGAGACATGGGCAGTACCTCTGTTAAGGCCATGGTAAGAAGCTTGAATTCTATTCTGAGGACAAACAATGGAAGACCACTAGAGTTGTAAGCAGGGGAGTCACAAGATGTGAGTTACGTTTTTATAAGACCACTCTGGGTGTATATGGAGAATACATTTCAGAAAGGCAAAAAGAGAAGTACAAAAACTACTTAGGAAGTTACTGCATTTGTCGAAACTAAGAATGATAGTGACTTGAGCTGTGATAAGAGAAATGGAGAGAATGGCCAGATTTGGGATATACTTTGAAGGAAGAGTCTATAAGAGTTGAAGTTAAACTGGATATAAGGATTGAGGGAAAGAAAAGAATATTAAAAATAGTTATTCATGGAGTACAAACTTAACATATAGTAACTTATTTAAACCTCACAACAATTTTATGAGTTTGGAGGGATTATGAGAAATTAAGAAACATAGGCACAAAAATATTAGGTCTATGGTCTCAGAGTTGGCAGATGGTAGAGCAGGGATTCAAACCCAAGAAATCAAATCAATACACTATGGCTTCTCCAAAACAGCAAAGTGGAAAAAAGAGTCAGTGATATTGATTTGTGCTCTGGATAGATGGCCATGCCCTTAGAAGATTCAGGAAGAAATGGGGTTGGAGGATGTTAATATAGATTTCTGTTTTGTCCCTGCTAAATTTGAGGTATCTTCAAGACAGCCAGATGGAAATTTCAAAGAGGTAGTTGAATATACAGGTTTCCAATTAGGTAGAGAACTCAGGGCTTAGAGAAATGTGGAGCTCCTTCATATCACAATTGTTGGCAGTAAAGTTATACAACAGAAAACATCACTAGGGGGAGAATGCACATAGCAAAAAGAAGAAGTCTAGAAATGGGCTCTGGCAAGCTCCTTAAAAGTTGGAAAGAAGATGATCTAGCAAAAGGAATACAGGAAGTAGTCAGGGAAAATTGAGGAAAACCAGCATTATTACAGAAACTAAGAAAAGATGGTACTTCAGGAAGAATGGAGTGGGTTACTCTATCAAATGCTGCTGAGAGGTCAATAAATATGGTGACAGAGAAGTGACCGCTGGATTTGGCAAAATAGAATCATTAGTAAACTCAACAAGAGCAGCAATTGTGGAATGATGGAATAGAAACAAACTAGACAGGAATGAATATAAGCCAGATAGGTGTGAATACATCTAGACAGGGGTGAATTCAGAAGACACTGAGATGGGGAAGTAAGAAATGCAGCCATGGACAATCTTTGTGGAAAGTTTACAAAGAGAGGAAGCAAAGATGAGATGGAAGTTAGAGAAGGACATGGTTACAAGGATGTTTTTCTTAAGATGGGATCCACTAATTAGAGAATATTTGTCAGTTTATAATAATACAGTAGACTGCTTCTTTTTCCAATCGGAAGCATCCAGGCTAAGTAGAGTAGCTATGTTAAAGTGAATTTATTCTCCTCTGGACATTATGCTAGAAAATATTTTGCCTCCTCAATAAAATCATAGTTAGGATTATTTCAACAGTTTCTATTTAAAAAATAATTGATTCTAAAACATAACAATATTTAATATATATAGTGTTGCTGTGCTGGACTCAACTCACAAAAACCAATCGAGATGAAAATCTAACATAGTCATATAAGAAGTAATTCCCCTTTTAAAAAGTTATAATTCTTGGCACTAAATTATTTATAACTTTTCATGCTTCAAGCTGCTTTTACCCCCTCTAAATTCACATTTACCACTATATAAGACAGGGCTTAAATTTTTTAAATAATTTTTCCACCACTAAATTTATTTTATTCTGGATATGTCTTGCCCGTATCATGACAAAATATCCTTAGAAAAAAGGAGTTGACAGCATATTAGCCAATAAGAGAAATCATTGCTTACTATATCTACTGAGACACAGATTACTAATTAATGTCTAACAATTAATAATGACATACAGTAGACATGCATACAGTAGACATGTGTTAGCCATTCTTATATGTATAACACAGGGCATCATTAAAGCATAAAATAGTATTTGCTCAAACTAAGTACAATAATAACACACAAAACTACCAGATAGTGACAGAGTGAAGTCAAGATCAAATAAAAGGCTTATAATTCCATAGAGTTGAAGAAGTAAGGTAGGATGGGATGGATATTATGCTTGGGATTTATCTGTGGTTTAATTTATTAATTCTCCAAATATTATATCAGTTAATTTCTCATTTTTTATTCTTGGTTCTGCCATTAGTACATACAGAATAAAGAAAGGATCTCAAAAGTATTGGTTAAAACTAACCACTTCTTAGATACTTGCCTACTCTCTGAGTTTTTCAAAGTACATCATTAATAAATAAATTTAAACCAAACTAATCCTCCACTAAAGTATGCCAAACTATCAGATGCTAAATAACACCTTTTCTCAGTTTATACCACCTCACAAAGACTTCCTTGTTACCATCCAAACTATTAAGTTTTCTCTACTACTCTCCATCATAGCACCCTGTTGATTTTTTTATTGTACTTACAACAATCACTAATTCATTATTTGATTGCCTGTTTATTGTCTGTCTTCCCAACTGTATCGAAGAGCAGCAAACCATATATGTATTAGTCAACAATGTATCACCAGTTACTACTCAGACACAAGATATTATAAAAGGTATTAAAATATATTATTTAATTAATGTAAGTGACTAAATGTGTTTTATAGTCTATCATGATCACCTGGGAAGAAGATCCAAAGGCAGCGAAATTTCAGAAAACAAGTAACAAAATTTGTTATTAAAGATTAACCATAACATCTAAAAATTAGTATACTTTGGTCTGTTGATATGGTGAACTACAAATTGATTTTTGAATGGCATACCAGTCTTGCAATATCAGGATAAACTGCTCTCAGTCATGATATATTACCCTTCTTATATACTACAGGATTCTATTTGTCAAATATTCACAAGGGTTACTGGTCTGCAGTTTTTCTAATTATGTCTTTGTCTGGTTTTGCTATCAGGGTAAACTGGTCTCATAAATGAGTTGTGAAACATTCTCCTCTATCTTTTGGAAGAGTTTGTATAGATTCGGTATTATTTCTTCCCTAAATTACCTCAAGAAATGCAGAAAAAGCATTTAATAAAATTCAACATTGATTCATAATAAAATTTCACAGCAAACCAGGAAAAGAATGGAACATCCTTAGCCTGATAAATGGCACCTATCAAAAACTACAACTAACATCTTACTTAATAGTGAAAGAGCAAATGTTCTCCCCCTAAGATCAGGAACAAGACGAGGATGTTCTCTCTTACCACTCCTATTCAACCTTGTATTTGAAGTCTAACCTGTCCAATAAGTAAGAAAGAGAAATAAAAGACCAATTGAAAAAGAAGAAATAAAACTGTCTATTCACAGACAACATGACTGTCTATAGAGAAAATTGAAAGAATATTTAAAACAAATCAAAACAAAAGAAGGCCATGAGAACAAACAAGTAAATTCAACACGGCAGCAGGACATGAAGGCAATATACAAAACTCAACTGTATTTCTATGTATAGCAATAAACAATTAGAAATCAAAATGTAAAAACCAGTACCATTCACAATAATGCCAAAAATCATCAAATATTCAGGTTTAAATATAATAAAATATGTGTAAGATCTGCAGGCTGAAATGCTGAAACTACAAAACACTGATGAAAGAAACCCAAGAAGACATAATGGAGAAATGTACTATCTTCATGGATTACAAGACAATATTGTTAAGATGTCAATTTCCCTAAAGATTCAATGTATTCACCATCAAAATCACAGGAGGATTTTTTAGAGAAATCAACAAGTTGATTTTAAAATTCACATGGAAAGGCAAGTAGAAAAGTCTTTGATTTTTGAAGAACAAAGTTGGAGGATTCATACTATTTGATTTTAGGACTTGCTATAAAGCTACAGTCTGTGGTACTGGCAAAACAGACACACAGCTCAACAGAGCATAACAGAGTTTTGAAATAAACTTCCAGACATATAGTTGCATTTTCACAAAGGTGTAAAAATAGTTTTGCATCAGATCTGAGAGAAATATGCTTATGTCCTATGGCACTAAATATAAATCAGAAACTGTAAATAGTGATTCCTACTATCTGAACTACCTGAAGATTTCTCTCTTTCAAGAAAAAGGACAAAATGTATTAGGGGAAAAAAGAACAGTGAATTTCAAAGCAGGAAAAACAAAAGAAAGTTAATGTGATAGGAGAAGGCAGTGTAAGAATAATAAAAAAGATATATGTGGTGGCGGACTTGGCCCAGTGGTTAGGGCGTCCGTCTACCACCTGGGAGGTCCGCGGTTCAAACCCCAGGCCTCCTTGACCCGTGTGGAGCTGGCCCATGCACAGTGCTGATGCGTGCAAGGAGTGCCGTGCCACTCAGGGGTGTCCCCGCATAGGGGAGCCCCATGCGCAAGGAGTGTGCCCTGTAAGGAGAGCCGCCCAGCGCCATAGAAAGTGCAGCCTGCCCAGGAATGGCGCCGCACACACGGAGAGTCGACACAGCAAGATGACGCGACAAAAAAGAAACACAAATTCCTGTGCCGCTGACAACAAAAGAAGCGGACAAACAAGAAGACACAACAAAGAGACACAGAGAACAGACAACCGGGGTGGGGGGGGGAAGCAGTGAGAAATAAATAAATAAATAAATCTTTTTTTAAAAAGATATATATTACATATTAAACTTTCTACAGTTTTAGATCACTAAAGAGATAAGAGTTGGAAGAAACATAGTAATTTAATACTATTAACCAAATTTAAGAAAGGTGAATAAGAAAGTAAAAGGTATGCTGCTACCATTACGATAAAGTATTTCTATTTACTTTCCTTATATGTCATTTGTTACAAGCTTTAAAAGCAAAATTTAAGTTTTTAAGTACACGATGAATCTTTATTCCTTGGTGTGAAGGAGATTATGGAGTAAGGGGAAGGTAAGTATATCATAAAGAACGAAGAGAGTAGTAAAAAGTAAAGGAGCTATTTAGAATAGAAAATAGTATAAGGCAAGACACATCTGGGCAAATCAAAGGTTTATACCTGGGAGCATTTATTGTTCCTTTAATAGAGTGACTGGGAGATGTACCCTCTTTCCCTCCCCAAACCCCAACCTCTAATACCCAGGACGACCTTAAGGGTTTAAGTGATGAAAAATGGCATGGGAATTATTACACTGTGCTTTCTAAGGTAAAAAAGCAACTGAATTTCCAGTTTTAAAAGACTGGGAGGCAAAGGGGGCGTGGCAGGTAAGAGAAGTGACTTGATGGGGCAAGAAGAGATGATTGGAAGATGATTTCATTTTGCAGGGGGTGGATGAAATTACAAGGACTGTGTGGGCGAGTTTACAAAGGTTGGAGCCAGGAAGTGTAGGTAAATTAGTCATCCAGAAGGTAGAGGGGAAGGAAAAATATGGAATCTACACTAGCAGGAGGCAAAACAAAAAGGGAAGAGGAATAGTAATACAGGTTGAACGCTCCTCAAGCCTCAGACCCTGAGGCGCCAGGAACCGGCAGGACTGGGGCAGGCGACCAGAAGAGGGCTGAGGCAGCTGGGAGCATCCCCGGGAGCCCAGGGGGGAGGCAGACAGCCACTGAGAGGTGGACCCGCCCGAAACCCAGCAGTAGAAACCCTTACAGAATTAAATCTCAGACACCAAGGAAGCGTGAATCGGGAGGCGGGCAGGAAAGCCGACCGAGCAGGCAGAAAGGACTCCGGGGTCCCGAGCGACAGACACCTCACTCACCTGGTTGGTGACCTGAAAATGAAACAGAGAACGTGATTTAGAGACAAACTGCCACGATCTAGCTGTAGCAGCAGCCCAGATTCCTAAACCCCAACCCGCAGCTCTAGGCCCTGAACCGAATTTCGCTCACCTCAGGATTAGCTTCCAGCGGCAGCCAGCGCTGACCTTCCATGGCCGCTCTGTCCAGCCCCTACCCAGTTCTGACAGCCGCAGCCACCGCGGCCGCGCTTCCGCCCCCGCGCGCCTTGACCCGGCACCGTCCAACTCATCATCCCGAGAGGGGTGAGAAAAGACGAAAAAAGCCTAGCAGTCCTCTAATCTCTGTCTTACCCCTTGACCAGCCACATTTCAAGCGTTATAACTGCAATTAAAATGCAGTCGAGGAGGAAAAGAATAGGAGTAACTACCCTACTGCCGTAAGAAAGAGACTATGAAGCCACGCTCCGCACCCCTCACGCTTGGACTCTCCGTATCCAAACCGAGAGCTCGCCTCTAAGCATGCGCCACTCGCCGGCGGTGGACCGCGTGTTTCGTCCAACCTGCCCATTCATGCAGCGTCCGCCGAAGGCGCTAGGAGGCGTGCAGCAGAGTCGCATCCAGCGAGGGAAACACTGGGCCGGGTCGCTGCCCTCCCAGAGACTCCAAGGTCAGGGGGCGCCGAGGACGGAGTCGTATCCCAGTTGCTCTTCTGTCAGGGTGCAGAAGTGATGTGTTGACCTTGTCTGCTATTGCAGAGAGAGGCGCGTTATATATGTATTATATCTACTTAGTTCGGTTTGACCAAAAATGTGCACGTATTGTGAATCAGACTCTAATAAATCCCAAGCTTTGAGGGCACGAAGCTGAGTCCGCGGTAGAATAGAGGAGGCAAACAGAAGAACAGAGTATCACAATAATGCCTGCCTGATAAGTATGTAGCAGTGGTAAGCACGAGGTGTGGTAGAGCTATCAAGAAGTGTAGGTAAAGGAGGATGGGAATGTCCAAAAGGCTTCCTGGAGAAGGTACATACCTGTATTGAACCCTTAAGAGACAATAGAAGTTAGCAGAGAGGAGGATGCTTTAAAGAAGAGAAAGTATACATAGTGATTGCTGACGCTGCAGAAGTGAAGGGCAGTCAGTGGTTAGATGCTGGAGAAGTAAGCAGTGACAGGTGGGTCAAAGGCTTCATCCTGGAGACAGTAGGGAACCACTCGAGGATTTTAAACAGAATTTTCACATCTGTCCTCCACCAAACTGTAAATTGCATGCCACCACGAGCAATGTCTTTTCCCCTTCCCCCTCCACTTCACCTCATTCTTATTCTTCACATTGTTTCTCCAAGTCCTAATCAGTGTCTGATACATAGTAGGTGCTCAATAAATATGTGAAGAACAAATGGCATAATCAGATGTCCAGAAACATAATTTGCGAATGATGTGGAAAATTAGGAGAGACTTCATTAAGGCAGTGGCCATGGAGATAGAAAGCCTGGCACAGATTAAAGAGCTACTATTTTAGGAAAGTACCCCTTCCCAGTGAGTGGATTAAAGGAGCAGTAATGACTCCAGAAATTTGACCTAGGGAATCAATTTCATATTACTACTTTACACCCAGTAGAGGGAATTCAAGAAAGGAACAGTTAGGGAGAGGGCAAGAAAAATTTTATCTTGTGAGCTTGCCTTTCTTAGAGTTTCCAATCTTCCTACCCATGTTCTTTTGGATACTGTTCTTTGACTTTAGAGGGATTTCTAATCTCTTGAATTCTCTTTCTCTTTCTCTATTGGCTGACTCCTCTTTCTTTTCCACTTTTCATACTGAACATAGCCCAATACTTCACTTTCCTGCAAAATTCTTCAATTCCCTTGCACTTACAGTTTTTGAGGGACACTGTCAAATTACATTTAAATTTACACTCCTGATGAGGGTCCCTTTGACAACAATTTGTCCAGTAAAAGATATTTTAATACATCAGAAAAATTAATTTTTATATGTATGTTCCCTACATACACTGTCTTAAAAGTTTATAAGCGTACTTACCTGGCAGGGGAGATACTATGATCATGAAGGTAGTTTTCCCAGGGCGAGTCTTATCCATTACACTCCGGATGTGCTGACCCCTGTGATTTCCCCAAATGTGGGAAACTCGACTGCATAATTTGTGGTAGTGGGGCACTGCATTCGCACTCTCCCCTGAACAATAACAACAACAAAAAAGTTTATAAGATATAAATAATTTCGTTTGTTCTATAAAGTCACAACCTCTCTAATAAAAAAAGAAAAAAAAATAATCAGAACTGCAAGTAGATACCTGGGAAGTGATGATAAGAAGAACCAGTCCTACTTTTGGGGACTGAATCATTTCCTCCATAAAAGGCATGTTCAGGTCCTGTGGGTATGAACCCATCGTAAATAGGACGTTTGAACATGTCATTAGTTAAAGGGGGTCCATACTGAATGAGGGTGGGCCACCATAGCTGAAGTCCTCTAAGCAAAAGAAATTGGACACACAGAGAGGAAGCCACCAGGAACAGCCAGAAGCTGGAAACCAACATAAACCCAGAAAAGAAAGCAGAAGATGCTGCAATGTGCATTGCTACATGATGGGAAAGCCAAGGAACCCCAAATATTGCTGGCCTCCCGGAAGACACTGACCCTGGCAGGAAGCAAGCCAATAAATTCCTGTTGTTAAGCCAATCTATTGATTAGTTCTTGTTTTAGTAGCAAGGAAATTAAAAACCTTCCTCCAGCCCTTTGTTTCTGGACCTGCATATTCTTTTGAGAGCACAGTACTATACATATCAGCCATTGATTTGGCACATAGACCACCTCCTGTAGGACAGCATCACTAGCTCACAGAATATTGTACCCAAGTTGGCACCTTACCTGAGATTTTAAAGACCATTCCAGAGTTCTATCAGGTTAGCTGATTCTGGGTGGAAGATTATGTGGTATACCAGAGAATCAAATAATCATGTGCCCATTGTTGTACTTTTTTTTAAATGTCATTTATCACTTTTTTAAAAAAGATTTTATTTATTTCTCTCCCCTTCCCCCGCATTGTCTGCTCTCTGTGTCCATTCATTGTATGTTCTTCTGCATCGGCTTGCATTATCCGGTGGCACTGGGATACTGTCTCTTTTCTGTTGCGTCATCTTGCTGCATTAGCTCTCCATGTGTGCAGCACCACTCCTGGGCAGGCTGTGCTTTTTTCACGTGGGGTGGCTCTCCTTGCGTGTAGGGCATCCCCACACGGGGGCGCCCCTGTGTGGCACAGCACTCCTTGCACGCAGCAGCTCTGTGCGTGGGCCAGCTCACCACACGGGTCAGGAGGCCCTGGGTATCAAACCTTGGACCCTCCCATATGATAGGCAGATACTCTGTCAGTTGAGCCATGTCTTCTTCCCATTGTTGCAATTTTTAAACAATAAAATGGGCTCCTTGGCCTGAGACGATGTTATGTGGTATCCTAGATTGGTGCTTTAGTTTTCTAGACTGCTCAGAACAAATGTGATAAAATGTTTAGCTTAAACAAAGGTAATTTATTAGCTTACAATTTGAGACTGGGATGATGCCAAGTCAAGGCATCATCAAGGTGATCCTTTCTTCCCAAAGCCTGGCTGCCAGCGATCCTTGGCTCCTCTGCCACATGGATAGGCATGGCCTCTCCCTGCTCTTCTGATTTCCTTGAACTCAACTTCTTGCTTCTGTGGCTTTCTCTCTCTTTGTCTGAATTTAATTATTATAGAAAGGACTCCAGTAATAGGATTAAGAGCCATCCTGAATGAGGTGGGTCACACCTTAACTGAAATAGCCTCATCAAAAGGTCCTATTTAAAGTGGGTCCACACCCGCAGGAATGGATTAAATTTAAGAGCATGTTTTTCTGAAGTACATGCCGTTTCAAACCACCACAACTAGTAAATCTAGCTCTCTTTAAATTCTTGAAATGGTATCATATCAATAGTTCAATGTTGGTATCTGTTGCTGACAACTTGGGCTTTCAGCAGCTGCAGTAGCTAGATCAGCTTCTAGGAGGTAGCCTATGCAGTTAAACTCATGCATAGCTTCCATCCCTGTCACATAGTCAAGGGGACATTGCAGTAGCACTGTGTTGACCAAAGACAGAGGTTGACTGATATACCTTCTCTGTGGTAGATGCTCACTGTTGGACATTAATATGTGACACAAAGATCCACATGCTTTGTGTCCAAACCAAGTTAATTTGTTTCTCTCCCTGTTGCTAGGATACAAAGAAAAGAATGTATGTACATCAGAAAGTAATGAGATGCACCCCTGTCTTTGGGCCAAATTCCACTTTTGATGGTCAAGAATATCCTGTTGAAGCTATGAAGTATAAAAACCAGCTTCAACCAGTTGGCCGAACCTGTGCAGAAACAACCCCTTGCTGTCCTCACTTCAACTTGCTTAATTAACATAGTAAAATTCCCACCCAGGGGTGAGTTATCCGCCCCTTTCTTGATCATGCAATGTATGTGCAAGCATGATTTCCTGAACATACTAATCATGCAATTATATAAGCAGCTATGTGTGTTCATCCATATGCATAAAAACTAATGCATAACCAAAGCAAATGCTAAGTAGTAACTTGGGTATTTAAACAAGAGTGAAACTGCAGCAGAGGGAGTCAGGTCTGAGTCACTTTGGACTGGCCTTGGCTCCTTACCTCTGCAGATGTAATAAATGTGAATTTGCCCAACTCTCGTGTTACAGTTTTCTTCATGCCATCTCTGATTATCCATAAAGGCCTTGCTTTGAGGCCTAACAAACTGGTGACCATGAAGGGACTAAATAAATAAATAAAAATAATAGCCAGAGAATGCTTCCAAGGTGAGCTGTGGAGGTGGTTGTCTGCACAGAGTCATCCCTGACTCCAGCGGCCGCTCAGGATCTTCCAGAGGTCTCGGGGGTTACCCGGGCAGAGCCCCTTTCCAGCTGCCAAAGGAACCAAGGCTCACGAGGTTAGGACGGAGGACCGTGTCGTCTCCTTCCCCTGGCGGGTGAGTTCGTTCCTTTATTCATTACTCTTTTTCTTTTAGCTAACTGCAAGTTAGCATTTAGTTTACCTTCACTACGGTAGTGGAGGTTTGGTTACAGTGGGAGAGGTCTTGGTGGGTTTGAGTCCCACTCCCTCACTCCCTTAAAAGGGAAACCTACCGTTTGGCTTTGGCTAACTGCGAGTTAGTACTTGGTTTACCTTTGCTAAGGTAGCGAAGGTTTGGTGGTAGTAAGAGAGGTTTTGTGGGTTTGAGTCCCACTCCCTTATTCCCTTTAAGGGGAACCTTCTGCCTTTTGTGCCTTTACTTTTGGCTGTTCTCTCTCTCTCTTTCTGCCGCCATGGGGAATGAGGCTGTAGTACTTGAGTGCTCCCCACTAGGATGCACCTGAAAAATTGGTCTAAATTTGGGGGATCTGGGTTACAGAAAAATAAATTAATTACTTTTTGTAATGAAGCTTGGCCTAGATATAGATTAGATGACAGAGAAATTTGGCCAGAAAATGGGTCTTTGAATTTTAATACTGTACTGCAATTAGATTTGTTTTGTAAACAGCAAGAGAAATGGACAGAAATCCCGTATGCTCAAGTTTTCTTGGAGTTGTGGAAAGATAAGGAAACCAGAAGGAATTAATATTATGTGGGCACCCTTCAGCCCCGGTTACAAAAACAGTTGAGGTCCTGGGATCCCCTCTCTTAGAACCCACTGATGAACGCCTCAATTTAAGTACCTTACCCCCTCATTATTCTAGACCACCTCTGCCTCCTCCCCCACCAGGGCCACTGCCAAAACCCACTCTTCCCTTAGAGATATCAGGCCCCCCTTCCCTCCCACAATGGCCTTTCCTTCAATCTCCCTCCCATACTCGGAGTGGAGCTGTTTTCAGCCTGGATAGCACCCCTACCCAAAAGTTCTAAATGGAAGGGATGATCAAGGATGACCCTGAAGCTTTCTTTTTGTCCACACTCCTTTCACCACCTCTGATTTATTTAATTGGAAAAATAACAGTCCACCTTATTGTGCAGATCCTGAGAAAGTAACGACCCTGTTTGTTTCCATTTTTGCCACACAAAATGTGGCTAATATACAAGCCCTTATAAACATCCTCCTCACGCCCAAGGAAAGACTTATGGTCCTCGAAAAAGTGTGACAAGAAGCCAAGGCATTGAAGCAGGGGGCACCTCAAAACCTTATTTACACCTCCCCAAATGAGGCAGTCCCTGAAGCTGATCCTCATTGGAATCTGCATTTTGCTGGGCTGCGGAAAGGTGCTCCAAAGCAAAAATCAATCACTAAATTACAGGAGGTCCAACAAAAACCGCACACAGCTTTGGTTGGTGGGGACA
Organism: Dasypus novemcinctus; assembly: GCF_030445035.2. NCBI lineage: Eukaryota > Metazoa > Chordata > Mammalia > Cingulata > Dasypodidae > Dasypus > Dasypus novemcinctus. Next base: position 62,199,639 of record NC_080687.1, read on the forward strand.
CAGAACCCCTCCAGTGGCCTCTGAATGTAAGCAAGCCTTTCACCAAGTGAATCTCAGAAAACCTTTTTATTTGTCCATGAAAAACAAGCTGTAACCCTTGGAGTATTAACCCAGAAATTGAGAAGTGAGCATTGTCTGGTAGTATACTTCTCAAAATTACTAAACAATACTGCAAAAAGGTGGCCGGCATGTTTAAGAGCTGTTACTTCAACCTGTCTTACTACAGGAAGCTAAAAAATTTACATTAGAACAGCCCCTTACCATTCAAGTCCCCCATCAAATACTCACACTGCTTGAAGGAGAAAGAACTCTTTAGCTAACCCAAGGGAGGCTTGGAAAATATCAAGCAGCACTCCTAAACAAACCAAAAGTTAAATTAAAAGTCTGTGCAACCTTAAATCCAGCTTCTTTACTCCCATCAAGTACTGAAGAAATACCTATTCATAACTGAACTTTTAAAAGCAGTAAAACTACCTGCAGAAGTAGCTGTAATGCACTGCCAGGGACATCATAAGGAAGACTCCTATGTAAGCCCTATGAACAGCAAGCAGAACAAGCAGCAAAAGAGGCTGCAAGAAAAGGCTACCCTCCTAATCAAGTACATGCACTCATTAAACCTCAGATTCCTCAGATTCCTCAACATATAGAGGCAGTTTTCTGTCTGGTCTATAATCCTGCAAACCTTGAAAACACAAGAGAATGAGGTTTTCAAGAAAATTCAGAAAAACCAGAAAAAGGGGTAAGTGGCTGAAAAACAGCCATGGACTGTTATTACCACCAAACCACACATTTGGGACAACAAGCACTACCGAGCCTTCTTCACCGACTGGTGGTGGGACCTCACCTTGCTCGAACTATGCAAAAAGTCTCTAACCAGTGTCTTTCTTGCCAGAAAAATAACCCAAAGGGAATATCGTGGACTTCTTTTGAGACACAAAGTCGAGGGCTTGCCCCCACCAAAGATTGGCAAGTAGATTTCACAGTAATGCCAAAAACTGCAGGAAATTTTAAATATCTTTTGGTATTTGTAAACACCTTTTCAGGGTGGGTGGAAGCCTTTCCCTGCTGCACAGAACAGCATTCCACTGAGGAGGTAACTAAATTCCTCCTCCAGGAAATCATCCCGAGGTTTGGACTGCCCCAAACAATTCAGTCAGATAATGGACCTGCTTTTATTTCAGCTGTGGTACAGGGTATCAATCAGTGTTTTGGAATTAAGTGGAAATTACATGCAGCCTAGAGAACTGAGTCATCAGGAAAGGTGGAAAGAATGAACTATACTTTGAAGAAAACCTTAAGTAAAATTTGTCAAGAAACACAGGTGAAATGGACAGAAGCACTTAACCTAGCTTTCCTTCGGGTTAGGGTGGCCCCTAGAAGAGGACTTGAAATAAGCCCTTTTAAACTTATGTACGGAAAGCCCTTTCTAAGCAACCCGAGGGAATAACCCATTTCACCAGTGACATTAAAGGGAGCCCTCCATAAGTAGGCTTTGCAGTTAGGAGAGCTCCTTACCACCATGCACGCATATGGAAATAGGCGCCTAAAATACCCCCCTCTCCAGCCTCTCCACCCCTTCTCAATTGGGGATCAGGTTCTTTTAAAAGTTTGGAAAAACAAACATCCTGAAGATCAGCTTAAACCCAAATGGGAGGGACCTTACACAGTACTATTAACCTCTCATTCTTCTCTTAAGTTTCAGGGAATCAAGTCCTGGGTTCATCATACCAGAGCAAAACCCTACTACTTATTGGAGCCAGCAGATAGAAGAGATCCTGAGTTGGAGATCACACCAGAGCATGAAGCAAAATATGAGATGGAGCTAGTTGAGAACCTGCGGTTCCTGTTCAAGAAGAAAAAAACTCCACCAAATACTAATCTTGTTCTTCCTACTACAGGAACCTGCCAGTAACTAGCCCTGAGGGAAGATATCACTCATCCTACACACATATTTTGCAAACCATCCAAAACCTCTACAATTAGAACCAAGTGTTGGTACTGTGTAAATTTGCACAATCAGTATCAAGTAATGCCTAAACCAGTTTACTATGAAATGTTTCAGTTAATCTACAACTTAAAAGCAATAGCCAGAATAACCTACTTAAATAAAATTCTACAGGCTTTTGTAAAAGCAAACCCCAAAACATGTAACACCACAAATACTTTTTTAACAGCCAATTAATCCCCTTGTTTACCTTTTTAGGAATCACAGCATTTGTTGGTACTGCAGCTGCATCCCTGTGCTTAGTCACCAACCTCTCCAAAGAAGTGAGAGCATTAAAAACTAAAACAAAACAAAACAAAAATCAAACAAAAAAACAAAGCCAATAATCTCATAATACAGGAAAATAATTTCTCCTCCTGAAACCCATCCAACTTCACCACGTGGCTGGTCCCCTTTGTTAATTATTAGCCTTATTCTTTTGACAATTGCAGCTGTACTCATACCATACATGCAATGCTTTAAATAAAAGCAACTCTAACTAACTTTTCCTCCTCAGACCACCCTCTTACTATAATTTTCTAAGAGCTCAATGCCCATACTGTCAGCAGGAAGTAGTTACAGTAGATCTGAGTTTCGTCCCTTTCCCCTGCGATAAGAATATCACCAAAAACTAGGAGGGAATTGATGGATGTAGGATGACTGAATACCAGAAAGTAACTTGTTTCTCTCCTTGTTGCTAGGATACAAAGAAAAGAATTGTATGTAAATCAGAAGGTAATGAGATGCACCCCTGTCTTTGCGCCAAATTCCACTTTTGGTGGTCAAGAATATCCTGTTGAAGCAATGAAGTATAAAAACCAGCTTCAACCAGTTGGCCAAACCTATGCAGAAACAGCCCCTTGCTGTTCTCACTCCAACTTACTTAATTAACATAGCAAAATTCCCACCCAGGGGTGGAGTTATCTGCCCCTTTCTTGATCATGCAATGTATGTGCAAGCATGATTTCCTGAACATACCAATCATACAATTATATAAGCAGCTATGTGTGTTCACCCATATGCATAAAAACTAATGCATAATCAAAGCAAATGCTAAATAGTAACTTGGGTATTTAAACAAGAGTGAAACTGCAGCAGAGGGAGTCAGGTCTGAGTCACTTTGGACTGGCTTTGGCTCCTTACCTCTGCAGATGTAATAAATGTGAATTTGCCTAACTCTTGTGTTACAGTTTTCTTCATGCCATCTCTGATTATCCATAAAGGCCTTGCTTTGAGTCCTAACATCAGGAGATCCATTTTATTTTTATTTCTTTGATCTCTGATGAGTTTGAATATTACTCAGGTAGTGTGTGGCAGATTGAGATTATTTTATGAATCCCCAAAAGAGAAAGACTTTGTTTGTAAACTAATCTATTCCTCTGAGTGTGATAATCTTTGCATTAAATTCAGTTGAGGGGCCTTTAATTAGATTACCCTTAAGATTGCTGTAGGGCTTTTTATTGGGCTATGTCAGTGAGGCGTGACACTGGTTAAGTCCCCACACCTTGCTGGGTCTGATATAAATGGATTCACACAGATTCATGAAACTAGAGCTCTGCCATTTTTTTATCCTGCCATATAAGGAAGCTCAAACAGCTGGGCCCCCAGGAGAGAGGGGCCATTTGCCTGAGAGCTTACAGCTTACAGCTTGGAAAGAGTACAGAACAGCAGAGACTGATGCAGGAGGCTGGGAATGAAGGCAGCCTTATGCAAAGAGAGAAAGGACTACAAGATCATTTAAGTATGAAGTCTCAAGAGGCTGGGCCCATGGAGCAACTCAAAAGGAAAGGGTGAGCCCGGAGGGGAAGGATGAAACATGGGCACAAATTGGTGGCCATCTTGTTTCATCATGTGGCAACACGCAGGATCAAGAGTAGCTGAGTTTGGTGAGAAAGCATCTACTTCAGTTGGGACTTTTCATAGCCTTGGAACTGTAAACTTTTATCCCAAATAAATCCCGTTTATAAAAGTCATCAGATTTCTGGCACTTTGCATTGGCAGCCCTTCGGCCAGCTAAGACAGGTAGTTATTAGCTATTTATTTGTCTTCTCAGCTTCAATCCACCCTACAATTTTTTTTCTCAAAACTCCTATAGCATTTATTATCTATTTTAGTGCTTCCCAAACTTTTTCACAACATGACACAGATAAATGTCTCAAATCTAAGATGTCATTACTCTTAAGATGCACAAATATTTAATTTTACCCTAAAGAAGAAAAATGACTTGCAATTAAAATATACAATATTTAAAGAATGAATAAAGACAAAAAATATGCAATATTTTCTATAAATTAGGATCTTTTAACTTTTGAAAGAGATGTTTAGAATACTTATATATATGAAAATATAAGTAAAATCAATTATATAAGATATTACTAAAGCATGTTCATATTAAGGTCTAACGATTCTGAATTATTTTCAACCCAGAGTCACCAGTAGCCATGTGTTTCCACACAAATCATCTCCTGGGCCTTCAAGAGCATTGAGAATCTCATACTTAGAAGGAGTGCTCCAATTTTGTCCCTGGAATTTTCTTCCATGCCTTTGACACCATTGAGTAAGTTTTGGTACTAGCCACGTTTTGATCTTATAAGAAGGCATCAACAGAAGTTTTGCTAAGAATTTCAAATACTACTTAAGTTGTTTTTGACTTAAGTGTTCAGGTTTGCACTAACTTCATGGTTTCTCAACATTTTTTTACTGTTCAACTGCATGCCCTTGAACTGTATCAGGAACTAGAATACGTGGTAGGATTTATAGGGTTCCTAAGAATCTATTCCAGATTATTTTGACATGCACATTATTTTGAACATGTTTGATGAAGATTTTATTCTTAGGTATTATATTTTACAGTTTTAAGTTAAATATGACATAAAAAGGAGGGGAGTGGATGTAGGTCAGTGACTGAGCATCTGCTTCCCATGTACAAGGTCCTGGGTGCAATCCCCAGTACCTCCTAAAAAATAAATATGAAAGCATGCTTATGCATTGCAACCTAGTGATATGCCATTTACTGTGTATAATTTATGCACTTTTAGCACTTTCAGCACTGACAGTATAATTTTTTTATTTTTGCCAAAGAATACCAGGGTTAGGCACAATTTCAGTGTGATTCAACTCATAGTTTCATTTTTTTAAGCAACTGAAAAATAACACATCTTTGGAAATTCAGTAATTTCTATTTCTGCTGTAATAAACTTCCACAAAGTTAGCAGTTTAAAAAACACACAAATATATTATATTTCTAGAGGTCAGAGATCCAAAATTGGTCTCATGGGGCTAAAATCAGGGGGTCAGCAGAACTATGTTCCTATCTGAAGGTTCCAGGGGAAAATCTGCTTCCTTTCTTTTTGCATCTTCTAGAGGTGATCTGCATTCCTTGGCTCTTGGCATCATGCTCCATCTTCAAAGCAAGCAATGGCCAGTTGAGTCTTTCTTAAATTGTATCACTTTAACACACTCTGTCCCTGATTCTAATTCTCTTACTCCTCGTTTCCACATTTAAGGACTACTGTGATTACATTAGGCCCACCTGGATAATTCAGGATACTCTCACTTTGAAGTTAGCTGATTAGTAACCCTATTTCCATCTACAACCTTAATTCCTCTTACCAAGTAACATCATATTCACAGATTCCAGGTGTTAGGATGGGGCCATTTTTTGGGAGGGTATTATTCTGCCTCCCACACCCACTGATTGGTACAGTATGGTATAATATGGTACAGTGTTTGTTTCTCCAGTGTGGTGGTTAGGCTAATGGGTCAACTTGGCCAGGTAATTGTGCCCAATTGTTTGGTCAAGCAAGCACTGGGCTAATCTAATACAAGGACATTTATGGACTTTAGTCAACAGTAAGTTTATTGCATGGATGGCTGATTACATCTACAATCAACCAAGGATATTGCCATCAGCAATGAGTGACATTTTACCCAATCAATCAATTGAATGCCTTGGAGGAAGTGATTTCAGCATTCAGAGAGAATTTTCCAGCCTGACTTCGGACAGCCAACTTCTCCTGGGAACTCATCGAAGACCTTTATTGGGCCCCTGGTTTGCTGTCTGCCTGTGGAATTTGGACTTGTGCATCCCCGTGATCACATGAGAGAATGTTATAAAAATCTTATACTATTTGCACATATCCCCTGTTGTTTCTGTTTCCCTAGAGAACCCTGACTAATACAGCTTAGTACCTGAAGTGGTTCTTGAGGAACAGAATCTTAAACATGGGATTTCTGAAGTGGTTCTGGGAGTTTTGCAATTGGCTGTCTATTCTAGTTGGACTCAAGGGTACTAATAACTCCCTTTCCAATAATCAGTCCATGGGGTAGGTCCATTAACAGTCCATGGGGTAGGTCGGCAATGTTCTCCAGGAGACAGTGTATGCTCTAAATCAGTGTCCATGCTATGGTGCTGTTTCTCCCATAGCCAGGATTCATGGTCCAGGAATCAAGGGATGGAAATGGGAGTGATATCACTCACTATTACTCCTAGTGATCCACTAGGAAAGTTTTTACTTCCTGTCCCTGCAACCTTAAGCTCTGTTTGTCTACAGAGTTAGTTCCAAAAGGAGGAGTGCTTCCACAAGGGAACACAGCAATGATTCCACTGAACTAGAAGTTAAGACTGCCACCTGGCACTTTGGGCTCCTGTTATCTCTGAATCAACAGGAAAAGGAGGGAATTACTGTACTGGCTGGGGTGATTGATCCTGACTATCAAGGGGAAATAGGACTACATCTACATAATGGGGGTAAAGAAGAGTTTGCCTGGAATACAGGAGATCCTTTAGAGTGTCTCTTATACTGCCATGCCCTGTGATTAAAGTCAATGGAAAATTGCAACAACAATCCAAGCAGGACTAACAATGACCCAGAATCTTCAGGAATGAAAGTTTGGGTCACCCCACCCAGGAAAGAACCATGGCCAGCTGCAGTACTTGCTGAGGGTAACAGAAACATAGAATGGGTTGTAGAGGCAGGTAGTGATAAATATGAACTTTGATCACATGTTATAGAAACACAGTTACAGAAGCAAGGAATGTAATGGTCATGAATCTTCCTTGTTTTGTTATGAGTAAGATTGTATATGTACCTAAAATGAATATCTTTATTTTCTTCCCTAACCTTTTTCCTTATCATATGACAAGTTGTATTAGTTTCATGTCATAATAGTTAAGGATGTCAAGTTTAAGAGTGAATATTACCCAAGGACTTGTACCCCATTCTGTAGGGAATTAATGTGTTTCCAGTTGTACACAGGACAGTTGAATATTGTTAGATAGAAATATATATATGTCTGTCTGTTAATGTTTTTATTTAGAGACATATATGGTTTAAGGTGATGTATGTGGTTGCCAAGTTGACTAGGGGTGGGCTATGATGTTTGGCAAATGTATGAACTCAGCCAGGTAATTGTGCCCAGTTGTTTGGTCAAGCAAGCACTGGGCTAATTGTAATACGAGGACATTTATGGACTTTAGTCATTGGTGAGTTTACTGTATTTACTGTATTACATCTACAATCTAACAAGAGATTGCTGCCAGCAATGAATGACATTTTACTCAATGAGTTGAATGCTTTAAAAGGGAAAGTGATTTCAGCACTCAGAATTTTCCAGCTTGACTTCGGACAGCCAACTTCTCCTGGGAACTCATCAAGGACCTTCATCAGAGCCCCTGGTTTGCATTCTGCCTGCAGAATTTGGACCTGTGCATCCCCACGATCACATGAGAGAATGTTAGAAAATCTTATACTATTTACGGATATCTCCTCCTGATTCTGTTTCCATAGAGGACACTGACTAATACAGCCAGATTATTTTCAAATAAGTTTTGTTGTATCATCCCACGTCTCGAACAAGTCATGTCTTCACCTCTTCCATTTGCTTCCATTTACAATTGTGTGACTTTTTGCCAAGCACACAATTGTGTCTTTTGTGGTCACAACATAGGACATTTGGGCAAAAATAGTAATGCATCATCGTGGACCCAGTATGGTTCCACAGTAGATGTATGATCCAAGCAGGCCAATCAGAGTCCTTTTCTGAGAATTGGGATGGAACTCTATTTCCCTATTTTCCATTGGGTCATGAGCCATAAGGCCGTGATCCAGGAGATGCTGGTGGTCATCTATATGCACACCTCCTTCCTGACCCTACAATGTGTCATGGAGCCTAAGAGAATGAAGACAAGAAACAGAAGCCCAGAAAATGTTCTTTCACTATTCAAATCTCACAATTTTGTTGACTTGCAACTGGCCCTATCCCTACACCTCATAGGCTGCTTTTGCAAGGCAAGAATTTCTGCTATTTTATTTAGGCTACTTGGAGTTGAATTTGTATCAATTGGGGCAAAAAAGTCCTACATCAAATGCTTAAATTGATGTATTACTTATATCATGTGTGTTAATTTTTCCCCCTCTATTTTATTGTAACCCTCATGACAATCAGAAGTCATGTCATAGTTCTGTGGGATTTTTCTTACACATATGAGAGTGCTATGTTTATTGTTATTTTCGATTTCTATGATCTACTTACATGCCATTAGGTGAAAATAATATAAATAAAATGTTATGTCCCTATATCTTTAAATTTAGCAGTTTTCTTTATTCTATTCATATCTGACTTTCCAAGCTTGAAACTTGCATAAATTCTTACCTCTTATAAGATGGCAGTCTTAGAAATAAACAGTTTATCATGTGTTGCTGGAGTACCAGGAGTACAAGAAGAAGAAGAATTTGCAGTTTGGTCTAAATACAACTGACATTTTATATTTTCAAATCAGATCGAGTTTGAAAGGAAGACTCATGTCAAATTAAAAAAAAAAGGTTTAAAAAAGAATGCATGAAAAATACAGAGAAATAATAAAAATTAAGTTTTATTTTTTCACCTATTTGGAAGCATGTTTACATAGTTCAGGTTTATATATACAAAAAGTTAAGATTTATCTCTATGTATCTATATAAATTTCTATGGTGCATATAACCTCATGGTGGCCAAGAGCTAAAGAGAAAGATTTCCTGATGAATGCAACTGATTATTGACCAATGGGATACACAGCATTGTCTTATCGTTTCATCAGGCTCCCATAGGAAAGAAATAATTTGGTTCATTCAGGGACAATGTTTCCAGGCTAAGTACTGTAAATCATATCCAACATACTTGAGTCAGTGGCTTGTGTGTGGGTGAGTGTGCACGCGTGCAGATTCAGTGTGCTACATGCCAGGCACAGTTTTAGTTGTTTTTTTGTACATTAACTAAAATAATTCTCCTAACAGTCCTATCAGAGGGATTTGTGGTAGGCAGAATTCTAAATACCCTAAACTCCACCCACTCTGTTATTCAAACACTAGGTACTGCTATTAAGCGATTTTTTTATCGCCCCCCCTCCCCACTACCTTGAAGCTTGCTTGCTGTCTGCTCTGCGTCCATTTGCTGCGCATTCTTCTGTGTCTGCTTGTCTCCCTTTTGTTGCATCATCTTGCTGTGCCAGTTCTCCTTGGGTGTGGGCCATCAGCTCTCCATGGGCGCAGGCCAGCTTCCCTTCACAAGGAGGCCCTGGGATGAGAACCCAGGGCCTTTCATATGATAGATGGAGCCCAATCGATTGAGCCACAGCCACTTTCCCTTGAAGGGATTTTGCAGATGTTACAGCAAAACCAGGAGTTCTGAACCGTAGAAACTCACAACCGGCACTCCAGAGGTGGATGAAGAGTTTTATTATACACAGGCCCAGAGGAGAGTCAATTTCCACAAACTCTGAGCCCTGTTTTTCAGTTTTCATAGGTTTATACGATTTCAGATGGGATTAGCATAACTTTTGTTCATTGGCTAACGGTTGCTAGGCAAAATTTTCCAAACGGGGTTTAGAGAGGCAGTTGCAAGGTTGCGGGCTGATTTACAGAAGCAGGTTGTGGGGGTGGAGGGGTAGGGGTAGGCGGGGTGAAGTCACTCCTTTGATATCTTTCTACTAGGCCATATTTTCACAGGCTGATTTACAGAAACAGGGACTGGAGTTATTTATTTGATATTTCCTGCAAGGTCATGCCCTCACAGGCCGATCCACAGAAGCAGGGCAGGAGTGACTTGTTAGATATTTTGCAAGGTTATGCTTTTTATTCCTCAACAATGTAATTAAGATGAAGTTATCCTGGAGTATTTGTTTAGGCTCAATCTGATCATTTGAACTCTTGAAAACAGAAAGCTTTCTCAGGTTGTGGTCAGAGCCATGGAGCACAAGAAGGAGGAAGAGGAGAGCAAAGGCAGAAGGGAAAACCAGAGAGTCCAAAGGGTGAGAAGGACCTGACCACCATTGCTGGCTTTGAAGACAGAGGAAGGGAGTCAGAAGTCAAAGAATATGGGCAGTCTCTAGAAACTGAGAACAGCTCCTGGCCAAAGCCAGCAAGGAGTTTCAGTTCAACAAATGCACAGAACTAAATTCTGCTAACAACCTAAATGAGTCTGGTGGCAGATTCTACCCCAGAGCCTCTAGTGAGAAATGCAGCTCTGCCAACACATTGATTTAAGCCAGTATACAGGGCTCAGAGATTAAATATTTGTGCTGTTTTAGGAAAATCTCCCCGGATGCTCTGTGTAGAGTGGATTTGAGGTATAGAGGAGCGAAGTGGGAAGATCGGTTGGGAAGATTTTGCTGTAGTCAAGACCACATTTGGTGTAAAAATGGCAAAGGGAATAAAGAAGATATTAATTTCTCCACTCCGACAGTGAACTAAATCCGAGTGGCGAAAGCACCTACAAAATTATAGTTCCCACAAGCATCTCCTTCCCATGACAAGCTTCCAAGGAGCAGGGGAGGTGAACGTTAAGCACCGTCTGGAGCTGGCAAATTTGCGTTTGCGCAAAGGCGCTGCTGCGGGCCCTAAACAGAAGAGTCCATCTTTACAGCATGAGAGGGGGGAGGTATCCAAAAGTTAAACTGTCCTCCTCTTACAAGGTATCTCCCAAATCTTAGGGACTTTTTATCACAATTATTTTTATTTTCAAAGTATCCCCCTAGCTGTGAAATTTAATTTAGACATGGGATAAGAGTTACACAAAGTTATTTATTTTGGCTCCCCCACGTCTCTGGCGTGCGCAACCCTCTAGGAAAGGGAGGTGGAAGCGGAAATGTTGGCTGCCGGGAAGGGTCTGTGCGAGTACTGTACTGCAGGTCTGGGAACCAATGGAGGCGTCTAGCGTTCCTTTGCTAGATGCTAAGTCTCAGGTAAGTCCGGGCTGGGAAGGAGCATGGGCAACTGTATTCTGGAGCCAGAAAAATCTTTCCCTGAATTGCGTTTTTTGCTTCCGTTTCAGGTCACCAACCAGGTGAGTGAGTAGCCGCCCGCGGTGTTCCCGGAGGGCTTCTGTTGGGCACGGGGCGGGCAGCTGCACCGAGCCCAGGTCCTGCAGGCGGAGGCAGATGCCACCGTGAGCTTTCCTTAGCTCTTCAGCAGTCCAGGCCCAGTGTCTCCAAGCCTGCAGCCTTACGCCGGCCTTCCTGCATTGCTTCTTCCTCTTTGCACAAACCTCCCCTTCAGACCAAATATTAGTCCTCTTTGATTAGACGACATTTATTCGAAACTGGGAACACAATATTTAGAACTCGATGAGTATAGAAGAAGTAATCGAAATGTAAAAAGCAGAAATTTCCTTAGTCTGTACAAAAATAAAAACATGTTTTGAAGGTGGACATGATAACTTTTAACCTTTCAGTGTATACTTTTTTTAAGCGCTAGGAACGAGAGTTTGAATTATAAGAATTTATATATAAAAATTTATTTAATTATACCTTAGTCCTGTTTCTTTATTCCAAGGGTCCCTTTCCTGTTTCAGTTAATAAGCTATATGTCGATAAATAATGTATAATGCCTTTCCCAGAAGAAGAGTCCTGAAACTAGAGTGTTTTAGGTCAGAAGTTGCCCAGATCCATACAAAATATAAGAAAGGACTGAGGTTAAAAAAAACAACAACAATAAACAGGGCCTGAGAGAAACATCCATTGATTGCTCTATCTTTTCTCAGGGTATCTTGCTGTTACTGTTGATTCCTGGAGGTAGAGGGGACCAGAGACATAGTAATCTACACCTCTGCTGACTTTGCTTAGAGTAACTTGAGTCAGTGTACTTTGATTCAGTCTCTCATAAATTGCTTTTTCCATTTACTTATATTAAATCATTTATTTGAGTAAGATACCCTGGAACTGAGTTATACTAGATTATATATGTATATATTTTAATTGAATATTCATAATTCATGATACAATGTTAGATATTATGCATATCAAGGGTATTATGGGGGAAAATACCTAATACCTAGCTCTAAGTCATTTATATTTGTAATAAATGCTTTTTATCTATCAGATAAGTCTAACATTTAGGGTTAATGTTAGTATGAATTCCTTGAGCTATGGTACCTTTTTTCTCTCTTTAAACATTTCTCTTCTGTGTATGAAGTAGCAAGATTGAGACCACACCTTCAATGAGAGTTCTAAGAAATGGCAAGTTAGCCATTTAAATTAATAATGTCAATACTACTAATAACAACAACTTATACTATGATTGATAACAACAGCTAACATTTGTTGTTTACTACATGCTAGCCACTACCTCCAGGCACTTGGTATATACTATTTAATCCACATTACACTCCAATAAAGGTAGGCACTCTACATCTATAGATGAGAAGAATGCAGAATTTCTGTAACTTGCCCAAAGTCACACAGATGGTAAGTGGTAGTTTAAAATGTGTACCTAGACAGTTTGACATCAAAAACAAGTGTGCTGTTTTTAGCAGTAATTCTTGGTGAGTAAAGATTGGAAGAATAATACCAAAATGAAAAATCTTTAATTGAAAATAAGTATCCCCTCCCCCCCCAGCCCCCAATAAGTGTTAATATAAGAAACTGGGAAACTGTTAATGAGAGTAAAATCCTTGAGAGGTTTTTAGGGCTTACATTGCCTGTTAGAAACAACTAAGTTGTATTCATAAAGAAAAGCAAGTCATAATTTTGGATCGGGATCTTTTTTCGAAGTTTGCTTTTGTCAATTATGATTTGTTTAAACTCAGCTCACTTATCTTCCTTGAAGTTATTGATGTTAGTAAATGATAGTCTTTACATTTTCCTAATATATTTGCAGTTTATGTCTTGTTTTTCATTCTGTTCCATAATATTTGACACTAAAATTGTTCTAAGAGTTCTACATATTATGTAATTGACATAATTCCATGGAGTAAATACACTTATCCTCATTTAATCACTCTTCAGCTCTCTTAGCCACTTATGTCTCAAACCTTGATTACTCTTCCTCACCTTCAGCTGATAATACTGCTTGCTGGTTGTATAATCGAGAAAATAGAATCAACAGAAAAGAATTTCATCATTTTCCTATCACCAAATTTAGCATTCTGCCTGCCTTTATATTCACTTTGACTTCCCTACTGTAATTTCGGAGGCATTGTTGACAAGCCTAAGTCCAAGCCCTCTACTTAATAAATTTGATCCTATCGTCACCAACTCGAGGACTAATTATAACTTTTTCCCTCCATGATTTACATTTCCTCTTTAATAAATCACTGCCAAATATGCATTAGTGACATCTTGGGGGGAAAAAACCTTTTTGCTTTCATCCCCTTCACAAACCCTTCTGTATCTCTTTGTTTACAGCAGAAGTCTGTACTTAACAGTCTCTATGTCCTCACCTTCCACTTAATCTTAAACCAACTCTACTAGGGTTTTTATACTCACTAGGTTGTCAGGGTCACCGTTGATCCCCAGGCTACCACATCCAATGGTCAGTTTTCAGTCCTCGTCTTATTTGACCTCTCAGCAATATTTGGCACACTTAACTGCTTTCTCTTCCTTGAAACACTTGCTTCATTTCACTTCTTCATACTCTTCTGGTTTTTCATCTATCTCACTGATTGTTTTTTCTCAGACTTCTTTGCTAGATCGTTTTCATAATCTCTGTTGACATCTTTCAGGACACAGTCCTCAGACCTTATTTTCCTCACTTCCTAAGTGTTTCTGTCCAATCCGGTGGCTTTATATATCATCATTGGTGATGATCCAAAATGTATATCTCAGGTCCTGATACCTCCTCTGAATATAAGGCTCAGTATCCAGTTGCTTGCTTTTCATCTCTTGGAAGCCAGGTGTTTGAAACTTAGTGCCACCCCCAACCTGTTTTCCCAATGTTCCTCATCTCAGTAAATGGCCCTGCCGTTTATCTAGTTGCTTAGGGCCCAAACTTTGGAGTTAAACTTTGGATAACTCATTCTCTCACACCCCACGTATAATCACTCAGAATATTGTTTCTTCTGCTTTCAAAAATATATTTGAAATTTATCTCTCCTTGCTGCCACCTGGATCCAAGCCATTCATCCTCTCATTTAGAGTGCTGTGAAAGCCTTCCATCTTGATTCTCTGCCTTCCCTCTTATAGTCAGTGGTGCCATCTCTCAGTTTTTATTTATTTTTTTAATTTATTTTTAAATTTCTCTCCCCCTCCCCCCCCCCCCCGTTGTATGCTTTCTGTGTCCATTCACTGTGTGTTCTTCTGTGCCTGCCTCCATTTTTGTCAGCGGCAGGAATCTGTGTCTCTTTTGTTGTGTCATCTTGCTGCATTAGCTCTCCATGTGTGTGGTGCCACTCCTGGGCAGGCTGCACTTTTTTTTGCATGGGGTGGCTCTCCTTGCAGGGTGCACTCCTTGTGCGTGGGGCTCCCCTACGCAGGGGACACCCCTATGTGGCATGGCACTCCTTGTGCGCATCAGCAGTGCGCATGGGCCAGCTCACCGCACGGGTCAGGAGGCCCTGGGTTTGAACCCTGGACCTCCCATATGGTAGATGGACGCTTTTCTATCAGTTGAGCCAAATCCGCTTCCCTCTCAGTTTTTGTAACCTATGTCTTCCCCCTGCTCTAAACCTCCCAAGAGATTCCTGTCAATGGTAGAAAAAAAAGTCTTAAACATTTACCTTGGCCTACAGGACCCTTCAAAAAACTGTTTTCTTTTTTTTAAATTTTATTTATTTTTCTCCTCTTCCCTGCCCCCCCCAGTTGTCTGCTCTCTGTGTCCCTTCACTGTGTGTTCTTCTGTGTCCACTTGTATTCTTGTCAGCAGCACTGGGAATCTGTCTTTTTGTTGTATCATCTTACTGCATCATCTCTCCGTGTGTGCAGAACCACTCCTGGGCAGGCTGCACTTTTTTTTTTCTGGGCGGCTCTCCTTACGGGGCACACTCCTTGTGTGTGGGGCTCCCCTACGTGGGGGACATCCCTGCATGGCACGGCACTCCTTGTGCCCGTGAGCAGTGCGCATGGGCCATCTCATCACACGGGTCAGGAGGCCCTGGGTTTGAACCCTAGGCCTTCCATATGGTAGGTGGATGCCCTATCCATTGAGCCAAATCCACTTCCCAAAAAACTGTTTTCTTATCTCTTACTACTTTCTCCTAGCTTATGCCACTCTAGCCACAAGTACCTCATCATTGTTCCCTAAACAAGAGAAGCATGCTTCTGCCTTTGTCCAGAATGCTCTGATTTCAAGACATCTATATGTCTTTTCCTTTACTTTATTCAGGTCTTTTTCTGCTCAAATGCTACTTCAAGGGGTCTCCCTGCCCCTGTATAAATAGCCTTCCTGGTCACTGTTTTCTTACCCTGTGTTTTAGTTTGCCACAGGGCTCCTGATGCAAGGTACCAGAAATGGGTTGGCTTTTATAAAGGGGATTTAAGATTTGATCTTTAAAATTAGATGGCTGCCAAACTCTGCTGAGGTCTCTGCCTTTCTCTCCAGAATCCACTATCCGCTGGAAATCAGCCGTGGGCAACCAAGCATAGGACTTGTCTCATTCTGGGCCTCCTCTGTCAGTCTCGGCTGCTCCACTTTCTTCTCGAGTTCTGCTGCAAGCCGTCAGGCTTATGGCTCATCTCTCCTTGGGCCTCAGCTCTTTGAGCTTCCCAGGAGCTTCTCTCCTTGCAGCTCAGCTATGAGCAAACCTGGAGTCTTTTTCTCTCTCATGGTAGAATCAAATATGTCGGCTTCCTTTCTCACATGGTTGGATCAAATATGGTAAAGCTTTCTTTTCCTGTGTGTGTGTCTGTTTATATCTGACTCAGCAAGAGGGTGGAGATGCAACCTGTTCCATCTAACTCACGTCCAGTTGAAAGGGTCTCATTTCAATTAGTTCAACATGATCTTTTTGGTATTTACAAAAGAACTTCAGCACACTGTGGTAAAGTGTTATCTTTTTACTACAATGTTGTTATATATTTATTGTCTTTCTTCCCCACTAGAATGTAAGTTCTTGAGATCAGGAACTTTGTTTTATTCTTTGTTACATCCCCAGTATGACAAAGTCTGTCATACAGTATCATTAAGCAGATAATTATTGAATACATTAATGGGGCATAGAGACTCAGTAACTGATTCAGAGCTACATGGCTAGAGAAGCAGGGCTGAGATTTACACTAAGGTCTGACTTCAGAATCTGGGCTTGTTAAATTTAACAGAACGTATTTCTATATCACCCAGCACCAGAGATGTAAGAGTATTCATTACTTCACATTACTTGAAATCATTGTTTTGAAGTAAATCATGATTCTTTTTTATAGTAGATGTCTAATTATAACTTATTTTATTGTTTTCCTTCCTAATAGTTTTAGGGTACTAATCAGAGGAATGGTGTTTTCTGTAAGCACAGTACCTAATACCATTTTCCCTCTTCTCATTTTTGAGAATGATTTGAAATTTTGTATAGTTCATATAGTAGTTCTTCAGTTATATAACTTTTTGAAGTCCTATAAAGATGCCTGAACTACCTTTTAAGAAATTTATAGTCTAGTGGATGTGGGGAAGGGAGGCAAGTACACAAGTGACTACTGTACAAAGCAGAATGTTGTAAATGCTAGGATATAAGAACTGCCATGAAGATTCAAAGATTTTTGTGTAAACTGTGTAAACACTCCACAGAGCAGGTAAAATTTGACAGGAATTTTGAATATTAGATGGAGAGTTGTATTCCAAAAGGAATGAACAGCATGAACAAAGGAATAAAGGCTGAAAGTTAATTTAAAGAAGGAATGCAGTTTGAATAGAGCAGGAAAGTTGTGTGGGACTATGTGTGTATAGCCTTGAGTCTCAGTGAATGGTTGGCACTTAGTTTTCATCAGGCAATGAAGACCCATTACAGGGTTTTGAGCTGTGATATTAGATTTGACTAAATTATAGGCAGTATTTAGGATGTATAGTCTGGATTGCCGCTGGGAAAGAGTATAGCCAAGAGGCCAGTTAGGTTCAGTAAAATTCAAGACAAGATTTTCAAAAGAAGGTCTCAAGTAGGTTTACAACAGTGAAGTTGGAAAGGAGGGAATAACTGTCAGTAGCATTGGCTGAATTAAAATCTTGAGAACCTAATAATTTATGTTTTTGTCTAAGGGAGAGAAAAAAAGTTTAAAGATTCAAATCTGAATCCCTAAGAGAATGGAGGTCATCAGTAGAAATGAAGTGAGGAGGAAAATCTCTCGAGGGAGGAAGATACGTATTGGGCGTTGTTGGACAGTTGTACTTCCTACTTACTGGTAGTGAATATGTTTAATGAAAAGACTTTATTTTTCTGTGTGATTTTTATTGGGGGTATTAACATCACAGAGGTAAATGGTTACACTAACCGAAAGTGAAATGTCTTTTGGTTATTTGTATTTGCTAAAATTTCCACAACTTAACATAGTTCAGATTATATAGTTATGAAAATACATTTTTGATAGATCATCCATTATATTGTTTATTGACAAAGCTATTTTAAGCTAATTTGCCCTCTTTTAGTTATCTATTGCTACATTAAAAACTACCTCAAAACCTAGTGACTTCAAACTGTTTTGTCTTCCTTGATTTTGTGGCTTAATTGGGCTTAGCTGGGTGGTGGTTTCTCTCCCCATTATGTTGTCTGTAGCTTCAATTATCTAGAGGCCTAATTGGGCTGGAAGTCCAAGAGGGCTCATTCATATGGTTAATAATGACTATTGGCTGGGAGCTCAGCTAGAGCTTATAACAGAAGTGGCTTGGTTCTACTTCACTTCTCACATCATTGTGGCTGAATTTCAAGAGGGAGAGTCCAAGAGCTAGTATTCCACAAAGAAGGAAGCAGATGCTTCTAGTACTCTGAAGGTCAAGACTCAGAAATTCCAAAAAGTCTCTTCTGCTTATTTTTTTGGTCAGTGCAAACAGAGAACCAGCTTAGAATCTTATAAGCAACACTTTGTGATGTGATGAGTGAAATGTGTAGTGTACAGGGAGAAGTGAAATTATGGGGCCTACCTTTGGAAACCATATTTCGCATACCCCAGAAGCTCTTAGCATATTAGTTCAACAGATAACTTATTTGAACATTTCACTCTGTATAAGATATTGTTCTAGTAGATTTAGCAAAGTAGATAATGCCCTTACTCTCATGGAGTTTGCATTTCCTTGGTGGGTCAGGCAATAAAATAAACAAACATGATAATTTCAGATAATGGTAAGTGCTATGAAGAAAAAATATTGTTGAGGGTGTGCCATTTAATAAGATAGTGAAGGCAAATGATTTAGCAAACATTGTACACTTAGGCTAGAGCTAATATGAGTTCTCAGGAGTTTGCTAATAATTCATGCTTTAATGAAAATGCTGGTTGGCTAAATTATTTTGTAAGTGGGAAAGAAGAAAAAAGGATGAATTTCTACATATACAAAGCACTTAGCACTTAGCATTAGTATTGTCCAGTATAGCTTTTTGAGGTGATGGAAATGTTTTATGTTGGCACTGTCTAGTAGAGTAGTATGGGCTACATGTGACTCTTGAGCTCTTGATATATGGCTAGCACAACTGAAAACCAAATTTTTTAAAACCTAATTTTAATTGATTAAATTTGAATAGTCACATGTTGCTAGTGGTACCAGATTGGACAGCTCAGGTATAGCATGTAGAAGATGCTAAATGTTATCCTATCCCAGACCTGTCCACTTTTTTGACCTTCTAGATCTTAGTTTATTTCCTAATAGTAACCAGATTGCAGTTAGATATAATGAAAAAGGCATGGAATTTGGAATCAGATAGTCTTGGGTTTGAACACCTACCTCTAATAGTTTTGTAGCCTTAGGTGAGTTGTTGCATCTCTGTCTTTTTCTCATAGCACTTTGGAGAGAATAAATGTATGCAGAACACTTAACATGCAAGTTTCCATTTGAGAAATTTAAAAAGAATCTAGACGTGTACATTGCATGGTTCTAGTTCTAAAATACATGTAGATAGAGACTAGAAGTGGGGACACAGGTATATAAAAATAGTTTTTAGGATGGTTGAGTTGTACATGATTATTTTTCTAATTTTCTTTTTTTATAAATTTATACCTCCTTTATTATTATTTTTTGTCTGCCCTGTCCCCTGCCCTGCTGTTTTTGCTGTCTGTGTCCATTTGGTAAATATTTCTTTTCTTGTCTTTTCTTCTCGTCTTTCTCCTCTAGAATTCACAGGGATTTGATCCTGGGGACCTCTGATGTAGAGAGAGGTTCTCTGTCATTTGCGCCATATCAGTTCCTGGTTTCTGTTGCACTTCACCTTGACTTTCCCCTTCGTCTTTTGTTGCATCATCATCTTGCTGCGTGACTCACTTGGGCGGGCACTGGCTCACTGCACGGACACTTGGCTTGCTGTGTCGGCACTCAGCTTGCCACACGGGCAATGGCTCACTATGTGGGCACTCACATAGGCACTTGGCTCACGGCGCGGGCACTGGCTCATTGCATGGACACTTGGCTTGCTGTGTGGGCACTCACATGGGCACTCGGCTCACCACGCGGGCACTGGCTCACTGTGTGGTACTGGCTTACCATGTGGGCACTCAGCTGGCTGCTCAGGCACTTGGTTCACTACATGGGCACTGGCTTGCTGTGCAGGTAGGCTTTCTCTTCTTTTTTACCAGTAGGCCCCACGATTGAACCCGGGTCCTCCCATGTGGTAGGCAGAGGCCTTATCACTTGAGCCACATCCACTTCCCTCTAATTTTCTTCTATGTTGTGTTTTGAAAAATAAAAACTAAATTTAAACTGAAATGGTCTTTATCAAGTTTTTTCTTTCTAGACAGTTTTGTTTTATTTTTTTGGTAATTGTACTTCTAACATTGTGTTCCTTAATTACTTTTCTGCTTGAAATATTTTAGATAATCCAGAATTTTATTTCTGTCTTTAAGAGTCAAATGGGCAATGTTTTACTCTACCGTTTTACTGTAGAAAGTGAAAACGGAAATTCTTCCATCAAGTAATTGTATAGACTGAATAAGTATAAAAAGTACCTAGGTAAATTTTTGGGTACTCATCCTTCATAGTACCAGCTTAATCCTACTCATCACCTATTTAGTTCAGGCACTTAGAACCTTTTACTTGGATTATTTTTGTACTCTTCTGCCATCATATTAAAAATTTTTAATGAGTTTATAACATTTCATTACTCAGAAACTTTCACTGTGCCCCATTGTCATCAGGAAAAGTCCAAATAACTTAACATGATATGTCTTCCCTAATGAAATGAAGTATATGAAAGTATTTTTGAAAACACCTGGAAGAGCATATAATTTGCAAGGAATTACCCCTTAATCACTTTGCCAGAACATTACACTTTTTTTTTTTAGAACATTACATTTTAAGACAGGTAAATGCTCAATTCTTTAAACAGACTTGGGTTATTTTCATCTTTAGGTGGTCTAGTGTAATATTTACCAAGTACTTACTATTTGCTAGAGATATAATAAGACATTTTCCTCTCAATTTAAGTTCTGTTTATTCAAAGTTGAGTTAAAGGCTTATCCCCTCTGTAAAATGTTCAATTGATTTTCTACTCTACAATAAAATTTCCCTCTCAACCAGAATAAGGAACTCACTGTCTTATCTCCCCCTTCCCCATCTATATTAGAAAGTACATAAAATATGGACAGTTTAATTAACAATTTTAAAGTGAACACCTGTGTAAACACAATCAAAAGTCAAGAAATAGAGCATTATCAGGTTCTCCAGAAACTCCCCACGTGCCCCTCCCCAGTCAAACCTCTCCCTTCCTTCCACCCTACAGGTGATAATTATCCTTTTGTCATGACCATATTCCTACTTGTCTTTATGGTTTTAGCATCTCTGTAGGCACCCCTAAACAATAAAATATAACCTATTTACCATCTGTCTATGCATTCCTAAACAATACGGTATTACATTTTCAAGTTTATGTGAATGGATTGACATAAATTTTATGTATTTCTTTAAACATCTTTGGTGTTAAGTGTAGCTGAAGTTAATTTTCACTGCTGAGTAGCATTTCATTATTTTATTATTAATGAACATTCGGGTTGTTCCCAGTTTGTGGCTATTTTTTTTTTAAGATTTTATTTATTATTTTTTAAAGATTTTATTTATTTCTCTCCCCTTCCCCCCCCCCGCCTCAGTTGTTTGTTCTCTGCATCTATTTGCTGTGTGTTTTTCCTTGTCCGCTTCTCTTGTCAGCGGCACAGGAATCTGTGTTACTTTTTGTTGCATCATCTTGTTGTGTTAGCTCTCCGTGTGTGTGCTGCCATTCCTGGGCAGGCTGCACTTTCTTTTGCACTGGGTGGCTCTCCTTATGGGGCACACTCCTTGCACGTGGGGCTCCCCCACGCGGGACACCCCTACGTGGCAGGGCTCTCCTTGTGTACATCAGCACTGCGCATGGGCCAGCCCATACGGGTCAAGAAGGCCAGGGTTTGAACCGCGGACCTCTTATGTAGTAGACGGACCCCCTAACCACTGGGCCAAGTCCTCTGCCCCATTACATCTTTTTACTTTTTAAAGATGTTAATCTTTTACCAGCACCAACCTGACCAGTGCTGTAGAAGATTGGTTCAGATCTTGTTAGAAATTTTGGTCTCCACACCCATCCCACCTTGTATTAAAAGAATTTGTTTTTAACAAGCAAAGCATTTTGCCCAGCAGCAGAAAAAATAAAATTAAAAAGTAGGAAAAGGTATTGAGGTGGCCACAGGTCACAAGCATATGTAATTTTTGGTGTCAAACAGACTTGGGTTTCAATTCTGATTGCAGAAATATGTGACTTTGTGGATATTTCCTAAGCTCTTTGAAATTTGAGTTTTCCATCTATAATGGTATGGTGACTCACTGAGCCATTTAATATATGTAAACTGCGTAGCTCATTTTCTGGCTTGTTTCCACATCTAAAGCCAGATGATAATCAGTATTTATGGTGATGTAGGGTTTGAGGGAAAAAAACGGGAATGGTCCCCAACATGTGCCTCTATAAATATGTAGATGCTGTTACCCATCTTTCATTTTAGGACTTTTGGGGTGTGGGAAAACATTAATGAACAGAAAGTAAGGTAAGAAAGACACAGAAAAGCATTTGGAGTCCCCTGAAGTGCAGGAACAAAATTAAAGCCTATTAAAAAAAACAAGCACTGCCACATCTTCCTTCTACTTCTATTACACATCCAGTGGAGATTTTTGTTTTCATTTTTTTACTTTTTTTATGTAATTATGACTATTATTTTCTAACTCTTTATATCCCTTATTGCCCCTTTCATTTTGATTTGATTATTGTTCCTTTAGCAATATTAAAATGAAGATATTTTATTTTACTATGACCAGCATTGAAACTACAAATTGTGTGAGAGCAGTAAAATTGAAAAAAATACCTGCATTCAAAGCAATGTAATTACTGATGTATTATTTTGTACTGTTTTATGAAAGCTTATAGATTTTCAGTGGAAACTGGGTATGGCTGTGAGCTCCGACAGTTGCAGATCTCTTAAATATCCTTATGTTGCAGTGATACTAAAATTGGCAGATCATTCTGGCCAAGTAAAGAACAAGTCCTTTGAAATGACAATACCACAGTTTCAGGTTTGTGATTTAACATTTTAGTTTCTGTAATTGCTGCTTAAGAAATGTATAAAATTTTTCTTACAGGACGATTTTAATTGTTTTTATAGTTAAAAAAATGGATGTTTTTCTATGGGAATTTGCTAAATTATGTTTTATGTAATAGGCTGAATTATTATAATAATATGGCCATTTTCATAGTACTCTTGTCTGTGAGTGTATTTAGTAAATTATCATCCTCTCCAGAAGGACATTTACTTTACATTTAACTGTTTTGTTTTTATTCCTTTTAGGCTTAATATTCAAGAATGTTAAACTAAATTAATTTATCTTTGAAGAGTGTTGACCCTGAATTTTCTGACTAATGATCTTTACAAAATACTGGATGACTCGTTTTATGGGCTAGAGATTTGAACAACTCAGTAGCTTATATTTAGAGTCATGTTATTATCATTCCACCTCTTTTCTGTAACCAGGAAAGATAAAATAGGGGAGTGGGCAATAATTCAGATTTTCTTTTCAATACACATATAGGTAAATGTCATTGACTAGTTTAATTGTCCTGTAGAATTTTGGTTTTGTTTGTTTGTTTAATCCATTTAGTAAGCAAACACACAAGTTTCCCCACAGTCAGGTCAAGTATTCTAAGAAAACCAACCATAATGAATTAAATGAAAATATAAAGGGAAATTCTCTGTGAAGCTAACTAAAAATATAGGCTTCTATTTTGAATAGCCTCCCATAGAATACTCTTTTTGATTTCTTTTATGAACTACATTTAAAGGATTTGTTTTCTTTCTTTTAAAACATATACTCTTGCTTTAGAACAAAAATAATGGTCATAAACTTAATATTATTAATCTTGTTAGTGTCTTAGAAAGAATAAGGTCTTGTTTAAAAGGAAATAAATGTAGTATATTGTGATATGTAATAGCCGTGAACTCTGAATATAAGGAACAAATCAATTTCGAAAAAGAATGTAGGGTTTTTTGTTGTTGTTTTGGGTTTTCTGTTTGTTTTGTTTTTGTCATTCACAATGATAGCCTACTTTGTATTTTTTCTAACTCTAGAAATTTTTTTTGTATATCTTTATTGGTTGCTGAAATTTGGCCAAGGATATATTTTTAAGGAAATAGTTTGTTTCATTCCATAACAAATTTAGATATAGCTTAAAACAAAATGTATATACTTAAGTAGCAAAATGGAAAATTAAGGTCAAATAAGAAGGAAATTACAAATATGTAAATTATTAAAGGGCTAGTCTAATTACCAAGGTTAAGTTTCAAATTTGCCTCTTACTTCCTGGCAGGTACAAGAGAAAAAAGTTAAACAGAAATTGTGTGATTCCGTCTTTTCTTAAAAAGATGCCTGTCACAAAGAGCCATCATACCAGTTCAAATTGTTATTTGAAGCAGAAATAAGCTTTTACCATATAAACCATTGTCAAAGTTGGGTCTCTTCCTGTAACTGAACCCATATTGTAAATAAATTGCAATTGCCCTGATATTGCCATCTTTTACTAGTTGAAAGTGGCTTGAAGCCAGGGAACAGACCTGTCATTTCTGTTTTTATCTTCAATTATCTAAGATAATACTGGGTATTTAATAAATCTTTCTGATATGATCTTTTTGTTTCTTTTTTTTTTGATAAGATCTTAAAAAAAACTTTCTTTTATACTCATTTGAAAATTTAGTCATGAGCTAATTTTCCAACTCTACAGTAGTATTTTTGTGTTCAATATCATATTGCACCTATTTGTTTTTTATAGTAATCTTCAATGATAGTTGAGGATATCGCATTAAAATTCAAAACCTAACATATCATATAGCTTTTAGTAGTCAAATATAATGACAAGAACTATGGAAATAGTCTCTAAAAGCAAAATTATTATTTTTCCCCTTTCTCTACAGAATTTCTACAGACAGTTCAAGGAAATCGCTGCAGTTATTGAAACAGTGTGAAACTGATCACTTTGTTGATAAGTTATTTTCATTCCGAAATCATGGACTTCACTTTTGCAGTAAAACCACATGAAGATCAAATGCTATTTAGTGAATGAGATTTGTATTTTTGTGTTTCTGTTAAAAAATAATTAAGAAATTAGACAAACAGGAATTAGTGATGATTAATTTATGAATATGCTAAAAACCACTGAATTGAACACTTTAAATAGGTGAACTTTATTGTATATGAATTTTATCTCAATAAAAACCAGACAACTGAATGATTAATACTGAAGACAACACAAGTTTACTTATTAAATTAAAAGTTTAAAATCTTCTTGGTAATAGAACTCATTTTATAAACAAAATCTTATATAAAGTGCAATGCATAAAGTATATAAAATGAAAAAAGTAGTAATTGATTAGGATAACTTGCTTTACAAATTCAATTTTATAACATTCACTTATTTTAAAGACAATCAGAAAGAGTGATACTGCTTTTCTCAGACTTTTGGGCTCAGATTATGATTGACCATTGCTGCCTTATATTAGCCTAATATTCAGTTGTTTCTATTAATATTTGTAGAAGGTTCAAATACATGCATAGAGATGGCAAGATAAATTTTATTCCAAGTTTTATATACAGCTGGTTTAGACTAGTAACAAGTTAATTTATTTATTTAAGATTTATTTTTGGGGAAACGGACTTTGGCCCAGTGGTTAGGGCGTCCGTCTACCATATGGGGGGTCCGCGGTTCAAACCCCGGGCCTCCTTGACCCATGTGGAGCTGGCCATGTGCAGTGCTGATGTGCGCAAGGAGTGCCATGCCACGCAAGGGTGTCCCCCGCGTGGGGGAGCCCCACGCGCAAGGAGTGCGCCCGTGAGGAGAGCCGCCCAGCGTGAAAAGAAAGTGCAGCCTGCCCAGGAATGGCGCCGCCCACACTTCCCATGCCGCTGACGACAACAGAAGCGGACAAAGAAACAAGACGCAGCAAATAGACACCAAGAACAGACAACCTGGGGACGGGGGGAAATTAAATAAATAAATAAATCTTTAAAAAAAAAAAAAGATTTATTTTATTTATTCCCCCCCCCCCCCGCCGTTGTCTGCTCTCTGTGTCCGCTTGCACCCTTGGCGGCACTGAGAAATTGTGTCTCCTTTTTGTTGCATCATCTTGCTGTGTCAGTTCTCTGTGTGTTCACGCCACTCGTGGGTAGGCTGCGCTTTTTTTTATGTGGGGCGGCTTTCCTTGTGGGGTGCACTCCTTGCTTGTGGGCTACCCCAACGTGGGGCACCCCTGTGTGGCACTGGCTTAGAAATAAACAAATAGATCACTGCAATGGAATAGGTGGTCTAGAAATAGACTGAGGTATTTGGGACAAAAATGGTATTTCACTTGGGTGGCAAAAGGGTAATTTATGATGCTAGCAGAAACAATGTACACAAAAGTAAGTTCTAGATCAATTAATGACTTAACTGTAAACTTTTTTTATAAGTTTTAAGAGAATATTTATGTAATCTAAAACTTGAGAAGACCCTTTAAACACCGACAGCTTCTCCATGAGCTATAATATAAAACATCAATATATTGAAAAGTAAAAGTTAAGAAAAATTACCTGTGAGGAAAAATGGGCCACAAAGAAGGACAATGCTAGATTGATGTATAAGTCCTAGGTTTGGAAAACAGAAATTGCTTTAGATATTAAAAGCAAGTAGGAGGGAAGTGGATGTGGCTCAAGTGGTAGAGCTTCTGCCTACCATATGGGAGGACCAGGGTTTGATTCCTGGGGCCTCCTGGTAAAAAAAGAAGAGAAAATATGCTCATGCAGTGAGCCAGTGCCCATGCAAGTGTCTGCGTGGTGAACCAGTGCCTGTGCAAGCGAGTCATGCAGCAAGATGATGATGCATCAAAAGAGAGACAAGGGGAGAGTCAAGGTGAAGTGCAGCAGAAATCAGGAACTGAGGTGGCACAATTGACAGGGAACCTCTCTCCACATCAGGGGTCTCCAGGATTAAATCTTGGTGAATCCTGGAGAGAAAATGAGGAGAGAGGACAACACAAACAGATAGAATCCTGGTGAATCCTTGAGGAGAGAAAATGAGAAGACAACACAGAGAGCAAAAACAGCAGGGCGGGAGGAGGGGAAGGGGAAAAATAAAACTTAAAAAAAAGCAAAAAGGGATTTTATACAAGACATTAGATGCTCACTAAACTGTCAGACTGAGGGAGCAAGAGTCAGGAAAAATCATAGCTAGCTTTCAGAAGACAGAGTGGTGTAGGAATTTCAGTGAAAGGCACTGCCATTAATACACTGCTTGTAGCACAAAGCAGACATCACCTGGAAGCCACTGCACATCAATGTCTTCCATCTGCTCATGCATCTCTCAAGCACGTATAACTGGAGAGAAAGACAGCTCGCTTTCTTGACTCTCCCTAATCCCAGATATGAGCCTCTCATTGGTGGAATCTAAATCAGGACCCTAATGACACAGGAATATAGTAAGTTGGGTTTCCATGATTTTAGTGGGAGACATAGAAGAGCAGGAGTGATGTTGAGTATCAACAAACAACAATCAACACAATTAGGGATAAAAAATTTGCTGTGCATAAGACAAAGAAAATACAAAGAACTTTTATAATTGATGATGAAAAAGATGCAATGCAAGAGGAAAAAGGACATGAGAATTCATGGAGAACCAAATCTGTGTGGCTGTTGTAGTGTGCTAAAGGCTCCCAAAGCAATAATGGGTTGGCTTTGACAATGGAGATTTAACTTACAAGCTAACAGTTCTGAGGCTGAGAAAAATGTCCAAATCAAGGCCTCAGGTGAAGCTCCCTCCCAGAAGGTTGGCTGCTGGCAATCCTGGATTCCTGCCACATGGCAGAGCACAATGGTGACTGGGTTCCTGCCTTCTGTGCTGTTATAGAATGAAAGTGCTCTGTCTGTGGCTTTCTCCCTCAGCTCCCAGGGACTTCTCTGTACCTCTGTGATTCCAGCCTCTGGCCTCCAGGACCGTCTCTCAGCTTCTGGGGTTTCTCTCTGCAGCTTTTTTTCTGTGTCTATAGGCTTTTATTCCTTCATGTATAAAGGACTCCAATAAGAGGATAAAGACCCACCCTGGGTCACGCAAGCTAATCAAAGGCCCTTAACTGAAGTAATTTAATCAAAAGGTCCCACCTACAATATGTTTTCACATACAGGAATGAATTAGTTTTAAGAACAGGATTATCTGGAGTCCATGAAAAGCTTCAAACTGCCACGATGGCCAATAAATAAGAAAATATGATCATCTTAACTAGTAGTCCAAATGTGCAGTTAATGTAAACAATACCATTTTATACCCATCAGATTGACAAAATTTATTTTTTGCTTTTTAAAAAAATTAATTTATTGAAGTATATCACTCATACATAAACATAATAAGTGTATAATAATAGTTGTGAACTTACAAACATATATAACAATACAGGACTCTCATAACTCACCCTACCACCAATGACTTGCATTGTTGTTAAACCTTTTTAACTAATGATTAAAGAGCATTGTCAAAATATTACTACTAACCAAAGTATTTTTCCCCCAACCAACCCTATTATTATTATCTATATATCATTTATGTATATACATACATAAACAATTAAGTGTATAGTAAAAGTTGTGAACTTACAAAGCAAACATGCATAACATTATACAGGGGTCACATATATCAACCCTCCACCAATACCTTGCATTGTTGTGAGACATTTGTTACAAATTATGAAAGAATATTGTCAAAATCTTACTATTAATCATAGTCCTTATCTTACATTTGGTGTGTTCTTCCCCCAACCCACCCTATTATTATCTTTAAAATAAATTTTTTATGACAGAAGTTGTAAACTTACAAAACAATCATGCACATGTGCAGAATTCCCAAACTACACCCCTCCATCAACACACCATACTGTGGTGGAACATTTGCAACAGATAAGATAATTTCATCTGATTATTACCATGTCCATAGTATACATGTGGCTCACATTTTCCATATTGCCTCATTATCAACACAGTACATCTTTCACATAGATGCAAGAATATTATATTATTACTACTAACCGCAGTCCATAGGTCACTCCAGCTGTATTTTTCACATGCTTCTCCACATTCCCAATACTGTGCAGTAGTGATATACATTTGCTCTAGCTCACAAAGGACACTTGCATCCGTACCATCAACCACAATTCTTATCCACCTCTTGGTTTACTGTGCTATTCAGTTCCTAGATTATTCTCTAGCATTCTGCCAATTGGCATTTATATACATAGACTACCATTTTTAGTCATATCCTCATTTATAAACTAACTGTTACAGTGTGTTACCATCTACTCTATACATTTCCACACTTTTACAGTAAAGCTAATTAAAACGTCCACATACATTAAACATCAGTAGTCCACTCAGTTCTCCTCTTATCTCCTTTAAGAATCCACCACCTCCCACCATGACTTGAAGATACTTTCCTACAATTACTTCTAGAAGTTCTTTTATTTTTAGTTTTTTTATCTATTTTGAGTTAATTTTCAGATAAAGTGTGAGATAGGGGTTCCTCGTTCCTTCTTTTGGCTATGGATATCCAATTCTTTCAGCACCATTTGTTGAATGGATTGTTCTGCCCAAGCTGTGTGAGTTTGACAGGTTAGTCAAAAATCACTTGACCATATATGTGAAGGTCTGTTTCTGAACCATTAATTTGGTTCCATTGGTCTATTGTATCTGTGTTTAGGCCAGTACCATGCTGTTTTTACCACTATAGGTAAGTAATATGATTTAAAGCCTGGAGGTGAGGGTTTGCTTTTCCATTTTATGATGTTTCTGGTTATTCAGGACCCCTTACCATTCCAAATAAATTTGATGATCATGTTTTCAATTTTTTCTTTAATGCTCATTTTTAAAATCATGATTGCATTGAATCTATATATCAATTTGAGTAGAACTGACATCCTAATGATATTTAGTATTCCAATCTATGAGCATGGAATATTCTTCCAGTTATTTAGGCCTTTTAAAATTTCTTTTAACATTGAGTTGCAGTTTTCTGAATACAAGTGCTTTACATTGTTGGTTAAGTTTATTCCTATTTGAGTTTTATCTGTTATATTTTATTTTCACCACTCTTTTGACACTTTTAGTTACTTTTATTGATATAATCTTCATTTCTAGACTCTCTTCCAGGCCTCTCTCTCCTGTCTCTTCTTTTCAGGCTCTAGCACACCCTTTAGTATTTCCTGAAAATCTGGTCTCTTATTTAGAAATTCTCTCATTTTCTGTTTATCTGTGAATATTCTAATCATGCCTTCATTTTTGAAAGACAGTCTTGCTGGATATAAGATTCTTGGCTGGAAGTTTTTCTCTTGTAGTATCTTAAATATATCTGACCACTGTCTTCTTGCTTCCATGGTTTCTGGTGAGAAATCAGCACTTAATCTTATTGAATATCCCTTATATGTTATGCATTGCTTTTCTCTTACAGTTCTTAGAATTCTCTCTTTGTCTTTGGCATTTGACATTCTGATGAGTATGTGTCTCGGAGTTGGTCTATTCGGATTTTTTTTTTGGATGGGAGTACATTATGCTTCTTAGACTTGGATACCTATGCCCTTCAATAGGGTTGGAAAATTTTCTACCATTATTTCTTCAGATATTCCTTCTGCCCCTTTTCCCTTCTCTTCTCCTTCTAGGACACCCATGACATGTATGTTTGCATACCTTTTGCTGTCATTTAGTTCCCTGAGACCTTGTTCAAATTTTTTCCATTCTTTTCTTCATCTGTTCTTTTGTATGTTCACTTTCAGAGGCCACTTTCTTCAAGCTCACCAATCCTTTCTTCTGCTCCTCAAATCTGCTATTATATGATTCCTATGGTTTTTTTAAATTGCATTTATTACACCTTTCATTCTCATAAGATCTGATATTTTTCTAGTATGCTTTCAAATTCTTCTTTGTGCTTATCCAGTGTCTTCTTAATAGTTTTAATCTCTTTAGCCATCTCATTGAATTTATTAAGGAGATTTGTTTGAACATCTATGATTAGTGGTCTCAACTCCTTTATGTCATCTGGAGCCTTCTCTTTTTCCTTTAACTGGGCAATAGCTTCCTGGTTTTTGGTGTGGATTGTAATATTTTTTTGGTGTCATCACATCTGGCTTACTAGAGATTTATTCTGGGTGCAGTTTTTCTCTTTAGTTTAGGGCTTCCTGCCCTTTATCCCTTGCTGGTTGTGTAGTAGGAGCCAAGGATGTAGTTGGTGCTATAAGCTGTGGAGGCTCAAGCTGCCCTCCACAGCTGCCCTGTGCCAGGGACCAATGAAGCTTCTTCCAACTTTCTCCTTTGCCAGGGGTAGGGACAGAGTCACAGCTGTGTGGAATAGTCCATGTCGTGCAGGCCTAGACTGTAGTTGCCCAGAGAGACTGATGAAGCTTCACACCCCTTTCTCCCCTGCCTGGGGCGGTGATGGAGCTACTGGGTGGGCAGCAGTCTACACAGTGCAAGTCCAAGATGACTGCAGTTGCCCCAGGAGACTTCAGATTTTCAGTCTGTGCCAGCCAAAGTTACCTGCAGTTACCTGGATAGGCTGATGTAGGGCCTGCTAGCCTCCTCCCTGCCAGAGGTGGGGTTGAAGCCTAGGCGAGGGATGCAAGGCAATCTGGGTGAAAGAAACTGGTTCCCACCATCACTGAGATTTTTGTTCCTGGCTTTCGCTCAGGCTGGGGGTGGAGTCAAAATGGAGGCCACCGGCCTCTTTCTGACTTGGGCAGATTCACACCCCAGCTGTTCCCAGGGTTATATCTTAGCCAGCCAAGTCTATCAATCAGTAGCTGAAATTGGCAGCCAACTGTCTCCTTCCTGTTTTTGGGAAATGGAGCTTCCAATCCAGCCACAGAATAGCTCCTGGGATGGGTTGTGTCGCCAGAGTAGGATAATCACCAGCCTCCATGGCTTGTCCGGTAATTTCCCCGAGAGGCTGTTGTAGGTCCCCACAGTTTCCTCCCTGCTGGAGGTGGTGCTGGGGTCTAGGCTAGAGCTGCAATCTGATCTGGATGGAAAGAAGCCGGTTCCCACCAGCACTGGGATTTTCAGTCCGCCCCGCTTCCCCTTGTGCCAGGGGTGGAGTTAAGATGGCAGTTCCCGGCCTCTTTCTGACTTGGACAGGCTCAAACTTTAGTTGTTCTCAGGATTATACTTTAGCCTGCTGAATATACTCATCAGTAGCTGAAGTTGGTGCCCAACTGTCCCTTCCTCCCCTGTTTTGGGGAAGTGGAGCTTTCAATTCCAACCACAGAACAGCTCCCAAGGTGGCTTGTGCCTTGAATGGAGAATGGGCACTGGCTTCTGTGGCTTAAGAGTGCTCTACTTATGAATCTGTCTGCAGATGGGCAGTCTCCTCCTTCCATTCCTTCAAGGATGTTGCAGGATGCTCTTCTGGCCTCCTGGAGTCCCTGAACAGGTACTTCAGTTAGCTCCAGATAGCTCTGGGTGTTTACTAACTGCCCTGTAGCAGGAGCTGACTCTAGGAGCCCCTTCTCTGCCACCATTTTGCTGGTTCTTCAGATGGGCAAAATTTAAAAAATTATAGCACCTATTGCTGATAGGAAAGCATATTCTTATATTATTGGTGGAAATAGGAATTACTTTGTCCTTTGCACACAGCAACTCTGATATGTATATAAAATACATATTTCTGTTCCAGAAATTTCAGTTTAGGAATATATCCTTAGAAACAAAGGCACCAATATGTAAAGATAACTGGCAAAATTTTGCTGAATGCTCATCCAATTCCTCTGGGCACACAAGAAGACTTAGATTTCCCAGTCTCCCTTAAGTTAGGTTGGGACTGAAAAACTGGGTTATAGCTAATGGGATATGGGCAGAAGTTTTGTGGTCATAAATCATTCTATGTCATTCTTCCAAACTTTCTTCCATCCTTGCTGCTGGAAATAAAGGACTCTAGCATAGCAGAACTCTAGGATGGATCTCTGAATCACTACTGGAGGCAAACTGCCCACAAGATAGCCTGTCTTGCATCAGTGATGTGAGCTAGAAATAAACTTTTATTGCAGTAAGCTGTTGAAAACTTTGGGTTGTTAAAACAGCAAATAAGCAAAAGTATGATTAACACAGGATAGATGTATGAAGATGTAGCAGTTATAGCAGCATGAAACAAAGATAGGAAAACAGTGAATACTTGTCAATAAGGAAACAGTCAAATAAATTTGATATATCTATACTATAATATGCAACTGCTAAAAATTTGCCTTTGAGATATTTCCAATACATTACTGCTATGTTTTTAAAAATGATGAATTAATAAACACTGAACATTTAAACAAAAATTACAAAAGGCATGGAAGGATGTGTATTAACAGGTTGTAAGCATTGGTGGGGAGGGTATCTGGAGAGAGAGGAAGAGCAGTTAAAAAAATTGCAGTTTAGCATTTCTAGGTTTAGGGTTATATCGAAAGAGGCCCAAAGTGAGCCACTGATTCAAACACTGAAGGTGATGGATTTGAATAGAATAAAATGAAATTGCATGTTTAAATTATATTTTGAATTTAAAAGGCAAGTTTTTATTTCATAATACAGTTTTACACTATTTTCATTGCAAATATCTGTTTTTGCCTCTTAGCTTAATCAGCTTCTCTAGGCTGGCCTGGGAATTAACCACTGTTTATGATAACATTTCTGTGGGAAATTGTTTTTCAAGTTTCAAATGCTTGATTTAAATGTAAATATTGCAAAACAACTCATTCTCTAGTTGGAATTGTATTAATAAGCTATTAATTTTCAAAAAATAAATATATTGTCCCCAACATCAACAAGCAAACACAAATATTTTCATATATTCTGCTACTGAGACAGGTTAACTTAAGCTTAGCTTTATGTGGAAAGTAAATCAAAACAGTCATTAATTTAAAGGGATTGAAACCTGGAACTTGCTGGTGCCTTGTTTTAAAAATGTGCTTAAGCAAAATTGTTTTTTCAAACATTTAAAAAATTAGTAGAGGAGTTCTAGGTTTATAGAAAAACATGAAGAAAGTACAGAATTCTCATATACTTCCCTTCCCCTATTATTAATATTTTGCATTGCTGTGGAAACTTTGTTAGAGTTGATGAACCATTATTATAATCATATTATTAATTATGGTAGTTTACATTAAGGTTTACTCTTTGAATTGTAACATTCTATAGTCTTAAAAAAGTTTTATTCTGGTAACATATATATAAACTAAAATTTCCCATTTTTATTCAATTTCAAGTATACAGTTTACTTGTGTTATTTATATTCATAATGTTGTAATACCATCACCACTATCCATTATCAAAACTTGCCATCACCCCAAACAGAAATTTTATGTCAGTTAAACCTCAAGTCCCCCTTTTCCTATTCAGACTTGCCCCTGTTAACCAGTATCATAATTTCTGTCTCTAAGAATTTGCATATTCTAATTATTTCATATAAGTGAGACACAATATTTGTTCTTTTGTGTCTGCTTATTTCACTCAACATGATATCTTCAAGGTTCATCTATGTTGTAGCATGTATCAGATCATCATTCTGTTTTACTGCTGAATGATACCATTGTATGGGTATAGCACACTGTTTATCCACTCATTTATCCAGGAACACTTGGGTTGCTTCCACCTTTTGGCAATTGAGAATAATACTACTATTAACATCCATGTGCAGATATCTGTTTCAGTTCCTGCTTTCAATTCTTTTGGTTATATACCTAGATGTGAGATTGCCAGGTCATATGATAATTCTATACTTAACTTTCTGAGGAACTGCAAAACTCTGCTCCACAATGGCTACACCATTTTTCATTCCCATGGCATCATCAAGCATACTCCAGATTTTAGTATATAGGCTTAGTCATGGTCTATGTGTTAGGCCTAGTCTTGGTTAATCATAGCACAGCTCATTCTGAATTATTTTCTAGTCATATCCTAGCAAAAAAATCCACCTAGACTTGAAGATATCAATTTATAGCTATATCTATATCTATCTGTCTATCTATATATATGTATCTTGAAGATATCTATATATATATATATGGATTTTTCACCTTAGAATGTTAAAGCATTAAAATCAGGAGGTCCTGTCCAGGAAATATCAACTATTTAGCAGAATTTACTTTTGCTTGCCAGAATTAGATTTTTAAAATACCCAGCACTGTTATAGACACCAAAGATAAAAGCAAAAGTGGCAGGTTCCCAGGCCTCAAACAAATTTAAATCTATTGAAAGATCGCAAATTGGAGGGGTAGGTGCTGTCTTAGTAATATGGGTTCAATTACTCTAAGAGAGAGACCTAACAATGACAATGGCTTATACTGCAGAAGTTTATTTCTCTTTTACTTAAAATTTTGAGCTGATACAGTGACCCTCCTCTGCAAGTCATCAGTGGCTCCAGGCTCCTTCTATGTAGTTGGCCTTCCATCTTCAACATGTGGCTTTTATCTTGTGAAGAATGTGATTTCTCCAGCTTCTGTCATCATGCCCACATACAGCCAGCAGAAGGGAGACGGGAAAGTGGAGGGCATACTTTTCCATTTAATTGTATGTCCTGGGTGTTTCACGCTTTATTATGGTCATGTACTATTGGCCGAAACCTATTCATGTGACCACATTTTAACCACATTTTACTGCAAAGGAGGCTGGAAAATGTGTGTGGTTGGGTAGTCATGTGTCCAGTTGAAAGTTCTAGTTCTGTGTTAGAAGGGAAATATGGATTCTAAGTAAAACTAGCAATCTTTGCTATAGTCTTCTTTATTAACCAACTATATGTAGGCACTCTTCTTTCCACTTGCAGAACATGCTCTCCCTTCCCAAGGAAGACAATCCTAATGCTAGAGTCTCTGCCTCTAGGTCGAAGTCCAGGCTCTTGGAATTTGTAATGTCCTTCACCAGGCTAGATGTTGCCTCATGGTCCCATAGTCTGTAAACTAAACGACAAGGCATTTGACATCTTCCCACTGAACTTTGACACTCAAGGCTTGTTGTCAAGACTTCTGGAAAGATTTTCAGAGCTTCCCATAAGTTTTTCAGTTTAGAGTACTGAAGGAGTCGACTCTTTCAATCTTGCAGAGGCCTCAAATTCCTGGATTCTGAGTAATTTAGATCACAGTTCACAGCAGAACTTACCTTCCAAAGCTGGGTTCTTTCCATCTCTGCATGTATACCTAGCCTGAGTTTTTCTCTCTTTTTTTTTAAGATTTATTTATTTATTTACTTAATCCCCCCCCTCCCCCGGCAGTCTGCTGCTCTGCGTCCCTTTGCTGCGCCTTGTCTCCCTGTCCACCTCTGTTGTCATCAGCGGTATGGGAAGTGTGGGCGGCGCCATTTCTGGGCAGCCTGCACTTTCTTTCGCGCTGGGCGGCTCTCCCCACGGGGCGCACTCCCCGTGCGTGGGGTTCCCCTACACGGGGGTCACCCCTGCGTGGCTCGGCACTCCCTGCACGCATCAGCACTGTGCATGGGCCAGCTCCACACATGGGGTTTGAACCGCGGACCTCCCATGTGGTAGACGGACGCCCTAACCACTGGGCCAAGTCCGTTTCCCAAGTTTTTCTCTCTTACAGGACTTGGCAAAGGTGGCAAGAAGCAGCCAATGTTCTGACATTATTCTAGCTACTTCCTCTAGGCCTGTGGTTCTTATTTGGGGTAAGTCCAGCTCCCCTAGAGGACATTAGAAAGTGTTTGGAAGTTTTTCATTGTTAATATTAGCATTTCATGGATGCGGATCAGGAATGCTGAATTTCCCAAAATACCCAGGACCCCAGACTTCTATCTTATAACTCTGCTATTCTCAATATACAGCTTCTTTAAGGAGTTCAAGATGGTTGCTCCAAGTCCTGGCTTCACATCTAAATTCTACAAGAAGGGAAGGACATGTTTTAAGGGAAGACTCAGGAGTTGCCCCTATCATTACTCACATCCCATTGGCCAAACTCAGTAATATGGCCATACCTACCTGTAAGGGAACATGGTAGCTGTAGTCTTTAGCTTAGCAACCCTGTGTCTATTAAAAGTTTTATTATTGTAAGAATAGATACTGAGGGACAAATAATATCTTCTTTAAGCATTATGATAAAGGTATGCACAGAGTACTATGTGAGTGTAGAAAAGACTGATATGTTGCTAAAGGCTTCTTAGAATCTCTAATCAACCCTAAGAAAGAAAAAAATAGGAAAAGAAGAAACTATACAGGAATAAAATTCTTCTAAGTGTTTCAGTGATAGTTATGTTAAAACAATGTCACATATATGAATGCAAAACTAATTATTGCAAACCCCAAAAATTGTTTGGTACTGTGTCCTTTATTTTTCTCTTTTAGTCTGGATATTCCAAAATGATGTGATAAATACATTCAAACATAGAGATACTTGCTAAATCAGTATTTCCAAGCAAATCACAATATAATCTCAAAGAAAACAAGTCAGATACCAGTAGAAATGTATACATTGCTAAGGGGAGCATAAATTAGTGTAACCACTTTGAAAAATGATTTGGCATTATCTTATGAAGTTGAATTATGTACGTCTTATGACTTAGCAAGTCTAGTCTTAAACAATTCTTACCCATTTATCTTCAAGAATGTTCATTGCTTCCTATTCACAATAATAGAAAACTGGCAACAACCCAAATGACCATGGATAGGAAATCTGATAAATAGTGGTATATTTTCACAATGGAATACTGTATTGCAGAGAAAATGAATGAGCTAACGATACACACAACATCATGAAGGGATCTTAGTGACATAATGCTGAATATATAGATATATGTAAAAAAGTATTAAAAAAAAAAAAAGAAAGAGAATGAAAAACAAAATTCAGGATACTGATTACCTCCAGGCTGCAGAATGAGGATAAATTAATGCCAGGGTAGAGAGGAGACCAGAAGTAGATGTAAATTAGTGGTAATGTTTAAGTCTTTAGGTTGAATGATAAATTTATGGTGTTTATTATAGTACTAAATAAATATATAAAATAAATTAAAATAAGAGTGCTATTTTAAACCAATGACGAAAATGTATGACAAACAAAGATCATGATTAAATTATTAATACAATATCCAATCCTGTGCTCTTGAAGGAAAAACAAGCAAACAAACAAGGAACAAAAACTGAGTTATATAGGATTTTGTGCTGAATGATGTATTGTTATATTTAAGAGAGTACAGTAGGACTACTAGTGATCCAGCACCTTGGCTTAGCTTTGTAAGGCAAGAAACTTGATCAGATTAGTGAGCTTGCCTCAGAAGAACTGATTCATGCTGACCAAATTCACTGAAGACTAGTTGTAGCAGTTTGATTTTATTGATGAATTTCAAAAAGAAATATTGGATTATGTTTGTAAACTGGTCTTGTCCTCCAGAAATATGAGATTATATTGGATTCAGAGCTTTCAGAGGTTTACTTGATTACTTAAGTAAACCCCTTGTGTCAGTAGGACATTGAGTCCCCGCCTCATGGTGGGTGGGGACTCGCAGATAAAAGGCATGGCAAAAGACAGTTGGAGGGTTCGTAATGTTGGAGTTTTGATGTTGGAGTTTGATGCTGAAGTCTTAAGCTGGAGCCCATTTGCCTGATAGTTTCCACAAGCTGACTTTGTGGAGAGAGGCAAAGTCTAGAGAGCCTTATAGTCTAAGGCTTACCTTGGGAGAAAACAGGAGCTGAGCCCAGAGGAACCCAGGAAGCCTGAACCCTCACAGATGTCAGCAGCCATCTTGCTCCAACACATGAAAATAGACTTTGGTGAGTGGAGTAGCTTATGCTTTATGGCCTGGTATCTGTAAGCTCCTACCCTAAATAAATACCCTTTTTAAAAACCAACCAATTTCTGGTATTTTGCATCAGCACCCCTTTGGCTGACTAATACACTAGTATATAACTAAAACTTTATATTTATTAATTCACACTGAAAAACATAATGACCAAATAGACTGTAATGGTTATGTCATTTTTCATTCAAAAAATATTTATTAAACATGTCCAATGCACCAGACACTTTGCTAATCACTTGGAATATAATGGTAGATAAGAAAATATTCATAAAACTTATAATTGAGAGGGGAAGTCAGGCATTTAATAACTCAAAATAATAAAATTAGCTGGTCAGTCCCTTAACTTGCTTTAGGCAGTATGGTAGGGTGGCACTCATAATAATAAAAATCAGCTGGTTAGTCTACTAACTTGCTTTAAGCTATATGGTAGGGTGAAAATTTATCCATTTTGGAGACTGAACAAATTGAGTTAGCTTTGGAGACTGACAAGAGGTCTTCACAATACCTGCCTGGTAAGATTTTATCATTGTGGTGGACTAGTGACTGCTGTGTTGCCCATTAATCCCTTTCCAAATGATAGTCTTGTGTTATTCTGTCTCTGCTCCATTAGTGTACACTGGGTGTATAGGAATGGGGCAGATATCTTGACTTTTGGTTTATAGGTTGCTGTACTACATGAATCTACATTTGGATATGATGGAAACAACTGAGCATCGGTGGATATCCTGCACTTTGGCCTGTTTTTAGTGTTTTCTTTGTGTGGGAAGAAGAGTGCATGTGGATAGTC
This sequence comes from Dasypus novemcinctus, assembly GCF_030445035.2. Lineage (NCBI taxonomy): Eukaryota > Metazoa > Chordata > Mammalia > Cingulata > Dasypodidae > Dasypus > Dasypus novemcinctus. The sequence continues at coordinate 62,239,063 of NC_080687.1, forward strand.
AGGGGCCAGAGGGACAATCCCTGGCAGAAATGGCCAGCTATTTCCTTAGGTGTAAAATAGGGCTAACAACCCTTAGGATTACTGGGAAAATTAAATAACATATGTAAAACATAGGAAACACTGAAAAACATGTTAACACACCTTAAGGAAAGGAAATCAGAAGGATGCTCAATGAACATGAAATCAGAGAAAGAGGAATTATGCAAACCTAATATCACATTTTCCTTGTGAAGATATATCTGCTCAGGAAGCCCAAATGTCTTTGACAGATGATCAATCTAGTCTCACCTCTGTACAGTGCTAATGATACCTCCACTAATTCTGAGTCTTTGGATCTCATTTTCCTATGATATGTACTTGGGTTTTTTGCTTTGTTTTGTTTAGGATTTATCAGGGATTGAACCTGGGATCTTGTACATGGGTAGCAGGTGCTCAACCACTGAGCAACACCCACTCCCATCTACTTGTTTTTATTTGTTTTTTTAACAGACATACTAGAGATTAAACTCCTCCTTTTCTTCCCCTCTTCCTTCCTATTTGGCTCCTTTGAAAGACTTTAAGGTATCTGGCAATAATATGCACAATAAGAATGGTTGTAACCCTACAAGGAAATCAGCATATATTTAATGGGTAGACTCAGGTGTGGTTTCCCTACACGTGGCTCTTCTGCTCTTCTATTTTAACCTATAATTAGTACTAGACTTGATAGGTGTACATCCAAGAGATGTAAATCTTGGGGCTGTCCATGTACTAGCTGGGCCCCGAATCTCAATGGAGTTGCAACACCTACTCTCCAGTTCATTGATCTCACCCAGGACAACTAACAAGAAGGTGATAATGGACAACTACCATACCAAGGAAGTGAGAGAGTCTACAACGGCAAGCAAGAGAGTCCCATCCATCGGCCCTAATAGATCACAGCCCCCTCTCAATTAGAGGTGGAGTGAACATCACCATTCTAGGATCCTCAGGAATGAACTGTGGACTAAAGCAAACTTACTGGTATTCTACTATAGACTTATTGTGATTCTAGCAATGGAAGAAATTATATCATTGATGTGGAGGCAGTAGTCACTGGAGGTTCTGAAGGCAGGGAAAAGGAAAAACAGGTGTAATACAGGGGCATTTTCAGGACCTGGGAATCATCCTGAATGACATTGCAATGAGAGATACAGACCGTTACATAGCTTGCTATAACCTACAGAATTGGGTGCAAGAGAGTGTAAACTACAATGTAAACTTTAATCCATGCTTAGTGGCAAGGCTCCAAAATGTGTCATTCAATTGCAGTGAATGTACCACACTAATGAAGAATGTTAACATGGGAAAATGTGGGAGCTGTGGGTAGTAGGCATTTGGGAATCCCCTATATTTTTTTATGTAACATTTATATAACCTCAGTATCTTTGAAAAAAAAATAGGTGTAATATGGTGGCATTTTTGGAACATTGGAATTGTCTTGAATGATGTTGTAGTGACAGATACAGCCCATTATGCATATGTCATAATTTACAAAAACGTGCAGGAGAGAGTTTAAACTATGATGTAAACTATAATCCACACTTAATGGCAACGCTACAATATGTTTTCATCAATTGTAACAAATGTACCACACTAATGAAAAATGTTGTTAATGTGGAAAAGTGTGGGAGGGTTAGGGAGTGGGGCATATGAGAATCCCCTACAGTTTTTATGTAACATTTATGAAATCCCACTATCTTTTTAAAAGTAATATGTATATACAAAGAAATATCAATGAATTTTAACAAAAGGTTTAATTTTTATGATCAGATTAAAAAAAATAGAACAAGAAAATCAGAGTAAGGAAAAAGGGAAAGTGATTAAATCTTGAAGCATTCTCTAAGAAAAAATTAATTAAAAAAAAAAACTATGGGGAAACGGACTTTGGCCCAGTGGTTAGGGCGTCCGTCTACCATATGGGATGTCCGCGGTTCAAACCCCGGGCCTGCTTGACCCGTGTGGAGCTGGCCATGCGCAGTGCTGATGCGCGCAAGGAGTGCCGTGCCACGCAGGGGTGTCCCCCGCGTGGGGGAGCCCCACGCGCAAGGAGTGCGCCCGTGAGGAATGCCGCCCAGCGTGAAAAGAAAGTGCAGCCTGCCCAGGAATGGTGCCGCCCACACTTCCCGTGCCGCTGACGACAACAGAAGGGGACAAAGAAACAAGACGCAGCAAATAGACACCAAGAACAGACAACCAGGGGAGGGGGGGAAATTAAATAAATAAATAAATAAATCTTTAAAAAAAAAAAAAAAAACTATGGAGATAAATAGTAAAGCCAAGTTCAGTACAGAGAAATGTATAGGTTACCATATTGTATAGTGACTTAGATTATGTTGCAAATTTGACTGTGAATTTTTTCAAGTTAAAATAAAAAAGTTAAAAACACCACTTTAACCACTCATTAAAACCACATTAACCATAAAACACTAGCAAACATGTAGCTCAAGAGAAGTCTAATTTATTCAGGAAAGAAATCCAGGTTTCTCCCATGGCCCTTCCTAGAACAGAGGATATTTTATAATGGGTCAGCTGTCATCTTGGATAACATCCTGACTACAGGTAAAAGAGAGTTTCTAATCAATAGTTCATAAGATTGGTTACAGTATTGTAACCAAAGTCATAACAAATTACAGTATGATCAATTGTTAAATATTTCTTACAGTGTTTATGGAATCCCTAAATGTTCATTAGTAACAAATTTATAAATGCTTTCCTATTTTGGAGTGCAAACTACTAGTCATAAAATTAATGATATCTTAAAAATCAGATTGGAGGATTGTGTCCAGGGCCCTAAGACCAGCCTCGGGTTCAGAAATTCAGTAGGAGAACTCACAGGACTCAGCATATAGTCTATTTTAGGCTATGGTTTCTTACAACAAAAGAATACAGAGCATAATCAGAAGAGGGAAAAGGTGCATGGGAAAGTCCAGGGGAAACCAGGTGCAAGATTCCAATTGGGGAAGTGGATGTGGCTCAAGTGATTGAAAACCTGCCTACCATATGGGAGGTCCTGGGTTTGGTTCCTGTACCTCCTGGAGAAAATGAGCAAGACAGCAAGCTGCTATGGTGGGCAGACACGGTGAGCTGATGCAACAAAATGACACAACAAGGAGACAGAAAGAGGAAAAACAATGAGAGACACAACAAAGAAGGATGCTGAGGTGGCTCAAGTGATTGAGCACCTCTCTCCCACATGGGAGAACCCAGGGTCAGTTCCCGGTGCCTATAAAGAGAAAATGAGCAGACACAGAGAGCAAACAGCGAGGGCAAACAATGAGGGAGGGGCTGGGAATAAATAAATAAAATAAATAAATAAATAAAAAAGATTCCTCTGCTAGTAGACTTACATAGGATGCACTTAATTCTTCCAACAACAAATTGTGACCATACATATGAAATGCTGCCAACCAGGAGGTTTGTTAGAGACTCTGTACCTAGGGTTTTTATTGGGGACTGGTCATGCAGGCACCCCCTACTTGGAAGGTACCAACATTTCAAACTCTCTGAAGGAAAGCAGGTGTTTAGCATAAACTATATTGTGTGTACAAATAGTTTGGGCACAGTGAGTCTTTCATTAGTGGGAACCCTCCTAGAATCCAAGTTGCCAGGTGCCAACCAAGGGCCAACCTTGTAAGTAGGCCTTTTAAAGGACGGAAGTCAGGGCCTCTCTGTTAACTCTTTTCTGCACAGGGATAACTAAACATATCTACAAATTGTGGAGTCTCCTTGTTATATAGCTTTTATATATTGCCAAAGAAATACCCTACCTGCTTTCATGCTGAAAATTTCATTATTTTATTAATATTACTATTTCACTGATTCTAATGAGTGGTGATCATGTAAATTTAGTCTATGTACTCTCGTGATCAAGAACTTACTGATCAAGTCTGGAATATAATATTAAAAATATTTTTGTCTGCTAGGCTCTCAAAATACAGTATACCAGAATAGGTTGACTTTTACAATGGGGGTTTATTAGCTTACAAGTTTACATTTCTAAGGCTGTGAAAATGTCCAAATCAAGGCATTGTGCTCTTTCCCTGAAGACCAGCTACCAGCGATCCTGAACTCCTCTGTCACATGGCAAAGCGCATGGCGGCACCTGCTGGTCTCTCCCTTCTCCTCTGAATTTTGTTGCTTTCAGATTCTGGCTTGTATGGCTTCCTCTCTGTCTCTGCGGCTTTCTTTCTCTCTTTCTCTCTGTATTCATCCTGTTTATAAAGGATTCCAGTAAGAGGATTGGACCCATCCTGGGCCATGCCTTAATCGAAGTAACCTAATCAAAAAGTCCCACCCACAAATGGTTCAACTTACAGGAATGAACCAGCTTTCAGAACACAATTTTCTGGGCTTAATACAGTCTCAAATTACCACAAAAGTTTTCATATATGAATAATATTGGCTAAATGATATTTTACTCTTTCACATGTCATTCTCAAAAGCTTGCATGCTGATTTTACTAGGGTCTATATTTGATAAGGAAGATATTTCAGCTGCTGATGTAGCTCCATTTCATACCACATAGAAATACTAAATATAATGAATTACATAGCATGATTAACTTGATCCTGACTTATGTTTTTTTGAATTATAAATGCCCTAAAAGAAAGTAGCTATTAATCTTTGGTTAGTTACTATTTCAGCATATGAAGAACATTTGTTAAAGAAAGGAACTTTTTTGTGTCTATCAATTTCTGTGCCAAGGAAAAGGGCAAAGGAATAAATATTTAAGATTTGTCATTTAAGAACTGTTGTTATCAAGAAAATAACTGCAGCATGCAGGGAGACTTCTGATTCTAAGCCATGATGATTCAGGGAAAAGGTTTATGAAATTCAGACAGAAACGAACATTCTGACCCATAGAAGTTTCTAATGGAATGATAGGGGAAATGGGGAATTCTCAAAGAGCAGAACCTCTTTACTGCCTCCTTCCTACATATGCAAACTGTGTCACACCATAGAATTTGCTTAGTTCAGGGGATGAGAGAATGGGTATTGTTTCATTTCTAGCTAAAATGCCACTTGCTTTCTAGTATAGACATTTAATCATTCATCAATCATATGCTTGATGCCTATTCTATACCTGGCATATACCGAAGGACAAGGAAACTGAAGTGAACGAAACTGTCCATGCTCTTACAGATCTAAGATTTTGTGGTAGTGGTTTTCAAGCTATAGGGTGAGTGCAAATCACCTGGGAGATTACCCACACATTCTTATAAGATTCACTACCTGGCACACAATTAATATTGAATGTCCATTTTACAACATTAATTTTATCCTCATAATAGCACAATGAGTAGGTACTATCATCCTTGTATTTACAAAGAGAAAACCAAGGGACAAAAGTGCTAAGAAATGTGAGGAATGTGCCCAAGGTCACACAACATGTAGGTGGCAGAGCTGGATTCCAACCCAGATAGTCTGGCTCAGAAACACAGTTTTGTCTACTAAGTTAAACTTATAGAAAACTATTTATACTTCCAAAGAAATATAAAATCCAACCATACCAAGAAACTAACTAGGAGCTAGACTTCTGTGAGCATATGGAGAAATTAATATATTTATTACTTGAATCCATGAATGTGAAATCCATGACTGACAAACCAACTCTCTTTAAGTCTTAAAGCCCATGACGCAGTAACTATAAAATGGCACATGTAAAATAAGTTTCATCGAGTCCAGTCGGATTGCTCACAGCAACCCATGCAGCATCCAGGCCAAAATCTCTGTAATTAACTGGGACAGTCACTATTTTCCTTATGTTGTTGGCAACCACACCTGACTGTGACAGTAAGTTCCCTTGGTTAGTACATGGTTTTCGACTCCAGAAGATTTGGAAGTGAGCATTGACATATTTAAGTGAATCAAAATCATAGTACTGATCATTTTGTATATATTTGATATTTATTGTACTTTTTCTAATCAAAAATATTTATGAAGATTTAGTTGTAGAAATATCTTCTTTGGGGGGAAATTTTTTTTTTAAAGATTTATTTATTTAATTCCACCCCCACCCCTCCTTGTCTGTTCTCTGTGTCTATTTGCTGCGTCTTTTTTCTTTGTCCGCTTCTGTTGTTGTCAGCGGCACGGGAAGTGTGGGCGGCGCCATTCCTGGGCAGGCTACACTTTCTTTCACGCTGGGCGGCTCTCCTTATGGGGCGCACTCCTTGCATGTGGGGCTCCCCTACGTGGGGTACACCCCTACGTGGGGGACACCCCTGCATGGCAGGGCACTCCTTGTGCACATCAGCACTGCGCATGGGCCAGCTCGACACGGGTCAAGGAGGCCCGGGGTTTGAACTGCGGACCTCCCATGTGGTAGACGGTCACCCTAACCACTGAGCCAAGTCCGTTTCCATGGGGGGGAGGGTGGGATTCTTTATGATATACCTCAGCTGTTATAGAAAACAAACATTGAAACAATGATATGAAAAGTGTTAACAATTTCTCCTGAATATATTGTCCATTTATGTTATTTAGTGGTGAATATGAAAAATTTCTCTAGAAAATTCAATATCATAAAAAAACTTCTCTTTCTCAAAAAAACAATGTACTTCTTTGTATGGATGATAACCTGACCTTTTTATGCATTAGCTACCAGGAAACAGACCTAAATTTAACATTTAATCACTGTAACTATATTTGCTTCATTTGTTATTTACTACCTTCTAATGTGCTTTTTTAAAACTTTTTTTCTTTATTTCTAAAGAAGTTTTGGATTACAGAAAAGTTATATTCAAAATATAGGGGAGTCCTTATATTTTCCCTTCTCACATTTCCCCCTATTACTAACATCTTTCATTAGTGTGGTAGGTACATTTGTTACAATTGATGAACACATATTGAAGCATTGCTACTAACTATGGTCTATAGTTTACATTATGGTTTACACTTTGCACTGCACAATTTTATAGGTTTTGACAAAATGTATACTGGCCTGTATCTGTCATTGCAAGCATGCAGAACAATTCCAATTTCCCCAAAATGCCCCATGTTACACTTATTACCTCTCCCTCCCCTCAGAATCTCTGGTGACCACTATCTTTATATCAGTATTACAAGTTCTTCCATTACTAAAACAATAATGTCTACTTTGGTCCATAGTTGCACTCCCCCATAATGTTTGTTCATTCCTCAGTCTTGAGGATTTTGAGATGGTGATGCCCATTCTACTTCTGATTGAGAGGGAGTTTAGATCCCATGGGGCAGATGGATGGAATCATTTTGCTTGTAGTTATAGATACTCCCTGTGTTTTGGGATGGGCTTTGTCTATCGTCATCATTTTGTTGGTTTTCCTAGGTGAGTCCAATGAACTGCAGAGTAGGTATTGGCTGCAGCTCTGCTGAGATTCAGGGCTCAACCGGCATATGAACAGACAGAAGATTTAAGTCTCTGGGACATGGTATAGTGCTGATTCAAATAAAAGGGGCAGAAGAACCATGTGTAGAGAAATTATAAATGAGACTAACTCTTTTACACTGGGGGGATAGGTTAATTTATATTCCAAGGAACCCCAGGAAATCAGCACCCTGTTGGTGGGTCTTATCTTAGAATATAATGTACTTTTATAAGATATATATGCCAATAGAGGGACAGCCTTCTAACTCCAATTTAGGTTATGGAATTGAGTGGTTGATTTAGACTTGGAAGAAAAATGTGATAGCGTGCTAAATTTTTGCATGGTATTGAAACATTTAAGAAAATGTTAGGGGAAACGGACTTTGGCCCAGTGGTTAGGGCGTCCGTCTACCACATGGGAGGCCCGCGGTTCAAGCCCAGGGCCTCCTCGACCCGTGTGGAGCTGGCCATGCGCAGCGCTGATGCATGCAAGGAGTGCCGCCCCACGCAGGGGTGTCCCCCGCGTAGGGGAGCCCCACGCGCAAGGAGTGCACCCCATAAGGAGAGCCGCCCAGCGCGAAGGAGGGAGCAGCCTGCCGAGGAATGGCGCCGCCACACTTCCCGTGCGGCTGACGACAACAGAAGCGGACAGAGAAACAAGACGCAGCAAAAAGACACAGAAAACAGACAACCGGGGGAGGGGAGAGGAATTAAATAAATAAAAATAAATCTTTAAAAAAAAAAAAGAAAATGTTAGGTTTACCATATTTACATATTTAATCCCTTAGTTGTGTAGGTATTCTTAAAACCCATGGGAAGATTTTGTTTGTTAATTCAGATAAAACAACTGAAGCATTGAAAAATAAAACTCGACTAAATTAAGTTTATAAAATTAAGTGTTTGCAGGTTTTTATTAAAGGGCTTGAATATTATTCGAAGGCTTCATAGAAATGACTGGTAAAATCTTTAGACCCGGAAGTATAATATAATTTTAAGCTGATTTTAAAAAAGGAAGAAAGAGTCAGAGTTTTGAATTGAATTTTTAAAAATATTAATGGACTTTTTTTTTTTTTTGAGGTAATGGAGCCAGGGATTGAACTTGGGACCTTGTATGTCAGAGGCTGGTGCTCAACCACTGAGTCACATCAGCTCCCCTGAGTTGGTTTTTTCATTTGTTTCCTTGTTATTTGTTTTTTGTTTTTAGGAGGCTGTGGGGACTGAACCTGGGGTGTCCCATGTGGGAAGCCGGCACTCAACAACTTGAGCCACATCTACTCCCTTAAATAACAATTTTAAAAATAAAAATACACTTTTTGAATATCATCTATGAGGAAAATCACCTTTGAAAGAACCAAAAACCTCACATCAAAATGATGCCTAGCTACATCCCCGATGTAGAACATACCCGCTTCCCTTGCAGCTAGACCATCAGCATAGCCCAGTCTCTGCCAAGCAGATGCATTGGCCCTAGGCTTTGAATCACAAGCTAGTGACATGAATCATGGTTAGAATACCAGAAGAAAATGATTCCAGAATTTCAAGATTATTTTGCAAAATACAAAATGTCACGATTAATACTTTTTAAAATGAAAAAATGCCTAAAAATCAAACAATTATTAATAAAAATACAGCAGAGGGAGTGGATGTGGCTCAAGCAGTTGGGCGCCTGCCTCCCACACGGGAGGTCCTGGGTTCAGTTCCTGGTACCTTCTAAAGAAGACAAGCAGATGAATGAGTCTACACAACAAGCAGGGAGACGATATGATCCAAGTGGTTGGGCACCCACTTCCTACATGGGAGGTCCCGGGTTCAGTTCCTGGTACCTCCTAAAGAAGATGAGTAGACAGCGAGTGGACATAACGAGCAGACAGATGAGGTAGCCATCCCCTGGAGGGGTTATAGGAACTAAATATCTAATATATTTCAAATATAAAGATGTATAATCAAATTAAAGCATCAAAGGAGCATACATTTAAAAAATATGAGCATTAGACATCTATTGCCCCATTAACATAAATAATTTGCAGATTGAATTAATATTATAAAATATTTAAACTGCATGCTCTATGAAGTGAAGACAATTTAATTATTCATGATAAATTGAAATATTTATATTTTAAAAAAGAGAGCCTGCCATTGATTCTCAGCCAGTAAATAAATTCCATTCAATGAGTTTGTTTACAAACAGGAATTTATTGGCTTGAGGTTTCAGAGGTTAGAAGGCTTGCTTCCTCCTAAGGCTGGTATCTTTTGGTGTTCCTTGGCTTTTCTGTTATATGGCAATGCACATGGTAGTGTCTTCTGCCTTCTTTTACTGCTTCCATTGATTTCCTCTTCCATGTCCAATTTCCTTTTGTTATAAGGACTTCAGCCATATTGGATTAAGGCCCATTTTCATTCAGTTTAGTCATGACCTAACTAATAATATCTTCAAAGGTCATTTTTATAAATGGGATCACACCACAAGACCAGGTTTGGGACCTGAACTTGCCTTTTGTGGGGGAATGATTCAATACCCAACAGGGGCCCTAAAAAAAAAAATCATCAATAATGACATTATTGTGTTGTGATCAATTTAGAAAAAATATTCCACCTATATATTTTTTTTAGGTACCGGTGGCCAGGGACTGAACCCAGGACCTCATATGTGGGAGTCTGGCATGCAATCACTGAGCCTCACTGGCTTCCCTGAGTTGGTTTTTTCATTTGTTTTGCTTGTTGTCTGTTTTTGTTTTTTCAGGAGGCACCAGGAACTGAACCTGGGACTTCCCATGTGGAAGACGGGAGCTCAACTGCTTGAGCAGCATCTGCTCCCTCCATTTTGTTTTTACAAATTCTTTAAGATTTCCTACTAGTTAGTCAAATGGTATGGAGATACTTTAAATTCTTTTACCTTAAAATGATCTTCTCTTTATCAATATCTTTATGAAGCACTATCCTCCTTATTCCAACCCTTTTACATTATTTTGTTTATTTTGCTATAATTTCAAACTCATAGAAGGTCACAAGACAAATACAAAGTGTTCTTGTACATTCTTCACCACTTCACCCATTAGTCCTAAATATTTCAGTATGTGTTTCCTAAAAGCAAGGACATTCTCTAACATTACTGAAGTCAGAAAACTAATATTGGTGCAATATTTTTATCTAATCTTCAAATCTTATTCAATTTTGCCAATTGTTCCAATAGTACCCTTTATTGCAAAAGAAAATCCCATTTGATATGTTGCATTCAGTTGTCATGTCTCTCTCTCTTTTTTTAAAGATTTATTTTTCATTTATTTCTCTCCCCTTCCCCCCCCTGCCAAGTCATCTGCGTCCATTCTGTGTGTTCATTCTGCGTCCATTCTCTGTGTCCATTCGCTGTGTGTTCTTCTGTGACTATTTCTATCCTTATCAGTGGCACCGGGAATCTGTGTTTCTCTCTCTCTCTTTTTTTCAAAAGATTTATTTATTTATTTATTTCTCTCCCCTTCTCTCCCACCCCAGTTGTCTGTTCTCTGTGTCTATTTGCTGCATTTTCTTTGTCCGCTTCTGTTGTCGTCAGCGGCACAGGAATCTGTGTTTCTTTTTGTTGTGTCATCTTGCTGTGTCAGCTCTCCACGTGTGTGGCGCCATTCCTGGGCAGGCTGCACTTTCTTTTGCCCTGGGCAGCTCTTCCTAGGGGCACACTCCTTGTGCGTGGGGCTACCCTACGCGGGGGACACCCCTGCGTGGCACAGCACTCCCTGTGCGCATCAGCACTGTGCATGGGCCAGCTCCATACCGGTCAAGGAGGCCCGGGGTTTGAACTGCGGACCTCCCATGTGGTAGGCATACGCCCCACCCATTGGGTCACGTCTGCTTCCCTGTCATGTCTCTTTAACATACTTTAATCTGGAACATTTCCTCAGTCTTTTGTATCTTGTAGAATATTTCTTGGTTTAGGTTTGTGTGATATTACTTCATGACTAGATTCAGTTTTGCATATGTGGTAGGAATATTACAGAGGTGAAATTGTGTTCTTCTCAGGGCTTTTTATTGGGATTCACACAAAGAGATATTTTTGAAATGCCTTCTTTTATTTGTTTTGATTTTTTTTTTTTTGGGAGAACCAGAGATATCAGGTTTTTTTTGTTGTTACTATGGGAACTTTACTTATAAAAGATTTGCTTTTTACTTAAAGAAAGCATCTTGGTCTTATTTCCTCATATGTAACTGAATATTTTGATAAAGAATTACTTGAATCTCTTTTAGTACTTCCATGCTAATATTCCATTTGTTCAGAAAGTCTCTTAACTAGAATGAAAATTGTTTTTGCCAAAGATTCTATCACTTGTCATTTTCTTGCTCCTCTTGATTATTATGGTGGTTTAGAAAATTGTTTTCAAAACAAGTGAACCTTTATTCAATTTAAGATTTTAAAGTAGCATATAAATCTTTGAGTGGGGAAGCATTTTGTTCAAAAGTGTTTCATCATACATTGGATAATCAAGGCATTCACCTTGACCTCAAGACATAAATCATTCACATTTCAGATTTTAAAATTTGTTTAGTTTCCCAGCTGCTAAAACAAACACCATAGAATGTGTTTGCTTTGACAATCGGAATTAATTAGCTCATGGTTTTGAGGCAAGGAGAAGTCCAAAACCAAAGGGTCAGAAAGGCAATGCTTTCTCCCAGAAGTCTGTGGCATTCTGGGGCTGCCTGCTGGCAGTAGTTGTCCTTGGCTTTTCTGTCACAGAGAAATACACATGATGTTCTCTCCTGGCTTCTCTCAACATCTGACTTTCACTCTGCTTGTAAAGGACTTCAGTAATCCAGATAAACCTCAGCCTGATTCAATGGGGCTACACCTTAATTGACATAACAACATCTTGAAGAGATCTTATTTACATATCCAAACTGGGGTACACAATTCAGCCCACCACAGAGAGCAAAATAACCAGCCTGGGCTGGTCTCTCTGTCCATCATGAACTTTGTGGCTTTATTCAAGCTGTCTTCTACTAGCCAGCTCACAATAGTTGTGCTGCAGTTATAAACTCTTAACGCTTAGTGGCTTCAACAACAGATGTTTACTTCTCATTCATGTTAAGTGTCCTTCTCAGTTTTGACTCTGATCGGCATTATTTTTATTCAGGATATATGATGTAAGAGGAACTGCTATTATAGAAGTGCCAGTCTTGTGCAGATGAAAAAGAGGAGTGGTGATTCCACTGGAAGGCTCTTAGAGCTTGTGCAGGGAAGTGACATCCATCACTTCCACTCCCATTCGACTTGATCATAACTCGCTGAATGGACTGCGGGAGAGTGTAAACTACAATGTAAACTATAATCCATGGGGTGTAGCAGTGCTCCAAAATGTCTTCACCAAATGTAATGAATGCGCCACAATGATGAAAGAGGTTGTTGATGTGGGAGGAGTGGGGGATTGGGGTGTGGGGTATGTGGGAACCTCTTACATTGTTTAATGTACACATTTTTTTGTGATCTATGCATCTTTAAAAGAATTTAAATTTTTATAGAGAAAAAAAGAATTCACATTGCCAAGCCTGACCATAATGGGGCGGGAAAGTATACTACTTCCACAAGGAGGAGAAATCAGTTTTAAAAAAATACAATTTTCTCCAAAGCCCCGCTATCTATGGGCAACTTCAGAGCTATTACCTGTTTCTGTTGGCCTTAGGACTTCTTTGTCTTATTTACTTTGAGCAACTTCAGAGCTATTACCTGTTTCTATTGGCTTTCAGGACTTCTTTGTCTTATTTACTTTTTCTATTTGAGCTTTCAGGATCATGAATTCTCGGCAGCTGCTGGGCTTTGTTCTTTTTCTTGACTCTTCCTTTTCCCCTCCAGCCAATAGCCTTTTTAACTATAGAGAGGGATGGGGGAGCTGTGGGGGGTAAGTCATAAAGAGGTTTGAAGTTTATGAGGAAGATGGAGGGAAAGGAGGGGAAGATGAAAAAGAAGAGTGTAGAGATTACATGGAAGTATGAACAGAACTGCTATCAAGTTTATAAAATAATAGTATTACTACACCAACAAAATTTATATATATATATATTTCAGAACTTTAAAATATAACAGTAAAAAAAAATCACAGTACACTAGAATTCCCCAAAAACAGTACTGAGAGATTGCAATCATCCTAAGTGTGGCAGTTGTAAAGAGGAAGGGGCTCTGTGGAATCCTTTCTCACAGGGCTGACAGTTATTCCCAGCTTCCACAGGCAGCAGTGAGAACAGCTCTAGAGTGTTGCATCCAGTGATCAGCTGTTTATGGTTAATGGTGTTTCTCAAACAAGCTGTAGTGTCTGAAACTAGCAGCAGTAGCAGGAGCAATGGGGTCTGCCTGGAACTGGTGTGATCTCAGTAATTTTAGGCATTTTTGCCATACTGTAACTTTCAAACCTGACTGACTCTCTCTTTCATAATTTGTTAACTATCCAATAACTAATTATAAATTCATTTTTCCTTAAATGGCCAGAGTTTGTTTCTATTGCTTGCAAGTTAAAATACTAACTGATGGGGAGTGGATGTGGCTCAAGTGGTTGAGTGCCCGCCTCCCACATGGGAAGTCCGGGGCTCAGTTCTGGTCATCCTGAAAAATAAAAAAACTATCCATGTATAATAAGCTTGTAACAGTGGCTATTTCCTGAAAGAAAATGTGTAGTTTGGGAAAGGAGTAGAAAGGAGAATTACATTTTGTGTGTGTGTATATATATTTTTTAAATTTTGTATTGTGTACCATATGCATATATTACCTAGTCAAAACAATAACCAACTTAAAAATAATATATGTATATATGTTTATTTTAACCCCTATTAGATTAGTAGCTTGAACACTGCATTTAAAAATCAGCAAGAGGGCGTTGGCCCGTTCAGCAGAGAGGGCAGCAACATGGCGATTCTGGGCAGGCAGTATGGGCTTATTTTGCCAAAGAAAACACAGCAGTTGCACCCTGTTTTGCAATAACTATCAGTGTTTGGTAATGATTCTGAGGATGATGATGAGCCCTCTGTGAGTGAAAGGCTTCAGAGGGAAGCTTCTAAGAAGCACATGATGAAACAGACGACTCATTTGCTTGATAATGGATTGTTCGGCTTAATAATTCCTGATGGTGAGCTTACTGGCCAAAAATAGTCTTTTCACAACCAAAGTGACTTCAGAATTTTATAATTATTTTAAATTCATCTACCAAGAAAGGGGAATACCAGACCAAAGTGGAAATAGAGAAGGCCATTGCAGAAGATGCCACCATACATGAATATGTTAGTGTTTATGATGAAATGCAGGAAAAAAGGGAGGAAAGTAATCCCAAATTACTTTTGGGAAAAGACCGAAAGCCCAAGTGCATTCACAACTACAAAAAGCGGTTGAGGTCAGAAAAGAGGAGCAGGAAAAAAGAATGGAAAAGAAAATTCAGAGAGAAGGAGAAATGGAAAAGGGAGAATTTGATGATAAAGGGGCAATTGTGACATCTGCTTACAAGAAAAAACTGCAAGAGAGAGCTGAAGAGGAGGAAAAAAAAAAAAAAAAGAGGGCTGCTGCACTCGAAGCACGTTTGGATGTAACCAAGCAGAAATATCTCAGGGGATTTTATAGGCACCTATTAAATCAAGCAGTTGGTGAAGAGGAAGTCCCTAAATGCAGCTTTCATGAAGTGAGTTCTGGTATAAAGAAAGAGAAATCAAGAGGGTATTCTGATGAAGTAAGTTCAGAGAACAGAATGCCACATGAGAAATGCATTCTCCAGATTGGTACCAATATGGAATAAAACCCAGATGCAGACAGTGAATTTGATGCTAAGAGCAGTGAGGATGATGAACTGGAAGAAAATAATAAAGTGAACTGCAGAAGCGTTTTCAAAAAGAACAGAGACCTCCTGGAATGTCCCCAAGAGCAAGGAATCAAACTCCCTTACAGTCATCCAGTGAAGAAAGAGGACCACACAAAGAGCTCCTCGTTAAGAGGACATGAGAAAAGGGAAGATCAGCACCAAGAGAGGCAAGCCAGGCATCAGGAGAGGTATCAGGCTGACTGTGATTACCAAAAAGAAAAGAAGGATTGCCATAGACAGTGAGGCCAGTCATAGAGATTATCACTGGAAGAGACGTGAGCAAGAAGGTAAACCGAGAGGAATAGACCAAAGAGAAAGAGGAGGAAATGATAGAGAGTGGAAAAGGGAGAAAGAGTTGGAGAAATATCCCCTAAGAGAGCAAGAAAGAGATAGACAAGAAAATTACCATGACCAACACAGTGAGAAAGAAGGAGAGAAGGAAGAGAAAAACAAAGAAAAGAAAGAGCATATGAATGTTTGGAAGGGAAGATACAAGAACAATGATAAATACAAAGATAGAGAAAAGTGAGAAATAAATGTTGAATCTTCAGAAAGAAATCAAGACAGAAAGGAAAGCAGCCAAGTTCTAGAGCAAGGATAGGTTGTTTGACCAGGAAAAAAGCCAAGAAAATGAGAAACAGGGAAAAGGACAATGAAAGAAACCAAGAGAAATCCTCTAGTTCAGAAACATAATAGAGAGCAAAACAGAATAACAGAGAAAAAACTAGAAAAGTGCAAAGAACAAGAGCATCTACCTGAGGCAGAGAGCAAGTTTGCAAAGCAGAACAATGAAGTAACTGTAATGTCTGCTGGAGACAGACTCTTGGCCAGACAAATGACATGAGTTAATGCAAAGATTTATATTGAGAAAGAAGATGATTGATGGTGGCACCAATAGAAAGATCCATGGAAGCACAGAAAAGTATTACTTCTGGAAAATGCCATATAAAAGGAGTATGCTAACAGTGGTCTGGGAGAATATTTTTAAAATATGTTTTCAGAATTTATTTTTGGCTTGGTTAAAATCACAAGATAGTGGTTTTACTGTGAATATTTGAATTTTATAATCTCATTTACTTATCAGTAGTACATTCGTGCTTGCATTTAAGTAACTGTAAGAGTGTGTTAAATGCGGGTAGGTATTTAATGAGGATCATTGGCTCTACCACACCATTAAAAAATGATTTAAACAAGTACTATAATAATGCTGATTTTGATGCAGGAAGAGTTCTGTTTTAAAAATACTGAATTTCACATTATAATATGTGGAGTTTAACAGTGAAGTGTACTTTATGCTCTGAAATGTGTATTACAGTACAAAATGTGCATCATACATCTTGTCTATAAATAACTTTAGCCCATAGCATATTTGGGCTTAAGTGAAAATAAAAATAGTGATCTGCTTGTACCTTTTAAAAAAACAAAAACAAACAAAAATATCAGCAGGAAAGAACTTGTAATAATAGATTTATTTTAAACATTTTAAGAACCCACTAGAAATAGTACTTCAATAAAAAGCATTAAGACTGCTTTTTTTTGTTTAGGAGGTACAGACCTTGAATGTGGGATGCAGGCACTCAGTCATTAAGCTACATCCACCTCCCAAGGATTACGTTTTGTTGTTGTTGTTGTTCTTAGGAGGTACTGGGGATTGAACCTGGGGTCTGGTATATGGGAACCAGGTGCTCAAACCACTGAGATACACTCACTCCCCTTAATACTGCTTTTAGTTGCAAAAGGTTTTCATTAGGTTCAAGAGAGAATAATAGCAATAACATCAATTATTGTGGCAGTTTGAGATTATTTTAGTGAATCCAAACAGAGAAAGATTGTGTTTCTAAACTATTCTTCTCGATATGATACCCTTTGATTATACTGGATTCAGTTGAGGGGCCCTTGATTAAATTACCTGTAAGATTAGGGCTTTGATTCGACCATGTCAGTAAGGTGTGACTCAGGTTGAGTCCCTGCCACCTTGGTGAGCCAATATAAATGGACCCTCACTAAGAAGACACAGAAGAAGAGAGAACTTGGTCATTTTTTGATCCTGTGGCCCTGGGGAATGAAGAGCCATTCACCCGATAGTTTGCAACTGAGAGAGGGGAAGCCCTGAGAGACAAGTCCTATGCCAGCCTACAGCTGAGATCAGGAAGAAGCTGGGCCTGTGGAGCCTTAAGAGGAAGAGGAAGCCCAGGAAGGAGAGACCAGGCAGAGATCAGCAGCCATCTTGCTTCAACATGTGGCAACTGACTTTGGTGAGAAAGCAACCTTGAGTTGGACTCTTTACAGCCTTGTAACCATAAGCTCTTACCTCAAATAAATACCTTTTATAAAAGCCAAAATATTTCTGGTACTTTGCATTAGCACCCCTTTGGCAGACTAATACAATTAAGAAAAGCATAAATATAAGATTTCACTCAATGACAAAAGAGTATATAGCAGGGGAAATGTTTTTTTTCTGAACACTGATACCCTCATTCTAAAATACAGTATTTCATACCTTGTGGTTTATCTCATTTGTCTATTTGTTGTGGAGCTGTCTGGTCTGAAAGTATGTATTAAATAAATGATCATTTTTAACGTTATATTTTCTTTTACAATAGGTTTATGACAGCTTCCAGACCACCTGATTCACTTAGACCTCAACTAAATACACTTCTGAATTATGCAGTAAGACAAAAATGAATGTTGATATAATTATCCCAGCCTTATGGTGGGAGAAAGATATCTTTCTTCTACAGAAACTGTTTACTTCTAAAACTAACTGATTCTGTTCTTTGGCATTCAAGAATGCTCTAAAATTCATTCATTCATCAGATATCTATCAATTTCCTCTGTGTGCCAAGCCTTGTGCATTTGATTAGAAATAAATTTTTCTGTATTCCATTCATTCTCTACAATGTTACACTCATTATCCACTTACTTGGTGCTTCAGTTTCCTAATCTATAATACCTGCTGCCCATCTATCTGTCAGGAGCATTATGAATCAGCATCTATGTTTGGGGTATGGACTGAAGTAAATGTCGATCTAAAATTTTGTCAAGACACCTTACACAATGTCAAAAGACAAGATGAGAAAATTTCAATGACTATTGCAAGAGTGTATGAAAAAAACATCTGTATTCTGTTGGATGCAAGAAGGGTAATGATAAACTGAGAAAAAGATATGAAAATGATATGTTGGACAAAATGTTACCATCTACCATACAGATAAGTTCTATAATTTGACCTCAGCGAAATAGGAAAAAGATGTATATTGGATATATATACACACACATATGAATTCATGTTATTAAAATCTAAGCTTTTCTGAGAAGGATTTGCTAAAGTCTCCATCTGAAAATGTTATTGTAGGGTTGGGCTATCCATGGAACTGGTGGGAGGGCTAAAGGAAGGAACAGGTGTACTCTGAGGAGGTAGAGGCCTGTGGTTGAGAACACAAATGTGGTAATGTTCCTTTACAACTGTGGCAGAGGAGGGCCACTGGTGCAGGGTGTCATTGGTGAGGGGATGTGTGGGGAAGTGTGCACCTGGGGCATGCCTCTATGGAATATGAATGTATTCATGTGCTCATAGGGTGTTATCTCAGTGGATGGAGACCGACACAAGAAACAAGAAAATATTAAATTCCCATCCTGGGTAGTACTGTTACATTCTCCAATAGAGTGGCAAGAATCTCTAGAGTACATAGGCAGTGCCTAATAAAAGCCCTTGTTATTAATACTTGTACTTATGAACCTTATTCTTGTAAAATTGAAACTTAGCCTAATAATATCTATTGCCTAAGAGTTACCTCCTGAAATCTCCTTGTTACTCAAATGTGCCTTTCTCAAGCCAGACTCAGCAAATAAAATCACTACCTTCTCCCCACCATGGGACATGACTTCCAGGGATAAGCCTCCCTGACTGTCAGGGATTAATACCAAGCACCAACCAGTGATGCATTTGGAAAAAGAACTTGACCAAAAGGGGGGAACATTAAATAAAACAGATTTTTTGCTAAGAGATTTCAAAAATGAGCCAAGAGGTTCACTTATGCATATCTCAGGCAGATCTCATTGACTTTCACAGTAAACAAAGCCTTTTCCTTTCTCTTCCCCCCTCCCACACTTTTTTTCTTTTTCCCTTTCCATTGGATAGCACAAACATTTTTCTGTTGGTTGGAAAGTCATACATTTTAAAGCTGATTTTCTTGTGGTTGCCCCTTATTTACTAAGATCATACATATGTTTATTTCCCTATAAATTTCTTAAACTTATTAATCTCCATGGCATCTCTGAAAAAGACTAGAAATTTATCATGTGCTCACCTCACTGACTGTCTCCTTACTCTGTACCTGCTGTTATCCTTTAGAACCATGGTCCTCAAACTCTAAGGTATGTTTGATCAACTCATTATCTTATTAAAATACAGATCTTCTTTGAAGGCTGAGGCTTGGGTGTGTGGAGGGGTAGACCTAAAACTCTGCATTTCTAACAAGCTCCTGGGTGATATCAATGCTTTTGATCTGCAGACCACACTTTGCAAAAAAAAAAAAGAATTGAGAATTTTAGATCTGGATATTTTATTTATTTATTTGGTAGGGAGAGGGAGTCATCAGGATTTTCTTATTTAGACTACAAAAAGCCCTACTAAGTTTTTAAGCCTTCTTTTCCCTGTAACCATTTTCATAGTGTTGAAGTTAAAGAACTTCAAAAAATTTTTATACCCAGTTAAATTATATTTAACTGGTTTGTATGAATAAAGATATACTTAAGCATGCAAACCTTCAAAACTTTACCAAATGAAGGCCACTTTTGAAAACAGTCTTGGAGAAAGCACTCTAGAAAAGGAAGGAACTCCTAAAAATTTAAAATCTTGCATCCAATTTTAGACATCCCTCTGGGGTGTGTATCATTGACCTTAACCAATTCCAAATTAATATTCTTGCCAATATTTGAAATCATACCAGTCTTTGTGGTTTAGCCTTCCTAGTTGGCTGAGAATTGGCCAACACAATGGAAAGCAGAGCAGAGGTAAAGAGAAAGACTAGGTACCCTGGAGACTGGTTTGCAGACATGCCCAGAGAGACCTGTCTGTTTTCACTAGTTCAGTTCTGTTTTTGTTATTTTCTTAACTTCATTTTCTCTCACTATGTATAGAATGTTAATTCAGACTGTGTCTTGAGTGTGGTACATGGTGAAGTATTGATATTTCAGTTTCTTTAGGGTGGCATTTTCCACCCATGGCCTGATCACATGTTCAGATTCCTCCCTACTTCCCAAGGATGGCTGATGAAGTTTTTCTGCTCCTTGTTTTGGAGATGAGACAGCTGTTCAGGGGCTCCTGGCTCTAATCAGAGAATTCTAACTTCTATTAGACTGTAATGGAAATTAAAATATGGTCCCTAGCTACTAAGGCCTATTTCTTGTTCCAATATCGCCATGAACCATTGATTTCAGTTGCCACTTACCTTTCTGGTTTTGGCTTAATTCTTCACTTTTGGAAATTTCCCTTTTTTGTTTTCATAGCTATTTAAGATTTTTTCCCTATTTATCTATCTTTAAACCCCCCCTCCCCCACTGTTTTGCTGTCTGTGCCCATTTACTGTATGATCTTCTGTATCTATTTCTCTTTTTGTCTTCTCTTCTCATCTTTCTCCTCTAGGATTCACCAGGATTCGATCCTGGGGACCTCTGATGTAGGGAGAGGTTCCCTGTCAATTGTGCTGCACTTCACTTTGATTTCTGCTGCACTTCACTTTGACTCTCCCCTTCCTCTCTCTTTTGTTGCATCTTCATCTTGCTATGTGACTCATTTGTGCGGGCACTGGCTCACCACACAGGCACTCGGCTTGCTGTGCAGGCACTTGGCTCGCCACGTGGGCACTGGCTCACCATGTGGACACTCACATGGACACTCATCTCACTGTGTGGGCACTTGACTTGCTGCATGGGCACTTGGCTCACCATGTAGGTACTGGCTTGCCATGTGGGCACTGGCTCATCATGTGAGCACTCATGCGGGCACTCAGCTTACCACGCAGGTACTCGGCTCACCATGCAGGCACTGGCTCGCCATGTGAGCACTGGCTCACCATGCAGACACTCACATGGGCACTTGGCTTGCCACACGGGCACTCAGCTCACCATGTGGGCTCTTGGCTCGCCATGCAGGCACTGGCTCACCGTGCAGGCATGCTTTCTCTTCTTTTTCACCAGGAGGCCCAAGGGATTGAACCTGGGTCCTCTCATATGGTAGGCGGAGGTCTTTTCACTTGAGCCATATCTGCTTCTCTATCATTTTTATGTATTTGGACTGTGAGTCTAAATCTGGCCAACTTAAGAATTTAATTATATTATTTATTCTATGTCATTCCCCTTCTACCCTGCCTAAGAAAAAACACATACATTTAAAATTTTAATTTTCTTTTGGCGACTTCTGCCTTCTAGCTTCAGGCTGAATCACTAGACCTGTAGAGCTGTCATTCTGGACCTTCACTATATGTCCTAGTAGGTGCCAGTGCAGCAGCCAATATAGTCGAGTCCCTGTCCTCATCCTCATATCAAGACCTCTTCTGTTTGCTGACTCTGACTTGTCTGGACGCTCTTCTGACTGCATGGTACTTTCCAGGGGCAGTTTTAGGCCTGCTGTCTATACGTCCCTTTCCCTTCTGCTGTGTCTCCAAGAGGGACATGGGAAAATGCTGAGGTCTTGCAGCCTTCCTGGGCCATGCCTGGGAAAGGGTAGCAGAGGGCTTATCTTCTGCTCTGGGGTTCTATGGCTCCCTCCACTGACTCAGCTTAGGGAGACAGAGCCAAGATCCCCTTTCTGGAGATTCACAGGACCTAAAGTCTCTTATTCCTTTACTCCCCTGCATTTCTCCAGCTGGGAAAACTTCAGCGTTTCGAGTAAGAGAAACAGACTCTGAGATCATGTATTCTAAGACTTCTGTCTTTGCCAATCCTTAGCTTTTGAAGCATGGAAGCTAAGAACAGACTCTTTTGTAATATGCATTCTGCTGTGTCAACCTTTCCCTGAGCTGTGAAGATGGAATGCTCAGCTGCCTGGGCTGGGGGAAGGTCACAGGGGACAAGGAACAACTGGGGACAAGGACTCTGTAAATATTTCAAAATTTTATTCATCATGCTCTGTTAGCCATCTCTAGCCAGAACTCCAGCACATTTTTTAGGAGGTATCCTATTCTTTTTATTATTTTATAATTAGCTGGTCCAAATGTTTAGTATGTTTACCTGAAAGTAACTAATTCAATCATTTCACCCTTAAACTTTTTAAAAAAATTTATTTATTTTCCCTCCTTCCCCTCCTCCCGCCCTGTTTTGTTTTTTTTTTGTTTTTTTTTTTTTGCTGTCTATTTTGTCTTCTCTTCTCATTTTCTCTCATCTAAGATTCACCGGGATTTTATCCTGGAGACCCCTGATGTGGAGAGAGGTTCCTTGTCAATTGTGCCACTTAATTTCCTGGTTTCTGCTGTGCTTCGTGACTCTCCCCTTGTCTCTCTTTTGATTCGTCATCATCTTGCTATTTGACTTACTTGCACAGGCACTGGCTCACTATGCAGGCACTTGCATGGTCACTGGCTCACCACGTGGGCACTTGTGCTCACCACGTGGGCACTCGCATTGGCACTGGCTCATTGTGTGGGCTCGCTTTCTCTCCTTCTTTTCTCACCAGGAGGCCCCAGGGATCGAACCCAGGTCCTCCCATATGGTAGGCGGAAGTTCTATCACTTAAGCCACATCTGCTTCCTTCCCTCTTAATCTTTATTTTCTGAAGTTCTAATTTTCCATTTATTAATTCAATAAATTCATTCAGTATTTATTAAGTACCTAGTAAGTGTCAAGTAC
Organism: Dasypus novemcinctus; assembly: GCF_030445035.2. Taxonomy (NCBI): domain Eukaryota; kingdom Metazoa; phylum Chordata; class Mammalia; order Cingulata; family Dasypodidae; genus Dasypus; species Dasypus novemcinctus. The sequence goes on from NC_080687.1 coordinate 62,262,094, forward strand.
TGTGCTAGCTCCTGGAGGAAAATATAAGATGAAACAAATGATCTCTTCGTTCAAGATACCTTCTTTATGGTGAAAGAGACAATTACCCAAAAATTATAAGGAATGTGATAAGAGCTATCATAGTAAATGTATAAAAACAAGAGTGAAAAACAAAGGTCACTAACTCTCTGGAGAAGTAAGAAATATCTTCAGAGAAATATCTTCACTTTTGAATTGGATCTTGAAGAGGGCACGAGTTCAAGTAGTGAACGGAGAAAATTCATGTTGTGGGGCAGTAGGAAGAGAGGGCAATCCAGGGAGAGTGAGAAGCTTGTGAAACCCCATGAGGTCAAGAGCAGGTGACAAGTTTGAGAATAGAGAGTCATCCTAATTTGAGTAGAGTAAGGCAGAGGGGAGTGGCAGAGATAAGACTAGAAAGATTGGTGTTTTGTGCTTTAGAAAATGTATCATTTTATTTTCATTTATTTTTAACTCATTTTTATTTTATTTTTTAAATTTCTCTCCCCTTCCATCCCCCCAGTTGTCTGTTCTCTGTGTCAATTTGCTGCGTGTTCTTCTTTGTCCGCTTCTGTTGTCAGCGGCACGGGAATCTGTGTTTTCTTTTTATTGCATCATCTTGTTGTGTCAGCTCTCCATGTGTGCGGCGCCATTCCTGGGCAGGCTGCACTTTCTTTTACGCGGGGCAGCTCTCCTTACGGGGTGCACTCCTTGCGCGTGGGGCTCCCCTACACGGGGACACCCCTGCACGGCAGGGCACTCCTTGTGCGCATCAGCACCGTGCATGGGCCAGCTCCACATGGGTCAAGGAGGCCTGGGGTTTGAAATGCGGACCTCCCATGTGGTAAACGGACGCCCCAGCCACTGGGCCAAGTCTACTTCCTGAAAATGTATCATTTTAGAGATTTAAAAAAAGTAAGTGAAAGTTTATCAAAACAAATTTTTGTGCAGCAAAGGACATTATTAAGAAAGTGAAAAGAAAACCTACAGAAATGGGAGAAAATATTTGTATATCTGAAAGTATTAATATCCAGACTATATAACGAACCATTAAAACTCATTAACACAAAGATAAACAGCCCAATGAAGAAATGGGCAAATGAATTAGAATAGATATTTCTCCAAAGAGAATATATGTAAATGGCCAGTAAGCACATGAAAAGATGCCCAACATTATTAGCCTCTAGGAAAATGCAAATCAAAACCACAATGACGCACTACTTCACACCCACTAAAATGGCTACTATTAAAGAAACAGAAAATAGTTAATGCTAGTAAGCATGTGGAGAAATAGGAACCCTCCTGCCTTGTTGGTGGGAATGTGCAGCTGCTGTGGAAAACGATTTGGTGGTTTCTCAGAAAGTTAAATATAGAATTACCATAAGGTCTGGCAAATCCCACTTTTAGGCATATACCCAAAAGAACTGAAGGCAGGGCTTTGGACAGATATGTGTACCTCAATGTATATAACAGCATTATTCACATTAGTGCAATGGTGGAAGCAACCTACGTGTTCATCAACATATGTATGCATAAACAAAATGAGGTATGCATATACGTTGGAATATTATTCAGCCATAAAAAGGAATGAAGCTCTCTAAAATGCTCCAACACGGATGAACCCTGAAGACATCATGTTGACTGAAATAAGCTCCTTTGTCCTGAGCACTGTGCTCTGGTATGGAAGATAGTAGAGCACATGACCCATGTGGTTCTTGACACCATGGAGCTTGTGTTCTACACACCAGCTGCTTTGATTTTTCTAATTTCTTTGGCTAGGGTCAAGTTAAGAAAGTTCTACTGAGTGCCTTATATTTGAAGAGTGAAGCCACGAAGCAGGATCAAAAGACAAATTCCTGTGAACCAAAGAAGTGATCCTTTCCAGTGGAACATGACTATATTCTTTATGATTCACTCCTGCATTTAGGTGAGAGCAGCTTTGCTTGACGATCAAAATAAATTGGGTCTGAGGTCCAGAAAATCAGTAGATGCCAGCTTGCATTTCTCTCTCTCTCCACCACCTGCCCCCCTCTCATTGATCTCTTTTACAATTCTCTCTACTGTTCTTCCTTCATATCAGGCTGTATGCAGCCACCTGTGCTGCGGCATGTTGAGATGTGCTGGTCCTTGTACACTTGGGGGAAAATGGTGGGTGGAGGGGACTGAGGAAATGGGTGGAGGATTAGCGGGTCTCATTTAGAGATTTTTTTAAGCAGGAAAGAAAACAAGCCAGGGGATACAGAATGGGAGAGAGAGCAAGAGCAAGCTTGGGAGCAAGGAAACAAGTTTCAGTGGCTGCAGCAAAACTTCAAGTCATATACCACCATGTAAGTTCCTTATAATTTCTCATGTGGTATAAACTCTTTAACTAGGATTTGATTGGAATTTACAACTTCTAATTAATGTTGACACCATTAATTAAGATCAGGGTATTAGAGGGGCACTTTAAAAAATGTGTTCACTTTTGGATATCACAGGTAGAGGTGTCCAGTACTACTCAGGAGAATTTCTAGCAGGTTGTTGGATATGCTTTTCATGAGCATATTCTTTCCTTGGATTCTTTTTGGGGATGAGTGGGGCTTGGAGTGGAGGGCTTAGGTTCAGAAGTTGATTTATTGCCCCACCATTTAGTAAATAGCATAGACTTGCATATTCTCTGTAATATCTACCAAACATTTTTCAGTTATATCTTGTCCTTTTATCTTTTTTCTAATTTCAAGTGATCAAATATGTAATTGAGTTCTTCTTTGGGTGTATGCAATTATGTAATGCTGTGTAGGTGATACAATGGTGATAAGAAACTAATAACTTACTATCTAGATCCTGCATGTAGTAAGTCAACTGTATAAATAACTATAAAACAAGTTATAAAACATGATATATTATATACTATAACACTTTTATTGGACAGTTAAGTTTCAAACAACCCCATATAATCTCAGTGGTTTAAAAGAAGTAAAGTTTACTTTCACTCATAGAAGGCTGCTGTGTGTCTGGGAGAATCTCCAGGGCAGCTCTCCCATGTGTGTTGGCTCAGCAGTCTGGGCTGCTGTGATCATAAGACACCTCCATATGGACATGTTTTCACAATGACCTCGGGATGGGAAGAATGGACTAGAGTGGACTAGGGTATCATCTACTGGTAATTAAATGTTTCTCCTTAGGGGAGGGGATATAGCTCAAGTGTTTGAGCACCTGAGTCCCCTGTACCAGGTCATGGGTTCAACCCCCAGTACCTCCTAAAAAAAAATCATTAAAAAAAATTTCTACTCAGGCATGACCCAAGCCACTTCTCACTTTTCACTGCCAAAGCAAATCTCACAACAGTGCCTAACTTCAAGGGGACAGGGAAGAACTTTCTTCCCATGTGCCATGATGCCAAGAGGACCAGATACTGATAAAGAGTAATAATACTTATCAATGTAAACTAAGATAAACATCACAGAAACCTTAAGAAGAAAAGGCTTGGAGGGCTCTAGAGAAGGAAGCAGTCACACTTAAGCTGTCATGTAATTAAACATCACTCTCCCATTTCTCTTTCAATAGCGAAAGGTTGCGCTTTGCTGCTTCACTTACTCACGCCCATACGAATTGGTCAATTGAACTCCAAATTCACTCCTGGGTCCCACGATGGCAGATTTGGTAGAACTCACAATATTTTTGTTCTTTCCCCATCTCTTTGTTATTTTCTTTCTTTTTTCAGAGCCATAGTTATGAGGCCTAGGGAGATGGAATCTGTGTAGGAGAGTTCCTGATAAGGTTCTGGACGGTTTCAGTCTTGTTTCAAGAACTTTCATTGCTTCTTTTTTTCCTTTTCTTTCCTTTCAGGTACGGGGGCCAGAGATTGAACCAGAGACCTCGAATGTGCGAAGCCGGCGCTCAGCCACCGAGGCTCCCCTGAGTTGGTTCTTTTGTTTTTAGGAGACACTGGGAACTGGACCCCGGGCCTCCCACGCAGGAAGCAGGTGCTTGCTTCTTGAAGACATGGGTCTATTTTACACAAATATTTGGTGGAGTGTCTAAGCCAAATTACTTAACCTAAGCCAATTAATTATGTCTCCCTCTGGAAACTTAGATGCTTATGTATGAGCCATGAGGAAGGGGTGGTAGTGGTAGGGGAGGGAACCCAGAAATTCAGTTCAGGAATAAATGGCAGTTGACCATATTGATCTTAAATAAATAGGAGAAATTGGTCCCAGGGATTTTTTGAAAGTGTGACAACCAACCAAAAACCATTCAGAAACCCCAGGTTTTCGTTATTCCTCTACCTGGAGAAAGGAGCTTTCATTGCCTTTCCCATTTAAATTGCATTTTCTTTTAATCCAATTAATTTTAATTCAGTAAAAGTGAAAAAAAAAAAAGAGAATGGCTGAGAGTCGTATTTATTAAAATGGGAAAAAGAATTCATCTCTACCTTTCTGTTTTAAGATTAGAATGATCAAATTATTCCTAACATGTTTTATGAGTTCCTTGGAAATAAGCATTTCTCTCTAAAATGCTGAGAATGTCTATGGCACCTCTGAAATGGGTGCTGAGAAATTTAAAGTCAGATTTGTGGACAACCTTTAGAAAATTATGGTATGTATTTTGGGTATTGATATTGTCCCTAACTTCATTTTATTTTTCCTATTCTTTCCCCCCTCCCATTTCTTTCGTATTTTATATTTTCTTATAATGTACGAGTATTCGTTAACAGTTTCAAATACTTTTTGGGAACAGCAAGGGTACTTATCGTAATTAAAGTATGTCCATATTTTACGAAGTTGGTTCTACTAAGGACTGGGAATATTCACGTTTGTCATACAGTGTATTTTAAAGCGAAAGTTGGGATTAAAAACACTTTATCATACTATTCTTTTAAAAACACGAGTAGTTTTTGAGATTATTAAGAGAGGATTTAGAATTTAGCATGCAGGCAATATAGGGGTTGAAGTGGAGCAAGTATTATTAATAATAATAATACTCTAAAAATTCCAGCGCCCACGGGGAACGGCCCGTTCTACAGGGGGCGGCAGAGACGCCCAGGAGAGCGCAGAGAGCTCGGCGAGCCGGGATAGGCCGAGCTGGTCGGGGCAGTGCCCGCGCCGGGCGCAGGGGAGCTGCCCGGGCGCGGGGTGCAGGGGCGGGCGGGGGCTGCAGGAAGAGGGATTTCAGATACGCTTTGGTAGGCGTCGCTCGCCGCCGCCAGACGGGAGGCGGGGTAGAAGCCCGAGCAGAGCCGCCGCCGGGAAGGAAGGAAGGAGCGAGGGAGGGACGGGAACAGTAGGAGGAGGGGCGGCGAGCGGGGCCGCCGCGGCAGGAGGAGGCGCGGCCCCGGGAGGCCACGCTTGTTTTTGTTATTTTTCATCGGAATAGTTTCCGCAGGCCTTTTCTGAGGACTGACCGCGCCGCAGCCCGGCCGCCCCGACCTTCCAGGTGGCAGCCGGTCACTCCGGTAGGAGTCAGCTCCGCCCCAAATCGCCCCCACCTCCCGCCCACACCCCTTTCCCCGCCCAGCCTCCCAGTGAGCGCCCGCGGCGAGAGCGGCGGCCGCGGCGGATCTGCGGCGCGCGGGAGGCGGCGAGCGCCCGCGGCGGGAGGCGGAGGCGCGGGGCCTTCGACGTCGTTCTCCGGCTGACGGGACGCGCGGCGAAGGAAGGGGGAAGTCGGGTCCCGAGGCACGAGCCACCAAAAGGAGGATGCCTGTTTAACCCGCGCTCTCCCCGGAGTAAGGCTGCCCGGCGCCAGCCTTCGTGCCCGCCGTTCCAGCCTCCCAACCCCGCGCCCCGGGAAGTGCCGCATGGGGCAGGATCGCTGAGGCGCGGAGTTCGGGGTCGGGTCGCGCCGAGGCGGGCACGGGAGCCGGTGCGGGAGTTGGCACAGTTTCGGGACCGCCTTCAGTGTGGAGTAGGGGGCGCGGCGCGCCTGGCCCGCCGCCTCGGTTCCCTCTCCTCAGCGCGAGTTATGGAAACCCCTAGCTGCATTCAGGATGAGCCGTTCCCGCACCCCCTGGAGCCCGAGGCGGGCCCGGGGAAGCCCGGCGAGAAGCGGTTCCGCCTTTGGTACGTGGGAGGATCGTGCCTGGACCGCAGGACCACGCTGCCCATGCTGCCCTGGCTCATGGCGGAGATCCGCCGGCGCAGCCAGAAGCCCGAGGCTGGAGGCTGCGGGGCACCGCCGGCCCGCGAGGTGCTGCTGGTGCTGAGCGCGCCCTTTCTGCGTTGCGTCCCCGCGCTTGGCGCTGGGGGCACCGGGGGCACCAGCCCCGCGGCGGCGCAGCCCAACCCCGCCGTGTTCATCTTCGAGCACAAGGCGCAGCACATCTCGCGCTTCATCCACAACAGCCACGACCTCACCTATTTTGCCTACCTGATCAAGGCGCAGCCCGATGACCCCGAGTCTCAGATGGCCTGCCATGTTTTCCGCGCCACAGACCCCAACCAGGCAAGAGCCCCGCTCGCAGGCGCGGATGAGGGCGCGGGGCGGGACTGGCACACGGAGGGGTAGCGGGACCGAAGGGGCTGGGAGCCCACTTTTCTGGTGGACTGTGGTCAGGCTGCTGGCGCGCGCTCTCCACGTGGCGCGGTCCAAGCGCCTCATTCCCACGCCTCCGACAAGGGGTTGGAAAGGGGCATTCGCGGCCTGAGCCGGGGCAGGAATGGATGAGGAGGCGAGAGAGGGAGGGTGCGAGGGAGGGTGGAGCGAGGTCCCACGACACAGAAGGAGCTGGTGCGCGGGAGGACGACGCTGGGAGAGGCGTGCGTTTGGAGAGGACCGCCACATCTGGGTGTGACCCTAGATGGCCTTCACTGTGTGTGTGTGTGTGCGCGTGTGAGCGGCAGGTTAGGGTAGGTTGCTAGAGGCCCTGCTCTTGGTCTCGGTGTAGTCTTGCACCTTAACTGATTTTTGGCCAGTAGCGTGATGGTTATTTGAGTGTCTGGGAGGCGATTTCCGAGCGGAGATTAGGGAAAAGTGGAAAAGTTACTAGACATTGTCAGATTGTCTGCTAAAAAGGGTCTGCGTTTAAATGCTGAGTTGAAAGAAGACTTTTTCTTTTGGTTTTCTTTCTCTCACTTTTGTCCCAAGTTTTTTTTTTTTTTAAACACATTAACAAATTCCGGTGTAGAAAGAATCAATACATAGTTGGGTCATATAAAATTCAACGTATGGAAGAGGTATGTCTATGAAGAGTTCAATATTTTGCTTTTTAATAGTATTTTTCCATAATTTATTAAATCGACGTGTTCTGTTACCACAGTCCACTTTTACCAGCTTAATAAAGGTCCTTAACTAAAAGGCTAAAGGAATCTAAACAAAATCTTACTGCAGTGATTATTACAGGATTTTTTGTTTTATGTATAAAGAGATTTTTTTTTTAACCATAGCAAAAGCTGCTAACATGTTGTTTAAGAAATAATTATTTTATGATTGCAAAGTACTTTGCAGGAATACTGTTGTCTATAAATAAATAAAGTCTCAGATTGCACTGGTGATTCTTTTGGTAGCTGGGAAATTAGTAATAGTCATGTGAGAAAAACCTTCTGCAAGTAAAGCCTTAATTTTTTTCCTTAATTCCTAATTCTAATATCGCTGTTTGAAAGACTTCCTGTTTGTGCAACAGCTTTTCACAAAAGGTCTGTAGCTGAATTGAATAAAATAAATGTTCTCTATCTTAGAATTAAACACTTTGTGAAGTGGTTTAATATCCTAACACTCATAACTCCTGGTGTGAGAAGAGGAACTCTAATTTATGTGACCCTGTTACATTTATGGTGAAAAACTTTAATACAAATTATCTGTAGATACTTACTGTAATCAAAATGAACTTCATTTTATACTTAATTGTTCAAAACTTTTTTTTGCTTTCATATATGTGCAGCATGTTCTTGATTAGTTTCTGAAAATTATTGCAATTTTTATTATGTTAAAATTTCTAGTTTTCTTAGGAGGGAAAATTCTGTTTTCCCAGACCTTTAAGAACAGTTTTATGATTCTTGATGGTTTATGTTAAAGTTATTTATTTCAGATTCGATACACGACATAGCATTACTAATTTCTTTGATAATATAAAATTTGTGGGACATTGAATTCTCAACAGTGTCTGCAGAGTGCCATCCTGACTCATTGGTAGAAGTCAGTTCAACACATCCCCTTTTGTTTTGTGTTTCAAACACCTCCATTAAGTGTTTAGGTGTCAGAGGCTGAATGCACTATTTTAATAATGTGTTTAGGCACATTTCCCCCTTTTAGTCCTGTGGGAGCAGGGGATGCCCCATGACTTTCTGATAAAGAAAGGAAGAAAGATACAGCTTTCCTGCTTATCTGCATTTCCCAGTTGACTCCTTGACCTAAAGATGCGTAATTCCTATTTGCTCAGAACCTATAAAATCCCTAGCGGAAGATCATTAATTTGAGTTCTACATTTGAAGTGGCAAATTATTTACTTGGGTTTAATAAAGTCATTGTAGCAAGAATCTTCTAAGCTTTCAAGATAGCCTGGGGCACTAGGTTTGCAAACGTTCCCAAATAAACTTGCCTCTAGTTTGTCTCCATGCCTCTCCCTTTTCTGAATTGGGCCTATGTGTAGGATGTTCATATAGTTTATTGTTTAATTCGGGACTTTTTTTATTATTGAAAGGGGCACCACTAGTACTTTCACACATTACACATATAAACCTATAAATATAAGCATTACAAATATAAACCTGGACCATTCAGGACGAACTGGGACCTACGGTCACTAAATGGCAAAGTCTGTGTTCCTGCTGAGCCACGGAGTTGGAGGATTGTGGTTTCTGTATATAAAATGATAATGTTTTGCAGAGTATCTATTCACTTACCTTTTTAGGAGTGGATCTAAATATGACCTCAAGGATGGGAGCACACTGCTAAAAGTTTGGGTCTGTTGTGGGGGTATCTCCTTAGTGATGTGCTGTCTCACTCCACATCTTCCTGGCAGGTCAGAGTCAACTTAAGCACTTGTATCCAGAGAAGCTTTTAGCTGGAATGACATAATACAGAACTGTTTCTCCCAGTTGCAAAGATAAGTCGAGGCCAGGAGCTAACAAACCAGTTCCAAGTCAAATATGTGCCAACAGCGATTGGAACCCACTTATTTAAGCCTGTGTATTTTTGCATAGGACGAATGACAGGCCTAGCATACTTCAGACAGATTTGGATATTTGAACTAGGAAAAGCCTACATCTACCTCTGCATGCTCTTTTAGAACCACTGGCATTATTTGTGTTGTGGCTGCATAGCAGTATCTCACTTTCCTTATCAAAAAACAGGAGTTGTTTGGAGTTTCTCAGCCTTCTTAGAGATGAAAGATGTTAATTATCATTTGACATGAGACTCTTAACCGTGTGATTATTGTTCATAATTATAGAACAAGTGATCATTTAAAAAACAAAAAGATGATTGTTATAACATACTTTTCATTCATGTTTCTTATATATATTTCCTGAAGTGTGCACAAATGTACTTTAAAAGAGATTTTACAAATTGTATTTTTTAAAAATTAAAAAATGGGTTTGACACCACTTCCTTCCAGCTCTCTTTTCTGAATCTGTTCTTTATTGTTCTTCTTAACACATCAATTATGTTTTTAGCTTTTTTCAGATGACTACTTTTCAACCTAATTTTTGTCACTATATTTCAAAAAGGTACTTTCTCTGTTCTGTTTCCTAATAATTGATGGTGTGGGACTTTGGGAATAGACTAGTTGGAAAACCAGAGAAATAGAAATCTGTGTTTATATTTCTCTGTACTTTTGGAGTAATTTGTACTGTATTGGACAGGTGAATAACTCGTCTTGTCTTGCTATAGTCATTTCTTTTTATCCCTCCCCTTCTCTCTCTCTTAGGCAGGGTTTAATCTGACCTTGCTCCATGGTAGAAACTAGACTGCAATCTGGGTAGCCAGGATATTTGGGGGAAAGGTGAAAATGTTTGCCCAGAATCTCCTAGCTGTGAGGGAGTTTTATGATAAAGTTTGAGGCTGTATCAGGGCTTGTCTGTCAACACCAGTAGTTCTCAAACTTGATTGTGCATCAGACTCAGCTGGAGGCCTTGTTAAAACAGGTTGCTGTACCCCACCCTCAGAGTTTCTGATTCTGTAGAACCTTTCTAACAGGTTCCCAGTACAATCACTGCCCTAAATTACCTTGTTCATTTAATTTGTTAGATGAGCGCTTCTGTTTCCTTGGTTATTTTTGTATTCATTTCAGACCTGAAAGTTCAAGGTGAGTGTGAGGAGAGATAGTATTTGTCTGGGTTTTTTAAAAAGTTCTTTTATCTTCTAGCTTAATGATTTTACATACCTTTTAACTAGAAAAAGACTTTTTATTCTGCCAGGCAGCATAAAGCCATCCATATGTTAAATAAAAATTTTATGTTTTAGCCAAAAGTTTTAAGTTCTGCAGAAAGAATGAACAATTCACCTTTAGGAAATATCTCCTAATGTTAAATTATGATAGTTTTTGCAAGAATTAAAGCTTTATTTGTTTATACCCTCAGAAGTAAGTTTTCAGTAAGGCATACCCTAGCCAAATGTTGTTTTCTAAATCACCCATAAATTACATTAGTTGTCATTTTCCCACGCATCAGCATATTCTTAACAATTTGTAAAAGAAGAGCATTCATAAGAATATAATTTATACTGTTAACTACAATCTTCATCTACCACCAAAATCACTGTTATACCATTCCCTAGATTGTTCTCTAGCTTCCTTTCAGTTGGCATTTATGTCCATAGACTCCCCCTTTCACCACAATCACATTTGTGAATACAGGGTCCACTGTATTGTCTGAATGAATTTTCTTAAAAAGCCAACATTTTCTTCAAAAGCAGCCACATCTGCTCCCCGCATCAAAGGTCCTGGGTTCAACTCATGCAGCCTCCTGAAAAAACAAAAAACAAAAGCAAACAACAAGCAAAACAAACAAAAAAACCCCCACTGTGGCTCAGTGGTTGAGCACCAGCTTCCCATATATGAGGTCCTGGGTTCAATCTCCAGCCTTGGGTACCTCCAAAAAAAAAAAAGTGAACGTATTTATTGTATTCTATCTGGGTGACACTACTTTCTCAGTGCTTTTCCTAGATTATCACATTTTACCTTTCACAATAACCTTGTAGCATAGGTACCCATATTTTCCCCTTTTACACATGAGAAAACTGAGGTCTGAGGTATAAAAAGGATAAATGATTTTCTCAAGGTTCCAAGGCTTGTAATGATAGAATCAGTTTTCCAGTCCAGGTAGATGGGTTCTAAAGCCTATTCTCTTATCTGCTTCTCTAGAATGCAGTTTTTGAAAAATTCATTTTCGATTGTCAGCATTATAAAGTTTTATGCCATCACCTCTTTTTGCACTCTTACATTAAAAATCCCCACTTTAAATATGCTTATTAAATTTATGAATATAATTAATGCTGCATTCAAGCTTGAATATAGTTATGCTGGTATATACTTTTCTTTTTATGGAAAATAAAAAGTATATAATTTATTAGACTGGTGAAATGGAACTCTGGTTTATGTTTTATTTAGTGTCCTCAGAAATAGCAGTGAAATTAGCATGTGAGCTACTTGTAACCGTTATAACCACTTTTACTTAAGAATAAAAATAATATATGTATTTAAGAACAAGTACACCCATGAAGTTGAATATATTTCATTGAATTTAAAGTAATTTATTAAGCTATGTTTGTTAGAATATGTAAACTATGTTATATATATTGTAAGATGTAGAACTATAAAGTATAAAAATAATGCATTTTACCTTTGTTATAAAACAAATACAGTAAAGCAAGAAACTAGTATTGGCACCAAGTTGTGCTATCTTTAGTTTGAAGAAGAAAGAACATAGATAGACATAATATGTGAATTCTAAATTTAGGTAAAGGCCCAATGATCTGCTTGGTGCTGTACAGTTTTGCAGAAATTCAAGTAAAGTAGTTAGAAAACAAAACAAAACACACAAACATATAGTAGCAGAGGTATTCTGAAGAAACTACTAGCAGTTGGTGCCATATGCATGTCGTTTTGGAAAATAACATCTTTCATGATGCTCCATTTAAACTGTTAATATAAATGATTCTGGTTTTATAGTTGTGTTTGTGGTTATTTTGTAAATTTATTTTGACTTTAGAGATGTTTAAAAGTTAGAGCTATAAGCATAAGGCATTTATACCTAGATTTTTGTGAACATATTTAAATAAAGTTATTATATTAACATTGGGAGAAATTTTTAAATTTACCTTTAAGAGTGTTCTGAACAAGACACAAATTTGGAAACCTCTGGATTTAAACTTTCACATATTATCTAATATGTCTCTGATATCTGTGATCCTATGACAAAAAGGGACAAAATATAAGATGAAAATTTTGGTGGGCTTAATTTCAGGTTATCTTGACACAATTTTGTGTATTCCCACTAAGAGGGTATGGGTGTCATCATTACTATTTTTTAAGTTTTTGAGTTCTTCCAAGTTTCATTTCTTAGAAGCGATTGGGCTTCGAAAGAGGATCTCCAAGTAATGTGATCTTCCTCCTAAAAATAGAAGGCTGAATGTGCCGCTTCCATTCTTTTATTTTGTGGATCTTTTAAATTATTTGAATAGCCTTCATTTTATGAGTTTTGTGAATTTTCATGTGAATTTCCAAAATTTTCAAAGGTAGAGCCATGGAATCTTGCTCTATCAGTATTATATAATTTGTGAGTAGTTTATTATCAATTTCAGATTCTAGGTCAAATAGTGCTTTTTTTTTTTTTTTTAAGGTCTATTTTATTTATTTCTCTCCCCTTCCCACCCATTGTTAACTCTCTGTGTCCATTCGCTGTGTGTTCTTCTGTGTCTGCTTGCATTCTTGTCACGTGGCACCAGAAAACTGTCGCCTTTTTTGTTGTTGTGTCATCTTGCTGCGTCAGCTCTCCGTGTGTGCAGTGCCACTCCTGGGCAGACTGCACTTTTTTCACATGGGGTGGCTCTCCTTGTGGGGCACGCTCCTTCCACGTGGGGCACCCCTTCGAGGGGGACACCCCTGCATGGCAGGGCACTCTTTGTGCTCAGGCAGCACTGCGCGTGGGCCAGCTCACCATACAGGTCAGAAGGCCCTGGGTATAAAACCCTGGACCCTCCATATGGTAGGTGGACGCTCTTTATCAGTTGAGCCAAATCTGCTTCCCCATAGTGCTTCTTGCTGAGCAAATCAAGTAGTCCTTTGAATCTCACAATTGTATCTACATACACATTTTCATAATGTATTATATAATATAGCAGAGGCCTTTCACAAATCAATAAGCAAATCTGTTGCCAGGCACTAGTTGGCTCTAGCCTTTTCAACCCACCTCTTGCCTTGCTTTTAGCCATTTAATTCCCATTGGCAGGGTAGCCTGAGAGAATTTCTTGAATCTACCTGAAATTAAACTAATAGCCTTCCTTCATGCTTTTCTAAATATTTCTTTTTTTTTTTTAAAGATTTCTTTATTTTTATTTTATTTCTCTCCCCTTCCCTCCCCCCTCCACCCCAGTTGTCTGTTCTCTGTGTCTATTTGCTGCGTGTTCTTCTTTGTCTGCTTCTGTTGTTGTCAGCGGCACGGGAATCTGTGTTTCTTTTTGTTGCGTCATCTTGTTGTGTCAGCTCTCCGTGTGTGCTGTGCCATTCCTGGGCAGGCTGAAATTTCTTTTGCGCTGGGCAAAAGGGGTGCACTCCTTGTACGTGGGGCTCCCCTTTGCGGGGGACACCCCTGCGTGGCATGGCATTCCTTGAGCACATCAGCGCTGCGCGTGGGCCAGCTCCACACGGGTCAAGGAGGCCTGGGGTTTGAACCACGGACCTCCCATGTGGTAGACGGATGCCCTAACCACCGGGCCAAGTCCGCTTCCCTCTAAATATTTCTTGCTCCTTGATTTTCACTAGCATGTTCTTTATATCTGTTGAAATACCCTCATTACTCTGTGTTAGATCATCCTCAGTCCTGCTGCTCACTTTCAACTCTACCCAGTGCTAATTGCCTAATGTTTAAAATGCTGTGTGTTTGTCTTTCTGATGGAATTTCTTTCCAGTTATGGAAGCTAGTTTTTTGAGAGAACATCTAGTTTCTGGTCCTTGCCTCTTCCTGTTGGCTACTTCCAAGGCTGTTAACCATTTATATACGAACTTTACTTTGCTTTTTGTATGGGGTCTTGCAAAGGCTTGTTGGCATAAACACAGCTTAGGGGTGGGATGGGTTGTGGGCATGACCCGTCTATATCCATTCTTAATTCTTTTATCTAATATAAGGCAGATTCAAATAGAGAGATCTTTGTCTAGTTTCTGAAAGCAATAGTAATACTGTACGAAAGCTGGTGGTGTTATATTCTGTTTCTGGAGAGTCTTTTATGTTTTATTGTCGTTTCTCCCCCCCCCCCCTTTCCCATCCCTCATTGTCCTAAACTTTTCCAGTGGTCACAGTCTCATTAAAATATTAATGGTGTTTGGTAAATTTGCTCATTATGTGTTCAAGTAAAGTGTGCTAGTTACAGCAATAAGAACTATTAACTGATAGCTAATATGCCAGTAGGGATCTAGAAATTAATTGGAATTAGACCTTTTTTCCTACTGGAAATTGGGTTGAAGTTTATATTTGAAATTGTATGGTTCATTTTAATAAATGAAGAATGAATATGACAACCTATTTTAATTAATAGATGTAGGAGTTCTTTGGAATAAAGAGTATATAAAAATAGTCTGTAATTTATCAAATATTCTCACCTAAACCCACCGTAGAGTTCCCAGAGTTTATTGTCTCTTTTGCTTATCAACTATAGTTACCCAGCACTTGGCTTTACACTTAGGAATTAGATAGTAAATGTCTGTAATTATATTATTTAACATAATAATAATTGATATGTATTAATAGTAGTAGCTAAGTGCTTTTTATTTATTTTCTAGACCAGTGGTGTCAAATTTTAGCTTGCATCACCTGGAAGGTTCATTCTAATAGATTGTTGAGTCACTTTCCCAGAATTTTCTGATTCAGTAGGTCTGGGTTCTGGGATCTGGAGTCTGAGAATTTGCCAAGTTTCCAGGTGATCTATGCTGCTGGCTCTGGGACCACACTTTGATAACTGCTGCTCTAGACCATGGGTTGGCAAACTACAGCCTCTATTTTATTTGAACACAGCCCCATTCATTTGTTTTATGTATGGTCTATGGCTGCTTTCATGGCAAACTTGAGTAGTTGCTACAGAGACTGTAGGTCCACAAGCCTAAAATATTTACTATCTAGACCTTCACAGGAAAAGTTGCTATTTAAAAAGATGGAAATTATACAAAGCATTTTTCTCTCATAAGAGAATAATTCTGGTCAAAAACAGGCAGGAAAATTGAAAAAAATCCTTAAAATGTGGAGATTAAACATCACACTCTTGAATAAGCTATGGGTGAAAGAAGAAATTGTAAGAGAAATCAGTAAATATCTTGAGATGAATTAAAACAAAAACACAACATATCAAAACCTATGGGGGGAAGCAGATGTGGCTCAAGCAATTGGGCTCCCATCTACCATATAGGAGGTTCATTGTTTGATTCCCTGGGCCTCTTGGTGAAGGCAAGCTGGCCCACGTGGAGAGCAGGCCCACACAGAGTGCTGGCCGATGTGGAGAGCTGGCACAGAAAATGACGCAACAAAAAGAGGCAGAGAGGACAGGCAATAAGAGATGCAGCAGACCAGGGAGCTGAGGTGGCACAAGAGATTGAGCACCTCTCTCCCACTCCAGAAGTTCCCAGGATTGGTTCCTGGTGCCACCTAAAGAGAAAACAAGCAGACAAAGAAGAACACACAACCAATTGGGACAGAGAGCAGACAGCGAGCACAAAAACAAGGGAGGGGGGAGAAATAAATAAATAATATATCTTTAAAAAAACAAATAAACCTATGGGATTCAGTGAAGGCAGTGCTGAGAGGAAAAATTATAGCCCTCAATATTTACATTAAAAAATATGAAAGCTAAAATCAAATGATCTAACTTCATGCCTGTAAGAACTAGAAAAAGAATAGCTAGCTCTTAAAAAATCAAGCAGAAGGAACAAAACAACAAAGATCAAAGCAGAATTAAATGAAATTGAGAACAACAACAACAAAAAAACCAATAGCATTAACAAAGCCAGAAGTTGGTTCTTCAAGAAGATCAACAAAATTGACAAACCCTTGGCTAAACTGACAAAAAAAGAGAAAAGATGCAAATAATAAAAAATCAGAAATGAAAGCAGGGACATTACTGACCACACAGAAATAGAAGAGATCATAAGAGTGCACCATGGGGAATTGGACTTGGCCCAATGGATCAGGCACCTGCCTACCACATGGGAGGTCCATGGTTCAAACTCTGGGCCTCCTTGACCCATGTGGAGCTGGCCTATGTGCAGTGCTGATGCGCCCAAGGAGTGCCGTGCCATGCAGGATTGTCCCCTGCATAGGGGAGCCCCAAGTGAAGGAGTGCGCCCCATAAGGAGAGCTGTCCAGTGTGAAGTAAAGTGTAGCCTGCCCAGGAATGGTGCTGCACACACAGAGAGCCAACACAGCAAGATGACGCAACAAAAAGAAACACAGATTCCTGATGCCACTGACAAGGATAGAAGCGGTCACAGAAGAACACACAGCAAATGGACACAAAGAGCAGACAATTGTGGGGGGGGGAGGGGAGAGAAATAAATAAAAAATAAATCTTTAAAACAAAGAGTGTACCATGAACAACTGTATGCTAACTGCCTAGACCATGTAGATGAAATGCACAAATTCCTAGGAGCATGTGAACAGCCTACACTGACCCTAGAGAAAATGGAAGACCTCAACAAACCAATCACAAGTAAAGAGATTGAAACAGTCGTCAAAATCTCCCCCAAATGAAAAGCCCTGGACCAAAGGGCTTCACAGGTGAATTCTACCAAGCCTTTAAGGAAGATTTAATAACAGTCTTACTCATACTTTTCAAAAAAATTGAGCAGAAGGGTACACTATCAGACTCATTGAATGAAGCCAACATTACCCTAATACCAAAGCTAGATAAAGATAAATTATGGAAAAAGAAAATTAAAGGGGATCAAATGTGACAAGTGGTTGAGCTCCTACTTCCCACATGGAAAGTCTTGGGTTTGGTTTCCCGTGCCCCCGGAAGAAGACAAATAGACAATGAACAGACATTGAGCAGAAACAATGAGCAGACAACAAGCAAAAAACAATGAGCAGATAATGAGCAAAAACAACAACAAGCAAGACAATGAGCAAAAACAAGCAAGCAAGGAGTGAATATGGCTGAAGAAGTTGAGTGCCTGCCTCCCACATGGGAGTTCCCAGGTTTGTTTCCCAGGACCTCCTACAAAGAAAAAGACCCTAGACAACAAGCTGATAACAAGCAGATAATGAGCAAAAGCAATGAGCAGAGGAGGGAACCATCTCGGGGGAGGAAAAAAAGAAAATTACAGACCATTCCTCAATGAATACAGATGCAAAAATCCTCAAAAAAAAAGCCACTTGCCAATCAAATCCAACAACACATTAAAATAATTATTCATCATGATCAAATAGGTTTTATCCCAGGCATGCAGGCATGCAAGGGTGGTTCAACAAGGACAGTCAATCAGTGTAATACTGATTGATAACTCAAAGAAGAAAAATCGCATGGTCATCTTGATTGACACAGGAAAAACATTTGACAAAATACAGCATCCTTTCCTGATAAAAATACTCCAAAAGAGAGAAATTGAAGGAAATTTTCTTAACATAATAAAGGGCATATATGAAAATCCCACAGCTAACATTGCACTCAATGGTGAAAGACTGAATGCTTTCCTGTTGAGATTGAGAACAAGACAAGGATTCCCACTGTCACCACTGTTGTTCAATATAGTGCTAGAGGTTCTAGCTAGAGCAAAAGAAATAAAAGGCATCCAAATTGGAAAGGAAGAAATAATACTTTCGCTATTCACAGATGATGTGATCTTATTCTTAGAAAGTCCTGAAAAATCTACAGCAAAGCTACTAGAGCTAATAACCAAGTTCAGCAGTGTGTCGGGATACAAGATTTATATGCAGAAATCATTAGTGTTCCCCCGATGTGGGACATGACTTCCAGGGATGAGCCTCCCTGGCATCAAGGAGTTACTACTAAGCGCCACCTAGCAATGCAGCTGGAAAAAGACCTTGCCCAAATAGAGGAAAAGGTAAGGAAAAATGAGTTTATATGACTAAGAGACTTCAAAGTGAGTCAGGAGGTCATTCCAGAGGTTACGCTTATGCATGTCTCAGCAGAATCTCATTGACTGCCAAATTAGACACTATTCCAAAAAGCAGTACTCCTGAGAGCTCTAGAGACACCCAGTCATGATGGTCAGGGTAGATAGCTCATGAGTTTGGTGCCTTGCCAGTGGGCCTGACTTTGGGGTTTGTGCTCCCCAGTGTGACAGAATTGAACTCAGTTGTGGTTTTACTACACATGACTCTTTGGTCCCTTCTATTTGAACCTATAGTAGGTGCTGGAGTTGGTAGGTATATGTCCAAGAGACTTGAATCTTTGGCTGTGCATGTGCCACCTGGGCCGTGATCCTCAGTGGAGTTGCAACACCTACTCTCCAGTTCATTGGACTCACTCAGGAAAACTAACAAGGAGGTAATGATCAACAACCACCATACCAAGGAACCAAGAGAGCCTACAACTTAACTGCAAGCAAGAGAGTCCCATCCATCAGCCATACGGGACTGAAGCCCCCTCTCAATTAAAAGTGGAGTGGGCATCACCATCACAGAATCCTCAGGGTTGGGGAATGAAGTATGGACTAGAGTGGACTTACTGGTATTCTACTATAGACTTACTGTGATTCTAGCAATGGAAGAAATTATATCATTGATATGGAGGCAGTGGCCACTGAAAGTTCTGAGTTCAGGGAGAGGGACAATAGGTGTAATAGGGGGGCATTTTCAGAACTTGGGAATTGTCCTGAATGACATTTCAATGGTAGATATAAGCCATTATATATCTTGCCATAACCTACAGAATTATGTGAGAGGTAGTATAAACTACAATGTAAACTATAATCCATGCTGTGTGGCAGTGCTCCAAAATGTGTTCCTTAATTGCAGTGAATATACCACACTAATGAAGGATGTTGTTAATGGGGCAAATGTGGGCAGTGTGGGGAGTGGGGTATATGGGAATCCCCTATATTTTTTATGTAACATGTAATCTAAATTTCCTTTAAAAAATTAATGTTTCTGTTCACCAGCAGTAAGCAATCTGAGAAGCAAGTCAGGAAAAATTCCACTTAGAATAGCTACTAAAAAAATGAAATATTTAGGAATAAACTTAAAAGACTTAAAGGGCCTTTATTCGGAAAACTACAATGCATTGCTAAAAGAAATCAAAGCAGACCTTAATAAATGGAAGAACACTCTGTGTTCATGGATTAGAAGACTAAATATTGCTAAGATATCAAATCTACCCAAATCGATACACAGATTCCTGATAAAAATTCCAACAACCAGTTATCTAATTTATTTGAGAATAAATTTAAGAAATAGAAAAACCATTTATCTAATTTATTTGAAAGTGTAAGCGGCCCCGAATAGCCAGAAACATCGTAAAAAGGAAGAAAGAAGTTGGAAGACTCTCACTCTCTAGCTATGGTGGTAAAAACAGCATGGTACAGGTGTAAAGATAGACATATAGAACAGTGGAACCAAATTGATTTTTTAGAAACAGACCCTCAGTGGTATCAGTCGATCGATTTTTGTCAAGGCTGTCAAGCCCATCCTGCTGGGTCAGAACAGTCTATTCAAAAAATGGTGCTGGGAGACCTGGATATCCATGTCCAAAAGAAATAAAGAGGACCTGTGTCTCACACCTTATGTAAAAATTAACTCAAAATGGACCAGAGACCTACACATAAAAGATATAACCTTAAAACTTCTAAAAGAAAGTGTAGATATACACTTCAAGACCTGGTGGTAGGTGGTGGTTTCTTAAACCTTACATCCAAAACACGAGCAATGAAAGAAATCATGGGTAATTGGACTCCCTCAAACTTAAACACTTGCACTTCAAAGAACTTTGTCAAGATTGTGAAAAGGCATCCTACTCCATGGGAGAAAATATGGAAACCACATATCCAGTAAGGGTTTGATTTACATGTTATATAAAGAGACCATACAACTAAGTAAAAGGGAAAGCTATCCAATTAAATGGGCAAAAGACTTAAATAGATGTTTTTCCAAAGAGGAAATACAAATGGTAAAAAAACACATGAACAAATGTTCAATTTCACTAGCCATTAGGAAATGCAAATCAAAACTACAATGAGATATCATCTTATACTTTGTGAAAAGGCCATTATTAAACCATGCACACACACACAGAAAACTTCCAAGAGTTAAAAGAAAGTGGAGAAATAGGAAAACTACTTCACTGTTGGTGGGAATGTAGAATGGTGCAGCCTCTGTGGAAGACAGTTTGGTGGTTCTGAGAAAGCTAAATATAGAACTGCTGTGTGATCCAGCAATCCTTCTACTAGGAATATATCCAGAAGAACTGAAAACAGAGACGTGAACAGACATTTGTACACCATTGTTCATAGCAGCTTTATTCACAATTTGCCACAAGATGGAAACAAGCCAAGTGTCCATCAACCGATGAATGGAAAAACAAAATGTGGTATATAAATATGATATAATACTGTTCTGAAGAAATCAATTTGGGACACATATGACAACATGGATGGACTTTGAAGACATCATGCTGAGTGAAATAAGCCAGACACAAAAGAACAAGAACTATATGATCTCAGTAATATGAACTAAATACAAAGAATAAACACATTGAGTTAAAATCTAGAGCAGTGGTCCTTAAAGAGGAATCCATGGACCCCCAAGGGGTCCATGGAAAGATTTCTGTGGGTCCGTGAGTTTGAATTGAAATTCAAAACAACATTATTCTTGTGGGGACATGTTGGTACATGTTGGTGCAGGTATGATATATTTATTAAATAATATACAGGATAGCGTGGTCTTAGGGGTCTGTGGTTTTCATCTGACTGGCAGAGGGGTCTGTGGAACAAGAAAGGTTAAGAATCCCTGACCTAGCATATAGGTTATTAGGAGTTAGGATGAGGACTGAGAAGGGGTATTGATGCTTAATGCATGTAGAGTTTTTCATTGGCTTGATTGTGAAAGTATGGAAATGGGTAGAATTGATGGTGACACACTGTAGTTAATATAACTAACACTGCTGATTTATAAATATGATTGTGGGCAAGTGGACTTGGCCCAATGGATAGCGCGTCCGCCTACCGCATGGGAGGTCCGCGGTTCAAACCCCGGGCCTCCTTGACCCGTGTGGAGCTGACCCACGTGCAGTGCTGATGTGCGCAAGGAGTGCCGTGCCACGCAGGGGTGTCCCCCATGTAGGGGAGTCCCACATTCAAGGAGTGCACCCCGTAAGGAGAGCCGCCAGTGCAAAAGAAAGTGCGGCCTGCCCAAGAATGGTGCTGCACACACGAAGAGCTGACACAACAAGATGACGCAACAAAAAGAAACACAGATTCCCGTGCCGCTGATAAGGATAGAAGTGGTCACAGAACACACAGCGAATGGACACAGAGAGCGGACAACTGGGGGCGAGGGGGCAGAAAAGGGGAGAAAAAAAAAAACTTAAAAAAAATGTGATTGTGGCTGAAAGGGATCGTCTGTGGATGTAATGTTAATTGAAAGAAAGAGGAAAATCTAGGGACTGAATAACATAGTGAACCCAGTGGTGGATGAGGATTGTGGTTAATGTACACATACAAGAATTTCTATGAACTAAAACAAATGTACATCACTATTACAATGTGTAAGAATATGGTGATGCATGGAAAAATATAATCAATATAATTTATGGACTATAGTTAACACGAATATTGTAATAATCTTACATCAATGTCTAGGAAAGTACTACTAGGGAAGCAGATGTGGCTGAACTGATGGAGCATCCACCTACCATATAGGAGGTCTGGGGTTCAAACCCAGGGCCTCCTGGCCAGTGTGATGAACTGGCCTATGCACAATGCTGCCGCGTGCAAGGAGGGCCCTGCCATGCAGGAGTGTCCCCCCACATAGGGGAGCCCCACACGCAAGGAGTGTGCCCCGCAAGGAGAGCCACCGGGTGCGAAAAAAGCACAGCCCGCCCGGGAGTGGTGCCGCACATGCAGAGAGCTGAAGCAGCAAGATGACGCAACAAAGAGACACAGATTCCCATTGCCACCGAGAATGCAAGCAGACACAGAACACACAGCGAATGGACACGAGAGCAGACAACTGGGGGGGGAGGGGGAAGGGGAGAGAAATAAATAAAAATCAATCTTTAAAAAAAAAAGGAAAAAGGAAGAGGGTACTACTATATCAATGTAAGGGATAATGGGAATTTTCCTTTTGTGCTAAGGAAAACACCCAGAAATTTACTGAGGTGATGACTGCACAATTCTGTGATGAAAGTGAGAGTCACTGAGTGTACACTTTGGATGGATTGTATAAGGCGTGGGACTGTATAATGCAGTGAACTATGTGGTGAATGATGGACCTGGTTAATAGTGCAAATACGAGTGTTCACTCGTGAACTATAACAAATGTACACTACTAATACATGGTATTCATAATAGGGGATGTATGGAAAAAATATAGCAGATGTAAACTGGCATATTTGATGGTGTTTTTTCATAATTTGTAATAAATGTTCCACAACAATGCAAGGTGTTGTTGGAGAGGTGATGTTTGGAAATTTTTCACATTATGCCTGATTGTTTTGTACGCTCACAATTTGTCTAATAAATAATTATATATATATATATTTTAAAGTTTGCTGATCCCTGCTGTACATAATCCTGTTAGAATAGGTATTTTTTAGCCCCACTTTATAGATGAGAAAACTAAGGCTCAAGTTAGGTAACTTTCCTAAGAACACAAGCTAGTAAGCGGCAGATTTGGGATTCCAAACCCCTTGCACTTTCTAAAACCACTTTGTAAATTTTAATTTATGACTTCTCAATTTATTGTTAGCTCTTTTTTCCAGTATTTAAATGCTTATTTGACATCTGCACTTGAAAGTATAGTTGGTGATCCTAGTAACCTAGATGTTATATTTGAGTCCTACTTTTCATGTACTTCCCAATTACAGTGTTTAGGGGAGTTATGTTGATTCCGCTTCCAAAACTTATTTTTAATCTATCCAGGTCTCTCTATCACCATTGCCACCCCGGGGTCACCGTCATATTTTGGCTGGATTGCTGCCCTGCCTCTCATCCTGCTCTTCTCTTGTCCTCCCATAATCCATTTTCCACAGAGCATTAGGAGTGGGTCTTTGTGATCAGGTTACCTTGGTAAAATAATATCCAAATTTCTTAGCTTATGATCCTATATGATATGACCTCTCTTTGTCTCTATAGTCTTAGTAGTCTTAGATTACACTGGTCTTGTGTATTCTCTACATTTCAACCATAGGAAGCTTCTTTTTATGAGTAGGAAAAGAGTCATGTATAGGTCGCATTTTTTACTTCTTCCCAGCCCTTTGTTTTCCCTTTGGCATGTACACATCTAAAATTATTATTATTTTTTATGGATTTGGGAGTTCTGTATCTACTCTAAAATGTAAGCTCCATAGGAGAGAGATCTTGTCTGTTTATGGATACATCCCCAGGACCTGGTTCTATACTAGAGGTTCATGCCAACAAATTGGAATGAAGTCAAATAAGAATTTGGTCCCTGCCCTCAAGGAATCTAAATCTATGGGTAAAGTGTAAAGTCTGTGGGCAAGGATGTACATATGTTCCCATATTTCTTATCATGATCTTCTGTTTGCACAATACTATTTTTTGTTATGGATGTTGATAATTTTAGACATGCTACGCTGCTTATAATATTAAATGGGATTTAAAGCAGGCATATTTTTATAAATAAGTACTGTATTTTTTGAGAGGATTTCACAGACTGTTTTGGAGATGGGCATTTTAATTTTTCCCCTTTGTAACTCAGGCATTTTACTGAAGCCGCCAAGCCCAGCATTGGAGTCTCTGTGGCATCTTTTTGAATGATGTGAATCAAACATTGGGGGATTTGGAAAATGATCAGCAAGTGTGGTGTTATGAATATATCCTTGTGATAATTGGGTTATTTTTCAGTTAAATGGTATTACTATTTAGGTTTCTCAATGGAATCATGATCTCATTTGGAAGGCTGTTTAGTTGCATGGTGCTTGGGTATGGCTTCTGTAACTTTCACTCCCCAAATCTGAAATGGACCATTTTCTTAGGCTCTGACTTTTAAGC
This sequence comes from Dasypus novemcinctus, assembly GCF_030445035.2. NCBI lineage: Eukaryota > Metazoa > Chordata > Mammalia > Cingulata > Dasypodidae > Dasypus > Dasypus novemcinctus. Next base: position 62,286,398 of record NC_080687.1, read on the forward strand.
CTCATCCTCACAAATAGGTAGGACAGTCCCAAGAGGTGTCTCAAATTCTTTTAATATCAAAATGGAAGATGACTGAATGGGGAGGCACTCACCTAGGTGAGGCTGGGAATGGGGAATGCAAAACAGCTGTAACCAGTGTCCACACTGGGGTGTTGACAAAACGATACAGGATTTGTGTTCCTGGTTTCTGTATTTAATTAAAGCAGTTTGCCCTTGACATGGGAATAATCACTGTCCTTATGTTCATTTTACCTAATATTTATTATAAAAGTGGTTGATAGGTTGATTATAGTTTTCAGTGGCCATTGAGGCATGAACTAAGTTCATGTGAGACTGTACTCATTCTCTGTAATATCACCATGGATGGGGTTTCTCCTTAAAAGAAAAAAAACACGTAGGGAACGATGATTTTATTTTTCTAGGAAAATTAAAAGTGCCACAGTCATATAATTTATAAATATAGGCTTCTGCATTCATCCACATCTTCACCCCCTAAAAAGGCATTTGCTCTTTAGGCAGCTCGTAGTCTTCCTAAGAGCACTACCATCTCCAAGTTTTCTTCAATTTGGTCCTTGCGTGGGGTAGGAGACTTGCTTTCCAGTAACGGGTCCTAAACAGCCTTTGCTTTTGTTCCGTCCATGAAGCAGTCTTGTGTTTTACATGTGAATTTGTCTGCCAAGTCATCGTCCTTTATTTGTGATTGAAACAATCTTTGTAAACCTGCTGTCCATTAGTAAGCTTGCCTAAAGATGCTCCTGTCAGCGGTGATGCATTGTTCAAAAGGGCAAATTTAGCTGCTTATTAATGCAAACGGCAATTACATGAATAGTTACATACCACGTTTGCCTATTTACTAAGGTTTTTTTTTCTTGCCCCTGGAATGGAGGATAAACTCACAAGTGACTCTGTAGAGCAAGGGTTCTTAACATGGGGTTTGAACTTGAATTGAAATTTTTTAAAGACATTATTCTTATGGGACGTGTTAGTGCTATATTTATTAAATAACACAGAGTTTATCGTGGACTTAGTAAGGGTCTGTGGTTTTCACCTGACTGGCAAAGGGGTCGTGAAACAAAAAAGATTAAGAACCCCTGCAGTAGAGGGACAAGCTGTAATGTACATATTGACTATGAGAGTTGAAATTTGTTAGCATGGATTTGAGTCATAATACATTTCCCTATTTACTTAGGAACCAGTTATACCACGTGTGTGCTGCAATTGTATTAATAAATATTTTCTCTGGAAATCCTGTTTGTTATAATTCTTCTTCTGAAAGTAGAATTAATTCTGGACATTGGTAGTGGGAACTGACATATGTAACCCCTATAATTGTTTCTTAGCTACTTATATTTTTCAGATGATTTTTTTTAAAGATTTATTTATTTCTCTCCCCTTTCCCCACCCCCCTCCCCCATTGTCTGCTTACTGTGTCCATTCGCTGTATATTCTTCTGTGTCCACTTGCATTCTTGTCAGCAGCACTGGGAATCTGTGTCTTTTTGTTGCATCATCTTACTGTGTCAGCTCTCCAAGTGTGTGGCGCCACTTCTGGGCATGCTGCGCTTTTTTGTGTGGGGCAGCTCTCCTTGTGGGGCGCACGCCTTGCATGTGGGATACCCCTGCACAGGGGGCATCCCTGCGTGGCATGGCACTCCTTGCACGCAGCAGCATTGCGCATGGGCCAGCTCACCACACAGGCCAGGAGGCCTTGGGTTCCGAACCCTGGACCTCCTATGTGGTAGGCGGATGCTCTATCAGTTGAGCCACATCCACTTCCCAAGATGGTTTATTTTTAATAGACATGCTGCTACCATGTGTCCCTAAAACTCAGGGTGGCGACTTTGTCTTGACTGGTTTGTTAAAAAATTGTTGATTTATAAAAGTGTTTGTTAAATTTCCTCAGTACCTGATACTGCAGAGGTCTTTGTGTATGTTTTCAGTCTTAGTTCCTTCTGCCAGTGAACTTAAAGTGTAATGCAGATAGCATAAATACAGGGAAATCCAATCCTTACTGATAGCATTCTCTGTTTTGAACACATTTCCACATTTCCATATGCTATGTCTCTAAAGAAGGGACCGATTCCTGCTTGAATTTTCATTTGCTGTTAGTGGCCTGGCACAGGGGAAAAGACTGCTAATTATTGATTATGCAAGTGTGACCATGTCTCTTTGGAACAGAGATAATAGACCTTTAGCTAGAGAAGCCAGAGTAGGCACAGGAGATACAAGCTCTGGACTCAATCCCTCCCTTGTTTTGCATGTGAACAAGAGCAATTGGTTCACCTCTCCTGAGCTCCTTATTTATTTATTTCCTCAACCATCCAATCATTTGTGCAGCACTTTAGCAAATTGATGCTTGCCATGTGCCTGGTGCTGTAGTCAACACTGATGTGGAGTGGTATAGAAAACAAACACTTTTCCTGCTCCATGAACCATATGGTTTTGTGGAGGAGTGACACCAATCAAAGTCAGAAACCACCTAGTATAATACCTGAATGCATGGGCTGTGGAGTCTGACCACTAGGACACAAAGTTCCTTTGTAATGGAAATAAGCTCTGTAGCCCTGCCTAAGTTCCCATACCTTTCTGTATCTTCATCTGTAAAATGGGGATGAAAAAATATACTGACTTCATAAATTCTTAAAAAAGATTTTATTTATTTATTTATTTATCCATCCCCCCCCCCTCCATTGTCTGCTTTTTGTGTTCATTTGCTGTGTGTTCTTTTGTGTCTGCTTGTATTCTCATTAGGTGGCTTTGGGAACTGATCCTGGGACCTTCTGGAGTGGGAGAGAGGCGATCATTCTCTTGAGCCACCTCCGCTCCCTGATCTACTGTGTCTCTCTCTTTTTTTTTAAAGATTTATTTTTTATTTATTTCTCTCCCCTTCCTTGCCCGCCCACCCTCCCCCCCAGTTGTCTGCTCTCTGTATCCATTCACAGTGTGTTCTGTGTCTGCTTGGATTCTTGTCAGTGACACCCAGAATCTCTGTCTCTTTTTGTTGTGTCACCTTGCTACGTCAGCTTTCTTTGTGTGCAGCACCATTCCTGGGCAGGCTGTGCTGTTTTCACACTGGGCGGCTCTCCTTACGGGGCGCACTCCTTGTGTGTGGGGCTCCCTTACGCGGGGGACACCCCTGTGTGGCACAGCACTCCTTGTGCACATCAGCTCTGCATGTGGACCAGCTCATCACATGGGTTGGAATGCCCTGGGTTTGAACCTTGGACCTCCCATCTGGTAGGCGAATGTCCTATCCATTGGGCCAAATCAGCTTCCTAATGCTGTGTCTCTTATTATCTCTTCTCTGTGTCTTTTTTTTGTGTGTCATCTTACTGTGCCAGCTCTCTGTATGGGCCAGTACTCCTGCGTGGGACAGCACTCCACAAAGGCCAGCATTCCGTGTGGGTCCGTTTGCCACACGGGCCAGCTTGCCTTCACCAGGAGGCCCTGGGTATTGAACCCTGGACCTCCTATATGGTAGATGGGAGCCCAATTGGTTGAACCACATCCACTTTCCTGACTTCATAAAATTGATATGAGGATTAAGTGAATTAATTCATATAAAGGACTTCGAATGGTACATTATATATGTTAGGTATAAATCCACAAATATATAATTTCAAATGCTAAGGAAAAGAATGTAGTGTTGTGAGAGAATAAAAAGGGGAAACTTACCCTACATTCATTTGTAAGTTACATAGATTCCCCAGTTCTCTATTCCTAATAGGATCTTAAGTTTTTATTCAGTTCTCTCTCCCACTACCACTCAGTCCATGTGCTATAGGAAAGCCAGCCCCTGTCCAGCTCCAAGGTAAGAATTACCATTGAGGAGTTCAAGAACCCAGGCCCAAGCCAGTTTATAAGTTTGTACCTGGAGATCCTATGGTCAGTGTCAGTGTGTCTCACTTCGTGCCAATGAAAGATGAGGGGAAATTTGCTGGGGGATTCTGGGGAAGTTTTCTCTTTGCGAAGCCTGGAACTGCTATCGGTATTTCATTTCCAGAGAGAAGATGAAACTAACACACTAAGGAGGGTACTGTTGTAAGAACTGGATAAACCAAGCCTGAACTCTAATGAAACAAGCTTATTACTATTCTACCTGTCACCTTTTTCAGTTTATGTGGGTTGATTTGCTTTTGTCTGCTACTTATAGCTAAAAGCAAAAGATGACTGGGGCAGGCCTCTTGTGGAGATGACAATTAAGAATGAATTGCAGGGAAGCGGACCTGGCCCAGTGGATAGTGCATCCGCCTACCACATGGGACGTCCGCGGTTCAAACCCCGGGCCTCCTTGACCCGTGTGGAGCTGGCCCAGGCGCAGTACTGATGCGCGCAAGGAGTGCTCTGCCACGCAGGGGTGTCCCCTACATAGGGGAGCCCCAAGTGCAAGGAGTGCGCCCCATAAGGAGAGCTGCCCAGCGTAAGAGAAAGTACAGCCTGCCCAAGAATGGCGCTGCGCACATGGAGAGCTGACACGACAAGATGACGCAACAAAAAGAAACACAGATTTCCGGTGGTGCTGATAAGGATGGAAGTAGTCACAGAAGAACACAGCAAATGGACACAGAGAGCAGACAATGGGGGGGGGGAGGGGAGAGGAAAAGAATGAATTGCAAGTTTGCTGTTTCATTATAAATGGGTAGATTTGGTATCTTATACAGATAGGAGGAAGGCTGGTTAGAGGTGTGGGATTTTAGGCTTAAAACCTTTTGTAAAATGCTGGATGTTAGCAGTGATTCACACTTTTTCTTTTTTGACCTAATATATCTCAGAGGCAAAATATCTTCCCATCAGTGATCGTGATTTCTAAAGCATTGGCAACCATTTTCAGCAAAATTGAGACCAATGAACTCAGAATTGCAGTGGGGAGGATTAGAAGGGTGACAACCCAATTCTAAATAACCTCATGGGGGAATTTATAAAAAGTATACATGCCTATTGGATTCTTGGGTCCCTCCCCATATATACCGAATCAGAATATGGTGGGACCTGGGGATCTCTTAAAGTCAGATAATTGAGATACAGTTAGTGTGGAACTTGAAAGAAGCTTTGATTTTGGGACCCATTGGAATAGGGGATCCACACTCCCTAAGGTTGTAACAAAAAACCAAGGTCTAAGGTTTTTGTTACAACTTCAGGAGCTAGCACCTTTTTCCTAATGACTCTGTTTCCAAAGATCAAGAGGGCATGGATAGCCCATTACATGAATTGGTAATAGAGATATGAAAAATATCACCATTGGATATTTCTACTCTAATACCTGTAAGATGCAAGGTTCTGAGTGAACATGTATTTGATGCCTTAGAACATTTTTGTCAAGCTATTCAGTATACTGATATTGGCTGGTTGTTCCTAAATATCCTGGATAAAGTAGAGAAAGAAAATGATGAGCTCAGGGCTTTACATTCTCAGTTCAGGTGCTATAGAAATGACATGAAAATTTCCTATGTGTGGCATAAAAGAAACTCATCTCCTGTAGTCACAGAGTTGAGATTTATGAAAACCAAGTGCAGTCTCATCATGCAGTATCTGAATTAACACAAAATGGATTCCCAACCCTGCAGGGTACTGTTAAAGGGAGGAAATTGATTGACTGAGAAAGAATGGGGTTTTGAAAGTTGGAATGAGGACATAGGGGCAGATCACAACGAAGCTTGGGACACAGAACTCCTAAATTCTTCTGACTCTTCTTTGCCAGATAAACCTGTAATGGCCTCCTGTGAGGAAACAGCCCTTTTACTTTCTGAGGAAGTTTAACCCTGCTTTGCAAATATCATTTATAACCATGTGACCAGTTGCAGAAATGAGGACTATAATTGTTATGAGTATTTCTTATTTTGTTATAAATTTGTGTGTGGGGACCAACTATCCTTGTTTTCATTCTCTTCTTATCCTTTATAACATAAGTTGTATTAACTTTACACATAGTATTTAAGTTTAGGATGTCAAAGTTAAGAGTGACTATCATGCAAGGACTTGTACTCTCTTCTGGGAAAAGGGTTAGTGCATTTTCAGTTGTGCACATGACAGTTGTACATCATGATAGGCAGAAGTATAACTATATTGTCTTTACTGGGAGATTAAGTATGGTTTAAGGAGATGTGTATGGGTGCTAGTTTGACAAAGGGTGGGTTGTGATGATTAATTTCATATGTGACTTAGCTAGGTTATGATGCCCAGTTTTTTTGTCAAACACTGACCTAGATGTTTCTGTGGAGGTATTCATAGATGGGATTAGCATCTGTAATTGGTTGACTTTAAGTGAAGGAGATTACAGTGTGGATATCATTCATTCAGTTAGAGGTCTTAGAAGGGAGAACTGGGTTTTAAGAAGCAGAAGGAATTCTGCCTCAGCTACACCTTCTAATCCTTCCTGGCCTCCCCTGCAGACTTGGACTAAAGATTTCATTATCACTCTTCCCAGAATTTCCAGCCTCTTTCCTGCCATACAGAATTCAGACTTGCCAGCCCCCACAATTGTACAAGCCAGTTTCCATCCATCCATCCATCTACCTGTCCATCCATCCTTCCAACCATCCATCCATTTGTTTATCCATCTGTTGGTTCTATTTCTGTGGAGAACACTGACTAATACAGATACTTAGGAAGCAGGCAAGAGCCATAAGAAAAACCATGCACGGTCTTGTTAAAATTCCATATTGACATCATTAGTCTACTGCTTCCTGGTCAAATTGTTACGGCATGTTTTCTTTCTAACGTGATAAAAATTTCAAAACACTGCCTCTGACTGCAGGCATATTGACACTATTAAAAGTGTATTAATAGGGAAATGGATGTGGCTCAACCAATTGGGATCCCATCTACCATATAGGAGGTCCAGGGTTCCAGGCCCAGGGCCTCCTGGTGAGGGCAAGCTGGCCCATGCGGCGAGCTGGCCCACACAGAGTGCTGGCCCAGTCAGGAATTTGGCCCCGTGCAGGAGTGCTGCCCTGCATGGGAATGTCTCCCCATGCAGGAAAGCCTCCCAGCGCTGGAAAACCACCCTGCACGGGAAAGCTGCCCCACGCAGGAGTGCTGGCCAACACGAAGAGCTGGCATGGCAAAATGATACAACAAGAGACACAGAGGAGAGAAAATAAGAAGACATAGCAGAGTAGGGGAGCTAAGGTGGCTCAAGAGAGTAATTGCCTCTCTCTCACTCCAGAAGGTCCCAGGATCGGTTCCTGGAGCTGCCTAATGAAATACAAGCAGACATAGAAGAACACACAATAAAAGGACACAGAGAGCAGACAACAGGAGTACAGTGGCGCGGGGGAACTTTAAAAAAAGTGTATTAATAGGAAAGTGGATGTGGCTCTGCAGGTCCCAGATTTGGTTCCCGGTGACTCCTATAGTTTGCACCTGCAAACTGGTGCGTTGGGCAGGCGTGGCAAGCTGGCACAATATGATGCAACATGAGACAGGAGGAAAACATAATGAGAGACACAACAAAGCAGGGAGGAGAGGTGGCTCAAGTGATTGAGTACCTCTTTCCCACAGGGGATGTCCCATGTTTGGTTCCTGGTGCCTCCTAAAGAGCAGACACAGAGAGCAGACAATGAGAGCAAAAAAATGAGGGGGAGAGGGTGGATAAATAAATAAATTATAAATCTTTTTTAAAAAGTTTATTAATAGTTAACAAATGCTTGGGTGTTTGATGGTTATTAGAGTATTTGTCACTTAAACAGCACTTAATCACTTTAAAGTATCAATAACTAGGCAATTCCATGGGGAATTAGGTGTAGCTAAGTTTCTGATCATAAGGTTATGTTCTATTGTCTTCATGGACATCATTACCCATGCTTTGCTGAAACTAGATAATAGATAACATTTGTTTTCAGACGAGCAATCTTGGAGAAGACATGATTCAAGGTTGCATGTTGAATAATAATTAGAAGTACTGATATAAACAGTGGTGAGGTGAGATGATCAGTAATGGGTGAGCCAAGGAGGGTACCAGTGCAGCATTTCCAAATAATGAGATACTCTGCAGGAAGAAATTGTTCTAATTAATGTAATTAAGCTTTATTTATGGTCATTTGGGGCTGCATTGACAGCCAGGCAATTTGACCAAGGATACTTTTGGCATCCTTTATGCTTTGTTCTTCAAAGTGACAGAACCATTTGCTGTTTTTCATTATTTAGATTTATTTATTCATGTGTAGCTGGCGAATGTGCAGTGCTGATGTGCGCAAGGAGTGCCATGCCACGCAGGGGTGTCCCCTACCTAGGGGAGCCCCACACGCAAGGAATGAGCCCCACGCCCAAGGAGTGAGCCCCACGCCCAAGGAATGCACCCCGTAAGGAGAGCTGCCCAGCACGAAAGAAAGTGCAGCCTGCCCAGGAATGGTGCTGCACACACAGAGAGCTGACACAACAAGATGATGCAACAAAAAGAAACACAGATTCCCGGTGCCGCTGATAAGGATAGAAGCGGTCACATAAAAACACACAGTGAATGGACACAGAGAGCAGACAGCTAGGGAGGAAGGGGAGAGAAATAAGTAAAAAAATAAATCTTTAAAAAAAAAGAGTTAATCTGAAAAACACAAAAGTTTTATAATAATGGTATTGTAGGAGTTTAGAAGATAATTTCCCATATCTGACTTGGTAAGGAAGGTCTAAGAACGACAGTGAGAGACATGAGAATCTTAACAGTTGTCAGAGTTTTTTTAATCTTCCTTATCACCAACCGTTGTCATCAGCACTGCCATGGCCATTAGCAAATACTAATTGAGGCTAATCAAATATAAGGCTAGTGAATTAGGAATAGGGAATAAGAGGTTTCAATGATTTCTACAGAAACAGATAAGCAGAGATTGTAGAATAAGTTCATGTTAATTGTGGGGGGAACACTGTTGAGAGAATACACAATTGTTATAGTCCATTGTCCCTGATGGTCTCAAGGAATGTGGAATGTGGAAGTTTCAGGGCCTGGTTTGAGAGTTTAGAGAAAAATGATAATTAACATTTAAGCTTTTTGTAGGTTTTCTTTCCTTAATGAAATTCTACTCTGTTAATCCGAGACTTTTCTGTAGTGGGAAATGAAGACCTCAGTGATGAGGAAATTTTAATGGCAGTGCTTTTTCTGCCATTATTAAATTACTAGACAGAATGTGTGGCATTTATGGGTTTAATCAAGTTTAAAAAATTTAAAAATGGCTTCATTGTGACTTCCTAGTTGCTTAGAAATGCTTTGACAGAACATCTTGGTAGGGCTGGAAAGTTTATAGCACCTAGTAATTTTTTGAAGCTGTAGCATTAAAGAAATTTATAGCTCAATTACATGTGGAAATGGGAGCTGTAGAGCAAATGATAATTGAAATCCACAGATAGTCCTTCACTTGGAGTCCTTTCTGCAATGTTATAAGGAACGAATAAACACAATCGTCTTTAAACCTTTTTTCTTTTAAGCCATTACTTGCATTTCTTTGGAGACATTAGCCCAGAATGCATTTGTAGATAGCTAAAAGGTAAAAAAAAAACAACTTAATTTGAGTTCTTGCTTGCTTTGCTGCATGCCTTCCCTGATACAGACATGCTCATTGGCCCCCAAACGTACCACAGAATTTTCAGATGCGTTATTTTGTAAACTAGTGGCTTAAATGATCATCTTATTGAAGAAGAAGATGAAAAATCATGCTGACCATTCATAGAAAGGCATTATGAATACGTGTAGCTTAATCTCTAATAATGCTAGTGTCTAGTCTTTAGGACTGTGTTCACGGATAGGGTAATTTGGCTCAGCCATTTGCTTCAGTCCTTGTTTCGCTCTTTTCTTAGGCCCAGCCCAGTTACTCATTAGAGAATACGCCCTGCCCCTTCCCACCCCCCATAGTTTCCAGCAGATGAACTTCTTCTCACAGTTCCTTTTGCACACTTGGCCTTTCACATGTCTCACTGTCGAGGCCGGTCTTTCTGTTGGGAATACTCTCTGGTCCACCATTCTGGGATTGTGGACTTCTCATCTTTCAAAACTCCATTCAGAAACCACTTCTTTGCCTATAAATTCTCCTTTGGTATCACCCCACCCTGGGTTAAAGATCTCTTCTTTCTCTGTGCTTCAGTACATCTTATTTATAGCTTTACTGCAGCAGTTGCCTTGTTTTCTTATTGCTGATTTGCAAGCCTCTCTCAACCACTAGTTTGTAAATTAGTGAAAGTGGGTATAGTGCCATTTTTATATCCTTTGCACCTATCAAAATGACTTTTATGTATTAGGCATTCATTATATGTTTCGTTGAAATAATATATTATTCAGCAAAATATCTATTATATTTTTGTTGTACTTTGAGCATTTGCTTTCTGATTAGGACTGTGCTATGTATCCAGAGACATGAGAAGTGTAACATTTGACCTGGGCCTTAAGAGATCTACTGTCCTGTTGGAGGAGACATGCAGTAAAAATCTAAATAATGAATATCAGCAAATGGTTCTGCCAGTTTTGGGAACAAGAATACAGAGAAAGCATATAGGTCGTCAATAGAGAACTGGAAAAAAGATGGGTCATATTCCTGTAGATGAGGAGAGATAAAGGGAGGTGGATTAAAGAGAATATATGTGTTTTGGAGGAGAAGCAAGCTGAACAGTGCCAGAGTACAGAGACTAAATGAGGTTGGGAATAACAGCAAATTACTTAATCTGCCTCTTTTCTTCTCCTATAAAGTAGTGATAATATTAGTACCTATTTCACAGAATTATGAAAAAGAAATGATAAAATTCATGTAAAGCATTTAGCTCAATGCCAGGAACAAAGGAAGTGTCCAAATGAGAAATTTATTATTGCTTTTGATATGGTTATTAGAGTTGTTATCTTTAAATTATAGGGACCAGGTATAAAACTCCACATTTACGAGGGCACCATGGAAAGAGAAGCCAGACAGGTCATCAGAAACACAGTTGGATAAAAGCTAAAATGATAGGTCAGGAATCAGATTAGCCAAGAGGAAATTGGGAATGAAAAAGTGTCAGGTCAGTGTTTTGGGGAGGGGATAAGCCAGGCATTCTGAGAAACAGTTGTGAGCCAAATACAAAGAACTACTAAAGAGAAGACGACCTTGAAGCTAAGGCAATTCCTGCCTTAGGCTGGAAAGAAAATGATCTACTTTCTGCTGAGATTGGAGCCAAGCCCAGAGTGTGTGTCCAGCCCAGTGCCAGCTGGTGGGAACAGGTGTGCCAAATGAGTGAGCTGGTAATTAGGTTAACTTGTTGAAAACTGGTAGTTACCAGAGGGGCAGATCTTAACAAGAGATCGAGTAGCCGTGGAGGTAAGTAGGGAGATTGTTAAGGCAGAAGAATGGCCGAAAGGATTATGGGAAACTGGAGCCCAGTTTAAATTTACAAAGGTTTTCTCTTTCTGATCAGATGTCCTACGTCTGAAGGGCAAGGTTTTTGCCTGTCAGGGATGGCGTTAGTATCATAGGTCTTTCACATGGCCTTCCTTGAAATATTAGACAACTTCTCTGTCCAGTATTTCAGCTTTAGTAGACTTTAAATATTACTATCTTTAAACAAGAGATTAATAAAAAGAATTCCTTGTTTGTTTCGCTTGTGGAAATGTGCAGGATCTTTGGCATGCAGTATGACCAAAAGATTTTTCTCCTTAAGCTCTATATGTTCAATATCGCTGCCTTAGAGTACTGTTCTCAGACTTGCTTGTTCATAAAAACCACTTGAGGTGTTCGTTAGAAAACATAAATTTCTGGACCCCACCCCAGGTCCTGAAAAAGAATGTCTAGGGAAAACACCTAGGGCATCATTTGTTTAAGTATCCCAGGCATTTCTTATGATTGGGCAACTTTATCAAATATTGCCCCAGGGCGATTGAAGGACTTTAAAATTCTGCTGTAGGTCAAAGGTTCTAGGGCTTAATTTCTAAGTTATGGTTTGATTGTAGTCTGGTTCATACTTTATATCATTCAGAAGAAACATTTACTACATTCTTCTTTTTAGACCAGTTTAACCCAGGGGTTCTCAAACAGGATGTTTTCCTCCGAGGGGACATTTGGCAATGTCTGGAGACATTTTTGGTTGTCACAACTTGGAGGATTGGATGCTACTGACATCTACTGGGTAGTGGCCAGGAATACTGCTGGACATTCTACAATGCATAGTACATTCCCCCACAACAAAGACTTATCTACCCCAAAAAATCAGGAATGCTGAGGTTGAGAGCCTGGTTAATCTTAAGATCAATGTGTGTCTCTCTCTGTATCCATCTCTCCAACCACCCATCCATCCATCCATGTATCCTTAAAGAGGTATAATACATGTCACATGTGACTACCTTCTGTGTCAAGACAGAGAACATTCCAGTACCGAGAATGCATTTTTGTGCCCTTTTCCAGTAGATTCCTGTCCCCCTTCCAGAAATCATTATCCTGATTTCTACCGCCATGCATGAGTCTTGTCTAATCTTGAACTTTATATGAATAGAATTATACAGTATGCACTGTTTTGTATCTCGCTCCTTTTACTCAGTGTTATGTCTGGGAGATATATTCCTGTTGCTTTTAGTAGGACTTTGTTTTTCTATATTGCTATGGTAGGTATACCACAGTTTAGCTGTCCATTTTACTACTGGTGGACTTACAGTTTTGTTTCCAGTTTTTGGCTATTATGAATAAAACTATGGATATTTTTGTATATATCTTTTGCTAGTCATAACTAATTATTTCTCTTGTGTATATTCCTAGGAGTAAAATTATTGGGTTTATAGAATTGTGTTTATTTGGCTTTACTACATTCTGCTCATCAAATATCCAGACTACTTGGTCCACTTTACATTCCTTCCAACAAAGTGTGTGACAGTTCTTGTAGCTTTACAATCTCCACAGTATCTGGTATTGTCAGCTTTTACATGTTAGCCATTCTTGTGGGAGTGTAGTTGTATCTCATGAAGATCTGAATTTGCATTCCCAGATGACTAATAATGTGCTCAGCAACTGTTCAGGTACTTTATCAGTCACTTGAATATTCTCTTTTGCAAAGAGCAAGTTCAGGTCTTCTGCCTATTAATAATAATTGGGTTGTCTTTTTATTATTGATTTTAGGCGTTCCTTCTATATTCTGTATATGAGTCCTTTTCAGATACATATATATGTATATATATAGATATCTATGTAATATATAGTGAATATATTCTTCCAGTCTATGCCTTGTCTTTATTTCATTTATTAGAGAATTGTCGGTTTCCAGAAAAATCATGCAGAAAATAGAGTTCCCAAGTAACCCCTCACATAGGGACTTTTCCCTATTATTAACACTTTGCCTTAGTGTAGTACCTTTGTTAACAGTTGATTAAACAATATCATTATAATTATACTTTTAACTATAGGCCATTGTTTACATTAGGGTTCTCAGTTTGTATTGTACAATCTATGACTTTAAAAAAATACTCTAGTAGCATATATATACCATAAAATTTCCCCTTTTACTCACATTTATATATATAACTCATTTGTGTTAATTATATTCACAATATTGTGCTACCATCACCACCATTCATTACTAAACCTTTCCTATCACCTGAATGGGCAACCATCCCTATCATCCCACAACTTTTTTCATCAGCACCAACAGAAATTCTGTACCAGTAAAGCCTTCACTCCCTCTATTAGGCAGGGTTCTCTAGGGAAACAGAACTGACAAGAGATCTGTAAATAGTAGAGATTTTATACAATTCTCTAATTCTCTCACACATCAGTGGGGATGCACAAGTCCAAATTCCTCAGAGCAGGCTACAAATCAGAGTCTCTGATGAAGGTCCTTGATGAGTTCTTAGAAGACACTGGCTGTCTGATGTAGAGTTGGGAATTCTCTTACTCAATGCTGAAATCTCTTCCCCTTTTAAGGCCTTCAACTGATTGAATGGGATGTCACTCATTGCAGACAGCAGTCTTCTTAGTTGATTATAGATGTAATCAACTCACTGATGATTAAAGTCCATGAAATGTCCTTGCATTACAGTTACACCATTACCTGGGTCAGTTGACACATTACCATAACCATCACACTCCCCCCTTCCTTAGTCTTCCCCAGCCCCTGATAACCTCTATTTACTTTCTGACTCTATGAATTTGCTTGTTCTAGTTATTTCATATTACTGAGATCAATAACTATTTGTCCTTTTGTGTTTGGCTCATTTCACTCAACATGATGTCTTTAGGGTTGATCCATGTTGTTGCATGTATCAAGACTTCATTCCTGGTGGCGGACTTGGCCCAGTGGTTAGGGCGTCCGTCTACCACATGGGAGGTCTGCAGTTCAAACCCTGGGCCTCCTTGACCCGTGTAGAGCTGGCCCATGCGCAGTACTGATGTGCACAAGGAGTGCCGTGCCACGCAGGGGTATCCCCTGCGTAGGGGAGCCCCACGTGCAAGGAGTGCGTCCCATAGGGAGAGCCGCCCAGCACTAAAGAAGGTGCAGCCTGCCCAGGAATGGTACGGCACACACGGAGAGGTGACACAACAAGATGACGCATCAAAAAGAAACACAGATTCCCGAACTGCTGACAACAACAGAAGCAGACAAAGAAGATGCAGTAAATAGACACAGAGAACAGACAACCAGGGTGGGGGGGAAGGGGAGAGAAATAAATAAATAAATAAATCTTTAAAAAAAAAAAGACTTCATTCCTTTTTACAGTTGAATAATATTCCATTGTATGTATATATGACATCTTGCTTATCCATTCATTGGTTGGTGGACATTTGGCTACCTTCCATCTTTTGGTATTTGTGAATAATGCATTTTGGTGTTTCATTTGAGTGCTGGTATGAATACTGGTGTGCAAATATACGTTCAAGTGCTTGCTTTCAGTTCTTTTGGGTATATACCAAGAAGTGGGATTGCCAAGTCATACAGTAAATCTGGAACCACCAGTTTTTCAAAGTGGCTGCACTATTTACATTCCCATGAACAATGAACAAGGTTTCCTGTTTTTCCACATCTTCTCCAACACTTGTTATTTTCTGTTTTTAAAAAAGTAGCCATTATAGTGGGTATGAAATAATGGTATCTCATTATTGGTTTTGATTTGCATTTCCCTATTGGCTAATGATGCTGAACAAATTTTCATGTGCTTTTTGGTCATTTATTTATTTTTAGAGAAATGTCTATTCAAGTCTTTTGCCCATTTTTAAATTGTGTTTTTTGTCTTTATGTGCTTGAGGTGTGGAATTTTTAAAAAATATATTCTGGATATATTTGGATATGTGGTTTCCAAGTATTTTATCCCACTCTATGGTTTTTTTTAATGTTCATAATGAAGTCCTTTGATGCACAAATGTTTTTAGTTTTCACAAAGTCCCATTTATCTATTTTTTCTTTTATTGCTCATGCTTTTGGTTTAAGGTCTAAGAAACCATTGCCTAATGCAAGGCTCTGAAGATACTTCCCTGAATTTTCTTCTAGGAATTTTATTGTAGTCTTGGCTCTTATATTTAGGTCTTTAATCCATTTTGAGTCATTTTGTATATGGTATGAGGTAGGGGTCCCCCTTCATTTTTTTTTGCATATGAATGTTCATTTTTCCCAGCTCCATTTGTTGAAGAGACTGTTCTTTCCCCATTGAGTGGACTTGACAGCCTTGCCAAAAATCCATTGGTCATAGAGGTGAGGGTTTTCTGCACTCTTAATTCAATTCCATTTGTTTATCTGATTGTACTTGTGCCAGTACATGCTGTTTTGAATACTGTAGCTTTGTAATAAGTTTAAGATTGGGAAGTGTGAGTCCTTCAGCTCGATTCTTCTTTTTCAAGATGGCTGACTATTTGGGACCCCTTTCCTTTTCCTTTAATTTTGATTGATTAGCTCTTCCATTTCTGCAGAGAGGAGTGTGGAATTTTGACTGAGTTTGTGTTGAACCTGTAAATCACTTTGGATAAAGTTGACTATTAACGCTATTTAATCTTCTAATCCATGGATACAGAATGTTGTTCCATTTATTTAGGTCTTCTTTAATTTCTTTTACCAATGCTTTGTAGTTTGCTGAATATAAGTTCTTTATATCCTTGGTTAGATTCATTTCTAGATATTTGATTCTTTTAGTTGCTATTATAAAAGGAATTTTTTTTTCTTGATTTCTTTTTCCAATTGTTTATTATTAGTGTACAGAAAACCTGCTGATTTTTAGGTGTTGATCTTGGGCCCTGCCACTTTGCTGAATACAGTTCCTAGCTCTAAGAACTTTGTTGTGGCTTTTTCAGGATTTTCTGTATATATGATCATGTCATCTGCACATAGAGACAGTTTTATTTCTTCCTTTCCATTTTGAATGCCTTTTATTTCTTTTTCTTGCTGAATTGCTCTGGCTGAAACTTCCAGTACAGTATTGAAAAACAGTGGTGACAGTGAGCATCCTTTTCTTGTTCCTTACCTTAGGGGAAAAGCTTTCAGTCTTTCACCATTGGGTATGATGTTAGCTGTGGTTTTTTCATATATGCCCCTTATCATGTTGAGGAAGTTTCCTTCTATTCCAAGTTTTCTAATTGGTTTTATTCAGAAGCGGTACTGGATTTTATCAAATGCTGTTTCTGTAGCTGTGGTTTGTCTTTTCTTTCACTTTTATCTTTTAAGAAACAGAAGTTCTTAATTTTAGTGAAATTTACTTTATTACTCTTGTGTTATAGTTAGTATTTTAGTGTTCTTTTATGAAATCATTGCCTATCGCAAATACCTAAGATCTTTTGATTTAGTCTCCATGTTAGCTCTGCCATTTGTAGTCACAAAAATTTTAAACAGTTGTGCCCCTTTTTTTGTTTTGTTTTGTTTAATGCAGTTGATATAAATTGGATAGTATAAAAATGTGACAGCAGGCCAATTATATCTACATACAGCAATCTACATATAAAATATCTTTCCTCTTCCATTCCGTCTTCTTCTCCCTTTCCCTATTTTATATAATCTGTTTTAGATGAGAACCTCTTTTACTTGGTCAGTTAGGATAGGTAGTTTTAACTACCTTAATACATTGGCTAAAGCAGGGTAACAGAAATGATATATTTCTTTAACATTCTAAGTCAAACAATTTGCTAGTTTTTTTGAGGTAAGGTCCAGACCTGTGCATATTGGGTGAGTAATAAGTGGGGAGTCTGTTCTGTTTCTTTTTTTCCCCCTTTAATCACACCCATAACACATTCTCAAAAGTTTAGGTACCTTTAAAGTAAGTGACAGTGTAAAGACTTGTGAATTGGTCTGAGTGTAAAGTCATTGTAAACATTTATTTTACGTTTCCCACTTTCATTTGTGGTTGTTTCTTTACAGCATTTTTTTGGTTTTTGTAGTGACTTGCCTTTATTTAGTCTTTCCAGAGAATTCAGCTTATCCTCTAAGATACAAGTTTGTTTCATTTAGAACTCATATTTTGTCAGCTTATATTATATTTAATTGCATTAATGTAATTACAGTAGATGTATAGTGAGTATACAGGCCTTGGGACAAAGTGTTTACATGTTCAGTTTTGCATTTTTCCTAGAGAGTGCTTAATTTTCTAATTTTGAAATAACAGGGATTAGAGAGAGGAATCTGACGCCTATAAAAGTTATATTTGAAAAGACTTCCAATGTAGTTATGAGAAGTGCTTTACAGATCATATTTCGAATGGAAAAATATGTATATATGTTTAGATTTAAATCGTTATAAACATGGAAAAAAGAACTGGGGACTTGCAGATTCTTGTTCAGTTTTGGCTTGCTTGTATCTAGAGTCATCCTTGTACTAACATGCCAAATTCCACCCCATTAATTCTCTTGAAAAGCAGTCTACTAATTTGAATCTGTCAATTTGAAGCTGCCTATTAAAGTAGCTCCTATTTGTTTTCTTTGGAAACTGAATAAATATAGCAAGATAGGAACTGCATTTAATTTTGGAAATGAGAGCATATTTTAGTTAAAAACTCTATTTTTATACACTATAGGAGAAGCCTTGTAAGAATATTAAATAGAACAGCTATGTTAAAATTTATATCCATCTTTTTTTTTTCAAATCCTGGAAAAAACTCTATTAAAAAATATGAATAGATATTTTGAGCTACATTTTAGAATGATTGACTGTATACACTTAAAAAATAATCACAATGGATATTTATTATAGGACACATTGTTAGAAATGTGTTTCACAAAATGTTGCTTTTATTTTAATTTTTACTTTATTGTTGGACATTTCAGACACTGATATACATATATAATTTTTCGTGTTCAATTATCATATAAGAATAATTTTTAAGTAGAAAATGTTTTTCCTCCCAGTGGAAGTATATGTACTTCTTTACTTAATTATTACTGTTTTAAGAAAATTGAGTAACTGGGTTTAAATAGATCTGAGTAGAACTCAATTATTTGGAAGTGTTTGGAGAGGAAAATATGAATTGGTGAAAAAATCCAAATTTGAGTTTAATTGTGTAATTTATCTAATTGAAGATAAAGTTTATAATATATGAAATGTATTGCTTGTTAGATATCCTTATGGAATTTGGATTTGGATAGTCAAGAATAACTTTCAGCCAGCTTAATTCTTGCTTCTTAGAGCTTACGGAGATTTGAAAACCCAAAACATTCTTCTTAAAAATCTTATTTACATTATACATAAAGCAAAATAATACTGGATTTAATTATTTCAGAAGGTTATTGAATGGGACTTGCGCCAGGTACATTGGTGATACAGAGAATAAAACTCACTCAAATTGATGAGGTTTTAAATGCGTTTAAAAAAAATTTTCCTGAAATTTTGATTGTAATTTTGCCAGGAAAGACTGAAATCTGCTAATGTCAATATTATCCTAAATGCCATTCTTTGAACTTGTTAAGCCTTTATTTGTTGAGCCAATACCCTATAGAAAGGCATAGTGGCTGCCTTCTTCTTTTCTATTATTTCTCTGTTGATGATCTTTATTATAATCTAATGCCAGGAATTCCATCTTTTCTTCTAGTAGTATATTTCATTTATTGTAATAAAAACATTCCTGAAAAGTTGTATCAACTTTTATTTTTACCTGTTCATTTATTTTATAATCTCAAAGATTTTTCAAGCCCTTTAGTGTTAAGCCATTTAATAGCATCTGTAGCAGTCTGATATTATTGATGAATTCCGAAAAAAAATATTGGATTACGTTTTAAACTGATCTTTTCCTCTGGGTGTATTAGATGGTATTGGATTCAGAGGTTTGCTTGGTTAAGTAATCATGTGAACCTCTTGTGCCAGTAGGGCATTGAGTTCCCACCCTTTGGTGGGTGGGGACTCACAGATAAAAGACATGGCAAAGGACAGAGTTGGGGATTCTTAATGTTTGAGTTTTGATGTTGGCGTTTGATGCTGAAGCTGAAGCCCCAGGAAGAGAGGAACCCTGAACCCAGAGAGAAGCAAGCCTCAGGGAAGGGAGGAACCCAGGAAGCCTGAACCCTCACAGACGTCGGCAGCCATCTTGCTCCAACACGTGAAAACAGACTTTGTTCAGGGAAGTAGCTAATGCTTTACAGCCTGGTATCTGTAAGCTCCTACCCCAAATAAATGCCCTTTATAAAAACCAACCAATTTCTGGTATTTTGCATCAGCACCCCTTTGGCTCATTAATATAGCATCTTTGACAATTATTATTATTATTTTTTAAAGATTTAGTTATTTTATTTATTTTCCCCCTTCCCCTCCTCCTGCCCTGCTGTTATTGCTATTTGTGTTGTGTTGTCTTCTCATTTTTTCTCCTCTAGGATTCACCAGGATTTGATGATCCTGGAGACCTGATAGGGAGAGAGGTTCCCTGTCAATTATGCCATTTCAGTTCCTGGTTTTCTGCTGTGCTTCACCTTGACTCTCCCCCGTGTCTCTCTTTTGTTGTGTAACTGGTTCACCACGCAGGCACTCGTGTGGGCACTGGCTCACCACGTGGGCATGCTTTATCCTCTTCTTTTTCACCAGGAGGACCCAGGGATTGAACCCAGGTCCTCCCATTTGGTAGGCAGAAGATCTCTCACTTGAGCCACATCTGCTTCCGTATTTAAGTTTTAAAACACACACACACACACACACACACACACATATGTTACCTGGCTTTTTTTCCAGGAAATTAAAAATGTTAAGGATCAGATTGGTAATTTTGCCCTCTTCTTTCAAGTGTATAACATTGTTTTCAATGCCTTGATTTGCTTTAAGTGCCTAAGCAGCTTCCCTGTTTTCTTTAAATAGACTTTTTTTCCTTCATCCTTTATTAAGTCCAATTACATTTTGCCTGGTTGTACTTGTAATTATGAACACTTTTGTGTTTTTAATCTTTATTTCACATCTAATGTTGAGGTGTGAGCTATTGTCAAACTTAGGGATGTTTAGCAAGTTCACAGATTATTATACATTATTCCTCTATTCTTGCCACCCCCCCCCCCAAATATAGTATATCTTATTTTATTAGTTCCCTGAAGAACTGTAGTATGTGTAATTTTTAAAAACAAGTTTGAATTTCAGTGGGTATCAAGAGGTCTTGATTCAGAACTTGACTCTACCACTAGTTATATGGCTTTGGGAAAATCACTTAACTTGTTTGAGCTTCAGTTTTCTCATCTGTGTAATGGAACTGACAGCAGCCCTGTACTAGAGAAAACTAAAGTGCCCTACAGAATACCTGGCACATAAAAGGTGCTCTGTAAAATAACTATTATTATGTACACATTTGCACTGTAGTCAACTGCTGTATTTAAGAATCAGTAGTTTTTTCTACTATTAATACTTACCTAGGACAGTGTATTTGTGCAGATTAGTTCCTACTTGTAAAATAAATGAATTAAAAAATATATGATAGGATTTAGCCAAGAAACTCATATTATAGACTGTTTTGACATTTGGCCCAGCAAACTAAGTAATAACTAGTGTTTTAAACTATTGAATTTGAATTTGTTTTGTATTTTTGGATAGCATCTATAAATTAATTTGTAAATATAAAATGTAGTTTTAAACAAGTAAATTCCTCTTGGCCTATATTTTAATTAGTTATGTATTGCTTTCCTCTTGATTACTTCCATTATTACACCAGTTACTTGAGTTTTGAAGTTTGGCTGTTCTGTTTAGTTGCTTATATTTGTTATATACATGTTCTTTTTTATCCTGCCAGGTAAACACACGATTTGTTACGGGTCTTTTAAAACCAGCATTTAATGGTCCACATGGTGTTTTCCTCTGGGAATACTCAGTAAATGCTATTGTCTGCCTAGAAACTGGAAATCAGATTAGCTTTTGTCCCCTATAGAAGAACTATATTGGAGATTATGACCCAAGACCTAATTAATTAAGTCTTGCCTTATGTATTCAGAAACTATGAATGTATCTTTATATGAGCATCTTTTTATAAAACTATGAGCACATCTTTAAAAAACTTACCTCATTTGCTGAAAAAGCTGAATTAAAACTTCGGTTAAAAGATGGAGAAAATAAGGGGAGCGGGTGTAATTCACTCGCTGAGCACCTGCTTCCCACGTACAAGGTGTGGGTTCAATCCCTGGTACCTAACCCCTGCAAAAAAGATGGAGGAGGGAAATGGACTTTGGCCCAGTGGTTAGGGCGTCTGTCTACCACGTGGGAGGTCCGCGGTTCAAGCCCCGGGCCTCCTTGACCCGTGTGGAGCTGGCCCATGCGCAGTGCTGATGCACGCAAGGAGTGCCCTGCCACACAGGGGTGTCCCCCGCGTAGGGGAGCCCCACGCGCAAGGAGTGCACCCATAAGGAGAGCCGCCCAGCACGAAGGAGGGAGCAGCCTGCCGAGGAATGGCGCCGCCCACACTCCCGGTGTGGCTGACGACAACAGAAGCGGACAAAGAAACAAGACGCAGCAAAAAGACACAGAAAAACAGACAACCGGGGGAGGGAAGGGGAATTAAATAAAAATAAAAATAAATCTTTAAAAAAAAAAAGATGGAGGAAATATAATTGGAAACCATTATTAACTGTAACAGTGAAAGCAATTATCTGAGTAAGTGGTTAATAGCAATATAGATTTCATAGTTTTCTAAGGACTTTTCAGTTACTTTTTATGATTAATTTTAACTCACATTCCATTGCATAACCGTTCCATAAAAGATACTACAAATTTCCACAAGAAATTTTCACCAGAGCAACTGGTGGAGGTTGTACTCTATTGTGTCTTTAGAGAGACTTTAGTTCCTCATATATGAGTGAAGTGGAGAAGGGAAGCAGTCTGGATAACAGGAGATAGCATTTTAGCTGTGGTTATCTAGAAATGTTAAATGTCAAATATCTAGAAATGTCAGTTTCCAGGCTGGTTTGGAGCCTGTTGTTGTGATGAGGAAACCTGAGGAGGAAGCCAAGGGAGACAGCCTGGAGTTCTTAGGCCTCTCACTCAGCAGCTTCTACCAAAGCAATTGGTTTTATTTGATTTATATACTGGAGTTCTATGAAAGGTATCCTTTGAAACAAAGAATTCTCTGAGACGAGCAACTAGCTGGTTTAGAAACTACTGGCTTCAGAGAATGTTGAAGGGTTTTGTTTAATATAAACTGAGCAGTTGGAAATTATAGTGGAGAGGCATTAGTGTTGGCAGAGATTAATTTCCCCTCCAAACACTACATAAAAACGGGAAGAGTGCTGTGTGATTATTAGAATGCTAACCATATGCTGCTTGCTGGGATTATGCTGTCCTTTATGCATTGTATTTGCTGAATTTATACCATGTTTCTTTCTGAAAAGGGCACAGGTAGCTTCTAGTAAAGGCTCTTAATAAAATAAAAATGGAAGATCAGAACCAAGAAAAGGAGAAGGAAACTAATATGTTATCTATAAGTGTTATCATTTTTGTTCAATGTCAGGCTTGACTTCTAAGCGTCACTGCTACAGAGCATAAAGATAGATTTGATAAAGTTACCAGAAAGCAGAGAACACCAGTTCCTCAGAGGAAACAATGTTTCTTTTTAAAAAATCAATTTTATTATTCATAAAACATACACTCCATCCAAAGTGTATATTACTAGAAGGAAAGCTAAAAAGTGTAACTTGGGACTGTATAGCATAGCGAAACCTCATGTGAGATGTGAGTATGGGTAATATTGCGTATATAATACTGTTTTTCTTTGAAACAGAACAAACATAAATGGTACTATCAAGTACAAATACAACCAAAACAAACTATGGACAGTAATGTATAGTAATATATTAATAATCTTCCATTGAGGGTAAAACAAAGTGAAAGTAACTAGACAAAAGGCAATACATGCCTGACTCCTATATAAAATATAAATACAAATAAATTAGACTGAAATAGAATAGCAGCCGTGTATGGCAGGGGAGTGATAAAGAGATTGGTGGGAGGTAAAAGGGGTAGAATTTTTTGTTTATCTTTTTGTGGTTTATTTTTATTTTTATTATTGTTATTATTGTTATTATTGGAGTAATGAAAATGCAGTAGTATTGATTGATGTGATGAATGCACAACTCTATGGGTATAGCATATATCATTGATTGTACACTTTGGAAACAGTGTTTCTTGACACTAAATTCTAAATGAAATTTCTCATTTGGGACTTGAGGTGATATTGAATGGCAACAATTTTATGATGGATTCCCAAAGCACTTTTAATACGGCTCTTTCTGTATAACCTCCAATAAAAGCTAAGGGCACAATATTATTTTGTGAGGCAATGATAAGGAATTTTAGATATAGCAGAACCACAAATGTTTGGTCTCCATGTGCTCGATGTCAGATTAGTCCTAACTTTTATGTCTAGAAAGAGGCAGGCAGAGCGTGAGGTTGGTTCTTCAGAAGGCCAATGTCAGCAGAGCTGAGGTGGGCGGGGCAGAGGCTTTAGCTGGACCTGAGCTTGATGAGAATGAGGTTGGGCCTGTGGTATGTTTTTCAGTTAAAAATGGAATATTACAGTTGGGCAGTTATGAAGTCTAAACTCTTTTTTATGTGTTTATGAAAAGTGGTGTAAAAGTTACAAAGTATAAGCCTGGCTGGGATCCAAGATATCCCTAGTGCATGTGGTTACAGAAGTTATTTGTGTTAGTCAGTGGACAGTGTGCCCGGCAAACTTAAAAATAGTTGGGTTGTAGGAATAGGTAGAAATTTACTTATTAGAAGGAGACCACTAACAGTGAAGGTTTGGAAGGACTAAGGTGTTTTATTGGCTCTATATACCTACTTTCAATTTTCCTCAAGTTTTTGTTAATTTGCATTACAGGTCGCACCTTATGGGAGAACCAGTGTCACTGTATACTTGTGAGCACTAGTCGTGCTCATTAACATTTTCTTCTTAATATAATGCCAAAAAGGGACTCCTATTGTTATTTTATTTTCTAGATGAGGAAACTGAAGGCCATGATGACACAGATAGTGACATCAGATTGTAAGCTCCCGGAGGGCAGGGTCTATACCTTTTTTAACCCAAACATTTTATGTCAAAAAATTTCAGGCCTGGAAAGTCTGGAAAATTGTACTATGCACATTGTATTCACTTAACATAGATTCACCAATTGTTAACATTTTAGGACACTTGCATTATCTCATTGCTTAAATGTTGAAAGTAAGTTATAGACATAATATTTCAGCAGGGCTGTTACAAAAATAAGGACACATTCTTTAATCACATAACAGCAGTATTGTTATCATCACTAAGACATTTTAACATTGATGTAGTAAAACTATCTCATATACAGTTCATATTCAGAATTTTCCAGGTGTCCCAGAAATGCCCTTTGGAGCAGTTTGTATTCCCTCAACTCAAGATTTGATCATAGAACATGCCTTACGTTTGGTTGTCATGCCTCTTTGCTCTCCCTTAATCTAAAAAAGCACCCCCCCCCCCGCCTTTTCTTTCATAATATTGAAATTTTTGACAAGGTTAGGCCATTTTTTTTAAAAAAGAATACCCATAATTTGTTTTTTTTGAGTGTATTCTCTGTTAGATTCAGGTTAAACATTTTAGTATGAATGTTACATCCCCGTGGTAGTGTTTTCCACTCCTTCACACCAAGAGGCACGTAAGTCATTTGTTCTGTTTTTAGAGATACTGCTTTTAATAACTTGGTTGCGCTTGGATCTGCCAGATCTTTCCATGTAGAGGTATCTTTCTCCCCTGTTAATGGGATGGTATTTTGAGACCACGTGACTGCCTTCTGCAGGGACTGTGCTTTAATCATTGTTGGATTCCTGCTGCCTGGTAGGGCCTGGCATGGAGTCAATGCAGAGTAAACGTTTTCTGAGTGGCTGACTCAGGGAGATGGAATACAAGTCTCTTTCTTTCCAGTCAGATGCAATACTAAATTGCATTTATTTCCCACTTTTTAAAAAGCACTTTATGCTCTATAGTGGCTGAATTGTTGAAGTGCTAAAATGTAAGCCATAAGGCATGTGAAATGAGTAAGCTTTTTGCAAAAGTAACAAAATATATTGGTAATGAGAAAATAAATTAATATAAACAAATAACAGTTTTCCCCAGTGGATCTCAAACACTTGGCCAGGTCCTGTTTTGTTAGCAATAAAGACTAGTATCTCTCCCTCCCCCAACTTAAAAATGAAACCAGTCTTTGAAAAATAGTAGAGATGTGAAGTTTTAAACAAGGCACTTCTTTTATCGACTCTTGAAATGTGAAAATAACATTTGTAGCATAGCTTGTGAAATTCTCATCTTTTTGTTTGTGAATACGCACCCATATACACACAAAGGTAAGCATTATACATATGTATTCACACATCTGAACTGCATATAATTATACATTATATGATTATAATTGTATCATTATTATATTAGTATTACATAATACTGATACACAACTTAATATAATAAATAATTTATAGTTTTAACATTACACACTCCTTTAAGACAAGGTGGTTGTGATGTAGTGGTGTCCTGGCATTTTGGTGATTCCAAATAAACCAACTTTGCCAAATTTCATGTTGTTTTTTTGAATATGTAAACAGTGTAAATTGAATATTATGTTAGTTAGGGATCAGTGCAGGAAACAGATACCATTCCGGTTTTTTCAAGTAGAACAGATTTACTGTAGAGAATTACAAAATTGTTGGAGGGGCTAGGATTATTAGATGTTTGCATTTGTTGTCTCACCACCAAGGTTGTGATCACAAGTTCTCATACCACTGGTGACACTGGAACCACCTCTGCAGCTACTGTACAGCTGCCCCCTACCCTGATGCTGGTGGGAAGACAGAGGGCTGCACAGACACTTGCATCTGCAGGAGCTTGCTCCTAAGCTGACCTCTGTTGAAAGAAGAATGGCTTCTATTTCTTCTGTGCTTTCCAGATATTGTGCTAACTACTCTGAAGTGCATCTGGAACCCTGGCTGCAAAGGAGTCTGGGAAAAGTAGTGTTTATGTCCTTCAACCTCTATGATACAGTAGGGAAACATAACTGCAGGTGGAAAGGGATGCTAAGTGAAGTGTATAATATGTAGTACAAATGTCCTCTAGGTGCAAAAATCTGAATAGCATTATGCCCAGTAACAAGTTCTCTGGGAGCAAAGCTATGCTAAAACAAGCGTGATCATGTTCAAGCAAACAAATAAGAGCTTCTCATCATTTATGAAGCAAGGAGACTTGGAAGAGACCTGGTGTATTAGTCAGGATTCTCCAGGGAAACAGAACCAACAGGATATATTTATTTTGTATGTAAATATCATGGGATTTATTATAAAATTGGCTTGCATAACCATGAGGATTGGCAAGTCCAAATTCTTTTGGCAGAGGCAGCAGTTTGAGAACGCCAGTGAAGGTGAATGCTGAAATCATCAGTTCTTCCTTTAAGATTGTTAACTGATTGGATGAGATATCTCTCGTTGCTGAAGGCGGTTTCCTTTGTTCATTGTTGATGTAGTCAACCATAGATGCAATCAGCTGACTAATGACTTAAATCCATGAAATAGCCTCACAGTAGCATCAGGCCAGTGTTTCCTTGACCAAACAACTGGACACTATTAACTATCCACGTTGACACATCAACTTAACCATCATACCTGGTAAGTAGGTGAAGGGAGGACGTGCTTAGATAGTGGCTATAATTGAGAGGAGGAGTGCAGAGTTCTGCGTCCTGGGTGGGTGGTGGGGAGGGTCTAGGTGGAGTTGGGAGGTGGAAGGAGCATGTATCTCTACGCCTCCAGAGGAGAGGAGCCCAGGTGGAAGGACAGGTCCTTTGAAAAGGAAAGGGTAGTGCTGGCCAAGTAGAGACTGAGCCCCTGGGATTGCCCAGGCACTTCCGTGTGTCGTGTGCATGTGTGTGCGCATATATATACCCTACAGAAAGTTACTGGCAGTCAGTTAGGAGGCAAAAGGACTGCATGTAAGAAGCAATTTAAAAACATTGACATGAAAATGGAATTTTAAACCTAGAAGGAACTTTAGAAATAATTTATCCTAATTTCCTCTCCTCACAAATGAAGAACCAGTCACAGAGGTGATGATTTTCCCTTATTAGAGGCCTGGGTCAGAGGACATTTGAGAATAGAGAATCTTTCAGAGCCTAACCAACTGGCCTTGATATTACAAACGACCGCGTACTTTGACACTAATTATAATTAGTGTATTATAGTGTGTTTCTACAAAAATAATAGTTACAATATACTGATCCAATAATAAAAATGCAAACAAAACAAGTTTGTTTCTGAATTTTTGAAAAACTGTATTGTCCAAAGGTGATTTTACAAGTACAGCCACAGTACTACTAAATTGAGCGCCCTCTAGTGGTCCACATTTTCCTAAAATAAAACCTAGAGTCTGTAATTTCACTACTTTTTTTCTTTTAAAGATTTATTTATTTATCTGCGCCTCCCGCCCCTTGTCTCCTTTCTGTGTCCATTCGCTGTGTGTTCTGTGTCTGCCTGTCTTCTCTTTAGGCAGTACCGGGAACCGATCCTGGGACCTACTGGAGGGAGAGAGGCACTCAGTCTCTTAGGCCACTTCAGCTTCCTGGTCTGCTGTGTGTCTTATTGTATCTCCTCTGTGTCTCTTTTTGTTGCATCACCTTGCTGCTCCAGCTTTCTGCATAGGTCAGCACTCTGTGCAGGCCAGCTAGTCTTCACCAGGAGGCCCTGGGTTTCAAACCTTGGACCTCCTATATGGTAGATGGGAGCCCAGTTCCTTGAGCTACATTTGCTTCCCCTTTACTACTTCTAAGTTGCACATTTTCTTCCCATATTTAAATATCTTAGAAATCAGGATGTGTCTTACAGTTTTTGGCATCTTGGATTTGATTAAGGAGAATAATTACATGAAGGAAAGGCTACTGAAGTGGTGCCCAAAGCAGTTGTCACATAGAATTACCCAAAAGAAATTTTTTAAAAGAAAGATTTTGAGGCCTATTCAATCAGGAATCAGAGAACTAAATTATGAATGTGATGATAAAATAGCAGCAATATTTCATAACTTTCTGTTCCCATTTTCTGGGAAATCGTGCTTAATTCCATTTAGGCTTGTAAAGATTTCTATCATTAATCAACAGGGTATGTTATATGTTGGTAAATTGTAAGTTTATTAATTGACTTTGTTTTGCTTTCATAACAATAAAATATAACAAACTTGATGAAATGAATTTTATCCCCAACAAATGTTTCTCAGAGTGAGTGACTATTATGAGATTGCTGGTTTTAGTGCTCAAGTACCTTACATTTAGAGAGAGTTTTGCAGTTTACAAAGCACTTTTGCTTACATCATGTCATCGGATACTTATGTCTTATGAGGAAAATACAATAGCCATTATCCTTCTGGTACAAATGAGGAAATATGTTCATATTCAGTTCTCTACGTAGTCAGGTACGTCATGTAGGCAAGGGAGTGCTATTCTGCAATTCTTTTTGAGATGAAATTTGCGTGATACAAAACTGTTTTAAAGTGAACAGTTTAGTGACATTTTACATTCACTATCTTGTGCAATCACCACTCTATCTAAACTCCAAACATTTCCATCATTCCAAAATAAAACCCTATGCCCATTAGCAGTCATTCCCATTCCTACCCCCCCAGCCCCTGGCAACCACAAATCTGTTTTCTGTTTCTATGGATTTACTTATTCTGGATGTTTCATACAAATGATATATGGCCTTTTGTATCTGACTTCTTTTACTTTGTATGTTTTTGAGGTTCATCCACATTGTAGCATGTATCAGTACCTCATTCCTTTTTATGGCTGAATAACCTTCCATTTTATGGATTGACCATGTTCTACACATTTTAAGATATTATTTAAATAGCTGCTGCTTGAGCATTTTCAAGAGCACTGCCATGCATTGTCCTGTATGCTGTATGGAACACAGAGATGGACAGGTACGTCTAGTTCATAGATTAGATCAAATTCTACAAAGATGTAATACTGAGATGACAGTTTATGGGGGTGATATAATCTCTGATGCCTGCATAATATTCTTAGAAGATACCAGTTTTAATCTAGGGTGAGGTGAAAGTATGGGCTTTGGGGTTCAGATAGGTCTGGGCCAACACTGAGCTCCTCCTTTGGGTGTGTGTGAACTTAGGCAAGTGACTATTTTTTAAATGTTATTTGGAAAATAGAGATTGTATCTACTCACAAAGATGTTTGGATTAAATGAAATAATGTGCACATAATGACACTAGAAAACTGCCTGGCTCATGGTAACCAATCAGTAAACGGTAGCCATTATTATCGTTTCCTTTCAACTCTGAAAAAAAGTAGTAGAGATTATGAAAACCCATAGCCATAATTAATTTATACTGTAATGTGTCAGTATACTTTCAACACAAAAGTGGAGATGTAGATTTATAAACAAATATTCAGACTGCAGTGGTAAATGATCCCTGCATAGCCAAAAGTAGGTTATCCTTTCTTTCTTCTCCCAGAGTTGCTTTATAAGTCTTAAGGTGAATTACAGAAAAACTGGAGAATGTCCCATAATTTTTAAAAATCCAGGATTCCAGGTCTTATGAGGGTGTTTCATAAAATAAATGGAGCATCAACAAAATTGAATTCTTATTTACAATATGAAATCATTAAACTTTTTAAAAAAAAAATTTATTTCTCTCTCCTTCCCCGTGCCCTCCCCGTGTCTGCTGTGTCCATTTGCTATGTGGTCCTCTGGGTTCGCTTGGATTCTTGTCAGTGGCACCTGGAATCTATGTCTCTTTTTGTTGTGTCATCTTGCTACATCAGCTCTCTGTGTGGCGGCGCCATTCCTGGGCAGGCTACACTTTCTTTCGCGCTGGGCGGCTCTCCTTACGGGGCGCACTCCTTGCGCGTGGGGCTCCCCTACGCGGGGGACACCCCTGCGTGGCAGGGCACTCCTTGCGTGCATCAGCACTGCACATGGGCCAGCTCCACACGGG
Source organism: Dasypus novemcinctus (assembly GCF_030445035.2). NCBI lineage: Eukaryota > Metazoa > Chordata > Mammalia > Cingulata > Dasypodidae > Dasypus > Dasypus novemcinctus. The sequence continues at coordinate 62,316,692 of NC_080687.1, forward strand.
TCAAGGAGGCCCGGTATTTGAACCGGGGATCTCCCATGTGGTAGATGGATGCTCTTACTGCTGGGCCAAATCCGCTTCCTGAAATCATTAAACTTTTGACCCCATTCCTCTTTTTCCAGTATCTGCAGGTTATTATCCTCTTATCTATGTTGATAATCACAGTATTTAATTTTATACAAAATTGTATCATTTGATTTATGTATCTGTGTTGTTCTACCTATCACCCAACAGCTAAACCTATTTTCCAGTATCAGTGGTTACTTTGCTATCACTCTAGCTGCTGTTTTTTAAAATTGCTTTTTAAAAAAATTTATCTGCTTAAAAATGGCTTTAAGAGAACTATGAAGGTTACCCATTTGCCCTTCCTTTATGTCCTTTAATTCCCTCTTCCTGCATTTCAAAGTGGTTGGTAGTCGGAAATGCTCAGCGAGGGCAGTGGATATGAGAAAACTAAGTGGAATATGGGCCAGATCTTCAACCTCATTTTCCCTGCCTCTGCCAGTTGCTGATGGCGATGGGACTGGGAGTGGTGGCAAATACAGAGCAGTGTGGTCCTCAGCTTGGGGAGGAGTGGGGAATATGTTGTCTCTTCATGATGAAAGGAAAGCAATTTTGGGGGGAAAAAAGCCTCCTCGGTGATTCTGACTAAGGCTTCTTTTTCCTCTTGGGATTGACCACTGACATAGGGAAATGGGAGGGTAGTTCGAGACCTCAGTCTGCTGCTTCAGCTGTAGCCTGGGCTTTGGAGTAGCCTGGGCTTTGGAACCTTGGCTGGCAGGCAGTGTTGGCTGTTTCCTTTTTTACTGATAGGGAAACCCAGCTAGGTGCCCTGTACTCTAGGTAAGTCGCAGTGAGGACTTAGATTCTGATAGTTTATCTGCTCTTACCCACACTTAGCAGTGTGTTTTGACTTCTATATATTTTTAATTTAATGTTACATTTTGTACTTTGGGATGATTATAACCAAAATACTGTGACATTTTATAAATTCAGATGGAAAGCTCAAATACTGTTTCAAAACCAGGTTTCTGGCAAATCCAGCTACCTTTGTGTCTAGAGTTCTTTTTTCAATGCACTGTTAGTAAACTTTAGAAACTCTGCCACAAAGCTTGCCTCTTAATTTCTTGATGTCAGAGGGGAGTGGGGTGGGAGCAGCTCTGCAGTTGTCAGTGATGTTCCCTAGTTACTGTTTACGTTCACTTTTGCATCTGCCCACACCCAACAAGGCTCCTATACAGGGAAGTAACAAATTACTTCCCTAAGCCCAGGGGAACTGTGATAAACTTCGGGATGTAAACAGAACAGTGATACATGTACAGTGTATGTGCACTGGTGCTTTTCATCAGGCTAAGTGGTGATACTATTTTTAGCATGAACTAGCATGCAGAGAAGAGTTCTCAGTGGGGGCAGTACTGGAGTCTGAATTATTTTCTGTGTTTTTTTTTTCCTGTCATTTGTCACCCTCTTTTCTTCAGATTCCTTCCCCTTTCCTTAAATCTGTTACAGTTCAATTTAAATGTCAGTTTTAGATTACATTCCAGAACCTAATTTAAGTGATTTTGATTTGTCTTCTATTTTGGGATATCCATAGCTTTGCTTTTATTTTATTATCATTGGTCCTTAGGATTTAATAATAATATGAGTAATAACTCCAAAGACTAGCATTTATTGATCACTGATTACGTGGGAAGACTATACTTAGATTATATTTAGTTATAAGATGATCCTGTGTGTAGTTTTTGCTACTAGTCCTATTTCACAGATGAAGAAAATGAGGTTTTGAGAGGCTAAATTTAAAAGAGCATTTATTTGTCAAGAACGAATGAAATACTACTTTTTCCTCTTTGTGACCTGACTTTGTTTTGAGGTTGCACTGTATGACTGAGGAAGTACAATAAATGTATTTACATAGTTTATATTATGATGTTCACAAATTGCCCAAGTATTTTTTGAAACTATTTCCAAAAATGGAAATTGTGATTAATCCTTATTAATTAAGCATTATTTAGCTCAGTTTACTTCAACACACTGATTGAACATAAACATTGAGTATGGATACACCATATGGTTAGATACAAAGTTGTGTAAGAGAGTCTAGTTTGTCATCTTCTGGATGAGACAGACATGTACAATTAAACTGTAATACAGATCAGATTGTGATGGCTGTCATAACCCGGAAAAAATGGGAGCAGAGAGAATAAGATTACTTTTTACTGGTGAAATTCAGGAAGACTGTATAGTTGTCATTCTGATTCTGGATTTAACCACTCCCGTTATAGCTTGCAATTTAAAAATAGTTCAAATTGTCATGACTACATAATTTTCCAATAAAGTAAGTGTAGAATATCATCTACACAAGTGGCACATAGATCTTTCTAGGTTATGGGATATAAGAAATCATTTTTAAACTTCTTAAAGATACTAAAAATACAATGCTTGTAAGGAACCCATAACGGGCGGGAGGGGAGGGGAGAATCTTTTTTAATCTTTTCTATTTTGAAAACGTAATTTCTCAATTTTATATATGTAAGTATGTATATTTATTTTAGGAGGTATCAGGGTTTGAACCCAGGACTTCATGTGTGGGAAGTAGGTGCTCAACCACTGAGCTACATTTACTTACCAATGAGAGTTTTTTTCATTTGTTCTGTTTTGTTTTAGGAGGTACAGGGGATTGAACCCTGGACCTCATACATGGGAAGCAGGTGCTCAACTACTTGAGCTACATCTGCCCCCCCCCCTCAATTTTATTTTTGAAATTGATTAGATTGCATTTTTGGGTAGTAGACACATAAGAATTATGATAATTTATAATAATTTATAGTAATTTGTGGTTTCTTCTGGCCTGAATTTGATGCCTACTCATGAAAATAGGAACACCCTAAAAATAGAGAGAGCTGCTATGCATTTTGAATATTGTAGAGACAAAGCTATTATTTAATATATACGAAAGGCATGAATCATATCTTCTTTTTTTATTATCTTCTGCCACTGCATGTAGTGCCTGCCTGATGCAACGTAAATGTTCAATGAATGCTTGTGAATTAATATTAAAATGTGGTGACACAAACATAGGACGCTTGATAATGGGTTTGCGCTTCTATTTTTGTTCCTTTGCTCTCAGTTCTTACCTTTTTAGTACAGTCTTCACATCCTTCACATTACAGGCAGTGTGTTATTCTAAAATTTAATGATGACAGTAACTCCACAATTCAAAACCTTTCTCTAGTTTCTCATTGCTTGAAGGATGAAGTCTCATTTTGTGCATGGCTTCCTGCCTACTTCACCACATGACCTGGGCCAGCCTCGGACTTAGCAAAGCCTCGGACTTAGCTTCATACTTTTCAGGTGACCTGTCCCCACTTTGAAGAGTCAGCCATTTCATTTGTGTATCCTCCACCCCTAATTGAAATACCATTCTCTTTGTTCTCTTTGTTTATACAGTTATAGCACCTAACACTTTATTGCAACTGTTTATTCAATTGTGTATCTCTTTAAAATTATTTGGAGATAGGGATTTCTTCCTTGATATGTTTATATTATTCATCTTTTTATCACCCAGGTCTGACATGGAGTAGATCAAAAAAGGATTGTCTAATGAATGCATGTATATCATCATCAGAGTTGCGCATAATTACTAGCTCAATACATATACAAGAATCCTTTAACAAAAGATACAGGTTACCATCAGAAGTTAATTTTAATATTTAGTATACTCTTCACAAATAGCTTTAAATGTATACAAACAAGTTTGCTTTCCTTAAGAAGTACTCTACCTGAGATGACTTCTACTTGTAATTAATAAAAATGACTGTCTTATTTTCTATTACAAATTACCACAAACATAGTGCCTTAAAACAACACGTTTATTATCTTACAGATCTGGAATTCAGAAGTCCAAAATTAGTCTTATGGGGCTAAAGTCACAATGTCAGAAGGTTGCCTTCCTTCTGGAGGCTCTAAGGGAGGACCCATTCCTTGCCTTTTCCAGCTTCTGGGGTTGCTCCAGTTGCTCCCCTTGTGGTTCCTTTCCCACAGTGGCATCACTTGGACCCCTGTTTCCTTTAAAAGGGCTCTTTGTGATTGATTGCATTGGACCCACCCACATGGCCCTTATCTCAACATCCTTATCTTAATCACATCTGCAAAATTCCTTTTGTCATGTAAAGTAACATTCACAGGTTTTGGGGCTTAGGATGTGGATATCTGGGGGGAGGGGGGCGTTATTCTATCTGCCACACATTATTAAATCTTATAAAAACTTATTTTTTTCCCCTAAAACAGTGAGCAAAGCAAAAATAGTTATTAATAGAAAGAAGCATAAATTGATGGATGTGTTTTAAGCAAATAGAAGTGAAATAATTATCTGGTTATACCAAGATCTGGAAATAACAGTTTGAAGTTTCTGTTAAATACCATCCATACCAGACAATCTTATTATTTTATGTAATTAATATAATTATACAAAATAATTATATTATTATTATTATTTTTTTGAGCAACATGATTTGTATAAGAGAAATAACACAAGGTTAAAAGATCTAGTATATTAGGTTTATGGAGTTGTAAGTAGCATGGAGACAGTATATTTAGGCTGATGAGAAAGTATTAAAATATGGTATGGTGAAAAGTAAAAACTTTGAATTTTATTACAATACTTAGTCTTAAATGAACAGAAACCAGCAAAAATGCTGCAAGAACTTTACATATAAATTTACATATAAAATTTTGTTTGAAGATTAGGTGTTGTGAAGATTTTGCTTAAAAATAGTCTCCATCAAGAAGCTAAAATTACCTTTGGAATGAAAAGGCAGTTCTTGGGACTCTCCCTCTGGCAAACATATATAGATATAACTTTCAAAGAGAAGCATCAATAGTTTTGTTGCTTGAGCTCCTCTTCAGCTATAGCAGCTTGGCTCTTTGCTCTCAAAATATGTAGTTCACTTAATAACATATAACAGCATGCTGCACATTTTGTACTAAAAAAGTGTAGCTCTCCACTTAAATTACCTTCACCAATAACTACTTTTTCATACACCCATTTTTATCACACAGATAAATAACTGTAGGAAACGATTTCTATATTTTCTGTACTGTCATTCTAAGGGACATGGGCTGCTTATCTTCAGAACATGAAGTTGCTATTAAACTGCTGCAAAGAATAAATGAAGAGACATGCCGTATTTCTAGATGAAAGGTCCTAATATTGTAGGAAATTTTCCATAATGTTTTGCTATTTATAACATGAATTTTCAGTGCTTTGTGGTCTTGCGTATTCTTTCCTTTTGATCTACCATTGATACAGAATTCAATAAATTTGTGTTGATTATACTTCTAAAACTTCAGGTGCTTTGAAGGGCATTGGATTTGCCCCTCTTTGCATATCTGGAATGAGACTCTTTTTAAGAAACTAGATTTTTGTTAAGGTGGTATTTCAGAAGTGCCTAATATTCAAAGGCATAAAATGTTTACAAAGAAAATTGACTATAAGCATTATTCATAAGAATAATTTGTTACTGTATTTAAACTTTTTATTGTAGTAACATATGTGTAACTTATAATTTCCCATTTTAACCATTTTCAAGTATATAATTCATTAGTATTAATTACACTGTGGATATATTTTTAACATGGTCATACTGGCAGAGATACCATTAAATGGCCATTTAAGCCATTTTTAAGTGTATCGTTCAGTAATATCAAGTACATTCACAATGATGTGCTACCATTACCACCATCCATTACCAAAACTTTTCCATTACCTCAAACAGAAACTCTGTATCCATTAAATAATAGCTATTTCCCCCTCCCTTCAGTTCCTGGTAAACTCTAACCTACTTACTGTATCTATGAATTTGTTTATTCTAGATATTTCACATAAGTGAAATCATACATTTTTCCTTTTGTGTCTGACTTATTTCACATAGCATAATGTTTTAAGTTCATCCAAGCTATAGCATGTATTAGAACTTCACTCCTTTTTGGCTGAATAATATTCCACAGTATATACACATACTACATTTTGCTTATCAGTTCATCCGTTGACAGGCATTTGGGTTATTTCCATGTTTTGGCTATTGTGAATAATGTTGCTATAAACATTGGTGAACAAGTATATCTTTTGAGTCTCTGTTTTCTCTTCTTTTAGGAATGTATTTAGGGGTGGGATTACTGGGTGAAATGGTAGTTCAATCTTTAACATTTTGAGTAATTGCCTACCTTTTCCAGATTTTACGCTCCCACCAGCCAAGCACAGGGATTTGAATTTCTCTACCTCCCCACCAACACTTCCTTTCCCTTTTTTTTTCCAATAGCCATCCTAATAGCTGTGAAGTGTTATCTCACTGTGGTTTTGATTTGCATTTCCCTAATGACTAATAATGATGAGTATCTTTTCATGTGCTCTTATTAGCATTATCATTTATAAGGTTCTAGTAGTTATTAGGAAAATCTAATTAGTAGAATCTGTACTACTTCAAGAGGGAAGCTTGACTGAGAATTCAAAAGATGCAACTTTTACCTTGAAAGATCAATTCACCATCATTTTAATGATTGGATATACCAGAGTGATGAAAAGTACATGGCACAACAGTAGATTGTAATGTGAAGGCAGAATCTGCAGAATTCCTTTGTTTGCCCTATTTGTTTTGCTTTTTTGAGTTATCTTGCACGCTAGGAACATTTTCCTTAAATTGTAATAATTGCAAATATATTTTCAATAAATTTCTTTAGAAAGGATTTTAAAAATAGGTTTATTAATAATTTCAACCACAATTCTACTATTTTAGGCAACCTTTTAATAGCAATCCAAAAGAGTTAATGTGTCTTTAGGTAGTTCACAGCGAGTAGCAATAACTTTTCAATGGGGAGAACAGGTCAATTGGAAGAATTAGTTAGCTATTCTCTGATAATTTATCTTTTGGAGAATTGATTACCTTTTAAACATAGCAGCTACTTTTTAGTGTATCAAATCTAAAAAGTTAAATATTGGTGTTTTGGGGGGGGAGCTAGAAATAATGCCACATTCTTTATTGTCTATATGAGAATATCACTTCAGGGGATTTATACCAAGGGAAATAATTTACCTACTAGCTGGACCCAGGTAATATCTGTACTATAGTCAGGATTTTGAAAACTGTTTTGATATAATTTCAGTTTACAGAAACATAGAACAGTACAAAAACTCTCATACTCCTCTGGTCAGATTTCCTATTTGTTAACGTTTTTGTCAAATTTACCTTCTAATTCTATCTCTCTCTACACTTCTACATATTATTGTAACTTTTTTGAACTATTTGAGTGTAAGTTGCAGAATTCATGCCCAACTATACCCTTAATATTTTTATGTGTTCTGCCTAAAAACAAGGATACTACTGTGTGTGTGTGTGTGTGTGTATGTATGTGTATATATATAGATATATCTCACAATTCAAGTGGTTAGTAGGAAATCAGGAAATTAATATTGATCCATTATTGCCATCTAATCCATAGATCCTATTTGAATTTCACCAGTGATCACTAGTAGCCTTTATAAGTCCAGGATATGCATCCAATCTGTTTGTTATGTCTCTCTAGTCTCTTTCAAACAGAAGTAGTTCATTAGTCTTTTCTTCTCTTTCAAGACCTTACATTTTTCAAGAGCATGAGGTACTTTTTGAAGAGGTCAGGTATTTTGTTGAATGCCCCTTAATTTGGGGCTTACTGATATTTCTTCATGATAAGATTCAGGTTACATATTTTTGGGCAGAACATCACAGAAATATGTTCTTCTTAGCTCATTATACCTGGAAGCACAAGATGTTGATTTGTCCCAGAAATGATGATGCTAACTTTTATCTATTGGTGAAGATGGTGTCTGCTAGGTTTCTCCACTGTAAAGGGCTTGTCAATAATAATAATTACATATAATATGTAAATATCCTGTTTCTCATCAAATTTTTACCCACTAGCATCCCGCTAGATAATTCTTGTCTAAATTCATTATTACTGTTATGGTTGAGAAATGGTAACTTTCTAATACCAACATTCCTTCTTTTTTTTAAATGATCTTTTTTTAAAGATACATAGATCACATGAAATATTATATTAAAAAATGTAAGAGGTTTCCATATATCCCACTCCCCACATCCCCACACTTCTCCCACATTGACAACTTCTTTCATTAGTGTGGTACATTCATTGCATTTGATGAGTTCATTTTGGGGCACTGCTACACAGCATGGAATATAGTTTATGTTGTAGTTTACACTCTCTCCCAGTCTATTCAGTGGGTTATGGCAGGGAATATAATGTCCCACATCTGTCCCTTCAGTATCATTGAGGACAACTCCAAGTCCTGAAAATGCCCTCATATCACACCTCTTTTTCCCTCTCCCTGCCCTCAGCAACTCCCATATAGCCATTGTCTCCACATCAATGATATAATTTCTTCTATTGCTAGAGTCACAATAATTCTATAGTAGAATACCAGTAAGTCCACTCTAATCCATATTTTATTCCTCCATCCTGAGGATCCTGGGATGGTGATGTCCCCTTCATCTCTAAATCAAGAAGGGGCTTAGATTCCACATGGCTGATGGATGGAATTCTCTTGCTTGCAGCTGTAGGTTCTCTTGGTTCGCCGGTGTGGTGGTTGACCATCCTCACCTCCCTGTTAGCTGACCTGGGTAAGTCCAACGAACCAGAAAGTAGGTGTTGCAACTTTGCTGAGGCTCAGGGCCCAGCTGGCACATAGGCAGTGCAGAGATTCAAGTCTCCTGAGCATACACCAACCCCAGCCAACATTCCTTCTTCATGCATTAATTGGCATTCTGTATAATGTAATGATCTTTTTTTATTTATTTACTTATTCATTTATCCATTTATGTATGTCAGTGTGCAATCATCAATTCCTGTTTTGGTCCATGGGCTATTATAATCTGTTACTGCCTTTATTATTTTTGAAGGTCAAATTGTCCCAGATTTGGCCAGTGGAAGCTTCTTTACACTGAATCCTCTGTCTTTTTGACATCCTCACATCGTTCTTATAGCAATTCCTTATTTTCTGGCATAGAAACATATTTTAGACACATTTTATCCTGTCCTGCCACAGCCTGGGAATCTAGGCATTTCTCCAAGGAGGCCCAGATTCTTCCATTGCAGAATGGTATTTGGAAACTAAAATCTGAGCACACTCTGTACTCACTGTTGCTGGAGTGTCCTAGGATCTAGGATCTGTCTGCAGACAGACTTATGGCAAATGTATGTTTGTACATAAACATTAATCTACATCTGTTTCTCTTCCTATATATTTCTCTTACTTTTATCTTAAAAACCATGAGCTTTTAATATGTTAAACTTATCTATTTGTACTAGAAACTACACATCACATCAGACTTCCAATTCCAGTCCAACAACACAGTTTATTCTGGACTCCTCATTTTAATTTGTTACTCCCTGTTCCATCAGTAAGAACCCTGGCTTACATCATCCTAACGCATTTACTCATTTGCTAAACCTTCCGGTAGGTAACAAATCTCCTGATCAAGCAGGCTGCCTTCTTAGCCTCTACCATGTGGTCCTTGATCACTTACAGTGTCTCCTTGGTCTCAGCCAGACCAGCCAAACTATAGTCCCAGCTCCACCAGACATGCTAGTTATTCCAGCCAAATAGAGGGTCATCCTGGCAACTTCATTTAGATGTACAAATGCATGTAGAATGATTAATTATAACTATTTTCTCTGGCATGTTCAAACTGTATTGTGATAGATTATTTAATCTCACATTTTAAAAGTAAGCAAGAACAACAACAGGACGTCCTTGTGATTGAGATTATTACTTGTCTTAGCATTTAATGTCATGTAAAGCTTATAAAGGTCAAATTAGAAACGTATGGAGTTAATTTTTAATAGAAATCTTCTTTTGAGTTATTGTGAAGGAATCTCATTATCTTCCTTTTCAAAAATGTTCTGAATATGTCATTGATATCAGTGTATTTTTTTTAATTGATATAATACTGTATTTTTAAAAAAATATTTTTTTATTCCCCCCACCGCCCATCGTTGTCTGCTCTCTGTTTCCATTCGCTGTGCATTCTTCTGTGTCTGCTTGTCTTCTCTTTAGGCAGCACTGGGAACTGATCCTGGAACCTTCCAGAGTGGGAGCGAGGTGCTCAATCTCTTGCACCACGTAAGTTCCCTGGTCTGCTGTGCCTGTTACTGTTTCTCCTCTGTGTCTCTTTTTGTTGTGTCATCTTGCTGTGCCAGCTCTCTACTCGGGCCAGCTTGCTGTGCTGGCCAGCACTCTGCATGGGCCAGCTCTGTGTGTGGGCTAACACTCTTGTGTGGGCCAGCTTGCCTTCACCAGGAGGTCCTGGGAATTAAACCTTGGAACTCCCATATGGTAGATGGGAGCCCAATCACTTGAGCCATATCTGTTTCCCAATAATATATGTTTTAATTGAAAATTTTCTCCCTACCTTCTCAAAATTGGCAAATATACCTAGAAATAAATGAAAACAGCATTTTTTTAGATGTGTGGAATTCTCTAAAATTTTTATTTAAAAATAAAAAATATGCAGCTCATATTCTTTGTTAGGTTGAGTCTACGCTGTTAAAATTGTTAAGTATCTTACATATGAAATATTTTTTAGTTTTTTGTTTGAAGCTTATCAATTTGCTATTAATCTCTTTTATCTTATAACATTAGTTAAGTATGTTAGGAAAGATCTGTTTCTCCTGCAGATCATTTATTTAATGGATGAAAGAACACTCATTGCCTTTTCTCTTATACTCATATACCTCAACATTTGTGGTAGGGAAAAGTCGCTGAATCTTAATTCCCTGGAGGAGGACAACGGATTGTTTTAAGGTCATGATGTATGCTGTCTGTGTGCTGATACTTCGGGTAGAAATCCTAGGGTAGGAGGGGGAAAGATTGTGCAAAGAATTCATAAGCCGCTTAAAAACCTCTGCTTTCTCACATACTTAGAGAGTACCACTTAATAAGATAGTCTGGTTCAGGTTACGTTTTGGAAAAGGGGACAGGAGTAGCTTCCTGTGCTTTTCACAGTGTGTGAATAAGGCTAAGGAATGTCACTGGCACCTGAGAAGATCTAGTGAATCGCTGGCAGTACGCAGGTACTCAGTATTTATTGAATGGCTTGGATGGTGAGTGAGAATTGAGGCAATAAGTGTAAGGAGGCTCTTTTATGCTTAATTTGTTCATTTTCTTTTGTTCTCTTATGAGCAGCTGCAATGCAAAGAACTTTTGAATGAACTATTGTAATAAAGGCATGATTTTTAGCTAAAGCCGACACCACTTCTTGCTAGGTATATGTCCTTTGCAGGAGGTTTAAATCCTCAATCTTATTTTATTCATCTGTAAAATGAAGATGCTGGTATGATTATGAGAGGTAGAAAGTATATCAGGTCCCCCAAAATATTAATTTCCCTCTTCTGCTTCTTTTCTTGTAAATAGTTAATTTGTTTAATTATTAACTATACATTCTGAATTGCTTGCTTTGTGCCATTTTCATTTTTATCCAAAAGAGGTTAGAGTTTCCCGTTTCTCCCCAGCCCAAATTTACTTCCCTTAGAGTGCAAGCAGAATGCTGGTGACATCACCTACTTTATGGTCCCAACACTCCTCTCAGCCCCACCGTGATGTTTCATCCCCTGGGCAGTTGGTGATGATTCGCACTGTGTCTGCTGAGGGCTTTAGAGGGTTTTAGAACCTGCCACCTCAGAATGTGTGGTGTTAGTCAAGTTTCAGTGACGGTCCACCTCGGGCCCTGGGGCACAGAATGTCATCTGGTCAGTTAGTGCACTTACCCCTTGACCACACGCTTGCGCCAAGGGTGGTGAGTCCAGATGGAGCTCTTCTTGGATATCTCACACTTGAGCCGGTCCTCTTCAGTCACAGAGTTGGACAGGTGCTTCTGCAGCCAAGAGGGAATGTTGCCAAACCATGGGGAGCTGTGAGACAGAGGAGAGTCCCTGGTTGTTTGTGAAACCACTCCACACTGGCCCTTTCTGGTTATACAAGGAAAATGAATTCTCTTTATTTGCTTAAGCTGGTTTGTGTTGGGTTTCTGTCACTTTTCATCAGAGTCCAGACTTTGCTAGGTATCCTTCTTCTCTTTCCCGTTACAGTTGGCTAAGTGTTATTCATTCTTCCAGGCTTAGTTTAAGCAACCGCATTTCTTCTAAAGAATCCATTCTTAACCCTTAGACTGAGATGCCTCTCTCTTTTCTTAGTTCTTCTCAGTACTTCTATCTTAGTACTTAACACATTATGTTGAATTATTGTGCATAAATCTATATCTTCTGCTAGGAGATATTTTCTTCTCCTAGGTCTGAATCCTCAGTACAAGCCCACATTCAGTAGAAGCTCAATAAATGTTTATTTCATTGACTAACAAGGCAAGGGTTTGCCTACTTCTGAAGTACATGCAAATAAAGTGTTCCTTAATAAAGGTTTTTGGTGACAAGTATGCAACATAAAATCCCTTTTATTTATTTTTAGCATTACAGGAGTTGCCTAATTCTGGTCATTAGACTGATGAAGGATCATTTTAGAAAATTTCACAAACAAAGGAAAAAAGTTTCCTATAATCCTACCACTCTTATGCTTAATAGACTTAAGACTTCGGTTTCCTCAGAGTTCTCAAGAATGAAAAGGTGCATGGAAACAAAGCTACAACTCAGATTGCTCATAATAATAGTTTGTATATTTATTACTAGTTTCTTCAAATAACTAGAAAATATGTTACAAATTTTTAGATGATATTCTGGTAATTGATTATTTGAAGTTATTTAGTAAAGCTGTTGTCAAGTCTGTTGGCAGCTTTGTCTCCCTATTATTCTCTCAGGGACACCTCTAGAAATAGCTTAGCCTAAGCTTGCCACATTTGTTCATTTGCCAGGTCCCCTTCCCGGGAACAGGGTTTGAATCCAGCTCATTTTAAACTACATGGATCTGGTTCACCTTGTCTTTGGGAATCTGCAATGATTTTCTTGGTTACAGTGGAGGGACTGTGTGTGCAGCAGTGTGGGAAGGCAAGTGTGAGCACGCACACTTGGTGACAGAGGCACCGTGACCAGTCATATTAAAGGAAGGGGAGGGTGGAGACAGAGTGAGGTACTGTGTATGCCAAAGGAGCCCTAATTGCACCTGCAAAAGGCTTAGGGAGCAAGTGTTTATATCTAGAGAAATCAAATGGGGAGTAAAAGAATGGGAGATTCAAAACAGAAACAGCCATCTGCATGTATGATAAACATTTGGTAAGTTGTGATTTCTCCATCTGTTCTCTGATTAGCCTGGTGTAAAGCAACAACACTTGAAAAGAGAAGCCCTTGTAATGTCCTCTTTCCCAATTATGTCATTTTCTCATTCTGCTTTACAAAAACAAGCAGTGACCCTTTGATTATGTTTGGAAAGAAGATGGAGGCTGTTAAGAAAGAAAAGAGATTTTGGAGTCCATGCTTTGATGGGTGAGGGGGCAATGTGAACAGTTTTGAAATATGGCCTATTAATTTAGAATTCACATAAATGCCACTTGTTTCATTTTCAAGAAATGAGACATTGCTCACTAAACTTTATTTCTCAGAATATGAAATTGCCAACCTTTAAAAAGTGTGTTTCACAGTGAGAAAGGATTGTCTTCTAAATTAAAGCATGCAATTTTTATCATCTCTCTATCCAGGAGTGATTACATGGTAAAAGTATGGTGATATATAGCTTCAGATATTGTTAGAATATATGTTTTTAAAGATTATTTTATTTATTTATGTTTCCCCACCTCTAAGTTGTTTGCACTTGCTGTGTCTGTTTGTCTTCCTTATTTTTTAAGGAGGCACTGGGAACTGAACCCGAACCTCCCATATGGAAGGGAGGTGTCTGATTGCTTAATTAGGTGCCTAATCGCCTAATCCGTTCCCTGCTTTGTTGTGCCTCTCATTATGTTTTTCTTCTTGTGCCTCTTATTGTGTCATGTCTGCTCACTGTCTTCTTTAGGAGGCACTGGGAACCCAACCAGGAACCTCCCATGTGGTAGGCGGACGCCCAATTGTTTGAGCACATCCGCTTCCCTAGAGAAAATGTAGTAGAAAAATAAATTTTCCTTCTTAACCCTTCTCTGGAGATTTAGAGCGAAGTTTCTTTATTTTGCTTCTTTTATTCTAGAAGGATATTTTTTGGAATACTTATTAATAGAGTATAGAATTAATCTAAAAACCTACTCATTCTGTTCAAGTTCTTCAGGACTACTATGCTCTGAAAGTAGAATGAATTCTCAGACAGATTTTCTATCTCTTTGTCCTAAAGGTTTTTTTTTTGTTGTTGTTGATTAGTAATGGGTAATTTGAGATTTTTTCAATTTTTGTATTTTTCCTCCTAAAACATATAACTTGCCGTAGTTACATGTCTGTTCTTCCATTTTCCCTCCCTCGCTTCCCTTTCCTTCCTTCCTTTTCTTTCTTTTCTCCCTCTTCTCTTCCTCCCTTCCTCTTTTTTAGTAGTTTTACATACATAATTTTAGAACTATTTTGGGACCATTTAAATTAAATGCCTTTTATTTCACCAAGAATTTGTTTTTTGAGGAAAAATTATATAGATGGTTTTATCTGACAAAAAACCTAATGCCCTGACATGAAAGTCCTGGTGGACAGCAGCCCATCTGTCAAGCCCTGAAGCCTTAGATGTGGAAAATCAGATGGGAAGGTCTGGAAAGCTCTGGGTCAAACTTGTATCCCTTTGTTTTAAGGCCACTCCAGAAGTTTTACTCATATTAGGACTTCAGATTTACTAGTTGAACTGTGGAACTGGGCTCTTCCTTGAGATTAGATCAAACTGAGGTCTATTTTCAGGGATGGGGATTATGATTAAGTTTGCTTTGCCTTCTCTATACTCTTGGTTTCTATATTTACTTACTTTTATAGTCATTCATAAACATTTAACTTTCTTTGCTGTTTTCTGAAAGGGAAAATGATCAAGCATAAGGATGTTACAGATATGAAATATTAATGATAAAGAACTTGTAGACATCAAATGTAAAAATGGCAAAAATATTATTTTTGATCGTGCTACTTTACTTATCCATGAATCCTTTTTGTGATGCAGTGTTCCTGAATATCTCTGCACTTGTCTTCTGTTTGAGCACTCCTCCTTATAATTTTCTATAGAGATGGGCATGGGATAACAATTTAGTACTTAAGCAGTCATCATTAAAACTGGAGGATTTCTATTTGAAAGTCTTTCTTAATTTTGTTTTAAAGTTAGAAGAAAATCGCAGTAGTAGCAAATATATTTGGATGTTGTTTTTAAATCACTTTCATATGAATCATCTCATTTGAATGTTACAACGTTCTGTTACATAGTCAGTAGAAATGTCTTTATCTCAACTTTACTGATGTGAAAGTAAGCTTTCGTCCAATAGTTAAGTTTCTTGCTGAAGATCACTGTCTTAGTCAGCCAAAGGGGTGCTGATGCAAACTACCAGAAATCTGTTGGCTTTTATAAAGGGCATTTATTTGGGGTAGGAGCTTACAGTTACCAGGCCAGAAAGCATAAGTTACTTCCCTCATCAAGGTCTGTTTCCCTGTGTTGGAGCAAGATGGCTGCCAGTGTCTGTGAGGGTTCAGGCTTCCTGGGTTCCTCTGGGCTCAGCTCCTTTGTTTTCTCCATGAGGTCAACTGTAGACTATGAGCCTCTCTAGATTTTGTCTCTCTCCACAAGGGCAGCTGTAGACTATCAGGTGAACAACTCTGTCTCTCACCCTGGGGTTTCTGCTGCGTTGAAGGAGCTGTATCTATTCCTCTGTGTTCTTTTGGTTCAGGTCCTCTCTTCCTGGGGCTTGCTTCTCTTTCCTCTGTGAGCTTACTTCCTGGGGCTCCAGCTTAAGACTTTAGCATCAAACTCCAACATCAAAACTCCAACATCAAAACCCCTCAATTCTGTCCTTTGCCATGCCTTTTATCTTTGAGTCCCCATGCACCAAGGGGTGGGGACTCAATGTCCTAATGACATGGCCCAATCAAACCCTAATCATAACTTAATCATGCCCAGCTACAGACCAGATTACAAACATAATCCAATATCTATATTTGGAATTCTTAACCATATCAAACTGTTAGATTCATCAAGATGCAGAACTGAGATTTGAACACAGGATTCTTGGCTTTATAATTTTTTCCAATAAATGATGTCCCCTCTACAATAGAGACTGTTAATTTTACAAAAGGATTTTGAACTGTACAATAAATTTCAACATAGGCTTTTTTAGGACCAGTTTCCATAGACATTGATAATTTGACTTGATTTACCAATGTTTGATTAAAAGGAAGCTGTAAGCATGTTTATGTTGAAGCTGTAGAAGACATTATTGCTTGAATCATCACTTTTCTGCCCCACTCAAGGGGCTTGTAGTGAAGATGTGTTCACTTTGCAATGTAACATCTTCCCACTAAGTCAGGCTTTTGAGATTGTTGCCTAATCAAAGTGTCAAACAAGAGAGAATGGCGAAAGTTGGTGATACTGGGTGGTAGAGTTCTTGTGTGGTAGCGTAATTTCCTTGTATATTTAGGATTTCATTGTTCTTCTTTAAAAGGGATGTCCCTAAAATCTGTCCCTTGACCACTTGACACATTCAATTATTGATACCTTTAAAAAGCTTTTGAATTTTTATTTGAGAATTCTTCCCATCTATTTGATAATATCTCTTAGGGTTGCTGGTAAGAAACTTGACTTTCTCAGGTTTTTTTGTTTTTTTTTAATGTGATATCTTCTCTAGAGGCCATCGTTTCCAGTAACCAAATAGTTCCCTTTCAGAATATGTTAAGAAAATAATTAATATATTTTGTTACTCAAAATACTCTTAGATTTCTTTTAATTAAAACTTGTAACTATGAATATCACATATGTTTAGTAGAGTCTTCTTGAAAAGTCAGATGACGTCTCAGTTTTGGGAGATGAATTTTTAAATCATCAGACAGATAATTTATACAAAAGTAGTACTTAGGAATATGTATTAAAATTTGGTTGTCCCCAAACTTTTTATTTGCTTTATTTTTGCATTATTATAGCTGATATGTTTTGCATGATATACTCTTGATTAAAATGAAAAACAGATTTGGAAAATGAACATTGGCTATTAAACAGAGTAGGGAATATTAAATATTATTATGTTTTATGCAGTTTTTTTGTAGAGATAACTCTAAATTCTAGGGCATGGTAAAGTAGAACTGATTCTTTATTAGTCATATGGTGAGAAATTCAACAAAACAGGAACTTTGTAGCTTAACCTTAGAAGGGGGGTCTTTTTTTCAGAATCTATAGTAAAAGTGTCCCTTGTTTTCTAAATATATTTTATCCAAACTCAGAGTTGGTTAAGGATACTTGTATTTCAACCTGTGTGACGGTATTGGGAAATAATAAACCTATGAAAAGATACACAAGTTCATGTATTATATCTCTGCTCTAATGAATAAATGTTATGTGTATATTTATATTGTTTTCCTCTGTGTTTATGAATGCATTTAACAATAAGCCTATATCTAAGCATGTGTCCATACACATGCAGACATAAAATGCTGTTTGAGCAAATTGCTATTGATATTTTTTAATATTCATGAAATATGAGTAGAGGCCTATGTCTGTTACAGGCTTCAATCTTTTCTCTAGCATGTGATGTGAGAATATAAAACATAATATTGAGGGGAGCAGATGTGACTCAAGCAGTTGAGCAACAGGTTCCCACATGGGAGATCCCGGGTTCAGTTTCTGGTACCTCCTAAAAACAAAAAAAACGAGCAAACAAATGAAAAAAACAACTCAAGGAAGGCATTGTGGCTCAGTGGTTGACCAATGTGTCTCAGTGATTGAGCGCTGGCTTCCCACACACGAGGTCCTGGGTTCAATTCCTGACCCCATACCTCAAAAACAAACAAGCAAACAAACAAGCAACAACAACAAAACCCAAAACACTCCACAAAAAACATAATGTCATTTTTAAAATTTCTCATTGACACTTCCAAAACAAAGACGTTGCTTATACAAAACTGGGATTGCTATCACTTGTGGCTCTGTGTAATGGTAATACAAGTATTGGGTATGAGAGGGTTTTGATAACTGGCTCATTCAACAGTGGCGGTTTCCACAATTAATTTATTTTTATCTCCAGGATTTTAAGCAGTGAGGCTGCTCTCGTAGTTAATGCTCTGAAAGTTGACCCTGTTCCACTAAAGACCGAAGCTGTATGGTTGAAAATATGGGAGCCACCGAAAATGCATTATAAAGGACCCTGCCAGTGTTAATGGCCAGCTTCTGGCCAAGAAGGCAAAGACTTCTGCAGTGTTGGCCCAGATGCAGCTGTGCTTCCATTTCAAAATAGACAGGATGAGCTAATCCAGGGAACTGTTTTGCCAAAATCCATTTTAGAAGAATGTTGTTCTTCATTGTCTGTTATTTTAATTTTAATTTTTGTTGGATTCAGTCACCTTGCTCTATACATAGAGTGATTTAACTTACAGGGGAAAATATTACTTTTGTTTATAAGAGCAAAAGAAAACTATTATACGTTAATTCCTGACTTGTTTGTTTTTCTAGAAAAATCTAGTATATTTTAGATCAGCAAACACCATACTTGTTTTCCAATACTTATGGTTATCTATATGATTTAAAAATTGAGAGTGGAGGTAGAAGTGTGCTGGAGGAGTATGCAAAAAATATGAAATTTTCCAAGGTAAATTTTCAATTTTCTTTCTTTAAAAGCCTGATTTGGTAGTTTACACCAGATCTTAGCATAGAATGGTAAAAATGCAGACATATGTTTAAGACATGTCTCATGAAATGAAACGTTTATACTGTAATATGTGAACTTTTCTTGCTTTACTCCATTGCCTCCCTCTCTAAAAAACAGCTCCCCAAACCAACCAACCAACCGACCAACCAACCAACCAGCCAACCATCAACCCTACAGTACTGAAGCAGTCTGTGAGTGCCGGCTGCATTTCATATCCCCTGTAAGTTTCAATACCTGTAGAGAATACCAGGTATTAAATACATCTTGGCTTTATTTTTCTGGTTTATAGTCTTACATTTTATTTATTTCTGTCCTTCTTCATGTTGAAAGAGCTGTTTTTGGGAAGTTTTTTCCTAAGTACATCAGAAACCAATGAATAGTTCACAAAGTTAATTACCAGGCATTAATGAAAAAAGTAATTTGGAAATATTTTTGTTCTTCCAAGCCACACATAATGAAAGAGAATAGAATTGAATGTTTTAAAGATTTTTCCTTCAATACTGCATAAAGCACTTGTGTATATGCTGTGATGGAGGCAAAGATGAGTAAGATCAGTGGTCCCAGTATTTACAGGATCTAATAAGTCTAGTGAAGTAGAGAGATATTTGTGAATAATTTGAGAGAGTGATTGTAGGACATCAGTCTCCTTGTAGGATTGTAGAATGTTTCCAGTGACATATAGATACAGAAGGAACCACTCTGAAGCTTGAAGCTGGGGCTTTGGTAGTGGTGGGACTGATGAGCTGCTCTAAAAGTTCTTTTTTTAATCACATGTATTAAAAGTGAGTGTTCCACAGATACTCACTCTTTCTTCTTTTGTTAAGGATTTTGGTTTGGGGTATTTTCCTTTTCATTTATTGGTGAGAAAATCAATAGCCTTTTGTGGTTGTTAACAGACATTGGGTTGTACAATATGCTTTCCCAAACCTATGTGTGTGTTTGCCCCATCAAGTAAGAAGTTGATCCGGTGGCTGAATAGTTCCTAGAATCTTAGATCCATTTTACCAGGTAAATAAATTTCAATTTGAGGTGAATAAGAACAAGCATTATTGGTTTATATGTGTTTACCCTACTATGTCTAGAATCAAAGGGTTAGCTTGAACCAATCATAGTAGAAAGGGAACCCCTCCCATTTATTAGCTGAAAGCACATTTCCTGTGAAATCACTCAGTAATGTGAATCACTAATCACTGTTAGTTTGGAAAGAATGAGGAAACTTGATACATGACATAAGCATTATCTAAAATGATGAACAAAAAAGTTACCCCTAAATTCAATATTATTAAAAGCTTTCACATTTATAAAGTGGTTTTCTTGGAGCAATTCCCCACCCATAATTTTTTTGAAGTTACTTTATTTTAAGAGAAAATAAAATTTATGATATTAAAATAAAGCAAGAACTTCAAAAGAAACTGTAATTGGAAGGCCTTAAAATCGACACTAAACAGAAAAAGAAGATGTGAAGTTAATGTATAATGGTAGTTTTTATTTATAATCTCATTCAGAAGTCTTCCTCCTCCACCCTACATACTTAGTAGAGGAATTAAAATTCCTGGAATTGATTGATTTCCTTACTTGCTTTGGTTTGTTCTCCCTCCAGCTTACTTTGTTATTCAATTTCTTTCTTCCCTCCTACTGAGTTGTCGTCGTCCCCCCCCCCCCCCCCGTTTTAAAGTAAAACTTTATCTTAAAAAAAAATTACAACTTTGGTAGTAAGGTAGTAAGCTTTAACAAACCACTTCTTGTTTGAATAGGCCTCCCTGTATTTTTACTGAGTATGTTATTATTATGCCACTTTCTTTTGGAAAGTAATTTACTGAGGTAGTTTTCTGAAAATTACAAATTAGCTTTAAACAAAGAAGGAAGGGAAGTGGATGTGGCTCAAGTGATAGAGCTTCTGCCTACCATATGGGAAGACCTGGATTTGATCCCTGGGACCCCCTGGTGAAAAAGAAGAGAAAGCGTGCCTGTATGGTGAGCCAGTGCCCACACAAGTGAGTCACGCAACAAGATGATGGCACATCAAAAGAGATGAAGGGGAGAGTCAAGGTGAAGCGCCGCAGAGAGCAGGAACTGAGATGGCGCAATTGACAGGGAACCTCTCTCCACATCAGAGGTCCCCAGGATTGAATCCTGGTGAATCCTAGAGGAGAGAAAATGCGAAGACAACACAGACAGCAAAAACAGCAGGGCAGGAGGAGGGGAAGGGGGAAAAATCTTAAAAAAACAAAAACAAAGAAGGAAAACATAAATATATAGATACCTATATCTATGTAAATTAAAATTAATGTAGATATATTACAATAAAACTGTAGCAACTTTCTGTTGACTTAGACAAATGCCAGCATTCTATTTAGACCCAGTTTGTGACTACTTTGTGCTAATATTTACAGTTTCCAATTTATAGTGCTGTTGCTTTTTGAAGCTTTTTGCCTCCGAGATTAACTCTAGTAAATGTCATTGCAATATATGTTTTCTGTATTCATTGAGTCATTCAGCCTAACTAGTAGAGAATGTAGCTTTAAAATTGGCCTGATTTTTTGAAATTAATTTGATAAAACCTATAAGGAAAATTGATGGTGAGACATTCAAAAAAAAAAAAAAAAAGGAAAGATAAAGAATTCAATAAAAAATCCAAACATAGCTGAATACTTGATTGAATTCCCTAGTTTATTTTGCTTTTGTAGAGAGATAGCCTGACTATTTTATTTCATTTAGGAATGTATTGAAAAAGTTTTTTCTTTCTTTCTCAGACCCCATTTTTAGTAGGATAAAGTAAATTCCTCCCCCAGAGAAGATCCTTTTCATGGTCTTTGTGGCACAGTTTGAATGGTAATCTAATAAGCATGTAACAGAAATCAAGCAATTTTTAAAAAGGTGGATTTAAACATTGTAGAGGATTGAATTTCTTGAAGGAGTTTTAAAATGTAAGATTTTTATATCTCCATTTTTTTAGTATGAAGATTCCTAAATTAATTAAATTTCACTTGTTTGATTAATGAATCTTTGCCTGACACCAAAGCTGTGGGCTTAGCAAAGACTTTTAAGGTGGATATAAGTGAAGTAGTACCTGGGAATTATGTATTTACAGCTTCTCGGTTATGAGAAAGGATACCGATTTCATTTTGCAGCTGTCATAGAGGCAGTGGCTTCTCAAGTTCAAACCTGAATTACTTTGACTTTTTCTTCAAAGCCAGTTTCTTAATGCTGTATTTTATTGGTTAGCACATCAAAAAACTCCATGAGGTCAGGGGCCAGATGGACTCATCACCTAGGCTCATTATTTTAGAATGTGAATCAACAATGCTGACCCTTTGGAATCAGGTCTGTTTTTATTACAATAGGTGGCAAAAATATTTAATACACTAAACCAGCATTTGAGGGCACAATCTTTGTACACCATGTACCTATTTGGGTCAGGCACAGAAATGGCTTTGGAGAATGTGTGATGAAATGGAAGCACAACAAACAAGTGATTGATTCATTCCAGTGCTAGCGATTAAGCTGTCACATAATTAGCTTTGGAGCAAACACATATCTTTTATAGATTTAGAATATGGCTGTCTTTTTAAAAGAAAATCATAACTTTTTAATGATTTCTTTTTTTAATATTAAGGAAATGAGGCAAGTATTTTTTTAAACCTAAAATTGTTTTATTGAAAGCATGATGTTCTGTTGGATCAGTTGTAATATACTGATTCATATCGTGTTTTTTTTTTTTTCCTTTGAAGACTATACACACAACCAATAGAGGACCACTGGCGCTCCTTTGAAGGGTAATTGTCCTTAGCAAAAACAATTATTCTAGAGTTCTTGTTATAGAACATTTTGTAACAGGAAAGCATGTATAAATATACTCCAAAGGAAAATTTAGCAACAGAGTTTCGAATCCAACAAGAAATTACTGAAGATTCTCTGTACCAGGTGCCCAGGGGATTCAGAGATGAGTGTGACTCAACTCCTACCCGCAGGACTTCTATGAACTTAATTAGGGAGACTGGAAATGGAACCAGAGAGACTGAAGCCACGGACAGCCATGTCTCCAAGGACGGAGAATCGTATTTGGATGAGATGGTTCGAGAAAGGCTTTGTCAAGACAGAAGAAAGTGTTTTGTTTGTTGTATAGTCACTCTTGTGAGTCATCTGTACCCGCATGAGATCTGCAGCATTAGCACCAATGACCAGTGCTGGGTGGAGCCACCCATTTGTCCCCCCAGTTTATCACTTTTCTGAAAGAAACTTGGAACGCAAACGTGGCAGAAGCTGTGGAGATTTTACTAGAGTTTCATTGTGGGTATGGGAGCAGGGTTTCCGTTGATCATCCACGCTTTAAAGGAAGAGAGAGGTTCCTATTTGCTGAATGTCTGAATATCCAAGTTTGAAGTCTTGATAACCAGGTGAAAATCAGCTTCCCACTTTTAATAACTGCATTGTCTTTCGTATTCCTTTAAGGCCAGTTTTCTAAAGGCCTCATTTGACACTCATATATCCAATATTTCTTCTTTACAGTGTGCTCACTCTTTTCCTCTGAACAATTTCCTGCTTTAATGTTTTCTTGGAGTGTTTTAGAATGAGGAATCTGCATACCCCAATATATTAGGTGTAACGTGCTAAATTATGGTTGTGCTGAATTTACAAGGACTTCATTGTGCATAACTGCATGCAGTTATTGAAAATCTGTTACTTCTGATTATGTTCTAGGAAATTTTTAAAAAGATGGGATTATGACTCCTGCTTGTCTTCTTGAAAATAGAAGTATCTGTATTTCATGTTGCATTAAGCTCTTCTAAATTTCTTGCTTATTTACCTCACCCAAACCTAACTTGAGACCCTTGTAGTTTAGAACTACAGAAGGAAGGCTATGCATGTAGATTTTGTAGATGATCCACTAATGTATTATGGCACCCGGAATTCAGATCCTTTAAAGACTAAAAATTATGATGACCCTAGACTTGTGATTTACATGTGGTAAATTAACCCATATGCTTGACTACTTCCACTACCCTCTGAATCACAAAGGCCATGCAGTTAGAGGGCTGGTACAGCTGCTGAGGGGTGGCAGTCTTCCTTCATTGATTGGCTCTTGTCTGGGGCTAAGGTCTCTTGGGTAAGAGTTGTCTCTTTTCTGTTCCTACTTCCACTGTTCTGCTCAGCGCTCACCCCAACCCCTTCTGGAAGCTTTTAGCAACTAACTTCTAACTGGGGACTTTCCCATATCCAGGTTCTCCTGCCTTTTCTGCCAAAGTGTGTTACTTACCATTCTTCAACTACATTCTTCCCTTTCCTCTTTGTGTTTGTTTATGCTGTGTTCTTTCCCCCATTTCTGCCCAGTGAAATCATGCTCCTCCTTCAAAGTCTAGTTGAAATGCCACTTCCTGGCTCTCTGTGATCCTTCCAGAAACTGTAATCTCTACTAGTCACATAATGTTCTTTTAGTGCTTATTTTTTGGTATTCTACTGGGGTTATTTGTGCATGTGTCTTGTCTTATCACCCCTAACAAGAGACAACCTATCTAATCATTTGTTTTTGTATTCTGCATAGCATTCTGTAAAAGGATTTTTTGATTTAATGAAATTTGTTAGTCTCCAATCTACCACCATATGTGAGGCACAATGACAGAAATGTATGATAACCCCTTCAGTCTCACCCCTTAGGGAAATATCAGTTGTTATAAACCCTTTCCCTACTTTGTGCTTCTCAATCATTTTTATTGTAGTTTAAAAAGTAAACATTGGAATATTTAAAAGAATATTTCCCCCATTTTAATATTAT
This sequence comes from Dasypus novemcinctus, assembly GCF_030445035.2. Classification (NCBI taxonomy): domain Eukaryota; kingdom Metazoa; phylum Chordata; class Mammalia; order Cingulata; family Dasypodidae; genus Dasypus; species Dasypus novemcinctus. Next base: position 62,341,244 of record NC_080687.1, read on the forward strand.
TTTTCAAAAGCTTTTCCCTTATAACTTTGTGACATGACCAGCTAGAACTAAGAGACAGTTACCTTCTTTTGGTCTATATTTTCTTTTCTTTTTTTTTTTTTTTAAGATTTATTTATTTCTCTCCCCTTCCCCCCTCCTCCCCCATTGTCTGCTCTCTGTGTTCATTCACTGTGTGTTCTTCTGTGTCTGCTTTGCATTCTTGTCAGCAGCACTGGGAATCTGTATTTCTTTTTGTTGTGTCATCTTGCTGTGTCAGCTCTCCGTGTGTGCGGCACCACTCCTGGGCAGGCTACGCTTTTTTCGTGTGGGGCAGCTCTCCTTGCGGGGGCGCGCTCCTTGTGTATGGGGCTTCTCTATGCAGGGGACACCCCTGTGCAGCCGAGCACTCCTTGCACACATCAGCACTGTGCATGGACCAGTTCTACACGGGTCAGGAGGCCCTGGGTTTGAACCCTGGGCCTCCTATATGGTAGGTGGACGCCCTATCAGTTGAGCCAAATCTGCTTCCCTTGGTTGTATTTTCTTAAAGCTTAGACTACTAAGACTGAAAAGTTGGCAAAATCTGTTTGGAGTGCCTCTCTTTGGAGTATGAGATGGGTGGGCAACTAGGGCCTCAGCTAAAACTGATTCCCATTTTTATCTGCCTGTTAAACTATAACAAAAGATAGGAAATAAGAGTCATAAATAATAGCACTGCGTGGTTTCAGAACAGGATGTTGCGTCTAGCACAGGGGACTGGAAAAGGATCAGCCACATGCCTGGCTTTGGGGCCAGGCCTAAAATATGTGGTGAACAGGGCAGGTAGAGATGGAGCAGAGGAAGAGGGCATGTCCACTGAAGGATATGGTCTCCTTCAGGGGTTCAATTTGTTTTTGTTTTCCCAGATAGGTAACAATTGATATGTGGGAACTTATTTTAGCTGCTGGCATTTCTTCTTATTCCAGTAATTCATGTGTTAGCAATCCCTATTTTGAAAAATTCCTCAGATGACTGCCTGGCTTTCTCGCCTAGTCGTTCCAGTTCTGCTGACTGACAGATAAGATCAGACAGACCGAAGTTCAAATCTTGCCAATTGCTTGTTAAGTGATCTAAAACAAGTCACTTTATCTCTTTTACACCTGTCAGTATGATACTGATACTAATAACACATAGCTGTTATTAAAATTAAATGTGAAGTGAGTATATATGAAATATAATAAATTCCTGGGAAATGTTGGTTATTTTATTTTTTATTATTACTTTTATCATCATCATTATTAAAGACACTAAAAATTTAACATTTCTGCTGGAATCATAAAACGTAGACCCGGCAATGACTGACTTAAACATCTGGTGGGATGCATTTGTTAGAATTAAAGTGAATCTGATTTCTAGGCTTTAAAAAAAAATTCAGCTGATGTTTGAATGCTTGCATTTTACTGCTGTCATTACTACACCCTAGAGAAGGAATACTGAAAATGTTTACAGTCTATTGGGAAGTCAGAGTTTTAAGAAAAATCTTAAAAACTTCCTGTGTGTGTGTAAAACCTGTGATTATAATTAGATACATGCATTTTAAGGCAGCAATACAAGGAATAGGGTGTGGGAAGCTTGCATAAACTTCAACAGCTATTTTCTCCGGCACTGGAATGGGAGAAGGGCAGAACTGTGAAGAGGCCAGATGATTGCTTAAGACCACCTCTTAGATTGCAACAGCCCTTGACCAGCCAAGTGAGCTTCAGCAAAACTTTCTTTAGAAATTATCTGAGGGAATTGTAAAATTAGTTACATAGTAAAGGGACTCCTTAAGTAAAGGTCATAGTCAAACTTGAATTACTGTAAAAGTACCTTGAATTGTATAGTATCTATTTGTGTGAGAGTGTGTGTGCACATGTCTGTATATGTGTTTGGGGGGGGGGAGGAAGAGGGGAGGAGGTGGGGGGCGGAGAGAGAGGGAGAGAGGGGTAGAGGGAGGGGAGGAGGTGGGGAGCAATGGGGAGAGGGAGAGAGGAAATAGTTTAAGGAAACAAATTCACAGATCAGTGACCCCTACCCTTCTGGAGCTGTGACACAAAGTGACCCCACATGTAAGTTCTAGATTTATGGAAAAGTTGTAAAAATAGCAGAGAAGGACCACATATCCCACACAGTTTCCCCTTTTGGTAACATCTTACTTTACTGTGATATATTTTTACAACTCATGAACCAGTGATTACCTTTTATCCATACAAATGCTACATCTTAGTGTGTAAGATAATGAAGTAATGCTACAGTGTTTACTTCAAAGAGTAGTTATTTTAATTTCTGGATCAAGGTTTTTATACTGCTTGTTTAACTTTCTGAAGTGTTTGCTTTCTATAAGCAGTGTGCTTTCTTGTTTTAGTTATAAATTAAAATATATTACACAATTTCTAGTGAGTCATATAGCCAAATCCCTTGACCCTTAAATTTCATGGTCGTTAAACATGTCTTTAAAATGGTTAAGGAGAATCTTTCATGTTTATGTGGACTGTTATTTCCTTTATTTCGTGATAGAATACTTCAAGTTGTTTCCAGAAATAATATGATTTAACAGCTAGTATTATTTTTTGTTCAGATGATTTAGTAAAAATCCATAAAATATCAGGAGTTGATAAAAAATCGTTTTATTCAAAGAAACTTAAAAAAATACAACCAAGCCTTTATATGCCTGATACAAATAAATTATGTGACTTTTATCAGAATAATTGCAAAGGAGAAGCCAGTTAATATAAGAATGCACTTGAAAAGCCAAAAGCCCTAACCAAATTCAAGCAACTGATTCAACTTTATTATTAATGTGATGCATACATTACCACTATTTGCTAGAACCACATTTGTGGTCTCTTATTTTATATTTATGTATTCACAAGCACAGTTTAAAGCATTAAAGTAAACAATGAGAAGATTAGAAGTACTCTAAAATGGCATTCCTATGTAAAAATTACTTGATAAACTTGTTTTTGCAGGTAACTGATCACTTGTAATGGAAATTTCATTAATTCAATACCTTTCCTAGTGTCACCCATTCTCAGCAGGACCACAGTTAACAGCTTACCAGCCCCAGCGCTGGCGAATGTCTACAATTGGGTGTCTTGTGCCACTCCAAATTTGGCATGTCCAAAACCCATTCATTTTATTTCAAGTCTTGAGCATTTCTTCTGAAATCTCCACATCAATCTATAGTAATGATTCAGTGACCTGTCCTCAAAGCTCAAACTTTACCTTTGATTTTCTAGCTTTCTTTGTATTTTATATTCAGACAATCTTCACACTTTTGACTTCATGGCCATTCATGGCTGTTATATGCATTTCTTCCTTCTTCCCCATCCTTGTCCAGTGACGGATCACCGTCTGGAGTATTGACATGGCATCCTAATTGGTCTATCTGCTTTAATTTTCTCTTCCCCTAACACACACAGAGACACACACAGATAACACACACGTGCATGAACACACATACATTCACATGCTACATTATATGTTCCCACACACATCATACCTGTCACACAGACCTAAATGGCACCGATGCAGGTGCCCACACCCTCCCCAACACCCCCCATCCTACACTCCCCCCGTGACCCTCCACCCTCCACCACACACACAACACATACGACATGTACTGCACCCATGGTCCCACACAAGACACACTTCTGCACGCCCCTCATATTCCCCACTCGTCCCCCATTCCTTATAACCTCACACACCACACACTACACACACATACTGCATACAGTTGCTCACTCTTCAGCTGACCCAGCTCATGCTGAGATTAATATTCTTAAAACCCTCCCTCCCTCCTCCCTCCCTCCTCCTCCTCCCTCCCTTCCCCTCCCTCCTCCCTCCCCCTTTTCTCCCTGTGCTCCCAACTGCTGGCTTAAGCTCTGTGTCACATTTTTGGAATAGGGTTGTGAACAGGACTGATATGGGCCTTTTCCGTTGACTAACTAGATAAGAAGACTCAAATTGTGCTGTGAATTTTATACAGAAAAGTGTAAGCTATTTTTTTTATTGATACATATTAATGAAGCATATACTCCATCCAAAGTATACAATCAATGGTATTTGGTATAATCACATAGATTAATATTCCTAAAGTGCTTGCATTCTTTCAGCTTACTAAAAGCTTACAGTGGATGGCTTCTCATGCTTACAGGATGTGGTCTGAATTTCTCAGTCTGACTTTGTAGACAACTCACCTTTCAACTCACTTTGTTGAGAACTGCTATGGTCTGCTTGCCCCTGGATTTCAGTGTGTAGAAGAGATTTATGTGCCCTTTCCCTAGGTTGGCACGCAATTAAAAAAATATTCTAGAGGGAGCTGGGCTAGTCTTTGTTGAATAAAGTCAGCTTTTTTTTTTTTTGAGAACAAATAAGCCTTTTATTTAAAGAACAAAACATTTGACTTAACTAATGAAGGCTTGAGTATAATTGTGCAGTCATTCGTTTAGATCTTCAATACTTGGTGATTTTGAGTTGGTGATGAAAAGACTATTTTTAAGTGAAGGGCAAAAGGGTATTGAGAAACAAGCATAATACTGAAGTATTCACAGGTGATTTCTAAAATTTTGACGTTGTAATGGATACCCATGTTTTCTCTAGCCTCCATGTCTATAGCTGCAAACAGAACAAACTAATAGCATTTGTTTCTTGCAGAATTTATATTTCTAACCTTATTACAAAACAGGATTTGAAGCTCATGTTTTTCCTACTCACTCCTGAAGAACTTCTAAGCAGAACTGAAAATGCCTTTTCTCCTCTAGTAGGGGGTGTGTCTTATTTCCGGCTCGATATTTTCCTTGCTAGTGACTGAAGGTAGAATGCCACTATTCTTCAGGTTTGTGTGAATGGTGGAGTAGGCTTAAGCAAGCAGAGAACTCAGGTAAATAAGCTTGAGGGAGGCTTTAAGAAGTCATGACCATACTGTTGTTTATAACTGTTGCAAAACAGTCACTCATGGAGGAATGTGCTTCAGGGGGACATTTAACACATGGCATGGCTCGTTCAGTTTATATGAGGCTCATATAAATTGAAGTAAAAGTGCAGTTTGATTACTCCATATTTTATTTCATTCTCATTTTTTAAATTAAAATGGGAGACATGTTAGACTTTGTTAAAGTCACGCATATTTTTTAAATACTTTAAATTTGATCATGAACTCAAACCTTTCTTAGATGTGCAAGATGATAAATTAGAATGTAGATCTTTTTGTCTGTAATTTTTTTTTTTTTGCTGTGAAGATTTTTTTTTTATGATAGAGATAAATCCACTTTAACGGTGGATATGCTCCCCCCTTATTTTTGTTCATCCCTCAGTCTTGAGGGATTTAGGACATTGTCCGCTCTGACTGCTTCGGGCTGAGAAGGGATGTAGATATTATAGGGAAGAGGAATAGGATTATTTTGCTTGCAGTTGAAGCCACTCCTTCCTTTTGGGATGGGACTGGTCTACCCTCATCGCCTTGTTAGCTGTCCAGAGCAGGCCTGAAGAACTGGAGAGTGGGAGTGGCCTGCGTCCCTGCTGGCTCTCAGGGCTCACCGGCATGGGAAACATCTGGAGGCTTTATGGCTCCGAGAAATAAACTTAACAAGTAAATTGAAAATGATAGGTTCAAGTCAAATAAGTAGAAGAATCATGATTAGGGGATTTATAAATGAGTATAACTGTGCTATATTGGGGAAATGGTTTTTCTATAATTTTCCCAGATAGAGCTGGCTATAGGGATGTTGGTTTCGTGTATCATCTCTTTTTCTGGCCTCATTCAGAACTTGGTTGGAATTGTTCAAGCTAGAATCCTCCCTCTGTTCCGTTGAAAACTGAGAATGAACTCAAACAAATGAACATGGTCATAATGGATACGATGTGGGACCGAAAGTCTTCTAAAGAAATTACTAGTGAGTTTACTTAGTCTCTGTCCACCAGTGTGACTCAGACATCATAGGGGCATGTGAAGTTCAATAAATAATGTTTTTTTGTTCTAAGCATAGTCTCTTGTGGAACTCCTACTGGCATCTCATGTGACCCCAAAATGAGGAACTCTATTCTAAGAAAACTCAAATGGAAAGGTTATGTTTACATTTAAATACAAGCCTTTCTATCTGGAACCAATTACTTTTACCCCCAGCTAAAAATACCACCATTTTTTAGATCCTGTAGGATCTGTAGATCCAATCTAACCATTGGAGCTCACAAACATGAGCCTCTGTAGAGTACAGGCCTCAGGGACTCTGAATCAATCTTCATTCACTGATGAGAAGATGAGTCATGTAACTAAAATTCTAACAGGGTAATAAAAAGTGTTTATACTATTTTCCCTAGTGGCAGAAGGAGCTCCGTCCTTTTAAAACTAACAGTCTAGTCTTTTGTTCTTAAAATACTATACCTACTCATGTGATCAAAGAAATAATACAGACACTGACAGAGATGGAATAAAGAATGTTTGAGGCTTGAAAAATGGGATTTTTGATCTATTTTCTGCATAATGAATATTAACATTTGATCAATTTTAGGTATTTAGTAAGATTTCTTGTCCTCAATAAGGAGTTTGTTTGTTTTGCTGGCAAACTGTCCTTGAGCTGAGATCAACTTGTTCATTTACGAATGGAAATGTTGTGCATGGTCCTTGTAATCATCCAAATTAGTCAGCCACACCACCTCTCCCAATACTGGAGCTCCCTTTCCTGGGCACAGGGGCATGCCAGTTCTATCTATGGATATTGTTTACCTTCCCTAAGTATGACAGCATCTGTATCCTTGACATCATTGTCTATGAAAAATACAATGGACTCTATTTAGAGTCAATTACTTTTTTTTTTTACGTTTATTTATTTTTATTTTATTTTATTTTTTTATTGATTTTGTAAAAATATTACATTAAAAAAAAATATGAGGTCCCATTCAACCCCACCACCCCCATCCTACCACTCCCCCCCCAGAAACACTCTCTCCCATCATCATGACACATCCATTGCATTTGGTAAGTACATCTCTGGGCATCTCTGCACCTCATGGTCACTGGTCCACGTCATGGCCCATACTCTCCCACATTCCATCCAGTGGGCCCTGGGAGGATTTACAATGTCCGGTGATTGCCCCTGCAGTACCATCCAGGGCAACTCTAAGTCCCAAAGGGTCCTCCACATCTCATCTCTTCCTGCCATTCCCCATACCCATCAGCCACCATGTCCACTTTTCCCACTCCAATGCCACCTTTTCTCTGTGGACCTTGGATTGGTTGTGTCCGTTGCACCTCTATGTCAAGAGGAGGCTCAGATTCCACATGGATACTGGATGCAATCCTCCTGCTTTCAGTTGTAGGCACTCTAGGCTCCATGGTGTGGTGGTTGTCCTTCTTCAACTCCATCTTAGCTGAGTGAGGTGAGTCCAATAAATCAGATTGTAGGAGCTGAAGTCTGTTGAGGCTCAGGGCCTGGCTATCATATTGTCAGTCCAGAGATTCAAATCCTCTAAATATATCTTAAACCCCAACACCAACTACAATTCCAGTAAAGTAGCATGAAAGTCTTATGAAAAGAGATCCTATCTGAGTCCAGTTTCATCACGCAGAAACACCAGCTCCAAAGAAGGGCCATCTGACATGGCAGTGAACCCCATCTGCCATGACCATAGAGCCCGTGGGTCTCTTTAGCCCGCAAAGGAACCAATACCTGGGCTTGTATCTACTTTATCTGTCTCTTAGACTCTGCTCAGTTGTGCATAAGGGCAATCCTTCTGACAGCCTCCAGACTCTTTTTTAGAGACTTGTAGCCATATAAACTCATTTCTCCTTTCCATTTCCCCCTTACATTAGGTCAAACAGCATTTTAAAGTCATGTTATTATATGTAGGCAGGGATATTCTGCTGATCCGCATTGAACCTTCAGTTCAAGGTCATTTTCCAGTTGCATCATCAGTTGGTAGTTGATAGTGATCCCTCAGTGCCAGGGAGGCTCATCCTGGGGTGTCATGTCCCATGCTGGGGGGAAGGCATTGCATTTACATGCTGAGTTTGGCTTCGAGACTGGCCACATTTGAGTAACATGAAGGCTGTCAGGAGGAAATTCCCAGTCAATTACTTTTATCCCCAGCTAGTACCACAGGTTTTGGCTGGTCATCCTTTCTGGGTAGTCACCCCTGTTACCTTCTCTGACCCTCCTATGTGCTCACATAGCACCTCACACTAACCCCATTGTACTTGGCACATTGTATTGTAATTGACTGCTTTCCTGTCTGTGTCCTCTACTCCAGATTGCAAGTTCAGTGATGGCAGGGGACCATGCCCGTCAGTTCATCATTCTGTCACCTAGCACAGTGCCTCTAGTAGGGCACAGAATAAATATTTGTTGAGGGAATGAAACTTTGTAAATACGTCTCTTATTCATGAGTTCTAATGTCACGTAAAAAAGTGGAATATGAAGACGAACTTCTCTGTAGCAAGAAGTAGTTGGAAATTGGGTTTGGTAATAGATTGGGAATTAATCCTAAAATGATTTCATTAGCCTATAATGACTATTGCTGTAAACTTTCTAATGTGAACTTTCCAAATTGGTGACCTGGCAGGCCTAATGACTATATTCCTCTTTTGAGATTACTGAATCAAATGAGAGTTTACTTTGCCACTTGGGTTAATACAAGGGATGACAGTAAAAGGTCTTTTATGTCACATGTTTATATAGAAGCCATAAAAAGGTTGCTTACCTAACCCATACTTGATTTTGAAAACCAGCTGTGTGTGAAGTGGTAAACTGTATTATTATCTAGATATATGTTTCATGTGAAGGGAAGCAAGATCAGGGTGAATTGAGAGGTTATAAACCAAATTTCCACAAACTCGAAAAATTCAGATCTTTTTATTTACTTTTTGTAATTTATGAACTTTTCTTTTTCTCCCATAAAGGCCACTCGATTTCTACTATATTCCCAGCCCTGTCTGTTATTTTTAGTAGACTAGTGCCTGCTCAGTAAGTGAATCTTGGCAAACTCATTGATTAATCCTCAGGTTTAGGGAAATATATAGGATTACCTAAACGTGGTATTGCAAATGAAGGTAACGCTTTTTTATTTCTAAGGAACTTAAAAGACTGTAAGCAACCTGTGGTTGCTTGACTCGATAAGTAGAGGCTATTTCTTTAGCTTTATTCAAAAATTTCAGTATTTATTCTTTTGAAACACTTTGGTTAAATGGTCCTTGCCACTGAAGCAGTTTGGGAAAAGTCTTTTATTTTTTCCCCCCAAATATTTGTGGGTTTGAGAGGAACCCTAAAGGCTGAATGGTAATATTAACTAAGCTTTAGGTAAGTCTTCCTGTTCAGTGCTAACTGGCAACTAGTTCCATTTCATTATATTACATTGTGAGGGCTATTGTCTATTCTACTCCATTCTTTTTCTGCATTAGAATTTGAATTATTACTATATTTCCCATTTGCTTGCATTTTAGGCTTAGTAAAGCAAAGAAACAGTCACAGAGAAGAGTGTCATTCACTGTAAAATATATAGTACTATGTTAAGATATTCTTGGCTTCTTTATCTCTGTGGCCTGATACAGCCTTTGCCACTTGGATTCCTGGTGTATTAATTAGCCAAAGGGGTGCTGATGCAAAATACCAGAAATTGGTTGGTTTTTAAAAAGGGTATTTATTTGGGGTAGGAGCTTACAGATACCAGGCCATAAGCATAAATTACTTCCCTCACCAAGTCTGTTTTCATGTGTTGGAGCAAAACTGCTGCCGAAGTCTGCCAGGGTTCAGGTTTCCAGGGTTCCTCTCTTCCTGGCTGGCTTCTCCTTTCTTTGTGTGCCTACTTCCTGGGGCTCCAGCTTAAGTCTTCAGCATCCATCTCCAACATCAAAACTCCAACATCAAAAACCCTTAACTCTGTCCTTTGCCATGCCTTTTATCTGTGAGTTCCCACACACCAAAGAATGGGAACTCAATTTCCTACTGGCACAAGAGGTTTACCTGATTACTTAATCAAGTAAACCTATGAATCCAATATAATTTAATATGCCCAGAGGAAAAGTTCAGTTTACAAACATAATGCAATATTTCTTTTTGGAATTCATCAATAATATCAAACTGCTATACCTGGTCTGTATAAAGTGTCTAGCATTTGAGATTGGTTGAAATATTTTGTAATATATCTATATATGATTTCCCCCACCCCTCCCAATATTTCCAAGGTAGTTATTTTAAATTTTAATTTCCATATGGTGTCTCTCTCTAAAAAATAAAGGCAGGCTTTTAAGTTTTTGTTAACCAATTATACATCACATCACTTTGTGGTGTTATTCTGTGCAGGAGTGCATGACCCATCTTCTTAAGCAAATATAGCATGTGCAGAGTTTATTTATAGTTTTGACCTCTAGTCTACATTGGCTACTACTTTATTTGGACCATAGTTCATTAGGGTAATGTGCTGTAATATTTAAGGGTCAGCTGAGGAGAAGGAGACAGAAAGAAACATTGCCTTATTATTTGCATATACTCAGATGTATCCACACTTGGACTACTGTTTGCTTTGTGGTGGTTGTAGTTTAGGCAGACCATATTGGAGCATAGACTGAAGTGCACGAACTTTCATGTGAACAGGTGGGACAGGCATAATATATAAAAACTGAAATGGCACATGATAGAAATACATTAAATATTACTGATTGGGGTTACAATTTATTGAATGGTTATTATCAGTATCTATTGTCCTAAGAGCTTTTGATTCATTAGCTCATTCAAACCTCAACACAATATTCTGAGAAGGCTAATTCCTTTGAGTTGTTATCTCATTTGTAAATCAGCATAAGATAAATGAGCATGAATTTGGTGAACAAATTAAAAAATCCCAAAGCTAGGGAAAACCTTTATAATTTCTGTGAAGTGGGTGAGAACACTTAAAAGGAGTTTTGTATTCACATTCATTTCCTCCACAGGTGATATAGCAGGGCAAGTCTAAATTGATACTATTAATAGTATCTAATCCTAATATTAGATGGAATTTTTATAGCTATCTAGAAAAGTGTTTGCTAAATTTATTAAATTAAGTTACATAAACGTCTTAAGAGCTGTGCTTTCAGAGAATGTTCATTACCTCCTAGAAGGTATTTGTAGGCAACAGAGTATTAATTCATTAAGGAAATAAGTGTTCTTTAAAATTATATTTGCTTTTTTTCACCAAGAACCAGTCTGAATCAAACTGTGTACTTCAAACTGAAATGAACTAAATTAATTAGCCAAATACTTTAAATTATCTAACAACACGAGTACTTTGAAGGAAAACAAAACACCAAAAAGATCTAACGAGTCTTTTAAAATAAATCCACACTGAAAAGGAATTAAACGTTTGCTAAGACTACTGAGGGGAACAACAAGAGAGTCATGAACCCAGTCATTATTTCCATATTATTAGACTGAGGCACGTGATGGCTTTCCTGGGCAGAAATGAGAACAGGATGTTCAAAAGGAAGTACAAATTGAAAACTGGAAAAATTGTGCATGCTTATTGTAGAAAATGTAAAAACTAATTTTAAATAAGAGTTCATAACAGGCCATTACTGTGACATGACCACTGTTAAGAACATAATATATACATTTATATCCTTAAAAATATATACATATATATGATTGTATGCACATATATTGAATGTAACTTTCAATACATTTTCTTGAGCATAAGACTGATAATTGATCAATAGTCCCTTCTGGAAAACTTGATGTTTTAATATACTTAGATGTATAGTTTGTGGAGTTTATGCTCAGATGATTAAGAGCTGAAATTTCCATCTGGTACTTTCCACTTTCAGTAATCATGTCAGCCTCTTCCTTCTTATATACAGTTTATTACCCTTATAGATTGGAAAGGAAAAAGTAAAACTATCTCTATTCTCAGAAGACATGATCTTGTATGTAGTAAATCCAAAGGAATCAACTAAAAAATTATTAGAACTAATAAACAAGTTCAGTAAGTTTTCAGGATAAAAGACCAACATATGAAAATCAATTATATTTCTAGACATTAGCAATAAACAAGTCCAAAACGATATTCAGGAAACAATTCCATTTATAGTAGCATTGGAAAAAATTAGATACTTAGGAATAAATTTAGCCAAGAAGTGTAAGACTTGTACACTGAAAATCACAAAACATTATTGAAAGACATTAAAAATGTAAATGACTGGAAGGACATCCTGTGTTCATGAACCTGAAGAATTTATATCATTAAAATGGCGGTATTCCTTAAATTGATCTGCAGAGTCATCATAATCTCTATCGAAATCCATGCTGACTTTTGAAAAGGCAAGGGACACAGAATAATCAAAACAATCTTGAAAAACTCAAACAAATTTGGAGGACTCACTCTTCCCCATTCCAGAATTTACTCTGATGTGACAACAATCAAGACAGTGTAGTACTCACAAAAGGATAGATTTGTAGGTCAGTGGAATAGAATTGAGAGTCCAGAAATAAATCTTAATATTTATGGTCAGCTGATTGTTTGAGTAGGGTGCTAAGGCAGTTTAATGGGGAAAGAATTGTTTTTTTCAACAAATGACGTTGGGACAACTGGATATCCAGTTGTAAAAGAATGAATTTGGGCCCCTACTTCACACCATATACAAAAATTAACTCAAAATGTATGAAAGATCTAAATGTGAGAGCTAAATTGATAAAATTCTTAGAAGAAAGCCTAAGAGTAAATTTTTATGACCTTGGATTGGGCTCTGGGTTTTGGATATGACCCCAAAAGCGCAAGAGACAGAAGAGATGATTGATATGCTGGACTCCATCAAAATGAAAAGTTTTGCTTTCATCATCAAGTAAGTGAAAAGACAACACACAAAATGAGAAAATATTTGCAAATTATATACCTGAAGGGACTTATAACAGATTATATAAAGAATTCTTATAATTCAGTAATAAAGAAAAATAATCCAGTTTGAAAACAGGCCAAGTATTTGAATGGATATTTTTCAAAGAAGACATGCAAATAATAAATAACACTTAAGAGGTGCTCAGCATCACTAGTCACTAGGGAAATGCAAATCAAAACCATAATGTGATGGCACTTCACATCTACCAGAAGAGATCTAATCAAAAGCACAGAGGATAACAAGTAGTGGTAAGGATGTGGAGAAATTAGAACCCTTTTACATGGCAGGTGGGATTGTAGAATGGTGCAGCCACTTTGGAAAGCAGTTTAGCAATTCCTAAAAATGTTACATAGAGTTACCAAAGGACCCAGCAGTTCCACGCCTAGATTTCTATCCAAGAGAAAGAAAACATGTCCACACAAAAACTTGCATGTGATTGTTCATAGCAGCATTATTCATAAAAGCCAAAAAGTGGAAACCACTCAAATGTACATCACCTGATGAACAGAATGTGCTATGTCTATACAGTGGAATATTATTTGATAATAAAAAAATGAAATACTGATACACCCTACAAAGTGGATGAACCTTGAAAACATTATGGTAAGTGAAAGAAGCCAGTCACAAAAGACCACAATTTATTGGATTCCATTTATATAAAATATCCAGAATAGTCAAATCTATAGACAGAAGTTAGATTAGTGGTTGCCAGGACTGGAGGAAGTGGGAAAGGGAAGGAGATAGAGGTGTGACTGTTTAAAGGTACAAAGTTGCCTTTTGGGAAGATGAAAATGTTCTAAAATTGAGTAATGGTAGTGGTTGTACAACTCTGTAAATATACTAAAAATCAAGCAAATTGTCCATTTTATTTTATTTTATTTTTTAAGATTTATTTTTATTTATTTAATGTCCCACCCCTCCCCTGGTTGTCTGTTCTTGGTGTCTATTTGCTGCGTCTTGTTTCTTTGTCCGCTTCTGTTGTCGTCAGCGGCACGGGAAGTGTGGGCGGCGCCATTCCTGGGCAGGCTGCTCTTTCTTTTCATGCTGGGCGGCTTTCCTCACGGGCACACTCCTTGCCCCACGCGGGGGACACCCTTGCGTGGCACGGCACTCCTTGCGCGCATCAGCACTGCGCATGGCCAGCTCCACACGAGTCAAGGAGGCCCGGGGTTTGAACCACGGACCTCCCATATGGTAGACGGACGCCCTAACCACTGGGCCAAAGTCCGTTTCCCAAATTGTCCATTTTAAATGGGTGGACTTTATGGTAGCTAAATTATATATTCATAAAATTGTTAAAAATACAGTGGCTTGTTTTCTGAGATTTCCTAGCTTGTTCCTCTTTTTACCTTTTATCTGGATCTTCTTTTTTCTCTATTTTTCTGTCCTGCTTATTTGATTCCATGCCTAACAGTTTCTGGTCAGTGTGAGTTTCTGTGTTAGAACATCAGTTTCCACAATTTTCTGGAGGTTAGCCCTTTAGAGTTTGTCATGGGTCCCTCTCACCCACATGTTTTTGTAGCAGACAATTTGCCTTCCAGTTTCAACTGCTGATCTCAGATTGGCTGAGCAGGCTGTCCACTGAGTACCGTTAGCTGTTTGGGGACTCTCCTGTCCTCAGACCCTGCTTGTTTGCACTGTTGCTTTTTTCCTCAGAGTTGCTGAGCCTGAGTGGGTCTTACAGGTATATGTGGTTTGTCCCAAACCATTTATATTTTGGGATTGGAGGGGATACTTTCTTTTATTGTCTGTTTAAAAAATATAACCTACTTTTAAATTTTAGAATGTAGGCCCAACATTTTCTGTGTCATTATCATCCTTCAACTATATCATTTTCATGACTTACGTACCACTGTTTTAGTTTCCTAGGCTGCTCAAAGCAAATCCCATGAAATGGTTGGTTTTAACAGTGGGAATTAATTAGCTAACAAGCGTACAGATTTGAGGATGAGAAAGATGTCCAAATCAAGGTATCATCAAGGCAGCGCTTTCTTCCTGAAGACCATTTGCTAGTGATCCATGACTTCTTTTCAACATGGCAAGCTTGTGGCTCTCCCTTCTCTACTGGGTTTTGTGGATTTCAGCTTCTTGCTTCTATGGCTTTCTCTCTCTTTGTCTGAATTTCATTCTCTTGTAAAGGACTCTAGTAATAGGATTAAGACCCATCCTGGGCCATGCCTTAATTGAAATAACCTTATCAAAAGGTCCTACTTACAATAGGTTTACACCCAAAGGGATGGATTGGCTTTAAGAACATGATTTTCTGGGGTACGTAGAATTCCAAACCACCACAACCATATTTCATTTAACCCATTCCTTCCTTCAGGGTTTTCCATCAATAAATATTTCTCCTTAACCCACAACAGGCAAATTTGTTAGGATTGTTATTCAAACATGCACACTATATACAAGCCTGCCTGCAGCAGGATTACACTTTCTTGCTCCCAGGAAGTTTGTCCAACAGTTTTTGGTTTTTATATCAGTTATTCTGTTTATCTTTTCTTTATTTATTTCTCCCTGCCTACTTGTTGTTTGCACTTGCTGTGTCTGTTCATCTTCCTTGTTTCCTTAGGAGGCACTGGGAACTAAACAGAGACCTCCAATGTGGGAGGGAGGCACATAATTGCTTAAGCCACCTCAGCTCCCTGCTTTGTTGTGTCTCTCATTATGTTTTCCTCATGTCTCTTGTTGCATCTACTCACTACACCCGCCAATTTTCTGTCATCTTTAGGATGCACTGGGAACCATACCAAGGACCTCCCATGTGGTAGGCGGGAGCCCAGTTGCTTGAGCCACATACACTTTTCAGTTGTTCTGTTTTTTTTTTGTGAAGATTTGGGACAACCTAAAACTATGTTTCCTGTACTGCTGCCATCTTCCTAAAATCCAGAAATTTGTGGAAGAGACTTGGAAGGAATTGTCTCAGGAGATTGGAGGATATCTTCCTGGAGACTTGTATGTCCTTTAGGCTGTGGTTTATTAATCTTTCTAAATCCAGCATCTAGCACAAGTCCTGGCATTAGCAAACACTGACATCAACGTTTGTTAATTGAATAGATGCACAGAGAAATGAATGAATGCTTGAAGCAAAGTGAGCTAGAACTCACTGGCCAGGGTTGACAGCCAAGGCATGGATAGTAGTTATCCCTCCTTACATATGCAGATTAGAAACACGTCTGAAGCTTTGGTCAGCATTCTGCCTTACATGCTTCGGTTGATCAAGAACTTCCAAAATGATACATAATTATCATGTTGGGTTTCAGGTTTCACTGGGATATTGATGATCTCGATGGCTGGAATTCTTCATACACTTGAGCAAGGGTGATAGATCCTATTGCCCGTCTGCTTTTAGACTAGTGTTCCAGATGTCCAGGGCCCTGAAGTCCATCTTCCTACCTTAAGCAACCCTAAGCTCTGCTTGTATGTATTAGCTGATCACATACATGAGATAGCGAATTGTCATGCAGGGCCTTTCCAGTCTGACATGGGGGGAACACTTTCTGGAGCTCTTTGTCTAATAAATAACTACTGCTTATTCTATTCTCCCATAAATCTTAAAAAACAGTTAGTAAATAGGACTCTCACACACACAAAAATTGAATTCTCCAAAAATGCTGTAGGCTGAAACGGCTTCTGGGTTGTCTCAGGGTAGCCATTGTGATGTGCTAAATCTTTCCCTCTTTATCCTCTTGTCCTTGTCAACACTTATTTTACAGTTTTCCCAAGGTAAAAATGGAGGCCAAAGGCATAAAATGTGCTGTGTGTTGAAAACAGCGTATCACTGTGTGCTTAAACCAGGGCCTACAATGCCTTCACTCAAGTAAGTCCAGTTACGAGGGAAATTGGAATTCCTTTGCCATTTTTCAAATCCAGGTGATGCCCAGTCATCTTGGCAATAAGTACGGAGTGTAAATAATACAACTGTAAGGAACACAGTGTTCCTTCTCTGAGTGGCTGTGAAGATATTTAGTGTTACATGTCCGAGTTGGACTCCTGGATGGGTTTCTCAGGGTCTCTTGAGATAAGTGTATCAAATCACTTGCTACAAAGCAAAGAAACATGAAGGCATATTGCCCTCACAGTTGGCTTCTTCAGATACTGCAGCTGTTTGCAAGGCCTGAGTGAACTAATTCAATTATAGGCGAGAAATCTCTCCTGTCAGTGTTAGTGCTTGTCATGAACATTCTTTTAAAAATAATGTTAGTTTTGGGGGAGGAAAGGGAGAGATGTGCCAGAGATGTGCTACATTTAATTTCAATTAAAAAAAAAAAAAAAAGACCAAAATGAAAAATAAAATATCTACAGTTTTGGAAGATAAATGAAGAATTGTAGTTTTGGTGTGTCATACTGTTACATTTATTAAAATTTCCTTTCATTTGTTGTGCTCTTTGGAACAATGCCTTATTTCAAATACAGTATTTAATGTAATTCTTTAAACAAAAGAGTTTTTGGCTTAAAGCTTTTCTGTGTTATCCCTTACAATCTGTTTTTGTAATAATAAAAGAAGAGAATGGTAAAGTTTATACAATATAAAAGTGTAAAAAGTAAAAAAACCAAAAGTAACTTCCCTTTCAGTTCTCCTTCCCTTCTAGGAACTGTATACTGATGCAGACTCTTCTAGACTTTTCAAAATATACGCATCTATGATTCATTGGAGATGCATAGATTGGACCTTTTTGTAAAAGTGGTATAATATTTGTAGTGTCCTGCCATTTGATTTTTTCACTTAGTATGTCATGGTCTTCTCTCCGTATAGATGATAATTTAATGAGCTGAATTCTCTCTTATTGTCTATGTAAGGATATTAGATACGTGATGTGTCATATGTAAGAAAGATGTCAGGAGGTACAGCAACCCTCCCCAGACAGTTTGCCTCTCTCAGCCCCTACCCTCAATGGCTATGTAAGTACGTAGGAGTCATTCGAGAGCTGTCAAATCAGTTGCACGGCTGCTGGTGACATGGAGGAGCGGCAGCAGCTGGGGGACAAGTGCGGCCACCCCCATTTCTGAGCATGGGAGGAGGGGCAGCATATGGACATATTCTATCATTTTTTTCCAAATGTTAACTACACAATTTCTCTTTAGGTATTTCCTGTTCAAATAGTAAAGATTTTAGTGAAATATTTTTTAATGATTTAGAAAAAATGTAGAGTAGAAAAATATCAGTAGTCTCTCATTACTCAAATATAATTAATGTTGACATTTTGTTATGCTTCTTTTTTCCTGCTTTCTATTAAAAGTATCATGAAAATGGCAGTCTGTTGTCCTCCTCCCAAACACTAATACTCTTATTCTAATCCTGAGAATAACATCAGACAAATCCCAATTGAAAGAGATTCTATAAAATGCCTGTTCAGTTTTCAAAACTGGTAAGGTCATCAAAAACAAGGAAAGGGCGGCCCAGTGGTTAGGGCATCCGTCTACACCTGGGAGGTCCACAGTTCAAATCCCAGGCCTCCTTGACCCGTGTGGAGCTGGCCCATGCGCAGTGCTGATGCGCGCAAGGAGTGCCCTGCCACGCAGGGGTGTCCCCCACATAGGGGAGCCCCACGCGCAAGGAGTGCACCCGTAAGGAGAGCCACCCAGCACTAAAGAAAGTGCAGCCTGCCCAGGAATGGCGCCGACCACACAGGGAGCTGACACAACAAGATGACGCAACAAGAAGAAACACGGATTCCCGTGCCGCTGACAACAACAGGAGCGGACAAAGAAGAACACAATGGACACAGAGAACAGCAATTGGACACAGCAAATGGACACAGAGAACAGACAACCTGGGTGGGGGGGGGAAGGGGGGAGGGGAGAGAAATAAATAAATAAATAAATCTTTAAAAAAAAAAACAAAAAACAAGGAAAGTCTGAGAAACTGCCACTGTCAAGAGGTTCCGAAGGAGACATGGTGATGAAATGTTATATGGTATCCTGGAGGGGTCCTGGAATAGAAAAGGGGTATTAGGCGCAAATTAAGGTATGGACTTTAGTTAATAATAACGTAGGGAATGTATATCAGTGATTTTGGCGGTAGATGAGGATTGTGGTTAATAACATAAATACAAGAATGTTTTTCTACTACAAGGTGTTAAGAATATAGTGATACACGGGAAAATATAACTAACTTACAGACCATAGTTAACAGCAATATTGCCATATTTTCATAGAAATAGCAAAGATGGAACTATATTAATGTTAAAGGTAAAAAAATAATACGGGGTTTGGTTTTGTGAGCTATGAATATGATTAAGCATTTTTTCTCTTCATTTTCTTCATTAACAAGGAGACCTTGATTATATCATTTAACAAATGTGTGTTCATCTGTGTATCTTTCTGAAAACTAGAGAAACAATTGAGTTGGTTTTAGGGATTAGATGAAATAAAAAGTGCCTGGACAGAACTTTTTAGGAGTAATGTTTCCATAACTTGTTGAGCTGCCTGTTACCGTTTTATTTTTTGAATTTGAAATAAAATTTGAATTAAAAAAATAATGTATCAATATTGTTACATTTGTTGTGACTAATGTTCCATGCTAGTGTAAGATGTTAACAATAGGAGAAACAGGGCTTGGTTTATATGGAATTGCTCTATATTGTCTTTGTAACTTTTCTGTAAATCTGAAACTATTCTAAAATTAAAAGTTTATTTAAAAAGTTGTAATAATACTACATGTATCATTTTATATTCTTTTTCTTCTTTTGTCATCTTTTTAAAAAATTTGTGGTTACATGCTAGTGTCAGACTGAGTATACGCTATAGTTCATATAACTATTTCTTTCTGAACATGTATACCATGCATGTTGATAATACTATCAATAGTAATAATGTTCTGATGAACAACTGTGTAATTTATTATTATCATTAATTAAAAAATAATGTAGTAATTTACTCATGTGTTTCTGTATTTATGATTAGTTTTTTGGGAATAGACTCCTAAAAGTGTAAATACTGGATCAAGTTATATGAAAATTGTGAGCATTTTGCCAAGTTGTTTTACCAAAATCCTATTCTAAATTACAGTATTGCCGCTTGTAGATAGGGTGCTTGGTTTCACTGAACCCTCTCCAATGTTACTATTTTATAATATTTTCTAAACTCAGCATCTTCTTAATTTATATATATATTTTTAATTTAAACATCTTTATATTACTACTTCTCCTAAGAATTATCTTTGTCCTATTTGAGTCTGTTTTTGTTGTCAGTTTGCTTGAGTTTTTAAAAAAATAATCAACAAAGCCTTTTATAGTATACAAAAAAATAAATGGGAAATTGGAGTTAATAAGCATTCTTTTATACTGGTATGTAGCGTTCAATCAGAATGAGAGAAATATGATTATTATGATGAAACTAATGTAATTGGAGTTTGTTTCAAGAAAATACAGAAGTAATAGAGATTAACAAATCCTTTCTTTGACATGAATATGTGTCAGTTATTATTTTTTAAAAGATTTATTTTTTATTTATTTCTCTCTTCTTCCCCCCCATTGTCTGCTCTCTGTGTCCATTTGCCATGTGTTCTTCTGCGTCTGCTTATATTATCCGACGGCTCTCGGAACTGCTTCTCTTTTTTGTTGTGTCATCTTGCTGCATCAGCTCTCCGTGTATACAGCGCCACTCCTGGGTGGGCTGTGCTTTTTTCACGCGGGGCAGTTCTCCTTGTGGGGCGCACTCCTTGCACACGGGGCTTCCCTATGCAGGGGTGCCCTGTCATGGCATGGCACTCCTTGCGTGCTGCAGCACTGTGCATGGGCCAGCTTACCACATGGGTCAGGAGACCCTGGGGATCGAACCCTGGATAGACACTCTACCAGTTGAGCCACATCCGCTTCCCAGTGTGTAAAGCAGTCTGTGAATTTTGGAAATGTTGGAGTTGTTTAATAAAAGTATTTATACTTCCTGTTTTTGTTCTAAAAGATATTTATCAGGTCAAAAACAGTAAGTTTTGTAATCGTAAGGAAATGTACACACTAAAATAATGCTCATTTAAAGTGTATTTAGAATGCAAGAGTTAAAGAAATATGAATAATATTTATTTAAGAACTCTGAGTAATAGAGCTTATAATAGATATTTTGTTGAGTAATGATAAAAAATTAGCTTTTAGCAAATAATTTTATTCTAGCTATGAAATTAGAACCCAAAATTGTCTTAATTCCCTTACCAGCCAAACCAAAAACAGAAACAAAAACAAAACACACACACAGAAAAACAAAAAAATCCACAAACTTTTCTTGTGAAAATAAAATGAACAAGGATGAGAAGTTGAGGATCAGGTGGAACATGAGGAATTCAAAATGCATTTACCCTGGTATCTGGCCATATACAGGAATAGGTCGTCACACCTGGGTGATAAGCAATTCGGTCCCCTGATTTGGTTACTTTTTGGCTTGCATGCCTGGAATAGTCCTTGAGAGAGGGTCACTGGAACACAGGGGCTGAGTGTTCTTTCCCCTTGACTGCAAATGCCAGACATACTGTGACACTGGCCTGGGAAGCCAATTAACCTGGGCCTGCTGTCCAGCCTGCTTCACAGCTTCCTCTGGTTTTGGCAGGGGACAGATGTTCAGATGCCTTTTTTACTTCTCTGGAGCTCCATTTCCCCCTTTAGTGCTTAGGCAGTTACGTGTTTTTAGATCTAAAGCATCTCCTGTACCTCTCACTTGTACCTTCTTTGTAAGTTTTACCCTTTATTCTGTGCTAGCTTGATTAAAGTGCACATATAGAATAATTTATTAGAAATATTTTCATCACAGGTTGTGTTACATTTTCTTTTGTTCACTAAGAGTAGACGAGCACATGGAAAATGGTATTTAAAATAAAAGTTTTTTTTTTGTCTTCTCTTTTTTTTTTATTGATTTTGTAAAAATATTACATTAAAAAAATATGAGGTCCCATTCAATCCTACCACCCCCACCCCACCACTCCCCCCCCAGCAACCCTCACTCCCATCATCATGACTCATCCATTGCACCTGGTAAATACATCTCTGGGCACCTCTGCACCCCATGGTCAGTCGTCTACATCATAGCCCATACTCTTCCACATTCCATCCAGTGGGCCCTGGGAGGATTTACAATGTCCGGTGATTGCCCCTGAAGCACCATCCAGGGCAACTCTAAGTCCCAAGGCGCCTCCACCTCTCATCTCTTCCTGCCATTCCCCATACCCATATGCCAAATAAAATATATAAAGTGAGATGGCGGGCCAGTGATCTTTTAAATGGAGATGTGATAAAAATGTTCAAGTATTTTATTCTTTTCTTAGAAGCTGTTACCTAAGAATGGAAGTATTTATTATATTACCATCATTATTATATGAATGGTTCTTGTTTTGAAAGAATGGCAAGATGTTCTGTTCAGTCTTTTCAATTTTTCAGCCAAAGCTTTCAAGGTCAGGAAAGAGCAAAGGTATGTATCTTGGGAGTCTGGGGATGAGGCCCTACAGCCTGCTACCAATGCTAAATTACTTTGATGCCTTGCTGTATATTAGGAATTAATCGGGAAGCTGATTTGGCTTAACTGATAGAGTGTCTGCCTACCATATGGGAGGTCTAGGGCTCAAACCCAGGGCCTCCTGACCCGTGTGATGAGCTGGCCCACGCGCAGTGCTGATGCATGCAAGGTGTGCCCTACCAAGCAGTGGTGTCCCCCGTGTAGGGGAGCCCCACACGCAAGGAGTGCTCTCTGTAGGAAGAGCCACCCCATGCAAAAAAAGCGTAACCTGCCCAGGAGTGGTGCCACACACATGGAGAGCTGATACAGCAAGATGACGCAACAAAAAAAGAAACACAGATTCCCTGTACCACTAATAAGAATGCAAGCAGACACAGAAGAACTCACAGTGAATGGACACAGAGAGCAGACAATGGGGCGGGAGGGGAGAGGAGAGAAATTAAAAAAAAAAAAACCTAAAAAAAAAAAAAGATTTAATGTACATTTTAGTCTAGTGTATAATACATCTTGTGTATCTTAATATAAAAGTGTTTTAAATTACTTAATAAAATTACTTAAACCCCTCCCCTCTAATCAATAAGTAAGAATGATTATACTGGAATGTGTGTCATTTTATCCTTGGTTTTAGGACATCCCTTGGCAGAAAGTTAGATATCTTTTAGAGTACACATAGCTTAATTAATTAATTAAGTAATTAATTAATTATTTTTTGGAAAGATTTATTTATTTATTTAATTCCCCGTTCCGCCCCCCCTCCCCCCCCCCGTTGTCTGTTCTCTGTGTCTATTTGCTGCATCTTGTTTCTTTGTCCGCTTCTGTTGTTGTCAGCTGCATGGGAAGTGTGGGCGGCGCCATTCCTGGGCAGGCTGCACTTTCTTTTGCGCTGGGCGGCTCTCCTT
This sequence comes from Dasypus novemcinctus, assembly GCF_030445035.2. Taxonomy (NCBI): domain Eukaryota; kingdom Metazoa; phylum Chordata; class Mammalia; order Cingulata; family Dasypodidae; genus Dasypus; species Dasypus novemcinctus. Next base: position 62,364,440 of record NC_080687.1, read on the forward strand.
ACGGGGTACACTCCTTGCGCGTTGGGCTCCCTTACGCGGGGGACACCCCTGCATGGCAGGGCACTCCTTGCGCGCATCAGCACTGCGCATGGGCCAGCTCCACACGGGTCAAGGAGGACCGGAGTTTGAACCACGGACCTCCCATGTGGTAGACGGATGCCCTAACCACTGGGCCAAGTCCGTTTCCCAACATATAGCTTAATTTAAATAGTTTCCTAGTAGAAGGAGGAGAAATAGATCAAGAGCCATGTATTAGGAGATGTTAAGCAGAACTTTTATTTGAAGTGGTCATTTGAGCAATGGTTTGGTAATTCCTCACTCATTAATGTTCACTTTTTTTCATGATTCTTTTCATTTATTGAAGTATATCACTTGTACATAAATATATATGATCAGTAAGTATATAGTAATAGTTGTGAACTTATAAAACAAATGTGTATAACCTCACACAAGGCTCTCAGACTTCACCCTACCAACAATACCTTGCATTATTATGAAACAGTTTTAACCAATGATTAAAGAGTATCCTCAAAATATTACTATTAAGCAAAGTATTTTACATTTGATATATTTTCCCCCAACCCTATTATTATTATCATTCATATGTGAACATACATAAACAATAAGTGTCTAGTAAAAGTTGTGAACTAACAAAGCAAACATGCATCAACCCACCACCAATATCTTGCATTGTTGTGTGACACTTGTTACAAATTATGAAACATATCATCAAAGTCTTGCTACTAAGTATAGTCCTTATCTTATACTTGGTATATTTCCCCCCCCAACCTACTCTATATTTTTTTAAATATATTTTTATGATGGAAGTTGTAAACTTATAAAACAATCATGCACATGTGCAGAATTCCCATACAACATCCCTCCATCAACACACCACACCGTGGTGGAACATTTGTTACCAATGATGAGATAATATTATCATATTATTACCAGGTCCATAGTGTACATTTGGCAAACTTTTTCCATACTTCCCTATTATCAGTACAGTATATCTTTAACATAGTTGCATGATTATTACAGTATTGCTGTTAACCACAGTCCATAGGTCACTCCAGTCATATTTTTCTCATACTTCTTCACATTCCCACCATCTGCAATAGTGCAATAGTACATCTGCTTTAGCTCACAAAGGACACTCTTGCATCTGGACCACAGGCTTGCCAAAAATCACTTGACCCTGATGTGAGGGTCTGTTTCTGAACCATCAATTTGGTTCCATTGGTCTATGTGTCTGTCATTATGCCAGTACCATGCTGTTTTTACCACTGTAACTAAGTAATATGATTTAAAGTCCAGAAATGAGAGTCTTCCAATTTTGTTTTTCCTTTTTAAGATGTTTCTGGCTATTCGAGACCTCTAACCCTTCCAAATAAATTTGGTAATTGTTTTTTCCATTTATTTAAAAAATGCTGGTGGAGTTTTTATTGTGATTGCATTGAATCTGTTTATCAATTTGAATAGAATTTACATCTTAATAATATTTAGTCTTCCAATATGTGAGCATGGAATATTCTTTCAGTTATTTAGGTTGTCTTTGATTTTTTTTAACAGTGAGATGTAGTTTTCTAAATACAAGTGCTTTACATCATTGGCTAAGTTTATTCCTAAATATTTGCGTTTTATCTGTTACATTTTATGTTCACTATTCTTTTGACACTTTTAGTTACTTTTACTGATATAATCTTCATTTCTAGACTCTCTTCTAAACCTTTCTCTCCTGTCTTTTCTTTTTAGGCTGTAGCACACCCTTTAGTATATCCTGCAAAGCTGGTCTTTTGGTTACATACTCTTAGTTTCTGTTTATCTGTGAATATTCTAAACTCAGCCTTGTTTTTGAAAGACAACATTGCCAGATATAAGATTCTTGGTTGGAAGGTTTTCTCTTGCAATATCTTAAATATATCATACCACTGTCTTCTTTCCTCCATGGATTCTAATATGAAATTGGTACTTAATCTTATAGGGTATCCCTTATAGGTTATGCATTCCTTTTCTCTTGCTGCTCTCAGAATTCTCTTTGTCTTTGGCATTTGACATTCTGATTAGTATGTGTCTCAGAGTTGGTCTATTCAGATTTATTCAGATAGGAGTACGTTGTGCTTCTTGGACATGTCCTCTAATAGGGTTGGGAGATTTTCTATCATTATTTCTTCAAATATTCCTTCTTCCCCTTTTCCCTTCTCTTGTCCTTCTGGGACACCCATGATGCATATGTCTGCATGTCTCTTGCTGTTGTTCAGTTCCCAGAGACCTTGTTAAATTTTTTCTGTTGTTTTCTCCATCTGCTCTTCTGTATGTTCACTTTCAGAGGCCATTTCTTCAAGCTCACCATGCATCCTCAAATCTGCTATTATATGATTCCAGTGTTTTTAAAATTTCATTTATTCCACCTTTCTTTCCTTCTATTTAGCCATCTCATTGAATTTATGTCATCTGGAGGCTTAACTTGTTCCTTTAACTGAGCCATATCTTCCTGTTTCTTGGTGTGGATTGTAATTTTTTGTTGGTGTCTTGGCATCTGGCTTACTAGATATATTAATATTTATTCTGGGTGCAGTTTCTCTGTTTAGGGCTTTCTTGCCCTTTCCCCCTTGCTGCTTGTATAGTAGGAGCCAAGGGTATAGCTGGTGCTATAAGCTGTGGAGGCTCAAGCTGCCCTTATTTCCCCAGGGACTGATGAAGCGTCTTCCAGCTTCCTCCTTTGCCAGGGATAGGGACAGAGCCACATCTGTGGGTAATAATCCAAGCCATGTAGGCCTATTACTGTAGTTGCTCAGAGAGACTGATGAAGCTTCAAGCCCTTTTTGCCCCTGCCTAGGGCAAGTCCAAAATGACTGCAGTTGCCCCAGTACGGTTCTGACTTGTCAGTCTGTGCCTGCCTAATATACCTGCAGTTACCTGGAGAGGATAGTGCAGGGCCTGCCAGCTTCTTCTCTGCTAGATGTGGGACTGAGGCCTGGCGAGGGCTGTAGGCCTATCTGGGTGAAAGAAACCAGTCCCTACCGTCACTGTGGTTTTACAGTCAGCTCGCCAGGTCCCCCCAGCTTTCTCCCTGCTGGAGGTGGTGGGGCTGGGGTTATGCTAAAGCTGCAATCTGTTCTGGATGGAAAGAGGCCAGGCCCTACCAACACTGTGATTTTCAGTCTGTCCCATTTCCCGTCGTTCCAGGGCAGAGTTAAAATGGCGTTACCAGCCTTTTTCTGACTTGGACAGTTTTATATTTTAGCTGTTCTTAGGATTATACTTTAGCCTGCTGAATTTACTAATCAGTAGCTTAAGTTGGTGCCCAATCATATATTCCTCCCCTGTTTTGGGGGAAATGGCGCTTCCATTTCCAGCCACGGAATAGCTCCCTATTTGGCTTGTCCTGCCAGTGGAGGATGGGCACTGGCCTCCGGGGCATGGAGTGCTTTACTTACGAATCTTCTGTGCAGTTGGGCTATCTCCTCCTTCCATTCCTTCAAGGATGTTACAGGATGATATTCTGATCTCCTGGAGCCCCCAAACAGGTGCTTCAGCTAGCTCTGCATGATTACTAACTGCCCTGTAGCAGGAGCTGACTCAAGGAGCATCTTACTCTGCCACTGTCTTCCTGGTTGTTCCCAATGTTCACTTCTTATGAATTCAAACATACATTCATTAATTTGACAAATGTTCCTAGTATCCAAGACCGAAATAAGTCTTGGTCATGTGAAGTTTACATTGTAGTTCTTCCTATAATTTTTTATTTGATTGACACATTTAAAAACATGTTAACTTGGTGTTTTTATACTCAAGTAGCTAAAAAAGAAATCCAAATAAAAAACATCTTCGTTATCTGAAAAATAAACCTGCTGTATTTTGTGGTAGAGAAAATGTCTATTAATCTGTATACCCTGCTAATCATTTCTAGAAAGAGACTATCTCAGTGTCAGAGTATTGAATTCTTTATTTTATATATTTCTTGATAGAAAATAATTGATTGTGCCTCTATAAAGTACTTTGTTCTTACTGATTGTAGTTTACTTTCAGCTATTGAAAAACTGCCTAATGTCAAGATCATTTAGTATTATGTAATACTTGCTGAAAATAGTTATAGCGGTAGTCCTTGACTGCTTGGCTTATAAACAGCTCATGCATGCATATGACAGCAGGTGTCCTCACTCTGTTTGCTCTCACCATCATGGGAGTCTTTCTGGGAAGGAAGCTTGGGTTTGTGAAGCTATTCTGACTTTAGAGAAAGAAAGGCAGGAATTTAAGAACTGAGAAGGGGATCTGTTCCTAGAAACAATCTCTCAAGCACATTTGAAGGTACAGCTGGGACAGGGTGAGATGGTGTATGTGACTTTCCCCTTGAAATAATTTTCCTTCTCTTCACACTGAATTTTAAAAGGGTTTTAAGAATTATAGGATGTTAGAGATGGTTGAAAGAGCAAGAGATTGTCTAGTTCTTGTCCAACAATAATGTTATAATATAAAGGACACTGAAGCCTGCATGAAGTGACTTGCCCAAGGTCACATGGTTAATTAGTGGCAGCTTATTTCTGTGTCTAGATTTAGAGCCTAGTCCTAAATTTTTCATTCTAGACCTTATTCTTTTTATAGGATGCTCTGTGCCTGTAAGATATAATGGAACATGAAGCTGGAGAGGTAGTTTGAGACCAAATCATGCAAGGCCTTAATGCTATGCGAAGGAAACTGGACTTACTGTGTGTGATGGAGAACTTTGGTGGATTTTAAGAATAGGTATGTCATCAGATTAGCATTTAGAAAAAACGCTTTGATTGTAATGTGGAACAATGGAGTGTGTCAGGGAGTGAATGGGTGAAAGAATATTATTATGAAACCGCTGAAGTAGACCATGCAAAATATGATGAGACTGAATATAAATATTGGGAGTTGAGAGAAATGGGGCTGGTTAGAGCAATATTAAGAACAGAAAGACAGGTTTTAATGATTGCTTGGATATTGGTGGGAGGGGATGAAAGGAGATTGAGAAAATTATGAATATTAATTATTTAGGGTACCTATCAAAGCATCCCATAAATTAAAGGTTTAAACCAACAGCAGTTATGTTTTTAATTAATTAATTAATTTTTTATTTATTTTTATTTATTTCTCTCCCCTTCCCCCCCCCGATTGTCTGTTCTCTGTGTCTTTTTGCTGTGTCTTCTTTGTCCGCTTCTGTTGTTGTCAGCGGCACGGGAATCTGTGTGTCTTTTTGTTGTGGTCATCTGTTGTGTCAGCTCTCTGTGTGGGCGGCACCATTCTTAGGCAGGCTGCACTTTCTGTCATGCTGGGCGGCTCTCCTTATGGGGCGTACTCCTTGCGCGTGGGGCTTCCCTACGTGGGGGACACCCCTGCATGGCACGGCACTCCTTACACGCATCAGCACTGCTAATGGGCCAGCTCCACACGGGTCAAGGAGGCCCGGGCTTTGAACCATGGACCTCCCATGTGGTAGACAGATGCCCTAACCACTGGGCCAAGTCCACTTCCCTAGAGCAGTTATTTATTTGCTCAGTATTCTGCAATTTGGGCATGACTTGGTGAAGGGAGCTTATCTCTGCTCTGAGTGGCATCTGCTGGAGCTGGAATTTTCAAGACAGCATCTTCATTAGTGGTTCCTTAGCTCAGTTTGCTGTGTCAGGACAAAGCTGGCTGGAGATCTCTCTTCAGGTAGTCTCTTACATGGTTAGCTTTAGCCTCTTCATAGCATAGTGGTTACATGAAAGTCTGAATTCTTACACGGTGGCTGGCTTTCCCCAGATTGCAAAAGTAGAAGCTGAAGGCCTTCATAATGCCTGGGTCCAGAAGTCCCAGAGCATTACTGCATTCTATTGGTCAGAGCAGTCAAAGGGCCAATGCAGTTTCAAGAGGAGAAAGTAGCCCCCATCAAAGAAGTTGTGGATATATTCAATCAATTATTACCTTCCATCTACAGGCAAAGTACACTTACTACTCCCAAGATGCTCATTAGGCTCATCCAATTACAGCATCATGCTCAGATACAAAGTACAGAATTTTACCCATTAAATCATGCCTAGTTACAGATAAAGTATGATGGGGATGAACTTAAAAGACAAATTATCTGCCCCCCCCCCCAATATAAAATGGGAAAATAGAAGATAAACACTAACACAGTGGACACCTCTGTTAAGAATGTGTGCGCAGGAGTGGGGTTGGAGTCATAAAATAGTTACTGGTCCAAAGCAGTTCTGAAATCCAGCCAATTCTCCCTGTTCAAGGTGTAGGGAATGCACCTTGATTAGGTCCAGTTCACACTGGGAATGGTTTTCTGTGGTTATTGGCTTCTGCCTCAGTGTCATCCTTCCCTCTCAATAAGAAATGGCTAGTGTTTGTAGCTGAGTAGCCTTTTCAGTCTGCTTTCTGCCCATAGGAATTTGAGGGCCCAGAGGCTTCTTTTGAGTTTGGAATTTCTCATTTCATTTTAGTCCAAGCTGGTATAGCTAACAGAATTTTTGAGGACTTCCTCTTTATTAATTGCAGTCAACTCTATTTGGCTAAAGCTACAACCAAAATATCTTTGAGAATTTCTTCTTTGTACTTTAGTCTGAATGTCAGGTTGCTGTAGAATATAACCCTTAACATTCTTAGAAGCCCCCTATCTAGTTGAAAGATTCTAGGATACAGTGTCTTAGATCTTTGAGGCCTTAAAATGAACTATTACTTGATATTTACCCTGAGGTTATTTTTTACTAGCAGAACTCTAGATTTGATCTTTGTTCTGAAACTACCTTTTTTTCTTTTCTTTATTTATTTCCTCTCCCACCCTGTTTGCGCTCACTGTCTGTTTACAGCCTTGACTCTGCTGTCATCATGGCAGCCACACCCACCTTGTCTTTGGTGGTTAAGTGCTGCCATTGGTTTCTGTCCATCCATTATCTTATCATTTGTACTGTGTTAATGATCCAAGGATAAATGACAGCAGTCCCTACCTCCCTGGTCCTTTCTGCTTATGCATCTTGTCTTGATCATGCACATGTAGCCCCAGGAATTCCCCTATTTACATGGATACAATGTCCCCTCTTCCTTAGGAAACACTTTCCTCAAGGTCTTGGGCAGTGCACTGTATGTCGTACAGCCAGCACTGCCTTGCCCTAGGCAGTCAGCACTTGACAGCTTTCCTACAGATTTGGTAGTAGAGCTCTGTGAGCTACTTCTATATACAGGCAAGTTCTGGGAAGGGGTGCCTGAGATGAGTGACCTGGTTCAGTCTTTCAGGTCACCACTAGACAGTTTGGGCTAGACACAGATGTCCCCACTACGTGAGCAAGGATTTCTCTGCTCCCTCTTGAACTAGACTCAGTGACCTCCACTGGGAGCCCAGGCCACTCCATACCGAGGGGCCAACCAGGGCACCAGGAGATCCAAAAATTTTAAGTTGCCTTTTTCTTGATTGATTGTTCACCCTGTGACTGTTTTCTGGAGCTTTGAGAAAGATGCTTTTGCCAGTTTTTACTGGTTGTTAAAAGCGTCTGTTGGTGGAATGAATCCCTGAAGCTTCTCACTCTGCCATCTTGGTCAGATTACCCGAATCTGTTCTTTACTTTTGCTGAGAGAGATTGCAGATGAGTAGCAGCTTTACTTTTCTACCCATAAAGTCTTGGTTTCTTTATATTTCCTCTAATTTCTGCTTGAAAATGGAAATATTTCTTCTTAGTTTATCTTGCTTCTCCCATACTTTATCATATGCAGCTGATTAAAGCCAATTGTGCTTTCAACATTCTGCTTGGAAATCTCCTTAGCCTGATGCACTTGTTGCCTTCTTTCTTTTGTGCATATTACTGTAAACAGTGGTTTCACTAATTGTTTTGCCGTGTGTACCTTGCATCCCCTTTTGTCCACACTTCAATAGCAATTTCCTCACTGCTCTTCCAGCTTCCACTAGGGTTTCTCTAGTTCCTTCAGGCCTCTACCTGCTGCCCACTCCTCAAGTCAATGTCCCATGTTTTAGGTTTTCATTATGCCAGTAGCACACTTCTAGATGCTGACTTGTGCATTATTTATTGCATAATAAATAATGCCCTAAAGCCCTAAATAATGCCCTAAAGCCCTAAACTTAGTGGCTTAAAATGACAACAGCATTTATTTACTCACTACCCTGCAATTTGCACATAGCTTGGTGAGAACAGCCTATTTCTTCTCTATATGACATCTGCTGGGACTGAAATGTCCACCGGGGCTTCTCATTCACATGTGTGGAGCCTTGCCTGGAATGAATGAAACACCTGGGTGCTGACTATGCATCTCTTTATCTTAACATGTCCTATTCACATGGCTAGCTTAGGCTCACAGAATGATGTTCTTGGAAGCAGACTTGGCCCACTGGATAGGGCTCCGTCTACCACATGGGAGGTCCGCAGTTCAAACCCCGGGGCCTCCTTGACCCATGTGGAGCTGGCCCATGTGCAGTGCTGATGCGCGCAAGGAGTGTCCTGCCACGCAGGAGTGTCCCCCGCGTAGGGGAGCCCCACGCGCAAGGAGTGTGCCCTGTAAGGAGAGCCGCCCAGTGCAAAAGAAAGTTCAGCCTGCCCAGGAATGGCACCACACACACAGAGAGCTGACACAAGATGATGCAACAAAAGAAACACAGGTTCCCGTGCCACTGACAACAACAGAAGAGGACAAAGAACACGCAGCAAATGGACACAGAGAACAGACAAATGGGGAGAGGGTGTAGGCAAGGGGAGAGAAATAAATAAAATAAATCTTTAAAAAAAAAAAAAGAGTGATGTTCTTGTGGTAGTCTGACTTCTCACATAGTTCTTTTCAGAGTGTGAAAATGGAAGCAGCCAAGCTTTCTTAGAGCCGGGGCTTGGAGACCACAGAATGCTTTTTTGACTGTTGCTCGGAGCAATCCCGAAGTAAGCATGGATTCAAAGGGAGAGAATTAGCCTCCACCTCTCTATGGGAGGGTTATGAAGAATTTTTGGCTCTTATCTGATCCACTACTCAAGGATAACTCTAGATTTTTCTGGCTTGGCTAACATAATCTGGTAGATTATGATAACTACTCACTTAGACTCAGTTTTCTGGGAAAACTAATGATTCGTGTACAGATATATTTCAAAGAAACCAAATCTTGGCAGAGAGGTAAACCAATTTTACTCCATCTTTCCTTGTCCTCTCCTCACAATATTATTATGTTATTCTTGTCATATCTTCTATCAGTGGTCTATGTTTCTTCCTCTACCAACTATAACAGTTTCTTTTAAATTTCTATGCTAACTCTACCAGCTTATCTTTTGATCTCTTTTCCTCCATGTCCACTTTCAAGTCTCTGTCATCTGTACTTTTATTTTTATGTTAAAATTGATGTAATTATATTGTGATTCATGTGTGTAATTGATTTCATACTTTGTAGGTTGATTTTATGGTGATTGATTATGATTAATGATTAATAGATTTTATTTGTGACTGTAAATAATTATGGAGTCAGTGGTACCATGATTATACTTCTTGTATTTTTATAGCTTTTGTTCTTCCCGGAATCACTATTTACCTTTTTTGTTGCTACCTTCTCTACTTAGTCACATACTTAAAATTCTTCTAACATCTCAAGCATATTATATAATCTATGAAATGCTTTCTTTTCCTAGATTCTCTTTCACCTAGAGCCTTCTGTACACTATTTCATTTTTGATTGATTGCACTGTAGTCTGTTTTACAGATTTCAAGGTTGGATCTATTGTTTTGTAGATTCTGTGTCTTTCTGTTTCTTATTTTATTACTGTGCTTTGTTGGAATTTATCTTCAAATAACTTCTCCAAAATGAATGTTTGGGTAAACTTTCTGAATACTTTTGTGACTGAAAATGTCTTATTCTGAGATTACGATTGTTTTTCAACATTGTATGAAAATAAATACCCTTGTACTCAGGACATGACCTCCTCATTATGTTATAAATAAATGTAGGGAAGCAGATTTGGCTCAAATGATAGAGCATTGGCCTACCATATGGGAAGTCCAGGGTTTAAACCCAGGGCCTCCTGACCCATGTGTTGATGGCCCACGTGCAGTGCTGATTTATGCAAGGAGTGCCGTGCAGGGATGTCCCCCGCGTAGGGGAGCCCCACACACAAGAAGTACGCCCCTCAAGGAGAGCCACTCCACGTGAAAAAGTGCAGCCTGCCCAGGAGTGGCACTGCACACACGGAGAGCTGACGCAGCAAAATGACGCAACAAGAGAGACAGATTCCTGGTGCTGTTGACAAGAATGCAAGCAGACAAAAAGGAACACACAGTGAGTGCACACAGAGAGTAGACAACTGGTGGGAGGAGAGGAGGGAAGGGGAGAGAAATTGAAAAAATCTTAAAAAAAAAATATAAGGGATATGGTGACTTGTTTTGTTTACCCCCCCCCCAAATCTACTTTATAAACTTGTATATGTCTTCTTCATCATTATTGTTTTCTTTTTGATATTTGTCGTTTTGGATTTTAGAAATTGTAGGCATTATTTGGTTTAATTTATTGGTATTTAGTTATACTAGATGGCAAACCTGTGAAATTCTTCTTAAATGACTTTACTGGGAAATCATTATTGTGAAACAAATAGGCTTCTTTTATAGACAACTGCAAAATATTTGAGTATTTCCCTCGTAGTCCTTAATTTAAGTATCTCTCTGATATTTCACTCTTATTTCAGGAAGGCTTGTCACTGTAGGTAAGCTTAAGCTTTAACAAAATCTTGAAAGGTTTTAGACCTTTGGGCAGTTTTTGGTGTTTGGATCAATTCTTTTATCCTTTCTTGAAACAGCCATTGAGAGAGAAAAGGTTGAGATATAAATTCCATTAGCTTCATTCATGTTGAAGAAAAGTTCTTTTTTGTTTTAGTATAATGAATAGAATTGTCTGGGAGGGTTTACTGTTTGTTTTTTTTTCCTACACCTGTGGAGGTGTGAACTTTGCAGCTTGTGATTTTTAATTAAGAAACTGAATTCAACACTCACCTTTGCATAAATTATAAGCAGGCAAAACAACTCTGTGGAAAATATTGCTTCAAAGTAGGAACTGCTTGAATAGCAGGTCGTAAGACAAAGGAGGTGCTGCAGGGAAGTCTAAGGGCCAGGGGGTTGCAAAAACCACCTGATCCTGTGTATAAATAATGAAGCTTAAACAAGCCACCAATTAAAATGGAAGAGATGCAAAAAATAAACTAGGTCTGGAGCCATGATTCATAGTAAGGTATTGCTTTTTTCACTAGTGGATTGTGAACTTCATAAACTGTTTATGGGTTTGCTATTTCTAGCAACTCATAAGAATAGTACAAGGAATATTTAGAAATAGGCTTTGTGAGTTTATAGTTATTCCAGTGATCATGGAATGTACTTCATATTATGACCTTTGCATTTCACAATTCACTTAAAAATAAAGTTTTTGTGAAGGGGTCTTCTAGTTTGAACAGCCTTTTACATGTTAATCTGTTTTGGATACCTCTGCAAAGTTGAGTCACAACCTCTTTAATGAGGGAGGAAGTAGCAGTGTGGTCCCTTTCGAGGACGAGCCCTACCCACTGCTGAGTAGACAGAAGCCAGTACATGTACCAGTCTCTGATCTCTTTGGATTTCAGGGAACCTTTGTCCTTTAACTTCTGACTACTTTAATACTTAAAGGAATAGCTATATTCTTTTTAGAAAATACATTAAAACTTTGAAAAAACCCATTTTATTTCTAACACATCTGATTGTAAATTTTATATTATTAATACTCTTAATTGTCAATGGTTGCTGTGTGCCTGACAACTTCTCTACTGGATGCATTGTTTTTGAGAGGAATGATTCCCCAACCTCCCCACCCCCTGATTCTCTGGAGAACCTAGCAAGAGTTTTGTACATATTAGTTGCTCAGTAAAGTTTTGTTGAAAGAACTTAGAGTTTTCTTCCTATATGTTTCCCTTTAAATGAACATCTGCTCTGTGTTAGAGCATTGAGAGTAAGTAACATTCACAAGGGCTATGGCCAGATCTGAAATTTTGTGGACACTAACTTGTGATTCTACTAAACCTGGGTTATTCCCTGGTAATGAATTTGAGCTCAGAATAAATGGGTCTGAAATGCCAGTAAACTTGTGTTTAAAATATCAGTGTTTGAGTTCAATGAGATCAACAAACCTTTAGCTAGACTGACAGAGAGAGGACACAACTAAAATAGGAAATGCAAAGGGGCCTTACTCCCAGCCCACAGAAATAAAAAGGGTAATAAGAAGATGCTCTGAATAATTGTACATCTAGAACCTAGATGAAATGGACAAATTCCTAGAAACACACAAACTCCCTACACTGACTCAGGAAGAAATAGAAGAATAACAAGTAAAGAGATCAAGTCAGTAATAAAAAACACCCACAAAGAAAAGCCCAGGATCAGCTGCTTCACAGGCAAATTTTACCTAAGATTCCGAGAAGAATTAACACTAATCCTGCTTAAACTCTTCCAAAATATTGAAGAGGAGGGAACGCAGATATTATTGGCATTATTCACATTTGCCAAAAAACGGAAGCAACACGTTTCCATCAAAAGATGAATTGATACATCTTTAGAAACAAATTAACCAACAGCATCCTCTTCCTTGCCAGAGTCTGTTCTCCTTAGGAGCTATTAGCCTGGCACTACTTTAGGAAAAAGGTCACCATATTGTTTCGATAAAATGCTTGCTGGTAAAACAGGGACCTTTTGACTTGTCTTCCTTTCCAGTCACTGATCATCACAGTGAATTTTATGGTTGAAACAGCATGGCTATATGTCTATCTCTGTCTTTCAATACTTACATATAAACAAAGCTTTTTCCCTGAAAATTTCCTTTGGGACAAAATGTTCAACTGCAAAGTGAGAAAGAAGGTTATTTTAACACCGTGCCTATCTTACATTCAAAGTATCATTCTATGTATGATCTGTTTAAAATGAACCCAACCCAATGAAAACAGCTCTTCAACCTAGATACCCACATTTTTTTTTGAAATTGAAGAAATCTGAGTAATCTTAGTCTTCTAAATTTTGCTTCCTATGAAACACATATATCAATAAACGATTTACTAAAAAAGAAAAAAAGATGAATATGATAGACAAAATACAGTATATACATATAATAGAATATTATTCAGCCATTAAAAGACTTAAGTTCCAATACATGCAACAACATAAATAAACCTTGAAGACATTATACTGAATGAAATAAGCTAGGCACAAATAGAGAGATATTGTATAATCTCATTGATATAAAATAATTAGAATTAGAGTACAGGTGATCAGAGGCAAGTATGGAGGCTGAGAATGGGTGTTAATGCTTAATTGGTACAGAGTTTTTGTTTGGGCTAATGAAAATATTTTGGTAATTGATGGTGGTGATGGTAGCACAACATTGTGAATGTAATTTATACAACTGAACTGTATATTTGAATGTGATTAAAGAAGAAAATTTTAGGTTGACATGTTGCTTGAATAAAAATTTTAAGAAAACATAGAACTGTATTATATAAACAGTGAATCCTAATGTAAATTGTGGACTATGGTTAATAGTATAATAATAGTAATATTGTTTCATGAATATAACAAGGGGATCACACTAATGCAAAGTGTTCCTTATAGGCAAAACTGTGTGTGTGAGGGGGTTTTAATGACAATTCTGTATTTTCTGTATGATTCTTCTGTAAACCTGACACTTGTCTAATTAAAAAAGAAAACTTTGTCTAATATTGTGGAACTTACAGATTTCATTGTTGATTTATTCTCAGTGTTTATTCATCCCCTTGAGTCAACAAGTTCTTTCAAATATCTGACCTAACAGTGTCCAGACATTTTTCAGATTTAAAATTTATTAAAAACAACCAAATCAACAAAACCCACCAAACCAGCAATAAAATCACAACTTGGCAATTTTTCCATAACACTTACAGATAATTTTTGGAGTAAGGAATGAGGCGATTCTGGGCAACCCCTGATTGCTGTGTTGCAGGGGAAACTCTATTCTTTGTAACCTTGACCTGGGCAGAGCCAGCCAAGAGGCTAGTGGTGGGTAGTATTTTATCTGGTGGATCTAGTATAACTAAGGATATCAATCCATTAATATTTGTAAAATGTTGAGAAATAGGGCCTGGTAGATATTAAGCTCTACATAATTTTTATTATATGAATAATTTCTAAAATGAGAAAAGATAAATTTTTCTAGTGAAAGGGTGTTTAAGCAAAAAATTCCAGTGACAAGTTTAGTAGAATGCAAGAATCAGAAGTGAGAAGGCAAGTCCTTCAGAAATGTCTAAAAAATGATTCTCAATTTCATGTACAGAGGGTTTAGCAGCAAAGGGAAGGAAAAACAAAAGTAGGTAGACTGGTAATTTCAAACAAAAGCTCTGTGTATATGTATGTATTTTAATTTAAATTTAAAGTTTTGTGCACGTCAGATTTTAAACGGTCTGGAGCCTACAGAGAAGAAATAATAGGTGGTCTAAAGAAGATGGCTTGTTATAGAATTTGAAGTTCCAGTGAAGGTGAGATGGATTTGGGGTTCAGTAAAGATGTAGGAATTTAGTCTAGAGGAGGGAAGAGAAATATCTTCAGTGGTTACAAGAAATTATGAAAAGACAGATGTAGTGACAGCAAGATATAGAAATGGATTAGAAGCTCGTGCAAGAACTTAACCTGGGTCATCTCACAAGTGCCAATAATTTAAAAGTGGATTGTCTGCTGTCTTTGGATTAATATGGTTAGAGAAAGTATAGGAGATGGTCATCTGCAGTACATAATGGATAATGAACTTTGGTAATGAGGTAGAAATAGTGTGTGAAGGAGGATATTGGGATATTTATGATAATATCTGGAACATTGAATTTTAAAATATGGTCATTTTTATTTATTCAACAAATATTTATTTGTTGAAAATCTTTGGTTCAAGTAGGCAATCAAGAAGATAATTGATACATGTGCTTGGAGTTCAGGGGATCAGTCGATGCTGGAGGTGATGGAATTATTGCAAATCATTAGCACTCTGATATTATTTAAGGTGATTAAGGCTATGAGACTGGATGAAATTTCTGAGTGAGTGTAAATAGAAGAGAAGAGGACTAGTCACTGAGCCCTGGGTAGCTCCAAGGCTTAGAGTTCTGAGACATGAGAAGGAGACTGGAAAAGGGGAACCAGAGAAATGGAGAAAAACTAGGGGGACAGTGTGACATTTTGAACTTGGTGAATCCCGAAAAGAGGTAGTTTTTGAAATAATCCATTCCTGTGGGTGTGAGAACTTTTTGATTGAACTATGTCAGTGAGGCATGACTCAGGCTGAGTCTCTGCTTCTCTTGTAGGATCTTACATAAACGAATACACAGAGAGACACACAGGAAGAGAGGGGCCTCTGCCATTTTTGATCCTGCCATGTGAGAGAGAACTCGAGGATTGCTAGCAACCAAAGCTTAAGCATGAAGCTCCTCAGAGGCTGGGCCCATGGAGCAGCTCAAGGCTGAAGAGACAGGCTGTATGCCTGGTTGCCCTCAGCTATGCTCTGGGAGATGGTAGATTCTGAAAGGGAGGGCAGGGATCTTGGGAGAGATTGATGACCATCTTGCTTTGCCACATGGCAGGATCCCAGAATCACCAGGAGCTGACTTTGGTGAGGAAACATCTCTGCTGATGCCTTGACTTGGACATTTCACAGGCTCAGAACTGTAAGCTTTTATCCTAAATAAAATTCCCTTTATAAAAGCCAGCCCATTTCTGGAACTTTGCATTGGCTGCCCTGTGGCAAACTAAGACAGACAGTGTGGTGTCTTGGAAGCCAAGTGAAGGAAGTATTTTAAAGGAGAAGAAATGAAAAAAGGGAGAATTGAAATTGGAGATACCAAGTATAGGCATCTCTTTAAAGGAGTTTAATTGCAACTATGAGGAGAGAATTGGGTAGTAGCTAAAGAAGGAAGTGGGATAGAGAGACGTTTTTTAGGAAGGGAGATAAAAACAGTATGTTTGTAAACTTGTGGGGAAGATAAAGTAAAGAAGGAAGAAATGATCACGTAGGAGAGAAAGGAGAATTGCTAGAGCAGTGTCCTTAAGTTTCCAAGAGATGCTGCATCTGTTACACGTGTGTGGATGCATGGAGTGGGATAGGGGGAGGGTGGCCTTAGGTAGAAACATGTTCATTCAGAGTACCAAGAGACAAGGCAGAGTGTAAGGGCACAGATGTAAATAGGTGGTTAGATGTGGAGGTGGGAACTTGAGAAAACTCTCTTTGGATTTTTAGTAAAAGATAATATATAATGTGTATTACATAATATAGTGTGTGTGTGTATATATACATAATATACTATATGTTAGACATAAACCAAATAGAATTTGAGAAAGATGAGTTTTGTTTTTGCATATTATTTATCTGTTCAGATATCCTCATATTTACAGTAATAGCTGACCATGGTAGACTTATATACCTTGACATCTGCTGTAGTTTTCTGGTCTTTAAAGTTCATATACAGGGAAGCGGACTTGGTCCAGTGGTTAGGGCATCCGTCTAGCACATGGGAGGTCCGCGGTTCAGAAGCCTGGGCCTCCTTGACCCATGTGGAGCTGCCCGTGCACAGTGCTGACGCATGCAAGGAGTGCCATG
This sequence comes from Dasypus novemcinctus, assembly GCF_030445035.2. Lineage (NCBI taxonomy): Eukaryota > Metazoa > Chordata > Mammalia > Cingulata > Dasypodidae > Dasypus > Dasypus novemcinctus. Next base: position 62,381,043 of record NC_080687.1, read on the forward strand.
CCACGGAGGGTTGTCCCCCGCATAGGGGAGCCCCATGCGTAAGGAGTACGCCCCATAAGGAGAGCCGCCCAGCACGAAAGAAAGTGCAGCCTCCCTAAGAATGGTGCTGCGCACACGGAGAGCTGACACAACAAGATGACACAACAAAAAGAAACACAGATTCCCATGCCCACTGACAACAACAGAAGCAAACAAAGAAGAAGACACAGCAAATAGACACAGAGAACAGACAACGGGGCGGGGGCGGGGGTGGGGGCGGGTGGGGAAGGGGAGAGAAATAAATAAATCTAAAAAAAAATTTTTTTTAAATTGGGAAAAGCTTAATTTAAATAAATAAATAAAGTTCATATACAGCATCCTTAAGCTTTTACTCCAAGCCTTGAGGAATTACTGCTAGAAAGGCAGACTGTTGGAGTTAGATTCCTGTTAACTTTTCACTGATTGCTTTTTAACTCCAGAACTGCCATTTTATGTTAGTAAATTAGAGTGGGAATCCAAAAGACAAACGAAGATTGCTGAAGGTGGCAGTGAAAGACTCCCCTGGTGTAAAAGCCGTATTGCTGGGTTTGTGAGAGAAAGCCTTTACCTAAACTGATTGTACATCCTGGTCATCTGGACATAAACTTGTTCTACTTTATCTCCTGATCTTTTAACCATTTTATCTTTGTTTCGATCTTTTCATTTCTAAGTTTTTGGTTTTATCACCTGTCTTTTGGACTTATGCTTTCTTTGACTCTGGGAGCCCAGACTTCTGATTTGCTGAAAATGGGTCATAATTGTCTGTGTTTTACCTTTTTAATTTTCAGACCTTTCCTGCTTTCATTCTTCTGGTCCTTGTCCCTCTCTGACTCATATGTACCTATAATTGGTATAGAGTAGCCAATCAGACTATAACATAATTTCTTAGGTTTTTTTTTTTTTTATTACTGGGTTATAAATTGTGAGAATTGCTATGCATGAGTTGATGAATATTTTCCTAAATTCTGGAATTATTTAGTCAGTCAAAATAAGATACATTTATTCTGTAGACATTTATTAATATTTAGCCAGTTTGTCTCTCAAAGTCTAGGTATTTAAAAAAAACTGAAAATTTAACAGTGGGAAAAAGCTAAGCTTTTCTACAAACTAGACTGTTTCATGTAAAGTTCTTTCCTGAAGAAAGAGGAAAAAAAGCTACTACTTGCCTCTGGAAAAGAAAAGAGGAAGTAGTTGTGACTAACTTCAACATGAAACATAAATTGCATGACTGATGATCGTGTGTTTTTGTTAAGTTTCCTTTCAAGGTCGTTTGCAGTTTATTTTGGCTACAGGTAGATAACCGACAGAAGCAGATCAGTCTGTAGAGTAGGTACTCCTGCCATGCAGCATATGATTCTAGCTGTCACAAAGATAGGATTCAGGTGAGCGTGTTGCTGTCCTGTTTTAAATGTGAGAAGTTAGAAGTCTGAAATACTGCAGTCCATCTCTAATTACCTCCCTCCCCTCTCCCTCCACACAGGCCAGAATATTGGGATGAACACTAGATGATAAGCAGAACTGGTCTAGTGAGCATTTACTATCTGCTAAGCATGTGCTCTCCTTTAATCCTTGCAATAATCCTTTGATATAGCTATCAATCCATTTTATACATTAAAAACCTAAAGCTTAGTTAAATTAATAGTAAATTTGTATAAGTCCACACACCCCATAAATTGTAGAGCTGGGATTAGAACTTAATTTGTCTGAACAATTTTGGAAGGTGTTAACTTTTTTCTTTATTAGAGGATTTGTGAGTTTACTGAACAATCATGCACAAAATACAGGATTCCTATATACCACCCTATTATTAGCACCTTGCACTGGTGTGGAACATTTGTTACAAATAATGATAGCACATTTTTGTAATTGAACTATTGACTTTAGTCCATGGTTTATTTTAGGGTTCACTGGGGGGTGTAGTTCCATGGATTTAAAAATTTTTTTTATTCTGCTACCATATATGCAATTTAACATTTCCCTTTTAATCATCTTCCGATATAATCAGTTAATTGAATTCATAATGTGCTACCATCACCACCATCCAAAACGTTTACCAAAATGTTTCCATTATTCAAAATAGGAACCCTATACGTTTTAAGTCTTAACTTCCCATTCCCTACTGTTGTGGGAAACTGGCTTACCTGTTCCTTACTGTAAATGTTACACCTGTTCTATTGTAGATGTTGCAGTTGTTCCTTATTTTAAATGTTGAGTTGTTCTCTATTATTGTAGAGTATGTTGTAGTTCTGATAGCAAACAGCTACACAGTAGTTTGCAATAAATATGATGTGGAAACTAGGGTCAAGGCTTTCAGTTTCTGAAGCTGTGAGTCCCCTGGTCCCATCTTTATCTCCTTTCTTGTGTGTCTCTCCCCGTCCTTTTTTTAAAAATTTTTTAAAAATGTATTTATTTTTCTCCCCTTCCCCCACCAGCCTCCCACCCCCTCTCGCCACCCCACCCCACCCCACCCCACCCCAGTTGTCTGTTCTCTGTGTCTATTTGCTGTGTCTTCTTTGTCCACTTTTGTTGTTGTCAGCGGCACAGGAATCTGTGTTTCTTTTTGTTGAGTCATCTTGTTGTATCAGCTCTCCGTGTGTGTGGCACCATTCCTGGGCAGGCTGCACTTTCTTTCACGCTGGGCGGCCCTCCTTACGGGGTGCACTCCTTGCGCGTGGGAGCCTCCCCTACGTGGGGAACACCCCTACGTGGGGAACACCCCTGCGTGATATGGCACTCCTCGCGCGCATCAGCACTGCACGTGGGCCAGCTCCACACGGGTCACGGAGGCCCGGGGTTTGAACCATGGACCTCCCGTGTGGTAGACGGATGCCCTAACCACTGGGCCAAGCCCACCGCCTCTCCCCTGTCCTTTTATTTTGTAAAATTCTGCATTACCTTCCATTCGAGCCATTCTAGCCATCCTATCACTGAGCTAATCTCAGTATTCTGTCTCCACCTTGTCTCCTTGGTAATCCATATTCTAGATTCTGATTCTATGAGTTTTCCTATTCTAATTGCTTCATATCAGTGAGATCATGCAATACTTGTCCTTTTGTGTCTGGCTTATTTCACTCTACATTATATCTTGAAGGTTAGTACATGTTGTCTTATGTATCAGGACTTCATTCTGGAAGGCATTATGTTTTAACATAACCTATATGTCCATAAGTTTAGCAGATAATTGAATTCAGTGGATGTAACTAGGTCAGTGTTACCATACATCATTACAGTGGGCATGGTGGTATATACTAGAACCATAGTTCTCAAAGTGTAGTTTGCAGAACTCTGAGGTTCCCTGAGATGCTTTAAGGGGGCCAGTAAGTCAAAACTATTTTCATAATAACACTAAGATAGTATGTGCTTTTTGGGCTATGTTGACATCTGCACTGATGGTGCAAAAGCAGTGGGAGCTGAAATGGCTGGCACGTTACCATTAATCAAGAGAGTGGCACCAAATTTACTAATGGTCATGGTATTTCTATTAAGAAGTCATAATAAAAAATAAGAAGAAAAAGAAAGGCAGTTCCACTTAAATGATGAAACAGTAAAAATTATTTACTTCATTGAATCTTGAACTTGGAGAGCACATCTTTTTAATATAATGTGTGACAAAATTAGATCTGCATACCCAATATGATGGTTGTCTAGAGGAAAGGCATTTGTGTAATTGTTTAAGTTCTGTGGTAGGCAAAATAATGGCCTCCTAAATATGTCATCACCCTAATCCTAAGAAACTGTATATATATATATATATATATTACCTTACATGGCAAAAATGACCTTGCAGATGTGATTAAGGTTAATAAGGACCTTTGGAATGGGAGATTAATACATGAGTTTTTAAAAGTAGAAGAGAAAGTAAAAGAGAAGGTCAGAAAGATGAGACATGAGAAGGACTTGACCTGCCATTGCTGATTGTCTTAGTTAAAGCTGCTGAAAGCAATGTATCAGAAATAGGTTGGCTTTTTCTTTTTAAGTTTAAACAAATTTTTTTGTTTAAAAAAGCCTTTAGAGTACATAAATATTACATAAAAAATATAGTGGGTTCCCAAATACCCACCCCCACCCCCACTATCCCACATTAACAACCTCCTTCATTGTTATGGTACATTTGTTAAAATTGATAAACACATATTGAAGCATTGCTACTAACTGTGGACTGTAGTTTACACTATAGTTTACACTCTTTCTTGCACTATTTTGTAGGTTATGACAAAATATATAATGACCTGTGTCTAACATTGCAGTGCCATGCAGGACAATTCCAATGTCCCCCCAAATGCCCCCATATTACACCTATTGTTCCCTCTCCCTCCCCTCAGAACCTCTGGTGGCCACACCCTTTGTATCAATGGTAAAAGTTCTCCCATTAGCAGAATAATAAGTCTATTATAGAATGATATTAAGTCTACTTTAGTCCATTGTTCATTCCCCAATCTTGAGGATTTGGGGATGGTGATGCCCATTCTATTTCTAATTGAGAGGGGACTTAGGTCCCATGGGGCAGATGGATGGAACTAATTTGCTTGCAGTTGCAGACACTTTCTGTTCTTTGGGATGGGCATTGTCCATCATCATCTTGTTGGTTGTCCTTGGTGAGTCCAATGAACTGGAGAGTAGGTGTTGTAATTCTGCTGAGATTCAGGGCTCTACTGGCACATTGATGGACCAAAGATTTTAGTCTCTGGGACATATATTTAACAATTTAATAATTGAACCTATAATTTGAACCTAATTATAGGTTCAGATAAAAGGGGCAGAAGAGTCATGGTTGGCTTTTACAATGGGGATTTATTAGGTTTCAAGCTTACAGATCTGAGGCTGTGAAAAGGTCCAAACCAAGGCATCAGGTGACTCTCTCCCTGAAGACCAATGCTGATGATACTGGACGACTCTGTCAAATGGAAGGCACATGGTGGTGTCTCCCTTTTTTCTGGGTCTCTTTCAGCTTCTTGGTTTCTGTGGCTTCCTCTCTGCTTCACTGGGTTTCTCTCTATCTGCTTCTGGGGGTTTCTCTCTGTATATCTTCATCCCATTTATAAAGGACCACAGTAAGAGGATTGAGACCCACCCTGAATCAGGCCCCAAAGTAGCGTAATCAAAAAGGTGCCACCTACAATAGGTTCAGACCCGCCAGAATGGATTAGCTCTAAGGACATGATTTTCTGGGGTCCATCCTGCATCAAACTATCATACTGGCTTTGAAGATGGAGGAAGGAGCCCAAAAGCCAAGGATTCGAGGGCACATTCTAAAATCTGGAAACGGCCCTCTGCTGACTGCCAGCAAGAAAATGGGAACCTTAGTCTTAGAACCACAAGAAATGGTTTCTCCTCTAGAGCCTGGTTAAGGCATGCAGTCTGTCAATACCTTGATTTTAATGTGGTGAGACATGTACTGGACTTCGGATCTACAGACTTGCAAGATAATAACTTTGTGGTAATTTGTTAGGGCAGCAACAGAAAACCAATACAAGTTGTGTGCTGAACTAGCCAATTTTCATGGAACACCATTTTAACTTGAAAGAAAGATAGACAACACACTAGGGTCATTCAGTTTTGGATCTTGGGCATACATTTTCTTGAAAACGAACTGAGCTTGACACTTCAAGTAAAACAACTGACAATGTTTATAATTTTGGGAAAACTTCTGTTGGACGCTGTGTTTCAAATTTGCCAATACAGAAAACTTTTCTGATGAAATTTATGGTGATGTTATTAACAAATGTGATATTTTGATATTAGTGAATAAAAATAATCAACATTTGAAATATCTGCCTAATTTAATGAACGAGAACTCTCCAAAGTCATACATTGGTAAGAGATCCATTTGAAGTGCAAAATAAAAAGTAGATTTTGATGCAGCAGAGTTAAGAAGTTTCACTAATTTTCTATTCTACTTTGCAACTAACCTTTTAAGAAGTTCTAACTTGGATTTGGGTATAGTGTCAAAAGAAGAATATCTATAATTTTCTGAAAAGTCTTTTGAAATAGTTGCTCCTTTCCAGTATATATTTATGTGAGGCCAAACTTTCTTCATATACTTCAACCAGAGTAACATATCTGAGCAGATTGAATGAAGAACCAGTTATGAGAATTTAGCTAGCTATCTTCTAAGATAGACATTTAAGAGGTTTGCAGAAGTATAAACAGTGCCACTCTTCTCACAAAATCTCTTTGCTTTGAAAATTTAGTTGTTTCTCATAAAATATATTATTTATTTAAATATATAATGGATTTATTATCATTATTCTTTCAAATGAATTTGTAAATATCATTTGTAATTTCTGAAAGGGTAACTACCAGTAGATGTACCACACACACACAAAGTTCTTTGGGGTCCTTCAGCAATTTTAAGGAGTGAGAATTGCTGTTCTAGAAAGCACTTTAAAAATGATAAAAAAAATTTTTGTTCTTACCGACATGGAAAAATGCCTAAGTCATGATTTTAAGCACAAAGGAAGTCACAGAACTTAGTGTTTAGAGTGATCCTATTTATTCAAGATTTTATACCTATATTAGATACATGTGCAAAAGAACTGGGAGGTTATTCACTTAAATTTCAGTTGTGGTGATCTCTGGAAGAGTATTTTCTTATCTGTACTTGGCTTTATGGTTTCATTATTTTACAATGATCATGTACCATTAAAAGGACAACAAAGCTATATATAACCATTTTTATTTCACAGCATGTCATTTTTACAAAAATTATGAAGAATAATGTGTTCCTAAAAACCATTCCTATTGTGCACTTTTTTCCAGAGATGTTAAATGATAGTTATGGTTTTTGACCCAAACTTCTTGCCCAACACTTTCATGTGGTAGTTTGAATTTACTATATTTTAAGATGGTATTATCAGCAGCTTGACCCAGTAGATATTGATTTTGATAGAGATATTTGATATTGCCCAGTACATTTCATGATTTATTAATCCTTTTGTTTTTTCTTTAGTATTGTTAGGATAGGCCTGATTGGATAGCATTAGACTATTATGTTTATTAAAAAAACATTACATTGTTCAAGATCATATGGGGACTTTATGGTACACATAGTAAGCAGACACTCTCATTGAAACCTGGTATTTCATGCCATCTTTTTAGTATTAACCACATAGTCTTTGATCTCATCCTTCTCTAAATATCAGAAAATGTCATATTGATTCTTCACATTTCAGTTAACATGATTTTATGAGTGAGTGAAATCTGTAGAATCTAGGATAGTCTCTTACCAGTGAAATGGGGATAATAGAATTATCTCAGAGGTTGGTTATGAGGATTAAAAGAGAAAAAAACATATAAAGCATTTAGAACAGTACCTGGCACATAGTAGGTACTCAGTAAATGATATCTATTGTTCTTTTGAAAGTGCTCACGGTAAGTCCACAGCAAAGTTAGAGTTAACTTTCCCAAATATTCACTTACAAATTTTCTTTATGTGTTTACAGTAACAATAGTTTTGCAAAGGCTGTTAGAAGCTCCTTTTTTTTTTAGAGGAGGCACCTGCTTTTCACTGGTGACATTCTTAATTTGATTAATACTGTTTTCCTGAAAGGAAACACTGTGGGCTGAGGCAAGACCGGTCTGGTATTCTGTCTAGGGAGGTAAGCAGAGCCACGGTTTTCTTCTTTGGGTATTTGTGTGCTTATTCATTTGTACATTCATTTGCAAATGTATATCGAATGTGTGCCCTGTGCTAGGCTTTGTGTCTGGGGTTGATAAAGAGACATGAAGCAATTCTAGAGTCCGTGGGAGAGTCAGGTACTGTGGACCTAAATCTAGAGCAAGTGCTCTGTGGGGGAGCACTGCTGCTGTGGGTGATTGAGAGGAGCTTGTTGCTGATCTTGGCCACTGGGCTAGAGCACCAGTTGGAAAGGGCTATGGAGGAAAGTTTCTCTGAGGAGGGGACACTGAAGGGAATTATGTTAGCCAGTGGAAAACGTGTGCTAAGGGGCCTCCCAGGCTGAAGACTTTGTTCTTCTGGCTTGTTCCTTCGAGGATGTTCCTCTGCAAACAGCTGATCTTCAGCTGAGGTGCCCTAGAGGCAGTTTGCATGGAAGATTTATTAGTGACCATTTTATGTTTTTCATATTCTATTCACCAGGCTAAAAGAGAGCATATGAGTTTATTCAATATTTATAATTTTTAGGAATATGTAATAGAGGTAAGGAGGTTTCTGAAAGATTTTTCCTCAGGTTCTTTTTAACCACACCTGGAGTTACTAAAAACATTTTTTTGTTTGTTGATTTCACACATGTTGAAGGAATAATCCTTCTTAAGTTCTTTTTTCTGAATCAGCCCACAAACTTTTAATTTTAAGAAAACCTTTTAGTTTGGTATCTGTGTAGAGAATTATTTCTTTGTAACTGAATTTCCAAATCTTTGGGCTTATATTCATGTTTTATGCTGTAACTTTCTTCCTTTTTATATTCTTTTTTCCCCTTCATTTTTGAAATACTTCAAATTTAAGTGAAATTTTTGAGACACAGCAAAGTAACCATTAGGTTGATTTGATGCAGTGCTGCAGGGGTGTCCAGAAAGGAGAATTTTAGCTCGTTGGAGATAAGTTTAGAAATGGCTTAAGGGATGTAGAGCAGGAGATGGGAAAAAATAGTTCAGGGGAGCTTACGGGCTGTGTGCCCAGGAAATATATAATGAGATAAAAAAAGAGTACAAAGCAAGGAATTTAGAATCTTCTAGGAGACACAAGGCAAGAAGATAAATTATATACAGGTCAGGATATAATAAGCACCATGAAGATAAAAACAAAGTGTTTTAGCAATTTATTCAATAAATATTTGTTGAATGTCTAATGTAGATAAACAGTAGGAGCAGGAATGAGATAATTTTTAGTTAAGGAATTCAGGGTAGGCATTTAATGGTGTTCATGACATTTAATTTGACCTTGTAGGGTAAATAGAGGATAGAATTATAAAACAGTGCTGTCTGATAGAAATGTAATGTGAGCTGCATGGGTAATTTAAAACTTTCTAGTAACCATAGTAAAAAAGTTAAAAGAAACAGCTGAAATTAATTTTAATAGCATATTTTATTTAATCCAGCATATCCAAAGTATTGTCATCTCAACATATAATCATTATAAAATTATTCATGAAATATTTTACATTTTTCCATAACAAATCTTCAAAATTTGCCGTGTAGTTTACACATCCAGTATATCTCAAATCAGAAGCTAAAATTTCATTGGAAATACTTGATTCATTTAGAGTTTATAAAACTTAGAGTTGAAAAAGTAGATACACATACCCAAATTGTTCCAATCATACTTTAAAGGTATTCCGTACTTGAATTGTGTATTCATTTTAAAATTTAAATGCAAATTGATTAAAACTAAAAAAAAAAAAACCATTTCCCCAGTCATAGTAGGCTCATTTCAAGTGCTCAATAGCCAGTCATGGCTAGAGGCCAAGGTACACTTTTAAAAGAGATTGTAGAGAAAGCTTTTGTAGGTAGAAAGATGAGCATATGCAGAGGTGTAGAGGGCCATGTGGAAGAAACAGCAGGCAGCCCAGGATCAATATTTGGGAGCTCTGGATACTACAAAGCCTCCAAATTGGAACTTCATTTAATAGATATTGGTAATCACCAAATGAACTTACTGGGAAAAGATTTAGGGGGAGAATGATAGGCTCCAAACTTTGATTTAGGCAGACTGATCTGGTTGCATAGTTAAGGATGGATTTGAGAGTGAGGGGGAGGAGAGAGATTGCAGGTGAGGTACTAACAGAGTTGGTCCTACGTTGAAAGAATAGAGCCTACAAAATGCTCGCAAGTACCCCATCCTAAAAAGACTCCCTCCCACTGACTCAACTTCTCTCTCCAGACTGGTTTCTCTGCACCCCCATCTCCCCCCACTTCTCTCTCTGTTTCTCTTGCTCTCTGTCTGCATCACCACCTATTTTTTTGCAAGAGTTATATTACAACTCTGCTCAGTTCTAACCTCTGCTTCTTCACTTCCACTTACTCATCAAACAACTGATTTCTGATAGCGTGGCTGAAAATTGCTTTTATTGGGATAACCACTATTTTCAAGTCCTGCTTCTTGATACTGTACTTGATACTGTTGTATTCATCATTGTATTGTTTATCTCTTGATGCTCCTCTTATTTTATTGACTGATCATTTTCTTCTCTGGCTCTTTTTCTTCTCATTTTAGTGTTCTTCAACTCAAGAATCACAGTTCTTTCCCCAGTCTCTCCTCACTTTTCTACATATTTTGCCTTTCTTCACTGATTGAAAAAATTGATATTTGGTAATGCAAAATATCTGTCAGTAGAAATGATATTTGAAAATGCAAAGCTAATCACATGGCTCAACTGTCTTAAAACTTCTGTTTTAGTAATGTTTAATTGAATGACCAACTAAGACTAATGGAAATTTATTGTAAGAAGTATCTTGCCATCTGTAGGAAGCCAAGTTGGGCCTCATTTTTGAGAAAGTAGTTATTAAGCTGCAGTTTTTTCTCTTTCTCCTTTTCCCTGGCATTCTTTGGTTTCTCTTCTCTGTTTGATCTTCAGAAAGGCTGTTAGTCTCTCTATTCCTTCCATAATTCAGATTACTCATGACTTTGGGTTTTCATGATACTGACTCTGCCCCAGTTCTACATGGCCTTAAAGCCTGTTCCCCACTCAATCTGTTTGTCTCAATGCCAAAATCAAGGAAGAAAATATTGGGTCAGGTTATTTCTTCTGATTCATTTATCATTTTCTAAGGTTGGGTAGACTTTTTAATGAGAGAATTTTGGCTGGAAGAAATTGTTGATCTCATCTTGAGCTTCTCATAGCCTATAAAGATTCTTGTATTAACAGAACACTATTCTCACTCAGCCCCAAGTTACTTTTAAAATATTAGCTTGAACATTATAAATTCTGAATGAACTGCTGTGTCCCCTAGGTTTTCTCCCCAAGGACTTTATTTTGTGAATTTTAATGAGTTCTTTGTCCAATTTTCTGCCGAATTATTTGTGTTTTCCTTATGGATTGATAATATTTTCTTTATATATTAAAGGTCTTAATTCTTTACCTGATAGATAGATATATATAGTGGTATGATGTGTGACTATGTAAAATCGGGAAAAGGATTAAGATATATATATATATAGATAGATAGATATGCTTTCACATGTCATACTGTCACCAGATTTTGTCTAGGTTCTTGACTATGCTGTTGAAATGAATATCAAGAGCACGTCAGGTGAGTTAGGCCAGTAATTTATTCAGTCAGGGAGGAATGAGAAATGGGAGAAAATGACAGACCCTGGTCCCAGGTAGAGAGAAAGGGGCTGAAAAGTGATAAAGCGAGCTGATTTACAGGCTACAATTCCTAATTATAAATTATAAATGTGAGGTTTTCAGAGGAAAAATGGGTGAGAGCAGGGCACAGAGGGCAGGAACAGGGGCCCAAAGGTGAGAGAGTGCTCAGGCCTTGATCCTGCTTTTTCAGCCATTAATTATTCCACCGCTTTGCTAATGGCAGTGGAGGAGTTCCAGCTGTTTGCTGTTTTGACTGATTACCTCCACCCTCCTATCAATCCCCATGAAGGCCAATGATAAAGTCCCTGGGGAATATCCGGGGCTTATCCTGGCTTCTGGAGGAATCTTGGGGAGGGTCTTCCCAGCAGCAATCTTGGGGGTTATTGATGTCCACGTGGACTTCTTGCCAAGTTCCAGATCCGTCTGTTGATTCCCTATCTTACTAGCCTGCTTCAATACCACTATTTATTTCCATACATCTGTTAATATTTTTCTTAATATTAAGCTTTTACTTTTGTTTGGTATTTTTGACTTACACAGCTTTAAACTTTTTATATTGCTGGATGTATCAATCTTTCCCTTCCATTGCTTTTTTATTTTGATTTATTCTTCCCTTGGGTTTTTTGATTGTTTTATGCTTCTATTAATTTTTCTAGTTGTTTTTATATCTTCACTTACCTCTGTAATGTATAGGGAATATTTTTATGTTATAGAGAATTTAACTTTAAATACACAAATAGTTAATGATCCAAACAGTATTTGCTGAATAATTCCATTGGACTTGACTGATATGAAGATTTCTCATATTTCAGTTTGGCCTTTACTAGCTGTGGGACTTTAGACAAGTTGCTTAATGTTGCTGTGCCTCAGTCTCCTCATCTTTAAAACGAGATACTAATTTTTATCCCTTAGGTTAATGGTGTTTTTTCTTCTAGTTATTAATTTTTATGTGAACTTTTGCAACATCTCCCTAAGTAATCTAGCTACTTATGGTAAATCTTTTAGAAACATAGAAATCCTTGAAAGATTTCTCAGGCTCTCTGCAGTCTGGTCCATCCAGGATGCTCCAGCTTCAGCTGTGAATTTTTATATTTATTTTCCAAGTTTCCCATGGAAGTTTCCTTCCAACCACTGTGGTTGCTGCATCCCCCCAATTTTGACTGATCTCTTTCATTTTTATTCTAAGTCAACTTTAGAATCATTTTGTCAAGAAATTTCTGTTGTATTTTCTTGCAGATTATATTGCCTCAATATATTTACTTAAGAATTAAAATAAAGAATCTTTATATTAAAATTCATGGATAGCTTTCTAATTATTCAAATCTTTTCTTATGCTCCTTGGTAGAATTTTTTAGCACCCTTGCATGAGCTCTACACATTTTTAAAAGGAAATTTCCAGCTCTTTTGCCTGCTTTTGCTATAGTAAATGAAATTTTCACTTCTTTTATATTTTGGAACTACTTTATTTTTATAGTGGAAATTTTAATTACTATATGTTTATTGCATACTTTGGCACCTTATTAGTTTTAATAGTTTTCTTGATAATTTTGGGGGAAGTCTCTAGATATATTAATATAATCATATCAATTGCAAATAATGGTAATTTTTATCTAATTTCTGATTGTATCTTTTGTATTTATTTCTTACGCTGCAGTATGTACAACTTTACAAACAATGTGAAATTAGGAGTGATAATAGATGCACTTGTTCTACTCACTTTAATGGAAATATGTCTACTGTTTCAACATTTACAGACTTATCATTTAAGGAGGCATCCTTTTACTCCTTGTTACTGAGTTTTGTTAAACAGGAGTGAATATAGACTTTTACCTTCTCAGTATCTGTCAAGATACTGTGACATTTCTTCATTGACTTATTCATGTGATGTCAATAGATTTCTTAAAACTCAGCTATCTTTGTATTCTGTTACAGATATTATGTGCTGTCTCATTCTTTTAGTATGCTATTATATTGTTTGCTAGTATCTTATTTATTAGTTTCACTTCCATATTCATAGATTGGCACTATAAACATGCACCTGTACAGCACTTATTTCCTAGTATTATTTTATTGTATTTTTTTGTGTGTGTTTGTGTTTATATTTGTTTTAGAGTTTGTGCTGTCAGAGGAGAAGAGCCATTTAGCTTTTATTGTTTATAAGAATAACACCTACCACCTGGTGTCTCTGCTCGGCTTGTTGCACTGAAAAGGAAGTTGATAATTTTTTAAAAATTTGAATGAGGCCAGTGTGATGGCATTTTGTAGAGAAGGCATGTATTTGAGCATAGACTTAACTGGTATTTGAGCAACAAAGAAACACCTCATGACAGGGTTTATTTCAGGGTGGAATTCAAGAAGTTTTTGCTTATATGTTGGAACAAAATATGAGATAGTTACTGATACTCATGTTATAAAGAATGTAGAGGAAATTGAAATCATTAGCAATATCCTACAACTTGAAATAATCAACACTTACTACCCCTTGAATTATTTCTGAAACAAAGATTCCTGAGACTAAAAGTACAAAACCAGGTCCAATCAGTTAAACATTAAAATGAGAAATAGTTGTAGCACCTTCAACCACTGGACTGTAAGGACCATGAAGATGAACCTAGTGTTTGTAGGAAGGTGACAGTCTCCTCACACTGAATTGGAGGCTTTACTTCTTGTCGTTGGATGATGATGATGATTAGAATAGTTACTGTTTATTGAGAACTTACTATCTCAGACACAATGTTAAGTTCTTTACAAACATTTTATTTTCACATTTTTTATGGGTTGTGGGTATCATCCCTGTTTTATAGATGCTGCTGCTGAAGCTAAGAGGTGTTAAATGGTATGCCTAAAAATGATGTAACTAGTAAGTGACAGAGCTGGGAATAGAACCCAGGTCTTTCTTACTGTAATGTTTGTGGCCCAATCACAATTGTGCAGAGTAGATATTATGAAGGGGGCATTTTCTTTTTCTGTTCAGTTCCAGCCTCTTTACCATGAGGTCTTTTCACAAATCCAGTCAACCATCAATGGCAGCCATTGATGGCATCTATGTGTACGTGTTCATGGAAAATGTTCATTCATCATTTTCCATGCTAAAGTTTGAGGGTGAGGGTATTCTAATAAAGAAGCAAGCTTTCCTCAGATTTTCCTTCAAAGAAACTATGCAATCTGTCTTTTACTTTTTAGATTACAAAGGAATGATTCAGATGCCACCTATCATGTCCTCCAACTATGGGAAAAACATATTAGCTCTCCATTCATGTTCTGAAGAGAACATTCTTGAGTAAAAGAAAGAGGAAAGGCAAGGAAATCTTTCTAGAACAGAAACTCACTTCTATTCTAGTGGATGTTGACAATGAAAACTCTTCCAGTGGTGGAACAACAAAATTTGGAGGCTACATTTGTTTACTTTGAAAACTGTGGTATATTATAAGAAGGTTTGAGTTTACTTGCTTTTTTCTTTCTTTATAAAGAGTAGATAAAGTTAAGTTTAGGAACACAAAATAATGGGAGGTAGAGAGAAGAAAATGGGAGGTTGATTGTTTTTAAATTCAGTGTTATACCCCTTAAAGACTTTAAAATATTTTAATCTTACTTACCTGGTTCATTATCATTTTATAGAGAGATATCTCAGATTTGAAATTGTCTGCTGTTTAACAGAAGAGTCACATTAACAAAAATGATTCATTTAAACACTAACTTTCATTTAGATATCTTGATTGTATCAATAATGAGAAATGCCTATTTAGTTAATAGATCTGTTGCCCAGGAGTTTTAACTGACTCAGTAAGCTGGTGAATCATTTTCTGCAATGGGGCTCTGTGAGGCCCAGTGGTTTCTGAAATCAATTAACCATCAAATATCTTTAATGCTTACTCTTTGTGCAGAATTTAGTAGTATGTGTTTGTAACAGACGTACATCAAATAGGTATTTTCGTAATGAGATTCCATATTACACAAGAGGTCATTGAATTCCTAAAGCAATTCATTCAATAAATAAACTTATTTATTGAGTACAAACCTCATTTTAGGCACTGTGCCAGACATGGAGTGTAGCATGATGAACACCTCCCTGTTGTCGTACTCCTCAAAATTAAGGGAGGCTGGCAAGCAAACTTAAACATTTACATAAATTAATACATACTCATTCATTGTGATAATATTTGGCCTTGAAGATGTTGATTTCAGTTGAACATGGGATATCTAAGTTCTTTAAATAGATGTATCCTGAAAAGCTGTGTTTGTGTGTGTAATTCATAATTCTTTGTATATAGATATAATTCCCATATATGTAAACAAAATAATTTAGCTCTTTGACTTTAAGTAAGTCATTTTTCTTTTCCAGGTTTTCATTTTCTTATTTACTTTTAGTGTAAAAAAAAATTTTTTTTTGAGGTACCAGGGACTGGGAATTGAACCTGGGACCTTGTATGTTGGAAGCACGGGCTTAACCATGTAAGCCACATCCGCTCCCTTCAGAGTAATTTATAGAGGATATTTGTGAAAATTTCTGCTCTTAAATTTAGTCATGGTTTTATCTTTATAGGTTGAGATGTTTATGTTCTTTTTTTAAGGTGTTCTACTTCATTAGTTCATTTTGTCCTTAAAGTAGAAGCTAAGATTATCAGTTAGTAAATTTACCCAATCCGCATTCCCAATTCTGGAAAATTTTTTCTTTCTTGCATTACTGGGGCCAGGTATTGAACCCGGGAACCTCGTATGTGGGAAGCTGGCGCTCAAACACTGAGCCACAGCAGCTCCCCTGTGCTGGCTTCCTCCTCTTGCTTGTTGTTTTTGTTTTTTTCAGGAGGCACCGGGGAGAAACCCGGGATCTTCCATGTGAGAAACAGGTATTACCTCCTTGAACCACATCTACTCCCCTGGAAGTTTTATGGAAGCATAGATAGGAAGCTTTGGAAGGTACTATAGAAATTCGCTTCATAAATATTGATCTAGAGTGTATTAGAGACCTTATTCTCTTGAACTATGTATCCATTATTATCTGAACCTTCTAAACTTGAGCCAATTAACCACCTATGGTCTCTCTGATCATTTTCCCAACTTATTGTTTTTAATACACTTTAATTTTTAGAGCATGTTTAGATTTACAGAAAATGCCTAGCCCTGTACCTGTCGCTGGACCAGCTGGGATTACATGCCCTTTAAAGTGGCTGACTTAGTGGGGGCTGGGAGTATTGGGAGGAGGGTGCAAGGACTGACAGTGTCCACTACAGCAATTTGATTTAAATTAAGGTAGTTGCTATTCAGACAAAGCAGTGACTATCACAGCTGATTATTTTTTCATCAGTAATTTATTAGAATCACCTTATTCTGTTCTTTGGCTGCTAATTTGCTTCAAATTGGTTTTTGACTTGAAAGTTGTGAATTTTGGCAAGATACAGCTCAGACAGGACCTTTGTTTTGGAATTTTAATGAAATTGAATTTTGGCTGCATTATCACACTGTGCAGGTTAATTATTAATAACCACTGAACAGATTGCCTTAATTTCTTTTGTCTTTGGTCATGTTAGTTGTAATGCTAGCATTGAAACATGATGTAATTATTAATTCTTATAATATAGATATGAGGAAGTGTTTCGAGTATAAGAAAATTAAGGCTATTGTATTACATCCTGAAAAGAATACCATTTTTTCATGGTATTGTACCATTAATTCCACTTAAAATTCTAAAGTGAGTACTTCTTTTAAGAAGTTAAAACTTGACAGTTATATGTTTGACACATAAAATTGAGTAGGTAAAAAATATTTTTTTGTCACTGTTGTTCTTTGGTATACTGAATTACCAAAGTTTACAGGAAATAACAGCATCATGAAAGAGCAGTTAATTGAAAGGTGTGATTGAGTTCTGTTGAAGGGCAGGGGAGCTCTCCTTAACGCACAGGCATGGGTGCTTAAAGCCCCTGTGGGCAGATAATGCATGGCACAGTATACTCTTTTACTTTCAGACAAAATGGTGACATTTCAGAGTCTTCAATGGTAGGAGTTTCTTCTTTCTGAAAGTACTATATTTATTAATCTGATTTCAGCCACAAATCTGTGAGGCACATATACCAAGAGTACCTTCTTCCTACAGGGTTCTAAAGGCTCAAACTTTGCATGGTGTTCTTGGAATCAAAGAGGACAGGAAAGCCAGTTTTCTCGAGTTGCCTAAATGGTTACACACTTTCTCTTCGTGTCTTTTAGCCAGATCATACCAACAGAAAAGGGGAAAAGGAGTCTTAAAGAAAAAGTGTATCTTTAAATAGCCAGTAGTAGTTATGGAAATTATTTTTTTCTTTTCAGAACCTTTTCTCATTGATACTCACTTGTAGTCCCAAATAGGTGAAAGGAACGGGGGCCAGAAAGGCAAGTCTTGCTGCAAAAGTTCATAGTATTAATTTTTATTTTTTCTGGGAGCATCTGTATCAGGCAGGCACTTTCAGTTATGCCTCAGGTTGTTTCATGGAGCTCTGTATTACTGTGAGATTGGAGATAGTGCAGTAGGTAGTGCTCCAGTGTAAACAGTTAATATGGAGACCAGCACCTTTCCTTCAAGCATGGAAAGTGCAAGACTGGGTCAGAGATGAGGCATCTGCTTGCTAGCTCTTGGCCCTACCTCCTGCCTAAGTTTGGAGTGAGGTGACTATACATTTTCCTTTTTTATCCTTATGTTGCATGCAGTTAGGAATTTTCTTTGAAAGAGAGATATAAGCACATTCAGTAATTAAGGATAATGTTTACAATAACCAGTATCACAGAATAAAAGTTCAAAAATGTCATATTGTTTTCATTTGCAAGGTGACACATCTGTTGTGATGGTATAAATATCTGAAGTAATGTGGACGGCCAGGGCAAAAATAGGTTTCTGAGAAGTCCTTGGCGTTTTTTGTTTACTGATAATATTACAGCTTTATCTACTCTACTGATCTTGGTTGGAGCTTGTCATGTCCAGGTCCCTCTGGACTTACCCTTTGCTCCCTTGTGCCTTTTCCCAAGGCCTTATTCTGTTGCATAATTAAGCCTTACTCAAAAAGTTTCTTTTTTTTTTTTTTTTAAATACACCACCCTTTCTTTTTTTTTTTTTAAATTTATTTATTATTTATTTATTTCTCTCTCCTTTTCCCTACCCCCTATTGTCTGCTCTCTGTGTCCATTCACTGTGTGTTCTTTTGTGTCCACTTGCATTCTTGTCAGCGGCACCAGAAATCTGTTTCTTTTTTGTTGCATCAGCTCTCCGTGTGTGTGGCACCACTCCTGGGCAGGCTGCGCTTTTTTTGTGCAGGGCGGCTCTCCTTGCAGGGCACACTCCTTGCGTGTGGGGCTCCCCTGTGCAGGAGACACCCCTGCGTGGGCTGGCACTCATTGAATGCGTCAGCACTGTTTGTGCGCCAGCTGCACACGGGTCAGGAGGCCCTGGGTTTAAACCCTGGACTTCCCATGTGGTAGGCAGATGCTCTATCAGTTGAGCCAATTCTCTTTCCCCCAAAAATCTCTTTCTTACAAATTCAGACATAGATATGTTAAAACTACATACTAAGTATCTAATTTAGCGATTTGTTTAGATAACTTTATACTTTTATGTGTCATGACAAAGGATCAGAACGTATTTTTGTTTTTATGTTAATTATATCTTATGTGAAAATATAATAGATTAGTGCCATCAAATGTTCATTTTGTTATACCTTATTTTTTCAGTCTTTTCATTGACTTATTAATTTTATTGCCAAACTTGTCTAACCAGAAAAAACCAACAATTTACTTGGAAGTATTTAATTTTATGAATCTAAAATGAAAGCATTAGTAATAATATTTATAAGCAGTGGCATTTTTTTCAGTATTGTAAGAAACTTCTTGAAGTTTTTGCTTAGATGAAATGGTCCATGTGGGAACACTCCCTCTAGTGTTTGTTGGAGTATATATAAATCATATTGAACTGTATACTTGTAAAGAAATGAGCATTAAGCAAATACTGGGGCTAATCTGGTGAAAAGAAAGTGCCCTAGTAGATTGATCTCACATTGAAAGAACTTTGTGCTTGGATAAGGGCATATGTTATATTCCAAACTGAGGGTCTCTCATGCTGCCAGCATAAAAAAATAAATAAAATTAATTAATGCAACTTCTTAGGGTATTTCTCAGATGTCCCTATTCCATGTTATTGTTATAATTGTAAAATGGAAGAACTTCCCTGAGTATACATTTCTAAGAAGTTTGATTTTTTGCTTTGTTGAC
The DNA here is from genome assembly GCF_030445035.2 of Dasypus novemcinctus. Lineage (NCBI taxonomy): Eukaryota > Metazoa > Chordata > Mammalia > Cingulata > Dasypodidae > Dasypus > Dasypus novemcinctus. The sequence continues at coordinate 62,400,557 of NC_080687.1, forward strand.
TTTGTTTTTTATTTTTACCTTTTGATCCTATCTAATATTAAAAGAACTACAGGATTCTCACTATTTTATAATCAAGTTGCATGTTAATTATGTTATTGTATTTTGCTAGGTACAGAACAACATTTTTTTGGCCTAACTATATTCAAAATTTCGCTAAAATTTATTCCTTATATAAGTATGACTTATATAGGATAGTCCCCAATCTTATTCTTAGGAGGAGAAATGAGTTTACCTCCATGGTTTTATTGTAGGGTACAAAACCTCTCTTCTAATTATTGGCTAATTCCTTAGTTGCACCTAAGCTGCTTTGAGTTCTCCAGTTAAATCTTAGATTAAAAATGCAAATGCTCCCATGCAGAGGTTGTTGGAGTCACATTTTGCCATTATCAGAGCACAGAAAGGGTAACTGAGGGCTTTTCTCACAATTTTGCCTGCAGTCAGCTTCAAATTAAGCTAAATGTTCAATACTTTGCTAGATCTCTGTTCCCATCCTCATCTCAGCTGGTGACTATGCTTTTCCTTTTACTGAGCAAATTAAATGAATCTGAGTAGAAATGCTGCAAGCTTCCACCACCTTTTACCTGTATCTGTGCCTTTATATTCTGCCTTTTCCTCAGTAAATGAACTCTCCATGCCCCTAGCTCAGTTCAACCTTTTCCTTTGTGCCCTTGATTCTGTCCCCTCTGTCTTAAGGACATTGCTCCAGAAGTTTTACCCTCTTTCCCTAGATCAGTTTTCCCTTCACTCTTTTAGAGATTCATTATTAGAAACTGTCATCTGTTCCATCTCTGAAAGAACCCTCTCTTGACTCGCTTGTACTGCAGACACTGCCCCTAATGGGATTGTCTGTAGCTCTTGCTTTGGATTTCATTCCTGCAGTTCTCTTTTTGAACCTACTACAATAAGGCTTTTGTGCTCAGCACTCCACCAAAACTTTTCTTGTCAAAGTCACCTGTGCTCTCATATTGATCACTGCCTCTTTCTTGGCAACATTTCTTATTTGGCTTATTTGGATACTGTTCTTACCTGGTTTTACTCCAGCACTTGCTGTATTTTACTTTGCTCACCCCTTTCCATCTCCAAAACTGTAAGCATTGTGTAACTTGGAGTTAAGGCTCTGGAGCTATTTCTCTATCTCTCTTCATCTCTGCATCTTTTTCTCTCTGTCTCTCTCTACACAGCAGCCAAAGGGATCCATTCAAAACAGAACTTAGGTGACTTTTGGGAAGATGGCAGACTAGAAAGACATGGGACTCTTCTCTCTCTCAGAAAAATAGCTAAAGGACAGGCATAAACTGTCTGGGAAAAAATTTTTTTAGGGTTTAGGACACAAGCAGAAGACTAGGAACTGCCCAGAGAGGGGCAAAGAAAAAGAATCATGACAGCAAAACTGTGAGTTAAAAGCTGCAACAATAATACAACTGCTGGCACCCTTCCCCACACTAGAGACACTTTGAATGCTCAGGCCTTGGAGCCAGTGGCTGCAGAAAAAGAGATCCCCAGGGATCTACCTCTCCCGGAAAGCTGAAAGAGAGGGACACTGCCTAAGGCTGACTCATCTTTTGACCCACAAATTTGGTCTGCTGTGTCCCAAGAGCTGTTCCAGGCCAGGGGGGTGGGGCATGGCATTGTTTGCCCCAGGAGACAGCAAGGAACTAAAGATATCCAACCCTCTCAGTCTCCCTCTCTACTGACTAGGACTGGTTGTTGAACAGGCAGAGAGGAGTGGAATTATTTCCCACCCAGGAAAAGGGAGGGGGCTGCCAGCAAAGGCTGGAGAACTGCCTCTGAGAAAGTTTGAATTACAAGGTTCTTAGCCTCTAGGCAGGATCCTTCATCACACTGATCCAGTGTGTGTTGGCAGCACATACCCCAAACAGGAATTGAAATGAGAGGGCTTCCAAAGACCATCATCTGCTGACAGAGCAAGGAAGTACTTGTGAGGAAATTAAAATTTAAAATTAAAAAAAAAAAAGAGGCATTTTTCTAGCCTTTACAATGTCCTTTCCCAAGGCCCTAGGAAATGGATTTGCAACCCATTACTGGGTCTAGGGCCCAGATTTGAACAACTAACAGGGACAGTCCTAAAGACCCAGAACAGTTTGAACCAAGAATAATAATAATAATAAAAACAGCAGTAACAGCCTCCCAACACCAAATTTCTATGACAGAGAGAAATTGAGCATGTGAGTAATCTCACTATACTTATCAGATGCCTAGACATCAGCAAAAATTATAAGCCCTACTAAGAAAATGGAAAAAATGGTCCAAGAAAATGAATATATCAAAACCCTAGAAGAGACACAGGATTTTAGACAGCTAATCAGCAAGATTCACATAAATTTCCAAAATCAAATTAATAAGTTGAAAGACAATATGCTGAAAGACAAAAAGGACCTCAAGAAAACACTGAGTGAGCACAAAGAAGAATTTGAAAACATGAATGGAAAAGTAACAGCTCATGGGAATGAAAGACACAATAGGTGTGATAAAAAACATATTAGAGACATACAACAGCAAACTTGAAATGATAGAAGAAAGAATAAGTGTTACAGAAGACAGAACAGCTAACATAGAAGAGAAAAGAACACAGAGCGAAAAAAATGGAAAAAATTGAGCAGAAGTTCAGGGAGTTGAATTATAACATGAAACACAAAAACATATGTACAATGGGAGTCCCAGAAGTAAAAGAGAAGGGGAATGGGGCAGAAAGAGTATTTGAGGAATTAATGCCTGCAAATTTCCCAACTCTCATGAAAGAAATGAACTTTCGTGTCCAAGAAGGACAGTGTAGCCCAATCAGAATAAATGTGAATAGACCTACTCCATGACACATACTACTCAGAATGTCAAACCTTAAAGATAAAGAGGAAATTCTGAGAGCAACAAGAGAGAAGCAAACTGTTACATACAAGGGACACCCAGTAAAATTTAGGGTAAATTTTTCATTAGAAACCATGCAGGCAAGAAGCAGTGGCATGATACAATTAGGATACTCAAAGAGAAAAAGTGCCAGCCAAGAAATCTTTAGCCAGTAAAATTGTCCTTAAATAGGAAAGTGAGTTTAAAATACTCAAAAACAAACAGAAACTAAGGGCATTCATAAAAAAGAATCCATACCTCTGCAGGAAATATTAAAGGAAAGCTTACAGCCTGAAAGAAAAAGATAGGAGAGAGAGGCTTGGAGGAGAGTATAGAAGAAAGAACAGCAGAAAGGATAACCAAAAAAGTGAAAAGACAGATGAAAGTAAGATATGACATATGAAAAGTAAAGAAGAAATTGAAGAATAAATTGGTGGAAATAAATAATGCATTTACAGAAATATCATAGAATGTGAATGGATTAAATTCCCCAATCAAAAGATATAGGCTGAGAGGTGGATAAAAAAACATGAGCCATCCATATGCTACCTGCAAGAGACTGACCTTAGACCCAGGATACAAACCAGCTGAAAGTGAAATGTTGGAAAAAAAATACTCCATGCAAACAGTAATCAAAAAAAGAGCAGTGGTAGCTATACTAATATCAGATAAAACAGACTTTAAATGCAAAAAAGTTATAAGGGATACAGAAGGCCATTTATATGTATATATATATTTTTAAAATTTAATTTAATTTTATCTTTTTACTCTTCTTTTTCTTATCTGGTTGCTTCATCGTCTTTTTGATGCATTGCTTTGCCATGCAGGAGCCTGCGCCTCTCTGTGTTGCGCTGGGGCCTGCGCCTGACCGTGCAGGTCTGGGGCACATTTTTTCTTGTTTTACCAGGAGGTCCCAGGAATCAAACTCAGGTCCACCATATGGTAAACAGGAGCTCAATTGCTTGCACCATGGCTGCTTCCCTATATATTAATAAATGTGACAATCCACCAGGAAGAAATAACAGTCATAAGCATATATGCATCTAATCAGGGTGCCCCAAAATATATTAGGCAAAACTCTGGCAAAACTGAAGGGAGAAATAGACATAGCTACAATAATAGTTGGAGACTTCAACATACTGCTCATATCATTAGATAGAAGAACTAGAAAAAACAGTAACAAGAAAACAGAGAACTTGAACAATATGATAAATGAGCTAGATCTAACAGATATATATACAGAACATTCCACCCAAACTCAGCAGGTTAAACATTCTTCTCAAGTGCTCATGTATCTTTCTCCAGGATAGACCACATATTAGGTCACAATGCTGGTGTCGATAAATATAAAAGCACCTTCTGAGATCATAATGGAATGAAACTGGAAATCAATAATAGACAGCAAAGAGGTAAATTCATAAATGTGTAGAGGCTGAAAAAACACTCCTAAATGATCTGTGGGTCAAAGAAGAAATTGTAAGTAGAATTAGTAAATATGTTGAGATGAATGAAAGCAAGAACACAACTTATGAAAACTTATGGGATACTTATGAGAAAACTTATGGGAAAACTTATGAGAGGGAAATTTATAGCCCTAAATGCCTATATTAAAAAAGAAGAAAGAGCTAAAGTCAAAGATCTAACTGAAAAACTGGAGAAACTAGAAAAAGAACAGCAAACCAATCCCAAAGCAAGCAGAAGTAAAGAAATAATAAAGATTAGAGCAGAAATAAATGAAATTGAGAGAAAAATAAAACAATAGAAAAAATCCACAAAATCAAAACCTGGTTCTTTGAGAAGATCAATAAAATTGACAAACCTAGACTAATAAAGAAAAAAGGACAGAAGATGCAAATAAATACAATCAGAAATGAAAGGGGAAATGTTAAGACTGACCCCACAGACATAAAAAGGATCATAAGAGGATATTATGAGAAACTTTATGCCAACAAACTAGAAAACCTAGATGAAATGGACAAATTCCTAGAAATGCATAGCCTACACCGACACTACAAGTAATACAAGAATTTAACAAACCAATCACATTTACAGAGATTGAATCCGTCATCAAAAATCTCCCGCCACCCCCCCCCCCCCCCGAATTCTAGTATCAGATGGCTTCACAGGTGAATTTCACCAAGCATTTCAAGAAGAATTAACACTAACCCTGTTTAAACTCTTCCAAAAAATTGAAGAGGAGGGAAAATTACCCAACATGTTTATGAAGCCAACATCACCCTAATGCTAAAGCCAGATAAAGACCCTAAAAGAAAAGAAAATTTTAGCCCGATCTCTATAATGAATATAGATGTAAAAATTCTTGCAAATAGAACCCAACAGCATATCAAAAGACTTACACATCATGACCAAGTGGGATTTATTCCTGGTATGCAAGGGTGGTTCAACATAAGAAAATCAATGGACACAATACACCACATTAGGAAACAGAAGGAGAGAAAACCACATGATCATCTCAATGAATACAGAAAAGGTATTGGACAAAATCCAGCATCCTTTCTTGATAAAAACACTTCAAAAGATAGGAGTAGAAGGAGAATTCCTCAGTATGATAAAAGGCATATGTGAGAAAACCCACAGCCAGGTTTCCCTCTAAGATTGGGAGCAAGACAGGGATGCCCACTGTCGCCTTGTTATTCAACATTGTGCTGAAAGTTCTAGCTGAAATAGTTACACAAGAAAAAAATAAAGTAAAAGGCACCCAAATAGGAAAGGAGGAAGTAAAATGCTCAGTATTTGCGAATGACATGATCCTATATTTTAAAAATTGTGAAATGTTTATAACAAAGCTACTTGACCTAATAAACAAGTTCAGCAAATAGTAAGGATATAAGACCAACATGCAAAAATCAGTACACTAGTACTGAAAAATCTGAGGAGGAAATCAGGGAAAAAATTCCATTTACAATAGCAACAAGAAGACTCAAATACCTAGCAATACAAAACAATGCTGAAAGAAATCAGTGAAGACCTAAACAAATGAAAAGCCACTCCATGTTCATAGATTGGAAGACTAAATATTATGAAGATGTCGATCCTACCCAAACTGATTTATAGATTCAATGCGATACCAATAAAAAGTCCAGCAGCCTACTTTACAGAAATAGAAAAGGCAATTACCAAATTCATTTAGAAAGTGTACCCAAATAGTCAAAAGCATTCCAAAAAAGAAGAGTGACGTGGGAGGAATTTCACTGCCTGACCCTGAAACACATTACAAAGCTACAGTGGTCAAAACAGCATGGTACTGGCATAAAGATAGACATATCCATCAGTGGAATAGAATTGAGAATCCAGAAATAAACCCTCATCTGTATGGCCAACTGGTTTTTGACAAACCTACCAAAGTCATGTTTATGGACAAAAGTCTCTTCAACAGATGGTGCTGGGAGAATGGAATATCCATAACCAAAAGAATGAAGGAGGACCCTTATCTCAATCCTATACAAGAATCAACTCAAAATGGATCAAAGACCTAAATATAAAAGCCGGTCCATAAAACTACTAGAAAAAATGTAGGGAAACATGTTCAGGACCTTGTGGCAGGTCGTAGTTTCTTGGACTTTATACCCAAGGCACATTGCAACAACAACAAAAATTAGATAAATAGAACCTCCTCAAAATTAAACACTTGCACCTCACAGGACTTTGTCAAAAGGGTGAAAAGGCAGCCAGCTCAATGGGAGAAAATATTTGGAAATCACATATCCAATAAGGGCTTAGTATTCATGATAAAGAAATTAAAAATAAAAAGGACAAATGATTAAAAAATGGGCAAAGCTTGAATAGGCATTTGTCTGAAGAAGAAATACAAATGGCAAAAAAATAAATCACATGAAAAAATGTTCAGCTTCACTAGCAATTACGGAAATGCAAATCAAAGCTACAAGATATAATTTCACACCTATCAGAATAACTACTATTAAATAGAGAACTACAGTGTTGGAGAGGATGTGGAGAGATAGGAACACTTATTCACTGTTGGCCCGAATGTAGAACGGTACAGCCACTGTGGAGGACTGTTTGGCAGTTCTTAAAGAAGTTAAATATAGATTTGCCACGTGACCTGGCAATACCATTCCTGGATATATACCCAGAAGAACTGAGAGCAGTGACAAGAACAGACATTGGCACACTGATGTTCATAGTGGCGTTATTCATGATTGCCAACCCAGTGTCCATCAACCAATGAATGGATTAAAAAACTGTGGTATGTTCACATGGTGGAATATTATGCAATGGTAAGAAGATATGAAGTCATAAAGCATGTGACAACATGGATGAACTTGGAAGACATTAAGTGAGTGAAACAAGCCAGACACAAAAGGACAAATACTGTATGATTGTGCTACTATGAACTAAATATATTTTGTAGTCTTATGGAGTTAATAACTTGAATATGGGTCACCAGAAAATAGATTGAGGTTAGAGAATAGAAAGCAATGGCTAACTTGTGCAGAATTGGTAAAAAAGATGTGTGTTAATCTTTGGAAATGAATGGAAAAGCATAATGTTTTTAATGAGCAGTACTGTTTGATGGTTATGAAAATGGTTTAAAGGGAAAGTCTAAAGTCATGTATGTTACTAAGAAGAAAAGCTAAAAAATGTAGCATGGGACTGTGTGGCATACTAAAACTGAATGTGAAATGTGTTGATGGGTAAAATTGTATATATAAGACTTTCTTTCTTTGAAACTGAACAAATGTGTTTTAATACCTCAAGATGTTAATATCAGACAAAAAATCCCCACATTATGCTAAGTGAAAGAAACCAGACACAAAGAACTACATATTCTATGATTCCATTTATATAAAATGTAAATATAAATCAATTTATAAAGATGAAATTAGATTAGTGGTTATGTAGGGCTGGGGAAGGAATGCTAAGGGATATGGAGTTTTTCTTTTTGGAGTAATGAAATTGTTCTAATATTCTTCATGCACAACATTGTGATTATACTAAAAACCATTCATTATTATACACTTTTGATGGATTGCATGGTATGTGAATATATCTCAACAAAACTGCTCAATGAATAAATAAATAAGTATGCAAGAATAGCCAGAAATAGCAGCATTATACAGCAGGGCAAGCATAGAGAGATTGAGAGGTGAAGAATTTTCTTGTTTGTTTGTCTTTTTTTTAAATTATTATCATTGAAATAATGAAAATGCTCTAATAATGATTGAAGTGATGAATGTACAACTATGTGATTATAACATACCATTGATTGTACACTTTGTATGAATTGTACATTTTATTAATATGTTTCAATAAAATTTTGCTTAAAAAAAACAAAACAGAACTTAGATCTTGGCATTTTGCCCTGCCAGTGGCTTTCTTTTTCATGGAGTGTAATGGCAGAATTCCTTTCAGGGCCCTGCACAAGGCCACTGCTCCTCCACAACTGCCTCTTCAATAATCTCCTCCTTCCTCTCCTGCTCGCTCACTTGCTCAAGCCCCACTGACTGCTGACAGTTCATTGAACCTGCGAGGCAAATTTCTGCTTCAGGACCTTTGTACTTAGTGTTCTGTCTGCCTGTAATGTTCTTTCCCCTGATATCAGTTCTTTACTCAATAGCATCTTATCAGTGAGGCCTTCCCCTAAAATTGCAACTGCTTAGCCACCCCCTCCAAATTTTATGTCCCCTTTTCCTGCATTATTGTTCTTCTTGGCAATTTTTATTTTTTAAATTAATTAATTTTTATTTTTATCTCTATTTCTTTTAAATGTTACATTCCAAAAAATATAAGAGGTCCCCCTATACCCCCACCCCCCTCACCCCACTCCTCCCACATTGATTTATAAAGATGGAAAAAAAAGTTTACAAAACCGCAATGACATACCATTTCATACCCATTTGGATGACTATACCTGAAAAGATAGACAATAACAGGTGTTGTCATTGGCAAGGTTGTGGAAAAATTGGAACCCTCATATATGCTGGTGGAAATGCAAAATGGTACAACAACTGTGGAAAAGTTGCTCAAAAAGTTAAAGACATGTGACCTGACAATGCCAATCTTAGGCATATATCCAAGAGAAAAAAAAGTGTATGTCCACACAAAAACTTGTACATGAATGTTCCTTGCAGCACTACACACAACAGCCATAAAGTGTCAACAACCCAAAGGTCCACCATTTGATGAATGGACAAACATTATCAGTATATATGTACAATGGAATCAGCTATAAAAGGAATGAAATATTGATACCTGCTACAATATGGATGAAACTTGAAAGCACCATGCCAAGTGAAAGAAGCACAAAAAGTCATAAATTGTCTGATTCCATTTGTATTAAATGAGTAGAATAGGCAAATCCACAGATTCAGAAAGTAGGTTAATGGTTGCCAGGAGCTTGGGGGAGGAGGGAATGCGGAGTGACTCTTCAGGAGCATGGAGTTTCTTTTTGGAGTGATTAAAATGTTCTAGTTACACAGCTTTGTGAGTATAATAAAATCCACTGAGGGAAGTGGATGTGGCTCAAGTGATTGGGCTCCCCTCTACCATATGGAGGGGTCCCGGGCTTGGTTACCCGGGCCTCCTGGTGAAGGCAAAGCTGGCCTGTGCTGCGGAGAGCTGACCTGCACTGCAAATTGATGCAACAAAGTGGAACAACAAAAAAGAGACACAGAGGAAAGACAGAGACACAACAAACCAGAAAGCTGAGGTGGCTCAAGCGATTGGGTGCCTCTCTCCCGTGTCGGAAGATCCCAGGATTGGTTCCTGGTGCCTCCCAAAGAGAAGACAAGAGGAGAAGACAAGCAGACATAGAATAACATTCATTGGCAGTTTTTAAAACCTAAGATCCTTTATATTTTATTAACCTTGTTTATTATTTTTCTCTCCCACTACGCTGTAGATTCCATGAAGGCAGGAATTTTTTTAAGCAGCAGCTTCTCACTTTTTCCATCTCTTCTTATGTAGTGAGTGTCAGACTTAGATTTTAGATATAACCAAAGCTTATTGAATGCTTTCACTATCCCCTCACTGTGCTAGACACATTTGTACGTTTAATTTTTCAAGCTTTCCTCTTAGATAAGCATTATGATTGCTCTTTTGCAATTGAAAAACCTGAGGCTGAGAGGGTTTTGTATTTTTTCTATAGATAATAGTAGGAATTGGAGTGGGCACATTTAGCTGATTTTTGAATATGCTATGCTGTGGACTGCTTCCCCCTGTAAAATACTGATTTTGCTTTTAAAAGGGAATTTGGAAAGGACTGTCTTGCCTGCTTCTTTTTCATCCAACTTCTTAACCACCCACCCAGTCTTCTGTCTTATTCCATCTTTCTAGCACTAAACTCAGTCACTTCTAAGAGGATTCCATTCTGTTAATCAAATTGCATGATTTCTAGATTTTTTTTCCCTGAGTTGTCCTCGTATCTTATATTTGGTCATTTTTGCAAACTTTCAGTGATTGTAGGGTAAGAAAAGCACAAGTTACACCTTCATGGAAGGAATTCAATGATATGAGTTGTGAGACAGAATCAGAGGTGAGAAAAGTCTAAGGAATTTATCTCTGACGTTAGTGGTAATTGAGGCCAAGAAACCAGGGGTTGGAGAAGAGCTGAACTATAAATGGCTCTGGAGCAAAGCAGCTGAGAGTATCTAAGAACTGCAAATTTCTAAAGCCTGGACTGGAGAGGAAACTGTCTTGGCTCATAGCCCAAGTTTCAAAAACAAAGCTACTTGTATGACCCTGGTTTAACTCAGAGATTTTGCTTTCTTTGGCCCCAAATAGTCTGGTCTCTTGTAATCTCATTTTCCTCTTTATTAGTTCAAAATTTAGATGTAAACCGTTTGTTTCCACATCTGTGAAAAAAGATAGTTGGAACCAGTGATATCTAAAGGGTGACCTTGGTTTTAAAATTTTGTGATTTTAAAATCACTTTGTGTCTAGTTTATTCTGAATTTAGACCTAGTGAAAATGAGACTTCATTTTGCTGTGGAAAATGTTCCTTAAAACGATAATTTAGATTTTAACGAATAAAAGTATCTTTCTGAAGAGGTTAAGGATAAAAGTAAAATAATTTAAAAGTATTTCTTGTTGAGCTTGTCAGACAGCCTGACCTTAAAACAGCAACCTAGACTGGGTTGGCTTCCAAGGTAGCTGGGGCTGGAAAAACCTTACCAGGCCTTAGGAATGCTTGGTTTTTCCTTAATATAAAAGAACTATTTCATGGCTTAAATATACCTCCTGATCATTTCCATTAGTAGAAGATTAGATTTTAAAATGTTAAATAAAAATGTTAAACATTGAATGACCAAATAAGTCATTTGCCAAAATGCTTTCTTTATACTTTCTACATCTTCCCCATGTTGCCTGGACAGTCTGTGAGCTAATCTCAGTAGTTTCTTAAGCAAAACAAAATTAGAAAGGACATCTACTTTTTCCTTAAAGGTATGTATTACTTCCAAAACAAATATGTGCCTTTTCTATACAGTCTGTCTCGATGTGGGTGCGACCGGCTTAAATTGTAAGTCAAATCCCCTAGGCATTTTTTTCAGTTTACTTGTAATGTTTTCTAATGTTTTTTCTTAGCTTTTCTTTTTTAAAAATACTTATCCAAATCTCCCTCTGCCTACTATAATTATTATTAAAAGGTTAATAATAAGTCAAGTATTTGTAGCTCATATCAATTGTGGAAAAGAATTGCCCGAGTCATATATTTTTTTTGCTCGAAGCTTATTCTCGCATTCATATTTGTAACCATTTTTAAAAGTTTACTGAAATTCTTTCTGTTTATCAGTGAACTCTGTGTGGAAATAAGACATTGTACTATAGATTAATCTTTTATCTTCATAGTTAATAATTCTCAGACATTTGCACTTAAACGGCATAAGAAAGACAATGATTATCAAAATTAAAGTGTTTCTTTTTTTAAAAATCTAAAACTTCTGCTCATTAGTTCTGGACAATCCCTGTATTTCCTGACTACAGAGTCAGGAAATACTTTACTTTTGAAGCAATAACGGTTACTTGTGGGACGTTTTATAATTGGCTGCATAGTGTTAACAAATACAGGGATATTACGGCTGACACTTTTAGAAAGAAAGATAATTTAGTAAGTGTGACAAGAGGCTAAGACTGAGAACACTATCAATTGTTTGGCATATCTGATGCTCCTGAAGAACAACTCTGATTTTGAACTGGCTTCCTGACCAAAAGGTATCTTTTCCTAGTACATTTTACTATCCAGATTTTTCTCTGATGCTTTTCTGGCCTTTAAATATTAGTGTGTTGTAATTTGGTAGTTATGGAACTTGGGTGTTTTTTTTTTTAAGTTAGAAGACATGTAACTTTTAAAATAACATTGGAATTTCTTGGAATGTGATAATTATGAAAACTAATTAATGAGAAAATACAGACAGCATGACATAAAGGACTATAATGACAATTTTTTTCTCTAGATCGAGAAATTGCTTTAATGTCTGAATCTTGATACCTGAATCTAAATTCTTTGAGGTTAGGGTACTGAAAGTGTAAAACAAAATACTAGCTAAAGGGGGCACTGTGCTTTTTCCAAATATGAGGCATTTGCAGAAAGCCCTGTCATCTTTTGTTTGTTGAATAGATATTATGAGTTAACAGAAATGATGTCAATAACCTACAATATTTCTGGCTTAATAATATAGGTGATACTCCATCTCCTGTAAATGTATTTTATCTTGCTTCTGTATTCACACTGGTGCAAAAGTAAACTCACAGATATTTGGAACTAGATGAGACCTTATTAACCATCTTTTAGTCTCCTTTCATTTTGCTGGTGAGAAAACCTTTGCTGCAGAGGTGATATAAGTCTTCCCAAATGTATAAAGCAAATTACTAGCCGAGCTGGGGATGGCTTATAAACTTCTCCATCCCTAGTTTGATGGAGTCTTTCCATAGCTTTTGTTTTGCATTGCAACAGAATAAAGACATCACCTTGCATTGGCTCTAAATCCTCATTAGGCTACATAGGTGGTAGACAGGCTTTGAACAGTGGAGTTCATTGATAGCTAGAGTATGAATCACTAGCATACCTCACTAGCTAAGTCCTACAGAACTTTTACTAGGGTCGTAGGTAGTGGTTCACTGCTATTTCTATGCCTCTGTTTGCTAATAGCATTTGCTCAGTTGCTTCAGAGCACAGACTACTTTCCCAGTGGTCACAGGGAAAAGACCGAAAATGACCCCAACTCAGCATTTCACCTAAAAACTTACAGTGTAATGGTAAAGGAAAATAGATGTCTGAACGATGCAATACATACAAGGAGGATTTAAATTGATTTAAAAATATTCATGAATGTACATATAAATATATATCAGTTAACAGTGAACTGTAGGAGACTGCTAGTATCCCAAAATACTGTGTGTACATGTTAAGTACTGGATAGTGATTTTATCTTTCTTGCACTGCTTATAACTGATCCCTTAAATAAATGCCTCAATGAAAGTTTTTTTCTGGTTCCCTCATAACTCATTTCCTCACTATGAATATTTTACTATCCTTTCTTTATGAATGTGTCCCTTTTGGTATAGGTTCTGAGTTATATATAGGCAGGGAATGTGCAATGCTAAATTCTACATTGTATCTTCCATGTAATGAAAGGGAAAACAGAGCTGAATGTTGTTAGTTTCTCAGTTAATGAATCTCTGCAGCCAAGGTCATTGAAAATTGTGGTTAGTCAACCTTAGAGAGGGTATTAGAGGCAACTAGGATCTGTATCTAAGTTTTAAGGTGTAAAGCCTTATGTTCTGTGGTTAACAGTGCAAATTATTAGAATTCCAAAATATTGGAATTATTGGAAGTTTACATTGTCTACTCAGTTCAGAATTGAAGATGATAATCTTTGCTTATAGATTGGGTCATTCTCTGAATTACATTAGCTGTTGAATCTTTACCTGTGGTCACTGGGCAAAGTCCTGTGAGACTACAGAAATTCAGGCACTAATCAGTTCTTCACCGAAGTGCTCTCAATGTACTGGTAGAGAAAAAATGACAAACATAATATAGATGCCTTGACGGAACTAAGGTTGAATTGATTTTATTTCTGGTCTCTATAGTAGAATATAACTCTCAAGCAACTCCAAAAACTTCAGGAGCACTTGGGTTGCAAATCAGATGAAAAGTATTTATTGAAATACAATTAGTGAGGAAGAAGGGATCATTCTATCTTGGGACTTTGCCCAGCCCACTGAAATCATTTTATTTTTCGTAGGGTTGAATGTCAACTCTCTCATTCTCCATAGCTTTGGCTCTTGTCAGGTAGGGTAAATCCCATAGAAAGCTAAGGTTGTTGGTCAAGTGTTAGAACAAAACACATGACTTCATCCCTGAACCGTGTCAGGTGTTCAGGGTGAGTCCTCTGAAAGTAGAACATTTGGACTTGACTCTTTCATTGGAAATACTCTTATCGGCCAGCTGAATTCCTTGTGATTTAAACAATGAATGCTCCGGCAGTGTATCCCAAATAATTATGTGGAAGAGAAGAAATTCTGATTTCAGATTTGGTGCTTGAAGATTTGAAGATATACTATATATGACGGCACATAAAGCAATTCTGAATATAAAATGATCTTCCCTTTCTTCCAAAGATAAAAATCACCATAAATGTGTTTTGGGGCAACACATATATTGGGAATGTACTCAAATTATTCTAAGCCCTTGGGATGTGAAAATGAGAAAATAAAAATCAGGAAATCACCATTCTCCTAGACCTTACATTTTAGCTTACATAATAAATAAATTATACAAAATATTAAAGGTAGCGAGCACTATGGAGAAAAAGCAGGTTAAAATCCAGGGGAATGTGGAGGTAGGGGGTGCTGCCTCACAAGGTGACATCTGAGCATGGATTTTAGTGAGGTGAGCAGTGCAGATGTTTAGGAAAGGAGCAGAGAGCCCTTGAGGGAAGAGGGTACCTGGCGTGTTAAAGGAATAATAAGGAGGCCGTTGTAGCTGGAGTAGAGTAGAAGGAGCATCGTAGGAGATATGGTCAGAGGAATTGAGGTGAGGAGGGAAAGATTAAAATCTAGGTCTATCTAAGGGTCCTTTGGAGAACGTGAAGCCACAGTGCACATAGAGTCTATGGATGTTATATGCACATGCTTAGGGCCCTGGAAGGAAGGTAAGGGCATTGCAAGGCTCTTTGTATTTTATTCTTGAATAAATGAGGAGCTACTAGAGGGTTTGCAGGTGAATAACATGACTCTAAAAAGGATCATTTTTAAAAGATCATTTTAGCTTTGAGAGTAGATTGAAGGGGGCAAGGGGAAACCAGTTGAAAGGCTATTGCCTTAATCCAGGAGAGAAATGAGTAGTATTCCACCAAATGGATGTGCCATATTTTATCTGTTTGTTTGTTGAGGGACATTTGGATTGTTTTCAGTTTTGGGTTATGTGACGGAAGCTCCTGTGAACATTTCGTGTACAAGCCTTTGTGTGGATGTATGTTTTCAGGTCTTTTAGATAATTAGGTAGGAGTGGAATGGCAAGGTCATGAGTTAGGTCTAATATTTAACTTTCTGAGAAACTGCCCAACAGTTTTGTAAACTGGCTTGCCATTTTACGTTTCTCCCTGCAGTGTACGAGAGTCCTAGTTGCTCCACATCCTTGTTCACACGTGTTATTTTTAATGCTTGCCATTTTTAATAGGTGTGTAGTGGTATCTCACTGGGGTTTTGATTTATATTTTCTTGATGGCTAATGCTGATGAGGGGTGCCTGGGTTTAATCTCTTCACTCAGAAGTATATTTTATCATCATTGTTGGAGCAATCACCCCTTTCAGCTGAGTCTCATAACTTTAAAAGTTATCATAATAAATTTATGATTGTATTAGTCAACCAAAGGGGCACTGATGCAAAGTACCCAAAACCTGCTGGCTTTTATAAAGGGTAATTTATGTGAGGTGGAAGCTTATAGTTACTAGGGGATAGAAACTTGCAGTTACCAGGTCGTGAAGCATAAGTTACTTCCCTCACCAAAATCTTGGAGCAAGATGGCTGCCGACGTCTGCCAGGGTTCAGGCTTCCTGGGTTCCTCTCTTTCTGGGGCTCATTTCTCTCCAGGCTCAGCTCCTCTGGTTTCTCCACAGGGTTAGCTGTGGACTGTGAGGCTCTCTAGGCTTTGCCTTTCTCCGCAAGGCCAGCTATCTGGCAACTGACTTTTCTCCCTGGGGCTTCATTTTCTCCAGATTCAGCGCTCTGTTCATCTGTATGCTTACTTTCCAGGCTCCAGCTCAAAACTACAATCTCTCTTCTCTGCTGTAAGGTTTCTCTGTGAGTCCCTGCCTACCAAGGGCAGGGACTCAACTTCCTACTGACATGGCCCAATCAAAGCCTTAATCATTATTTAATCAAGTAAAAGTAAAACCTCTGAACCCAGTACCCTCTAACAGTTTACAAACATAATCCAATATTTCTTTTTGGATTCATCAATAATATCAAACTGCTACATGATTTATTAAAGATTGGCAATGGCCCATCTAGTCTCATGGTTTTGTGTTTGGGAAACTAATATATTTAAAATAGGAAAGGATACTACTGCTATCACTTAATTTCTATTTTACCTTTTAATCTTTTATGTGAGATAGTATAATTTAAGTTTTATGCTTTATTTTGTACAGCGTCTATTAGTTTTAAATTTTAATATTTAGGTAGAGAATACATTCTGTGTGATAATAGCAAGTCTAGGTAAACAGAAATATTTTCTCAATATTCAACTCAAATGAGGAGTTTTAATTTTTTCCAGGTTCCTGATGTTATCAGCAGCATAAGGCAGTTATCTAAAGCCGCTATGAAAGAGGATGCCAAGCCCAACAAAGATAATGAGGACGCCTTTTACAACTCTCAGAAGTTTGAAGTCTTGTATTGTGGAAAGGTAACGGTGTCCCACAAGAAGGCGCCTTCGAGCCTCATTGACGACTGCATTAAAAAGTTCAGCCTGCACGAGCAGCTGCGCCTGAAGATCCAGGGCGAGCAGTGCCGCCCGGCGCCTGACGACGACCTCCTGGTTTTTGAGGCCGAGGGGCCCGCTTCACCTGGAGACAGTCCAGTGGAGGAAATGGACGGCATCACCAGCCCCCACTCTGTCCTGCCAGCCGTGGCCAGCCATCCTGGCCCGCCCAGCTCTCGAGTTTGCTTCCCCGAGCGGATTCTGGAAGATTATGGCTTAGATGAGCAGCAGGAGTTTCGGTCTCGATGCAGCAGCGTCACGGGAGTCATGCAAAGGAAAGTTCATGAGAGCAGCCAAAAAACACAGCCACGGAGGAGACACGCGAGTGCACCCAGTCACGTACAGCCCTCAGACTCAGAGAAGAACAGAACAATGCTCTTTCAGGTACTTGTTGGCAGAGTCCTATCGGGGTATTTCATCATTAATTGCTGGCTAGGAGCAGCGG
Source organism: Dasypus novemcinctus (assembly GCF_030445035.2). Taxonomy (NCBI): domain Eukaryota; kingdom Metazoa; phylum Chordata; class Mammalia; order Cingulata; family Dasypodidae; genus Dasypus; species Dasypus novemcinctus. Next base: position 62,417,825 of record NC_080687.1, read on the forward strand.
GGTGCCCTGCCCCTCCCAGTTCCTCATTTTGCTTACCCCCCGGGGCCATCGCTAGATAACTCGTAATCCAACTTTCATTTCTTTCACTCTCAGAAGCAGATTAAGTTCAGGTGCAGAAAGAGAGCAAAGGAAAGTAGAGAAGGAATTTGAGGCAGACATGGATTGGACTGTAAGAAATAAGGGACCAGAGAAGGGAGAGGAGGAGACAGAAGCAGTTAAAGGAACGTCATGGAACCATGGTGCAAAGAATAGGAATAGAAGGTGACTCTTAGTATCAGTAGCATTTTTCCTTATATTGATTCTTAAATAAATGCAGTATTTTATAACAGCAGTAAGCCAATCTTATAGAGGATTTAAAGGTGATAATCTAGGACAGTATGATTAGGCATGGAAGAGAAAGAGGGGGTTTTCTAGTGAGAAAGAAGAGTCGAGGCACTCATAAGGGTATTTCAGATGTGAATACACTGATTTACTCTATCAGACAAAAGCAAATGTTAAAGATATGCTATTTACTGGATCAGTTATTAAAATAGTTTGGTATAAGTTCTATTATAGGTATAAAAGATAATTCCTAATTCTAAAAGGTAATTTTTTAAAAATGTTACACAAGATATAGAAAATGTCAAGTTCCACTTGAAAGAACTTCCAAGGTTCTTTCCAATTAAACCTCAGTTTGTAAGACTTGAGTTTTCTCAAATTTGTTTCTGTCCTTTCATCGTACTTTAAGAACCTGAGAAGGAAATTCCATAGCATATTATGGTAAACAGTTTCAGTGTGTAATATTTGCTTTATTAGAAGTTCATGCTTAATATTTTTTAAAACTCTAAGCATGTAATAAAAGAGTCTGTGTTCTTAAGTTATATGTTAAGTGAAATTTCCCTCTTTTTTGGGTTGTCAGATTTGTCCTTTTTCTTAGCTAGTCATAATCTTTGCTATTAATTTTTAGGAATGATTTTTTATTTTTAAAAATAGCCCAATTGTATAGTATATATTTGGTTGACCATTTGGGACATGTATGATTATGAATTATAACTAAATAATTGGCTCTTTGGAAATCATTAAGTGAAGAAAATTTACGTATTTTTTGAAAAGACAGTCTTCTAATCTGAAAAAAAATCAGTTTCTTCTATCTTGTAAATTAAGATTAACTTAATTTTCAATAATTTTAGTCATAAGGGAAGACATGTTTTGAGGCAGTTGATGTTTGGGGTTGAAATATTGGCTGATTGGATGTTGGATCATCTGTGATTAGATATATATGGGCTATAACGTTGAGTCTATATTATTAGTTAACCATTCAAGTGTAAAGTCTAATGTTAGACCTTTAGGAATTGAAATTAATTGGAATGTTTTTATTTTTAAGGTTGGGCGATTTGAGATTAATCTTATCAGTCCAGACACTAAATCGGTTGTACTTGAAAAGAATTTTAAAGATATTTCCTCATGTTCTCAGGTATGTATTTCAAGTGTATCATAGTGTTTGAACAAAACACTAAAATCTTATTTGTAACCTAACTACAGTATAGCTGAGTTAAAACCTCAGCAAAGTTTGTTGTAAAGAGATTTTGTTTTAAACTGAGGACTCCCGTTTTTGTGTCCATGCTAGTATCTTTGATTTGCAGCTCCTAAAACAAATACCATACAATGGGTTGACTCAATAACAAGAATTTATTGGCCCACAGTTTCAGAGGCTAGAAGGCTTGCTTCCTCCAGAGTTGTTATCACCTGGCTGGCAGCAATGTTTGAGGTTCTTCTACTTTTTCATCACATGGCAATGCATCTGATCCTTTCTTTTCTGAGCTCTATTGACTTCCAGCTTCTTTTTTTTCCCAAAGATTTATTTATTTCTCTCCCCTTCCCCGCCCCTGTTGTCTGTTCTCTGTGTCTACTTGCTGCATGTTCTTCTTTGTCCGCTTCTGTTGTTGTCAGTGGCACAGGAATCTGTGTTTCTTTTTGTTGCGTCATCTTGTTGTGTCAGCTCTCCGTGTGTGTGGCGCCATTCCTGGGCAGGCTGCACTTTCTTTCTTGCTGGGCAGCTCTCTTTTATGGGGCGCACTCCTTGTGCGTGGGGCTTCCCTACGTGGGGATACCCCTGTGTGGCAGGGCACTCCTTGTGCATATCAGCACTGTGCATAGGCCAGCTCCACACGGGTCAAGGAGGCCCGGGGTTTGAACCGCGGACCTCCCATATGGTAGATGGACACCCTAACCACGGAGCCAAGTCCGCTTCCCGACTTCCAGCTTTTTGCTGCACTCTGTAGCATCTCTTTCTGTGTCCAATTCCGCTACTTGTAAGGACTTCAGCCATATTGGATTTAGGTCCCTCCTCATTCACTATGAGCACACCTTAACTAATCACATCTTCAAAAGCCCTGTTTACATATGGCTTCATCCTATGGGACCAGGGATTGGGACCTGGACATGCCTTTCGTGGGGGGTGTAATTCAGTCCCCAACAACCAGTAACAAAACTCTTGTCCAGGCCCACAGTTTGTCTTCATTTCACCACCTCTTTCTCTTTGTAGCATCAATTCATCAAGATTCTTCCAATGATAGAATTTTTGTGGTTGTGAGTTCTTTTGAAAATGCCTTCAGTTAGTGTTCTGCAGAGTCTTGGGCAGTGGGACCTGTGGATGTAACTGAGTCATGTTTGCTCATTCTACCACAGCATGGAGTAAAAAGGAGAACTAATATTTTCAATTTATGTCAATGTAAATGTTAAATTTTTAAAAGAATGTTTTGCAGTGCCTGTTTTTTTGGGTATATTTTTATTCTTTTATTCATAAACATTGTATCAGAATGCTTAATTGCTACAGCTAAATGTGTATAAGATTATAATATTAGGCATAAGCTAGTGTCCTAAGGACCATAGTAATAATTTAGAAAATCAATGTAAAAGTTAAAACTACATAAATATATTATAAATATATAAATGAATTTTTGAAGAACTTGGAATAGAAGGAGTATCTAAACTTGAATGTGGGAAGGTTAAAAAAAATGCAAGAATACCTTTGAGGATTTTTCTGGAATTTAAAAGGATTGATTTCTTTCCTACAGGGACTTAAATATACCTTCAAGGAGCTTAATCTTGCCAAGGCCTCTTCCTCATTCTAATGTTAAGAAAACATGAGTAGGCATATTTTCTTTCTTTCTTTTTTTAAAGTTTGGAGTCAGCATTGCCATAGATATGGTATTCATACATTCTTCCCTTTGAAAATGACTAGAGAGTTTTTGTATATCTTTTAAATGGTTTTCCCCAGCCTTAGCTAATGCAATTCCATTTACAATATTTTGTCTTAATATTTTTTCTATTACATGGAGACATGAAATTGTATAGATAAAAATCTACTCTAATAACTATAGAGAGTGACAATAGCTGAATATAGGAGGAATATATGGCGATTTTGTAAAGAATAGGAAACATCATATTTGAAAGAAGTCTGGTAGAAAGATTATTCATTTTAGTTGAAAAAATGTTTACTAAGCATTCTAGTAAATTAACTTTTGACTCTTGGCCTCTGTAAGGATTGTAAGCTCTGTGAGGGCAGAGTCTGTGTGGTCTCTGGGGCCTTATTTGGCCCAATGGATAGGGTGTCTGCCTACCACATGGGAGGTCCAGGGTTCAAACCCAGGGCCTCCTGACCCATGTGATGAGCTGGCCCTCGCTTGGTGCTGATGTGCACAAGGAGTGCTGTGCCACGCAGGGGTGTCCCCTACATAGGGGAGCCCCACATGCAAGGAGTGCGCCCCATAAGGAGAGCCACCTAGGGCGGAAAAAGTGCAGCCTGCCCAGGGTGGCGCCGCACACACAGAGAGCTGATGCAGCAAGATGACGCAGCAAAACGAGACACAGAGTCTGGGTGCTGCTGACAAGAATACAAGCGGACACAGAAGAACACACAGCAAATGGATACAGAAAGCAGACAACTGGGGAGAGGGGTGAGAAATTTAAAAAAAACTTAAAAGAATAAAATATAAGACATAGTTTAGCACATAGGTGAATACATGTTGAATGAACAAGCAATTTCTGCGTATCAGACCCTGTGCCAGGTACTAGGGAAAGAGTGATATATAAACCAAATGTAATTTCTCCCTCCCCCAAGAATGCCAAGAGTTATTCTAAAAGACTGTGCCTTCCACGTTTTTTTTTTGGAAGGCAAGCTGTGCGTTCTGATACTCTGGTTCAGAAAAAGAACTAAACGAAAGCATGAGGAAAACTTGTGGGAAGGCCTTTGATGAGAATAACTGTCAGTACAGTTAACACTCACTTCTCACTGAGTGGTCCCTGCTCTTACTACTTCTTTCTGCAGGTCTGAACTGATATGTGGCTGCATCCAGGAACAGGCATGCTTTTTTTTTAACATAAGCACTCCTACAAATGTTTCTTCATAATCTGTAAGACTGTTCTCCTGGCAAACATGGGGCATAAGGGAGTCGTTTTCTTTACTGAAAACATTGCCACTGCTGGAAGACTTGCCGAGCTAATGAGGGCCCATGATGTTTTCCCATTTAGTGCTAAGCTAGTGAAAGATATTCTTCAGTCACTAATGACTTGGACCTGATTAAGATGAGGTATCATTACTTTTATGATAAGAAATGAAGGCTCAGTAATAATTATTAGCAGCCTCTAGTACATTATCTCACCTAGCAGATTGGTTGAACAGATTTAAGCACAGATCTGTCTGATTCCAAAGTCTGTTTTCTTTTCATTGGGGTTAAGTGATTTCAGGACAACTTTAAATTTTCTGTCTGCTGGCTTTTCAAAGCACTGTGCTTGCTAATAAAATAACAAGATGCTTTCAAAAAATTGGTATGTATGTACTCAGGCTGAATGGAAGTCACAGAGATTCAGAATTTTTTTTTGTTGAGTATAATTCAGATTATTTAGCCTGTTCAGGAAGTACAGCGATTTATTTATGAATTTGGATTAACTTACAACAGCAATAATTTCTTTAACATATTAGTCTCCCAACAGGTGCAGCTCCTTCAGTATCTAAATTTGTTTTCATACATACTTTAGAGAATTGCATGCCCTTTAATTAGAGCATTGGCAGTTTAGGCTCATGTGGACAAGAACAGGACTTATGAGGAATCATCACAGTGCCCATTCTAAGAACACCAGTAAATCGGAAACTTCATTACTTCCAAAGACTGAGTAGAGGTTTTATTCCAAGACACAGTGGATTATGCCCTCCATGTTTTTCCTTCTGTGGCCCTGAGTCACCGAGTAATTGTCAGAAACAAAACAGTTTGAGTTGGTCTCTCCCTTTATTTTATGTATCAGAAGGCCACCCTATAAATTCGTTATGACATTATATCCCCTGCCGGTGTTGAGGAGAGATTTGTGGAACTGTGAATGCATAGCACAGATGTTGATTTCCATATTGCAGATTAAAAGGACATATTCCCATGAATACTTCCTTCTTTCCCCCCTCTAGGGTATAAAGCATATTGATCACTTTGGATTTATCTGTCGGGAATCTCCAGAGGCTGGGCTGAGCCAGTATACTTGTTACGTGTTCCAGTGTGCAAGCGAATCCCTGGTAAGTGGTGTTATTGCTCACAGCTTCCTGCCATCACATCTGTCTACAGAAGACTCTTCTCTTAGGAGCCTAATCCTTGTCAAACAGCTGTCAGTGGGAAGAGAAGAGGGCATCTAAAAATATGCATTTGCCCTTCAAAGCAGCACAGCTGTAGAAAAACAAAAATAAATGGTAATAGTAATTTTTAAAGTCTAGATAGTTTATAAAATCTAGTCATGTTACTACGAGTTTTTAAAAGGTAGGAAAAGACTAATAGGAGAAAAGCTGTTCCTTTTTCTGTTGCTCATGTAAGAAATAGGAGGGCCATTGGCCTTTTATTCTCTTAGTCCCTATACATTTCAGGGTAGATAATGCTCATATCAGCAGAGAAGAAAAGTATTTTGTTATTTTCCTGTATTGCATTCTACCATTCCTCAGATTTTTAAAATGATTTATTCCTTAGGGTCTTTTTATAAGCCTTATTTTCTTTCTTTGGAATTTAAAAGTCAATTCCAGCACTTCTTCTACCTTCCACTCACTCTGTTTTTTGGGGCAATTGGAATTTGAGAGGAAATAGGTAAAGCAGATTTGGAAATACATTTAAATTACAAAAAATATGTTGATTTTTTTCCTTCAAAGTTTTACTTATTCTTCCATAACCATTTTCACACACACCTTTAGATGTATGCATCATGATTCTTTGAAGAGATTTATATAAAAATATTTCCTTAGACATGTAATCTTCCTACAGGTATCTCCCAGGGAAATTTAGATGTATACAAATAAGCCAGGCAGTTACCCTTCTCATTTCCTCAGTGCATAATCCAGTTAGCCCTCCTTAACTGCTGCCAACTGGGGAGGGGGGTGGGGTGTGGGCAGTGTGAGGTGAAGAATAATGAAGCAGGGGTGAATTGGTACAAATGCATTTTTGACTAGTTCCCAACCTTTTTTCTCTAGGAAATACACCTGTCTGATCATTTGAGTTTTTCACCCTAACTCCATATGCGTTAGTTAACCATACCTGTGGAATATCCACATAGTAATATCCAAGTGACTGCTGCATATTCAGTTCAGTACAGGAGATAGGCATTTGAGAGTTTTGTGTAAATGATAGTTGGAGGAATGGAGGTAGATGAGCACCCAGGGGGAAGACAGAGAAGGAAAGCCAAAAACCAGTGACATAACACTGGAGTACTCAACAGTTAAAGGTTAGTGGAAAGGATAATCTAGGATAATCTACCACTCATGCCGCATCCCCTCGTCTGCTCAAACACTCCTCTCGCTTTCCCCCCTCCTAATTAAGGCCTGATTTGTCTACCGTGTTCTTGGTCCCTTTCTCTCCTTCCTTTCCAAAACCTATTCTATAATCCATGTTTTAAACATTTGTCAGCACCCTCTACCCAGCTTCCCGATTTAGAAAACATACACTCTTTCACCTCCCATATCCAGTATTCCCCAAGTCCTCTTGACACAATGTTAGAGATGGCTCTCATACCCCACTCTCCTCCTCTTCCTCTTCATCTCTCTGATTCTGGACATTCATCTTCTTTACTTGTCCTATTGTATTAGTATCCTGACCAGTCTCCCTGCCACTGGCTTAATCTCTTATCTCTTCTTTTTTCTACATTATGCTAGTTTTGTTTCTGTTTCCTGACCAGAAACTAGTTTATGCCTCATTATTTGAAGGACAAATTCCAGACTGCCTAGGATGGCAGGACGAGGCTCTTGTCCATTCTTTTCCAGTCCTACCTCGGCCTGAATGCCGTGTCCTTTTCTGACGGCCTGAATGCCGTGCCCTTTTCTGACGGTGCACATACTGTTCCGCCTCAAGGCCGCTCTCTAAGCCAGCCCTCAGAGGCTGGTTTGACAATGGTTGCGGCTTACTACTGACCCAGCGAATGCTTAGTGCATAGGACACACACGAGATCAGGAATGTAAGTGAGCGGCCACAGCTCTCCGAAGGCCCCTTAGGGGTCACGGAAGTGCAGCTGAAATTCGAAGGCCACTGTTTTCTGCGTGGAGTGAGGAGTCTGCCTCATCAGAGGAGGCCAGGAGCAGGGGTCTACTGCCTTTTATTCGGTCAGGCAGGGGCAGTAGGCCAGGCCAGGCCCACCCATCCACCCTGTCACTGAACAAGACTGTGGTGCAATGCTTTAGTTACTAGGTTCACATTCTACTTCCTACTGCTTCACTGGTGGTAAAGCAGGCCTGGCCTTATGCTATTGTAACCTGGAATACTTTTCTCCTTCTGTGGGAGACTGGATTATGGACCTCAAAAAAGACATGTTCTTAATCTTAATCTGTGTTCCTGTGGACATGGGCTCGAGTGTAAATAGGATCTATGAAGAATGTTAACTGTAGTTAAGGTGTGGCCAACTGAAACAAGGTGGGTCTGGATCCCCATTACTGGAGGCCTTAGAAGGGGAAGAGAAGCCAGAAGTCAGAGAAGGCCACACAGGAGCGGGAAGCTGAACTCTAGGGAAACCAGAAGAGCAGACAAAAGGAGTAAGAGATCACCATGGGAATAGGAGAGATGCGAGACAAGGAACCTTAAGAATCATAGCAAGCCAGCACAAGGAGGCTCCAGACACTGGGGAGAAGCATGACCTTGCCAATGCCTTGATTTTGGACTTGTGGCCTCTGACACTGTGAGACAACAAATGCTTGTTGTTTAAGCTGACCCACTGTATGACACCTTCTTTTCTTCTACGTATCTTTCAGGACCCAGCCTAAATATGACATCCTACTAAAGCCTCCTGACTCCTTTGGTGCAGGAGTTATGTCTTGTTCATAGGTCTCCAGCAGTGCCTGCCAACCATCACACTAACTTATATATATACAAACCATCTACGTAACTAGACTGGGAATTTCCCAAGGTTAGGACCTTGTGAAAGGTTCATGTTGTACTGCACAGTGTTTGTAGAATAGCAGGTGCTTGATTAATGTATTTTGAATGATTAAATGAGTGCATGGCTCTTATCAGGCAATAATTTTCTAGGTGCTAGTTAACTTCTAACTGGATAATCTGCCCTAAAGGGAAGACCGTGTAAACCATTTTTAATTTCCAGTCTTGTTTGCAGGTTTCATTTTGGTTTGGTTTTTGCTTTTAGCTTTGTTTAACCCTCAGGCGTGTAGAATGAGTTTTGGAAGCAGGGAATCCCAGTAGAACGTCTGGGAACATGCTCATTTTTCTCTCTTAAGAAGCTCTGTGACTAAGGCAACCGACTAGACTGGCTGCGAATGTCTTCCTGTTATACTGGGCCTGTATCAGAATCTCCGTGTTAGTGTCGTGATTCTTCAGAACAGTTCTGTGCTAGAATCTTTGAAAGCTTGTTTACTCTAATTTTACCAGTTTGCCTCTTCACTGAATAGGGAAGCATGAGAACTACAAGCTAGGAGAAAGATTAAATGTAAATTTCCTACATAATACAAGCTGACACAAGCAGCTAACATACAGAAAAAAAATAGTTAAGTATTCTAGGTCTAAGCAGTGTTATGCTTGATATGGCCTTGGCAGTTATGTAAGACAAGGTATTGCAAAACCACATATAGTGGCTTATCTTCTCTGGATGCAAAAAAGAATACATAATTTAGCATTTTCTTTTGCTTCTTTGTAGTGTGTGATAAAATGCAATTGCTATAGCTTTATAAACAGAATAGTGTCCTGATGGGCCCTGATGGTTACATGGGAGTTTAGATGCTCAGTTTTTCTCTCCTTTTCTCTCTCCTTCTCCCTTCCTTCCTTCCTTTCTTACTGCCACAGCTGTAGGAGGTGCATCTTGTTTAACCAACACTTGAGATTTGTAGGAACTATCATTTTTTAAAAAACACTTTCTCAAGAATTGGTTTAAAGGGTGTGTAAAAAGTGTAAGTTACTACTAATTATGGACAAATAAAAATTTAAGTGGGTAAATGAGAGATGTTTAGGTTTGGGGTTGGTAGTTTAAGAGATGAGAAAAGTTGTAGCAGTTTCAAAGAATTAATAATCTGAAAAGTTTTTTATTTGAAGAAAAATAGAAGTAATTGGGATCATTTAACCTAGGAATAAGAAGTTTAGGACACATGGTAAATGGGCTTAAAATCTGACAAATATAGAGAACATTTCAATGTGTAGGTGATTAACCACTAAAAGAGATGATTGCCTCCTTTTAACAGTTGTTAAAAATAGGACTGGTGCCATTCTTTCTTGGATGATTTGAAGACTTAAGTTTTCCCAGAGAACTAGGCTGAATAAACTTTGAGGTTATTACACAATTTTTGGTTCTTAGACAACTCAAATATGCAATCAGAGATCTATATTTGGTGTATAAACGTGTATGTGTGACAGTTTAACGCTTTTTGTGAATCCCAGAAAAAAGTCATGTTCTTGGAGTTAATCCATTCCTGTGGGTGTGGGACCCTTTGATTGGACTGAATTCAGTTGAGGCCTTCAGAGTACTTTAGTGAGGTATGACCCGAGGTGGAGCTCGGCCCTCTTGCTGGAGTTCTATACAAATGGGAGAAATGGGCAGATGCACCCAGAGAAAGAGAACTGCCATTTTACCCTGCCGTGTGAGAGGGGACTCCAGGATTGCCTGCGGCTGCAGGAAGAGAAATTCCGAGAGGCTGAGAGAGAGGCTGGAGGCTGGAATTAGCTCAAAGCTGAAGCACCGAGGCCAGAAAGAGAGAGGGGGAGAGACCGGTGAGCCATACTCCTGACCGCCCGCAGCTGAACTTGGGGAGAAGGCAGACAGGAGCACAGGCAGTTATTTTGCCTTGGCATGTGGCAGGAGTCCAGGATCACCCACACCGACCTTTGGCGAGACAGCATCTCTGATGATGCCTTGATGTGGACATTTTCACAGCTTTGGAACTGTAAGCTTTTACTCTAGTAGTTTCCCGTTATAAAAGCCATTCTATTTATGGTATTTTGCCTTGGCAGCCTTCAGCGAACTAAGACAATGGACATTATCTTAGTTAAGGATTTTCCCTTTAGCATCATAAGTTGACCTTATTTGGTCCAATTGATGCTTTTTTGGGAATTCAGTTTTGTCTGATGGTAACATCAAGAATACTTATTTCTTTCTATTTTTTTCTGTGTTCATATGATTGTTTTAACTTTGCTCATTCCTTTGCTTTTAACCTCTTGACCTATAAGGTTTTCCCTTTGACTCTAGACTAAAATAATTTATTTATAGTGTGTCATTTTGAACTTCCAGTTGCTTTGATCCCATGATAGAATTTATAGACCATCTGAAAAAGTGGTGGATATCAGAAAATAGAATATTTAAAATTTTAGAAGTCGAAGTTTATAGTGATATTTGTGGCTGGGAAGAGTTGGTATTCATATTTCAGACACCATTAAAATGGCTTTTTCTTTCATTTATATTAACAAAGAGATAAGAAAACCCAAGAGTTCAGTATTTCCTCTGGGGACCTTTTATAAAGTTATTGTTAAGTAACAAATAATAAACCTGTATGAAAGCTATTTGTATTACTAAACAGATGATTAACCCATTTGGTGTCTTAAATGAGAAACAAGAAAATATAAACAAGAAAATATAAAATGATCATCTGCCTAAGTAATTAAAATTGCTTTTGAATATATAATAAGTGTGTTAGTCTGCCAAATGGCTGCTGATGCAAAGTACCAGAAATCTCTTGACTTTTATAAAGGGTGTTTTTTGGGGGTTAAAGCTTACAAGGCTGTAAAAAAGTCCAATTCGAGGTTGCTTTCTCACCAGTTAGTTGTCACATGTTGAAGCAAGATGGTCAATGATCTCTGGCTGGTCTCTGCCTTCCCCTCAGGGCTTCCTCTTCCTCTTGAGGCTTCATGCTTAAGTGATCCTGTAGTCCTCTCTCTCCTGGCACAGGGCTTGTTTCTTTCAGGGCTTCCTGTATCAGTCTCTGTGGTTCTGCTTTCTTACCACATCTCAGCTGTAAGTTATCAGGCAAAATGTGCCATCGCTCCCCAGGGCCTCAGGTGTTTGAGCCTTCTCCCTTCTGTCACATGGCAGGATCAAAAATAACAGAGCTAGGGAAGTGGCTGTGGCTCAGTCAGCTGAGTTCCCGTCTACCAAATGCGAGGCTCTCGGTTGGTGTCCCCGGGCCGCCTTGTGACACACCCACAAGCACCGTGAAGCCCCGCCCAACCTGCAGATGCCACGGAGCACGCCACCGGGCCCACAAGTGCCATGGAGAGCCGACTCAGCAAGGTGATGCAACGAAAAGGGGAGACTAGCAAAGACACAGTAGAGCATGCAACGAATGGACACAGAGAACAGACAGCAAACAAGCCACAAGGGGGAGGGGAAATAAATAAATACAGACACAGAAGAACGCACAGCGAATGGACACAGAGCAGACAGCACACAAAAAGCCACAAGGGGTGGGGATAAAAAAAATGACAGAGCTCTCTCTCTCTTTCTGTCTGTGAGTGTCCATTTATCAGATCCAGTAAGGGGGCAGAGACTCAGCCTGAGTCATGCCTACTGACATAGTCAAATCAAAACCCTAATCTTAACAGGTAATCTAATAAAAAACATCTTAGCAGAATTTAATGCAATCAAAAGGTATAATACCCAGAGGAATAGATTAGTTAACAAATGTAATTTTTCCCTTTTTGGAATTCACAAATTAATCTCAAACTGCAGCACAAGGTAAATGAAATAAAACTGCAAAAGATTATACACGTAGTGCTTTTATTCTCAAGGTTTAGAAATCTTTATTTTTAATTATAACACAAAGTAACATTTTATGAATAATTCATTAAACAGAGAATGATGTGAAATTATTCATAAACCCTTTTTTAAGGTTGGTAATAGAGTATAATTTAACTGAATAATGCCTGACTGCTCAGTGTCTGTTATCTTCTTTCACTAATATGAGAACAATAAAGTTTCTTTTTATTCCAGGTTCCTCATGTACTCAAATCAGTAGTAGATTAAATACTTTAAATAACAAGTTATTCTTAAGCCAGGCCAAAGGGGAAGAGGAAAAAAAGCCTAAAAAATTGTTTACCAAGCATGGAAAATGCTGTTGAATATCAAGGTACATTTGGATGCAATCCTTAGTATTCCAGAGCTGTGCCATCCAGGTTTTAGAATCAGATCTGATTTCCTACAGAGTGTGGGAAAACCACACCCTTATGTTGGTGATTGTGTCACAGAGAAGACAGGGGCACAGCCTGGAAGTTAACAGTGTGTGAGGAGGAGGAGCTGTTGGCTTCAAGGAAACACTAGGAAACTGGAAGGCTAGATGCAAACTTCTTAACTGAGTTAGTAGAAAAGCAAAAAACAAAAACTAACTGGCAGTTTTCAAGCTACTGGCCACCCAGCTATTAGAGAATGCCATGTCAGAGCTTATTGGTGCCACAAATCAGAAGTGGAATGATAATGACTTAGAAGACAACAACCTTGATGTATTTTCCACACTCATTTTTTTTCCCCTATAACATAACTTAAACACATTTGTTTTCACGCTAGATATAAAATTCATCCAGAAATATGAAATAAGTGGTATACCTGTTAATGTAAATGAATGTCAAACTAATTTTGTTGTTTCCTAACTATTGCAGACAAAATTTCCTCAGAGATCTTTATCTGACAAAACACTTAACTAAGCAAAGAACTGATAGACTAATTAAACTGTCTTTGGTAGCAGAGCACTCAGTGAGATTCGAAAGTAGCATTCAAGTAACAGATCAGTATTATATTATACACATTAAAATGGCCTTATGTCAAATTTAAAATATTAAAATCATACACAGTATTTTTTCAGATAACAATGGAAAGAAGTGAGAAATTAGTAACAGAAAGAAAACTGGGAAAATTACAAATATGTGCAAAATAAACAATATACTCATAAACAACCAATATGTGAAAGAAGAGATCACAAGGGGAAATAAAAAATATCTTGAGATGAAAGAAAACAAAAACTCAACATGCCAAACTTATGGGATGCAGTGAAGCCAGTGCTTAGAAGGAAATTATAGCTCTAAATGCCTACATTAAAAAGAAGGAAGATCACAAATCAATGACCTAACTTAATACCTAAAAAAAGAAGAGCAAAGTAAACCAAGTTAGTACAAGACAGGAAGTAGTAAAGATTAGAGCAGAGATAAATGACAGAGAATAGAAAGACAATAGAATCAAAAAGTTAGTGTTCTGAAAAGATAAAAAAATTGACAAACTTTTAGCCAGACTAACAAAGAAAAACGGAGAGAGGACACTAATAACTAAAATCAAGAATGAAAGTGGGGACATTACTACCAAGCTTACAGAAATGAAAAGTATTATAAGAGGGTACTATGAACAATTATATGCCAAAAAATTAGAAAACCTGGGTGAAATGGATAGATTGCTAGAAACATACAAATTACATAATCTAATGCAAGCAGTAGAAAATCTCAATAGAGCTATAACAAGTAAAGAGATTGAATCAGAAATCCCGAAGCTCCAAAAAGAGAAGTCCAGGACTGACATCTTCACTGCTGAATTCTACAAAACATTTAAAGAATATTTAACACCAATCCTTCTCAAAAAAATAGCAGAGGTGGGAATACTTCTTAACTCATTCTATGAGGCCAGCTTTACCCTGATAGGAAGGACAGATTAAGACAGCACAAGAAAAGAAAATTACAGGCCAATATCCCTTAAAAATATATGTGTAAACATCCTCAACAAAATACTGACAAACTGAATCCAACAGTATATTAAAGGGATTATACTCCACAACCAAGTGGGATTTATTCTAAGACTGCAAGGATGATTCAACATAAGCATATTAATCACTGTAATACACCACATTAATAGCATGAAGGGAAAAAACCGACATGATCATCTCAATTGATGCAGGAAAGGAGTTTGACAAAAATCAGCATCTTTTAATAACAGCACTCAGAAAAGGAGAAATAGAAGGGAACTTTCTCAACATAATATAGGGCATTTAGGGAAAAGCCACAGCAAATATACTTAAAAACAAAGTTTTCACCCTAAGATCAGGAAAAAGACAAGGATACCATCTGTCCTCACTTTTATTCCACATTGTACTGGAAGTTCTAGCCAGAGCAGTCCAGCAAGGAGAAGAAATAAAAGGCATCCAAATTGGAAAGGAAGAAGTAAAACCATCCCTTTTAGCAGATGACATGATCCTATTTATAGGAAATCCCAAAGAATGCACAAGAAAGGTAATAGAACTAATAAATTCAGCAAAGTTGCAGTATACAAGATGAACATGCAGACATCATTTGGGTTTCTATACACTGATAATGGAGAATCTGAAAGGGAAATCAAGACAATTCCATATACATAGCATCTAAAAGAATAAAATACTAGGTATAATTTTAACCAAGGAAGTGAAAGATGTACACTGAAAACTACAACATATTTCTGAATGAAATTAAAGAAGACCTGAATAAGTGGAAAGACATCCCGTGCTCATGGATTGGAAGACTTAATATTAATCAAAGGTCAATACTGCCAAAGTGATTTACAAATTCAATACAATTCCTCTAAAAATTCTAGCAGCTGTTTTTTGCAGAAATGTACAAACCAATCCTCAAATTTATATGGATATATCCTGCCATAACCCACTGGATGGACTGGTAAACTACAACATAAACTGTGGTCCATGTGGTGTGGCAGTGCTCCAGGGTGTATTCAACAAAAGCAACGAATGTGCCTCAGATGGAAGGGGATGTTAATGTGGGAGGAGCAGGGGTAGGGTGGGGAGTGTGGTATATGGGAACCTTTTACATTTTTTAATGTTACGTTTTCTGTGATCTATTTATCTTTAAAAAAAAAAAAAAGACAAGAAAACAAAAAAGCAACAAAAAATTATATGGAATCACAAGGGACTCTGAATAGCCAAAACAATCTTATAAAAGAAGAACAAAATGGGAGACTCATAAAACTCCTGATTTCAAAACTTATTAAAAAGCTACACTTATTAAAACAGAATGATACTGTCATAAGAAGAGACATACAGACCAAAGGAATACAATTGGGAGTCCAGAGATAAATCCGTGCATCTGTGGTGAGCTGATTTTCATCAAGGGTACCAAGTCCATTCAATGGAGAGAGAATAGTCTCTTTAATAAATGAGATTAACAAATACATGGGACAACTGGATATCCACATTCAAAAGAATGAATTTAGACTTGTACCTCTCAACATCTACAAAAATTAATTAAAAAATAGATTATCTAAATATAAAAGATTATAATATAAAATTCATATAAGAAAACACAAGGAAATATCTTCAGGACCTTGTATTAGGCAGTAGATTTTTAGATTTTAACCAAAAGCACAAATGAGAAAAAAAAATGATAAAATGGAATTCATTAAAATCTCATGCCCAGTGGGTTGGCTTAAAAGAACAGAAAGTAACTAATGTTGGCCAGGATATGGAGATATAGGAAGGTTAGTACATTGTTGGTGGGAATGTGCAATGGTGTAGCCTTTGTAGGAAACAGTTTGGCAGTTCCTAAAAAAGTTAAATATGTAATTACCATATAACTCAGCAACTTTGGTCCTCGGTATACACCCCAAAGAATGGAAAGCAGAGACTCAAAGATATTTGTACACCAATATTCAGTGCCTCATTATTCACAATTGCCAAAAGGTAGAAGCAATCCAAGTAGTCCATCAACAGATGAGTTAAGATTGCATCCAGCATCCATGTGGAATCTGAGCCTCCTCTTGACATAGAGGTGCAATGGACACAACCAATCCAATGTCCACATAGAAGAGGTGGCATTGGATTGGGAAAAGTGGACATGGTGGACGATGGGTATGGGGAAAGGCAGGAAGAGATGAGAGGTGGAGGCGTCTTTGGGACATGGAGCTGCCCTGGATGGTGCTTCAGAGGTAATCACCGGACATTGTAAATCCTCACAGGGCCCACTGGATGGAATGGAGGAGAGTATGGGCCATGATGTGGACCATTGTCTATGAGGTGCAGAGGTGCCCAAAGATGTACTTACCAAATCCAATGGATGTGTCATGATGATGGGAACGAGTGTTGTTGGAGGGGGGGAGAGAGGGGGTGGGGGGGTGGGGTTGAATGGGACCTCACATATATATTTTTAATGTAATATTATTACAAAGTCAATAAAAAAAATAATAAAAAAAACCAGATGAGTTAATAAACAATATGTGGTTTATTCATGTAATAGAATATTATTAAGCCATAAAAAAAGAAATGAAGTGCTGGTACATGCTACAACAGCGATGAACCTTGAGGACATCATGTTGAATAAAATAAGCCAGACACAAAAGGACAAATATTCTGTTGATTTCTCTCATATGAAATACTTAGAATAAGCAAATTCATAAAGACAGAAAGCAGAATAGTGGTAAAGAGGATTAGAGGAGGGTCTGGGAATGGGGATTTTTATTACTTAATGGGAATGAGTTTTGGTTTGGAATGATGAAAATAGTCTGGAAATAGTGGTGAAAGTTACACAATATTGTCATTGTACTTAATGTCACAGAATTGTCCTCTTTAAAAGGTAAATTTAATTTTTATGTTAGGTATATTTTATCACAATTAAAAATAAGTGAAATTTTTTAAAAATGAGCTTATTTCATTCAGCTTTCAGTGATGTATATAAAAGGTCTCCCTTCAAATCTTAACATAGTCTTTCTGCCAACTTCATAATCATAAAAATTCTATTATTTCAGCAGTGTCAACAAAGTCTTGCATTGCTGTTGGGTTTTTAATGTGTTACCATGAAAGCAGCCTTTTCTAGACCTGAGCTTTGTTTCTTCTTGTAGGTTGATGAGGTAATGCTGACTCTGAAGCAGGCTTTCAGCACGGCTGCCGCCCTGCAGAGTGCCAAGACGCAGATTAAGCTGTGTGAGGCCTGCCCCATGCACTCTTTGCATAAGCTCTGTGAAAGGATTGAAGGTACAGTGTAACTTAGCCTTGGCAAGATGGGAGTTTGTTTTGGCATTTGGGAAATGAGAAAGTCCCTACTGTCATTAAATGGTGCTTTGTTTTTGGTGGAAAAAAGAGAGCTCAGGAACCCAAAGAATCGTTCATTTCTCATGTCTAGTCAAATTCGAGCTGCCAGGCCCTTCTAGGTGCTTGGCTTTTTTTTTTTTTTTTTTTTTTTTAGTACTTTGCTTCCCCTTTTTTCCCCCCTACATTCTGTAGGCAATGGGACTTGTCTTCCCACAGTCCTTAAAATCTACTGTGTACATAGTGAGAACTGATCAAATACTTGTGGAATGAATGAAGAGGCAAAACCATCACAGAATGTCAACTGTCACTTTTCTTTCCCCCACTTGATGTGTTCCTTTTCCCTAAAGGTTTAAAACTGTATTGAAATTTACTTGGCTTTTGAGTAGCATTTGTTAATGACAGAGAAATGACAGAGGTGATACTATAAAGCAGTGTTTTTTTAAACTGGGTTCTGAAGAGGAGGGAGGGTCATAAGGGAAAGGTGGAAAGTGACCCTGTGACTTACCTTCTCTGTCTTTTTGTCATCCTTATTAACAGAAAAGGTTGAAAACTACTGCATAAGAATCACAATTTAAGCGGCCCATGTTAAGCCTTCATTTATGCGCCAGGCAGTGTGCTGGGCAGCACCGGGGATGCAGGCACGATAGTACCATGGACCGTGCCTTTAGAAAGATTGTGGTCTAGAGAGGGAGATGGTCACGTGAACAGCTAAATGCAGTTCTCTATGCAGGTGTTATAATAGATGGGGGAGAGGATCAGTTCCCGAATAAAGCAGAGCATGGTCAAGGCATTGTAAATGCATTTTGTGATTTCTGTTCAGTAGGCTGCAGACTCATCAGCACATGGCAGAATCAGTGATAAATTCTTATGGAATATCCACTAAAAAGTGTGAATGAGGACTATTTAAATATTCAGATTTTTAGAATTCATAATTACAATTTTATCAATTTCACATTATTTTCAACCACATAAAACATTTACAAATATGAAACATTCCTTGATATGATAAAGGGAACATTATAAATCTATGGGGATATATTAAATTACTCAGGATATGGTGTTAGATCAGTTAGCTGTCCAAAGGGAGAAAGATCCCCATCACTTTCCCTACTCGAAATCATTCTAGATAGGCCAAAGTCCTCAGTATGGACAAACAAAATATTAAAATCATTGAAAGAAAATGATTTTATGCCCTTGAAGAAGGGAGGCTTTATAGTAAGGCACAAAAAGAAAGAGCAAAAACCATTAAAAGAAGATACTGAAAGATTTAACTAAAAGAAAATTTCAAGCTTTTACATAACAAAACTTGTTTATTTGGAAGTTAATGATAAACAACTGATGAGGAGATAGTAGATTAGTATCTAGCGTTTGTAAGAAATTCTATAATCCATAGAAAAGATAAAAATACCCAAAAGGAAATCATAAAAATTATATATTAAAAAACACTTCTCAGGAAAGGAAATTAAATATCGAATAATGAAAATGAGAACACGTTTGACCTTAGAGAAATGAAAATAAAAACAAGATCATCAGATTAACTGCTGATGAAATTGTAGAGAAATTGGTACATTTATGTAATGTTGATCTGTTACAAATTAATGTATCCATTTTAGAAAACAATAGCAACTCATTAACTTAAAATTGCACATACCCTGTTACCCAGCAGTTCCATGGCTTGATAAGAGAGACTCTTATAAAGGTACAGAAGGTGACCTTGTTAAGATTGTATTGTTTATAAGTAATGGAAAATTGGAAACAATGTAAATGTCCATCAGTAAGAGAATTGGAGCATGTTCATATAATTGAACAATTAATGGGAATAAATTTGAGTTGTACGTCAACTTGGATACATCTTACAAATATACTGGTGAGTGAAAAAGTATTTTGCTGAATAATTCATATACTTTAATGCTATATCTGGAAAAATGCATATCCTAATGCCATATATTTTTAATAGTTTGATCTTTCAGACTTATAAAAAATTGCAGAGAATTTCCAAATATCTCTCCCTTAGTTTCCCCCATTGTTACTATCTTATATAACCATGGCACAATCATCAGAACAGGAAATTAACATTGGTGCAGTGCTCTTAACCAAAACTAACACGTCATTTGACCTTTATCAGTTTATCTATTAATGTCCTTTTTTTGGTTGTTGTTCGGGGCGCCAATCAGGATCCCACATAGTGTTAATTGTTAATTCTCCCCGACTCCTGCAGTGTGCCACCATTCCTGTCTTTCTTTGTCTCTCATGACCTTGACATTCTCAAAGAGCATGGCTCAGTTATTTTGCTGAATGTCCCTCTGTTCAGCCTGCCTGGTGTCTTCTCATGATTGTGCTGAGGTCGGCACCTCTGGCAAGCTGTGGTCTGTGGAGCGCTGTAGAAATGGTACTGTGTCCTTGGAGTATCGTAACATGGAGTTCAGGATGATGGTAGGTTTTATTTCTAGTGATGTTGTCCTTGATCACCTGGTCAGGATATTCCTGTCTGGGATTTTCTACTCTAAAGTTATTGTATTCTCCCCTATAATCAACAAATGTTTTAGAAAAGTAGTGTGAATCCACACAATGTCTTTTCATGCAAACCTTTGCCCACTGATTCTAGCATTGATCAGTGGATCTTGTCTGCAACGATTACCAATACTGCATATTTTCTATCGATATATTTAAATGTGGGTGAAAGAATATAAAATGGACTAAAAGGATACGGACATAACAGAATGTTTAAATCTAAACGAATGTTTTCTCCTCAGAGTCGTTATGTAGCTAGTTCCAACAAAGCTACCATTGTTGGAGCCATTATTTGGAACTCCTCTCTGAGAAAAGACTTTCAGTGGCAGTTTATGAACTACATTAAAAAATATCTTTCCAAATACTAGGCTGTTTCAAAACACAAAATCCACGCTCAAAGGATGACAGTGAGTGAAAAAAAAAGAAGTGCTGCAGCTCTCAGGGAGGCTCTCTGAAGACATCTAGCAAGGTCTGAACAACATCAACAGTGCAGAAACATGTGGTCTCCTAGGACAGCTGCTTTCAGTGGGATGGCATTCATTTGGATAGAAAAGTTGTGCTGACTTAAAAAAAAAAAATCAGCCACACTTCTTTATAGTCACACTTTCATCTGATTAAAAAAAGACAACACTTACACGTGCTTCTTTTATGAATTCCAAGTTAAGAGACATTACATTCAAGAAATATAGTATTCATCGTGACAATTTTTAGAGGACTCTAATACTGTTAGCCCTAAAGAAAGAGGGAGGCAACCAGAATTAGAGATAGTAGACAGGGCAAATTAGCTTTATAATGTTCTAATATTTTAGACTATATTGTTTTCTTTGTGTAAAGATTGAGCCAGAAAAGTATTTATAGAAAAAAAGCTGGTAGCAAATATACCCTGAACATTAATAAAAGAGTTATTACATTTTGGGTTTTATTTTTCAAACCTCACAGTATAGAAATGTTATTTCTGTGTAAACAGAGCTACAAACTTTGCAATAAATAAACAATTGTGTTTCTGTTTTTAAGATTAGTGTGTTTTAAAATATATTTTCTATTACCAAAAAAAAAGTTTTAAACGCTCAAGCAAGTAGGCCGTCTCTCAGAAACTGGCTTTAGTCCCATAGGGCAGCCATAGCAGATGGGAAGAGCTCTGTTTCTATGTATATAGGGCTGGATCTCAGTTTTGTGGGGCCTCAAGTTTTTACACTTTTAAAGACCTTTTTAAGAAAACAGAACACAAAGTAATGAGTATAGCCTTACTACATTACTCCCTAGATCTTGAAAGCCTCCGAACTTGAGCTTCACTAGCCTCGGTATGTCTATGTATCTGAAGAGGGGAAAAAGAAAGGCCTGTATATCTTGTTGACTGGAAAAAGGCTTCCTAACTATCACAGGGTTGTTGTAGTTTTTCTAAAGCTTTGGGCGACACTCTCTGATACGAATTTTTTCCCCTGCCTTTGATAGCAGGCCAAGAAAGTGGAAGATAAGGCGATGCTCAAATAGTAAGAATAAAAGTGGTAACAATAAAGCATACGGCTCTGTAGGATTCACTGGCACTAGGCACTGTTGTGCATTGCATGTATTAGCTCATTTAATCCTTACAAAAACCCCAAAAGGTAGATACTGTTTTTAACTCCTTTTATATACAAGGATTTGGAGACACTGGCACTCATAGCTGGTATGTTACATGCCACACTTCCATTGCAGAGACAAGGTTTGAAGTTTCCAAAGAACTTGATACCATCTCCAAGAGAAGGCAGCGAATTCCAGGGTCAAGCTGCCCTGGAGACTCTTGGCATTTGTGTGTTTCCCAAAGAGATTTTTCTCATCTGAGTGAGATCTTAGGGTGACTGTGAAGTTTGTTTTATACTTAGGCACAAAGTATAAAGCTGAAAGGAAAGCCGCATGTAGATTAAACCCAAAATAATAAGAATCGAAAGCTAGTGAAAAAGATATTTAAAAGTACCAACGTGTTAGTATTTCATTTCATTTCCTCAAAACAGTAGAATTTCTGCCAGTATGCTTGGTTGCACTCATAAGGAGTTCTACTGTGTTGAAAAAATGGGGAGAATAGATGAGTGTGTTGACCTGGAACCCTTATCAACTATACCTCTGCAAAGCCAGACATCTCTGGGGAACAACAGGAACTGAGGATGCAGTGTCTAAGAGGAACTTCATCTCCCAAGTACCAAGCCTTAGAATCTGAAACTGAATGAGATTCTCAGTATCATGGAGATGGAACAATTATCCTCCATCTTTTTTTCCTACACTAACATGAATGAAGGATAGTGTAAATGCCTCTCAATATCAGTAATTCACTGGTCAGTGATTCCGAATTGGAGGTGAGGGGGAAGTCATCTTAGAGTCATGATGGAAGGGACATGTATAGTTTGAAAAGAAGTCCAGCTGTTTTCCATTCCTCTACTGAAATTGAGAACTAAAGAAAATTGCTGGACTATGAATTTATATACATGTTTGAAATAACTACTCTCTTTTCCTTCTTTTAATCTCTTACCCTCTAAGGCACGTTATACAGTCACTAGAATAGTAAACAAAGTAAAACAAAACAAAAACAATCATGTGAATCACTATCTTAGAACATTGTCCGGAGAAGCCTCTTAGGAGACTCTGCCAGCAAAGAATACACTGCAGTAGGGAGTGACGTCACATCATCAAAAAGAATTTAATGCTTGACATTTTCTATATATGATGACAGATTTTCATGGCATTTTGCTGTGCTTTACACAAGGAAAGGCAGAACTTGGAAATTTTCAGAAGTTTTTTCTTCATTCTGATTCCGGTTCTGTACTGCGCAGTGGTTTATAATGGGGCCTAGGGTAGCATGACCACATTATGCCAGTACTGTATGCATTCTGGCAACCATGAACGGAAGTCTACTTCTTTTAAAACAATGCGTAATTTGACGTGATTCTCTCTCATACTATCCACATAGGTCTTTAGATAGTTCTTCAATTTTAAAAAAAACTAGCTCAAATGTGATCAAATTAGTTCATTTCAATTAGCTTTCACCTCATATTTTCTTAGAAAAATGTACAATTCGAAAACTGCATAATGTGCATAGATTGTCATATTGTTTATTTTTAAATTCTGTGATGCCACTTAGCAAATTAAATTGTAAATAAGTATTTAAATGAATTACTTTGTCTTATTCTATATATATAATATATTATGATACAGGAAAGGAGCACAAATTATGACTTAAAATCATGTAATGTAAGTATTTTAATTATAACCTGAGAAAGTTATCCTTAAAATTACAAGTGGTTTTAACATGCCAGTCTACCTGCAAAAAGTTTATTAAATATGATATATAGCTAAATGTCCTCTTCTAATCAAAGTATAATAGCAGTGCCATATTAGCAACTAATTAGGACAAGTGGATCTATTCCTTAAAAATGGATGGCCACTTGAATCATTGTAAATATAAATTGTTTTCTCTTTTTTTTTATTAAAAAAAGGAATGTTCTCATAGAAAAAAATGATTTGCCTAAAGACCTAATATAAATTATGTTTAAGAATGCAGTAGATAGATATTGTGATTTAAAGAAGTAAACAATTTTTTTTGCAAAATAATAACACTAAATTGTTACTAAATACCAACTAAAGCTATCCTTGAAGATTTATTCCCATAGAACAGTAGCTGTTTGAGGGGAAGAGAATCTTGTCTAAGCTGAAGCTCTGTCTTATATTATAAGCTATTCTTTCTTCTTTAACCATCATGTTTTTAGGATCTTGACAATGGCTTGTAGTTAGCTTTTATTTTCATGTCATTAACTAGGATATTGTTAATTCAACTGTGGATTTCTACTGTGGCTATGTGTGTTAGTGTATTAAATGGTATGTGACTGGGCTGTTGACTTGGTGTCACATGGAAATTCTTTGTTAGTAGTTCTGACAGTAGGACAACTGTTAGAGAGCTGCTTACTTTGCTGAGGAGGTTTTCCACCTAGTTTTAATCACTTCAATGTAGTGGTCCAAGGTTTCTTACATACAGGAACACATCTCTGAGAATTTTAACAAGAAGATAGAAATTCAGAGCCTGCTGGTTAAGGGGAGAATTGCAATTTATCATGTGCATTTAGACCTCTTCTGTTAGATTGTTTAGTATTTCCACCTGCCTCCCCCATTTTCCTTAGGTCTCTACCCACCAAGAGCCAAGCTGGTAATACAGAGGCATCTTTCCTCATTGACAGATAATGAACAAGCAGACATCTTTGAACGAGTTCAGGTAACATTATTTATGGTTCTCATAAATAAGATATAAGGAATGAGAATTGGACCCTGTTTTTGTGAGTTCCCTTTTTTCATCCTTTCCTTTTAACTTCCACCTGAAGTTAAAGATATCGTTTCCTGCTATTTAATAGTAACTAGGATGCCATTGTTGCTTTTGCTGCTGTTACCAGATGGCTCTGGATTCTGGGTTTCTAAGTTCTTGGCTTATGTTGCATAAAAGAATTTAAGGACACACCATAGGGTAGGCAAGGGAGTAAAGAGTTTATTAAGAAACAGGAAAATGAGAAAAGTACATGGCCTGAGGCATGGATCACAGGCTAATGCAGGTGAGTTGTGTGGGCGGGACCTTAGGTCAGGGCTCTTTAAAGTCTGTTTACTGTTCTCATTGGTTGCCCCCTCTGTCATTTCCCCAGGGGGCCGAATGGTGAGGCCCCTTGAGGGTATCTGGGGCTTTCCTTTGACCCCGAAAGAGATCTTGTTCCAAATAGGGTTCTTATGGCTAGGATCTCTCAGTTTCTTTCTGGCATCCTTTTTCTCAGGAGGTTTCCCAGCAGGGTCTCATGGCCATGTTGTCTGCTAGGCCAGCCACCTTCTGCCTTTCACTATACTAATCTGCCTCACTGCTAAGAGCAGTTAAAATCATGCTTTATGTTTATCTGCCAGACAGATAAAACCAAGTGAACATAAAATAAAACAAGAAAAGCTATGGTTCCGTAGTACACTCTTGGTTTGTCTGTTCAACAGAAAATGAAGCCAGTCAATGACCAGGAAGAAAACGAACTTGTGATTTTACATCTGAGGCAACTGTGCGAAGCCAAGCAGAGGACACACATTCACACTGGGGAAGGCCCATCGGTGAGAAGAGATTTTCTCCTTGACCGACTATTTTGTATTTATATGTTTAGTGAAAATATCACAGGACATGTGGAAGGAGTGTCCTTGCGTTCTCATCTTCCTTTAGGTTAAACTCCTATGAGTCATTTTCCCCAGCATTTTAGACATTTTATAGGGAATTTTAGCAGGTAAATTAAAATAAAATAAGGATAGCTTTAAAATGTAAAAACAGCTGTTGGTTTTGGTACAAAAGCAGTAATAACAAATGTTCATGATTTAGAATGAACAAACTTTTTTATGTTAATCTATTATTTTTTATCGTTTTTTAATGAACATTTTATTTCCTCAAAAGTTTAGACAGCCTGAATGGTAAAGAATGAGGGCCCAAAGCAGCAGCAGTGGCACATTAGCAGCAGCCCTAGCTGCACACTGAAGGATAGTATTTTTGTGCATGTGTTCTCAACAGAGAAGGTAAAGCAAGTCTATCAGCCACAGCATCTAAGAGGATTATGATGTATTTACCTCTTAATAACACTAATTCAGGGTATATTTTTATTTCGCTGTATACAGAACAAATCACACATAATTAGTACACATTCCTTCATGTGCTCATGTAAAAAGCACTTAAGAACTTTTTATGAGCAAAGCTCTGCTAGTGGTGACAAAATGAAATGAACAAGCAATGTTCCCTACTAAGAAGAGCTCAGGCATCCTAAAGGGGAAGACAGACAGATAAATAGAAACATACACTAGAGGCAGTTAGTGACTTTTATAAGTAATGTGCAAGGAATACAAAATTAGCTACATTTGTCTTTGCTTTGGAGCAAAGGGTAGGGGCAGTATTAAAAAATTCATGATGAAGAGATTTTGGGGAGGGCAAGAGTTTAGAGGAGATAAGTGTGCTAATTAGAAAAGCTGGGGAAATATGTTTTCAGAAAGGAACATTGAGCACAAAGGCATGTAGTGATGTGACCAGATATGCTCCATTCAGGCCCTGTGGGGACTGGTGGGAAATAAGGCTGGAAAGATAGGCAAGCAGTGAGATGACGAAGAGATTTAAGTGCTAGACCAGGCTATGTTATTAAAGGAGTTTGGTGAGGGAGTGAGGAGATTGGATTTGTACTTTAAAAAGCTAATTTTGCTGTCACTATAATGACAGATTTGTGTGTGTGGAGGGGGGGGATTGTTATGGGAGGGGTTTTGGAGGATTAAGACTGAAGTCCCACTCTCTAATTGGGAGAATTTTTTCATAGAATATATGAGAAGTGGTTCATTTAATTATGGTATATACCTTTATTGAGTGCATTCTATGCACCAGGCAGTGGTGATAAATAAAAACAGCCCTTTTCCTCCATCTGATGGTTTGGGAGAAGAAACCAGTATGTAATCAAATAAATTAAAATATGGTGTGATTAGCACAATGCTGTAAGTAGGCCCAGGACACAGCGGTAGTAGCATGGGCACATAAACAGATTGAGTGAGTCTGTCCTAAAAAATTTATTTTGTCTCAGGAGAGAGACCTGCACTAGAGCACTGGAGATGTGAGAAAGAGACTGAGTCAAGAGCTATTTAATATTTATAATCATTAGGAGTTAGTGACTGACTGGATGATAGGTAAAGGAAGGGAGAGGGAAGAGCTGGGAAAGAGGCTAAGTATAGCAGACACTTAGTAGATTCTCATACAGTTCAGTATTATAAGTGAATCCTTGTTGATGTCAAAGATAAATGACCTACTCTCAAATGAAAATGAAATGACAACAGTCATTGAAGACTTATTCTTTGTTACTTATTTCCTGTGTTTGTCTTGATAATTAGGTTGTAGAATATGCAAATTGGTATGGGATGGTTGTAGCTCTTAATCAGAATAACAGTGACTTGCCACCTCAAGTTTAATTTTTGTTCCATGCTGCAGGAGTGTATTAGTAGAAGAGAAAGGCATAAAGGAAAGATCTCATTTGTCTTTCTTTACTTACCATATTAAAAATTAAATCCTTTTCTATGTTTGCAATGTGGAACCTAAATTATTACTTCTTAATAGAGCTACTGAAGAACTCTTATGTTTTTTTAATGACTTAGTTTTAAGCCTGTATTTAAAATCTCATGTAACCATGAAAATTACAAACTAAAATTTATCTGTTTTTCTCTCTGTAGACTATCTCAAATAGTACAATCCCTGAAAATGCAACAAGCAGTGGAAGATTCAAACTTGACATTCTGAAAAATAAAGCTAAGAGATCCTTAACCAGCTCCCTGGAAAATATCTTCTCAAGGGTAAGATTAAACTGAGGATCTTTTTGATATTAAATTTCTGTGTTTTCTAATTGCTTTGTTTCATTCTCATGGTTCACAGAAAAATTTCTTAAACAAAGATGACTGATTTACTCACACTTATTTAAAATAATCTTTAAAAATAAGTTTCATTCTCAGATCTGGATTTTGTCTCTTGCCTCTGGTATCTGAATTTGAGCAACAGAGATTCAGTTTGTAGAGATGTATGTGTGGAAAGGGGAAGTGTCATATTGATGTCCAATACTAAAAGAAATTTTTTATCATTTGCCATATAAAGTTATAAAGAGCCCTCTCTCCCCATTTTACCCATTCTTAGGACTGATAGGAAATGCTGAAAATAGTATAATTTAATGGAAATTTATATATTCCATTTAGTAAATTTATTTATCTCACTTTAAAAATAAGCAGAACGATGCCCCTTTCCTTCCCTTTCCCTTGCCCTGAACTATTCAGTCCTAAAGCCAATAGTTGAGGCCAAGTCAGGTAGTTATCTTGGGGCTGAGGGGCAAGAGGAGCCTTGGGGCTTGTCTGGGGTATGGAGTGTGGGGTGGCCCAGTGCAGCATGTAGGAACCAGAGGGGGAGAGGGGCACCTGCCCAGAGAGTATCCTGTGGGCAGTGGGAGTCTGAGAGAGCGAGGAAAGTATTCCCGAGGCAGAGTGGCCCAGTGCACACGGTCCGAGCCAGAGTGGAGTGTGGAAGGCAGTGGTCTAGCAGGGTGCCCAGCGTGTGGAGTTGAGTCTGAGCAGGGAGGACAACACCCATGCCCCCTGGCCGTGGGGAGTTAGAGCCAGGTGGGGTGAGGACAGTGTCTGTGGGAAGACAACAGTGGAGATTGGTTGCATACAAGGGGACAGATCACATAAGTATAAATTAAGGATGATGGGATCCAGGGAGAAGGGAATTACAAATATGAAAAGAGAAGACTTCAGAATGAACCTAGTGTTGTTGATTCACCTTGGAAGTATCAGTATGTACTCATGGTTTTATATATATATATATATATATATATATATATATATATATAAAATAATAAATATAAATGTAAATATAGGAATACAGATATTCCCTAACTATACACTGAGAGGACCTGGAAGCAGCTTTTCTCTACATACCAGATAATAAACCTGGTGGGACAGCACCTTGAGCACTTAGATTTTGGCTTCTCCCACTAAAAGAGCTATCACTTCTAAGAGAACAGGCTGATTCTAGTGCTACAGGAAAAGTACAAGATGCTTGGTGTTCTGGATAGTAAGAAAGTGCCCAAAGAAAGATGGGCTATGTCATAAAACATTAAGGCTTGAAAGAGCTCCCACTGGCTATGATTGGGACAACAGGAACATCAAAACAATTGATAGAAACAGATTATAATTGGTTGAATAAAATAGAAATCATGAGTCTATTCTATTAAAAATAGATGAATAATTGAAAGGATGATGAGTTTGATGATGATGAACTGGATGTAATTACTACTTATTAATTACAAAGGGGAAAATAGTAACTTTACAATGGAGGAGGCTGACAGACACCACCTTAATCAGTGGTCAAATTGAACATCATCAGCAATGGGACAGGCTGAAATCCTGCCCCAGCCGAATGCAGTGACAAGAGCACAGCACCACTTTTGTGGTATTCCCGCCAAAGAGGCATTACCTGAATCTAATTATGAGGAAACATCAGCAAACCCAAATATACCTTGCCTGTAATCTTCAAAAATGTCAAGGTCAGGAAAATCAAGAAAAGACTGAAGAACTGTTTCATATTGAAGGAGACTAAAGAGCTATGAAAAATCAGTATAAGGTGTAATTCTGAATGGGATTCTTTGCTGTGAAGGACATTGCTGGATTAATTAGCGAAACTGAATGAGGTTTGAGGATTAAATAGTATTAATGTATCAATGTTAGTTTCCTGGTTTGAAAAGTTGGATTTTAGTTACATGGGAGAGAGTCTTCATTTGTAAGAAATACACATTAATATTTGGGGATTGTTGAGCTTATATTGGCAACTTATTCTCAAATGGTTTTGGAAAAAAAATTTTTTTTTTTTTTTGCACTATACTTATAAGTTTTCCTCCATTTGAGATTGTTTCAAAATCTAAAAGAGGAACAGAGATTATTGTATGCTTGCTTATCACATACAGCTCAAAAGCCCACTTGGGGCATTCTTTTTTACACATTAATAAATAGACTTTAGTAAGTTAGAAATATTGCCATTGCAATACTGTCAATAAGGTATTTTTCTATACCCAGCATATTTCATGTGAATACCAGATAGTAAGACTACTTGGATGGCAGGTGTTTTCACACTTTGACATGCTTTTAGGTGGCATATTTGTTGGGCTGCACTAGCATGAGGCTATACAGTTATAAGGTTTATTTGTCGTAACTCTATTTTGCTGAATTATGCAACTGAGCAATAAATAGGCAGCAATATACTAAAATTTTGTATTGCGCTCCTCCTAGGTTATGTAAAAATGTAGAATTACAACTTTTAATAATATGAAACTCTTCTTGATTTTTACATCAGGAAAAAGATTATAGGAGAGTCCTAAGTTCACAAAGCAAAAATAGTTATCAGTAGAAACAAAGGCAATAGCCCAAAAAATTCTTAAAGATATTATTTTAAAATCATCCTGTCATGAGGAAAATATATTTAAAAGGTACAAAATCAATTGGTATAGGTCTTTTGAGAAAATAGTTGTAAGTACCCAAAATTTAAAACAAAAAAATTGTTGTAGGTGGGCTAAGGATTTGAAAGATAGGCCTCTGTATTTCAAAAAGAGAGAATAAGAGGAGCTGTAAGTGAGCTATAATACTGTCAGAGAAATCCGTATTTGTATTTAAAGGTAAAGTATCCTACAAATTGATATCTTCTTATTCTTGCAAGAGAAAGAGATTAGTTTTTTTTTTTTTTTTTTTTTTTTTTTAACTTTTTAACTGAGGAAAGAACAGATGGCTGTCTAAAGCAGCTGGCTCTCAGGTTTATCAGCTAGGTTCAGAGTTTGTCTCTACATCCCCTTCATGGAGACCCAGGTGTTACCCTAAGTATCCCAACACTCAGAAAAATGCAGAGGGTAGGTCTGGGGAAACTGAGAGCTAAGTTTTAGAGAAATTCCTGCAAATCAATATGTTTCTGTTCATTTTATCCTTGGTTTTTAGTTTATTTGAAGTGAATTTTATAGGTAAATGGTAGTAATTAGTAAGTTAAATATTTCTCATCTTGTTTTAACATCTTATTTACTAGAAATAAGTACTTGAATGAGTCTGTAACTGAGGGTTAAAAAGTAGCAAATGGTTATGATTACTGAATGATTATATAGATGCCTTTTTACTTTCCAGCCACAGGTTAATCTCTGATATTACTGAAACTGGTCAGACCAGCCTCACCTTTTGTATATGGCCATTTCTAACTAAAATCTGCTATTGTGATGATTATTCCAGATGGCTGTTACCCTTGAATATGAACATTTCTGTTGAAATGGTAGGCACTCCACCCTCCGCTGGTTGAACTCCATAAAAATCCTTGTACCCATCCCTCATCCTGTTCAGCCCTTAATATTTATTAATGAAGGAACCTGAGCCAGCCCCACCTCAATTACTCATTCGCCTAAACCTGCCTGTCTTTTGCTGCCATAAAACTATCAGAATTATTGCAGTTCAAGGAGGCAGATTTTTGGGCCTTTAGGCCACTTACCTCTTTTGCTATGTGTTAGCAAATAAAGTCTCTCTTTGAAACTCGGATGTTTAATGAAGTATATCGGGCAGAAGAACCCACATTTTGCTTGGTACCAAGTCTAATCTCTCTATCCACTCCCCTCAGTTTTGACAGTACAATAGCATCACCTATGGAACTTGGCAAAAATACACATCTCTGGGCCCAACTTTAAATGTACTATATCAAAATATCTTGGCTGTAGAGTTGAGTTATTTGTATGATTTAGAAGCTCCACAGGTGACTCTGATACAGGCATACCTCATTTTATTGCACTTCACTTTATTGCACTAAACAGATGCTATCTTCTTTATTTTTTTACAGAGTGAAGGTTTGTGGCAGCCCTGCATTGAGCAGGACTACTGGGTCATTTTTCCAACAGCATGTATTTACTGTGGCACATTTTGATAATTCTTGCAATATTTCAAACTTTTGCATTATTATTATGTCTGTTGTGGTGATCTGTGATCTTTGATGTAATTGTTTTTTGGGGCACCATGACCCATGCCCATATAAGATGGTGAACTTAATTGATAAATGTGTGTGTTCTGACTGTTCCACTGACCGGCTGTTCCCTCATCCCTCTTCTTCTCAGACTCCCTAATTCCCTGAGACACAACAATATTTATATTAGGCCACTTAGTAACTCTACAGTGGCCTCTGAGTGTTCAGATGAAAGAAATAGTCTCATGTCTCTTACTTTAAGTCAAAAGCTAGAAATGATTAATCTTAGTGAGGAAGGCATGTCAAAAGCCAAGACAACTGAAAGCGAGTCCTCTTGTTCCAGTTAGCCAAACGGAATGCAAAGGAAACGTTTTTGAAGGAAATTAAAAGTGCTTCTCCAGGGAATACTTGAATGATAAGAAAGATAAGATAAAAGTACAAGGTGAAGCAGCAAGTGCTGATGTAGAAGCTGTAGCAAGTAATCCAGAAGATCTTGCTAAGATAATTGTTGAAGGTGGCTACACTAAACAACAGATTTTCCATGTAGAAAATGTATTGGAAGAAGAAGACTTTTAGGACTTTCATAGCTGAAGAGGAGAAGTCAATGACTGGCTTCAAAACTTCATAGGACTGGCTTACTCTCTTGTTAAGGGCTAATACAGCTGATAACGTTGTTAAGTTGAAGCCAGTGCTCATTCTCATTCTGAAAATCCTGGGGCCCTTAAGAATTATGCCACATCTACTTTGCTGTGTAAATGGAACAACCAAGCCTGGATGACAGCACATCTGTTTACCACATGGTTTACTAAATATTTTAAGCCTATTGTTGAGACCTGCTGCTCAGAAAGCAAGATTCTTCTCAAAATACTACCACTCATTAAAAATACAACTGGTCACCCAAATGTTGTTTTCATGCCTGCTAACAGCATTCATTCTGCAGCCTGTGGATCAAGGAGTCATTTCAGCTTCCAAAAGTCTTATTATTGAAGGAATCCATTTTGCTAGGCAATAGGTGCCATAGACAATGATTTCTATGATGGGTATAGGCAAAGTCAGTTGAAAAGCTTCTGGCAAGTATTTTCCATTCTAGATGCTATTATGAATATTTGTGATTCATGGGAGAGGTTGAAATAACATTCACAGGAGTTTGGAAGAAGTTGGCTCTAACTCTTATGGTTGACTTTGGGAGTTTAAGATTTCAGTGAAGGAAGTAACTGCAGGTTTGGAAATAGCAAGAGAACTAGAATTGGAAGTGGAGCCTGAAGATGTGATTGAATTGCTGCAATCTCATGATAAAACTTGAATGAATGAGGAGTTGCTTTTTATGGATGAGCAAGGAAAGTGGTTTGTTGAGATGGAATCTCCTCCTGGTGAGCATTGTTGAAAAAACCACAAAGGATTTAAAATATTACATCAACTTAGTTGGTAAAGCAGTGGCAAGGTTTGAGAGGATTGACTCCAATTTTGAAGGAAGTTTTGTTATAGGTAAAATGTTATCAAACAGCATATTATATAGAGGAATCTTTTATGAAAGAAGAGCCAATCCATGTGGCAAACTTCATTGTCATCTTATCTCAAGAAATTGCCGCAGCCACCCCAACCTTCAGCAACCACTGCCCTGATCAGTCAGCAGTCAATCAAAATCAGGTAAGACCCTCCACCTGCAAAAAGATGACGCCTTGCTGAAGGCTCTGATTTTAGCATTTTTTAGCAATGAAGTATTTTAATTAAGGCGTGTACATTATTTTTTAGACACTTAATAGATTACAGTGTAGTAGAAACATAACTTTTGTATGCACTGGGAAACGAAAAAATTTGTGTGACTTGCTTCATTGTGATATTTGCTTTATTGCTATGGTCTGGAACGCAACCCCAGTATCTCCAAGTTATGCCTGTACAAAGCCTTGATTTTGCATCTTAATTCATTATTTGTGATTATTCCTGCTCAATAATGGCCCTTTCTTCTTTAAGATGGTCCTGGACCACCAGCATCAGCATCACCTGAGAACTTGTTAGGTATACAAATTCTCAGGCCCCACCCCAGGTCCACTGAATCAGAAACTCTGGGTGGGATCCAGCAATTTAGGTTTTAACAAGCTCTACAGGTGATTCTGATGCGTGCGAAGTTTGAGAGCTACTACTCTAGGGAAGTCTAATTTTAACAGGTGCTATCATCATAAACAGGTATCACATTGTGCACCAAAGTGAGCTACCTGAACAGAACATGTATTATTTAGTGAGAATTTTAGTAGAAAGACCATTTTAGGTAGATAGTGAGTGGACCTGAATTCAAGACCTGACCCTAGCAGATATTATATTTACGATCTTGGACAAATTGTTTGCCTTCTTTAAACCACAGTCCCCCGTTTGTGAAATGTACATGCTAATACCTGTTTTTTTCACATTTTCATGAGGATTTAATGTCAGTTACTTGGGAAAATCTCATACTCTGTCTACAAGGAGGCTTCTACAGTGGTAAGCTCTGAATCCTCTATCAAATTAAATCTCTTGACAAAAGGGTTTATAAGAGTGTTACTCTCTTTAGCTTTAGCCCTTTTAGCACCTTGGCATTCTACATGATACTTGTGCGGTTGACTTTGAAGTGTCTCTTAAGCATGCCTTGAATTGCTGTAATGAGTCTTCCAGCAAGGATATAGCCAGTCTGTTTTGGTCAAAGTGGGTACTGTAGCTTTTCTGTTCCAAAGAGCTGCCAAGTGGTATAAATTATGTGACCTAACAAGGTTTAGCTTTTATCATGTGTAGCAGAATGGACTTGGGAAGGTTGGCAATTACCTATGTTATATTAAAGGTTACATGGCAAAAGGTGTTTTGTGTACTTCTAAAACTTGCCTTTTTTTTTCTTTGAGTTTTATAGTAGAAAATTGACACTCCAGTCATAGAGTTTGGACCATAATTAATGCCGTTTTTAAATGTCAGGTTTTTTTCCCCCCCCCAGCTAATTATAGTTGTTTATGAAATAGGATCCCTTTTAAAAATACTTAGAAGCTCAGCTCATTAACAATTAGAAGTGGGTCCAAGGGAAAGCACTGATACATATTATTACCAAATCGTAATATAGTAAAACTGAAAAGCTGTCTATTTAAAGGTCAAAAGATAATCTTGTGTTGTTTGTTGCTTTTAACTAAGTTGAAGTTTCCCGAAGGAGAAGTGCTAATATAAAGTGTGAATCATTTTGAAATCAGTCTTCATTTCACACTTTTTTTCATAATAATACCTATTGTTCTTACTTATTGAAATTGTCTTCTTGGCCACACACACAAATAACTTATTAGCCATATATATAGTTGTTTATTTATGTCATATTATAGTATAGAACTGAAGAATGACAGAGCCTTGATGAGTTTATAAGAGGTTTGCAAAATTACACTTAAACTGTGTAGGCTAACCAGTTTCATTTGTAATTCCACTTTTCACAAAGCTACACATTAGGGAGGTAGTAGAGTAAGAGCTCAGGAGCTTCACTCTTAAATTTTACTTTCTGTGTTCAGTTCACTATTCTGTCACTTAGCTAGTTGTGGAATCTTGGACAAGACAATCTCTCAGAGCTTTTACTATCTACCTACCTCATAGAATTAGGAGGATAAAATGAGATAATACAGTGTAAAATGCTTAATATCATACTTGGCACATGATAAGCATCCAATAATTTTTAGATGCAGCTATTTTATTGATATGATTAGTGTTATTATTAATATCGGAAGTAATAGAGACATGGATAGTGTCTTAGTTTGCCACTGCTATGAAAAATACCACAGATTGATTGGCTTAAGCAACTGGAATTATTGTTTCACAGTTTGGAAGCTACAAGTTCAAAGTCAAGGTATTGACAGGTCATGCCGTTTCTGAAGTCTGTAGTGTTTGGAGACAACTTCTTGGCAGTCAATCTCTGCCTTCACCACATGGTGATGTGTCTTTTCTGTCTTCTCTTGAGGCTTATACTTCCCTGTCCAAACTTTCTTTGTTTTTGAGGACTTCAGTCATATCAGATTAAGGCCTATCCTGATTCAGTTTGGTCTCACCTTAATAGGTTCTTCCAAGAATCTGTTTATAAATGAGTTCACACCCATAGGAAGGAGCTTAGGACTTGAACATGTCTTTGAGGGATTCACTCTACCACAGATAGTAAAAATTCTTCATTCTGTAGCATTGGCATATACCTCCTACTTCTGTTTCAATAAACAACCAAATAGTTTATCTCCATTTTGTGACTAAAAGCTCTTAAGATCCTTTGACTGTTTACATTAGGGTCACCGTACTTCTCTAGCAAAATTATCTGGGTTCCTTTAACTCTTTGTCTAAGTCATGTTTCTACCTGTTCCATCTATTTTTTTTTTTTAAAGTCTTTCTTGATATATAATTTATATACCGTAAAGTTCATCCATTTATACATTCAACACAATAGTTTTTAGTATATACAGAGTTGGGCAACCATCATCACAGTCAATTTTGCAATATTGTAATCACCCCCAAAAGAAACCCAGCCTCCATTAGCAGTCACTCTCCATTTAGCCCCAGCCTCCTAGCTCTAGACAGTCACCAGTCTATCTTTTCTATCTATGGATTTGTCTATTCTGGACATTTTATATAAATGGAATCAAGGATTATGTGGTCCTTTGTGACTAGATTCTTTCACTTAGCACAGTATTTTGAAGGTTCATCCATATTGTAGCGTGCATCAATACTTAATAGCTTTTTGCTGTTGAAAAATATTCCAATGTATGGATATACCACAGTGTATTTCTTCATTCATCAGGTGTTGAACCTTTGGGTTGTTTCTACTTTGGGGCTATTATAACAATATTGCTATAAACATTGGTGTACATATTTTTGTGTGGATATATATTTTCATTTCTCTTGGGTAAATACCAAGGAGTAGGAGTGCTGGGTCATGTGGTAACTCTTTGTACATCCTCTTGAGGAACAAGCAACTATACCATTTTACATTCCCACCATCAGTTGGGTTCTAATTTCTCCACATCCTCACCAACACTTATTATCTGACCCCTTGATTGAAGCCATTTTAGTGCATGGGAATTGATATCTCACTGTGAGTTTGATTTGCCTTCTCCTGATGGCTAAAGATATTTAGCCTGTGGTCTTGTGCTTTTTGGCCATTTGTAATCTTCTTTGTTGAAGTATATTTTGAAGACCTCTGCCCAGTTTTTAAATTGGTTTGTACTTCCATTATTGAATTGTAGGAGTTCTTTATATATATTCCTTATTAGGTATATGATATACAGAAGTTTTCTTCTAGTCTGTGGGATATCTTTTCATTTTCTTGATGATGTCCTTTGAAAAATAAAAGTTTTGAAATTTGATGATATTCACTTTATGTTTTTCTTTTGTTGCTGCTTTTGGTATCTTATCTAAGAAACTCCATCTTTTTTTGAAAAATATCTCTTCTAGTTGTAAAGCTCTGAAACTGTCAGATTTAGAATAATTATAACCTGCTACTCTGGATAATCTTTATTTGCCCTTAGGCTACTTACAATGGAAACATTGCTTCATGTCCATGTTACCTAACTTCCATTTATGCACTTCAGTATTATCTTGGCTTTTTATCTTAGCATAGAATTGCTGACTTATTTTCTGTTAAGAGATAAGAGGGATCTTGTTATTTTATAAATTGTTATTTTTATAAGTAACTTATTTACCAATAGATGGCATGTAGGTATGAGACAACTGACTCTCTCAATCTTCATTAATGTATAACATTTTCATGTCAGTTTTTGAGGTCTTCTCTGCCATTACCTTTGTAAATTTGGGCAAATCATTTCAACTTTTTGAGCCTTCCTGTCCTTTTAAGTAAAGTAGAAATAATAATCAGTTGGTTGTGAGAACTAAATGATAGCATAGGCATTGGCAAATAGGCTGTAGGCCACATCCATCCCCCAGCCTGTTTTTGTGCTAGCAGCAAATTAAATATGGTTTTTACATTTTTAAAGGATTGTTAAACAATGCTCAGAAGAATATGTAGCAGAGACTATACATAGCTCACAAAATTTTTAGCCGGCCCTTTATAGAAAAAGTTTGCAACATGGTGAGTTGAATATATCCATTTTTCTCTACTTTTCCTTAAAATACTCCTGAAATTAATAAAGAATTAATATATATATATATATAAACCCACAGGGAAATAGAGCACAGAAGAGAAAATCACAGCAGGTGGGAGGAAGAGTGATAACTGTCTTGGCAGAGTGGAGAAGTTCCCTGTGGTAGCATATGCCATTCGAAACAAGCTGATTTGTTATAGAGCCTCCAAAGGCTCAATAGTTTAAGGGCCTTGTACCTCAGAAGACAGGACTGAGTGGGTAGAACTGAAGCCTGGAAGACTGCTAGAAAACAGGTAGAGATGCAGTTAGACCACCAGCTCCTCCCCCCCAATCTGGGCAGTCAGGTGACTCCACCTTCCTGACTATGGAAGGAAATTGGAGGATTATGCTTCATACAGATGGAACCAGAGAGGCTTTGACTCAGGGACACCAAGGACAGAGGAAGGCAAGTGTGACACACCAAACTGAAAGATAAAGCAAATCTGTCCCAAACATGGAGACTACTCAAGTAGTCCTCTTAACCGACTCAGTTTCCAGAGTTCACCCCTTCCCCCACCTGCCCCAGCTCCCCACTACCAACCTTCCACCCCTTATGCAGGAGATTGGAGGGCTCTTCTCTGGAGAAATTGATCCACTCCAGAGAAAACATCTATACATAATGGCATTTTAGGTTTCCACAACAAAATTGCTTGTCACTCTAGAGGAAAATGCACTTGTCAGAGCCAGCCTTTCTTTACCATATGACACTTGAAGATGAAGGCATTTGAGGAAATCCTCTAAATATGTAAGATAGAGGAAAATAAACAGAAACTCAAGGAACTTGTAGGAAACAGAGAAAATGTAAGGAGCCTGGGAAGACAGAAAACTATCATTAATATATACAGTGCTGTGGATTTACTTGTGCACTCCAGTTTGGATATGTTTTTAGTCTTGGTTCACATTCTGGGGTGTGTGGACCCATTGTAAATAAGAGCTCTTTAGGATGTTACTTCAGTTACGGTATGGTCCAACTAAATCAAGTAATTTGGATTACTAGAGTCCTTTATAAACACAGTGAAAGTCAGACACACAGAGAGAAGCCACCAGGAGTAGTCAGTAGCTGAAAGTCAAGGACCTGGAAGAGAAAGGAGAAGATATCACCATGTGCCTAAAAACCATAAGCCAGTAAACTCCTGTCGTATTTGTTTTTAGCAGCTGAGAAACTAAGGCACACTGATAAGAATAAATCTTGCTTTTATGAAACAAGTACAGGAAACCATAAATATAGAACAGTCAAATGAGAACAAGAAATAACTCTTAATATTTCCTGAATGTAGACTAAAAAATTGTAATAGAAGGTTAGGAAGGTAGAGTTGAAGAAAAATTCAGAAAATTGACAAATAAATGGAAACTTGGAGAGAACAAGATAATAGGTTAAAGGGATCAGTCTGGGGAGCGTGTGTAGCTCAGTGGTTGAGCACCTGCTTTGCATGTACAAGGTCCTGGGTTCAATTCCTGGTACCTCTTTAAAAAAAGAAAGTATAAGTCTGGAAATACAAAAGCTATAAATGGTAGGAGTTCCAGAAAGAGAAGATGTATTCAGGAAATTTTCAAAGAAATAATAAAAATAAATTCTCAGAGCTAGTGGATGTGAGTTTCCAGATTGTTAATGGGCTCAGTAAGTTCACAATATATTGAATATATTCACAATATATTGAATAAAAGTACATCATTGTGAAAGTTCAGAATACCCCTGGTAAACTAAGAATCTGATCCAGAGCTAAATAGAAAGTTACACACAAATGATTAAGAATCACATGGTGTTATACTTCAGTACCAAAAGATACTCAAGCAGTGCTTCCATATTCTGAAGGAAAGTTTCCAACCAGAATTTTATATTCAGCCAAACTATTTATGAAGTATAAAGAGAGATTACAACATTTAAAAAATGTAAATTAAAAAAAAATGTTTCTTCCCTATCACCCTTTCTCAGAAAGTACCTGGAGAATGTGTCCCACCAAGCTGAGGAAGTAAGCTAAGAAAGAGGAAGACACAGGGTCAAGGAACAGAAATTCCATCATACAAGAGGGTCAAAGAAAATTTCCAAGCTAATAGTGAAGGAAAATATTTAGAAGATACGTACAATAAACCTAAGTTGCAACCTGGATTGGGACAAGAAGAAAGAGGCTCTGTAATAGGAAGCTCAGAGAAAAAGAAAAAATTATATTTGAGTTATGTGCTGTTAAGCATATTGAGATCTGTTGGAGAATATGGCAATAAATTAGTGATTGCTGAGACAGTTTACTCCATGAAAAACAAACAAAAAAATTGTACTAGATATGGATGTCATCATAATAAAATATGTGGCTCAGTTTCAAACAGTATTTACAGTCATAATAATATAAGCACACAATACTGACTTTTTTCTTTTTTTTTTTACTATATTGATTTTACCAAAACTTGTGATACAAGGATTTATTAGTGTGTTTGTTACTTACACAAATATTTATAAATGTTGCTGTAAAATAAATATTGCTGTAGAAGGATAGTTTTTGTCATCAGAAAAATATACAATTGTTTATTCCCAAAAAAGAGTGTGCTTGGAAATAAAGGGTATCTTTAGTTTGTGGGGAAAAAAGAAGGAAGTATGTATAACGGTGTATTAGTCAGCCAAAGGGGTGCTGATGTAAAATACCAGAAATTAGTTGGTTTTTATAAAGGGTATTTATTTGGGTAGGAGCTTACAGATACTAGGCCATAAAGCATCAGTTACTTCCCTCTCCAAAGTTTATTTTTATGTGTTGGAGCAAGATGGCTGCTGACGTCTGTGAGGGTTCAGGCTTCCTGGGTTCTTCCCTTCTTGGGGCTTGCTTCTCTTTGGATTCCTCCCTTCCAGGGTCTTGCTTCTCTTTGGGTTCAAGGTTCCTTTCTTCCTGGTGCTGGCTTCTCTTTCCTCTGTGGGCTTACTTCCCTGGGCTCCAGCTTTAGACTTCAGCTTCAAACTCCAAGATCAGTACGCCAACCTCAAAAACCCTCAGCTCTGTCCTTTGCCATGCCTTTTATCTGTGAGTCCCCACCCACCAAGGGGTGGAGACTCAACACCCTCATCATAACTCAATCATGCCCAGGTACAGATCAGATTACAGACATAATCCAATATTTATTTTTGGAATTCATAACCATATCAAACTGCTACAAATAGTCTTGAGTAGTAAAATAAGAAGACTAAGGTCTCACTTTCCAGAATAGAGAAATCAATAGATAGTGTCTAAAATCAAAAGATTAGGGAATAGCAATACAAACTAAATACCAGAAGCATCAATATAAGTAATTCAGGTA
The DNA here is from genome assembly GCF_030445035.2 of Dasypus novemcinctus. NCBI lineage: Eukaryota > Metazoa > Chordata > Mammalia > Cingulata > Dasypodidae > Dasypus > Dasypus novemcinctus. Next base: position 62,458,713 of record NC_080687.1, read on the forward strand.
GGAGTGTGATGCAGGGTGTGAGAGAGAGGGTGTTGGTGAGTGATGCTTTTCATTAGAAAGTTGGTAGCACAGCGTGACTTTCAAAACTTTGTCACAGTAATACTTTGATTAAAAATTAAGTTCAATCTGCCCTCCCCAAACAAACAAACAAGAATGTATGAAGACAAACTTAAAAAATATAAAGTACTATTCAAATACTGAACATTATGTTATTTTGCGGGGTCACAGTCATATTGATCTGACACATATTCCTGGGTCATTCCTTTTAGAATTCTTTCATGCATTCCACAGTTTGTAGAGCTCCTCGTTCTGTGTTTTGTCTCATAAGACCTTGTCTATGTTGGGGCCCTCAACTTGCTCTTCTAGTTCCTTCAATATTTAGCCTCATTTTCCTCCTGTGTAAGATGAAGGGAGTATACATATATGAAATCCATAACAAAAGACCAAGTGCCAAAAAAAATACCATGAAACAATTCACCAGTATCGAAGCAAGACCGACTGATACCTAGACTTCTAGAGTGAAATGATTTATTGAGGTGGTTTTGAATTATGGCTGAATGAAGCAAAACTCAAAGTTTAGAATGCAGCTCTCTTTTCTTTTTGCTTTGTTTTCTTTTTGACCCTGTGTTTATTTAATCCCATAATGTGATTTATGTACAGAGAAAATTTTAAATCATTTTCTTTGCAAACTTCTTTGGTTTGTTTTGTTGGATTTTCCACATTTGCATTTTCTGTATGAAACAAGGAGTTAATGGGACTATCACTAAGTATTCAGTTAACCTTGTAACCAAAATAACTTCAAATGGCTTAATCTGAAAATGTAGTTATCTAATGATTGATTGAGAAATAATGGAAATAGATCGTGACTAGTTCTGTTTGCCATGCTGCCATTGGCTGTTACTACTGCCAACAAATTTGAGTGAATCCCAAAAGGATAAATTTACTGCTTGCATAAAGATGCATTGTGAAACTGCCTTTTGTAGTTTTGAAGTAAAAATGATTTAAAAGAAGGATTTAAATTTATTTTCTTTATCCAGGGAGCTAACAGAATGAGAGGTCGGCTTGGAAGTGTGGACAGCTTTGAACGGTCCAACAGTCTTGCTTCAGAGAAGGTATCTAGTGAGAGCTTCCCTTTTTATAGTACTAATTGAAAGTTAGCAAAACCGATGCTGATATAGTAACATGCGTGCTTATTTATTTTATTGTGAGTCCATGATAGCTATTTAAAAAATAAATTTTTGAGGCTTTCTTATTTTAAGTAAATGTTGTTGAAGATTCTGGATATTAAGATGTTGCTCATTATTCATCTGAAGCTTTCTCATGTTGGTACAGAACATACCACACACAGGCTAATTATGCTTTATCAATCAGGCTCTTTACTATTTGGAGTTATACTTTGAAGGACAGTATTTAAGCAAATTTTCATTCAAAACAATAGAAAAATTAGCCGTGTAATTACTATACTTGTAGAGTGCTCTGTTTTTCCTTTTGTTTTCTTTCCCCTATTTTTTTCTTTTCATTTTTTACCTTTATAATTATAATCTTGAGCTCTTTGTTTTTATCTCAGACATTTCCCAGTAGTTTGGTTTCCTGTTTCTTTGTTCTGATAGAAAGCATCTAACCTGAGGCATATTTTTAAAATTAAGAAACATTGAAAAAACTCTTATTAAAATTTCTGTTGATGGAATTGAGGTTTTCAGCCTAGCTCTGATTCTTATTAGTCCTAACCCCTGTTTATCAAGCTAAAAATTTCTAAAATAGTTCTTGTTCTGGAAAGTATAAATAGCACACCTGTCTAAATGGAAAGATTTATTATGCCCACCTATGTAATCTGAGATGCAATCCAGCATAGCTCACTTTTCATTCATTTCCTGTTTTTTTTGTCTCTTAAAAAATTTACCTCAGTCAACAAGGAGTTGGATAGGAACATCCACAGCATAGGCAGATACTTAACAGGCTTTATTTTATTTTCCTGAAGGCTTTGCCACTGAGACCTGGATGCTCAGTCAGTGGAATATTGTTTTGACAGTACAGGAAGCATGTAACTGATATGTCACGGAAATTAGTAGATACATAAATGCAGGCTCCACCCTCTTTTGGTCATGATCTCTTTTCATCTTTCAGCCTTCAGTGAGAGGTATGGTATTTAGAGCGTTTACCACTAAGTGTCGGGGAAAGAGTACCTTTTCTTATCACCCCTTTCTCTTTCTGACCAATCTTCACAGATGCTGCCTTTCAAGCTGCTTATCAGAAGAAATGGGTTGTGGTGAAACTGATTAGCCTTCAGCATGGATTGAGTAAAAAAAAAAGAGAAAACAGTTTTGTCATGACTCACTCTTTTTTTTTTTTTTTTTTTTTGTCTCTTTTGGACTGTGTTTAAGCAGGTCTGACATGGTCCTTGTAGGAAAGGAAGCCCTCACTTCTGCTTGCTTTTCAGGACTGCTCCCCAGGAGACACTCCACCAGGGACGCCACCAGCCTCCCCACTGTCCCCAGCTTGGCAAACGTTCCCTGAAGAGGATTCGGACTCCCTGCAGTTCCGAAGGCGGGCACACACGTTCAGCCACCCACCTTCAAGTTCAAAGAGAAAGCTGAATTTACAGGATGGGAGGGCGCCCGGTGTTCGCTCCCCTCTTCTGAGGCAGAGCTCCAGCGAACAGTGCAGGTGAGTCTGAACCTCTCTAGAATGGGAAATAAAATTCTCATGCCACTCTGTTTTGATCACTGTGATGTAAAGATCTATTGTGACTTTGTGCCATAGCCAACATTTAGAATTTACAAAGACCACGAAAATAAAGTAAGTTATAAAAACCTCAGTTACTAAGGGAAACAAGGCAAGATTTAGGGCACACGTGGAGAGACAAGTTAAAGCATTTGACTAGAACCTTTTCTCTTTCAGAAAACAGGAGAAAACAAGATAACATGTGATTGTTTTGACTGAAAAACTGCTGACAGCACAAGTTAGCATCTTCTCTGTGATGACTAAAAAGAAACAAAGTCAGCAAGTTCTGAAATAACATAGCAATAGGACTTCCTGTTAAATGTACAAAAGATATTCCAATAAAATTTACTTCATACATGAGATAATATTTGTCTCTGTTGTTTTACATAATAAATTAAAACAAAACATGAGAACCATTAAATATTTTTCTAAAGTAAAATGATAGCAATAAATAAAAATATGCCTACCATAATTGATAGGAAATGTGCATTAGAATTTTCTTATATGCTGTAATTTAACAGAACTTATTGACATCTGGTAAGAAATAGTAAAAGGGGTAAACCTGGAATCGTAGAATGATTCTGCTTCTTACTGTGGTAGCTGAAATCAAAATTTATATCCTGGATTTAATTTAGTTTCTCCTCTTTACCTATGAGTTTGACATGGGAAACACTGAGAGAGAGATGCCAGGTATAGGGGAAAATGGAACTCTACTTAAAAAGAGAAAGCTAATTTTTACATCATTTGTTAGGAAATTTACGAGCATTTCCTTTAAGGATACATTTTAATCTGTATTATTGCTTTTTGAATGATTTGAGATGAAAAAATAAAATTTTAAGATATATGAAAAGAAAAAAAATCAACAGAATTAAGTATTCCTTAGATTTTAGATGAAAGAGATGAAGTATTTATAGCAAGATTTTTAAATGACCACTGCATTCATATTTATCCAAGGCAATTATTCTCTTCTTTCCCATGAAGAAATATTTTCAAGAACTTAAAAATATATATTCTTTTAGGCTATATATGATATCCATATTCTTCCCTATATTTTTCTTGCCACAGGTACATTTTATTACATATCAGTTCAAACAATGTCTACATAATGTGAAAGGATACTATGTGTTTCATTGTAAAAACCTGATAGAGAAAGAGTCTTCTAAAAAAGCTAGGTAGAAGACTTAGGGCTGTGGATAAAATTATAGTGGTACAATTTCACAGGCTTCAGGAAAAAACACAGATGTGTTTGTTAATCTAAAGGTGTTATGATGACTTCAAAAACAAAACATGTTGTTCTTGAATTTCAACTACCTTTAAAGTAGTTAAGTCTTTGAACCACTGATAACCAGTTTTTCCTTCTGGAACTTGTTTCCTATAATTATTTGTGCTTTTCTACCTTTTTTTTTCCCCCCTTGAAGTGATTTTTGCATGTAAAACAAACAACTTGTTATCGTAAAATTGTTAAGAATTCTTTGGAGACAAACACATGTGGCTAGAAATGCTGCACAGATGAGGAGTTTAATTTTTGAAAAGTGAAACTAGGCTATAGTCATCTAAGTAGAGAAGTACATGCTCTTTTTTCCATATGAGATCCAGCCCCAAGCATTTATAGGAGAAATTAAATTAACAGCAAGAACCTTTTATATGCTTATTCATAGTGAATGAAAATTTTGCTGAAATATGACTTAAGACAAATTTGCTGTGTTTTCTGTACTCAGCATTCTTCCAACAGTTCGACGCATGCACAAGGAGAGTAATTCTTCCTCCAGTCTTCCAAGTCTTCATACTTCCTTCTCTGCCCCTTCCTTCACTGCCCCCTCTTTCCTGAAAAGCTTTTACCAGAATTCAGGTAGACTGTCCCCACAGTATGAAAATGAAATCAGGTGAGATCAGCGTCCTCTGCTTTGCAAAGAAAAATTTTGCAGTGATATACTAATATGTTATTAAAAAGTGGCTAATTAATTTTGGAGTGACTTTATGCATCTTTACATTGTGCTTGTTCTAATCTGTTTCTAATATTAGTTTCAATTCCAAATCATTTTATTGAGTAATGTTAAACCAGTAGTTTGAAGATTTTTTTATGATAATCTTACTTTTTGAATTATATTTTTTTGCACTCTGTTCCTTTGCCTTGGACCTTAAAATCTAAGTTTTGTATTGTTTGAAACAAGATCCAGTACTAACACATCCTGTGCAAATCTGCCTTTTTCTTAGCCTCCCTGTACATAACACAGAATTCAAAAGCTACTGATTTAAACAACTATTCTAAAGTGATGGGTATATTTTTATATTTAACTATATAAAACATTACTTAGGCATTTCTTTGATTTTTCAGAGATATAGATTTACTTTTATGACTCTCAATGTGTGTCACATAATGGGTACAATATCATGTTGAAAGCAACTCTTTTAGCTAGTATGAGGGATCTCTTGATACTTACAGGCATTCTGTTTTATTTTTGTCCTCTGTATTGCCAATAGCTAGCCTATTAAATCTTGTTCTTTGCTCATTTAGCTAAGCAAAGTTAGATGTGGTGAGGTTTTTTGTTGTTGTTGTTGTTTTTTCCTTGAGAATTGCCTCTTTTTCATGTGCAGTAATAGATGAAATCTTATCAAGCATTCAAATTCTTATGGTGTTGGCACCCTTTGAAAAATGGTACACTAATTTGGGAACTTTTGTAAAGGGGTTGTCGGTAGTTTAGAAGTTTGTGAGTGTTCATTCCTGTTTTTATGTGTAGCTTTAGTTTACTCATTTTTATTTTGATGTAGTATTCCATTTAATAGACTGTATTTTACCCATTCTCTTGCTCATTTTCCATTCTTAGGCATTTGGGTTGTTCTAATGGCTCACTTAGCAAATTGGCAACTTTTTTAGTCAAAGGGAGGAATATGTGCTGCCATCCAGCCTGTGTGCACCAAAATAGTCCTGGGTATTCTTTAGGCTTCCTTTATTCTAGAGTTAGGAAATACTAAAAGTTAACATATAACTTGGTAACACTCAGTAGTTAAATTTGACTGGCCCTTGAATTATATCTTAGTATCTTTTATCTATGTGTGCTAAATTTTTTTCACTCCAAGAAAGATAATATTGGGTTGATATAATTTTGAATCTGAACTTTCCTCTAAATTAGTACAAAGTCATGTTCAAACACTGAATTTGATTTCGAGTGAAGGAAGGTGGTGAAGAATCCATTCCTGTTTTTATGTGTTGGTTTAGGTTTTTTTTGGCTATATAGATTTCAATTTAATAAATCATAATTTCTCTTACTGATGGACATGTGGGTTGTTTCTAGTTTTTTGGCTATTAAAACTATACTGTGTTGAATATTATTGTTCATGTATTTAGTTATATGTTCATGAGCATTTTTTTATGAGTATCTACACAGTAGTAAAATTGCTGGGCAAAAGATACTCTTGATAGGCTTATTTCAATTAGTTAATCACCAAGACTTAAATATATTTGTTACAACCTTGGGAGAATGTTTTCTTCTCTGTATTTTAAAATAATTTCAAGTTTAAGGAAAAATTGTAAAAATATTACAGAGAATTTCTATTAATCCTTTACCAGATGCACCAATTTTTAACATTTTTCTTCATTTGATTTATCTGTCTCTTGTCCATTTACATGCATGCAAACACACACACACGTTTATTTCTTTTTGCATGCATAATGACCCCTTACTCTTAATACTTTAGTGTTTATTTCCTAGGAACAAGGATATGCAAGAGTGTGATTTTAATTCAGTGCTTTTACAACTCTATATCTCTATCACTTGTTTCAGAGAGAGCCTCATGCATACATGATTACTGTGATATCTGGAACTATCCAGAATAATGAGAGGAAAAGGTCACAATAATATGAATTATAATTTTATTTTCACAATCTATGAATTATAATTATTCTTTTTTCCTAATATCTTATTAGTTGCTAATGAGATAGTTGATCTGTCTTATTAGCATTATTATTTAGTTGGTCTCTAAATATGCATAATCAAATAAGATAGAGGGGAGGATAAGGGTATAGACTAACAAATACTACTTGTTTCAAAGGCAGATCAATTTGAAATTTAAAATTCAGATTAGGCATCCTTTTCTAAGACAACTGTTCTTAATTATTAAAAACGTGTCAGTGGAGGATGTGTAATTTAGTAGTTGAGTGCATGCTTCACATGTGCGAGGTCCCTGGTTAAATCCTTGTTGGCGCCAAAAAGGTAAATAAATAAAAACATGTCAGGTTTCTGTTTTTAAGCAGGCTGTAAAAAGGAGTCAAGATCTTTTTAATACTATGGTTTGCTGATTAGTGGGCTCTTGGCATATCATTGAAATGATAAAGGAAAGGGACTAAGCATGTATTTTGTTTTATCTTCAAATTAACTTTAAAAGATTTAATGCTATTTTATTTTTTAGTAACTGCATCTATAATTGTGTATGATATGGTATAATTTTATAACATGCATTTATAAAATTATAATCCTTTCTATCAACAGGCATCTTTATTATTCCTTGAAATTGCTTATGTTTTACATCTATATTTGAAAAATTATTTGTATTGAAGTTCATTAAACGAAAGTAAATGATAATATTACTTTTCTGTTCTTAAAAATCTTTACAATGTGAAAATAAGATTTCACTGATAAATTACTTTGTGGTACAGTTTCACGTCTATACTTTTCTTATATTCACTGATAAAAATAGTATAATGGTTAATAGCATTATGATTCATAATTAAATTAACCTTCTCAATGAATAATTGATGACTTATGGAAATGCCTTTTTAATCCTGATTTTGGACCTGTATCTCTCTGTGTGTGCTAATGGCATTCCTTGTTTTCCTGTTGTACTAGACAGGACACTGCTTCAGAATCAAGGTGATTAGAGGTCTCTAAATATTTTCATTAAAAGAAACATATGCTTCTAACTGAGTATCATCATTTGTTAAAAAGGATTTTTGGTTGTCTCCTGAATGCATGACATAGTTTGGGATACTACGAGTAATAGGAAAAAATGTGCTTGTGGTGTAATCAAATATCAGGAATGACCATAAATATGTTGATTGCAAGCAGAAATCCTGTTTCTACTCTATTCTGTGACATTTCCTCAGATCTATGTTGTGACCTTCAATCAAAACCTAATTTTAATTTCAATAGTTTGCTAGGTTGGAAAGTACTTAGGTACATATGATGAGTTTATTCCAAATTATAAGATGATGCAGAAATGAGCATCCTAAAAGAAACATACTCATAAAATCTAATTTGGTTTTCTCCTGGAGAGGATTATTAATATATTTCTGTTCATCTTAATTCCTATCAAATTGGTCCCTTTGGGACACTGCTAAGGCCTTTCAGCCCTCCCAGTGGCCTAGACCCAGGGAAACACCTAGCTCCTTATTCTGGAATTCTGACCACATGTGTGATGACATCTCTCCCTCTTGAGCCCCATGCTTTTTGTGGTCAACATGCAGAAGCACTGCTGAATTACCTAACTGCAAATGACTCTTCTCTGCTTTGTTCCAGTTTCTACCCTTTCCTTATACCCAGAGGAATGCTTACTCTTCATCCAGTTTGCAGCCAAAAACATTTAGATTTCTTTCGAGCTGGAGTGAAAACATAGTGTTAAATATTGGACTAGAATGAGATATTCCAAGGAGATAAAATATTCTCAAAAATTACTTTGCCACATTGATATTACAGAAAGTAACTTTTTGAAAGTTGTAATTGTTCCATACTTTTGTGTGTGTGTGTATGATTGAGTTTAAGGCCATTTAAATAATACTTCTTAGCAGGAGCATTAAATGTTAAATTAACATTCTGGAAATGTTAATTTTGTCTTGTACCCTTTTAGCTACTATAGGCAGAGAATTAGGTCTGTTTGTTACCTTAGAAATCATCTGATTTACTGTTTCTTTATTTTATACATTTTCCTTATTTTATAAGAGAGACTTAGATCTTTTCCTTGATATAATAATTTTCTTTATCTTAAGTTATAAGGATGTGAATAAGCAAATGAGCTACTCATGGACATTTTAAATTTTGATATACAGTACCTAAATTAAAAAAAAAAAACCTGCATTGACTGTGGAGTTTAGGAAATAAAACTCTTTGTTCTCCACATTCTTATTCTTTTAACCATTGTTCCACTGACTCATCTTCCTCTTTTGACTCATAGATCAGACTCTATATATTAATTTCCACCAGAATAGGTTAATCTAAGTTTTCTTTAACTAGTAAAAATTTTCCATAGGATGATGGTTGAAAGCTAGAACTTACGTAAACTACTAGTGAACCTCATATGATTACAAGTTAAATTGTACTGTGGATTCTGTAGAAAAAAAGTCCGAGTTTTGTTACTATTTTATTGCATGCAGCTTTTCTTGAGGCATTTAAATTGAGAAAGCGTTTTCAGCCTTCTGTGAAATAATTACCACTTTTATGAAGTCTTCTTATCTATCTTCCCATTGTAATTCATTATGGTTAATTGTAGATTTAACCAAAATCTGTGTAAGTTTATTTGGTTTCATTTATTTGGACTTAAAAGGATGGGTGCTGGAGGATCAGGGTGCGGCTCAGCAGGAAACACCTTTGCGAAGCCAGTTCTGGTGGTAGAGGTTACGTTTGTGAAAATAGTAACTATGCTGTCCAAAAGGGAATTAAACAAGATTGCATCCTTTTTAAAGTTGAATCTCTCTAAGTGGTCACTGAAACACCTTCTTCTGTACAATTTCCAACAAAGTAATCCTTATTAAATCAGATCAGTATGCATTAAACATTCTCTTAAGAAATATGTTATTTTAATATTGATGTGGTGAAGCCTGTAATTTTTGTTAAAAAATATATTAAAAAGTTATTTAGAAGATTTGGAGGGTTCACATCCTACCTGTAGCTTGCTTTCTTCATTAGAGAAGTTGTGCGTTTTTAGAACAATCATGCATAAAATAAAGTATTCCCACATATCATCCTATTATTAACACCTTGCATTGGTGTGGAACACTTGTTACAATCGTGATAGCACGTTTTTATGATTGTGCTATTAACCACAGGCCATGGTTTAACTTAGGGTTCGCTGTGTAGTGTAGTTGCATGGATCTTTCATTTTATTTTTTATTCTGTTATATTCCCCCTTTTAATCACATACAGATATATATTCAGTGATATTAATTATGTTCACAATGTTATCTTACCATCACCACCACCCATTAACAAAACATTTCCATCATTCCAAATAGGAACCCTTTACATATTATGTCTTAGTATCCCACTCCCTAGCTCCACCCTGTCCCCTGGTAAACTATATTCTGGATTTTGACTCTAAAGTTTGCTTATTCTAATTGTTTCAAATCATTGAGCTCATACAATATTTGTCCTTTTGTGTCTGGCTTATTTCACTCAACATGATACTTTCAAGTTCATCCATATTGTTGCATGTATCAGGATTTCATTCCTTTTTATGGCTGGATTATTTTGCACTCAATGTATGTACCACATTTGATTTATCCAATCATTGGTTGATTGGATTACTTCCATTTTTTGGCAATTGTGAATAATGCCGCTGTGTACATTAGTGTGCAAACATCCGCTCGAGTCCCTGCTTTCCATTCTTTTGGGTGTTTACCTAATAGTGGAATCGCCAGGTCATATGGTAATTCTATACTTAGCTTTCTGAGGACCTGCCAAACTCTCTTCCACAGCACTTGCACCATTTTATATTGCCACCAGCAATGAAGGAGTGTTCCTATTTCTCCACATCCTCTTCAACACTTGTTAATTTCTGTTTTGTTTTCTTTTTCCTAATAGTAGCCATTCTAGTTGGTATGAAATTGTGTCCCAATGCAGTTTTGATTTGCATTACTCTAATGGCTAATGATGTTGAGCAACTTTTCATGTGTTTTTTGATAATATGTATATCATCTTCAGAGAAATGTTCATTCAAGTCTTTTGCCCATTTTTCAACTGGGTTGTTTTTTTGTTGTTGAGTATAGGATTTTAAAAGTATATTCCTGATACTGAACCCTTATCAGCTATGTGGTATCCAAATATTTTCTTCCATTCTGTAGGTTGTCTTTTTACTTTCATACTGAAGTCCTTTGATGCACAAAAGCTTTAAATTTGATGAAATCCCATTTACCTACTTTTTCGTTTATGTTCAGGTATAAAATTCTAGGTTGGCAATTGTTTCATTTCAGCACTTTAAATATTTTACCTCTTTGCCTTCCTGCCTCCAAGGTTCTGATAAGGAATTCTCAATCTTATTCTTTCATCCAGTTTTATCCAGGATACATAACATATTAAGATATGTGCATAAGCTACTTTCTGAAGTATCTTATTGACACTTGCTGTTTGTGTTAGTAGGTCAGGGCTCTGTATCTTTTTTTTTTTTTTTTTCACTTTAATTTAGCTAAACAGAGGTAATATTTCCAGGAATATGAATAAGGATTTCAAGTAACTGAATTACCTAATAACTGTGGGATGGATACATAAAATAAATAAAACCAGTCTGACAGGCAGGTTTACAAAATGAACAAATACATGACAGGCAGGTATTTACAGAATTAATAAAAACAAGACAAGCAGATATTTACTGTCTTGGTCTACTCACTGTTGGGTGCCTCAGCACTTCTGTTTTCTATTTTGAGTATCTGAGAATGATTAGGACTTTTCTAGTTGAGTTTCTTTTCTGACTTAAGTGTTTAATGTTCTGATTCTATTAAGAGTCTTTGACCTTCATTTGTTGGAATATTACCATCTGTAAATATTGGTATCCCCATTATTCTCTTAAGAAAGCTCAGAGACTTTGGAACTTAAAAATGTGAAATATTTCCTCAACAAGTATTGCTTGGGCTTCAGTTCCTAGCATAGTTGACAACAAAAATATTTTCATGGCATGACTTTTACTGCAAACAGACCAAGCATTACTTAGAGTGGCCTTTCTTAGGAAATGAAATTCTTAGAGCAGACCAGTATTTCCTCATGTCAGTTTCATAAAACACAAATCTAGAAAAGCATGACACTCCATCCCCCAGAAAAGTGGGGGAGGTGATTCTTGGGTCAAATAAGTTAAATTAGTTAGGGGATTTCTATATACTGTTCCCATCTTAGAAAGTCACAGTGTCTACTGGCATATTATAGTCTCCAAGAAGTCCTGCTATAAAGAATCTGTTTAATATTTTTAAAGTTGATCTGTCCAATCTTATTTGACCACATTTTTTTCTTAATAATCACCTAACAGTGATCCTAAAGTTGAACATTCTGCCTTTATTCAGGCTTCTTTTTGCCATGGTCTGGCTCTTGGCAGCTAATAATTTGGAGACAAATCTTAACAGTCACTGGAAATTAGAAGTGTTTCTGTCAGCTTATCTTATAAGAGCTAGAAGAAGAGCTCATTAGTGAGCCTTGTCTGGAATATTTACATTGATCAGAGTAAACATATTTTAGTTCTTCAGCAATGCAGAAGTTCATTACTTCAGCCAACTGTCCTGTTCCACATCAGTACTTTTGTTCCTCAGATTGTAACTCAGAATGGAATGAGTAGAAACAGGTGAGCTTGTCCTGACCGGCTGTGGCCTCCGGATGTGGCCCCCTGGGCGGAGGGAGGCACCCGGCGCTCACTGCCCCGCGTTGCTCATGGCTCACGCTTGCCCGCGGCAGATCTTGTGAATGGCTTCGGCTCCATGTTGTTGAAAATCACGACGTAATGCAGTTCCCTACCGAGTTACGTATTTATGTGTTTTCTACAGTGATGGAGAGGGGAGGAAAAGAACCTCATCCACCTGCAGCAATGAGTCCCTGAACGTCGGAGGAACCCCCGTCACGCCTCGCCGCGTCTCCTGGCGGCAGCGCATTTTCCTCAGGGTGGCTTCTCCCATGAACAAGTCTCCCTCAGCGATGCAGCCGCAAGGTCGGTGCAGTGCGCGCGGAAGAACATCCCGTCTGCGTGTCCCCGACGAGGGAACGGGACGCAAGCGCGTGGTGGAGGCGGCAGTGGGAGGGATGGCAGTGGAGAAATAGCTTCAAGGACCGGGTCTGAGAGAGCCGTTAACGGCCCATCTCCCATCAGAGCACAAAACATTCAGGAAATACTGTTGATGAATGAGTGAACGCCTGAAATGCATTATGGGCCTACCCCATGATGAATAGGGAACCATGATAGCGATAGAAAGGAAGTCTGAGATCTTTTTATCATTAGAAATGCGACATATTCTTTTACCAGACTCGTACATAAACGAACTGACAGAGAAATGCTGAGCAATAAAGAAAGGGATAATGATCCACTAGGCAAATGTAAACCAAAATAGAGCAGAGACAGCTCTCTTTGAAATATTAGACTCACTAGAAATTGAAGCAAAAACATTAAAAGGGGAGGAAGATTTAAGTCATAAAAATACACAAAATTATATAGCTTTGTGGACTAGAAAATATCACAACAGAATTTTAGAAATAAATAACAAATAGCTCTAGTGGGAGATTTAACATATTCCTCTCAGAAAATTAATTGTAGGGAAGCAGAAGACGTGGCTCAACTGATAGAGGGTCTGCCTACCATATGGAGAGCCCAGGGTTCCATACCCAGGACCTCCTGACCCACGGGGTGAGCTGGCCCAGGCAGTGCTGCCGCGCGCAAGGAGTGCAGTGCCATGCATGAGCGCCCCGTGTAGGGAAGCCCTGCAAGGAGTGCTCCCCGCAAGGAGAGCTGCCCTGTGTGAAAGAAGTGCGGCCTGCCCAGGCATGGCACTGCATACACGGAGAGGTGACTCAGCACGATGGCACAACAGAAAGAGACGCAGTTTCCCAGTGCCCCCTGGTAATACAAGCAGATGCAGAGGAACACGTGGTGAATGGACACAGATGGCAGACAAGGGGGGGGGGTGAAGTAAATAAAATCTTTAAAAAAAAATTAGTTGTAGAGAAATTAAATACAGTTACTTGAGCAACATAGTTAATGAGCTTGTACTTCATAGAGAACGTTGCCCTTTACAGAGAATATTGATTCATTTTTAGCATACATGGCAGAGTCACAAATATTAATTTTATACTTAACCACAAAGATGTTCAAATAAATTTCAGAAAATCATTATTTATACTACATGCCATGATTATTTATACTATGTGCCATGCCACGCATGGGTGTCCCTCGCGTAGGGGAGACCCATGCACAAAGAGTTTGCCCCACAAGGAGAGCCACATTGTGTGAGACAAGCACAGCCTGCCCGGGAGTGGCGCCACACACACAGAGAGCTGACGCAGCAATGATGCAACAAAAAGAGACACAGGTTTCCAGTGCCACCGAGAATGCAAGCGGACACAGAAGAACACACAGCAAGTGGACACGAGAGCAGACAATGAGGCAGGGGGGAGAGAAATAAATAAATCTTAAAAAAAAAAAAAGAATTAGAGGACAACTAAAAATGTAATGTGTTTGGAAATAAAAAAATGGTACTCCTAAAACTAGAAGGAAGAAAATATTATAATCAGGGTCCTACATACCAAGTTGAATGGCATGTAGAGGGCAATCCATAGCCTTGAATGCTTTCGTTAAAAACAAGAATGCCCAAAATTAAGCTGAGTGTTTAACTCAAGAAACTAGGAAAGGAACCATAGAGTAAAGTTAAAAGAAAACAAAAGGAAGTAAATAATAAGGGTAAGGACAGATGTCAATTAATAAAGCAAAAAGGAAAAGAAAACTTGTAACTTGTATTACCAAAGGTGAAATTGACTCTGCCAAGGGTTATCAGAGAAAGTGTCACAGAATATTTAGTTGTTTGTTTAAACTCACTGCTGGGAGAAGAGTGATTTGGAAAGAGGGAATAGCAAAGCTCTAGAGTCACCTGAAAGAATTTTGCAGGTCTGAATAATGAGAAGTTGTGCATGATGGGAGCATAAGATAGAAGATTGAGACCTTGGACCAGAGTAGGATGGAATTTATATGTCATTCCCAGTAGTCTGGACCTTGTTCTTTGGGATATAAGTAACCATTGAAATGTTTTAAGAGATATGGTTATGCTTGTTAATAGGAACTTATTTGGCAGCAGTGCAAAGGCTGGCCTGGCATGGAAGAGTGAGAAAATTTTGCAGGAGTAAAGGGCATTGGGTCATGCTATGCTGGACATGCTATCCTTGCTCAGCTGCTTGGCTTTTGCTGCATTCTGGTGGTAGATTTAGACCTTAGGATGTGACTAATACCTACGCTCTTAATCTTTTGTTTTGCACAGTCATAGAATATATATATAGATAAATTGCAGAAGTATTAGATTCCGGGGAAAGGCCAGGTCATTCTGAAGCACCTGTTTTATAGGTCTTTTTGTCTTGAAAGAAGAAGTGGTGAAATGACGTATACTTACATTTCACTGTGAGAGGGAAATCTGGAAGGGGAATTCAGTCTAGTCAATTCGCTTAAATCATGGGTTCCAGAAACTAACAGTTTCTGGGCAAGGGCTTTGTGAAAACCTTTAAATGTGCAAATGTAGGATGAACGAGCATCAGTTCTAGAGAAAACTTCTGTAGCCTGGGTTACTCTTAAGGAATGCCTCTCACTGTTTTCTGTTATGCAGACGGACTGGACAGGAATGAGTTGCTGCCTCTGTCCCCTCTTGCTCCAAACAAAGAGGAGGAACCGCTTGTTATATTCTTGTCTGGTGACGATGACCCGGAAAGGGTTGAAGAAAGAAAAAAATCAGAAGAACTGAGGAGTTTGTGGAGAAAAGCGATACACCAACAGATCTTGTTGCTTCGAATGGAAAAAGAAAACCAGAAACTTGAAGGTTAGCTATTCATACATAACTAAATGAAACAATGTTAAGATTTAAATCCCCCACATTTATTCCCACTCTCTCAGACTGTACACAGAATTTGGCTAGACTGTCTAACAATTGCAATTGTTTATTTCTGTTTTGTGAAGTAGTTAAAACAGGTGATAGGTCAACTCAAGATATTTTTGTTTTATAAATTTAAAATATCAGAAGCCCTTAGAGTATTTGGGGGTAATATAGAATGTAGATATATTAGAATTAATGTATTTGATATGACTGAAAGTTTAATATCATTGTGCATTACTTTAAAAACACACCTTAAATATGAAAAGGAAATAATCCTTTTGAACATGATTCTCAATTTTTAGGTTCACTATGTGCATAGTAGGAGAAAAACGCCTATTTCAAATAAATTCTTTCATAGATCCAATACAAATATCTAACTATCTGTTATCAAATCAAAGTTCCTGTCTTTTGTTACTTGTTATAAATTGTCTATTTAAAAAGCCAATATAATCACTGCATTCATAACAGGATAATTTATAATGAATATTATGCTATTGGTGATATTATATTGCTAAGTTTCTGAATACCAAATGCTTTAGAATGTATTTTTCAGACTTGGAAAGAATGATGTTATTTACCCTACAACTGATAGAACAAGGAGATGCCAAAATCATACCAAGCTCTTAAAAAATGTACCAACACAAAGACCTTGGGCAAATTGCCTAAACTAAAATGGCCTTCTTTTTTACTAATCTGTAATGTGAAAGATCTAGGTTAAGCATCTAGGTTTGATCTTCACAATTATTGACAAATGTACAGTCTAGATTTTCCTCTCACTTGCTTTTATTGTGAAATCTGCTAAAATGCTTTCTAAGTTCACATTCCTGTGTTTATCATCTATCTTAATATTTCTTCTATGATACCTATTACTATTTTTTTATTTTAGCAATGTTTATTATATATTTATTGTGTAAGGGCACAATTTATTTTTATTACAGTTTTCTTAGGAGAATGAAAGTATATAAGATTTTAAATATACCTAGGAAATAAATACATCTTCTTGCCTTTAAAATGATCTCAAATGCAATTATCTGTTATTGGCTTAGCTTTTAAAAGATCTGTATGATATTTGGTATGGCCCACACAAGATTTCATAGATTTTGGAAGGATTGTATTCAGATTTTTAAGCAATTCATTACTTTGTGAATTAACTCATATACAGAAAAGAGGATGGAAAAAAAGATGGCTAGGATTCTTAAAAAACTTTAAAGCATGAAATTATATTTCTTTGCTAGTTGGGAGTATGTTCAAATAAAACAGTTAGAATTTCAGTATCAAAAGGTAGTTTTAGCATCATAGACTATTTGAACTAGAAATGGAGATAGAGGTATTTATCCCAATTTTCAGTCCATTTCTATGGCTAAGTGAGTGACTGGCTTGGGAGGTCAAACAGTGATGTATTGGCAGAACAAGTACTAAAACTCAGGTTTTTTCATCTTGGTACTTGAACTTTTCCCAGTATGTCATAGTATTACTCAACTATGTGTACTAATAGAAGGAAAAAGAATGGTTTAATACAATTGACTGCGTGTGAGGTCAGTTATACTGTATAACTAGGCAGATTAAAAATATATACTTAAAAAAAAATATATATGCATATATACTTAAAATATATTCTCAGAAAAATTTTATCAGCTCTATTTATTTCTCCGTTTATATAATGAAGAGAAAATAGTCTCACCCATTAAAATTTTAGCCAATGGACAAGTCATTTCTTGGTGGCTCTTTATTCTTACCTACTTACTCAGTTGAAGTCAAGTATTAACGTCTCTCACTTCTATTACATCCTCTGGGCCTGAGGGTGGTCCTTAGTAAGTGCTTGTTATTTTTTGAGTGAATAATGATCTAGAGGAAGTTGGAGAGATGAAAAAAAAATTGAGGAAATGTGTTTTGTCTATCATGAAGGAAATCATTAGTAAAGCTATATATAGGATTTCATTTATTATTATCTTTCATAAGCAATCTCTTCTAAAATTTAGTTATTATAGAGAAGTTTAAAGCAAATATTGATAATCAAAGCTTAAACTGTGTTAGATCGCCATCTAGTGGCATCCTGGAGGAATATTTTTGTAATGCAATTGATTTTTTTTTTACATGCTATGAGTTGAGCTTCTTCCTCCCCCCCCCTTTTTTTTTTTTTTGCGTCTGTGTCCATTCCTGTGTGATCTGCTTGACTAATAGTCTGTTATAAGATATTTTAATTGTTTTGAAATGGTTTCAGACATACTGAGTAAAAAGTAACAGTCTATTCTGCTATTGTTTTATGCTGTCGAGGACTTTTGGATGTGTGACAAATTTTGTTTTGCAGAAGGTAAGGCGGTTGATTACTGTGAGCTTGAACAAATACACATTACTCTGAGAGATTCCTGTCTATGAAAAGTAACTATTTCCAGTGTGCTCCTAAAGAAAGTAAATAAATAAACTCATTTCTTTGTCCTTGCTTCTCCCCACTTAAAATTAATTTAAGATAAAGAAAGGCAGGCTAGTCGTTCATAGGCATTTCTTTTCATGAGCTTTGCGCCTATAATTTAGGGCCTTAAATGAAAGAATTCTATATTATTTTAAAAATGGAAAAACCTTGATTTAGGTAAAATGAGGTTTTCTCTTTAAGGTTAAGAAATTGAACATGAGAACACATTCCTAGTGTTGTCAAGGGCAGCTTGACAACTCTGAAAATAGTTACGAAAGTACCAGATTATCGTGTTCAAACCACAGTTAACCTGAGGCATTGTTTTCTCCCATGGTATATATAAAATATTAACATGTTAATGGTGTTTAAAGCTGCATAGGCTCTCTATCACATTAGCAAAATTTTGAAATTTTTAATATAGCATCTATGGTTTGCTTTTTATGCTTAGCAGAGTTACCATCTGTAAGATACAGAGAAAAACCCTCTTAAGAAGTTCTTTCTGATATTTTCTCACATGCCTTGAGTTTGAGAATCTTTCATGAATCCTCAACTCTCTTTTCTAAGAAGTTTTCTTTTTAAGAAAGTTTTAGTGGTTGATTCCTAAATGTCATTTGGTATGGTTCTCCAAATATAATAAAACGCTTTGAAATACTGTTGTAAAAACACATTGTTCTTACATAAATTTTCTGATTTTCTTAGCAAGCAGAGATGAACTCCAGTCCAGGAAAGTTAAGTTGGACTATGAAGAAGTTGGTGTATGTCAGAAAGAGGTCTTAATAACGTGGGATAAGAAGTTGTTAAACTGCAGAGCTAAAATCAGATGTGATATGGAAGATGTTTATGCTTCACTTAAAGAAGGTATTCTGAATCATCCTAGGGGTTTTGTTTGTTTGTTTTTGTCTTTGGACAAAGGCTTCAGAGCTTTTTGATTTGTACAGCTCAGAAATAATTTTGTCTTTGTAATTTGTTTCAACCTGTAGTTAGTGACTCAATTGGTAAGAAAATGGTACTAATGGGGATATTGTCCCTAAGGAGGTAACAGGTAACTGTGCTAGACTGGCCTCTTACTTCACCCAGCTGCTTTCCGCTGTGTTGTTGACCAAGGAGAGAGTAATGGATACAGATCTTTGATCATGTACATGCCAATAATTCAGTTACACACTTGACACATTTCCAAATTTTGTCAAAAGTGTTTATGACATGTATGTGCATATTTATATGCATGTGCCTATGCATATATGTGTGTAAATATATACAGATTTATATTCTAATTAATTAACTCATCAGTTTTACTTCCACTCATTTTAATTTGGAGAAATTGCTTTTATTTAGCCATTATATTGCACTTTTGTTTCACTGCTGTTATACCATGTAAAATGCCTGATATTTAAACAGTTTAAACTTAAAATGGAAACTAATATATGTATATTTTGGGTGCACTTTCAGTGACCCAAATTAAACATATTAAAATGAGAATCTCCTTGGCCTAAATAAACTGGCTGTAAATTAAAAACCCCAAAATAGCCAAAGAAATCTGATAATGAATCTTGGTCTTAAAAACCAGCGAATATATATGGAATTCTTGCATAGTTAAGTACTAATTAATTCTATAAGATGCCACACTGACAAGCCCAACATACTGGTAGTTTTCCTTGAAGATTTGGGAGTCCTAAAGCTTTTCCTTGAATGCATTATTTAGAAGACAAAACAGTGGTTAATAATTGTATGTGGGAAGTAGATCACACCACTCCTTGGTGTGACTTGTAAAGATGTCTTAGTGCCGTTCACCTTCGCTTTTCTTGCAATCTAAATTTCTTAGCACTGTGCTCCTGCCTCTCCACACTCTCTCCTTCCTCCAACGTCTGGTCTCACTTTCTCCTTCTCCCCACCTGGTATCATGTGCTCCAGAGTTACTGAACTACTTCGGGTCCCAGTATGTCCCAGGCTATTTCTTGCATCAGTGCTCCAGCCCCCACCATACCCTCTTACCTCCCTACCATCTCCCTATTTTCACCCCCTTTCTTTCTGTCCCATCTTCTTCTCACTCCTCTTTTCTCTCTCCTTTCCCCCATCCCTCCCAGGTCTTTCCCACAGTCCCATCCTGAAACAGTTGCTTTATCCTCGTAGCCTGGATAATTTTATTATCCCTCAGGTCTCAACTCAAATATCAGTTCTTCACAGTTCCACCCACCCTAAACTAAATTAGTTTCCCTGTGTTATCCTGTCCCTTGGTTCTTTTCTTTTAACTGTACTTTTCACAATTGGCAATGTGTATATGGTTGTATTTGTTTAATTTCTCCCTCCACCACTGCACAGCCAGCACCTACAACAGCACTTTGCTCAAGTTATTTACTGAATGAATGAGACTAGTGTTCCTGAGAGTGGAAACTGCTTCCTTCATCTCTCAAAGATGATACATCCTCAGTGCCCTGCTGTATACACCAGTAGTTACTGTGTGCTCAGGAAATGTTTGTTTAACTAAAGCAAATTAATTATGTAATTAGTGTTATATAGATTAAAGCAGCCCATTCATGATATTATTGGTTCATTTAATGGGTTAAGGAAAGTTACTCTCTAAATGGTCATTTGGTATGTTGTCTTTTATTCATTCAACAAATGTTTGTTAAGAAGGTTTAGGGTGTTGGATGTGGGGGACATGTGGGACAGGGCGCACCTGGGGCAGGTCTCTAGGAAGAGTGTGAGTGTTCATCTTGTCATAGTGGGTTGCATCAGTGGGTGGAGACCCACATAATGAGTGGGAAGGTGTTGGACTTCCATCCTGGGGAGTCCTGCTATGTTCTCAGATAGTGGAGTGGGAGTCTCCTGAGAGCATAGGCAGTACCTAATAGGGGAGAACAGGCCAGTATCTCAAGCTCTCAGTGTTGTTGCAAGTAACTAAGAGTCTTGTTCTTCAAGGAATGAAGCCTGGTGGTTGCGTGGGTCCTGAGGGGAGGAAGAGGGAAGAATAGAATAGATGGAACATGGGGCATTTTGGGGGGCAATGGAATTGTATTACATGATCTTGCAATGATGGATACAGGCCATTTTAAATTTCATCAACATGTATAAACATGTATGGTTCAAAATGTAACCATAATGTGAATCATTGACCAAGGTTAGTAACAGTGTTTCAATATCTGTATATCAATTGTAACAAGTGTATCATCCACATGTAAAATTTTATTAATAGGGGAAATGGGAAAAGGGGGGAGGATCTTGGGTATATGGGAATCCCCTATATTCTGTATGTGACTTTTCTGTAACCTAAAGCTTCTTTGAAAACAAAATGAAAAAAATAAGACACTGGGGAAATAAAAGGAAGAAATGCCACTGTACATAAAAGACAACAGATCTTACAGTGATAAAAGACATGATGTCAACAATTTTCTTAAAATATTTCATTATTTTTTATTATCCCAATGTTAAAATTTTGTATTTTATTTATTTTTAAAACTATCGTTATAATTTCATTTCATATTAATTGTATTGGTTATTTTGTTGGCTCCATTTTTAAAAAAGTTTTGGATCACAGGTTACAACTATGACAGGGGAGGATCATTGGTGTGGGGTGTCAGTAATGGGGGATGCGTGGGGGGAAGTTTACCTGAGGCATTCATGTAGGGCATATAAATGTGTTCAAGTGTTTATGGGGCATTGTCATGGAGGGTGGAGATTCATACAATAAGCGAAAGAATATTGAATTCACATCCT
Source organism: Dasypus novemcinctus (assembly GCF_030445035.2). NCBI lineage: Eukaryota > Metazoa > Chordata > Mammalia > Cingulata > Dasypodidae > Dasypus > Dasypus novemcinctus. Next base: position 62,480,360 of record NC_080687.1, read on the forward strand.
GGGGAGCTCTGCCACATTCTCTAATGGAACAGCAAGAATCTCCCAAGTACAGGGGCAAAGACTAGTGAGGGACAAGGAGGGTGGTCCATTGGCAGGCTCTTGATATTGATGACTGTATGTAGGAACCTTTACTTTTGAAATTGAAACTTAGCATAGTATTATGGGGTGCCTAAGAGATACCTCCTGAGAGCCTCCTTGTTGCTGAAATGTGGCTTCTTTCTAAGCCAAAGTCAGGATATAAATGCATTACCTTCCCCCCAGCATGGGACATGATTCCTGGGGATGAACCTCCCTGGCACTGAGGGATTATTACCAAGCACCAACTAGCAATGCAACTGGAAAAAGACCTTGGCTGAAAGGGGATAAAGGCAAAGACAAATGAGTTTATATGGCTAAGAGACTTCAAAGTAAGTGGGTAGGCCATTCCAGAGGTTATGATTATGTACTTCTCAGCAGGATCTATCTCATTGACTGCCAAAGTAAATGCTACCTCAAATAGTGGGGCTCCTGAGGGCTCTGGAGAAATCAAGACATTATAGGCAGGGCAGGCAGCTCAGGTGTTTGGTGCCCTGCCAGTGGGCCCTACTTAGGAATTTATGCTCCTCAGTGTGACAGAGTTGGACTCAGTTGTGGTTTCCCTACACGTGGCTCTTCTGCCCCTTTTATTTGAACCCATGGTTAGTCCTAGAGTTGATAGGTGTCCAAGAAACTTAAATCAATGGGCAGTCCATATGCCAGCTGGGCCCTGAATCTCAACAGGGTTGCCTCACTTACTATCCAGTTCACTGGACTCACCCAGGACAAATAACAAGGAGATGATGATGGACAGTGCTCATCCCAAGGAACTGAGAGAGTCTGCAACCGCAAGCAAGATAGCCCCATCCATCTGCCATGGGATCTAAGCCTCCTCTCAATTAGAGGTGTTGTGGGCATCACCATCACAGAATCCTCAGTATTGGAGAATGAATGATGGGCTAGTTTAGACCTCCTGTTATTCTACTATAAATTTATTGTGATTCTAGCAATGGAAGAACTTTTATCATTGATGTGAAAGTAGTGGCCAGGCAGTGGAGGTTCTGAGGGCAGGGACAGGAAAAAGAGGTGTAATATGGGGGCATTTTCGGGACTTAGGAATTGTCCTGAATGACATTGCAATGACTGATAAAAGACACTATATACGTTGCCATAACTTACAGTATTGGGTGTGAGAGAGTGTAAACAACAATGCAAATGATAATCCACGCTTAGTGACAATGCTTCAAAATGTGTTCCTCAATTGTAGCAAATGTACCATGCTAATGACGGATGTTGTTAATGTGGGAAAACGTGGGAGGGTGGGGGGTGAGGCATATGGGAATCTCCTATATTTTTTATGTATTAGTTATATAATCTAAGTATCTTAAAAAAAGTTTAAGTATATTTTAAAAAAAGAAGTAAGATATTATACTAGAGTTTCATCATATGGAAAGTTATGGTCACTATTCTTTAGCTCACCATCTAAGTGTACATTATAAAGCAAAGTGTATCAATATGTAATCAAATGAATCAAATAGTGTGAATAGAGATGTTGGGGAGAGCTTCAAAGGAAGAAGTGACATTTGATTTCATCCAGAAAGGATAAATAGAAACACCCTGGGCAATCATGGGGCAGGGAAGCTTGGAGGTGAGAAAAAAATCTTAAGTTTTTGGTAAATGGTAGGGAATAGTAGGGAATAAAGCTAAAAATGATAAATTTGAAAATATATTGTAGAAGGTCTTATAAATAATGTCAGAGAACTCAAGTTTTACCTTTTGGACAATAATACTTCCATTTTATGTATACTGTGGCATTACAGTCCAGAGGGATTACTGCTATTAACGTTTCCTTTAACTAGTTGGAGTTCAGGAACCTATTACAGATTTAGACTATCTGAACAGAAAATATTTAGTGAAATAAAATTGCATGCACTGTACAGAATTGTATTCCATCTTTCCCGATATTAGTTCATGTCCCTTGGCATAAAATCATACTTTAAAATACTTTGAGCTGCTTATGATATCTTTGGTTTTCAAGTATAATAGAGTTAAGATTTCATTATATATGCTAAGTATTTTCTTTTCAAAGGCTGAATGATGTTTGGTAGCATTCCAGTTGTACCTTCAAATTTTATTTACCATTTTTATTATTTCATTCTTTTGTGACCATATAAGAATGTTACTTAATTATCTTTTTAAAAGTTAGTTATTGATTACAAATATTTAGAAATTTTATTACAAAGACTAATACTTGTTACTAGTTTCAAACCAAATAAAAGATGAAAATAGGTCATAATATGTTTTGGAGTTTTGAGATTTGGCCTCTGAAACTAGACTGCCTGAGCTCCTATCATAGACTAACACTTTCTAGCTGTGTGACCTTGGGCAAGGTACTTATTAATCTGTTTGTGTCCCTGGCTTTGCCCTCTGTAACATGGGTATAATAGTACTTCCTTTCCTCATAGGGTTATTAACTAAGTGCGTGTACAATGCTCACATTCTAGGAACCCTCAATAAATGTCTTAGGTACTCAATAAAGTTAGCCGCCGTTGTTAATATTGCCATTATCATCATGGCTGTCTTTCATGGGTTTTCTTTGGAAAGATGTCAGCAGCTACAGGATTAAACTTGTTACCTTACAATTCCATCAATGTGTCCTACTGTGTGATCTTGGGATGGTATGTGGTACAGTACAGCTGGGTACTGTCAAGTTCACTCATTTAATCAACTATGATTTAGCAACTTAATTGCAGATTCAACATCTTGTTTATTTCTCTTTGGGTGCAGGAGTTCCCAAGAGTCGACGAGGAGAAATTTGGCAGTTCCTAGCTTTACAATATCGTCTAAGGCACAGATTGCCTAATAAACAACAACCTCCAGACACATCATATAAAGAACTTTTAAAGCAGCTCACTGCACAGCAGCATTCTATTCTCGTGGATTTAGGTATTTGTCATTTGATTATAATTTACTAAAGTAAATAGTAGATCCTTATGTTAAGTTTTTTTGGTGTTGATAAAGAGGATATGTTGCATACACAGGACTGCTGACCTTTTCTTTTTTGGAGGGCAGTTTGACTTTGGGTCTGATTAAAGACCCCATAATTGCGAGTATATTAAATGAAGTTTTCACCCCAAAATTCTCCTTCTGAAAAGGGAGACATCTTATATTTGAACCATTACCATTACATAAACCATTACTTTATGTAATGGTAAAGTAAAACCATTACATATTATGGGATGCTTGCAGTTACTGTATTTTGAACAAATGGTTTTACTTGGGATAAACATTAATTATTATCTAAATCATTGCTGGTTTTGAAAGCTTTTATAGGTCTTCTGATAGAATATATTAAACGGAGGGCTAAAACATTTAACAAAGGTACACTTATTTTTCTGGACACATGACCTCACTGTGAGGATATTGCTGGAAATAGGCCTTTACATACATATCACTTTAAAAAACAGTGCCAGAATTAGTGATTCAAAGACAGAATATCTGAAATGGAAAAGAGAGGAGAACAAAAAGAGAAGAGAATGGGAAAAATGGAACAGGGTCTCAGGGAATTGTATGACAGTTCAAAACCCATACACATACGAATTATTTGTGTCCTAGAAAGAGAAGAGAATGGGAAAGGAGCAAAAAGAATATTGAAGAAATAATGACTGAAAATTTCCCAACCCTTATGAAGTACATAAATATCAATATCCAAGAAGGACAAAGCACCCCAAACACAATACATCCAAATAGATCTACTATGAACACCTACTATATTCAGAATGACAAATATCAGAGATAAAAAGCAAGGAAAGATGAAAAAAGCAAGGAAAAAGCAAAGATTCACATAAAAGAGAATCTCGAGTAGATTAAGTGCCGACCTCTCATCAGAAACCATGGAGGCAAGAAGACAGTTGTATGATGTATTTAAGACACTGAAATAGAAAAACTTCCAGCCAAGAATGCTGTATCTGGTAAAGCTGTCCTTAAAAAATGAGGGTGAGTTCAAACAAAAACTGTAGAATATGTTACCAAAAGATCAGACTTACAAGAGATGCTAAAGGGAGTGCTACAGCCTGAAAGGAAAAAACAAGGGTGAAAGACTTGGAGAAGAATATAGAAATGAAGATTATTAGGAAGGGTAAGTTAAAGGGTAAAAATACAAACGGGTACAATATGACAACACCAAAGGACAAAATGGATGAAGTAAGTAATGCCTTTACAGTAATAACATTGAATGTTAATGGATTGAACTCCCCAAAAGACACAGACTGATAGAATGGATTAAAAAATATGAGCCATCTACTTGTTGTCTACAGACACAACCAGAGAAAAAATTTTCCATGCAAATAGTAACCAAAAAAGTGATGGAGTCATGATACTAATGTCAGAAAAAAATAGATTTTAAATACAAAACTGTCATAAGGGATGAAGAAGGTCATTACATATTAATAAAAGGGGCAATTCACCAAGAAGAAATAACTATACTATATATTTATGCACCTAACCTGAGTGCCCCAAGGTACATGAGGCACACGCTGGCAAAGCTGAAGGCAAAAGTAATAGATGTCTCTATTAGATGTCTCTACAATATAAGTTGGAGACTTCAATATACCACTCTCACTATTGAACAGAACATCTAGACAAGAGGATATTATTCAGGGAACTTGAATAATAAGATAAATAAACTAGTCCTAGCACACATCTCTAGAGCATTACACCCCAGAACATCAGGATATACATTCTTTTCAAGTGCTCATGGATCCGTATCCTAGATAGTCTATATGTTGGGTCATGAGACAAGTCTAAATAATTTTTAAAAGATTGAAATTACACAAACATTTTTTCTGATCATAACAAAATGAATCTGAAAATCAATAATGGACAGAAAAAGGAAAATTCATAAATAAAGGGAGATTAAATAATATGCTTTTAAATAGCAGTGGGTCAAAGAAGAAATTGCAAGAGAATTCAGCAAACATCTTAAGATTAAAGAAAATGAGAACATGATATATCAGAACTTATGGGACAGCACAAAGGCAGTGCTGAGAGGGAAATTTAAAGCCCTCAATGCTTACATTAAACAAAAGAGCTAAAATTGAAGATCTAAATTGTACACCTGGAGGAACTAGAAAAAGAACAGAAAACTAATCCCAAAACAAGCCAAAAGAAAGAATAGTAAAGATCAGAACAGAAATAAATGAATTTGAGAAGAAAAAAATTTAGAATCAGAAAAACCAAAAGTTGATTCTTAGAGAAGATCAACAAAATCAACAAACCCTTAACTAGACTGACAAAAAAGAGAGAAGATACAAATAAATAAAATCAGAAATTAGAGGGGGGGACATTATCAGTAACCCTACAGAAACAAGAGAGATCATATGATGATACTATGAATAATTGTATGCCAAAAAGCTAGACAATATAGACAAGATGGACAAATTCCTAGAAACACATGAACAACTTACCCTGACCCTAGGAGAAATAGAAGACTTCAACAAACCAATTACAAGTAAAGAGATTGAAACAGTCATCAAAAACATCCCAAAGATGAAAAGCCCAGAACCAGATGGCTTCACAGGTGAATTCTACCAGTCATTCAAAGACGACCTAATACAAATCTTGCTCAAGTTCTTCCAAAAAATTGAACAGGAAAGAACAATATGAAACTCATTCTATAAAGCCAACATGACCCTAATACCAAAACCAGATGAAGACAGCACACACAAAAAAGAAAATTACAGGCCAATTTCTCTAACGAATATAGGGGCAAAAATCCTCAACAAAATACTTGTAAACAGAACCCAAAAGCACATTAAAAGAATTATATACCACAATCAAGTGGGTTTTATCCCAGGTATGCAAGGGTGGTTCAACACAAGGAAATCAATTAGTGTAATAAGCCACATTAATAAATTGAAGAGAAAAATCACATGATCTTTCAATTGATACAGAAAAGGCATTTGACAAAATATGGCACCCTTTCTTGATAAAAAAACACTCCAAAAGATAGGAATAGAAGGAAACTTTCTCAATTTGGTAAACTGCATACTTGAAAAACCTGCAGCTAGGATTGAACTCAATAGTGAAACTCTGAAAGATTTCCCACTAAGATCAGGAGCAAGACAAGGATGCCCACTATCACCATTATTATTTAATATTGTGCTAGAAGGTCTAGCTAGAGCAGTTTCGCTAGATAAAAAAATAAAAGGCACCCAAATAGGAAAGGAAGAAATAAAACTCTGTTTGCTGATGATATGATCCTATATCTAGAAAATCCTGAAAATTCACAACAAAGCTACTAGAATAAACTTAACCAAGGACATAAAGGACTTGTATTCAGAAAACTACAAAACATTATTGCTAAAAGAAACCAAGGAAAATTTAAGTAAATGAAAGGACATTCTGTGTTCATGGGTAGGAAGACTAAATATCATTAAGATGTCAGTTCTACCAAAAGTGATTTATAGATTCAACACAACCCCAATAAAAATCCCAAGCCTTTTTTGCAGAAATCAAAAAGCCAATGATCAAATTTATTTGGAAAGGTAAGGGGCCTTGAATAGCAAAAAAAGTCTAAAAAAAAACAAAGTTGGAGGAGTCTTACTTCCTGACTTTGAAGCATATTACTTAGCTACAATGGTAAAAACAGCATGGTCCTGGCATAAAGATAGACAGATTGACCAACGGAACAGATTCAAGAGTTCAGAAATAGACCCTCACATCTACTGTCAAGTGATTTTTGATAAGGCTGTTAAGCCCACCTGGCTGGGCCAGAGTAGTCTAATCAATATGTGGTGCTAAGAGAACAGGATAGCCGTATCCAAAAGAAAGACAAAGGACTCCTATATCATACCTTATTCAAAAATTAACTCGGAATGGATCAAGGACCTAAATATTAAAGCAACAGCCATAAAACGCCTAGAAGAAAATGTTTGAAAACGTCTTTAAGTTCTATGGTAGGTGGTAGTTTTTAAACTTTATGCCCAAAGCATGAGCAACAAAAGATAAAATAGATAAATGGCATCTCCTCAAAATTCAACACTTTTGTACCTCACAGGTCTTTGTCAAAAGGGTGAAAAGGCAGCTGACTCAATGAGAGAAAATATTTGGCAATAACATATCCAATAAGGGTATACATAAATTCAAAGTATCTTCCCACAAATTACTTAATAATTACAAAGAAAAAGTAGAGGAAGCTTAAATGATCAAAGTTAACAAATTTAGGAGAAATTTAATCCTGTGCCACCTGACATGATGCACTGAGAACAACACAGTATGCTCCTGTGATAAACCTGCAAAAAAGCCTAACCCAAATTGAGGGACCTTAAGTCTTCCAGATTAAAGGACTCTAAGGAAAGTAGAGAAACATGATAACTATAAACAATAGAGGATCTTTGGACAAGTAAGGACCAGTTTAGATGGTTATGAATTCCAAAAATAGATATTGGATTATGCTTGTAATCTGATCTGTACCTGGGCATGATTGAGTTATGATTAGGGCATGGTGACTCACAGATAAAAGGCATGGCAAAGAACAGAGTTGGGGGGTTTTGATGTTGGAGTTTGAGGCTGAAGACTTAAGCTGGAGCCCCGGGAAGTCAGCACGCAGAGGAAAGAGAAGCCAGCCCCCAGAAGAAAGGAACCTTGAACCCAGAGAAAAACAAGCCCCAGGAACTTAGGAACCCAGGAAGCCTGAACCATCAAAGACGTCGGCAGCCATCTTTCTCCAAATAGACTTTGGTGAGGGAAGTAGCTAATGCTTTATGACCTGGTATCTATAAGCTCCTACCCCAAATAAATACCCTTTATAAAAACCAACCAGTTTCTGGTATTTTGCATCAGCACCCCTTTGGCTGACTAATACAACCAGCTATAAGAGGACATTATTGAGACAAATGATTACATGTGGGGATGATACTGAGCTATCAATATTACATTGTACTGTGGTTATGTCAGAGACTGTTCTTGTTCTGTGGATATATACCTGAAGAAAATATTTTTCTCAAAAAAATAGCAAAACATGAAAAAAAAAAAGCAATGGCAAAAAATTAATTAAAAAAATGACAACAACAATGCTAGAAGTGGTTTTGTAGAAATTATGACTACCTCCCATTTGGATGACTGGATAATTAACTGTTCTAATGTTATATGAATAGGTACTTGCAACTTGGGGCAGAATTTCCAGTGACAATGTCCCAGAACAATTTTTTTTTAAATGCTGAATTTCAGATAACGTGGAAAGCAAAAATGGTATCATTAAACAGTACTGTCTCTAATTTTTCTCTAAGTTAAGATAATATATTTTATTATTTTAAAGTATCTAAATTATTGAATTAAATAGTTTTCATTGACATTTGACTATTTCTCTGTAGTCCTGAAAGTTGATACATATAAGGTGGGCAGATATCTTATTTAAGCCTATTTGGGAAAAAGAAATTTCCTTATATTCAGGTCCACCTTATACAAGGGCATTAAAAAATCATTGGCAAAACCTAGTTTGTACTTCTGTTGCTTTCGAATGACAAATAGCTTTTGTTGGAAAAAGGCCAACTTTTAAAAAGAAATAAAATGTGTATTTTACAGAGGTACAGATAACTTGAGTACTTGTCATGATTCTACCACTAACTGTGGTCTTAGATAAATTACTTTGCTTCTGGGTGTCAGCCCTCTCTGTTCAATAAGGGCTCTCAACTATACATGGCTCCTTGCAGATCTCTGGTTCTTTGAATGTGAAATGGTGATGCAAATATGATTTGGAGCCTTGCAATCAGGGATAGTACAGGTACATGTCCTTAAAGAGAGGGAGATGATGACATCAAATTTCAGGAAAAAAAGAAAAGAACCTGGAAGAAACTTCTTGGATAGACAGATAAAAAGTTCTAAGAGAGAAAGTAAAATTGAAATTTAAAAATTGCTTATTTGACTCTACCTGTAGCCATCTGTTTCCTCAGAGTTCTTATTTTCTCCTTATCTTCCCCTTACCTACTCTGGAGAATTAATCTTATCAGTTCCTGGTAGCATATGTGGTAGGAAACATTTTAAAATTAGGCATTTTTGTAAGTTCTAATTCACATGAGCAATCATTTTACAATGAAGTCTAACATCCCACTTCATTTTCTTGACACAAGGAAATCAACTTGCCAGCGATTTACAGCTTTGGTGGTGAAGATGGGTTTGTTTCAGTATTCAGTACCAGCTCTTTAGTGATCCAGGACTGACTTTGTTTGCTAGCTGAAGTGTCTCCATGGTAATTTTATACCCAAAGGTGAATTTTGGATGGGAGTTTATTTGAATTCAGCTTGAGCCTGTAATTTCCTTGTCCTTTTTAGAGATTGAAAAAGGAATAGGTTTCAATGTGGCTCACGGAAGTAGTTTCAAGCAAAGGATGTTTGGAAGAAAAAAAGTATTTCCTGTAGAATAGACTGAATGTAAAACAAAACAACCCAAAGAAGTCCCTGTAGTGTCATAATACAAGAAAAGCAGGAATGAATCTGTGGACTTCTAGATTTCCTTTTAGGTAATATGATAATTCTTATAGAAGTCTGCTTTTGATTATAGGATGGCCTTTACGTGAATTTAGCATTTGCCTTGCTTTTAGTGAGAATAAATTTTTATTCTCCTGAATATGACCTTGTTTTGCTGGTAGATTTTTGTTTTGTTTTGGTTAGAAATGAGTGATATTAGCATAGAATGTTTGCTCCCATATCATATATGTGAGATGGGGACTTCCGGGGGACTTGAGACTTGCTATAGAGACAGTTTTAATTAGTTGGAGTAACTCTCCTTGGTTGTAAAAGAGTGTTAGTTTATTCGTAGAAGTCACTGAATTGCAATTTCCTTCTGGTCTCCACAGAATCTGGACTTCTTAGAAATATTTCTTTTCTTTTCCTCTGCAGGAAGGACATTTCCTACTCACCCTTACTTTTCAGTGCAGCTGGGGGCAGGGCAGCTGTCACTCTTCAACCTCCTGAAAGCCTATTCTTTGCTGGACAAGGAAGTGGGATACTGTCAGGGGATCAGCTTCGTGGCTGGAGTCCTGCTTCTGCACATGAGTGAGGAGCAAGCTTTTGAGATGCTGAAGTTCCTCATGTACGACCTGGGCTTCCGCAAGCAGTACAGGCCCGACATGATGCCACTGCAGGTGAGGCACCTGCTCACGAGGAGCACGTGGGACTATTAAACCGGGTCTCTCAGCAGCAGCCCTTTTCTAAATCACAATCCATATTTAAAGACGATGGTACCCAATGCTTTAGATCTTGGCTAAATGTAGGGGTATGTTTTAGTTTATTGTTTTACCATGGGATTTTGAGTTATGATAAGCCTTTAAATGTGTGAAATCCATCTTCAGAATAACTTTTCCATGAAATTCCTGGAGAGAATAAATCAGCAATTTAACAAAGTTGGTGGGGGCACAAGTCTCTATCCCCTAAATCTGTGGGTTTTGTGGACAAAGTATCAAATCATCTTTGTTAACTTTTTCTTCCCTTGTTGATTGAAAAGGATCTGTTGTTTAAAATCTGAAAATATTATTTTTATTCTTTCACTTTGGATGCTTAAATGCAGATATCTATACCATGGTTCTTAAACTTACTACACCGGCCCTCCTTTATCTTAATGCAAGATGGACCCTTTGGGTGTAAAAGTGTTGAAAGCCTGGCATGCTTTCCCAGTCTGCTTTTCTTGGCCAGCTCTGAAGAAGCATCATTTTGAGTGTTCAGTTACTTCAAGTGGAGGTACTCCCTGCCACTGCTATCCCAACTGTATTTTCAACTCCCTGTTGACACATTTCTCCCCTCTAGTTTAAATTTCACTTTCTTAAGTGTATTGATTTCTAACTGACCATTATAGAGGTGACATCTCAAACCACCTCTACCTTTCAGTTTTAAAGCTTGTAGTTGTAAAGATATAAACGAAGATTGTATAGAGAGGAATGTTAAGGTGCTATTGCTTTGAAAATTAGGTACACATGACCCCAATTAGTCATAACATTATGCTTTAGATAATAAATGAAATACTTTAAAAATGTTTTAAAGATACCTTTCCCTGGTTCCTAATGATTAGTTTTGGCATTTAATCCTGTAATGACTGACCTATAGGCAAGAATGGGACTGGGACTGTTTTCCCTATTTTATTATAGTAGATGGTATTTTCTTGAGGGAAGGAGTGGAAAAGTGCTCCATTTTTCATTACTTCCTTCAATAAAATTCTCTCCATTGGGTTTTCTGGTCTGAGTTCATATGGAGGGTGGTCATCAGGATATGTAATTACAGTGATTTGATTTCCTGCTGATCACTATTCATATATCTGTTAGCCGCTACTAGTCAAGTCAGCGACTATGGAAGTTTTTATCTTTTTACTTTATTGCTCAACAGTTTTTCTTATGCCACTTAGGAAGCATTGTCACTCTTGTAAGGAATTTCTGACTTCCAGAAATAACAGTTTGGTCTAGCTAATATTAGAATTTCAAAGAAGAGAAAATACCTGTGCGTAGTATTTGGTTTTGGTGCATAAATAGAAAGATAGTGATACTAAAAATGCAATAATTTTTCTATTTAAAAATTCCTCATCAATTTGACATAAAAATTCATTTAAATAGAGTTTTACCTTAACATGATTTGCAATTACCAAGAAATATTTTATGTCCACAATTATGGAAATGAAGTTGTTTTAAAATCTCTTATGGCAGCATTCTAATAGGCCACAAGATTTGGGGGATCGTATTCTAGGAGAGTGGATCTTTTTGCTCTATAAAGTAGGATGCAGCGCTTTTCCACTATCTAGAGCAGAAAATTGCCCAATCAATATGATTTTCAGAAGTAGACCAAGATGCCTGTGGCAGCGGAAGCAGCAGGAGCTTGGAACCCGTCGATGGGAGATCTGATTCCCTGCTTTGCTGTTTGTGAATGTGGTTATCCAGGTTCTCCCCGTCAGTTACTTTAGCTGGAAAATGGGGGTTCATGGTGGGGGTTGGGAGTGGGGGGTGGGGTGGAGAACTCTTTGAGCTTTAAATACCTGTGTTCCATCCTGTTTTGTGTCTGCTGTTTTCAGTGTTAAATGTAAAAGCATTATATTGTTTTCTCTGAAGTCTTTATCTCCATTTTCTTTCACCATCTCTCTCCACCCTTCTCATTTCTTTACAACTTTTTCTCTCCTCCAGTTCTACCTCTTCCATCTGAATATTTGCCATGTTATTTATATAAGAGAGAATGGAAGAATTGTTTAGTCTTAGCCAATGGAATTTTATTATTAAAGCTTCTTTCTTTCTTTAAAGATTTATTTATTTCCCCACCCCGACCCCGGTTGTCTGCTCTCTGCTCTTCTTCTTTGTCTGCTTCTTTGCTGTCAGCGGCAGGGAATCTGTGTCTCTCTCTGTTGCATCATCCTGCCCTGTCAGCTCTCCGCGTGGGCGGCGCCATTTCTGGGCAGGTCACACCTTTCCCTCGTGCCTTGCGGCTCTCCTCATGGGGCACACTATGCGCGTGGGGCTCCCCCACGCGAGGGACATCCCTGCGTGGCACAGCAATCCCTGCGCACATCAGCACCGTGCATGGCCAGCTTCACACGGGTCCAGGCGGCCCAGGGCTTGAACCGCGGACCTCCCATGCAGTAGATGGACACCCTAACCACTGGGTCAAGTCCACTTCCCTATTAAAGCTTCTTTAAAAATAAGGCTGAATTGTGTTCTTACCTTTTAAAATCTAAATGTAAGTATACATTGATAGAAGAAAGGTTCTCAACCTTTAGAATGTTGAAAGAAAAAGTCAGGCCCTGTTTTTTTTCATTAACTGTTGAATTATTGCTTCTTTGTTGTTATAATCACAACTGAATAAGAACAGAATGCTTTTGATGACATGCTTTCTTTTAACTCTGCTACTTAGATTTCTTTGATTTTTATGTTTGCCAAAGTGTTAATTCTTCTATTGATAGAAGCTCATTATGTCTGATTTCTAAACTGTAAATGAGTGTTTTAGAACCTTTATGTTTGACTCCAGTTGAACTTCTTATTTTATAACTGCGACTTCATGTGGCTCCTTAATTCCTTCCTTTTATAGCTTGTGTGGAACCTCAGTTTCTAAAGACATATATTTTAGCTTAATAAGGGTCAAAGAAATCACTTGCTGCGTTTCTTCATGATTTTTAATTTTGTGCTCTAAAAATAATAATCATTGAATTCATAATATATACTGGTTATTTTATATATTTTTATAGAGCTAACTAAGGTGATATTTTGACTATTTTTATGTGAAACAATTTGTGCAAGATTTAATAAAATATCATATATTTTTTTCCCGTTTTTTTTAAAATTTATTTTTAAGTATATTTTTTTGAATATACATTGATCACAAAAAAGTTACATTAAAAAATATAAGAGGTTCCCATATATCCCACACCCCACTGCCCCACTCTTCCCATATTGTGGCACATTCACTGCATTGGTAGTTGCTGAGGGCAAGGAGAGGGAAGAAGAGATGTGATGTGGGAACATTTTGGGGACTTGGAGTTGTCCTAAATGATATTAGGACAGATGCTGGACATTATATATCCTCCCATAACCCACTGAATGTATTAGGGGAGAGTGTAAACTACAATGTAAACTATTATCCATGTGGTGCAGCAGTGCTCCAAACTGTATTCACCAGATATCATATACATTTCACACCAAAATGTCAAGTTGATATATCCAGTCAAGGAACCACCACTCATGTTTGAACTATGTAGATAGAAATCTAAATTATCGCATAATTCACGAATTTGTTTATTATTTACCACAGCTTTGTTTTTAGCTATCACAGACATGAGACTTTAAAGGTCACTTTTGCTGTCTTTATAATTTTTATTTTTAAATGCTGGGTAATCAACTCAATAGCCAAACTAAATAAATTCTTCTTTTAATCCAAGTAATATTCAGGAAAGACTAGACTTTTTGCTTTGATCCTTTTCGTCATGAAAAAAACCATGTGCTGCTGAATGTCTTGGATATTAATAACGAATATCTCAAGCTTTGTGCCCATAGCATTCTAAGTTTACATTTTGTCATAACAGTGCAGATTTTTTGGTGAGTCTAAGTGATAGGTCCATCATATATGAGATGCTGGACCCAGCGGAGACAAACATTCCTTGTGCACTGAATATGGTAGATTTTACAGAATAGAGTTTTCTGGGATTTGCCTGAAATTAGAATGGATATTCTATGAGCATCCTGAGCCGGACAGTTCCGATATTCCAAAAGCAATGCCTTCCTACAACAGGCATTTTCGCATATATACATGCCTTCCGTGTATGTTTGTGAAACAAAAACATATATGATAGAGAAACTCACTCAGTAGTCTTAGAGATGGACTTCCTGTACTTGCTTTAGTGATCTCAGTTAACTGAAACTGGAATTTACTATCAGCTTAAAAGTAATAAAATAAAGTAATAATACTTCTATTATTTATCTAATATGTGTGAATTTGTTACTAAATATTAGAGTACTAAAATGAAAGCTAGTTTATATTATGCACACTCAAGTATATATATATTTCATTTTTCTTCTCCAAATTAATTTTAGATTCAAATATACCAGCTCTCAAGGCTCCTTCATGACTACCACAGAGATCTCTACAATCATCTTGAAGAGAATGAAATCAGCCCCAGTCTTTATGCTGCCCCCTGGTTCCTCACATTGTTTGCCTCTCAATTTCCATTAGGATTTGTAGCCAGGGTTTTTGGTAAGAGAAGCCTATGATCAAATGGAACAGTGTTATTTATTCCAAGGAATGTATTTCGTAGCCGTATGGTTTTATCATGTGTTATACATGTGTATACATGTATACATGCGTTGTCATGTGTTATACAGAATAGCAAATTGCTAGTGGAATTTAATAAATGTACCTGGCTCTATCTGATAGTATTTAAAGCCTTATTGGTTTGAACTAAAATTCAAAGTAAAAGAGAAAGAGAAGAGGAAGAATTGGACTTTCATTTGTGTCTAAAGAGAGGACTTTTTTAAAAAAAATTCAGAACCAAGGACTCATTTTGCATAATTTTCCAGATATTTATATACAACTTCCCTACCTCTGCTTTTTTCCTTCCCCATTGTCCTCTTCAACTTGAATACAAAACAAAAAGGAACATCTCTCTCTGGTGTCAACAGAAGTAGCTATATTAATGTGATTCGAATGGCATGTCTTGATCTGACTTTTTGTGGTTTACAGTGCAACTTTAATTGCTATTTCATTGCTTAAATGACTCTTTTCATGCCAATGCGGTGATGGTAGCCAGTCTCTATGTCTGTGTGGCTCAGGGAAAAGTGCTAAGCTCAGGCAGTATAGCCTGGGGCAAGTTATTGAGTACCTGTTATGCTCCAACTGCAGTGCTAGCAGTAGGAATAAAAAGAGAGCCACTGGGGACCCTCAAAGCTGTCCACAAGTTTGTAAGGTTTGTTCAAGCCAGTTATTTAAGAAGCAAAACAACAACAGCCAAAAAAGAAAAACACACCCATGTATTTACTGGAGGTTTATTCTAATCATGTGGTTTATGACCTCAATGCTCTCAAAAAAGTTTCCCACAATTTTGTGTTTTGCTCAACTATCTGGTAACCACGGTCAAAGTAGTCAGTATTCACAGCTGCACTTCTGTTGAATTAAGGCTGTCTTGAAATTGTGAGAATTGACCCAATTGTAGGTCATTGCCAGCATTAAAAAAAGGAAATAGAATAGTATACAGTGAAAATATCAAGAGTATTACAAATAGTAAGGAAAAATGTTGTTTAGAGAAACTTCAATTTTGAGAATATATATTCTGAGAATATATAATAGGTGTATACAGTGTCTTTCTTATTGGAAGCTGTGGTTAGCAAAATTTGAAAATACTACCTTAGCAGTAATAAAATCTGTAAAGTACAAAGTGCAAAGAATAAAACCGACGATGCAGTAAATCAAACATTCGCCAAATTCCTTTTTTTTAATTGAATATACATGATTGCTTTGGAACTTGGGTTCCTTTTAATGGAGCTTCTGTAAATCCTTCAATTTATATATTTTTCTCTTTTCAAAGAACAGTTTATTTCAAAGCAAAATGATGTTTCAGGGCGTTTCCCTTTAACTTACCCTTGGAAGCATGATATCAGAGATCAAAAAACAAATCTCCCCAGTCATCTAGTTCCTCCTATGAGACTATGAAAGATGCTGTTAACTGTGCAATAGCTGCTCAATCCTTTTCTTTGAATTTAGTAAAGAATAGAGACTGTCAGGAAAGAAAAGATGCATGAGGAAGAAGAATGACCATATTTGAAGTACTTTTTTTGCAATTTCTTTTTTTTTTTTTTGAGTCCCTTTTTTTAATATTTTTTTAAATATTATTGATTAAAAATGACATAGATTGAGAGAAACTTTGAACATTTCAAAATGATTGCATGTTTGTATTTGTTAAGAAGCAGATTCAAAGTTCAGGTACCTTTTCCCTTCGTTTTCCATTTCTGATACAGGTCATTTATTTGTTCTGATTTTTCTTTTAAAATCTTTTTTTAAAATGTCTTGCTCTACAGTAGGTTTAGTTGCATATTAACAGGAATATTTACATTTTTATTAGAGCAATCAGAGTTATATAGCATTAACTGGTTCTGTTGATTTGTTTCTTATTCCTGTTGTGAAGAAAATCTAAGCAGCAGTTGAATACATATCTCTGAGGTTTACCTTATGAATTACATCATCTCTATTAAATTTGCCTTAAAATTACAAATACACAGACAAACATATATGTAATTTGTCTTTTTTTTTCCACCTTGGCCTTATCTGAGATTTCTAAATGCATGAAACAATTATGAAAATAATTAAACCTTTGTTTATTCAGTCATATTAATTTTTTTAAGAAAATCAGGTAGTTTTGACCAATTTTATTGCCAAATGTTTTCTGATCTAGCTGTAGCAATTAAGAAAAAAAAACTTTATTACAAAGAGCACCTTTTTTACAGTAGTGGATGCATAATTTTGATCATGAAAATCTCTTTTTTTAGATATTATTTTTCTTCAAGGAACTGAAGTTATATTTAAGGTTGCACTTAGCCTCCTAAGCAGCCAAGAGACACTTATAATGGAATGTGAAAACTTTGAAAATATTGTCGAATTTCTTAAAAGCACACTACCAGATATGAACACTTCTGAAATGGAAAAAATTATCACACAGGTATGATTTAAATGATAACACTAAGATATAAGATTATATGGCAGTCCTACTGATTACATGTTAAACTTGTCAGCATAGAAATGCAGTTTTGCTTGACAGGTAGTAATTTTCCAGCTTTTTTGGTTTGGTCATTTTATATAGAAATGAGACTATTATGAAACTTCTGCACTGTGATAATGTGTACCTGGCTATGCCCAGGAGAAGTGAGTGAGTGCTGTAGTGAGTTTTTCAGGAATCCTTTCAATTTAAGCTAATAGTAAGACTGATGATAGAACTCCTAGAGATAGGGAGACCTGAGGAGAAAATGAGACCCACTTACATCTTGTAATATTGTAAATTTTGTTTAAAATTACACAATGGAGTACATACGGCAAAAGCGTAAGCGTTGGAATTATAATAGGAAGCACTGGTTTGCATCCTTCTCCAGCTTAGCGGTTGTCGGCTTGCACGTGTCACCTTCATTTTTTGAACCCTGTTTTGTGAGCTCAGAAATAAACAATATCTATCCAAGAGGTTTTGTAGGCTTGAATGAGGAGAGTCTATGTATCAGTTGGGGTCCTTAACACAAAACAGTCTACCTCAATGAATCACATGAAGGTACCTTTTAAGGAGGTGTGGGTGGGGTGAAAGAAACCAAAGATGGATATCACGGTGCCCAGGAACTACAGCAGAAGGAGGATGCTCCCCCTGATGCTGAGGGGGGAGGGAGGGGTATAAGAGTGCTATCGGGCCAGTGAGAGCTGGCACTGTGGAGAAGCGGGTCTCTGCTTGTTGTTGTCCTATTGGAGTCAGTAAGGAAGGGCGGGAAGAAATACCACAACCTCTCTGGGTCCTTTATGATCTCCTGCTGGTACTTCCCATGGGCCATACCCACCCAGAAGCCAAGTGCAAAGCAAGTGTGGGGACAGTTCACAGGGGTCTGCCTCTCAGGACATAGAAGAGTAGATGAGGGCAGAGAATGGAGAGTACCCATCACCCCATAAATCTCTTGGTAGGGACAAGGTAAAAAAAATAAGTGGTAGTTTTCTATTGATGTTCAGATGTCATGAACAAGCTTAGAAGAAGATTTGTTGATAAGACGGCATGCTTTAAGAGCATTGAACAGTTAACCAGTTTCCTGGAGGCACTTGGGATAACAGAGGATCAAATTTTGATCAAGTAAAGGGGGATTTGAAATCCTGTTCTGATGCCCTGCTACTTACTACCTGTTTGACCTTGGGCAAGTCACAATCTCTCTGAGTATCAGCTCCCTCCCTTACAAAATGGGAATCAAAAGAATTGATCCATTACATTTTCATGTTATTTTTAGCAAATGTAACCAATGATATAAATTTCTACACTGTAATTCACACTGAAAGTAGAGTTATTATTTTATCACAAATAAAATTTTGTTTTCTTTGGAAGCTAAATCATGTTTATTCCATAAGTATTTATGAAGAGTTTTTTTAATTAAAAAAATTTTTTTTGAAATAATTTCAAATTTATGGGACAGTAACAAGATCTGAACAGTTTTTATATGTTAAAATGCTTTGTAAGCTGGAGAATACAGTTTTATGTGCCTATTTATTGGTTTATTAATTCTTTGGCAAAACCATTTTGATTGGCAAGCAGTCTGAGATTGTGCTTTTAGAAGAGAGGTGATATCTGATTTGAAATCAGATCACATCTCTTCTAAAATTAGTGAGGAAATTACTTGGCTTTCGAGATCATTACTAGGATTAATGGCTAAAATTTATAGGCAGGCAGATTTGGACTCAATTTTAGAGAGAACTTTATAACAATTAGAGTTGATTAACTATGGAATGAACTGCTGTTGAAGGACACCTTGATTAAGTTTACTTTTGGTCTTTGTAAAAAATGCAACTAATCTAAGAAATCACAGAGAAGAAACTTAAAAGTAACTACAAATATCAACATCTAGAGATGATAACCTTTTAAATTTCCTTTCACACATCCCTCTTTGTTTATATACATATAGAGATATTTATACATTTTTACATAAGTAGAATCATGCTGTACAGGATATTATATAACCTTTTAAATTAAAATATATGTAAAGTCTTAGAAATTTTTCCATGCCAATAAATAGAGATCCATAACAACATTTTAAGTGATTGTATAATATTCCATTGTAGGGCTTATTTTAGAAATGATGCTTGTTTGAAAGGACTGACCAGGTAGCCTGGAAGTTCCCTTATTTAAATTCTAAGATTGGAATATCTCTGATAGCACTATGGGAAGTCAGATTTGACATAATGAATCAGAGCAATCATAAATAATGCAGTTTTTATGGTTTCTTTTCTCTCCATAGTGTTAGTGTAGACATCATTGATTAAATGGCTGCTACCACCTCACCTTCACCCTCGCAAGTTTAGGTTAAGGAAGTTTACCTGCCCTCTAACTTTTAAGTTTACTGTCTTCCTCTAGGGCAGTAATATAGGATTGCTGAAGTAGCCCTAATGAAACCTTATAGCTAGGTATAGTGCTCAAGGTATGCATTTTGAAGATTCTCTGTGTGGTAGACTATGTATCTCTTAAGATATTCACTTGGAATAGCAAATGGATTTTTTTTTTAATGTTACGGGGCCCGGGGAATGAGTCTAGGACTTCATATGTGGGAAGTGGGTTGCTCAACCACTGAGTCACAGCAGCTCCCCTGAGTTGGGTTTTTCATTTGTTTGCTTGTTGTTTGTTTTAGGAGGGGACTGAATCTGGGATCTCCCATGTGGGAAGCAAGTGCTCAACCTCTTGAGCCGCTCCCTGCAAATGCAAAATATAAGGCATTTCTGCTCCATTGACAAATAAATTATTATAGAAATACCCTATGCAATTTTGTTACTAATCAGCAAAGATGTTCTCTAACATAGGTAATAATTACTTTTCTAATGTTGTTTACCTGGTATACTACATTTTAGGTTATGAATATTTTGGTTGAACATTAACTTTTGCTAGTGACTTAGTCTCATTATGAGACTGTTTCAGTTGCTTAGAAATAATTTACTTTTACTTATATTGACAATCAAACTTCTTTCTTTTGGCATATCTTTATATTCCTCATTAATAAGCATTTGCAAATATATATATGAAATATACCAAGTTACACAGATTGTGTACAAACTGAAGAGCAGACTAACCTGTGATGTTTCCATGGCAGGTTTTCGAGATGGATATTTCTAAACAGTTACATGCCTATGAGGTAGAATATCACGTGCTGAAAGATGAACTTCAGGAATCTTCATATGCCTATGAAGATAGCGAACCTGTGGAGAAACTGGAGAGGGCCAATAGCCAGCTGAAAAGACAAAACATGGACCTCCTAGAAAAATTACAGGTAAAGAGATACAAATTTAACCAAAAAGTTCTTGACTGCCTCCTGCATGCACACAACTACACTGGCAGTGAGAGGGAGGTAGAAGTGAATGGAACCATTGCTGACCAAGGGCCTATGTATGAGACTGTGTCCAGGTGCTTTGGGGACTACAAAAGCATGTTAAATCTAATTATCACTGGGGAGATACAATGGACACTCACAAAACAGTTAAATGGCAATTCAAAGTGGAATATGGTTAAGTACATGGGATGTAGTGCATATTTGGCTGAGTTCAAGGCAGGAAGAATTGACTATGGAAGATAAGGAAAATCATGAGGGAGTTGGGCTTGAGCTGGCCTCTGGAAGGTTGATGGAGGAAATGGGTGAGGAGGGTCTATAAGGTGAGTGGGGCGTGAAGGGAGGCTAGGAGGATTGGTAGGCAAGGAGAGTGTGGCAGTGCCACATGGTTAGCTTAGCATCAGTTTAAGATTTATATTGGGGAGAGGTGGAATAAATACGATAATTGGAGATAATTTTCAGCATAAAGCAGAAGGACGTGGCTTTAACCCTGTAGATAAAGGGAAATCTCTCAACCCTTTTGAGCAGTGCTTTAGAAAGATCAATCCAGAAACCCTGATGAGAATTGGCTGGGGGTAGGATGACCAGCTAGAAGACATCAGTAGAAATCTGACAAAGGACGATAAGAATTGCCTGGAGTGAAATTCACAGAAATGGAAAGAGAAAGGGCTATTTCTGAGATAACGGAATGAAAATATTTAACACGTAGTTCCTGCCATCAGAGTTTACAATTATTGGGAATATAAAATACTATATATGTACTTATATGCTCTCACAAATACAATAAGCAATTTATTACAAAGCATTATTGAGCATCTGTAACTGAGTATGTTGTGTACAGTGTAGGCAGGTGCTGAGGGGGGGCAATGGGTTAGCACTAAAGTACTTGGTTTCTTCTTAGCCCCCACTTCTTTCCTAATATTGCGCTTGACCCAAACCAGAAAACAGGAAATCTCTTCGCTTCTATGTCATGAGTTCCTTGGCAAGACCAGCTAGGAGAGAAGTAGGTTAGAAAGGAGAGAACTCTGGTGTAGTTGCCCCTTAAGAGTAGGGGCGCTACCTTCCATCACTTCATTCTACATTAGCTCTGCTCTTGGAAAATTCCTCCTCTCTCATTTGAAAAATGCTGCCTGTTTTCAAAAAGAAAAATAAACATCTGATGTACGGTCCCTTAATACCTTGATTTTTCATTTGTGAGTAATTGAGCATTTTTTAGTAGGGAACATGGGTTTGTACCTGTGTTTCATAATATAATGATTTTTATGAACTGTTGCAAAGTTTGTCGTTGGCAGTTCTATATAGCCATCATGTCTGGGTTCCTAAGTTATGTGGACACTCCTAATATCCTTAAAAACTGGTAGAATCCCAAGTAGGTGTCTAAGAAACCCTATATTTTCCATTAGAGAGTGAAGCCTATTTAGTCTGCAAAGTAACTGTCAAGTGTTTCCTGTTTCCCCCTCAATTACTCCAGATCCCATCTATTCCAGGGGATTACCAGTATGTGTAGAATAATATTTCATATTGCATTATTGTTGTATTCAGTAAGATGAGACAAAATCGTATTAGTACCATTGTTATATTTTTGAGAAACCTAAATATCTCATTTGATGGAGGTTTTCAGAGTATTTGTGCCACATATTTTATTACATAGTTTGATGTAATTGTTATGTGTGTATATCTATATACATACATACATACGTATATATATATAAAGAGAGAAAGAGTTTGTATGTGTCTGGCTACTGCTACAGTGAAGAACCAGAATCTTCAAAATTTTGATTGGGAATATTTTTGTTTTTGTCAAACAGGTTGCTCATGCTAAAATCCAGACTTTGGAATCAAACCTCGAAAATCTTTTGACCAGAGAGACCAAAATGAAATCTTTAATCCGGACCCTAGAACAAGAGAAAATGGCTTATCAAAAGACAGTGGAGCAAATCCGAAAGTTGCTACCAGCAGATGCTCTAGCCAGCTGTGAAGTGCTGCTGAGAGACCTCAACTGCAATCCTAATAACAAAGCCAAGACAGGAAATAAGCCATAATTTAAGAAGTGCCATCTCAGCAGAAAGTGTGATTTAGAAGACTGCAGAGAGGAAGAGTGTGCATGCTGCTGGCTGAAAGTTGGACACCGGAGCTGGTGAGCGCCACCTGCTGCTGGTGCTGAGCTCCAAGGCAGAGCAGGTGCACTGCCCTCTCCTTAGAGTGTGTGGATCCTAAGCCATTGTACATATGTAGACTGTGTGGTAGTGGTGGTGGGGGTTGACTGTGTACATATATATAAACTAGACATAGAGGATTCATGCCTTCAGATAAAATCAGTAGATGTACATTTAGAGCAATATTTTTTTTAGTCAAAACTTCGTGAAATCCACATGAAAGGGAAGTTATAAAGTGAAATTCCCCTTGGACATGTGAAATCTTTTCATCTTTGTAGTTGAACAAAGCTAGAGCATCTTTGTATATTGAAAAATACTTGAAAAAAAAATGAATGTATATTTTTATCCAAAGAATGGCATGTTTCACTCAGTGGTGGAGGGGGCGGGGTCGGAGCAGTCGTTGAACTTTATGTGTATCTGTCTTAAAATCTGCTGACATTGTGTATATGAGGAAAGTGCCTAACTGGCAGTCACACTCCCATGGGTTTTACAGGAAGATGGATGGGACTTTCCTTGCTTCCTGCCTTGTGCCAACTAGCATGTTGTCTCGACCTGCATTTTGAGTCTGGTTAGGTATTACTTTAGACAAAAGTAAGGAGAAGCCAAGGCCCAGTGGCTGAGTCTACCCAGCCTAAGGTAAAGGAGAACGTTGCTAATTTTCTAGCAAATTAGGCCAGCGCTGTTATTCAGACTAATAAAAGCAGGCCTCAACTATTTAATATAGAGCCCAAATCTAGATTACTTTTCTCCCTCATTACCCCCTACCATTGTGAAATGACTCCCCTTTACCATCACTGGCAAGGATTTGCTATTTTCCCACCAAAAGCTGAGATCTCTTAATTTAGGAAGGGAAGAATAAGGAAACACAATTACGATCCGTTTTCTAAAGATGACTTGCTATGTTCAGATCCTTCCTTCCTTCTTTCCTTCCTCCCTCCCTCCCTTCCTTTCTTCCCTATTTTTTTGCCAATTGACAGGACCTAATAAACTCTTAGTCATATTTTCCTTTCATTTGAAAATGTATGCGAACTGTGAAATATTTAACAATAAACTTTGTTGAAATCCATTGGAAAGGAGGGGGAAAATGAAAATGGTACCACCCCATCTAAAACCTAGGATTCTGCATTTGGACTTCAACCTCCTCAGCCTACAAATAGCTTATTAAAGGATGTTCACACATGGTGGGGGCAGGGAAAGAAAGTAATTTCGAAGTACACACACAATTCTCTGTTTCAGAGATGATTCTACAATAGTGCCTCTGAAAGCTAATGCAGTGTTTTTGCCTTTCAAAACAATATTAATCACCACTGCTTTTTGCAGTACTTGTATTATTGCAGGTGGAGTATCTGGGTTAGTTTTCTTTGAAGGGAGTTTCTTATATACCAAGTTGAAATTTATTGCAGAGGAATGGAGTAAAGCACTAAAGTTTCAGAAAACCTTGATAAGCTGATGACAAGCACCTGAAAACCACCTTTAAACTATTACTCAGTGTCAATATCATGAATCTTGTTATAGATAAGCATGTCCTCTAATCCAGTTAGTTTTTTAAAAAATCCAATAAAGTCTTATTAGTAAAGTTAATGTATTAATAACGTCTGGGTTTCAGTAGACATTTAGTCGGGATCTCCAATTGATTTCTTCCTAGAATTTCCTGAAAATTTCTTTATTTGTTGGAGGGTTTTTCCCCTACCAGGAACATAACACATATCTTGTTATGGTCTGGTGATGAAAATTACCAATTTATGTGGTTGATACACAGGTGGTAGCCAAGGA
This sequence comes from Dasypus novemcinctus, assembly GCF_030445035.2. Lineage (NCBI taxonomy): Eukaryota > Metazoa > Chordata > Mammalia > Cingulata > Dasypodidae > Dasypus > Dasypus novemcinctus. Next base: position 62,504,858 of record NC_080687.1, read on the forward strand.
ATCTTCAAGTTAGAAAATAAACTTTTTTTTTTCCTGTTGTCATTTAAGTAAATTTTATTCTTGATGTTTAGAGTCAACATTATGAGTTGAATCATTGTGTTCAGAGATTAAGGTGACTTGCATACAATATTTTCTTTTGAAAACAAATTTTCATTTGTGATTTTTAAAAAATGTTGCATCAGTTATGTTCCATGCATTGTTACATCTTCATCAGGTTAATATAATGTCTTGTTCATTTCCAATAAATATATTGCTGCAGTTTCCTTGGTTTATTGGTATTACATTTGTATTTAGTAGGAGAGAAACAGCTTGTGATTAGAGTCCTTTATAAGATCTGCATGGGCTGGATTGTTACTACTTACCATTATAAAGACAATTTTAAGAGAACAGTTATGAAAGCACATTATTGGTTACCAATTTCAACTCCTTTCATAATGGATATCTATAAAAATAGAATTTGTATTCTGCCCTTTTATTTTCTAGACCTCCTTGTAGATAGCAAAGGAGAGAAAGAGGATAAGAAAATATAAAATTTTCAAATTGGCTTAGATCTCAAATAATTAAGAATTAAGTTCCCTTACTGATGGATATATGAATGTGTTTACATTATGTATATCTTTAAGAATATTCTTAGATATCATTGCATTCCAATAAATGGATACTGCTTCTTTTGCTAACTTTAGGACTAAAACTTTAACTGTTAGTACTGCATATAGTAGTTAAACATTTTGAGAAGGAATCAGTGTAGGTTTAAGTGGTATAGTCTCTTAATATCCATGTTGACTTATGACTTTTCTGACAGTTTTCTGACAGTTTCACTATTTTTTTTCCTCACAGTGCTAGATTAGGAATAGGAAATCTATCATATATGACATGAAATATTTAATTCTCTGCTATGATGTGCCACTCTTATTAACTGTGACATATTAAGAAAAGCACTGGATTTAAGGTAGGATGTCTTAAATCTGTTGGTTCCACTATTTTTCTTTATTCATTCAACAAATACTTTGTGTGTGCCTATTCAAGCTAGGTGGTAAGTATTCAGGGAGAGAAAAGATACATTCCTCATCTTTAAGGAGCTTGCAGTCTATGAAAGAATAATTAGACAACATGAGAGGTTATGCTGTAACTAAAGTATGAGAGTTATTGAACTTAGCCTGGACAGGTGGACTGGGTAGCAACTGGAATGGGTATCAGAGTGTTCCTGAGGTAGGAATGTGTATTAGTCAGCCAAAGGGGTGCCAAAGTACCAGAACTCTGCTAGCTTTTATATTTGGGGTAGAAGCTTGCAGTCACAAGGCCCTAAAAAGTCCAACTTAAGGTACCATAAGAGGCACTTTCTCACCAAACTCTTTTGCCACTTGTTAAGCAAGATGGCAGGCAATCTCTGCTGCCCACAGAAGGCAGGGTTCAACCTGCCACCTTCTTAAGGCTCTGTGATCCAAGCTTCTTTCAAGCTCAGCCGTAGGCTATCATAAGGCTAGTCACTCTTCCTGGGGCTTGTTTCTTTCTGGGCTCAGCTGCTCTGGTCTCTTCATAAGGTCAGCTGTAGACTATCAGGCTCATCACTCTTCCTGGGGCCTCTGCCACATCTGGTGAGCTGTCTCTATTCCTTTGTGTTCTTCTCCTATATGTCTACTTGTGTGTGAGAGTCTATTTTATCAGCCCAAGGGGGCTAGGACTCAATGTTGAGTTACATTCTAATGATGTGGTTGGATCAAAGCCCTGATCGTAACATAATTTTATCGACAGCTCAGCTGAATCTAATACATTCAAAGGGTATCATGTCCAGAAAAACAGACCAGTTAAAAAACATAATATCTCTTTTTGGAATTCATAAATAATACCAAAATGCTTGGTCAGAGTCTTGAAGAACTAGTAGATCTTGAACAGGTTGTGTAAAGCAATGTATGGAAGAGAAGGGGTGGTATATTTCAGAAATAACTCATTCCTTAATCATTAAGTGTAGTTAGTTGTTCCTATGGGGGTGGGAGATGAGTCTCCTAACAAACAAGGACTCTATAGTAAAGGTCTTTGTAGCTCACGTGAAGGAGTCTAAACTCTACCAACAGGGTAATGCGAGGCAGTAAAGGCCAGTAAAAAAGGAGAGGCATGATCAGATTTGCCTTTTCAACCTAGTGTTTAAAGACAAAACAGCAGAGTAAGCATTTTCGTTATTTTTAAAGAAAAAGCCTTTTCCAAGGGCCACAAAGTAAACTGAAGGTCAGAAGGAAGCTGGGTGTGAGCTTCTCGTAAGCTCTTGCTCCAAACTCCAAAGCAATCAGAAAGATGGGCCTCTATGAAGGATTCCTTTAGTGGGGTTGGCAGAGTTTCCAGGACACCCTTGGCCACTAGTGGGGCAAGTGGACTCTAAGGCAATGTCCACCCACTGGTTGGCTGGGCATGATTAACACTATTATTCTTGGGGGGCATTATGTTAAGGAATATTTCAGGAATCCAAGAGAGTGGCTTATTCGGTTGAATTTTGAAGCACAATCAGGAAATAGTCTTTGTCTGGAGCAACCATAATTTCATTTTTCTTGGAGCAAATGTGAAGGAAGGTGAGATCATTCTGGGAGTCAATTTCACACACGGTGCTCCATGTCTTCAAGATGAAGTCGTGCATGACATTGGCTCACTGGGTTGTGGTGGACTTACCCATGGTGGTTTTGATGGGAATGCCTTCTGTGTGCACCATGATGATTCCCTGCACTCCCTTCTGGCTCTGAAGTCGCTTTAGGTTCTCCTCCACCTCTGCCTCATAGGCCTGGGGTCAGAATCAAACACGAGATAACTAACAGCGCTTAGCAGTGCCTGACATATATTAAGCTTCCATGGAACATTATCTTTACTGTTTATGGTGCAACAAGTCCCAGGACACCGGGATGCTGGCACCCAGAAGCTCTCCTCCCCCTCTCAGAAGAATGTTGTTGTTTTTTATTTCGATTCAAGTTCATGGACCCCTTGTTAAGAACCCCTGCCTTAAGCCTTAGGTATGAGCTACTTGGTTTTTGTTATGCTGAGTGAGATATGCATGCAGAAAGAGGATGGGGCTAAATCCCTCCGGTTATACTGATTCCTTCTCCAATGTACCTTTGACATTCAGGACAACATCAGTTTCTTGGTCCTCCATGTTGTGAAGCCAGATTCTCGTTGATCCAAGTCCCACTTCAATACATTGAGTGCAGTGCCAGAGGAGGCTAACTGAAGGGAGTCCAGGCAAATACAGGCTATCATCTCCTATCTGATTTACTCCCTGCCTTCAGTGTGCCTCACCTCAGGCAGAGGGATCTTCCTAAAAAGTAGATCTCATCAATTTTTTTTTACCTTAAAAGCCTTCAAAGTCTCTCTTTTCCTCCTGGGATCAAATCCAAACTCTAAGAATACACATTGAGCCATTCATGAGTGTATTCCTAGATAACCTGTCCAACTTCATCTCCTGCCTCAGGCCCCCTCATGTCCTTTGATCTAGTGAAATGGTTAAATTTCTTCTGAATTCCTGAATTTGCCATCCTTCTTCTTTGCCCTCCTCAGAGTTTCAATTTATATCAATTTATATCATATTCAGTTTATTCGATCATATTCAATTTATATCATATACAGGATACAACACTATATTATACTCTGTATTAAATATATATTACATAAAGAAATATATATATTTATTACAGTACATGTTACATATAAGAGGGTGACTCCATTTTCCATAATTCCACGAAATGTCTACCATAATGTGGATGGTGCCCCCTGGAGTTCTGTAATGTAGCAGCTAATATATATATTATGGTATAATTATAATTATAAATATATAGTATATGCAGGGTAAATATGAAAAACACTACATTGGCATATAATATTCAAACTGCAGAAAAACTAAGACAAAAAGAAAATCTTGAGAGAAGACAGAGGGAGAAAATATCTTGTCTATAGAGGAACAAGAATAGTTATCACAGTGAACTTCTCAGCTGATACCATACAGGCAAGAAAAGAGTGAAATGGAATATTTAATGTGTTGTGAGAAAAAAATATCAACCTAGAATTCTATATCCAGTGAAATTATTCTTCAGAAATGAAAGAAATAAAAGCATTCTTAGACAAGTAAAACTGAGGGAATGACAGCAATGCAATAAGAGATGGGAGGAAGAAATTGGCAATACTCTGTTATGTTACTTGCACTACATGTGAAGCAATATAGCTTTGCTTGAATATGGACTTAGATTAGTTAAAAATTTATATTGGAAGCTTTAGGCAATGAATAAAACTTTTAAAAAGAAGTAAAATTGATATGAAAAGAGGGGAGAGAAATTAGAACCATATAAAATGCTCAATTAAAACCAGAGAAGGCAGAAAAAGAGGGAGGGAAGAAATAAAGAATAAATTCAACAAATAAAAAACAGTTATAAACATGACCTAAATTAATCCAGTTGTATAAATCATCACTTTAAATGTAAATGGCCTAAATACACCCATTAAAAGACAAGAGATTGTGAGAGTGGATGAAAATATAAGACCCAACTATGTGATGCCTATAAAAAATCCACTTTAAATAATAAGACTAGGATAGGTTAAAAGTAAAGGATAGAGAAAGATATACCTCTCTAATGCTAACAAATAGACAGCTAATGTAGCTTATATTAGTTTCAGAAGACATAGCAATCCTAAATGTGTATGCACCTAATAAAAGAGTGTCAAAATACAAGCAGCAAAACTGATAGAACTGAAAGGAGAAATAGACTCATTATTATAGTTGGAGACTTTAACACTCCACTTAAAGTAACTGAAAGAGCAAACAGACAAAGTAGGTAAGGATACAGTTGACTAACAACACTTTCAATCGACTTGCCCTAATTGACATTTATAGAACATTACATCCCAAAACAGCAGAATATACATTCTTCACAAGCTCTCATGAACCATTCACCAAGAAATACTACATTCAGGGCCAAAAAACATACCTTAAAATCTTCAAAGAATATAAATCATAAGAAGTTTGTTTTCAGTCACAGTGCAATTAAACTAGATATGAATAACAGAAAAATAGCTGGGAAATCCCCAAATATTTGGAAATTAAACAGCATAGTCTAAATAACCCATAGGCCAAAGAAGAGTCCTCAAGAGAAATTTTTAAAATTTGAATTAAATGAACAAAAAAATGCAACTTATCTGATTTTGTGGGATGTGGTGAAAAGAAAGCAGTGCTTAGAGAGAAATGTATAGAATTAAGTTCATATATTAGAAAAGAAGAAATTTCTAAAATCAAAAACAAAACTTCTGCCCTATGAAAAACTTTTTAAAAGAGAGAGAATTGAAAGACAAGCTGCAGACTGGGATCAAATATTTGCAAAACAGCTATTTTATAAAAGGACTCATATCCAAAATACATAAAGAAAGCTTAGACTCAACCATAAGAAAACAAAAAACCGAATTTTTTAAATGGGCAAAAAGTCTGAACAGAAACCTCATTGTCTTAGTTTGCCAAAGGCCTGCCAACACAAAGTACCAGAAATAGGTTGGCTTTTATAGAGGGAGTTTATTTGGGGTAAAAGCTCCACGGCCATGAAAAGTCCAAATCAAGGCATTAGCAGAGATGCTTTCTCAGAGGTCCTGCCACATGGTGGAGCAAGATGGCCACCAAGCTCTACTGAGGTTTTTGCCTTCCCTCCAAAATCTACAATCTCCTGAAGCTCAGCTGTGAGCAACCAGGCATAGCGCTTGTCCTTTTCTGGCCTCCTCTCAGTCTCTTGGGGCTTCTCTGCTTTTCTGCAACTGTAGATGACAGAGTCATCTCTTACATGGCAGGATCAAAAATGATGACTTCCTTTTTATGTCTGTCTGTCTGTCTCTCTCTGTGTCTCCATTTACATGAGACCCAGCAAGAGGGTGGAGATACAACCTGAGTCACACCTTACTAACGTAGTTCAATCAAAAGAATCACATACCCACAGGAATAGATTATCTCAGAAACATAATCTTTCTCTTTTTGGGGTTCATAAAAGAACTTCAAACTGTCACACTCACCAAAGAAGGTACATGAATGGCAAGTAAGAAAAGATGCTCAACATCATGTCATTAGGAAATCACCAATTACTGCTACATGCCTATTAGTATGACTACAGCTCAAAAGACTGTCAGTAACACATGTGCCAGTGATGCAATGTAACAGGAACGCTTATTCAGTGCTAGTGGGAATGTGAAATGGTACAGCCCCTTTGGAAGACAATTTGGCAGTTTCTTACGAAGCTAACCAGTCTTATCATATGCTCAGCAATTACTCTCCTAGGTATTTACTTAACTGATTTGAAAACATGCCCACATAAAAACCTGCACATATGTATGTGTGTGTATAAAGTCTCCAAACTGGAAGCAACCAAGGTGTCTTTCAATAGATGAATGGATACTCTGTGGTGCATCTATACAATGGAATATTATTCCACCATAAAAGAAATAAGCCATGAAAAGACAAGAATGAATGTTAAATGCATATTGCTAACTGAAAGAACTCTGAAAAGGCTTAATACTGTATGCCTTCAATTATTTAACATTTTGGAACAGGCAAACGATAGTTGTGGTTCTGTTGCTAAGAATTGGTGGAGTGGGGGGCAGAGGGCTGAATATGTGAAGCATGGGATTTTTTGGGGTGTTAAAACTATCTGTATGATACTATAATGGTGGATTCATGGCATTATACATTTGTCAACACTTATAGAAGCTTATCACAAAAAAATGTTCATTCTTTTTAAAAATCATTTAGAAGCTTGGGAGATCTCAGGATGGAATGCAGAATGTGACAATCTGTGTTACAAATATGTGAAAAAGTGTCACTGAAGAAGATGAGGGAAAATGATCGTGGTGCATCAAATGTACACAGCAGCAAACTGAGAGAGCTCCCAATGGCCAAAACTGGAACATTTTGAGCAACAAAGTAAATAAGGTAGTGCTAGATTATAACGCAATGAATAAAATAAATACCCATGAGTCCATACTGATATAAATACATGATGGAATAAATAAATACATGTGGGAGAAGAGACAGATCTCCAATGAAGAAGAATTCAAAATAATTTATGTAGCTACTGTGCCTTCAAAGAGGTAGAGCATAATGCTACACGTTCCTTAAGTGTGGGCAGCAGATAGTGACTTCCTTCTGAAGACTACAGTATGGGAAGGGAGAGAAAAAGAGCAACTTTACAGTAGAAAAACCTGACAAACACTACCTCAGCCAGTGATCAGGTATTGTGTTGAGTTTACATCTTTGGCCTTCCTTCCAAGAACACTTAACTCCAGTCTAATCATTAGAAAAACCTCAGACAAATCCCAATTGAGGGACATTTGATAATTACCTGACCAGCTCCTCAGAACTGTTGAGTTCATTGAAAACAAGGAGGGAAACGGACTTTGGCCCAGTGGTTAGGGCGTCCGTCTACCACATGGGAGGTCCGCGGTTCAAGCCCGGGGCCTCCTTGACCCGTGTGGAGCTGGCCCGTGCGCAGTGCTGATGCACGGCAAGGAGTGCCGTGCTACACAGGGGTGTCCCCCGCGTAGGGGAGCCCCACGCGCAAGGAGTGCGCCCATAAGGAGAGCCGCCCAGCGCGAAGGAGGGAGCAGCCTGCTGAGGAATGGCGCCGCCCACACTTCCCCGTGCCGCTGACGACAACAGAAGCGGACAAAGAAACAGAAACAAGACGCAGCAAAAAGACACAGAAAACAGACAACCGGGGGAGGGGAGGGGAATTAAATAAATAAAAATAAATCTTTAAAAAAAAAAAAAAAGAAAACAAGGAAAATCTGAGAAATAGTCACAAGAGGATGGTAAAGAGACACGATGATGAGATGCAATGTATCCTGGAAGGGATCTTAGAACAGTAAAAGGACATTAGGTAAAAGTTAGGCAAATCTGGATAAATTGTGGGTGTTGGTTAATCATACTGTACCAGGATTCCCTCATTAACCGTCACAAACATACCATACCAATGCCAGTGGTTAAAGACTGGGGATGAATGTGATGGATCTCTCTGTACTATCTTTGCAATTTTTCTGTTAATCTAAAACCAATATGAAGTTAAAAGTTTATTTTAACTTTTTCCTGGCCTCTAGAAGTTAAGGGTTCTGGTCCCTTAGACATGTCTGTCCCCGCTGTGAGCTCGCTGTACCTCCTGTGTTGCATGCCCCTCAACACCCAGCTCATTGTCTTTCCCTTGCTGGACACTGTGTTCTCAATGCAGCCCCCAATTTAGATTTAGCTTTTTGTCATAGAGAGAGGCGAGCCTGGTTATAAAAGCTCAAGTATTCAAGACCTTGGGATGTTCTGACTTTCTGTATAAATTAAAGATCAAGTCTGATTTTAAACATCAGTCTTAGGAGCCCCCCATGAGAATGGATCTGTGGTTAGTGTGCTGACAAAATCAAATCTCTGAACCTTCAAGGTGCCGGACTAGAGCAAATTTGCCAAGGTAAATGATATCTTTTGGGTGATTTTTAAAAATTATTGGAAACAATAAAGATCTGTCATTGGACATACTGATTTTCTTAATCATAATGTTGCTTTTGCAAACACAGGAAAGGAATATTTTTTCTAAGAGCTATGCAAATGCTGCTAATAAAGTTTTCTTTTGTGAAGTAAAATTCTTATGTGGTCTGATGTTTCTCTTCTCAAACTGAGTTGATTTGCAAATTCACGAATGTTACTTTCAATAGAACATGATATTATTCAGAAATAACCACTTCAGTTAAACACACTTATTACTCTCTGTGTGCAGGGACGTCTCAGAGGACTTTACAAGTTGAAATGGGGGCATTTCCCATGCTGACTTTCACTTGCATGTATTCAATTTTCTTTACACTTTTATGTTCTATTTCTGTCTAGCAAACAATTACTATGTCCTCTCTGCTCCCTGATTTAGCCTTTCCATAGTTAATTGGGTACTTATAGGGAGAAATTACTGTTCACTGTTTACTAATTCTATGAAAGGTAACATAATTGGAGTACTCATTAGTACTGTAATAGTATTTACACTTAAAGTCACAGGCAAGTCAGCAAGTGATGTACCAGTGACCTGAGTCAGATATTGTGCCTGCTTTTCTTTCCATTTCTCCTGAAACTTGTCAGTTATATATGTCCTTGGACAAATTGTTCTAGGTATTCAATGTATCAGAAAATGCCATTGACATATAGTTTTAATGAAAGGGTTACATAACATTATAAAAGTGCTAATTTTGAAAATGCACTTGCTTACAATTGTGTTTTTCTGTAGCTCTGAGCTTCCTAATCCTGGAGGAAATGGGGAAAAGAGTTATCAACAGCAGAATTCTATGTCTTAAAGGATCTGTTGCAAACAACACCACTTCCCGTGAGACAGTAACAATCCTTAGACTTGTTTGAAGGGATGACAGCTGTGTGCTGTTTTACTGTGCCGGTTAACTTGTCCCATGAGAGGCAAAGTCAGATATCAAAAGCAAATTCTGATGCTTTTGTAGACTTTTTATTGCGCTGGTTTCTCTTCTGTCCAAGCCGATTCATGTGTATATCAAATTGCCCAGAACTGGTTTCACCCATGGTGTTTTTAGTTTAACAACCATATGAATTGATCTGTGAGATCTAATTCCCATGGCTCTGTAGTAGGGAAACTTGTGCTACCCAGGGAGTACCCAGAATTTGTTCCTGTAGAATGTTTATAGATGTTAAAGGGTAAAGAAGTTTCATGGCCAAATACATTTGGGAGACAATGAAATAAACAACACTACACAGAATTATTCTCTGTAGTACTTTGCAGAGCCTTTAACCTGCTGTGAGTCCCCAGAGGGCATTGGGGCGGGGGGGGGGGGCACCAGGAAGCCAAATCGTCCGGCATTTGTCTATTACAGATCAGATCAGGTGAATTCTGACTCCCCCTTACTGGTTGTTAACAACAGGCAAGTGCCTTAAGTTCTTAAAAGCTGGGCTTTCTTGCCTGTAAAGTGAAGGACTTAAACTAGACCACTAAGGGTCCATTCAGCTGTTTGATACTAGTGGCAACTGATTTTCCAAAAGTCCACAATAATTAAGTAAGGCATGTGGGAAGAGAATTCTGGTTTTCTTTTAAGTCTGACAATAATAATACATTTTCATCTGATAGTTCACTTCACTTTTAAAAAAATGCCATACAACTAATTGAATGAATTAATATTTTTGGCCAGCCTTTTTTTTTCTCTAAGTAGTCTGAGCTGGAACTCTAAGGTTAGCCTTTTCTTTTTAAAGGATGAATTAGTCATTTTTCCCCTTCATTCCTTTTTTTTGTTTTTTTGTTTTTGGCTATTTTTTTAAAAATTTAAAAAAATTTTAAGTAAAATTTTATTGAAGTATATCATTCATATATGAACATACATAAACAATAAATGTATAGTAAAATTTGTGAATTTACAAAACAAACAGGTATATCATCATATAAGTTCCCAAACATCATCCCACCGCCGACACCTTTCACTGTAGCAATACATTTGTTACGAACTATGAAAGAGAATCATCAAAATATTACTACTAACTATAGCCAATGTCTTAAAAATAGTGTACTTTCCCCAACCCACTTGATTTTTAGCACCCTATATTAGTATTATAAATGTGTTATCGTGCAAGAGAAAACATCCTCATATTTGTCCTATTAGCCACAGTCCATCATCCGCCACTGTTTTCCTGGGATATAGTCTCATGGTTTGTACAATTCACTCAAAGTGTACACTCAGTGGTTCTCATTTTCATCACAGAGTTGTGCTGTCCTCAACTCAGTCAATTTTAGAAAGTTTTCATTACTTCAAAAGGAAAAATCCCATACCCCCATATACCCTTCTATGTACTGAAAAAATTTCTTCTTGCCATTGCTGCAAAATATTACAATATTACTCTTAACTATTGTCCATAAGTTACATTAGTTGTAATTTTCTCATGTATTACCGTATTCTTAGCACTTTATAAAGGAAGAGCATTCCTATATACTATTAACCACAATCTTCATCCACCACTAAAATCACTGTTATACATTTCCTAGATTATTCTCTAGTTTCCTTTCAATTGACAGTTACTTCCACATACTACCCCTTTCAGTCACAATCACATTTATAAATCAGCATGCTAGTTATACTCATTCATTTCCACACTTTTGCAATCAACCTTATTAATAATGCTACATACATTAAGCATCATCACCATTCTTGAGTTTACTCATAGTATTTGGTTTATACTCTGAGACCATATAATATTTGTCCTTTGGTGTCTGGCTTATTTCACTCAGCATAATATCCTCCAGATTTATCCATGTTGTCATATGCATCTTGATTTCCTTTCATCTTAAAGCTGAATAGTATTTCATTGTGTGTATATACCACATTTTTTTATCCATTCACTGTTTGATGGACACATGAGCCAGTTCCATATTTTAGCAATTGTGAATAATGCTGCTATGAACATCAGTGTGCAAATTGTTTGCGACCTTGCTTTCACTTCTTCTGAATATATTCCTAATACCTGGATTGCTAGATGATACAGCAGTTCTACATTCAGTTTCTTGAGGAACATCCAAACTGTCTTCAGTCTACATTCCCAGCAACAGTGAAGGAGTATTCCTATTTCTTCACACCATTTCCAGCACTTGTAGGTTTTTTCTTTTAGTTTAAAAAAAAAATAATGTCCATTCTAGAAGGTGTGAAATGGTATCTCATAGTTTTGATCTGCATTTCTCTAACAGCTAGTGATGTTGAGCATTTTTTCATGTGCTTTGTGCCATTTATTTGTATTTCTTCTTTGGAAAAATGTCTTTTCAAGTCTTTCGCCCATTTTTAAATGGGGTTACTTGTCTTTATTTTGTTGAGTTGTATGATCTCTTTATATAACATGAATATCAAACTCTTATTGGATATGTGATTAACAGATATTTCTTCCCATTGAGGAAGCTGCCTTTTTACTTGACAAAATCTTTTGAAGAGGCCCCATTTATCTATTTTTTTGTCTTTTGTTGCTCATGTTTCAGGTGTAAGGTTTAAGAAACTACCACCTACCATAAGATCTTAAAGATGTTTTCCTACATTTCCTTCTAGGAGTTTTATGGTCGTAGTTTTCATATTTAGGTCCTTGATCCACTTTGAGTGAATTTTTGTATAAGGTGTAAGAGAGGGGTTCTCTTTTTTCCTTTTGGATATGTATGTCCAATTCTCCCAGTACCATTTGACCTCCCAGTACCATTTGACCTCCCAGTACCATAAGACCTCCCAGCTTGGAGGTCTTAACAGCCTTGTCTAAAATCACTTGACTGTAGATGTGACGGTCTATTTTTTGTTCTATATTTGATTTCATTGTTCAATCTGCCTGTCTTTATGCCAGTACCATGGTGTTTTTACCACTGTAGCTAAGTAATATGCCTTAAAAAGCAGGGGTTCTTAACTAGGGGTCTGTGAACTTGAATTGAAATTCAAAACATTATCTTGTGGGGATGTGTAGGTAAAGGTGGATATATTTATTAAATAATACACAGTATAGTGTGGACTTAGTAAGGGGTCCATGGAAACCTGATTGGCAAAGCAGTCCATGGAACACAAAAGGTTAAGAATCCCTGCTTTAAAATCAGGAAGTGAGAGTCCTCCAGCTTCATTCGTTTGTTTTTTTTTTTTTTAAGACATTTTTCACTGCACAGGGCCCCTTACCCTTCCAAATAAATTTGATAATTCACTTTTCCATTTCTGCACAAAAGTCTGTTGGGATTTTTATTGGGACTGCATTGAATCTGTAAATCAGTTTGAGTAGAATTGATATTTTAATGATATCTAGTCTTCCAGTCCATGACAGAAACTGTCATTCCATTTATTTAAGTCTTCTACAGTTCTTTTTAGCAGTGTTTGTAGTTTTCTAACACAAGTCCTTTATTACCTGAGTTAAGTTTATTCCTAAATATTTGATTCTTTTAGTTGCTATTATAAATGGATTTTTTTCTGATTCCCTTCTTAGTTTGTTCACTAGTAGTGTACAGAAATACTTCTGATTTTTGCATATTGATCTCATATCACACTACTTTGCTGAACTTCTCTATTAGTTGTTGTAGCTTTAGTGTGGATTTTTCAGGAGATTCTAGATATAGGATCATAACAGCATAGAGCAAAAGTTTTACTTCTTCCTTTCCTATGTTGGTGCCTTTTGTTTCTTTATGTAGTCTAACTGTTCTAGTTAGAACTAACTTCTAACACAATGTTGAATAGTAGTGGTGTCAGTGGGCATCCTTGTCTGGTTCCTGATCTCAGCAGAAAAGCTTTCAGAGTTTCACTTTTGAGTACAATGCTAGCTGTAGATTTGTCATAAATGCACTTTACCATAGTGAGAAAGCTTCCTTCTATTCTTATCTTTTGGAGTGTTTTTATCAAGAAATGAAACTAATTTTCTTGTTTCATTTTCAGTAAATAAATCTTTTAAAAAAGATAACTGGAGGGGGAAGGGGAGAGAAATAAATAAAAAATAAATCTTAAAAAAAAAGGATGCTGTCTTTTGTCAAATGTCTTTTGTGCTTCAATGGAGATGACCATGTGATTTTTCTCCTTCAATTTATTAAGTGGTTTATTATACTAATTGATTTTCTTGTATTGAAAAACCCTCACATACCTAGGATAAAACCCACTTGGTTGTGGTGTATAATTCTTTTAATGTGCTTTTGGATTTGGTTTGTAAGTATTTTGTTGAGGATTTTTTAATCTATTAGAGTTGTTTGTCTATAATTTTCTTTTTCCGTAGTATCTTTATCTTATTTTGTATTAGGGTGATATTAGCTTCATATAATGAGTTTGTTAACATTCTACCCTGTTTAATTATTTGGAAGAGCTTGAGCAAGACTGGTATGAGATTGTCTTTGAATTTTTTGGTAGAACTCACCTATGAAGCCATCTGGTCCTAAGCTTCTCATCTTTGCAAAGTATTTTATTTTTTATTTTTAACTTAAAAAAATTAGATTACATAAATGTTACATAAAAAATATAGGGGATTCCCATATGCCCTGCTCCCCACACTGCCCGCATTTACCTCCATTAACAACATCCTTCATTAGTGTGGTACGTTCATTGCAATTGATGAACACATTTTGGAGCATTGCCACTAAGCATGGATTATAGTTTACATTCTCTCCCACACAATTCTGTAGGTTAAGGCAAGAAATATAATGACCTGTATCTGTCATTGCAGGGTCATCCAGGACAATTCCCTGCAAGGTTTTTGATGACTGTTTCAATCTCTTTATTTGTATTTGGTTTGTTGAGGTCTTCTATTTCTTCTATGGCCATTGTAGTTGGTTTTTGTGTTTCTAGGAATTTATCCATCTCATCTACATCATCTAGTTTTTTGGCATACAGTTGTTTATAGTATTCTCTTTTCTTTTTTTAAGATTTATTTTATTTATTTTTTCCCACCACCTCATCGTTTGTACTTTCTTGTGTCTGTGTCTTTAGGAGGCACAGGGAACTGAACCTGGGACCTCCAAAGTGGGAGAGAGGCATCTAATCACTTGACCCACCTCCATTCCCTGCTTTTTTTGTGTCTCTCATTGTTTTTTCTTCTTGTGTCTCTTGTTGCGTCATCTTGTTCGGAGGCACAAGAACCTTTGTTCTCTGCTTTGTTGTGTTTCTCATTAAGTTTTTCTTCTTGTGTCTCTTGTTATGTCAGCTTGTGGCAACTGCCCGCCAGTTTGCTATCTTCCTTAGGAGGCACTGGGAACTGAACCATAGACCTCCATATGGTAGGCAGGAGCTAAATCATCTGAGCCACATCTGCTTCCCCATAGTATTCTCCTATGATCTCTCCTTATTTCTGTGGGGTTAGTGGTAATGTCTCCACTCTCATTTCTGATTTTATTTACTTGCATCATCTCTCATTTTTACTTTTTTAGGTCTAGCTACATGTTTGTCAATTTTGTTATCTCAAAGTAAAAACTTTTGGTTTTGTTGATTCTCTATTGTTTTTGTGTTCTCAATTTCATTTATTTCTCCTCTCATTTTTATTATTTCTTTCCTTAGGCTAAGTTTGGGATTTGTTTGTTGTTCTTTTTCAAGTCCTCCAGGTGTGCAGTTAGGTCTTTGATATTAGCTCTTTATTCTTTTTTAATGTAAGCATTGAGGTTATAAATTTCCCTCTTAGCACTGCCATTTTGTGTCCCATAGGTTCTTATATGTTGTGTTCTCATTTTCATTTGTCTCAAGATATTTACTGAATTCTCCTGCAATTTCTTTGTTGACCCACTGATAGTGTGTGTTGTTTAATCTCCATATATCTATGAATTTTCCCTTTTTCCAACCATTATTGATTTCTAGCTTCATTCCGTTGTGATCAGAGAAAGTGTTTTGTTAAATTTCAGTCTTTTTAAATATGTTGAGACCAGTCTTGTGAGCCAACATATGGTCTATTGTGGAAAATGATCCATGATCGCTTGAAAAGAACCTATATCCTGCTGTTTTGTGGTGTAATGCTCTATAAATGTCTGTTAAGTCTAGTTCATTTATCATATTATTTGAGCTCTTTGTTTTCTTAATTACTCTCTGTCCAAATGTTCTGTCCAATGCTGAGAGTGGTGTATTCAAGTCCCCAACTATTATTGTAAATAAATCTATTTCTCCCTTCAGTTTTGCCAGCATTTGCTTCATGTACCTTGGGGCACCCAGGTTAGGTGCATAAATATTTATTATATTTATTTTTTCTTGGTAATTACTCCTTTTATTAATATATAATGACTTTCTTCATCCCTTATAACAGTTTTACATTTAAAATCTATTTTGTTCAATATTAGTATTGTTACTCTAGCTCATTTTTTTATTACTATTTTCATGGGATATAATTTTCCAACCTTTCACTTTCAGTCTGGTTGTTGTGTCCTTACATGTGAGGTGAGTCTCTTGTAGCATATAGACGGCTCATCATTTTTTATCCATTTTATCAGTCTATGTCTTTTTTTAAAAACATTGATTTTATTGAATTTCTTTTCACAAATTAATTTTATTGATACATATTAATAAGGTATAAATCCATACAAAATGTACAATTAATGGTATTCAGTATAATCACATATTT
This sequence comes from Dasypus novemcinctus, assembly GCF_030445035.2. Taxonomy (NCBI): domain Eukaryota; kingdom Metazoa; phylum Chordata; class Mammalia; order Cingulata; family Dasypodidae; genus Dasypus; species Dasypus novemcinctus. The sequence goes on from NC_080687.1 coordinate 62,520,918, forward strand.
GTGCATTCATCACTTCAATCATTCTGAGAACACTTTCATTATTCCAGTAATAATAATAATCAACAAAAACCAAACTTATCACCTCTCAATCTTTCGATGCTTCCCCTGATGTATGTAGTTGCTATTCTTTTTCCTTCTCTCTAGTATATTTGTATTTATATTTTGTAAGTCTTATGTATGCAATATTACCCATATTTGTGTTTTACATGAGGTTTTACAATGTTATACAGTCCCATGTTACAGTTTTTAGCTTTCCTTCTAGAAATATACATGACCATAGACTTTCCCTTTCAACCACTATCATACACATACAATAGCACTGCTAGTTACAATCACCGTGATAGCTTTAATCATTACTATTCATTTCCAAAGATTTACAAAAAACCTTTTTTTGTTAATTCTGAACAGATTCACCCTCAGCTTTCCATTATCTACCCTCCTATTTTGTGGTGACCTATATTCTAATTATTTACTTCATGAGTTTACACAGTATATTTAGTTCACATTAGCACAATCATACAATATTTGTTCTTTTGTGTCTGACTTGTGTCACTCAGCATAATGTCCTCCAAGTTCATCCATTTGTCATATGCATTATGACTTCATTTCTTCTTACTGCTGCATAACATTCCATTATATATACACCACAATTTGTTTATCCATTCATCAGTTGATGGACACCTTGATTGTTTCCAACTTTTGGCAGTCATGAACACCACCGTGAACATCGGTGTGCAGATGTCTGTTCATGTCTCTGCTTTCAATCCTTCTGGGTGTATACCTACCAGTGGTATTGCTGGGTCACATGGCAAGTCTGCATTTAACTTCCTTAGAAAATGCCAAACAGCCGTCCACAGTAGCTGTACCATTCTACATTCGCACCAATAGTGAATTAGTGTTCTTATCTCACCACATCTTCTCCAATATTTACAGTTTTCTGACTTTTTAATAGCGGCCAGTCTAATAGGTGTGAAATAATATCTCGTAGCTTTGATTTGCATTTCCTAATTTCTAGTGATATTGAACATTTTTTCATGTGTTTCTTCACCATTTGTATTTCTTCTTTGGACAATTGTCTTTTTAAGTCTTTTGCCCATTTTTTAACCAGGTAGTTTGTCTTTTTATTGTTGAGTTGTATGATCTCTTTGTATATCATGGATATTAAACCCTTATCAGATATTTTCTCCCATTGGATTGGCTGCCTTTTCACCCTTTTAATAAAGTCCTTTGAGGAGCAAAAGTGGTGAATTGAGGAGGTCCCATTAATCTATTTTTTCTTTTGGTGCTAGTGCATTGGGTGTACGGTTTAAGGAACAACAGTCTACCAGAAGATCTTAAAGATGTTTTCCTACATTTTCTTCTAGCATTTTCATGGTTGTTGCTTTAATATTTAGATCCTTGATCCATTTTGAGTTAATTTTTATATTAGGTGTGAATTACAGGTTTTCTATCTCTTTTTGAATATGGATATCCCATTCTCCAAGGACCATTTATTGAGTAGACTGTTCTGGCCCAACTGGGAGGGCTTGACTGCCTTGTCAAAAATCACTTGACTGTAGGTGTGAGGGTCTATTTTCTAAGTTATTGATTTGGTTCCACTGGTCAATCTGTCTGTCCTTATGCCAGTAGCATGCTATTTGCCACTGTAGCTAAGTAATATGCTTTAAAGTCAGGAATTAGGAGTCTTCCAGCTTCATTCTTCTTTAATAAGAAATTTTGACTATTTGAGTCCCTTACCCTTCCAAATAAATTGGATAATTGGTTTTTCCCTTCTGCAAAGAAGGCTTTTGGGATTTTTATTGGGATTGCATTGAATCTGTAAATCAGTTTGGGTAGAATAGACATCTTAATGATATTTAGTGTTCTAACCCATGAGCAGGAAATGTTCTTCCATTTTTTAAACTCTTCTTCTGTTTCTTTTAGCAATGTTTTGAAATTTTCTGAATACAGTTCCTTTATGGCCTTGGTTAAATTCATTCCTAAATATTTTATCATTTTCGTTGCTATTATAAGTGGAATTTTTTTCTGATTTACTCCTCAGATTGCACATCAGTAGTGTATAGAAATGTTGTTGATTTTTGCATATTAATCTTGTATCCCACCACTTTGCTGAATTTGTCTATTTGTTTCTAGTGGTTTTCTTGTGGATTTTTCAGGAGATTCTAGATATAGGATCATATCATCAGCAAATAGTGAAAGTTTTGCTTTTTCCTTTCCTATTTGGGTGACTTTTATTTCTTTGTCTAGCTTAATTGCTCTAGCTAGAACCTCTAGCACAATATTGAATAACAATAGTGACAGTGGACATCCTTGTCTTGTTCTTGATCTCACCAAAAAAGCTTTCAGTCATTCACCATTGAGTACAATGCTAGCTGTAAGTTTTTCATATATGCACTTGACCATATTGGGAAAACTTCCTTCTATTCCTATCTCTTGGAGTGTTTCTATCAAGAAAGTTTGCTGTATTTTGTCAAATGCCTTTTCTACATCAATCAGGAGGATCATGTGATTTTTCTTCTTCAATTTATCAATGTATTTAATACACTAATTAATTTTCTTGTGTTGAACTACTCTTGCATAACTAGGAGAAAACCCACTTGATCATGGTGTGTATTTCATTTACTGTCCTTTTGGATTCTATTTGCAAGCATTTTATTGAGTATTTTTGCATCTATCTTCCTTAGAGATATTGATCTGTAGTTTTCTTTTTTCATAGTATCTTTATCCAGTTTTTTTTTAATTTTTTTATTTTTTATTGACTTTGTAATAATATTACATTAAAAATATATATGTGAGGTCCCATTCAACCCCATCCCCCCACTCCCCCTCTCCCCCCCCCAACAACACTCGTTCCCATCATCATGACACATCCATTGGATTTGGTAAGTACATCTTTGGGCACCTCTGCACCTCATAGACAATGGTCCACATCATGGCCCATACTCTCCTCCATTCCATCCAGTGGGCCCTGTGAGGATTTACAATGTCCGGTGATTACCTCTGAGGCACCATCCAGGGCAGCTCCATGTCCCAAAGACGCCTCCACCTCTCATCTCTTCCTGCCTTTCCCCATACCCTTCGTCCACTATGTCCACTTTTCCCATTCCAATGCCACCTCTTCTATGTGGACATTGGATTGGTTGTGTCCATTGCACCTCGATGTCAAGAGGAGGGTCAGATTCCACCTGGATGTTGGATGCAATCCTCCCATTTTCAGTTGTAATCACTCTAGGCTCCATGGTGTGGTGGTTGTCCTTCTTCAACTCCATCTTAGCTGAGTATGGTAAGTCCAATAAATCAGATTGTAGGTGCTGGAGTCTGTTGAGGCTCAGGATCTGGCTATCACATTGTCAGTCCAGAGATTCAAATCCCCTAAATATATCTTAAACCCCAACATTAACTGCACCTCCAGCACATTGGCATGAAAGTCTTATGAAGGGAGATCCCATCTGAGTCCAGATTCATCACACATAAACACCATTTCCAAAGAGGGGCCATCTGCCCTGGTAGTTAACCCCATCGGCCATGACCATAACTCCCGATGGTCTCTTTAGCCCTCAAAGGAACCAATATCTTGGGGTTGTATCTGCTTTATCTGTCTCTCTGACTCTGCTCAGTTGTGCATGAGGGCAAACCTTCTGCCAGCCTCCAGACTCTTTTTTAGAAACTCGTAGCCATATAAACTCATTTCTCCTTTCCATTTCCCCCTTACTTTAGGTCAAACAGCATTTTAAAGTCATGGTATTTTATGTAGACATGGATATTCTGCTGATCCGCATTGAACCTTCCGTATAAGGTCATTTTCCAGTTGCATCATCAGTTGGTAGTTGATAGTGGTCCCTCGTTGCCAGGGAGGCTCATCCCCGGGTGTCATGTCCCACGCTGGGGGGAAGGCATTGCATTTACATGCTGAGTTTGGCTTCGAGACTGGCCACATTTGAGTAACATGAAGGCTGACAGGAGGAAATTCCCAGGCACAAAGTTGTTCTAGGCCTTGTTCTTATTTTGGGTTTATCAGCTCACAAGCATAGTCATTAGCATCAGGGGCTCACTGTTGAACCCTCACTCCCTCCCGGTCCCCGCCACTGTACCTGGGAGACTGTCGCTGCTCCCCTAGGGACCACGACAGAGCACCACTGGCCAGGAACCCAGTATCCCCCCTACTGTGGTTTTTAATTGTTGCCACTATGAGTATATCCAAACATTACCATGCACCCTGGACATATGTTCTGTACAGCTCCCTGTCAGCCATATATCACCTGTCATTGGTACCCCATACCAGTATCCCTCCATTGCCATTGTTGAAACACTCTGTGATCCAGAACTCCCCGAAATTTGAAGCCCAATATAATTTCATGGTCCCTTGCTAGGGAATGGCATATAGCGATGAGCTTAAAGGATAGATAAAGAACTTGGATAAAGTTAGATAAAGAACTTAGATAAAGAATGTTGGCTTGAAAAAATTCCACATCCTATCTTTTTCTTTTTTTTTTTTTTCCCCCCCCCCCCCCCCCCAATTATTCAGCTTTTCTTCACAGGAGTCCTAGACCACAGCAATGTATATATATAATATACAGCACTCCCACACATCCACCAGAAAACCTTTTCCCTTCCACAGTGATACTCTTACGCCCTATTCATATCATATTTACTTAAAGTGGTATACAGAGTCTGAGACATTAGCTTTCTAACAAGGTGACATCTGTGCTTACATTGTGGTGCATACTTTAGGATACACAGTTCTTTACATTTTTAGTTATCCTATGTTTTACATTATGGTTTACATTATCAGTCTGTCATCTCCTATATGTTATAGTGTAATATTACATGTTTTATATCCATCCTTGTGTACTCTCAAGAAACTCCTCTCTTACCCCCCATTTACTTTGGTTCCACACATTTAACGTCCATTTTCCCTTCCACCTTGGTGTCCTCAGTGATAGCCAACCTCCGTTTCCTGAGGAGCCACTTCCAGAGATAGATGGAATAGTGTTCAGGTCCTAACTTACTCAACTGCCCCAATGCCCTGGGAGCCACCCTTTCTCTCGAGGGATACAGTTCCCTCTATTTGATGGCATTAGTCCTCCCCAGGATGTGGGTCCACCCCCACTCTCACTACTTGGGTTTCTACCCCATGGTGTCACCCACTCTGGCAGAATGAGCATTTAGGCATTCCCCAGGAGCCCGTCCTGCATCAGACCCTCCCCTCCGAGCATTCTAAACTGGTAGCCCTCTTTATTATATTTTGATATGATTTTCTCGGCATTTTACTCTCCACCAACACCTGACCCTCTCCTGGTTCGTATGCTACCCCTCCCTCCCCCCACTTTTGGGCAACGTTACCCATCCGTCCCTCCCCAGCCACCCTCAAACCCGCAAAGCCCCAAGCAAAGGCAACCCCTTGCCCCCCTTTTATCTCTTCTTTGTGTTCATACTTACCACCATCTCGTCTTAAATTCGACCCCTGCAGACATCGGCTCATATCCTTCCTCCACCCTCCGATTTCCTGTAAGCCTATCGTTCAGTCTCTTGCTATCTAGGGCAGCTTGTTTATTTCATATCATTGAGGTCATGTAGTATTTGTCCTTCAATGTCTGGGTTGCTTCACTCAACATAAGGTTCTCAAGATTCATCCATGTTATCACATGTGTTTGTAGTGTGTTTGTTCTTACAGCCGAGTAGAATTCCATTGTGTGTATATACCACATTTTATTGATCCACTCATCAGTTGATGGGCATTTGGGTTGATTCCAACTTTTGGCAATAGTGAACAATGCTGCTATGAACATTGGTGTACATATATCGGTTTGTGTCCTTGTTTTCAGTTCTGCTGGGTATATACCCAGCAGTGGTATTGCTGGGTCATATGGCAAATCTATGGCTAGTTTTTTGAGAAACCGCCATACTGTCCTCCAGAATGGTTGGATCCTTCTGCATTCCCACCAGCAGTGGATGAGTGTTCCCCTTCCTTCACATCCTCTCCAGCACTTGTATTCTTCTGTTTTTTTCATAGCTGCCAATCTTATGGGTGTAAGATGGTATCTCATTGTAGTTTTGATTTGCATTTCCCTGATAGCTAGAGATTTGGAACATTTTTTCATGTGCTTTCTTGCCATTTGTATTTCTTCTTCGGAGAAGTGTCTGTTTAAGTCTTTTTCCCATTTTTTAAATGGGTTGTTTATCTTTTTATTTTCAAGATATAGGAGTTCTTTATATATGCAAGTTATAAGTTTCTTATCAGATATATGGTTGCCAAATATTTTCTCCCACTGTGTGGGCTCCCTTTTTACTTTCTTGACAAACTTCTTTGAGGTGCAGAAGGCTTTAATTTTGAGGAAGTCCCATTTATCTATTAGTTCTTTTGCTGCTCGTGCTTTTGGTGAGATATTCATAAATCCATTTCCTATTACAAGGTCCTGTAGATGTTTCCCTACACTGCTTTCTAAGGTTTTTATGGTCTTGGCTCTTATATTTAGGTCTTTGATCCATCTTGAGTTGATCTTTGTATAAGGTGTGAGATGGTAATCCTCTTTCATTCTTCTACATATGGCTATCCAGTTCTCCAGACACCATTTGTTGAATAGGCCACTCTCTCCCAGTTGAGAGGGTTTGGTGGCTTTATCGAATATTATGTGGTTGTATATGTGAGGTTCTATATCAGAGCTTTCAATTCGATTCCATTGGTCTATGTGTCTCTCCTTATGCCAATACCATGCTGTTTTCACCACCGTGGCTTTATAGTATGTTTTGAAGTCAGGTAGTGTGGTTCCTCCAATTTCGTTTTTCTTTTTCAGTATGTCTTTGGCTATTCGGGGTCTCTTTCCTTTCCAAATAAATTTCATAGTTAGTTTTTCTAGTTCCTTAAAGAAGGCTGCATTGATTTTTATTGGGATTGCATTGAATGTGTAGATCAGTTTTGGTAGGATAGACATCTTAATAATGTTCAGTCTTCCTATCCATGAACAAGGAATAGTCTTCCATTTATTTAGGTCTTCTTTGATTTCCTTGAACAATCTTGTATAGTTCTCGGTGTATAAGTTCTTTACCTCTTTAGTTAAATTTATTCCTAAGTATTTGATTTTTTTATTTACTATTGTGAATGGTATTTGTTTCTTGATTTCCTCCTGATCTTGCTCATTATTGGTGTACAGAAATGCTACTGATTTTTGCGCATTGATCTTATAACCTGCGACTTTACTAAACTCATTTATGAGTTCTAGAATCTTCGTTGTAGATCTCTCAGGGTTTTCTATGTATAGGATCATGTCATCTGCAAATAATGAAATTTTGACTTCTTCCTTTCCAATTTGAATGCCTTTTATTTCTGGTTCTTGCCTCAGTGCTCGAGCAAGTACTTCTAAGACAATGTTAAATAGGAGCGGAGACAGTGGGCATCCTTGTCTTGTTCCTGAGTTTAGAGGGAAGGAGTCTAGGATTTCTCCATTGTAAACAATATTGGCTTTAGGTTTTTCATATATACTCTTTATCATGTTCAAAAAATTCCCTTGTATTCCAACCTTTTGGAGTGTTTTTATCAAGAAAGGGTGCTGTATTTTGTCAAATGCTTTTTCTGCATCAATAGATATAATCATGTGATTTTTTTCCTTCAGTCTGTTTATATGGTGTATTACGTTGATTGATTTTCTTATGTTGAACCATCCTTGCATACCTGGGATGAATCCCACTTGGTCGTGGTGTATAATACGTTTAATGTGTTGTTGAATACGATTAGCAAGTATTTTGTTAAGTATTTTTGTGTCTAGGTTCATTAGAGAAATTGGTCTGTAATTTTCCTTTCTTGTGATGTCTTTGTTTGGCTTTGGTACTAGGGTAATGTTGGCATCATAGAAGGAGTTGGGTAACGTTCTTTCTGTTTCGATGTTTTGGAATAGTTTCAGCAGGATTGGTGTCAGTTCTTTCCAGAATGTTTTGTAGAATTCACCTGTGAAGCCATCTGGCCCTGGGCTCTTCTTAGTTGGGAGATTTTTAATAACTGATTCTATCTCTCTGCTTGTGATTGGTTTGTTAAGATCATCAATTTCTTCTTTTGTCAATATGGGCTGTTTATGTGTTTCTAGGAATTTGTCCATTTCCTCTAGATTGTCATTTTTGTTGGAATATAGTTTTTCAAAATATCCTCTTATGATAGTCTTTATTTCTGTGGGGTCAGTGGTGATATCGCCTTTCTCATTTCTTATTTTGTGTATTTGCATCTTCTCTCTTTTTTTCTTTGTTAGTGTTGCTAAAGGTTTGTCAATTTTGTTAATCTTCTCAAAAAACCAGCTCTTGGTCTTGTTTATCTGTTCAAGTGCTTTCTTATTTTCTATTTCATTTAGTTCTGCTCTTATCTTTGTTATTTCCTTCCTTCTTCTTCCTGTTGGGTTGCTTTGTTGTTGTTTTTCTAATTCCTTCAAATGTGCTGTTAGTTCTTCACTTTTTGCTCTTTCTTCTTTTTTGATATATGAATTTATGGCTATAAACTTCCCTCTCAGTACTGCTTTTGCTGCATCCCATAGATTTTGGTATGTTGTGTTATCATTATCATTTGTTTCAAGGTAGTCATTGATTTCTTTTGAGATTTCCTCTTTGACCCACTGTTTTTCTAAGAGTGTGCTGTTTAATTTCCAAATCGTGGTGTGAAATCTGGGCTTCTGTCCCTTGCAAATCTCCAGCTTGACTCCACTGTGGTCAGAGATAATGTTTTGTATGATTTCAATCTTTCTGAATTCGTTCAGCCTTTCTTTGTGGCCTAGCATATGATCTATCTTGGAGAATGATCCATGTGCACTTGAGAAAAATGTATATCCTGCTGTGTTTGGGTGTAGCGATCTATATATGTCTATTAGATCGAGCTCCTCTAATATACTATTCAGATGTTTTGTTTCTTTGGTGATTCTCTTTTGAGATGTTCTGTCCAGAGTTGATAGTGGTGTATTAAAATCCCCCACTATAATTGTAGATGTATCTATTCTTTCACTTAGTTTTTCCAGCGTTTGCCTGACGTATTTAGAGGCACCCTTGTTGGGGGCATAGATATTATGATTGTTCGATCTTCTTGACAGATTTTCCCTTGGACTAAAATGTAGTATCCTTCTTTGTCTCTCACAATTGTTTCACATTTAAAGTCTATTTTGTCTGATATTAATATAGCTACTCCTGCCTTTTTTTGGTTATTGTTAGCTTGTATGATTGTTTTCCAGCCTTTCACTTTCAATCTCCATGCGTCTCTGGGTCTAAGATGTGTCTCTTGTAGACAGCATATGGATGGGTCATATTTCCTTATCCAATGTCCCAGTCTGAATCTTTTGATAGGTGAGTTTAATCCATTGACATTCAGTGTTATTACTATCAAGGAATTATTTGTGTTAGCCATACTTTGATTGGATTTGTGTTTGTCATATTTTGTTTGTATATTTTTTTTTGTCTTTTTTGTTGTTGTTGTTGGTCTTATACTCTCCTCCAACTTTGCCTTTCCTGTTTTTTCCTTTCTTCCTGCAGCACTCCCTTTAGAATTTCTTGAAGGGGAGGTTTCTTGTTGGTATACTCTTTCAGTTTCTGTTTGTCTGCGAATATTTTGAACTCTCCATCATATTTGAATGCTAGTTTAGCTGGATAAAGTATTCTTGGTTGGAAATTTCTTTCCTTTAGTACCTTGACTATATCATACCACTGTCTTCTTGCCTCCATGGTTTCAAAAGAGAAATCAGCACTTAATCTAATTGAGCTTCCCTTGTATGTGATGGTTTTCTTTTCTCTTGCTGCTTTTAGGATTTTCTCTTTGTCTTGAGCATTGGATAATTTGACAAGTATATGCCTTGGGGTGGGCCTGTTGGGGTTTATGACTTGTGGAGTGCGCTGTGCTTCTTGGATATGTACATCTGTCTCTTTCAGTATATTTGGGAAGTTTTCAGCCATTATTTCCTGCAACACTCTTTCTGACCCCTTTCCCTTCTCTTCACCTTCTGGAATGCCTATAATACGTATGTTTGAGCGTTTTGCATTGTCATTCAGGTCCCTAAATCCTAATTGGATTTTTTCTATCTTCTTATTGACCCCTTCTATTATCTGTTTGATTTCTGATGTACTGTCTTCCACATCACTAATTCTCTGCTCTGTCTCTTCTAGTCTGCTGATATTTGCTGCAAGTGTATTTTTGATTTCTTGAACTGTGGTGTTCATTCCCATCATATCTGTTATGTTTTCGCGTATGTCTGCAATTTCCCCTCCAAGTGATATCTTCATGTTGTTAACCTCTTTCATTACTGCATCAAATTTGTCGGTGATAAATGTTCTAAGATCTTTCATTGCTTGTGCCAAGTTTTGCTCCCCTTCGTGATTATTGGTTTGTTGATTGGATTCAGCCATGTTTTCCTGATTATTGGTTTGGTTTGTAGATTTTTGTTGCTTTCTGGTCATCTCTTTATTTTGACGAATTTAATCAGTTCCTTAGCTTCTTTATCTGCTCTTGGAGGTTAATTAGTTGTTATTTTTGCATAGGTGTTATATCTTCTTTTTGTCAGATTTTTCTTCTTATTCTAGTTACTTGTTGTTGGTTAAGTTCACTTTAGAGGAAAGTATTAGTGTTGGGGAAAGGCAATTGTGTAAGCAAGGGAAAAGTGTAAAGTTGTATTGGTGATGTATGTTAACAAAGCAAGAATATGAGATCTGGAAGGATGGAGGTTAGATTCATGTAGATTGTATAGAGTTATAGCTGTAGGTAGAGTACCTTTTATGAAGTAGATGACTGAATTTGGGAGGAATATGGTATGAACTACAAAGCTATTGTTTTCATGAGAGAGGGAGAAAGAAAGGAGAGGTAATAGTTTCAAGAGTGGATAATAGACAGAAAACAGAACAAAGGTATTAGAAATTAAGAGTTAGACACTTTGTGGATCAAAGAACGGGAGGTTGGGGGTGGAATATAGGAGAGACAGTAGATGATAGTGGATATCAAGATGCAGGGGAAGGGGGATAGTGTAGGTAGCCTAAATCAGTTCACACAGAAATGAGGCAGTGGAGGATCGGAAAACCCAGCAAATGTGAGGTGTTCCCTGTAGCACCTATTGTATACTTGAATTAAAATAAAAATAAGTGGAAGATGAGGGACAAGAGGGAAAGAGAAAACCGAAAAAAAAAAAACTAATTATAATAAAGAAAAAAGAAAGACAAGAAGAAAGGAAGAAAGAAAAAGAGGATGGGCAAACGGTGGGGAACGGATAGGGAGAAGAGAGATACAGGTATACACGTGTCACAATTGCAACACTATCTAAAACAACAACTTCCCCCCGCTTTGCCCTAAAACCCCCCGTCTGTCTGCCCAAATGGGTCTGCAAGCACCTCCCTTCCCACAAACCCCCAGTAGGCCGCCCAGGGCCCATGAACTCCCCAGTACTGCAGATGCTCCAAAAAAAATAAATAAATAAAATAAAATAAAGTAAAATAAATTAAAAAAAAAAAAAAAAAAAGAACAGAAACCCCTCCGCAGGCCCGGCTCCGCCCGCCGCGGAGGCTTGGACCGGCTCTGCCCGGCTCCTTACGCCGCCTCGGCCTGGCCTGGCTCCGCCCGGCTCCGCTCTCTACAGCGGCCCAGCCGGCTCCCACGTCCACCTCCCGCCACCGCGGCCTTGACCGGCCCCGCCCGGCTCCGTACCCGCCGCGGCCTGACCCGGCTCCACCTGGCTCCGCTGGCTACAGCGGCCCGGCCCAGCTCCGGCGTCCGCCTCTCGCCACCGCGGCCTGCACCGGCCCCGCCTGGCTCCGTATCATATCCAGTTTTGGTATTAAGGTGATGTTGGCTTCATAGATGAGTTTTGTCACATTCATTCCTGTTCAATTTTTTGGAAGAGTTTGAGAAAGATCAGTATTAGGGCATATTTGAATGATTGCTAGAATTCACCTATGACACCATCTGATCCTGGGCTTTTCATCTTTGAGAGGTTTTTGATAACTATTTCAGTCTCTTCACTTGTGATTTGTTTGTTGAGGTCTTCTATTTTTTCTAAAGTCATGTAAGTGGTTCATGTGCTTCTAGGAATTTGTCCATCTCATGTACATTATCTAGTTTTTTGGCATTCAGTTGTTTGTAGTATCCTCTTATGATCTCTTATTTCCACAGGATCAGTAGTAAAGTCTCTCCTCTCATTTCTGACTTTATTTATTTGTGTATTCTCTCTCTTTTTTGTTCTTATTCTAGCTAACGGTTTGTTGATTTTGTTGATCTCCTCAAAGAACCAACGTTTCATTTTGTTGATTCTATTTTATTTTGTTTCTTATTTCTGTGGGGTTAGAGGTAATATCTCCACTCTCATTCCTGATTTTATTTACTTGCATCCTCTCTCTCTCTTTTTTTATTTTTATTTTTATTTGTTAGGTCTAGCTATGGGCTCGCCAATTTTGTTGATTTCAAAGAAACAACTTTTAGTTTTGTTGATTCTCTATTGTTTCTGTGTTCTCAATTTCATTTATTTCTGCTGTCATCTTTACTATTTCTTTCCTTTGGCTTGGTTTGGGATTTGTTTGCTGTTATTTTTCTAGTTTCTACAGGTGTGCAGTTAAGTTTTCAATTTTAGCTCTTTCTTCTTTTTTAATGTAATCATTGAGGGCTATAAATTTCTCTTTCAGCACGGCCTTTACAGTGTCCTACAGGTTCTGATATGTTGTGTTTTCATTTTCATTTGTCTCAAGGTATTTGCTGAATTTTCTTGCAATTTCTTCATCCCACTGACTGTTCAAGAGTGTCTTGTTTAATCTCCATATATTTATGATTTTTCCCTTTTTCCAACTATTATTGATATCAAGCTTCATTCCATTATGATCTGAGAAAGTGTTCTGTATAATTTCATTCTTTTTAAATTAATTGAGATTTCTCTTATAACCCAACATATGGCCTATCTTGGAGAAGGATCCATGAACACTTGAAAAGAATGTCTATCCTCCTGTTTTGGGCTGCAATGCACTATAGACGTCTGTTATGTCTAGCTCATTTATCATATTCAAGTTCTCTGTTCCTCTGTCCAGATGGTCTATCCAATACTGAGAGTGGTATATGGAAGTCTCCAATTATTATTGTAGACACATCTATTTCTCACTTCAGTTTTGCCAGTGTGTACCCCAGGTATCTTGGGGCACTCAGGTTCGGTGCATAAATATTTAGTGTAGTTATTTCTTCTTGATGAATATATATATTATTAATATATAATGATCTTCTCATCTCTCTTAATAATTTTGCATATTGAAATCCATTTTGCCTGCTATTAGTATTGCTACTCCAGCTATTTTTTGTTTGTTTTTTCTTCTTCTTTTTTGTCTTTATTTATTTTTTAAATATTACATTAAAAAAAATGAGGTCCCCATATATCTCCCACCCCCCTCACCCCACTCCTCCCCCCATAGCAACAGTCTCCTCCATCATCATGAGACATTCATTGCATTTGGTGAATACATCTCTGAGCACTGCTGCACCTCATGGTCAAGGGTCCACATCATAGCCCACACTCTCCCACGTTCCATCCAGTGGGCCATGAGAGGACATACAATGTCAAGGAACTGTCCCTGCAGCATCACCCAGGACAACTCCAAGTCCCGAAAACGCCTCCACATCTCATCTCTTCCTCCCATTCCCCACACCCAGCAGCCACCATGGCCACTTTCTCCACACCAATGCCACATTTTCTTTGATTACTAATCACAATAGTTCATGAATAGAATATCAGTAAATCCTCTCTAATCTGTATTCTATTCCTCCACCCTTGGACCTTGGAATGGTTGTGTCCACTCCACATCTATATCAAGAGGGAGCTTAGATTCCACATGGATGCTGGATACAATCCTCCTGCTTTCAGCTGTAGGCACTCTTGGCTCCATGGTGTGGTGGTTGACCTTCTTCAACTCCATGTTAGCTGAGTGTGGTAAGTCCAATAAACCAGAGTGTAGGAGCTGACGTCTGTTGAGGCTCAGGGCCTGGCTATCATATGATCAGTCCAGAGATTCAGATCCCCTGGGTATATATTAAACCTCAGCACCAACTACAGTTCTGGTAAAAGTAACAGGAGAGGCTTGCGAAAAAAGATGACATCTAAGTCCAGCTCCATCACACAGAAACACCAGCTCCAAAGAAGGGCCAACTGACATGGCACTGAACTCCATCTGCCATGACCATAGAACCTGTGGGTCTCTGTAGCCCTTAGAAGAACCAATACCGAGGGTTGTATCTACTTTACCTGTCTCTGGGACTCTGCTGAGGTGTGCATAAGGGCAACCCTTCTGATAAGCTCCCAGCTCTTTTTTGGAGGCTCATACCAGCTACTTTTTGGTCACTATTTGCATGGAATACCTTTTTCCAAACTCTCACTTTTTTTTTTAAGATTTATTTTATTATTTATTTTTCTACCCTTCTCCGCCTCCCCACCATTGTCTGCTCTCTGTGTCCATTCACTATGTGTTCTTCTGTGTCTGCTAAAATTCCTGGTGGCACCAGGAATCTGTATCACTTTGTTGCATCAGCTCTCCGTGTGTGTGGTCTCACTCCTGGGTGGTCTGTGCTTTTTTCGCATGGGGCGGCTCAATGCGGGGTGCACTCCTTGCATGTGAGGCTCCCCTACTCGGGGGACACCCCTGTGTGGCATGGCACTCTGCGCATAGCAGTGCCGTGCATGGGCTAACTCACCACATGGGCCAGGAGGCCCTGGGTTTGAACCCTGGACCTCCCATATGGTAGGCAGACGCTCTATCAGTTAAGCCACGTTTGCTTCCCCAACCTTTCACTTTTAACCTGGTTGTGTCCTTACATCTGAGGTGGGTCTCTTGTTGACAACGTATGGACTGCTCATAATTTTTTAATCCATTATGTCAGTGTGTGTCTTTTCATTGAGAAGTTCAATCCATTAACATTCAATGTTATTACTATAAAGGCATTACTTGTTTCATCCATTTTGTCCTTTGGTTCTCTGTTGTCACATTGTTCTATTGTCTGTCTTCTTATCCTTTAGTTTACCTTTCCTAATAATTTTCCTTCCTAAACTCTTCTCCAAATCTCTAACTATTGTTTTTTCCTTTCAGTCTACTGCACCCCCTTTAGTATCTCTTGTAAATCTGGTAAATCTATCAGTTTTTGTTTGTCTGTCAACACTTTGAATTCACCCTCATTTTTTTTGTCTTTTTTTTTTCCACGTTACATTAAAAAAATACAAGGTCCCATATAGCCCCCAACCCCCTCACCCCACTCCTCCCACATCAACAACCTCTTTCACCCTTGTGGCACATTCATTGCACCTGTCACCCTGTTTTTGAAGGACAGCTTTGCTGGATACAGAATTCTTGGTTGGCAGTTTTTCTTTCAGTACCTTAAATACATTATACCACTCTTTTTCTCTCCTCCATGGTTTCTGATGAGAGGTCTGCACTTAACTTTATGTGATGATTTACTTTTCTCTTCTGCTTTCAGAATCCTCTCTTATCTCTGGTACTTGTCATTCTGCATAGCAGTTGTCTTTGGATTTATTCTGTTTGGGGAATGTCATCCTTCTTGGATATTGATATTTATGTCCTTAATAAGGGTTGGGAAGTTTTTCAGTCATTATTTCCTCAGATATTCTTTCTGTCCTTTTTCCATTCTCTTCTCCTTCTGGGACACCAATAATACAAATGTTTTTGCATTTTGCATTGTCATTCCATTCTCTGAGATTCTGTTCCATTTTTTCCATTCTCTTCTCTTTCTGTTCTCCTGTCCTTTCCAGTTCAGATCTTCAGCCTTTGAAGTCATTAATCTGTCTTCAAGCAATTCAAATCTGCTCTGATGTGCCTCTAATGTATGTTTAATCTCATTCCCATAAGTTCTGTTACTTTTCTTTGCAGAAAGTCTTGTAATGTGGTTTCTTTTGCATTTGTTCAAATTGTGTGCTTTTCATATTGGTTTCATTGAGATCAGCAATTT
Source organism: Dasypus novemcinctus (assembly GCF_030445035.2). Lineage (NCBI taxonomy): Eukaryota > Metazoa > Chordata > Mammalia > Cingulata > Dasypodidae > Dasypus > Dasypus novemcinctus. The sequence goes on from NC_080687.1 coordinate 62,536,849, forward strand.
AGGAATGAGCCAGAATGGGAAGAATGTTTAAAGATTGGGGGATTAGAAGGGGGGTGTTGAATGAAGAGAGAGGAAAGCCAAGTTTGACTAGAATTCTTATGGTATTTTATGTGCAAAATTTATGATGAAGAGAACTTTAACTAAAGCCAGAGTATGACTCCTGGTGATTTCTGTTGGATTTCTAACTTGTAGCCCTTAGCATTTTTCTTTCTTTCTTGGAGTCTGCACACAATGAATTAGGGAAATGTCCATTTCCAGTTCACTGGATTTTTATTAAAGGCTAGGAAATCCCTGGCTAGGAATCCCTAATCTATATCCACCAATTGCCTCCCCCATCCAAAAGTCAACATGGTGGTTTTTGAAGAAGTAAAAGAGAAGAAATGTTTTAATATTTTCCCATTCTGCTCTTGATCTCTTTCTCTAGACATATGTTCTAGCTCTTACCGGAAATAATGATCATTCTAGAAAAGGAGACAGAGAGAATATTTTGTTCTAATGGGCTTATAGAGGGGTGTAGTAGCTTGAGATTATTTTAAGAATCCCCAAAAGAGATTACATTTGTAAACTAATCTATTTGTCTGGGTGCGATAGCCTTTGATTGCATTAAATTCAGCTGAGGTATCTTTGATTATGTAACCTGTTAAGATCAGGGCCTTTGATTTGACTACATCAGTAGACGTGACTCATGTTGAGTCTCCAACCTCTTGCTTGGTCTGATATAAACAGACACTCACACAGACAGGCACACAGGAAGAGAGAAATCTGTCATTTTTGATCCTGCCATGTGACAGAAAGGAAAAGGCTGGGGCCCCGGGGAGAGATGAGCCAATTGCCTGATAGTTTGCAGCTGACCTTGGGAGGAGTGCAAAAACAGTTGAGACTGATTTAGAAGGTCTGGAGAAGAAATGAGCCCTGTGCCAGCAGAGAGAGGACAACAGAATCAACTGAGCATGAAATCTCAAGATGCTGGTTTCACAGAGCTTAGGAGGAAGAGGAAGTCCAGAAGGTAAGGAGAGACCAAGCAGAGATCTCCTGTCATCTTGCTTCAACATGTGGCAGGTGACTGTGGTGAGAGGGCACCTCTTATGGTGCCTTGAGTTGGACTTTTTACAGCCTTGGAACTGTAAATTTTTACCCCAAATAAATGCTCTGTATAAAAGCCAACAGATTTCTGGTACTTTGCATCAGTACCACTTTGGCAGACTAATACAAGGAGAAATGAAATTGAGGAACTATTCTGAACACATTTACTCCAGATGGACCATAAATCAGGTTTATTTGCCATTATTTCAGATGTTTTTGGGTGTCTGAAAGAAATCTGTGTAATTCAACTAAGTCTGAACCTCTTTAGGGGTTTCTAGGAACCAAGACAGTGATGTAGGGTATATGATAAGAAAGAAGTTTGGCTTTATTTTGAGAAACACAGTGGAGAAAGAAAGGTTCAACTGATTAGAATGAGGGATTTCTGAGATTAGACTTGTGCTTAGTATTGTATTATGTTGTATAGATGGAATGATAACTTGATGAGTAGATGGAAGAATTGTCAACATTTTGGAACATTGGTGTTTGATAAAGTAATTAAGCAGCATCACTAGAAAATATTGGGCTATTTACCATTGAAAAAATAATCCAGATTTTCTAGGAAATGGGCTTCCTTTTTATTAGGAGAATAAAATATGGAAAATAATTCATTGTGAATGTAAGTGTTATGTTAACATCATTTAAATGAAATCCACTTCAAAACATTTTGCAGATGTGCTTGGCTCTCTGTGGTGGCTTGGATTTCTGTATCTTAGAAAAACATGTTCTTAATTTTAGCCCATTTCTGTGGGTGCAAACTCATTCTAAATAGGACCCTTGGATGCTGAATTGACCCTTAACTGAGGTCAATTCAGTTAAGGTGTGGTCAGCTAGATAAGGAAGGATCTTAATCCTATTACTGGAGACCTTACAGGGAAGGTCACCGGGAGAAGAGCCACCAGGAGCAGCCAGACTATAAAAGGAGAAGATGCTGCTTGTACATTGCCATGTGACAGAAAAGCCAAGGACCAAGGGTCACTAGCAGCGAGCCCTAGAACGCCACAGTCTTTGGGGAGAAAGCACAACCTTGCAGGTGCCTCATTTACGGACTTCTACTCTCAAAACCCTGAGCCAATAAATATCCATTGTTTAAGCCATCCCACTGTATGGTATTTGTTTTAGCAGATAGGAAATGAAAATATCAAGTTTATCTTTAACTCAGAATTGCATAACCTCTTTTGATTTTGGGTGATTTATTTTATTGGATTTACACATGCATTATAGAATTAGTGTCTATGGAACTCAAATTGGGACACTATACCTAATTTTGTATTAATTATTTCATTTTCAGAGGCTAGAATAGGAGGAATAATCAATCGCCCACAAAGTGTGACCTGAAGGACACTGAATAATCTGAGGCCATGTTTGAAATTTGCATCATTTAATTCAATTTCATGCATACAACATTTACTGAATATCTTATGTGTGCCCAGTCCTAGAGGAGAGAGACCCAGATAAACATCTACATTTCAGCTTGGTGAATAATACAATAAGATATGTTTGACATTTTTTATGTACATAAGTGAGGAAACAATTAGTTGTGCCTTGGAGAGCAGGGAGGGAACAAATGGGAAGGAAATACCATTTTAGCCTTGAAGAGTCAGAAGAGGATCAGCAGGGAGACAAAGTCCCGATGTGTGTTTTGAGAGCAGGTGCATGTGAAAGGACACAAAAACAGAGACTTTTAGCCAGGCCTTGATATTCCTGGAGAAGCTATTCCTCAAAACATTCTACTTCTCTGATGACTAATTCTGCTTCCCAAATTCCAAGGTCTCAAGGAAAATGGTCCTGCCATATGAGACACATATATTCAAGACACTTCACCTAACTGCTATCAGTGGTAGATTTAATGTGAAGTCAATGCTTCCAGACCCCTCATTTGTATGAGCTCCTTCTATGATTCCGTACCTAATTTTGTATTAATAACTTCATTTTTTTTTTAAGGAGCCTCCAAATTATGCAGACTTAAGAGCCCATAAAATTCAATTTTCCCATATTTACCATTTATTGTATGGTGTGTCAATCAAGGTCCAATCAGGAGACATAAACCACAAAGTAATTTGAACAGGAAGCATTTAATGTAAAGATTTGTTAATGGTATCAGGGGATTGGAGTTACAGAGATTGACAAGTGAGGTGTAAAGAAAACTTTAAAGAATGCAGGACTTGCAGATACAGGGAGCAGCCACACAGGGCTGAGAGAGGGCACACAAGGAAGGAACAGATCTGGAAAAGCTAGGAGCCCGGCGTAATTGGAGAAGGCATGGGTATGTCTCCCTCCATGGCACAGAAGTTTGCTGAGACCGATGTCCCCCAAGGGGGTGCCAGAGAAGCCATTCACAGGAAAGGGCCGGTGCAGGGCACTCCACTGAGAAGCTGTGCACGGGGGTGTGGAGGAAAGCTATTCAGGGGAGGTGCCGTGTGCTGCTGGCTAACTAATGCTGCAGGAGCCAGGCACTGTGGAAGCCGTGCCCACCACAGGAGCCCTCCTTCACGGGCACACCAGAACCAGGGGGAGAAACCCCTACCTCCTTCAGGGGCCTCCAGCAGCTTCTACTGACAATGCCCAAATTCATTATCATGTGAGCCACAAAGGAGAAATAGTTAAAGGGTCCAGCTTCATAGTGCAGAATTAGGGGTAGATTTGGACCTGAGAGGCAGGACACTGATAGCTGGCACCTCTGGTTTTTACATGTAAGTCATATGCATTATCTCATTCAATTCTCACAAGAACCCTGGTCAGTCCTGAATAATTATTTCTGGCCATACTGGTGAAGCTGGGTTCCTGGATCTATGGAGAGGAAGACCGCCTAAAATAATGTGATGCTTCCCATAAGACCATGTCTGAGAAGTGTCACCTAGAAGGGACTGGAAGGAAGCAGCCAAAGGGGCATGCCAGTCTTTTTAACTTTCTGATGACTACTAATCAGCAATCACCCTTTACTCAGCAACTAGGATTTGTACTTGGTTTCCAATCTGGGAAACCCAGGATATGCATTAGGAGTATGGTTGTTAGGAATTTAATTAAAACATTGCCACTTCTCTTGGGTTTAGCCTTTAAACTGTGACTGTTGCAGTTCTTACAATCAGCCTGTTCCCTCTGGAGGGTTCAGTGATAAGGCAGCCTGATGATTTGGGGTTTGTTTTCTTGTGTATGTGTGTGTGTGTTTGTGTGTGTGTGTATGAGAGAGAGAGAGAGGCATGAATGGGAAAGTATCATCTTGAAGCTGGTTTGCATCTTGGTTTAAAAAAATTAAATAGTTTTAACATTTTAATGTAGGTAGGAATTTATTCAATCATAAATTGGCTATACTGAGTGTTATCACTGAGCTTTCCACTAGATGACACTGTTGTTTCAATTTATTTGCATCGATCTCCCCTTTGGAATGACTTCATAGCATAGCACGTCACTTGAAGAAATTATGTAGCTCACCATTCTGCTTCCAGGTAAATTATCTCTGATATAGAGAAATCTAGCCTATTTTGAAATGCCCTCAGGGAAACTATTTAAGTCTCCCTTTGTATCATCACTAAAACTTAACTCTCTTTATTGTCAAGAAATTGTTTTATATCAAATCTATATTTTTAATACTGCTGTTTAAACATATTTCTTCTTCCTCTGTTCTCAGTGGAGATGAAGGAAAGCAGGTCATCTTATCTATAAAAGTCTTTTAAATACAGAAGGCCAATATAAAATTGCTCTTCATCTTTCTTTCCTTAAGGCAAAAATAATATAATTTCTTTTAACTTTTCATCACATTTCTTCTCCATTCTTCATTCTGCCTAGTATTTGATGACTTTTGATGAGATCTGGAATCCAAATAGAATCCAAAACACTCCAAGGACTTTAGATTTTGTTCGTGGCCCAAGGATTTTAGATTTTGTTCACAGATCATTCACTTTTTTGTTTCCCAGAACTTTAGTAATATGACCTAACAACAGTTTCTTGGGTTCTCAGACAAGCACAGAGTAAAAAGCTAAGATTGATTTAAGTTGCCACACTTTATTCTGATGTTGGTAATAGAGAAGAGAGTGGACAGAGACTCATCCACTCTGGCTAGTCCTGGACAAACTATCTTTGAGAGCTCTGTGCTCTTTTCTACCTCTGGGCCTTTGCGTTTGTTACTGCCTCAGCCTGGCATGTTCACAACAGACTCATCCTTGGCTCTTCCCTCCTGTCTAGCCTCTACACATCTTCAGCCCCATGTTAAACATCATTTCCTCAGGAGTCATTGCCGAGCCCTCCCCTGTCTGCTGCCCTGGCAGACCAGTGCTCATTTTGCTCTCCTAAAGTATGTTGTATTCTCTTTCATAGAATTTTGCACACATGCAGCAATTTAATTAGTTGTGAGCATTGGTTTAATGATGTGTAAGTTGGGGATCATGTCTATTAGGTTAAGGGTAAGGTCTGTTTTATTCATCCACATAGCCCCAGCACTTTGCTAGTGACATAGTAGGCATGGACCATGAGCTCAGTAGGTCTGTTTTGAATAGCAGACGGAAAATTCCTGACTTGTTTTGCATCCTTTTCTCTTTCAGAGAGGTAATGATTCTTTTTATTTCTCACCCCCCACCCCCCAACCCCATGGCTACTTTCTCTGTCCATTCGCTGTGTGTTCTTTCTGTGACCGCTCTATCCTTATCAGTGGCTCTGGGAATCTGTGTTTCTTTTTGTTGCGTCATCTTGCTGTGTCAGCTCTCTGTGTGTGCAGAGCCATATTTGGGCAGGGTGCACTTTCTTTCGTGCTGGGCGGCTCTCCTTATGGGGTGCACTGCTTGTGTGTGGAGCTCCCCTACGTGGGGACACCCATGCATGGCAGAGCACTCTGTGCGCATCAGCACTGTACGTGTGCCAGCTCCACACGGGTCAAGGAGGCCTGGGGTTTGAACCACGGACCTCCCATGTGGTGGGCGGATGCCCTATCCATTAGGCCAAGTCCACTTCCTGGTAATGATTCTTAATAGAGCAATTCTCAGGAATCAGGAGGTAGACAGGAGCATGACCCATTAAAAAAATCTGGAAAAAAGCCAGGGATCTAGAAGGGAGAGTTATAAACCTGAAGCTGGTGAGGAACGAAGGGCCAAATTTAAGACTCTGTACTGCGGGCAATCAAAACCTATTGATTGGTGTTTTGATTGCCAGTCAAAATTGTGACTGGTCAGATGGTCACAATTCACCACGAATCCAGGAATGTTGACTGGTTCCTGAGGACAAGACGATTTGTGCTGATAATTGCTTTTCCTGCCTGGTTGCAATTTCTTTTCCAGCTGTGATTTTTCGAGTTTATTTTAAAATGTCTTGGAAAGCTTTCGAAGAATGTATGATGACAGTGTTGTTGATAATAAAAATTTCTTACCTTTTAGAGCACTTATGGTGTACCAGGCAGTTGGCTAACCACTTATGAAGCATTTAATAAGTGATCAAACTTTAGTTTCCTTACCCCTCACCTGGGGGGGCTTGTTCAGTACTGCTAGGCAGGTCTCAGACTTTCTCATTCAACAGGTCTGGGTGGGGCCTGATGATCTTTGTGTTTCTAACAATATCCTAGGTGATGCTGATGAGACTCCTCCAGGGACCACTTTTTGAGAACTGATGAATTAAATCAATCCTCAAGACAACTGTTAAAGATAAGTACTCTTTCCCCCTCTTTATAGTTGAGGAAACAAATTTAAGTCACTTGTCTTGACTGACATAGCTAGTAAATGACAGAGCTGTCAAGTCCAGATCCATCTAACTCAAAGGATGATTTTCTTAATCCCTAAAGGAATGTCCCTCAAACTTTGTGTGCATCAGAATCACTGGGGAAGCCTGTTTAAAATTCAGGGACCCAAGTTCTACCCTTATCTAATGAATCAAATATTCCAGGGTAGGATGGGACATCTGTTGTTCGACAAGCTTCTCAGGGAATTCTAATGCCTAGCAATTTTGGGACAACAGTGCACTTGGCTGCTCATTGTAATCTTTTGGGAGTTAAGAAAAAATTCTGACATCTGGTCCCACTCCTAGATATTCTGATTTATTTGAACTGGGGTGTGGCTTGGGAATCAGGAATTTTTAAAGCTCCCCAGGTAATTCTAATGTGCAGTGAAGTGTGAAAACCAAGGCACTAAGATTCTGTCTCTTGAACAATGACTGCTCATCTTTTTGAAACACTTGAAAATGAATTCATTATGCAAACAAGAGGTTAAAGAGAGAGAAGACACAGCCGACTTTAGCAGGAGGAGCTGTGAAGAAAAAGACCTACGCTTATGCTGTTCTATTATTTACTAACTCTTGTAACCTTGGGTGAGTCACCAAAATTTTTCTGAGCTTCACTTTCTGCAAACGTAAAATGAGAATAATGATGAGGCTGCCTACTCTACCAACGCATAGAATTATTGTGAAGCTCAAATGAAATAGTCTCTTTTATTAACTCTGGAAAACTAAACAAATGTGAGGAATTATTTTCACACTGATTCAAAGAGAGACATATGACCAAGGATCTATCATAGCTGGACAATAAGTGAGGCTAATTTATTTTATCTGAAGAAGCTGTAATGCCCAACTCATATTCTTGCAGTTGTGTCAAAAATATTTCTTTAGAGGTTTTACTGGGGGGGGGGGGGGGGGAGGGTAGGCATAAATAGAGAAAATCTTTTTATATTATCAGTATGTTTTCCTCAAAGCACCAAATTATGGGCAGGACTAATGGGTTGCTTAGAGCCAGTTTATAGTGGCTTGCTTATGACATATCACCATCTGAAAGGCCATCATAGAGAAAAAAATCATTCATAGTCTAATTTAAATAATGGCTGCATCTTTGCAATAATGACAGACTGCGACAGTTTATAGGTTTTAGATGGCGATTCCTGCAGTTTGTAAAAACAGATGGGCTGCCAGTGGACCTACAATTATTGCCACATACATTTGTGAATTTTTAAAGGGAAATTGAGTGGGCAGCTGCCATTACAACCACGTAAATTGAGATGAGTGAACATATTCATCAAGTGACTTTTCTGTTTGTTATATCATCTGTTTGTAAAGCTCTAAGTCCTAAAGCCCATTTCACACTTTTAAGTTCCTACAATGTCTCACTGGAAAAGAGATAGAAAATAATAGGACTATGTCTCTGTGAGGATGAAAGTGGAGAAGTGGAAATCATTTTCTCTGCCTCATCCTCAGGACACAAGCATCATGCTGACCCTGAGAAGCCAGAGATGCACATTCCAGAGGATTGGCTGACAGGGAGAGGAGTGGTTACAGGTGAATTAAAGATATTTTTTTCCTTTTTCAAGGATGAGCTCTCCTAATGCCTTGCCTTCATAGACAGAGCCTTCTTCACACACACACACAAAATAAATATGTAAACCAGGGCGGAGATGCCAGTACATACTTTGTCTAGTCACTCCCCACAGTGTAGGGCAAGGCCATTCCTCCCTTGGTCCTAGGAAACAAAGGAGGCAGAAGGCAGGGTATTCTCTTCACTTTCAAATTGGAGTGAAGGTGGCAGAGATCTGGAGCTGAGAGAATAGCAACTGTTATTTGTATAATACCCTTAAAAGGGAGCACATTTGCTTTGTTCAATTCTACAAAAAGGGTACCTTCATTCTGGATCCCAATTCACTGAAATGCAAAGACTGCAGTATTAGCAAAATAGTTTTTGAGTGCTTCACTGGTGACGACCTTAGTTCTGAACCCCATGACCTTAGATTTTCATCTGATGTGACCTTTTGTCTTTGCTGAGCTTCCCGCTTGACCTTCTCTTCTGTGACTCCCTTGCCTATGGTTAAAGCTGAAGAGAAGGGACTGTGAAAGGGATTGGTTAGTGGTCAAAGAAACAGGAAATAAAACTTCTATGAAACACTGATCTGGGCTTCCCAATGCTTTGTTCATTTCCCAGTGATAGTTTTACTTAGGCGTGTTGTAATTTATTGCTCTCCACTATTAAAATATGAAACTCCTGAGGGCTTGGCAGCATATTACTCATATTCATATCCTAGCACCTGGAACATAAAAGGTATTTGATAAATGTTTATTGAGTGAATAAATAAATATTTAGTCAACATATAATGAACATAAGTGAAAAGCAGCAGTTTATAAGAGTTTATGTTAGTATGAGATTCTATTACAAAATATGTATCTATTCATTAATGCTACTGATATATTTGCTTCACCAGCTTGGTCTACAAATACAGTCACAGTCCTTTCATTTTCTCATATCTCTTAGGATCCCAGAATTCTATTTTAGGAGAAAATCTGCTTTCCTTTTTCTTTCTTTTTTTTTTAAGTATTTTTAATTTATTTTTAAAAGATACATAGATCACACAAAATGTTAGATTGAAAATATAGGAGGTTCCTATATGCCCCACTCCCCACATCCCCCATTTTTCCCACATCAGCAACTTCTTTCATCAGTGGGGTACATTCATTGCATTTGATGAATACATTTTGGAGCACTGCTACACAGCATGGATTATAGTTTACATTGTATTTTACACTTTCTCCCAGTCCATTCAGTGGGTTATGGCAGGATATATTATGTCCAGCATCTGTCCCTGCAATATCATTCAGGCCAACTCCAAGTCCCGAAAATGCCCCCCTATCACACCTCCTTTTCTCTCTCCCAGCCTTCAGCAACTCCAGTGGCTACTGTCTCAGTATCAGTGATATAATTTCTTCCATTGCTAGAGTCAAAATAATTCTATAGTAGAATACCAGTAAGTCCACTCTAGTCCATATTTTATTCCCCAATCCCAAGGACCTTGGGAAGGCAATGCCCATTTCACCTCTCAGTTGAGAGGGGGCTTTGATCCCACATAGCTGATGGATGGGAATCTCCTGCCTGCAGCTGTAGACTCAATTCCTTGGTATGGTAGTTGTTCATCCTCACCTCCCTGTCTGCTGTCCTGGGTAAGTCCAACAAACTGAAGAGTAGGTGCTGCAACTCTGCTGAGGCATAGGGCCCAGCTTGCACATGGCAGTCCAGAGATTCAAGTCTCCTGGGCATCCACCTACCCTAGCACCAACCACAGGTTCAATAAAAGGGACAGAAGAGGCATGCATAGAGAGGTCACATCTGAGTCTAACTCCATCACACTCAGGAGCATAAATACCAAAGTAGGGTCCACTGGCAAGGCACTAAACTCTGGAGCCATCTGCCATGAATGTAGGACTTGTGTGTCTCTGTATCCCTCAGGAGCACCACTACCTGGGGTTGTATCTACTTTGGCTGTCTATGAGATCCTACTGAGACATGCATAAGCACAATCCCTCTGATGACCTCCTGACTCATTTTGAAGTCTCTTAGCCATATAAACTCATTTGTCTTTACCATTTTCCCCTTTTATTCAAGATCTTTTTTCCAGTTGCATCATCAGATAGTGCTTGGTAGTAATCCCTTGGCACCAGAGAGGCTTATCCCCAGGAGTCATGTCCCGTGCCAGGGGGAAGGTAATGAATTTCTATGCTGAGTTTGGCTTAGAGAGCAGCCACATTTGAGCAACATGGAGGTTCTCAGGAGGTAACTCTTAGGCACCCTGCAACACTAGGCCAAGTTGAAATTTCAAGTGCAATAGGCTCATAAGCATAGTCATCAGTATCAAGGGCCCATCACTAGACTATCCTTCTTCACTGGTCATTTCCCCTGCACTCAGGGGATTGTTGCTGTTCCATTGGGGAATTCCCAGGATGGGAAACCAGCACTCCCTCAGTTGTTGTGTGAATCTCTACCCACTGTGTCAATCAATACTCAATGAACATCTGAACATATCTATATATACACTATATGTATGCCCAGGTTAACTCCCTCCCATGCACCCCCCATCAATGACACCCCATACCAATGCTCTTCCCTGCTGTGACTGATCTCTGTGGTCCAAAACTTCTTAAAAAATGAAGCCCAATATATTGCCAAATTCAATTAATAGGAAAATGAAATAGTAATGATAGATTTAAACATTAGGAATAAAATACATAATTATTTTGAAAAACTAAAATAAAGTAAAAAAAATTTTTTTGATGTTTTGCCTTTCATCACTGTATTAGGTATTATCCTGTATGTACAGTGGCAATCTCTTCCATTTCTTTCTCAGTGTCTTACCTTTTTTTTTTTCATTTGTCTTCAAAGAAGTTTTAGGTCACAGTAAAGTCACATACAGAATATAGGAGACTCCCATATACCCAACATCCTCCCCCTTTTCCCCCTTCTCCACCAATGATCTTTTTACATGTGGATGTTACATTTGCTGCAACTGATGTACAAATATTGAAACATAGCTACTAACCATGGTCAATAGTTTATATTATGGTTTATATATTTTAGACTGTACACTTTTATACATTTTTGGTGAAATTTAACATGACCTGTATCTATCATTACACAATCATGCAGAACACTTCCATTGCCCCCAATTACCCCCTCTTCCATCTATCCTATTCCTCCCTCCCCACCCCCCTCAGAACCCACAGTGACAACCAAGCCTCACTGCTTGAAGGACAAGATTCACTGCTATCTTTCTTGAGGCCTCTTCTCCCCTGAATTGTTTAAGACTCCTAGGGGTTCATTCAGTCTAAAAGGGTCAGTTCATGACATGACTGGTTCAATAGTGGTCTTGTTTTAACCTGGTATTGCTTAGGGTGATTGCCTGCCTCACTCCCTTTAATCTTTATTGAATTCCTTCTCCAGGCAAGACACTTTTCTAGGGGTACTGTCTCAATAGTCTTTGTCTCTTGCTGCAGTGAGACAGAATTCTTGGGTGCTTTTCATCTCTAACTAGGCCATGGTGGGGCTCCATGCTCAGAATCCCAGGATACCTCTTTTGTGTTTGTTTAGTTGGATTCACATAACAGGGTGGTCTAGAGGATCTTCTAGGTGCAGCCATATGCTCTGCTGCGACAAGCCCTTTTCTAGCCTCAGGTTATCACTTTGAGGGAATGGATGGATTACCAAGCAGACACCCCTTTCTTCATGGAGAGGTCCACCGTGGCCCTTGGGGGTCCTTTTGTACCATCACACAACTGTCAGATTCATTCCCAATGTTCTAATAATTTTGAACTTCAAAAAGGAAAGATGTTAGACTTATCTTCCTTTCTTCCAAGGCGGCTCCTAGACCCTTATGCAAGTTTGTCTACTTTCTCTACAAAAGCAGACTTTGCATATCAAGAGATATGAGGAGGGTAAGTCTTTTCCAGGTTCTAGAAGTTTCTGTTATATTCTTCCCCTTTGAGGCAATTGGTGTGGACTAGGCTTGCTTTTGTGTAAATAAGAGTAACTCAATTGACCTTGAAAAAGGAAAATCTGTTACAGAATTACTTGTTCTGTCCATCTATAGATACAGAAGTTATTGGAATAAATGCTTATTTAAATTTTTTCTCACCATACACATACTGTTGCATCCTGTTGAATCAGCAGCAGGACTCTCCCTAAAAGAAGAAATAGGGGGAGACCCAGCTGGAGCTGCCCCAAAGTGCCCCACAATGGGGCCTGTTGACATTTCAAAAACAGAAGCACTAAATGCCAGGGTGAGCAGTTCTTAGGCATTTATGAAGGGAACTAAAAGAGAGTTGCAGCTCTCTCAATTCTCAGGCATTTCTCAGCAATCAGGAGGATGAGATGGCAAGAAGTTCACTTGAGTATGTCCACACCTATGGCAACTACTGTTTATTTTAGATTATATAGGGCTGGTGGACAAAGGTGGCTGAATGCCAGAGACTTGCACGCAAGTTTTGGGAAAACGTCTGGCTATGAACTCTTTCCTCAAAACAAGATGTGCTTGGGGTGGGTAGCATTCAAGATTATAGCAGCTGAAGCTTGGCATGCTTTCAAGGGAAGGGATGTCTAGGGGATGGAGCAGGGGCAAGGTCAGTCCTTGGTTATTTGGGAGATGCTGTATGTATCATATGCATACACACACTCAAAGTCCACAGAGAACCTTCACAGTGATCATCTCTGAATAATAAGATTGTAAATTCTTACTTTACTTTTTCTTATTATCTGCAATAAGTACATGTAACTTGAATAATAAGATACTGTTACTGCCTTCCTTCACCCCTCCTCCTAGCCCCTGTTATCTCCCTTTTCCAGCCGTTGCTATCCCTCCCGCCAGTCCCACCCACTTAGCCAACTCATAATCTGCCCCCTTCCTTAGTCACCGCTTACCTCATAGCTGCCTGCACGGCTCCGCCTATCCACTACCGCCCCGTAGTTAACCCGCCCCAGCTCCTACCCCTCCCTTAACCCGACCCTATATAATCAAGTGTATTTCCGCAATAAAGTGGACTAGCTCACTCTCACAGGCTGTCTCCGTGGTTTTTACCGCGCGTCCCCCACACCTGGAGAACCTAGGCCTACGCGTTGGCCTAGGGGCTCCCCGCCGAGCCGTGGAAGCCCGTCCGGTCCTCTTGGGTTGCTAACTCAAAATAGCAGCCCACAAGATACTAAAAGTTAATAAAATGAAGAAATAAAAATATGAAGCAAATAATTTCATAGTTTAAAAGTAGAAGTTATCAATCACATATGCCAGAGCTGGAATTTTATCTTTGAAAATGAAAACGTGGCTTTTTCTATAGGTTTTATCCACTGTTTTACTTTAATTCCAACTATAGGTGGGTTTTTAAAAATATCTAGTCCCTGCAGAAGTTATTTACTTTTTGAAATGCAGGTGCACGAGACAAGCCATGCATAAAATGTAATGACATTTGTTCTGTTTTTCTGATTATGATGCTCTGAATTTATTTAAATTCTATTTAATACAAATTTAAGTATTAAATGTATATTTAAACTACATCTCAACCTCTATTTTGAAATGTATAATTATTTTTGTAAAGCAGATAAATAGAGAAGTAATTTTGAAACTTTCACTGCAGGAAGAGAATAAAAATGCTGGCTTCAACTTTTATCTATGTATTATTTTACTGTCAGTCTAAACATTTCTAAGATGAGTAGCTCATCCATTGACATCTTTTCAGAAAGGTTGGCAAAATCTTTCAGTCTCTCTCATACAGTAGTCTTTAGAAGTAAGTTATGGAAGTGGATGTGGCTTAAGCAATTGAGCTCCTGCCTACGACATGGGAGGTCCTGGATTCAGCTTCCGGTGCCTCCTAAAGAAGACAAGCAAGACAGTGAGCTGCTGTAATGGGCTGGTGCAACTAGCTGATGCAACAAGATGATGCAACAAGAGACACAGGAGGAAAACATAATGAAAGACACAGCAAAGTAGGGAAGAGAGATGGCTCAAGCAATTAGGCACCTCCCAGCCCATGGGAGGCCCTGGGTTCTGTTCCCAGGAACTTCTGAAAGGAAGACAATCATACAACGAACAGATAGCAAGTGGGGAGAAATAAAGAAATAAAGTGAATCTTAAAAAAAAAAGTTACATGATTGTTAGTTGTTTATTTAATCTCAAAATATATTCTTAAAAGAAAATAATGTCAAGCAATACTTAACTCTTTAAATGCAAAGCAGAAAGCAGGACATTTTAAACCATTTACTGGTTAATATGTCATTTGTTAGTTATCCTATCTTATATGCTAAATGATATCCGCATATTTGAGCAAGGAAGCATGCAGAATGTGCTGTGGGTCGGCCAAAATATGGTAAAATGAAAAAAATGATTTCATTACTTAGAAAAGTCCAAATTGGAAGAGGGCTGCTTTTGCAAATTTCATAATAAAAACTGAGGTATGTTCCATGTGCTTATTCTGCAGTGATCTAATTTGGATCTCGTATGTGAAACTGATTTGAAGTTAAAGAGGGGATGTTATGGATTTTTGAGAGGAGTGTGGTTACTCAATTAGAGGAACTTCATTATCCTCTATATGCTAGTTGTGGTCAAATGTCATAGAATTCAGTTGGCAAGAGACCCCTTTTATGATGGTATGACCCCATATCTCTTTAGATTATAACATGATTCAATGAATCATAGAATAGGGGACTTGTTTTCAGTTGGAAAGGATTGTAATGACTTCTCTATTCCAGTGATTCTAAACTGCCTGGGGACTGTGGATGGGAAGTAGGGGATGGACAAGGAGAGCATTATATTTAATTCAGCTTGGGAGCATTTTCAAAAACCACATCGCAAAACTCCTCTTCCTGACCATGTCTTATCCTCTCCCATAAGACTCCCCCAGAAATGGGAATGTATTTTTAGAAAAATGTCTTAGGTGTTTCTTGTAGGATCATCTAACTCAGAACCATATGTCTTACATTCACATTTTTTTTTAATGAGGAAAAAAAAGAAATTCCAGAGAAGTAAAGTAACCCCCATCAATGATAGATTCATACCAGGCACCTAATTCCTAGACCATTTCTCTTATAAATCTATTGAGTATATTAGATAAATAAATGTATCTTCCAGGTAATCTCTTTTGTTACTATTCTTCAGGATAGGTATATATAGTTCAAGTGTTGATGTGAAGATGTTTGATTCTTTCCTGACTTGAGAGGATGTTAGGGACATCCACATGAATCAGGCTTTGATCAAACAAAATTCAGTAAGATGGGGTGCTCATTTGTTTTTCCTATATGGTACCAGCATCTATTATTGATAGGGAGAGTCCACTCAGCCCTTGAATCTTTCTATAAATGTCTTTTGCCATTTGATAGGTTGCTTAAATTAGAGTTTCATTAAAATGATAAAAATTTGAGTTGTGAATCAATGAACTCATATCACTGAATGAAAACTCTCTATTTTTTTACCTTTTAGATAATAAATGCATAAAATATGTACCAACCATGAATAATTTATAGTGGATTTTAATATTAACTTCCAAGTCTTCCTTCCAAGGCAAAGCCTATGAGTTTCAGAACAATATCTGAAACTCATTAACTCTTGAGCTGACTGTATTGTTAACATTGAATAGAAGAGAGTATTACATGATTGAAAAGCAACTCTAAATTTGTCCATATCATCAAAGAATTTCTCAAATTTTTCTTGTAGTTTGTGTGGCCAGTTTACATAATGCTGTTAATTATAGTTAAAATTTTCTGCATATTAATTCATGCTAGAAAAACCTATAAAATCATTATTACTGATTTGTATTATGAAAAATTTCAATTTCAGTATAAATTGTTGCACTCATCTAATTAAATTACAAATAAGCTTTCTTTTTCATTGGTGCTTTAAATTTAGCTCATTCATATTCAGTGTGATATCTGGGAGAAATCATAAATCATATTGCCATTTTTATCTTCAATTATTGAAGATTTGGCAAGCATTCCTTAAGTTTCAAGAAAATCTTGGAGTTAACAGTACAGTAAATTTTGTAAAATGTTTCCATGACTCAACCAAAGAGCATTGTCAAAAACACAGACAATTGAATTTATTGTCTTCAGTTTGTTTTAAACAATTCTATTAACTGGTGATAATTAATAACATTCATACATATTTAATGAATAATTTTAACAACTGCATCTGTGAAACTTTTCGTAAAGTCTGTTTCACAAAATTGAGCACCAATATTTTCAGTATGTATCATTCAATAGAATAAAGCAATAAGAAGGCAAATGTCAGTCTCTTGCTGTGAAATGCCAATAAATCTGGATTTTTTTAAACCTAACCTAACTGGAGTATAATCTGCCATCATAGACAAAAATTTTTCATATCTAGCTGAAATTTTTCTTTGACAGATATAAAAGATTCAAAAATATCTATTCTCCGAGTTTGATTGTTAGGCTGCAAATTGACATTTCTTCATAAATTTGGAAGTCCTCTGAGACTAAAAGTGCCATTGAAGAACTCATAAAGGATCATGTCTTTAAATACCATATGCTGATGACATCTGTATACAAAATATGCTCAGCTCTGACCTCTCTTCTGAATTCTAGACTCAAATATCTGATGTCTACCTAATATTTCACTTGGATTTCCAAAAACCATGTTATATTTAACATGCCCAAAGCAAATTCTTGATGATCCTGTCAAACTGCTTTTTCTCCTAATCTTCAATAAATGATAACTTCAGGGCAAAAAATGGGGAGTCATTTTGACTCTCTCTTTATTTCATAACTCATATTGAACCCATCACCAAATCCTGTCAACTCTACCTTTAGAATGTACACTAAATATGACCTCTTCTCACTGACTTCACTGCTACCATACTAATCCAACATAATCTCTTGGGTGGACCATTCCAAAACTTCCAAGTAATCTCCCTGTTTCCATCCCTACTCTCTACACTGTAATTCAAAAACAGCAGTGTCAGATCATACCACAGTTCTCTTCCATTTCCCCAGTGGATTCTTATCTCATCAGAATAAGATCCTGAAGTCCTTACTATGATCTGCAAGGCCCTATAATCTTGCTGCCAGCTGCCTCTCCATAGCCTCAGCTCCTACCATCTTTCTGCCCTTGTTCATTTCCTCCTGCCCTGGAGGCTTCCTTGCTGTTCTTCAAACAGGCCAAAAACTCTGGGGTTTTGGAACTACTATTCTCTCTGCCTGGAATACCCTTTCTCCTGATACACAATAACTTGCTCCCTCACTTTATGGTGACTTACTTCAATAATCACCTTATAAGGGAAGCCTACCCTATATACCTATTCTAAAATATGCCACATTCTATATCCCTTGACCTTGCTCTATTTTTCTTTATGGTACCTATCTCACTATATATTTATTTGTCTCTGGTTTATTTATCTACCTATCCCCTTAGAACATAGGTGTAGCTATTTGATATTATTTACGAATTCCAAAAAAAGATATTGTGTTTGTAAACTGGTCTATTCCTCTGGGTATGATACCCTTTGATAATATGAAATTCAAAGGTTTCATGTTTACTTGATTAAATCAGGATTAGGGCTTGGATTCAACTACGTCACTAGGCTGTGACTCAGGGTTGAGTCCTCACCCCCTTAGTGGGCTATATAAATGGACACTCACTCAAGAAGACACACAGAAGAAGATACATGGAAGAAGAGAGAAAAACTTTGGTCAGTTTTGATCCTAGGGTCCTGGAGAGAGCTGAGCCATTCACCTGCTAGCTTGCAACTGCAGAGACCAGCTCTGAGCAGCTGAGAAGGCTGGGAAAGAAACAAGCCCTCCAGCCTACAGCTGAGGTCAGAAAGAAGCTGGGCCCACAGAGCCTTAAGAGGAAGAGGAAGGCTGAACCCGCAGAGATCAGCAAACAGTGCCCTTTTGGCTGACTAATACAATAGGCATCAGAAGAGCAGGATATTAATTCATAAATTCAATCTACTAATCTCCAGACTTAACCTGGGCACAGTGAAGACATTTTATTTTTGTTTGCTTCTCCCCATGGTGGGGAGAAGGGTTGAAGGGAGTGGTGGAGGGGGAAGAGCTGTCCTCTTCTCTATGCTGACGCCGTCCTATGTGAGCTTATGACCTATTCCTTCAGGCTCTCAATGCAGGCAATGTGGGTGCTTCCTTGAATGCATACTGACAGCTGGCAAGTCCTGACTGTGTTCTCCTTGCTCTGTGGGCTGGCAGTCTTCTGATAGGCAGGTTGTCCTCATTGGTCTCCTGTAGGGACTGCCCACAGTGCATCCTCCTGAGGGAGCCTCCCGTTGTATCATCTTCATGACCCAATCTAGGCCTTCTTGCTTGACTTCTGTTCCCAGCCTTTATTATATTTGTGCTGCTGTGGGATCCATTTTGCCAGGTCCTCTTGACCTTTGCTTTAGCTATTAACCCACGTCTATACCCAGGCTTCAGTGTATATCAGTCACCTTCCCCCAAACATTCCCATCCACATGCCCCACACCACTCACATGACTCACCCAGAAGCCACAGCTGGCTCCAAATGATAAGCCAACCATTTCCACTACCCTTAGACCCTTAGTTCCTTTCCCTTTTCATACACATCTGCTTTAAATGAACCAATCCTCTATTAACCTCCACCCCTGGACCACAATAAAGGCACAAGTCCATGGGTCCCTCTAGGGCATGCTTGTGTGCTTCCTACCTGCTGGTTGAACTATCTTGTGCATTATTACTTCTGGGTCCAAATTTGTGTCATACCTGGCCTCTACCTAAATCCAAGTTTAAAATCCTGCTTAATTCAGAACAGCCTCTCTCACCAAATTTCTAGGTCCCATTTTGGTTTTGAACTCCTACATGTAAGAAATTTCAAGAGTCTACCTCCAATTCTCCTGTGCCTAGATAAGCCACCTGCTATTTCTACTGTGTGCCACATAGATGGGGAACTTCTCTGGGAAGTTTGCTGTACCTCTTAACTGTACCTGGAAAGTACGACTCAGGAGCTCTCTTCTCTTGGATCCCTTCATTTAAAGGGGATTCCATTGTCCTTTCCCTAACTCTATCTCTGGTACTTAGCTCAAGCCAAAGAGGTTCAGAAGACCCCTGGCTTTTTATAAAACTCTCTCCACTCTTATGGTCTTTCCTATTCTAGAGAGTGAGGAGGAAAGATAAGGGGTAAAAATTGCTTCTAACTTGTCAGGACACATTGTCTAAGACTTGGAAAAGTGCAAAAGGGATTACTGGGTGTCCTTTCAGTGGCGCGCTGGGCAGTGTCTTCCTGTTGTCAACTGGAGGGGAGATTGGCAATTTCTGGACACCTTTTTAGTTATCCCAATTCTTTTGGGGTGGTTCTTCTGGAATGTAGTGAATAGAGGCCAGAAATACTGCTAAATATCCCACAATGCACAAGACAGTCCCCACATTAAAGAATTATCTGGCCCAAAATGTCAGTAGTGCCGAGGTTGAGAATCCATGTTCTAGTGAGCTATTTAGGGATTATATTATAGGTTGGTGCAAAAGGAACTGTAGTTTTGGACTGTGAATTTTAAATAATTATAACTAGGCTCAAACATATCTTTATCAATCAAAATAGGAACCATTATATTCAAGAGATTTTTGCCAATGAGAAATAAGTTTGCTTGTAGCATAAAAATCCATGCTTTGGGATTTAATGAAATTTTGGAAAGCATTTTCTGCATCCTGCTGGTTGTGGAAGCGTTTTCCCTGCAAAATGTTGTTGAATGTTTTGAACTACCACTTGAAGAAATGGTAGTTGGTTGGTGAGAGATCAGGTGAATATGCGGATGAGGCAAACTTCGTAGCCCAATTCATTCAACTTTTGAAGCATTCGTTATGTGACATGCAGTCAGGTGTTATCATGAAGAAGAATTGGGCCCTTTCTGTTGACCAGTGCTGGCTACAGGTATTGCAGTTTTTTTCATTCATCTCATGGATGTATCTCATAGCTAAGCATACTTCTCAGATGTAATGGTTTCGCTGGGATTTATAAAGCTGTATTGGATCAGACTAGCAACAGACCACCAAACAGTGACCATGACCTTTTTTGGTGCAAGTTTGACTTTGGGAAGGGCTTTGGAGCTTCTTCTCAGCCCAGCCACTGAGCTGGTCATCTCCAGTTATCATAAAAATCATTTTTTAATCACATGTCACAATCTGATTGAGAAATGGTTTGTCATTGTGTAGAATAAGAGGGGACACTTCAAAACGATGATTTTTTTGGATTTTCAGTCAGCTCATGAGGCACCCACTTATAGGGCTTTTTCACATTTCCAATTTGCTTCAAATGCTGAATGACCATAGAAATGGTCGATGTTTAGTTCTTCAGCAACTTCTTGTGTAGTTTAAGAGGATCAGTTTCCATGATTGTTCTCAATTGGTCGTTGTCGTCTTCTGATGGCTGGCCTCTACATTCCTCATCTTCAAGGCTTTCGTCTCCTTTGCAAAACTTCTTGAACGAGAGGTTCTTGGCCAAATGTGTCATTGATGTTGTGAGTTTTATCTGCTGCTTTACGACCATTTTGAATTCAAATAAGAAAAGTGCTCGAATTTCCTTTTTGCCTAACATCATTTCCATATTCTAAAATAAATATAGAATAAACAGCAAGTAATAAGTCATTAGTAAAAAAAACAAAGTGAGAAATGGACATTAAAATGATGTATAACATAACCACATTTATTTAAGATTGTATGCCAATATCAAATAGCAAATTTCAACCATGCAAAACAGCAATTACTTTTGCACCAACCTAAAGACTATGATTCTATAGAGGGGTGCACCTTTGATTGCCTTTTTAAAAAAATAGAGCATTTTACATCACTGTTGGAGAAAAAATTAATTTGTTGAAAACTGTTACTAATGCAAATGGCTTTTGTCATAATAAAGCAAATGAATTCTGACCACTAGAGATAAGTTTTCACCAATAGAAACAATATCTTTAAACATTGTATTTTACTATCCTATAAGATACCAACCAGTTTTGCATCTATTAGCACATTTATTTCATCATTCCTGATTATCTACATAGGTCACTGTTATTCAAATTCTCTTTTGAACTGGTTTTAACATTGTTCTCATTAATGAAGGAGTTGAGTAAAATCTTTGACTATTGTTAACTTTATACTGGCATTACAGTCATGCTTTTGGTTTTTTTTTTTTTTTTAAGGAATATTGAGTCAATTTTTTTTATTAGAGAAGTTGTGAGTTTACAAGCCAATCATGCATACCATAAGGATTCTCGTAAGTCACCCCACCATTACATTGTTGTGATACATTTGTTACATATGATGAAAGATCAAAATACTACTGCTCTTCATAGTCCATAGCTTATGTTATTTGGTGTGTTTTCCCCACAAATCATCCTATTATTAACACCTTGTATTAGTATTGTGTATTTATTGTAGTTCCTGAGAAAATGGAGAGTCATGTTTTCAATATTTTGAAAATAATTCTTTAGCAGCCCAATGTCTCTTTCAAATAGTTACTGTCTTACACTGGGCTGGTGCCTCTTGAACCTAGAGGCCAAGAATTTCTTGCTTTTCTTTTCTGATTCTACAGTTATCACCCTGACACCCACTGTTGGAGTTAGGGTGAGGTTAGGGCATTGGGAAGGCAGACGAGGCCTTCAGAGTTAAACCTGAGGGAATGCTGTGAGTGGAGGGGATGCACACTCCCTGGCCCCATTTCATCTGGCCTCACCACAGTCTGCCTCTGAGTTAGGACTCTTCTAGGCCAGGGTTTCCAAGTGCCACCCCCCATATTTTGGAGGGCTGACTTCACTGTGCATTCCCAGAAGTTTGTGGGCACACGCTTGCTGCTTCCATGACCTGAAATGCTCTTTCTCCCAGGAACACTCACATTTTGTTCCCTTGCCTACTTCAGCCTTCACTCCTGTGTCACCTCCTCAGGGAGGGCTTTCCTGGCCACACTACTGAAAATTGTAACCTCTCTAAATACTCCTTATCCCCTTCCATGCTTTATTTTTCTTCTCAGCACTTATCGCAATCTATCCCTCATAATGTTTTCTGTCTGTTGCCTCCTATAAGACTGTAACTCCATGAGCCCAGGGACTTGGGTCAAATGTTCTCTCCTGTATTCCTAGTACCCGAAATGGTGCCTGGCACAGAGTAGACAATCGTGTTTGTGGAATGCTCTGGGTTCTGGGTTCCTAGCTTCTTGGCTTTGTTGCAAAAAAGAATCCAGAGCTGTGCCATTTTAATAGGTCAGTAACAAGAGTTTATTGAGAAACAAGAAAAGAGATAGCATACAGCCCAGACTTGGGTGCCAGCGTGCTGCAGGGTGAGACACATGTGGGGGGCCTGGGGTAGGTCTTTTTAAGGTCTTTCCTCCCCCCCCCCCCCTTGGTAGTATTGAAGTGGGATCTCAGCTATTTGCTATCCTTTCTGCCTTCCCCAGTCAGCTTTCAGAGAAGCAACAGGGAGGCCTTTCTGTTTGGAGGCACCTGGGGCTTCTTTTCAGCCCCTGGAGTTTCAAATGGGACCTTGTCACCAGGGGCTTTGCCGCCTTTTCAGTTGTGATGTTTATGGCTTTGTTCTCAAGAGCTGCTTCCCCTCAGGGGGGTTCCAGGTGGAGTCTCACGGCTATGTTCTGACCAGGGCCCGTCCCAGCTATTACTAGCTTTATTCTGAGTAGCTGCCTTCCCTTGTTCCCTATACTAACTTGCCTCATTCAAATACCTGTTGAAAGAATAAATGAATGAATGTTAAACACATATTTTTGCCCCTACCTTGGAGTTTTATACCTGTACAGAGGATCTGGAGACCCAGGGAAGTGGTGGGGAAGGGGAGGAAGTGGCCACTGAGTATATAGACAGGTAAGGTGGTAGGTCCTCATCACCGTCCCGCATTGCGCCACTTCCCTTCCACAGAGGATTCCCTCCACAGAGATCATCCCTCTCTGCTCTTTGACTAACAGGAAACCTCAACTGTAGTTCAGTGTCTCTCATTAGGTGCTGCAGAAGCTTTTAGAAATTGCCTGGGACCACAAGGCAACTACCTAGACCCTCCTCCCCTATGTGGAGACATTAGCAATCTCCTTCCTGACATTCGTGTATTGAGGGGTCTGCTCTCAGAGCTGCCAGAAGTGAACAGTAGGAAGCATGGAGCTGGGCCTTTCTGCTCCAGCTCAGTGGGTATATAAGGCTACTTAGAAACTCGGTTCCCGAGCTGGCCACTGTCCTTTTAAAGACTTGGGAATGATTTGCCTCGATTTCTTTTCTACTTCTTGACAACAATTGTTTTTCACCTTCCTTTCTTTTCTCTCTAAAATAACACCTACAGTTTTTCAGAACTTATACAGTAAAGCGAGCTCTTTCGGGTGTTGTGACCTTGCTTACAACAAACCAGTGAGGTAAACTGTATTATCCTTCTTTTATAGGTGAGGAGATGGAGATTTTCAGAGGTTGTTGAAAATAGGAGAGCTAGAACTTTTAGAAAAATCCATTTGTTTTCTAATCAGGGTTCAGGAGCAGAGTGGTAGGTTTGGCTCTATGAACGAAGCAGGTTGGAAGGCTCTTTTGTCATGGGACTTAGAATATTATTTTGTAAATTGAAGACAATCCTGAATAAGGCTAATGGGAGGAGAAATGTCATCAAATAATGCTTCTTCAGTTTAATTTGTTTGAAAAGATACCTTAATATTTTAGCCCTCTTTTCCTAACCCTATTCTGGTGGTAGAGATTTACATCCTTCTCTTTCTAGAATTTATAGTAATGCTCCTGTATTTAACACAGCAGAGGGAACATGAAATGATTAATTTAGAAAAATCACAAGATACAGAGATGAGTAAGAGTTTGACAGGGATTAAGAAAATTCTGGGCAGAGGAACAGAAGGCGTCCAGACAGGAGGACCCAAAGGAGCATGACTCCATTAGGAAATTGTGAGTCCATGCGCTTGAGGAGTAGAGCTGAAGAAAGAATTGATGGGAAATAAACTTGGCAGAAGTGTAGATTGGGGCCATACTGTGAAGGTTCTGCTGTGTAAGACATTTCCCAAAGTTTTTGATCAGTGACTCAGTTTTGGTTACAGTACTTCATGGTACTCAACACACAGGCCCGTGAACACATCCCCAAAAGGAAGACTCCACACAGGGGAAAACCGAAACCCCCCAGACCACTTGCCTGCCTTATGCTGATGCCTTGTAGGGTGCACCTTCCGTTCCACCCTGCATCTATAGCTCCAGGTCATCTAAGGAAACCTCCAAGTAGAAATCACACCTAACTTCACTCTTTTCAAAGTCGTTGCTACTTCTTTTGAGAGAATAATCAAGAGCCTTCAGACTCCTCGCCCTTATTGTGGGATGGGAGAAGGAGAAATCAGGCATGCATCAATTATATTATTTTTCTTGTCATTTCAAATTACTAGGTGGCAGTTTTGAAATACTGTACATGGCAGAATATGGCCTGAAGTAAATACCATGTCTGATGCTGGCAGACAATAGATTTCCACAAGCCTGAAGCGTGCAATTTTTAAAGCTCTTCTATTCTCCTCCCCTTTCTTGAGGTTGAGGGTATTTTTTCACATAAAAAATAATAAGCTTTAAGATTATAAGCACATAAAATATATTTAAAATTCATGTCTACCTCTAGGGATTTTGCTTTAGCCTTTTCTTTTTTCTTTGATATTGCTTCAATCATTACCTTAGCATTTTCTATTCTATCCCACACCCCACTGATTACTATTTTTCTCTCTTTTGGTGGTTTTATTTCCCCTTTTTGTATTCTTTAAAATGTAACTCACTTAGTGTTTGAAAAGGGATATCTTCATTCTCCATCAGTTCTCTTTTTGGATATAAGGACCCCTAATTTCCTATTCTATATGTGGATTTAGAGTGAGAAGCTGTGAAAGACTAAGATGACTCAATTTTGGCTTATCTGCAGCCTTTTTCATAGACTCAATACTGCACCCAGGCACAGACACCCACATTTTTTTCTTGTTTACCTACTGAATTTTCTTATTGGAGCTCTTTTCACTTATTCAATCCCATTTATTGAGAACTTAACCTGTGTCAAGCACTGGGGATAAGTAATACAACAAAAGAAACAAGATTTCCAAAATCAAGAAAATAAATTTTCCATATATGAAATCAGATTCATCCCTTTTCTTCTTCTGACTTCTCTATTTCTCTCAGCCATGAAATTATTCTTTTAATGGGAAACTAAGTATAAACCTTATCTTTTTTCTTTCATTTGGCATCTTATTAAATCTAGTCAGTAAACAATATCTGCCAACACTGACCAAAAATTTCTCTTATCTTTCACTCTTTTTTTTTCCATTCCCACTGCAGCAACCATGGGCTGGATATGTACATCTTCTCTCTCGATTCTTGCCAAGGCCTCTTCACTGATTTCTCTGTCTCCCTTCTCTTCTGCAATATGTTCTGAACTTCCATATTAAATTTTCAGTTGCATTCATTTAGTTCTATCAGTTTCCTCTTTTAAATATCTTCAGTTACCAATACCTAATGTACAGAAGTTCTTCCCAAAGCATGTTCCCACACAGTGTGGCAATTGCCTTTAATCAAACCAAGGTTTCATATGATAAAAAGCAAAACTATTCATGCAATTTAGGATCTGACAGCTTTATTGAACAATTCATGGATTGGGCAGTATCCCATTCGAAAGTAGATGGGGGGAAACGGACTTTGGCCCAGTGGTTAGGGCGTCCGTCTACCATATGGGAGGTCCGCGGTTCAAACCCCGGGCCTCCTTGACCCGTGTGGAGCTGGCCATGCGCAGTGCTGATGCGCGCAAGGAGTGCCGTGCCACGCAAGGGTGTCCCCCGCGTGGGGGAGCCCCACGCGCAAGGAGTGCGCCCGTGAGGAAAGCCGCCCAGCGTGAAAAGAAAGAGCAGCCTGCCCAGGAATGGCGCCGCCCACACTTCCCGTGCCGCTGACGACAACAGAAGCGGACAAAGAAGCAAGACGCAGCAAATAGACACCAAGAACAGACAACCAGGGGAGGGGGGGGAATTAAATAAATAAATAAATCTTAAAAAAAAAAAAAAAAGTAGATGGGAGCTCCACCATGGGTGTGGAAAGGAGAAATTCATATATGGTAAAAGTGGAAGCGAGTGAGGAGATGGGCTGATTGGTTGAAATTAAGTGTCTATTTTACCTAGGGACTTTTTACAAAGTGGAGCAGATATATGTTGATTAGTATGGTATGCTTGTCTATTTTGATAAGCTGTCTCTACTGGACCCAAACTAGTTTAATCACCAGGTGTTGCTTATCAGCATACCTTGAAGGGTGTTGAATTAGTCAGGGTTCTCTAGGGAACTAGAACCATCAGGAGAGATCTGTAAATAGTATGAGATTTTATAAAATTGTCTCACATGCCTGTGGGGATGCACAAGTCCAAACTCCATGGGCACGCTTCAAACTAGGGGCTCCAATGAAGGTCCTTGATGAGTTCCCAGGAAATGTCTGTCTGAAGTAGAGATGGACCTTCTATCTCCAAGTGCTGAAATCACTTTCCCTTTTAAGGCCTTCAACTGATTGGATGAGATATCACTCATTGCTAACGATAATCTCCTTAGTTGATTATAGATTTAACCAACCATCTATGCCATCAACTCACTGATGATTAAAGTCCATTAAATGCCCTTGTATTACATTTAGTCCAGGGCTTGCTTGACCAAACAACTGGGCACCATTACCTGGCCCGAATTGACACATTAGCCTAACCATCACAGGTATGTTCTGTGTCCTTGGAAAAACCTTGTAGGTCAATTGTTTTGGTCTTCTGGACAAGCCCTTCTGGGGGCGGGGTCTTCTCCCAGCAATACACAATGCAGGTGGCCATTTAACTTAACATAGTTTTGGAAACATTGGGCTAAACATTGTGGGGATGGTAGTTTTCACTATGGGACTTCTCAGGGTCTCTAATGTGCTGATGTGTTTTGTGAATTTCCAGGAACTGTTGGATCTAGTGGTTCCCAAGCTTATTTGGCCATAGAACACTTCCTCAACACACGCTGTTTTCTCTCCCACAGTGGCTCTCATGGAATTAGTTCCATGAGATATCAGTTTAGGAACTATTAGTCTGTGGTGTAAATCCTACACTCCATGGACTGGTCTTCTAGTCCCTCCACAATCTGACAGTATACCTGTTGAAATGCAATATACCAGAAATGGGTTGATTTTCACAATGGGATTTATTAGCTTGTAAGCTTACAGTTCTGAGGCTGAGAAAAATGTCCATTCAAGGCATCATCAGGTGATGCTTTCTCCCCAAAGACTGGCTGCCAGCAATTCTGGAGTCCACTCTCACATGGCATGGTACATGGTGGCATCTGCTGGGCTCTCCCTTCTCTCCAGCCTTGGTGCTTCAGCTTCTAGATTCTGACTTTCTCTCTCCCTCTTTCTGTATTCTTCCCATTTCTAAAGGACTTCAGTAAGAGGATTAAGACCCATCCAGCCATGTCCTAAATGAAGTAACCTAATCAAAAGGCCCTTAACTGAAGTAACCTAATTAAAGGATCCCACCCATAATAGGTTTACACCCACGGGCATGGACCAGCTTTAAGAGCATGATTTTCTGGGGTACATACAGTCTCAGACTTCCACACGTGTACTTTCTCGGCCTTTACCTAATACACCTTTACATGAATGAATGACTAACTACAACTTATTCCTTCATACTCTTTTAGGTTGTTTCTTTCTCCAAGAACATCTATCCTGCCTCTATCTCTTGAGAGCTTATGTATCATTAAAGAGAATTGGTACAAACTTCAAAGGAAAAAAAAAGTCGAACTGTTGTTGGAATCCTATGGAGAAATGTGGCTCACTGAAAAGAGGAATGGGAGGAAACAAACTCCAGAAGTGAGAGAGGCTAGTACCATGTTGTAGCAGTTTGAAGATTTTGTGGACCCCAGAAAACTGTGTCCTTAGCTTTAATCCATTCCTGTGCATGTAAACCTGTTGTAGATGGCACCTCTTGATTAACTTATTCAGTTAAGGGCCTTTGATTAGATTGTGGGACCCAGAGTGGGTCTTAATTCTCTCACTGGAGTCCTTTATAAATGAAGGAATAAAAAGCCATAGATACAGAAAAAAGCTGCAGAGACAGAGAGGAACGTAGAAGCTGAAAGAGAGGGTTCTGGAAGCCAGAAGCTGGAAGTAGAGTCCAAGACTGGTAGATGTCGCCATTGTGCCTGAGACAGGAGAGGAATCCAGGGCCACCAGCAGTCAGTCCTCAGGGAGAAAAGCATTGCCTGATGAAGCCTTATTTGGACATTTTCACAGCCTCAGATCTATAATCTTATAAGTTGATAAATATCTACTGTAAAGGCCAACCCTTTTCTGGTATACTGCTTTGGCAGCAGTTAGCAAACTAATAATGGAATTAGTTTCATGGGATATCAGTTATATGCAGGGTAGAGATATGCATTCTTTACATGAACAGCCCCTGTTCTGGCCAGCCATGAGGGGGAGGGGAGGCGCAAGGCTGCTGGGAAAGGGAAAGGAAAAGGGAAAAAACATCCCATGGCCTTGATGCTTTGCTCACATCCAGCTTCACTCACTGGGAGGCCCTCTGCAGAATGTGCAGGAAAATGAAAGGAGCATCAGAGTAACTCCATTGTTCCTTGGAGGAGGGTGCATGAGCTGTACTGTAGGCTATCAGAATTCTTTCTCTGCAGCAATGGTGGAATGATGCTGCAGAGGCTGGAGCAGGGATTACAAAGACTTTGCAAATAAAAGGATAGCATGGAAGCATCAGCCCTTGACATTGTAATGGAGGAAGAAGGATGTGCCCACAGCAACCCAAACTGCTCCTGCAGTTTTTAGCAGCTGATGCATGAAAGAACGAATCTGAGAAGTTTGTGAGCCCTGTTTTAGTAGTTAGAGGAAAGTGAAGAGGTGAAGAGGTTAAGAGGGTGGGAGTTCCTGCCACAGAGCTGTTGGGCAGGTACTGCAGTTGTTTCCTTATTAATTTACTTCCTAATGCACCCATAGGCTAGTGTTACCACAAAAAACATTTTAGTACCTCACAGTTTGCAAAGTACAATGCGTTTACACTATCTCGTTTGTTGCAGGATTCCTGGAGGTATACCCTGAGATTTGTATGCAGGCAGTTTATTGGGGGGGGGGGGGGTAGGCTTAGGGGAGTAAAGGAAGAAAGACTGAGCAGAGAGAGGAACTGTACTGCCACGCATTTGGGCTAAAGGTCTCAGTTGACCCATCCCCATACTTTGTGAGCAGCTCTGGAGTTAGGGTGGCTCTGCAGAGTTGTAAGGACTTGGGGCAAGGGTCCTGGACTTTAACACTGCCTTCCTGCATTTGATGCAGGTTTCTCCCTCCCCCCCTCCCCCAGCCACAGGAGGTGTAGCCTTGGGCAAGGGCAGCTTTTTTCAGTCCAAATCAGTCTCTGGAGGGGGGTACTTCTGTGAGCTGTCAGTCACACTTAGCAGCTGAGAGAATGAGTGCTTCTGTCCTAAGTGTGCGTGTGTGTTTAGGGGGCAGATCTGGGGGCAGTACCACAGCATCCACTAAATCCAGTTATGCTCAGAATAACCCCTGAAAGTATCCCAGTTTTACAAAGGAGGAAATGGAGTCATAGGATGGCTGTTTTGCAATTTCACAAAGCCAATAAGTACCCAATAAATTAGTAAATGCCCAGATCCAAACCCCCTGAAGTACATGGTACACCTTTCCTGTAGCTAAAATAGCACCTTCTCCATCACAGAATCAGCTTCTGCAGGTGTAAGTGAATTTTGCATTGTGGGAATGCCCTTATTTTGTAATATGCAACTGATAGTTGCAATTATACTTATGTTATAGCTGATAGGAAGCTTAAAAAGAGGAAATATCTCTTGCAGATAGGGAAATGTATAGACTTTCTACTTAAGGAGGCATCACATCAAATCTGGGAAAAATTCTGGGCATTCAAAGATTAGGTATTCTTTCAGCCTCCTATCATTTGCATCATGCAATATTACAACTCTGTGTTTCTTTATCTATTAAATTGTGCTATTTACAGGAAAAGATGCATGCCTCAATTTTCTTAGAATGTGTGCCTTTACCTTAGTTGTATGCAGGGTAGAGATATGCATCCTTTACCTGAGTAGATATGTATATGCTAGAAACTTAATTTTCATTTGACACAGTGCTTCTATAAATGAGGAAGGGGCCTATGTCATATCCTTGGGGCTGTGATATTCAGTGTTTGGGACATGTACTGAACGTCAAGGGATTCAAAACACTGACCAGTAAAAAATAGTCAAGGTGTAAAAGTCGAGAGAGGTTCAATTATTTGTGTATAGAAAGGCCAGGACTCAGGAATAATTTTGGGAAGGAAAAGAAGATTTATTTACAACCGGCCAGGCTAGGAGCTTCTCATTAAAAATCCAAGCAACAAACAAGATTTTTGAGTTCCTTTTATACAGAGGAAGAGCCAAATCGTTCTTTGTTTCAGTGCTCAATAGGCTTGAATTGGCATATATCTTCCACATCCTAGGTGAGCTTTTAGCATGGACTTCATAGATTCTAGATAAGCTTTTAGCACATTTGGTTTGCATTTTCCCTGAATATTTAAAGTTTATAGAGCTTGCATTGCTAAACTGTTTTTCTGGGACTGGAGTTGTCATGGTTACCAAGGGCAGGGCTGCAGTTTTCACTGTCCCAAATGCACAGCTCAAGAAGCATACAGCTCAGGTTATCTATGAAGAGATGAACAACCTCCCCACGCATAGCCTACATCATTCCCGCCCCCCCCCCCCCCTTATGCCGGCTTATCTTGCTAGGCTTTGGCATAATTATATTTGGAGTTATGAGGTAGGTGACTATTCGTTGTTTTTTTTTTTTTTTAAATTTTTTAAAGATTTATTTATTTATTTAATTTCCCCCCCTCCCCTGGTTGTCTGTTCTTGGTGTCTATTTGTTGCGTCTTGTTTCTTTGTTTGCTTTTCTTTGTCCGCTTCTGTTGTCGTCAGCGGCACAGGAAGTGTGGGCGGCGCCATTCCTGGGCAGGCTGCACTTTCTTTTCACGCTGGGCGGCTTTCCTCACGGGCGCACTCCTTGCGCGTGGGGGCTCCCCCACGCGGGGGACACCCTTGCGTGGCACGGCACTCTTTGCGCTCATCAGCGCTGCGCATGGCCAGCTCCACACGGGTCAAGGAGGCCTGGGGTTTGAACCGCGGACCTCCCATATGGTAGACGGACGCCCTAACCGCTGGGCCAAAGTCCGTTTCCCTATTCGTTGTTTTGATTGATGATTCCACTTATTAATTTCTCAGTGAGGGCCCAAAGATAAAGTTCCTGGGTAACATCCAGGGTTTATTCTGTTTTAAGAAGAAGTTCTCATCCTGGATAGTAGAATCCTGGGGATGTGGCCCCCAGCAGTCATTCTGGGCATTATTGGTGCTTACGTGGACTTTTTGCTAAGCTCCAGATCCTTCTATTAATTTTATTTTACCCTTAGAGAGCTTACACCTTTAATCTTTTTTTTTTTTTAGAGAATTATCCTCTTTTATTTATTTTTCCATTTATTTCTTCTTTATTTTCTTTTAAATGTTACATTCAAAAAATATGAGGTCCCCATATACCCCCCACCTCACCCACCCTACGTCTCCCACATCAACAAACTCTTCCATCATTGTGGCACATCCACTGCACCTGGCGAATGCATTCTGGAGAACCGCTGCAGCACATGGACAGTGGTCCACATTGTAGTCCACACTCTCCCCCATTCCAGCCAGTGGGCCACGACAGGACACACAATGTCCAGCATCCATCCCTACAGCACCACCTAGGACAACTCCAAATCCTGAAAATGCCCCCACACCATATCTCTTCTTCACTCTCCTGACCATCAGCAGCCACCATGGCCACCCTCTCCACATCACTACTACGGTTTCTTCCCTTACTAATCACAATAGTTCCCCAGCAGAACACAAGTAAGTCTGTTGTAGAATTTGAGAGAAGTTCAATTATTTGAGTATAGAGAGGCCAGGACTCAGGAATGATTTTGAGAAGGAAAAATGGTTTATTGACGGCCGGCCGGACTCGGGAGCTTTCTGTTTGAATCCCGAGCCCTGAACAGGATTTTCAAACGTCTTTTATACAGAGAGGAAAGGCCAAATGGTCCCTTTGTTTCAGTTCTCAATAGGCTTCAATTAGCATATATATCTTCCACATCTTAGGTAAGCTTTTAGCATGGACTCCAGACATTCTAGATAAGCCTTTAGCATATTTGGTTTGCATCTCCCCTGAATACTTAAAGTTTATAGACCATGCATTGTTAAACTGTTTCCTGCTCCCCAAGGGCAGGACTGCAGCCTTTCATCATCCCATACCCACAAGTCACAGATAGTTTAGATTATCTCTGAAGAGACAAAGAGCCTGCCACCCATAGCCCACATCAAGTCCACTCTAATCCATACTCTATTCCTCCATCTTATGGACCTGGGATGGCTATGTCCAGTCCCCCTCTACATCAAGAGGGGGTTTAGATTCCACATGGATGATGGATGCAATTCTCCTGCTTGCAGCTGTAGGCACTCTTGGCTGCCTGGTGTGGTGGTTGACCCTCGTCACCTCCCTGTCAGCTGGCCAGGGTAAGTCTAAGAAACCACAGGGTAGGAGCTGCAAGTCTGTTGAGGCCCAGGACCTCACCATCACATGGACAGTTCAGAGATTCAGGTCTCCTGAGTACGCACCAACCCAAACGCCAACCACAGGTCCAGTAAAAGTAACAGAAGAGGCATGTGTAGAAAGATTATATCTGAGTCCAACTCCATCACACTAAGGAACACAAACTCCATAGTAGTTGATTACAAACTCTGAACTCCAGAGCCATCTGCCTTGACCATAGAACCTGTGGGTCTCTGCAGCCCTCAGGAGAACCAGCACCTGGGTTTCCATCTACCTTGGCTGTCTCTGGTACCCTGCTGAGGCATGCATAAGCATCACCCCCTGATGACCTCCTGACTCTTTTTTGGAGAGTCATAGCCATATAAACTCATTTGTCCTTTCCATTTCCCCCTTTTATCAAAGGTCAAAATGTAGTTTTTAACACCTGATATTACATGTAGGCTGAGATATTCTGCTGGTCTGAGTTGACCTCTTTGTTCATGGTCTTTCTGTAGTTACATAATCAGCTGGTGCTCGGTACTAATCCCTGGTGCCAGGGAGGCTCATCCCTGGGAGTCATGTCCCACACTGGGGGGAAAGACAATGCATCTACATGCTGAGTTTGGCTTAGAGAGTGGCCACATTTGAGTAACATGGAGGCTCTCAGGAGGTAACTCTTAGGCACACCACAGCTATAGGCCTAGTTCATATTTCAGGCACACAGGCTCATAATCAGAGCCATCAGTATCAAGGGCTCATTGTTGGACCATCCATCTTTATTGGTCTTTGCCATTGCGCTTGGGGAATTGTTGTTGTTCCATTGGGGAATGTGATAGAGCTCCCCTGGTTACACCTTTAATCTTAAAGGGGTGCTGAAGGGAGATGATTTCTTTTCTGTAACTACTTCCTGCTGGCCATGGGTTGTAGTCCTTACCTAACAAGGTGTAAAAACTTTGTTATTTTGTATTGACTGGAGGAAGATGGATCTGGCTTTCTGTATGAAGCTGGATGAAGTTTTCATATGGTTAATAAGATGTTCATACTGAAAGAAACAAACTTAATTAAAATTTTGGAATACCTGTTTTATTTTGTTTTTAAAAGAGGACATTGGATTACAGAAGTAGACAAGGTTAGGTCCCTATAAAGATGGCACCCTTTTTAAAAGTTGGCGGGGAACAGTATATATATATATACACACACATATATATATTTATATATTTTTTTAAGTTATTTATTTTCAGAGAGAAATTATAATAGATAACAGTATTAGGTACTTAGCTTTGTTCTGAAGACGCTTTTCAGGCTGCTTAATGACTGGCACTCATGTGCTTCATCAGGTGCTTCTGGTGAACTGGCACCTTTTGGGCAGTTGAGTTCATTCAGTATTAGTGCACCAAGCTGGAAATTCTCTTAGGTTTTTTTTTTTTAGCTGTGAGAGTGACCAGAACTACAGAATAAAGTTTTTTACATTTTGGTTTAAATTGAATAATTTCTGGTAATTTTGACTGTTCAATAGGTGACCCATCACTAGCAAGCAAGCCTTGTTTTTGCTACACAGTAGAGTACAGTAGAGTAGTAGGGTGGCTGAGCTGGGCACCAATTATCCAGCTACTGGTGGCCCCATTGTTTTCAGCTAAGACTGCCACCTTATTTTATAGACATGTTTAGTAGCAATTTAGAAAATGAAGTCACCAGGAATTTAACATATCTAATGTACTTTTGTACCTGATCCAGAATAGAAAAGATAACATTATAATTATTAGGCATATATTTAGAACAGGATAAAAGTACAGCACTTAATATTAATTAATGTATTACTTAATGCATAAGGATTCTGAGTTGCAATTAATAGTTTTAAATTTCAGTTTGGAATACTTTATATGTCATCTCTCCATGGGAGTAGGCCATAATGCCAATTGTGTTTAAGTTTTACTTAACAGGATCCTGGTAATCATGGCTCCACTTAGCTTGTTCTTCATGCAGTGAGCCAGTTGCAGCATCACTGATCCTAAGAGAGTTTCCAGTATTTTACTGGCCTGGTGCACAGTGCACTGGAGGCGATATCCATTGCATGCTTGGCTGTACCGAGCCATCATTGGCTACTGCAGGAGCTTGAAACTGCAATGTAGTTTCCGTCAACTTCAGGAGCACAACCAGAGGCATAGCAAATATTTTTATTTGAGGGGTCAGTGACCAACCTAGCCAATAACTCACATGGAGAGGCAACCTGTAATATATTTAAAGCCTGGTTTGAATGCACAAGAGAGTTTGACAATGTGAAAGTTTATCCCTTGATTTTATATATATTTTTAAATATTTTTAATGCAACACATTATATAACAAATGACTTTATTTTTTTACACTTTTACCATGAAGATACTAGGAGGCATTTTACCTTAGTAGTAGAAGGAAAAAAAAAGTATTTTTCATTGTTAAAATGAAAATGGAAGATTCCCAATAGAATTAAGGTAACTTTTCACTACCATTTACTTAAATTTGCACCTTGTGGTGAACTTCAGACAGGTTTTATTATCACAAAGTTATTCTTTGCCATCAATACCAATCCAGGTTTTTAGTTAACAATGGCTTCTAGAACTAGAACCGTTTAAATGCTTCAGTTTGGAAGGTGCTTTTACAAACTCTTTATAATTGACCACAATCACAGACTGGCTAATTTACCTTAAATTACAATTACTTTATGCATTTGAGTAAGAGAGAGCAGTTTACACTTAATTTAATTTCATGAAACATGAGTTTATAGTTTCCATTATTCTAAAGATTTAACACACACAATGATAACTTATCAACCTGGTATTTTATAAACCTAAGAGATAATACTTAAGCCAAACAAGTTGAAATTGTTAATGATTAAGTAAAGAATGTTGTTTTCTTTTTTACAGGGCCATAAAACCTTTTATTTTTGATAATTTTAAAACTGAATAATTTCAAAATCATACCAACTTTTAGGCTCTAGAATATAAAGCAATTATTTAACCTGTTTTTATTATAATTTAATGAGGATTTCATAGCCTTTTAACAGTTCTGTATATTTAGATTTTACATGACCTTTTATACCATTAGTTTAATTTGGGTTTTAGAAATATATATATATTACTTATATAACTGCATATTTAATTTTAATAAATTGAGCAAATAGGCAGACATGAGTAGTTTGATACAGAAACACCAATTTGTTATTTAAAACCTCCCTTTTACTTTTCTGTTTATAATTAAAGTTATAAAGAGGGAGTAAAAAGTATACATATATATGATCAAGGGCTATAACATTTTATATCCACAGTCTGACCACTGGTACACACAGCCATACACCCTTTAATATGACAGGTAACATTGTGTTAGTATAGATGGTATACATATACACACATACACACATATAAATGAGCTAAGACAACAGTTAGAGGAAATGCTTTATAGTAATTTCCCATGAGTTTTTAAACACATCAATTTCTTTACTGAGCACTTATTATGTACCAGGTACTAATGCAGGCGACGGGGTTGGGAGTGGGGTGGAGGTGGTGGCAATGCCTGACAAAATTGCTCTTTGGAGGGAACCTGGCAAGCATTTGGGTTTTTGTTTAGACTGGAAAGAAACCTGGTAGCTTTTACTAATTTTTTTTTCCCTCTGAGAAAGCCTGAACAATGGGGGGTTGCTTAGTAAGGCCTGGTACCTTAGGAAGAATATTGTTTATTTTGGAAAAACTGGCAACAGTTATTTCTGATTTTTGGTGGAGATGGCTAATCAGAATTAATTTATATTATTTTAAAGGTCAAGGAAAACGACAATTTTTCCTTTAAAAGGGTAAAGAGGAAATGAGAAGACCAAAAATATTTAGAATGGCACAAAAGTCATAGGCATAAACCTCCTTTTTCTAATTTAACCATAAGTTTTTAAAGTTTAATTATTAAGTTGAATTGTTAAGGGGTGGGCCAGACTTCCAGGAATCACAAGTAAATGCAGTTTATAATTACCATCATAAGAGCTGAAATCCAGGCTACATTTACTCAGTTGCAATAGCTACCAACATGTATATATGTACATAAGGGTACTTATACAATGATTCTAATTCTTAGCTACAGTTTTTAATATGTTTTTACCTTAAGATGAATTGGACACCTTTATTAATTTAGTTATGAGAAACTTATTAGTAATAACCCTATATATTTTCCTATTTTTTTCTCCTGTATTTCCTGTATTTCATGACCCTTAATGAATACTTCAGCCAAACCATTAAAGGGGCTATCAAGTGATTAGAGGTTTATTTTTTTCAAGCAATAGCCTCTTTCCTTTAGATCAAGGTATTTTACCAGTTTACAGCTTTAAACATTTCAAGGTCTTTCTACACAGACTTACAAAGAGAGAGATCTCCCTTACCTCCCCCCCTTCCAGGTTGATTAGTGATTTGACAGGAATGTGGCTTACCTATAGAAGGCGTGGATTCACTGGAAAGGGGCAAACCACTCCCCCTTTCCAGCTTTCTGCTTTTATTATGTGTCCTCCTACATGGAGGAGGAGAGATAAGTTGATGGTAGTAAGTTCCAGGATATTAAAATGGCTTAAAAAACGGGGCTATGATTCAAGTCACTGGCTCCACTAGCCATCTGACTGGCCAGCTCCAACAAACTTGGGTCCGTGGCATGGACATGGACACAGACAATCCTGAATTCTGGCAAATGGGGCTGACCCAGAGAGGCAAGACAGCAGAACATTTATACACACATACATGCTGTGGTTTTGCTTTATAAACTACAATCAATTCACTCCTTCACCAATGGCAAGGGAGGGTTCCAGCTTAACCAAATTTTGCCACTTTACATAATTACACAATTTTAACACTAGCATTGAGCTGACACAGACAGAAGCACAAAACTTATTAATATGACTTACAAGTCCTATATATATTTTCTTCAGCACAGCTCCCTACAACCATTACAAACTTTAGAAAGAGAGAACACTTAACATTAACATCTGATATAAAGTGAATTCATTTACAATTCAGCACCATAATAAAAGATTCCAGCTAGATCTTTCACTGTTTAACTTTACACCCAGACCAAGCTTCACTAAAAAAGCTGATTCATTTTTCTGTAACTAAGTTTTTCAAAATCCAGACCAAGTTCAAGGACATTAGGACTTGAACCTATAAACATCCTTTCTTATTATAGTCAAGCCTTCACTATTTCAGTGGAGGCAAGACCAGAAACTAGATACTAACATGCAGGTAGACAAACCCAAAACACCAGGCTTTTCCCCTTTTTTTCCTTTCCTTTCAGACCTGGAGGAGACAGCTTCCCCCTGAATTTCTGGAGGTACTGGGGCTCTCTTGGGAGGTGATCGGGCTCCCCTTCCTAGCAATTAAAGCTAGGGTTTTCCTGACTGTGCTCCCTGGGGAGTCTTACCTTCTTCCATGTTTGGAGTCTTTTTTGTTCCCAGAATTTTTTTTTTAGGCCTTCCATTGCCCTCGATTTTCATCAGGAAGATTCTGGTGGAGCCCACATCTTTTCTGGATTAAATGTAATCCAGGGGCACCTAGATTGGGGTTCACCTGAGTCCTCCTGGTTTCCTTGGGGATCTGGAAGGGGTAGCAAAATGCTACTGATGTGGGCTATGGGTGGAAGGCTCTTTGTCTCTTCAGAGATAACTAAGTTGTTTGACTTGTGGGTGTGAAACGGTAAGAGGCTGCAGTACTGCTCTTAGGGACCAGCAGGCTCCAGTCCCAGGAAATGTTTAACAAAGCAAGGGCTATAAACTTTAAGTATTTAGGGGAAATGCAAAAACCAAGGCTTATCTAAAATGTCTGGAGTCCTTGCTAAAAGCTTACCTAAGATGTGAAAGAGATATATGCTAATTGAAGCCTATTGAGAACTGAAACAAAGGGACCATTTGGCCTTTCCTCTCTGTATAAAAGACGTTTGAAAATCTTGTTCAGGGCTCGGGATTCAAACTGAAAGCTCCGGAGTCCGGCCGGCCGTCAATAAACCATTTTTCCTTCTCAAAATCATTCCTGAGTCCTGGCCTCTCTATACTAAAATAATTGAACTTCTCTTAAATTCCACAACATTAATGGCAACCACGAAGGGACAATAAATGAAGGCCAGAGACGGTAGCATTTTGCTGCCCCTTCCAAATCCCCGAGGAAGCCGGGAGGACTCGGGTGAACCCCAAATCTGGGCGCCCCTGGATTAAATTTAATCCAGAAAAGATGTGGGCTCCACCAGAATCTTCCCGACAAAAATCGAGGGCAATGGAAGGTCTGAAGAGAAAGATTCTGGGAACGAAAAAGAACTCCGAACATGGAAAAAGGTAAGACTCCCCGGGTGAGCACAGTCTGGAAGGCCCTAGCTTTAATTGCTAGGAAGGGGAGGCTGATCACCTCCCGAGAGAACCCTAGTAGCCCCAGAAGGCTGGGGGGAAGCCGTTCTCTCTAGGCTTGGGAAAAGGAGGAAAACCGGGGAAAAGCCCTGGTGTTTTGGGTTTGTCTAACTGCATGTTAGAATCTGGTACTGGTCTTATATCCACTAAAGGAGTGGAGTCTCAATTTTAATAGGAAGGGTATTTATAGGTTCGAGTCCTAATATCCTGGAAATTGGTCTAGATTAAGGAAAACAAAACTTGGTTACAGGAAAATGGATCGGCTTTTCTGGTGGAGCTTGGTCTGGGTGTAAAGTTTAAACAGTGGAAAAGTCTAGCTGAAATCTTTTGTTATGGTGCTAATTTGTGAATGAATTTGCTTTATACCAAATGTTAAGTGTTCTGAGGTTTGTGATGGCTGTGGGGGCAGCCGTGGTGAAAATAAATATATAAACTTGTGGGTCAGATTAGTGACCTTTGTGCTTCTGTCTGTGTCAGCTCAATGTTAGTGTTGGAGTTGTGTCCTTACATGAAGTAGAATTACAGCTGAGCTGGAGCCCTCCCTTGCCATTGGCAAGGGGGTGAAATGATTCTGGGGCAAAAGCTGAGGAGTCTAGATGTTTGTGCATGTTCTGGTGTCTTGTCTCTGGTCTGGCCCTTTGCCCCGGCTGGGAGGCCATCTGTGTCCGCGCCAAGCACCCAAGTCTGTTGGGAATGTCCCAGTCAGGGTGGCTGGGTTCCTGGGAGAGTTGCCAAATTTGAGTAGGTTCTGTCTGCCCATTTTGGCTGAAAGCTGGAAAGGGGGGAGCGGCTTGCCCCTTTCCAGTGAGTCCACCCTTCTATTCATAAGCCGCATTCCTGTTTGTTGTGCACCCGACTGCCTGGAAGGGGGGGAAGTGAAGGAGGTGAAAAGCAGAATCAGAATAAATGCAGTAAAGTTCCCTCCTTAGGGTGTCAAAGCCAAAATACGTTTGCATTCTGCTCAGGTTCTTAGAAGGTATTGTAGTAACCTTAAGTAAGAGAATGTTCTGTGAAGGTAAACTTTGTGTTAAGGGTATAAATATAAAAGTTTTACAAAGCATTGTTTAAGGTATTTAAGTGGCTAATTGCAGAAAGTCATTATTTAACAAAACTGAATTGATAATAATAATAATAAAAGGCAATTTTATAACAAACTTATTCGGCAGCCAATCTCCCCTGCCAACTTGCTTCCAAAAAAACTGTTTCTGGTATTACATGCTACTAAGTATTTAAAGTGAAGAAAAGTTCATTATTTTAACAAACTTGTTTAGTATTAATGGCAATTATATGTTGCAAGAAGTTTGCCTGGTAACTTAGTATGTGGGATATATGGAGTGTGTTTTTATTGTTAAGGCAACAGAAGATGATTTTGTCCTAAGATAAAATGATTGATTATTGGAAAGAGTAGAGTGTGGGACAGAACCTGAATGAATACTGAAAGTGTAGAAGGTTTGTGGAAGGGAAATTTTTATGATTAAATTGAGTAAGATCAATATACAAAGAAAATATTTTATCAATAGCTTCTTGTGCTTTAACCTCATCATATCCTCAATGTTTGAAGAAGAGTCTTACCTCTTTTAAAAGAACATTTTATGTTCTAGAAATCAAATCCTGAAAAGTAGCCTTTTATTTCAAACTAACTGCAAGAGATTTATTCTTTCACTTTAAAGGAAAAATTAAAGTAATGGTTAAGTTCATTTAATATGTTATAAGTTGAATGAAAGGTATTTAAAGGTGTTATAAAATTAATAGGTTTTAAAAAATTAATAAAAACTGTAACTAAGAGTTAAAATCATTTATAAATGCATTTATATTGTAAAACAGTGGAAAGACAATAACTGAGATTATAGCTGGGTGAATTTAGCCTGAAACTATTATTTAAGTGTAAATTCTACACTAACCTTTCCTTTGTTTATGGTTGCTTCAGGCCTAACCTCGCCCTTTGCCTTTGCCTGTGGTTATTTCATAATTGAGAAGAGCTGGGACATCACTGTCTCCTCTTCTGGTATTAGTAACCCTTTCTCTCATGAATTCAAGTGTAAACTAAATAAATTGCTGCCTGATAGAATAAGGTTAAATGGCCACTGGAGTTTTATTATCTCCAAAATCAAAAGGGGGGTGGAGGGGGAGAAGTCTCCTGCCTTGACGGTCAGTGTTCCTAAGAGTGGCAATTCATGAGAGAAAGCAGTCTGTCTCCCTGAGGCTTCAAATAGCCTCAGTAAATATATATAAAACTAATCTTGTTGCTTATCCAAAATTCTGCTAATTTCAAGGTAAAATATAAAGTTCTAAAACAAAATGGTGCTAAGGCATTGAGAACATTTTGGTTATTACAATCCATTAAGTAAGAAAGAAAATTCTTGTGGTAAACTGCATGGTCATAGTGCAAATTAAGAAGAGTTTCAAAAGTCTTTGAAAAGTTTAAAGTAACTAAAGTCATGTTGTTGTGTCAAACTATTCATGTCTGCCTATTTGCTCAAATTGTTAAAAATTAAATATGCAGTTATATTTATAAATATTCTTAAAGCCCAAATTGAACTAAGCAGGATGAAAAAGTCAGAAATCTGATTATGGAAACAATTGGGAAAGGGCCTCCTCTTTGCAAGAGCTTTTAAGGCAAGACTAGGTGTGGCAGATTAAACCTATCTACTAGGCTAGGGAATTAAGAATCAGTTTGCCTGGTAATTTCCCAGTTTAAACCTTTGTCAGCCATAAATTGGAAAAAAAAAAACACACAAAGATTAGGTTAATTTTCACAGAAGAAAAATGTTGATGTAACCCGGCGGCCTGCTGCCTCAGTCTCCCACTCCCGGGTTGGACAGCAGTGGAGGAGACCAGTTTAGGCCAGTCCTATGGGCAGTGGAAGGATGCCCAAGAAGGAGCTAACTAAGTCGGTGCCATTTCAGCACTAAATTCTATTCCTTATTTGAAAAAGGGGGGAGCAGGTAAAAACTAAAATGGTTGGAATGTGATAGAGGAAGCAGTTAAATCAAACTTTTGCGTGGGAAAGTTAAATCTCAGATAAGCTGTAACTTCTGAAGTATCCAATCTATGGAAAAACAGGAAGAGCTTGCATGCTAGGCTTAGGGGTATAAATTGTGTCATTTTTCTTTGTTCGGGGCACCAGCCATATCTGGCTCTGCGCCCCTTCTTGCAAGATTGAGAATAAAGTATTTTCTTCTCCACAATCTGGTGAGCCTTATTTTCTTCCAGAAGATTTCTTTCCAACAAAATAAGGTAATTAGTGGCTCTATTAACAAATTTCAGTAAGTAAAGGAAAGTCCATAAAAACTATGGAGAGATCTTTCCTGGGTTATGATTTTAAAAAATTAAGTAATTGTGTAATGTGTTTTGAAACCTGGAAGTCAGTTATGCTTGTGTTTTAAAACCTGGTAGTCAGTTATGCTTTTAAATTAATAATTTTCATAACTTAAAGAAAAGAAGTTTTTAGCTTCCTGTAAGGGAAAAAGAGAACATTCCTTGCATAAACTATTATGGTTTCAATTTTATTTAACTTGAGTGTAATCTCCCATAGTTAATTTATAAACTAAATTAACATATGTACAAAATCTTTACAGTAATGAAAATTGTAAGTTCACATTGGTGAAATTAGGCTAAAGGAAAAAGATTGTAGATATGCTCTCTTAAATAAAGAGTAAATTTCTTTCATTGGTAATTGTAATTTAGTAAGTTTATTTAAACATGAGGTGTCTAGTCAATGCGGTTATAGTCAATTATAAAGAGTTTGTGAAACATCTTCCAAACTGAAAATGTTTAAATAGTTCTAGTTGTAGAAGTCATTGTTAACTAAAGAAACTTAGATTGGTATTGGTAGCAGAAATAACTTCATGATAATAAACCTGTCTGAAGGCCACTGCAAAATACACATTTAAGTAAATGGTAATAAAAGGTTGTCTTGATTCTATTGGAAATATTCTGTTTTCATTCTAACAATGAAAAATAATATTTTTCCTCTATTACTAA
The DNA here is from genome assembly GCF_030445035.2 of Dasypus novemcinctus. Lineage (NCBI taxonomy): Eukaryota > Metazoa > Chordata > Mammalia > Cingulata > Dasypodidae > Dasypus > Dasypus novemcinctus. Next base: position 62,580,105 of record NC_080687.1, read on the forward strand.
AGTGAAGTACCTACTGTTATCTTCATAGTAAAATTGTGTAAGTAGATGGTCATTTGATATATGTATTGCGTTAAGTTGTTTAAAATATATAAAACAAGGAATAGACTTTAACATTGTCAAACTCTTGTGCATTCGAACCAGGCCTTGTATACATTACAGGTGGCCTCTCCATGTGAGTTGTTGGCTGGGCTGGTCACTGACCCCTCAATTGAAAATATGTGCTATATCAGTCTCTGGTTCTGCTCCTGAAGTTGATGGAAACTATATTGCAGTTTCAAGCTCCTGCAGCCAATAATGACTCGGTACAGCCAAGTGTACAGTGGATATCGCTTCCAGACTGGCACTGTTCCATGGTGCCAGAGAGCGCTATGCACCAGGCTAGTAGAATACTGGAAAATCTCTGGAATACTGGAAGGATGCTGCAACTTGCTCACTGCGTTGAAGAACATGCTAAGTGGAGCCATGATACCAGGAGACTGTAAGTAAAACTTAAACAATTGGCATTATGGCCTGCTCTCATGGAGAGATAACATGTAAAGTATTACAAACCTGAAACTCAAAACTAATAATGGCAACTCTGAATCCTTATGCATTAAGTAATACATTAGTTAATATTAAGTGCTGTACCTTTATCCTGTACTAAATATATGCCTAATAATTGTAATGTTATCTTTTCTATTTTGGATCAAGTGCAGAAGTATATTAGACATGTTAAATTCCTGGTAAAATCATTTTCTAAACAGTTAATAACATGTCTATAGAATAAGGTGGCAGTCTCAGCCAGTCTCAGTTAGCAAAAGTGAGGCTTGCTTGCTGATGGTGAGTCACCTATTGAACAAGTCAAAATTGCTAGAAATTGTACAATGAAAACCAAGGTGTAAAAATCTTTATTCTGTAGTTCTGATCACTCCCACAGGTGAAAACTAAGAGTATTTCCAAATTAGTGTTCTAATCCTGAGTGAAGCCAGTTGCCCAAGGAGTACCAGTTCACCAGGAGCATCTGACAGAGCGAATGAGTGTCAATCATTGAACAGCTTGGAATGTGTCTTCAGACAAAGCTAAGTGTCTGTTGCAATTTCTCTCTAAAGATGGATAACTTAAAAAAGAATATATATGCTGTTCCCACCAGCTTTTAAGGAATGCCATCTTTATAGGTACCTAACCTTGTCTACCTCTGTAATCCAATGTGTCCTCTTTTAAAAACAGGTATTCCAAAATTTTAATTAAGTTTGTTTCTTTCAGAGTGAACATCTTATTAACCATATGAAAACTTCATCCAACTTCGTACAGAATGCCAGATCCATCTTCCTCCAGTTAGAATAAATTAAAGAGTTTTACACCTTATTAGGCAATGACTACAGCCCATGGCCAGCAGGAAGCAGTTACAGAAAAGAGATCGTCTCCCTTCAGCACCCCTTTTAAATTAAAGGTGTAAACTCTTTAAGAGTAAAATAAAGGTAATAGATGGATCTGGAACCTGACTGGAAATCCACGTGAGTGCCAGTGGCAGCAGAATAACTGCAGGAGGCCCCTGCCCAAGATTCTGCTGCCCAGAATGAAAAGCTCTAAACTTCTAAAAACGGTCCTGGATGCTGTACTAAAGACTGATAAATAATCAATCAAAACAACAAACAGCCATCCACCTCATAGCTCCAACAATAATTATGCCAAAGCTTAGCAAGTTAATCTTTGGCAGAAAGGGGGGAATGATGTGGGCTATGGGTGGAAGGCTCTTTGTCTCTTCAGAGATAACTAAGTTGTTTGACTTGTGGGTGTGAAACGGTAAGAGGCTGCAGTACTGCTCTTAGGGACCAGCAGGCTCCAGTCCCAGGAAATGTTTAACAAAGCAAGGGCTATAAACTTTAAGTATTTAGGGGAAATGCAAAAACCAAGGCTTATCTAAAATGTCTGGAGTCCTTGCTAAAAGCTTACCTAAGATGTGAAAGAGATATATGCTAATTGAAGCCTATTGAGAACTGAAACAAAGGGACCATTTGGCCTTTCCTCTCTGTATAAAAGACGTTTGAAAATCTTGTTCGGGGCTCGGGATTCAAACTGAAAGCTCCGGAGTCCGGCCGGCCGTCAATAAACCATTTTTCCTTCTCAAAATCATTCCTGAGTCCTGGCCTCTCTATACTAAAATAATTGAACTTCTCTTAAATTCCACAACACTACCTTCTCTGGCCTTCATTTGCAAATCCTGGGAGAGTCCCCAAAAACGTAGAAGTTGAGAGAGGTTCAATTATTTGTGTATAGAAAGACCAGGAATCAGGAATAATTTTGGGAAGGAAAAAAAGATTTATTTACAACCGGCCAGGCTAGGAGCTTCTCATTCAAAATCCAAGCCCCAAACAAGATTTTTGAGTTCTTTTTATATAGAAGAAGAGCCAGGTGGTTTTTTGTTTCAGTGCTCAGTAAGCGTGAATTAACATGTATCTTCCACATCCTACTGAAGCTTTAGCATGGACTTCATAGATTCTAGATAAGCTTTTAGCGCATTTGGTTTGCATTTTCCCTGAATATTTAAAGTTTATAGAGTTTGCATTGCTAAACTGTTTTTCTCAGACTGGAGTTGTTGTCATGGTTACCAAGGGCAGGGCTGCAGTTTTCACTGTCCCAAACCACAGCTCAAGAAGCATACAGCTCAGGTTATCTATGAAGAGATGAACAGCCTCCCCACCCATAGCCTACACCAAAGGACTTAGGAACACTTACTTCTCAATTTTAGATGAAGGTTTTGAATCCTTCTACCCTTCTGATTGTAGTATCCTTTCCCAACATGTCATTAGCAATTACACTAATTGCCTATGGTTTTGCAGAGGGAGCTGAAAGTGGGAGAGGATTGCAAACATTATGCTGAGTGATGATAGGATTTCTTGAGGCCTACATAAATTTTAGTTAAAATTGTACCCTGTGAGGTAGGCCTCCCTCCCTGTAGGGCATCTTGAGGATACTCAAACTGCCTAAGCACACCAACTGATTTTGACCTTCATTAAATTACCCCTGGAGACTCCAAAGGCTGAAACTAATGATATAACATTCCAGGATTAGAGACACATTATCCAAGGTTGTTTTATAACCTCCTTGAGGGCAGGAATTCTGTCTCCAACAGAATTGCTTTCTAATGGGAGTGTTCATAAAAATTGCTAGGAGTTCTGATAAAATGTAGATTCTAGTCTCTTCCTATATCCTTTTCCTTTAGAATCTATATTTTTGTGAAACACTCAGGCTATTCTTATGTAGATGTCCATTTTTCATTTGATAGATGCCCTTTAAATGATGTAGAGTGAATGTTATTCCTGTTTTCTTTGTCCCTGTTTTAAAAATAGATTTGCTGAGATGTAATTTACATATGAGAAAATTTACCTTTTTAAAATGTAGTTTATTGAGTTTTAGTATAGCTATAGAATTGTACAACCATCATCATGATCTAATTTTAGAACATTTTATCACCTCCAAAATAATCCTCTAATCCATTAGCAGTGACTTCCTATTCCCCCCAGTTTAAGTTTTCAGTGTACAAGTCTTGTACTTCTATTGTTAAATTTATTCCTAAATATTTTATTCTTTTTGATATTATTGTAAGTGGAATATTTTTCTTTTTTTTTTCATTGTGCATGTATTTTATTTTTTGAAACTCTGTGCAAAAATAACACAACTGTTTTTATTTTGCTTTTTGATATATGCACATTTGACCTACACACTCTTTTTTTTTTTTGGCCTCTAACACATTTGTTTTGTCTTTATTTCTTTTTTTAATATTACATTAAAAAATATGAGGTCCCCATACATCCCCTCACCCCACTCCTCCCCCCGTAACAACAATCTCCTCCATCATCATGAGATATTCATTGAATTTGGTGAATACATCTCTGAGCACCACTGCACCTCATGGTCAATGGTCCACATCATATCCCACACTCTCCCACATTTCACCCAGTGGGCCATGGGAGGACATACAATGTCTGGAAACTGTCCCTGCAGCACCACCCAGGACAACTCCAAGTCCTGAAAATACCCCCACATCTCATCTCTTCCTCCCACTCCCTACCCCCAGCAGCCACCATGGCCACTTTTGATCATTCCTAGTATATGGAAATACAGTTGATTTTTGTATATTTATATTGTCTTCTGCAACCTTGCTAAACTTGTTTATTAGCTTTAGTAGTTTTTTTCCTTTCAGTTACTTAGAATTTTCTATGTTCATGGTCATGTAATTTGAGAATAGAAATAATTTATTTTTTCTTTATAATCTGGATCCTTTAATTTAATTTTCTTGCCTAATTGATCAGGACAGAATCTCCAGTACTGAATTTTGCACAATATTGAATTTCTAGGGAATGTGAAAAAGGGCATTGCCATCTTGTTCCACATCTTAGAGGGAAAGTATCTCTCTTTGTCTCTCTCTGTGTTTAATAGGTGCTCTTTATCCAGTTGAGGAATGTATAATATTAGTTAGCTAAAGGGGTGCTGATGCAAAGTACAAGAAATCTGTTGGCTTTTATAAAGGGTATTTATTTGGGGTAAAAGTTTACAGTCCTAAGTCCCTAAAAAGTCCAACTCAAGTTTGTTTCTCATCAAAGTCAGTTGCTATGTATTGAAGCAAGACGGTGGGCACTCTCTGCCTGATCTCTCCTTTCTTCTTCCTCTTAAGGCTCCATGGCCCCAGCTTCTTTCAATCTCAGCTGTAGGCTGGCATAGGGCTTGTTTCCTTCTGGGTTTTCTTAGCTGCTCTGTTCTCTTCACAAGGTGAGCTGCAAACTATCAGGCGAATGGCTCAGCTCGCTCCGGGGACCCAGGATCAAATTTCTCTCCTCTGCCATGTCTCTTTTCCTGTGTCTTCTTCTGTGAGTGTCCTTTTATATCAGCCCACCAAGGGAACAGGGACTCGACCCTGAGTCAGGCCCTACTGACTTGGTATAATTAAAGCCCTAATCTTAATAGGTAATTTAATCAAGACACACCAGCTGAATCTAATGCATTCAAAGGGTATCACACCCAGAGGAACAAACTAGTTTACAAACATAACCCTTATCTTTTTTGAGGTTCATAAATAATCTCAAACTGCCACAAGGAAGTCTCTTCCATTCCTAGTTTGTGGAGTGTTTTTAGCATAAAAGGGTGTTTGATTTTGTCAAATATTTTTTCTATGTTTATTGAGATGCTCATGTATATTTTCCACTTCTTTTTTTCTTTCTTTCTATTTATCACATTGATTTTCATATCTTTAAACAAACTTGTATCCCTGGAATAAATTACAGGTCATGGTATATACTCCTTTTCATATATTTCTGGATTTGGTTTGAAAGTATTCAGTTGAGGATTTTTATATTTATAAGGGTATTGATACTGAGCAAAAATGGGCTCTTTTCTCCCTATGCATCTTTAAAGCCATTTCCTGAGACACAAGGATTTCAAAGAGAGAAAAAGTTTATTTGGTTGCACATGGAAAGGAAGTCAGTCCTCTTAGATGGTCCCCCAAACTGCCTCCTTGATCTGCAGAAATGCTAATATTTCATATCATCAAGGTTCTAATGAATAATTGGGGTGGAGCTGGATATAGGTTTCTTCATTAATAAACCTGCAGTGAGGTGCAGGCCCTTGCGCAGTGAGGGGGCGTGTGGCAAAGAAATGCATCAAAAAGACAATGAGGGAAGAGGACTTGGCCCAGTGGTTAGGGCATCCACCTACCACATGGGAGGTCCGCAGTTCAAACCCCTGGCCTCCTTGACCTGTGTGGAGCTGGCCCATGTGCAGTGCTGATGCGCACAAAGCATGCCCTGCCATGCAGGGTTGTCCCCACATAGGGGAGCCCCACACGCAAGGAGTGCGCTCCGTAAGGAGAGCCGTCCAGTGTGAAAGAAAGTGCAGCCTACCCAGGAATTGTGCCGCACACACGGAAAGCTGACACAACAAGATGATGCAACAAAAAAAGAGACACAGATTCCCACAACAGAAGCGGACAAAGAAGATGCAGCAAATAGACACAGAGAACAGATGGGGGTGGGGGGAGAGAAATAAATAAATAAATAAATCTTTAAAAAAAAAAAAGACAATGATGCAACCAGATAGGAAAAAAAAATGTATTCTGTTCTATTTCTTTTCCCCCTTTTGGTCTAGTCCTACGTTGTCAGGAAGGCCCATTTTTGGGAGTGGTCAAGTTCTACATCACCAGGAAAAGTCTCAGGAATTAAGTCCCATGTTGTCTGGGAAAAGTTTACCTCTGGAAGTCCTATCCCATATAGAGAGGAAGGTAGTGAGAGTTTGGCTTAGAGAGGCAGGCCACATTTGAGTAACAAAGAGGTTTTCTAGAGATGACTCAGACACTAATTAGAGTTAAGTTTATCTTTGTTGTTAAGAAATAAGTTTCATGGGTATAAGCATGGAGAATGAGGGCTCAGTTTACTAGCATTTTTCCCCCACAGGTTTACCATGCAAAGTCTACCATTTCAATAAACTGGGAGCTCCTATTTTTTGAAAGAGTAGTAGGAATTTCCAAGGTGAAGAAGTTTATTGTTTCTATGTTTTCCCCTGTCCCTTAGAGGACTTTGCAAATACCTTTCTATCTTATGCCCAAAACACTTTGAAATTCACCAGGGTATTCCAATCACTCTGTACAGAATATCACCAATCTCATTCACTATTTTAGTTTCCATGTTAGCTATGCCATTTAAACGAGCTGTCTAGTTAAGTTAAATTAGATTGTGCTCCACAGAAATTTAAAGAATTTTCTTCACAAAATGAATTTTTTCTATCTGGTCTCCATACTACTTAAAGTATTAAAAATCTGATAATACTTTTTCTCTTGCATCCTGATTCTCCTTAGTCTTAAGATTAGCCCCATTTACACTTTTAAATGAAGTCATTTCTTTTCATTCCTTAATTGGGGTGGTCCTTTAGAATTAATGCTGCTTCTTTCAACACCTTAGTTAACTTTAGCTCTCAGTTCTAAGTGTCATACAGGCCCTTAAAAATTCTGGGGAGCCATTAGGTTATACACAAAGAGTAAAGCATCTTCGGACTTACAACAATTAGAGATCAGAGCTCAAGTATAAATATGACTACAACAAGACCTTACAATTGAGTTCCTAATTTCCTTATGAGCATTTTAAATAAAGCTGGTTCTAGAGACGATTAACTATAGATGATAGAAGTATTATGACTGAATTCACTTTTACCAAGAATATGCTAATCAATAGAAAAAACATAACTTAGAGACTTGCCTTGCTTTTGTTTAAAGTCCTTTTTATTGAAGATGAGCTGACTGCATCCTGGGTTGAATGCACAATAGTTTGAAAATACTGAAGTTTATCTCTTTTAATTTTTATATACTTTCTAAATACTACCTATGTAGTTTATAACCTATCAAATAAACTGAACTATTTTACTTTACTTTTACACCTTTACCATGATTGTGCTAATTAACAGGTATTTTATTTTAGCAGTACAGGAACAACTACTTTCTCCATTATTTTATGAAAACCAAAGATTCCCAATGAAATCAAGATTATCTTCCCCTGAACACCACTTTAATATGCAGATTGAGGTGGCCTCTGACAGGCTCCTGTTATGAAGCTACTTTTTGATATCAATGTCAGTTTAGGTTTCTGCTTAATAATGGCTTCCTGGGATTAGCCATTTAAGTACTTCAGTTTAGTAAATGCTTTTGCAAGCCTACTATAATCAACCATAACCACATAGACTACTTACTTTCATTCTATTCTGTGAAAACCAGTCATTTCAGTTTAGGACAGACCTACTTTTCTTTAACTTAATTTTATTAAACAGAAACTTATAACGTTATTCATCATCTTAAATATTTAGGACCTATAATGCTTCTTTATTTAATTGGTATTCTATAAACCTAGGGAGATTACACACATGCTAAATAAAATTGGAACAACTATAGTTTTGCAAGAAATATTTTTTCCTTCCTTCACAGGAGGCTGAAACCTCTTTTCTTTAATAAAATTTAAAAATTGTGACTAACCTTAAAAGCATGACTGCCAGTTTCTTGAATATATTATAATCATTTAATCTGTTTTAATTATAATTTAGTAAAGATCTTTCCATACCTTTCAAGGACTTTACTTACTGAAATTCGACAATAGGATTATTAATTACTCTCATTTTAAGGCTGTTAAAAGTTTTAAATTGGGCATTTATAGGACAAACTATGATTCTTAATTCCCTGGCCTAGTAAAGTTTGAAGCTAAACTTACATTCCTTGGTCTTATCACACCTATCCTTTCCCCCATAGCTCTCGCAAAGAGAAGAAGGCTCTGGAGGACTGGGCAGGTCAAAGAGCTTAGGCAAACCTTTTTCCCTTTCTTGACAGTTTCCAAATTCAGATTTCTATATGACCTTTCCATTCTGATCAGCCTGATTTGGGCTCCGGGAATATTCATTCACATAAATAAGTGCATATTTAATTTTAACAATTTGAATAGAGCTCTTCTAAGAATTTTCATTTGTTAATTTGATGTTACCATCCCAATGAATGAAAATATACACTGAACAAATTGACACAAATAGGGAGTTAGACACAAAACACACAACTTACCAATGTTACTTATAATTTTCATTCTCCTACAAAATAAGTTTAGCTATAAAATACATTCAAAGAACTCTTTGAAGGATATTTCTAATTCATTGGCACTGTGACCCTGCAGTTTTGCACAAGAATTTCATTCATTTTTAGTTATTGGCTTATAACCAAATTCTTCCCAATGCTTTGAAGTACAATCTACAATACTTTACTTCAGAGCTCTGCTTATTTCCCATTTTGACTTTGACAGACCTTGGACAAACAACACTAATTCCAGCATATACTTGCAGGTCATTGAAGTCTCAGGGAAAACTGGTTTCTTCCATGACTTGCTGCCTTTAGGAACCTTGATGCTCAAGGTGGGAGGCACTCCTTTCTGAAATTCTGAGAGATAACAGGACTCTGATGACGCTGTACTGGAGGAGAGGATATCCAACCCCGAGGGTCAAGAATTCCACCAGGCAGCAATCTCCTCAAAGGTTATGGGATTACTCTGAGTTCTTGACCAGAGTAAATAAATTGGAGTCCACACTTAGATAATCATGAGTGAAAGCAGGACTATTAACATCAGTGAAAGAGCTGGAGACAGGGATGTCTCAAATTTGTCTTGCAGAAGTTGCCATGGATACACACTGGGGAGAATGTTTACCTTTAGCAAGTGCGCTTAACGGTGAGGCCAGTCTTGAAATAACCTTAAGCAAAGGCAAACTCAGTTTAGAATTATCATCACAATTGTAAGCATAAAGGAGGGTGACGCTTGACTTGAAGTAACCATAAACAAAAATAAATTGGTCTAGGATTACCAACACAATAGCTCAAGTCTAAGAGCTAACTTGTCACCAAATAATTATAATCAAAGATAAGTTTAATTTAGAATAACCATTCTTAACTTTTAGAGTTTCTACTAAGTTTTCACTTAAAAACAAATTGGGTACTTTTGTTTATTAACTAAGCAACTAAAACTATTTTATTAGTAATGTTGTAGAGAAGTGGGGCATGTGGGGTATTGACGGCCAGGACATGAGAACTCTGAGAAGGAAGTTGGTTTATTTCCACCGGCTGGACTCCACGGACTCTTGTCCTAATAATAACCGAGCCCCGAATAGCATTTTTTGGTCTGTTTCACATAGAGGTTTAAGATTAGGGAGACAAAGGGTGATGGTATGCAAACAGACCTTTGGTTAGTTTCTTCAGTGTTTGATCTGAGTATCAAATAGGTTATTTCCTCCAATTACATATCCCCCACATTCCAAGCCAGCTTGGATTTAGCATATCTTCCACAGCTTGAATTTAGCATATCTTCCACATTCCATCTGGATGCAACCTTGAACACACCTTCAGTCTTACATCCCTTCTGAACATTCAAAGACTGTAGGGCCTATATTACTTATTTGGACTTTTAGGGACTAGGTGTGCTTGGAAACAATTTTGAATTTATGCATAGGCTATATCAGTAACATTAATGTTGCTAAGCTTTCCAACACTTTTTTGGCAGTTGACCTAATTCCCTTTGTAATTTTTTTTGCACGTTAAATCCAATTGCAAGATAAAATCAACATTTAAAGACTCATTTTTAGGTTAGCTTTCACCGTTTCCCAATTTGTAACAGGTGAACACCAAATCTGATTTATTAGTTCCTAGGCATGAGCAGACTGACAAAGTTAATGTGAGTACAGATTAGAACTGGAAAGAATTTTACTCACTTACTTAGCACAGGGAAAGACTTGATGGAAGCCGTTCTCTAGGAACTTTTTAATCTTCATTGACGGCTTATGAGGAGGATTTCCTTTTCCTCAGGGGAGAGGTTTAGATCTTGATTCCACCTTCATTCCCCTTATCAGGCACAACCAGATGAGAGAGGTCTGGATTGGCATGTTAGGACCAAGTAAGTGGCTCCCATGGTAATTAAGAAATTAAGAATCTTACCTGCCACATCAAGGGTCACCCAAGGCTCCTCCCGGTTGATGGTTCATGCATGGGTTCGGGCCCCTTCCGTTCTCCTCTGGGGCAAGGCCCTGGCCACCTGGCAGCTTATGACCAGGTTCCTGCTGATGTGGAGCCTAGAACCAGGTGGCCTTGAGGTGACGGTGCCTTTAATAGTGGCAGCTAAAAGGTAAGCCTGCTTCTGGGTCCTATGCCTCCCCTCCTCACCTGCTTACCTGGCAGTATGGTTTTAGCTGTTGAAAACTGAGAAGACTATTTCTAAAAGAGAGTTAATGGAAGTTTGGGGGCCCAGGGAAAGTTTTTGTGGCTTCTTACAGATATCCAAGGCAGACTATCTGTATCTAGCTAGTCCCTAGGAGAATACTTCCTTCCTTAGAGTAAGGAAATACCAGAGGGTATTTTTATTACCTCTACTAGCTTTCCTTGAAATAAGCCTGGAATTTTATGTTCTGCTTCTGAGTAATTTCCCTGAGCTTATTAAGAGGGTCTGATTTGGTAGTGAATTTCCTTATCCTTTTAAGGAGAAATGGCCATATGCTCTCTGGTTATCAGATCTGTCTGTCCTCTCCTTCCCTCTTGCACAGGCTTAACTGGAATTCAGGGTCCCGTATAAAACCCACTCTCAGCCATACTGCAGTCACATGGTGTGGCAGGAAAAGATTACTCTCTTCCTTTTTAGACTATCAGTAGGCAGGTTGTCCTGATTCCTGAGTAGACATCCCAGTGGGGAGTCTGCAGGAATGCTAGAGGCTGTGCCCATTTTGTTCTAGGGAGAAATGTAAAAAGAAAGTCTGTCAGCTGATCCAGTGTCCCAGATTCCAGTCTGACTAAATATTTTGCCCTCCAAACCAAAGTGCCCAAGTTACTTAAGTCTTGGGGGACATTTGAGTTGCTGACCTGATTTTCAGTGTCCCCAAAACACAGAGGCCATGCTGCTGGGCATCGCCACGGTGACCTAGGACTTGGGAGACATCTGGACCTAGGTTCCAGACAGAAGCTGCCAAGCCAAATATTCTCCCTAGAAAAAGGACTGGCTTGAAACCTCTCTTTTGCCTACTCTTGCAGCGGTCCCTGGCAGTAGCCATGAAGTTAAAATGGACATTAAGAAACAGAAACTGATTGTTCTGTGGCTTACAGGCAAACAGCTTTGGGGGCCCAGAGGTAATGAATTAATAGTGTTAGAGGTTTGCAACAATTAACAAGCTGTAGCTCAGTTTCCCCTGACAAGCACTGGGAAAAGGCTAACCCCATCCCCCATAAACCTGCATGTCCAAGGGTATGCCACTTCCCCACAGGCTAAATAAAGAAACCACATAGAGACGGGAGTAAAGGGAAATGGAAACCTTCCCTACCTACATATCGGAGAGAAATAAAATTCCTACAGAACAAAGAAACATCTGCTTCTGCAGCATGCCAAGAAACTATAACTCCCTAACCCACTATCTTCTAGTCACTATCAGGGAAAGTTTTCATCTCTAGGGCTTCCTATTGGTCCCTGCACTTCACTTGGACCCTCAACCCCCTCCCACCAACTATCATTCCCCCGCCTAGGAAAGTTCTGTATAAATTCAAATCCCCCCCTTCCAGGAGTGAGCTGAAGTTTCTCTTTAGACTCCCCCTCCCCCCATGCTGGTGAAAGGGCTGAAATCTGTTCTTCAGACCCCCTCCGTTGGGAGAGCTTCTCAATAAATACATTTTCTGCCTGTGATCAATTGGTCTCTGTGTCCCAGTAAGAGCCCTACTTTCTCCAACAAATAGGAAACTCTGGGGCTGAGTAGGGAACAAACCTCCGGGTACAGCTCAGGGTGAGAGTTTTGGGGGCCTCATTAAAAAAACAAAAGAGACCACAGACAGGCTCTAATTAAAAAGCCTATACTCACAGTCTTCATAGGGTGTCGGGAAGCATTACTCGCCTCTGTCCCCCGGTCGGCTTGCCAAATATGTTAGCAGAATGCTTTGGGTTCTGGCTATGTCCTTAAAAGAATTTAAGGATATTTCAAAGAGTAGGCAAGGGAATAAAGAGGTTATTAAAAAGCCAGGAAAAAATAAAGCACACTAGCCAAGGCATGGGTGTAGGCCATGCTACAGGGTGAGACATGCACGTGACACCCCAGGTGAGGCTTTTTGAAGACCTTTCCTCCTTCCCTTTCCTACTGTGGGGAAGGGCCCTGTTAGAGATTTGCAATGATTACCAGGTCATAAGGCTGTGCTCCATTCCGATGGACTGAGCAAGCTGCCTACACATGGAAGACAGCATTTCTTCCCCCAAGAATGAGCCATATCACCATAGGGATGGAGCAGATAAGAACCCTCATCCCTTCTGGGACATCAAACCCTCCTGCATTCCAAGGAAACCCACTTCCTAGCCCACGCCCCCAAGCCAAACACAAAGAGAATTCACTTTTACAATGCTTTCTTGACCCAAGGCTATACTCTGGACCCTATCCGCTCCCCATGAACTAACATTTCCCCACCTATTGATGTACTGTGTAAATTCACATCTGTACCTTCTACGAGTAGGGTGAAGTCTGTTCTTCAGATCCCCTCCATTGGGAGAGCTTCTCAATAAATACATTTTCTGCCTGTGGTCAATCAGTCTCCACGTCCCAGTGAACGCTGTTTTTCTCCAACAGGCCCCAACTGTTTGCTGTTCTGATTGGTTGCCCCACCTGTTAGCTCTCAGGGCCAATGGGGAAGCCTGTTGTTTGGGGTTATCCAGGACTTCCCCTTGATCCCGGAAAGAGTTCCAAATGGAACCTCATGGCCAGGGTCTAGGTGGGGTCGTTTTGGCTTTGTTCTTAGTAGCAGGGGTTTCTGGGTGGGATTTCTTGGCCATAGTCTCTGCCGGATCCTAGCTGCCTTTGCTCATACCCTATACTAATCTGCCTCTCTAGTGGATAGAATTCTAAGCTAAACTCATATCTCCTTTATTTTTCCACATCCAGCCAATCTCCCATAGTTTCCTAAACTGGTTTTAATGAGTCATGGTTAAGAGAAGACCCTCGAGGTAGAATAGGAATAGGCTATAGAAAGATTGTGGAGGAATTCCCAACAGCCTTTTTTTTTTTTCTTTTAAGGGTACTTTTAAAAAAAATTTCTCTCCCTTTTCCTGCCCACCCTGCCCCCAGTTGTTTGCTCTCTGTGTCCATTTGCTGTGTGTTCTTCTGTGTCCGCTTGTATTCTTGTCAGTGGCACCAGGAATCTGTGTCTCTTTTTGTTGCATCATCTTGCTGCATCAGTTCTCCGTGTGTGTGGTGCCACTTCTAGGCAGGCTGCACTTTTTTCACACTGGGCGGCTCTCCTTATGGGGTGCACTCCTTGTGCTTGGGGCTCCTCTACGTAGGGGACACCCTGTGTGGCACATCACTCCTTTCTTTGCGTGCATCAGCATTGCATGTGGGCCAGCTCATCACTGGGTCAGGAGGCCTTGGATTCAAACCCTGGACCTCCCAGGTGGTAGGCGGATGCTCTATCCATTGAGCCAAATCTGCTTCCCCCAGACAGCCTTTTTAGTTTTTTTTTTCTCCTTAAATAGTTCTTTCTGTCTGATTTTTAAAGGGCCTTTTTCACCCTGTTTGGCTTTTGTAATTTGTGCTCCAGGAGTATTCATTTACATATATTAGCACTTATTTAATTTTTAGCAATTTGAATAAAGGTCTTTTAAGAATTTTCATGTTAATTTACTACCTTCCATAAGTATGAAAATATACACTGAACAAACAAACAGACAAAAATAGAGCTGACACACCAACAGAAACATAAAACTCACTGATTTGACTCATAATTCTCACTCTTTTGATATGGTCATGTAACCAGATTCTATCTAGGTTCTTGGCTATGCTACAGAAATGAATTTCAAGAGCATGCTAGGTGAGTTAGGCCAGTAATTTGTTCAGGTAGAGAGGGAAGAGAAATGGGAGAAAATAACAGAAAATAATAGAGCAGAGGTCCCAGGTAGTGAGGAGGAGAATGAAAAGGGATGAAGAGGGCTAATTTACAAGCCACAACTCCTCTTCATAGATTATAAGTCCCCAGGGCTGCTTGCATGGCCACATGGCAGAAGAAAAATGGCAGCAACAGTGTACAGAAGGCAGGACAGGTCCACAGGCAAGAGAGTAAGGTGAGAAAACCTGGGCTCTGGTTTGTGCCTGGCTTTCAAACTGTTAATTATTCTGCCCCTCTGCTAATGGAAGGGGAGGGGTTCCAGTTCTTTGCTGTCTGGATTGATTACCCCGTCCATCAATTGCTTAGTGAGGACCCAATAATAAAATTCCTAGAGAACATCCAGGTTTTTCCTTGTCCCCAGGAAGAAGTTTTTGTTCTGGGTAGCAAAATCCTGGGGTGAGGTTCCTCCAGCAGCCATCTTGGGAGTTCCAGATGTCCACGTGGACTCTCTTGCCAGGTTCAGATCTATAAATTCCGTCTTATTAGCCTACTTCAGTTGTCTCAAGGTTTTCCATCATTCCACATGTCTAGTTTTTATGATGCAGAAATAAATCTCCTTCGGGAATTGTGTTGCCTGTAATATGCAAGCTTGTTCTTGGAAACACTTTTATAAATATACACCTTGGAGAAAAAGTTATCTAGGCATTATTTGGTTAACAGGTTTTTAGCAAGGAAGATACATTTAAGAAGCTATGCTTTGAGTATTTGGTTTTAATTCAGTAGTAAAGTTCCTCTCCCCCTGGGCCATTTCATTTCAGTTTTTTTTTCAGTTCCCACCTAGCTGTTCTTGTTTTTTTTTTTACCCTGGGGCATGTAGGACAATACCTTTTCCAGTGTCCTTCTTTGCAGTATGCACACTGATTGGTTCTTATTTAAAAAATTTCTCACCTCCCTAGAGGGGTAGATGTTGAGCCCAAGGGTCTTACCTTTTTGTAGCAGTTCTGATTGTTTTTGGTTTGTTAGAACTGTGAGTGGGGTAATTCGCCTTCTGAAGTGCAAGTTTTCTTTAACACAGTTAACACAGGCAATGTTAACTGAACTAGAGATAGGTAATTGTATTCCCCCATCAATTTTCTGCAGCTTCTTTCTTATATCTGGAGAGCTTTGGGTAATAAAGATTATATTTAAAGTCAGGTATTTTCTAGACTTTCCGGATCTATATTAGTGTGTTGCCAACAGGTAGTATAAATACTTTCTGGGAAAGTGGAGGAACTTTCTTCTGATACTTATATTATTTTACTTATCCTTTGTAAGTTTATCACTTCAGGGACCTTTTTCTGCTCTGAATTTGCCCCATCCTCAGTGCCATTAACATTCCATTTAAGATTCTTTACTGGTGCCACAATTTCTAGCATATCCTGGCTTTGTTTGGATTTTTTTTTCTTTTCTTTTTCTTATCTAATTCCTGTGCTGCTTCTTTATTTACTATTTTCCCTTCTTCTCCTGTTATCCACAAGACCTCAATACCAGTCTAAATACAGGTTGGAATAATTAAGCTTTTTATTTTCTCTGTGTCCTTTTTATGGATGGGCCACCATTTTCCTACTTATATAAATCTATATAATGATTTAGTAATCATCATTATTTGTTAAATCTTAACCCTTGGTTATAATATTGGTCTGTAGTTTTCTTGAGATGTCTTTGTCTGGTTTCGGTATTGGGAATACTAGTCTCATAAAATGAGTTGGGAAGTTTCCCTTTCTCTTTTATATTTTTAGAAGAATATTTGAAGGATAAGTATTGATTCTTCTTCAAATGTTTGGTAGAATTCTAGTGAAAGCCATCTGATCTTGGGTTTTCCTTGATGGGATATTTTCAGATTACTAATTTAATTTCTTCTTGTTACAGGTCTATTCACATTTTCTATTTCTTCTTGAACCAGTTTTGGTAAGTTTCTTTCTAGGAATTAATCCATTCTGTATAGTTTATCCAATTTTTTGGTATACAGCTGCTCATAGTATCCTTTATTATCCTTGCTATTTCTGTAAAGTTGGCAGTGATGTTTCTTCTTTCACTTCATATTTTAGTAATTTGAGTCTTCTCTTTCTTTTTTCTTGATCAGTTTATCTGGTTATACCAATTCTGTTGATCTTTTCATTTTGCATTCATTGATTTTTTCTATTGTTTTTCTATTCTCTATTTCATGATTTCAACTTAATCTTTATTATTCAAAAATAAGTTTGGCACCTTCAGTAACCCACTTTCAATAACAGAACAACTATGTGAAAGATTAACAAGGAAATAGAAGATTTAAGCAGCACTATATACTTATTGTTGAATTGTCTTTTCTCTCCTCTTTTTTATTTTTAAATTATTTTTAGTTGTCTTTTTTAAAAAAGATACATAGATGAAAAAATTTTACATTAAAAAATATAAGAGGTTCCCATATAGACTCCACCTATCCTCACTCCTCCCACATCAACAACATCTTTCATCATTGTAGCACATTCATTGCATTTGGTGAATACATTTTGGAGCACTGCTGCACTGCGTGGATTATAGTTTACATGGTAGTTTACACTCTCCCCCAGTACATTCAATGGATTATAGCAGGATATATAATGCCCAGCATCTGTCCCTTCAATATCATTTAGGACAACTCCAAGTCCCAAAATGCCCCCACATCACATCTCTTCTTCCCTCTCTCTGCCCTCAGCAACTACTATGGCCACTGTCTACACATCAATGATACAATTTCTTCCATCACTAGAGTCACAATAGTTCTATAGTAGAATACCAGTAAGTCCACTCTAATCAATATTTTATTCCTCCATCTTGTGGACTCTGGGATGGTGATGTTCACTCCACCTCTAAATCAAGAGGGGGCTTAGATTTCACATAGTTGATGAATGTGATTCTCTTGCTTGCAGTTATAGGCACTCTCCATTCCCTGGTGTGGTAGTTGATTATCTTCACCTCTCTGTTAGCTGACCTGGGTGGGTCTAATGAACCAGAGAGTAGGAATTGCAACTCTGCTGAGGCTCAGGGCCCAGCTGGCATATTGCCAGTCCAGAGATTCAAGTCTCCTGAGTATACACCAACTCCAGTGCCAACCACAGGTTCAGTAAAAGTGATAGAAAAGGCATGTGTAGAAAAGTCACATCTGAGTCCAACTCTGTCATACTCAGGAGCACTGACAAGGTAGGGCCCACTGACAAGGCACTGAACTCCAGAATCCTCTGCCATGACCGTAGTATCTGTGTGCCTCCATAGCCCTCAGGAGTACCAGTACCTGGGGTTGTATCTATTTCAGCTGTCTCTGGGATCCTGCTGAGATGTGCATAAGCGTGACCCCTCTGATGACCTCCTGACTTATTTTGAAGTCTCTTAGCCATATAAACTCATTTGTCTTTACAATTTCCCCCTTTTATTCAAGGTCTTTTTCTAGCTGCATCACAAGCTGGTGATTGGTAGTAATCCCTCGGCACCAGGGAGGCTCATCCCCAGGAGTCATGCCTCATGCAGAGGGGAAGGTAATGCATTTACATGCTGAGTTTGGTTAGAGAGTGGCCACATTTTAGCAACATGGAGGTTCTCAGGAGGTAACTCTTAGGCAACGTGCAACTCTAGAGCTAGTTGAAATTTCAGACATACAGGCTCATAAGCATAGTCATTGGTATCAAGGGCTCATCTTTGGACCATCCTTCTTCCCTGGTCTTTGCCCTTGCACTTGGGGCATTGTTGCTGTTCCATTGGGGATTGGGAATGTGACAGAGGTCCCCTGGCTAGGAACTCAGTACTCCCTCTGTTGTCATTGGTAACTGTAACTACTCTGACAATACCCAACGAATATCCAAACATTTTTATATACTCTTTATACATGCCCTGGAGAACTCCCTCCCAGCCATGTGTCCCCCATAAATAACACCCCACACCAGTGCTCCTCCCTTGCCATAGTTAAATCCCTCTGTGGTCCAAAACTTCTTTAAAAATGAAGCCTAATATATTGCCAAATTCAACTATTAGGAAATGAAATAGTAATGATAGGTTTAAAGATTAGAAATAGAACACATACTAACTTAGAAAAACTAAAATAAAGTAAAAAATAAATTGGGGTATTAAAAAAATGGAAAATATAATAAAACTTTGTTTTTGACATTTTGCCTTTCATCACTGTAATAGGCGTTGCCCATATATGTACGGTGGCAAGGCAATTTCTTTCAGTCCTTCCTCAGTGTCTGCATCCATTTTTTTAATTGTTAATTTTGTCTTCAAAAAAGTTTTAGATCACAGTAAAGTCACATATACAATATAGGGGACTCCCATATATCCAACATCAAACTCTTTTCCCCCTTCTCCAGCAATGTTCTTTTTACATGTTCATGTTATATTTGCTGTAGCTGATGTACAGATATTGAAACATAGTTACCAAACATGGTTCCATTTTGGTTTACATTATGGTTTATATTTTAGACAGTACTCTCAAGGAATTACTTACATTAGACGTAATTTCTTTTCATTTGTGTATGTCATGTGTTGTTTTTTTCTCTTTTTGTCTTTGAATTGTTCTTACACTCTTCCCCAGTTCTCTTTCCTGTTTTTTTCTTTCCTCCTGCAGATCTCCCTTTAGTATTTATTTTTTTAAAAAAGATTTATTTATTTATTTATCCCCCCCCCACGCCCTGGTTGTCTGTTCTCTGTGTCTATTTGCTGCATCTTCTTCTTTATCTGCTTCTGTTGTTGTCAGTGGCACAGGAATATGTGTTTCTTTTTGTTGAGTCATCTTGTGTCAGCTCTCCATGTGGGCGGCGCCATTCTTAGGCAGGCTGCACTTTCTTTCACACTGGGTGGCTCTCCTTATGGGGCATACTCCTTGCGACTGGGGCTCCCTTACATGGGGGACACCCCTGAGCAGCACAGCACTCCTTGCACGCATCAGCACCGCGCATGGGCCAGCTCCACACGGGTCAAGGAGGCCCAGGGTTTGAACCATGGACCTCCCATGTGGTAGACAGACACCCTAATGACTGGGCCAAGCCCGCTTCCCCCTTTAGTATTTCTTGAAGGGTGGGTTTCTTCTTGGCATACTCTCTTAGTTTCTGTTTATCTGTGAATATTTTGAACTCTCCATCATTTTTGAATGCCAGCTTTGCTGGATAGAGTATTCTTGACTGGAAATTTTTTTTTTTTAAGTATCTTGACTATGTCATACCACTGCCTTCTTGCCTCCATGGTTTCAGATGAGAAATCAGCACTTAATCTTACTGAACTTCCCTTGTATGTGATGGTTCTCTTTTCTCTTGCTGCCTTCAGTATTTTCTCTTTGTCTTGAGCATTGGATAATTTGACAAGTATATGTCTTGGGGTAGGCCAGTTGGGATTTATGCTGTTCAGGGTGTGTTGTGCTTCCTGGACATGAACATCCATCTCCCTCAATAGGTTTCAGAAGTTTTCAGCCATTATTTCCTCCAACATTCCTTCTGTCCCCTTCCCTTCTCCTCTCCTTCTGGGATGCCTAAAATGCATATGTTTGTGCATTTTGTGTTGTCATTCAGGTCCCTAAGTTTGTGCTGGATTTTTTCAATCTTTTTAGTGATCATTTCTACTCTCTGTTTGATTTCAGATGTCCTGTCTTCCACATTACTAATTCTTTCCTCTCTTCTTCAAATCTGCTGTTATTTGCTGAGAGTGTAGTTTTGATTTCTTGGATTGTGCCATTCATCAGGCTATTGTGTTAACTCAGCCAGGTAATTGCGTTCAGTTGTTTGGTCAAGTAAGCACTGGGCTAACTGTAATACAAGGGCATTTGTGGACTTTAGTCACCATTGACTTTACTGCAGTGGTAAGTCATAGATAGCTGGTTACAATGACATCAATCGGGGAGATTGCCATCAGCAATCAGTTGAATCCCTTAAAAGGGGAAGTGATCCCAGCACTGAGAGAATTTCCCAGCTTGTCTTTGGACAGCCAACGTCTCCTAGAACTCATCAAGAATCTTCATTGGACTTTCATTGGAGCTCCTTGTTGCAGCCTGCCTGTGGAACCTGGACTTGTGTATCCCCACAGCTTCATGAGAGACTCTGATAAATCTCTTACTATCGACAGATATCCCTTGTTGGTTCTGTTTCCCTAGAGAACCCTGACTAATACAGTTTCGTACCAGGAGTGGTTCTTGAGGAACCATGGAAGGGGCAGTGATTTGTTTTAACTGGAACAAATACATACTCTGGATATGAGTTTACATTTCCTGCATGCAATGCTTCCTCTAAAACTACCATCAATGGACTTACTGAATGTCCTACTACTACCATGGTATTCCACACAGCGTTGCTTCTGATCAAGGAACCCATTTCACAGCAAATGATGTGTGGGAATGGGCACATGCTCTTGGAATTCACTCATCTTACCTTGTTCCTCCTCACCCTGAAGCAGCTGGATTAATAGAATGGTGGATGGCAGTTTGAAGACTCAATTATGGTGCCAACTAGGTGGCAATACCTTGCAGAGCTGTGGCAATGTTCTTCAGGAGGTTGTGTATGCTCTAAATCAGCATCCACACTATGGTGCTGTTTCTCCCATAACCAGGATCCATGGGTCCAGGATTCAAGGGATGGAAATGGGAGTGGCACCACTCACTATTGCCCCTAGTGACACACTAGGAAAATTTTTACTTGCTGTCCCTGCAACCTCAAACTCTGCTGATCTACAGGTTTTAGTCTAAAAAGGAGGAGTGCTTCCACCAGGGAACACAACAATGATTCCATTGAACTGTAAGTTAAGACTGCCACCTGGCCACTAAGGGCTCCTCCTACCTCTGAATCAACAACCAAAGAAGAGAATTACTGTACTGGCTGAGGTGATTGGTCCTGACTATCAAGGGGAAATAGGACTACATCCACATAATGGATGTAAAGATGAGTTTGCTTGGAATGCAGGAGATCTTCTAGGGCATCTCCTAGTACTGCCATGCCCTGTGATTAAAGTTAATGGAAAATTGCAACAACCCAATCCAAGGAGGAATAACAATGGCCCAGAATCTTTAGGAATGAAAATTTGGGTCACCCCACGAGACAAAGAACCATGGCCAGCTGAAGTGCTTGCTGAGGGTAATGGAAACATGGAATGGGTAGTGGAAGAAGGTAGTGATAAATATGAACTTTGACCACATAATTATATATTTATAATTACTATATCTTCCTAATTATCCTGTTATCATTATAAAATTCCTTTTTGCCTCTAGGAAGAATTTTTATCAAGTATATTTTGTCTGATATTAACATAGCTACTCTAACTCTCCTTTTTTTAAAGATTTATTTTATTTATTTCTCTCCCCTTCCCATCATCTGCTCTCTGTGTCCATTCACTGTGCATTCTTCTGTGTCTGCTTGCATTCTTGTCATGCAGCACCAGGAAACTGTGTTGCTTTTTTTTGTTGTTGTGTCATCTTGCTGCATCAGCTCTCAGTGTGTGCAGTGCCACACCTGACCAGGCTGCACTTTTTTGTGCAGTGCGGCTCTCCCTGTGGAGCTTACTCCTTGCACATGGGGCACCCCTACATGGGGGACACCCCTGCATGGCATGGCACTCCTTGCATGTGGCATGGGCCAGCTAACCACATGGGTCAGTAGACCCTGGGTATTGAGCCCTGGACCCTCCATATGGTAGGCAGATGCTCTATCAGTTGAGCCACAACTGCTTCTGCTTGAACTCTCTTTTGGTTTGAGTTTGCATGGTGCATTTTCCTATCCTTTTACTTTCAACCTATTTATGTCTGTGAATGTTAAGCACACATCTTGTATACCCTGTATAGTTGGATCATGTTTTTTTAAAAAATCCATTCTGCTAATTTCTGCTTTTTGATTGAAGTGTTTAAAAGATTTACATTTAATGTAATTATTGATAAGATAGGATTCATGTATGCCATTTTGCTATTTATTTTCTATATGTATTATGTCATTTTTATTCCTCTATTCCTCCATTTTTTTCTTCTTCTGTGTTAAACTGTATTTTTTAGTGTTTTATTTTAATTCCCTTGGCTTTCCTTTTACTATATGTTTTCTTAGTGATTGCCTTGGGGATTATAATTAAATTTTAATTTAAAAAATCTATATCAGATTACTATCAACTTAATTTTAGTATTATACAGAAACTTTGGTACTATAACTACTTTCCCTCTTTCCTTTGTGATGTTATTGTCCTCTCTCACATTATATACACACTAATTCAATTGTTGTTTAAATCAGAGAGCAGAAGAAAAGAATTACAAAAATTACATTTATATCTTGTATTTACTATGCAGTCACCTTTACTGGTACTCTATTTATTTGTATGAATTCATGCTAACATCTACTAGTTTCCTTTGTGTTCAACTTGAAGAATTCTTGCCATTTCTTATAGGGTGGATCTGCAAGTGATTTTCTCAGTCTTTGTTTATCTGGGACTATCCTTATTTTTTCCTCATTTCTAAAGGACAGTTTCTGGATATAGAATTCTCAGTGAAATTCTTTTTTTTCTTCAGCTTTGAGTATGCCATCCACTGCCTTCTGTCCTCCATGGTTTCTAATGAGAAGTCAACACATATTCTTTTTTTAAAAGATTTATTTATTTATTTTATTTCTCTCCCCATCCCCCTCTCCCGCACCCCAGTTGTTTGTTCTCTGTGTCCATTTGCTGCGTGTTCTTCTTTGTCCGCTTCTATTGTTGTCAGTGTCATGGGAATCTGTGTTTCTTTTTGTTGCGTCATCTTGTTGTGTCAGCTCTCCATGTGTGTGGCACCATTCCTGGGTAGGCTGCACTTTCTTTCATACTGGGCGGCTCTCCTTACGGGGCGCACTCCTTGCATGTGGGGCTCTCCTATGCAGGGACACCCCCATGTGGCAGGGCACTCCTTGAGTGCATCAGCACTGCCCATGGGCCAGCTCCACACGGGTCAAGGAGGCCCGGAGTTTGAACCGTGGACCTCTCATGTGGTAGACAGACACCCTAACCACTGGGCCAAGTCCGCTTCCCAACAGATATTCTTAACTTACACATGATGAATCATTTTATCTTCTGCTTTCAAGATTCTCTCCTTGTCTTTGACAGTTTGACTCTGATGTCTAAGTGTAATGTCTTTGAGTTTTTTCTACTTGGTATTTGTTGACTTGGAGTTTGTTGAGCTTCTTGGATATGTAGAGTAATACTTGTCATCAAATATAGGAGGTTTTCAGCTCTTATTTCTTTGTATATTTTTCTGTCTCTTTCTCTCCTCTACTTGAATTCCCATTTATATATACATTACTATGCTTGATGGTGTCCCACAAGTCTTTGAGGCTGTGTTCATTTTCTTTTTTCTTTCTGTTCCTCAGACTGGACATTCTAAATTGACCTATCTTCATATTTTCTGATTCATTTTTTTGCCAGCTAACATCTGCTGTTGAGTATTACTAGTAAATGTTGCATCTAAGTTATTTTACTTTTTGCCTCCAGAATTTCTATCTGGTCATTTAAAAAATATAATTTCTATCTTTTTCTATCTCTTTATTGATATTCTCTATTTGGAGACATCATTCTCATACTTTTCTATAATTCTTTAGACATGGTTTACTTTATTTCTTTGACACTATCTATAATAATTGATTTAAAGTCTTTGTCTAATAATTCCAATGCCTAGCCTTCCTCAAAGACAGTTTAACTGACTGCTTTTTTTCCTCTGTATAGACCATACTTTCTTGTTTGTGTGCCTTTTAATTTTTTGTTGAAAATTAGAAATTTAAGATAATAAAATGTGAAAAATCTGGAGATCAGATTCCTCCCTCCTGCAGAATTTGTTATTGTTCCTTTTTGTTGTTGTTGCTGTAGCTGCTACTGTTTTGTTGGTTGGTTTTTTTTTGCTTTTGTTGTTTGTTCAGTGTCTTTCCCGGGATAATTTTGCAAAGTCTGTATTCTTTGTTGTGTGCTGCTTTTGGTTAACTTGGCAGAAACCTAATGATTGGACAGAGAGTTATTTAAACACCTTGAGCCAATATTCCCTACCCATTCCAAAGAGCTCTATGAGTTTTGAGGCACTGTAATAGGCAGAATAATGGTCCCCTAAAGTTGTCTATGTCCTAATTCCTAGAACCTATGAATAGGTTACTTTACATGATGAAAAGTACTTTGTAGATATGATTAAGTTAAGGGGTTTGAGATTAGTAGATTATTTTTGGATTGTATGAGTGGGCCCAATGTAATCACAGTATTCTTTTAAGGGAAAGAAGGAAGCAGGAGAGTCAGAGACAGAGAAGAACATGTGATGACAGAAGCAGAAGTTAGAGTGAAGAAATGTCCTGAGTCAAGGAATGCAGGCAGGCTCTAGAAGCTGAAAAAAGATAAGGAAACAGATTCTTCTCTGGAATTGCTAGAAGACTTGAAGTTCTGCCGACACCTTAATGTTATTAGCCCATTGAAACTGATTCCAGACTTCTGACCTTCAGAACCATAGGCTAATAAATGAGTGTTATTTTAAGCTACTAAATTTGTGGTGATTTGTTACAGCAGCAACAGGAAACCAAGACAGGCACATTTTCAATGCTTGGCAGTTGACAACTGCTTTAGCCTTCACTTCTTGCTTGTACAGAGGTTCAAGTTTAGCTAGAAATGTGACATTAGGGTCTTCTCATGTCTTTCTAGGTATAGACACAGTCCTCCCCATGTTGCCTTCTGGATCCCCAAGAATATGCCAGAGCTTTTTAAAGCCCCCATGGATATCTTATTTCACATATTTTCCTTTGAAGTTATTTGGCCAGTCTCTTTTTTACCCTAATTGGTATAACTGCATCGGGCAGATATGATGTAAAACAATTGCTTCTTTTTGTTTTAACACTCTGGGGGAAGAGATTTTCCCAGTGAGTGAGCTCTGAGTCAGGTTAAATAAAGACAAGTTCTGTGGATGGTGCTTTTCTCGGGAGCTGCTGGACAGGTCAAATGCTGACAGTCTCTGGGTACTGGGCTTTTGGAGGAGTTCTAAACCTCTGCTGTCCTCTCTAGTGGCTGCAAGGCTGCTGATTTTCACAGATGCCATGGAGCTGGGGAAAGTGCAATGGGGATAGGGAAAATTAAAACATCAAAACGCTTGTTGTTCTTATTGAGATTCAGCCATTTTTCTTTTCTTTCTTTCTTTCTTTAAATTAATGCTCCTTGAGTTATTGTAAGCTTTTGGTTAATTTCCAGAGTTCTAGAAAAGTTTATTTTGACATTTTTTTTTTTGCCAGTGCTCTTGTTGCTTTTATGGAAGACTGAATTTTCAGAGGTCCTTACTGTGAAATTCCATAAGTTCCCTCTTTGTCTCTATTTTGTACTTAATGCACAAACAGCCTGACTTCTGCGACTTCATTTTAGATTCCCTTCCCCAAGGCATCCTTTCTGTGAACAAAGGAACTCAGCTTGACTCAAGCTGTGTTTATCTAACTTGGGTTCAGCTGGCTCTACATGGGGAACAGGTAAGGCAGCCCCTGTTTTCCTGTTTACTGGAAAAGGCCATCTGGTCTAGTGCTACAGCACAGGGATCCAGGGGGGAAAAGTTGCTCTCCCATTCCAGGAAGCTGCAGAACAACAGCCCCTTCCCCAACAGATGCCAGTGTCGCCAGTTCAAAAGCAGTAAGTGGGCAGGGAGACTCTGAAAGGCACAGGAATGCATTCAAGGTGCCTTGGCCTCTTCAGGGGCAGAGATCTCATTAGCGCTCCACCATAGGGAATTCTGGGAAAAGTCTAGGTTCAAGGTATTGTCTAGAAATACCCAGAAACAGTCCTGCAGTGGGAGGAGGGGAACCTCTGGAGGACGTTGAAGTTCCTTGATTAGAGGACAGTGGCAGAATAAGGAGTTAAAAATGTGTGCTGCTACTGTGGTCTCGTTGACTTTCCCTTAGGCTGGGTGGTATGGAGAAGAGTGGGATAGACTCAACTCTTTCATTGGTCTTCAGCTCTAGTATTGAAAAGTTGATGGTGACTTCCCTCTCCCAACCCTTTTCTTTCAGTAGCTACTTGTGCCAGGAATACCTGATCCCAGTGCAGGAAGGAGGCTCAGATTCCCACTTCTTCTAAGAAGCCAAAAGAATTTTTGCCTTCTTTGTGACCTAAATTGGTTTGAACCTTAGCCTTAATCTGCTTCTCAAAGTTAGAGAGAAAACTAATCAAAATGACTAATTTAAAGTACTGTTAATTTACAGACATTGTTAGTTTCCCAGAATCTCAAGTGGAGTGGACTTTCTTGCCAGCAGAGGCTTCTATTAGCTAATGAGTTTCCTCTGGGCCATCTCTGAGTTAAGACCTTTTATCCACCTCACCTGTACTTTTCAGAGCTCTTCACTCATTCTCAGGATTTAGAATAAAGAATTTTTTTCATTTCTTTTCTTGTCACTGATTTAAATTTCACAAAGGAGGCATTAGAACATGAAGTTTGGAGTTAGTTCATGAGCATGGGAGAAAAAACAGCTAAACATTAAATGGGAAGAAACCCACTCAGAATGAAGCTACATCTCTGGGAAAGCCACACACAGAGGGCCAAATAGCTTTCTTTTGTGGCTGTCTAATTTCTTGTGAATTAGGGGAAGTGCCAAGAAACATGGGGACTCAGAGCCCTGTGCCAGGGTCTGGGTATTTCTTGCCTCTTAACATCTGTCCTATTTAGGCCTCACTAAAAATTTGATGGGATTTCTTCCTGAACTAATCACAGAGCCTCACAGGACAGCAGACACCATTTCTAGACTCTGTGGCTTCATAGAGGACTATGACTGTGGTGTGACCTTGCTAGCATGAATTTCACAGTTCCCCCATTCCTATCCTGGTCTGAAAGCTGATGCAGCATGGAATAGTGGCTCATCTTTGTTCTTTTCAACAAGTAATTATTAAGCATTATATCTGGACAGTGGGAAGTAACGGGATACAGCTGTGAGCAAAATGGACAAAATCCCTTACCCCCATGGAGTTCACATTCTTTGGCTTAAAAAAGAACCCTTATGGTTGTATTTTTACATTGGATACTTTATTTTTAAAACTGGCATGTCAACTCCATTTTCAGATTGCAAACCTTTGAAGAAAGGGACTCTGGTCATCTTGTTCACCAAACTTTTGCACCCAGGGCAATAGGGCATTTAGGAACTCTATATGCATTTGTTCTGTGAATTAATTTATTGTCCATATTTACTTTCCATAAATTTTTGTACCCTTATCCCCTCATACAGTAACTCAGAATTTCCAAACACTTGTTAGTTGTCATCTGTCTAGAACAATTTTTTAAACCAGTAATGTAGTTGATGTTCGTTCATTCATTAGCCTTTGATCAAATATTGCTGACTTGCCATGGATCTACAAAACTAAGGAGATGAGAGACTTATCACCTTGATCACTATTACCCTTTCATTTACTCTGAGATCACAACCCTATATCCAGTGGTATAATGGGGCGGGACCAAACTAGCTTGCAAGGTCTGATTGTTACATTTTCAAGAACTTCACAAGCCTGGTAGCTTGATTTGAACTATATTGGGAGTATATACACTATGGACACAAGCAAAAGCTACAAATCAGCATCTCCCCCACCCTGCCAGTTGTTAAACATTTACCAGCACACCACTGGAACAAACAGAAAGATGGGATGCATGATCATGTGTCACTGAGCCACTGAACCAGTGCTTCTAGCCTTCTTGATAAATAAATTACAAATGTCTTTGTGATTTAAGTCCTTGATGCTCAAAAGTGTGGTTGGTGAACCAGCAATATTGGCATCATCAGGGAGCTTGATAAAAATGCATAATCTCAGGTCCTAGCCCAGACCTAATGGCTCAGAATTTGTATTTTAATATGACCCCAGTTAATGTATATGAACATTAAAGTTTGAGAGAATGGGTTTAAATCAGTAGTTCTCAAAGTTTAGTGTACATCAGAATTAGCTGGAGTATTTGTTTAAACGCATATTGCTGGACCTTAATTCTGAGTTTCTGATTCAATATGTATCTTAGTTTGCTAGGGCTACCATTTTAGTTTCCTAGGCTGCTCAAAGCAAATATCATGAATTGGGCCAGGTTAAACAATGGGAATTTATTTTCTCATGGTTTTGAGAACAAGAAAATGTCCAAATCAAAGCCTCATCAAGGCAATGCTTTCTTCTCGAAGACCAGCTGTTAGTGATCCCTGCCTCCTCTATCACATGGCAAGGCACATGGGCGCATCTGCTGGTCTCTTCCTTTTCCTCCAGGTTTCGTTCATTTCTGCTTCTTGCTTCTTTGGCTTTCTCTCTCACTGCATGAATTTCATTCTTTTATAAAGGACTCCAGTAATAGGATTAACAACCTATCCTGGATGAAGTGGGGCACACCTTAACTGAAGCAGCCTCATCAAAATGTCCTACTTACAATGGGTCCACACCCATTGGAATGGATCAAATTTAAGAACATGTTTTTCTGGGGTACATACAATGTCAAACCACCTTGGCTGCCATGGCAAATACCATAACCTGATTGGCTTAAACAGCAGGAATTTATTGGCTTACAGTTTGAAGCCTGGGAGTCCAAAGTCAAGGCCTTCACCAAAGTTGGTAGTCTTCTGGTAGTGGCTTCCTGGCAACCTATCTTTGCCTCTGTCTCATGCCAACATGTCTTTTTCTGTCTCCTCCTGTGACTTCTCCTTCTATGTCCAAATTTTCTTTGCTTATAAGGACATACTAGATTAAGACTCACACTCTTTCAGTTTGATCTCAAATGGCTCTTTGAAAAGCTTATTTATAAATGGGTTGACACTCACAGTACCATTTATTAGGACTTGAACAGGTCTTTGTGGGACCTGTTTACAGTGGTTTACAGTGGGCCCTCAGAATTTGCATTTTTAACAATTTCCTAGATAATGCTGATTCTGCATCAGAAGCCACACTTGGAGAATCACTGGTTAAAGCTATCATTGATAGGGTTTTGTGTTTCCTATAGCTGAATGTATCTCATCAATACAGGTAGTAATATTAAGTCAGGTAAATGTTTAACAACCCACTCTCCATTAAAAAAAAAAAGCCCTGATTTATAGTGTGTGTCAATTTCCTGTGGTGTAAATACTCCCTCCCTGACCAGTTTCAAGCTACTAACATGGCATCATTGAACATGTAGTTGAGAAGAGATGTGCACAATGGGCTCTCCTGATCCTGTACTAGCTGCTACAGTACAGCCTAGAGGTACAAGCAGAATTACGTGTTAAAAAGCTTTAAGCAGAGAGACTGAATTAAATTTGAGTTTTAGACTGATCTCTGGCTCCAGGCTCATTCCAACAGGGTCAGAAGGAGTGGGAGATCTACTTAGAAGACTGTGGCAATGTTTCAGCTAAGGGGCTGGAACAGGGAGGCAGAAGGAGAGCTAATTAGGAGGTAGGTTTGCAGGCCAGTGAAAGTGGGGCTGAGAGCAATGGGGTGTCTAGGGTGGCTCTCTGAGGTTTGAATGGGTGACTGGATGAATGGTAGTGCCATTAATTAAGATTAGGAAAACTGCCAGAAGAGGAGACAATTATGACACGGTTTGAGTGGAGATGATTGTAATGATAAAAGAAATTATATTTGGTGCCTCTTCATCCTGCCTAGCTTAGTCGTAAGCTTTCCTTTTGAGTGACCACACTAGTTAGCCCTTTCCAGGGCATAACCACAATTAGGAAGACATGTACCTCCATATGGTTTGGATGATAAGAGCAGCTTCTTCAGAGGACCCTTGCTTCTGCCCTTTTGTGCTGCATAATTTTACTAGCAAGGCATGTATCTCCATATGGCTTGGATGATAAAAGGCTGCCCTCAGCTCCTCCAAATGGCCTCTGCCACTCTTGCTTTTCATGCCAACTAATTTAAAACTTCCAATCCTCAGCATCCATGGGACAGTCCTATCCCTCCCCTCTGGGGCACAATTAAAGCAAGAGCCTGGGACCCACATGTATTTTTCCTCTCCTACCTCCATGGGCCTTGGAAGGAGCCCAGGTTATGTAAGCCGCAGATCCCTCTTCCACTCTCTTTCTCCCTTCTACCACTCCAGGGCTCTTTGATCTAATAAACTGTCTTTAAATGCATTCTCACTGGTTGGTGCCATCTGTGTTTATGCCTCTTCACCTGAAGAACTTCCACAAAAAATCCCAAACAATGATTTCCTAGTCCTTTATAGTATATTTAGTGGAAGCTAATTTTTAGCCTCTCTCCTGGGAGTTTGCTTATTGTGGGAGATTTTCATCAAATCCAAAGCTGTCATATCCTAACAATTGAGGACCTCATATCAGGGTTGCCTGATAAAACACAGATTCACAGTTAAATCTGAATTTCAGGTTGAGTAATTTTTTAGTATAAGTATGTCACAAATATTACATGTGACATACTTAAGAAAATTTTTATTTGAAATTCAAATTAAATTGGACAGCCTATGTTTTTATTTGCTAGGGCTGTCAACCCTAGTCTTCCATATACTCATTAGAGAGACACTTCTGATGGCTGCACTCAAATCATACAATTCACTGTGTAGGTTCCTGCTGAAAATGTGTTAGGACATTCACAGTTTCTTTGTTATAGGAAGTGTAGGTACAGAGTTCACATAAGCTTCTCGTAAGGCAGGAATAGTAGAAAACTGGCTACTGCTGCATGCATGACACTATACGTGTAAGGGGGTCTCTAGTTACCATTGGCCTGAAATGCTTTTTCTAAGACAGGGATTATCTGAGTTGCCCCTGCGTGGTATTTTTACCAATCTTCACTCTCACTTATTACCAGCTGACGTCTTCAGGGAGCATCCCTAAGCATCAATGCATCTTTCCAATATGACTCCTT
The DNA here is from genome assembly GCF_030445035.2 of Dasypus novemcinctus. NCBI lineage: Eukaryota > Metazoa > Chordata > Mammalia > Cingulata > Dasypodidae > Dasypus > Dasypus novemcinctus. The sequence goes on from NC_080687.1 coordinate 62,611,273, forward strand.
GACTCCAGAAATGTCCTTCTTTAAGTTGATTTTTCTGTCTTTATCCTGAATCCCTATGCGCAGGGCCTGGCTGGCCTACCCTCCTGGGTGAGGAGCTCGTCACATCCATGCATGCCTCCCACACCTGGGGCCTCCTGGCAGACATTCCCCTGCACAGTCTGGTCTCCAGGAAGCTGCCTGGGGAGATGGACAGGAATTTGGAGGGCAGATGGGCCTCTGCCCCAGGGCCTGCAGGAGGGGCAGGTGTGCCAGACTCTTCAGAAGAAGGCTCCAGTTATCGGAGGGGTCATCATGTCCATGGTAAATTTGACAATGTGAAATCTTGAAAGTATGTGCAATACAGTGCATCAAATGCATTGCATAATCAAATTTAGGTAAATGGAAATTGATGTGGGCCAAAAACGTTTTCAAGTTGTTTGCAATTTTACAAAGATATTGTTTACATTTGTGTGCTCTACTTGCATTGAGCATGTCTTAATCCTTTTTGTGTTTCTCAGCCTTCAAACAAGTAAGTCATCACCTCCACACCTTTGCTGCCAAAACCTGCTTGTATTAGTCAGGGTTCTCTGGGAAACAGAACCGACAGGAGAGAGCTGTAAACAGTATGAGATTTTATAAAATTGTCTCACTCGACTGTGGGGATGCACAAGTTCAAATTCTGTAGGCCAAGCTACAAACCAGGGGCTCAGATAAAGGTCCTTAATGAGTTTCCAGGAGATGCTGACTGTCTAAAGTAGAGAAGGGAATTTCCTCTCTGAATGCCGTAATCACTTCTTGTAAGGCCTTCAACTAGTTGGATGAGATGTCACTCATTGCTGACAGCGATCTCAGTTGATTGTAGATGTAATCTGCCCTAGATGCGACCAACTCATTGATGATTAAAGTCCATGAAATGTCCTTGCAGTATAATTAGCCCAGTGCTTGCTTGACTAAATGACTGAGCACCATTACCTGGCCAAGTTGACATGAGCCTGATCATCACACTGCTCTTGTCCCTGTATTCCTTTTTCGAAGGTGTCACCTTTCACCCCATCAACAACACTAAGAATAGAGGAACCATCCAAAACTCTGCTCTCTCTTAACTCCTCTCCCACTGACACCATAACCTTTCAAATATATCATTTATATTTAAAGCACTCACCAATTTTCCCTTTCCTTGAATTCCCACTGCTTTAGCTCTCTCCGATAAAAGGTTGTCCCTGCCTAGTACCATCTCTGATGAATTAAATGGTATTTTTTGGGGGGCAGAGACTAGATGAACAGACCAGGTGGCATCAATTTCCTAATTTCCTAATTGGTGTGGGTTTGCAATTTCTTAAAATTTATCCTTGTCTTCTTTCTTGATAGGATGAACAGAAAAGACGCAGGTGGTTCACAGAATGGAGAGTCAGCATAGCATATAAGATAAGCACATGGGCTCTGGAGCCAGCCTGCTGAGGTTCAGTGCCCAGTACTGCCACTGTGTGACCTTGGGCAGGGAACAACACACCCCGATTTTCTCATGGGTCAAGTGGGGTACATAGCATTAGGTTATTAATAAGGATTAAATGAGTGCCTCACACAAAGTTCTCTATAGGTATTGGTTAAATAAAATGGTGGCTCCAAGGAGATGCTATGGAACTACGTCTGAGTCTGAGTCAGTCTCCCATCCTATCTGCCACAATTTGGAAATTCACCAGAGGTAAGGTCATCTTCTCATTACTGGATGGTACTTCTGAAAAACCCAGAACCTGGTTTGATACCTTTCCACTGGAGTGGGATAGACTCTAGGGAAGAGCCTTGCAACACTAACTTATCTCCAGATTTGTATCTGTAAGGGGAAAGATGGGTTCAGGAGAACACTAGGATGGGGCACACAATGTATGTATTAGAGACCGATTGGTTCTAGGGAGCTAGAGTACACCCTGCCCAAGAGTTGTTGTCCATTGGATAATACTACTGTCATCCATTTATAAATTAATCTATTCTTTTATTCCACATTTATTGTATATGTACCACTTTTTTTCTGTCAGGTGCTTGGGCATACAAAGATGTGCAAAGAGCTACATCAATATCAGTCAAAATCAGCAAATCAACCATGGAGTTTAAGATGAGATAAAGGTGGCCAGGAGCCCAAGTAAGAGAGACAAGGTATTCAGTGTTGAGCAGTCAAGGCAAGCAGATAGTTTGTCATCTTCAAGAACAAAGCTTAGTCACCCAGATGGAGTAAAAGATAAAACCCCTTGCTCAGGAGTGCTAAGAATGTAGGGTGGAGTGACTGGTCAGAATCTAGGCACAAGGCCCATAGCAGGAGCCCACCTTTGGCAGGGCCAACATGGGTGATGGTAGAGGAGACTCTTGGCCAATAGGAAAGTCGTCTGTCATCCCTGGGGCTCCAGGTCCCAAATGGGAGCCCAGAGAACACAGTTGCTCTAGGCTTGCCCTTGAGCTACCTGATTCTGAGTCAGAGATGGTAATTTAGGTGCCTCGTGGAGTCATCTGAGTTGTTTTGATGCTTTCCCCTTTGGTACAGATTTGTTTTAAAATTGGAGCAGGCTGAGCCTGCAGGAGCAAGGTATTGCTTAGTACTTGTTCTCCATTGTGTTAGGAAACTGGACCTTGGAGGAAGGAGAAAAACAAAGTCTCTTGAGGTGGAGTTTATGCTTTAACAAGAGAAGTATGGGCAACATGACAAGAACATCTACAGACCAAATACAGACACATACATCAGGACTCAGGCTCCCCTCCTCCCACCATCCCCATTTTATCAACATCACCACCTGCATATCAATACTTACGTGTTGCTTCATAAAGTGAACCTGCCAGAGGTAGTTAAGATTTAGTTTCCTAAAAAGAGAGCATCTTAAATATTGTAGAGTTTTTGAAAGAAGGAAGATACATGATGTCTTAGAATAGGTGTTATAGCTCTTAATGTCATAGACATACTAGAAGTTTTTGTCGTAACTGTCTTTCTAATAATTCATTTCTGCTTGATTCTTTCACATAGATATCATTCCTGGGTCATAAGTAATTAAAAACCTGAACCCAAGCAATTAGATAGCATGGTGCCTCTTGTTAAGTTTTTTAAGGCTACAAAGTGTACTTCTTTGGCTACTATTTTTATCTTAAGAGTATTTTGCAAAGTAAAGAGAAACTGGTTGGGATTTCTTTAATACAGGAACCCCCTGGCCTCATTTTCAGAATACTTTAAAAACATGTGTTTTCTGTTCTCTTTGAAAAGATTCTCATCTAAATAACCAGCACTCTTGGCAGCCTCATATCTGTGTAGTCAGATTCGTGGCCAGCCTCTAAGATTTATTCACAGAGATTCTGCTGAAAAGCAGGCTGGGTGAGGGAGCTGACTTCAGACCTTACTGGGGAAGCGCAGATTGAAAACTTGGTTGCTTGCTTCAACCTCTTTAACCTGACAGCACTGTGCATTAGGCACCTTAAGAATGTTTCTAAGTCACACATCCGTAACCTCACAGGTTATACTCTTTATCCAATGCTAAGAAAACATCCCCAAATCTGGGTGTGCCAGCAAATTTTTAAAAAATATATATTTTTAATTTATTTTAAAAAGATACATAGCTCACACAAAATGTTACATTAAAAATATAGGAGGTTCTATATGCCCCACTCCCCCCACCCCCACTTTTCCCACATCAACAACTTTCATTAATGTGGTACATTCATTGCATTTTATGAATACATTTTGGAGCACTGCTGCACAGCATGGATTATAGTTTACATTGTAGTTTATATTCTTTCCCAGTCAATTCAGTAGTTTATGTCAGGATCTATAATGTCCTGCATCTGTCCCTGCAATATCATTCAGGACAAGTCCAAGTCCCTAGAATGCCCGCACATCATACCTCCTTTTCACTCTCCCTGCCCTCAGCAACTCCCATGGCCACTGTCTCCACATCAGTGATACAATTTCTTCCATTGCTAGAGTCACAATAATTCTATAGTGGAATATTAGTAAGTCCACTCTAATCCATATTTTATTCCTCCATCCTGAGGTCCTTGGGGTGGTGATGTCCAACTCCACCTTTCAAAGGAGAGGGGGCTTTGATCTCACCCAGCTTGTGGATGGGACTCTTGTGCCTACTGCTATAGATTATCTCGGTTCCTTGGTGTGGTGGTTGTCCATCCTCACCTCCCTCTCAGCTGAACTGGGTAAGTCCAACAAACTGGAGAGTGGGTGCTACAACACCACGGAGGCTCAGGGCCCAGCAGGCACATGGACAGCCCAGAGATTCAAGTCTCCTGGGCATCCACCAACCCCAGCGCCAACCACAGGTTCAGTAAGTGACAGAAGAGGCATGTGTAGAGAGGTCACATCTGAGTCTGACTCCATCACACTCAGCGGCACAAATTCCAAAGTAGGGTCCACTGGCAAGACACCTGCCAGTGAATTTTGCCTTTTCTTAAGCCATTCTTTGAAATGGACCATTCTGTGGTTCTTTGGACTCTTTGGAAGTGGAGATTTCATAATGAAGGTTCAGTGGACAGTAATAGGGGTGTCTGCCTGTGGTACAGCCGCCCACCCCAAGTCAGAAATCTATGAAGGCCGTGAAGATTAAGCTGTCCTGTGGCTTCAAGTGTGGTTGGGTAGCCCTTGGCAGAGCTGAAAATGGGCTCCCTCCAAGGAGAGACAGTCGCTTGGTACTGGTTGGCTCAGGGTGGTCCTGGGAGACACCAAAGGAGGCCTCTAATTTGGCAGAGATCCGGGACATGGAGGAAGGAGGGGCTCTGGGGAGACAGCATCTCACGGTTTGACAGGGTCTCACAGGGCAGCCCTGTGCAGCTGCCCTTTGTTCCAGGCCACCCCTGAGCCCTCAGTTAACCAGCAACTTCAACTTGCACATGGGGGCGGGAGGCGGTGGTGGAAGCGACGCGCGCAGCATGGGTTTAAGCCAGGGTTTTTCAAACAGGGTCCATGGACTTGAATTGAAATTCAAAAAACTTTATCTTGTGGGGAAGTGTTGGTGAGGGTATGATATATTTATTAAATAATACACAGTATAGTGTGGACTTACGAAGGGGTCCATGGTTGTTTTCACCTGACTGGCAAAGGGGTTTGTGGAACAAAAAAAGTTAAGGAAAAAAAAAAAAAGTGTAAGAACCCCCGGAGCCTTTGGCTAAAGCCTGGTAATACTGAGGCGACCAGCTCCCTTCCCTGCACTCCCCCAACCAAACGCGCCACCCTCTGCCTTTCTTCCGTGGGGAGGGATCCAGAGGAGGGATGGAGAGCGTTACGCCTCATCATTTCTCTTTGGAGCCTAATTTACCGCCAGCAGCCGGGTTCCAAAAGCCCGCTTGACGGCAGGCTGCGCGAGCTGTTCTGAGGCGGGGCTCAGGAGACCTGCCGGGCGCTCCGTGCACCCGCGGCCGGTAGATGGCGCTCTGGCCCCGCTCAGCCGCCCAGATTGCCGCGGCACCTGGGGCTGGACCTCTGCCGGCCAAACCCAAAACCGGTATTGCCGGCGCAGGCAAGAGGCAAATATTAAACAGCATTTCACGCATTTTGAGAAAGAAAGCCTTTCTATTTAGTTTCACTCCAGATTCTCTGGGGATGTATTTGGAAATCTCCCCTGCTGAACCGGACTCATCACCATGGCCTTTTATTCACTTACAAAATGCTTCCCCAGAATCCCAGCTCAATTACCTTTTGTCTCCCTTCTGTCCTAATACTCACTGGTTGGATGCATGAAAAACAAAGCAGCAAGGTCAGCTGTCCCCTTTCGCTCCCACAATGGTTTGTCTTGATATCCAGAACCAAATACCTATATATGTATGTGTGTGCGCCTACATCTATATGTCTACATCTATTACATACCTATTTCACAAACATTAATACTTTTGCAAAGGGGGAACACATATTTATCATTTATTTTATATAATATTATACATAATATTGTATATTATATATTTCCTTTGGGTAAGAGTAACTGTTTGTGGACAATGCTTTCACTAAACTTCTCAAAGCATATGTTTAGGTGTCATTTCAGAGATCCAATATCTGAAAAACTATCATGAATGCTGTATATTTAATCAATTCAACAACCAGCTACTGACTGCTGATGATGTGCAAAGCCTGTACTCTGTTGTGGGGAATATAAAGATCAGTGAGAAAGTAACATAAGTAAGTCCTTACCCTCAAAGAATTTACCACCTAACCCTGGATAAAAAGTCTTTGGAAGCATTAGTGCTAAAGCATTGTGTATATGGATTGAAATATGGGCACGTAGGCTGCATGCCAGTGTTAGGGAATGCACTATTCAGTTAAGATTGTGATCTGGGGACTGCAATAGACTTTTAGAGCAATATAGCTAAGGAAATTGCATGGTTTGGTTGCCTCAAAGAGCCACTGCTTGTTTGAGCTGGTATTATACTTTGACTAGAAAGATGTGAATCGGGCTCCAATAAGGACTAAACTTACCTTAGGTTGGTAAAACAATTTACTTTCTCTAAAGCACTTCCACATGTATTATAATGCTTCTGTATAATACTTTGAAAATATTTTACAGCGTGACATGCGTTCAACAATATGTATGAGATGAGCAGTTATCCTTACAGATATTAAGGAATAATGCTTGACCAGGGCCCCAGAACTCCAGGCTTAAGTTTCACTTCAATTTTGCTTTCTCTTGTCTATGTTTTTGTTTTTCCTGAAAGTATTTCGTGGATTTGGATGGAAAGGGAAAATTCATCTGGTGGGAATGCAAGTGTACTGCGAGTGTGTGTGTGCGCGCTGCAGTTTTAAATGTCTTTCCAGAGGTCTTGGTCTGTTGCAATAGCCTTGCCAATCCTTCAATTACTGTTTTTCTTTCATGAGAAATTGTTACTAGAATGCACTCACCCTTTTAGGGAGCTGTGAATGTGGTTATAATTGCTTGTTTCTAAGATAATTGGCCTGACTGCATAGCCCTGGAAAAGTTACTTGAACAAATGGAATGTGGAGGAGAGCCTGAGCTGCATTCAGACTTAATCTCTGCAGCAAGGCCATGCTGCCATGGTGTTCCATTGTCCTCGAATGACCACAGTGGGTTGTAAGAGATATGAAACAAGAAAGGAAGTTCTAAAAATAAGGCCATCGCAAGGTACAATGACCACTTGAAGTTTGACATTTCCTTGCAGAGGGAGTTTTCTTTTGCTGGTAAAATTACCCACTCTGGTTTTTGATGGGTTTATGTCCAGTGGCTGTAAATTGCTAGACTGTACCATGGACCACAACCCCCCATTAGAGGAGGCCCTGGAAATCCAGGTTCTGAATGATATCCAAGTTTGCCAAAGCAGTGGAAGGGAAATAGAAATGGTGAGTGGTTGATTGATTTCAGTCATTAAGTCAATACAAAATTTTCAAACATCCATATTATTGGTACTATCAACAGCCTTTGGTGCGATTGATCAAAGAGTAGGGCTAATTCGTTATAAGCTGACGTGAAAATGACCATGTTCTTACTTTCTGGGGAGAAGCTAAAATACCCTTTCACTTAAACGTGTAGGCGCCTGTGGAGTTACAAGGTAATATTAGTTTTTGCTTTTGTTTTTTTTTCCCCTTACACTACAGGCCCATTTTACTTAAAAAGAAAAAGAAGGTACTAGAAAACTGTCATGATGTATTTCTGCTGCAGTAACTGAAACTTGGTTGCCAGAAAGGTTAAAGAATCTTCAATTTGTCAAGGGCAAGAGAGTAATAATTCACAAGGCAAAATAGAGACCAATGTTGTAATAAGGTGAGTAGCCCAATCAAGAATGCCTAATTTAATGAAAGATGGCCCAACCATCAGGGTTTATGGACAGCAGTAAGCTCTGCCAGGAAAATCAACCTAACAAATCAGTGTTGCTCTTCTTCTATTTCTGGTTTACATTCTTTATCAACCGTCTTCTCTTTGTGTGAAGAGTCACAGGATAATACAGGTTATAAGTAAAACACCATCAGGATTGGAAATGATTTGAAATTCACCAGTTTTAGGAAGGGATTGTGAAGAGTTACTACCCAAAGACCTTCCTCCAGGACTTGCCAGATGACAAGGTGGGTCCATTGCAAGGCTGCTTCTGGGTGCAGTGAACTCTGTCATTCATTTTGCCAAGGCTTTTTTCCAATGATGAGAAAATTAAACGTGCGAACTACCATTTTTTAAAGTTATGCCTAACCAGGAAAATAATACACTTTCTTTTCTTTTTTTAAGCCATGACAACACAATGATAACTTTCTTCTACATCAAACCATAATGACCCTACAGACAGAAAGAATTAGGCAGGCCTATATATACTGATATGGCAACACTTAGAGATGGATTAAGTGGAAAGCACAACAGGAAGAATCCATTATTTATGCAAATATATAGGTAAAAACAACTAGAAACATATATACCTACCTAAACTGTAAAGACTGGTTACCTTTGGGCAGAAAAATGGGAATAGGAAAGGGATAAAAACATCTTATTCTATGTACATCTATATTGTTTGCACCTTTTTTTTTTGCTGAAATATATATTTGTATAATAAAATGATTTTCAAAGAAGGACCATAAATATGATCACAATGCTCCAAAAGCATTGGGAAAAGCATCCATTTAATTTTCTGTGTTATGGCTAATTCTATATATAACATTTTTCCCCCCTGTTATAACATTTACTGTAGGACAGATAAGAAAAGAAAGGGTTAAGCCATCTAGGCCATTTTTAAACTTCTAGATACTTGCAATCAAGGCAATCAAAATCCACTTCCACCTTAGCCCTCTGTCATCATTCATCAAATAGGTCCTGCTCTGCTGGGAAGGCAATGTTGTTTCACAAGTAGGAAAATACCCAGCTGCAAACGGTTTGCACAACACTGGTGGGAAGAAGTCTGCTGGGGATTCAATGAGAAAGCAGTCAGTGGTGCCTGGATCTTATGTCATGGTGTTTGTTCTTTGTTTCTTTACAGACAAACCTTTCCCAAAGAGCCCAACATCTTGGGGACAAATGAAAAATGTTCTGGCACACAAGAGAACATTAGAAATCACTGTTAAACTAATTCTAACATGGAAGAAATAAGCATTGGGAATTCTCTCTGAAGGAACGGGAATTCCAAAGACACCCGTCTAAACTGACTGCCTTTCTAATTTCACTTGTGTTGTCAGAAGCACAACTGTAACACCTTGTGATGTCTCATTTTCCTTCAGCATCTGCTCTCAAACCATATTTTTAGAAGGTTGGGGTAATTCTGTGCTGGCCTCTCTGTATGGGTTTCTTGGTGAGGGCAGGAGAGATTTTTTTCTTTCTTTCTTGTCCTTCCTATTTCTCATCTTCTTTAATTCAATGCTCGGTGCACTACTGCAAGCAAGCATGTGAGGCTGTGTCATAGACCTGGGAGAGATGGGTATTTAGGCCTTTAATCTTCCAGGGAAGGAGGAAAGCTGATCACCCTGTCAGTGTCTAATGGGATTGTTTTCCTTCCCTGAATATGAGTCTAGAGTCACTTTCTGGCTCTAGCAGGAGTAGAACTGATAGAGGAATTTGGGAAGGGCTGGAGGGAATCACTGGTCCACAAAATATCTTCCTCTCTGAGGCATTTGCTTATTTTTCCCTTTCTAGATTACTACTGGATGGCCAAGCGAGTATCAGTGTGTGAATGTTTCAAAGGTGTGACTGCCATTCAGAAATCAAAACAGGCATAAATCCTGATTAGTGGCCCAGTCTTTTTTCTATGCACATCTCAGGATTCAGACTTTTACCAAGATGCTTATAAAGCTCTCAGTTTCATACCTAAAAGGAAAGTTTAAACTTGAAGAAGGTGCATGTGAAAGTTATCATTCAAGGAAGTGGGATATAAAAATCTATGATGGAAAGTTGAAGAATTCATATAAATTTTATTATCATCTTCAAGTCTTGGGAAAAATAGTAGTAGATATTGTATTGTGTGCCTATCATGCCACCTTCTCAAAGAATGCATGCTGCCCTCCCCACCGCCAGCGTTATGTGCCCCTGCCCACTTCTCCCTGGCCATGTCAAGTGGACTAACTTGGACACTTGTCCCAGGAGTGTTGCATCCAGGGCCTGGGTTAGGCCAGTGGTTTCTGTAATGGGGATCCTATTTTTGAAACGCATCCTGTTGTATTTCCACTTTTCAGCCATCCTGTTTCTTTTTTCTAAGTGCTTCTGCCATTTTTTGTCCTGAGGAAGAGGAGTAGAGAGGGGGAAGCCTCTCTAGCCTTTCTGGACTGAAGGGTTCAGATTTAGGTGGGTATGTGTCCTTCCCAGCAGAGAAGCCCTGGATGCATGTTACCAGAGCCACAAGGCACTTCTCAGGCAGTTCAGTAGAAATAACTAAGCAAGGGGTCAAGGCAGATGGGCTCGAGAGCCTTACCAGCCTGTAGGTGCCTCTGGGAGAATGTGAAAGAAGCTCCCTCTTTGGGTATAAGGATTAGGCACTCACTCTGCATGGAGGGAGGCTGGTGAGTCCAGGTTCAGAAATCCCTTTTGAAATATTCAAATGTCCTCTTCCTCGAGGGTGAGGCAGCACTATGCCAGGGCATTCGGCTTGGCAAGCACAATGTAGACTGCACTTCAGCCCCCCACTTGCTCACATGGCCAGAGGCCTTCATGCAGTGCATAGGTGGTCAGATCATACACAGGAGCCCTGAGCCCGAGAACGGCTTGCCAGAGCCTGCAGTTTCCAGCATGGTGTTCAGAAAGGAGCAAAGAGTTTCCAGGCCACGAAGGAGGGTGAGGAGTGAAGGGAACTGGTTGATGGGTGGTGGACATTGGCACTCTCGTACAAGTCACCCAGGGACCAGGCAGGACAGATCTCACAGAGAACTCCTGCAGGAGGGCCAGGGTTCCAGGAATACCAGCTTGAGAAACACTACCTGTAGCTGTCCCTGGGGCCTTGGAGCGTCACTATATTCTGGGCTTTTGGAGTTTGCTTTAATCGGAGCACAGGTCTTTCACAAAAGTGGAATTTCACTAAATAGAAGTTATGGCCACATAAGTCAATCCTTTTATTCCCACAATATGACCCTCCATTTAGACACAGGTTTCTCTGAACCCAACTCCAGGTTTTGTGAAGTAGTCTTCTCATTCACTCAAAGTTACACAAGCAGATTTTTCTTGTTAGCTCTGGTCTTCATCTGGGTTCTTTAATTCCTTAATCACCTTTACTGATGAACTCCTGGTGTTTCTAGATCAGGATTGCCAAGTTAGATCCACAAGTAGCCTCGAGACAAAGAAATTCTGGAGCCAAGTAAGTGTGGGCAAGACTGCATAATATAGTCCTCTCTCCATGGTATCTTCTCTTTCCTATTATTGTTATCATATTAGAGTTTACAGAAATTACTCTAATGACCTCTTTAACCTTGTTTAACTTAGTATGCCCTAGACTTATTTGACTCTGAAACTCTTCTTTCAGAACAGTTTTATGAAAACATTTTGGCAAACACTGTTCTAGATGTTGGATTCTCACAACTGAAGATAATGAAGAAACATTTTTCTCTACATGTTTAAAGAATAGTATACTTTCAGATTGGTTTATTTTCTTATTTGGGAAATCATCTCTCCCTGTTTTAAAATAGCTGACTTCGTGGGCTTTCAATTTCCAAAGTGACCTACTCTAGTCTGGTTTTTGCTTTTAATATTTCCTCTGTTTGAAAAAATGATAATTTATTTACCATCCATTCTATTCTTTCAAATGGGCTTTCATCTGAAAAGTATTTTTCTAAAATATTTTCATCTTTTTACTTATGCTTGGGTAGCCTTTTGCTATGTACAAGTATTTTCACATTCATTATCTTATTGATTGTTGCTATGACACAGTCATTTTAAACAACCTTGCAAATAGTATTTAAAAATCATTAGGACCATTAATATTCTATTTAGTCTGCAAAATTTGAAATGGCTGACTCCTCTATATTATAGAACTAAGAGAATATAAAATTTTGCCTGTAGCAAAAAATGCTCAGCTTTTACTTAAACACAGATTGCTAGATTCCCATGAAAACTAAAGAGAAAGAAAGAGGGGGAGTTGTTTACTATTATTATTTTAAGAAACACTGCCTTTTAAAATATCTTCTCCTGATTTATTTTAAATTCTGGCTATCCTATCTTTCAAGCCTATTTTATATATAATATATTCTCAAAGATCCTGGGATCTAATTCATGATAGTCTCTAGAAACTCCCGTCAAATATATATATATATATATATACACACACACATTTTTTTGCTGTTTGTAATTTACCCATGACTTCATGAGAGGGAATATTATTTTTAGAATTTGTTTTAGTTACAAGTTCTAGAAATTCTTAGTTGTTTTATTTTCCCTGTTTCTATTAGAAACAAAATATATTTGTTGAATGGCTAAATAATGGAGATAGAGTTAGCAAGCTCCTGGAACTATGTCCTTTTTCTCGTGGCTCTCCTTTGTTACCTTTAATATGTATAATGATTATAATCAGTCTGAACTAGTTGTATTCAGCTCTTAATTATTCCTATGGAATTTGCATTGTTTTTACAACTTTGTTAAGATATAACTGACAAAAAATAAACTGCACATGTTTAAAGAGTAAATTGATCATTTTCATCATATATCTACAATTATGAAATGGTGATCACAATCAAGATTGCAAACATTTCCATCTTTCCGAATGTATTCTCATGCCTCTTTGCAATCATCTTTTTTCTTCCCTGTCCCTAGGCCACCACTGACCTGTTTTCCATCACTAATATTAGTTTACATTTCCTAGAACTTTATGGAATGGGATCAAACAGTTAGATGCAGTTTTTTTTTGTATGTGTGTTTGGCTTCTTTCACTTAGCATAAAGGCTTAGGGTTCATTATGTTGTTGTGTGTATCAAGAATTCATTCCTGGTTCAATCTTTTGAACATGAGATATTTTTAAGCATATGTTATTGCTAACTAGTATTCTATTATATGAATATATCACAGTTTATTCACCTGTTGCTGTGCAGTGGCTTGCTTCCAGAGTTCTGATTATTGTGAATAAAGCTGCTATAAACATTTACATGCAAGTCTAATTGTGGACATTTCTTTGTTTTTTCATTGCTCTTGAGGAAGTACCTAGAGATGACTGCCTGGGTAATATGGTAGGTATATATTTAACTTTTTTAGAATTTTCAAAATGCCATTTGTGATAACCTGTCAGTGAACTGCAATCAGATTTCCAATCATAAATTCCATGAATATCTTTTGAGCACATGCTATGTGCTGGTTAAGTAGAAGGTACTTGCCAAGAGCTGAAGCTACAAGGGGAAAATAAACACCTTTCTTGTTTTCATGTAGCTTGTGGTCTGGTATGGGTGTCAAGTGTTAATTAAATGATTTTGTAAATTGCATAATTTTAAATTGACATATGTGAATTCAAGGAAAGAAATATGATCCTGTGAAAGACTATAATGTGATATACTGACTTCCAAAGCTGGAGTCAGGGAAGGATGAATAAGGGGAGAGACTAGGAGAAGGGCTGGGAGTGTGGAACATGTGAAGAGCATCTCAGAAAGAGGGAACATCATGTGCTAAGTCCATGAGGTGAGAGGAACCAGGTACATTTGAGGTCCTAAAAAAATCAGAGTGCCTGGAGTAGGAGAAGGAGGCAGGAATCCAATCACGCAGGACTGGGCAGAACCCTATTCATAATTGGACCTTTATTTCAAGCAAGTCTGGGAGCAATTGGAGGGCTTTAAGTAAGGTGATCATATGATTAGATTTTGATTTTGAAAAGATTGCTCAAGTTGCAGTATAGAGAACAGATTGCATAGGGTGTTAGAGTAGATATTGAAGACCCGTTAGAAAGTGATTGTGATGGTGTTATCATGATTTGAGGTGGTGAGCAGGATGATGGAGTCAAAGAGATGGATTTGAGAGATACTTGAAGGTAAAATTGATGGTTCTTGGCGATTGGTATGGTATGAGGTATGCAGAGCAAACTGGGGTCCAAGGTGACTCTCAGGTATCTGGCTTGAACAACTGTGACATTTGCTGATATAGAGACTCTAGAACAGGGTAAAGTTTAGGGAAAGACTCTAAATTTAGTTTTCAAAAATTGAGTTTAAGGTGTCTTTGAATCATCCAAAGGTGCATGCCAAGTGAGCTATGTTTGTGTAGGTGAGTCTTGATCTCAAAAGAGAGGTCTGCTGTAGAGAGAGATACATCTGTGACTTATCAATATATGCATGGTGCTGAAGCTGTGGCTTTAGGTAAGATTGTCTGGGGGAGGGGGACAGTATAGGGTAGGAAGAGATGAAGGCCATGATGGACATTGAGGGGCCAAGTAGAGAAAGATGAGCCTGAAAAGAGAAGACATGACTAGAGACAAAGAAGAAACACTGAGAAAGTCATGGAAGTCAAAGATGCTACTTACATTGAGAAGTTGAAAGCCCAAACTGGAATATATAATGAAGTTGTTACAGAACTGTAATGGTTAAGTTCATGCACCAACTTGGCTAGGTTGTGGTATCCAGTTGGTTGGCCAAACAAGCACTGGCCTGATAGTTACTATGAGGATATTTCCTGAATTAGTAAGGTGATTCCATTTATGATTGATTACTTCTACAGTTAACTAAGGAGATTGACTTGAACAATGAAGGAATCTCGTCAAATCGGTTGAAGGTCTTAAAAGGAAAACTGATGATTTCAGCAGTCAGAAAAGGAATTTCCATCTCTACTTCAGTCAGCCAGCATTGTCTGGGGAATTCATCAAAAATCTTCACTGGAGTTTCTAGCCTGTGGCCTGCCCTACAGAATTAGGATTTTCCCATCCCCACAGTCATGTGGTTAAATTCTTACAATGGATTTCATAATACTTACATTGTATATATGCTGCGGTTTCCCTGGAGAATGCTGATTAATACAAGAGTACTTCTAATCCTGTGAAGGATGTTCATAGTCCTATTTAGCAGATGAGGAAACTGAAGAGGTGGGAAATAACTTTTCTAAACTTATATGGGAAGTAAACAGTAGACCTGCTATTTAAACCCAGGTTCCTTGATCCCAAAGCTCTTTCCTCCATGCACACCACACTACTTCTCTCTATACAAATACAAGACGGTAGGAATCAAAATGATATCAAATAAGGAGGACATGGCGACATGCATCAGAGAGAGCTAAATGCAGACTATTGCTTTTAAAGATTCATGAATCGAGGCATAATGTTTTTCTTTTTGATCTTCAAACATTTATTTTTAAATTGAATCACAAATTTTCCTTCATTTACCTCCTCAAAGTGATATAAAATCCCTGCTAAAAGTGAGATAGAAAATACTCTAATTAGGTAGGGAAAAAACTGTATCTCTAACATTTCAAAAATTTAGTGACTGTATCTCACAAATTCAAGCTATGGTTCAAAGTTTGGGTGCTGAATTTAAAGAGCAGATGCTTTGGATCATGAAGGGCAGATAAATACACTGGTTTTGCCATGAGCACACAGTAATTAATGGTAAAAGGGGACATATGCTAAAATCTTCATGGGTGGTATAGTAGGCAGTTTTGTGGTTTAAATTAAAGAACTTGGCTTCATATATCCATTTTCTTTCCTCCTGTGCATTTTACTATTTCCATGTTCCTCTGGCTGATTACCAGAAGCACTTGTGCCATTCTCTTCAAACAGCTTCATCATCTTTTCCTCCTTGATCCTGCTGTAAAGTTGAAATACCGAATTTATGACCTTGCAATCATTTTCATGGCAACAGACTGTGGCATCATAAAAACAGGATTTTGATGGCTTCACTGCAGGATCAAGCAGAAGGAGAACCTGAGTTCCATGTAGGAGAAGCTTTTTGTCAGACACAAATAGCTTTGATGACAGCAGAAGAAGACACAGAAAATTATTGGTGATGTAGAGGAAGGAAAAAGCTGCAACATTTGTCATACAAGTGTTTCTATCAACCATCCTCAAGATGTAAGTATATTTAAAAGAGCCGAGTTTTCGAAAACAGATATCCGGCCCTTGAAGCTTGGAAATTTCAAGTGGTGATTTTTAAATAGATTTTCCATCACCTAGTATTTTGCCAACCTTTCAAAGTGAATAAAAATATTTTCTAATTCTGAAGTCAGCATATTTGAAAGTTGAAGTTCATATGATATTTGTTGATTTATAACAGTTTAATTTCTGGTTCAATTTAAAAATGCTTCAGTTGAACTGTTATGAAAATCATGTAGTATTCTACAGTTATATTTTGGATCAAATTGTACCCTCTTTGTTCATAATAGTATATGATATAATTTTTCTCCATCATGATTCGTATTCTAATATTCAAGTCCATTTTTCTTTGTTTAGCACTTTAAAAAATTTTTTTTTTAATTGAGAGGTATGTTTCATATCCCCAAAGTATTTTATGACATAAAGTCCTCTCTGTGTGTGCTGTGGTTGAATTTAACTCACAATACTGATCCTACTGTCCCTGTCCGCAAATAGCTCATTGTCCAAACTCACAATCCACTGTAAGGGTGTGTCTGCAGTTGGAGAGAAAAATTCTCCCTTACCTTTCCTTTTTCTTAACCAGAAAGACATTGTCTTTAGACATTTAGACATTGTCTAAGAGGTCATTGTCTAATGGCAGTTTCTGAGATATTTGTCAAAATGGATTTTGGGAAACATGATCCAAAAATTACCCTACATCCATGTCCTGATGTCTGACTGTATCTTGAGATTTGTTAGAATGTGTAAATATAATTTGGTGTCCTGGAGAAGTTGTATTCTTCTTTCATCTTTGCCTACTTTTGGAAGTTTTATACAAATGAAACGCTACCATAGACAAAGTTTCAGAGAATAGACTTAGTAGTCCAATAGCTCTGGTGTGAATCCTGGTTTTGGGTTAGCCTTTCTGTATAACATTGGGAAAACATATTTGTCCAATGTAAGATGGTGAACCTGGCTTTCTTTTGGTTCATGTTTTGTTGGTTTTCCATTTGTATCTTTTTTAAACTTTTATGCTTTGTTTTGAGTCTTGTAGATGACAGACTGTTGAATTACTTCTTAATACAATTGGAAGGTCTCTTTCTTTCCGTTGGTGAGTGTGACCATAAATATTTATTAAAAGTTAAATGCTAATATTTATTAGGATTGATTTTTGTCATCTTTTTTCTCTTTTCCATTCACTGACCTCTCTTACTATTTCTTTTTATTTATTTATTTATTTATTTATTTAAAGATTTTATTTTATTTATTTAATCCCCCCCCCCACCGGTTGTGTGTTTTCTTTGTCTATTTGCTGCGTCCTGTTTCTTTGTCCGCTTCTGTTGTCGTTAGACTCACGGAAAGTGTGGGCGGCGCCATTCCTGGGCAGGCAGCACTTTCTTTTGTGCTGGGCGGCTCTCCTTATGGGCGCACTCCTTGCGCGTGGGGCTCCCCTATGCGGGGGACACCCCTGTGTGGCAGGGCACTCCTTGCACGCATCAGCACTGCGCATGGGCCAGCTCCACAGGGGTCAAGGAGGCCCGGGGTTTGAACCACAGACCTCCCATGTGGTAGATGGACGCCCTAACCACTGGCCAAGTCCTTTTCCCTCTATTTCTTTTTAATTCAAATAGAAGTTGCTTTTACTTATGATCCATTCCCATATTTATTTAACCTTTTTGATTTTTAAAAATATTTCAATATCTATATCTTACCATTAACCAAAAGACAATTCTACATACTCTCATGTCTCTTTGATTTCATCCTGTTCTCTAAATCCATTGTGTTGCTATTGTTTAGAATTTTAGTTCTGGGTTGTTGATATAATTTCTATTTCCATTTTCTTTAGTTTTCCTTTTTTTTTTTAAATTTAGAAGTAACAAATAGCTTTACCACAGCATTTGATCACCCATTCTTCCCATAATTTGCAGCATTTCCTAAATATTTTCTCTTTTTGAATTTTCCCCCAAGAGTATTTCAATGTGCATCTTTGAATGGCAAACTTCTGAGATGTTGTGTGTATGTAAGAATGTTCTGGGAAGCGGACTTGGCCCAGTGGTTAGGGTATCTGTCTACCACATGGGAGGTCTGCGGTTCAAACCCCAGGCCTCCTTGACCCGTGTGGAGCTGGCCCACGTGTAGTGCTGATGCGCGCAAGGAGTGCCATGCCACACAGGGGTGTCCCCACGCAGGGGAGCCCCATGTGCAAGGAGTGCACCCTGTAAGGAGAGCAGCCCAGCATGAAAGAAAGAGCAGCCTGCACAGGAATAGTGCTGTACACACAGAGAGCTGACACAACAAGATGATGCAACAAAAGGAAACACAGATTCCTGTACCACTGGCAACAACAGAAGCAGACAAAGAAGAACACGCAGCAAATAGACACAGAGAACAGAGAACTGGGGGGAGGGGGCGGGGAGGGAATAGAAATAAATAAATAAATAAATCTTGAAAAAAAAGAATGTTCTTGTTATGTTCACATGTTGAATAAAAATTTGCTTAGATATAACTTAAGTTCAAAGGTATTTTGTTTGTTTTTTACTACTTAAAAACATCACTCCATTTTCTTTTTGCTATGAAGCATCTGATTTAGTTTGATTTTGTTATTTTGTTGGTGTACTACTCTTTCACTCTGGAAATTTCTAGAATGGTCTCTTTGTTGTTGGTATTCTTAAATTTCATTCTACTGTGTCTGTCTGGATATAAGTTTTTCTTATCTTCTTGGTTGACACTTTCCGGACATTTTTGACTTTTAGTCTTTCATTTTTCTTTAACTATGGGATATTTTCCTGCTTTATATCTTAAAATACATCTGGTTTTTCTTGTCTTTTTCCCCCTTTGGAGGATTCCTTTTATCTGGATGTCGACATTCGATCATTTATATGTCTTACCTTTCTTTTTACTTTTCTTTTTCCTTATCTTTTCTTAATGATTTCTTAGAGAATTTCTCAGGCTAATCTTCCAGATCGCAAATTTGTATTTTGATGGTTTCCATCCTACTACTTTCCCTATTCCTCTGTTCTAAAATTTCAATTCATATTTTTCCTACTTAATATCTCTAGTGGGTTTTTTGATGATTTCTTGTTTTTATTTCAAGTTACTAATAACTTCCCTTATCTTCTATAAAATATTTTAAAACATGCTTATTTTTAAATTCTTGTTTAATCATTTCTAATAATTCTGTTTCAGAACTTTTGTTATCATAGTCATGCTCCTTAGATGTATAGTTATTTGCCTTGTGACCTTATTCTACAAGGTATCATCTTCTCTGTTCTGTATTTTGGGGAATGTTCTAAGTTTTTGCCCAAATCCCTGTCCACTCTGGTGAATTTAAAGAGAAGAAAGGCTATAAGCCTTAGGTTCCACATTGTCAATGTTGATGTACCTATATGCTGGCATTTACCAAAAATAGGTCAATGTTTCACTTTTAAATTTCAAGGAGAAGCAGCCCTGGGAGAAGGTAGTTTGATGCCCAAGAGGGCAAGGTAATTGAGTTTGAAGACTCCAGAGTAATTGGCCAGTCCCACTTATTTTTATTAGTACTCCAGGAATGCTAGGCTTTTGCTTTAAATTGATTTTATTGGAAATTTTATTGGGACCAATTTCTGGAGTGAAGTGTCAGGCAATGACTGTCCCTAGGCAAGGCTTGGGAAAGATAGAAGCATAATTGAAGAGTTTTCATCCAGTTATCCTCTGCTTTCCCAACTATTTTAAGTTCATTTTCCTACCAGCACCACCTTCCTCTCCTCCTCTTCTAGAATTTTTCCATGGTTATTTTTGGGAAAGCATCTTGGTAGCCATTCTCTCCTTTTGACCTCATAATAATCCGATAAGATAGGCATTTCTGGGTACTGGAGCTTTTATACCCCTGGACTGACTGTGAATTCCTCAAAGGTAAGAATTGTGCTTGCCTGCCTGCCTATTTACCGCCGCTTGTTTCTATACTTATCTCATTCTTCTTGACTTCCTTAAAAGTTAAGATTTAGGTTTTATTGTGAGTAACAGACCTCCCCTCCATGCCAAATAAAGACACTTAAATAAGGTAGGAGCTTATTTTCTTTTCACACAAAAGGCTGGAAGTAAGCGATCTTGGGCTGATGTGGTGTTTCTGCTCCCCAAGGTCCTCAGGAATCCATTCTATTTCCAATTTACTCCTCTGTCATCCCTAGGATGCCATCCATGATGGTGGAACCACATTCCAAACAGGAATGAAGATGGGGTGAAGAATTAGCACAAGATGTTCAGCTGTTTCTTGGGGAAGGCTCTAGAAGCTGCTCTCCAAAGCTTGTCTTTACATATAAGCCAGAACTTAAATGGATGGCCATGCCCAGCTGCAAGGAAGCTAGAAAATTTGTCTTTATATTGGCAGCCATGTACCCAGCTAAAATTCTATAATTATGGAATAAGGCAAGAACATGTATGGGGAAAAATACATAGTCTGTCACATCTTTTTTCCTTTATTCCTTACTTTATTTGTTTGCCTGGTTTCTTCTTCCTCTCCTTCATTCCTTCTCAAAACATTTAATGCCTAGTATATATACAAGGAACTGTACTGAATATTTTATAACCCCAGTATTTTATTCTTCATTGCCATCATTCATGTGGAGAACAAAACTACTTTACTCTATTTTGAAGAAATTTCATGAAGGAAGTATAGGTTGGATGCAGAAGTTATATTTATTGTATGAAAACACAGTTTTCTATTTGACAAATAAGGAACAAACCCAAGGAAACTGGGTCAAAGATTTAGATTCTGATTTTTCTTCTGTAACTTACTAAGTAGTTACAGACATTCAACATTTATTCATTTATCAGATGTGTCAAGCACTCTGTCAGTACTTGGAATCCAACAGTAAACAGACACAATCCCTACCCGTACTGAGATTGAAGTCTAGTTGAGTAGTCAGATAATTAAACTAAGAATCAGAGTGTGTATACACCAAAGTGGTAGGTTGGGAAGCCCTTATTTTAGTCACTAAACTATAACATATCTAAAATAAAACAAAACATTTCTTTTATTTGTATAGATGCCTCCCAGTATAGCAAATATTTTCACATATATCAGGTTAGTGAAAAGAAAAATCAGCAAGGGTAAATCATGGCTCCAATCACAGAAGTAGAAAGAGTTTGGAATGAAAGAAAGATCAATTTGATTGAAATCTAGGCTCTATTGAACAGAATAGGGGAGAAAAATTTGGAGAGGAGTATATCAAACCATGAAGAGCCTTTAAAGAGGGATTAAGGTGTTTGGAGTTAGACAGCAGGTAGCCTTTTCAAGGTTACCCTAAAAGAATGGTTTATGGCCATCATATTTAAGAATCAATTGGAGAAAGAGGAACCTGGACACATTCAAATTTAAGGTCTGGAATGTTGACAAAATTAAAGGAAGTGATATTAAAATTAAAGGAAGGGATATTAGGACTGAAGGGTAGCTGTGGATCTAGGCAGAGATCTACTATTCTCCAGGGTGACATCTGGTATATTCCATGGGGAGGGATGTGTATGTCCTCTAGGAGGACTTTTTTTTAATTAGAGAAGTTGTAGGTTTACATAAAAGTCATGCAT
The DNA here is from genome assembly GCF_030445035.2 of Dasypus novemcinctus. Taxonomy (NCBI): domain Eukaryota; kingdom Metazoa; phylum Chordata; class Mammalia; order Cingulata; family Dasypodidae; genus Dasypus; species Dasypus novemcinctus. The sequence goes on from NC_080687.1 coordinate 62,632,720, forward strand.
AAAATAATAAAAACAGAGTTCCCATATACCACCCTATTTTGTTTTTTGTTTACCTTTTTTAATTAGAGAAGTTAAGGTTTACAGAAAAATCACCTATTAGAGAGTTCCTATCAGTGAGGACTTTACAGCAGTAACGCTCTCCTCTTTAGCTGTGGGTAAGCTTGGCTATAGAGCAGGGGTTCTTAACCCTTTTTGTTCAACGAACCCCTTTGCCAGTCAGGTGAAAACCATGGACCCCTTAGTAAGTCCATACTATACCGTGTATTATTTAATAAATATATCACACCCTCATCAACATGTCCCCACAAGAATAATGTTTTTTTGAATCTCAATTCAAGCTCATGGACCCCTTGTTAAGAACCCCTGCTATAGAGAAAAAAGCTATGTGGTCCAGAGAAGAGAAACTGCTTATAGGAAAAATGAGGAACTAGTATGGTTTATCCTGGGATTTGATCATAAAAATGTGATGTTCTGCTCATTTATTATCTGGATGTTCTATCTAGGGAAGTCCTGACACAGGTTTGCTTATATTTAGATTTATTGTTCCAGCAGTAAGTTGGAAGTTACTAAGTGGCCTAGAGAACATTTTGTTGAAGTTAGTAAGTCTTTTTTTTTTTTGAATGCCAATGTTCCTGACAGACCCACCTGTAACTTGGAAAATACTGTTTCTTTTTCCATTGCCAGGATGATGAACAACTGGTTCGAGTGTTATACACAAAGCACACACAAAAAACAAAAAACCAGCAACAATTCAGAATCAACTGACAGGATGGTCAAACTTTTTGGAGAAAAACTTTTCATGCCAATTTATTTTGAGTATTGAATTGTACCTCCTCAATCTCAATAAGTGAAGAGATTATCAAATTTTGAAGTGAGCTTGGGAATTCCTAATTTCAGGATTAGTTACTACCTAGATAACCATTTACATAGTGACCAGGGGTGAAGATGAAGAGGAAAAGAAAGGTAGTTAGAGGAATTATGACTCAGAAAGAAAGAGAGTTTGATCCACTTGGGTGGAACTCTGATTGGAAGGCAGAGCAGGTAAGAATCAGTTATAACATGCCTAAAATAGGAGTCTTCAGTTGAGGGGTAGGCCCTAGAAAATAGAAGTGGCCTGGGGAGAGGAAACTTGTTATAAATAGCTTAGAGGATTTTGGGCAAAGGCAGAACAGCCAAAGCCATGTTTGTGTAGTTGAGCAGAGAAAGTTTTATTGGATAAAGTGATTGGAAAACACTTCCCCCTGTGGATGTGCTTTATTCAATTTTCATTCCCATATCTGTTTTTTAAATGTGAAACATTCATGAAATATCTAAATGTAAATAAGATTTATTGTTTTAGTCAGTATTAGTGAAATGGATATCTATCCTTGAAATCATCAGTCTTCTGTCCCAGTTATAAAATTGGGTTCAACTGCAAGTACTAAAGATTTAAAAAATCAGTGGGTTCACAGGGTCCTCAGAATGGAGAAATAAAGTATGGATTAGAGTGGACTTACTGGTATTCTACTATAGAATTATTGTGACTCTAGCAATGGAAGAAATTATATCATTGATGTGGAGACAGTGGCCATGGGAGTTGCTGAAGTCAGGGAGAAGGAAAAGGAGGTGTGATATGGGAGCATTTTCGGGACTTGGAGTTGCCCTAAATGATATTGTAGGGACAGATGCAGGACATTATATATCCTGCCATAATCCACTGAACAGACCGGGAGAGAATGTAAACTACAATGTAAACTATAATCCATGCAGTGTAGCAGTGCCCCCAAATTATTCATCAATTGCAATGAATGTACCACAGTATTGAAAGAAGTTGTTAATGTGGGGGGAGTGGGGTGTGTGGGGAGAGAGGTATATGGGAACCTCCCATATTTTTTAATATCACATTTTGTGTGTTCTATGTATCTTTTAAAATAAATAAAAATATATTAAAACAAAGCTGTGGGTTCAACACAAGAAGGTATCTTCTTTCACATAAAAGAATTCTGCAGTAAGCAGCTTCATGAAACTCTCAGAAACCCAGACTCCTTTTGACACCATCCTCAGAGCGTAGTATCCAACTTCAAGTTCACCTCATGGTCCAAGATGGCTGCTGGAGTATTAAACATCACCTTCACATTCAAGGCATGAGAAAATAATAGGAAAGTCTGCATCATCTTCCTTTAAATATACTTCCTGGAGATCACCTACAACGCTTCTACTTTAATCTTATCGGTTAGAACTTAGTCTATGACCACACTTAGGGGAAAGAGAGAATCTACTTTGTTCTGGGAGGTAATGCACGTGACTTAAAAATCTGATTTTAAAATTTTTTTTACTAAAAAGGGGGGCCCTAACCTTGTAGTTAAGAAAGAAGGAAGGACTAAATATTGGAAGGCAGCCATCTTAGAAATATGTCTATAACTCCATGGCTGGCAAAGCAGTATAGAGAGTAAGCGAGTTTGGGACAGGTAAATGTTATGAGAGCGAAATTTAAGGATCAAGAAAGAAAAAAGGATATGGATGTCTCTGGAGGTTGAGGGTCAGAATATTTTCAAATTGGCCAATCTGGGAGCTCTCTCGTTTGTAAGGCCAACAATGGAGTAATGGCAATGTGATGACTTCCTGCCAAGGCGGATGGATAGGGTTGTAGCCATGTTGTACACTTTCAGGGAACACCATTCACCTAGAATGGTGCCCCTGAAACCGTGCAACACAGCAGCAGCCCTGACTGCTGTCATTTGGGGTTTTCTGACACTGACACCTGACCCAATTCTTTAATGAAGGGCTCTTAGCAGAAGCAGGCAACTCAACGTGATTGTCTAATGCATTGTGTCCTCTCTTTCTTCAGCAAGGACACTTACAAAGATAAGAAAGAGGTGCAAGAGGAAGGGAAGAGAACAAAATGTAAACACGCTTCTGTTTTAAGAGTATGCAAGGCTAGAGGTCTTTATTTGATTAGCTTCATACAACTTAGGGAAGAAATTAGAAATCTTAGCTAGTAGCTCTAAGTTTTCATCAGCAACTTGGACTTTCTACTTGGAAGTAATATTACAGGCTATTTCAGTCTTAAGTGGAGGTGTTTTACAGAGGCTTAGAAAGAGCAGGCATAAGGAGAAGCGACAGTGATGTGGTGGGAAAAAGCCCATTGAACTTGGAATAATATAACATGGATATTAAGTGACAAAGTAACTTTGGCACTTGCTAACTGGACAATCTTGGTCAAATGATGTAATGTTTCTGAATTTCAATGTCCTTATCTATAATTATACAGTAATAATCCCATGGTTGTTGTAAAGAATAATGGAGTTAGCGTATAATTTGCACTTAAGCAGCCAGTATAATAGGAAAACTAAAGGGCAACTATAAAAATCTGAGATTTGGTATAAAATGGATAAGCTGCCTTGCCAATATCCTCTGTCCCTTACTTGCTAACTTTCCTTCACATGTGCCTGCTGGAGCCCCAGCTTTGCTCTCTCCACTCCCACAGCCAGCTAAGCAGAGCTGGGGGAAAAAACCAAACAACCATGAATACTGTTGCCACAAAATTTTTCATGGTCTCCAACCTCAATTTGGTCTTCAATGTGCTTATTGACTTCAATACTACTTACTGATGTTTTGCTCTTTCTCCAGTTCTTCACAGAACCTTCAAAACAAAATGTTCTCTGTGCTCCAAAAATACCACTTCCCTTTCCCCCTCCTTCCCTGTCTTCCCCTTCTCTCACTTTTATCAAGTGACTTCAAAAGCCTTCTCATAGATTAATTAGATGCCATCTTGCTTCTCATCCAGCACTCAACATGCAGACTTACTTTTCTTCATATCAGTCCTTTCATCCTTTCTATTTATTAAAGAGCGGGTTGGCCATCACCCAATAACCAATACCTGGGAAGTGGACTTGGCCCAATGGATAGGGTGTCCACCTGCCATATGGGAGGTCCGAGGTTCAAACCCTGGGCCTCCTTGACCTGTGAGAGCTGCTGGCCCATGCGCAGTGCTGATGCGCAAGGAGTGCTGTGCCACGCAGGGGTGTCCCCCACGTAGGGGAGCCCCACGCGAAAGGGCTCATGAAGGAGAGCTGCCCAGCGCGAAAGAAAGTGCTACCTGCCCAGGAATGGCGCCGCACACACGGAGAGCTGACACAGCAAGATGATGCAACAAAAAGAAACACAGATCCCGGTGCCACTGATAAGGATAGAAGCAGTCACAGAAGAACACACAGTGAATGGACGGGGGGAGGGGAAGGGGAGGAAAGAAAAACGAAACCAATACCTCTTCGTTTGCCTTGGGGGTCAATCTCTTTCTGCCTTCTTGGGGTTCTTATTTCATTGATCATCCCAGGTCTTCAGTACTTTTAAGCTTTTTCTTCATACTAGGTCTTTCCTATAAGCATTTAAACATGTTTTATTCTCTCCCATCTTAAAAAATCTCCCTTGGCAAAAGTTTCTGTTCTATTTACTGTGTCCTCACTCTACTCCCATTCATTGGCCAAAGTTAGCTCTTCGTCTAGACCCAGTGCCACGAGCATGGAGAAGTACACCCTTCCTCCAGGAAAGTTCACACCATCAGCTAATTTAAAATATTTTTTTACCACATCCTTTTTATTAACAGATTTTGTTAAAGGGTTGTCTGCACTCAGGATCATTGCTAGACATTTATTTTTGTTTTAAGTCTATCTCCTCACATTGGCTTCTACTTCTACCACTCCAGTAAAATGTTTCTTGCCAAGACCATCAAATTATTTTCTTATTTCTAAGCCCCAAGACATTTTTCATATAATGCTTGGCTTTTGCCAGGATTTGAAAATATTAACCACCACCTTCCATAAATTCTCTTTCCTTGGCTTCCAATACTGCTTACAGTACTCTCTTGATTTTCTTCCTACTTCTCTGATTGTTTATACTCACTCTTCCTTGTGGGCTTTTTTTGGGCAATCCCTTAATATTGGTATGTTCTGTCTTATCTCCATCCTCTTTTCACTTCATACGTCTCTGAATGATCTCATCTGTTTCCAATGCTCTCTATATTTGTAGCAAGGTCAAAATACAACTTGGATGTGAAAAGCATGGCTTTCCTTATTTTAAATAATTGATACAATTTTACTCAAGCCCCTTCCCACCATTTCTGCTATTGGTGGAAAAAAGTAAGCTGACTAAATAAACTTATTCTCTTTCAGTGCTAGGGTCTCTTTCAGGTAAATATTAAGTTAACTCAAGCTTCCTTTTAATGTTTTCTTTTCCCTCTCAAGGAAACTTGCTGAGAGGCAGTCTGAAAGCAGGGTATGTCTTTTCATGTTGGTGAAAACATACGCACACAACTGGTTTATTGAACAAGCTGGATTTGGTAGGGCAGAAGCCAAAAGAAACTTTATCTTTTTCTCACCACTATCCCATTAAGATCTACTCTCTCTTCTTATAAGTCTCCACTCCTTGAAAAAATTTAGGGTGAGACTACATTTTTCTGGTTGCAGTTAAATAATAAAAAGTCTAGTACAATTTAATAATCATATAATGACAAATTCCAATCTAATTTAAAGTTTCTCTCCACCCTACATAATGCCTGTTTAGAATCCTCCAGTGGAAGAAGCGAGTAGTTTCTTCCCCTTCTTTTTCATTTTCTTTGAAAAAAGCCATGAAAAAATTTGATTTTATCTCTAGTTCATGATTTCTCTGGTGTTGATGATTTCTGGCTCTGAGAGATAGCAATAGTTGACTCTTTCTCTAACAGAACTCTTTTATGTGCTTTTTAGAGACCTTCCCGTGGTGCCTTTCCCTTGGCTTTGGGTTTTTTTTCCTCTGGTGGCCACAAATGACTCATTTTCCCCTATTCTCCACCACCCTGTGCTTCCTGTGACCTGTTCCACTGTGTTACTCCTCCAGGGTTCTCTCTTCATAGAATCCCTCTTAAGGAGTCTTAGTTTGTCAGAGCTGCTATGACAAAATCCCATACAATGGGTTGGCTTAAACAGCAGGCTTTCCCTGTCTCATAGTTATGAATGCTGGAAGTCCAAAACCAAGACGTTGGCAAGGCCATGCTTTCTCTTTGAAGTCTGCAGCATTATGGGGCCTGCTGGCTGGCATCCTTGGGTTCCTAGGCTTGCACCTCTGCCTCTCTCCACATGGTCATCTCTCTCTTTTGTGTCTGTTCCTCTGGTTTCTGCTGACTTACAGCTTTGTCCCATGACTTTTACTGGCTGCTTCTGAATTTCCTTCTTTATAAAGCCCAATTCAGTTTGGCCCCACCTAAATAGGATCCTTGAAGATCCTGTTCATAAATGAGTCCATACCTTGACTCACCATAACATATTCAAAGATACTATTTTTAAATAAATAGTATCACCACAGGAATATGAGTTAAGACTTGAACCTATCTTTTGTGGGGTATGTGATTCAAACCCAACACAAGGTGACGTCGCTTGAATCCCTCCTGTGAGGTCTACCTCTGGCCATAGAGAATTCGCAAGGCATTTGCACAGCCATTCTGGAAGAGTGTTCTTCCAACACTGCCCTGCCTCTTTTCTCTGATGCAGTCAGAGCCACAGTTCCTTACTTGTCCAGGTGAGGAACTCTCCCTCTGTGAATGTGAGTGGAAATAAGCCTGTCACACTTACAACTCTCCCAAGACAACCTCACCTTCCAATCTCTTCGCTTTCTCTTACATAGCCTGGCAGTTGTTTGTGGGCGGTTGCTCAAGGTCTGGTACTGAGGGAATTGTTCACAACATTTTAGGGCACTGATCTTCAAACTCTTTGGCTTGTTGACCCCAAAGCCTATTTGTAAACCTGTGCACCATTTACATATTTTTATGTTGATTGCTACATTTTAAAAAATCATAAATCTAAGTAGTTGTGAAGGGCATATTCTAACTTATTTTTTTTTTAAGATTTATTTTTTATTTATTTCTCTCTACTCCCCGTCCCCCCGCCAGTTGTCTGCTCTCTGTGTCCATTTGCTGTGTGTTCTTCAGTGTCTGCCTGGGTCAGCAGCACCCGGAATCTGTGTCTTTTTTTGTTGTGTCATCTTGCTGCGTCAGCTCTGTGTGTGTGGCACCATTCCTGGGCAGGTTGCACTTTTTTTCACTCTGGGCAGCTCTCCTTATGGGGCGCACTCCTTGTGCGTGGGGCTCCCCTACGAGGGGGACACCCCTGCGTGGCACAGCATTCCTTGCATACATCAGTACTGTGTGTAGGACAGCTCCACATGGGTTAAGGAGGCCCAGGGTTTGAACCTTGGACCTCCCATGTGGTAGGTAGACATCCTATCCGTTGGGCCAAATCCGCTTCCCTCTAACTTATTATAAATATCAATATTTAAAATTAAACTGCTATATTATTCTTGTAAATATACCTAACAGAATTTAAATACCATGGTGATCCAGTATCTACTACTATCTTTTAAATAAACCACAGCCACCCATTACCAGCTCCACAACAAATTGGGTAACTTTTTTTTAACAATCTGAAAATTTGCATTGTTTTCCTTTTCCCTCTTGATCACTTATTTCCATTTCACTTCACCCAAATAACTTTTTCTAATGCAATATATTTTGAAGGCTGTAAACCCTTTTATTCTATGATACATTTTTCTTCAATAAAAATACATATTTATCACCATCCATTACCAAAACATTTCCATAATTTCAAATAGAAAATCTGTACAGTTTAAGCCTTAACTTCAGTCACAGCAGCACAACATTGTGAATATACAACATTGTGAACATAATTAACAGCACTGACATATATATCTGAATGTGATTAAAAGGGGAAATGTTACATTGCATATATAATAGCAGAATAAAATAAAATAAAATTTAAAATTCCATGGAACTACACTACACAAACAGTGAACCCTAAGTTAAATAATGGACTTTAGTTAATACAATTTTAAAAATGTGCTATCAGCAATTGTAACAAACGTTCTACACCAATGCAAAGTGTTAATAAGAGGTGGTATATGGGAATCCTATATTTTATGTGTGATTGTTCTGTAAACTCTCAACTTCTCTATTAAAGAAAAAATATTAACTTTTAAAATTTCCGGTGATCACAAGGTACTAAGTATTTAGAAAACTTCTTAGGAAATGTGTTATCATAACAATAATTAGTACTCACTTGATCAAAGCAGAAAAACATTAAAAATTTTGATAAATATTTTCTAACCATAGGAATAAAATTTTATCAGAAGTGTGTCTTTGAAAGAGAGAAAGTTGAAACTCTTCCTCTCTTCCTCTTTCTCCTCCTCCTTCAGTTTTGAAGATGAGTCAGAATTTAGTGGAAATTAACAGCAAAAAGAAAAGTACTGGGCCAAGAGTAAGTGAGAAGTCCCAAAATCTTCATTAAAATGTTTGAGTGATTTATTCTCAGTGAAATCTATAATAACTTACCTACCAGTAAGTCATTCCAAATAAAATAAGTACATGGCATCAGAGAATAATTGAGGAAAGAAGAGGTTAATGAGTGACAGGAAATAGTAAAAATCAAATAGAGGTTTATAGTATTCAATAATCTGTTGGCAAAAGGTAAAAAAAAATATTTCTTTTACCAATTGGAACAAATGTTCAAGAAAATTTAATTGACTTATTTAAAAAAATTTTTTTAAATCTTTTTTTTTGAAGATACACAAATTACACAAAATGTTACAATAAAAAATACAAGAGGTTCCCATATACCCTACTCCCCATACCCCCCCACTCCTCCCACATCGACAACTTCTTCCATTAGTGTGGCACATTCATTGCATTTGATGAGTACATTTTGGAGCATCACTACAGAGCACGGATTAGTTTACATTGTAGTTTACACTCTCTCCCAGTCCATTCAGTGGGTTATGGCAGGATATGTAATGTCCTGTATCTGTCCCTGCAATATCATTCAGGACAACATTGGGGCATTTAGGGACTTGACTTATCGTTTATGTATATTATTTAATATATATTAATATATTCCTTTTAATAAAAATATAATGTTGATCTGTTATCAGCAAACTTGGAACTTTTCACTTTTTTATTTTCGAAATCATTCCAGTTAGGGTATTGAGACTCAAACCTGGGTCTTTGATTAAAACAAAACAAAACAAAACAAAAATGTTAACACACATGATTATGTGCATTGTCTCTTTGTTTGGGATCTTGAAGTTGCTCACAACCCAAGCAATACATGGGACTTGATTTGAGGATGGGTGAGACGTTTGCCTTGAGGGGGAAGGCCTTTTGTGAAAGGGAAGGCACAAACTTGGGCAGAAGAATTTAAAAAAAAAAATTTTTTATCCCCCCCCTTGTGGCTTTTTGCACGCTGTCTGCTCTCTGTGTTCATTCGCTATGCATTCTTCTGTGTCTGTATTTATTTTTATTTATCCCCCCCTTGTGGCTTGTTTTCTGTCTGCTGTGTGTGCTTCTGTGTTTTTGCTTGTCTCCCTTTTTTGTTGTGTCTCCTTGCTGAGTTGGTTCTCTACAGCGGTGCCTGCAGGCCGCGCAGTTCTCCTGGTGCCTGCGGGCCGGCGGCTCTCCACGGGCGGGCGAGCTTGCCTTCACAAGGAGGCCCTGGGACACGAATCCAGGGCCTCCTATATGGTAGACAGGAGCTCAACTGATTGAGCCACAGCTGCTTCCCTGGGCAGAAGAATTTTGAGAAAAAATATATGAGGAAGTTGGGAACTTTGAAATTGAAACCAGTCACCAGCTGATGAGGCAACTAGATAAAGACCTTGGCTAAAAGGGAGAAATGTTAAAGACAAATGAGTTTATATGGCTAAGAGACTTCAAAATGAGTCAGGAGGTCATCAGAGAGGTCACACTTATGCATGTCTCAGCAGGCTCCCAGAGACAGCCAAAGTAGATACAACCCCAGGTAGGGGTGCTCCTCAGGGCTATGGAGACACCCAGGTCCTACAGTCATAACAGACGGCTCTGGAGATCAGTGCCATGTCAGAGGGCCTTACTTTGGAATTCACGTTCCTGAGTGTGATGGAGTTGGACTCAGATGTGATCTTTCTACCCATGTCTCTTGGGTCACTTTTACTGGACATGTGGTTGGCGCTGGTGTTGGTGTATACCCAGGAGACTTGAATCTCTGGATTGTCCATGTGCCAGCTGGGTCCTGTGCCTCAGCAGAGTTGCAACATCTACTCTCTGGTTTGTTGGACTTACCCAGGTCAGCTAACAGGAAGGTGAGGATGGTCAACTACCACACCAGGGAACTGAGAGAGTCTACAACTGCAAGTGGGAGAAGTGCATTCATCAGCCATGGGGGAATCTAAGCCCCCTCTCGATTTAGAGGTGAAGTGGACATTGCTATCCCACGGTCCTCAGAATGCAGGAATAAAATATGGATTAGCTTGGACTTACTGGTATTCTGCTATAGAACTATGGTGACTCTACAGTGGAAGAAACTGTATCGTTGATGTAGAGACAGTGGCCACAGGGAGCTCTGTAGCTGTGGTATCCTGGGGACCCGCCAGGATGAAACATGAAATGGATGCCTGTGGGGTGGTGATGGGGGGCTGGGAAGCAAGGGGTCATGGGGCCGGTTTCCCTGAGGGAAGGAGAGGGAAGAAGTACAATATGGGAGCATTTTCGGAACTTGGAGTAGTCCTGAATGATATTGCAGGGACAGATGCAGGACATTAAATATCCTGCCATAACCCACTGAATGGACTGGGAGAGAGTGTAAACTACAATGTAAACTATAATCCATGCAGTATAGCAGTGCCCCAAAATGTATTCATCAAATACAATGAATGTGCCACACTGCTGAAAGAGGTTGTTGTGGTGGGAGGAGGGGGGTGGGGTGGGGAGTGGAGTATATGGGAATCTCATATTTTTTAATGTAACATTTTGTGTGATCTATGTACTTATTAAAAAAAGACAATAAAAAATAAATAAAAACAAAACAAAAACATCTATGCCCATGTACCCCTTTGGAAATCCTTATGCTCCCTTGGGGATACTGAACCCCAGTGGTTACTGTTTTGGGGGTGACCTCTCACTTAAGGATATGGGTTCCTGACACCAACTCTATTCTCATCCTTGGAGACTTCTGCCAAAACTCTGAGCAGCAAGGAATGTCACGTGCCACTGCCCATTTCACACATATAGATGGCTCCCTGGGAGGAGACTCTGTAGCTTGCAATGGCTTTATAAGGGGTCCACTTTTCCCAAAAGCATTAAAAAGTACTGGTGGACGGGCTGACCTATAGCCAATCTCTTATTGGACAGCTGCGGATACAATATAGGACCCCCGATTGTGTACTGAACATAATATATCTGCCTCGTTTTGATTCTGCAGACCAAATGGTCTGCTTCTGTCAAGTTTTCACATATCCACTGGGGACTCAGCTGCCATTCCACAGGGCACGGAGTGCAAATTAGTTATTCAGGCTCCATTGGCAAACAGCGAGAGCACTGTGCAATCTGTTCTCGCGTCTAAATATCTGTGGCACAAACAATCACTTAACCATGATTATAGTTATTTGATGCTACAACTTAATTTCATGATAAAATTGTATGTATTCATTATCTCTCTGCCAGTTTTTATAAGATCTTGTCATACAAAGGACTTGGTTTGCTTGAAATCAGATATCCATTGGTAATTTTCACAACATGCACACCAAACGTGGGATGTTTTTGTAGGAAGGCAAAGAGACCAAGAGCAGGACTATGTTTTGTTTTATTCTGAGAAAAATTCTGCAAAGCAAGGAATGTTTTAAGGCATATGCTCCTGGATGGGTGCAGGGGTAGCGGGAGAGGGGGGAAATACTCATTTGAAAAATTCCTTAACCTCTGTTGAAAGCTACAAGTAAAAAGATGACACACAAAAAGGGAGAAAAGCATCCTAATCTGATGGAACCAAGGGTACCACCAGGCTTTCAATTCACTGAGCTGAGGATGTAGAAGCAGAATGGAGCCTTTCAATTCTGCTGCCTTCTCCCTGGGGTTAGAGACCGGTTGCCATGGATATTCTGGATTCCTGCAGCTAATGGGAGGGAGCTCTGTAGCTGTGGTATCCTGGGGACCCGCCAGGGTGAAACATGAAATGGATGCCTGTGGGTGTGGTGGTGGAGGGCTGGGAGGCAAGGGGTCATGGGGCCGGTTTCCAGCAGAGTGAAAGCTGGATTTTATTACATGTCACATTTATTTGGCAATCTTTATTTTCCCAAAAAAACAGACCTTTTTCTCTCTTCCCTACTGAGCAAAGAGAATCTTCATCTCCTTAATATGGTTATGACTCCAGCACTAAGTAGTGTATGCTATAATTAGATGTGCAAGGATGATAGTTCAGAGAAACATTTTTTTTCCAGTGTAATATTTTGGGGGAAAGGGAAGGAGAAAATAGTTTTAGTTTGGTTCAGAGATGGAGCTGTTTAAAAATGCTCCAAATGTATAGCAAATAGAGCATACCAAAAAAAAAATTACCTGATTCATTCTGTTTCATTAAAAAAATTGTTTGGTACATGGCCCCTTCTTTTTTCCCAAGAACTCCTTCTTTCTTTCCACTAACTCATTGCAGTCTCAGCTGTTTCTCTACTCATTATGTCCACTTTCACTCTGCCTCAGTTTTTAACCAAGTTACAACAAAAACACTTTTCTGCTTTGTAATCTTGTGGAGCATTTCCTTCTCCAGCTGAATAATGGAGCACTTTAAAGTCAAGTTCTTGGACAGTGGTGGCTAATCCTGATAAGCAGAAACTGTCTCTGATCCTGACCTTCTGAGCTCTTTTTCTCAGACAAGCACTGAAACATTGAGACTGTTCTTGTTAGATGATTTCAGTGAGCAAAATATTCAGCAGGTAACGTAGATGCTGCTGTTATCTTTAAATTCCTTCAGCTTTTACTGAGGTAGTTACCCAAATGCAAATTAAAGGAATTTTAATGACCAAATCTTCCTGACGAGGCAGAGAGGTGTAGGTTGAAAAATAGGGCTGTTGTTGGTGTTTAATGTGTGTCTTGCTTTTAAATGTCACTTGGTCTTTGCTTAGCATCTATTGTGTAGCTGGTTGACGAAGGCAACAAAGGAACATTGGCTTCTGCTAACCACTGAATCCCAAGAATAGACCTGCAGTTTAAAAATTATCAGCCTTATGGAGAGAAGAGACTTGGAAGCTTTTTCTTGAGATGAACCTTTAAGAAGATCAGTGGCTTTAAGTCTGGGAGTGGTAGTTTGCTGATTCCAAAGGAGCAAGTGCTAGCCAAAGAAACACATTCGAGTTTTGCCTCTCCGAAGGATTGCTTCTATTCTTCTATTATAATCCCCTTCTCCTTATTGACTAACCCCCTGCTTTTTCTGATTATAGGCTTAATTCATCACGCATTCTGTAAATGCCTTGTGGTCAACTACTAATTGAGCTGTCCTTTTGTTTTTTCCCCCAAATTGAGGAAACTGAGATGGTCATCCATAAAACCCCACATCTGTAGCTATGGGCACAATTTAGTGGCCATCAAGTGCCCCTATGAAAGTTATGGAATGTTGTGTGGTATGCTCTGGCCTCTATGAATCAGGACCATTCGCAGGATTAGAAATGTAGCCTGCATTTGGGTAAAGTGTGGGAAATGATCATAGAGGCTTGCCTCCAATTGTTTCTTCCATCTATGCATTTTCAAAAGGAAAAGAGATAATTTATCTGCCTAATGCTCTAATAGCTGGAGGAATCAAAAGACCTAGATCTTAGTCCTGGCATGAATAGAAATTAAGAGTGTCACCATGGGAAACTAATGAAATCTCTCAAGGATCTTACTTTTCTAACTGTAAAATGACACCACATAGCTCTATGTGATGTCTTAGTGCAGCTTCCAATTCCCAATTTTATATGGGAGAATATTCATATAATATAGACATGAGGAAGAACTTTCCTTATCCAAAGAAGAAATGAAAAGATCAGTCTGACAAATTTGACAGTACAAAATAGAAAATATCTGTATATGCTATAGACAAATATTAAAATTAAAATGAAAAGTTAATTATTCATAATATAAAAGGTTAATATCTTTATTATATAGAGCACTTGAAAGTCACTAACAAAATGGTTTAAGCATGTAGACAGATAAATCACTAAAACTATTGAGATAGCCAATAGACAGGTGAAAAATATATTCAACTTCTCAACAATTAATAAAAATAAAAATACTATTTTAACCTACAAATTGGCAAACATGAAACATGTATTTAATATTCAGTAACAGAAGAATTTAATGAGGATAGGAACAGAGCCCAGCATCCCCCAAGCCTTTTTTAAAAAAAAAGTCACTGCTGATATAAATTGTTTCACAATTTCTGCTAGGTTTTTTTTTTTTTTTTAAGATTTATTTATTTATTTAATTCCATCCCCTCCCCCGGTTGTCTGTTCTCTGTGTCTATTTGCTGTGTCTTGTTTCTTTGTCCGCTTCTGTTGTCGTCAGCGGCAAGGGAAGTGTGGGCGGAGCCATTCCTGGGCAGGCTGCACTTTCTTTCGCGCTGGGCGGCTCTCCTACGGGGCGCACTCCTGGCGTGTGGGGCTTCCAACTGCAGACCTCCCATATGGTAGACGGACGCCCTAACCACTGGGCCAAGTCCGTTTCCATCTGCTAGGTATTTTGCCAATAAGTTATAAAGCAACTTTATTTTCAGGAATTTATACTAAAGAAATAAATTATGTTGTGTTAAGGACTTAGCTCTGGCTTTCTTTATCATAGAAAAATGTTGGAAAACCTAAATGTAAAATTTTACATTTTAAATTGGTTAAATAAATAAAGATGCATTCACACAATGGAATAGAATATAGTAAGTTAATGAGATGGTGCAGAATGATTCTCTTCAAATGAAAAGATGTTTATATGTACCATTATTCGAAAACATAAATTATCAATTAGTATATAAGTTAATGTCTCATTTTTATTAATGATTATAGATACATATACATAGATGCATAAAACAATCTTGAGTGATACAGACCTATGCATTAGTAGAAAATTTTATGGATTTATTTGCATTTTCATCATTTTATCTATATTTCTTGTCTTGAGAATTTATTTATTTTTGTTAAAACCAGAAACATCATTTAATAAAAGATGTAAAATTCTACAATTTTGGAAGAATGCATGGCTACATAACTAATTTCTAAACTGACACTCATCCATATATAGAGTTGTGACAGTAGTGGCAGATTAATTAACGTGTCTTTGGTAATGATGTCAATAAAGGCAGTGCATTTTTGTTCAGATTGACATAATTCAAGACAGACATAACTGCTGTTCATTCAGCAATATAAAAAATCATAAGTGAATATGTGAACAAGTATTTCCCATGTTAAGTGTGAGGTGAAATAAATTCCCAAGAGTTAAAAGAGTTCTTAGATCTGCATCAACAATTTGCATAGGTTGGAGCAGCAAAAAGACACATTTTGTTGGATTTGATTCTAAATTAAAAATCATTTAGTAACGAGCACATACAGTATTAATACTCACATAATCAATTCTGTGAGAGTTTCAGAAGAATATCCTTCATAGCCTTTATTTTAAGTTTGCTCTATTTGAGAGCAAACACATATTTTGGAAGGAATTTAACTGATATAAATTCATATTGTCTATAAAGCAAAATGGCTGTCATAGTCTAGTAAAATTTATCTAGTAGATTGGTAGATTGACAAATCACTTCAAAATACTCACTGATGAGTTAAATTATCCAGAGGGGTCTTCTTCTTTTCTAACAATAACAATTTCTTCCTAATTTTGCATCTTTTTCATTTGAGAATTTCCAACTGTTGCCCTTTTATAAACACACCCAGCTCACTCCTGCCCCTCTCCAGTGCCCACATTCCTAATCTTAGCAGCCACTAATCTGTTCTCCATTTCTAAAAGTTTATCATTTCAAAATATTCTGTAATTGGAAACATACAACATACAACATACAACTTTTTTGGATTGGCTTTTCCTCTCAACATAATTCCCTGGTGATTTATCCAAGTTGTGTTTATCAATAGTTTGTTCCTTTCTGTTGTTGAATAGTATTCCCTGGAATCTACATACTAAAGTTTGTTTAACCATTCACCTGATAAAGGGCATCTGGGCAGATTCCAGTTTTTGACTATTATAAATAAAGCTTTTATGAACATTTATGTGCAAGTTTTTGCTTGACATAGGTTTTCATTTCTCTGGGATAAATATCTAAGATTGCAACAGCATATTTTGACTTATAAAAAACTGCCAATTTGTACCATTTTATACTCTCACCAGCAAAACATGAGTGATGCAGTTTCTCCCCATTCTTGGCAGCATTTGCTGGTGTCATTTTAAAAAATTTTGGCCACTCTGATAGAGGTGTAGTTGTACCTATCTCGTTGTTTTAATTTGTATTTTCCTGAAGATGAAATATGTTGAACATCTTTTCAAGTAATTTTTGTCATTTATACATTCTCTTTAGTGAAATGTGTTGTCATGTCTTTTGCCTACTTTCTAATTGGATTTTTAGAAAAAATTGTTGAGTTTTGAGAGTTTATCATATATTCCAGATACTAATCCTTTCTTGGATGTGGTTTACAAATATGTTCTCTGAGTCTGTAGCTTGTTTTTTCATTATTTTCACATATGCCATCATAGAGAAAAAGCTTTTTATTTTGATGAGATCCTATTTACCAATTTGTTGTTTTTTGTGTCAAATCTAAGAACTCTGCCTAGCCCTAAATTCCAAAGATTTTCTCTATTTTTTTCCTAAAATTTATATAGTTTGTTTCATATTTAAGTTCATGATTCATTTTTAGTTAGTTTGTGTGTATAAGGTGTGAGGTTTAGGTAAAAGTTATTTTTTTAAAACCTATGTATCTCCAATTTCTCTAGTAGTGTATCTTGGAAAAGTTACCTTCTTCCACCAAATTGTTTTTGTCCCCTTGACAAAAATCAGTTGAGCATGTTTCTATGGATCTATCCTGTGTTCTCTATTTTGTCCCAATTATCTATATCTATCCCTCTGCTAATATTACACTATCTTGATTACTGTAGCTGTATACTAAGTCTTAATATTGGTATATTAGTTCAAAATCAAGATACAGGGATGGCCACCATCCCTCTGGAGGTTCTAATGGAGAATCCTTCCTTACCTCTTCCAGTTTTTGGTGGCTGTTGGCATTCCTTGGTTTCCCGGCTTTGTTGCCCCATCACTCCAATCTCTGGCTCCATATTCACATCACATTCTCCTTTGTGTGAGCCTTCTCCTCTGTGTATTCTCTGTCTCTTTCTTATGAAAATTCACGTAATTGTATTTAGAGTCTGCCTTAGTTTGTGAGGTTGTGATGACAAATATAACACAATGGGTTGACTTAAACAACAAGCATTTATTGATTTACAGTTTTGTAGGAGAGAGGTCCAAAATTAAGATATTGGCAAGGCCATTCTTTCTCCCCAAAGTCTGTAGCATTTGGCTACTAAGTTGTTGCAATACTTTGGGTTCCTTGTCTGCCTCCCATCAATGGCAATCTCTCTTTACTTATCTGCTTTTCTGGTTTCTGCTGACTTCTGGCTTCTTCCAGTATGGTCTTCTCTAACTGTGTTGAATTTCTTCTGCTTATAAAATATTCCAGTAATACAGATTAAGGCCTACCATGATTCAATTGGGCCACATCTTAACTAAAATCATGTTCAGAAAGTCTTATTTATGCATGTGTTCACACTCATAGGAATCCAGTTTAAGATTAAGAAAGTGTTTTTGTTTGTGTACATAATTCAACCTATCATAGGGTACACTCAGATAATCCAGGATAAGCTCCTCTTCTCAAGATCTTAACTTAATCATATCTTTTGTAATAAAAGGTAATAGTCACATTGCCATTTAAGGTAATATTCACAGGTTCCAGGATTAGGACACAGCCACATATTTTTGGGTGCTACTTTTCAGCTCACTACAACTGGATAGAGTCATTTCTTCCTTTTATTTTTCTCTATCAAGATTATTTTTCATTTCTAGGGCCTGTCCCTTTCCATAAAATTTTAGAATAAGCTTGTCTTTGTCTGCAAAAACCTGAGGGAATTTTGTTTCCCTGAATTACCAGTAGTGGCTTTCTTTTTTTGTTAATTATTTAATTTTATTAAAAAGAAACTTTAGAGTACATAAATGATACATAAAAAGTATAGGGGATTCCCATATGCCCCACTCCCTTCTCCTCACACACTCCCACATTAACAACATCCTTTATCAGTGTGGTACATTTGTTACAAATGGGGACTGCATATTGAAGCATTGCCACTAACCATGGATTATGGTTTACATTTTATAGTTTACACTCTGTCCCATGCAATTTTGTAAGTTATGACAAAATATAAAGGGCCTATATCTGTCATTGCAACATCATTCAGGACAATTCCAATGTCCCCAAAATGCCCCCATATTACACCTATTTTTAAAAATAGGCATTACGTTTAAGCTTCCAGATCAATTTTGGAAGAATTGGAATTTTTCTATGTCGAGACTTCCAATCCATGAACATGGTATGTCTCTCATTTTATTTAGGTACTCTTTAATTTCTTTCATCTACGTTTTCTAATTTTCAGCATAGAGATTTTGTACAGCCTTCTTTAAGTGTATACCTAAGTATTTCATCCAGGTATCTCTTGGAGAGATAGTAAATGTCATTGTGTTTTTAATTTTTGTTTTCACATATTCATTGACAATATGTAGAGATGCTATTGAGTTTTGTGTGTTGATTTTGTATGCTATGATCTTGATGTAATAATTTATTTACAAGTTTTTGGTAGATGGTTTCATTTCTTCTTTTTTCATCTATGTGCATTTAATTTCTTTTTCTTGCATTATTATAGTAGTTAGAACATCCAATATTATGTTGAATAAGAATAGTGAGAGAGTAGATTCAATATTTCACTATTAAGTATGATTTTAGCTGTAGATTTTTTGTGGATTTTGTAAACCAAGTTGAGGTAATACCTATCTATTCCTAAATTGCTGAAAGTTTTGTCATGAATTAGTGTTAGATTTTAGGTGCTTTTCTTGCATTAGTTGATATTATTATATGATTTTTCCTCTTTAGTTTGTTGAGATGGTAGATTACATTGGCTGATTTTCAAATGTTGAACCAGCCTTGCATACTTTGGATAAATCCCGTTTTGTCATGGCGTATGATTCTTTTATAGAATGTTGACTTCAAGCAGCTAATATTTTGTTAAGGACTTTTGCTTCTAAGTTCATGAGAGCTTTCTTTCCCTAGTTTGCTTTTTTTGTACTGTGTGAGGGTAACATTGGCCTTAGTGAGTTGGGAAATGTTCCCTCCTCTTCTGTTTTCTGGGGCAGATTATATAAAATTGGTGATAATTTTTCCTTAAATATTTGTTAGAATTATCCAGTGAAATCATGTGAGCCTAGAGATTTTGGAAGCTTTTAATTATGAATTTAATTAGTTTAATGTTATAGAGCTAATCAGATTTTCTAGTTCATCCTGGATAAGGATTTTTTGTTGTTGTTGTTTGTTTTTTACTGTCTTTTTTTTTTTTTTTTTAAATAAATAGATCACATAAAATGTTACATTAAAAAAACAGAAGAGGGAACCGGACTTTGGCCCAGTGGTTAGGGCGTCCGTCTACCACATGGGAGGCCCCCGGTTCAAACCCCGGGCCTCCTTGACCTGTGTGGAGCTGGCCCATGCGCAGTGCTGATGCGTGCAAGGAGTGCCTGCCACACAGGGGTGTCCCCCGCGTAGGGGAGCCCCACGCGCAAGGAGTGCACCCATAAGGAGAGCCGCCCAGCGTGAAGGAGGGAGCAGCCTGCCGAGGAATGGCGCCTCCCACACTTCCCGTGCCGCTGACGACAACAGAAGCGGACAAAGAAACAAGACGCAGCAAAAAGACACAGAAAACAGACAACCGGGGGAGAGGAGGGGAATTAAATAAATAAAAATAAATCTTTAAAAAAAACAAAAAACAGAAGAGGTTCCCATATATCCCACTCCTCCCATATCAACTAACTGAGTTTTGATAGCTTCTGTTTTTTTAGGAATTGGTCTATTTGTTTAAGTGGTTGACTTTATGGTCATAAAGTTATTCATAATATTACCTTATTATTGTTTTTAAAATTTTAAACTTTTAAATTTAAAATACTTTCAGAACTTATAGGATAGTTAAAAAAATAACATAAACCCCATACAGTGAACCTCAGCATACATTTACTACCTCCAGATACCCAGATCTATCAATTTTAGCATTTTGCCACATTTACTATATCATTCTATCTTTCCATTAATCCATCAGTCCATCTATCTATTCATCTATTTTTCTGTCTGTAAATCTGTCAATCCATTTTCTGAACATGTGAGTATAGTTTGTATACATCATGCCCCTTGAACTGTTAATACTGCCATGTGGATTTTCTAAGAACAAAGATATTCTCTTAAGTATCAACCTTAAGTGCATTTACCAAGTTCAAGTAATTTAACATTGATGTGAAACTGCAGTCTATATTCCATTTTTCATATGTCTCAATGATGTCCTTTTGAGCCTTCTCTCCTGCTTTATAAGATCCTGTCCAGGCTCATATATTGTTTTTTTAATAGCCATTGATCTTCAGTTACTCTTTTTTTTTTTTTTTTTAACTGTGGGAACATTTGTATAACATAAACTTTCCCAACTCAACAACTTGCAAGTATATCATTCAGTGGAATGAATCACATTCACTATGTTGCATACCCTTACCACCTTGCATTACTAAAACTTTCTCAAGTCTCAAAACAGAAGGCACCTATTTTGTATTAAATACCCATTCCCCCATTCCTTGCCCCTGGCAAACTGTACTCTAATATCTTTCTCTATGAGCATGCATATTCTATAATAGTTTCTTTGTAGTTTCAATGGGGATTAAATTTAACATCCTAGATCTGTAACAATCTCATTTGCTCTGATACCAACCGAACTTCAGTAGTGTAAACAAACTATGTTCTTATACCCTTCCATTCTGCCATCTTTATGTAGTTCTTGTCACACATTACATGTTTATACATAATGAGTCCCAGACCATTGGTTTATCACATTTCACACATTTTCATGATAGATCCTGTGGGAAATAAAAAGTGGAGTTTCAAACCAAAAATAAAATTATACTGACATTTACATTTACCTTTGTCATCATTCTTACTGGAGATCTTTATATCTTCATATGGCTTGGATCCATTGCCTATTGTCCTTTCCTTCCAACCTGCAGAACTCTCTTTAGCTTCTCTTGTCGAGCCAAGCTAGGGGTGTCAAACTTCCACAGCTTTGTTTATCTGAAAATATGTTAATCTGTCCCTCATTTTTAAAATATTTTTTTGTTAGAGAAGTTGTAGGTTTACAGAAAAATCGTGTAAAAAATACAGCATTCCCATATACCCCCTATTGTTGACACTTTGTATTAGTGTGGTAACTTTGTTATAATTGATGTAAGAAAATTAAAATTGTGCTATTAACTATTGTCCATAGTTTACATTAAGTGTATTTTTCTCATATACCACCTTAATATTAATTCCTTGCATTGGTGTGGTACATTTTGTTATAATTCATGGAAGAACATTCTTATGCTTTTACTATTAACTATAGTCCATTGTTTGCAATAGGGTTCACTTTGTTCTATAGTCCTAAGTCTTATCTTTTAATTTTTCATCTAGTAACATATATACAACCTAAAATTTCTCCTTTAACCACATTTACCTATACAATTTAGTGCTGTTAAATGCACTCACAATATTGAGCTACTCTTACCACCATCCGTTTCCAAAACTATAAAATCAACCTGTACAAATTAAGCTTTAACTCCCCATTTTCTCTTTCTCATTTTTGAAAGACAATTTTGCCAGATATAGAATTCTTGGTTGGCAGTTTTTTCTTTCAGTACTTTAAATATGTCATCTCACTACCTTTTTGTCTTCATAGATTCTGATGAGAAATGGGCACTTAATCTTATTGAAGCTGCCTTGTTTGTGTCACGTTGCTTCTCTTTTGTGGCTTTCAGAATTCTCTCTATCTTCAGCTTTTGACTATTTGATTATACTATCACCTTGATTGGAGTTCGTTGTGCATCTTGGGTGTGTAAAAGAAGAACATTCTTATGTTTTACTGTTATCCTGTGGTTGTCTTCTCCATTATTTCCAGGAATTTTTCATTCTTAGCAGAAAAAGCAGAAAGAAAGAAATGGGTCTATGAATTCTTGTAAACATAGGAAGTCACTATTCAAATTTTGATAACACCAAATTGTTTTCCCCCATCCTGGTAGAAGGCCTAGTATATTTTAGGAACCAGAAAGATACCTCAAGAGGGATGAATGATAGAGTGTGCAGTGAGATGAGGTTGGAAACATAGAAAGAGTCAGATCATGCAAAACATTATTGATCATGTTAAAAGTTTGGATTTTTGATCCCTATAAAAATTCCAGCAGCCCTTTTTGAAGAAATGGAAATGACAATCATAAAATTCATATTGAATTACAAGGGGCCCCAAATAGCCAAATCAATATTGCAAAAGAAGAAAAAAGTTATAGGTCTCACACTGCCTGATTTAAAAGCATACTGCAAAGTCACATTAATCAAAATAGTGTGGTATTGACATAGTGATAGACACATAGACCAATGTAATGGAATTAAGAGTTCAGAAATAAACCCATTCATATATGGCCAACTGATTTTTGATAAGGCTGCCAATTGAGGGAAAGAGTGGTCTTCTCAAACTGTGTTGTGAAAATTGGAGATCCACATGCAAAAGACTAAAGTTAGATCCCTACCTCACACCATGTAAAAAATTAACTCTAAATGGATCAAGGACCTAAACATAAATATTCAAACTATAAATCTCCTAGAAGAAAACATAGGGGAGGACCTTCATAGCCTAGAATTTGGTAGTGATTCTTAGATATGGCACCAAAAGCATGGACAAAAACAAAAGGAAAAAATAAAGTGGATTTTGTAAAAAAACTTTGCACATCAAAGGACACCACCAAGAGAGTAAAAAGACAACCTAAGAATGGGAGAAAATAATTGCAAACCATATATGTGATAAAGGTTTACTATCCAGAATGCATAAAGAATTGCTACAACTCAACAATAAAAAGACAAATAATTCAATTAAAACATGGACAAAGGACTTGAGTAGATATTCTTCTGAAGAAAACATACAAATGGTTAATAAGCACACAAAAAGATGCTCAATATCATTAGCCATCAGGGAAACGCAAAACAAGATTACTGGATTTTACTCTCGGTGAAATGGGAAGGCATAAAAGCTTTTAAGTAACAGAATGACTTAATCTGTTTTATATTTTAGAGAGATCACTCCAGTTTCTATGTGGACAAGGGATGTTAGAGTGTTAGAGTGGAAATGACGAGACGTTATCGTCTCCTAGACTAAGGCATGATGGTTGTTCGAACAAAGGGAGAAGCAGAAGAGCTGGAGAGAAGTAGATAAATTAGAGGCAGATTTTGAAGGAACTATAGATTTTGTGTTGGATTGGCTATGAATATTATTAGTGAAAGGGACATGTCATAAATACCTTTCCAAGTTCTGAATTAATGAACTGTGTAGGTGAGGGAAGATGAAAAAAGACAGGGGTGAGAGGTATAGCAAGTGTTGATTTTGAGATGGATTTTATATAGCCAAGTACAGATGTCAAAGAGATGTTTGTAAATATCTGATGTGTGGCTTAGAAGCAAGCTATGGACTAGAAATACAAATGGGTGTGTGTGTGTGTGTGTGTGTGTGTCAGATCACAGGTAATAAGGAAATGGAGTGAATGAGATCACCTGGGAAAAAATGTAGACTAAGAAGAGTAGAGTGCTCAGTTCAGAGCCCAGAGGCAATCCAACATTTAGTTGTGCCAAGGAAAATAAGCAGCAGCAGCCAGCAAGATACAGGAAGGAAGCCAAGAAATGTTTCCCATCTCCGTAAGAATTATTTCAAATTCTCCTCACATTAATCACCCTTAAGGATGATAAACAAAGCACAAAGTCACTAAAACACTCCTCCACATAGTGTAATGAATTTCCCTAATTGTTCAATTATATTATTGTCAATTTACATTACATTATTATATTACATTATTACATTAGCTCTAGAAGAAATTCCTGTATGCATATAAACATATGCAAAACTCTGGAAGAAAATGTTGAGATATTATCTGATGATGAATTATAGATGGTTTTTACTTTCTTTGTTTTGCTTTTCTAAATTTTTAAAAATAATATTGTGAAAAATTGTCTAAATTTATTCTCTTTATTTTTCCTATGAAAAATCATGTTCTATTACTCAGAAAAGGGATAATTAACCTGAGTGTTATAGCACCCATGATTCTATGAAGCATCACAACTGATCCTTTGAGTTAGATATATACAATTTGTTTGCTTCTCTGTTACCTTCAGGGTTTTTCCACACAGTTTAGTAAGTGGTTCTTTATAAATTATATTGGGAGACTGTGACAAACAGAATTAAAACATGAACACTAAAGTTAGAACACCTGCATTTGAATTCTATCTCTACCACTTCATATTTCTGTGACATGGGGTAGGTAATAAAATGGGACTATTAATATGTATCTTCAAGGAGCATCTGAAAATCAAAATTAGATAAAATACATTCATCTACATCTTGTGTCAAGAATCTGCACAAGTGGTTAAAAGGTCAGCCTGTGGAGATAGACTACCTGAATTAGAAATTTATCTTCATCTCTTACCAAATGGGTCACCTCAGGCAAATTATTGAGCATGCTGGGCTTCATTTTCCTTGCGTGGCATGTGAAGATGTTAATAGGACCTATTACAAGGTTAATTATGAAATAATTGTAAGCCCTTGGAATAGTGCCTGGCAATGTTCACAATGCCCAAGAAATCGTAGCATTTTGCTTACTTCATTTGTGATTGAGCATCTTTTGGTTTAATTATTAGCTTTCAAACTCCCCAAGGGGCTTGAGTCAGGTCTTGCTCTTCTTACATCCACAATTATTCATGTGTTCAAAAATAAATGTTTATTGAAATAATTTGAGATTATCATTCCAAATATTAATGATCATGGCATAAGACTACAGTGTCCAGGCTCTCTTAACAGATATCTGATTAATTGCCTCTCACCAGATTAGCTGATAATCAAGTGATACTGAACAAATTGTATACCGTAGGCCACTATTTTCATGCACATTTCTGCTCCTAGTAGTTGAGTTATTTTCTTACCAAGAGACTTGTGTTTATTTCCAAACCAGCTAATCTTTATACTTGCTGTAGTGAAATAGTTTAATTGAACAGTAAAAAAACTGATAAACTTTGAGTACAAAATGACAAAGTAGGTTTCTTATGACAGTTAAGTTGATGCTTGGGAAAGACTTGATAAAAATGAATTCTTAAAAATTGCTGTCAAATTAGGTAAGGTCAAAGTAGTAGGAAAAATACTGGAAAAACCATCTGCATTCATATTGCCTCACAAATGTTTTTAGGTTCTCTTTCTTATTTAAGAAATACAAATAAGAAATCACAGATGATACATCAAGGGAGTGATTTATGTGAAGAAGGTGCAGGTTTCCATCAGTGGGCTCATACTCAAAAGAGATCTTTGCTCAACAACAACTAAAGATGGCCACATACATGTATATGTGCATTTACAGATACATATACATGAATATAAATGAAATAGTTAGGGTTTCTATGCATCACTTGTTTTTGATGATACCCTGCTTTAATCAATAACTACTTGCCCTGATTGTGAAGGAATAATAGGTTTTCTAAAGTGCTTAGTTGTAATAGGTAGAAATTAAAATGAATTTCTTCCGATTTTTGGATCCAAGCAGAGCCAGTTACTTTATGATTTTGAGCAGGTTACTTATCCTCCTTTATTTGTAAAAGGTAATTTTTTATTAATGAGATTTTTTATTAAATGAGACCACACATGTAAAGATGATAGCAGAGCTCCATAAAGGGAGTGAGTGCTTAATAAATGTAGTTTTCTATATTCTGGTGATTAATCAAACTTTTATTTTCAACCATGATCTTTCCCAAACCCTAGACCCACAATTTCAACTACTGAGTATACATCCAACGACATCTCCTTCAGACATCTTCACCGTTCTCTTGAACTAAGTCTCAGACTTATTATCAAGGCATAGTTCTGGCTTCTGTCTTGCAGTTTATTCTCCAAACACACTGGCCACCAAAAATGCCTGATTTTTAATTTTGAAAAGTCTGTCTCTGTTCTCTTCTTTTTCTCCATTGACAGCTTTTTCTTCCTTCCTCTTTTCCTTCTTCCTTCCAATTGCTCCAGTTGATTTAGTTTAATAGGCCTATTTTTTACATTACTAAAAAAATGGTTTCACATGATGCTCTATTTATTTAAATACCATTCATGATTACTTATTCAGCTTAAGACTTCATTACTTCTCACTCTATGTTCTAATCTCTCTTCTTCCCAGTACATTCAGGGCCAATGTTATCTTCCCAAGAAACAAATTCTATCTTCTACCAATACACACTCAAATACACACACACACAGATGCTTAAATACTCTTGTCTTGCCATTTTGTCCAGTTGGACCCAGTCTCCTTAACTTTACTTACAGAACTCTTCACAATTCCACTGGAACCACTGTGTAAATTCATATTCTTTCTCCCTCCAGAGACTCAATTTCCCACTGCTCTCAAAAACACCAGACTTTTTCATGATTCTATGTTATTCTTGTATTTACTCTTGCATGTGAGTTGCTCCATCATTTTGTTGGGTCTTATTTCTCTGCCTCCAGATTTTCCACAGATCCAGATGTACAACTTTGACAGTATATGTAGTCTAAAGGGCTAAAGTGGCATCTCTATCCACACAGACAAAGACACAGACACAGACACACACACACACACACACCTTTGATGATTTGCACATCTGTGGACAGAGTGTAGTCCAAAAAGAGTTCTCTTAGGTTTTAAGTGTCTTCTCCCTAATTACTCCACGTAAGGCCTCTGGTGACAAGAACAGCTGGCTATACAATTAAAAGCTTTGGGCCGTGAGCTTAGTTAGGATGACTGGAAGGGCATAGTGTATAACTTACTCATTGGTTTAATAAGATGGAAAGTATTCAGGCACTCAGTTATGCAATTCATTTTAACTTGAATGGAGAAATCAAATTAACTGCAGGCAGGTAATATAAGAGCCAACAGCTCCAACATTCCCAGTGTTCCATGAAACCAGAGACTGTCCTTGTCGAGTTACAGGTGTTCTTTTTTGAAAAAGCATTTCAACATACTGAAATAAATGCTCAATATATACTCTTTAGTGCTAGTATGATTTTAGCAATAGATTTTGGCTCTATCAACTGCAGAATTTGCAAAAAAGTAATGAGAACCTCAATGGTAGAGGATAAAAAAAATAACCCCTGAAACATTCCTGCACTGATCAGTGTTACAAATTGCTGGGTATCTTGGCAAAGAAAGAGCAGAGATATAAGGAGATGATGTTTCCATCTCATTTAGACTAACTTGGATAATTTTTGATTCATGTTTCACTGAAAAAAAATAGATGTTATATGTTTTCCAATATTTTTTCGATAATGGCTAGTATAGTGGATTCTGTATTGAATGTTTCATAAGAAAAGAGGAAAATAAAGAATAAATTTAAGTTCCTTCAAAAATATTACTTATTTTATCTTTTTGGTGATTTGGGATGTTTTCTTAAAGACTTCAGCACGTGGGGTTAAGACAGAGAATGCAAAAATTAGTATTATAAATTAATAATGGCAATTTTAATATTCAAACCTCTTTGAAAACACTAACTCCAAGTTATTATTACACGGAAACACAATCCTTTCTTAATTTATTTGTTGTATAAATTAAGGGAACAAGTAAGTAGAAGTGGAAGAAAAACAATTACAGAAAAATTAAACCACTTGCCATATTCATTCTAATTGTTGCAACATTTTATGTTGATATAAATTTACTGTATACTGTAATGTATATATGGCTTATTAAATCTTCTCTACATGTGATTGTTTCTGACTGCATTTAGAACCGTGGTGTGCAGAATGTATGAATTGTGCATATACTTATTCCTCTCCACCACTTTCCTCCTCAGTGTGAGCTCCTTAAGTTCAAGACCATGTGTTTGTCATCTTTGTAATCCCAGTCCTCTATTAGGATTCAGTTCATGTTGGGTTATCTGCATTTTTAATGAAGGAATTGATTTTAGCAACACTTAAATTAATATATACTATGTGCCGTACACTATTCCAGTGTTTAGAATATTATTTATGATAAAGTAATCTTATCCTCATAACATCTGTATTAATTATCTATTGCTGTGTTACAAATGACCTGATAGTTAGGAGCCTAAGGCCACAGTAGACCTTGACTATCACACACAGTTTCTGACGGGCAGGAGTGTGGAAGCACCTTAGCTGAGGGGTTCTGGTTTTGGGGTCTATCATGAGGCCCCAGCCAAGAAGCTAGTCGTGCCGCAGTCACCTGAAGGCCTGATCAGGGCGGAAGGATCCGAGGTGACTCATGTCACGTGCCTGACAAGTTAGTGCTGGTTTTCGGCAGAGGGTGCTTTTCTCACTCTGTGGACTTCTCCTTAGGGCTGTGGCGGCTGACAGCCTCCAGAGTACGCGATTCCAAGAAAACCAGAAGAAGACACAAGGACCGTTACGACCTGGTCTCGGAAGTCTTAACTGGCCTTTCTGCAATCTCCTATTGGTGCCACAGGTTAGCCTATTCCACGTGGGAGGAGATTGTACAAGGGCACACATACCAGGAGGTGCCTTCCTTTTCGAAGGAATCTTGTGATTTCATCCGGCCCACCTGCGTCATCCAGGATACTCCCTCCTTGTCCTAAGAATGATCCAAGCCTCACTTTTGCAGAGGATTGTGGGATGCAAGCCTGCAGCAGAAGCCATACTGGAGCAAGCATCAGGGGCCTGAGTTCTTGCACATGCTTGGCCTCTTGTCAGCTATGTAGCTTGGGCAAATCACTTTGCAATTTTATAACTTCTACATAATATCGTCACAAAAAATACCTGTCCTGACTACCTCCAAGACTGTTGTGTTCATCAAAGGAAAAGCACCAGAGGAATGCTTTGTAAGATGTACAGGACATACAGACATAGATTTCATTGCTTATCTTTGCATCCTGTTTGAGGATGCTTGATGCAGAGCACCTAGGAGCAGAGCAGGCACAGTCAGGGAAAATGCAGTCTCTCGCTGTAGCAAATTTTATTTTAGAGCAGTTTTAAGTTTACAAAAAAATTGTGCGTAAAGTACAGAGTTCCCATATATTCCTCTCCACCTCCCTGCCCCAGTTCCCTTTGTTAAGTAACGTCTTGTGCCAGTATGGTACATTTGTTATACTTGATGAACCAACACTGATATCTTATCATTAACTAAAGTCGGTAGTTTACATCAGGGTTCACTCTATTGTGTACAGTTCTGTGGGTTTTGACAAATGCATACTGTCTCATATCCACCTTTACACTAACATACAGAAGGGTTTTGCTGTCCTAAAAAATGCCCGGTCCACAGTGTAGCCCTCCCTCCCACCTCCACCTTCCCCCCGAGCCCTGGCAACCACTGATCTTTTTACTGTCTCTATAGCTTTGCCGTTTCCAGAATGTCGTATAGTTGGAATCATGCTCTTTTAAAAGAGCACTCCTCACGGTGCCAGCACCCCTTCCTCTCTGGTCCCGGCCCCACTCCCTCCTTGCAGTCAGTGCGTTTCCAAGCTTTGCACAGATGGAGCCAGTGCAGCTGTGAACATGGGAAAGGACACGCTCCGACCTTCCGAGGGCCTCTGAGTGGACGGGACAGCTAAGAATATATTTTTTTATCCCATGCCTTTGGGAGTTACATCATTTCCTCACTCTGTGGAGTTGGATGGAAAAATGAAGAGATTTTCCAACCAAGAGACATTTATGTACCTTGAGATCTTCTATGCTCTTATGAAAACAAAGGCTTTCATTTGTAAGGCCAGGTTTAAATGGCATGTTAACTAAGTGAAAATGTTATTAAACGGCTTTCATATGTCAGATGGAGGGGGTTGTAGCTAAGTGTTGATTTTTCTTTGGAATTTTAAAAAATTCACTTGTCCTGTGTATGTCTTGAAAATAACCATTTGGGGACTGAAGGAGATAAGTTAGAAAACTGTGTGACCACAAATGTGGAGGGGGAAAATCCTCGCTCATGATTACATGGTTATTTGTGTCATTCCTTCTTTTGTAAAGATGCCTCTGGGCTGGATTACGTGTGCTGGTGTGAGGGCTCTGGCAGAGCCACAGGACTTTCATTTGGTTATCCTTTCAGAGTCTCTAGTCCACCTCCACCCTCCCTTTTCATCTCTTCTCTGAGCAATTGTTTATACAGTGAAGGCTCCAACCCTGTCCTTGCAGATAATGAGCTGATAAGAAGTTAGAGGATGGTCACTCAGAATCAGAGCGCTGGCGGCTGGGAAGAGACGCTTAGCTAGTTGCCCCCTCCGTGAGTACTTGGTGTTTTAGGGCTTTAAAAGGTGCTTTTCACCCCTTTTCAGCCAGAGTTTAATTTTCTTAAAATCATTATTGTCTCAACAACCAGTCGGATTTCTACAGCTGTCAATTTTTCTGCCCGCGAACGCCTGCTGCTCCGGGGCGTGGCGGGCTTGGGGCGCGGGGCTCCCGCCCGGCAGCGCACCCCCCTGCCCACCGCGGCACGCGCGCCGCGGGGACATCAATCACCCAACGGGAGGTGGCCACAGCTGACTGCAGCCTCTACCAATCAGGGCCGTTTAACAAAAGACCGAGAACACTTTAATTTTGCATGAAATAACCTGGTTTTTTGCCTTGTCCTCCTTGAAACACAGGTGTCACAGAACGAAATCTCTTACAAACAGGGGAAATCACTGCCTGCCCCGAAGAGGGAGGCAGGGAGACGCCTACGCCTCTGTTCATTTGTCCCACATTTAAAGGAGAGTGAGCTGCGTAATGAAGATCTTCATGATCTTCATAATCTCGAGCGGTCCTATGAAGACGTACGGGGAAAAAAAACAAAAATGAAAAAATAAAGTCTTTTCAAAGCCGGCCTTTCATACTGAATGTCAACCCTCAGTTTTCCAGGGAGCAATAATTCTA
Source organism: Dasypus novemcinctus (assembly GCF_030445035.2). Taxonomy (NCBI): domain Eukaryota; kingdom Metazoa; phylum Chordata; class Mammalia; order Cingulata; family Dasypodidae; genus Dasypus; species Dasypus novemcinctus. The sequence goes on from NC_080687.1 coordinate 62,663,735, forward strand.
ATTGGAATTATCTTGATCTTTTGTTTTTCCCCCCTTCCTTTGTGCTGTCTGACTTTGAGGCTTCTCACTACTCATTAACACTTTTCTTTCATACCGAACAGAGAAAATGAGAGAATTTACTCAAACCAGTCATTCTCTGGGGACAGTGGATGTATATACAGGTATAATTTCTCACTTACTTTTCATCCCCTGTACATTAATGTTTGTATAGAGATTTTTTTTTTTTTAAAGAAAGTCAAGTCAGGTTTCTTTATTAAGTATTCAACATAATTAACTGGTGTACCTTTAATTTGCAAGGATTCTAATATACCTCCTAAATAATCCATTGCTTACTGTGACATTCAGAAAGCTCTGAGGCTTGATATGCAAACATTTAGTTTCTAGGGGAAAAAGTAGTCCACTTCCTTAGCTATAAGGGTAATACCCTTAACTGCTGAAGTGGTTGCCCTCTCAGGCATTTTTCAGAATAGAGGATGTGTAATTTAAGGTGCAATCTGATTGGATATGCAGGATAAATAACCTCATTAAGGATGTAGTATGATGGAAATACACTGCAATATAAATAAAGTCAAGGGGCCTTTAAAGTAAAACCAGGAGAATTGACTAGCAGTATGGCAGGCTGAACTGCATTTATTTTTGTCTTTTGACTGACTGAATACAGAGCTTTACAATTCCCTTTGAGTCCCCATAGTTAAATTTTAAGATTAAGAATCAAAATATCAAAGTGATTTGCTGCATATATGCACCCACCCATGTAAGCAGAGTTAGAGCAGGGGTGGGCGAGGATCGACGAGGTCAGCTAAAGACAAGGAGACATTAACCTCGGCCCTGAGTCTGTGAGTCCTATGGTAGCTGGTTGCTCAACCCCAGCTCAAGGGAGGAAAGAAGAGAGATCTTAGCCAAAGCCTGGAGTAATGGAATTATACATTTTCACAATTAAGTTTAAACTACACTATTTATTTGCATTTAATTTAGGACTCTACATATCCTTACCAAGAATTTACATTGTCTTCTAGAAATTTGAAATGATAATTGACAAGGTGATAATGGGTGTGCTTAATAAATGCTCTGTTCATATAGAATACAGATGTGAAATAAACATTTATCTAAAAGCCTGTTTACAAGAAGTTAAGGAACACTTAACCACAGAACAGCAGTCTCTCAAAGACTGTATAATCTAAGGAAGGGTTCAAGGCAATAATTTTTATGAAAATGTTGGGGAGTGCAGTGTCTTCCTCAGGGGTTCTTCTTGAGGATTAAATTATGAGATGGGCAGAATTCATGTTTCTTTACTTCATTCAACAAATGTTTACCATGCCCCTATTAGTACAAGCATAGTGCCAGGTACTAGTAATATAGTAAGCAATCTGGGTAAATTTTGCCACTGCTCTCATGAAATGCACACATTAAATGAATGCATAATTCCTAGCAGATTTCTTGGCATGTAAGAAACTGAACAATTACTATTTGTTTCAGTTTCCTAGGCTGCTCCAACAAATACCATCAAATGGCTTGGCTTAGACAACAGGAATTTATTAGTTAAAAGTTTTGAGGCCATGAAAATGTTCAAATCAAGGTATCAGCAGGGCAAATGCTTTCTCTTCCCAAAGATTGGCTGTTGGTGATCCTTTGCTTTTCTGCCACATGGCAAAGCACATGGTGGTGTCTGCTGGTTTCCCCCTTCTCTTCCGGGTATCATTATTTTCAGCTTCTTGATCTGGTCTGTATTCATTCCATCTATAAATGACTCCAGTAAAACACTTCAGACACATCCTGAATGAGATGGCTCACAGCTCGACTGAAGTAGACTCATCAAAAAGGCCCTACCTACTGACAACATGTCCCTACTCACAGGAATGGATTAGATTTAAGAACGTGTTTTCTGGAGTACATATAGCTTCGAACCATCACACTATTTTCCCTTATTTCCTTATTTTTTAGAATCTGCTAGATGTTTTTTTTTTAGTTCTGAAACTGCATATGATCCTTGATACATAAAAATGAAATATTGTTATATTTACCCAATTAATAGTTATTAAATGTCAATTTGTAAATATGCCATTATTACTAGTACCTATGTGAAATAGTGTTATCCTTTGTTTAAAATTCATAATATGTCTATTACATGCTATTTGAAATGGTTCCTGTTATAAAGATAATCTTACTCTTGTGCCGCACACAATTTTATTGTTGTCAAACCCAAGGATTGACTGTCCTGAGTTTTGTGTTTTGACTCCAGAAAGGTGCTCATGGTCTGTTCCTGGTCATTAGGTTTTGTTTCAGTGATCCTTCCTTTGCTCTGATGGATTTAATCACAGCCCCTGGACTTCTGTGAGGGGATTTGCCTGACTCTAGACTAGTGAGCACCATAAGTAGCAAGGCTTCTAAAGAAAACACCCCATCACAGATCCTAACTCTGTTATAACAATCACTGTATTTCATTATAAATACTTGCTATGTGCATCCTTCTGGTTTGAGTCTAAGCTCCAGGAGGGCAGTGGTAAAATTTATTTGTATCGCTTCTATATACTTGTTATGGGTTGAATCATGACTGTCACAAAAACATCTTCAAGTCCTAACCCCATGTCCTGTGGATGTGAAATTATTTGTAAATAGCATCTTCTAAGAACCTACTAGTAAAGCTAAGCCCAAACAGATCAGGGTGGGTCTCAATCCAATATGACTAGAGTCCCTATAAGTAGAGAGAATTTGGACATGAAGGGAGGAAACAGATGGGGGAAAGATGACCATGTGACAGAGAAAGAGATTGAGTTAGGGATTGCCAACCAGCCACCACCAGAACACTACAGACTTCTGAGAAAGCATGGCCCTCCTGACACCTTGATTTTGGACTTCTGGCCTCTTGAACTGTGAGACAATACATTCCTGTTGTTTAAGCCAACTAGCCTACGGTACTTTTTTACAGCAGCCCTCGCAAACTAAGACAGTACTTGTCACAGTGTTGGTATTAGCAGAGATGTGGTTAATATTTGGTCAATAGAGGAAAAGAATAATAAATGAATTCTGCCCATCTAATAAGACCAATGTTGTATTCCGACAACTATAGAAAATAAAATAAGTAGAAGATATTTGTCCTCTCTGGTGCAGCCCACACTAGCGGCCCTGAGGCTATCAAGTCCCTTTGATGATTGATTGTACCTTGGTATATTCTGATGATTCCCTCTTGTGAGCAAGTTACACAATTTACGAGTTACAATGTAGCTGAATAAGATTGGTGTTCCTTGTTCTCCTGAATTTGGGATATGCTGGGCTAAAACTTGGTAAAGTAATTATTTTTAACTTCAGGAGTTCCCAAAGTACCGACTACCTAATCTGCATGGTGAGTATCCAAGAAGGGGATGTGATGTGCAGCATTTTCCAAACTTGTAATTATTGGACCCTTTATTCTTGGAGCATTTTGTGGGAACTTGATTTGGCAACACACCCTCTGAGAAGCACGGTGTTTGGCTGTCCTGATTGAGAAATGTGATTTCTTTTAACATTAGGAAAGATAATAGAGCTCAATTTTACTTTCTGGTAAGTTCCTGGTAAGAAAAATTAAACTTTCTAGTGTTGTCCTCAAAGAAAGAAAATCTAATCAAATGCTGACTCTGGAGAGGAAAAGAGCTTTGAAGCGTTAAGAAATCCAGACAGCCCCCCCACATGACAGACCCCAAGGCCACCCTAAGGCTGCCAGCCAAGTGCCTGGGGAGATTCCCATGGAACCAGATGGTGCTGCCTAGAGACAATGGTCTACAGCTCGGCATTTGGGCTTGAGAGTGCTGTCTAGCTGAGGACTGTTTAGGCAGCATACTGGGCTCCAGGCTTCCCACTGAAATCCATTAGCACTCCAGCCCAACCTATTCTTCTTTTCCTTAAAGAGGGATTTGTACTCTCTGAAATCATATCAAAAACACCTGTTCGTGAAAATGCATATGGCCAAGTGTGGCTGTTAAAAGAACATAGTTAGAAGGGACAGGAAGGAATTAATAAAGAGATGGGGGTCATCTATTTAGTCAAGGCTGGTACTAGGACTAGCACTGTAGTACAGCGGCAGGAGGTTTTCTGTGTTACTCTCCTACTTCAGTCCTTCAACTGATCACTGCTGCCATGGGACTCTGCTTGGGATCTTTCCTTTTTTTCTTAGTTTTAATTAGTAAAGGTATAAAAGGAGAATGTTTTCATGGGGAATGCCTTGAGCAGTGGTGCTAGTTTTCTCTTTGGCTAATTCAGAACCCCCAAGAATTTCAGTACAATAAGTGCTAAAAGTGATGATCACTAGGAGGGGAGACAAAAGACAGTTCCTGAATTATACCCGGAGCAAGATTTGTCTGGACTTTAATATAAAGGCCAAGGATGTCAATAAAAACAGAACCTTACAAATATGGCATGCTATTTCCCCAATTTCATCTAATAACTATTTTTGAATATTAAGTTCAGTCAATTAAAATTAATCCTAAAATTAATTCTAAAATTAATTTTTATGGAAAACAAGAATGTATCTATTAATTCTTTCCTATGCTTCACCTAAGTTTTAAATTCTTATATAGTTCTGCTAGCTATGCCTAGATGGGTCACACATAATGGTTTTGGGGTAGCCCCAACTTACGGCAGCTGCCCCAGAGCCCTGTCCATCTTAGTGGTAGCCCTGGACAAAAATGTCTGGTTTGGTGACTTATATGATTCCCCCAGGTATACCTGATACTGGCTATCCTCAAATGTTGCATCACGTGCACCTGTGTGAATCCATGCTCCTTGTTATTTCTATATCAGGTATATTAGATGAACCACCGAATATCCTCTCGGCTTCAACTGTCTTCTGAGCCTTTGACCATTTTTCATTCTGGCCACTGTGAGGCTGAATTTGTGTGGCACTATCCAGCCACCTTTGAAGCAACTGTCTGCACTGGAGTACATGTCTCTTCTCATGCCTGTACCATCTCCCCACCCCCTCCTGTCCTGGGTTTCTTTGTTGCCCTTGGGGAGTGAGACTCTGCAGACCCACTCTGCCCCTCTCTATGCATGGGCAAGGTGCACTGTGGGGGAATTTATGCCAAGTGACCAATGGAGACCAATGGGGGACAGAAGCTAAATGGGAAATTCTGCTTTCTTCTTCCCACTGAGACACAGTAGTTCATGAGGTTTCTTGGAAGATAGTTTAGCAGTTGGAGTAAGCTGGTACATGATACTGAGTGATGGCCAGCTTGAAAACACCTCCTCTTACTCTCCCCTTTTTCCTGCTTCATTCTGCTTTTCCCTCACTCCTGTTTTCTTGGAATTGAATGCCCTCATAAAAGAGCAGTAAATAAAGTTTTGCCTTAGGAACTGCTTCCTGAGTAATCTTTCAGCTCCATATATACCTTTTTTTCCTCTCTTCTTTTTTTTTTTTTTTTTCTTTTTACTCTTCCCTGTGATACTGGGGCAGGGACTCCATAAACTATATTTCCCAGGTGCCAGTGCCAGTTTGCTTACAGGTTTGGCAATAGGAAGACTATTGGGAAATTTGAAGAAAAGAAAATGGGAAGAAGAGATTTCTTATTATTTTCTGTTCTTGTCAGTGTGGTCCCAGCAGTGGCAATGAACTCCACCCATGTCTAAGAGCCCAGCCTCCAGCTTCTTTCAGCATTTCCAAACCAGACTTATATCCCCAGAGGTAGCAGTTACTGAATGGTAGCCCCTCTTCAGCAATGGGTGCTCCTGCTCCAAGGACTCTCCTCTAAGCTCCTAGGTTCTATGTTCTGGTAACTGCACTTCCTTGGGGAGGTAGTTGTTTCCTGCACTTTTGATCTCAGTGTTGTTTCAACAACATGTGTGAGGACTAAATGAGCCTAGATATATATGTTTAGAAACAGTACATGGAAAACAGCAAGTGCTCAATTGATGATCATTGTTACCATGGTGATATTGCTATTTTAAAGTTGAGAAAACTTAGTTCACAGATTTTATGTATGGCAGAGACAGATTTCAACTCCTGTCCAGGTTTATTTATTTATTTTAAAGATTGCTATTTGCTCTCTGTGTCTGTTTGTCTTCTTTTTAGGAGGCACTGGGAACCAAACCCAGGACCCCGATGTGGGAGGGAGATGCCCAGTTGCTTGAGCCACATCTGCTCCCTGCTTATGGTGTCTCTCACTAAGTTTCCTCATTGTTTCTCCTTGTCGTGTCATCTTGTTATGTCAACTTGCTGACTTGATTGTTTTCTTTAGGAGGCACAGGGATTCAAACCCAGTACCTCCATTGTGGTAGGCAGGCACCCAATTGCTTGAGCCATATCTGCTTTCCCATCTAATTTTAATACTTGTGTTTTCAACCATTATGCTATATTTTTTCCAAGTTTCTAAGAAAAAGTTAAAGATATCATCATGTATTTTATAACTTTGATATATATAATTTCCTTAATCTATTCCTCTAATATTAAGGTTATAAGTAAGTTTCTATTATTTTATTTGAACAATGCTACAATGAACTTCTGTATGCTTTTATCATTTTGCTTCTCTTGAAATTCTCAGGAACAGTAATCTGGCTCAGGTGGTATAAACATCTTTAATGCTTCTACTCCATATTGTAATTTTGTTTTCCACAAAGAGATTATTCTAATTTATTTAATTGGCATTGAGTAGTATTACCAATTTCATCAGAACTTCACCAGGTATTCTAATATTGTTGCTTCTATAAATGGTATAAAATTATTTCTCAAAATTGTATTAATTTTCATTTTTTCATCCCAGAGAAATATTTCAAATGTTTTTGTTTCTATTTGTATTTGAGGTGTCTGTGATGTATTTTCTTCTTCAGTGGTGAACTCTTGCTTTTTTTCTTATTGTGGTGAATTGAATTATATACCTCAATTTAGATATGTTTTTGGGAAGCGGATTTGGCTCAACTGATAGAGCATCCACCTACCACATGGGAGATCCAGGGTTCGATCCCCAGGGCCTCCTGCCCTGTTTGGTGAGCTGGCCCATGCATGGTGCTGATGTGCACAAGGAGTGCCCTGCCACGCAGGTGTGTCCCCTGGGTAGGGGAGCCCCATGCACAAGGAGTGCACCTCACAAGGAGAGCTGCCCAGTGGGAAAAAAGTGCAGCCTGCCAGGAGTGGCGCTGCATACACGGAGAGCTGACGCAGCAAGATGATGCAACAAAAAGAGACTCAGATTCCTGGTGCCGCTGATAAGAATACAAGTGGACACAGAAGAACACACAGTGAATAGACACAGAGAGCAGACAACTGGTGGGGAGTGGGGGAGAAGAGGAGAGAAATGAATAAAAAATAAAATCTTAAGAAAAAATTTAGATATATTCTTAATCTGCATTCCTGTGGGTATAAATTCAATTGTAAATAGGACCTCTTGAAGACGTTGTTTTACGTTAATGTGTGGCCCAAATGAATGAGGTTGGGTCTTAAGCTGACTAGGGAGGCTTTATAAAGAGAAGGAAGCCAGAAGCCAAAGTAAGAGAAAACTATGGGGAGGAGCTGGAAGCAGGAAGTCGGCAGAACCGGGAAGAGAAGGGAGAGGACATCATCTTGTGATGCAAAGCAGGGCTACAAGTCAGGGAAACCCAAGGAGAAAGCATTGCAGTGCTGTCGCCTCGATTATGAATTCTACCCTCAAAACCACGAGTCACTAAGTTCCTGGTTTTTTTTTAAGCCTTGAAACCTTCCATTTTCCAGTACACTGGCCTCCTCCCGGCATTTCTCCAGCTGACCTGCATCACACTGCAGCATTTGCTCCAGCTCCTGATTGGGCTGCTCTTCCTCCGGATTCTGATTGTCCCCGCCCCTTCATCATTCGGCTCTCAGCTCTTCAGGGGCCCTCTGTGAGGCCTGTCCTAAATACCTTACCTAATCCTCCTTTGCTACCGCCATGTGTCATGTTTGCCCAGCATTTAACATTTCCTGACGCTCATGTGGTTACTGGTTTGTTTACTGCCTGTGTTCCTCCCTGTGGTATAAGAGCACTGTTAGAGCAGGGCACTTGTCTGGTGGGTTTCTCCCCCTTCTACTACAGTGTTTGTCACATACTCGTGTTTTGTAGCTACTTCTTGGATGACAGGCCATTATGAAAATTTCAGATTGTTGCAAATGCAAAATGGAAAGGGTAACGGGAACAAATGTAGCAATAAGGTGATCATTTACACCACAACAAGATTTCTCTTTGAGATGTAATCAGGATATAGAAATAAGACATGCCAGAAGGAAAGGCTTGAGTTATCCCTTGGTAGTTCTCCTTGTTCTGAAATGTCAAGGCATGTATACCCAATTTGTGTACACAGGTTAGTCTCCCCTGACTGTTGTCTGGGACAGCAAGAAGAAATTGACTCCTGAAGTTAATACTGAAGAAAATAAAACTTTAGCAGTACACAGATATTGTTATGCTAAGATCTAAGATGAGTTTAACTCTGCGGGAAGCTTTACTATGCAATGAAGAGTCCTTGCCTGCATCTGCCATTCACTGCCAAATTATTCCTGAGGAATTATTTGTTGCATGCTGGGAATGCAACTGAGCCTACGTAAAACATAAAGAAAGGCTTGTTCTACATACAATGGCTTTTCCTTCTAGACAGGAAACACGAAATAATTAAGGTGGCAAAATACAGTACCTGAAAGAAGAAAGCAATTTAAAGGTGGCCAGATTTCTTAGTTGAAACAAATATCTGAACAATTGACCCTATTTAATTTTTGATACATAGAATTGGATTGCCTCTTCTAGTTCATCAGTATTCAATGCTTAACTTGGTTTTGTTATGCAATCTATTGGACATAGTAAAATAATTATATTTTAAGGAATAAGCCATGTATGTACATGTTGAGATTTAATAATATATCTCCAAAACCTTTGTTTTACATTATGTTAAATTTTGCCCATGTATTTTTATTTAGCTTTTGTAGGCTAGGAAGTACAAGAAATAAAAAAAAAAAAAAGCATACATGCGACATATAAACCATCCCACATAGGCTATTTAATTCTATTCTTCTCTCTCTCTTGTGTTGGCCGAAAGCTTTTACTAATCTAAGCTAGGTTCATAAATAAGCTGATATATATAGCTTATCTTCTGAAAATAAATGATGCTTAATTATAAACTATAGGAAGTTCTAATTTTGCCCTACAGTTTTTTTTTTGTTGTTGTTGTTTATTTGTTTTTGTTTTTAGGTAAGATGGGAATATAGCAAGCTGAATATCTTTGTTTTGGTGTCTTCAAATGTTTTTCACGTTGAGAGGGAAAATGGGATAATAAATGTGAAAAATTTGAGTGAAATAATAGTGTAACCTTTCCACTGATTCAAGGCAGGAGGATAGTTTGCTGGAATCAGGTTTCGAGCTGTCACTGAATTCCTGTTGGGAATTCAAAGACAGCTATTTCACCAATTGTCTTTAAATCTGTCTCAGATTATGATAGAAGGAGTATGGCAGCGGAAAGATTAAAGTCTCAGGGGAAAAAATCTTTCCTTGAGGTGTGAGAAACTTGAAAAGTATGATTAACATTAAGAAACTTAAGGGGTATCTTTTCTTTACAATTCATGATCTTCATAGGCTAAGTCTACACAAAACATAAAATGACCATTTAATACATTAAGTTCAAATAAGCAATTGATCAGTTTTAATAGAAAAAGAAAGTTAAACTTGTAGCATGACTGTATTGAATTGTCTGGTTAAATTAGTCAAAACAACAGTTAAATATTATATGCTTATGTAAGTTCACCAGTGGACACCTAATGTTACTTGCCTCCAACTTTCATGCTTTCTTCCTCACTGCTGCTCCTTCTATGACTGGTATCATTGCCACTACAATCACTCTGGCTTTGCACATCTGTGTGATGGCCTTTTCTTAGAAAGCTTCATCAAAATATAAGTTAAGCCTTTTTTATCCTCTAGTTGGCAGAAGAGAGCAGGCTTAAACTTGATTATCTCTCCTGAAGTTATGGGGATAGAGAAAGGAAAAGTCAAGACAGAGAATAACTTAAGACAATTACACAGGTTTAAACCCTCTCTCTAGTTGACTGACCCCTCCCTGGATCCATGTGGTAGAGGCTAGCATTCCACCTCTACCTGCCTCTCCTTCCAATGACAGTACTCCAGGTATCTTTAGACCTTAGAGTTACTAGCTATACTAACTGTCAGACCCGGAGAAGGTAGGACAGAATACCAATCCAAGCCCCACTCAATTCTCATGTCCCATTCTATGATTGACTCCATCCCAGGATGATTGGCAGTAGGAATTTTTTTTCCAGAGAAAGCACCATCTTCAGAAACTTGGTTTGGCTTCCAGCTAGACAACTATTCGAAATTGACATCAGTACATTTTTCCAAAATCTGTTTTATTCATACTTGAATGAATATGGGATGGGATACCAATTTTCTGAGTTTTAGTTCAATCTTTTAAAATATGTCCTCATCAAATTTTCAAGAAAGTTGGCATTCAATCTCACCCATCTAGTTATTTGAAGCATTACTGTGTATCTTACCCAATTTAACCTCCATATCTCATCCATACCACTGACTTTGAATTTTTCATTATTCTCTTCATCAAAATGCAATGAGTCTGCTGTGGTGGTGGGGGTTGTTGATGTGAGAGGAATGGGGTGGGGGGGGTGAAAGTTATATGGGAACCTCTTATATTTTTTGAATGAAACATTAAAAAAAAATAAAGAAAAAAGGTTCTCAAAGAATTTTCATTTTAATTAATGTTTCTATTATGATCCTAAAAAATGTGTTATTCTACTAATTCAGTGCATGATGCAAAAAAAAAAAGTTTGTTTTTTTATTGAAAATGACAGGACAAGGAAGATAATTATTGAGTAATAGAGTCCCAAGCAGCTAATTTTATCTTCTGTATTTATGAGTGAAATTACTTTGTACTTGAGAAAATGGATGGTGATGATTCTTTCAAACCTCAATATATTAATATTATATTATAAAAAGATAATTAGGAGATGGTTATTGGAAGAAAAAAATGAAACAAATAAAAGAGTTCCAAGAAATGTCACCTTATATCCAGTCTGGGGGTTGTGTTTTACAAATGCCCTGAAGCCTGAGCGAAATGTTCCTAACAGCCTACTAAGTAGGTTCTAAGATCAGAAACCCTTGTTTGTGATAGGGTGAAAATTTCACCAGTTGAATTTGAAATCAAGAAGGGACCTTGAATGGATTACAATCCCTTAAAGTGGAGTAAATTAGATTCACCAGAGCACATTCATCACTTATAAAAACTTACTTGTAAATATGAATAAATTAAAGAAATAAATGCCTTTTCAGGTTTTTTGTCTCTTTGCCTTATTCAGTGTTCAATGAGTATATTACTGACTTAGCTTAAGAAATCACAGAAATAAATATATATTAAGGTTTAAAGATGTTTGCAGCTATGCCAGTTCTGAAAGTAGAACAGGGCAGGCCAAATCAACATTTGCATTTTTTGCAGCCATGGTCACTGAATGAAAACCAGTTGGAAAGACAAAGAGCCTCGTTGAAATGGCAAACCCCAGTGTGCCGGGGATCAGTCACTGAAGTGAAAAGGAGACCTGAGCCCTCTGGAGAGGGAGGCTAAGAAGTGAGCAACTTTTTAATAGCAGTATTGGTTAACGGGGATCCAGGTGTGTCCTGCCTCTGCTTCCTGGCCAGTAGAAGAGAGAAGTGGCCTGTTGGAACCTAATGTGAAGTAGTGGAAGAGGATGATGAGTTTCTTCGGACCTATTGCATCAGTCCTACCACTTTGCACTGTAATTTAGCTCCCCTGCTTATCCTATAGCACAGCCCTGGAAGACAGTGGAGGAGATTGGTTGATGGAGTGGTTGGAAATGTTTCACAGCACAGTTAAAATAATAACAGCTAAGAGTTATTGAATGTTTACTGCTGTGTTTATGTGTTTAGAGACATTATTTCCTTTAATTTTTGCAAAAACTCCATGAAGTCAGTTCCATTTAAAGATGGAAAAATTTTGGCGTAGGGAGGTTAAGCCATATATTCCAAGTACGTTGTGGAACTGAGATTCAAATCTAGGTCTGGTTACAAATCCTATGTTCTTAACAACCCATGATCTATTGCCTCTCAATGTGGCAACTAGACAAGTTAATGAACCCTGCTACTGATCTGATCTCAGAGAATCCTTCCTTTCCCAGAAGTCTCTCAGCTGATACATGGGTTTCTAAAGGCCCTTCTATTCTTTTGTTTTAACTGAATACAAGCTTGTGCAATTAAGGGCATCTGGAATCAAAGGAAAAGTAATTCTTCTGTCATCCAGGCTTCCTAGGAAAGAATGTCTCAAAATTTATTACACATTTTTGAATTTTCAGAGATCTACTACTATAGTGCTTTAAAAAAAATTAATCTTTTTTTAAAAAAAAATTAATCTTAAGGCCATAGTATTACCCCACAAATAAGAACTAGAGGACTAGACAAACAAAAAGAACTGATGGCACTCTCACTCTCTTTGCAAAGTTGAATTATTTTATTCTTATTGAATAAAAAAGACTTTTGAAAGGTAGACAACTTTTGTAGATGAATAATGGTTTTTATCCTAATTTGTAAGGCTTTCATTATAATCCCATACTACTCTAGGTGACCATAATTGCCCCTTCTGCTGAATTTACAGAAGCATATTTTTGTGATAATCATTATTACTTTATGTCATTGTTTTAGTTTCCTAGGTTGCTAAAAGCAGATAATGTGAAATGGGCTTAAACAACGGGAATTCATTTCTTAGGGTGAAAGTCTGGGAAAATACCCAATCAAGGCATTATTAATGCAATACTTTCTTTCTGAAGACCAACTGTGTGTGATCCTTGGCTCCTCTGCCACATGGCAAGGCACATGGCTGTGTCTGCTGGCCTCTCCCTTCTCTTCTGGGTTTTGTTGCTTTCAGCTTCTTGCTCTGGTGGCTTTTTTTTCTATCTCAGAATCATTCCATTTATAAATAACTCGAGGGAAAGAAATAAGACCCATTTTGAATGAGGCAGGTCATACCTTAACTGAAGTAGTCTCATCACAAAGTCCTGCTTACAAAGGGTTCACACCCATAAGAATGGATTAGATTTAAGAACATGTTTTTCTGGGGTACATACAGCTTTAAACCACCACAGCCGAACTTTGTGTGATTATGCTCCTACTTAACTCCTGTTAATAAGATATAATTGGCAATGCATTAAGATGCTAAAATTCCAGGTACTGTGTTAGAATGTTGGATAAAAGGTAAATTATATTCAACTTGGTTAGGGTTAATATGTGAGTAAAGTTGTGTGGGTATCTGGGGTAGGAATGGAGAAGAAGTGGGGTGGGAGTAACAGTGTCTAACATCCCAATGTATAACAATATCTCTGTTGTGTCAAATATCAAGATAAAGTGGTATGGCAGTTTGAGATTATTTATGAATTCCAAAAAGAAAGATTATGTTGTAAACTGGTCTGTTCCTCTGAGCATGATACCCTTTGTATTATATCCAGTTGAGATGTCTTTGATCAAATTATATTAAGATTAGGGCTTTGATTTGACTAATTCAGGAGAGTAGAACTCAGGGTTGAGTATCTGTCCCCTTGGTGGGCTATATAAAGGGGCACTCACTCAAGAAGACACACAGAAGAAGACATACGAAAGAAGGCACAGGAAGAAAGTGAGCTCCTTAGCCACAGCAGAGGAAAGAATCTTTATCCTGAAGCCCTGGGAAGAGAGATGAGCGATTTGCCTGATAGTCTGCAGCTGAAGAGAACAGAACAGCTGAGCTGAGGAAGCACAGAAAGAACCAAACCCTATGCCAGCTTACAGCTGAGATCAGAAGAAGCTGGGGCCACGGACCGTAAGGGAAAAAGGAAGAAGAGACCAGTCCCACCATCTTACTTCAACACGTGGCAACTGACTTGGGTGAGAAAGTACCTCTTATGGTACCTTGAGTTGGACCCTTTAGGGCCTTGTAACTGTAAGCTTTTGGCCCAATAAATACCCTTTAAAAAAAATCGACAGATTTCTGGCACTTTGCATCAGCACCTCTTTGGCTGACTAATACAGATGGGATGAACAAATTTCTGCTAAGAACAACAACAACAAAGAAATGCAAATTGAGTGGAGAAATAGGGAAAATCAAACCATAGGGTCTGACAATAAAATGTAGTATAATATTTATACATAATTAATCCATATAGAGAAAGTTAAATAATATATACTTTCTGGAATAATTGGGAAAATTAGTTTAGTAAAGTCATTTATCCCAACCCTCTGAAAATTAGCATTTACATTGGCACTGTTAACATGCAGAGTATCTGTTGACAGGTGAAGTAAGGTAAATGTACTTTATTTATTTCTAGCAGTTTAAACAATACACATTTATTATCTTACAGTTTCTATGGGTCAGGGATCAGGGCACAGTTTAGCTGTATCCTGGGCTTCAGGGTCTCTCATAGGGCTGCAGACAAGTTGTCCAGGCTGGTAACTGAGTCTGCATATTTATTAGTCTCATTAGCCAAGATTGCGGTCTCATCTGAAATCTAAACTTGATAAGGATCACTTTCAAGGACACTCACTTGGTTGTTAACAGAATTCAGTTCCTGGAAGGTTGTAGAACAAAGACCAGTTCCTGCTGGTTTTTAGCTGGAGGCTACCCTCAGTTGCTTGCCACGTGGACTTCTTCAAAATGGCATTTTGCTTCATTAAAGCATGGAAGCCACAAAGGCAATAGAGTCTGCTAGCAAGATGGAACTCTGTGTTTTATAACCTAATCACTAATGGCATCCCATCATTTTTCCAGTATTCTATTCATTAGAAGCAAAGTCACTAGGCCTTGCCTTTACAGAAGGGTGTGACTACCAGGAAGCAGGAATCATTGGGAGACAACTTTGAAGTCTGCCTATCATAATACATACATGAATATCAATTTACAGCTATAGGTGATGGGTACCTTGAAAATAAAACAAAAGAGGAGAGCACAAAGTGGAGGAAACAATTATGGCTGGAGGCACAGACAGATCATAATAAAATAGACATAAAGAGCAGGGTACCAGGACCAGACTACATATCCAATTTATGCCCCATTTCATAAGAATGTATCACTCCTGAATGTCATAGTGAAAAAACAATTGGAAAATGACTTCTAGGGGATAGAGACTCATTGAAGAAAAGCAGAACTTACAGAAAATTCATGTGGAATTCATAAAACGGAATGGAGGCAAAAAAGCCAAGTGGAGGACAGGGAATTGAGAATGGGGAATAATGGCTTGAATTGTCTTTGGGCAACGGGAGTGCAATAAAAGGAAGGTATAAGAGACAATGATGGGAAGTGGACTTGGCCCAGTGGTTAGGGCATCCGTCTACCATATGGGAGGTCTGTGGTTCAAACCCCGGGCCTCCTTGACCCGTGTGGAGCTGGCCCATGTGCAGTGCTGATGTACGCAAGGAGTGCCTTGCCACGCAGGGTGTCCCCCTTGTAGGGGAGCCCCACGTGCAAGGAGTGTGCCCCATAAGGACAGCGGCCCAGTGCGAAAGAAAGTGCAGCCTGCCCAGGAATGGTGCCACACACACACAGAGCTGATGTAGCAAGATGACGCAACAAAAAGAGACACAGATTCTGGGTGCCACTGACAAGAATACAAGTGGACACAGAAGAACACACAGCGAATGGACACAGCAGACAACTGGGGGTGGGGTGGGGGTGATGAAGGGGAGAGAAATAAATAAAAAATAAACCTTAAAAAAAAGAGACAATGATAAACTATGAACTGGTCTTGGTGATAATCGAATTGCAAGTTGACTGAAAAGGGAAACACAAAAATAACTAATTTTGACTCTAGAAACCTAGGCTAATGCTGACCCTATTCATGATTTTTTGGGGAGGAGGATATATGGAGTTGATGTTTGAGGTACTGCTACAGTACTCCATCAAATTTCTACTCAGAATCATTTTATCTCTTGACCAACCTAATATTAGTAAATGTCTTGATTTAGAGCAATTGGGCTAAAATGGCACTTACTAAACCACACTAATATCTGCCATTGCAGAAGACTGTGAAATGTATTACCATCAACATTGCAGTGCTGGGATTTTCTTTCTCAAATTCCTGAGGCTGAATTTCTGCCTAAATAAATAGCCATCAAATAACTTTATGGGTCAATTTATCATAGGGTATTATAGATAATCAATTTACAAAGCATTTGGGAAAATTTTCCTGTAGCTGTTTTATTGGCTACTATTAGTGTCACATGTCAACCATCTATTATTCTGGATTTGCAACGGCAGCTACTCTTTTAAAGAAATCTAATCAATCTGGTTCACAGAGGCTTATTATTGAGGTAAAATTCACACAACAAGGAAAGCTTCTTTTGTTCCAATGAGACTGTGCCATGGTTTTTAGTTTCATTAGTGTAGCAATATATAGTTACAATTGTACATAAATAGGCAGAGTGGTTCTGATCGATAAACTATGATGGTTTAATTTAAAGGTATGTTAGAAAAGGAGAAGAATGAAGTTTTGGAAAACTGCATTCTGTCCTCACAGTTGTAACACTATACATGGAAACAATCTTCTCAGCTTTTTATGAAAGGCAAAATTGCCGGCCAAACTACACAAACTCCCTGGACTCTTCAAGGACAGTTTCTGGACTGATGCCAGGACTAAAGTTGAGAGCAAATTTATTCATCTTGTTCCCAGGCTGGTAACTGAGTCTGTGTATTTATTAGACTCATGCCTTGGCCCAAAACAGGAGTCTCTGGAATACATCACACGGGCAGTTTTTAAAAAAGAAACTCTACCAAACGAAATTAATCGGATGAAATTCTTGTCTTTCTTTAAGTTTTGTGAATTAATTGGTGTTGGTGTGTAAGTAACAAAAGGAGGCCAAAAACGGGAATTGCCTGGAAAAGACTCAGTCATGACCTTGAACATTGATAAAGATAAGGCAGAAGACTAAGGTTTTCTTGAGATCCCCTGGGTAGGGAGCCCACACTATCGCAGGCACCTGGAAGGCTGAAGACACCTGGACACTATTTGCCTGATCACTTATGAGGAAACCAGGAATTGAGGAGTTGAGTATGTAGAATTAGTAGTTCTGGTGGCACAGGGGAGATAGAGAACTGGGGAGGGCACGTGAGCACATGATGGCAAGAGTGGCAAAAGCTTTGGGGAAGAAGGATATGGCTTTGAGTCTCCATGTAGGGGGTAGAGGGGCAGTTGCTATGCGGTTTCTAGTGATGACAGAATTCTTGCATAAAGTATGCCACTTTTGCTCTTGGTTCTCATTTAACCATTCCCCCCTCTACCCGTTTCATGTGAAATAGTCCCTGAAGATGGAAGGATTACTAGTTGCCGTTTTCTCACACTTTTATCTTAATGAGATCACTTAAACAAAATGTGACATCTTGTAGATTCATATTTTCATGGGAATTTTCTGATAAGAAAGTATGAGCTTATCATGGAGGAATCTTACTTTTTCTTTCTTGAAAAATCATAGATTTTTGAGGAACTTCAATTAGGGCTATTTCTCGACATTGTTGGTGAAATAAATGTGAAAAGAAATGTGTCTGCTAGTTAGTTTGCTGACCATAGTCTTTGTTATTTGATGAGACCCACACATCGAGAAGACTGGGATGGGCTTTGACGATCATGAAGTCCCACAAGAGTGAACTTTAAACAGTGTTTTTGCCAAGCTTCAGTTTTTCTTCCCTGTTGCCCACACGTCCAAAAGTACAGTTTTAGGAAAAAGGACATGTTAAGACCCAGTTGGAAATTGAGATGAATACATAACCTGTTAAGAAATCGTTAAACATTTTCATGCTAGATAGAAAGCTGAAAAAAAAGTTTAGTTTCTTAAAGGACTATTTCATTTTTCAAGGATTAATTTTGTATTCATTTTTAATGGTTCTGAAGAAAATGTAATCTCGCTGTAGAATATCTGAAAAATACAGAGGATTGATAAGAAGATGAGGATTATCTTTAATCACTGCATTCCCTAGCCATTAAAAAATGAGCTCTTTTATATGTTTCTTTCCAGTCCTTTTTTTCTGCTGCATAAAGTTTGTGAATAGTTAAACATTAAGTTCATATTTTGTAAATATTTTGCTTCCTACTTGTTTTCACCTAACATGAACATTTTTTTCAGTGTCAATACAAAGCTGTCTAACAAACCTATTTTATCAATGTTATATAATTCACCTAACTGTTTATCTTTTGTTGGGCCCTAGTAATTTTCTAATGTCCAACACTTACAAATAAAACTGCCTATTTTCTTCCATTGGCAATATTACTGATCAAAAATTAGAGAACACATTATTTCCTTGGGATAGATTCCTAGAACTGGACCACTATATCAAAGTTAGAATAATTTTTAAGGTTCTGGATACCTACTGCCAAATGCTGTCTAAAAGTTCTATCTATTTACTTTCTGTAGTGCATGAGAATTCCCAAGTCACTGTTCTCTTCTCAGAAATTATCATGAAAAATTAGAAGAAAATTATATTTACTCTGATTATAATTTTTCCTTAGAGACGTGTGATTGAAAATTTTTTCCTTAAAAATATACCACTCATTTCTTCTTTAGTTGTGGCTATGATTACAAAATCTCTTTCAGCCTCCATTTGCCCCCTTTCTGTATAAAGCAGCTGGAAAGCTAAAATCTATATTTTCCTAGCCTCTGGATATGAATTGGGTTGTATCAATTAGATACACAGTATGAATTTTGAAATGTGGAGGGGGACTGATGTCATCTTTCTTTAATGGTGTTGATGGACTAGTAGACTCCAGCATGTGTGGAGGCTGGTAGTGCTTGGATTCCACAGTCCACTGTTGAGCTACCAGCTTCGTGGATGTGGGGCACGTGTAATGTCAGCAGAAAAGTTCCCTGATCTTGAAGAATCTTAAAAGCCGAATTGTGGTCATCTGATTCCTGCTTCCCCAAGCATTCCAATGATTTCAAAAGCACTTAATATCCTCTGTTAAATCTCTTTTAGCTAGAAATATCTTGTGGTTTCTGTTTCCTGCATTGAAACATGGCTGATACATTGCTTATTCTTTCCAGTGTTCAGGAGTCTTTCCATGTAGAATGTTCATACAATCTATGCAGCATATTTTACTGAATACTTATTGTGAATTTTTCCATAGGAAAGCCAAAATTTTTAAATTAAATATTTAATAGCTCTCTTCATGCTTATTATTATAAGCATTAGTATTCTTTATTAATTCCAAGAGATTTTCTATTTTCTGGATTTCATTTCTCTTCTTTAAGCTCTCCATTAATTCCCTTTATTATTATTATTTTTAATTGCACAGTATATTTTAGCTTTTGACACATTTAGAAGGCATAAAGACATGTAGTCAATTTAGATTTTAAATACACTTTAGCTTTTCTCATAAGTATGTTTTAATACCTGTTAGGGTAGAACACTTAACATGAACATTTCCCAATGTCAATACATTTTTCTTAAAAAGTCTTTTTTTGAATATTATATTCATTTTTTCTTTTAGATTAACTTGAGAAGTATGTTGTCAAGTTCCAAAAATTAAACCATAAATTAGTTTGGGAATGATTGACCTCTTTATATTACCAAGTCTTCCCATCCAGGAACATGGTTCATTCATTATTTATTCAAATATTTTTTTCATGTCTCTCAGTAAAATGTCATAGTCATAATTTTCTTAAGACATGTATATTTCTTATTAAGATTATCCTTGATCTTTTTTCTTTATATTTTTGAATCAATTTATTTCTGGCATATGGGAAAGCTATTGGTATTTGTGCATTTATTTATATATGGCTGCATTTTTTTCCAATTGATTCTATTTGTAGGATTATTTTTCTTAATCTTTAACAATTTACATCTGCCTCAGACTGAAAAGTCAATTCTCCTCCTCAAGATGTAGGTATTATAATAATTACCCTAAAAGAAGAAGATACTGTTATGTTTGTTCATATAAAAACAATACTTATTATGATCTGTGTACATGGAGTTCTACTAGATGCTAATGGGAATATAGCAACAAATTTACTGTTTATATGGAGGAACCAGATACAAACTATGGACTTTTTATTGTTTTGTTTTGTTTTTTTTTTTTATAAATGTTACATTAAAAAAATATAAGAGGTCCCCATATACCCCACTCCTCTCACATCAACAACCTCTTTCCTCATCGTGGCACATTCATTGCATTTGGTGAATACCTTTTAGAGCACTGCTGTACCACATGGATAATGGTTTATATTGTAGTTTACACTCTCCCCCAGTCCACCCAGTGGGCCATGGCAGGACATACAATGTCCAGCATCTGTCCCTGCAGTACCACCCAGGAAAACTCCAAGTCCTGAAAATGCCCCCACATCATATCTCTTCTTCCCTCTCCCTACCCACAGCAAATATACCATGGCCACTTTCTCCACATCAGTGCTATAATTTCTTCCATTACTAATCACAATAGCTCCATAGTAGCTCTTATCCATACTCTATTCCTCCATCCCATCACCCTGGGATGGTTATGTCTACTCCACCTCTATATTTAGAGGGGGCTTAGATTCCACATGAATGATGGATGCAATTCTCCTGCTTGCAGTTGTAGGCACTCTTGGCTCTCTGGTGTGATAGTTGACCTTCTTCACCTCCCTGTTAGCTGGCTGGGGTAAGTCCAATGAACCAGAAGGTTGAAGTTGCAAGTCTGCTGAGACTCAGGGTCTGGCTGTCACATGGACAGTCCAGAGATTCAGGTCTCCTGAGTATACACCAACCCCAGCACCAACCACAGGTCCAGTAAAAGTGACAGAAGAGGCATGTGCACATCTGAGTCCAACTCCATCACACTCAGGAACACAAACTCTAAAGTAGGGCGAACTGACATGGCACTGAACTCCAGAGCCATCTGCCATGACCATAGAACCTGTGGAACTCTGTAGCCCTCAGGAGCACAAGTACCTGGGGTTGTATCTACTTTGGCTGTCTTGGGATTCTGCTGAGGCATGCATAAGCACGAACCCTCTGATGACCTCCTCACTCTTTTTTTGGAGACTCAGCCATATAAACTCATTTGTCCTTTCCATTGATACTGATGACTATGCTTATGAGCCTGTGCACCTGAAATATGAACTAGGCCTAGAGTTGCAGGGTGCCTAAGAATTACCTCCTGAGAGCCTCCATTTTGCTCAAATGTGGCTACTCTCTAAGCCAAACTCATCATGTTAATGAATTACCTTTCCCCCAGTATGGGACATGACTCCTGGAGATGAGCCTCCTTGGTGCCAAGGGATTACTAGCAAGGTGATGTAACTAGAAAAATACCTTGAATAAAAGGGTCAGCTCAGACCAGCAGAATATCTCAGCCTACATGTAGGATCAGGTGTTAAAAACTGCTTTTTGACCTCAAAATCATGGACTTTTGAACAGTAGAGAGAGATTTAAAAATTGCTGAAACACGCTATAGGAAAGATTTCCAGGAGTAGTGTTATCAAATGCATAGTTGAGGATAAAAATTGTAATGGGAACTTGGAGGAAAGAGGTATAACTTAGACTAAAGTGATCAGAGAGGATTATGCCTAGTACATAGACTGATTTTGAAAGATGGAGTTAGACTAATGGAGGTACACTGGGGAGTGCAGGGAGGCTGGTTGGTATGAGACAAGCATGGAGGCAGAGAGGTGTCAAGTGTAAAAGGAATAGCAAACAAATCAATTTGACTCAAATACAACATTGTCCTGAGTTGTATAAGGTTGATGGCAGTTAGGATAATATTTCCAGAGGCCTTCAATATCAGGTTGAAGAATTTGGGCTTGAATTCTAAGCAACATGGGGTCACAGCAGAGAAATAACATCATTAAGATGAAGTTTTAGTATGGTTTTTCAAAAAGTAAAATACTATAAGGCCATTTCAAAAGTTTTATGAAGGTACAAAAGTAAAAAATATCCATCTTTCATCCCATTGCCATGGAATGACACTTGTGGATTTAAAGAATTCCTGTATCTGACAGTTTGTGCTCTGCCCAGATCCTCCGGGGTCCCTTTTACCATTACTGTGTGCTCTTTCCCCCAGCTCCTGTGTGCTTTGCTTCTAACAGCTGGTACCGGTGGCTTCTCCAACTATCTTTAGGCTACTGCAGCCACCTCCCCTGTACATGGGCAGAGAGCCTGAAGTGCCTGGGAGAGCCACACCCGGAGGAACTGAATTAATGACCTCGTCAGCTTCTCCTGGGAACATTTCTTTGCTCTTTCATTTGTATATGAATCCTTGTTTCAGAATCTGCCTCTGGGGTTTCTGACGCACACAAACAAGCACCCTAGTAACAATTTTGTAAGGGTTAACTTTACAATTCTGGAAAAATTTCTCTGTGCATTCATCTGGCTATCTCCATGATAAAGCAGTTGGCCTATGACAGTGATTTCTAAATTTCTCTTACACTTTAACACTAAGATCCCAGCTCTAACCCTTTTACCATAATCAGGGTGGTAGCTGCAGCTCTCAGAGGATAATCCCTGGCTTTGTTTCAGGGTGTCTCCAATAGTTCCATACAGTTTTTTCAGGAATTAGGATTACCAGTCAAGGTGAGAGTAGTCAATATACCAACAATTAAGAATATGCTGGCCTTATAAAAACACTCGCTTAAGCAGTATAGAAAATTTAAGAAAAAGAAAAAAATATATAAATAGATGGAAAACTGTTAAACTAAGGGGAGAAGAATTAAGGGTGGAGAATTTTGGTTAAAAGATGAAGAAAAAGGCAAATTTTGCACAAAATAAATAGAAATGAGGCTAAAAGTTCCCCAAAAGGGGGAAATGACACATTCAACACTTAAGCAATAAACATTTAGGAGGAAAAAGGATGAAGCCAATTTGAGTCAGCAAAATTTAAGGAGGTTAAATATAATCTCCCTTACTGACACTTTATTTTCATCAAAAAGGTATTATAGAGGATTTTGGAAGATGTAGTTTCTATCAGAATTTAATATTTTTGGATGACAAAAATATGACAATAGTCTTAAGAGGCAAAAATGGAATTCTGCAAAAAAAAAAAAAAAAGCAGAATTACCCTTGGGCAAAGGCATGAAAGAAGCTGAGGGCCTCAGGACCCTTCTCCCACTCCTTTCAACATATCTCTTCATGTTCCTTCCTGGATGCTATAGCCAGCCCTGCTCTCTCACCAGGAAGCATCCTCCCACCCCTACCCTGCTGCCACGCACACACTGTGGCCTCATCCTGTTGAGTTTTTCCCTTCTCCCAAACTGCTTTTCCTTCCACTGGCCCCACGCTCTGATATGTACTAATGGGTAGCAATGGCTTATTAATTACCCTAAGTAATGTCTGTCAATGTATTGGCCAAGTAACTGATTACCCTTCCTGAAGTAGTGATATTTTAACCCTTAAGGAGAAATTCTTAGTTATAAGGGTCAATTGCAGGCCTGCCTAATTGAAGGGGTATTTTTGAACAAAAGCAGTACTTTTTTTCTGGCCCTTTTCCTAAGATGGACAATGGCACAATCTGTTCAAATAAATTAATGTTGCCTTTTTGGTGGCTTTTTGAAGTATTTTACATGCTGACTCACATGCCCCATCAAACCTTTCGTTGTATATTTGCACTAATAGACATTGGATGGAGTAATATTTTTTTCTCTTTTTTGAGGTGACATTAATTGATCTATTTACCTACTAATTTGCACAACATCTTTGTGCAGGGAATTGCAGTTGCAGAAAGATCACACATCAGAGGAAGAGGGGAGGTGGAAGAGAGATAATTTTCAATTTATGAAGAGGGGCAATAGATTCTTTTAGTGTTTTTCAAATCACACAAATGGCTTATTTACTGGTAAGGATGATCCCCAAAGTTTTAGACCATGTGATAGAACACATAGGTAGCTGACCTTAATAAGCACAATTTTTGTGAAGTAGTTGGGATGAAAGCCTGATTTGAGTAGACCTAAGAGCAAAGAGGAGGAGAGGAATTAGGGATAATGAGTTGACAATTAATTGAATGTGTTTTATTGGGAAGGGAAGTGAAGAAATGGGTCAGTAGCTGGAAGGTAAAGTGGGAGAAATAACAGTAGTTTGTTTGTTAATGGGAAATATCAGTGGGAATGATAAATTGATGTAGGAGAAAGAGGGGGAAATTGCTAGAGTGATAATCTTGGATAATTGAGAGAGAATGGGATCTAGTACAGACGTGTAGGTATTAACCTACATTAGGGGCATGGGCAGATGCAGGAGCAAGAGGGAAGGAAGGCAGAGGGTGGACCCAAATGCCAGAGGGTGAGTAAATGTGAAAGTGGGAACCTGAGATGTTCTCTTGAGATCACAACAATTCTCAGCAAAATCAGAAGCAAGGTCATTGCTGAGAATGAGAATAATGGACATAGATATGAGAAGTTTAAAGAGAAGACAAGGCAGAGAAGAGCCAAATGATGATAAGATTTTTGTGATGAGGGATGGCCTGGATATGCCAGGCATCTCTGGGGGACTGGCATGATGTGACTTGTCTTGGTGATTCCAGGTAGTTAATGGTGGCCGAACTGTGAGCTATAGGGGGTGAGAGTTTTCTACATTCTGGGTCTCCATTTTGACCTTTGCTTATGAAGACTTTGAGACTGTGAGATGGGTGGACTCACATCAAATGGGCAGACTCCCTCTTAACTTAGATGTCCTGGTCCACAGAATATCATTTCCCATTGGAGTGATAGTGAGACTAAAGTTGATCCTGCTCTGATTCTAGGCTTGTTGTTCTCTGGCTTTTAGCATAATGACGCAATGAATATTTTAAAATACCTTTCCTACTAAATCATGATATTCTGGCTAAACATAATTTAATTTTATTAATTTCATATTACTAAATAAATTCTACCATCCGAATGGTGGTATTTCTGTGGGTATCAGACAGTTATCCCAAGTCACACATACTTGTTGGCTTAAGACCTTAAGCCATGCCTTTGATGAGCAGAAAATCTTTCAGCAGTTTCCTGCCACATATTGAAAGTACCTTCAGATGAAAGCTGGTTGGTTTTTTATGGCACATACTTGGGGAATGAGAAGTATCGCTGGGAGGAATATATTGAGAGCACTCTTAGACCAGAAGGAGGAAATTCTATCCAGAAACAAATGTAAATAACTTTCTCCTAAGAGTAATACCTTTTAATCTTTATTTATCTATTTTTTAAAAAGATTTATTTATTTTATTTATTTCTCTCCCCTTTCCCCCACCCCAGTTGTCTGTTCTCTGTGTCTATTTGCTGCATATTCTTCTTTGTCCGCTTCTGTTCTTGTCAGCGGCACGGGAACCTGTGTTTCTTTTTGTTGCGTCATTTCGTGTCAGCTCTGTTTTCGCACTGGGCAGCTCTCCTTGTGGGGTGCAGTCCTTGCGCATGGGGCTCCTATACGCGGGGACACCCCTGTGTGGCAGGGCACTCCTTGTGTGCATCAGTACTGTGCATGGGCCAGCTCCACACGAGTCAAGGAGGCCCGGGGTTTGAACCGTGGACCTCCCATGTGGTAGATGGATGCCCTAACCACTGGGCCAAGTCCACTTCCCCCTTTTAATCTTTAAATGCAGTATTAATTTCAATCCAAGGATGACTGTTTTTGGTTGGCTGAGGAATGTCAACAGCTACTGACTTGAGGAAACTCTGACAGCCCTTAGCCAGATTAGAACTAAAGGAAGTAAGAGAAAAATAACTTGTTTGGGATGACTTTCGACATGTGTAGAAATTTTCAAGTGAAGCTGTTATTAAACCATCTGCTATAGGTTATTTAACACATAATCCACCCACTAAAGGAAAGTAGTGCCTTTCTAAGCTAAAAGCAGGGAGAAAATATGTCTTCATAAAATAGGTTTGAGAGTATAAGGCAGGATCTAAAATTAACAAACATGCTAAGGCCTTAGGGATAAATTTTTCTCAGCTCTTCTGGAAGAGTAGGGAGAGAAAGGGAGAAAAAGACATTTAAAAGGGGGCAATGAAGTACATTCATCTCTTTTGAAACATGTTCAGTTTCTGTAAGCAGTTTTGTCCTATTTGTTAGTGGAGAGATTCTGGCATTGAGCATGGGCTATAATTCTGTTGGTGTCAGGTGGGCGAGGTGCTGTAAAGGCCCAGATGTGTGACTTACTGGAAGCACATAGCCAGTAAATGCAATGTGTTGTGAGTCTAAAAAGATTCTCAACTTTTGTGAAGGCTCTTCTGTTTTCATTTTCATGGGATTGCCAGTACTAATTTTTGCTTTTCAGAACTTGTATAGCAAAGTATTACTAGTTGAAAATTTGAAGAGGTATAATAAAACATCCATTAAGAAAATGGTAACTATTTGCACCTTAGTTCTTACTTGTGCCTCTTATTTGAGCATATTTAAAAAATTAAATATGGTGGAAACTTTAGTCTAAACAGAACTACATCAGTCCAAATTTAATTTCAAATGACTAGTTTTTCAGGGGGCTATTGAACTAACTATATTTGTAAACTAAATATAGTAATCATAATTTATTCAGCACAGTAATTATATGAGTGTTGTACATTTATTTTACCTGATGGGACAAGTGAGTTTTAAAAAAATCAACATGTGAGGGATGATTGGATAAATGTAATCACATATTTATTTATATACCCTCAAAATTAAATGACTATGACTACACAAAAATTTGGTTCAAGCACTCTAAGCACATGTGAGTCTGATCAGCTAATTCATAGATTCATTCATTCATTCATCCATCCATTCATCAAATAGTATGCATGTGTATCACTTGCCAGGGAGTATGCAGAGCCCTGGGCAATGTAGTGGCAACCAAGGCAGACCTGGTCCCTGTTCTCAAAGGCCATACTGGAGTTGAATAAATTGGTATTAAATAAGCAATGATAACATATGCTAGATCCTGTAATATGACAAGTAGAGTTGTTACAGGAACATATAGGAAGGAACCTACGAAGAACAGTTCAGGAGTGGTGCATGGTCAAGGAAGCCATCTCTAGCGAAAAAGAGTAAAGAGTTGGGCTAAATATGCTGGCCACCAGTGGGCTGCACACTCTCTCCTTTTATTTTACTGGAGATGTTTCCAATCATCTCCATTTATACCAAAATTCTATAACTCTCTGTTCTTTAGCTTTTTGCCTCTTACCAGAAGGCATTTTCTTTATCTTTTCACATACTGAGGTGTATGGCACTGGGAGATTCCTGTTCTCTGTCCTATCAAGTAGAGGAGTAGGTTGGGGTTATTATGAGCTTGTATTCATGAAGTTGGAGTTAAATGAATTGTTTTCTGCCCACTGTGACATGAACCCTGGTGCCAGGTCTTTTACACACTATACCCTTCATAAATTCATATGGAAAATCAAATTGATCTTCATTAGGTTGGGATGAGAAGAGTTGAAAATGTATTTTAATTGCTAATATTCTGTTCTGTGTTAATGCTACCCAGGAAGAGTTATGTGGCTGAATAAGATGTCTGGAGAGGTGACTTCCTGAGAGAGGATGTCATGATCTTGGAGAGGCAAATGGGAACCCTTGATAATGATACTGAAGGAGGTAGTTGGAAACCAGCTTTGAGGTTTTTCTCTGCAGAAGTGAAGAGAACTTGGGAGAATCAGCAAGAGAGTTGTTCTTCCTGATTGGATGGTTGTTCTATTCTGATTAGAAGGATTTGAGCAATCAGTCCATTAGAAAAAGTTTTAAGCAGGATCAGATATGTAGGGCTGCAGTCATAAAATGTCAGAAGTTGGCTATGAGCCCAGAATAAGAGAGGTCTGAGGAATGCTGTGGTTTGGGGGTTTGAGCAGCTACAGGGGAAGTTTCAGTCTGAATCTCTAGTGTGATTCTGGGGCTGGGGGAACAAAGGTCTTCATTTCTCTAGTAGGAATATGGTTGCAAGAAATAGTTCAGCCTCTGACTGAGGATGGAATGTTAAGAGATCTTGCAAGTTAGTCCCAAATGTTACCACAGTTATTGAAGAGCTATTTTACCAGCTACAGAAGAAAAAGAGTGGCTGAAAGACATGTTTTTTTTTAACAAATTAATTAAAAAAAAAAAGATTTTATTTATTTCTCCCCCTCCCCCCACTCACCCTGTTGTCTGCTCTCTGTGTTCATTCACTGTGTGTTCTTCTGTGTCTGCTTGCATTCTCATTGGATGGTTCTGGGAACCAATCCTGGGACCTTCCAGAGTGGGAGAGAGGTGATCATTCTCTTGTACCACTCCAGTTCCCTGGCCTGCGGTGTCTCTTATTATCTTTCCTCTGTGTCTCTTTTTGTCATGTCATCTTGCTGTACCAGCTGTCTGCATAGGCCAGCACTTTTGCATGGGGCAGCACTCTGTGCAGGCCAGCACTCTGTATGGGCCAGCTTGTCTTCACCAGGAGGCCCTGGGCATCGAACCATGGACCTTGAACCATGGACCTCTTATATGGTAGATGGGAGCCCAATTGCTTGAGCTACTTCTGCTTCCCTTAACAAATCAATTTTATTGATACATATTAATAAAGCATAAATCCATCCAAAGTATACAATCAAAGGTATTCACATAGTTGTGAATTCATCACTTAAATCATTTTTAGAGTATTTTCATTATTCCTGTGATAATAATAATACTAAAAAACTAAAACCAGCCAACAAAATAAACAAAACGCAACACCTCTCAATTTCTCTGTGCTTCCTCCACTGAACTTAGCTGCTATTCTGTTTCTTTCTCTCTAGCTTATTTGTATTTATATTTTGTAAAAAGTCTTAATATATGCAAGATCACCCATATTTGTTTCATTGTTATACAGTCTCTTGTGACTTTTTTTAGCTTTCCTTTTAGTAATATAAATGTCCTTAGACTTTCCCCTTCTCATTTTTTAAATTTTTAAATTTGTAGACTTTCCCTTTCAATCACTATCATACTCATATAATAGCTCTGATAATCACAAACGTCATGATATGCTCTCACCATTTCCATTCATTTCCAGGGATTTACAAACAACCTTTCAACCAGTTCTGCACAGATTAATCATTAGCTTTCCATTCTCTACCCTCATTCTAATTTCTGGTGACCTATATTCTAATTATTTTCTCCATGAGTTTACACAATATATTTAGTTCATAATAGCTCAAGCATATGGTATTTGTCCTTTTGTGTCTGACTTGCTTCACTCAACAAATGTGTTCAGGTTCATCCATATTGTCATATGCTTCACAACATAAATTTCTTCTTACTGCTGCATAATATTCCATTGTTTGTATGCATCACAATTTGTTTATCCATACATCAGTTGATGGACATATGGGTTGTTTCCAAGTTTTGGCTATCGTGAATAATGCTGCTATGAACATCAGTGTGCAGATTTCTGTTTGTGTCTCTGTTTTCAGTTCTTCTGGGTATATACCTAGTAGTTATTGCTGGCTCATATGGCAAGTATATTTATATTCAACTTCCTAAAGAACTGCTAAGCAGTCATCCACCTCGGCTATACCATTCTACATTCCCACCAACAGTGAATAAGCATTTCTATTTCTCCACATCCTTTCCAACATTTACAGTTTTCTGACTTTTTAACAGTAGCCAGTCTAATAGATATGAAATGATGTCTTATTATAGTTTTGATTTGCATTTCCCTAATCGCTACTGATGGTGAACATTTTTTCATGTGTTTCTTTGCCATTTATATTTCTTCTATGGACAGTTGTCCTTTCAAGTCTTTTGCCCATTTTTTAATTGGACATCTTTTTATTGTTGAGTTGTGTGATCTCTTTATATATCATGGATATTAAACACTTATTTGATATGTGATTGCCAAATATTTTCTCCCATTGAGTTGGCTGCCTTTTTAGCCCTTTGACAATGTTCTTTGAGGTGCAAAAGTGTTTAATTTTGAGGAGGTCCCATGTATTATTTTTTCTTTAGTTGCTTGTACTTTGGGTGTAAGATTTAAAAACTACCACCTACCACAAAATCTTGAAGATGTTTTCCTACATTCTAGGAGTTTTATGGTTGTAGCTTTTATTTTTTATTTATTTATTTATTTATTTAAAGATTTATTTATTTATTTAATTTCCCCCCGTCCCCTGGTTGTCTGTTCCTGGTGTCCATTTGCTGCATCTTGTTTCTTTGTCCGCTTCTGTTGTCGTCAGCGGCACGGGAAGTGTGGGCAGCGCCATTCCTGGGCAGGCTGCTCTTTGTTTTCACGCTGGGCGGCTTTCCTCACGGGCGCACTCCTTGCGCGTGGGGCTCCCCCACGCGGGGGACACCCTTGCGTGGCACGGCACTCCCTGCGCGCATCAGCACTGCGCATGGCCAGCTCCACACGGGTCAAGGAGGCCCGGGGTTTGAACCGCGGACCTCCCATATGGTAGACGGACGCCCCAACCACCGGGCCAAAGTCCGTCTCCCTGTAGCTTTTATATTTAAGTCCTTGATCCATTTTGAGTTAATTTTTGTATAAGGTGTCAAATAGGAGTCCTATTTCTTTCTTTTGGATATGATTATCCAATTCTCCCAGCACAATTTGTTGAATAGACTGTTCTGGAGCAGTTGGGTGGGCTTAACAGTCTTTTCAAAAATCACTTGACTGTAGATGTGAGGGTTGATTTCTGAGTTCTCAATTTGGTTCCATTGGTCAATCTGTCTATCTTTTTGCCAGTACCATTTTGTCTTTACCGCTGTAGCTAAGTAATATATCTTAAAGTCAGAAAGTGAGAGTCCCTCAATTTTGTTCTTCTTTTTAAAGACATTTTTGGCTATTCAGGTCCCTTACCCTTCTAAATAAAATTTTATTATTGGTTTTCCAATTTCTTCAAAGAAGTTTGTTGGGATTTTTATTGGAATTGCATTGAATCTGTAAATCATTTTGGTTAGAACTGACATCTTAATTATGTTTAGTCTTCCAGTCCATGAATATGGAATGTCCTTCCATTTATGTAAGTCTTCTTCAGTTTCTTTTAGCAATGTTTTGTAGTTTTCTGAGTAAAGGTCCTTTATGTCCTCAGTTAAGTTTATATCTAAATATTTGATTATTTTAGGCACTATTATAAATGGAATTTTTTCCTGACTTCCTCCTAAGATTGCACGTCAGTAGTGTATAGAAGTGATAGTGATTTTTGTGTATTTATTTTATATCCCACCATTTTGCTGACCTTGTAATTAATTCTAGTAGCTTTATTGTGGATTTTTCAGGATTTTCTCCCCACAATTCCTTTTTTTTCCCTATTTATTTCAACTCAGCTGAGTAATATTGTGAACTGTGGAATGCTTTGATCCTTGGTCTATGGAAGAGAAATTATTTATGAAATTCTGGATGGTAGTACCAAATTGTTATCCACATAAGCTGTGTCTCTACCTGTCCTCTTCTGGGCTTGTGTTTCACCTCAAGCTCCATGTCTAGACACTAGCCATTCCAGTGAGTGTGGTACCAGGATGACCCATGAGATCTGTTGAGTCATTCTATGTCATATTAGGCTACCTGTTGTTTGGAAACTTAGTGATATACCTTCAATACTCAAGGTTTGTCCTATTTCTATTGTAAATTTAGAGGGCTGTCTGGCCTCATGATGGCCACTCTGTGAGGATGTGTGAGATATATCTCCTTGTGTGATTCATGGGTTTGGGTGCTACCTTCTATTCCAAAGCCCAATGGGAAGGTCTTTAAAAGGGTCCTTATTGAACTTGTTTTTTTGTGGGGGGGGGAGGCGTGTCTTTTTTTTCCAGTGATATTTACATTTTTTCTTTTACAACCACACCCCCTTGTCTCTTCCCTGAACCACCCTCCCCCATAATCTCTAGTTTGCTATTTCTAGTCATCTTTTATAAGTGATTCATTTTTATCCTTATGCATTTTGCTTATTTCACTGAGCATAATGTTTTTGAGGTTCTTGCATTTTATAGCATGTTTCTTAACATTTTTATGGCTGAATAATATTCCATTGTGTGTATGTATCACATTTTCTTTATCCATTCATTTGTTGATAGGCACTGGGGTTGTTTCCAGCTTTTGGCTATTGTGAGTAATGCTGCTATACACATTGGTGTACATGTATCTATTTGCAACCCTAGTTTTACTCTACTTTTTGATGTATAGCTAGAAGAAAGATTGCCAGGTCAAGTGGTAATTGTATATTTAAGTTTTGAGGATCTGCCACTTTGCATTCCACAGTGGTTGCACCATTTTACCTTCCCACCTATAATGCAATAGAGTTCCAATCTCTTCTCCTCCTCTGCCCTCCCCTTCATTCCCCTTTGCTCCCCTTCCCCTCCTTTCCTCTTTCAATAACAGACATCCTTGTGGGTATGAAGTGGTATTTTCTTGTGGTTTTAACTTGCATTTCCTTGATGGCTAATGGTCTTGAGCATCTTGTCATATGGTTATTGGCTATGTTTATATCTTTTTTGGGGAAATGACTATTCAAGTCCTTTGATTATTTCAATTCTTAATTGATATATGGTTTGAAACTATTTTCTCTCATTCTTTAGGTTGTCTTTCCACTTTTTGATAATTTCCTTTTTCCTTTGATGTGCAAAAGTTTTTAATTTTTATGAAATAAAATTTATCTCCTTTCTTTTCTTGCTTTTGGGCTTGGTGTCATATCTAAGAACCCACGGACAATTTCAGGTAGTGGAGATTTGCCCCTATATTATCTTCTTAAGGTTTTATAGTTTTAGCTGTTATATTTAGGTCCTTAATTCATTCTGAGTTGATTTTTATATATGGTATAAGGTAGGGGGCCCAACTTTATTCTTGTGCATGTAGCTATCCAGTTTTCCAGATACCATTTGTTGAAAAGACTATTCTTTTCTCACTTCATGAACTTAGCACCCTTGTCCACATTGATTTGCCGTAGATTTTTGGGTCTATTTCTGGATTTTTTTTTTTTTTTTAAGATTTATTTATTTATTTAATTTTCCCCCCTCCCCTGGTTGTCTGTTCTTGGTGTCTATTTGCTGCGTCTTGTTTCTTTGTCCGCTTCTGTTGTCTTCAGCGGCACGGGAAGTGTGGGCGGCGCCATTCCTGGGCAGGCTGCTCTTTCTTTTCAAGCTGGGCGGCTTTCCTCACAGGCGCACTCCTTGCGCGTGGGGCTCCCCCATGCGGGGGACACCCTTGCGTGGCACGGCACTCCTTGCGCGCATCAGCGCTGCGCATGGCCAGCTCCACACGGGTCAAGGAGGCCCGGGGTTTGAACCGCGGACCTCCCATATGGTAGACGGACACCCTAACCACTGGGCCAAAGTCCTTTTCCCTATTTCTGGATTTTTAATTCTGTTCCATTGATCTAGTTGTCTATATTTGTGCTAGTACCACCCTATTTTAATTACGGTTGCTTTATAATGTAATTTTAAATTGGATAGTATGAGTCCTCCAACCCTGTTCTTTTTCAAGGTTATTTTGGCTTCAGGGAGACTTGCAGTTCCATATAAAATTGAGGATCAATAAAAATAAAAAAATGAAAAAAAAATAAAATTGAGGATTAGTTTTTCCATTTCTTCAAAAATGGCTGCTGGAATTTTAATAGGAATTGCATTGAATTTGTATATTGTTTTGGGTAATACTGACATATATAATAGTAACTCTTCCAATCCATGAACATGATATTTCTTATCATTTATTTAGGTCTTCATAATTTCTTTCAGCAGCATTTTGTAGTTTTTAATATATGAGTCTTTTGTATCCTTAGTTAAATTTATTTCTAATAGTTTATTGTTTTTGATGTTATTGTAAATGGAATTGCTTTCTTAATTTCCTCTCTGGATTGTTCATTGCTAGAGTGTAGGAAAACAATTGTTTTTTTGGTCTTTGTTTTGTTCTTGTAAGCTCTCACTTTAGAGAATTCATTTATTAGCTCTAACAGTTTTTCTTGTGGATTCCCTCGTCTTTTCTCTATTTAAGATCATGTCATCTACAAATAGAGATAGTTTACTTCTTCATCTCCAGTGTGGATACCTTTATTTCTTTTTCTTGCTTAGTTCCTCTGGTAAGACTTTTAGTACAATATTGAATAGCAGTGGTAAAAGTGGGTATCCTTATTTCATTCCTGATTTTAGGGGAAAAGTTATAAGTTTTCTACCATTAGCTATGAGGTTAACTGTGATAGCATCATTGCCACATCATGAGTTTTGAAAGGCATGCCTTATGGTTGGGAGACAGAGTTAACTAGTGAATGGCTTGTGCCAGAGAAGACTTAAATAGATTATAGCCTTAGGTTGGTTTGATTAAAACAATCTGGAGGGTGAGAATTGGAGGTGCAACCAAGAAAGTGCTGCTGGAAAGGTGACAAACCATCCCAGATTGCTCAGGACTGAGGAGTTTCCGAGTAGGTGAAGATTTCAATACTGAAACTGGGACAGTTTCATACAAACTAGCATGATTGGTCTCCCTCGCTGCTGTGTTGGGATTGGTGGTACTCAGCATGTATCATGTAAGGGAGTGTTTCCTGTGGTCTAGATATGAGCCACATGGGAGAGACAGCAAGCATGGGGTCCTTTGGCATCCTGTCCAAACACTTCAAAAGTGTTTTGAAGTTTACCACGGACTTGAGGAAGGAGTTCAAGTGGCATTTTGGAATAGATATTTATCTGGCCTGGGGCAAGTACAACTATCGGTGAGCTAGATTTAACAGGGAACCTCTGGAGATCTCAGGAAAAGAGTTTAGAGAAAATTTCACCTTTAGCAATCTGCTGGACCCCCAGGGAATATCAGCTTTCACCAACTGGCAGGCCTGGAGCATGGGAAGTTGCCCAGCCGAGGAAGAACTGGCCCAACTGCACTCTCTCCTCTGGCCAGGAGAGAAACAGCAGAGTGAAGACGGGGTGGAAGTCCACAGGGGAAAATACAGAGAAGGGCCCTACTTCCTTCCCTTGCAGGGAGGACAAAAGATATAATAATTCAAGTCTGACATTTTGACATCTTGGACTGGACATTCTTATTACTGAATTTGTCACTGAGATAGCCTTTTAAAGTAGCCAGAGTTTTATCTATTACCCAAGAATAGGCAATAAAAGCCTTGCAATAGTTTTCATCCAGGGGCAAAGGAGGATTATGCCCACTGAACGAAGTCTAAAGGAACCGTAGAAAACAAAAAGTTACATAATGCTTGTAAAACATAGCAGTTTTAGGAATTGGGCTATTAGCCTCCTAATGAGAACGTGCACAGACAGAAAATGCTAGGCCCCTTCCCTTCCATGGCAGTAAATTCTACCTATGTCTGTATGTATCATTATGCCTTAGATATCAAGCATGCTTTAGCTTTAGCTTCCTGTATTTCCATTTTGTAAGAATTCAGAGATGATGACGGTGAACACTGATGTTTAAGCTCCTCACAGCAGACATATCTGAGATTTTCAAAGCCATACTTTGCAAGATTCAGTAGGCTTTTACTTGCTGGGGAACCAAATATACAGGCTTCTGGAAGGTCCATGATGCAAGAACAATTGCTAAAAAGCCTCCCTCTTTCCCATTTATCACAGCCAGAGGCAATGCATGAAATAACTAACAAATAAATGAATGAGTGCCCAATAAATCACAGTGCCTTGATTAATCAATAAAGATATTGATTTTTTTTGGTGATAATTCACATCCCTTCCCCCTCCCTCATCCAAGGGATTTACATAAGCCACTGAAATGATAAATTTATCTTCCATTCTTTGGGGCTTGTATTTGACCCAGAGTAATAGGAATTGATCATTATCTAAATGTTTTTGCTGCAATTCATTGTATTACAATGTCTAGATTTGTTTGTACAGGTACCATCGTCTCTAGTTACATCTTTTTATAATGTAGACTAATGGTTCTTTTCAGGAATCCCCTTGGAACTCTTCTTTCCCAATTATATGTCAATGATGGAGGAAAAAAGTCAATTAATAGTAACTTTCCTAGCATAGAAGGAGCCGCATTAGGAAACACTGTAGTTTACCAGTTGCTGTGTTTTCTGTAAGGATCTTACAGGAAGAAAAGGCCAGATGCTGTGCTATGATGCCCAGTGCTTATCTCCTTCCTGAAAAAGGGAAGTTCTCAGTTTCTCAGTGGGAAGCATGGATTCCTCCTCATGCCCCTGGAGCTAGGGGACACTGTTAGGTGGAATGTTTGTGTGCTGCTCCTGGGATCACAGGAAATCTAGAGAAGTTTGCGATCTCTGGCATGCCCCAGAGTCCATTCCCAGCTCCAGCTCCCTTCCATCTCCATACTGGCCTCTCCATGAGGGATGCTCAGCCTGTATAAGGGAACTGGGCCACCTCCACATTCACTTTTAGGCCCAAGGCAACCCCAGAGGACTCAGTGCCAATTCATCCAAATTTTAAAGTGGTAGACTCTAAAAGAGGAACAACATAACCACATGTTTTGTGCTTTCTTTTAGTGTGGAAGATGGTACTGAGTACCATTCCTTGCCAAACAGTTTTATATATTTAAAAATTTTTTTCCTAACAGATTATATATCTTCACTTTTAGAATAGTAGTTCCAGACCTTACTTCCAAATTTCTTTACCAAAATATATATTTGAACAAGTTCTTCCTGTTCAGCACAGGCTTACCTGCGGTTGTCAACTTCTCAGAGGCAAGGCTGGCAATGGCAAGGGCCTCACTGATCCTGCTGCTTGACCTCTGCTGTCAGGCAGAGGATGAGGTTACTGTCAATGTTTTGGGTGTTCCACTAAGTAATTCCCCGCCATTATTGGTTAAATTGTGTCCTGCAAAAAGATACTTTGAAGTCCTAGTCTCTGAATGTGATCTTATTAGAAATGGGGTCATTTCACAATGGATTAGTTAAGTTAAAATGAGGGCACATGGGAGAACAGTGGGCCCCTAGTCCAATATGACAGGTGTCTTCATATCTTCTCCTAGAAGAGGAGAAGAGACAGACACATGGGAGAATGCCATGTGATGACTGAGGCAGAGATTGAAGCCTGTGGATTGCTGGCAAACCTCCAGAATCCAAGAAGAAGCAAGGAAGGATTATCGCTGGAAGATTTTGGACTTCTAGCCTCCAGATCTGTGAAACAATAGATTTCTGTTTTAAGCCATCTAATATTTGGTACTTTGTTATGGCAGCTCTAGGAAATGGAGATACTCACCCTCCTCTAGATTTTCCCATTGGCTCTTCCTTTGCAGTCTTTTAACGTGTCTTTTATCTTTAATTCTACCTTTAAATTCTGGTGTCCCCCTTAAAAAAAGTATCTTTTCAATGGATGCTATTTCCCCAGGTGGGCCTTCTAATCCCATGATTTAAATACAATCTGTTTGCTGGGGACCCCCAAGTATATATCTCTTCTTTTAACCGCAATGAGAAATAAGGAGTAAACTGTGTTCTGGGGAGAGGTAAGAGTTCATATCCTGGAACTTATACTTCCAGCTGCCAATGCTACATCTCCACTTAAATATCTCATAAGCACCTCTACTTTACATGTCCAAAATGGGACCCTCAACTTCCGTCTACCTGTAAACCTTCTCTCAACCAGTCTTCCCTGTTTCAGAGAAAAGCATCATTATTGACTCACTTTCCTAAGCTGAGAATCACCCAATCAGATCTTCACAGAGTTGGCTCTGTGGTTTTTTTTTAGAGTGTAAATCCAATTGTATCATGTTTAAAGTCCTTCAGTGTCTTTCCTTGGAACTTAGAAGAAAATGTGGAAGTCTCATGGTGGTCTTCCAGGCTGAGCATGGTTTAGCCCTTGCCGGCCTCTCGGGTCTCCTTTCGTTCTGTCTCACCAGCCATACTGCGGTCCCTGTCCTTGAACACACTGAGGTTTCTCTTGCCTTGGAGTCTTTGCTCTTACTCTTTCCCCTGCTTGGAATACAGTTTACTCCTTCTTTCTTATGGCAAGTAAAACGTCACTTCTTTAGAGATGCTAATTCTAAGTCCCTGATCTAAAGTAGTTCCTCCTCCTGTTACTCTTAAATTATGCTTATTTCCTAGGGATGCTAGTTTCAATCAGTAATTAGTTAGTACATTAATTAGTTAATTAATTGTCTTCCCTAGTCCCCTAAAAAATGGGTCTTGAGAGCAGGGACCGCATCTTTCTTGTTCATCACCAAATCCCTGGTGCCTAACTCAGTTTCTGGCACCTCCAGTCATTCAATGTATTATTTGTTGACTAGATAAATGTAAAAAGGATGAATAAACTTACTAGACTACTGATCTTTTCTCCCCTGTCAAAAAATTATCTAACACGCAATAATTGACAATAGGCAGATTTGTAGGGTGTGAGACATCTGCATCCTCAAGTATATGGTAGTAGAAATATAAATGGAGATAGCTTTTCTGGAAGGCAATAGAAAAATATAAAATGTGTATGCTGTATGATCTAGCAACCCTACTTTTAGAAAATAATCACAAAATGGGAAGAGATTTATGTCCAAGGAGTATATCTTAGAGTTATTCATAATAGCACCAACCTGGAAATAACCCAAACATCCACTGAATTGGTTAAGTAAATTATGGTACATGAATAATTGAATCATATGTGACTGTTACAACCAGTGTAGATCTATATTTATTGACATGGGTGAATGTCCATGTCATATTATTGAGCAACACTCTCAAGTTAAGCATATTATGTACATATTTTATGATTAAATTCACACATTTGTTTACAGTTAACTATAACTGTTTATAACATTGTTTATTCCTTTGTAGTCTTTTAACTGGTCTTTTATCTTTAATTCTACCTTTAAATTCTGGAAATCTGGAACTATCCAGAGAGAAAATGGAGGAATCTTGATTGTACTATTAATAGTGGTTATATCTTGGTGATGGAAATTCAAATGATTTTTGTTTTTCCATGTTGTTTGGTTTTTACAAGGAGAATGTATATCTTTTCTACTAACAATAAACTGTTTATTAATCTATATAACTACATTACTCTTCAATTTGCTACTATTATATTTGGAGATATTTAATCTATATTCACAAAAAAGGTTTGTCTGTACTTTTTGTTTTGTAATTGGTTTATTGATTTTTGGTAGCAGGTTTAATGAATTAAATAAAAATTTAGTTGAAACCATTTTCCCCTCCATGTTCTGACTCCCATACTTCAGAACAATTTAAATAGTACAATAATGAACAGATTCTTAAACTATTAAAATATCCAGGTTAGATAGACAAAGGTGGGGTAGGATTAGTTCTTGGAAAATATTTTAAATGCCTTCCATTATTATTGGGACTATTCTCTGTTACCACCTATTTGATGAGTCTGTATTAGTGCTTCATATTTTTCTAAACGGTTCTTTATTTTTAAATTTATTGAGATTAAATTTAAATAATTTTATTTCAAATGTAATTTTGGTTATATATTTCTGTTTCTTCTGCTTTTGCTCCTTTAGCTTTACCAGAGTTGTATCTATTTTATTGTTTGCTTCAAAGTAACAGCTCTTGAATTAATTGATTTTACTGAATTCCTATTTTCTAATTAATACAGTTCAGTTTTTGTCTTTCATTAACATCATTTTTGGAAGTAGTGTCCTTGTAGATGCAGATATACATAATATTTGGGAGAAAAAACATCAGTAATTGTCAATAAGGGAGAGAGACAAGACATACTATATTTAGTATCCTAAGGGCACATTACAGGTATACAGCAATGATTCTTACGAGACCCACTGCTTACATACATTACACACACAGACACATACATAGACATATACACAGATTTTAGTTTATTTAAAAACTGCAAATTTATTACCTTACAGAAGTGAACGTGATGCGTTTTCAACAATAGTATTACCATTGACTGCTCAGTCCATGCATCAGTTGTATCAGTTGTCTATGGTCATATGGCTTCTCTTCACTAATTGCCTTCAAACTGAAAAATACTAGGGCAGTTAAGTAAGGACTGAATTGTCCAAAAGATTCCACTGATCTCTACTGTGCCCCTTTTCTGGGCAGTCTTCTGGGTGAAGCTTTATCAACCTGTTTCAAAATCTCGTGAGGAATCCATCTCACATCAACATCATTCTGATTTTATGCAACCATTCCTATTTCCGTATGGGTCTTTTTTGCTATCTGCATTCTAGGTGCTGCAATAAAATCCAATAACAACCAGTAGCCCAAGACCAGCATGTAACATGTATATAAAGACAGTTTTTTCATCTAACCTTTCTCTCTTTCATTAATTGTACCTAACTGAAGACAGCATCTTGAAATGTATTGTCATTCAAATCTTTGAATTCAGATTCATGACTAGATCAAAAGGTCACCTACCTATGGTCTCATAAGGAAGAATGAAGGGAAACTGAAAAGTTGCCTCTGTGGTGGCACTACAGTGTTTAGAGTAAGAGTTGTGATATTCTGGATATAAGACTAGTAATCCTAGGGATAACAGAATGAGTCATCTAGGGATTAATAGGAAAATCTTCTCTACCTTCATTTTTAAAGCCTATTGGGACCCTCACAATGCTGTTTGCTTCTTTTCCTTTTCTAGATAGAATAGCTGTATCTGCACTTGATGAGGCTTCTGGTTCACCAGATATATATTTTTTCTCCTCCTACCAAACCTGTGGCTTGATATTTTACCAACTCAACTCCCTATTCTCAATCATTGAATGTCCTAATATCTCCCAACGTGTGAATGCTACCTTATTTGGGAAAAGGGTCGTTGTAGAGGTGATTCAGTTAATGAGCTTGTCTTAGAGAGATTATCCTGGATCATCCCAGGGGGCCCTAAATGTAGTCACAGATACCTTTTAAGAGGGAGGCAGGGGGAGATTTGTCTACATGTGGAAGGGAAGAAGTCCATATGACAAAAGCAGAGAGAAACAGTCACAGAGAGAAGATACGCTGCTACTGGCTTTGAAGATGGAGGAAGGGGCTGTAACACAAGGAATGCAAGCAATGCAACACTTGATGTTGGAAAAGACAAGGAAATGGATTGTCTTCTAAAGCCTCTGGAGAGAGTGTGGCCCTGTCAACACCTTGATTTTAGCCCTGTAAGACTCATTTTGGACTCTGGCCTCAAAACTGCAAGATTAATAAATATCTGTTGTTTTAAGCATTTTGGTTTACGCAAATTTGTTAAGGTAGCAATAGGAAACTAATATACTCCATTTGCCTTTTCAAGTCTAGTAGAAATAGTTCCCTGCTGTTGCTAGTCTCCGGATGTTTAGTCACCCTTTGCTAGTCTCCCTTAACCTGCTTCCACCTTGTAAGATGTCTCATTCCTTGCACTCTCTTAAATTACCTTTTAGGGCAGGCAGTTTGTTTCCTGCTGGGATCCTGACTGATACACTTCCTACCTCTGCTGATGTTCTTTCATGCTGAGGCCAAGGCTATGATAGCAATGGCAGGAAGTTCTCATTTAATTTTTCAGTGAGTTCCATGAGAGCAAGGACAGTGGCTTTTGTTTTGTTGTGCCTGTTTTATAAATGGATTAACTGGTGTAGTGACATTGTCTCCTGTATTTGGGAAAAGTACCATTGGTGCAAGAAATGAACGGACCTTAAAAGGATGTTATTTATATTTATGCAAGTATACCATATGATCTGA
Organism: Dasypus novemcinctus; assembly: GCF_030445035.2. Classification (NCBI taxonomy): domain Eukaryota; kingdom Metazoa; phylum Chordata; class Mammalia; order Cingulata; family Dasypodidae; genus Dasypus; species Dasypus novemcinctus. The sequence continues at coordinate 62,705,089 of NC_080687.1, forward strand.
ATAACACATAATGTATTAAGTCTTACAAAAATAGTCTTTATATTGTCAAAGCAAAGGTTTACCTTGCCAAGCACAATAGGAAAATAAAATAAATACTGAAAGAGTTCAATCTTAAAATGGTTTAAATATGTGTAGTTTGGAACACAGGCTTTCTGAAAAAATTTTCTTCATTTGCAGCTTGTAAGGGTCTAGACTGGAATGTGAGGATTGTCTCATATTTAACACAATGCTCAAGTTCAAATAGTTTGTCTTGTGATATATCAGTACTGCTAAAAAATTTTAAAGTCAGTTTGTAGTTTTGTAGCTTGAGAAGATAAATATATTATATGATATTAAGCTGAGGTCCAGAATTAGTTCATAAACTGTAGAACTTCTACCCCTGTGCCCTTATAGTATAACAAAAGTGCATTTTCCTCTGAGGATTGATTTAATAGCTTTTATATATCTGAACCAAGCAATTATTCTAAATCCCCAGCTATTCTGACCTTTTTCATCATTGCTGTTACTATTACAAAAAGCATTTGCACATAGTGCTGGCACTGAGTAGTAACTTAAGCTCACACTATCCCTAAACTTGAACTAAGCTTTAATCTTTTACTGTAGCTCTTCTGTTCTGAAAGCTTCCTAAGAGAAACTAAAAAACAGCAGATAGAGCTATGAAAGTATATTAAAGAATGTTTTCTATGTGTTCAGTGAAATACTTATCTTTCTTTTTATTTGTGAGGCAGTTGATTGACCTACAGTCCTCCATGTAACAAATGTCTACTCCTAACATTGGCTGTTGATGTCCATCCATCTACTCTTCTCGAGCATCTTTTACTTATTTTATAGCATTTATTATTTACAAAAACTATCCTGCTTAATGTATTTATTTTTGAAATCTGTCTTCTTCATAAAATGTAAACTCCATGAGGACTGGTACTGGCTATATTCCTACGTCTGTGAAAAGTACTTGGTATATAGTTAAAGGCTCAAAAAATATTTGTTTTTGAAGCACGACTAGATCAACTTTGGACCTTGAGATGATCAAGCTATGTCACAGGTTATCCTGGTCACAGATCTGTTTATGACATTACACATTTTGCCTGAAAAGACATTTGGTGGGAGACAAGATACCTTAGTACGTTGTGTCAGTAAACATGTCCCTGATAGATTTCAGCATCAAAGTAGATCTAGAGTTGAGGTATGCACCATCCATCCAGAAAAGTTTCACTGCTCAGGAGCCAGGGATAAATGCTTGTTACTACGGATGCTTTACTTTAAACAGTTTATAAACAATGCTATAACTCCCACCCTTTGTATTCCCAGAGTTAGATCAAGTATTAAAAAGCTCCAGGAGTTTCCATTCTCAGTGGAAAATTGGCTGTCACTTGGAACGAGATATATACTAACTGATTTTCCCGTGCAATTGGGTTCTTAATGAAAGCAGCATAAAACAAAACTGCACCCCTCTGTATTTCATTTGTGCATCTTGTACCTGGAATAAAATGTAACTGCTGTAAATCTTTAAGTTGGGTTCAATAAAGCAATAATACTGTACTGTGCAAACTGACCATTTAGCTTAACGACTGATTTGTTACACCATTAACTTGTCCTCTGTGTTGTCTTAAGGCTCTTTGCTAACTGAGTGGTTGTTAACTACTGTAATGAAAAGATTCTTCCAAGGAGAAGAACATTTTAAACTGGGAAGTTAGTGATATCACTGACTGACATCTTAAAGGTGGCCATGGAATAATGGATAGATTTTAAAGTTATTACTGTTTAATTGTGAAGGCATTGTAGGACATCAAAAATTGCTTTGGAAATTAAATAAATGAACGGCATGTAGAATCTTATTAATGGCTTTACCATGTCCACATTACATGTCAGATTTCTTAGCTGCTACTTAAAAATCTCTGTAGTCAAACTATTTACATGGTTTGGAAATATAGTCCTATTATTAGAAATAGCAGCCATGGTATTTATTTTTTCTTTTTGACCCATGTACTCTCTGATGTAAAAATAGCCCTCATATTCTCTGAAAAAATAGATGAAGCTATGGAGACACTCAGTTCAGACTAAGAATAATCTGGTGGGAAGATGCAGCATCCTAGAGAAGCATTAGACAGGGAGGCACAGGACAAAGAACAGAAAATTTGAATCCATTCCTTACACTTCGAGCCAAGAAAGTCATAGTTAGTACAGTCTCAACAGCTATGCCAGACATCATATTTCCATTTCTTTATGTCATGCACTTGCATCAACTTTTGTAGAAATGTAATCTACACCTTTGTTTTGTAGAAGAAACTCCAAAGCATTCTACTTGGAGCTTTTGTAATATACCAGGGCCTTTTTCTGCTGCAAAGCAGATTCATCTCAGTATTCTTTTAGAAAGCAAGCTTTCTGGCAGTTTTGGATATGTGCTTTACCAAGATTATATTAGTATCTACTCTTTCAAAAACATATTAAATGAAAAAAAATGAAGCCATAAAAATGTTGGAGGAAAATGTCCATGAATATTTATATAATCCTGAGGGTTTCTTGAAAGGCTTTCTTAGCAGGGCACCAAAGGCAGAATTTACAATTGAAATGTTCATGAAATTCTACATAAAAATTAAAAACAAACTTCTGAATGCAGAGCAACAATGAAACATGTTAAAAGACAAACTAGAACCTGGCTAACAATATTTCTCCACAACAGGATAAAGGTCAATATGCTAAATGTAAGAAGAGCTATTATAAATAAATAAGGTAAATTGGAAGTAACATTAATAAACAACAATAGAGGCTGAAAAATAAATTATTGAACATTCCATAAAGTAAAAAAGTCATCATTAAAAATGTAGTTCTGTATCCTTGACATTGAAAGATATTCAAAATATTACTAAATGAGAAAGTCAGTTACAGAGAAGACTATAAAATAAGAGAAATATGTTTATATTTTTATTAAAAGTTAAATGAATAGTTTAAAATTCTGGAAAGCTAAATAATAAAGAGTTTATTCTGATCATCCGTAGTTGGTAATGTCTCGGGTGATTTTTAAGTATTGCTCTAATTCATCTGAGATGAGCATGAATTACTTACATAAAAGTAAAAAGAATTACATGAACATGCATTAAAGGATTGTGGCTATATTATGGATGTCAGGCTGCTGCTGCTTTTTACCCCTTCTATTATTATTTTTACTTGTTTGTTAGAAAAATTATAAGTTTACAGAAAAATCATGCAGTAAATACAGAGTTCCCAAAATATGCCCCTCAAACACAATGTTTTCCCTACTAACACTTTATATTAACGTGGTATTTTTTTTTTAAAGATTTATTTATTTATTTTTCTCCCCTTCTGCCCCCTGCCCCAGTTGTCTGTTCTCTGTGTCTATTTGGTGCGTCTTCTTTGTCCTCTTCTGTTGTTGTCAGCGGCATGGGGATCTGTGTCTCTTTTTGTTGAGTCATCTTGCTGTGTCAGCTCTCCATGTGTGTGGCACCATTCCTGGGCAGGCTGCACTTTCTTTGGCGCTGGGCGGCAGTCCTTATGGGGTGCACTCCTTGCTCGGGTGGGGGGGACTCCTCTACGTGGGGGACACCCCTGCGTGGCAGGGCACTCCTTGCGTGCATCAGCACTGTGCATGGACCAGCTCCAAATGTGGTATTTTTTTATTACAATTGATAAAACAATCTTATTTTAATTATACTATTAACTTAGTTCACACCTATAGTTTACTTTACAAACAGTGAACCCTAATATGTAGTCCTGTGTTTGTTTTTTAAATTTTTATTCTGGTAACATATATATAAACCTAAAATGTCCCCTTTTAGCCACATTCAAATATATAATTCATTAGTGTTAATTACATTCACAATGCTGTGCTATTTCACCTCCATCCATCACCAAAACTCTTCTATCACCCCAAATGGAAACAATCTACCAATCAATAATTAACTGCCATTGACTACCTCCAACCCTGTCCTTAGGAAAACCGTGTTCTGGTTCGACCCTATGAATTTGTATTTCATATCAATGAGGTTATACAATATTTGTTTTTTTGCAGGGTGGTTTGGGTCTAGCTTATTTCACTCAACGTAATGTCTTCAAGGTTCATCTACTTTATTATATGTATCAGAACTTCATTCCTTTTTTGGCTGAATAATATTCCATTGAATGTATATACAACATTTTATTTTTCCATTCAGCTGTTGATGAACACTTGGGTTGCTTCCAGCTTTTGGCGATTGTGAATAATTCCTCTATGAACACTAGTGCAACTATCTTTTTGAGTCCCTGTTTTAAATTCTTTTGGGTGTATGCCTGGAAGTAGAATTGCTGGGTCATATGATAATTTTACACTTGAGTTTCTGAGAAACCACCAAACTATTTTCCACAGTGGCTGCACTGTTTTACATTCCCACAAATAATGAATGAGTATTCCACATCTTCTCTAACACTTATTATTTTCCTTTTTAAAAATGATAGCCATTCTAGTGGGTGAGATGGAGTCTTATTGTGGTTTTGATGTGCATTTCCCTAATGGCTAATGATGATTATCACCTTTTCATGTGTTTTTTTTTTTTTGTTTTTTGTTTGCTATTTGTATATATTCCTTTGGAGAAATGTCCATTCAAATCATTTGGATTGTTTGTCATTTTGTTGTTGAGTTGTACTATTTCTTTAAATATTCTGAATATTAAACCCTTATTAGATACATGATTTCAAAATATCTTCCCTCATTCCATTGGTTATCTTTTTACTTTTTTGATAAAGTGTTTTGATGTGCAAGTTTTTAAATCTGAAAAACCTATTCTATTTTTTTGGTGCTATTTATTTATTTATTTAGAGGTACTGGGCATTGAACCAAGGACCTCATAGATGGGAAGCAGTTGCTCAGTCACTGAGCTCCATCTACTCTTCTGTGCTTATACTTTTAAAATGAAGTCTAAAACCATTGCCTAACATGAAGTCCTGAAGATCCTACCCTCTGTTTACTTCTGGGAGTATTATAATTTTGGTTCTTACATTTATATTTTTGATGCATTTTTTTTCTAAAAAGATATATTTATTTATTTATTTCTCTTCCCTTCTCCCCCCCCCCACCCGCCCCACCCCAGTTGTCTGTTCTCTGTGTCTTTTTGCTGCGTCTTCTTCTTTGTTCGCTTCTGTTGTTGTAAGTGGCACGGGAATCTGTGTTTCTTTTTGTTGCATCATCTTGTTGTGTCAGCTCTCCGTGTGTGCAGCGCCATTCCTGGGCAGGCTGCACTTTCTTTCTTTCTTTCGCGCTGGGCGGCTCTCCTTATGGGGCGCACTCCTTGCGCATGGGGCTCCCCTATGCGGGGACACCCCTGCGTGGCAGGGCACTCCTTGTGCGCATCAGCACTGCGCATGGGCCAGCTCCACATGGGTCAAGGAGGCCCGGGGTTTGAACCGCGGACCTCTCACGTGGTAGACAGATGCCCTATCCACTGGGCCAAGTCCGCTTCCGTATTTTTGACACATTTTGAATTGCTTTTTGTATATGGAGGGAGGTAGAGGTCTATCTTTATTTTATTTTTTTTACATATGGTTACCCGTTTGTAAATCATTTGTTGAAGAGACTATTCCTATTGAGTGGACTTGGCACCCTTGTCAAAAATCAATTGGCCACAGATATAAGAATTTACTTCTAAACTCTCAATTTGATTCCTTTGGACTATATATCTGCTCTTGTGACAGTACCATTCTGTTTTAATTACTGTAGCTTTGTAATAAAGTTTAAAATTGGGAAATCTGTGTTCTCCAACCTCATTCTTACAAAACATGGGATTTGCTATTTGGGGCCCCTGACACTTCCGTATAAATTTGATGATTGCCTTTTCCATTTCTGCAAAGAAGGCTGATGGAATTTTTATTGGAACTATATTAATTTATAAATTCCTTTGGGTAGAATTGGTCCTTTAAAAGTATTTAGTATTCTAATTCATTAACATGGAATGTCTTACCATATATTTTGGCATTGTTTGATTTTTTAAGCAATGTTTTGTAGTTTTCCATTTATAAATTCTTTGCATCCTTGGTTCAGTTTATTCCTAGATATTTGATTCTTTTAGTAGCTACTATACATGGAATTTTTTTTCGTGATTTCCTCTTCAGATTGTTCATTGTTAGTATATAGAATCATTACAGATTTTTGTGTGTTGATATTTTATCCTACCACTTTGCAGGACTTATTTATTAGATTCTTGTAGCTTTGTTGTGGATTTTCAGGAATGTCTATATAAATGATCAAGATATCTTCAGATAAAGGCAAAAAACAAAACAAAACAAAACAAAATAAACAAAAAAAGATATCTGTAAATAGAAAAAGTTTTACTTCTTCCTTTTCAATTCAGATGCCTTTTATTTCTTTTTCTTTCCTAATTTTTCTGGCTAAAGCTTCCAGTAGTGTTGAGTAAGAATGGTAACAGTGACATCCTTGTCTTTTTCCTGGTCTTAGAGGATAGGCTTTCAGTCTTTCACCATTGAGTATAATGTTAGCAATGGGTTTTTTTTTTCATATATACCTTTTATTATGTTGAGGAAGTATCCTTCTGTGTTTGTCAACCAAAGGGGTGCTGATGCAAAGTACCAGAAATTGGTTGGTTTTTATAAAGAGTATTTATTTGGGGGTAGATACCAGGCCATAAAGCATAAGTTACTTCCCTCACCATAGTCTATTTGGAGCAAGATGGCTGCTGACTCCTGTGAAGGTTCAGGCTTCCTGGGTTCCTAAATTCCTGAGGCTTGCTTTTCTCTGGGTTCAAGGTTCCTTTCTTCCTGGGGTTGGCTTCTCTTTCCTCTGCATGCTGACTTCCCGGCGCTCTAGCTTAAGTCTTCAGCATCAAACTCCAACATTAAGACTCCGACATCAGAAACCCTTAACTTTGTTCTTTGTCATGCCTTTTATCTGAGTCCCCACACACCAAAAGGTGGGGACTCAATGCCCTAATCATAACTCAATCATGCCCAGGCACGGATCAGATTACAAGCATAATCCAATATCTATTTTTGGAATTCATAACCATATCAACTGCTACACCTTTTATTCCTGGTTTTCTATGTGTTTTTATCAAGAAGTGGTGAGGGATTTTGTCAAATGCCTTTTCTGTGTCAATTGAGATGATAATTTTTTTTCCTGTTTTATTAATGGGGCATATTACATTACTTGATTTTCTTACGTTGAATCATCTTTGCATTCAAGGACAGATACCACTTAATTATGCTGTGTAATTTTTTAAATTGGCTATTGGATTTGGTTTGCTTGTCTTTTATTGACTTTTGCATCTATATTCATGAGAGATATTTGTAATTTTCTTTTCTTGTGGTATCTTTATCTGACATTAGTATTAGGGTTATGTTGGCCTCATAAAATGAGTTAGGAAGTACTCTCTGCTCTTCAGTGTTTTGGAAGAGTTTGAACAGGATTGGTGTTATTTCATTTTGGAATGTTTGATAAAATTCACTAGCGAAGGCAACTGTTCATGGCCTTTTTTTTTTATTGTTGGGACATTTTTGATTACTGATTCAATCCCTTTAGTAGTTATTGTTCTGTTAAGGTCTTCTGTTTCTTCTTGAGTAGAAGGTAGTTTGTATGTTTTTAGGCATTTGTATTATACCATTCTGAGTCCCTTCTCAGTTCTTTCTGTATATATTTTTCATGTATAATTTTTGTGGTAACCATGGGGGTTAAATTTAACATCCTAACTCAAACAATCATGTTTGATTTGATGGCAATTTAACTTCAATAGCATACATATTCACTGTACCTATATCTTTGTCCTTTCATCATTTTGCTGTACTTTTTGCAAATTATATCTCTAGATATTGTATGTCCAAATCCATAGACTTATTATCACTTTTTATATATTTGCATTTTAGAAACTATGAGAGGCAAAAAATATAGTTACAAACAAAAAATTAATAAAACTGGCATTTATAATTACTCATTTGGTTAGCTTTATTGAAAATCTATATATCTCTAAGCCACTTTTATCCACAATCTAGTGTCTGTTCCTTTTAGTATGAAGAACTCCTATTAGTATTGCTGGTAGGGCAGGTCTAGTGGTGACAAACTCTGTTAGATTTGTTTATTTGGGAATGCCTTAATCTTGCTCTCATTTTTAAAAGGCAGTCTTGAAGGATGTAAAATTCTTGGTTGACAATTGTTTTCTTTCAGTACTTAAGTATTTTGCCACACCGCATTCTTGTCTCTCTGGTTTCTGATAAAAAATTCTCACAATCTTATTTGGGCTCCCTTGCAATAGTATATTGTCTTCTTTCTGCTTTCAGAGCTCTCTCCTTTTCCTTAGCATTCAATAGTTGACTACTATGTGTCTGAGCCTGGTTCTCTTCAAGTTTACACTTTTAGGTTTCATTGGGCTTCTTGAATGTACATACTCATGTCTTTTGCTAAATTTGGGAAGTTTTTTGCAGTGATATCTTTGAGTATTTCTTCTGTCCCTTTCTCTCTTGTCCTTCTGGAAGTCTCGTAAAGCTGTATGTTGGTATGCTAGATGATATCCCATAGTTGTTTTAGGTTTGTTCACTCTTTTTTATTCCTTTTTTATTTTTTGGCTCCTCATCCTGAATAATTTTAGTTCTCTTGTGTTCACATTCTTTGATTCTTTTTTCTTCCAGCACCAATATACTATTGAAACCCACTAGGGATTTTCCTTTTTCTTTTCTATTATCATGATTTTTAACTCTGATTTGTTTGGTTCCTTTAAAAATTTTCTCTCTTTATTGAGCTTCTCATGGTTTTCATTCATTGTTTACCTAAGATCCTTTAGTTCTTTATCTTCTTGTGCATACCCAGGATAATTTTTCTAATGTCTTTGTCCACTATGTCCAAACTGTGGTTTTCTTCATTGATAGTTTCTGAGTTTTTATCTGTTCCTTTGCATGGGATTTCATTTCCTGTTTATTTATTTGAAGTGTTATCATTCGTTGCACACATTTTTAATATTTTAAATGTTTATTCTGGGATTTTATCCTTGTTCTATCCCTTCCTTAAGTTTGTATCCAGCTAATAACATGACAGGGATTTCCTCAAATGCCAGGAGGCAAACCAACAAAACAACCAACAAACCCAAATCCACTTTTCACTATCTTTGCAAATAGGTTCTGCATTGGCTCCCCTTTAGCATTTAGTTCTCTGATAAAGATCAGTCTGAGGCAAAAGTGAAGTCAAAGGTTCTTTCTGTCTTTTTTGAGCCTGCATCTTATCTTGGACTATCGCTAGCTCTTGGCCTTTGGAATTCCCTGTTTACAGGAAACTGCATACCCCCTCTACTTCCTTTGAAATAGAAGCCATGTGCTCTACTGTATGAGTTAATGCAGGAAATCCTTTCCCTTAGGCTGCCTTGATTTGTTTCTTATATTACTTTAGTAGTCTGCAAGGTGTGTCTGCCTTTAGGGCAAGTTCTGGAAGGGTGAATCAGAGAAGAGTTTCTAGGTTCAATCTTTCAGGCTGCCGTCCAATAGACTAGCATCAATATAGAGGTAATTCAATGTACACATAGGGGTTACTCTGCTTCCTCTGGAAAAGGCCAGTTTTCTACAATCAGAGAAACAGTCTGGCACCACACTGTGCTTGCGAAGGGATGGGGAAGAGGCTAGCAATGGCAACATGAGCTTCATCTGAGGGAGCATCTCCTCCTGGTTTTTAAAGCTAGGTGTATGTCTTGATTTGATACTCATCCATTATTAAAACCCTTTAACTGTTTTCTGGAGTTCTGAGGGTGAATAGCACCTTGGAACATATTATTATGCTGCCCTCTTGGTTACCATGAAGCTTACCTTCCTATTTTTATTTTACATTTGATGAATTACCATCAAAAGTCCTATCAAGTAGTTACCTTTGGAAACCATTATTAAATATTCTACAATCCTGAGGGCATAAGTTGCTATTTAAGGTTTCTATAAATAGGAAGTGGAATGTCCAGTGGAATCTGGACCTCCTGAAACTTACAGAAAAGTGAAATCTATGCATCTGCTGCTTGTATTTGTAAGTAGGGAAGACCACAACCCAGAAATGATGCCACTGTATACCACTGTTGCTCACACTGGGTAATTAAAAATCTCTGACCATAAACTTCCTGTTCCACCACAGCTGTGTTGATATAGCTCCATGCCAGGAACATAGCCAGAGAAACAATTAGTTGGAGCAATTGTATTAAAATAGGCTGCTGCCATTTCACTACTTTCTCTGTATATTTCATTGTGGTCTGCCACAGATATTCTAACTTGGTATTGAATGCACCAAACCTTGCTTTTATATAGGTTTCTCTAATATTCTTTTTCATAGAGACATATGGTATTATATTTAACTAAATTATTATTGTTGATGTCTGAACCTGTGTTCAAATCCTGTCATTACCACTTACTATGTATAACTTTGGGCAACTCACTCAACTTATCTGTACTTTGATTTCCATATTTGTAAAATGAAGTTGATACTTCCCCACACTCATCAGTTTGAGAGGACTAAGTGAGATAATATGTGTAAGTAACCTAAGGAAGTTATTGGCTGATGCTAAGTACTCTGTGAATGTTTATAACCTGTTGAAAAAGCCCAAGTTGAGAGAATGTCTTCAGTCATTGCATGTTTCCATGAGTAGCTGAAAGGGATGATTCACATACATCTGTGGAATTCTAACTATATGGTAGCCACTTCATGTTCAATCTTTTAAAACATCCTAGGAGTTGTATTGTTTTCTATTTTCTAGATGAAGATATGAAGATACTCAGGATTAACAGTACCTGTTCTTTTCCACTCCACCGTCCCTCTAAACATCATGCTGGTCTTCCTGCTCCAGCGTCCCAGCAAATCCACAGCTGGGGTCATTCAGCAATCCCCTTGGCCTTCTCTCCCTCAACAGAACTGACCCTCTTCACGGGGCATTTGAAGAGCCCTGAGTACGAAGTACATGCTAAGAATTGCTGTGATACTACTCTGGTCTTTTGCCACAGTTACAATAAGTGATTTTTTACCCGGTCTTGGTGAACAAGCTGCTGCTTAGAATTTCATATCCTCTGGTTTTGGGTACTGCCTTTTGTTTAATCATCTCAGCTGCCTGCTGCCACCTGAACCTCTACCTGTTGTGTACCTATTGCCGTCTACTTCACCTGTGCTCTACTTTGCCCACTTGGAGGCCAGCCATTGACAAAAACTACCTGCTTGCTTGGGCTTCTGCCTGATGCCTTCAGTATATCACTGGCCAGTGCAGATTTTGTCCCTGCTGGGGCATCGTTGGATCTAGTCTGCTCCCTGTATTAGCTCTGTCAGGCCTATAGATCCTTCCATATCTGTCCATCTTGCCAAAAACAAAGTTGTGGCTCTGGTATAAGTCTGTTCATGCCAGAATCTTCTTCTTAGCCCTTTTTGTGACCAGCCAATACATAAATTCTTCATCCTACCCCTGAGGGTAGAAGTGGGTTCTATCATGGTCCTAACTTATCATTACTATGGGACCATTTTCACATCTGTCCATGTGGGGAGTCTGGGAATTATCCATGTGGAAGATGCTCCTTGTTTCTGATGGAGAACGAAATTGAACTGACCTTCTCAACTTGTGCGTACAAAGTGAAAATGAGAACATTTCACTTGGGAATAATAAGATTGTTTATAAATTGTATTGATTTCTCAAACCTTTAATGTTAAATATTTTTCACCAGCTGTAAAGAGATAAAGATGCCCATAGAAAGCAGAATGAACTAAATAGCAAAGCCAATTCTCTGACTAGAGCAGAAAACTGCATTATTTGAAATTCTCTTGCCTGTCTCCTATAAAACCAAAAACATGCAAAAATAACCTCTTATTTGCATATAAAATAGCTATATAAAATTGGTCTACAGCTTATCTCATGCTGTAAACACAATGAAAGGATAAAATACACATTTGTATGTACAGCTTATGTTGAAAAATCTTATTAAACCCAAATTATGCATTTTCATTCAGGAAAAACTTTTCCACTAATAGAAAACTGCAGCCATTTTGCTTGGCAAGACATTCCAAAAGTTCACATGTAGGAAGCACTTTGCTGTGTTTATACAAGCTGTTGGCTACATTGCAAAACAAAGTATTTGATTAAAATACCATTTCTCAGCCTCCTGCAGGAATGTGGCTCCACTACTGAGAAAGTCTCAATTTTGAGGTTGGTGGAAAGTGAATCTTGGACAAAAACCTTGAAATCAGAATCTCATTTATGACTGGCTGATATTTAAAGGGCAACACACAGGTATTTCTAATTTACCATGATACACTCTGAATTTTGTTTGTTTTTTTAACATTTAATTTTTCAACTGTAACATCAATACAGAACACTTCAGACATGTACAGCTTAATGAATTTAATGTTGCAAAAATGTACTGATATCACCTCTACCCAGAGTTAAAAAAAAAAGAAACTTATTAGCATTCCAGAAACACCTACCCTACCTCCTTCCTGCCTACCCAATGGAAATCATGATCTTTTAAACTCCATAAATATGTTTTTGCCTGTTTTTTTATTTTTTGATATTTGTGTAAATATCAACTTTATATGTAAAACACAATATAGAGGCTTTGATTTCTGTCCCCCCCCCCCCCAACCTTCTGCTTATGAATTTCAAGTTTTATTTGTTGATTTTTCACATTTTATCTCATTGTGGAATTAATAGTTCTTGGGCCTGGGACCCATTTTGAGTGGTAGTGGAGTAAAGCTTGCAAATTGGAGGTCTAATGACTGAGTGTAGCTTATATTTGTGTTTAGTTTGGCCTGAAGAACTTTAAAAATTGGATTACAAATCCAGACATTTCACATTTAAAAATTCAGCTTTTCCTGAAAAGTGAGAGGTTTTTGGCAACCCATGCTATGTCAACAATTGTTTGGAGGTGAGTAGCAGCTGCTCCTTTTAAATAGAGCACCCAACCTTCAGTCGGCCACAGTTTCAACCCCCACCTCTGGTCTTACCACTAGTCAGGTTCATTCATTTAAGCTACCTGCCTGACTCCAAAAGGCATTTGGATCTGTGTACCCTTTACCAGGTCATCTTGAAATAGGCTTCTTGGGTATTTTCCTAGTCACACTACAGCAAAAGATCATTCTGCAAAGGTCAAAGGAAACTGTTCTGTGACTGAAGCTGTGAGGTTTCTGCAAAACATTTCTGTGAATCCTTAAGTAACTCATATTTTCTGGATGAGTGGTCAAGACACTTCAAATCTATATTGGTTAAAATCTTTGGAAACATGTAGATGCTATAAAATACAAAAAATTGATCTATTAATTTACAAGTGTTAGTGGATACCTGCTAGCTTTTTCTTTTTTAAAATTTTTATTTTTAAGTAATTTCAAACTTATAGGAAAGTTGCAAAAATTGTGAAAAAATACAGATAACTTCAACATACCCCTTAATCAAATACCCAAATTTACCAACTTTTAATATTTTGCAAAATTGTTATTTATCATTCCTTCCTTTTATATATATCATCTATCATCTATTTATTTTTTAAAATATTTAAGAGTAAATTGCATACATAATGTTCCTTGAACACTTAATACTTTCATATATATTTCCTAAGGAAAGGATATCCTCTATGTAACCTCAATAAGTAAAATTATCAAGATCAAGACCTACTAGTTTTTGTTAGTTTTTCTTGGTCAATAGATATAGAAAGCAAAACTACTCCTGCTTTTATTTTTTTAACATTTGGAAGAGATGCTCCCAAATAGAAAGGTTATGGAACTGCTATTCCATAATAGCAGTCATCTTCAGACTGTTTTTGTGTATAAACCCCCTAAAAGAATCTTGAAAAAGCATGTATTCCCATTTCTGTTTAAAAATGACATTTACAGTTTTGTATCAGAAGTTGAAATTGTTACAAAGGGAAAAATATCCAGTGTATTACAGATATTGACATTTTAGAACACAACTATTACATCACTCTTTTCAGGGAATTCAATGGGATCAAAATACCACAGTGATCAGATATCCATCACCATACATTTAACATACATAACGTATAAACTCAATGTTTCCCATTTTATCTACTATCAATTTTATAATTCAATGGTGTTAATTACATTTAGCATGTTTCGCTACCATCACTACCTCCATTATCAAAACTTTTCCAACACTCCAAACAGAAACTCTGTATTATTAGCTCCCCATTCCACCTCCCCCAACCCTTGATAACCTGTCTTGTTTCTGACTTTGTGAATCTGCATATCCTAATTATTTCATGTACTTGAGTCATACAACATTTGTCCTTTTGTACCCTACTTATTTCACTCAACATTATGTCTTTCAGGTTCATCCATGTTGTAGCATGTATCAAAACTTCATTCCCTTGTATGTTGTGATGATTAATTCCATGTGTCAACTTAGCTAGGTTATAATGTTTAGTAATTTGGCCAAGCAAGCACTGATCTTATTGTTACTTTGAGGGTATTTCATAGATTCAAATCATTAGTCAGTTGATTGCATCCATAACTGATTACATCTATATTAGAAGGAGATTGCCTTCAGCAATGAAAGAAGTATCATCCAATCAACTGAAGGCCCTAAAGGGAGAATTCATGATTTCAACAGAGAAAAATTTCTTTCTCTATTTCAGCCGGCCAGCTTCTCCTGTGGAATTCAATGCCATCATTGGGTTCCCAATTTGTGGTCTGCCTTATGGAATTTGAACTTGCCAATCTCCATGGTTTTGTGCATCAATTTCTATAATAAACCTTTTAATATTTACATATATATCTTGTTGGTTCTGTTTTCCTGGAGAACCATGACTAATACAGATGTTGGTACTGAGAGTGGTTCTTGAGAAGCAGACTCTTAAGGATGAGTTTTCTGGGTTTCTGGAGATTTTGGAATTGTTTCTCTATTATGATTAGATTAAAAAGTACTGAGTATTTTCCAGGGATTAAGATTATCCACTGATAATCAATGACAAGAATTGGCAATAGAGATACACAAAATATCACCATTGGGTACTGCTACAAGAGACATGACTCTGAAAGCAAATCTTATTTCTTGTAGTTGCAGACTTAATATTTCTGAAAACCAAACAGTCTCAGTATGTGAGTGGCTGAGATACAATATAAATTGAATTCCCAACCTAGCACAGTGTCTGCTGTCAACATGAGGGGATTGACTGGAAAGGAATGGGGATCTGAATATTGCGATGGGTACATGTGGACTGACATTGAAACCCTAGATTCTGCTCAGTCTTTTTTTTTTTTGCCAGAAAAAACTTATAATGGTCTGCCCTAAGAATCAGCCACCCAACCTCCAGTATGCCCTCACACCTCTGTCTAAACAGATGAACCCTGTTTCACCTGATGAAATTGTAATAGAATGCCCTGAGTTAGTTTCTTTTCTAAGACACTGCTAATCTTCTCATGACCTTCCCCACCTCCCCTCTTTTCTTCCAGACTCATAACTAGTCTGAAGTTCCAACAGGTCCAAAAAAGTGAGATTCAAAGTGTGACCCATGAGGTACACTACATTCCAAAAAACTTTATAAATTTTCCAATTTGTTTCAACAGTATTCAGGGGACTGTGGGTGGGGATGGTAATTAAGGGTGTGAGAAACTGTTGGAAGGAATATGAAGTTGGGTCAGGCTGAATTTATTGGTATGGGCCCACTAAGGAGATATTCTGGATTCAATGTTATAGTTTGAGGGACTAGAAAGTGCTCTAACAGTTTGGATGGTGGGCTGAAGCATGGACCAGAAGGTGGCCTATGTTACCTGAAGTTGAAATGACAGAACTCTCTTGGTTTAATATAGATGGGAGGATACCAAGGCTTAGAGAGATTGGAATGTTAGAGTAGATTTATCATGTAAGACCTGCTTAGTTATGCAGGAATGTCCAGAAGACATATTTTTTTTTTTTACCAGGGCTATGAGGAAAACATTTGTGGGCAGCTTCATCATGCCTGAAGAGCTCTGTGGTCATTCTTCTCTGTAGGTCTGATATTATTATGGGAACTGCTGCCACAGAACTTGGATCCTTAAACATAATCAGAATAATGATATCCCAGGTTAGTAGAGCCAAGTGGTGGCATTACTGCCAAAGACAAAATGGATGTGGCTACCATAATGTACAGCAGAATCAAAGCAGTAATTAGAATAGTCTGAGATGCAGAGGCCTATGGCATTAGCTAGTTGAACATGTGGCACCTAGAAATGAAATAGATGGGAAGTCTACTAAATTCTTCCTTGGTCTGTATAAGCACAAGAGTTCTAGGTCAAGTGAACAAAAGTCTACCTTGAATTGCAAAAACAGAGTCTCAGTCCCTCAGTCAATTCCTAGACTTGAGAGAATTTTCAAACTCAGAATCCCTTGATTTAAAGGAAGGCCTAGTTCTCTCAGGAAAGGACTCTACTACTGTGCCAAAAATTAATACTGTTAATATTCTCCCAGCTTTTCCCAAACAGACCTATAGCCTTTTACTAGGGTAAATGTTCATGGGAGAAAAGGAAATGATGAGACTGTTCAGGGCTTATTAGACACTGGCTCTGAACTGACATTAATTCCAGGAGACCCAAATATCACTCTGGTCCCCTCCACCCCCCACAGTCAGAGTAGGGACTTATGGACGTCAGGTGATCAATCGAGTTTCAGCTCAGGGTCTATTTCACAGTGTGTCCTGTAGGTCCCTGAACTCCTTCTGTGGTTATTTACCCAGTTCTGAAGTGAGTAATTGGAATAGACATATTAGAATCCCCACATTGGTTTCTTGACTTGTAGAGTGAGGGCTATTATGGTAGAAAGGCCAATAAAAGCCACCAGAACTGCCTCTACCTAGCAAAATAGTAAGCCAAAAACATTACCGCTCCTGGGGGGAATGCAGAAATTTGTGTCACTGTCAAGAATTTAACAAATTAATGCCACCATTAAGGACTTGAAGGATGCAGGGGCAGTGACTCTTACCACAACCTCATTCAACTCACCTCTGGCTTGTGGAGAAAACAAATTGATCTTACAGGATGATAGTGGATTATTGTATATTTAACCAGGTGGTGACTCCAATTATAGCTGCTGTTCCAGATCTGATATCTATGCTTATGCAAATCAACACATCCCCTGGTACTGGTTTGCAACTCTTTATTGGGCAAAAAAATTTTTTTTTCCTCAACAAATGTTAATAAAGACCACTAGAAACTGTTTGCTTTCAGCCAGCAAGGCCAGCAATACCTTAACTGTCCAGTCTCAGGGGTATATCAACTCATCAGCCCTATGTCATAATCTAGTTTACAGGGATGTTGCTTGCCTTTCCCTTCCATAAGACATCACACTGGTCTATTACATTTATATCTTTATACTGATTTGAACTAGTATATAAGAAGTAGCAATTACTCTTGACTTATTGGTAAGACA
This sequence comes from Dasypus novemcinctus, assembly GCF_030445035.2. Lineage (NCBI taxonomy): Eukaryota > Metazoa > Chordata > Mammalia > Cingulata > Dasypodidae > Dasypus > Dasypus novemcinctus. The sequence continues at coordinate 62,722,437 of NC_080687.1, forward strand.
TTTATGTGTTAGAGAGCAGGAGATAAATCTCTCCTCCCTCCACTCCCAATTCAGGGTCCTTCCACCTCGATGAAATATCTAGGTGTTCAGTGGAGTAGGGCATATTGAGATATCCCTTCTGAGGTGAAGAATTAGTTGTTGTGTTGGTCATTCCTACAGCCCAAAAAGAGGCACAATGCCTAGTTGGCCTCTGGATTTTGGAGACAACATATTCCTCATTTGGCTACTATGGCCCATTTACTGATGGACACAAAAAAGGCTGCTTATTTTGAGTAGGAACTGGAACAAAGGAGGCTCTGCAAACTGCTGCCATTTGGGCCACATGATCTGGCAGATCTAATGGTCAGTGGCAAATAGAAATGCTGTTTGGGGCGTTTGGGAAGCTCCTATGTAAGAATCACAATATACAACCCTTAGGATTTTGAGGCCAAGGTCTGCTGTCCTCTATAAACAACTATTATCCTTTTGAGAAATAGCTTTTGGCCTGTTTCTGTGCCTTAATAGAGACTGAACACCTAACCATGGCCACCAAGTTACCATGAAACCTGAGTTGCCTATCGTGAACTGAGTGTTATTTGACCCACCAAGATTTTAATTTGAGTGTGCCCAGCAGCACTCTATCACCAAATGGAAGTGGTATATACCATATTGGGCTTGAGCAATCCCTGAAGGCACAAGTATGTTACCTGCAGAAGTGGCCCAAATACACATAGCTCCCTCTCCTGCCACGTTACCTTCTCTTTCCCAGGCTGCAACTATGAGCTCAAGTGGAGTTCTTTACAATCAGTTGAGTCAGTAAGAGAAAACTCGGGCCTGGTTTACAGATTGCTCTGAATGAAATAGAAGTGCCACCCAATAGTAGATAATTGTAGCATTGGAACCCCTGTTTGGACATCCCTGAAGGACAATGGGCGAAGTGAAATCCTCCCAGTGGGCAGACCTTTCAGCATTTTGGTTGGAAGGAGAAATAAACCCAAGTATGCTCAGAGGGGTTATTCTGCTCCCCCTGGAATAGGGCTGGGGACCCACAGAGAGAACCCAGGTTGGCTGTGGAAGGGGCAAGCCATTTTTTTTTTAATTTGGCATTTTCCCTGTTACTACAACCCTCTGTTTTCTGGGGTGCTGCAGAAGATGGTTTTGCTAGTTATTCAGATTCTGCTGGGGAATAGAACCCTGGAGTGTCCTATGATATCATCTTGGTGAAATGGATGTCTCTGATCAGTGCTATTTTCAGCAGTAGCTTCTTTTCCTTTAAAATTTTTTGCTGTATAATATTTACTGTATTAATTTATCATAATTAATTTATTCATTCTATTGTTCATGGTATTTGAGTTGTTTCTAGATTTTGCTATTGCATTTCCTTTGAAACATGTATATTTTTATTTCTGTTAGGTGTATACCCAGGAATGAAATTTTTATACATAGGGAATTATGTATTTGACCTTAATAATACTTACAGTTTTTCAATTTGTTTGTGCCAATATACACTTTGACCACTGATTCTAATTGCTTCATATCTTGCCAATACTTGGTATTGTCAATCTTTTAAATTTTATCCATTGTAGTCATTATATAGTGGTACCTTCTGGTTTAATTTTTATTTTCCTGATGACTAACAAGGTTACATTCTTTTAGTGTGTTTATTGACTGTTTCTATTTCTTCTTTTCTGATGCACTTATTGAAATCTCTTGCCAGTTTTTCTATTCATTTGCTTGTGTTTTTCTCTTTGGTTTTCAGTATTTCTGACTTAGTCCTTTTTTTGTATATAGTTATTGCAAGTGTATTCCTTCATTTTGTAGGTTGTCTTCAATCTCTTAGTTTTATTGCTGTCCGATATATAAGTCATTTCATTTTTGTACTCTGTTTATGAAATCTTTACCTCCTCGATGTCATTAAAATATTCTCTTTTAAAATATTTTGAAAGCCTTTGTAAAAGACTAGAGTTAAGAGAATTTTTCCCCACGTTTGTCCATTTGATCCTAATATATATATTGTAAAGACCATTGTTTCTCTAGTGCACTGCAGTGTCATCTTTGATAAATCAGATGACTATATATGTGTGAGTTTGTTTCTGGACTGTCTTATTCTCCTGCATTGGTCTCTTTTCTTATCTTGCTGTTTTAATTTCTATAGTACTATATTAAGTTTTGACATCATGTTCAACTTAGTTCTTTTTCAAAATTGCCTTGACTATGTTTGGTTCTTTGTGTTTCCATGTGTTTTATTTTCTATCGTGTATGTATTTTATTTTATATACTTGTTATATTATTAATTTGATCTTCTATCAATGAAATTTGAGTGGCTTTATTAAATTTACATCCTAATTCCAATAATTTATCTGTAAATTCTTTTGGGCTCTTAACATATACAGTGATGCCATTTGCAAATTACAAGTTTTAATTTTTCTTTTCTAGTCCTTATATATTTTATTTATTTTTCTTAACTTACTTCATTGGCTATGCTTTATAGTACAGTGCTGGGTAGAAGAGGTAGTCATCCTTGTCTAATTTATAATCTCAGGGGAAAGATATCCTTAATGAAATTAGAAAGCTTACTTCTATTTTTTTAAAGATTAATTAATTTATTTCTCCCCACCCCCTCATTGTTTGCACTTGCTGTGTCTGTTCATCTTCCTTGTTTTTTTAGGAGGCACTGGGAACTGAACCCAGGACCTCCGATTTGGAAGAGAAGTGCCTAATTGCTTGAGCCACCTCTGTTTCTTGCTTTGTTGTGTCTCTCATTGTGTTCTTCCTCCTGTGTCTCTTGTTACATCATCTTGTTTCATTAGCATGCTGCACCTACTGGTTGTATCACCTTGTTGTCTTGCTTGTCTTCTTTAAGAGGTACTAGGAGCCTCTGCTCCCTGCTTTGTTGTGTCTCTCATTATGTTTTTCTTCTTGTGTTTCTTGTTGCATCATCTTGTTGTGTCAGCTTGATGGACCTGCTGTTGCGCCATCTTGCTGTCTTCTTTTGGAGGCATTGGGATCTGAACCACTGTCCTCCTATGTGGTAGGTGGGAGCTCAGTCGCTTGAGCCACATTCACTTCTTGCTCCCTTTTATTTTTAGTTTACTAAGGATAAGCAAATTAGCTTGTGTTTAAAAATGATTTTTCTGCAACTATTGGATAGTTCGATGATTTTTTATCTTTTATCTTGTTTTCTCTTTTATCATGTTAGTGTGGTATAAATTACAGTGATTTTGGACTGTTAAATCATTTCAGAAGTACTGACAATGTAGTTTTTCTTTTTTTTAAAGGTGTCCCTGGGTTTGTTTGTTAATATTTGATTTAGGAATTTGGTATCCATGTTCATGAGAAAAATTGCCCTGTATATTTTTCTGTTTGTAATGTCAGTGTTAGGAAAAATGACAATGGGAAGTATAAAATATTTTGGATTGAGTGAAAATGAAAGTAAAGGTATTCTGGCTTTATATAATTATTTGGAATTTGTTCCCTCATTTCTCTGTTAGAATCTGTTTAAGACTTATGTTTTTTTTTTCTTAAAAGTTGGATAAATTCACAATTTGGGTTGTTTTATATGTAATAATGGTTTTAAATTTTAGATTCATTAAAAGATTTTTTATGATTATTTGGATTTCCTAGTTTTTCTTTTACCAGATTTGATGAATTGTTTTTCTAGGAATTTTTCTGTGTCATGGCAAAGACTTGTTTGTAATGTTTAATATCTTTCTTTGGCATTCCTCACTTTGCAAATACATGCCTTCTCTCTTTTTCTTCTTGATAAGTCTTGACAAAAATTTGTTAATTTTACTAGTCTTTTAAAAAAAGAACAAAATTTTTGTTCTTTCATTTTTATATTGTATTTTTAATTTCTATTTTGATTAATATCTTCTCATACCTTTATTATTTACTTTCTTTTACTGTTTTGCAATTAATTTGCTATTCTTTGTCTGAATTTTTGAGATGGAATTTTTAGATCATTGATTTTTAAGCATACCTTCCTTTCTGATATAAGCATTTCAGGTATTAAAATAATCCCTAAGCATTGCTTACCAGAATTTCACAGTTTTATTATGCTGTCTTTTCATAGTCATTCAGTCTAACATGTTTTTATGTTTTGTTGAGATTTCATCTTTGGCCCACTTTAAATATTCATTTCATTGTCTTCTGGTTTTTATCATTTCTGTTGAGAAGTCAGCTGTTAGTGTTATTGTTGTTCCATTGAAGGTAATGCCCTTTTTTTTTTTCTATCTTCTCTTAAGATATACTATTTTTGTTTGAATTTCAGCATTTTACTGCAATGTGCCCTTATGAGGTTTTCTTTGTCTTTATCTTGCTTTGGATGGTTGTGCTTCTTGAAATTGGGCTGAAGTCTTTCGTCAGTTTTTGAAAATTAGAAATTCTGAATAATTATCTAATTAAATATTGCTCTGATTATATTCTAAAACATTTTCTAATGTATTCATAACAAAGGAAATCTAATCAATTTTCCCTTTACTTTTTATTAACAGATTTTATTTTTAGAGCAATTTTAGTTTGGCACTTTCTATTATTGCCATCTTGCATTGGTGTTGTGTATTTGTTACAACTGACAAAACTATATTGATATATTATTATTAACTAAAGCTCATAGCTTACATTAGGGTACAATCTTTGTGTTGTACAGCTCTGTGGAGTTAGGCAAGTACATACTGTCATGTATACATCATTCTAATATTGTACAGAATAGATTCACTATTCTGAAAATTCCCTGTTCTCAATCTTTTTATCACTCCCTCCCTCCCCCTGAATTCTTAGAAACTACTGGTCTTTTTAATGTTGGTATAGTTTTGCCTTTTCCAAAATGTCATATGTTGGAATCATAGAGTATGTAACCTTTATTAGACTGAATTTTCACTTAGTAATACACATTTAAGTTTCCTATATATCTGTTGACCTTGATGTCTCATTTCTTTGTAATGGTGAATAATACTCCATTATTTGGATGTGCCCAGTTCTTCACCATTTCATATGCATCTCATGTTATTTTCCATATTTTCCTTTTTTTTGGTTTCTTCAGTCAGCACATTTTAGATCATTTTAGAATGATCTAAAAACAAATTATCTATTTTTTCAGTAGGAACCAATCTGTTTTTAAATATATATATCTATTGAGTTTTCATTGGCATTCTTATGTTTTTTACTTCTAGAAGTTTTAATGTATTCCTCTTTAAACAATTTTAATTCTCTGCTGTAATTCTCCATGTTGTCTTCTATTTTAAATATATGAATCTCCAAAACTCTATCAATGTTTTTCTTGTGTTTTTTTAAATCCATTTGTTCTTTTCTTCTCCTTGATTACATTCCAATATTATGTATGACTATTGGAGAAATGTTGATGTTATGGGTGATATCTCCTTTTTTTTTTTTTAAGATTAGTTATATTTATTTCTCTCTCCTCATCATTTTGTTCACTGTCTGCTCGTCTTCTTTTTAGGAGGCACCAGCTACTGAACCTGGGGCCTCCCATGTAGGTGGGAGGCACCTAATCTCTTGAGCCACCTCTGCTCCAGATATCTTCTTTTGGATTTACTTTTGTTTCTTCTTCTTGGCAGTAAGGAAACAGTCAGCAATTTTAATTAGTATGAGATTGAGCTGATTCAAGACAAAGCTTTAGACATTGGTCATTGTAAAGGTTGATCTATTTCTTGTTAGTCTTTATGACTAGGATGTAGCCCTTCAACAGTCCCAACTGAAATCCTGGGGTATTTAACAAGGTTCTTCCTCCTTGGGAGAGCCTCATCTCTTAATATTTCTACCACTTCTCGTCTCACACTCTGGTCTCATACATGATTTTCTAAGATCTCCATGGCTTCATAGCCTCTAGTTTGATATTTTCTGCTAGTCTTCTCTTACTACTTGGCTTTTGAAGCATTCAGCTCTTCTCTTCTGATTCTCTTTTGCTCTGTTTCTGTGCCACTGGCCTCTGCATATAAATTGGCATATTTCTTGAGGTTGAAAAACTGTATAGAACACCACGCTTCTCTTTTTTTTTCTGTGATAAAGACCTCGTGTTGATTTAAGTCCCCCAGACCTCAATATGGAATTATAAATGCAAGTGTTTATGAGGGAAAATTCCTCTGAAAGATAAAGGGGAGAGGAAGCAGGAGTAAGCAAGCAGAACCTCCAAACTGTGATGCAGTTATGACCCCTATCTGTACAGGCTAAGGAAAGAGGATTTGTTAGGAAGAATCTCAAATTACAATGTGGCTCTGAAACTGTCTTGGCTAGTGATGATGAGTCCTAGAGCAAATAGTTCTCATTAGAGGAGCTGTTCATTGTCAGAAGTGGTACAGCTCTCAGACTCCCACCATGCTTAGATATTAGCTTGAGGAGAGTGTGGCCTTAGTGTGAGTGCTGTGGCAGATCCTAAAGAGATTGCAGCTGGAGGCTGACAGCTGCCTCCACTCCTTTCAGCGTGTTAACTCTTGAAGGGAGATTGGAGTGCACCCCAGTGTGGTTGTAACTGTCCATTACTTGGTTAGCACAGGTTCCCTTTTCTAGTCACGTAAGAGGAGCAACTCTTCCATAGTTACCATGATCTTCTTCTCCTGAGGGGAAACCATCATTGTAGTTAGTCTTAGGGATGTTAACTGATACTCATTGTTTTCTTCCTCCACTATCCATTCAAAATTCTCTCACCCTCTTCAGTGTTTGTATTAATAGTTTACTTTGATGTATGACTCAAACTTTCATTCCTGAAGGATTTGTGCCCCTGAGGATTATAATTTCTGTCTGAGATTGCTGCACATGTCTAATCACAGTTCCAAGTGGGGCCAGGGATAATAAAGTGGCACCCTAGGTGGTCACCTGAGTTTCATATATATTACATCCTGTCTCCATTATGTAAAAGCAGCTTTACTACCTCCTACCAATCAGGGAAAATTATCCCTCCCAGGATGGTGATTCCTGTTCTTTTCTGCTGGTCACTGGATGCAAGAAGTTCAGAGTCCTTAGGCAGCAATTACAGCTTACAGTTCAATGAGACCCTTGTGTTCCCTGACAAGAATGTTTCTCCTTTCATGGATCAGGACATCTAACCCTGTGGAACACAGACTTGTGGAGACGGGAAGCATGAAGTTCCCAAATGGATCACTGGGCGTGATGGTAAGAAGCCCTGATTCCACTGCTCTTTTCTGGTCCTATGTGGTCTTTCTATTGGGGGAAATAATAGCATAAAGATGTCTCTGATTCTGTGTGTATACTGCATCCTAGAGGATGGTACCTCATTCCTGCAAAGTAATACCTCCAAGCTGGTGCTTTAGCTGTGCCTTCAACAGGCTGTTTTGAATGCTCTAGCACACTAGCTGCCTCTGGATGTTGTAGTATGTCACCTGGCCAGTGGATCCCATGGTCAGGGCCCACTCGCACATTTCCTTCTCTGGTAGAATTTTTTGGTTTGTGCGTTTCTTTGCCTGTGGATCTTGTACTCTGAAAACCTCCCGAAAGTGGTGTAGACACTATAGGGTCTGCAGGAAAGGGAACCTCATACCTAGAATAGGTGCCTATCCTTATGTGGACAAATTTCTGCCCCATCTATGAGAGAAAGGACCCAATTTAGTTGATCTTTTGCCAAGTCACTTGATCTCCATTTCTGGTGGTCACCATTGTTCTCTGTTGCAGGCAGGTTCGACATTTAGAGGCAGCAGTAGCTAGATCACCCTTGACAAGAGGGAACCTATGTTGTGGTTCTATGTGTAGCCTTCATATTTGCCATCCTGGCCACATGTCTACTCTGGGGTGGTCAGTGACAAAGGCTGGGTGATGACAGTTGGCCAAATCATTTTCTCTATTTGGTTGTTAGTGCCTCCGCTGTGATGGATGCTGACTGGTGGGAATTGATGTGGTAGAAAATTTTCACACTTTATGACCACTTGTTTTAGTTGGCCAAAGGCTGCCAATGCAAAAATACCAGAAATAAGTAGGCTTTTGTAAAAGGAATTTATTTGGGGTAAGAGGTTACAGTTCTGAGGCTGAGAAAATGTCCAGATCAAGACATCATCGGAGATGCTTTCTCAACAAAGGTCAGCTGCTAGCAGATCCTGGAGTCCTGTCATGTGGGGAAACAAAATGGTGGATCTTCTGGTCTCTCTCTACTTTCTTATTATGCTCAGCTGTGGGTGATCAGACATCTCTCCCTGGGTCTGTCTCCTTTCTTGGGGCTTCTCTGTCTTTCTGCAGTTGTAGGCAAACCTGGAGTCCTCTCTCTCACACTTGTGTTCAAAATGGCACAGCTCCCTTTCTCTGTGTCTCTTCTTTCTCAATGTGTTCTCAGTTTATGCAAAATCCAGTAAGAGGATGGAGACCCAACCTGGGTCACTCCTCACTGATGTAGGCTGATCAAAAACCCTAAATCGAGCTAATCAAGTGATCTAATCAAAGGTCCCATAACTGAATCTAATGTAATGGCCTCATCCACACTACATGTACAGGACAGGTAAAAATGTTTAAAAACATTTTTCTGGGGTCCACAAAAGACAAATCAGGGCATGATTCATATTTTCATATGCATGTCCCTATGCTAGATCTTCTTTTCTCCAACTTTATAGCCCTTTTTTCATAGATCCCTCACCAATCATTCAGGATTGTCCACTGCCCAGGAATTCATGAATATTTTCATTGGGTCACTTCTTCCTTCACACAAAGTGATTAGCCATGTTCTGTACTCACAGCTTTTTCCATAGGAATGCTTTTCCCTTTCACCCTCTTTCTCAGCCACCCCTAAGAGTAGTGCAACTATTGTCCATTTTCAGTTTTTTTCCTACATGTTGTATAGATCTTTCCATAAACCAAGTTGAGGTTTTTTTCTTCCTCCTTCAGGTTGACATACATACCCTCCAAATCAGCACAATAGATGGGAGGAAAGAATGTGTCTCCTATATGATGGTGGTGGGGGTCTGGGCTTCCTGCTCATGCCATTTACACATGCCTTCTGGTCCTAAATGGATTTTACCCTGATTGTGCTATTTCCATCTTATAATGGACTACCAGTGGGCCATCTGACTCTATAACATGGCAGATCTGACAGACCTAACTCAGAGTAAGCAGTTCTAGATGCACTGGCCTGCCTGAATGTCACATGAACAAGTCTTCCATCTCTACCAGGACCCAAGAACATGTCAGTACTGTTTTTCAAAAGCTTTAATTCTCTACTACAGATTACTTGAACTTGCTCCAGAAGTCCAGGGGCCTATGTTGTGATTCTTCCACTGAGGCTTACCATAAACTCACCACTGCATTTTTTCAATAACCGACTTCTCCACACTATAGGTTCTGCAAGATAGTATGGTCTAAATGGCAGGGCTGCTTGCACCAGAGCTTAAACTTGCTGCAGAATCCTTTGCTGCTCCAGGCCCCAGAAACATGTGGTACCCTTCTGTATTCTTCAGGCTATGGGCCTAAGCAGTATTCCTAGGTGAGGAATACCTACAGACCATGAGGAAACCACCAGGTGTTGTGCTTTCTTTTTCTGATTAGGGGATGTAAAATGCAGGATTATGTCTTTTACTTTGGATGTTGTGTTAGTTTCCAATTGATCTTGTAACAGATTACCACAAATTTACTGGTCTAAAACAATGTGGATTTATTATTTTACACATCAGGAGGTTAGAAGTCTGAAATCTGTCACTGAGCTAAAATCAAGCTGTCTGCAGGGCTGTGCATTCTGGAGCTTCTAGGAGAGAATCTGTTTCCTTGCCTTTCCCAGATTCTAGAGGGCTCTTGCATTCCTTGGCTAATGGCCCTTTCCTCCAGCTTCAAAGTTAGCAATGTAATATATTTTCTCCTTTTTGATCCCTGTTTTCATCCTTGCATCTTCTTTCCCTGATATGATCCTCTCTATTATAAGGACACTTGTAATTACATTGGGCCCACCCAGATAATCTAGGATAATCTACCTATCTGATATGTAACTTAATCCTATCTGCCAAGTACCTTTCATCATCCAAGGTAACTTATTCACAGGTTCTGAAGATTAGGACATAGATATATTTATGGGGTGATGGTAGGTTCTGAGTCTTCACAGAGTTTATCTCCCACACCAGATCACATATGCCTTGCCAAGGCTTCCAGTGGGCTGGCCTCCTCTTGCACATTTTGACCAGTCAGCATGATGTCTTCAACGTGACGGTCTGTGGAATGTCCATATCTCTATACCATGCCATGCAATATATAATATTATATGTTTTATTATACTACTTTGTGGTAGTTTACACTCATTCCACAGGATCTGTCTAGTTCTGCAGGGACCAGATTGATGAATTATACAGAGATGTGATAGGGACCACTACCCATGCATCTTTTAGATCTTTGAAAATGGCATTTGTAAAATGTAAATTTTGATTTACCATCCTATTTTCCTTATTATCAAGCTATTTATGCTGTTCCTCCAACCTTATCATTTATTATGGAACTAGCAGCCCCTGGCTTCTCACAGTTTAGTGCTATCATCTTGCCTTCGTTGGTTCAGGGCCCGTCATTTCATTGCTGTTAATGAGCCCCACTCTGTGACCACTCTCTTTTTTTCATACCTACCCTGCAGAGGGGAGAGAAATTATGAACCTTCTTGGTGAGCCTGGTATCCCACTCATCAGCACGTTTCTTATGGTGTTGGTGAATTGAGTGTCACCTGGGGCCTTCCATGGAACATAATCTTCTGATGGCCCTTCTGGCCTCATGTAATATATGCATTCCACTATGCTCACTTTCCTCAGTCTCTGCTTCTTCTACTACCTGCTGTAGTTGCTCCAGCCTTTCAGCTTTGCTCAGTGTGTCACTTCTTTCTCCAGGTTTCTAAGAGTCACTCTAGCTGGAAATTTGCCCCATCCCCTGAGGTCCTTGCCAGGATATCAAATTCTGTGTCTCAAGAAAGTGACCTCAATTTCATGAATTCTTTCTTATCCAGTTTTATGTCTAGCCCCCTTGACAAAGAAATCTCAACATTCAATCCCAGGAGTATTTTTCTGGTGCCTGATAATATATGCTTGCTAGTTCTTCCAGCTTCCTTCATGGTTTAATCTCTTCTGTCTCTCATCAGGCCCAGGATTGTCCCAAGCTGAGTTATGCTGGGATTTAACTTGACTCATTGGCCTGACATCCAGATGAGAAAGTATAGGCAGATCCTGAGGGGCACCTTTTGCCTTGTAGGGAATCTATCTTTGCAGTGTTTATCTGTGTGTGGGGAGGTGCTAACTATTAAAGAGGATGGATGAGTTACCTCTGCAGTTCTAAGGGTTTAGAGGAATCTGGAGTCAAAATCCTCAGGGACATCCCTCAATGCCCTCATCCCATGTGTCAGGTTCCCAGGATTTCCCCACCATTGCCCTGACATGAGCAATAGACTTGCCTTGCATTGCTTGTTCATTTAAACATCTTGGAGTATCTTGTCCTGTACTACCAGATTCTGAGTTGGCATCCAGGCTCTCTGGAAACTATTGATGGCCTTCCCTTGCCTTGAATTTAGCCTTGTTTGTTAATGCTTAGATACCCACAGTTTCTCATGGTCCCTCTGCAGGGTAGCAATCCAATTTAGTAATAAGATGCCATCTCCACGGTCTTTGTTATATATTATTTCCCCTGTATCTTTCAAATGTGTAAATCATCATACTGGCAAGGATGTTGCCCTCCACTGGGACCTTTTTCTAAGTTACCACTGGTGAACTCTTCAGCAACTGGGCTGCTGCCTTGTGCCAGGGACTATCCTTGCCTCACATACCACTCATGTTGGGGTCCTACTTGCCAGTCAGGCAAGGGTGAATGGTCCAGTTCCATAATCTCAATTTATAGTATGCTTTCTTGGACTGCTCTAAGCAACAGCTGTGTCCATTTCAATCTTCTTAGAAGCTGGACTCCAAGATAGAATTTGAATTAATTGGGAGAAAATGCTTGGGAAAGTTACAGGGGGAGAGAGAACAAGAGTAGTTAGAGAGAGGCTCAAGGCTGATCTGACACTTATGAGAGCAGAGGGGGCGGGTAGGAAGAGGATTGGGTAGAAAGAGTCCCAGACTGAATGAAGAATGATGAGATGTTGGACAAGAGCAGGACACAGGTCACTTAGGATGTATCTGGTGGTGATAGATGGATTTTGGGGTGCCCTCCAGATTATAGTTATCTTTTTTCCATGAACTTCTAAGCAGTTTTTTATTAGAGTTCTAGTAGCTACCTGAAATACAGAAAGCCTAACTAAAAAATGATAAGCTATAGGGGAGGTAGGTTTTGAAGACAGACAACTTAATTGTAAAAAGAATGAAGAGTCAGTGTGGCAAACATGATGATGCAATGGTTAGTGGGAAATGTTAGAGGGAGCAAGGCAATATAGCAAGATTGGAACAGAATGGGCCAGTGCGCCAAATCTGGCTCCTGTCTTATTTTGTAAATGAAGTTTATAGGAATGCAGTCACAACCATTTGTTTACCTGTTTTTTACAGCTCTTTTCAGATAACAACACCAGAGTTGAGTAGTTGAAAAAGCTGAAAATATTTCCTTTCAGGCCTTTTTAAGAAAATATTTCCTAATTCCTGGAATTTAGGCAAGAATCAGCCAGGTTGATGAGGAGCCTCATGAGGGTATGGTGAACACAATCATCATCTAGTTTACATTTTGTTTCTGGAATAAGGAAGACTTGGTTAGAGATTTCCCTTAGTGTAGTTCCAACATTCTGGCAACATTGGTTCCTATCTCTTTTACCTATCTCCTCAGTATTTCCATAGTTTTCATTTTTTTCCTGTTTCTTGCTTTTTCTTTCTTTCTCTCTTCCTTTCACTGTATCTGCTTTTCTCTTCATCTTTTTTTTTCAAGATTTATTTTATTTATTTCTCTCCCCTTCCCTCCCTCCCAGTTGTCTGTTCCCTGTGTCCATTTGCTGCATGTTCTTGTTTTTGTCTGCTTCTGTTGTTGTCAGAGGCACAGGAATCTGTGTTTCTTTTTTTCTTTTTTTTAAAGATAGATTTATTTATTTATTTATTTATTTATTTATTTATTTATTTATTTATCTCTCTCCCCTTTCCCCCACTCCCCCACCCCCACCCCTACCCCCACCCCGGTTGTGTTCTCTGTGTCTATTTGCTGTGTGTTCTTTGTCCGCTTCTGTTGTTGTCAGCGGCATGGGAATCTGTATTTCTTTTTGTTGCGTCATCTTGCTGCATCAACTCTCCGTGTGTGTGGCACCATTCCTGGGCAGGCTGCACTTTCTTTTGCGCTGGGCAGCTCTCCTTACGGGGTGCACTCCTTGCGCGTGGGGCTCCCGTACGCAGGGGGCACCCCTGCATGGCACTGGCACTCCTTGTACATCAGCACTGCGCATGGGCCAGCTCCACACAGGTCAAGGAGGCCTGGGGTTTGAACTGCAGACTTCCCATGTGGTAGACGGATGCCCTAACCACTGGGCCAAGTCTGCTTCCCTCTCTTCATCTTCTTGTCTCCTTTTCCTTCTCGCTGACATCTTTTTCTTCTCTTTCTAATATAAGAATCTCAGTTCCCAAACTTTTTTTTTAACCAAGTTTGTTAATAATCTGTAAACAGGGTTGAAATTATGAATTTAGTCTAATTGTCTCATAAATCTTATTTCAAGGTTGGGATTTCCAGACCATGTTTTCCTAAGACTGGGCACACCTATATCTTCATTTGTAGTACAGAATCCCATAGTGGCTTTCACACTAAATCTACTCACATCACTGGCTTTGGTGCATATTGCTACACCAGTTTATATGAGTGTCACCACCTGCAGTTTAAATAATGGACAATTTCACTGGTTCAGCATAGCCTCTGGCTTTCATGTCATATTTTTTCCCTGCCTCCTATAAAGAAATACCTATTTTTTCCTCCCCCAGGTTATTATACATCTAGTCACCGTTACAGAAGCACAATTTTCCAGTCTCTTCAGTTTGGATCATATTGATTTTTAGCTCTATTTTATTTTTATTGCTTTAAAGTAAAAGGTGGGCATTTTCATTTATATAGGTAACTTGATGAAAGAACACTGTGCTCTTTGACTCAACAAGTAATTTTACCTCATTGAGATTCCTATTTTTTAATTTAAGTAGTGTAGTATTTTTAGTTTAGGTAGTAACTATTAATACTTTCTATGATAGATTTTATTACTGCCTAACTTCCACCATGATGATTATAATTTACCATGAACAAACGCAAATAAAGAAGATCTATGGATCACTCAATTAAGCTAACCCAAATTCAGTCATACACATGATATTACCATGTCTTGAAACTACATTCTATGCAATGGACATCTACTTTTTGCTTAATAGATTGGAAAAAAATCACATAGTATTACAAATAATTTTTCCTAAAGTCATTTTTCTGGCAAGGTTAAGTTATGAATAAATAAGAGCTAAACTACATAATATAAGCAGTTAAGAATTTTAATGCATTTTAAAGTAATGATAACAAAATTATCTTTAGTAGTATGCTCCTCTTAAAATTGTAGGGCAGACCTTATTAAAGTGTTAAATAGAATTTCAAGTACTTAGGCACCAATTATATGCAGAATGTCTTTAATTGTTTGTTTTACTGGATATCAATTTTGGAGATGTGCATGAAGAGTTTCAAATCATGGTGACACTGATGAGTAAGAAGGAGGCATTTGTTTATTTTGCTGCTGTTGTGAAGATGGATAATTTCATGAGGATTCCAGTTAAAGGAGGATGGTTCCTAATGGTAATTCAAGACTTCCTACCGCCCTCATCTGTGAGTTTCTGGACTTGCTTTGGCTAATTTTGCAAGTATTTCTGGAGAAGCTTAAAGGAGAGCTTCAGGCCCTTAGATCCTGAGAAACAAAGGCACGTGTATAAATACTGTTGTCCCCTTTTCTTTTATATCCTTTTTACAAATAGATCTGTGTGGGCATGCATGTGTGTGTTTGCAGCAGTACTTATTCAGCTGTGGGATGTGTCTGACCATATTAACCCTAGTATCCTAGTATTCGACAATAGTGGGAAGACTTCCTTAATGTGATAGAGAGAACGTGGATTCTAGACCTGATAGATGGTAATTTATTATATTAATTTGTGTCTCTATGTTAATAAAAACATTGACAATTTTTAATATTGTTATGGCACATGCACATTTCCTATTTCTCTTGTGATATTTGCTCAATCTGCTTAATTTTTCTGTCACTCTCACAACATCAAAGTGTCAGTGTCTACCTGCTCCTAATCTATGTTTACATAGAAGAACTCATTCCAAAAGCAGAGTAATAGAGTTACTCAGACCAGCAAAGAACTTTCTAACAATTAGGTTTATTCATAACTGAAATAGGTTATCTTATTATTTTTCTTACCATCTATCTTTGGGGATTCTGTCAGTATGTAGTAGTTTGGACTAGATGATTTTAACTGTCCCTTCTACTGATAAAACCCTAGGATCCCTTTGACATTTTGTATAAAATGTGTTACACTATGGTTCCTTATTTGTTCTATGGAGACAAGTTTTGTATCAATAGTTGAGTATAGTTAGAAAACACCTGCCCCTTATACAAAGTTAGAGCCCAGTAACAAAATTTTTTGTAACTTACCTGAGCCTGGACTAAATAAGCCACCCCCTAAAGGCCAGCACAAGGACTTTTCTTTACCAATGGAAACACAGAATGAGAGCATGTGGAAGGCTTTGCTTCTATTTACACAACTGTTTGAAGTAATAGTGTAAGGCAACATCAATGGCTGTAATTGTTTTGATGAGAAGTATAACGTTAGTTTTTTGTTTATGTTTTTTCTTTAAATGTACACAGTGCTCAGGGGGTGAAGACCTACACAATGACCAACAGAAAATTGAACTCCTGGCCTGGGGAATCCTGTTACATTCTCTAATAGAGTGGCAAGACTCTCTAATGTGTATAGGTAGTGCCTAGCAAAGGAGGAGAGACCAATATGCCAGGCCTTTGATATTGATGCTTGTACTTACGAACCTTGTTCTTGTGAAATTGAAACTTAGCCTATTAATATATATTGCCTAAGTGTTACCTCCTGAAAGTCTCCTTGTTGCTCAAATGTGACCTCTCTCTAAGCCAAACTCAGTATATAATCCTTCTCCCCATTGTGGAACATGACTCCCGGGAATGAGCCTCCCTGATACCAAGGGATTATTGCCAAGTACTAACTATTGATTCATTTGGAAAAAGACCTAGACCCAAAAAAGGAAACATTAAAAACGAGTTTTTATGGCTAAGAGATTTCAAAGTGAGACAGGAGGCATTCCAGAGGTTATGCACATTTCAGGAAGACCTTACTGATTACCACAGTCAAGAAAAGATGCTCCTGAGGGCTCTAGAAACATCTAGACACTATAGGTAGGGCAGACAACCCTAGAAAATTAGCACACTGTTGGTGGGCCTTACCTTGGAATATTATGATAGTCTATCTCCCCAATGTATCAGAGTTAGACTCATTTATAATTTTCCTAAATATGATTCTTCTCCCCTTCTTATTTGAACCTAGAATTAGCACTATACCCATTAAATGTATGTCCCAGAGACTTAAATCTTTGGGCTGTTTATATGCTGGTTGAGTCCTGAATCTCAGCAGAGTTATAGCCAATACCTACTCTCCAGTTCATCAGACACACCCAGGAAAACTAAGAAAAGGATGATGATGGACAATGTCATGCCCAAAAAAGAGAGCATCTACAACAGCAAGCAAGACAGTTCCATCCATGTGCTCCATGGGATCTGAGGCCCCTCTCAGTTGTAAGCAGAATGGGCATCACCATCCCCAAATCCTCAAGATTGAGGAAAGAAAAAACCTAAGATAGGAATTCAATTATGGACTAAGGTAAACATATTATTATTCCAGTAATGGAATAACTTGTAACAGATATAAAGGCAGTGTTAACCAGAGTTTCTGAGGGGAGGAAGAGAGAAAATAGGTGTAACATGGGACATTTTTGGGACATTGGAATTATTCTGTGTGATATTGCAATGATGGATACAGGCCATTATACATTTTGGCAAAACCCATAAAATTGTGCAGTGCAAAGTATAAGTCATAATGTAAACTATAGATGATGGTTAGTAGCGATGCTTCAATATGTGTTCATCAATTGTAAACAATGTGCCACACTAATGAAAGTTGTTGTTAATGGGGGAAAGTGTGGGAGCAGGAAGGGGTGGGGTATATGGGAATCCTCTATATTTTCAATGTAACATTTGTACAATCTAAAGTTTCTTTAAAAACAAAAGAAAAAAGAAGAAAAAAATGTAAACAGTGAATCTATAGTCTGCTTCATCTTAAAAGGTAAGTTTCTCCTAATAAACAGCAGAACTGTAAAAAAAAGTGTCATGCTATAGGAAGCAGTGGCTAGTTTTAATGGAATTTTGCATATTTGATTTTTATCATAATTAGCTTTTCCCGTGTTATGGGTTTTGTGGGTTCATATTGTAGTAAAATACTAAATCAATAGCAGCCTTACCAGGGTCTGATAAAAAATGTTCAAGTCAAAATCAACTTTTACATATGGAAGTAAAATAAATTGCCATAAATAAACTTGAGGGTTTTTTTATGCTCTTGTCGAGCCTGAAATCATTCAGAAAATATCTTTTTCAAAATATAATTCATCAAATTTGGGAAAGAAAAAGGTAAACAAAGTAAAAAAATGAAAGAATATGGCATCATGCCACCATTTGTTATCTCTTCTATTATTATTTCCTGTAAATTAATTTGGAGTCCTTGCTTTGTAAGATGAATTATTTTATAAGTTGAGGTTAAAAAGAAAAGGAAAAACAAGGAAAGAGAAAAGGATGCAATATGTAGAAACTGAAAACACAAGGGCTAAATTTTGTCTACATCTCTCAATCATAGAAAGCTCACTCATGTGAGTTTTCTTCTAAGCATACCTTTTCAAATTCTTCTATGGCATTTTCTCCATTTGGGTGGCTCTTGAATCAACAATATCATCTTGTATCATTACTATCAAATATCACAAAATGTTCTATTTGTATAAAATATTTAAATATCATTGTATTTTTGAGCTCCCAGTGTGATGCTGATGTCAGTGGTGATGATAAATATTTGTGCACTAGGGCCCTAGACTATGCCCTTTGCATGTATGTGCTACATTATCTCATTGAATTCTCTTAACAATCTAATGAGGTAGATGCTCTTATTAGAACCCATTTTATAGATGAGGAAATTAAGGCTCGGAGAAGTTAAGTAGCTTGATCAAGGTAACCAACCTAATAAGAGATAGAACTGGGTTAAGAGCTCTTCATCAGTATGATTTGTTGTCTCCTCACAAACAGTCCCAGACAAGAACATTTGAAAATGGGCAAACATAAAGGAAACAGTGAAAATGTAAACTGTGAGTGTATTTAGAAAGACAATGAATAGTATATAGCAGATGAGTACATTGTGTGGAGTTCTGCGGACTGGGATGAGAAACTAAGGATGATGTATTGTATTCAGTAAGAATCATCAGTCTCAGGCCCACCACTGGCAATATTGTTCATTAGGCCCACTTTTAATTTGGAATCCTCCAGGATTTTCCTTTCAGTCTTTTGCAACCTACTGCTGTGCTTTTCTCTCTTCCTCTATTTCCTTCCTTGGTCAGCTGTCCACTAGAGTGCAAAGGTCTTTGCTGAGTTTTAGTGATAAGATTTATGGTATACCCCAGAGTAAGACCCCTGTTTCTATATTATTCTTATAGTATATAATGAACCATAAAGGTTTGCATATTATTAATATTCTGCTGGATTTTTTCAGCCAACCCTTCTAGCGGTCAGGAAAGTGAATTCAAATATCACAAAGTGAGAGAAATGAGGTACATGACCAAGGAAGTATTCAGAATGTGTTAGAGCTCAAGGGTATCAACCTTCACACAGGCACATAAACCTAAAATAGGAGGGGAAGATTGCAGGGGCAGATTCAGGTTAAATGGGGGAGAGGATGTTGGTAGCTATTCTTGGCAAAGGAGATCTGAAATAGGTAAAGAAATGTGGACAAGAAAACGCTCTTGCATAGGTTCTAATTCTGATTCTATTAGTGACAAGTTGAGTTATCTTGAGCGACGTACTTAAATTCAGTTTTCTCATCTCTAAAATGAAATTGTTAATACCTTCCTCATTGTATTGCCTGAGAGGTAAATATTTTAATATCTATAAAATTCTTAATAGTGAACAATACCTAGCAAATAGTAAATGTACAGTAAGTGGTAGTTTCTACTTCCCTTCATTTCTCACACCTTCCTGGTGGTGAAAAAAAAAATGTGTCCCATAACATAGAGACTGGTAACTGCTTACTGCTTCAACGTATTAGCCAATTTGTGTCTAAAAGATCAGTAATATAATTACAGCTACCACAGACTGATACATCACGTCCTTCCTGAGCAGTTCCCTGCTAGCTGTTCTCTTGTACATTTTGTAATTTGATCCTACAATATGCTTGTGTGGAAGGTGCAATTATTCTCTTTTCATAGACAAGGACAATGAATGTATAAAAATTTCTCCAATTCACTGGACACATACCTGGAATTGCCAGGGCCAAGATCCACTCAACCATGTACTTTTGTTAAAACTCATTGCTCTTTTACTGGGATCATTTAGACTACAATTCTACATTTTGTTCTTAATTTTTTTCCAAAAAAAACTTTGTTTTTTAAAAAAATATATTTGGTAATATTTGGTTTATACATAGGAAAGAACAGATGCAACATATGTGAAGGTTATAAAGCAAAATATAACACAAACATTTGTGTATCCATCCAAAACCTAAAACCTAGGAAAGTTCCAAGCTTGTTGAACCTTCCTTTGTGTTCCTTCCAAATCCTCTCCTGTTTGTTGTTTCCTTGCTTGAAAAAAAGTTTTATCATGTATGTAAGTATCTCTAAAAATATTTACCTTTGTTTTTGAATTTTTTCATATTGATTCTATATCATACTCAGTCTTCTGTGTTTAATGTTTTGGCTTGATAGGCTTCTAAAAAACTTGTATATTATTGCTTGTAGTTATATTTTCACCACTATATGATATTCTACTGCATACCTCTTCCAAATTTATTTGTCCATTCTCTTGTAGAGGGACAAGATGTAAGTTTTGTGTGTGTATTTACTTCTTTTATTTTTTAACTTCAATGTACAATGCTGTTACTGATATTTATGAAAATATCTTCTGATGTACATGTGCAAGAGTTTGCTAGGCTATGGAATTGCTTAAAAGTGGAAATGCTAGGAGAGATGTGCACATGTTCATCTATACAAAATAATGTCAAATATATTTTTAAGGCTTTGTGTTACTTTAAACCTCTTCTAGCTGTGTATAAGAATCCACTTGTTGGATTCTTGTTGTTGCCAAGACTTGGTAATATAAGACTTCATTTTTTTCCTCAATCTAATGAGTGTTAAATGGAATTTTATTGTGATTTCAAGTTTCCGTTCTCTAATTAGTAAAGAGACTGAGCTACTTTTTCAATTTTTGTTAGCCAGTTGTGTTTCCCTTTTCATAAAATTCCCTCTTCTTAATTTTTGACCATTTTGTTTTGGGTTGCTTGACTGAAAAAATTAACTTGAATGAGTTCTTATTATATTTTTGTTATTAATCTTCTGTTACATGTGTTGCCAGTATCTTCTCCTAGTGTTTGACTTTTTTCACTTTATTTATGATACTTTGTAATGTACTAATATTCCTAATTTCAATGTAATAGAATTTATCAATTTTCTATTGTATGGTTAGCATTTTTAATTTTGCTAAGGTTCAATTTATCAATATATGGATTGTGCTTTTGGTGTTAAGTCTAAGAAATCTTTCCCTAGTTCTAGATTCTGAAGATTTTTTGTCTTTGTTTTTTTTCCCCAAAAGTTTTATAATTCTACAATATGCAAACAAGTCCCCAATATATTTTGAGTTGATTTTTTATGTGGCATGAATTTGAGGGTGAAGTTAATCTTTTAGCCTACGGATGTTCAACTGCTTCAACACCGTTTGTTGAAGAGGCTTTCCTTCCTCTTTTGAATTGCTTTCGTACCTGTGAAACATCAGTTGAGGATATTTGTGTGACTTATTTCTAAATATTCTATGCCATTGACCTATGTATCTATTCCTCCAGCAATACAATACTGTCTTGCTCACAATAGCTAAAGAAAAAAAAATTAATATTGGTTAGAGAGATTCCTTCCATGTTGTTCTCCTTTCAAGATTGTGTTAACTATTGTAGGGCCTGTGCCTTTCTTTATAAACGTGAACATGTGCATGTCTATAAAAAACCTAGCTGAGAATTTGATGGACAATGCATTCAATGTATCTGTCGATGTGGGCCAAATTAGACATCTTTACTGTGTTAAGTCTTCCAATTCATGACACAGTATGTCTTTCAATTTACTTAGGTCTTTGATTTCTTTTTTTTTTTTTTTTTAAAGATTTATTTATTTTTATTTATTTAATTCCCCTCCCCTCCCCCGGTTGTCTGTTTTCTGTGTCTTTTTGCTGCGTCTTGTTTCTTTGTCCGCTTCTGTTGTCGTCAGCGGCAACGGCAGGGAAGTGTGTGCGGCGCCATTCCTCGGCAGGCTGCTCCCTCCTTCGCGCTGGGCGGCTCTCCTTATGGGTGCACTCCTTGCGCGTGGGGCTCCCCCACGCGGGGGACACCCCTGTGTGGCACGGCACTCCTTGCGCGCATCAGAACTGCGCATGGGCCAGCTCCACACGGGTCAAGGAGGCCCGGGGCTTGAACCGCGGACCTCCCATGTGGTAGACGGACGCCCTAACCACTGGGCCAAAGTCCGTTTCCTAGGTCTTTGATTTCTTTCATTAGTATTTTAATATTTTTCCATATACAGATCCTGTACATGTTTTGTTAAGAATATATCTATTTATATATACAATGAATACAAGAAAGTATTTCATTTTCTTTGAGCGTTTGTAAATGGTGTTATGATTTTAATTTTGGTCTCTATGTTTTTATCATTAATATGTAGAAATGTGATTGGTTTTTGTACATTGATCTTGTATGCTCCGTCCCTGTTGAGCTTGTTTATTAGTTCTAAAAGATTTTTGTAGATTCCTTGGTATATTCTATGTAAACAATCATGTCATCTTCAAATAGAGTTTAATTTCTTCTTTTCCAATCTGTATGCCCTTTTTTTCTTTTTCGGGCTTTATTGAAGTGGCTAGAACGTCCAGTATTATGTTGAATAAGAGTGGTGAGAGCCGATAATGGACATCCTTGCCTTGTTTCTGATCTTATGAGGAAAGCATTCATTCAGTCTTTCACCATTAAGAATGATAGTAGCTGAAGGTTTTTGGTAAATGCCCTTTGTTAATTTGAGGTCATACTCCTCTATTCCTAACTTGCTGAGAGTTTTTACCTTGAATGGTATTGGATTTTGTACATCAATTGATATGGCCATGTAATTTGATTAGCATTTTTTTATATGTCTAAGGAGATCCTTTCCTATTTTGAAGTCTTAAAAATATTTCCCTAATTCCTTCTACATTTTTTGAAGTTTTATCTTTCACATTTATATCTTTACTGCATTTGGAATTGCTTTTGTCTATGGTGTAAGGAGGTATCTAACAATTAAAAAAATGAGAATAATTGATGGTACCAGCATGTTTTATTAAGGAGTCTATCCTTTTGTTATCTCCCTCATAGGGATGGTTGGTTTCTGTTCAGTTGCACTGATTAATATGTCTATCGCTGGGTCAGTACCATTGGATTTAATTATTATGGCTTTGTTTTTTGTGCTTTTTTTTTAAAAGATTTATTTTTATTTCTTTCTCTCCCCTTCCCGCTCCCCCCCAGTGGTCTGTTCTCTGTGTCCATTTGCTGTGTGTTTTTGTGTATCCACTTCTATTCTTGTCAGCGACACTGGGAATCTGTGTCTCTTTTCGTTGCGTCATCTTCTGCGTCTGCTCTCCGTGTGTGTGGCCTCCACTCCTGGGCAGGGTGAACTTTCTTTCACTCTGGGCGGCTCTCCTTAGGGGTGTGCTCTTTGTGTGTGGGGCTCCCCTACGCGGGGGACAACCCTGCATGGCTGGGCACTCCTTGCGTGCATCAGCACTACGCATGGGCCAGCTCCACACCGCTCAAGGAGGCCCGGGGTTTGAACTGTGGACCTCCCATGTAGTAGGTGGACACTCTATCCATTGAGCCAAGTCTGTTTCCCATGGCTTTGTGATAAACCTTAAGATCATGTAGGCAAATCCCCTATATTGTATTCTTTGACAGAAATTTCTTGTCTAGTTTTGGGCCTCAATTCTTCCATATAAGTTTTAGAATCAATAATCCGTTTCTTCAAAAGTTTGTTAAGTTTTGACTTAAATCTGTAAACCAATTTTGGAGAATTAACATCTTTTTTATATTGCATGCTGATACCTTCCATGAATGTGGTATCTCCATTTATTTAGTTATTTTTGGTGTTTCTCATAGTGCTAAAAATTTTCTGCCTAAATATCTTTTATTCTGTTTGATCTATTATTTGTTACCTCAGCATTTTTAATAGCTTTTTAAAGTATATTATCTTTTTATATACTAGTAATATATTTTTGTTTGTTTCTGCTATATAGGAATTTAATTAATGTTTATTAAATTAAATCTCATCACTTTGCTACACTCTTACTAGTTCTATTAACTTTTGGCAGGTAATTTTGTGTCTTCTATGTGGATAATCATATCATATATGAATAAAAAATGTTTTCTTTCCAATACTTCACTTTTTTTCTTCTCTTGTCTGAATTATACTGCCTAGGACCTCCCATACAATGCCGAATAGATATAAT
The DNA here is from genome assembly GCF_030445035.2 of Dasypus novemcinctus. Classification (NCBI taxonomy): domain Eukaryota; kingdom Metazoa; phylum Chordata; class Mammalia; order Cingulata; family Dasypodidae; genus Dasypus; species Dasypus novemcinctus. Next base: position 62,746,147 of record NC_080687.1, read on the forward strand.
GATAAAAGTTATTCTTAGTTTGTTCCTGATTTCAACAAGATACTTCTATTATTTTATCATTAAAATTTATGTTTGCTGTAAACTTCCCAAAATGCCTAATGCAAGTATACAACATGAAATACAAATCCCTTATGTATAAATTAAGGTGGAGATTTTCTATAGAAGATTACCATCTTCCCTCAGATCACATCAGATCCCTCAGGTCTCCCTCAGATCATCCTGAGTAGATGAAAGCTTATTTCATCTATTCAAAACTAAGTCCTCAGGACCACTTCTGCTTAGAATAGCTGGGTCTGGTTTTAGGGTGAAGGAAGCTCTCAGTTTGTGCCAAATGGACAGGCATGGGAAACATCTGATAGGATAAAGAAATGGAAGACAATTTTTATGCTAGAAATCAAATTATGAATTCTTTGAGTTTCTTCTAAGAGAAGATTTCATTCATTTCTCTTTGTCAGGCACAGAATAAGAAACACTGATCCCTGCATTTGATTCGTTAGGAGCAGACTGTTATCTACTTGGCTCTCTGTCTCTGTGTTGTTCCTAAAAATGGGTGAATGTATGGGCTAAAGACCCAATGGCCTTAAATGTAAAGGTCAACAATCAAACTCCAAGCCAGAGACTCTTAACTTTGTCTTATAAGTCTAGCTGGGGAGATTTTAAAAGTTTCCCTGTGCTGGCTGTACCTCAGAACAATTAAATCAGAACCACTGGGGTTGAGATCCATTCATTAACATACTTAAAAGCTCCCCAGGTGATCTCAACTGCAGTAAAATTTGAGAACCAGTGCTTTAAACTATCAGAATCGAGTCAATATTAATATGTGTCCAGGGTATAGTAGATATTTTGGAAACAGATGCATTCACCTAGTCTTGGGAATCTTTGAATAAGATGGAAGAGACCTACTAGTTTTAATGTTCAACTCTCTAAAACATTTGCTCTTCGGGAACTTTTCCTTTTGCAGATTAGCAATAATAAAGTGATTGGAGAGGAGGCAGGGCACAACAGTAAGGCAACCAACACACACCAACACAGAGATACTCTTTCAAATATTGCAGGTAAAGTTTGGGAATTTAGGGGTCTGTGATTTCCTGCTATACTTTGGTGGTGAAGGAGCCATAAAAACCTACTTTCTACTAATCACCAAATGTGATTTGCACTGTTGCACTGGAAAAGTTGATTAGGTCCATCTAGGCTGGCAGCTTCATTAAAGTTAACCAATTCCTCCTTCTAAGATGGGAAATGCTACCTATACCCTGCCATTAATTGAAGAGAATCACTATGGGACATACAAATTGTACCCACTCTATATTCTGCCCCTGTCCCTTAAACATGGGTATCTCCTGCAGGAGGCAGAGCTGGTATGAGATGTTGGACTTTTCAGCTGACAATAGCAGGTATTTATTACAGTTTCTGAATATGTTGGAAACTAAATATCTCTTGTAGATAGCACTGCAAGTCCAAAATTGTAGGAGGTTTAAAGAATATGGATTTTAACAGCAGGTGAAACAAGAATGACAGCACTATAAGTTGAATGTTGAAATTTTCTAAGTTTCTTAAGCATGGCATTAGGCATGGGTCATTCATATGTTGCAATTTTTAAAGAGATGGATAAGATATTTCATCCACCCAGTACTTTGGTTGTTTCAAAAATTTAAAGAACAATCATGCATACCATACAAGATTCCCATACATCATCCCACCACAAATACCTTACATTTGTTGCAAATGATGAAAGAAAATCATCACAATATTACTACTCTCTATAGTCCATAACTTACATTCATGCTCCTTTTTCCACAAACTACCCCTATTGTTAATACCATGTATTATTATTGTATATTTCTTATAGTTCATGATAGAACATTCTCATATTTGTACTGTTAACCACAGTCCATCATTCACTATGGGGTACACTGTGTTACATGGTCCCCTGTCTTGTACAATCCATCCCAAGTGTTTACTCAGTGGTTCTCACTTTCATCACAGAGTTGAGTTGTCATCAACTCAGTCCATTTCAGAACATTTTCATTACTCCAAAAGGAAAAATCCCATAACATCTTGTACCCTGCCATTATTGACTCTTAGCATTGCTACAGTATCTTTGTCATTGCTGTAAAAATATTAGAATATTACCGCTAACTATGTTTCATTAGTTGTATTTCCCCCATGTATCTTTATATTCTTAATACCTTGTAATAGAGGGGCATTCTTGTATTTGTACTATCAACCACAATCATCATCCTCCACCGAAATCACTATGTTACACATTCCCTAGATTATTTTTTAGCTTTTTTTTCAATTGACATTTACCTCCCTATACTATTCTTTCAGTCACATTCACATTTATAAATCAGCAGTGCTAGTTTACTCACTATAATGTGTTACCATCAATGCTTTCCATTTCCACATATTTACAATCCACCTTATTAAACACTCTACAGACATTCAGCATCAGCTCCCCCTTCTCAAATGACATTCTATCTCCTAATAACCTGTACTCTATAGTTTAACTCCTTGAGTTTACTCATTGTACTTAGTTCATGTTAGTGAGACCATACAATATTTGTCCTTTTGTGTATGGCTTACTTCACTCAGCTTATTGTCCTCAAGGTTCATCCATATTGTCATATGTATCCTGATTTCATTTCTTCTTACAGCTGAATAGTTTTCCATTGTAAGTATATGTATTGTATGTATATGTAAAATGTGGTCATTTTGTTTTTCCATTCATCCTTTGATAGACACTTGGATTGTTTCCATCTTTTATCAATTTTGAATAAAACTTTTATCAGTTTTGCACACTGATGTTGCTTGCTTTCAGTTCTTCTGACTATATTCCTAGTAGTGGGCTTGCCGGATCATATGGCAGCCCTGTATTTAGCTTCCTGAAGAACCGCCAAACTATGTTCCACAGAGGCTGCACCATTTTACATCCCCACCAACAGTGAAGGAATGTAGCATCCTCTATAGCTCTTGTAGTTTTCTGTTTTTTAAATAATAACTATTCTATAGGGTGTGAAATATTGTAGTTTTGATCTGCATGTCTCCTATAGCTAGTGATGTTGAACATCGTTTCATGTGCTTTTTGGCCATTTGTATATCTTCTTTGGAAAAATGTCTTTTCAAATCATTTGCCCATTTTTAATTTGGGTTGCTTGTCTTTTGATCATTGAGTTCTATGATTGCTCTATTAACACAGAGATCAAACCCTTTTTGGATATGTGGTTTTTCTCCCATTGCATAGACCATCTGTTCACCTTCTTAACAAAATCACTTGATGCATAAAAATGCTTAATTTTGAGAAGGTCCCATTTACCTATTTTTTCTTTCATTGCTCATGAATTGGTGTAAGTTTTAATATACCATCACCTACCTCAATATCTCAAAGACGTTTCCCTACACTTTCTTCTAGGAGGTGTATGGTTCTTGCTTTTATATTTAAGCCCTTGATCCATTTTGAGTTAATTTTTGTATACGGTGTGAGATAGGGGTCCTCATTCTTTCTTTTAGCTATGGACATCCAGTTCTCTCAGCACCATTTATTGAATAGACTGTTCTGACCCAGCTGGGTGAGTTTGACATCTTTGTCAAAAATCACTTGACCGTAGGTATGAGGGTCTATATCTGAATTCCCAATTCAATTCCATTAATCAACATGTTTATCTTTATTCCAGTACCATTGGAATGCTGTTTTTACTACTGTAGCTAAGTAATATGCTTTACCATCAGGTAATGAGAGTCCTTCTACGTCATGCTTCTTTTTAAAGACATTTTTGCCTATTAGGGGCACCTTACCCTTCCAAATAAATTTGATAATTGGCCTTTTCAATTCTATAAAAATAGACTATTGGGATTTTTATTGGAATTGCTTTGGATCTGTAAATCAGTTTGGGTAGAATTGGCATCTTAATGATATTTACCCTTCTAATTTATCCAAATGTTTTTCTGTCAACCTTTTTATTTCTAGAATAATACAATTGGTAGATTATGTAGAAAGTAATGTAAACTTTTTTGGTCATCTGCCTTTTATGATTTAAGTTCAAATTCTTAGGGAGATAAAATGCAGAGTAAATGGTAAAAAATTCCCCTGAGCCTGGTAGAAAACGGACTTTTGGGGTTTATTTTTGTGGAAATTAGACTGCATAACAAAGATGGCCTTCCAGATCAACTTCAGTCCATGAAAAAGTATACCAGAGAGCTTCAGTTATGCTCTCTCTGTATTATTCATCTATGATGGCTTGGAGCTGTGTGCTCCCCCAAAACATGTTCTTAAATTTAATCCATTCTTGTGCATGTAAACTCTTGTAAAAAGGACCTTTTGATGAGATTTTTTCCAGGTAATGTGTGGCCCTGCTGAATTAGGATGGGTCTTAATCATATTACTGAAGGCCACAGAAAGAGAGAAAGCCAGAGGGAACAACCAGAAGCTGAATGTCAATGGAACTAGAAAAGAAAGGAGAGGCAACCATGTGCACTGCCATATGACAGAAAAGCCAAGGATCAAGGATCACCGGCCACCAGCCCCAGAGTGCCAGGCTTCTGGGAGAAAGCATCACCGTCATGATGCCTTGACTTTGGACTTCTCCTGCCTCAATACTGTGAGCCAATGGAATGCTGTTGTTTAAGCCAACCCATTGCATGATATTTACTTTGATCTCCAGGAATCTAAAACATCACAATTACTCATTCAGACAATATTCGCTGGTCCCTTCTGTGTGCAGGCTTTGGGCTGGGAGGTGGAGAGAAGGGAATGTACAACAGTCCCCAATATTAAGGAAGAGAGACTCAAACAGTTCTGAGGTTATAGCTACAGTGCAGCCAAAATGTTGGTGAAAAGTATCAAAGAAAACATCCAAATGCTTAATTTGTGACAACATAAACTAATTTGCTAAACAATCTGTGTGACAATCAGAATATTTTAATTTCCACCTAGATATTTTTTGTATTGTGAACACTGTCCAGTTTCGAAGATAAACTCTCCGTTCCTGTTCCTTTCAAGTTCACTCGTTTCCTTTCCTGTAACATGTTTGTGGCAGCTCCAATAATATGCTTTTGATGACATTACAGATAATTCACCCTTAAGTCTTATATCACTCACCAAACTAGGCTACACTGGCACAAACCCTCATGCATTTTTGCTACCTAATTTGAAAAACTGCTTTAAAATACTTCAAGAAGGAGCAGGAATTCCCAAGAGAATTAGGTGATAATGTTATTCAGTGATATCTATTGAAAGCATTTACTTAATCAAAACAAAAAAATGTAACACCTGGTATATATCTATCACTTTCCCCATCTGGTGCAGATGGAGGAAGCCAGCTTGAGGTAAAAATGCATTCCATGTCTGAGTGGTCCCTGAGTGGTAGAGGGAGCCAGGAGGTGACAGGCGAAGGGGTCCAGGCAGCCTGGCTCAGCAAGATCTCACGGCTTCCTGGCAAGTCACTTTGATGTGCTGTGCCTTTGAAGTAAGTCCTTTCATACTGGGAGCTCCTCTTCACCAATCTCTAGTGTGGCCCCTGCAGTTTATCAAAAGGAGAGGAGTCCTCAGATAATTACTTCTTTGAGGAAGTCAGGGAGAAGTGAGACATAGAAGGAAGAAAACAAAGACGGAGAGAGAGAGAGAGCTAGGAGGGTGGGAGAATTGTATAGTGAGTGTTAAAACCATTTGGCTTTTGAATCTACCTCATGTATATTTTAGTCAAAATATGTACTGTTAAAATAACCAGTACCTGGTAGAAGTAGTGGGGTTTTTGAAGACTTTTTATTTTCTTTCTCAGATTTTACGATCTGGTCTCCAGATTCTTGGGCCTGTTTGATGCTAGAAAATTGCTCGCTTCTTTATTTATTAAACTGTCATATTTAGAAGAATCTAGAACATGCTTACTTAAGTATCTTTTTTAGGAACTTTAGGTACTATCAGTTTAGAAATCCTAGACTTATACTGCCAATTCCTTCATCTGTAAAATAAAGTTAATAATAGTACCTGTTTCAAAAATTATTGTGAAGAATAAATGAACTAATATTTATAAAGAACTTAGAAGTATGCCTCATAGGTGCTATATGTTTTTATTAAATAGAATATTAAATAATTTAAAAATAAAATATAAAAAATTGGAATAAAATATATTAAATGTTAAAATCCATCATAAATTAGATTGTCCACTATTGCTTAAATTTTGGTTAATGTAACCAATGTAAAATTAGGTTGATTACTCTAAAGGAATGAGTGTTGTTTCTGTCCCTGTTGCCATAATGGTATGATCCTGAAATTTCAAAATGGTCCCACTTTTACAGACAGCTCAGAAGATACCTTTCATAATTATTAGTAAGTTCCAGGTTTCAGGCTTCTTTGGTACCAAGGAGAACACCCATCCTTAGCTACTTGGATTTTGGCAAGAAGATTAATGTATTGTTTGATGGCTTGGAAGAGATGTTCCTTTTTCCAGCTAGAGGTTTCTCTGGCTTGAAATTGATGAGCAATGTTATTTGGCCCCTTTTTCCAGGAAGAAATTCAATCTTGTTTCAGATTCCATGTTTTTTTCCTATATTTCTTTTAAGTCTCTGACCATGTGTTTCAGAAGTAATACCAGAATAAAGTACTTGCCTCCTTTGACTGATATATGTACCTTAATCATCACCCTTTCAGCAGACCTTGAATGTCCCAATGACAGATTTCTTGCTTCTATCTTTATAGTTTGTATTTACACTTTAGGGATTGGAGTGCTAACCATTCATTGTTATAGATACACATTGGCTGAGAGCCTGACCTAGAGTTTACTAATTAATTTTAAATAGTTTTCTGGTTACAAAACCAATTAATCATTAAAGTTTCCAGACAAGTTCTCTACAGACTGAATTAGGGCCTAAATGCAGAAGAAACTGTACTAGGTCTATGAGCATTCAGAATACTGAGAAATTTTCCAGGCTACCTAAAAATTTATCTGTGGCTATTTATAGTCTTTAGATTGTTATTGTAGAAACAAAGATAATAGTTGCTCTTTACTTTGTATTATTGGATGTTTAGAATAATAGTTAAAAGTAACCTTAGACACTTCTATTTTCTCTAGATACCTTAATACCATAAAAATTAAATTGTATTAAAGCTAAATGGTCTCCCTTATCTTTCAAGATCCTATGATTGAAAAGTCCCAGAAAACAAGATCCCCAACTTCAGGCTTGGCAAATGGCTGATGTCCTGCTCTTTTCACCTTATTCTATGAATAATAAGGCAATGAAGAAACATGAAAACCATGATCTTACACTGATACTACTAATTTTACTTCAACCCTGAAGGGTTCATTCTACTCATGTTTTATATTTATATATTATAACTCTTTTTCTCTTGTATTGAACAACTTGGTTCCCTTTATCTTTAGTATATTTACTTTCTTAATTCCTCTGTATATAACAAGTTTCTTAAGGCTACTACCACCCCAGCCCATGCCCACATACCTTTCTCATTTCCCCTGGACTCTGATTCCTTGTGTCAGACTGCCCTCCTGCTAATGGTCGCCCTCCCAGTATCTGATTCATCACTCTTGGTCTCCCCTCTTAGTGGTTATTCTCTCCTCATCCTGTTTGTGCTCTGGCACCCTGTACCAAGCCACCCTCAAGGTTGAGTCCTCCTCAACCTGCTTGGATTCTGACTCCCCTCCTTCACCTCAATAAACATCTTCTTCACACTGTTCAGGCTCTGTCACCCCGTACGGTCCACCCTCCTCCAGCACCCCCCAGCATGGATGGTTACCTTTCTCTGCCTCCACTTAATGGATTTAGGACTAGAATTGCTCAGGAAGGCAAGGGAGAAGGGGAAGAGGGAAAAGATGGAGAGGAACAATAGATACTTATTGAATGAATATTGTTAAGAATATGGTCTGTTTTCTAGGCAAATTTTGCCCTTCTGAAGTATTTTTTCTAGAATAGATTAGGGGAATTTTTATTCAGTTGCTCTTACCAGTGTCATACATGAGCTACCATTATAATAAACAAGCACACCTGTGAATACAATGCTAAACTGTCTGTCTCAAATTATAATAAAACAGCAATCTATAGTTCTATTTCCTTATGTATTTATGATAGTGCACTAAAGAATGGTCATTTAAAAGGGAGAGATATGGATACCATATCTTTAAATTGATTGGAGTCTTAACTGGAATCTAGTTAAATTCTAGGTAAAACTTACAGTGGCAACTAAATGATCTTTTCCATTTTCAGCTGCCTTTATTTTAAAAGAGATTTCAGAGTCTTGCAAATATTTATCTACCAGCTGTAAATGAACAACTTTATTCACTTGAAACACAAACACAAGGTTCAACTCTGCTTATTAGGAGCAGTGATTTTTATCACTTTTTGAAGAGACACTCGTAAAGATGATAAAAACTGTCTAGGGTCATTTCCAACCTTGAAATTTTAGTGCTTTCTACTAAGATAAATGTCTCCTTGGCCTGTAATTATCCATATTCTCTTTTACATATTTTATGATAACTGGGAAACCAAATGTAGAAATGCTTATTTAATCTTTTTGAGAAAAAATATTGCAAAAACACTCCCAGATATAGAACAGATGCACAAGGCATGAATTGAAAATAGTATGAAAACTGTCATTTCAGCCCTCACAATCACATTTTTTCACCTGTTTAGGGAATTGTACATCTCAGGCTTGTTGAGCACATTCTTTATTGCAAAATTGAAGACTGCCAGATCAAAAATGCTGCTTTAAGCATGTTATTTCTTTGTGTATATTTTACATGTGGAAGAAAAGCATTAAACCACATACTGAAGCTTAATGAGATAATACTAATGAATGGATCTGAGTTTTTAAAATGATGTAAGTCTCACAAATATCTTTTTAGATCAATCAAGATTGATTTACATACCACTCTTTAATGTCTAGATTTACTAAATATGGAAAGTCTAAGCCAAAATGGAAATACCAAGTCTCTTTTCACACAAGTCCCCAGATTCCTAAGTATTTCTCACCTACCTTAAAATATTGCAACCCATATGATTTAATTCTCAACACTTAGAATAAAAGATTCTTTGCTAAAACATACAATTTTTCTTTGTGTCTAAATATGTGGTTCATTTATTATTACATTAAGTAGACAGGTAAAATATTTTTGTGAAATTGACAAAATATATTCTACATCATATATGAAAATAATCCTGTTGTTAAAGTCTAAAAATACCTGAAGAACTGAAAATAGTTTTCAAGTAGAGCAATGAATACTTATCAAGTACTCCATGTCAGCAGTGCCTTACATAAATTATCTTGTTGAATAATTACCTCCATCCTGAGAAGTAGAAATTTTTATTATCCCCACTTTTCAGTTGAAGAAATTGAGGTGTAGAGAGGAGGTCACATAGCTGATAAATGATGGAGCTGGGATTTGAATTGAGCAATATAATTCCAGAACATGGCCCTTAACCCTATGCAGCAGGAAACAAGTTAAGGACCAAAGAAAGTAGAACCCAGAATATTCAGTCTTATTCCTTTGCTTATGCTAAATTGATTGTACTCTGTGGCAGATGCCATATGTATGCCAGAAAAAATCGTGTTCTTAATGTTAACCCCATGCCTGTGGGTGTGAACCCATTGTAAAAAGGACCTTTTGAAGATGCTATTTTTCCTTAAGATGTGGCCAACTGAATTGGGATGGGTCTTAATCCTCTTATTTGAGGTCTTATAGAGAGATAGCCATAGGAAGCCAGAAGTCAGTAGAACCCAGAAGATAAAGGACAGGACATTGTCATGTGCCAGAAAACCAAGGAGCCCAGGGATTGCCAGCCACTCAGAACACTACTGATTCTAGGAAAAAGCAAGTCTCTAGTCTCTGAAACCATGAAATGATGAATTCACTCTGTTTAAGCCTACCCATTGTGTGATATTGGCAAAGCAACTGGGAAACCAAGACAGTTTTTGGTAGTGGAGAGTAAGGAACTGCTATTACAAACACCTAAAAATGTGGCGAAAACTTTGAAATTGGAAAGTAGGTAGAGGTTGGAACAATTGTTATGTACTTGATAGTAAAAGCCTAGATTGCTTTGAAGAAGCTATTGGGTAGAAATACAGATGTTAAGGATACTACTGTTGAAACCTTAGAAGAAAATGATGAATGTGTTATTGTAAACTAGAGGAAAGGTGATCCTTGTTATTAAGTAGCAGAGGACTTGGCAAAATTGTGTTCTGATATCTGGTGGAAAGAAGATCTTGTATGTGATGAACTTGGTTATCTAGCTGAGGAAATTTCTAAGGTAAGCCTGGTTTCTAAATTTCAGCCTGGTTTCCTTTGAAGCTTATAATAAAATATGAGAGGAAAGGCATGCATTTAGAATTAAAGTCTCAAGCACAAAGGAAGCAGAAATTGATGATTTAGAAAACTCTAGCCTATCCAGATGATGTGCTCTGAGACTAACACTGCTCTAGTCAGACCTCCCTGGGCTTCTAGGAAGTGAGTCCCAAGAAAACAGGGCTTCCTGTGAGGGTTTAACTGAACAACCTTTTGCTAAAGAGGGTATGGCTGAATATGGATCCAGTCAGTTATTTCAGTGAAAGTCAAGATTGGAACTGTAGTTATCCAGGAAGGATCTGTGAAAAGTCCCTTTTTTCTGGTGGTTTGAGTCCCCTTGAACTGCACACAACGCTGACAAGGGTTTTGTAAAATTCGTCTCAACAGAAGCACTACCATCTTGGACTGAAGGGGATGGAGAAGAGAAGAATGGAAGGAAGAATGACTTATTGGAAGTAGACTTACTGGAAGCAGTAAGAATGACTCCTTGGGTCAAGAGAGCTTACCTAACCACATGTGTAAAATGGGTGGGGTCCACCCTGTGCTTGGAGGAGGTAGGCGATCAGCCCCTGTGCTTGGGCCCCATTTAGGGAGAGTGTGGTTGACATCCCAAAACTCATAGAGAGTAGGGTCTATGCCTAGGTGTTCAGAGGGAGTTTGGTCATCATGCTAATGCTTGGAGAGAGAGGGGCTCACACCCCGATTTTCTGGCAGAGTGAAGCACCCATTCCAATGCTGGGAGAGGGTGGGGTTCAGGCCCCAGCATTTAGGGAGATCATGGCCACTGCATAAGCACTTGGAAGGGGTTGGGCCACCACTCCATCAGTCCCAGAGGACAAAGCAGCCATCCACAAGTAGCTCTTACACCTTGAAATCAATGGAATTGCCCTGCTGGGTTTCCGACTTGCTTGGGATCTATGAATCCTGTTTTCCTTCCAATTCCTCCCTTCTGGAATGGGAATGTCTATCCTATGCCTGTCCCACCTTTGTAATTTGGAAGCAGATAACTTGTTTCTGGTTTTCACAGATCCACAGAGGGAGAGGAATTTTGCCCCAGGACAGGCCACACCCATAACTGATTTTGAGGAGATCTGGGGTTTGGATTTGTCCTAAAATGCCTTTAGGCTTCTGAGAAGTTTTGATGGAATGAATGTCATTTGCATGAGGGAAGAACGTATCTTTTTGGGGGTCCAAAGGGTGATTTGTGGCAGATTGAGCTATGTATGGGAGAAAAAGACATGTTCTTGCTTAAAAAAATTTTTAAGTTAGGACACTAAAAAGAATTTATCCGGAAGTGGGGAAAAGTACAGAAGTTGCTGAGAAATGGGAAAGAAGGATGGAAATACACACCAAGATTTGGTGTGGGCTCCTCTAGGCAGAGAGAACCAGGTTCTTAATCTTATTTCTGTGGGTATGAACCCATTGTAAATAGAACCTTTTAAAGATCTTATTTTTAGTTCAGCTGTGACCACTTGAATCAAGATAGGTCTTCATCCTATTCCTGGAGGCCTTGAAGCCAGGGGGAGAAGCCAGAAGCTGAAGCCAGGCAATGACATCGCCAAGGGGCATTGTTGGCTAGTCAGAATGCTACTGACCCTGGGAGGAAGCAAACCTTCTAGTCTCTGAAACCATGAGCCCAATAAATTCCTGTTGTAAAGACAGGTATTTGTCATAGCTACTGGAAAACTGAGAGTTTTTATTTTTAATTAAACATTAAAAAAAATCAGAATAAGATTTTTTTTTTTCAAATGGGCATTTTATTTTCAAGCTTTCTGTCCTATGGAGTTCTAGAAAGAAACTGAAGAGTAGGTAACAGAGATTAGGCTTTCCCTATCTATGGCTGTAGGGGAAAATGTGAGTTAGAGCCCAGCCTTGACCGTCCCACTCTTGCCCTGGCTGCAGAGCACTGTGTTACCTGCCCTCACTGTTTCCCAATTCCAGGCAGTACAGAATTATAGTTAAGGACACAGATTTTCGAGCCATACATACCTGAATCCTAATCCCAGCTGAACCATCTATTACTAGGCAATTTTGGAAAACTGACAGTTCCTTTGAGCTCCATTTCTTCATTTGTGAAAAAAAGGTACATAATGGAAATATTAATACATGGTTTATAATGTTGTTGTGTGATTAATTGAGCTAATACTGGCACCTTATGTGCCAAGTCGTTCTTGTCCCCCCTCTACCTCCTGTTCTCCTTGCCCTGTTCCTGACCTCTGGCTGTCTAAAGCCCTTATCCCAGCTTTCCACAATGAGATCTTGTATGCTGCAAAATTTACGCCCTTCTTCCCACATCAAAATTCATGCTTTATCTGGGAAGGTTGATCTCAGTATGAGTTTAGGAAAAAGGCAATTGAATGAGCCTCCTGGGAGTGTTTGTATTTTAAAAGCAAATGTTACCAACCCAAATGAAACTAATTTGTAGAGTCTCAAGCTGTGTGAAGGGATTTCAGGTTGAGCAGGAGAGGACTTTTTTTTTTTTTTTAAAGATTTATTTATTTATTTAATTCCCCCCCTCCCCTGGTTGTCTGTTCTTGGTGTCTATTTGCTGCGTCTTGTTTCTTTGTCCGCTTCTGTTGTCGTCAGCGGCACGGGAAGTGTGGGTGGCGCCATTCCTGGGCAGGCTGCTCTTTCTTTTCACGCTGGGCGGCTCTCCTCAGGGCGCACTCCTTGCGCGTGGGGCTCCCCCACACGGGGGACACCCTTGCGTGGCACGGCACTCCTTGCGCGCATCAGCGCTGCGCATGGCCAGCTCCACACGGGTCAAGGAGGCCCGGGGTTTGAACCGCGGACCTCCCATATGGTAGACGGACGCCCTAACCACTGGGCCAAAGTCCGTTTCCCGAGAGACATTTTTGATAAACCTTCTCAAACCAAAATGCTTTATCCATGTCTGCCCTGTTAGGGAGAGGGCTGGCCTCCTCCGCATCTGTTCCCACCCTACCCTGGGGCCCTCTTGAATGTCCAACTTCTTCTTGTTCCAAAAAACCATGAAGGTACAAAGTTTGGCAGGCTTGACAGCTTGGAAGGTTACTGACTCACCTATGAGGTGCGTCTGGAGGATTTTATGGATTGTTAGAATGCACAGGTGACTCAAAAATTAAAATCAACTGCTGGGGTTGGAAGGTGGAATGAACAGAAAGGGCCAAAATCTTAATGAATGGAGAAATGATTTTGAAAGGAGACAGGTAAGGATTGCTTCCTGAAGATAAGGGGGGGGGGGGGGGGGCTAAAAATGAGGATCCTTAAAAATAGGGATGACTTAGCTCCAGCCATGGAAGTTATGCTTGGTGGCACAGCTGACAATAGCATGAGTGCTATTGTTGAATCCTGCTGTTAGTCACAATTTAAAATATCTATTATTCTCCTTTATTTCTCTGTCATTTGCCCTTTCGCCCTTACTGAAGACTCAACTCTTAAGTACCACTCACAGATACACATATTTCCACACATACAAGTGTTTCTAGCGACTTGCATGTTGACTGTTGGCAAGGCTGACATTGGCAAGGCTAACAGGTAGAGACGAGAGGGAAAGGGAGGGTCGTCAGCCTCTGCCTACACTATCCTTCAGGAGGATTTGGTCGAGCTGAAGCGAACCCACTTTCAAGCTGAAGCAAAATCCCCTTTTCTCTGGCTTTGACTCTACCTGCTTGTTCTCTGTGGTTCTAAAGAAAATAATTTACAGGCTAATTACTTGGCTGCCAGGGCAGAGAGAACTACTTTTCAGAACTCAGTGATCTTTATTACTGCTTTCCCTTTCTCATAAATTCAACATAAGTCCCTTAAAAATGTAGATTTCCATCAAATTTTCTTCTTTAAATGAAGAGTTGACTGTGTAGGAGCACCTCTTCCCCGGGCTGGGCTGTTAGGCCTGTGAACTCCACCATGGGGTGGTACAGATGATTTGTCAATGAGGAGCACGGCACAAAGAGGCTTTGGAAACCTAAATCCATTTCAGGGAAATAGCTGCCCCTTATGGGTATGGCTGGAGTAGAATAGGGAGGGAAAGGAGTGTGACTATCCAAAAAGTAGTGTGAAGTCATTCCCTTTAAAATTTTTTAAAAATCTGGAACTTTCTCTTGGTGAATTTAGAGGGCAACCAGGCCATAGCTTCACTAGGAAAAACAGGTCAGCAATAGAAGCAAAAATGAGGACAAGTTTATGTATCAGATAGGGCTAAATGCAATACTTATGTGGTATAGATTGCCTTGGGAAAAATATCAGCACCCATTCCTGATGAGCATTGTCTCTTGGGAAAGGCTCTGTCAGAGACATGGTCTTTGGTTTTTGTCTACAGGATTCTTCTTATTTAAAAACCCTCAAGAAAGGAAAGTTATACTACCTGTGGTTTTAGATTTCGCTTTCTCTTATTCCTGGATTGGTCTCTGCCAACTGTGGTTAGGGATTTTATTGCTTAAAATGAGACTCGCTAGTTTGTAGAATTAACTGTCCAAAACTGCCATCATTCCCTGCTTAGCATTCCTGGCCTTCCTTGCTGTGTTCAGTGAGTTGTTATCTGATTCTGTTTGTCACCATCATCTGTACTTCATGATTATATTTATGGCCTTGGCTGTGTCACTCAACTTCTCAGTACCCTTCCCTAATAAAGAAGAATGAAAGCTACTTTTAGGTTCTGTAGAGAAAGATGTGTGTCCTTAGTTATTTGTGGGATATTTATGAGTCCTAAAGAACTGTAAAACTGAGAAGGTACTTAAGAAATATAGCACTGAAAATTCTGTTTTTTGTTATGGTTAATTTTTCAAAAACTAGGCAATCATCCCAAACAGTTGCTTTAAATTTGAACATGTTCCTGTGGTATATCCTATACATAATAGATAACACATGGTTGCTTTCCACTAAGACAGGTGAGAACAATGTACTTGGGATCTTAGTGACATATAAATGAATAGGCTAAATAAAATACAGGTCATGTCCTAATTGCTCCAATTCTTGAGAGATTAAAATATCTTTGAATAATACATATAGTCAATTTTCAGGATATATCTGATAATTTTAATCAATATGCAAACAAATCCAACCAACACGTTTCATCAAATATGTGGGGTGCCAGGTTTTGTGCTGGACATGGGTTATAAGGAGAAGATGAAATTCCTGTGGGCTTACTGTCTAATGCAAAGTCAGACTTTGTCCTAAAGCAAGAAGAGATTTGTATAACCCTGTAGTTTATAAATATTATTCTGAGTTTCCAGTGAATAAAAGTTTGAGGTTTGGAATGGGGCAAAACTGAGGACAGAATACCAGTTTGATGGTTTTTGAATATCAAGTGCCTACCACATGCAAAATTCTTTTTAAAGCACTGATAACTCTAGAATAATGTACATGACTGGATTCTTGCCTCTAAGATGCTCAGAGTATACTTAGAGATACATGGCATAAAATCATATGAAGTCAAATAACCACACTGTCCTTGTTTTCCTAGAGGCAGGGAACATTTTTATCTTTGTATTTCAGTATCTGGAATGAAGATGGTGTTCAATACATGTTTGAAATAATGAATGAGTTGAAAGACTGCTTAATAAATAAATGACAAATATTGTAAAGGAGTAAGAATTTCACATAAGCAAATAATGACCATGGAGGGTGAGGATTTCATGTACCAGGTAAAGGCAGCAGAGAAGAGGCAGTGGTTAACTCCATACAGACAGGACATCTGATTTGAAAGGAATTACAGAAGAAAATAGTTGTTTTCTAGGTGGACGGAAAGGAGAAAGGGCATTTTACAGAGAAAACTATATATAAAGGCATGGGAGTTGGGCAAATATTTTAAGTTCTCTGGCTTTGGAGAATCTATCTGGTATACACAAGCATACCAGAGAATATAGAGGACACAGTGTATATGGCTTATATAAAGAGGAAGGGGTTAGGACTGAAAGAGAAGAGGAATTAGGTAGACATAGATCACATCCGGAAGAGCTTCATGACATACACATTAAGTTTGACTATATTCTGGAGTCTCTTAAATAATTTTGAGCAGGAAAGGGAAATAATCAGATGTGTTGATAGTTCACTGCCTATTAGGGGATGCATTGGAGCACTTGAGACTAGAGTCAGGAAGGTCAGTGAAGTAGTTATTAGGAAAATTCTGTTTATGAATATAGGGTTAAGATAATCTTTTTTCCATTTTCCTTTTTAAATTACCATTAATGACTGAAAATTGAAAATTTAAACTCTGTTATTGACAAAAATAGAGGATATCTGTAACTTTGAACCATCATTTATAAGAAGGATTGAACAAGATTGACTATCTCAGACACGAGTAGAGTACTATTGAGTGGGACACTTTGAGATCAAACTAGCAGCTTCCTGTTTGGAACAGCGAATGTGAGATCTTCTGGAAGGGATATTCTTGGTATAAGTTTGGCCTGAATGAGATACAAGCAATATTTGCAAAAACCATTCTGACAGCGAGGTTAGATCAAGGAGGGAGAGTCCACAATCCTTATGGGATTGATCCTGATTTGCCGAGGAGAACCAATTCTACACACAACCCTGTGTAATAATGAGAATTCCCACTAGGTGGGCATAAGATGCTGGTCCCTTCCCTTTACACACTACTGGAAAAGTAGCTGCTTAGGGAAAATATCACCTCATTGAAAGATGAGTAGTAATCAAAAAGAGCCAATAAATAATCCACAAAGGCAAAAGGAAAATAAGAAGAAAGGCACAGGAGAAAGGTTAGATGGAGGGCACTTGCCAGACAAATGGTACCAGAGGGCA
This sequence comes from Dasypus novemcinctus, assembly GCF_030445035.2. Taxonomy (NCBI): domain Eukaryota; kingdom Metazoa; phylum Chordata; class Mammalia; order Cingulata; family Dasypodidae; genus Dasypus; species Dasypus novemcinctus. The sequence goes on from NC_080687.1 coordinate 62,763,174, forward strand.
GATGAAAATAATGACAAAATAGCCCAATGAATTGAAAAACATGATAAAGTAATGTGTGATGAGGGTTTCAATTTTTCCACATCTTCACCAACACTTGTTATTATTCATCTTCTTGATTATAGCCATCCTAGTGGAAGTGAAGTGGTATGTCATGGTTTTGAGTTGCATTTCCCTAATGAGTAAAGCATCTTTTTATGAGCTTATTGGCCATTATATATCTTCTTTGGAAAATTATTTATTTAAATCCTTTGCCCATTGTTTGGGTTGTCTTCTTGTTGTTCAGTTGTAAACATTCTTTATGTATTTTGGATACTAGTCCTTTATCAGATAAAAGTTTTGCAAATTTTCTTTAATTCTGTGGGTCAAATTTTGCCTTTTTTGATAGTGTCCTTTGAAGCACAAAAGTTTTTAATTTTGATGAAGTTTAATTTATCTATTTTCTCTTTGTTGTTATGTCTAAGAAACCCTTGACTAATTCAAGGTCACAAAGATTTTTCCCTATGTTTTCTTCTAAGATTTTTATAGTTTTAGCATATGTTTAAATATTTAATCCATTTTGACTTAATTTTTGCATATGGTGTTAGTTGAAGCCTAGGATGAAGTGGTAGGGGATGTGTGTGTGTTCATATATGTGTGAGAGAAAAGCCTTACACCAATATTAGACTTTCAACTATGTCTATATATTATTAGATGACAAATAATACTCATCACTTTCAGGTTAGGCTTGGAGAAGTATTTTGAGTGTAGAGCTTTATGGTAAGGGGCTGGAAATTGGGGTAGTTATGGCCTGTTTTTAAAGGAAATAATAAGCTAGTTTTTAAAGAGCTGATTTGAAAGGGAGGTTGAGAAAAGAGAGAGGGAAATGGGGGATTGTTGGATTAATTCATTTACCCAGTATTTAATCTTTGAAAAAAAATTACAATGTTTATAAGTTGAGGGAATCATGGCTGGTAAGAAATTTGATAGAGTAAGGCTGGAGAGCTCTGAAAAGCTACCTCTTCCTTTGAGAGTAGAGGGATGGGTATAAGGAGGGGATGATATAGATAGACTTCTATGAAGATAGGTGAGAAGTGGTATTTCTTGTGGAAATCTCTATGCTGAGAATGAAACATTTTCATTTCTCAGAAGTGAGTAGATGGAGTCTTGAGGAGAAACATGGAGATTTGAAATAGCTGCTTGGGAGATTGGAAATTGGTACTGACAAGTAAAAATGTGGCAAATGGTGCTAAAGGCAAATGATATCTAAGCCACTGTGAATTAATTACCAATCAATATGTATATGATAATACTCCCTTGCAACCCCTACCAGTAATTCATTCCTCTTTCTGAACAGAATAGTAGGGCTTGCTCAGTCTTCTAGGTGTGAGAATGGAGAAGAGGGATTATTAGTCAGAACCAGAGTGGAGGAGTTTAGAATCAGTTTGGATGAAAGGACTGATGGTGTTAGAAAAAGAATCATCTGAGTGATCGCCCCCAGCACTGTGCTTAGGTAGGAAGTAGGCCGAGATGGTGAAAATGAGGTGTACAAGAAACTGATAGTTTTGATAAAGTTGGAGAAAAGTTTTAGTGAGGTGAAGAGATTTGGGGAGCTTAAAAAAAGAGAAGCCAGGTGTAAAATTTTATTCAACCAAATAACTTGCCCAGTCCCTTGAGCTTTGTAAGAGTATTGAATTTTTATTTAAATAATTATATTATCTGTAAAGATAAGGTATAAGCATATTTAGGATGAGGAACGATATACTGACAGTTGATTATTAGGACAAATGGCTTCTACTGGTTCGAAGTTGAGGGAGAATTTCTTGAGGAAATATCATTACAGGAGACTTTGAAGGATGACAGAGGAAGAGGTTTTGGCAAGGCAGGGATATAGGAGAAAGCTGACTGAGACTTGGATGAAGATAACCACAGTTTTAATTTTTAACACCCAGAAGTGCCTTTTCAAGGAAACTGAGGTTCACATAAGCCTTGACCAACTGTTCATATTTAGTTTGTTTTTATTCTCCCCTTGGGTAATCGGTTCCATGTGACCTCCCCCAACAATGTCTGTGTTGTTGTAAGCTGGAGCTAACAAGCTCTCCTCAATGACTTATTCATACAGCTAATCAGCTTCATTTCACTGGGCCTCTTGCTCAGAAGCCTCAGCCACAGCTGCTGCTGTTAACTGCCTCTATTCACATAGCAGGATCTGGAAAGTGAGGTGGGCAGGAAGCTGAGCAAAGCATGGCAAAGAAGAGGGAAATAGAAAGGGATGGAAGAGGAAAATTTAAAATAAAAAAAAAAGACTTTGAAATGGAACGGGGAATTTGGAAAGAAATGTAATTTGTGAAAGGGATGAAACTAATGTCAGGAAAGAGGAAAATGTGAGGATAATCATGTATAGCAAGGATAAGAATGCCAAAAATGCCAAAGTTCCTAAGGTATTTTGAGATTTCTTTTTTTTTTTTTTCTGGTTTGTTATGAGAAGTTGTAAACATGGGACCTATATGAAACTATCTGTTCTCAGGTTTTTCCCACTGAGAACTCACATGGGAATTGTGGTCACATGTAAGGTACACTCTCATGGATGCACCCGGGTTTATGAGCAATTCACAGCACACCTACTTTCTCTCTCAGCTAAGAATGTATGTAATAAATAAGTAAAAGTAATCTTTTTACAGAAACAACCACTTTATTTTTAAAAATTAAAAAACTTTGATAATTTAACTATTAAAGTAATAAATTACTTTTCAGCACCCTCACAACCCATTATAACATCGATTGAGAACTATGATTAGTTCCTAGAGAAATTTTGCATGCCAGTTTGCTGTATAATAAATAGAGAATAGTTTCTATACCTAAATGAGTAGCTGGAGGTGCAGTTAATTCAACATAAAATTTTTAGTATCTCTAATGTTACTAGGCATATTGGTCTTGATCACTTACCATAAGCTCTCTGAGAGTAGTATTCATGCTGTTTCTTATTCCTACTCCTTTTTTCTTCTTTCTTCTCCTTCTCTTCCTCCTTCTCCTCCTTCTTCTCTTCCTCCTTCTTGTCCCCTTTTCCTTCTCCTCCTACTCTTCTTCCTCCTCTTCCTCCTCCTCCTCCTCCTCTTCTCCCCCTCCCTTTGACCTTCCTCCCCCCTCTTTCTTCCCTAACCTCCTCCTCATTCTTCATGATCAAGTATCTTCAATGACTCTCACTGTGGTGTGACATATATGTACAAGGTCCACAAATGAATGGATGACTTATAGGTGCTGTGGTGCTACAAGGGTGCAACTGATATAGAACTTCTCTCTAAGCACCCTTTTACATGAAGAGAAAGAAAACATATAAAATTAAGATTGTGAAATGTAAAGTTTTCACATGTGTTAGCAGTTTTCCATCTGCCCTTTATTTGGATTATCTACAGCTTGTGCTATCCAAAGACAGTTCTTTATTTTCTGTGGAAGTTCCAAGGTTTGAGAAATGCAGAATCAGTTGCATGTGAAGACTGGAACAAAAAACAGATAAATAAAAAGCTAATTTAATATGAAGAAGGTAAAGCAAGAAATGATTACTGGGAAAATGCAAGTGTTGGAGGGTTTAACAAGTGAATTATTATAAAGCAGCTAAAGATAATGAGAAAGATCTGAGAAGTGGAAAAAGGACTTTTGATAAGTGCTGTTATGGGTTATAAACTGGATAGCAAATATGACTTGAGTGATGGAAATACAAGTTGGAATTACATTTCAAATATTTTGGTGGTTGAACTGTCCTTTGCACATGACTCCTTATGGAGACTGAGTCTCATGGGGCCCTGGTTTTTATGTAGGACACGTTATCATTTAAAACATAAAGAAATTTATTTTAATAGAGAGAACAATGTGCTTGGGTTCCAAGAGTGAAATTCTTGTGGGCGATTGAGAAAGATTTCAAGGAGAAGGTAACATTTAACCAGTAGTTTGAAGACTGTCAAATCCTTCCTGGGTGAGGGGGTGTCAATCCATGATGAAGGTAATGCCTGAGAATACCACTTTGTTTGACAATGCAAAATCTTCTGTGTATTAGAACATAGATTTTAGGATTGAGTATGGTAAGAAATGAAGTTGAAAAGATTTGTTGTAACTGTGGTCATTTGCTGAATGGAGGTAAGTAGGTGGGAGAGGATAGGCTCCTAAAGTCAGGTAGAGGAGCTAGGCTTGGAAGGGAGAGAGAGCACAGGGGAGGGATTAAATGTTAATCTTCTGACTTGGTATTAAATTTTTTGTTGCTGTTTTTGTCTTTACCGCATTTTTCCTATTTCTGTAGGGATAAATTAGCCCAAACTGATAACTGGATCATTGTGATAATTCCAATGATGCAAGGGCCCTGAATTTGTCTCTAGTATTCATTAGTCCTGAGAAAAGTTGTGGCTTCCCTGCATGTAGGCAGTTGCTAGAGTAGTATAGAAATGTGTAATTTTATGAGTGTATCTGGTCAACTTCATTTATATCTGGACCCAGCATGAGCAAAACAGGGCATGGTACCCAACACGGCTATGCCGGACCTTATGTGTGCTTAGGTATCAACCCCTCACCCACTTTTATAGCAAAACTTCCTCACTATCACTCCATAATTATAACATTGATCACATAGCCAGTCCACTATCCTGAAATATTCCCAGTACATTCATACTGCAAGAGCTGTGTCAATGATGACTGCACACCATTTAGAGAAGACATGTTATCTATATGCTGCAGTTAATTTTTTTGGCAGGGGGCAGATTTTTCATTACTTAATTGAAATCTACTCTTTAGAAAGATGTGAGGAAAAGAATCTACTGATTTTCAGATTATGGGAACAGATGCTCAGTTAGGGCTGACATCTTGAAAAGGAAACCAAATATAACTTATATGGTGTTTGGGTATTTTGCCAAACTGTAAACCGTGTTCTCACACTTATGCATTGTTGTATAGTACTTCGAATCATGGAGATTTATACTCTTTATGGTCTTTATAGTTTTTATTTTCTTATTTACCTTATTAAAGTACAAACAATTCTGGAGTGTCAGTGGCAAGGGATTAATACATCGAGTCCTAATCAGTTATCACAACAGAGGGACGACTTTACATATAGCTTTTGTCAAAATATTTCACTTCAGCTAGTTAGACCTTCAAAAACTCCAAGGTGATAGGCAGAGGCATTCTCCTTTCATTTTTACTGATGAAAAAAAAGGCTTAGTGATTAAGCATTAGGCCTATCTTACAGAGAAGCTAAGATAGAAAGAAAAGCCAGATCTTTGCAGTTCTTAGAACCATCATATGAAATCTCTTCCTTACTGGAGACCTAAATGGTGAAATTAATTTGCCTGAGAGTCATGGCCTCAGTGTTCTAGAAGCATACAGGCTTACTAGCCAGGCAGGCCTGGTGTCACTGCCTCAGTAAAAGCTGTCATTTATTGAGTACCTACTATGTGGAAGTCACTATGCTGGTTGCTCTACAAATGATCTCACTTTTCTGTTACACACAGTGATGTACAGTTGCTGGTATTATCCATATTTTAATAATTTTAATAAAACTGTTATTCAAAATTATCAATTTGCTGGAGGTCTGTGAATAAGCGATGGCTTTGAACCCTAATCTTCTTGGCTTAAGCCATTCTACTTACGTGGGATTCTCATTCTATATACCATGTGACAGGGAAATTCACTTTGGTTTCAGTTTCCTACTTTTAAAATGGAAACATTAGCACATAGTTGCAGGGTGTTTTGAAAATTAAATCAGAATACAGGGAAACACCTAATATGATGATGCCCTTAGCAGCTTCAGCAGCAGTGGTGGATCCTATCTGTCACTCTTAAGTTACACAGCTTGTTCCTGTTGGAGCTGGAGCTAAGCTCTAGATATTCTAATTTCTAGTCCCCCCCCCCCCCAGGTCCCCATTGTCATGCAGGGCTCAGAGAAGGGTCTTATGGAGCGAGATAAAGATACATGAGGAGAAAGAACAAATAAGACAGATAATGGGGGAAGATGGCAGTGGCAGTCAAAAATGTAATGATGGGCACATGGCTTATCAAGTAGGAACCCTCAGGGAGGATTGGGTAATGTGTGCAGGTGAATAGCTGGGAAGCAGAAATAGCCTCACTGGGATGTGAGGATTGATGGATTTGACAGCAAGCAGAGCCATCTTTTGGTTTAATTTACCTCTTATTTGATTTAACTTGAAGTAAACTAGGAGAAAAGATCCATTTAACATGCATTTCAAATTATGAATTAAAGAAGATGAAAATTGCAGGTATAGCAATTAAAGATGATCTGGCCACATCTAACCACATTAAATTATCAAATGTGATTAAAACTTAATTGGAGTTTAAGATGGCTATAGCGGTTGTAAGAAAGGACCGAGCTGTTTTGAATGAGTTCACCCATCCATTTACTCATTCATTAAGTACGACTCAGTGCTGGCAGCACTGACACTCACCGTGTGGGAGACACTGTCATTGGAGTTAGAGATACAAAGCTCAATAAAGAATGGCTCTTCCTTTAAAGGTCTCTGTATTTGGTAAGGAAACATATGTAAACAAGTAAATATGATATTGCATGAAAAGTTCCATTAAAGAGCCTCATATGGAAGTATGGAAAAGAACACTTAGTGAGACTTGAGAAGGAGTTTAGGAAATACTTCACTAAAGAGTTCAGACAATAATTTTCCTGAAGGATCAATAGCAGTTATTCTGATGGAAAGTGGATGAAGTTTATTCCAGAAAGAAGAAATAAGTACAAAGACACAGAAACACCCTAAGCTTAAGGACCTATGTGCAGCCTGTTGTGGTTGGAGTGTGGCATCCATGGGGCAAAGTGCTAGAAGGTAAAACTGAGAGTGTGTGATAAGAAGTTCAGAATTATACTTGTGGGTGATAGGGAGTCTTAAGAGGACTTTAAGCACTAAGAAAGATCTGGGGCAGTGTGGCAGAAGCAAATGGAGTCAGACGTCACTGCCTTAGGTGAGAGATAAATGTCTGAAATGAGGTACAGAATGGAGAAGGAGGTCCATAATGATTTTATCTTCAGCTACTTTAATACTTGTTGTTTTCACATACAACTTGCTGTTTTAAAGTATTGAAATAAAACTTCCCATATATGATAATATGCTTTTTTAAAGTAACTAAATAAGGAAATTATATTGGCATAATATCACGTGTATATATATATATATACACACACACACATAAAAGATTTATTTATTTATTTTTAAAATTTATTTATCTCTCCCCTCCTCTAGATGGTTCTTTCATCTCTCTGCTTGTTGTTTGCTCGCCTTCTCCAGTAGTCACCAGTAACTGAACCCAGGACCTCCCACATGGGAAGCAAGTAACCAACGGCCTGAACCACATTTGCTCCCTGTGGGCTGTGGTGTCTGCTGGCTTGTGGCATCTAACTCGTTGCAGCAAGTACAGTGTCTGCTCATCTTTTTAAAAGAGGCACCAGGACCCAAACCTGGTACTTCCCATGTGGTAGGTGGGTGCCCACTTGGTTGAGCCACATCTACTTCCCATAATACCATAATTTTAAATCATTGGTCAGCAGCTTCCTTCATCCTACTTCTTTCTCTAGTCTTCTCTCCTTTTCCCTTGATTTCACATTCTAATACTCTTCCTCCCCTCAGGCCCTGTAACTCCTCCATGCCCTCTCATCATCTCCAGTCCAATCCCTGACTCCAAACATGTGTGTGGGAAGTGATAGTGGTGGTATTGTTGGTAAGCATGGGAGCTGGTAGGAGAAATCCACTGAAATAGGCAGATCTTTGTGAAAAGGAAGATGTAGACTAGGTCACAGCCAGCCTCATGGTTTGGTGGGAAGATTAATAAAAACTGCTTTTACATGGCACTACTATCCAGAGGAGAGTAAGTATTGGGAGGCAGCTGTCCTGAAAATTCTGCTTAGGGAATTAACTCAGTTCAAATGTTCCAAAGCCCCTTCAGACCTATATTAGTGAATAAGCCCTAAGAACCCCATGGGTTAGAAGGGACTAAGTAGAGGGAAACATCAGATCTGGAAGTATCTAATAATTAATTAAAATGTTAATGTACATTTAACATGCATATTTTATAGATTTATATTTAGAAAGTTTTGCATTTGTAATGTAATGTGCTATTTAGTTTATTATTCAAAATTAATAATATTAAGTAAATCATTTTAAAAGATAAAACATGAATATTAATACAGATACTGTGGTATTAAATACAGAAATACCAGGGTAGTTATATTGCTCTAGAATTATAATTGCTAATTAAAATATCATCCCTATTTGATTATGGAACTTCTGGTTATTGTTATGGAAAATGGTAGATATCCCAGAAAAGTAGAGGTTGTCCCAAATTCCAAGGGAATGGATAGAAGAAAACTTAAAAATTATAGATTGGGGTTTCCTAGTAACATTTTAGAACTGTTGTTAAACAGTAAATTGCTAGCTGAGGAAAGGAACCAATACTCACTGTAAGCCTGGAGGAATGCATTAAGAAAAGCCAAAGAAAACTACTTTCCTTTCCTTTTTGGATGATGTTATAAGATTCTACAGGCCAAGAGAATGTTTTAGATGATTTTCATTTCAGTGGGGTGACATTTGGAAAATGCTCATGTGACTAAGAAGGGGACAGTAGTATTTTTAGGTGCTATTGAAAACTGGTTGATTTATCAATCATGTAGAACAAGGGTCAGCACACTTTTTTGGTAAAGAGCCAGAGAATTAATATTTCAGGCTTTGTAGTCCATTACCACTATTGCAACTACTCAACTTTGCCATTGTAGTGTGAAAGCAATGACTGCTAGAATACTAAATGAATGAGTGTGATAGCGTTCCAATAAAATCTCTTTATAAAAACATGGAGGGTTGAATTTGGCCCACAGGCTGGACTGTTGTTTGCTAACTCCAGGCTCAGAGTATGAAATAACTGGTTGAGATCATCCTGGACTTAGGCCTCTAGTGACTTACCAAAGTCCAGTCTGTCACTATGTTTTGTTAAAAAATATTGTCAATAATATTGATGAAGTAGAAGGCAAGTGTGATGACTAGTTTTATGTGTCAGATTGACTAGATTATGGTGGTGGTTGTTTGGTCAAGCAAATACTGACCTAATTGTTACTGTGAAGATATTGCATAGGTGGCTTTAAATCATTGATCAGTTGCACCTATAACTGATTACATCTATAATCAGCAAAGGAGATTGCCTGCAGCAACGAGAGGAATCCCCTCATCCAATCAGTTGGAGGCCTTAAGGTGAGAATTGAGGATTTTAGCAGCCGGAAAGAAGAATATCTATTTCTACTTTCAGTCACCCCTTTCTCCTGGGGATTTCAATGTCATCTTTCATCAAGTTTCCAACTTGTGACCTGATCTACAGAATTTGGACTTGCCAACACCTCTGGTTGTTTTTCTGGTGAACCCTAACTACTGCAGCAAACTAATCATATTTTTGAGTAATAAAAGTAGATGAGAAATATTGAATAATTTGGAAGATTTTCAGGATTCAAAAGGGATTTGATGGGTGTGTAATGAGCAAAATTTAACAGGATGAAATTTAGCAGGCCTAAATATCAAGTTGTGTACTAAAGTTATATATAGGTACTCTGGAAATACAGGGAGTGATTTTATCTGATAATAATTTGTATGAAAAGAATATCAGTAAATCAACTTCACCCAAAACATTTACTGTTAGGAAGCAGTGTATTGGGGGTGGGGTAGCGGGGGTGGGGCGGAGGTGGGTTACCAAAGATACTGTGGGTACTTTAGGGTTCATTAACAGAGTATCAAAAGGTTATACTCAATCTTAGATATCCTGTCTTATAAATATTTTCCATATAAGCAAGGACAGGTGCTCTTTGGTTTGGAGAAGGACATAAAATTCAAAGAGTCTATTCCTAGAAATGTTAAAAGTATTTTATAAATGAGTATTCAGTGGATAAGATTTATAATTTCTTCAAATTGCTGAAAATTGTCATTTTGGAAATCACAAACAATTTCTGCTTTTTAGGGAGGAGATGGAAATAGGGACTATATCATTCCTTTGTTATAGGATGAAACATTTTGATAACCATTTTCAGTTACATATGACCTGCTTTTTGTTTGTGAAGCTTTGAATTAGTGAATTAATCCAAATGAAACTATTTTAGACTGAAAATTTAAAAGTATAGCTTAGGAATGTATACATGGCTATATTAGTAAAACTCTGCTACTGAAGAATTAGATAATTTCCTCCCAACTCAATCTAAATTTGAATTTTGACTACCCTATGCTTGAAACTTTTTTGTTCCTGGGAGATATATGTATGTATGTTTATGTATGTGTGTGTGTGTTTATCTAAGTAGGACTTTGATTATAAGTGATTGGGACACCAGAGTAGAGCAGGAGGGCTATGTTGGTCTGGAAGACAGATTCTACCTTGAACTTGAACTTGGCTTGGTTAAACACTATCTTGCCTAACGCCCTGTGTTTTCCCCATGGTATTATAGAGTACAGTTAGCCTCGGACTATTGTGATTTTCTTGTTCTCGTTAAGTGGGCTCAGATCACATCCTTGTGGTTGAGAGTGGTGTGTTCCCTGAATGGAATGATGGCCCTCTCTCTATCTTCTTGAGATAAGAGAAAGGCAAGCCTTGTACTGGAGGAAAGACAGATGCTCTATCCTTGGGGGCCTAAAGGGAAGTTGGGCTAGAACTATTCTGGGTGAAGACTTCTAGAGAGTATACTGGAGGGGATTGGCCTGGGCCTGTGAATGCCCATAGGAAGTGGTCAGGGACTCAGGTAAAGTTTAGCCCTGTGGACTCTAAAACCACCCACATCACTTGGCTATTGTTAGTTCTCTGTGTTGCTGTCGCCCAGGACTTCAGTAATGTATTGGTAAAAATCATAACTTGGTCTCAGCAGGGTTTGGGAAATTAAAAGAAGTACCTGGGGAAACTGGTAGATAGCTGAAAAGTTTAGTTATGAGTTGACAAAGAGGTAAGTTGCAGGAAGGGGAGAAGCAACCTAGAATGAGATAATTGCCTGAGATGGCATACATCACCAAGGGTAGATTAGTGGAACATGAAGTGCTTTGTCCAAGTTTCAAGTGAAGAATTCTCATAAAAGGCTGGACTTCATGCTTTGAAGTCCTGGACGGAGAAGACAGGTTTTGAACACTCGACTTTGATCTCTTGTTATCTGGGAATTAAAAGGCAGAATGGACATCCATTTTGAGCATGGCAAATAAACTTGGTGTTGCCCTTTCTCCATTCAGAAATTTCCCAAAGAAACACAAGGATAATGAGAAACAGTCTGTCTTTGACAAAACCTGAAGACATCTGAAACACTGAACCACTCATTACAGGAGGAAAGACTATGGCGATGAAGCCGAGCTCTTGCAGGCACTGGAGAGTGAATACTGGTAGTTACACTGCTCTAAAAGGGTCAGTGGTATACCTCTTCCCAGGTTAGAGGAATTCTTGTTTGTAGCAAAGGGTTGCAAGCACAGAAAGTACAGAGTCTGTAGGAGATTTGGAGTTTTCTCTGCAGAGGAGCCACGGCTTAAGCCAGGAGTCACATAGTCAAGATATTTGGCTTAAGGCAGTCTGATCATGGGCAGGAATCCCAGTAGGGGAGAAGAGAATCTTTCCATGGTGAATATTGCTATTACTGCCTACCTTTAGCCACAGGTTGGAATGAGTAAATACCAAAGAAAGTACCCTCACTGCCAGTGAGAATAAAAAATGGTACAATCATATTGGAAAACAGTTTGTTCTTTTCTTATATAACTAAACACATACCTATATATGATCCTTCTATTCCTAAATATTTACCCAAGAGAACTGAAAGCACAAATCCATAAAAGAGACTTGTACATGGGTGTTTATAGTAGCTATATTTGTAATAGTCCCCAAATGGCAATAACTAAAATATTCATCAAAGGTGAATGGATAAACAAATGGTGGTTTATACTTAAAATGGAATAATACTCAGCAATAAAAGGAATGAACTATTGATACTTCCACCAATATGGATAAATCTCAAAAAAATGGTGGCTTTGGTATAGCTAGTTTGGCATTGTTTATTAATTCCAAGAATAGTTATTGGATTATGTTTGTAAATGTCAGAGATATCACTTTTAATTGATTAAATTAAGATTAGGATTTTGATTGGGCCACGTCAGTGGAACATTGAGTCCCACCCCTTGGTGGGCAGAGACTCACAAAGAAAAGACATGGGAAAGGACAGAGTTGGGAGTTTTGAGCTGGAGCCCAGGAAGTGATCACACAGAAGAAGAACACAGAGGAATAGAGACGGCTCCTTACACAGGACAGAAGCCATCGGGGGGAGGGGGGCAGCGGCGGGACAGACAAAGCCGTTTGCTTGATAGTCAATAGCTGGCCTTGAGGAACAAGCACAGCAGCTGGGCCCAGAGAGAAACAGAGCCCCAGGAAGAGAGGAAACCAAGAAGCCTGAACTCTTGGCAGATGTTGGCAGCCATCTTGCCCCAACACACGACAATAGACTTTGATGAGAGAAGTAGCTTATGCTTTATGGCCTGGTAACTGTAAGCTTCTACCCCAATAAATACCCTTTTTAAAAGCCAAGAGATTTCTGGTATTTTGTGTCAGCATCTCTTTGGCTGATTAATGCTCTGGGGATAATATGTTAAAGGTTGGGAAGGAGTAGGAAGAAGGGATAATGAAAGAGGACGTTTTCAGGGATTCTCAATAGGTTTATTGTCTTGGTTTTTATGATGTTTTCACGGGTATATATATATATATGTGAACACTTATCAAATTGTTCACTTGAAGCATGTTCAGTTTTGTGTATGTAAATTATACTTCAATAAAACTACTAAATAATATGCAGAAAGAGGTGTGATGCCTGATGATTGTAGAAGCTGGTGACTGGTTATAATTCAAATGAGAGCAAGTAATCCAATTGTCTACTTTGTTTTAGAACAATTAACATTCATTAGAATCCATATTATAATGAAATTGAAATTGATTTCAAGTGCTGTTTTTTACTTTTTAAATAATCTCATCTTTCAATAGGACACATGCTAAGAGAACTATCATAATTTTCATTTTTATTGCTTACTTGGTTGATGAGAATAAACAACTTTAAGGGTGAAAGTTTATGTTTATTCTGGTTTGAGTTTGATTTTCAAAATTCCCATGCTCAGCCCCCAGCCCTTCAGTACCTAGAACACCAAGGTTATGATGATTGTAGATATTTAACAAATGCCTTGAAAGTGTATAAAAAGCCTGAACAGTGAACTCTTAGTTGTTTATTAAAATATCGTTGATGGAGAAAATTCTTCCGTGTGTAGAATAATTTTCAGAATACCATAGAGAATAAATTCAAAGTGGTAGAATAAGTATTTTTTGACTTTAGGTAATAACTATTTCTTCCAGATAAATTTAACTTTAAGGTTTTGAGAATAGAATTTTGCTCCCATAGTACGTTTGATTAAAATAATGCAGGCATTCACTAATTTAACCTTCGTATAATGAGTGGTGAACAGTCCAGGCTTTGTTTGCTAGCAAGACCCAATGATGATGAGCAAGTTGCTTAAGCATTGTTATCTTTACTTTCTACATCTTTCATTTGATAATGACAGTACTTTCCTTGTAGAGTTTTTGTAAAAATCAAATGAAATAATGCATGTAAAGTACTGTAGTGGATGCTATGGTATGGCACTCCAATTCCCGTTCATTTCTCCAGCTGCCTGGAATGTTGGCTATTGAGGACTCAATAGCGAGGCCTTCTCCAGGAATAGTTCTGAGCCAAAAGAAGCTGTCTAACCCAGGGTTACACCCTCTTCCTGTGGCAGCTGAGTTCAATGACTGACTAGTCTATGCAGGGGCAAAAGGATCAGCCTTCATGCCACAATTGGACTATTTTCAAGATTCTGGTGCTATTACATTGCAGTTAAGGTTCTGCCTCTGCCAAATTCTGTAGCCCTTACTCTTTAGAGTTGCTGCTGAGAGTACTCCCAACAGTCTTCTTACATGTAAGTATCAGAGTTTAAGAATCTACTTTCTAGGAAACCCTGCTTACATCAGTTGGTTCTTTAAGTTCTAAAAAATTGACTATACTCTGCCAGGGTTTTGATTGGCATTGATTTCTGTTGATAGTTCTCAATTTGGAGAACTGATAGGTTTACTTATTGAGTTTTCCTATCCCTTTGTATGTTATATAGCTCCATTTGTTTCTCTTTAACTCATCCCAACTAAATATTGTGGGTTTGAATGTGTAAGTATGTGTGTAGAGGATTTATTTCTAAGTATTCTATATTTTCTGATATTTTAAATTTGTTATATAGAAATACTGTTTTTACTACGTATTTACTTTTCATTCCACAACAGTGTTAAATTTCCTTCTTAAATCTAATAAAATTTTTGAGATTATTTTGAATTTTCTACATCACAGCATATTGTAAATAATAAGACTTTTATTCCTTGCTTTCTGATTCATAAACTTGTCTCATTCTTGCCTTATTTATCTGGCAAGGACACCTTCCTTCCTTTATAATGAGTATAGGGGGAAGTGGACTTGGCCCAGTGGTTAGGGCGTCCATCTACCACATGGGAGGTCTGCGGTTCAAACCCTGGGTCTCCTTGACCCATGTGGAGTTGGCCCACGTGCAGTGCTGATGCGCGCAAGGAGTGCCATGCCACGCAGGGGTGTCCCCGCGTGGGGGAGCCCCACATGCAGGGGGTGCGCCCCATAAGGAGAGCTAACCAGCGGGAAACAAAGTTCAGCCTGCCCAGGAGTGGCGCCGCACACATGGAGAGCTGCCACGCAACATGACACAGCAGAAAGAAATACAGATTCAGTGCCGCTGACAACAACAGAAGTGGACAGAGAAGAACATGCAGTGAATGGACATAGAGAACAGACAACTGGGGTGGGGGTGGGGGGGAGAAGGGGAGAGAAATAAATAAATAAATCTTTTAAAAAATAAGTATAGGAATGATGTTGATGGGCATCTTTGTCTCATTCTTGATTTCTGGGGGAATTCTTTCAATATTTTATCATTAGTGTGTTTTCTGTAGTTTTTTTTTTTTTTTTTTTGGTAGATTATTCTTGAGAAATATTGGTCTGGAAATATTCTTTCCTGCAATATCCTTATTAGTTTTGGTATTTAGGTTATCCTGCTCCCAGTTTTCCATCCTCCAAAAAAATTAAGAGAAAAAGAGGAAGAGAAAGAGATGGGAAGTGATCTACTTTTTTTCCCCCTATTCTCAGGAAAAGTTTGTGTACTTGGTGTTTTGTTTTTTTTTTAAATGTTTGGAAGAAGTCTGATAAAGCCATCTGGTCTTGATATTTTCCTTGTTGAAAAAGTTTTATAATAGATTTAATTTCTTTGTAAAGAATTGTTCAGATTTTCTATTTTTTCTGTTTCATTTTGGTAAGTTGTGTAATCAAAAGGAATTTTGATTATTTCAATGAAATTTTCAAATTTATTGTCTTAAAGTTATTTAACCACCTCTATTTTTGTAAAAAGTTTTATCATGGTAATATACATATAACACTAAATTTGCCATTTTAACCATTTTTAAGAGTACAATTCAGTGGCATTACTTACTTTTACATTGTTGGGCTACCATCACCACTTTCCATTACTAAAATTCTTTCATCACCCCAAACACAAACTCTTTACCCAATAAATAAAAACTCCTCATTCCCTTTTTCTGCCAGTCTCTGGTAACCTCTTATCTATTTTCTGGCTCTAGGAATTTGGATATTCTAGATATTTCATCTGAGTGGAATCATACAATATTTGTTATTTTGTATCTGGCTCATTTTGCTCAATATAATGTTTTCAAAGTTCACTGTTGCTTTAGAATGTATTAGAACTTCATTTTTATGACTAAATAGTACTACATTGTATTGATAATGGTAAATTTTGTTTATCCATTCATCTGTCAATGGACACTTGGGTTGTTTTTACTTATCCACTATTGTGAATAATGCTGCTATGAATATTGGTATATAGATATCTGCCCAAGACCTTACTTTCTTTCTGTATATACCTGGAAGTTGAATTGCTGGGTCATATGGTAATTCTATGTTTAACTTTCTGAGGAACCTCCAAATTGTTTTTTGTAGTAGCTACATGATTTTACATTCTGACTAGCAATGCTTGAGTGTTCCAATTTCTCCTCATTCTTGCCAGTGCTTGCCATTTTCTGTTGTTGTTGTTTTTTTTCTTAAATAACAGCCATCCTAGTGGATGTGAAGTGGTAACTTATTGTGGTTTTGATTTACGTTTTCCTAATGGCTAATGATGTTGAGCATCTTGTCATGTGTTTATTTGCTGTGACCATTTGAAGTTATTCATATTTTATGAATCCCCAAAAGAAAAAGATTATTTTTTGAATTAATCCATTCCTGTGGGTGTGGGGCCTTTCTGATTGGATGATGCTTGTGAGGTGTAACACAGGTTGTGTTTATGCCCCCTTGCTGGGCTTTGTATAAAGGGAGACACAAAGGAAGAGACACAGAAAAAGAAAGCTGCCATTTTTTATCCTGTCAAGTAAGAAGGGACTCCAGGATTGCTAGCATACAAAGCTTAAGCACCAAGTCCCCCAGAGGCTGGGCCTACATAGCCAGTCGAAGCTGAAGAGACAAATCACGTGCCTGATAGCTCACAGCCAAACTCAGGAAGAAAGTGGAGCAGTTGAGACTGAGAGAGGAGGCCCAGAAAAGACAAGCCTTATACCTGTTTACCCACAGCTGAGCTCCAGTAGATGGTAGATTCTGGATGGGAAGGCAGGGACCTTGGCAGAGATTGGCTGCCATCTTTGCCATGTGGCAGGACACCAGGATAACTTTGTAGCTCACTTTGGTAAGAAAGTTCACTTTGGTAAGAAAACATCTCTGATGGTGCTTCGATTTGGGCATTTCATGACCTCAGAATCATAACATTTTACCCTAAATAAAATCCCCATTATAAAAGTCAACCCATTTCTAGTAGTTTGCATTGACAGCCCTTTGGTAAACTAAGACATTTTCCAGCTGCATATCTTCTTTGGAGAAACATCTATTCCAGTCCTTTGCCTGCTTTTTAATTGGCTTTCTTTTTTGTTGTGGAGCTACAGGAGTTCTTTACATATTCTAGATATTAAACCATTATCAAATACATGGCTTCCAAATATTTTTTCCCATTGTGAGAGATTGTCTTTCCACTTTCTTAATAATTCCCTTTGCACACAATTTTGAAAAATTTTGATGTAGTCTGGTTTACTATTGATATATTTCCTATTGTTGCTTGAGCTTTTGGTGTCATATATAAGAAATAATTGTCAAATCCATGGCCATGAATTTCTGGTTTTAGCTCTTATATTTTCTTGTTTTAGCTCTTATATTTAGGGCCTTGATTCATTTTGAGTTAAGTTTTATATGTGGCATGAACTACAGGTTCATCTTATTTTTTTTTTTTTTAGGATGTGGTCACCCAGTCTTTCCAGTACCATTGCTTGAAAACATCATTCTTTCACCATTTAATGTACTTACTTCCCCAGTTGAAAATCAGTTGGCCGTACACGTGTGGGTTTATTTCTGGATTCTCAGTTCTATTCCATTGTTTTACATGCCTTTGTCAGTACCACACTAAGTAGTAAGTTTTGAAATCTTGAAATGTGACACCTCCAACTCTTCTCTGTTTTCAGTCTGTTTTCTATGTTCTTTTGATCATTTGATCCTGCCTCCAGGCAGGCATGGAAATTTGGAATTACATACTTGACGTGTATAAAAAACAGGCTCTTGATAATATTAACTTCTCCCTGAGAGTTGACATTAAAGACTCTAAGTCTTTTCCTTTCTTCACATTCTCAGCCTGCCAGAAGATGGCATCCTTAGCAAACCTTTCTATGGAGATAGCTCTTTGAACCTCCAGTGGCTGGTATTTCTGGCTAGTTAGAGCCATGATTTAAAGCCATGATTTAAACTTGTTGAAGAGAAACTACACCCAGCCCTCTGCCACACTCTCTCTCTCCCTAGGGAGGAAGACATCCGTTCCCATTTCAGTTGACCGTCATCAGCCACGGGTTTTACTGAGGCTGTTCACCTCAAGGGTGGAGTATAGGTTCTATCCCAGCTTCAGGGGGAGTAACTCACAGTTTTTGTTTCAGCCTATCTGCCTCTCTGTCCCCACTTCTTCCTGGACAATGCATACATCCCTCTCCTGGTCTGCAGATCCCCAAAGCAGCTCCTTCGGACACCTTCTGTCCTTCCTCCACTGTTTTTGTAAGAGAGTTGAGCCCTGCCTATCTACTCTGATGCCTTCTTCCTGGAATCTCCTTGCATTTGGTTTGACTTTGATTTTGAATTATGGCATAGGTATACCTGCTGGGCTATTCCTATCAACATGTAATCTAAGTCTCTATCTACTCTTCTGTTAATAGAAATGAATTTGCCCACTTTACAAACTTATTTAATCCTTTGTGGATCAATTAAGACTTCTTATGGAATTGTTCTGTAAAGAATAAAGCACCTAAAATTGTATCACTTGTTTAAGAAGGCAGAGATAAAGTGAGCAAAACATAGAAGCATGAAATCTCAGGATTTATCAGAAGTCATTGGTAGTATAGTATGGCTGGGGTGTAGATGAATATGAAAAGGCAGTGAAACAGTGGGAAATGGGCCTGGAATCAGATCATAGAGGTCTTTATTACCAAGTCAAGTTCAGGCTTTTATTCATTAGTCAGTGAAAGTCACTAGAGACTTATAAAGAGAGGGTGGACATGATAAGAAAAGTTAATATGACATTAGATGTAAGATGGCCTGCAAGGGAAAAGTGAGAAATTAAGTGGTTATTGCAATAATTCAGGTAAGAGATAATAAGCAAGTGGAAATGGAATGAGGAGATATTTGTGAGAGAGAATTGAGGACAGAATTGGCTAGTCTCAGGTACTAAGGACAGATGGATAGGAACATTTGTGTTATCCTTGCTGCTGCTAAGTTTAGATGATGGGAAGAATTAATAGAAATAGGGAACAGAGGAATTGGCTAAAATTCCAAGCTTACATAAGGCTCAATAATTTTTTTCCTTATATAGTTTCAAAAGAGATATTTTTTGCATCTCTAGGCAGATCTTTTTCTTTAATTGCCACTATATGTGCACATTCATTGTTTAAAATTATAACTATTAGATATTCTGTGGTATTTCCAGGTCCCTTATTTATATGCCAAAGTTCCAATTTCCATGTGTTCACTTTTTAAAAAAACATATTTACAGAATTCTTCTGACACTACATTGTATTACATATATAAAGGCTAAATCTGGAAAAGTTTAACAGGTAAAAAATCTACTTTCCAAGTTATACAGAAGGGATTAGCACAGGCAACTCCCATTAAAGGTAATCATACAACTCCTTGGCCACTGAAATTTGACCTTCAGAGGAAGAGGTCACACGTGAAGGGGAGGGGAGAGGCAAATAAATCATTTCCAAACAAAGTATCATATGAGTCATCAGAACATTTTAATAAAAGTCTTTTATAAACTGAAGGATTTTTCCCCTAGCATAAATATTAATGAACAGTACTTCCTTCTTAAGTCTCTTAGGTTTGCCTTGGCTGGGATGAACTTCCATCTGTGTCCCAAGCTGGCAGGACTTGTGGTCTTGGCTTTATCCTCTCAGGATGTTCAGTGGCTTCCCCATCACCTGGCTTTCTAAGTTTTGGAAATTTAAAAAAAGCTACTACTTATGGAATGTCCATTCTATGTTAATTCTTTAGAGTAAAATTTCTCTAAGTATGATCCCGAGCCTCTCAGCATCATCATCATCCTGAAATTAGTTAGAAATGTAAGTCACAGCCTCTACTCCAGAACCCCTGATTCAGAAAATTTAGGGTTGGGCTCAGCAAACCCATCTTTTAACCATCTTTAGATGGTTCGGATGCATACTTAAATTACTTAAATCTGGGAACCAGTGTTTTAGACATAGCTCTAATCATAATACTTCTACATGTTGGGAATCGCCCTTTTTGATGTCAAAACTGAGGCTTGGAGGGGCGAAGTAACTTGCCCAAAGTCAGGCATGTTTAGGATTTCAGAAGCAGATCTAACATACCTCCCATATCACCATGCTCTTTGTGTGTGTGCATTGACTGAAGATTAAATGTAGGTGTGGGTCACAGAAGACCAAGGCTCAGTACATGACGCCTGCTGCTTGTTGCGAGACCTCGGACAAAATATCTGGCCACTTTGTGTCTGTTCATGCATAAAGTAAACTCAGGGATCATTTACCACACCGTGTGTGTATGTATGTGGTGTGATCAGCCAACCAGTGTGTTGTCACCCAGGGCAATGAGAGAAAAGACCAAGTTATGACAGAAGACTAGAAATATAAATGATTAGAAAATGTATTTCCGAGAGACAGTCATGCAAATAATAAAATAACTTGCTGTAATACCTTGATTTGACTTCTCTTTACAAGCTCTAACATGTAAATTTTTACTGACTAGCATTCACATCTCTCTGGTCTTAGATAAACTGAATTGAAACATTTCCCCCCTGCACTGAATGCACCATAGTCAGCTTGACAGTGCAGCCTCGATTTCCCAACCTGCCTGTTTCCTTTTCTAGGTATTATATTTACCTCTCTTCCTACAACTTTACAATAGCATGCTTATTCTCAGGGAAATTATAAGCATGCCACTAATTGCACTCCTTCAAGTTAATTAGCATCTATAAGATTAGCTTTTATTCATTTCACAAATAATTCTTGCGACATTCCCAGCACTGTGCATAGGAAGGAATATAGATGGTGACTGGAAGATATAACACATTCTCTACCTTACAACCTTTACCTGGTAGTGAAATTAAGTCAAATTCATTTGTTTTAAAAAAAGCAAGAATGTAAGAAATTGTATAGAGGAGAATCTTGCTGTTATAGTTGCTATACATTAGGGACTAGAGTGAGATGTTTGGGTAGAGTCATCTTGGAAGGATTCATCCTGAAGGTGGGTCTTGAGATAGACTGAAAACCCAGGCAGGATCCAGAGAAATAGGGAGGACAGGAGAGGGGAAGACTTATTATGCTTGGACAGTGCCCATATCTTCCCACCACTCCATCTATTCCCCTTTTCTTTTCTGGCCTGAGTCTCCATGAAAAATGGAAATGTCAGGGTACATCAGTGTGGCACAGCAATTTGATGGCTCAGGCTAATTTACCTATTTGTTATATTTTCTACTCTTTACTCTCATCTACTTAGACTAGGATCTGTGTTCAAAGGTAAAGGAAATAGTTTTACATTTCTCTGCAAGCATTGTTGACATGTAAAATATTCACCTTAATTCATAGGAAAGGACTGAAGTAGGTGAAGGGATGGTGAGGATGATGTTGGAGCAGGATTTCAAACTGGCGTGGATCCTCCCAGCCTTGGGAAAAGCTCTGCAACTCAGCGGCTCTCTGGTGGTCTCATCTATAGGCAATGGCAGTCTGTGTTCCTGACTGGAGCAGAGGGAAGAACGTGGAGCTCGTGCCAAGAGCTCCTCCTGAAAGCAATTATCAGGATTCACCATATGAATTTAATTCTTTGTGGATTATAAAAGAGACACTTCACCGTTATTTGAAAAGGGATATGAGCAGGAATATTGGAAGCTTATGTATTATTTAGAGCCTGCCATCCTGCCTCAGTCTCACAAAGGAGAATGACAGCTTCATCATGGTAATTTCAACATACACGATGGTAGAAATAGAGATGTTGGATTTTGTAATTTTTCTGAGTTACCTGTTATCTGGTGACCTATAATTAGCTTGCTGAGGACATTAAACTCTTTTCTTTTCACCCATCACTGAAGATAGATGTCTTTTATCTCATTTATTAAAAATATCACATTTTGGAAATGTAGCATAATGATAACAAAATTATGAACTGTAGCTCATATTTTGTCCACAGTGATGCATATGAAAGTTTAAAGAACATTGTGTAGACACAGCTGATAGCAGGAATTGACTTGCTCTTATTCCCAGTACAGCCATTTAGAGCATTTTGCTTTGTTTTGAGACATTTTCATTGAAGTAATTGGAAATTTAGATAAGACTGTTATATCAAGACACATTGCTAAAAATACTTGGCAGCAGCACAGTCCTATAGTCTAATAGCTCCTCTGGCTTCTTTTCCTTTGAGCAGTCATGACTCCCTTTCATCTGTTCATGACAGGAACCTCAGGTTTGAAAATTTTGGGTCTACTTTGCTTTCCCATGCTGAGCAATGAGTTGCTAGGTTCTTTCACTTCTGTTTGTGCATGTCCCTGGAATCTTTTCCCCACTACAATTCACGTTCTATTCTAATTTATCCCTTTTCTTTCTTGAGTTGCTCTAGATACCTGTGTATGTCCAGAATTATCTTCTCTGAACAGTTCTTCAGTCAAATCACTGCCTACGAAAGAATCTTCAGTGGCTCTCATTTGCTTCCCAAATAAAGAACAAACTCCTCAACGTGATATTTAAGGTCATTCATCTTGAAAAGGAATTTGAAATCTCTTATAAGGTCATACTGGTTACTTATCCTTTTATATACCCTACGTTCTAGGTAAGGCAGGCTAACTATTAGCTGTTTCTTATTGATGTGCTCTGTTTTTACTTCAGTAATTTTCATTCTTAAATTAATCCTAGCTCCCTGAACTTGAGATGCATATTGCCTTAATCTCTAAGTGTTCAAATCATAACCATCCCTTAACATCCATATTGCCTATGGCAATGCAATCTCCCCAGTGAAAACTGTCCTCTAGCTCATGATCAGATGTTCTTTCCTTTGACTCTCTGTATATGTGTTATCTTTGCCACATAACAAATTATCACAAATTTAGTGGCTTAAAACAATATACATTTAGCTTACATTTTCTCTGCACCAATACCTTGGTCACAGCTTAGCTGGCTGCTCTGCTTAGGATTTAAAAAGATTCTAATCAAGGTGCCAGTCAGGCTGGGCTGAGTTCTCACCCAGACGCTTGGCTGGGAATGGATCCACTACCAGACTCTCTCAGGTTGTTGGCAGAATTCATTTCCTCTGCAGCTGTGGGATTCTGGCAGCTTGTTTTCTCCAAAGCCAGCAGTGGAGAGACTCTAGTAAGGCAAGGTCTATGTATTTCTGTAATCATGTACATGTAGTCATGTATACCCAACCAACTTTGCTGTATTCCATTGGTTGGAACCAAGTCACAGGTCTCACCTACTCTCAAGGGTAAAGAATTACAGAAAGGCATGAATACCAGGAGGTGAGGCTTATGGGGGCACCCCTTAGATTGTGTCTGCCACACTCTGCATATATTTTCTGCTTCTCTTGTGGTATATTTTATAACTTTTTTATCTTTCAGTAATTGGAATTTCTCCTTACTAGATTTTTGAACTTCATGGGTTCAATAATAGTCTATTTATGCTTTATTGTGCCTATACTGGTCAGTGTATAGTACATGTGGGTTAAATATCTTAAGAACTGAATTAATCATTAGATACTATGATTTTCTGTAGAGTGTATTTTTCTCCGCCTCATAGGTTATAAGTTTTTAAAAAGGCAAGAGCAATATTCATAACTTATTTTCATAGTCCGTCACTAGGAATAAATGAGTATTTAAGATTATATAATTATCACACATTAAATAAACATTTTAGAACCTGAAAATATTAAACACTCAAAAATGTAATGCACATGCTGTGAGATTTATTATATGAGAGATGCCACAAAATCTTTGGTTCTCCAGGCATCTCATTCCTCTGTTATTAGGGCACACCGTTTTTCACCTTTTTCTTTTCTTAGCTATGCATGACACATTAGATGCTGAGGAAATCTGGAAACAATTCTGAATAAGGAAACTAGATAAAAGGTTCATTCCATGGAGGTGGAGAGTGGTTGGCTATGGTCCCAAGATAGTGGAGGAAAGATTCTGGGAAGGAGGGGTGAGAAGATAAAACGATCCAGTCTTCCGTAAAAAGGGTATCCCCAAAGCATTTCCACTGGACTCTTGTTCTTTGCTATCTTAGGTATTATTTGAAGAAGGAAAAAAAGATTCTATTATCCAAGGAGTTTCAGTGAAGTTAAACAGATTCCCTCAGAAGTGCACCCTTCAGACTTCTTAATATGCTAATGAGCATCATATTCTTCCAAGAGGGAGATTTAACATGCAGCTTCTCTGAAATTAATTTTCCCTGGAAAGACTTTGTTTTGAAAGAGAATTAGAGAATTTTCTGGTTGGTTAAAAGCAAAAGTTGAGTTAGCTGGAAGAGAAAAATAAAATGACATTCTTAAATCTTTGTTGACTTTGGGGCAGGGAGTAAAATGTTGACTGACCTTAGCTATGTGGATGTGGCTGGGTCTACAGGACTCTGCACCTAAGGAATCAAGACATTTTAAGCCTTTACATTTGCATTTTACATTTTGTGTTTTGCGTTTATACTGCTTGAACACAGATTTTTTTCCATCTATCAGCAAATCTATGAGGGAAATGAAGCAACTTAGGTTTCTGCTATGTAATGTGAACAAGTACTAAATATATCAAAATATAGACTTTTTGCTAGTAACTGAATAGTTAATATCTATGCATGATCATAGAGCAGGAGTTCTTAACCTTTTTTGTTCACGGACCCCTTTGCCAGTCAGGTGAAAACCACAGACCCCTTACTAAGTTCACACTACATTGTGTATTATTTAATAAATATTTCACACCCACATCAACATGTCCCCACAAGAATAGTGCTTTTTTGAATTTCAATTCAAGCTCATGGATCCCTTGTTAAGAACCCCTGACATAGAGAATCAGAATAAGTTACCAAACAATTGAAGTTAAAGGTAGTTCTTCCATATTGTATCATCATGAAATTGAGTTTCTGTCTACCTATTTACTGAAAAGGGCATAGATCTTACCTGTAATAGTTAAAGGTTTGTTTTAATAGTTCCAAAGACTGATGTTTTATAAACTTGAGATTGATTGTTTTAAAAAGCAAATACATTTTTAGGATGTTTGCTCTAGAGAATTATGTTTGTTCTGTTAGAGGAGTAAACTGTATTTGCCATAAGAGGCAGAATCTATTCAACTACCTTATGAAAATTGAGGTGGTTGGTGTAATATTATGGATCTAACTATTATTAGCCAACTGGTATATGAGATCTGCAAATTTTTAAGATTGGAATGATGTTTAATAGCATTCCTCCAAGCATAAGTCTATATGAGTAAATATTAAATGTATTTCTAACCAAATAACTTTAAAAAAAAAACTAAACTAAACTAAGCCCCATTCTTCCTCAAAGATGACACTGAAAAGAAATAAATGACCCAGATTAAAAAAATAAATGACACTGAAGTTCTAAATTTAAAGAAAGGGGATGATGGTGATATCTTTCGTAGAAACAGTGGAATAAGCAGGGCGATTTGGTTTGGGGGAAAGATGGAGGAGTGGTGTGATATATTTACTTTTAGAAACATTGAGTCTGAGGGTAGACTGGATCTGAAAGTGATAATATGCTGATGTCATATGTGGCATCAAGCTCTGGGAAAAAATCTGGAGGAGAGAGATGAGCTTGCATCTGTTATAGTCAATCCTGGAAAAGTATCAATAAGCACTGGGTATATAAGGTTTAGAGAGAATATGTAGAGTTCTTGTTAGAAGAAATATTTATATAAAATTAAACAAGCCAAGAAAATTTTGTCAAATATACATAGAGGTTCTTAGAAAAATCTTATAAGCAGGCTTCTGGGAGGAAGATTCTTTGTCAATGTTAAAAGAACTGACGGAAAAAAATAAAATTCCAAAGTGTGTATAATATCACAGTATCAAAATACATCTGTTATGATGGAGTCAATAAAAAATATTTGACTACCTAAATCACTGGAATTCATAAATGTTAAAGAACCTATATTTTATAGTCTTTTCTTATGAATAAATGAATCAATGAAAAAATATTTGGAGATAGGTATGGTTATCATGTGGTATTGGTGTGTGAAACTAGACATATTTGTTGCTTTTTTCCTCACTGAAATTACAAGATATACAATATTTTATTTTGTAGGTGATATTTACATAGCTATTTATCAACTCAGTTTCAATAACTTAATGGTATATGAGATATCCTATACTCTTGATTTAATAAAAATTAAGGTTATAAATTCTTTTCTCTCTTCTACTTTTTCTCTTTCCTCTCTCTATTTTTATTTTGGTCAGCACTGGATTCAATGGCAGTATTTGTTAAATCACAGCTCTTACTAATTTATACCAAGATTGATAATTGCGATTGGAATATGGAAAAGGGGATAAGAGCAGTATGGTGTAGAGGAAACCATCCAGGCTCTAGAGTAAGACAACATGTTGAATCACAGTTCGTCTTTGGCAATTCAGTTAACCATTCTGAGTTTCAGTTTCCTTAAACTAAAATGGAGATAAAGTACCTTTATTTTAGGATTACTGGGAGGATGACAAAATTTTATCCAAAGTATCCATTGTCTGACACAAAGCAGGTAATTCTTTTTTAAAAAAGATTATTTTATTATTATTATCTCCAAATATTTATTGCGGTAACATATATACAACATAAAATTTGCCAATTTTAACCATTTTCAAGTGTACAGTTCAGTAGAGTCAATTACATTCACAGTGTGGTTTTGCCATTGCCACCATCCAGTTCCAAAGCTTTTCTGTCACTCCACTCTGTACACATTAATCATAGCTCCCCCTTCCCCATCCCAAACCCTGCCCCGACACCCTTTAATCTACTTCTGTCACTTAATTTGCATATTCTAGTTATTTCATACTAGGCCATACAATATCCTTTTGCATCTGGCTTATTTCATTCCTCATGATGTCTTTGAGGTTCATCCATGTTGTAGCACGTATCAGAACTCCACTTCCTTTTACAACTGAGTAATATTCCATTGTGTATATATACCACATTTTGTTTATCTCTACATCTGTTGATGGACTCTTGGATTGCTCCACTATTTTGCTGTTATGAATAAGGTTGCAATGCACATTGGTCTATTGATATCTGTTTGAGTCCCTGTTTTCAATTCTGGGTATATACCTGAATTGGGATGCCGGGTCATATGGTAATTATATGCTTAACTTTCTGAGGAATTGCCAAACTATTTTCCACAGTGGGCACACTATTTTACATTCCCACCAGTAATGCACAAGAGTCCTTATTTCTCTACCTCCTCACCAACACTTGTTATATTCCATTGTTTGTATAATAGCCATTCTAGTGGATATGATGTGATATCTCAATGTGATTTTGATTTGCATTTCCATCATGGCTAAAGATGGTAAGTACCTTTGCATACACTTAAAGACCATTTGTTTATCTTCTTCTTTGGAGAAATGTCTATTCAAGTCCTCTATTTTTTAATTGGATATTTGTATTTATTTTGTTAAATTATAAAACTTCTTTATATATTCTGGATATTAAACCTCTATCAGATATATATTTTCTCCCATTCTGTAGGTTATCTTTTCACTTTCTTGATAATGTACTTTGATGCATAAATGCTTTTAATTTTGATGAGAACAATTTAATTATATATTTTTAATTTTAAAAATTCAGATTGGAAAAATCAGTGAAGATGTCATGAAGGAATAGACACTTGAGTTTTTAGAAGATAAATAAGCTTTTTAAGAAGTGGCATATTCCAGACACAAGCAAAAGATAATCAAAAGAAGGAAAGCCTGGGAACTGTGTTATTTATTAAAGCAGTACAGACAGTGACCTGGAGAAAAGCATTAATTTTTACCCTTTAAAAGCAGATATTTTCCTACATATTACTTGGGCTGAAAACTGAGTTTTAATATAGCTGCACGATTAGGGAGAAATTATACAACATCTCCAAGTTTATTTTCTCATCCCAAACCAATGAGATATGAATAGAGAAAACATTTCAGTCAAAGTAATGATATAAAGGAAGACAGAGATTTTGAAAAACAGTCTGTTAGCATTTGGGAAAATAACCAGGTTTATCTGAGGTATCTGAGGAATGTTGGCAGATAATGCTAGGAAGATGGATGGTGACAACAGAAAAACAGGTTGTGTCCTTCATTGTTGATTTGCATTTAATTGAATAGATAATGAAGTAGGAAAGTAAGATCAAACTATGTTTAATCAGATAGTGCTTCTGTCTCACTTCTATATAATCAATCATTCTTACAGCCCACTGCCAAATCTACAGCTTGGCCCAAAGAATGGCCCAAGAGCCAGTGGAAGGTGCTAGCCTGAATGACTGGCTCCATTAAGTAAATGGCAGATCAGAGGAGATGGTAGAGAATTTGGGTAGGTGAGAAGAAGTACTCAGTTTTGGAAACTTTGACATCAGATTAAGAATAGGAAATTCAGTTGATGATTACCAGTAGGAAGATAGCATTTCTGGCTTGGAACTTTTAGGAAGGCTTACAGCTAGAGTTGGAGAGGTAGGAATCATTAGTTCAGAGGTACTGGCTGAAAATGGTGTGGTTCAGATCTGAAACTACTGTGGTTAAGAGCAACTGGAAATGTGTGCAAAGATAAAAGAGGATGAGGTACAAACTTCTTTGCTAAATAAAATCACACTAATACAGCCCAGGGTCTTACAGCTAAATTAATGCCTTTTTGGTTGTCTTCTTCCTTTTGGGTGATTTTTTTTTGTGCCCAAACATTGGAAGTGCTGTTTTTTCCTTCTGAGATTCCTTCTTCAGCTCACTAAGTCCATTTTATTGGTCCCAGAATCTCCCATTAAGCCACCTATCCATCAACTAGCCATCCCACAAGTACTTACTAAATACAGGATTTAGCCTCTTGGTGAATGATTAAAATGTGGCAAACATCATGATAGGTATATGTGTAAGCTATTGGGAAACAAGGCAAATCACACAATCTGTGGGGGAAAGAAGAAGGGGAAGGTTTTTCTTTTTTTTGTAGGAGGTGAGCTTTGATTTAAATTATAAAGGAGAAACAGGTGTTACTCTAGAGCATGACAAGGGATGGTGAGGTACAGGGTGGAGAATTTTCTGGGAAGAGGATGGTATGAGAAAGAGTAGAAAAATGAGGAACATAATGTCTTCTAATATCCAGTTCATATCTAAATCTCCCCAGTGGTCCTAAGAATTATTATTTTTTTGATTTGTTGCATTTGTTCTATTTTATTAGTAAGATAAACACCATTTATGAGAAAATCAAGATCAAAAGAAAATCCAAGTGTGATCACCATAAGGTGCAAGAAACATTTATGTCCAGGAATGATTTTATGACAATTTGCTTTTCTCAAGCAAACACCCAATTTAATTTCACATGTTGCATTTGTTTTTTATGCTTATTAGTCACTTTGGCCTGGGACAATACTCCCACCTGTTTTTTTGTTTGTTTGTTTGTTAGGATGTACTGGGGATTGAACCCAGCACTTCGTACATGAGAAACAGGTGCTCAACCATGCAACTACATCCATTCCCCCAATAAGCATTTGTATTTTTGTTTGTTTTGCTTTTGGGAGGTACCAGAGATCAAACCTGGGACCTTGTACATGGGAGGCAGGTGCTCAACACTGATCTACATTGCTCTCTCAGCTGTTTTTTTTAAGATACTGATTTTTTTTTAAGAATCACAGGGTTTATAGAATACCGCACATTCTGAGTTTTTCTGATTGTTTCTTTATGAAATCCTTTAACTTGTTCCTCTCACTATATAGCCTATATACTGGAAGTTAGTTAGATGAATAGCTTGATGAAGTTCAGGTTAAAAAGTTATGAAACTTCATAGTTGATAAAGGATGCTTCATATTTCAACACATCAAGAGGAATATAATGTCAGATTGTCTCTCTATTAGTGGTGTAAAATTTTACCACTTAGTTAAGATGGTGACTGCCAGATCATTCCACTGTAAAGTACATGTTTTTCCTTTGCAGTCTTTCAACAAACTGTAGAGTGACACATATAGGAGACAATTCTCTGTAGGTCCTTCTGTTTCTGAACATTTTGCAAGCAGAGGCATTGATCGATTTCATTCTAGGCTATCTTTTCAAGGATATTTGTATAGTAACAGCTTTGGAGATTGAAATAGTGTCTCTTTCCAGAACAAAGGGCAGATTTATTTGCTGTTCAGTATAATAAAAGTAATGTCTCCTTCAGGGCAAAGTTTGCGTAAGTTTACTAGTGGCCCCTTAAAAAACTACGAATTCTATTTGGGGTTCCTCAGCTGTGATGCAGACCCACTATTTGTGTAGCATTCCCCTGTGTTACTTTGCATCCCAGGGCAAGTGCAGACATGTGAAGCTCATGCCTATTGTGCTGTGAGTAATAAAGTCATTTCTCTATGACCCAGGAGTTTCATGTCTTCTTGCATCCATGAATTGTGGGAGGCTAACTTGTTAGCCTGTGAGCAGCATAAAATCACAGATAGTTCATAGTCCTTGGTTGCACTTATATTCTATTGCAATGATTCTTTCACCTATGAAGAAATTCTGATGTTACTGCTTCTATTCTTTAGTTGGCATTCTTCTATAAAGAGGCAGCTCCTTTGTTCCTTACTCTTTTATTTGCTTTTTAATATCACTGTAGACACATGAGGGTTGGGGTCAACTATAGATGCATGGATTTGTATTTATTCAAAATAAAGAAACCAGTATTTGGGGGTGGGGTCACCCAAATTGAGCTGTGTATTTAGAAGGTCCTCCTGAAGAGGCTAGTCTGGACCTATATAGATATCAATCTGGCTTGGAACCAGATCAGCTTCTGAATGTTTCGGCATAGTCCTGCCCCTTACCTTCTAGCAGCTGCCCTCCAGGATGACTTCCAATTGCTCTAATAGTTTAGTGAAAAATGCTGAGAGTGTCTCTTTATCTTGTGTCCTTGCTGAACTGGAGTTCAAAAGCAGCTTCTGGAAACTGTTCCTATAATCTCCAAAGTGTTTAAAAAGCATTAGTCACATTATCACAGAAACATGTCTTGCTCCAGAAATGTATTTACTATTCTTTTTAGAAACACAGATGCAGTCTAGGTAAATAATACAAAACAGTTATGTTCTTGCCAAGGGAAAATTCTGTTTCTGTATTTATCTATTTTAAAAGCAAACGAAATCATTCATACAGGAGGAAGATGTATAATAGATTAAGATCTTAGACATGCTCACTTGTTAATCTGTATATTCATTAATATTTTTCAGGTTTATCTCTTTTTGGTTTAACTGTGGAAGGCCTATCTACATTTAGGTCAGCCTGGTTATAATAAATGAAAGTATTATCTTAGTTCCTGCATGGTTAGGAGACATGGCTTTTGTTAATTTATTTTCCATCAACTTATTGCAAAAGCAAAAAAGCAAGGGTTTCTTTAAATTTCATCATGAGATGTTTCTTTATAAAATTTTAGATTATTTGGAATATCAAATAGTTACTGATTAATGCTTTGATAGGAGAGAATATGAGTGAACGACTGCTAGCAGCTAAGAGCAGACCTCTTCCTCCTCCCTCCAGTTAATGATGTAAGAGCAATACTATTTACAGCTGAATGGTCATTTTCTGAATGGCAGTATGTTTTAAGTGTGATGGCACTTTCTTATTGTACCTCAACCACATATGCATTATTTAATGTAAATTATGTGGTTGAAGTAATTCAAGTTATTGGTGAGAATCTATAAAATACTTAATATGAGCCAAGTACCTGGCACATGATATGTACTCAATTAATGCATATTGAATGAATGTATCCTTTCTACTTTGCCCCAATTCTGTTTCCAATATTGTAATATCATGTAAATTCTGCTGAGGCCAATTGCTCATGTGATAGAGGGGTAGGTATTTTCAATATGGATCTCCATGGTATGTTTGCCAGAGTTTTGAAACAGAAGCAGCTGGCTAAGGTAGAAACCCTAGGTACTGCTGTGGGCTTCATCCTGGAGGTAAGAAGCAAGCAAAATAGTTAAACGGGAGTTCTGCTGATTCTCAGTGGAGATTTTCCTCTTCTGTCATGGACCCAGTGTCTCTGCAGACCCAAGTAGTGGAGCTGGTCTGAAATGAGTGTACAGATTTCTGAGCCCCAGGCATTTTTTGTTCTGCTCTGTAGTCTCATGGAAAAAATCCAAGACTGAGTCAGTGGGAGGTGTTGGGGCTGACAGGAGTTCCACATTGGGCTCAGCTGTATGGGAATGGGGAGCAGGATGAACCACTGGCCCACTGATGTGGCACAGGATCTGTGGGACATTTGTTAGCTAACAGTCCTAGCATGCTGCTAATGGCTGAGCCAAAAAATGGAATGGAAAAGTAGCCCACTTAACCAGAGTGAATTAGCTGCTAATTCCTCTTACATTGGAATTTATTTTAAAAATTAAAATGAAAACTGAATTCATATAATTTTGAAGCTCTAATTCAAGAAATAGGAAAGCTCTTAAAGGATCATTAATTGATCCCTCTGGAATATCTAGTCAGTTTACATAGTTCCGTCTAAATGGCTCAGTGTTTCATCAACACCCATTATTCTTGTCACATTCCTGTGAATTAGGTAAGAAGAATTTTTTTCCCACTTCCATAGCACAAAATGATAAACCAATTCCTCTGTGAATCTCTACATCTGCTTTATATGCTACGTCTGGGAATTAACGTACTAAAAGTAAGCTAAGTCAGCTGTATGACCTCCTCCTAAATCATAGATAGTTCACTTTTTATAAAAACCAGTTTTGGCATGGGCTCATGTTTTAACATATTTTCATGATTACTGCTAGCACAGAGCATGGTGGTTAGTAGCGTGGGCTCTGATCTTACCCAGTAAAGGAGCTGGAAAATGTAAATGACTTAGAAGACTGATTTGAGGATTAAATAAAATTTATAGAAAGCATCAAAGTTCCTGGCATGAAACAAGTATTTAGTATAAATGTTAATGAAAACTCTGACACTAATTGTTCAGAGCAGGTTGTGTTTTTAAAGATGTTAAGTGGCTTTAAAATTGTAAATATTTTTAATATTAGGGAATGGAGCAACCTCTTCATATGAATGTAATACATAGGCAACACATCACAACAGAGTATGAAGATTTTCTTTTCTTGATATTGTATTGTGCCCTTTATTATTTTTTTTAAAAAGATTTATTTATTTATTTCTCTCCCCTTCCCCCCACCATCCTGGTTGTCTGTTCTCTGTGTCTATTTGCTGCATCGTCATCTTTGTCTGCTTCTGTTGTTGTCAGCGGCACGGGAATCTGTGTTTCTTTTTGTTGTGTCATCTTGTTGTGTCAGCTCTCCAAGTGTGCAGCACCATTCCTGGGCAGGCTGCATGTTCTTCTGCGCTGGGCGGCTCTCCTTATGGGGCACACTTCTTGCACATGGGGCTCCCCTACATGGGGGACACCCCTGCGTGGCACTGGCACTCCTTGCGCACATCAGCACTGCTCATGGGCCAGTTTCAATGGGTCAAGGAGGCCCAGGGTTTGAACCGTGGACCTCCATGTGGTAGACAGATGCCCTAACCACTGGGCCAAGTCTGCTTCCCCCTTTATTCTTTTTCACCATTTTACATGACTAATGACTGCTTCTCCTCCAAAATAACAAAAGAAAGAAGTAGTGGGCTTGAGATTACAGGACAATAAACTGTGTAACGGCCTGTGTTCCCTTGCTTCTTGGATAGAATCTGCTGGAACATGTGGCGATATGGAGAAAGCACCATGTTGGGAGTTAAAGGATCTGGCCCTTATCCCGATCTACTGTGAGTCCCTGAGTCAGTCACTTATTAGTTTGGAATCTAAAGTTCTTCATCTGCAAAGAATCAATAATAATAATGCTCACTATATAAACCTTATGGGGTTGTTGTAATGACCTAATGAGAAAAATATACATGAAAATACTTTGAATATTGGAAGGCGTTTGATAATATAAGGTACTAAAACTACCAAGAGACTGAACAGATTGTGCTAACAGTTTCCAAGCTAAAATAATCACTCTTGGGCGAAGACCATACATGGATTCCACACAAAAGCAATAGTTGAATGTAAGCAGTTGTTTTAGACAGTCTTCTACTTTTATTGACAGTAAACTCCCATTTGAAATGCTAAGAAAGAGTAAGTTATTAGTTTCTTGATACATTCAGCAATTTTAATTCCTTTTCAGTTTATGAGATTTTAAATTCAGTAGAGCTTTTTGCTTTTTGTTTTTGTTTTCTTTCCTCCCTCCCTCCCTCCCTTCCTTCCATGAACAAGTATACTGTTATTTGTGGTAGGCGAGTGGGGGGAGGTATTGGGAAAAGAAAAATCTAGTTCTTGAAACAAAACAACTTTGTAATCGTAGTTGAATCTGGACTACAGAGGTACAGGTGAGATTTTAATTTAAGCAGCCCAATATCTAGAGTTAGAAGGTAAACAATTGCTTTAAACCAAAGTCCAGACATTATGTCAATACTGAAATTAAGCTTGATTTCTGATGGAAGTACATAGAGTGTTAGAGACCCCACACAAGACATTGAGTTATCAGATAAGAAAACAAATTGCCCTGGCTTTTGGAGACACAAATGCCATTGGCTTGAACATGTTAGAAAGAATGCGCATTTTGCATTACAAATGTTTATTCAATGAACATTTTCCTGAGTGTGTTGTAAAGACTAGGTAGTATGTAAGTCCTAGAAATACAGACATAAACTCATAGTTACTTCCCTCTACGTCGGTGGTTTTTACCAAAATGAATCTTGGAGTATTTTTTAAACCCTATACTCTACTTCTAAAGAGTCAGCTTCAGCAGCCCTGCAGTGGGAGCTGGACATGTAAATTAAGAAATAGCAGCAGCAGCGACAAAACAATTTACCTAGTGTTTTGATGTGTCACTCTGGTTAATAGCGACCACTCAACATGCTAATAGTTGAGAACGGGCACAGCATGGTAAGAACAATTGCAGAAATATGAACAAGATATTTTGGAATCCCAAAAAAGAGCACTTTATCTGTCCTCTGATGGAGCTGGTTGGGGCAGGATTTCTGAAGAAGACAACACTAATCTTTCCAAATACTTTGTGCTATTTTTCTAAGCTCAAAATTAACACAAGAAATCAATGAAGAACACAAAGAAGCAAAAAAGCATCCAAAGCCTCACTCTTCAGTAGAACTACTTGTTTTAAATGGTTTTTTGGCTTTTTATTCTCAAGGTATATATTTTAAATTTTATGGAAAACAGTTTTATAGCTGCTATTTGCTGGGTTTTGACTACCCACTCTCCAATCCCTCTGTCTAGTGATACCCCAGTTTCCTTCTAGAGAATTACTTGCCCCACAGATTTTTTTTTTTTGAGATTTATTTATTTATTTATTTCTCTCCCCTTCCCCCCACCCCGGTTGTCTGTTCTCTGTGTCTATTTGCTGCATCTTCTTCTTTGTCCGCTTCTGTTATTGTCAGCAGCACAGGAATCTGTGTTTCTTTTTGTTGCATCATTTTGATGTGTCAGCTCTCCTTGTGTGCGGCACCATTCCTGGGCAGGCTACACTTTCTTTCATGCTGGGCGGCTCTCCTTATGGGGCACACTCCTTGCACATGGGGCTCCCCTATGCAGGGGACACCCCTGCGTGGCACTGGCACTCCTTGCGTGCATCAGTACTGCAGATGGGCCAGCTCCACACAGGTCAAGGAGGCCTGGGGTTTGAACTGTGGACCTCCCATGTGGTAGACCGATGCCTAACCACTGGGCCAAGTCCATTTCCCTGCCCCACTGATTTTAATCAGGGAGGCAGATTATGCCTGTCTCCTAACACTTTTCCTGTATAAGTTAAATTCCTCTTTTATGATATTTTGTACTTTGGATATCATTTGCTGATATTATTTTAGTATTATTTTCTTTCTTTTGTTTGATTTGTTCTCATACTATTTTTATCCTTTTTTTTCCTAAACTATTTATATTTTTTCATTTTAAGTGTGGATCTGCTGCTTTGTTTGTTTTAGATCCCATTTGAGATTTTAATCTATTTACACTTACTATATTTATATTAGAACTTATTTCTGCAGTGTCATTTCACATTTTTCTTTCTATACTTTCCCCTTTCCATTTTTCCCTCATTTTCACAGCTTTCTTTTACTTTTCAACTTGAGAGTTAAATTTTACCTTTCTGTTTGTTGTCCCTAGTTTATTAATCTCCATACTTTTGTTCTATTTTCTCTAGTGATTTCTTAAACTTGTCAATATTTATAATTTCTCCTGAATAACACAAAATGTTAGCTTGTTTTTACTTCCTTTCCTCTCTTGCATCCCTCACTCCCTGCCTCCAGCAAACACATATGAAGTTAATATTGTTAGAATTATAGTTCTGATTCAGACTTTTTGTCCTTTTTGTAAGGCAATGCTAAATTTTTTAATTTTTGTATACTCCTCTGGAATTTATCACTGTTTTTACCAGAACACCTTGTACAAAGTATGTTTCAATGATGGTCTGTTTGTTATAAAGGCCTTCTGAGGACTTATATGAATGAAAATAACTTTTTTTGTGTTCTCACAGATAAACAACAGTATGGTCAGATTTAAACTCAGGTTTAATATTCTTTCTCTTCTATTCTATGAAAATATTACCTCATTGTCTTCTTATACTGCCCAGAGTTGCTATTCAGACATTTCATGTCAACTGGTTTTTGTTCCCTTGTTAGTTATCTGCTTCTTTCTGGAAACATTCAGCATTATCTACAAATTAGATATCTTAAATTTTGCTCTAAGGGGTATAGGATTGATGTCTTTTTTTTTTTTTAATATTCCAATTTATATTCTGTGAATCTTTGAATTTAAGGTTTTTAAACATTCTACCAATCAAGGAAATATATCATAATTACCTAAATATTTCTCCCATCTTATTTTTGTCTTTTTTTTTTTGAATTTCTATTATCTATATGTTGGCATCTAATTCTACTCTTCATATCTCTTCATTTACATCTCTTTATCCCTTCTTAGTAGTTACAGATTCTGCAACTTATTTAATCTATTTTTCCCCCGTTTTTCAGCTATTATGTTTGCAATATTGAGTATTTCAACTTGGTTTTTCTTTATCAGATTCCTGCTTCATATTACCAGTAATATTTCATGTTTCTTTGAGAAATTTATTCCATTTCTTAATTCTACTTCCTGTAATAAAGCTCTTTTTTGTAGTGATTACAGTCTGTATTAGTTATCTAATGCCACATAACAAAGTCATAACAGATTACTCTAAAACTTAGTGGCTTAAACAAACAGTAATCATTTATTGTCTCTCGTGGTTTCTGTGCATCAGCAATTCAGATACTGTAGAGCAGGGATGGCTTGTCTTTACTGAAAAATGTCTGGAGTCTTAGCTGGAAGAATTGAAGGCCGGGGACTGCAATCATGTGAACTACATTCACTCAGATTTCTGGTGATGGATGCTGATGTGATTGGTTCCATAATCCCTTACTAACACAACTATTGCCTGTGCTCCTTTCCAAAACTGCCAGAGAGTCATATTCAAAATACACATTTACAGTGTCCCCAAGGGCAAAGATCTTCATGTTTTGTCCACTGATGTATCCTGGTTGCCTACTACATGACCAGCACATACTAAGCACTTCATGAATGTGACGGATGAATGAATGAATGAATGAATGAATGAATGAATAAGTGAATGAACAGGGTGGGGGATGGAAAAGCCCTCACATTTATATCTTAAGATCAGCAAGAACAAAACAAAAATCAATACTTCAATATATTACTATGCTTTACAGGCAATAGAAGCTCTCATTTATACCTGCTCTTTGCCTCATAATTTAGATTTACAAGCCGCCAAATGGCTGGGAGTTGCCAATATATACTGTGTTGCTTCTTGTTTTCATGTATTTCCTAACACTGTTCACTCTGCCTGAACAGTCTTCCCTCAACATTCACAACATATACATACAAACACACACATACACACTCGCAGTGGTCTTGGTAACTTTCAGGAAAAGGGAGGCATGATCACAGGTATCTAACATCACTTCTTCCCTAAGAGAACCAGGCCAAATACAAAATTAGGGAACACTTTTATCAAGACTTCAGACTAGGCTCTTTTAATTCTTGTATTAGTCAGACAAAGGGGTGCTAGTGCAAAATACCAGAAATTGGTTGGTTTTTATTAAGAGTATTTATTTGGGGCAGCAGCTTACAGTTACCAGGCCATAAAGTGTAAGTTACTTCCCTCACCAGTCTATTGCCACATGTTGCGGCAAGATGGCTGCCAACGTCTGCATGGGTTCAGGCTTCTTTTGTTCCTCTCTTGCTGGAACTTGCCTCTCTCTGGGTTCAGCTGCTCATTCTCTGGTCTGGGCAGCTGCAAACTATCAGGTGAATGGCTCATGTTTCTTCCTGGGCCTTCTCTCTTTTCTCATGACCAAGCTCCTCTGTGTGCTTACTTTCTGGGACTCCAGCTCAAAACTCGAGCCTCCCTTCTCTGCGGTGCAGTTTCTCTGTGAGTCCCCACACACCAAGAGGGCGGGGATACAATGTCCTACTGATGTCGCCTAATCAAAGCCTTAATCATTATTTAATCAACAAAAGTAAAACCTTTGAATCTAATATACTCTAATATGCCCAGAGGAAAAGACCAGTATATAAACATAATCCAATATTTCTTTTTGGAATTCATCAATAATATCAAACTGCTACAATTATAAAGAACAGAAACTTATCTAAAGGAAATTAATAAGTGCATGATTAAGGACTCAAATACATTACATAAATGAAAAGTAAATGATCAGATGAGTGGATCAATAAAATGTGGTATATACACACAATGGAATACTACTCGGCTATAAGAACAAATACACTACAATCACACGTGGTAACATGGATGAACCTTGAGAATCTTATGTTGAGTGAAGCAACCCAGGCATTGAAGGACAAATATTACATGACCTCAATGACATGAAATAAGCAAACTGCCTCAGAGAGCTAGAGTCTGGAAAAGAGGCTTACAGGAAATCGGGGGGTGGAGGAAGGATGTGAGTTAACGTCTGCAGGAGTGGAATCTGTGATGAGCTGGCGGTAAGTATGAGCACAAAGAAGGGACAAAATGGGGGCAAGGGGTTGCCTTCGGGTGGGGCTCTGTGGGTTTGAGGGGGGCTGGGGATGGGAAGAGGGGTAATATTGTCCAAAAATTGGGGGGAGGGAGGGGCAACATACAAACATGGGAGAGTGTCAGGTGTTCGTTGAAAACAAAATGTTGAGAAAATCATATCAAAGTATAAGTAGGAGGGTTACCTGTTTAGGATGCTCAGGGGGTATGGTCTGATGCGGGACGGACTTCGGGGGAATAGCTGAAGGCTCATTTTGCCAAGGTGGGTTGTACCATTGGGAAGAGACCCAAGAAGTGAGAGTTGGGGTGGACCCACATCCTGGGGAGGACTAATGCCGTCAAATAGAGAGAACTGTATCTCTTGTGAGAAAGGATGGCTCCCAGGGCTTTAGGGCAGTTGAGAAAGTCAGGTCCTGAATACTGCTGCAAGTATCTCTGGACATGGCTTCTTGGGAAATGGAGATTGGCTGGTGTTGTGGGCCCCAAGGGGAGGGGAAAATGGATGTGGAATGGATGGAACCAAGGTAAATATGGGGGCAAGAGAGGAGTTCTGTGAGAGTACACGAGGATGAATATAAGACATGTAATATTACACCAAAAACATATAGGGGATGACAGACTAATAATGTAAACCATAAGGCAAAACATAGGATAACTAAAAAATTTAGAAAACTGTACAATCTAAAGTATGGACCACATAGTAAGCACAGATGTCACCTTGTTTGAAAGCTATTGTCTCGGAATCTGTACATCAGTTTCAGGAAATATGATATGAATAAGCTAAAAGATTATCGCTGTGGAAGGGAAAAGGTTTTATGGTGGATCTGGGGAAGTACTGTATATTGTATATATGAATTTCGGTGATCTAAGACTCTTGTGAAGCTGACATTATGTTGGGATTCACTTTACAGGAAGTTTTGGATCACAGAGTGGTTCAACAATGGCAGCGGAGGAATACTGATATAGGATGTTATTGACAGGATATATATGGCTGACAGGGAGTTATACAGGGCATATGCCCAGGGTATATAGTAATGTCTAGATATACTCATAGTGGAAAAAATTAAAAACAACAGCTGGGGGGGTACTGGGCCCCTGGCCATGAGGTCACTGTCGTGGACCCTGGGGGAGCAGCGGCAGTCCCCCAGGTGCAACGGCAAGAACCAGGAAGGAAGGAGGGCCCAACAGAATTGGGCTCCTGATACTAATGGCTATGCTTTTCAGCCTATACACTTGCAATAAGAACAAGGCCTAGAGTAGCACTGTGCCTGGGAGTTTCCTCCTGACAGTCTTCATGTTACTCAAATGTGGCCACTCTCACAGCCAAACTCAGCATGTAGATGCAGTGCATTCCCCCCAGCGTGGGACATGACACCGGAGGATGAACCTCCCTGGCACTGAGGGATCACTACCACATACCAGCTGAAGATGCAACTAGAAAATTACCTTGAATTAAAGGTTCAATATGGATCAGCAGAATATCCCTGTCTACATAGAATAACATGACTTCAAAATGCTGTTTGACCTAATGGAAGGGGCAAATGGAAAGGAGAAATGAGATTATAAGGCTATGAGTCTCTAAAAAAGAGTCTGGAGGTTGTCAGAAGGAATGCCCTTATGCTCAACTGAGCAGAGTCTAAGAGACAGATAAAGTAGATACAACCCCAGGTATTGGTTCTTTTGAGGGATAAAGAGACCCACGGGTTCTATGGTCATGGCAGATGGGGTTCACTGCCATGGCAGATGGCCCTTCTTTGGAGCTGGTATTTCTGCATGATGGAATTGGACTCAGAGGGGATCTCTTCTCACAAGACTTGCATGCTACTTTATTGGAATTGTAGTTGGTGCTGGGGTTTAAGATATATTTAGGGGATTTGAATCTCTGGTCTGATAATAAAACACCCAGGCCCAGAGCCTCAACAGACTTCAGCTCCTACACTTTGATTTGTTGGACTTACCCCACTCAGCTAACATCGAGTTGAAGAAGGTCAACCACCACACCATGGAGCCTAGAGTGTCTACAACTGAAAGCAGGAGTGCATCCAGTATCCATGTGGAATCTAAGCCCCCACTTGACATAGATGTGCAATGGACACAACCAATCCAATGTCCACAGAGAAAATGTGGAATGGGTGTGGGAAGGGTAGCCATGGTGGCTGCTGGGTTTGGGGAATGGGAGGAAGAGATGAGATGTGGAGGTGTTTTCGGGATGTGGAGTTGTCCTGGGTGGTGCTTCACGGACAACTACGGGACATTGTAGATCCCCCCAGGGCCCACTGGATGGAACGTGGGAGAGTGTGGGCTATGATGTGGACCATTGACTACGGGGTGCAGTGATGTTCAGAGATGTACTTACTGGGTGCAATGGATGTGTCACGATGATGGGAGAGAGTGTTGCTGTGGGGGGAGTGGGGGGTGGGGGCGGTGGTGTTGATTGGGACCTCATATTTTTTTAATGTAATTTTTAAAAATAAATAAATAATTTTAATAAAAAAAAAAAGAAAAGTAAATGATTCTTAAAGCCATTAAAATTTTTTTTTCCCTTCCTCCTCCCCGCCCTGCTGTTTTGCTGTGTCCATTTGCTGTGTGATCTTCTGTATCTATTTCTCTTTTTGTCTTCTCTTCCCATTTTTCTTCTCCAGGATTCACTGGGATTTGATCCTATGTGGAGAGTTTCTCTGTCACTTGTGCCACCTCATTTCCTGGTTTCTGTTGCACCTCACCTTGACTTTCCCCTTCCTCTCTCATTTGTTGCATCATCATCTTGCCGTGTGACTCGCATGGGCACTGGCTTACCATGTGGGCATTCAGCTCACTGTGTGGGCACTGGCTCACCACATGGGCACATTTTATTTTTTTAACCAGGAGGCCCCAGGGATTGAACCCAGGTCTTCCCATGTGGTAGGCAGAAGCCCAATCCCTTGAGCTACATCTGCTTCCCTTAAAGCCATTTTATACGTTGGGTTTGTAAACCATCAGAAAAGGAGGTGGCTCTATTAACTTATTTTTCTACCTCTTCTGCAGGCAACATGCTGTTTCTTCCATGCATATCCCAGAGTTGCCACCTGGCTTCCTCTGTTTACGCCTAGTTTCTGCTGTCTCATCACTTAGTCGATGAGAAACAGCAACAAAATTGATCTGGTCTCAACTATCCCAAAACTACCTGGATCATTTTCTTAGTTCAAATTTGGAAAGGAAATAATTGAGCTCAACTCATTTTTAAAATGCTACTACACAGAGAGCTACTCAATCTATAAGCTTGTATTTCGGATTCATACACTTCTGGTCCAAACAGCTATAACAGTGGTGCCAAGGTCATATGATACAAAATACAGTGATCAGAATACCTGGAAAAAATAAAGTGGCATTGGCATAGCAAGTCATCAGATGGTTGGGCTAACTACTACAATGGGGCTCCAAAGGCAGCAGGGTCTATGAATTCCCAATCTGGAATGATAGAAATTTTGAATCAAAATAATTAAAGCAAGAAAAACCAACGTTTCACTATTTTCACTGAGATAGAGCTGTAATACAGAAAAACACAAGGTCTCCTGAGGCGGATACCTACAATCTTACCTCTCCTTCCATTTCCAGCTTCTAAAGCTGCATTGTCTAAAACAATGGTCACTAGTCACTAGCCACGTGTGCTATTTAAATTAAAATTAAATTAGATAAAAAGTTCAGTTCCTCAGACTCACTGGTCACATTTCCTATGCTTAGTAGCCACTTGTAGATAGTGGCTGTCATTTGGACAGAGCATATATAGAAACTTTCTTTCCTGTAGCATTAATTGGTAGTAATATATAACAAATCATGTATATTAAGCAATTTTGAGTAGTTTTAAAATTTCATCTGGGAAATAT
Organism: Dasypus novemcinctus; assembly: GCF_030445035.2. Taxonomy (NCBI): domain Eukaryota; kingdom Metazoa; phylum Chordata; class Mammalia; order Cingulata; family Dasypodidae; genus Dasypus; species Dasypus novemcinctus. The sequence continues at coordinate 62,805,949 of NC_080687.1, forward strand.
ATTTGAGAATCAGAAAAGCACTGAAAAATTAAAAAGAAAAAAAAAAGAATGAGGGAACTTGTCCTGAAGTGGATTAAAATATATATAAAATTACTTTAATGAAAACAGCATTGGGTATATCAAAAGGCATAGAAAAATACATCAGTACATAAAGATATACATGGCAATTTTATACATGACAATTTTAACATCATAAAATGTGTCATTTCAAATAATAGGTATTGGAACAACTAAATATCAAACTTTAGAAGAAAATAAAAATTAACTACTTACTTAAATAATCAATAAAAATTCCAAATAAGTTATAAAAATTTAACTGCATTTAAAATAGTTAAATAATCTTGAGGTAAGAAAGATGGAAGACTTCTTAAGCAAGACATAAAATCTAGGAATAATAGGCACAATTATAGATAAAATTTGATTTGCAAATTAAAATGGTTTGCTTTGTAATATGCATAGTCATAAACAGAGAGTCATCATCTAGAAAAAGTTTTATCATCTTTGGAGTTTCAAAGGTCAAGAGGGAATTCTGAAGGAATCCAAGTAGGATAAAAAAGTAAACAGCTTCCCAAAGAAAGGCATACGTTCTATTCAAAATTCCTTTGAATAGTAACAAAATTTGACTTTATAATTAAGTGATAAAAATAACTTCAAATTCCCAAACATAGAAATAGTATAGACCACTTTAACCACAAGTCAGTAAAAGTAGAAAACATAAATCTTAAAACCCAGTTAAATAGAAATTTTAGGGAAGAAAACCACACTGTTCTAAATAATTCCTATGGCAAAGAAGAAATGAAAACTATAATTACATATTATTTAGAAAATAGAGATAAAGGGGAACTTCTGGTTCCTGACAGATGAAAAACTAGTTTGGCTCAAAAAAATTAAATTCTGAATCAAAAAGGAAAGAAAGAGGAGAGCTTGGGTAAAAAAACAAACAAACAAACAAAAAAACAACTAACCTACGCGAACTTCCTGTTGTGAAACAAAGGAATAATCTTATGTGGAAACAGAAGTGTCCCTCTCTGTTTCTTATCTTAAACTCACCGAAAGTATATAAGGTAGTATTTAGGCTTACTACATCAACTTGAATATTACAGAAAGTTTAGTAATAGCCCTAGGGGAAGCTGAGCTCACAGGCAAAACTAGGTAGACCATAAGGAGTGTGTGACAAATTGTATTTTACAAAATGTCCACACCGATATGTTCATCTACTCCCACATTCTCTCTTTACAATGTAATTGACACTGTGGTCTACATTCCCTCCTCTTGAATCTGGCAGACTCAAGCCTGCCTTGAAGGTAGAGTAGAAGTAATGCTATGTCATTTCTAAGGCTAGGTCAAGAAAAGGGTATAGCTCTGCCTTGCTTTCTCTCTCTCTTCAGATGCTTGCCTCTGGAATCCAACCACCATATTGTGAACAAACTCAAGACATCTAGAGGGGTCATATTTGCATTTGCTTGCGGATAGCCCTCTGAAGCAAGATGCAGTTTACCTGGAGAAGTTTTTTTGGGGGGTTAGTTTTTTTTTTAATTCTCCCCTCCCTTGTGGCTTGCTTGCTGTCTGCTCTCTGTGTCCATTTGCTGCACACTTTTCTGTGTTTTTACTTGTCTCCCTTTTTGTTGCATCACCTTGCTGAGTTGGGTCTCTGCAGTGCTTGTGGGCCAGGCGGCACGCTGTGGCTCTTGCAGGCCGGCGGTTCTCTGCAGCGTGCCGGCGAACCTGCCTTCACAAGGAGGTCCCAGGATGCGAACCCAGGGCCTCCCATATGGTAGATGGGAGCACAAATGATTGAACCATAGCTGTTTCCCTGGGTGGGTCAATTTTAAATCATATCAAGAGCTTTCATCTTAAGTCAAGACAAGGAGGGCCTTACTTTTCAGAGACTAAAGACTTTGGGGTAAAAAGAATGGCATGCTTTCAGGGTCAAGAATGAATGTGTTTGACTTAGAGAGAGGTCACATTTAAGCAACATGGAGGCTCTCAGGAGGTAACTTTTAGGCACCCTACAACACTAGGATAAATTGCAATTTCAAGAGCAGGGCTCATAAGCATAATTGTCAATATCAAGGACCCATCGATGGACCATCCTTCTTCACTAGTCATTGCCCTGCACTTGGGGAATTGTTGCTGTTCCATTAAAGAATGTGGCAGAGCTCACCAGGATGGGAATTCAATATTCTTTCAGTTATTGTGTGAATCTCTATCCTTTGTGACAATGCCCCATGAACATTTGAACATATTTATTCACCTTATATGTATGCCCAGCTGAACTTCCTCCCATGTGTCCTCCATCACTGACACCCCACACCAAGAATTCTCCCCTGCCACAGTTATAACCCTTCTGTGTTCCAAACCTCTTAAAAAATGAAGCCAAGACTATTGCCAAATACAATTAATAGGAAAATGAAATAATGCTAGGTTTAAACATAAGAAATAAAATAATAATTTAGAAAAACTAAAATAAAATTTAAAAATTAGAATATTAAGTTAAGGGAAAATATTAAAAATTTTTTTTGACATTTTGCCTTTCATCACTATAATATCTTTTGTATATGTACAGTATATTACTTTCCCCCTAGAGTGGGACATGACTCCTGGGGATGAGCCTCCCTATCACAGAGGGATTACTACTAAACACCAACAAGCAATGTAACTGAAAAAAGACCTTGAATAAAAAAAGGAAAAGTTAAAGACAAATGAGTTTATACAGCTAAGAGACTTCAAAGGGAGTTGGGAGGTCATCCCAGAGGTAATGTTTATGACCATCTCAGCAGGATCTCATAGAATGCCAAAGTAGATACTACCCCAAACACTGGGGCCCCTGAGGGCTCTGGAGACACCCAGGTCCTACGGTCATGGCAGATAGCCCTAGAGTTTGGTGCCTTGTCAGTGAGCCCTATTTTGAAGTTTGTACTTCCAAATGTGGAAGAGTTGGACTCACATGTGAGTTCTCTCCATGTGCCTCTTCTTTCTCTTCTATTTGAACCTATAGTTGGTGCTGGAGTTGGTAGGTGTACGTCCAAGAGACTTGAATCTTTGGGCTTTCCGTGTACCAGCTGGACCCTGAGCCTCAGTAGAGTTGCAATACCTACTCTCCAGTTCATTGGACTCACCCAGGACAACTAACAAGCAGGTGAGGATGGACAACCACTATACCAAGGAATCAAGAGAGTCTACAACTACAAGCAAGAGAGTCCTATCCATCAGCTGTATGGGATCGAGGCCCCTCTCAATTAGAGGTGGGTATCACCATCCCAAATCTTTATTGGTTTTCTAGCAATGGAAGCAATTATATCTGATTTAGAGGTGCTGAAGGCAGGGAGAGGGAAAAAGAGGTGTATTATGTGGGCATTTTTGAGAGTTGGAATTGTCCTGAATGACATTGCAATGACAGATGCAGGCCGTTATATATCCTGCCATAACCTACAGCATTGAGTGAGAGAGAGTGTAAATGTAAACCATAATCTACAATGTAAACTAAATTAGTGGCAATGCTCCAAATGTGTTCATCAATTGCAATGAATGTACCACACTAATGAAAGAAGTTGTTAATGTAGGGAAGAATGGGAGATGTGGGGAGTGTTTATGGAAATCTGGTATATTTTTTGTGTGTGACATTTTGTGTAATCTAAATAACTTAAAAAATTTTTTTTTAATTTTAAAAAATGAATCCAAAAAAAAGATGCATTCAACCATGCAATCCAGTGTTAAATACCTAAACAATAAATAACAATGCTGATTGACTTCTTCCTCTGGAAAAAAAAAGAATGAACATGGTATGTGGATCAAGGTGGTAGACAGTTTTTAATACTGTCACTTGATAGTTATAAGAAGTAGTTGTGAATCATTTCTCAGATGATAAAAAAAGTGCTGAAATTGAGTAAACACTATAGGCAAGAAGTTGTTGCTTTCTTAACCAAAGGACATTTAGTCTTGTAATAAAATTACGGATATGAGACTGACGGTAAAGAAATACCTGTGAGTCAGTATGCAGTTTGGGGTATGGCTGTAAGGAAGAAAGAAGATGATGCTGATAAGGTTATAAGCCTGTGATCTAATCATGATGCTTATAGAGACAGTCTGAGTTCTAACAAAATCTTTGTGTTTGAAAACAAAAAGGAAGAGGTAGAACATCTCTGTAGCAATGTTCTTTAGAGAAACAAAGGTGTTATTGTATGACAGAGAGAAAGAAACTGTGAGATAGATTTGATTTGGGGGTGTCATTATTTTAAAGGTAAAAATTAAGCAAAATGAGTAGTTGACTTATTTCCAGACAAGAGGTGCGGCAGTTTGATATTGTTTGTGAATTCCAAGAGTAGATATTGATATTGAAGTATGTTTGTAAATGGGCTTGTCCCTCCGGGCATATTAGATTATATTAGATGCAGAGGTTTCACTTCTACTTGACTAAATAATGATTAAGGCTTTGATTGGGCCACATCAGTAGGACATTGCATCCCTGCCTCCTTGGTGGGAGGGGACACACAGTGAAACTGCATTGCAGAGTAGGGAGTTTGGAATTTTAATGCTGGAGCCAGGGAACTAAGCACACAGAGGAGCAGAGAGAAGGCTCGCTTAGACAAGGCAGAGGCCCCAGGAAGAGAGACGAGCCATTTGCCTGAAAGACTACAGCTGACCTTGTGGAGATAGCAGAGCAGCTGAGCCCAGAGAGAACAGGCCCTGGGAAGAGAGGAACCCACAAAGCCTGGACTCTTGCGGATATCGGCAGCCATCTTGCTGCAACAGATGACAAAAGTAACTTTGGTGAGGGAGGTACCTTATGCCTCATGGCCTGGTAGCTGTAAGCTTCTACTCCAAATATCCTTTATCAAAGCCAACAGATTTCTGGTATTTTGCATCAGCACCCCTTTGGCTGACTAATACAAGAGGTATGAAAGAACATCTTGCAACAATACTACAGGGACCTTGCTCCTGACTTCCTAGGACAGACTGCAAAAGAGTCCAGAAATAAACGATTATCTCAAAGTCTTGGTGCAATGAAGATCTGGTACACTGACAGCATGGAAGAACTTTGAAGTCATTATGTTGAGTGAAATAAGCTAGACACAAAAGGACAAATATTGTATGCTCTCATTGGTACGAAATAATTAGAATAAGTAAATTCAAAATGTCAGAAACTAGAATACAGTTTATCAAGGGCTGGGGGTGGGTAGGGAATGGGCAGTTAATGCTTAATTGGTACAGAGTTTCTGTTTATAGTGATACAAAATTTTGGTAATGGATAGCTGTAATGGTAGCACAATATTGACAATGGTATTAACAGCACAGAAGTGTTTACTTGAATATGATTAGTAAGAGAAATTTTAGGTTATAAATGTTACTGGCATAAAAAATTTAAAAACAACAACAGAGGATTGTAAAACCCAGGTGGTGTATTCTAATGTAAACTATGGACTATAGTTATTACTATAATTATAATAACATTGCTTTGTGCAATGCGACAAAGGTACCATATTAATACAAAGCATTAATAATAAGGAAACCTGTATAAGTAAGGGAGGGTTTATGGGAACTCTTTATTTTTTTCATGATTTCTATAAATCTAAAACTTCTCTAATAAATTTAAAAAATATAAAAAAATAAAATATATGTGCATAGATTTTTTGGGCTAAGATAAAATCAACTTTGAGAAATAAATGATGCCTTGGGGGTTGACAAGCACTTAGGAAATTTTTAACCTTATTTTTAAAAATCACCTTCTTTTATAACCTAAACATGCACAAAAAGTAAGTGTAGAGCTCAATGATTTAGCGGAAAATGAATTCACTTGGGTAAACACAAGCCAGTTCAGGTGGTGGATTAGAAACTTCACCCAGAGTTTCCAGTCATTCTCTTCCCCTTCTTCCGCATTTATAACCTCTACCCTGACTTTTAACATCATAGATTAGATTTGACTACTTTGAAAATTTTTTATCTAACTCTATCATACATAATGTATTATATTTTTCCTAGGTTTTTTTTTTCCCATCATTGTGTTTGTGGGATTCATCCATGTTGTCCGATGCAGTAGTAGTTCATGTGTGTTCCTCATAGCTGTGTAGCATTATTTTTAAACTTTAGAAGTAAAATTACTGGATTATTAAGTACTGGAAAAGTAGCTGTGAAAACATCTCCATACATATCTTAATAGCAATATAGTAATGATTTTTATAAGTACCACCTTAGGTTGATTTCCCACAACATTGACCCCTGAAACTATGATTTGAAAACAGGCAGTTTATTTGGGGGATGATCCCAGGAAACCACAGTGGGAAAGGAGACCCATGCTAAGAGACCCAAGCTGTTTTTGGCAATTTGGCCTTCATTCCACTGAAAAATCTTGGAGACAGTGTAGAAATTACCCAGAGTGGTCCTACCTAAGGGGTAAAGAGGCTGGGGTATTTATCTACCACCTTCTCGTGGAAGGCTGCTCCCTGGGGCGGAAGCTCCCTGACACTCCAGCACAGGGAGAACACACATGTGTGGTTGTAGAAAACTCTCCAGTAGAGAATGGCAGGAACTTTTGTTGCCAACGGGTCCTGGAACTGGAAATTCTGAGTGCTTAGAGATTATGGTAAAACTGACAACATTAGCTACCAGTACCCTCTCAACAAAAAGCATCTCTAAGTGAAACACAGTAGTGAATTATTGGTTTGCAGGTAGCTATATCCAAATTCAAAAGGAAGGAATGTAAGTGTTTGAATAATCAAGTTTTATCTTGGGAGACATGCTATTTCTAATAAGCACATATAAACTTGCTTGGGGTCCAGATTGGTCTTTGTCTTGATTCCGTGGTTAAATGTATCCATAGGCACCAAGGAATAGGAACTACTTGATCACAGAAGTGGCTTTCTATTGCAAGTTCCTGATTTACTTTGATAATTAGTCATTTGCAGTTGCCCTCTGAACAACACTGTATTAAAAATCATACATAATCAGGAAGGTTCACATGGAATTGTGAAGTCTCAAATATTCTGTCAGCGTGAGTCATTTAAATTTGTTCTTTTATACAGAATGGGATTAATACTGACCTTTGATTTTTGATGACAGACTACTGCTGTGTTTGCATGAGTTTTAAATTTAGAAGTAACAGTTAACTTGTGTTATTTGGAGAGCTTAGATTGAAGAAATCTTTTTTGTTTGCAAAAGGAAGGTGTATTAAGATGTATAAAATTCTTTATGTACTTCAATTTCCTTTTTACTATCTGGAAGGCATTTGGAGAATGTGCCCATGAACACTGAATATTCATGATTATCCATAAAGGATATGATTCAAAATTTGGTTTTGAACTATTGCCCCTAGTTTACATATTCTCCCAGCTCCCACTTTATTCATCAGAACTACTCAGAAATGAATACAGAAGAAGCTAGGTAAATTCTTTAGTTCATTTTTCAAATCATAGACTTTCTTTTGAGGTAGGCTATTGTATTTTCAGACAGCTATAATCACTATAAAGTTGTCTTCAGTTGAACGGAAATTCACCTTCTTGTAATTCTCGCTCACTCTGTCTTCATACAGGAACAACCCAGAGCCCTACTGTTTACTCTCTGCAATAGGCAGAGACAAAAGTTTCCCTACCCCTCTTTCCCGTTAAATTTTCTTTTTTTTGGCTGATCCTTGAATTGCTCATAAGGACATGGTTTTGCATCCTCTTGTTCTTCTTTCTATGGGTAACAATTAAATTAGTTAATGACATTTTTGTGGTATCTCATTAAGAAGTGGACCCAACACTCTAGGTGTGCTCCTTGTTTGGAATATGGTAGAACATCCCCATATTTTCAGAAACAGTTTCTTTAGATATGAGGAAGGTTGAATCAGAGTATGTTTGTTTGGAGACGGTCTTCAATAGTTTGACATTTTCCATATGCAATGGTACTCATGAGAAACTTTAAGAGGGGAAATTGTAAAATCAGATTCATGTTTTAGAAAAGAAACTATAGTAGCAAAAGTGTACATATATATACACTCTCACAAGGGAAGACAACAATCCATTCTTTTTTTATACCATCCATAGATTTCATTAATAGGCAATCAGTGTCTGCATCATTAATATATATGCCAGGCAGAAAAGGGAGGAAGGTGAAGTCCCACAGGGCCAACCAAGGTCCCTCTTCTCCAGTATGATCATTCAGTAACTAAAATCTTTACCCAGTGCATCTTTATCTTATACACAGGCCGCTAATAAAAATAATGATGGAGAGAACCATTTTTATAATTTATGACGTACAGAGTGTTGCTGTGAGGGCGGCTATTTCCAATAGAAGGGTCCTCCTCATTCAGCGCTACAAAGGACAAACATGTCTTTTACTGAGAGGGTAATTTATTGTGAGTGCACAAGTAAGGAACCAGGGAAATCTTCCCCAAACTGGATCAAAGCGAGAATGGGAACTAGGGTTTTTATAGGCAAAGGAGAAGGTTAGGAAAAAAGAGAAACAAGTTTTAAAAAAAGAAAGTGATACCAGGGGTCTTGTGGGGAGGGTACGTGCAATTTCTTGGTGCTGTGTTGTCTCAAGCACATCAAACCTGTCCTTGATTTCAGAAGCTAGTTTAGCTATAGTCGTGCAGGGGCAGTCCTTCATGCTCTTTCTCAGCCAATGCTTTGAGACATTATCTTGTTCTTATCTTGTTCTTATAAACAAAACAAGAAGGTCTGGTTAATCCTTCATGGAACTAAGTGCAAAGAGTAAACTTGTGAAATTAGATTAATAGAAAACCAGTTCAAATAGATTTAGAATTTTCAGAGCTGCTTAATTGAAGAAATTTTAATAAGTACATTTTCCAGCTATCAAGAGCAATTTATAAATGTTAACCTATTTAATCATCACCACAGTTCTTGGAGGTGGTATTGTTGTCATCTTTACTTGTAAATGAGGAAACACAGGAACAGAGAATTTAAGTTATGCATGCAATGTTCCACAGCTGATAAGTGGCAGAGCTGTACTCCTGTCAGTGGCTCCAGAGTTTGTGTTCTTTTTTTTTTTAAAGATTTATTTTTTATTTATTTCTCTCCCCTTCCCCCTCCCCCCCCCCCCCCAGTTGTCTGTTCTCTGTGTCCATTCACTGTGTGTTCTTCTGTGGCTGCTTCTATCCTTATCATCAGCACCGGGAATCTGTGTTTCTTTCTGTTGCTTCATATTGTTGTATCAGCTCTCCGTGTGTGCAGCAGCATTCCTGGGCAGGCTGCACTTTCTTTTGCGCTGGGCGGCTCTCCTTACAGGGTGCACTCCTTGCGCATGGTGCTCCCCTACACGGGGGACACCCCTGCGTGGCAGGGCACTCCTTGCACGCATCAGCACTGCACGTAGGCCAGCTCCACATGGGACAAGGAGGCCCGGGGTTTGAACCTCGGACCTCTCATATAGTAGGTGGACTGAGCCTCTTTGCTATTCTGCTTCCTTAGAGCTAGAACAATGTAGAACAAATCTTATCTAACATACCACACAGAGAGTGGCAGCCACTTCATGGCCTGGTGTCATAATGTTTATAGCACTCTTAAGCAACTTCAATCCATGGGAATAAGGAGAGAAAACCAGAAATAGCAAGTCTGGGTGGTTGCTGCCATTTTCAGAGTAATTTCATTTAAGAAATGTATTTGAAGGGATAAAAACTTTCTTTCAACAAAAACAAGTTTAAAATCTTATTACATGTTTTTTTCTTCTTACATACCTAATCACCCATTTCTGTGTTCTTGTACAAGTTCATTACTCATAGTTAAACTATTTAAAAACAGTCACTTTATATTGGATTTAATATAATCACCAGTTCATAAGTAGAGATTGTTTTAAATTTTTAAAAAATCCAAATTCTGTCTGCTGTTCCATTTTACTACTTGTCTCAACACTTTTCCATTTTTATATTTGTCCTTGTTTTTGGTTAAAACACAAGAACTGCTAATTTTGTGAAGGTATGAATTGAAGATGGAGTTTAAAAATGGCATTTCTAGCTAGAAGGATTCAGAAATCTCTAGTGGTTCTTCTCAGGGTGCTTATTTCTCCAAGTTTAAAAATATTTTAGATCATCTTTTAAAGATGAGATTCAGGGTTTTTATTCTAATGATCAAGAATTCCCTTGCTGAGAAAGGTTGAGGGGATTAACTGGGTTTGAGGTCTATAATATTCCTTCTCTTTACCTCTTGGGAGCAATGAGTATTATAGGTATTACATAATTGGTTAAGCCTTTCTAAAAAAGTTTTAAACAATTTCACATAGAGCTGTTATAAAAGCAAAACTATAATAAAAATTGTGAAGAAAGATTCTTTTCTTAGTAAGGATGGTGTTAACCAATGGCAATATTAATGAATCTTTAAGATGTTTTCTCGAGGCTAATTCTGCATGTCACTTCAAGTTTCCAGTCACTTACAGTGATTATACACCCTGCTTTGCCCCAGACATTCCTGGTTCACACCTATAATATCAGCACCTCATCTCGGTTGCTTTTAATCTGAACAAATGTGTCTACCTTGGATAGGAAATTTTATGGCTACTGCTCAGTTACTTTCATTTACGTTCACTCCAAACAATAGTTCAGACACACTATTTCATACTTTCTAGGGAATATTATGACCCCTTTGCTAGGACTCTCAGCTTATTTATTTATACTTAAAATTCCCAATCCTCTCTAAAATATATGGCGGTAATAGGACTTAGAAGAAGGAGAAATTGTTGATGAAGAAGATAATAATAAGCATCAAGCTAAAATACAATGTATGTTCCTTAAATATTCCTAGGTCAAAACTCAATGGAGGGAAGTGGTTGTTGCTCAACTGACAGAGCATCCACCTACGATATGGAGGGACCAGGATTTGATCCCCAGGGCCTCCTGACCCATGTGGTGAGCTGGCCCACGCACAGTGCTGCCATGTGCAAGGAGTGCCGTGCCATGCAGGGATGTACTGTGTATAGGGGTGCTCCACGCGGAACGAGTGTGCCCTGCAAGTAGAGCTGCCCCACGTGAAAAAAGCACAGCTTACTTGGAGAACTGATGCAGCAAGATGATGCAAAATAAACAAAAAGTGACATGGTTTCCCGATGCCCCATGACAGGAATGCAAGCACAAGTGGACACAGAAGAACACACAGCCAATGGACATAGAAAGCAGACAACAAGGGGGAAGGGGAGAGACATAAGTAAAATAAATCTTAAAAAAAAATCTCAATGGAGTAGGGGGTTTCTATCTTTAAGATACAACTTTGGGAATTCACACACATCCTTTATTTGTAGAAACTCTTTCTGTAGTGAATCATTGTAAATGTTACCTACACATTTAACAGTTCTGTGAGAAAAGTTACTTTATTTCCTTGTCAGAAATTTCATGGTACAAACAATTTACAGGTCCATAAAGGTAGAGCTACAAATACACTTTTATTTAGTTTCATAACTTAAATTTGTTTGTATTACTTCTTTCTATCCCTCTGTACGTCTCTTGCTATAGACAGCAGTTTCTTGAAATAACCTTGGCAAAGAGTCTTACCAGTCCTTACTTTTTATTTAATCTATGATTTAAAAATATGAAATTTGGATTAGATGACTATTTTGCTGCTTAATTGTTTTGTGATTTTGAGCAAACTATTTAATGCACCCAACCTCTACCTAATGTCTGCATTATGGTAGGATTAGAAGTATTCAACACAGTGTTGAGTTGGCTCCTTTTGGTTGCTGTGGACCATGCACAATTGGTTGGTTGGACTCTTCATTATAAATGTCTAGTAGAATATCTCCTAGGCTGTGAATTTATAATAACTGGTTCTGGCATTTCAGGTTTTATTAAGAAGTCAATAGTGTTTGCTAAATATTGCTCTGAGCATCATTCTAACAGTCTAGAATTATTTTGGTCTCTCAACTATTAAAACTGTAAGCAAATGGTGGGATGATGGCTTCTGATTAGGCAAGCAAGTCTCTGCTGTCTCACAAAAATAACCAAGAAAGAGCCCAAAGCTGCCAGAAGGACCTGCTTCTGGGTCAACAGACCAGGACAGTGCTTCACAACTCCCAGGAGGGTAAGGAACAGAGAGGTGAAGAACCCAAAACAGCAAACTGTAAGTTACTAAACCTCCCAGCAGCCAGGAAGAGCTCCCCTCCCCCATCCTCAAGACGTTAAGGGGGGGGGGCGCGTAAAACCCCAGGTTCACTGCAGCTGAGAGGGGAGCAGATGTCCTCTTTGCTGTCAGCTGTTACAAGGGAAAAGGGAGAGGGAGTGGAGGTGGGGTGGGGCTTTTCTTCAGTGAATTTGGCCAGTGGGGCCCACTCTGAATAGCGGCTTTGGCTAGAAAAAAACAAAAAACAAAAAACAGGAAAATGGAGAGATACAACTCCGTGCAAAGGCGTGCCAACGAGCTCCATCTGCTGGCCAATCTGGAAATTGCATGGACAAAAACTGCAAATGGGTGTGTCTGTTTCTTAAGTTCTGGGAGAAAATCTGTGCCCCACTAGTGAATCCCTGGCATGATATTGATAACTTAAACTGGGCAATTTTAAAGATTTAAAAATAAGTTGGACCAAATTTCAAAGAAGAGGTGTGAAAAAAATAATAACAACAAGCAAGAGAAAGAAATTAGTCATTAGGGTAAATCCACCAACATATTCAGATGCCTAACATCAGCAAAAAAATCACAAGCCATTCTACGAAACAGGAAGAGATGGCCTAGCCAAAGGAACAAACCAAATATCCTGAAGACAGGATTTAAGACAACTAATCAATGATAATCACACAGTTCTCCTAAACCAATTTAAAGAATTAGAAGAAAATATGACTGCAGTGATAAAGGATATTAGGAAGACATTGGATAAGCACAGAGAACAATTTGAAAGTCTGCAAAGAAATGTAACAGACATTATGGGAATGAAAGACATGATGGGTGAGATTAAAAAACATTAGAAGCACATAAGAGCAGATTTGAATTGCTCAAAAACAGAATAAATAATTTTGAAGACAGATCATCAGAACTGGAAAAGACAGTAGAACAAAGAGAAGAGAATTGAAAAATGGAATAGGGTATCAGGGAATTGAATGACAGCGTGAAGCAAACATATGCATTATCAGTATCCCACAAAGAGAAGAGAATGGAAAAGCGGCAGAAAGGAATACTTGAGGAAATAATGAACGAAAACTTCCCAACTCTTATGAAAGACATCAATATCAATATCCAAGAAGAACAACACACCCCAAACAGAATGAATCCAAATAAACCTACCCTGAAACACCTACTATTCAGAATGATGAATATTATCAAGAAAGAGAAGTTTCTGAAAGCAGCAAGAGAAAAGTAAAGCATCACATACAAAGGAAACTGTATAAAATTAGGTGCCAATCTCTCATCTGAAACCATGGAGGAGAGGAGAAAGTGTTATGATGTATTTAAGGTACTGAACGAGAAAAACTGCCAGCCAAGAATTCTATATCCAGCAAAGCTGACCTTCAAAAATGATGGTGAGCTTAAAATCTTCACAACAAACACAAGCTGATAGAATATTTTCCCCAAAGACCAGAAATACAAGAGATACTAAAGGGGGTGCTGCAGCCTGACAGGAAAAAACAAGAGATGTGGAGAAGAGTTTAGAAATGAAGATTATTAGAAAGGGAAAATTAGAGGGTAAAAAGATAGACCACATGACAACAGAAAGCCAGAGTTCAAGATGGATGAAGTAAATAATGCCTTTACAGTGATAACATCGAATGTTAATGGCTTGAAGTCTTCAATCAAAAGACATAGACTGGTAGAATGAATTAAAAAAAATATGATTCATCTGTATGTTGTGTACAAGAGACTCACCTCAGTTGTAAGGACACAACCAGGTCAAAAATGAAAAGTTGGTAAAAGATATTCCACGCAAACAGTAACCAAAAAAAAAGAGATGGAGTAATGACACTAATATTGGATAAAATAATTTTTAAATGCAAAACTGTTATGAGGGATGAAGAAGATCATTATATATTAATAAAAGGGGTGATTCAGCAAGAAGAAATAAGTATACTAAATATTTATGCACCTAACCTGAATACCCCAATATATCTAAGGCACAAACTGACAAAGCTGAAGGAAAATGTAGCTGTGTCTGCAATAATAGTTGGAGACTCAAAGCACCACTCTCAGTACTGGCTAGAACATCTGGATAGAGGATAAATAAACAAACAGAGGACTTGAATAATAAGATAAAAGAACTGGACCTACCAGACATCTATAGAGCAATGTACCCAAAACAGTAGCATATACATTCTTTTCAAGTGCTCATGGATCCTTCTCCAAGATGGGACATATGTTGGGTCACAAGACAAGTCACAACAAAATTTTTAAAAACGGGATTGAAATTATACAAAGCACTTTCTCTGATCATAACAGAATGAAGCTGTAAATCAATAGTGGGCCAAAAAAAAGGTTAATTAATAAATAAACAGAGATTAAACAGCACTTAAATAATCAGTTGGTCAAGTAAAAATTGCAGGAGAATTTAGCAAATATCTTAAGATGAATTAAAATGAGAACAAAATATATCAAAACCTATGGGACACAGCAAAGGTAGTTCTGAGAGGGAAATTTATAACCGTCAGTGCTTATATTAAAAAAGAAAAAAGAGCTAAAATTGAAGATCTAATTGCATATCTGAAGGAACTAGATAAAGATAAGCAAACAAATCCCAAACCAAGCTGAAGAACAGTGATAATAAAGATCGGAGCAGAAATAAATGAAATTGAGAACAAAAGAAAACAAGAAAGAATCAACAAAACCAAAAATTCATTCTTTAAGAAGTTCGGTAAAATCAATAAGCCCTTAGCTAAACTGACAAAGAAAAAAAGAGAGAAGACACAAATAAGATCAGAAATGAGAGGAGGGACATTATCACTGACCCCACAGAAAAAGAGAGCTCCTAAGAGAATACTATGAACAGCTGTATGCAAAAAAACTCAACAATGTAGAGGAGATGGACAAATTCCTAGGAACACATGAACTGCCTTCATTGACCCTAGAAGAAACAGGAGACCTCAACAAATCAATCACAAGTGAAGAGATTGAAACAGTCATCAAAACCTCCCAAAGATGAAAAGCCCAGGACTGGATGGCTTCACAGGTGAATTCTATCAATTTTTCAAAGATGTCCTAATACTAATCTTGCTCAAGCTCTTCCAAAAAATTGAACAGGAAAGAATGCTACCAAACTTATTCTATGAAGCCAACATCATCCTAATCCCAAACCAGATAAAGAAAGGAAAATTACAGACCAATATCTCTAATGAATATGGATGGAAATATCCTCAGTGAAATACTTGCAAGCCAAATCCAAAAGCACATTAAAATAATAATACACCATAATCAAGTGGATTTTATCCTAGGTATGCATGCGTGGTTCAACAAAAGAAAATCAATTAGTGTAACAAACCTCATTAATAAACTGAATAAGAAAAATCATATGATCCTCTCTATTGATGCAGAAAAGCCATTTGACAAAATACAGCACCCTTTCTTGATAAAAACAGTCCAAAAGATAGGAATAGAAAGAAACTTTCTCAATATGATAAAGTACATATATGAAAAAACCTACAGCTAGCATTGTAATCAACAGTGAAAGACTGAAAGCTTTCTTCCTGAAATTAGAAACAAGACAAGGATGCCCACTGTCACCATTATATTCAATATTGTGCTAGAAGTTCAAGCTGGAGCAATGAGGATATACAAAGAAATAAAAAAGGCACCCAAGTAGAAAAGGAAGAAGTAAAGCTTTTACTATTTACTGTTGACATGTTCCTATATCTAGAAAATCCTGAAAAATCTACCATAAAGCTATTAAAATTAATAGATGAGTTCAGCAAAGTGGTGGGATACAAGATTAATATGCAAAAATCAATAACATTTCTATATACTACTGATGTGCACTCTGAGGAGGAAATTTTAAAAATTCCATTTATAATAGTGACTAAAAAATTACATACTTAGGAATAAACTTAACCAAAGACAAATAGGGCCTGTATTCAGAAAATTACAAAACACTGCTAAAAGGAAACAAAGAAGGCTTAAATAAATGGAAGGATATTCCATGTTCATGAATTGGAAGACTAAATAGCATTAAGGTGTCAGTTCTACAAAAGCAATTTAGAGATTCAATGCAATTCCAATATCCCAATAAAAGTCTCAACAGCATTTTTTTTTTTGCAGAAATTGAAAAGTCAATAATCAAGTTTATTTGGAAGGATAAGGGACCCTGATTAGCCAAAAATGTCTTAAAAAATAACAAAATTGGAGGATTCTCACTTCCTGATTTTAAGGCATAATGCTTAGATACATTGGTAAAGACAGCATGGTCCTGGCATATGGACATACAGATTGACCAATGGAACCAAACCAAGAACTTAGAAGTTGACCCTCACATCTATAGTCAAGTGATTTTTGACAAGGCAGTCAAGCCTACCTAGCTGGGTCAGACAGTCTATGCAACAAATGTTGAGAAAACTGGATAGCCACATCCAAAAGAAAGAAAGAAGACCCCTGTCTCACACCTTGCACAAAAAGTAACTCAGAATGGATCAAGGATCTAAATATAAAAACAACCACCATAAAATATTTATATGAAAATGTAGGAAAACATCTTCAAGATCTTGTGGTAGGGAATAGTTTCTTAAACCTTACACCTGAAGCATGAGGAATAAAAGAAAAAAAGTTCAACACTTTTGCACCTCAGTGGACTTTGTCAGAAGGGTGAAAAGGCAGCCAACTCAATGAGAGAAAATATTTGGTATTCACATATCTGATAAGGGTTTAATATCCATGATATATAAGGCTATCTTCAACTCAACAATAAAATGACAAACTATCCGATTAAAAAATGAGCAGAAGACTTGAAACGAGAATTGTCCAAAGAGGAAATACAAATGGTGAAGAAATACATGAAAAAATGGTCAACATCACTAGCAATTAGGGAAATCCAAATCAAAACTATAATGACATATCATTTCACACTTATTAGACTGGCTGCTATTAAAAAGAAAACTATAAATGTTGGAGAGGATGTGGAGAGATAGGAACACTTATTGTTTGTGGGAATGTAGAATGGTACAGCTTGATATGGAGGACTTTTTGGCAGTTCCTTAAGAAGTTGAACAAAGACTTGCCGTGGGACCTGGCCATACCATTGCTAGGTATATACCCAGAAGAACTGAGAACAGTGATATGAACAAACATCTGTACACCAATGTTCATAGCAATGTTATTCATGACAGTCTAAAGTTGGAAACAACCCAGATATCCACTGTGGATGAAGGGATAAACAAATTGTGAAGTATACACAGGATGGAATATTATGTAGCAGTAAGAAGAAACGAAGTCATGAAATATATGATAGCAGAGGTGAACCTGGAGGGCATTATGTTGAGTGATGCAAACCAGATACAAGAGAATAAATACTGTATAATTGCGCTTTTATGAAATAAATATACTATGTGAAATATAAATATCTGAAATATGAATATGGATAAAATTGCATTTGTAAGACCATTTTTCTTTGAAGCTGAACAAATGTAGATTAATACTACAAAATGTTAATATCAGACAAAAAACCCTTTATACTGAGTGAAGGAGACCAGACACAGAGTTCTACATATTGTATGATTCCATTTATATAAAATGAAAATATAAATCAATTTATAAAAATGAAATGAGATTAGTGGTTATATAAGGCTGAGGAAGGAATGCTAAGGGGTGTGGAGTCTTACTCTTTGGAGTAATGAAATTGTTCTAAAATTTTTAGATGATGAATGCACAACATTGCTATTATACTAAAAGCCATTGATTATACACTTTGGATAGATCATATGGTATATGAATATAGCTCAATAAAACTGCTTAATAAACAAATAATTGTGCAAGAATAGCCAGAACCAGCAGCTATGTACAACAGGGAAACAGAGAGATTGAGAGGTAGGGCATTTTCTTGTCTGTTTTTTGTTTATTATTAATATTGAAATAATGAAAATGCTCTAATAATGAAGCGATGAATGCACATATGTGATTACTAATATGCATCAATAAGACTTATTTAAAAAGACTGTAGGCAAATGACTTCAGTCAAGAAAGAAAACTCAAATATGTCCTTTCATACTGACCATCGTAACTAAGTGCAAATGAATTCTAATGGCATACTCTCTTCATTTGTTTCCTTGTATTACCACTGGTATTTTGCCCTGACTCATGCCCACCTGGGAAATAGTTCAATGATTTTGCCCTTTGTGAGGATACCAGTAGGTATGGTCATAGTCAGCTAGCCTGAAGGTGGCATTTTAGCCTGCCTTCCTGGTGAGATATAGGGATGCAATATATAACATCACTTTGTTTCCTCACGTGAGTTCTGATCCAAGTAAGAAAGAAGGAAGTCAGGCTGATGGAGATAAAAATGCTGACTATGGTATAGCTAATGCTGACATTGGAGAACATAGTTACATTCATAGCAGTGTTAGGTTCCACAGAGTGAGACACCCCTACCCATTCAGGCACAGACAGAGGACAGCCACATGCCTCCACTCAATGGGAGATTCCTTCCTTACTAAACTGGCCACATTGCTGAAAACAAAGGATGCCTCTGTCTTCAGGTAGGCAGATCCCCAAAAGAAGGAAGATCAGGAGAGACATAGACATTCATACTAAGTATTTTTCTCTCAAAACCATCAATCATATAGGTCACTCCACCTCCCCTGGGCACAGGGGTGGTCAGAGAGAAGAGCAGCAGAGGGTTACTGTAAAGGATCCCCCCGACACACAAGCAAGAAGAATGGACAATTCCTGTTTCCCCCCCCCCCCAGCCTGCCCATAACTTTGTCAAGGTCCAGGACAGGACTACAGACCTAAATATCATATGCCTAAAATTTTAAATATTATAAACTAAGCTAACAAACATTACATAAAGTGTTTTCTATCTTCTTATCTTGACAGATAAACCTTCATAATGACATAATAAAATATGTGCAAAGCTATGGTTTTTACATGACTGAATGTCAGCAAAATACTTAAAAATTTTATTACTTTGTATTGAGGGTTCTGTTGATGCCTCAGCAATATGAGTATAGAGAACTAAATAAAGACACGGAACTCATAAAACATTATATATTCCATAAAATTTATTTTCTTTGCTTTTGTTTCAGCTAAATCATGTCACTGACACTCTAAACCATATTTTCACATACTGTATGTTTATTGACAATACTTCAAACTAGAAAACATTTCTTTATATTCCTAGATAGTTTTCTTTTAAACAGTTTCCATTTGGAGAAGATTTTTTCCTGATAAAGTAATAGCAAATGAAATTTTCAATAAAATTCTTAAAGCCTAAGTTTCAGATCTGAACTTCAGATTTACTGTGTTATGTTCAAATGTAGTAATGGAATTGCAGATGATTAAATAATTTTGTCCCAGAAAATCTTACAAAATATTTATTTCCATCATATAGATTGCTCCTATTTATACATAGATGTGCTGGCTTCAGAAACACATAGTAAGACTGGAAGTTGGAGGAAGGACCCTAAACTCCCAACAAGACTAGAGAGAGGTCAGCTGAGAGTTCAGGGAAAGCAGGCTCCTGTATTTGCTTTGCTTGCTTAAAGGATTCCTTGGTCAAATGCAAATATTAAGAAAGGTCATAGTTATGCAGTAATGTGTAAAGCCATTTTGGTTCCATAAAATTTTGGGTTCAGTTGGCGCTCTCCCCTCTGACCCCCAACAGAGAGCTGTACACCATTTGTGGTGGGAGGGGCCTTTTACATATCCGTGATGCTCAGCATCAGGGATGGGCTGGGCCTCTTACTAACATGGCAGATATTCTTTGGTTTTACCCTATATTTTAGAAGCTCAAATTTTGGTAGCAGGTTAGCCTTCAATCTGATCAACGTAGAA
The DNA here is from genome assembly GCF_030445035.2 of Dasypus novemcinctus. Classification (NCBI taxonomy): domain Eukaryota; kingdom Metazoa; phylum Chordata; class Mammalia; order Cingulata; family Dasypodidae; genus Dasypus; species Dasypus novemcinctus. The sequence continues at coordinate 62,825,823 of NC_080687.1, forward strand.
ACTGAGAAGATTCTAAAAAGAGCATGTCTGGAGACTGAAACTGGAGGAACAATCCTCCTAATCAGATGGCATAAAATTAAATACTCATAAAACCATCTTTATGCCACAGATTTTGCTCCTACCTGCTTACTCTCTAGCCTCTCTTCATTCTTTAAGTGAAGTTAAGTGAGGTTTTGCAAAACTCTGAGAAGATGGAGTCAGTTTTGGGATGGGGAAGAATCTCTTAAAAGAAGAAGGCTAAACTTTCCAATCCACTGATTCAATTATCTGCCCCTTTGAGAAGGTGAGAAACTACCAGTTATGTAGGCAGCACCAGCTCTGGTACTGTTCTGGACAACGAGACTCTCAGAACAAAAACCTGTATCATTCCCTCATTTTGTGTGTGCAGTGGGAAGAGTTGGTGTGCACACTAGAATGGGAAATATATTTTCTTTGCAAAGATCCAAAGACTCACTAAAGGAAGATTGTGATCAAACATTTACTTTTCTTCTCCTTTGTTTTTCCCTTTCTAACGTTGGTCGCCGTCCTTAATAATAAATAGATAATAAATAGACTAGAGCAGGAGTTCTTTACCTTTTTTGTTCCATGGACCCCTTTGCTAGTCAGGTGAAAACAACGGACCCCTTACTAAGTCCACACTATGCTGTGTATTATTTAATATATATCACACCCATACCAACATGGCCCCACAAAAATAATGTTTTGTTTTGTTTTTAAATTTAAATTCAAGCTCATTGATCCCTTTGTTAAGAACCCCTGTACTAGAGGGAGGAAGGTATGGAGTTTGCTGGGTGTAAAACTGTAATCGAAGGCAAAACTGTTATAAAAACAAAATGCATGGAAAAAATTACATTGGTTGTCCAGTGGAAGGAGTGGAAGGATTTTGAGAACTACAAGAAAGGTGAGGAGAAGGGCAGAAAAAGAGAGAAGCTGAGTAATGGGTTACAGTACAATAAAGATTCTCATTTTTAAGCCTGATTTCGAAGCATCAGAGTGTATACATTGGTGAGGGCCACGAGGGCTGGGACAATGGGTGTCTCAGTGGTAACCAATGTAGACTAATGAGTAGAAATCCCTTCTAAATATTTCACATAAAACCCTAGGGCCTTGGCACAGCTAAGGAATGGGTAGAACAGTAACAATAGTTGTCAGTAATTTTTAGGTTTCTGAGTTAAACTTAAAGGAAACACAGAAATGCATGATTTCTTCCTCACCTGAGTTCATGGGCTAAACTTCTGAGTGTCAGTCTACTTTTGAGGTCCTGGGAAGAGTGGAGATGAGGCACCTGAACTGAGTTCTCACAGGATATTGGCACTGAGCTCTGTTAGTGACAGTCTCATAAATTTCAAGGTGTCTAGTTGCTAAAATTCTGTTGCTAACAGTCTTCAAATAAACCAAAGCTATTTCCTAAATTATCTACCAGATAATTACACGGTGTTCCATGTAATTGGGATATCGCTTTACTCTACTGTAAAATAGACTAAGAGTTTAAACTTAAGCCATCATAACAAAGCTAAACTAGCCTTCCAGAGAAGGCATTTCTGGAGAACCACTTGGTTAATTGAAAGAATTCTGGTCCATTAACCTTCATTTGTACCTGGTATTTCACATTTCTACAAGTCATTTGCAGAACTGTAAGAGAAAAGTTCTCAAGCTCTTTTAGTTTTGTTTCATTTATCATTCTTTGAGTTACCCTACCCTGAGATTTCAATAATATCACAATAGTTATAATAAAGCAGCAATTCTTTTGCCAAGTCCCCATTAGCAAACCTATAGGCAATATGGTAGTGCCTTCTAAATTTCTCTTCTGATTTAAAGTGCCCTCTGTGTTTTCACATATCTTTCCCAATAGTCAAGTTCAGTCTTTTCTTCTGACTGTATTCTGATACTTCAAAAGATGCTCATTCCTCTGCCCCTTAGGTCCCTGGTGCTTTGAACAGTCTCTCATTCTAAGCTGAGATGAGGAATACTCCAATTTCTACCAGTCTTCCAATCTGGTATTAGGCCATAGAGCTGGAATCTGTATGTGTGGTCAAATCATGTTAATATTTCAAAGTATTAATAAATGTATCTCAAATCCCTAAATACATCACATGTCTTCATTTCTATTCTAAAGAGCTTTTTTCACAATTGAGCAGGATAGGGCTACCTGCTGCTCCTGTGGAGGTGGTGGCCATTGTGCTACCAAAGGAAGAGAAAACTTTCTCACCAACAACCTAAGTTTGAAGCAAATATTCAGATGAATATTTACAGATACAATTTTTCCAATCCCCACTCCAGAAAAAAAATCCTGAGAACAGGCAAAGCGAAGGGGAATGTACTCAGGATCAGTGGACTGCATTTAGTAGGGGGAGATAGGCTGATCCTGACTGAGCCACCACCACTGGACACCATTGGACACCATCTGAGAGGTTACTCATGCCTTAAGATTGCTGTCTTGAGGCTTGAGAGTGCCATGTGGTACCTGAACCAAGGAATTACATTAAGGTCCTTCTTGAGCCTGTCTAGTGAGGAGCACCAATTGACTACAGCCTGCTTGTTGCCCATAGTAGGAATAATTTCCAACCCATCTGACCACATGCGACCTTATCTAACCTCTCATGTGGACAACCACCTTCTAATTTCACAGAAAACCTGTCATTTCCCTAGAAGAATAAGTACCGCCCCAAACAGCTAGGACAGAGAAGGCCTGTCCTTGGGCAAGGTGGGATCAGACAAAACCAGCTGAAGATCTACTGATCAAGAGAGTTGTGGATCCCCCACTTCACTCCTCTTCCTCTAAATGCAGCTTAACAGAATACCTAGCAATAAAGCAAAACAAAATCCAAAGACTTGCTCTTTCAGTCATTACGGTGATACTTTGCCCTTGAAACTAACACAAGTCCCTGAGGATCTGGACTAATATGTATAAACTATGCTTCTTCATCTCAACTTTATTTTCCTCTCAGTGTGTGTTTCCTTCCCCATTCCTAGAAAATTAGTACATAGCTATCATTCACTACAGCATAGCTGATTAGCCCTGGGGGGTTAGCTAACTGTGATAACATTATGTCTCTCCAAGATTCCTTGGTCCACCTTAAAAATAAATCCTCAACTGTCTGCTCTGAATTTATATTGAGTATAATTTCATCTATAATCTTAGAGACTCATGGTTTCAGAAACAGTGTTCTAATGGCAATTTCAATTATTGCTTTATTGACTTGATTAAATTTGCAATATTTCACTTAGTGGAAATTTGGGAAAAATAGAAAGTATGGAGAAGGAGAATTGGATTATTTCTTTATTATCTACTGTGTGGCATTCACTATGCTGGTTGCTTATAGACATCATCCTGTTTGATTTTTGCAACATCCCTTTATGGTACCTACTATTATCCTAATTTTATTATAAGGAAGATAGGGGTAAAAAGAAGTCAATCAACTAGCTGAAGGACACAGATTCTAGCAAATGCAAATGGCAGGGCTGAGACACAAAATTATGTGTAAATAGCTACTAAATTCATAGGAAAGGAAGAGTAAAGGAAAATAGATAATGTAAAGGAATATAGATAATAATTCAAAGAAACTTCGTTTCATATTTATTTGATATGCTACCTGTAGCAGTCTGATATGGTTATGAATTCCAAAAATAGATATTGGGTTATGTGTATAATCTTGTCTGTACCTGGGTGTGATTGAGTTATGATTAGGGCTTTGATTGGGCCACATCATTAGAGAGTTGAGTCCTCACCCCTTGGTGGGTGGGAACTCACAGATAAAAGGCATGGCAAAGGACAGAGTTAAAGGTTTTTGATGTTGGAGTTTTAATGTTGGAGTTTTAATGTTGGAGTTTGATGCTGAAACCTTAACCTGGAGCCCCAGGAAGTAAGCCCACAGAGGAAAGAGAAGCAAGCCCCAGGAAGGGAGGAACACAGGAAGCCTGAACTCTGCAGAATCAGTGGCCATCTTGCTCCAACACGTGGAAATAGACTTTGGTGAGGGAAGTAACTATTCTTTATGGACTGGTATCTGTAAGCTCCTACCCCAAATAAATACCCTTTATAAAAACCAACCAATTTCTGGTATTTTGCATCAGTACCCCTTTGGCTGACTAGTACACTACCTAAAAGAACAGGAAACTTCTACCATTCCTTTATCTCCTTTTGCCATATTTTGGATAATTTGTAAATCATAGGGTCAGTGCTCCATTATTTATTCATCCTACAGTTCTAGGCCTAGAGTTTTAAAATAGCTTTTCCTGCTTCAATATTGGATATAGCAGTTAATAACACCCAGTCCTCTTAAAACTACAAAAATCCAGATGAACTGCTTTCAAAGACATTGGACAACTGTGAAAGAAATAAGAAATATATAAATTGGAATTCCAGAGATTGTGAGTTTGCCCAGGCCATTTTCTTCCCAAGCAAAGATTGGATTTGGCCAATGCTAAAGGATTCTATCTGGGGAGAGAGAAACTAATGAGACTTTTGGTGATTGGGGCTGGCATGATGGAGAAGAAACTGGAGGGCCTCCAAACATGAAGCCAGTTTTCCACGAAGGACATATGCTAAGTCTTAGACTGCATGTGGGAAATTGGGGAATTAGGCTGAGGACTACTAAAACACAGAGTAATTTTGGAAATTAGTATTGTGCTATCTCAAAAACAGCTTGCTTTATGCATAGATTTTCTACCATACATGTATCAATGTATTTTTCTGCCATTATTCTTCTCATACTTCCTTTTTTTCCATAGGAGGCAAACATAGACCCACAACCCTGAAGATATTTGCCAGAGTTTGAAGATGTGGGGAAGACAGAACATAAAGAGGTAAGTTCAAAATAACTAAAAGACAGACATAAATTTCCTTAAGGGTCTCATGGATGAGGAGACTGAGATAAGTGAAGAGCTGATCTCAAGAGCTTGGGAAATCTATGTTTTTGGAACATGGTCAAACCAGTGTTGTACTAAATTTGCAACCCATCCCCAATCCAACTCCTTCTGTGGCTGAGAATGAGCCCTATTGGCTTAAAGAGGAAAGGATGGCAGATAATATCATTCCCATATCCTTTTTTTTAGTCAATAAAAAGTTACTAGGCATGTAAATGTACAGAGAATATGGCCAATATTTTATGTTAAATAAAATAAAATATGGGGGAAAAGAGATAAAATGTAGAATTTGAACAGTTAAATATATAGACCAGATTAATATTCTTAAACTGAAGAATGTAAAATAATAAAGCCTCAAGCATGAATTTAATAGTAAAATGACACAGCATAAGACTGAATTAATGAAATGAAAGACAGGTTGAGAGAATATCCAACTGAAGCAAAAAAAAAAAAGATATTACAAAGGAAAATACATAACATATCATAATAACAGGCAAAAAGAACAAAGGCAAAAAGAACTAATCTATGTCTAATATTGTCCCCAAAGAAAGGGAGAGAAAGGAAAAAACAAAGGTAATATCCAAGCATTCTCCAAAATTGATGAACAATATCAGTGCTACAGATTCAAGAAGCTTATGTAACCTCAAACAGGATACCAGGTACATCAAATTCAAATTGCTGAAAACCAGACAAAACTTAATAGTGGATAGGGGGCAGGAATGGCATGATATTAAGAGTAGCAGTAGTAAAACTGAGGACTGGTTTTTCAACAGAAAATAAGAAAACAAAATTATTTGACATTTTGCTATAGTTGAATTAAAAGACATCATTCTTTTTGCCTTTTGTTTCAGGAGAAGGTACTAAGGTTCTAGGTGTTGCCCCTATCTTAGTTTGATTTGGAGTAACAAAAGAGAGAGGAAGGGTAGATTTAGGCTTTTTCAATGTTTTTTTTTTTCTTCTTGAAGTGTGATAGTGCTGATATTTCTATCCATTTTGCATATAATATGTAGCTATGGAACCATATATCTTACTTAAGTAACTACAAATCATTGTTTTTTATTTAAAGCCAACAAAACAGAATAACAGTTTTTTAGGTTCAATAGTGTTAAGTATTGTATAGAAATAATATTGGAGGCAAAATATAGTTGATGAAAATTGTATGTATGTTACTGATGTTGTAAATTATTTGTAATAAAGAAAATTGTTTTATCACATATTAAAAAAAAAGACAATGGAATGTCATCTTTAAAGAGTTGAAACAAGAAAATTGCCAACCTGGAATTATATGTATATTTTGTGAAAATATCCTTCAAAATGGACTGAAATAACACGAAACATATTCTCTGACCAAAGATAAATTTCTAGATTAAACTAGAAATCAAAAATGTAAATATAATTAGAAAATACTCAAATGTTTAGGTATTGATTAACAACACAAATAATCCATGGCCCAAAGAAAAAGTTACAAAGGAAATTAGAATGTACTTCAATCTGTGTAATCATAAATTTACAACATACTGAAACTTGTATGATTCAGCTAAATTAGTGTTTAGACAGAAATTTGTAGCATTAATTGCCATAATGGATATTTATAGTATTATACTATATGTGTATTTTAAAAAATATGATTTAAAAGTAAGAACCTAAACTTCCATTTGAAGGAACTAAAACTAGAACAGAAAATTTATCCCCTCAAAAGTAGAAAGAAATAATGTGCTGAAAATTAGGAACCAAACAAGAATGTTCTATATCATCATCACTTCTAGTCAAGGTTTTACTGAAGGCCTTAGCCTTTTTATGAGGGAATAAACCAGTTAAATAAAAGGTAAACATTCAATAGAGGAAATTGTTAAAACCCATCTATATTCTATGAAAGGATTAATAAAATTTATCAACCCTTAGTGAAAGCAATAAAGCAAAAAATGAAGAAAATGTAATTAATCAGTATAAGGAATGAAAATGGGGATTTCATTAAAAAGGCTGCAGGCATAAAAGTAATAATAAAAAAATAAATAAAATTATAATTAATTTAACTATTAGATATTAGTGAATATAATTCTCCACATTAGTACAAAAGTGAAAAAAAACCATGATTTTCTTAATATATGCAGAAAAAGCATTTGATAAAATTTGACATTCATAATTGATTTTTAAAATGCTTATCACTCTAGGCATTGAGGGGGTTATCCTAAACCTGGTAAAGAGTATCTACATAAACCAATGATTGGTAATGGTGAAATAGTGACTGATTTACCTCAGTTCCTCAGTACAAGACAAGGATATTCACTGTCACCAGTTCTTTTCCACAGTGTAGTGTAACAAAGCAAGAAAAAATAAAAAAGTTTAAAGATTGGAAGAAAGAATAGCACTATTACTGAAGGATGACTTAATTGCATCAAAAATGCAAAAAAAATATACAAATTCAAAAGAATGGACACACAAATTATTAGAGCTATTATATTAATTTAGCCAATTAAAGAGGTATGTCAATTTTATTTCTATGAATTAGCATCAACTAATTAAAAATAGAAATTTAAAATACCCAGAATTTTTAGTACTTAAGAGGAAATCAAACAAAAAAGGTATAAGCACTCTAGGTTACAAACTACAAAATATTGCTAAGATATCAGTTGTTAAGATATCAGTTCTCCCTAACTTGATCTATAGGTTCAATCCTACCCCATTAGAAATTCCAGAGGGTTTTTTGTGTGATATTCACTAAGTAGTTCTAAAATATATAAGGACATTCAAAGGATCTAGAACAGGCAAACTAACCTTGAAGAAGAATAAACCTGGACCATATATAAAAATTTATTCATTATTAAGCCACAGGAGTGAAGACAGTATTATGCTGGAACAAGAATAGCCAGATCAATATAACATAATTAAAAAACAAACAAAAAGAGAACCATACATATATAGTCACCTGATACATGACTGTATCGTTGCTGCAAATTTGGGGTGGTGGTGAAGCAGGAGTAGATAGTATTTTTCATAAATGGTGCTGGGTCAGTTGAATAACCATATGAAAAAAAAATTCTGACCCTTTACCTCACACCATATGCAAAAATTAGTCCTGTATTTTAGACCAAAGTGTGAATTGTAAAACAATAAATCTTCCAAAATAAGACATAAGAAAATACTTTCTTGAACTTTGGGGAAGAATTATTTCCCAAGCAGAACACCAAAAAACCATAATCACAAAAGATATGATTGATAAATTGGTAAATTAATGAAATTAAATATTTTGGCTAATTAGAAGACAACAATAAAAAAGTGACAAAGTCATATACTAGGAGAAGACATTTAGGAATACATATATCCACATTTATATCTTCTACAAATCAATAAGAAAAAATGAGCAAAAGACTTAGAGACTTCACAAAAGATGAGATCCAAATTGCCATAAAAAAACGGAAAAGAAAAAAAAATACTGAAAGGTACTCAACATCATGAGTTTAAATAAATTTGAATTATAACTACAATATGAAACTACTACATACCCACTAGAATGGCTAAAATAAGGACTGACAATTTCATGTTTTGGCAACTACACATTGACAGTAGAGGTTAATAAAGCCATTTTGTAAAACAGCATCATCAAAGCTAAACGTATGCATCCCCTACAACCCAGCAGTGCCACCCCTGGGCGTACTCCTAAAAGGATGTATGACATGACATGTACAAGAACCTTCATAGCAATGTCACTGTCACAGTCCCCAAATGAGAACAACCTTAATGTCCATAAACACTGAGTGAAAAAATTAATTTTTTTATATTAACATGATGAAGTAACTCACAGCCATACAAAAGAACCATCTACCACTATACACAACCACAGGATGAATCTCATAGACCTAATGTTGAGTAAAAAGAGCTAGATGTGGAAGCAGATGCGCCTTAAGCAGTTGAGTGCCCACCTCCCACATGGGGGGTCCTGGGTTCCATTTCTGGTACCTCCTAAAGAAGACTAACAAACAATGAGCAGACAATGAGCAGATCTCAAGCAAAAGAAATGAGAACTAGCAGGCAATGAGCAAAAACAAACAAGCAGGGAGCGGATGTGGCTCTAGCATTTGACTGCTCACCTCCCATATAGGAGGTCCCAGGTTCGGTTCCTGTCCTCTTAAAGGAAAAAAGACAACAACAACAGATAATGAGCAGACAATGAGCAAAAAAACAAGCAAAAACAATGAGCAGACAACGAGCACAAACAACAAATAAGAACAATGAGTAAACAGATGAGGGAGCCATCTCTGGTTAGGGGGGAAAGAGATAGATTCAAAAACAGGACATAATATATGATTCAATTTATATGAGGTTTAATACCAAGAAAAACTAGTCTGTAGTGATGGAAGCTGGAATCATAGTGACCTTTGGGGCAGGGGGATTTATTGGTCACATGAGTGTGTACACATCGAACAAGCTTTAGATTTAAGATTTGTGATGTTTCCTACATGAAATCCTTTATTTAAAAAAACAGTTAAGAACAAGTAGAAATAAGCTGTGAACAAAATGTTTTCCACTTCAGTACTCAGGTGTGCAAAATAAGGTCACTTTTAAAAACGATTAAATAATAATTGCTGCACAGGCAAGTATCTGCAGGAGAACAAGTTTTACTCTTGATGTTTTCTCACCAAATAATTTCTGGGTATCCCTGATGAATGCATGTATGTTCCACACCTGTCTGCTGGCTGCTTGACTCCCTTGCCTGCACTGTTTGGCCCAGAGGAACACCAGGGCCCTCTGGGTTACCTTGGTATGCTTTATAACCTGCTTCTCTAAGTTCAATGCTCCTCTAAGCTCCAAGCTGGACAAAGCTTTCTCCTGTCAGCCCCCACAAAGCACAGCTAAGGTTCACCACAATGGCCTCCCTCATATAATCATCATGGTTATCGGTCCCTGTCCCAGAGCTTTATTCAATACTAGATAACTCCCATCAGCAGTGCAGTCCACATTTACATGGAGGGAAATTATTTTTCTTTTTTCTAAGGGTCATTCTGGTAAAAGACAAAATTATTCACCTTTATATCTTAGTCTGCAGCATCTGTGTTCTGTTTTCTCTGAGTACAGAGTGAGAATTTGCCTTTCATTTGTGTTCCCTAAGGGCTCATTTTGGTAACATTCCCAAATTGGAAGAAATAATTCCAATCTGTAAATAGTTGTTCTTCAGCTAACATATAAATATAGACGTAAGGAGGGAGGGGAGGGAGGGAGGAAAGAAGGAAGGAGGGAGGGATAGAGGGAGGGAAGGAAAGAAGGAAGGAAGGAAAGAAGGAAGGAAGGAAGCAAGCAAGGAAGGAAGGAAGGAAGGAAGGAAGGAAACTTTTTTCCATTCTCGTTTTATAAATCAGGTAAATTATGTATGGGAATTTCTTTTTCTTCAAATTCAAGAAATATCCATAATTTACAAAATGACATGAACACAAACACCTGCAGTCCAGCACTGTAACTATTTCAAACAAAGAGAAGCAAAAATCAGGTGAAAAGAGAAATCTGTTTTAAATTCTAAGGTATAGATGATACCGCAACAGCATCCACTTGATATCAGTTTATCATCTAGTTGGCATAAATAATTCTACTTAGGAAAAGAAGAAAACTGTATAAAGCACATCCCAGGATTGTGACCACAGTAGAACATCTCGCTCTTTCCAGGGCACATGAATGGAAGTGAGTGACACTTTGCTATTACTGTGATCCCAAGTAGATAAGGGCCACCCTCCTCCCCCACAAAGGACTCCCCTTTCTCCATTTATTCCTCTGTTAATCTCAGACATTCCCCTGCCCTCAGGGTCACACCTCAGATAGAGAAGGCTTGTTGCTTATCTCTCAGGGAGGGCGCAATTCCTGGCTGATGTTCTCCTGTGAGAAGCAGCAATTACATTTCTTTCTGGAAGGTCTGGCTGAGTGTGACATTTCCATTTGCTGATGTGATTCTCACCCTGTCCCTGATTAGGGTTGTCACCTTTATTTGGGCGTCCTTTCCAGAATAAATGAGAGAAGATAGAAGAAGGACACCAAGGAGGATGCTCGAGGACAAGGCCAGATTTCTCATTTATTTATTTTCTTTAAATTAAAACAAATTCAGGAAATAATAAAACCCTCTACTGTTTCTGCTGTCATCACTGCTCCATAGCCCTGTGGTAGCTCTGCTTACAGCCATTGAGTGTGCCCTTTGTCTTGGCTGGTCCCTTATGCTTTGAATAGAGGAAATCAATGTCCCTTTCTTAAGGTCTGGTCAGCCCTCTCCCCCAGGCTCCTGCTGAGCTGATAGGCTGAGTCTGAGTCCACGCAGCCTTTGTCTGTATTTAATTCCTCCTCGAGGGATAGGCTTCTGCTTCCCTCTAGGGACTTCATCTGTTTCAGAGCCCCTGCCTGTCCCGGCCATCAGTTCATACTGGCCATTTCTTCTCTTGCTACGGCAGGTAGAAGAGGAAGCCAGCTTATTCTCCTCCTACATGTGGGGTGAAGAGGGACACAGTGACTATCTTCCTGGTTAGGATCACAGGGCTCAGGAATGGAAACAGGTTTCAAGAACAAGAGTTGATAAAAGGAGGATCCAGATATTTTGATGAGTGGTAAAGGCTCCCTCGGACATATAAAAAATTACACATACATATATAAATATATAAATTCTTAGGATCGAGGGTAGATACTAGAAAACCAGGACTGTTCGTTCACAGGTTTACCTACAAATCAAGCAGGTAAGCATTTCAGCTGCAGAGATGGGCATTCTGGGAATCTGGACAGGCGATATTGTGGTTTCCCAGGTCTTTGGGATGGAAGCTTGGCCAGGACTGTTGGTTGAAAAATGATAATTTGGAGACATTTAGAAATACACTAAAAGCAGGCTAAATCAGGTGGTTGTCTGGAGTGGCATAAGAGAAGCAATCCTTTCTTAAGAACTTAATTACTTCATTTGGTCATTCATGTTCCTCAGAAGGGCTTGTTTTTGTGTAAATAATATGCTATTTCCATGCCCACCTCCTCAATACCTCTGGTGAGGCAGGTTTTCCTATAACCAGAATATCTGGCCTGAAAATAGTTTGCTATCCATGGCTGTATAGTATAGGTATAGTGAGCATACATCTCATTTTTAGGAAGACTCAATCTGTATATTCTCGCCTTTGAAATATACATTTACTATAGCGTATTTTCTGATTTCTGTATCAGAATATGTGAGATATATACATGGAACATAAAAGATAACTGTATTTCCAACATCACAGTCATGTGAAAGAGTTCCAAGACCTTGCAGAGTTCCACTGGCCAGTGGAGGGAGCATGGAAAAGCCAGTCACTGGCGTTGGTGTGGGCTCCTGTCTGTCCAGTGCACAAGGCCCTGCCACACCTCTAACTGCAGAGGGCCTCTTATTGGGGTGGGGATATGGATGGGCAGCTGGGTCAAGAAGATGCCCTTACCAGATGATTTCAGATGAAGATGACCCAGTTAGCCTTGATTCTACCATGGGGGCCCATAGTCTGGCTTGAAATAAAATTGCAAGTGGCATTGTTGAAGCATTGAGAAACCACGTATATATGCTTATTATAACAGTTTTGAGATTTTAAAAGGTACTATTACATATTGGTTCAAGTGTGCCCTCTGGAATAAGGTCTAGACTCAAATCTCAGCTGTGTCACTCTGTGACCTTGAATGTTTTTTATCCTCTCAGTGCCTCAGTTTCCTCATGTATCTGATGGAAGAAAATAATAATATTCATCTCATAAAATTGTAGTGATTATACATTTAAAACAATTAGCACAGTGACTTAGCACATAATATGCTTTCACCTGATGTTTGTTGTTATTATTTATGTGTAAAACTAATATCGGGGAAGTTCCCTCATAGTCTATTTTTCCAACTGCTATTGATATTTTGATATCTTATTTTCTTACATATTTATTTTCATTTGAAATATGTGGTTTCACAGAAGATATTTTGAAGATAACCAACGAAATTGTTAGCATGTATGTGTAATCGTGTGTGTGATTGTATGTTTATGCTGGTGTACTTGAGTAATGGGCATATGTATATGTGTGTGTGCTTGTGGGGGACATATGAATATGTAAATCTGTGAGTGTGTGCAAGTGTATGTATATATAATGGTATTATATTATAGTTTCCAGAGTCTGCTGAGACAAATTACCACAGACTTGGTAATTTAAACAATCAAGTTGGCTTAAAACAACAGAAATTTATTCTCTCACAATTCTGGAGGGCAGAAGTCCAAAATCACTATCACTGGACCAAAATCAGGTGTCAGGAGGGTCCCCTGTGGAGGAGAGGCTCTAGGGGAGAGTCCTTTCCTCGCCTCTTCCACCTTCTGATGACTATCAGCATTCCTTGACTCTTGGCAGTTCTCTGCCTCATCTTCACTTCACTGTCTTTTGGGTGTGTGTAGAATCTCTCCCTGCCTGTAAGGACACTTGTGATACCTTTCAGAGGTGACAGGGATAAACCAAGTTAATCTCCCCATCGTATGTTTAACTTACATCTGCAAAGACCCTTTCTCCAGATAAGGTAACATTTGTAGATCCCAGAGACTAAGATGATAAATTTGGGGAGCAATTTCTCATCTTTCTATAGTGTTGCCACCTTTCTCCACCCCTCCTCCCCTTCCAGCCCCCGCTGTCCTTCCCGCCAGTCCCGCCCATATTGCCAACCCACAATCTGCCCTCTTCCCCAGTAACTGCTTACCTCAGGTCTATCCATCAGCTTCAGCCTGTCCACAGCCGCCCCTTAGCCAACCCTCCCTTCATCACGCCCCTCCCTCTACCCAACCCTATATAGCTAAGTGTACTTCCGTAATAAAGCAGACCTGTTCTTCCGCTCAAGTGGTCTCCGTGGTTTTTCCTCAACCGCGTGTCCCCACGCCTGGAGAACCGGTGCTCCATCTTGGAGCACCCCCCGCTGGCTGCCTGGCAGGAGCAAGCCCCCCCGACTCTTGGGCCTGAGCGAGGACGAAACCCTCACGCTCAGCTACACTATAGGTGTATATATGTGTGCCTATGTGTGTGTGTAGGCATACAAGAGTATATGTATGTGAGTATATATACACATGTACGTGCATACATGTGGTGGCTGGTATAAGCGTGTGTATAAAAGTATGTTTATGTGTGTGTGCGTGTATATATATACACACACATTGTGGTTTTGTGTGATAGATGAGTATATGCGTACATTGTGTTTGGGCAAATGAGTATGCATATATCTGAGAGTATGCATGTATATGTATGGGTATGTTTTATGGAAAGCATCTGACCATTGTCTAAAACATTTTATTAAGGTTCTGAAATGTGGATCAGTTGGAAGTCTGCTCTAATGAATCAGTACTCTCTTAACAGATGGTCAAATAAATATAATGCTTCTACCTTCCCAGAAATCATCCTAAGCACAAAATGTTATTGTTTGTGAGAAAAGTGTAACCCTGTTTAAATGCTAGTAAACAAGCAGGCACACACCTCTCTTACCTCTGTCTGAACCTGAGAAAGAGGACCCAAGTGGGAGTTCAACTTAATGAAAAATGCATTAGGAGCCGAGCTGATGGCACAGAGGATCTATTACTCATTTTAATCTCAGCCAACCAGGTAAATAGGCGCTGGTCCATGAACCCTGGCTCTAAAAAAAAATCAGGGAAGGTTTAATGAAAGTCATATAGTGGCCCTAAATGAGGTGGTTTAAACTTTCTTGTTTTCCTGCATTTTAAAACTGCTCTGTGGAAATTGCATTTGGGTTTTATGAGGACTGGAAGGGGTTGCGATGTGCATTGTTGGTTGGTACAGGTAAGGGTCTTGGAAAGAGAGACATGGGGGAGCTGCCTTGCATTAGGTCAACTTTTAAAGATGTAAACATATTCATGTGTGTGTGTGTATGAACATGTTTAATGATCATTTAAAATATCTACCTATGTATAAAAACCAAAAAGAGAATGCTTTTCAGTAGTGGTTAGGACACTGTGTTAGCTATCATGGAGGTTACCAAGCTGATGGAGGTATAAACATCTGCCTTGAAGAATTTATAATCTAGTTCTGGTAAGAAGATTCAGTAAAATATATGAGGCAGGGTCCACATGAGACAGAAGAGCATGTAAGGAAGTATAGGTTCAGAGGAGGGAGAGAACCTATGGTAAGGAGAGCTAGGATGCATTCTGAAGCAGATGGTATTTCAACAGGGCCTTGATGCCAGGCTGAGAAGTCAATTGACAGAGCTGACTATAGGGAGGGTGAGAACTAGTTGGAGGAAGTGGAGTGAGTAGACAAGAAAATGCAGAGAATATTGAAATATTATATAATTCAATTTTGCTGGATTTAGGATACCTCTTGAACATGGTTTCTAAACTTTGGCGCTGTTGACTTTTTGGATTGAATAACTGTTTGATGCAAGGGGCTCTTCTCGGCATTGGGAGATATTTATCTGCATTCCTGATCTCTACCCACTAGATGCCAGTAGCACCCCACCACCACCCAATCATGACAAACAAAAATGTCTCCAGACATTGACAAATGTTTCCTGGGGGAGGGGAGAAGGCAACCCTCCCCACCCCAGATGTGACCCACTATTGTAGAACCTTGCTACTTAAGTGGCATTAGCAGCACCTGGGAGCTTGTTAGAAATGGAGAATCTCAGGTCCCATCCCACACCTACTGGGTCAGAGTCTGCGTTTTAACAAGAATCCCAAGTAATTCATGTGTGAATTAGAATTTGAGAGCCCTACTCTGACACAGAGAAGGAGAAGGAGAAGGAGAAAAGAGTGGAGAAAGAGTGGTGGAGAAAATTTTTCAATGGAGACATAGAAAAATTTGGATATTTTACTACAGATTTAGAATTAACTTGTTAGGCAATGAGGCTATACCTAATGCTTTCTATGATCCCAAAAGCAATTTGGAAACATTAGTGTGGCTGTCTGATAATTGCCTACTTAACATTCTTCTCACCTTTCTTATTATCTCAATGTCAGTTTTAGGGGATGGTGGCAAAGTGCCAGCTTACAAACTATATTTCCTAGCCTCCCCTGTGGTTGACAGGGTCATGTGACTCTATTCTAAGCAGAAGTCATTGAGTGGGTTTTCTATGAAAGTTCCTTAAAAGATGGCTGATTTAGTTGGTATGTCTTTTTTTTTTTTTCTTTAAGCCTTCTTTCTTCTTCCTTACTGGAAACTAATATGATGGCTTGAATTCCAGCAGTCATCTTTAAAACTTGAGGAGAAGGTTACTCCCTAAAGATGGTGGAGCAGAAGGCTAGAATGAGACTCAGTTATAGAGAGGAAAAGAATCCCTAATCTTGTTTAAGCCTCTGTTTTTCAGAGGTCTTTTAGTCCCAGCTGAATGCAATTCCTAACTGGTAAAGATTGCGATGTGATATTTTGGATGAACTGGAGGAGGGGAAGATCTGCAAAGAAACTATTGAAATAGTCTGGGTGGGAGATTGGGAGAACATAGTTGAAAGTGACGAAGAATATAGAATTTGATTGTCTTCAGAGGTATGTTAATTTTTAAGTTTGCCACTGAAAAGAATGATGACATAGTTAATAAAAAAATGCAGTTCGGGAAGAGAAGCAGTATTGTAATAATGTAACGAGTGTGGTTTGGGATGTATTGAATTTGAGGATTATCAAGACGACTGGATGTGTCTATGCGGTAGGCAGTAGCTCAAGAGCAAAGTTGATATTAGCAAAAGGATATTAGCAAGGAGGCTGAGCAAAATTGATGAAGGGAAAAGGAGACTAGAGGATAAAGGAGTGGGAACTGGGAAGAGAAGCCCAGAGAAGAGAATCCTGAAGAAGTATTAACAGGAAAGGGGCCATTAGGGGATTTTCACAGTGGAACTCAGAGGACTTGGATCTATTTTTATGAGAAAGTCTACTTGCTCAAGGCAGATTTCCACCACGATGACCCTGTAAATCAGTGAGGTCAAGTATTTGTTTACTCTGAGCAGTTATGTGAGTTACATGGGGTATGCTCCATTTTCACAGAGTCTGCCGTGACCCTTCAGACATCATTAGCTAATGTGGTCATGGAAACCGTCAATCCATGTTATGTTTGGTATGGCCAAGATTATAGCTTTCTGGAAATTATGTTCTGTTTTCTCTACTCAAAATGTTTTCTACACCTAAAATAATTAATTCCAAGAAAGACTGATTTATTACACAGTTGCAAATATAGACCATATATTACATATTTTCAGGGATACAAAGATGATAAAGCCATGATATAGCCTTCAGGGAGTTTATGGCCCCATATAGAAATTAGATAAATCTAATGTGTGCCATAGTAGAGTGCTATAGTCCTACAAATAAAGGCCTAAGGGTACATCTAAGGCTATGGTCCTATACGTGTCCAAAACCCATAGGCTCTTGGTCCCTGTGCTTCCACTTCTGCGGGGAGCATTGCCTCAGCTTTCCCTTCTCTCCTGTCCTTTCAATTTCACTCTCTGAGCATTTCCTTGTCTATGTATAAACAGTCTCAAGTTTCAACAATTTTTTCCCTTCTCAAAAAAGAGTCTCATTATAGCTGCAATTTCTTACCTTATGCTCACAATCCCTTATCTGCAATCATGTAATATCAAAGTTCTGAAATAAAAAAATACTTTATAATTCATTTGGCAACAAAACCTACCCTGATTTGATGTGCAAAGCTATATAGTCTTTATTTGTACTTAGATTATTCATCTTGTTTATTGAAGAAGTGTTGGTGTATTTGATTAGGGAGTGTTTCTCCTTATCTGACTAAGAGGTATGGCTATGCTTTTAAAAACTGGAAAATTTTAAATTCTTGCCCCAAAGGTTGTGGATAAGGGAATATAGACCTGTATTATTCTGGAAGTTCTCTCCAATGCAAAGAAATGAAAATATGAGGTCATAATGACTGTGGAAGTAGAGGTATCATCATCATCATTTGCAAATGATGCCATAAACTAACTAGAAAATTCATGAGAGTCAACTATAAAGCAATTAGGCATAAGTGAGATGACTGGACCCAAAGTAAGCAAAGATAGCTACTGGGACAACTCTTAGAAGAATTTATGGAGACCTATCTGGCTTGTTAGTTTAAATGACTCAGATCAAATGGAGAGTGTCGACAACTTTGGCATGACTTTGTATTCCAAATCTAGTAGCTAGGTCTGTGCCAACTTCCCACTTTGCTTTCTAGTTTCTTCAAGACTTTGGCCCTGGCCAGGGATGGGAGATCTAACTGTGAACAGAAGCTCTATGACTAGGGAACAGCTCAGTCTGCCTGCCAAGATCCCTTTCACATGCTGCCCTGACCTGCGGGCACTCCCTTGCTTCTACCTAACTGCATTCTGCCCTATGGTTGCCCCTGCTCTCGCCAGTACCAGTGGTTGGTTGTCTCTAGAATGTGCCCTTTGTGCCATTATGGATGTCAGCTGTGGTTCTTCTTTAGAGATGCCATTCAGACAGCTTTGTTGGAATTTTATCTGAGGAGTGATCCTACAGCATGTCATATAAACAACCTGAGAAATCACAAAAACAGAATTGCACAGCTGTGCCAATATGCCCAGAGAAGCTGTTGAGATTTGGTGACATTTAAAATTTGAACAGTGACTAATATTACAAGTGGGATCTAAACTTTGCATTATGTAAAATCGTTAATTGTCTCTGTTCTAGACAAAGTTGAAGCAGTAGGAAATATTTTGTGAGGTACATATTTGGGCTTTATACATGAGTATGGTCACAGAAAAAATCTGTTTGGAGATGCCAACTTTTGTATTCTGAAATATTCCCTATGTCCTTCCTTCCTTCCTTGCTTCCTTTGTTCTTTCCTTCCATTTCAAATTCATTCATCAGCATTCTCATCTAAGAAATGGAGATAATAATAGTAGCTTTCTGATAAGGTTGGATTATACAGTTGATTAATCAGTTGACGTACATAAAGCCCTTTGAAAGCCTGTACCAATTTTTTTTTTTAAGTGTCTGCAGTTATTGTTGATGCTAACTCTATGTCTGGCCCTGTCCTAGGTGCTAGAAATATAGAGGTGACAACTACAGCTCCTGCTTTTAGGAATCTCCCATGCACAGCTTTTTGGAGGATTTTGTAGTGTAAAGCATAGGCTCTGGCATGAGAGATCTGGATTTGAAAGTTAACTCCATCCTGTCACTCATTAATTGTGTGTCCTTGGGCAAGTTAATCCCTTTAAATCTCAGTTTCCTACAATGGGGATAATAATAACAATTCATTACTTATAGGTTTGTTGCGAGGATTAAAGAATCTAATACAAGTGAATCACTTAATAGACTACCCAGATTAAGTAATACTCAGGGCTTTGATTTGCAGGCACTTCTGATGTCAGGTCCTGACATGGTCCCCAATGGGACTCTATGCTAGGATAGTGGTATGGGTTCCCCGTGGATGGTATGGGTTAGTTGTGCTGCTCTGGAAGATCTTGTATCCAGCTATTTTCTCAAGTCAAATACTCTTCCCTAGAGTGTGAGCCCACTCCAAACAGCTACAACATGGAGGAGACAGGGGCTCTGGAGTGAGACAAACTAGTTTCAAACCTCAACTCATGCAATGTCTTGTCCCATGACTTGGGTAGTTATTTAACCTCTCAACTCCTCAGTTTTCTTAGACGTAACATGGGTATAATAATAGTCCCTTAAATAGTTATGGTGAGTGTTGGGGACTGAATCATGCTCCCCACAAGACCTATTCATGTCCTGACCCACTGTCCTGTGGGTGGGGAACTCATTTGCAAATAAGATCTTTGGAGATCCTATTAAAATGGAACCAAACAGAATGAGGGTAGACTGGTGTCCTTATAAGGACACGGTATTTAGACACAGAGGTAGAAGGCATAGGAGGAGACAGGAAGAGCCAGGTGACCCTGGAACAGAGGCAGAGGCCAACTGCCAGCAAGCCATTACCAGCACACTGTGGATTTGGAGCAGACATGGCCTGCCAATACCTTGATTTTGGACTTCCAGTCTTCAAAACTGTTGAGGCAATAACTTCCTGTTGCTTAAGTCAACCATTTTTTGCCATATCTCTCATAGCGGTCCTGGCAAACTATGAGAGTGAGTCAAATAAGATAATCTGAGTAAGGAACTGAATATAGTATACATTCCTGGCACATAGTAAGAGTTCTATTAAGTCGACTGCTATTGTTTGTTGGTATTGTTTTTGATTTATTGTTTGATTATTTGCTTTGAAAGAGCTTGCATAACTGGAGTTCTGAGCCTTTCCCTACTTTTTTTACTCCTAAGGTTATTTTACTTTTTAATAACTATACATATATATTTCAAATTATAAGAACAATGTGTGTTCAATCCTAGAAGAAAAACCAGGAAATTCTGTTCTGTGTTTGCTAATCCTCCACTGTGCTCTCCTGCCCCGCCAGCGGGTGTACGGAGACCACGAGGACAACAGGGTACCCGAGAGAGGGAGTGGGCAGATGGCGGGGAAGAACCACTCAGAGCCGCACCATGGTGTGTCGTCTTCTTCCGTTTTTTCTTTTTGTACAGAGCAAGCTTATATAGCATCTTAAGCATTCGTGTTGCAAGGGGATTGGTCAGGGCTGGAACAAGACCTTATATGGCTTGGAAAGAGCTCCGGGGGAAAAAGGGGCGGGGAGAGGGCAGGAAGCAGGGGGAAACAGTGCTGAATCATGCCGCCCGCCATTTTTTCTACTGGTGTGGGGCGGTCCGCAAAATGGCGGGCGCCCCCAACACTCCACCACTGGCAATGTGGGAATTAAGACAAGTCAGGAAATGGTACAAGGTGGCTGGAACTCCCTATTGTTTTAATTATTAGTTGGTGTTCAGTTTCACAAGAAGTTATCGTTTAATTTTACCTAATCATTGATTATCTCCAGAACAAGTATTGATTGGGGTAACTAAGTTTTAGTTTTCTTCCTTTTGACTTCAGGGTTCTTTTTTTTTTTCTTAAGGTTTAGGAAAAAAGGCAGATTCAGTGATATAGTAATGTAATCCTTGAGAATTGATCTAACCTGCCTGCTATTGTTTATTTCTTCTAACATGATTCCACACTAAGCAACTCATAATGTTATCAACAACTACATTTATTGAGTATCAGGCACTTTCCATGCATCATCTCATTTATTCTGAACAGTAACCTGTGAAGTAGGCATTAGTTTCTCCACTTTCCATGAAAAACATGAGCCTCAGGTTAAACAGCTTGCATAAGATCACACAGGATTCAGACCAATGTCAACATGACTCCAAGGTTGTTTAAGCTGTGGTGCCCCAAAATACAAGAATGGATTTAAACAAATAAATGAAGAATAACAGTAACCTTATGAAGGAAAAACTTCATAAATATTTCTAGGAGCACAAAAGGAGTAAAAACATAAAAGTGCAATCATGAAACAACAGCCTATGAGTAGTTTTTTGCAGCCTCCTGCCACATCCCATCATAAACATAGAGTCCTGATATTTTAAAATCTAATTCACTTAGTCAGTAGGCTTCAAAATACTTTAATTGCATGTAAATTGTTAGATAGATAAAAAAATAGACAGGAAAAACCAAAAATTGCATATAAAGAGTTTTGCAACCACCTGAATACAAATTTCCTTCTAAATACAGGTTGCTTTTATCATTAATTGTATAAGAAATACAAACTTTGACCTTCTGAGCATTGCAATAATAATGAAGGAAAGTCCTATGCTCAAAATGATTAAAACATTTAACACACAGAGTAAGCACTGGGGAGAAAGTCTTGTCTTCATTATACTCAGCGTTATGCCACACAATGAAAATAATCTCCCTTAGGTTTTACCAAACACCCAAGCTCTATAATTTATATTATTTTATTCATATGAATAAAATAAAAACCTCACAATAAGTGAGAAAGTATAGTTAACAAGATATTTTAGTGAATCTTAAAATAAATCATGTGGGCTGAAGGGTAAAATCAATTCACCCTGAAGTCACATCTGTTGGTGGCCAAATATTTTATGGGGTGAGTGCAAGTGTATTCACCATAAGAAGATAATAACTAAAATTACTGCCTGCATATTACCTTCAGCTTAAGTTATGATCATGCACCATCTCACAATTTCTGCTTCTATTTGAAGCATTTTAGGAAAAGGAACATAATCAGCCTATAAAGTAGATTATTTGCCATAGTTTTTTGCATACAGGCATTCAATGAAGGTAATTCACTGGCAGAAGAGGCATACTTTTCTTATTTTTATTCCTTTATATTTTAGATGTTGTGGATATTTTGGCATCTGCTTATTTAATACATACAGTTTCAATATTCTTGAGTGATGCTAATGGCCATGATATGAAAAATTGGAACATTTTACTGAAAACTGTGATTTAAAATTGTCCTTTTAATAAAAATGAAACCTCACCTTTTCAGTAAATATAGAAAAAGAAAGAAGATTTTGAATTTTGTTTACCATTCTGTCATCAAAGACAAGAAGCAATGTGTTCACCAGTGTTCCTATGAGTGTGTATATCTGAAATAACAAAATACTAAATTTTGCTGAATATATATATTGTAAAGTACTCTTTTAACCTCCAAAGCCAAGGGCTGTTTCCATCTTTGTCTCCACTGAGGTCCCGGAACCCAATATAGTGTCTGGCATGTACGAAGTGCTCACTAAACATTTGCTGAATAAATAAGTATGTTGCTAAGATCTTACCATGTTATTACATAGCATTGTAAAACATCTTTTAAATGACTGCCTAGTATTCTATTACATGTGTTAATTTTAATTTATTTAACCAAATTCCTTTTTTGCTTATCAAGGAGTTTTGGTTTGGTAAAAGCTGCTGGAACAATATACCAGAAATGGGTTGGCTTTTTATGTGTGTGTGTGTGTGTGTGTGATTAAGGAGTTTATAAGCACATTTATTGGTGGCATTATTGAGTACAGAGAATGAAATAAAAAGATCAGCACTTAAAAGGAAACATTAATCTTAAAACTTCAAAAAATGCAATGTATTTACAAATATATTGACCAATCTGCATCTGTTTAGATTTACAAATGAAAGTAGAGATAATTCCAGAGTTTTCTTTCTGAATAGACTTTGAATTTGAGTTTTGTTCCAGCAGTCTCCATTCTAAAGCCAGCACTGGTTTTTTGTTTTTTTCCCCTTCTGTATTTATAACAACTATGATTTATTTTGTTTGTCTCTAAACTAAAAGGAGTGTTCTACAAGTTTATAGTGGAAATTTATTAGATTAAAAGCTTATGGTTCTGAGACCATGAAAAAGTCAAAATCAAGGCATTATCAGAGATGCTGTCTCACCGAAGTTCAGCTACTGGCCATCCTGGAGTCCTGCTGCATGGCAAGACACAGTGTGGCTCCACCAGTCTCTGCCTTCTCTCCCAGGCTTATTTCTCCCCTAGCACAGGGATCGTCTCTCCCCTCTCCTGTGGGCCTCCTCTCTTTCAGCCTCTCAGGGGCCTCTTTCTGATCCTCTTTGCCCCTTTGACTCTAGACATCCGCCTCTAGAACTTCTCTCTCAGCCTCTCAGGGTGTCTCTGTCTCTGTCACTTTTTTCTGTATGTCTCTGCACATTTCTCCCATTTATTAAGATGCCAGCAAGAGGCCAAGACTTATGCCACATCATGCCTCACTGAAATAATCCAATCAAAGGCTCCCCAACTGAATCCAATTCAATCAAATGGTTCCACAACACACAGGAATGGATTATCTTTAAGAGCATGATCTTTTCTGGGATCCACACAAAACTTAAAACAATCACGTAAGGATATTACTTATTTTTTACTATTAAAAGTGGTAACAAACAATCTCATAGCAAAGTATATACTTAGAAGTTCCCTTTGAGAAGTGGAACTGTTGGTAAAAGAGTAAGCAAAACTCGAAGACTTTTTAAATCTATTATCAGATAAGTCAGTAAACATTTAAGTATTTTACTCTAGCATCAATAAATTTTTGTAAGTGACCATTTCTCACACTTATGTGACCTTCAGGTCTTTGAGGACAAGTATGTGGAAAGTACAGCTAGCAAATGACCAAAATTGACCAAACATCTATTTCTTAATGAATTTCATTTTTCTCAAATACGCATCTTATGAATTATATGCTTAAAACTAGAAATTCTAAAAGCTATTGGAATGAGCCGCATCTGAATACCAATGGTCAACCCTATTTAAAGAGCACTCTTTAGGCAATGAAAGCCCAACTCCTTTGTTAGTTACAGTGAATACAATTTCAGTAGATTAAGGTATTTCATTGGATTGTACAGATTGGTAACTCATCCTAAAACTCATTGTAGAAAATAAATATAGCTGTAGAAATATTGTATGTCCCAGAGGTGTCAGGTTAGATAGAATTTAACACAGCACAACGGAACTGTAAATAAACAGGGTCATTTTGAAGAGTTACTGCACATTCATTAGTGTCAAGGAAGGAATTTGGAAATAAAATAGCTATCAAACAGCAATTATGGAGAAAGTGGCATTTCAGAATTCTGCATTAGTAGAGAAAGAGAAACTATGCAATCAAGAAATGGAAATGGAAAGATTTTCCAATTATCTTTTGACAGTAAGAGAGAATGTAATTCACCCTCTCTTGAAAATGACCCTTCAAATGGGTAAAATAAAAGAGTGGTCATTGTTTAGTCCTAGCATTTCAAAAAGCCCATGAACTTCTTGAAAGTAATTCACTTGGGCTGTCAAGTTGGATACAAAATGGTACCAAACAACTTAATTTTATGCAGCATAAAAAAAGATAAAGCCACAAAAATTTAATAAAAATTCTTATGATAGTGACTTTAAACAGTGACAAAATAAAAAGGAAGAATCCTATGGCACAGAACAGCCCAACCATGATATGTGCACAAAAACTATAAGGACAAAGTCTGAGTATAAGGATCAAGCATCACCAACTCTTGACAATAATGTCTAATTATATGGTTATATCTATGAGGAAAAGAAGAGATGACTTTTCAAAACACACAACTTGGATCAACTTATTGTAATATTATTGATACATGGTTATGAACTTAAAAGAATTCCTTTTATGATATTTCTCCCAGAGAAAAGAAAAGGATAGCAATGCTGGAAAAATTCCCTGCCAAATCTCTGCTACTGCCTTAGGTATCTGCATCATGTTTTGTTGATTGCATGTTTTAACTCAGCAATTATAAAAGAGAACTATAGATAAGAAACTATGGAGTAGAATCTTCACATAGCATAGTATGTAGAATTTTAGAGCAAAAGTGACTTGTCTTGCAAGTTGGCTTAAGGAGCAAGAGTATCACTCTTCTAGAATGTTACCTAGATTCCTTTTCTTTTTGCCTACTTCACCTTTTCTCTGATTTTTAAAAAATTGTCTAGGCTTTTCTTTCTATAAAGAGATCTAATCAGATAAAAAAGGGGGCATGGAACAAAATATGAATGATTTTAGAAATTAGGCTAAAGAATGTAGAATTTAATCTGTAGGAAATAGGAATCCAGAGAACATTTTTTGAGAAAATTAGCAATCAGTTGTTGTTATTCTTTTAAGGCAGGGGTTCTTAACAAGGGGTCCATGAGCTTGAATTTAAATTAAAAAAAAAAATTATTCTTGTGGGGATATGTTGATGTGGATGTGATATATTTATTAAATAATACACAGTATTGTGTGGACTTAGTAAGGGGTCGGAGGTTTTCACCTGACTAGCAAAGGGGTCCATGGAATGAAAAGGTAAGAACACCTGTTTTAAGGGTAAACTTTAGAGGAAATGTGGAGAGTTCCCTACAAAGATGGGAAGGACTAAAATAAAATAATAATGGCAAGGAATGATGGTAAAGGTAATGCCATATCCAAAAAATCTATACTAGAATGATCATCCAGAATGTGTTTGCCATAGACATGTCTACTTAGATGTAAAACTGGTGGCTTGTAGAGAATGCACCAAATGGCACTTACTAAAATTTATACCTGCTGTATTTATAAAGGGTATTTATTTGGGGTAGAAGCTTACAGTCACAAGGCCCTAAAGAGTCCAACTCAAGGTACCGTAAGAGGATCTCACTCAAAATCATTTCCCACGTGTTGAAGCAAGATGGTGGGAGATGTCTGAGAGGATTCAATCTTCCTTCTTCCCCTTAAGGTTCTGTGGTCCCAGCTTCTTCCAATCTCAGCTGTAGGCTGGCATAAGGCCAGCTCTCTCTCCGGGGCTTGTTTTTTTCCAGACTCAGCGGCACGGTTCTCTCCACAAGGTCAGCTGTCAACTCTCAGGCGAATGGCTCATCTCTCTTACCAGGGCCTCTTCCCTGTCTACGGAGCTGTTTCTATTCCTCTGTGTTCTTTTTCTCTGTATATTTACTTCTGTGTGTTCTTGGTTAAGCATCCATTTATATAGCCTACTAAGGGGGAGGGAAACTCAACCCTGCACACCCTAATGATGTGGTCAAATCAAAGCCCTAATCTTAGCATAATTTAATCAAAGTCATCTCAGCTGAATCTAATATAATCAAAGGGTATCATTCCTAGAGGAAAAGACCATTTACAAATAATCAGTATCTCCTTTTTGGAATTCATAAATAATACTGCCATACCTTCAAACTGAATGTGAAAGGGGACATATTCAAACCCAACTAAGGCAACTGAGTTCATTATAGGTATTAATCTGTTAATTAGATCAAGTCTAAGTTTATACATGTGTCTATAATTATGTTCTATTGCATCAAAATTTTCCTTAAATACAATCATGACTTCTTTTTAACTAAACCAATAATTTATCTCATTCTTAGAGATTATGTCTCATAGTTAGAGCTGTAATATAAAAATTAGAATTATGTTACAATTTATTTCTACTATATTTGAATTATTATTTACATTTATAAATGTTTGTTGCTATGCTATTTAACCCACAGTTAGTGGAAATGCTTCAATGAGTTCATCAATTGTAACAAATGTACCACAGTAATGATGGATATCATTAATATGGGAAAGTGTGGGAAGGGTAGGAAGTGGGGCATATGGGAATCCCTTATATATTTTTTATGTAACAGTTATGATTTTAAAGAATCATTTCAGAGAATTGGTGTACCTAAACTTCGTCTCTATTATGCTTGTGAGGGAATTCCACAAGCTGAATTTTCTAGAGGGAACTTTGAGAAGGATTTCTGTTTCTCACAAACAGTCTAAAAATCCAGCTTTCATTCATTCATATAATGTATTTATTGATTGCCTGTGCTATGTTGTGCACAGAAGATACACAACTTACTTTCATAAGATTAACTAAATAAAATATTTACCAACTGTTTGGTCAGTAATATGAAGGACAAGAACAATGGGCCAAGATTAAGATAAGAGAGGACAGTTTCACTTCTTTGTAGGGTGATAATAATTATACTTTTTGTAGGGTGACCAAGGAAACTTCCCCATGGAAGTGTAGTGGGAAGAGTGTTCCATGTAAAAAAAACTCTGTACAAAACTAGCGGGCAGACCAGAGCCCATTGTGTTTGAAAACCTCAAAGAAACAATTGCGGCTGGAAAAATGAATGAGGATTTGAAAGGTCTTAGATGAAGCTGGAGAGCTGGTTATTTAAAAAACATGTGTGATTTGTGGGCTATGATAAAAGAGTTTGAGTTTTATCCTGATTATAACTGCTTACAAGGCTTTAATCAGAAGTGTGACATGATCTTGATATAATTGTATTTGTGTTTTAAGATGAAAACTCTGGCTATTGAGTGCTGAATAATTTGAAAGAAAGGAAAAGTAGAAGTAGAGGCACTGTTAAGAGTTGTAAAAGTTTTGGAAAGATGATAGTGCTATTAGCAGAGAAGATACAGACAAGGGGAATAATTTGAGATATAATTTGATGACAGGATCAAAGGTGTTGGTAATGAATCCTATAGAGAGGTGAAGGACAACGCAAAATCAAGGAGAATATTTAGGACTCTGTCTTGTGCAGCAGGATAAATGGTGGTGCCAAAATGTACATGACTGGAGGGGCAGATTGCAATGTATGGATCAGATAACAAAGCATGTTTTTTTCCAAAGTCCTTGACAATGAGAGTCACTTGGGCTATTTAAAACCACACATTCCTGGACCCCACCCTAGACCTCCTGAAGCAGGAGTGAGAGATCTAGAAAGTATGAGCTTTAACAAGCACTGCAGATGAGTTTTATCTTCAGGAAAGTTGGAGAAACATTGTACTAGATAAATGGGCCTCCATGGAAGAGGATTTCTATGTGAGAGAGAGAAAGATGGGGACAGAAGAGGCCTGATGGCAAGAAAGAGGAGATTAAAAGGGCTCCCACTGATTAAACCATGGTCCCTAATCAAAGTACCTAGCATATTTCTGGCACAGAAACTCATTAATGTCAGTGAAAAAGCAAAATTCTGTATGCTTCATTCTGAAGAGCAAAGAAACATAACTTCCTTATTTTACATAATGGGTCTGATCTTCCCCCTCATGAGCTGCTGGGTAGTGGGGAAGAAGTGTTTGATCACATCCAATAAACTCAATCTGATTTGTTAATCTAAATGATCTTACTAAGTACCTCAGTTGGTTTTTGTTTTTGTCTTTAACAAAACCTCAGTCTTTAGGATTTTCTCCTTTTCCCTTTGCACCTTTCTAAGGAGGTATCTGACTGGGAGAAGGACGTTTATGAGCCCCCCCGGTGGTAGGGAAAATGGGAATCCTCTTGTAACGTTGTCTGACTGCTCTGCATCTGCAGAGACAACCTTTGTCTGATGCTCCAGCTGTGACTGGGAAACTCATTTTTTCTTTAAGTATCAAAGTTAGGGCTTTGCTCCTACCAGCTCATTTCTGAGATTTGGCTGTGACTCCTACCAGCAGCCCGAGGCTTTAGTCTTCCTGACACTATAACATCTGGAAAGCTAGCCCCATAGACTCCTTTCTGCATTGATTGAGAGGGCACCTAGAAAATTTGGATTTCTTTCTTCCTGGACATTTGAGAGCCAAAGGCACCTGTCCCCTGCCTTGCCTCGCCACTATACCAATTTTCCTCTGTTGCATCTATCCTGCAGCTGATGTCAGTCTATAATCTCCTTTCAAAAATCCAAATGGGAAAATGGAACAAAAGCCTCTCTTCTACTTCTGTTTTACCCCTCACCCCATCAAATACTCCTCTCTTCTTCATGCCTTTGGACCAGAGAGGGAGGTCAAAACACTTCTTCATGCAATCGTCTTTTGGCTTTTCTTCTCCCTTCTGCAATTCACTGGGGGCTAGGAAAGGTGAGCTTTCTTCCTCTGATTTCTTTTTCTAAGGTCTTTCCTACATCATATTTCCTCTTGGTTGGAAGCAGCATCTCCCTTTCTCAATTTTCCCTTCCCTGATGCTAGTGGGGTAAAGAATACCAGGGAATTTCATTTATAGCAAAGTAACAAAAAGCACATTGTTTACAAAATTTCTATTATATTATCTGAGAACACTGTGATAAAATGTTCATTACTTTTGTTACTCCTATTGTAAATCTCTTAAAATGCATATATATTTTCCTGGAACCTCATGGAAGAGGAGAATTACGGGTTTTCCCCACTCTAAACTTAGTGTGGCATAGAAGGAACTCAAGAAATACAGTAAAGGGAGCCAGATTGGAAAACAGTGTGGAAGCAGGTAGAGTTTAGATACATAGAATATTAAGCCTGGATTCGATACCAGAGATAGACTAATGTCCTAACATTACGAATGTTTTAATCTAAGCCCTGTAATACCAAGCGATCAGTGAGAGATAGGCTTGGCCCTTGAAGTCACATCCCTACAGTCTGTTTCCCAATCCAGACCTCATTCATAGCATAATCTCTCTAATCAGAACTTCAACCCAAGGATTAGATTTGAATAGAACTTCACTTTTTGTACTAATTAATTAAATGTATTTTACTAAGGTAACATTAGCTGCTGTAACATATAAAGTCTGAAATTCCAGTGATTGAGCATTATGATTCATTCAGAAGCTGATGTGAATTCCTTCTGTCTTGTGCCTCTGCCATCTGCAGGGCAGATGGTCCACATTTTCTCATATCATGGCACCTTTATCTCTTAGTCATTTTTTTCACAGTGCTCCTAGGCCAAAAGAAATAACTAAGCAGTTTTGTTCAGTAGTTAATTAGTTCCAAACAACTTAAAAAGTATTTATGTCCCAACAACTTAGTAGTTGTTTGCAAAATAATATACACAAATTGAAAGAAAAGCTTTATTATTTTAAACATTTTTTATTCTTAAATGACCAAAATTATTTACCAATAGGGTACATTGCACAACTTTTTAAATCTTGGGATCAGATTGGATGCATTTCCTATTCCACAATGATTTTAGCATGTTACTTGCTTTTTATGACAGAAACCAAAAAGGTATGGGGTCATTAAAGGAAATATAATGTGGTCTAATATTGAAACTGTGAACTACCTTGAGTTAGCAGTTCATGCAGTATTTTATGGGTATTGCTGTGTTTCCCTCAAACATTTATAACTGTGGTTCCCTGGGATTCTCAACACACTGTTTAAGAATTTCAGCTCTTGAGCCTTAGGGTCACTGTCTCCCAGCTGGAAGGTGGAGAATGAGAATGGTGAATGGGAGGTCGGTATGGTCTATGTGTGGAAGTCGCTCACATAATTTTTGCTTTCTTCTGTTAACTAGAACTGAGTCACTCTGCCATACCAAACTGCGGAGACTGAGAAATGGGTGCTAGCTCTATCCCAGGGAAAGAAGAGGGAAATGTTTTGGGGGAAATGTTATATACATCTTAACCCTTGGCAGTGAATCATTTTGCAAACAATTGGGTCAAATGGTTAGAAAGGGCTAGCAGAAACATAGCCTTGCATCTAACAGGTTGAAATTCCACAGATATTTAAGACTGAAATATTTCTTTTCTGCAACTACTAAAGAAAGCATTAGTTTTGAACAGGATTTCTCAATCTTGCCACTTGACATTTGAACCAGACAGTTCTTGGCTGTGGGGGCTGTCCTGTACATCATGGGACATTTAGCTTTTTCCCTGCCCACTACCTTCTAGGTGCCAGTAACAACACCCCCTCCACGGGGTGACAACTAAAAATGTCCCCAGACCTTACCGAATTTTCATAGTGGGGCAAAATTGCTGCAGATTAAAAATCATTGACTCATACAGAATGATATGATTAGAAGATATCAGAGTTTACCCCAGTTGAAGAATCCTCAGAAATTCTTACATATATGAAATTTAAGCTCTTCCTAATATATCTCACTGAGTACTTTTAAAATAGCCTTTTAATTGTATGTTAATAAGCCAATTCCATTTATTCCAAAGGTTTTTGCTAATTTGTAAACATCTTTTTTTTTAATAAAAAGTAACAATTCACTCAATTGATAAAACAGGACTGCAGTTGTTTAAATTAAGAAAAAAAACCAGCCTAATGCAAATAATTATTAAAAATATGCATTCATTCTGTAGCAGTTCCTATGGTGTGGACCTAGGTCCTCTCCTGGGCATGGAAGCAATCATTTTCCTACCTTCAGGGAATGTTGGATGCTGAGGGCTCACAGCTGTGCTCTTCCCTGACATCTGCCCTCAACCCAAGGGAGGTGAGCTTGCATTATATCTCCTTACAGGGACAGCCCCTGTCCAATGACCTTCTACCAGCCCCCAGCCCCCAGCGCCCACCCACTGCCCCTGCCCCCTCCCTGCCTCATTTGGGACAACTCTGCAGGGCCATTCCAGCTCCAGAGCCTTGTGGTGCAACTGTATCGTATTTCAAATTCTCTCTCTGCCCAATCATATATCTCTCACTACTTTATAGGTGTTGCTCCCTTGACTAATCTCTAATAAACCCCCTGCATGAAAATTTGTCTCAGGATCTTTTTCCAGGGAACCTGATCTATGACACACATATTAAACATTTTATTTTAACCATGCAAATAATAGCCATTTCCCGAGTCTTTTTGAGTAAAGAAAATGCCTTTTATTTGACTATAGTTCTGCTTTGCAGAGTTCCTCCATCTTTTAAGCATTAACTATATTGTAAGGCATCACCTGCAATTCCGGTTTCAGATTCTTTACATGTAATAAGAACCTAACTGTAGATGCAAAACTGAGAGCAGAATGTTTTTAGATTTTTAAAAGCTGTTTTACAATTGTATTGCCACAACTAATTCAGAAGCAATTTTTGTCTCACTTTTACCAATTCTCTCTAGATCATTCATCTTAGTTATAAAAATATTTATTTTCTTTTCATGCTATGTTATTTGTTTATGTATTTTATGTACTATTTAATTAAATTACATATAAAACTTGCATAAACAGGTTTGAAGACAAACTCAACTAACTGTAAACTTACCTGATGTGTAGAGTAGATGTCACCATGTGAGCAGTAACCTACCAGTGGCAGTCATTCAGCAGCTGTAGGCATCACTGTTTTATAGCACAAGGTATTAATCCAGTGAACCAGGGAAGTAGAGTCTCAGAGCTTCTAGACCTGCTCAGTTGAAAGAATCTAAGAAACCAAGGATTTGATTCTTGTCTAGCTAGTGCTGCATTGGTCAGAAAAGCAAAACAGAATAATACTGATTTAGGTCTCCAGGT
The DNA here is from genome assembly GCF_030445035.2 of Dasypus novemcinctus. Classification (NCBI taxonomy): domain Eukaryota; kingdom Metazoa; phylum Chordata; class Mammalia; order Cingulata; family Dasypodidae; genus Dasypus; species Dasypus novemcinctus. Next base: position 62,858,165 of record NC_080687.1, read on the forward strand.
ATCTTCCACATCCTTGATTGACAGATAAGGAAACTGAGGTTTAGAGAACTAAATTGTCTTGGCTCCAGGCAGCATAAGAGGCAAGGATTCTGAACCTTGGACTGATATTCTTTCTGCCACACTACACCAGAGACTCAGGCTAGAGAGATCAATTAGGAATTATAATTTATTCACAAGTCTTAGACTTTTGGCTATTGAAAGGAGCATTAAAATATTTATGTTTGATGCTCATTGGGGTATGTGGAAGGTAGTGTGTTCCGATACTTCTTTAGTATGCAGTATTGTAAACCACCTTTCTTGACACTCCAATCAAGCTAAAATTAACTAACTCTGAGGTAATGAGGATATAGGTAAACTAGTCCACATATGTAATCATGGAAACAGCTCTTACTATTGAATAGCACACATTTTGGTTTGGGGCACATTATCATGGTATTATTATGGTATTATTGTGCCCTGCCTGTTCTATACAAACTTTCTTAATAGATTATAGAGGAAAATAATCAAATTGATCTTTTAAATTTTTTTGAAAAGAAATTATAGAAAATATTTGCTTCTTTCATTTAATAGAATTGATGGAGAAAGGAATTTCTAAAGTGATTTCTTTTCAGCCTACATATAAACTATATAAATTCCAGTGTGAAACAACTTCTCCTTTATTTTAAAAGTATCATTCATTGCCCCCTTGGTTTAAAAATAAACATGTGAGAGGAGAGGGAGCAAGATGGCGGCTGAGTGAACTTCCTGGTCACTAGCTCCTGGGGGGAATCGGCTGGGCAGCGTTGGAGACTCTTTGGGACCGGGCTGTTTTGGAATTTTTCCTGGTCCGGAGGTGTCTGGACATCGATTTGGAGGGAAGGTAACAGAGAGGATCCATCTGTGAAATATACACGGAGATCCCAGCTGCGTGTGGAGGATTCCCTCCTTGGGTAGGCGGAGCCGAGGCAGCTAGCACTGCACCGAGCCCCGGCGGCCAGCGGCCAGGGTAGTCTAACCGCGCCGCGGCGAGCGGGGGAGCGGAGCCGCGCCGTGCAGTGGCGGGCGGCGGGCGGGGGAGCGGAGCCGCACCACGCTGCGGAAGGCCCTGGGTGGGGGAGCCGAGCCCAGCCGGGCCACGGCGGGTCCCGGGCGGGGGAGCCGAGCCCAGCCGAGCCGCGGCGGGCGGCGGGCGGGGGAGCCGAGTCCAGCCGAGCCGGGGCGAGTGGCGGGCGGTGGGCAGGGGAGCCGAGCCCAGCCGAGCCCAGCCGAGCCCAGCCGAGCCGCGGCGGGCGGCGACCGGGAGAGCCCAGCTGAGCCCGGTGGTGAGGTTTCTGTTCTTTTTTTTTTTTTTTTTTAATCCTCTCTTTCTTGTTCCCAATATTCTTCTTATTCTATTGTATCTTAACAATACAATAGGTCCTACAGGAAACACCACACATTTGCTGGGTTTCCTCATCCTCCACTGCCTCATTTCTCTGTGAATAGATTTAGCCTATCTACACTATCCCCTTTCCCCTACAACTTGATATACTCCACCATCTGCTATCTCTCCTATATTCCACCTCCCTTTCTTTGATCCACAAAGTGTCTAACTCTTAATTTCTAATACCTTTGTTTAGTTTTCCATCTGGTATTCGTCCCTGAAACTATTACCTTTCTTTTCTCTTTCCCTCTCTCACGAAAACAATAGCTTCTTAGTACGTACCATATTCCTCCCATATTCAGTTGTCTACCTCATTATAGGTTCTTTCCTACTACTATAACTCTACACAATTTACATGATCTAACCTCCATCCTCCCAGAACACATATTATTGCTTTGTTAACATATATCACCAATACTACTTCACACTTTTTCCTTTCTTACACAATTGCCTTTCCCCAGCACTAATACTTTCCTTTAAAGTGAGCTTAACCAGCAATAAGAAATTGGAATAAGAAGAACAAAGTGACAAAGAGAAGATATAACACTTACACAAAAACAACAGCTAATTAATCTCCAAGACTAGACAAAGAAGCTAAGGAACTGATGAAACCCATCAAGAAAAAATGTTGACTAGACAGCAACAAAAATCTACAAACCAAACAAGTAATCAGGAAAACATGGCTGAATCCAATCAACAAACTAAAAATCAGGAAGGGGAGCAGGACTTCGCACAAGCAATGAAAGATCTCAGAACATTTATCACCGACAAATTTGATGAAGTAATGAAAGAGGTTAACAACATGAAGACAACACTTGGAGGGGAAATTGCAGACATGCGCAAAAAAATAACAGATACGATGGAAATGAACACCACAATTCAAGAAATCAAAAATACACTTGCAGCAAATATCAGCAGACTAGAAGAGGCAGAGCAGAGAATTAGTGATGTGGAAACAGTGCATTGGAAATCAAACAGATAGTAGAAGTGGTCAATAAAAAGGTAGAAAAAATCCAGATAGGACTTAGGGACCTGAATGATAACGCAAAACGCTCAAACATACGTATTATGCATTCCAGAAGGAGAAGAGAAGGGAAAGGGGTCAGAAGGAGTGTTGCAGGAAATAATGAATGAAAACTTCCCAAATCTACTGAAAGAGACAGATGTACATATCCAAGAAGCACAGTGCACTCCACTGGTCATAAACCCCAACAGGCCCACCCCAAGACATATACTTGTCAAATTATCCAATGCTCAAGACAAAGAAAAAATTCTAAAAGCAGCAAGAGAAAAGAAAACTATCACATACAGGGGAAACTCCATAAGATTAAGTGCTGATTTCTCATCTGAAACGATGGAGGCAAGAAGGCAGTGGTATGATATAGTCAAGGTACTAAAGGAAAAAATTTTCCAACCAAGAATACTCTATCCAGCTAAACTAGCATTCAAAAATGATGGAGAGTTCAAAATATTCACAGATAAACAGAAACTGAAAGAGTATATCAACAAGAAACCTCCCCTTCAAGAAATTCTCAAGGGAGTTCTGCAGGAAGAAAGGAAAAAACAGGACAGTCAGAGATGGAGGAGAGTATAAAAGCAACAAGAAAGACAAAAATAGAAGGGGAAAATAAAATAATACAAACAAAATATAACAAACACAAATCAAACCAAAATATGGCTACCATAAATAACTCTCTGAACGTAATAACACTGAATGTCAATGGATTAAACTCACCTATCAAAAGATTCAGACTGGGACACAGGATAAGGAAATATGACCCATCTATATGCTGCCTACAAGAGACACATCTTAGACCCAGAGACTCATGGAGGTTGAAAGTGAATGGCTGGAAAACAATCATACAAGCAAACAACAACCAAAAAAAAAAGGCAGGAGTAGCTATATTAATATCAGACAAAATAGACTTTAAATCCGAAACAATTGTGAGAGACAAAGAAGGATACTATATTTTAGTGAAAGGAACAATCTGTCAAGAAGATCGAACAATCATAAATATTTATGCTCCTAACAAGGGCGCCTCTAAATATGTGAGACAAACGCTGGATAAACTAAGTGAAAAAATAGATGCATCTACAATTATAGTGGGGGATTTTAATACTCCACTATCAACTCTAGACAGAACATCTCAAAAGAGAATCACTAAAGAAACAAAACATTTGAACAGTATATTAGAAGAGCTGGATCTAATAGACATATATAGATCATTACATCCAAACACAGCAGGATATACATTTTTCTCAAGTGCACATGGAACATTCTCCAAGATAGACCATATGCTAGGCCACAAAGAAAGGCTTAATGAATTCAGAAAGATCGAAATCATACAAAACAATATCTCTGACCACAGTGGAGTGAAGCTGGAAATTTGCAAGGGACAGAGACCCAGACTTCACACCACAATTTGGAAATTAAACAGCACACTCTTAGAAAAACAGTGGGTCAAAGAGGAAATCTCAAAAGAAATCAATGACTACCTTGAAACAAATGATAATGATAACCCAACATACCAAAATTTATGGGATGCAGCAAAAGCGGTACTGAGAGGGAAATTTATAGCCATAAATTCACATATCAAAAAAGAAGAAAGAGCAAAAATTGGAGAACTAACTGCACTTCTGACGGAATTAGAAAAACAACAACACAGTAACCCAACAGGAAGAAGAAGGAAGGAAATAACAAAGATAAGAGCAGAACTAAATGAAATAGAAAATAAGAAAGCACTTGAAAAAATAAACAAGACCAAGAGCTGGTTTTTTGAGAAGATCAACAAAATTGACAAACCTTTAGCGAGACTAACAAAGAAAAAAAGAGAAAAGATGCAAATACACAAAATAAGAAATGAGAAAGGCGATATCACCACTGACCCCACAGAAATAAAGACTATCATAAGAGGATACTTTGAAAAACTATATTCCAACAAAAATGAAAATTTAGAGGAAATGGACAAATTCCTAGAAACACATAAGCAGCCCATACTGACGAAAGAAGAAATTGATGATCTTAACAAACCAATCACAAGCAAAGAGATAGAATCAGTCATTAAAAATCTCCCAACTAAGAAGAGCCCAGGGCCAGACGGCTTCACAGGTGAATTCTACAAAACATTCCGGAAAGAACTAACACCAATCCTATTGAAACTATTCCAAAAAATCGAAACAGAAGGAACATTGCCGAACTCCTTTTATGATGCCAACATTATCCTAGTACCAAAGCCAAACAAAGACACCACAAGAAAGGAAATTTACAGACCAATTTCTCTAATGAACCTAGACGCAAAAATACTTAACAAAATACTTGCTAATTGTATTCAACAACACATTAAATGAATTATACACCATGACCAAGTGGGATTTATTCCAGGTATGCAAGGATGGTTCAACATAAGAAAATCAATCAATGTGATACACCATATAAACAGATTGAAGGAAAAAAATCACATGATTATATCTATAGATGCAGAAAAGGCATTTGACAAAATACAGCACCCCTTCTTGATAAAAACACTCCAAAAGATCGGAATACAAGGAAACTTTTTGAACATGATAAAGAGTATATATGAAAAACCTACAGCCAACATTGTTTACAATGGCGAAATCCTGAAATCCTTCCCTCTAAACTCAGGAACAAGAAAAGGATGCCCATTGTCTCTGCTCCTATTTAACACTGTCTTGGAAGTACTTGCTCGAGCACTGAGGCAAGAACCAGATATAAAAGGCATTCAAATTGGAAGGGAAAAGTCAAAATTTCATTATTTGCAGATGACATGATCCTATACATAGAAAACCCTGAGAGATCTACAACAAAGCTTCTAGAACTCATAAATGAGTTCAGCAAAGTTGCAGGTTATAAGATCAATGCGCAAAAATCAGTAGCATTTCTGTACATCAATAATGAACAAGATCAGGAGGAAATCAAGAAATGAATACCATTCACAATAGTAAATAAAAAAAGCAAATACTTAGGAATAAATTTAACTAAAGAAGTAAAAAACTTATACACCGAGAACTATACAAGACTGTTCAAGGAAATCAAAGAAGACATGAATAAATGGAGGAATATTCCTTGTCCATGGATAGGAAGACTGAATATTATTAAGATGTCTATCCTACCAAAACTGATCTACACATTCAATGCAATCCCAATAAAAATCAACACAGCCTTCTTTAAGGAACTAGAAAAACTAACTATGAAATTTACTTGGAAAGGAAAGAGGCCCCGAATAGCCAAAGACATATTGAAAAAGAAAAACAAAATAGGAGGAATCACACTTCCTGACTTCAAAACATACTACAAAGCTACAGTAGTGAAAACAGCATGGTATTGGCATAAGGAGAGACACACAGACCAATGGAATCAAATTGAACGTTCAGATATAGAACCTCAAGTATATAGCCATATAATATTCGATAAAGCCACCAAACCCTCTCAACTGGGAGAGAATGGCCTATTCAACAAATGGTGCCTGGAGAACTGGATAGCCATATGTAGAAGAATGAAAGAGGATTACCATCTCACACCTTATACAAAGATCAACTCAAGATGGATCAAAGACCTAAATATAAGAGCCAAGACCATAAAGATCTTGGAAAGCAGTGTAGGGAAACATCTACAGGACCTTGTAATAGGAAATGGCTTCATGAATATCACACCAAAAGCACGAGCAGCAAAAGAACAAATAGATAAATGGGACTTCCTCAAAATTAAAGCCTTCTGCACCTCAAAGGAGTTTGTCAAGAAAGTAAAAAGAGAACCCACACAATGGGAGAAAATATTTGGCAACCATATATCTGATAAGAGACTTATAACTTGCATATATAAAGAACTCATATATCTTGAAAACAAAAAGATAAACAACCCATTTAAAAAATGGGAAAAAGATTTAAACAGACACTTCTCCAAAGAAGAAATACAAATGGCTAAAAAGCACATGAAAAAATGCTCCAAATCTCTAGCTATCAGGGAAATGCAAATCAAAACTACAATGAGATACCATCTTACTCCCATAAGATTGGCAGCTATGAAAAAAACAGAAGAATACAAATGCTGGAGAGGATGTGAAGAAAGGGGAACACTCATCCACTGCTGGTGGGAATGCAAAAGGATCCAACCATTCTGGAGGACAGTTTGGCAGTTTCTCAAAAAACTAACCATAGATTTGCCATATGACCCAGCAATACCACTGCTGGGTATATACCCATCAGAACTGAAAATAAAGACACAAACCGATATATGTACACCAATGTTCATGTCGCCAAAAGTTGGAATCAATCCAAATGTCCATCAACAGACGAGTGGATCAATAAAATGTGGTATATTCATACAATGGAATACTACTCAGCTGTAAGAACAAATACACTACAATCACACGTGATAACATGGATGAACCTTGAGAATCTTATGTTGAGTGAAGCAACCCAGGCATTGAAGGACAAATACTACATGACCTCAATGATATGAAATAAGCAAACTGCCTCAGAGAGCTAGAGTGTGGAAAAGAAGCTTACAGGAAATCGGGGGGTGGAGGAAGGATGTGAGTTAACGTCTGCAGGGGGGTATCTGTGATGAGCTGGCGGTAAGTATGAGCACAAAGAAGGGACAAAATGGGGGCAAGGGGTTGCCTTCGGATGGGGCTTTGTGGGTTGGAGAGGGGCTGGGGATGGGCAGAGGGGTAATATTATCCAAAAAATGGGGGGAGGGAGGGGTAACATACGAACATGGGAGAATGTCAGGTGTTTGTTGAGAACAAAATGTTGAGAAACTCGTATCAAAGTATAAGTAGGAGGGTTACCTGTTTAGGATGCTCAGGGGGTATGGTCTGATCCGGGAAGGACTCCAGGGGAATAGCTGAAGGCTCATTATGCCAAGGTGGGTAGTACCATTGGGAAGAGACCCAAGAAGTGAGAGTTGGGGTGGACCCACATCCTGGAGTAGACTAATGCCGTCAAATAGAGAGAACTGTATCTCTCGTGAGAGAGGATGGCTCCCAGGGCAACAGGGCAGTTGAGAAAGTCAGGCCCTGAATACTGCTGCAAGTATCTCTGGACATGGCTTCTTGGGAAATGGAGATTGGCTGGTGTTATGGGTCCCAAGGGGAGGGGAAAATGGATGTGGAATGGATGGAACCAAGGTAAATATGGGGGCAAGAGAGGAGTTTTGTGAGAGTACACAAGGATGAATATAAAACATGTAATATTACACCAAAAACATATAGGGGATGACAGACTAATAATGTAAACCATAAGGCAAAACATAGGATAACTAAAAAATTTAGAAAACTGTACAACCTAAAGTATGGACCACATAGTAAGTACAGCTGTCACCTTGTTTGAAAGCTATTGTCTTGGAATCTTTACATCAGTTTCAGGAAATATGATATGAATAAGTTAAAAGATTATCGCTGCGGAAGGGAAAATTTTTTATGGTGGATCTGGGGAAGTACTGTATATTGTATATATGAATTTTGGTGATCTAAGACTCTTGTGAAGCTGACAATTTGTTGGGATTGACTTTACAGGAAGTTTTGGATCACAGAGTGGTTCAACAATGGCAGCGGAGGAATACTGATATAGGATGTTATTGACAAGATATATAGGGTTAACAGGGAGTTATACAGGGCATATGCCCAGGGTATATAGTAATGTCTAGATATACTCATAGTGGAAACAATTAAAAACAACAGCTGGGGGGGTACCGGGCCCCTGGCCGGGGGGTAACTGTAGTGGACCCTGGAGGAGCAGCGGCAGTCCCCCAGGTGCAACGGCAAGAACCAGGAAGGAAGGAGGGCCCAACAGTGGGCTCCTGATACTAATGGCTATGCTTTTGAGCCTATACACCTGCAATAAGAACAAGGCCTAGAGTAGCACTGTGCGTGGGAGTTTCCTCCTGACAGCCTTCATGTTACTCAAATGTGGCCACTCTCACAGCCAAATTCATCATGTAGATGCAGTGCATTCCCCCCAGTGAGGGACATGACACCCGGGGATGAGCCTCCCTGGCACCGAGGGACCACTATCACATACCAGCTGAACATACAACTAGAAAATGACCTTGAATTAAAGGTTCAATACGGATCAGCAGAATATCCCTCTCTACATATAATAACATGACTTCAAAATGCTGATTGACCTAATGTAAGGGGGAAATGGAAAGGAGAAATGAGATTATAAGGCTGTGAGTCTCTAAAAAAGAGTCTGGAGGTTGTCAGAAGGAATCCCCTTGTGCACAACTGAGCAGAGTCTGAGAGACAGACAAAGTAGATACAACCCCAGGTATTGGTTCTTTTGAGGGATAAAGAGACCCACGGGTTCTATGGTCATGGCAGATGGGGTTCACTGTCATGGCAGATGGCCCTTCTTCGGAGCCTGTGTTTCTGTGTGATGGAATTGGACTCAGAGGGGATCTCTTTTCACAAGACTTCCATGCTACTTCATAGGAATTGTAATAGGTGCTGGGGTTTAAGATATATTTAGGGGATTTGAATCTCTGGACTGATAATATGACACCCAGGCCCAGAGCCTCAACAGACTTCAGCTCCTACACTTTGATTTATTGGACTTACCCCACTCAGCTAACATGGAGTTGAAGGTCAGCCACCACACCATGGAGCGTAGAGTGTCTACAACTGAGAGCAGGAGGAGTGCATCCAGTATCCATGTGGAATCTAAGCCCCCACTTGACATAGATGTGCAATGGACACAACCAATCCAATGTCCACAGAGAAAATGTGGAATGGGTGTGGGAAGGGTAGCCATGGTGGCTGCTGGGTTTGGGGAATGGGAGGAAGAGATGAGAGGTGGAGCCGGTTACGGGACGTCGAGTTGTCCTGGGTGGTGTTTCACGGACAACTACGGGACATTGTAGATCCCCCCAGGGCCCACTGGATGGAACGTGGGAGACTGTGGGCTATGATGTGGATCATTGACTATGGGGTGCAGTGATGCTCAGAGATGTTCTTACCAGGTGCAATGGATGTGTCACGATGATGGGAGCAAGTGTTGCTGTGGGGGGAGTGGGGGGTGGGGTTAAATGGGACCTCATATTTTTTGAATGTAATTTTTAAAAATAAATAAATAATTAAAAAAAAAAAAAAAAAAAAGAACCATTCCTGGTACCAAGCTGTATTAGTCAGGGTTCTCCAGGGAAACAGAATCAACAGGAGTTATCTGTAAAGAGTATAAGATTTTATAAAATTCTCTCGCATGACCATGTGGGTGCACAAGTCCAAATTCCACAGGCAGGCTACAAACCAGGGGCTGTGATGAAGGCTTGACGAGTTCCCAGGAGACATTGGCTGTCCAAAGTCAAGCTGGAAAAGTCTCTCTGAATGCTGAAATCACTTCCCCTTTTAAAGCTTTCTAACTGTTTGGATAAAATGTCACTCATTTCTGATGGCAGTCTCCTTGGTTGATTGTAGATGTAATCAGACATCAATGCAATAAACTCACTGGTGACTAAAAAAAATAAATAAATAAATAAACATGTGATTTTTTTAATATCTTTATTATATAAAATGTGGCTTTTTGAATGAAAACTCAAGGTGTAATTTGTTGGACAAAATTGAAATACATTTTTGTTTTCAATCTGTGTATACATACATCCATATGTTTAATTCCACATATATTTGCATATAAAATATATGTACACATACGTGCTTTCTAAATTTTAGATACTATAAAACTCTATTTGAGAGAAGACTGAGTTTTATATCATCTGAGAATAAATTGGGGTAGATAAATTCTTCAGGGTAAACCACCTAAAGAAATGTTTTAGTTAAAATACACATTGATGATTATTAGTAGCTGCTTATCTCTACCAACTTTTAGGACAGTTTTCAATTATTGGCTATTATGAATTGTGTTGCTGTAAATATACTTGAACATATCTTTTGGTAAACACATGTAAACATTTCTCTTGGGACTATACTTAAGAGTAGAATTGCTGGGTTATAGGTCATGTACTTGCTTATATTTAGCAGGTAATGCCGATTGATTTTCCGTAGGGTTAACCATTTTAGACTCCAACCAGCAATGTTGTTCACTGTTGAACACCACACTGTCTTTTTCATATTAGCTATTCTGTTGCATGTATAGTGATATTTAATTATAATTTTAATTTGCATTTCCATGATGACTAATGAAGGAACACTTTTTCATATGTGTAGCAGTTTGATATTATTAATGAATTCCCAAAAGAAATATTGGATTATGTTTGTAAACCGGTCTTTTCCTCTGGGCATATTAAAGTGTTTTGGATTCAGAGGTTGTACTTTTATTTGATTAAATAATGATTAAGGCTTTGATTGGGCCACATCAGTAGGATGTTCAGTCCCTGCCCCCTTGATGGGTGGGAACTCAAAGAGAAACTGCATGGCAGAGAAAGGAGATTGGAGGCAAGAGCTGGAGCCCTGGGAAGTAAATATACAGAAGAGTTTGGCCCAGAGAAGAAAGGAACCCTGAAAACTGCGAGAAGCAAGCCCTGGGAAAAGAGAAATGCTTAGCCTAGAAAGAAGCAAGCCCTGGGAAGAGAAGAACTCAGGAAGCCTGAATCCTGGCAGCCATTGGCAGTCATCTTACTCCAACACGTGACAATAGACTTAGTGAGGGAAGTAACTTGTGTTTTATGACCCGCTAACTGTAAGCTTCTACCCCAGATAAATTTATAAATGCCAGCAGATTTCTGACATTTTGTATCAGCACCCCTTTGGATGACTAATATAGAATTTGGTACTGGGAAGGGGTAGTACTTTTGCAATTGCCAAAAGGCTGAAATGACTTTATAAAGGATAAGGGGTATTATTTGGAGGAATTATGAAACATTTGATGGAAAAGTCCTAGATTGCTTTGAAGAGACTGTTGTTAGTAATGTGGATGTTAAAAAGACTTGATGAAACTATTATTGGAAAGTTGAGGAAAGGCGATCTGTGTTTTAAAGTTGCACAGAACTTAGCAAGATTAACTCCTGATGTTTTATGGCAGGCAGAATATGAAAATGGTGAGTCTGAGCATTTAGCTGAAGAACTTTCCAAAGTTAACTTGGAGAATGTGGCTTGGCTTCTCCTTGCAGTTTATAGCAAAATGCTAGATGAGCGAGAGAAGTTGAGGACTGAATTGTTGGGCACAAAGGAATCAGAAACTGATTTGACTAATACAATATGCTTACTAGCAATTGGATATTCACTCTTGTGAGTTTCCCATTCAAATCTTTCATCCATTTTTCTTTTGGTTTATTTTTGTCTTATTGATTTGCAGATGCTCTTTATATATTCTTGATATATTGTTGTATCCTTTGTAGATAAATTTATTGTAAGTATCTTCTTCCACTTCCCCAAATGCTAGGCAATCCTTTATATATCAACTCTCTTTTTATTGGATTGTCCCATACCCAATGGTTTGAGGTGAAAGGAGTGAACACTGGCTTTCATAGCAAGTAGCCTTGAGTAGAACGCCTGAACCTACTATGTAATTTGGGATAAGACTCATGACCATTGTTTTAGTTTTCTGGGCTGCTCAAGAAAATACCAATACAATGGTTTGTCTTTGAAAAAAAAAAAAGGAGTTTATTAGCTTAGAGTTTTGAGACTTAAAGAAAGTCCAAATCTAAGTGTCATCAAGGCAATGCTTTCTCTCCAAAGACTGTGGCATTATGGAGCTGACTGCAGGCAATCCCTGGCTCCTCTACCATGTGGCAAGGCACATGGTGGCATCTTCTGATCTCTCCCTTCTCCTTTTGGTTCTGTCACTATCCAGCCTCCTACTTCCTGTGGCTTTCTGTCTCTCTCTGCCTGAATTTCATTCAGCTTTTAAAGGACTCCAGTAATAGGATTAAGATCCATCCTGACTGAGGTGGGAGAAACTTTAACTGAAGTAACCTCAACAAAAGGACCTACTTACAATGGGTTCACACCTGCAGGAATGGATTTAATTTAAGAACATGTTTTTCTGGGGTACATACAACTTAAAACAAGGAAGAATCTCTTTGATCAACTTATAAGACAACAAGAAAGAATCTCTTTGATCAACTTATAAGACAAATCTTATAATATTGCTCATGGTGTGTTGTGAGGGTTAAACGACACATTTCATATGAGCATTCATCTGGCACATATTAGATGCTTAATAAATTTTAGAGAAGGAAATGCAATAAAATATTCTTTAATTAATTTCACCCTGTGTATCTGACATTGGCCATGGATTTTTAACAATTCTCAGTTAAAAGCTAACATTACAGTATGCATTAATTGCTATTGTGTTTCCTTATCCCTTCTTGTAAATTCAAGGGAGTGAGTTAAAAGCTTGTAACTACCACCTCCTGTTTTTGTTTACTGAGATACAAGGTCAGAATGTCCTCTAAATCTGTGGAGCTGAAATATATTGTATTTAATAGAAGAATAAAATACATTAGAAATAAACAGATATAAAAAGATATTGGACAAAATATATAGTTTTAACAGAAAAAATTTAAATGTGTTCACTAGGAACCAGTTAAGTATCTTCCAAATCTTTTTCTCAGTGGAAATTTTATTTTGGTTTTGATGGATAATTCACAGGCTAAACATAACACCTACATTATATTTATATAATATATAATGCATTGTATTTATTCTGTTAAAAAGTTAATGGCATTTATTTTTAGTTATAAGGAAAGTGAAATTGTGATCTGTTTGGTGGGAAGAGGACTTACCCTGGAGTGGCTACATGGCCATATAGGTCAGTTCTCCTAAATAACAGGACATCATGATCTCAACCAAATACCTGTGTACAGACTTGAAGGGCAATTGGGAAAAAACAACCTTTCTGAATTTGAGAATTTTCTAATCAGATTATCAGGTGGAAGTTCATTATTAATTTATGCTGTTTTAAAATTCACCACCCAGCATTTCTATGGTATCCACTAATGTTGTTTACTTTTATATGAGGTATCTAGTGTTCAATATCTTGAAATTTGTTGATCGTCTTATAGGCAAATAACCCCCATTTTAATAGAGGCAAAACAGAAAAAGAATAATTGAATAAAATCCCAATTGGTGTTATTATCAGAAGAGCTATGGAATTCTTCTACGTATTCTAGAAAGGTAGATTTGACCAGTTGAGAACATACAGAATTCTGCCTTTTGTTTTCCAATAAATGTCTATGACAACTGAACACTTCAAAGGATTAATGTACTTGTTATTCCCTCAGGCTATAAAATGGTTGAAAAATTCCCTCCATTCCCAGTCCATTTACAGATCTTGTTCCCAAACCACTCTCACTCCAAACCCATCAGGAATTCATTTAGAAAAAATGGGGAGGTGCTGGGATTAGAACACTACTTTTACAACCTGTTACTCTAACACTAAGCTAATTCTAAGTGACCTAATGACTTCCAAGGTTTAATGGGTTAGTGTGGTTCCTGAAAACTCTAGGGGAAATTGTGTAAAATCTGACTTGGGATCACATCGTGGTCTTTAATGATGTTGTTCTTTGAGAAATTGTCACTGAATTACTCCTGTGTTTTTAGTTCTTGGAAGTACAGCATGTACTCCATCCTGAGCTGCAGCCAGACCTACATTTTATCTCAGTTATTTGAGATGATTTATTAGCTGATCCCCAAAATCCTGCAATTTAACCCACCCCGCAATCAGATCTGCTTCAGCTGTTTGCTGAATATCACTCATGTGCAAGCTTTTCTAGATTTATATTTTATGATATTCTGAATTCTTCTTTTTTGAAAGCACCTACTGTTTTAAAACATAAAATAATATAACTTTTTACACTTTAAATTTAAATTTAGACTCTTTAAATCAACTCAGTAACGATATTGGACAGGATCAAGGGGTTTGGGTGGAAGATGTGTTAAATGTCCAGTTAAGTAGAAAGATACTGAAAACTATAAAACCTATTTTGACAAAAATCTTCAAAGTGATGGCTATGAGGGATAAAGGCCCAGAGAAATTGCTCTAACCAGATCTGGAAGCCTTATGAAATGCAAAGAAACATTGTGATTAAGAGCATGGGGTCTGCCAGTTCTCCTGGGAGTATATGGTTGGCAAGATCCCTAGTTTGGAAGGAGAGAAGTGAAAGAAAGTTTGGTGAGTTTTATCCCCAGGCAGGAAAGCTAAGGGTGGGAATTCAATGGGGATCTTATTTTATTATCTAAGCAATCAATCTGTGGACCATGAATTAGTAAGATTCCTTAAGGTTTGTTGATTTCCCCTGGTTATGTTTGCCATCTTATATATTTCCATATTGATCAGCAGTAAAATCATTGAAATGTAAAGGTCTAATGCATTTGTCTCTGGGAGCAATGATGAAAGAACGGGAGACTAACCATTATTCAGAACCACCACCCCTGGTGATAAAATTAGTGTGAGAGTCCCCAAAGAGAATGTGACCCAGAGAAGAAAAGGGCAGTGAGGAGGCTACTTAGTGTCTGGCAAGTGGTCTGGGCCTTCGCCATTGAAATACCCATGAGCTTTGTCCTGATCCCTGTAGATTATTTCATTTTAAGACATTTTTAGAATATCAAGTAATGACATTCCTAATCATGCAAAAATCTTTAAAAATACCCACAGAATTTACATTGTAAAAGTACCATTCTTGTCATGATAATCATAGCACTTGAAATGTTACAAGTAATTTTCAAATTTGAGTGAGTTTAGAAATTGACTGGAAGAAGACAATTGTGATATCATTTCAATGAACCATAAATAAAAGGTCAAATAATGGCACTGTAAGTGTATAGATTTCATTTACAACTGTGGCAATTATTCCCTACCTTTATGAAGTATTTCATATTTTTTACTATGCAACTTTTCTAGCATACCAAAAGTAAAAAAAACAAAATAGTGTACTGAATCCCTAAATGCCTACCACTTGAATCACCAAAATTTTTTACACTTGCTCCATGTATCTCTCCTCTTCCGCTGAAATATTTTCAAGCATATCAAAGACCTCATTAAGAAAGCTCTTTTTAAGTTTCTAATATGTTTTAATACCACTTATCTCTTCATCTTACTGATTTCCCTGCAAGTGATTGTGGCAGATAATTACTATCATCACTTGAAAAGGGAGGAAATTGAGGCCCAGACTTTTGACTCATAAAGGTTACCCAAGTCATTAGAAGGAGAACCATGATCAGCAATTTCTTAACTGTATTAGGTTTATTGGGATGTCTTCACAGTTCCTTATGCTCCTGTTCTTGAGAACTGTCCCCTGTGCAGGACTGAGTCTCTGCAGCTTTGATATTTTACTATATGACACACTCGCCAACCCCAAGCAAGACAAAGTTGATTGGACTATAGTATACATTCAAGCTATGCCGAGCCAGTCAGGTTCTTTCCCTTTGGATTTTAGTATTGAGATTAAAAAATGACAAGTCTATCTTTCAGGAGATATTGACATATATGCTACTTAGGAAATGATGGGTGTGAGAATGCCTCTCTGGTAAGGAGATATTTTAACAGAGTCCTGAAAGAATAAATGGCGTAAACAATGCTGGTATCTAGAAAGAGTGTTCCAAACAAAGTGAGCAGCAATAACAAAGGCTCTGAGATGGGAGCATGATTGGAAAAGCCAAGGAATAGCAAAGACACCACAGTGGTGGGAGAAGGGGAAACAGAGGCGAAAGTGGTAGGAGATTGTGTTAGAGATATCCAGGGGCAGTACTCTTGAGGGCCTATGGGCCATTGGAAGGGTTTTGAATGCTTTTCTGAATAACACAGGAAACCACTGCAAGATCTTGAGCAGACATGATGTAATCTAATTTACAAATTAAAAGGATGTGTAGGAGCTATATGGAGAACAGACTTTAGGAGGCATGATGGGAAAAGTGGGGAGAATTATTAGAGAGCTACTGCAATAATCCAGGTAAGAGATAGTCATGGAGGTGGTGAGATGCAATAGGTTCCAGATAAATTTTGAAGATAAATCCAAATGTTCCTGGCAACAGTTTTTCAAAATATATAACCTCTCCCAGGGTTCCATGAGAAAATACAGTATCTTTCTAAAAGTTAATTTTTGTTTTTCTTTGTTTTGTTTTACTAATTTGAGTCTTTTATGTCTTGCAATAAAAACATTCTTAAGAGGTCAGCACTGCCGTCTTTGCAACTCAGTTAAGTATTTAATGAAGGCATACTATGTGCCTAGATGACTGTGGCAGGTTGTATTTCTGAAAGGTGGCTGTAATAATGTCTGCCATTCCACATGATCTTCTTGCAAGGTGCCCTTGCCATCCTCTGTCAACAACTGGAGTCTATGTGCCCTCCCCTTAAAACGGGCCTGTCTGGACCAAGGGGCATGGTGGATGTTACATTATGTGACTGCTGAGACATGATCATAAATGGCAATGCATCTTCCTCCTTGCTCTTTCTTGGGGGGCTTTCTCTTAGAATCCAGTCACTATGTAATGATGAAGCTCAGACTACATGGGGAGACCGCATGTAAATGTTCATTCCCAGCTGAAGTCTTAGCTAACAGTCTGCATTCCCTGCCTGCCTATGAGTGAGGAAGCCTTTGAGATGACTTCAGCCCCAACCACCATCTGACTGCAAATACTTGGGGGATTCTGAGCAGAACTACCTGGTTAAGCTCAGTCATCGCAGAATCATGAAATAGAAATAACTGATAATTTTTGTTTTAAGCCAGTACATTTTGGGCAATTTGTTACACAGCAATAGGTAACTGATATAGTGACCGTAAGTATTGATTTATCTAGGGTACCTCTGCCTTAAATCATTCCTTCCAGTTGTCAGACAATAACAGCAAACACTTATATAGTACTTGTTGTATGCCATGCATGGTTTCTAAGTGCTTTACATATATTAACTCTTTTAATCCTTGTATCATGCTGATGAATTGGGTACTAATATTATCCCATTTACACATGGGAAAAGTGAGACATAAAGAGGATATTATTTTGCCCAAGGTCACACAATTTGTAAGGTATTGTGTTAGGTTTTGAACTCAGATGATCCATGTATTCTATTCTAAATTTCTAGGATCCTGTTGGATTGTATATGGGTCATTTTGCCTCAAATCTGTGTACCTGATATCCTTTAGTTATGACAAAACTTTAATGGAGAACAGCAGAGATTATACTATCCATAATAGTTGTTCTAAGAAGTATTTGTCATTCATGTGGTTCAATCATTTGGGCACCTGCCTACCATTTGGGAGGTCCTGAGTTCTGTTCCTGGTGCCTCCTAGAGAAGGCGAACAAGACAGTGAGCTGACCTGACAGGCTGGTGCAGCAAGATGATACAACAAGATGATACAACAAGGAGACACAGAGAGGAAACACAATGAGAGACATAACAAAGCAGGGAGTGGAGGTGGTTCAAGTGATTGAGTACATCTTTCCCACATGGGAGGTCCCAGGTTCTATTCCTGGTGCTTCCTATAGAAAAACAACGAGCAGACACAGAGAGTGCACAATAAATGGATGCACAAACAATGAGGGGAAGAGGGAAAAATAAATAAAATAAATCTTTAAAACAGACAAATAAACCAGCCAAACACCCAACAGACAAAATAAAACAAATAGATGTCCCTAAAGTATCTTCTCTCACAATAATGTGAAAATTCATTTCCTGTCTACTGAGGAACCCAGGGAACTTATAGCATCCTAGTTAACCCACTTATGTGCAAATTTTCAGTAGGAGCTATATTTCTTATTGTGCTGCAGTCTCCATTATACTCTGCCATGAAAATAAGGACTTCAGATAAATTTATGAAAACAGGTTCACATATACCTCTAGACTTGACTCGAGGCAATAGTATAAGTAGGTCAAATATATTCTCTGTTATTTCCACTATTCCCTCTTTTGTTGTTTTCACTCCCCAGGTGACCCTTAGCATGCTTGCTAGCTTCCCCTAAATTTAATTCCGTGAGTATTTATTGAGCTCAGACTCTTTTTGCAAGCAGATATACGAGACATCCAATTGCAACACAATGTGCTACTCACATGGTGTCATCAAAGGTGGGAGGCTGGGGTCAGGGGCATGGGACTTGGAATGGGAGAAAACTTCCCCATAAAATTTTGTGAGAACATATGCAGTAGCACTTGGATTTTCCAAGCAGAGACCAGGAGAAGGACATTTCAATTGTACCAGAAGGAGCAGTGGTTGTGAGATGGGCTAGCACAGAGTTTAAGTAATGAGGAAACCACATTCCAGAGAGTATTTTCAAGAGAGGAGCAGCAGAGTAACTTTGAGTGGAGGGAGAAGATAAGATACGAGAGTAAACATTTATGGAGTGTCTAATCATAATATATAAAGGCAAGCAGTTTATAGACTATCTCGTATAATAGTCACCCAAATCTGTGAGTTATTAGAAACCTGTCAATACCTAAATGGCTCTAGAAAGTTTCAAAACTCAAACTCAATGAGGAAATTAATTCCAGAGATTCAGTTCTCATTTCTGATTGTAGAATAAAAGGCTTGGACTGTAGTTGAATGCATTTCTGCATTAAGGGAAGTATTTTTAGGAATATAATTAAAAGAAAGCTGGCTTTCTTATGGATCACGCCATACCCCACACAACACAATCCTGCTGTATAATTCCCAGAGCACTTCATTCCAGTACTCTGGGATTTACTCTCTGGTAAAAGACAGGATGGGATGCCATCCTAGTTCTGTATCAGCAGTGGCATCAGCGTCAGCAGGCTGATGATAATGCTTCATCAGCAGGAGGGATCTGGGATGATGCTTTGGATCTTTTAAACTGCAGGTACCTGCAATTTGCACATCTTCTACCTCAATTTGTAAAGATTTGATGGTTTAATAAGTGATTTGTGAATTATAAAGAATTCCAACAATATTTGGTATAATCTGTAGAGGAGTTTTTGTGTGATTACAAGCTGGTACCACTCATCAAATTACTTGATATTATTTTCATCTTGTCTGACTCATTTAAAAGGAACAAGATGTCCTTAAGTCCACTCTGCCCTCTGAAAAATCAAGGTATGATGTTTTTAGCTCAACAAATGCTGAGAAGCAGAACATAGTCCTTCTTCCATTTATTTGAACAATATATCCTTTTATTGAGTTCTTTGCCTTCTGTATAGTACTTTTGTACAGAGTTGGAAACACAGGAGAAGCATTTGAGGTTTTATCAAGACTTGAGTATTGAAATCTTATTAAGACAAGGTAAAATCAATCATCTGTTTTTCACATACATACATTTTCAATATAGAAACATAGAAATAATTAAGAACTCTGAGGATTTTATAGGTAACGAAAACTGCCTTTGTTAACTGCCAGTGTATATATATCTCAGTCGATGAGGAAAGGAAATAGAAGGTTGCTACTGAAAAATGTAGATGGACACAAAGACAAACCTTAGTCATAGTAGATTTACTTCATATGGCCCACAAGTTTTGGACTTTCTTTGGTGCTGAAGGTGATCCTTGAAAGGAACTTTTTAGGTAGAGAACATTGTTTCATTTTCTAGCACATTGTGTCAGGTAGGTGAGGCAGGTAGGCAGTCTTTATTACTCTTCTTTCTTTACCTGTTAATATTTATATAAAAAATTTCATGGGGTAAACGCTATTTGAGAAAAGCTTTTCATTTTAATATGCAGAAATGACTTGTCATCTAGATTTTAAAGTCATGCTGCTTCACAGAGTCCAGGGCACAACAAAATGGTTTTTTATCAACTAATCACATGCTGCTGCATTTGATTTAAGCCTGCTCTAGTGCCCCCATAACATATTACAAATCACTGTCCACACTTCAATAGGCTGGTGAAATCTATTTCTGTCCGTAAAGACCTTCCTATCTTGGGAGTGACATTAATGATTATCTCTCCCTCTCACATGGGCGCACACCAGCTGAATTGCCTAGGTGACTTCCTGCTCACTCTCTTGATTAGAGTTTTGCAGCTCACACTGACTCCAGCAGCAGAATCAAATTCCCCACCTCCATCTGGCAGTTCCCTCCTTGCTCTCCTGCTCCCCATGGACAAAATGATGGCAACAGCGTCACCCTGAACTCCCTCTCTCTGAGGCTTAGAATTTCTCATTGAATGCATGTGAAGTCAGCAGGACATTGCTTCATTTTAGGTGAACATTAATATTAAACAATGGTTCTCCCTGGGAGTGGGCTACCAATGTTTGATTGCTAAGCCATTCCACTAAGACAAAAGCTGAACAAAAAATAAAAGGAAAATTTAACCAAGAAAGGGAGCTGAAGGAAGAAAGCAGCAGAGTTTTAAAAGACTAGCAAAAGCATAAACTTAGAGAAATTAAGTTGAATGTTTATTTGTCTGTAAAAGATGATGAGTTTCTATTATTTTATACAATGAAGTACTTCAAAATACTAAATTTGAGTTAGAAATATGTTTGCCTTCTCATGCAGAACACCAGCATTTTATAGTATAATGGAAAATGGATTATTTATGTTTTGAGGGCTTCAACTTGAAGATTGTAGTAGATTAATTTATGGTCCCTATTTTTCACACTGTGTCCACAACTCTTGCAAGGTGATTTTTATGCTCCTCCCATCAAGAAATAGTGTCTGTTTCTCTACTCTGGATCTGGACTGGCCTTATGACATGATGTGGCCAATGACATGATGTGTACCAGCCTCAGGAGGTTCTGAGCACTTCTTCCCTCCCTTGGAACCATGCCACACCATGCAAATAGGATGCTGGAGCATGAAATATCATGTATAAGAGCCTAACTTTTTCTGCTAAGGCCAATTTAGACAAGCCTATAGCCAACTGAACTCCAAACACTGACCCACAACTGACCATGGAAACATAAGTGAGCTCAGCTGACATGGTGACTAGGCAATAATAAATGTTTATTATTTTAAGACACTGACTTTTGGGTGACTTGTTACACAGCAATTGCTAACTGATACAGCATCCAAGGATATATGCTATATCCTTATTTGTTTTTGTTCCCATTAAAATGGAACAGTTTTTGTAGAATCTTAATCTAATGAAACACAACAATGAAATGTATTGGGGCTCATTGCCCATCGTACAACAGAATCACCTGAAGTGTTTGATACAAATACTTCCAAGTCCTACCCAGAACTATGACATCTGAGTCTACTGAAGAAGAGCTTAGGAATTTCATACTACGCAAATTGTCCTTATTTTACTCCAAAATCCACAGTAAAATTTGAGAATTGCTCAACCAAATGAAGAATGTAGAAGAAAAGGGAACCCAGGACTGAGTCCTGATCAGGGAGACTTCAGGATCTAGTGTTTTAGGGGATTGTTTCTCAAACCATTTATGGAGAAGGAGAAATTTGTTTTTTCTTTTTAAGTCCCAATCCATTATGAACTAATATATCTATGAAAAAAGTAAAAATGAATTATTATAGAAATGAAATTTTTAAAAGATTTGCAAAATACAAGGCCACTGATCATGTATTTGGATAGTCCTTCCATGTCAAATTGCTAAAAGAGGCTTAGACTCAACCTTTGTACTCAGTGTCATCTCAGATTGAAAACAGTCTGTGGGCTAGCAACAGTGCCTGGACCACATTTTGAGTAGCACTGATCTAATGAACCAGAAGGCAAAACAGACAAAGTGGAAAGAAAGTCTGGATTATGTGGTATATCCATCAGGCTTTCCATTTATTATCCCTTACATGCTGCTGCTTCTGGGAACCTTTCCCTTATCAGCTAAAACTGGAGGAGGAATCTCTTTTGGGTGCATTCTAGGAGATTAAGAGTAAATCACTCTTGCTGAAATACAGAACACAGGGGATGAGTGGTCATGAGATGAGACTGGAGATGTAAGCTGAGGCCAGATACTTTGAAGTCTTGTGAATTATGATCATGACTTTTTTTTCCTTGAGAGCAAAGTGATGCTTTGCAATGTTTAAAAATTTTTTATTTTTAAATTTTGAACTAACTATAGGAAATTACAAAAATACAGTACATAGAGTTTTCTGAACCTTTTACCCAACTTTTTCTGATGGTGACCATCTCTTTTAAGTACAGTACAATATCAAAACAAAGGAATTTACATTGATATAATACCACTAACTAGACTATAGAATTTATTCTGTGTGTATGTATGTAGTTCTGTACAATTTCATCCCATGTATAGATTCATGACACTACCACCACACTCAAGATACAGAACTGGCTTGTCATCATAAAGGAAATGTCTCATGCTATCCCTCGATAGCTGCACCCATACCACCACCTCCATCCCTGTTCCTGGGCAACCACTAATCTCATCCTCAATAGTGTTGTAATTTTGAAAATGTTATATCAATGGAATTACACAGCAAGTAATTTTTTGGGATTGCTCTGAAAATACTTTAAGCAGGGGAGGAATGTGGTAATTTCCTTCTTCGTAAGAACACTTTGACTGTTTTCAAGGAATTAAAGACTTAAGGAAGTTGCCATTCTAGTATACTCCAGATAGGAGATAAAGATGACTTGAAATAGAGTAGTGGTAGTATGAACAGAATACACTGTGTGAAAGATATTCTGGAGATTGAATTGATAAAATGTTTTATCAATTCATGTTGAGTAAGTGGCAAGGAAAGAGAGGAGTTAAGAATTATTCACTCACTCAAAAATATTTGAGTGCTTGCTATGTGGTTGGCACTGTACTAGGTGCCGAACATACAGCCATGAACAAAGATAGACAAATTATGTGGCCTCCTGGGAAGTTAATTCTAACTTGGGGAGCAAATTTAAAAAAATACATACAGAAATATAATAAATAGATACGAATTGTGAAGCAGAGGATTAAAAGTGGGTAATGTGATTAAGAAGAAATAGATATCTTTGCCATTAATTGTGATAGGAAACCCCAGAGTAGTAGAAGGTTGAGGATATGGAGGGCAAGGAGGAACAAATAATTTATTTAGGGACATAGTAAGTTTTGAATATTCATGCAGGATGTCCTGAGGGTAGTCAAAGGAAATACCTCAGCTAATTCTAAAGATATTCTCAGCTCTCAAATCAGGGGTCCATGGTAATCTAGTTATCATTCTCTATAGGACTACACATTCCTAGGAACATACTCTCAGCTGTAACTGCTAAAAAGGAGTTAGTGAAGTTAAATATTAATAATATTAGTTAACATTCATTGAATGTTAAGAGCTTTCGTGGCATACACTAAATGCTCTGCATGTAATAACTCATTTAATCTTCATATGAATCTATGAGATAAATATCATGATAATTTCTATTTTCTAGAGGAGGAAATTTTAGTATAGATAGGATGAGTGATAGTCCACTATTGCATAGCTGGTCAATGGTGGGGCATTAGAGGCCATTGACTTAACCAGGTGCACCTTAACACCATTGCTAGCACTGGATGAGCATGTCCTTTCATTAGAATTTTTCTTATTCCCCTATTAATTGTGGTTGTACTTACCAACCTATCCAGAGTGATTATGCCTATTCTCTCAAGGGCTCCTTTTTATAGACAAGAGTCTTCCCATGTCCTCTAAAATACTTAATTCCCCCCTAGAGAAAAACCTCATCTCTAAGGCTTTTCCAGTCTGCCTGTGATACTCTTGCAAATGATTCTTGGTATGTAGGGGCAGGACATAAATTCAGGGCCAGGACTAGGGCAAAGCAAGCGAGGCACCTAGGCCACTACATTTAAGGAGGTCCCCACTCTCAGATGCCTATGTGGGGCTTGCGTGACTCTTTACTTTGCACCCTAAGCACCTCACTTACCTTTGCTTAGTCCCAGCACTTTTCTCCATACTTGCTTCTTTGAGATTAAGCACTTTCCCCTGTGCTTTTTTGGCATCTGAACTTACACTATCACCATATTTAGCTTTCTGGTCTATCCTCCCTAATGGAGTATAGCAGCTTGATGGTAGGACCAGGTCCTTCTTTCTCACAACTGTGTCTCCACATAGTAGACACTCAATAAATATTTTCCAATAAACTAAGATAAGTTCATTCAGAAACATATTCTAGGCAGCTGGATGACATTTAGACAGTAGGGCATTATCTCTACACTTAAGGACTCAAACTCTAAAGAGGGGATGGTATAAATCAAGTAGTCACACAATGGTGAGTTCAGTACTCTGGCAGAGTCATGGGAAGAAGGCTTTGAGAGCACAGAGAAGGGAACAAGAATGAACATCCTGATGGAGCAGTTGGGGATGGGGTGTAGGAAAGAGGGATGCTTATTTTCTAATGAATTAAATTTGGATGTTTTCAGGACACTCAAGTGAAATCGAATATGGGTAGCTTAAAATTCTTGGTTTGGGCTCAAGAGACAATCAGGGATAAAGTGTAATTTTGGGATCCACAGCATAACAACAGTATTTAAAGCTTTGGGGGAAAAAGTGAGATTTCTTTGAAAAGAATGGAGTAAGAGGAGAAATAAGCAGAGGGGAAAAACAGAACTGTAAGGTGTGTGCTTCTAAATCACCATGCCCCCAAAGTGATATCCAGTTTTGTGTGGAGGTACAGGAACAGTTTGTCTACAGAAATGCCAACACTCCATATGGCCAGAATCATTGTCACATGGCACTCTAGCATGGGAGTTTTGCATTCCTTCAATGGGAATGCAGATGGGGCTATACCATAAAAGCATAGAGGGCTAAGCCTGGAGCTTTTGTCAGGGGAACACATAGCCTTTTAAATTTCATCTTATTTTATTTTTATCTTATTATGTGAAGAAAAAGAGTTCTTTAGTTTTTCAGAAGCTAGATTTGTAGCCAAAATCTATTCTTAGTAGACAATGATATTATTCCAGTAAATATTTGTAAAATTCCATATGAACAAGCCTGGTGTTTCTTGCATTTTAATGACCTCTCTCTCAAACCCCTGTGATTGCAAAATGTTGTCTTTTATGAGGTTTTTCCAGAGTACTAAATCTTGACATAATCAATACTATATATGTTAACTATCTTCAGGCTGTCTATATTAAGTTTGAATTATTAGATTCTTCTAAGGCCTAGACTATTTTTCTTTTGGCTATCATTTAGCATTTATCTATCCATCTATAGTATATAGATGTTTTACAGGAATATTTCTTGGTGCATAAATAAATTATGTGGCTGGTGGCAAAGATTGGTTGTTACAGCAAGGCTCCAGTGTATTATATTTAATAACTCAAACTGTAATAAAAAAAAAAAAGGAGAGAGTAGAAGGGAGACTGTGCCCTTCTCAGTCCTTACTGATGCTGTCCTGAAAGTGCCAGAAAAGACGCCCATAATGGATTTGTGTTGCCTGAAATCCTCTCATATAATGGACATAGGAAAGTAAAGGCAATCTACAGACATAGAGCATTGTTAATTAAATGCCCCAATGCAGCAGTTTCCAAAAGCTTTCGACAACAAGATTGATCATATTTTTTTTTCTTTTTCATAATGCATATCAAGCAATTGTGGGGGAAAAAATGTGAGATCCACTCTCTTATCTACTTTTTTCCACACTCCCCCTTTCTCTTCCTGCCTTTCCTGCTTTCTCCTCACCACCTCTACTGCTTTGCTGCACAAAGGATTGGGACGAGTTGAGAGGAGAGCACACATATTAAAAAAGTAATGCCATTGAAAACTGAAATCAGAGAACATTTAAATAAAGGTAGGAATTCAATACCAGGCAAAGGAAAACTGCAAATTCACAGTTTATAAGGGTCAGCCTATTAGTTACAGTTGAGCTTCAAAATGAGCTCTGAATTTGCTAGCAGATGAAGCAAAATGGAATACATGAATGGCTATATAATTCTTGTTATTGAAAAATAAAAGAGAATATAGCAATTTCTCAGGGTAAGCAAGAGTATCCTAGAACTTAATTTTTTAAGTCTCATATGTGAATAATAAACATTTTGATTTCTTTCATTTAATCCTTATGACAAGGCAAGTATTACTTTAAATGGCTCACAGTTGAAGAAACTGAGGCACAAATGCATAAAGACAGTTTGTCCAAAGATGTACTGGTGCTAAATGTCAGCAGTAGGTTTCAAACCCAGGTCATCTGATTCTTACTCTGGTTCTAGTACACCATTGCTATTTTCATTGCTTGCCCTCTCCTGACAAATTCTAACCTACCCTCTGAAAAGTGCATCATGATTTTTTTTCCCCAAATAAAATACTATCTTTTCCATTGGCAATATCCATGATTCGAGAGATGTTTATCTCATAACCAACATTCAGTTGGCAGAAGCACCTTTTAACATTGTCTTTAACATACACATTTAAAGCAGTCATTTTCAACATTTCTGTTAAGAAGAGAACCAACCCTCTTTTCAAAGGAAGTTCTCCGTGGACCTCCACATGTAAGAACAGATGGAGGCAGAGCTGCTCTGGAGGTGGTGTGAGTGGGAGAGAGGGAACCCTTTGCTCTCAGACGCCCCTGGGGCGACTTCTTAAAACACAGTAGGAAACAAATTCCTTAAGAATTTACAAACAGTTGATATATGCACTGTCTCATTTAACTTGTAGTTTAAAATATCATGTTAGATTGGTCTGGAATTTCTCTTATTTATTAATTTTTTTAAGATTGAACCCAGGACCTTGTACATGGGAAGTAGGCACTCAACCACTGAACTACATCCACTCCCCTTCCTCATTTTAAAAAATTGAAACTAAGTGCTGAAGATCACACTGTGAGTCAACTGGCTTTTGTTCCCCAGATGGACCGCATCTAGGAAATGGAAGACGGCAGTGTGAGAAGTTGATATCAAAGAACAGGTTGCTTTTTAGCAATGTATCTTGGGAATCCCTTCTTGTTTGTCAAGTGTCCTTAAAGCAGAGTCTGGGACGGCCCACAGGACTGATGGTAACATATGCTATGGTTTAACCAAAAACTAACATTTGCCTTACCATTCTGAAAACACTTTTTATAACCTCCTTGAATGAATAAAGAAACAGGGTGGGAGGAATCTTTTGAAATGAGATACGACAACCAGATAGATATTGTTGTCATGCAGAAAAGAATAAATAGGACTCAGAAGTCCCTTCATCCTGTCAGTAGTGGATATAAATTTCTGCTCATTTTACCTGGACTGCCTGTCCCTTTGAGGTAAACATAAAAACCTTTCTCTTTCCAACTTTCCATTACAGATATCAAACATAAACAAAAGTAGAGAGAATAGTATAAAAATCTCCTCATGTTCTCATTGCTTGGCTTTAATAAATACAAACTCAGGACCAATTTTGTTCCATCTCTATGCACCCCTCCCCCAGATTATTCGGAAGCAAATCTCTGACGTCATTTCATCTCATCCGTATATATAACAGGGAAACCTTTTAACGAAATCAGTGGTTTACTCCAAAGTTGGCCACTGCTTCAAGTTTGACCTTCTCAATGGAGAGGAGAGTGTGGCTTAAGGGACCGTTCTGCTGCCAGGTCACAGGTGGTGATTCTGAAACTGATCTTGAGATCCACACTTGATGAGTTTGCTTCCATTCATTCTCAGGTGAGAAGAGAAATCAGACATGTCTCTCCCAGAATAAATTATGTCTGAACAGTAATCAATAAGGAAGTCCGGACTCAGTGACTGTGCCTCTAGGTACTCTTGATGGCAAGAGTACACACTCCTGCTGCCTCCTATTGTGTCAGCTGAATGCCGTAGTGCCAGAGCATGTATTTCTATATTCTAGAGCAGGATTCTTCAGACTGGGTCCAGAGACTCCTGGCAAGTTAATGGATGGGATAGGTCTGTGGACTTCTTGAAATTATGTTCAAAATATGTGTGAATGGGTGGTGTACATTTTCAGAGGTTCCAAAGATTTTGTCAACTTGTTAAAGGGGCCTGTGACTTCCCTAAAAGATTAAAACTTTTGCAGTAATTGTGATCTTTGCATCTGTGCACATACAGGCACAGCAGTAATCACAAGAGATCACCATGAACTGTGATTGGGTCTATGAATATGGATTTGATCCAAGTAGAGCAGCATGAAGCCATGGTCCTGAAAATGTTAGAGGAGGGATAACATTTGGGTTTTTATCTAGGAGATGCCATATAGATGTCAGAGAGGATGTCATTGCAGCCAGAACTTTAGGAACTATTAAATACACTGCCAAACTGGCATTCAGCTTCATGGGACATAAGACACTAACAGGGCACTTGAAAGCCATAGTGAATGAGTTAATGCTTCCAAGGACTGTGTGTGCACTTGGTCTCAGAAAGCAAGTTTTTCTATTTATTGGTAAGAGCTAGGTGTGATATATGGGGACACTGTAAATGGAGGTGGATGGGTAGAATATTTATTCAGAGATACTCAAAGTGATTTTTATCCAAATATTTTATCCAGTATTGCACAGATTGCCAATATGGCAACAGTCCCTCACTTCTCTGATCCTCCCATCAAAAGGTGGAGTTTCTTTGCCTTCTCCTTGAATCTGGACCGATTTTGTGATATGCTTTGGCCAATAAATGCAGTGACAAAAACAGTTTTCAGCTCTAGTCCTGGTCCTGAAGAGGCCTTGTATTCGTATGTTCTATCCCTTGCAACCCCTGTGTCCATTCCATTCGCTCTGTGAACAAGTCAGTGATAGACTCCTCAGACGTAATAGATCACATGTTTCAGAGCTGTGCTAACCCTGTGGTCCTACCTGAGACCTATATCCATGAGAGGGAGCCCAGACAATATCAGCAAAGCCATCTATCCCTGCTCTCCCCATGTCAGCTGACCGTAGGTTCATGAAGATGTTAGTTGAGGCCCAAGGAACTTTTCAGCCGATTCCAGATGAAGTTTCTGACCCACCAGAATCATAAGCTAAATAAATAGCTATTGTTTTAAGCTACTCAGTTTCTGGATGCTTTGTTACAGAGCAAGAGCTAACTGATACATTAGGAATCATTTCTTTATAAAATAGAGTCATATACTTGTGCTTAGAAGAGTTTTCACTGCATATGCCAAAGATTCTAATCTGTGGGGTTTAAGAATCTCTGACATTTTGCACAAACTTCTATTTGTTTCTATGCCTTGTGTTTGATTGTGCAAGTTAACTTTTTTGTTGTTGTTCTTCTTCTTCTCTTCCTTTACCCAGGAAGGGGAAGTGTCACTATTACCAAAACACAATGAATTCTCCAACTTTGTTTCCCCTCTCTCTGCTCTGGGAATTTTTATCTGCTGTAAACTGTGCAAAATTTGGATAGGCAAATATTCTTCCAAATATACTGCTTAAGCCAAGAAGTCAGCTTTGAAAGAACAAAAACTTTCAAAAAATTATTTATTAGTATATTTATTAATTGATTGATTTTACTGAAGCTTCTCCTCCCTGAGGCAGAATTGCAAAGTCTAGTTTTATTTGTTGAAGAACAGAGTAAAAATAATTACTACTGTGAATAAAGAATATATTAATATAATGAAATATTATCCTAGTATGAACTCATGATGAATTGTAAAACATTGATTAAAATGCAAGAATCATAGCTAGTATAACAAATATCTTAAGCTCCTCATTCTAATATTAAAGGTGCTTCTTTTATCTAGGAATTCAGTTCATAGCTTCTCTGTTTTATTCAAAGGTGTTTAAAATTCCAAAAAGGACAAAGAACCAATGATTTAGTAGAAATCTTTCTCAGAATATATTCCTAGGTATTTGAATAAATATATTTTTTATTTGTTGACATAGCTACAGCTTATGTCTGTATAAAAAAAATAAAAGAAGCAAAAAAATTTGGCTCTATCTTCCTCCCCTCAACTGTTACATAGTTGAGAAAGCACCTAAAATTATCTGTACTTATCCACAAGGGCTATGATGTTTCTCTGAATACAAACAAATTGAAGTGGAATTTGTGACTGTTGGCCCTGGAGTATGAAAAAATCAGGAGTACACACAATGGAGAAAAATTAAGATAGAAACAATGAAGCTCAAATGGCAGTAATGATTGTAACACATTGAGGGGTAAAGAATGGAATGTATCAGCAGGTGGGAG
This sequence comes from Dasypus novemcinctus, assembly GCF_030445035.2. Taxonomy (NCBI): domain Eukaryota; kingdom Metazoa; phylum Chordata; class Mammalia; order Cingulata; family Dasypodidae; genus Dasypus; species Dasypus novemcinctus. The sequence continues at coordinate 62,888,401 of NC_080687.1, forward strand.
ATAAAATTATCCTTCTTTGTGCCTAATCTCAGGTAATTGAAAAGTGCTCTACATGTTTTGTCTATTTTTTTTTCAAATTTTTTCCTTAGCTAGACCCAGTTGACTCAATGTTCAATGTTCCATTGAGAGAACTGGAAGCATCATTTTGTTATTTTTTCCCCTTTTTTATTATCTTTTTTTTTTTTTAAGATACACAGATCACAAAAATGTTACCTTAAAAAATATAAGAGGTTCCCATATACCCCACTCCTGATTCCCCCCACTCCTCTCACATCAACAACTTCTTTTATTAATGTGGTACATTCATTGCATTTGATGAGTTCATTTTGGAGCACTGCTATGCAGCCTTGATTATAGTTTGTGTTGTATTTTACACTCTCTCCCCGTCCATTCAGTGGGTTATGGCAGAATGTATAATGTCCTGCATCTGTCCCTGCAATATCACTCAGGACAACTCCAAGTCCCAAAACTGAAAAATATGGAACGCTTCACGAATTTGCATGTCATCCTTGTGCAGGGGCCATGCTAATCTCTGTTTCGTTCCAATTTTATTACGTGTGCTGCTGAAGCAAGCACCATTTTGTATTTTAATATTCCTGTATCCTTTGGGTCTTCTAGAAAGTAGACATTGAGATGGAGTTAGTACACAGCAAGTAATAACCGTGAAAGATAAAAAAGATTTAAGCTTGGGCAGGAAAAGCCTTCAGACACAACTGGAGATCAGACATATGTGAAAGGAAAGGAGTAAGGAATTAGAAAGAAAATCTCAGACCATGATGCAGATCAGAAAATGTTTTGGTCCACTCAGTGGAAGCTCTACAGTAGATTTCCTTGTTTGAGGAATTCTGTATTAGGCAGCAATAGTTCTAGCTCGGTCATGAACTAGGGCTGTCTGAGAAGACCATGGCCCGAATTTAAAAGCTGAGACAGATCCTGAAGCTAAACTCCTTGCAGCTGAATGGCAAGTCCTTTCTTGAGGGGAGATCCAAGTGACATTCCACGGCTGCCACAGCCCATTTCATCTACATAAAGGATGAATGCTTAATCATTTCTAAAATGTTTGAAATTATCCAATAGTAATAAAAGTAAATTAACTGCCTTGGCCAAAGATTATTTAAATTAACAGAAAGGGAGTTTTTCCTTGTGTTTTAAACTCTGATAGGGAGGATGGAAAAAAGGGGGCTTTTAAAAAGAGAGCATGACAAAGTAGAAAAAAGATAGCATTAGATATAAATGTAGTTGTCTGACCACTTCATGTTCTTACTAATCTCTCAGCATGTATTTATTACGTCCTTACTGAATATTAGAAATCACACTTGGAAATGGAAATATCAATTTGAAAAACGTACTGCCTACAATGAAGCTTCGCACTGTAACTGAACAATATAACAAAAAATCAGCAGTTATAAAACAAAGTGTGAGATACTCTGATAATCACAGACATCACTGTGCTTGTCATCATTGTTTTGGACAACATCCATCATCATCGTCACTGAGCACTTGCCGTGTGCTAGGTTCCCTGCTAAGGCCTTTAAATGGGTCATCATATTTAAACCCCGCACAAAAACCCTGTAGTTCAGTAGCTCAAAAACATTTGTTGAATGAATGAATAAGTGAAAGGAAGAGAAATTGGGATTAAGGGAGCGCCATTTAAAGCAGAGGGAATGAAAGTAAGAAGGCTTGGAAACATGAGAACCTTGGCACATTTTTTTTTTCTTTTGCCCACAATTACTTGTGGCTGAAGCATAAATTCCATGTTGTGAAGGAATGTAGAATAAGGAAACCCTGGAAAAAAATGGGGGAATGCTGATCATGATGAACTTTGCCTTTGTCTTGAAAATGATTGGGGAGCACTGGAGAAATTAAAGCTTTAGCTTCTTGCTTCTCTGCCTGGGTAGTACCTTTTCCTCACCAGCCTCTCAGGATTTCTGTGGTTTAGCCTAATGGTATGTCCACAGTGAGAACATTACACAATGGTGTCACAGTAATCCAGTCTCCTATGGCACTCCATTCATACATTAGCAAGAGCTGGGAGCTTGTTAGAAAATTATATTGCACTTTCACAGACTTCTAATGATAATGCAAAATCTCTATCACTACCTCAGACTTACTGAATTAGCATCTTTGAAGGTGGGGCATGGGAATTTAAGTTTAATATGCTCTCCCAGTGATCCTGATGCTCAACCAAGTTTGGGAAGCTCTGTGCTAAACCAGAGCTACGTAAAGTAAAGTGGTGGTCTGCTCTCTGAAGCCGTTTGGCAACTGTTACTGATTTGTAGGGAGATAAGTACAGAAACTGGGAATAAGTGTTTAGAAACATTTAAGTAATCAGAAAAATGTTATGTCATTGACTAAAATAATTAAAATTTGGGGTACTTTGTATATTTCATTTTTCTAAATAATTCATTGCTATTATATTTTAAAGAAGTACCAGTCTACAATGAATTAGAGATATGCTCGTGTGCACACACAGACATGCACACATATACACAAATGAATTGGCCCTTCTTCACCAAAATTTGAGAAGCACTACTTTGCACTGCACTATGGTGTCTCTTTTGACTTAGTTTCAGGTTGGGGCATCCTGTTTACACAGGACATTAAATGTTCCACTTTGGGAAGGTAAATGCTAACATGTTTGCACCTTGTATATGCCATTACTGTTCCCCAGAGTCCCCTGGTTTTCAGCATTGGGGCTACTTGACAAATGAGTCTATTTTTCCTGAGAGCTGTTGCTAGGAAGCAAGTTGCCTCAGTACCAGCTTCTTACAGTTTGTGCTGCCTTCACTGTTTTCCAGATGTTTTCATACCTAGAGATTAAACAATAGACAAAAGAAGCCAGAAGGAAGGAATTTCCCTGCAATATGTTTTGGTAGTGCTACCATAAACAATTTTTTAATGGCTCTATGGAAACAGAGAGAAATATATGGATAACTGTCATATTGTAAAATTATCAGAAGTATTTAATTTTCATAAAAACAAAATACCCTTTAGAAAGTATCATTAGAAGTCTGTGAAAAGGCAATCTAAATACTTTTAAGCATTATCTGGGGAGACCTTATGCAGTACAGTTTTGAGGGGGAGTACATAGCACTCTTCTGCTTCTGTTTAATAAAATGGGCAAGGCGATGTTTTCAAAAAGGAGAATTTCCTCAATAGAAAATAATTAAATGAAATAAATGAATCTTTACTTGTTATACAAAACAATCCATAAGCATGATGAAAAGATGACTTGATAGAAGTTGACTCAAGTTGTTATGACAACCAGAATCTGAAAGTACCTGGTTGAGTGTGTCTGTTTTATTTTTCTCCTCCTTCCTGCCCTTTTAAAGAGAGGGAAAAAAAGTTGCCTTCCATTTGATTTAATCATGATGTTAAAATGTCAAAGTATCTAATAAGGATGATTTCACATCTATTTGAAGACTGAGTGACATTTCACCTCAACAAGAAATTAATACAGTCATAGGCAGGAGTCTTTTAGAAAAAAAGAATATGATTGTACATTATCAAAAATTGTTAAAGAATCCTAATTTATTATTTTAGGCTGTTATTCTTACACTTAGGTATGGTACTAGGGTAATCATCTGTTTTTTTCACCTGAAGAGGAGAATATGGATTTGTGAGGATAGAAGGGGTTCGAAGTGGGGATCACTTATTTAATGCTCTACCCAGTAGCCTGTGTCAATTATCATGTGACAGCTCTCTTTCCTTTTATTTTGTCTTCAAATGAAAAAAAAATAAGGTTCCTTTCTTTGGATCTAAAACCTAAAAACATATATTGTAAGAATAAGAATGGTATGAAAGAGTTAATTTTGCTCTACCTCCTGCATTCCTATTTAATTACTCAAACTTCTCCTTATCCTTCTATATTTGAAAGTAAAATTACCATGAAATCTACATTGACAACAGAGCAGTGAGTAGGGATCTATCCAGAATAGCTGGATTAGCACCTTTGGGATTTATCCTTAAGCCAGTAGAAACTTTTACTGAGTAGGAATGGATTGTTTATGTCCCCTTTTGAAAGCAAATTATGGATCCTTAGAAATAACCTGTCCATTCTCAATAAGGGAGTACCCTACTGAGGTGATTCTGTTGGCTTGCTGTTCCAAACAGTCATCAAATGAGATGTTTTAGTATCTTTTATTTCCTTTTTCATAAGAGAGGTGTTGATTCAAACTAAACATCTAATAGACTCACCTCACATGCACTGTCTCCTGAGGAACTGTTCATCCATGAAAAGGTTAACTCAAAGGAAGGGTATCTTTGGGGCCCTCTGTAGATACACTCAGGAAAGGACAGTGCTATTGGTTTAATAAGTAAAATCAGTGGTATTCTATGTGCTCCTGTGATTTCTATATCTTGCTCTATAAATGACAAAATTGGATTGTTCATTGTTTGCTGAAATGATGTTGCTGACCTGTGATTAAAGTCCCCTTTCATCTTGAGTTACTTTTCTGATATTTTAATAGAAAAGCTGAATGTATCGAAATAAGGGTTTCCTTTAAAGATGATTTCCCTAGGTGAGTGTCAATGTGTTAGCATAATTTATTAACACCAAGAATTTATAAACAGTATCAAATAAATAGTTGTATGATGGCAGGTTTTATCCCTCAGCTGCGCTAGATATGATTCACTCTCTACATCAGAACTTGTAGTCTGAGCTTCCTTAGGAAAAGAAGGAAAACACTTACTGAAAAAAGAAAAAAGAAAAAAAAACTTCATTTAAAAACTTCAAGCCGTTAAAAAATGCACTGGAAATACTAAGTATGTAGTAAATTATATACTTGAAAATCTTGAAATTGATAAAACTCCAGAAAACTGTGAGATATGTGGCTCCTAACAAATAGAATTACTCAAGAGTAACTAAGCACAATTGCCAGGGAGGAAATACTTTCCAAAAGAGGTAGGACATTTGTAAACACAATATGTGAGTCTGTATTTTCCAGGAGAAAGAAGTTAGATTTTCAAATGTGCCCTTGATCAAAATTAGGTTAAATATCAATGTACATAAGAGACCCAAAGAGGCTAAGTAACTTAGGTTTTACACTGCTAACTAACAACAAATCTAGAAATCCAAAGCAGCACGACCTAAAAACAGTTTTTAAGGATTCTAGTGTTCTTTGAAATCCTTACTAATTTGTTTCATTTTTACATTTGGACTTGTGTTTGTGCAAAGGACCAATGCTTCTGATTTTTTTTTAAGGTAGGAGGAGGTAGACTATTATCCTGAGGCAGGACTTTTTAAATTCAGATTTTTTTTCTGGATAGCCCAGTAAAAGTAAGGTATCTCATATTCCCACAATTCCCACAAGTCCACTCTGAGGCAACTTTCAAACCCAGCGTCCTTGCTGAGAAAACACTCTTGGGTTGTTTTTTATGCCCTGGTACTGGAAGACAATCAATATAGGAGGAGGCCTGTGACAAAATTCCCACTAAAATTGTGGAAGGATCAGGTGTGACAATGTATCCCAAAGCTTGTTGTGTTAAAATAGTAGAGCTTTATTATCTGATTTTTTTTGTGAGCTGGGAATTTGAAGTCAGCTTAACTGGTTTGAGGTTGTAGTCAAGATGATATGTCATCTGAAAGCTTGGCTCTTCAGAAGGATCTGCTTCCAAGATGGCTCCCTTGCATGGCTGATGGCAGGAAGCCTCTGTTCCTCACTGGCTATTGGCAGGAAACTTCAGTTCTTCTTCACATGGGCCTAGTCACAGGGTTTCTTGATGTGGTTTTCATAATGTGGTGACCGGCTTCCCTCAGAACAAGAGATCCAAGGGACAGGATACAAAGAGATAGCCACAATGCCTCTTAAGACCCAGTCTCAGACGTCACACCATCATATCTGCCATGTTCCATTTGTTAGAAGTATTTCATGAATTAAATCCCACATTCAAGAGGAAGGATTAGACTTCCCCTCATTGAAGAGAAAAGTATCAATAAGTTTTCGGATATGTTTTTAAACTACTACAAGTGATAATCATCTAAGCCAATCTAATTTCTGCTCTCAAGCAACTGATCTTGAGATAGGAGCAGAGAGCAGACAACATGGAGATACCAAGAAGACACAGAAGCTGTAAGTTAAGAAACTATGACCAGAAACCTTGAGGTAGAGAAAAAAATACATATCGTAGATGGTGAGGTTGTGGGCTGGTGGTAGCAGCAGCAGCAGCAACAGCAAAAACTGTAAGAGCAAAGACATAGAACATCTGGCTTATTTCAGTGACAGGAGATTGACAGCATTTTGCCATTTGTCTTGGATTGTGATCTAAACATGTGAAATCAGACATACTGCTATTCTGGAACTTTTGAAAGACTGTCTGTTTTTCTTCTTCCCATGGGTATCTATACACTATCTCCACTCTACTACTTCAAAGTAGTTCTTGAAAGTTAAAAAAAAAAAAAAAGGGAGAAAATGCAGTTTTTAAATTTATTTTTCCTTTTAATCAAAGATATACACATTTACTATAACAATTTGGAAATCACTGAAAAAGAGCTTCAAAATAAAAGCATCAGTAATTCCAGCATTATTTTTCAATACATTTTCACATAGATAGTATTTTGTTTTCTTACCACAGTATGCTTTCTCCATGTCATCAAAAACACTGTGAATTTCCCAAATCATCTTAAAATCTTCATTATTGAGTATAATTTATCTAGAAAAATCCATCAGTTCCTTTCACAGTTTGAGTTGAGGCAAATGAATACCATCATGTAATCACCACCAAAGTCATTATATACAACATTCCCATCAACCAAAAAGTTATCTTGTACATATTTGCTATCAATGCCCTACTCCTGCTCCCAGCTCTTGTCAACCACCAATCTGTGTTTGGTCACTATAGTTTTGCTTGTTCAATAATTTCATATACATGGAGTCACATAGTATATAGTATTTTGTTTCTAGTTTCTTTCCTGAGCATAATGGTCTTGAAATTCATTCATATTGTCACATGTATCAGTAATGTTTTCCTTTTCGTTGCTAACTAGTAAGCTTTTATATAGATTTACTACTGTTTATCTGTTCAACAACTGATGAACATTATGGTTATTTCCATTTGGTAACTATTAAAAATTAATTTGCTATGATTATTTGAGTGTAACTCTTCCTATGAAAATGTTTTCATTCCTTTTATGTAAATACCTGAGGTAGATTTGCTGGATTGTATGATGAGTATATATTTAACTTTATAAGAAACTACCAAACTGTTTCCAAAAGTGGCTGCACTATTTCCACAAACAATGTATAAATGTTACCCCACATCCATGCCAATATTCAATTCTGGTAGTTTTAATTTTAGCCATTGTAGTGTGTTTCAATTTTTCATTTTTCTTATGAGTAACTATACTGAACATATTTAGATGCTTCCTTGTCATTCATATATATTTATTTGACAATGTGTCTATTCAAAATTTTTTTGTTTATTGCTTTTTTGAGTTATAAGTATTCTTCATATATTCTGAATAGAAGTCCTTTATGATAAATATGCATCACGAGTGTTTTCTCAAAGTCTGTGGCTTGACTCTTCATATTCATAATAGTGTCTTTTGATGAAAATAGTTTTCAATTTTGATGACATTCAATTTAGCAGTTTTTTCTTTTATAATTTATTCCTTTTGTGTCATAAGTAATCTTTCCCTATCTAAAATTACAAGTATTTTCTCCTATGTTTTCTCTTGGAAGCTTTGTATTTTTAGCTCTTACATTTATGACTAAGATCCATCTTTGTGTATGGTATTAGATAAGGATAGAGGTTTTTTACATGTGGATATTCATTTGTTCCAGTGTCACTTGTTCAAAACACTATCCTTTCTCCATTGAATTGCTTTGTGATCTTTGTTGAAACTCAATTGTTAATATATGTGGGTTTATTTTTAGACTTGCCATTCTATTTCTTTGACTGCTATATCTATCTTTACAACTGTACAACATTGCCTTGATTATTGTAGCTTCGTAGTAAGGCTTGAAATCTGGTTCAATATCTACCACTTTGCTATTTTTTCTATTTGTCCCATTTTCTTTAGCTGCATTATTTTGGATAAATTGAGTATTTTATGATTCTTTTTAATATCTACTAATGGCTTATTAGGTCTACCTCTTTGCTTTAATTTTTTTTTAGTGATTACTCTAAGGCAGCATTTCTCAAACTTTTTCTTCTCAGAATTCCTATACACTCTTAAAATTATTGAATATTACAAAGAACTACTATAGGTAAGTTATGTCTATCAGTGTTTTATATTAGAAATTAAAACATTCATTTAAAAATATTTATTAATTAATGAAAAATATCAGTGTTAAGTTACATATCAATGTAAGTAACTTATTTTAATGAAAAATAATATTTCAAAATAACAATATTTTCAAATGATTTAATGGGAGGAGTGTCATTTTTACATTTTCCAAATCTATTTAATATCTGACTTAATAGAAGGTGGCTCAATTCTCTTATCTACTGCATTCAATCTGTTACAATATGCTATTTTTTTTCATTTTCTAAAATTAGAGAGCTTGAGGTTTATAGAAAAAATTGTGCAGCAAGTACAGAATTTCCATTTACCATAATCATACATGCACTTTTCCCTATTATTAACATTTTGCATTTGTGTGGTAACTTTGTTACAATTGATGAAGCAATATTATTATAATTACATTATTAACTATAGTACATAGTTTGTATTAGGATTCACTCTTTGTATTGCACATATCTATGGTTTTTAAAATTTTTATTCTGGTAACATATATACTACCTAAAATGCTACTTTTATTGACGTATATGAAGAAAACCTAGTTTCATACAGTATGTAGCTAGAAAAGACAGGAGTATTTTAATAATCTTTTTTATTATGTTATTTTTCTTTGAAAGAAAACTTGAAAACTTAAGAAGTGATGTTTTTAAAAAGTTAGTTGCAACGTGAAATCCAAAAACATATTAAGGTACTGCTGATTTAATATATATTGATCTGTATTGCAAATAGAATAAATAATTTACTCATGATTTTAAAAAATTCATTAGTGTTTAATTTTAATAATTCACTCAGTTATTCGGATCATCCAAATATTGATATAAATAATCATACAATTTCTTCATACATGTTTTAACTTCTGAAAAATTCTACTGTGTATTCATGAAAGAATGAGAATAGAAAAGACAAATAATATCTTAGTATTATTATGAAAATAGCTCTGGCCCTGTGGGCCCTCTGAAATAGTCTTGGGGACCCCCATGGATACAAAACCACACAGTGAGAATACTTATCTAGGGTCTACAAATTACCTTTTTATCTTATTGCTGTCTCCTTTTAATTACCATATAGTACTTCATATATCAAGTAAGTACATTACACAATATACATCAATTGCTCCCCTAATATCCGCTGTGTCATTGTTATCCATATTTTGCTTCTACATATGGTTTAATTTCTTATTTTTCCTTTAAACTGTCAATTGTCTTTTAACAAGATTATAAAATTTGGATTTTAAAATATGACCCACACATATACCACCATACTGCCATTTCTGACACTGTCCATTTTTTGTGTTAATACAAATTTTCATCTGTTATCACATTCATTTTGCACGAATAACTTCCTTAAGTATCTCATGAGTGTAGGGCGTTTAGCCATGAATATTTTCATCTTTTGTTTTTCTGAAAAAGTCTTCTTTCCCCTTCAATGTTGAAACATTGTTTTTGTTGGATAAAGAATTCTAGGTTTACGTTTTTTTCTTCTTTTTATCTATGTATTTTGAAGACCTCTCACTATTCCTTTCTGCCTTACATAGTTTCTGACTTAAAGTCTGTAGTCTTTCTTAACTTTATTCTTTTCTGCTTTCTTTCAAAATTTTCTTTTTATCACTGGTTTCCAGCAATTTGACTATGATTTGTCTTGGCATGATTTTTCTTAGTATTATTCTTTTTAATGTTTATTAAACATCTTATATTTGTTGATTTATACTTTTTTCATCAAACAGAAAATTTGGGGGCATTTTTCAATTTTTTCTTTGCTGGAAACCCCCCACCCAACAATAAAAATGGGATACTTTTTAGGACTCTAATTTCATATATGGTCTGTAACTTGATGTTGTCCTACAAGCAAGCAAACTGTTGTTTTGTTCAGTTTTTTTCCTTCTTGTGTTTGATTTTGGGTAGTTTCCATTATCATGACACCGAAGTTCTTTTCTGCATTGTCTAATCTGTTAATTCCACCCTGTGTAATTTTCATTTCATATATTATGTTTGTCATCTGTTGAAATTACTTTCAGGTCATATTTACTTCTTAACTTTCTCATCTTCCTCTCCTTAGGCTCTACATTCTTGAGGATGTGGAGCATATTTATAATAGCTGTTTTAATTTCCTTTTTCACTAATCTCCTTTATTTCTACATCTGTTTCTACTGATTGATGTTTATCATAGTTATGGACCATATTTCCCTGCTTCTTTGACTGCTGGGTAATCATTAATTAGATGCTAGATATTAGATTTTATGGGTTTATGTGCTCAGTTTTGTTGTATTACTTTCCATGTTGTTGAATTTTGTTCCAGAATGCAGTTAAGTTACTTGAAATCAATAAAACATTTTGAAGCTTGTTTTTAAGCTTGGCTTGGGGAGATGTTTTCTCTCTAGGGATAATTTGCTTTCGCTACTAAAACAATACTCTTTTGAGGATTCTACCTAATACCAAATGCATTTTTTGTTTTGTTTTGTTTCGTTACTTTGCCAAATGCATTTTGAGGTCTCTCCAGTCTCGCTCATTACTGCCAAATAATTCTCAGTCCTGTATGAGCTTTAGAAATTTAACTGCCCACTCATTTCCAGTGATTCCTTTCCTGGCCTCAGGAGGTTTCTTCTCATACATGTGCTGATCAGAAATAGATTTAAGGGGATTCATCTGTAGCTCTAGAGTTCTCCTTAATGCAACTCCTTCTTTTCTGACACTCTGACCCACAGATTCTAGCTGATTTGGCTTCTCCACACTCTAATCTCTTTCTCTTCAAATCAGTGAAACTGATTGGACTGTTCCTCATTGCACTATGACTGGAAATTGTCTCTGAGCAGTAAGCTGGGGGACATCCATGAGTCTCACCTCATTTGTCATCAGGTAACCATCAACATTCTAAAATTGATTTTTAAGGCTAAATTTGCAGTGTGTTTAAGCAATTCCAACTATAACAAATTAGTTTTTACTTTAAGATAGTCTTGAAATCAACACTGGAGTGCTTTAGATTCCTTTTGGAATATTTTTCTTGGTAAAATGACACAGCAAAAGCTGTAAATATTTTTACATGATATAAGACTGATAAAGAAATTCAGTTATAATTCTTAAATAAGGCATTTCCATTATACTATTAATAGCAAATTTTCATTTTATTAACAAAATAAAGTATCCTTTTAAAATTTACATAACTTCTTTGCAAAATCACTAATTATATATATGAGAAATAACTATAGTTACAAATAGTTACAAAACTGAAAAGCAATTGAACTTTCATTTTTGATTTTGTAGATGTGAATGTCCAAAGTTATCTTACCATTGATGACTGGATAATCTGTCTTACCCTGGGATGAATGTCAAGTCAGAAGTTCAGCCCATCATTTACTGAGAATCTATGCCAGGTTAAGTGGTAACTGTGCTACATGCTAAGGATTCAGCAATGAATTTGAGCATAATTTTGGATCCAGACTACTTAGGCTTAAATCTTGACTTTGTACTGTTAGCTATGTGAAGTATAGAAAGTTATTTATGCCTCAGTATCTGTTGGTAAGATGGTGTTGACAATGCTTAGGGCCTCTTGACCCCGATAAATTTAAACTTCTATGCTCCTTAACATCTTCTTGAACTCACAAGAATAAGGGACACTTCCAAGAGAAAAAGTGTTAAGGTTACATCAGCATAATAGAATGAATAGAGGAATGCTCTTTCATTTTTTTTTTTTTTTAAAGATTTATTTTTATTTATTTAATTCCCCTCCCCTCCCCCGGTTGTCTGTCTTCTGTGTCTTTTCGCTGCGTCTTGTTTCTTTGTCTTCTTCTGTTGTCGTCAGCTGCACGGGAAGTGTGGGCGGCACCATTCCTCGGCAGGCTGCTCCCTCCTTCGCGCTGGGTGGCTCTCCTTATGGGTGCACTCCTTGCGCGAGGGGCTCCCCTACGCAGGGGACACCCCTGCGTGGTAGGGCACTCCTTGCGCGCATCAGCACTGCACGTGGGCCAGCTCCACACGGGGTCAAGGAGGCCCAGGGCTTGAACCGCGGGCCTCCCATGTGGTAGACGGACCCCCTAACCACTGGGCCAAAGTCTGTTTCCCTGCTCTTTCATTTTTAATTCCATATAAGAGTTGTGTTTGGACTTGTAATGACATCTTCCTTGAGTTTGGTTGGAACTTTTCTGTAAAATCTCCTGGTTTTGATTCTTTATTTGAGAAAATATTGCCGGAAGAACACACAGCAAATGGACACAGAGAGCAGACAACAGGAGGGGAAGGAGAGAGAAATAAATAAAATAAAAAATAAATCTTTAAAAAATAAAAAATAATAAAATTGAGGAAGGGTGCTGTGTAACAAAGTATCCCAAAGTTCCAAAGCTTATTGTGTTAAAAAAAAATAGAGAATTTTTTATCTGATATTTTTGTGAGCTAGGAGTTTGAGGAGTTTATTCCTGGGTTCTTGATTCTATTTCATTTATCTATTTGTCCTTATGCTAGTACCATATTGTTTTGATTTCTGGAGTATTATGCTAAGTTTTGAAATCAGGAAATTGAAGACCTCTAAAACTATTCTTATTCAAGGCTATTCTGGGTCCTTTGCATTTCCACATGTAATTTAGGATTACTTTGTCAATTACTGCAAAAAGAATGCTATCAGGAACTTTGATAGGGATTGTTTTAAATCTGTGGGCTGAATTTGGTACCAGTGACATACTAACAATATTAAGTCCTGCAGTCCATGAAAAGGCAATGTCTTACAATTTATTTAGGTCTTTATAAATTTCTTTCAGTGGTGTTTTATAGTTGTCAATGTGCAAATCTTGTAATTCTATCATTAAATCCATTTCTAAGTATTTTAATTTTTGATGCTATTGTGAATGGTTTTCTTAATTTTGATTTTATTCTCTTCATTGGTGGCATATAGAAATACAATTGATTTTTAAATATTGATCTTGTGTTGTACAACTTTTCTTTACTCATTCATTAGTTATAGTTATTTTAGTGGATTTTTCAGTATTTTATATATACATATTCAAGTCATCAATGAGTAAAGACAATATTAGTTCTTTCTTTCCAATATGGTTACATTTTCATTTTCTTGCTGAGTTATTGTGGCTAGAACCTTCAGTACAATGCTATATAGGAATGGTAAGAGTGGACATCCTTGACTTGTTGCTGGTCATAGATGGAAAGCAGTTTTTCACCATTAAGTGTGATGTTAGCTATTAGTTGTTCATAGACACTCTATTATATTGAGGAAGTTCCCCTTTATTTCTCATTTGTTGGAGGTTTTCTCATAAATGAACGTTGGGTTTTGTCAGATAATTTTTTAGTTTACTGAGATGATCATGTGTTTTATATTTTTTCTTAATATAACATATTGAAAAAATAGCATATTAACATTATATAACATATGCATAGCAATAAGTGTATTACTGATTTTCATATGTTGAAGCAACCTTGCATTCCAGGGATAAATATCACTTGAATATGATGTATAATTTTTATATGTTCCTATATTTGGTGTATTTGTTGAGGTTTTTTGCAACTATATTCATAAGAAATATTAAACTGTAGTTTTCTTTTCTTGTGATTTCTTTATCTGGATTGGTATCCTGGAAATACTGGCTTCATATGATGAATTAGGAAATGTTCCCTTTTCTTCTATTTTCTGTAGGTGTGTGAAGGATTGGTATAAATTCTTCCTTAACTGCCTGGTAGAATTCACCAGTGAAGCCACCTGGTTCTGGATTTTCTTCATGAAAAGATTTTACTGATTCAATCTCTTTTCTTGTAAGTCTACTCAGATTTTTTATTTCTTCTGAATCAGTTTCAATATTTTTGCCTTTCTGGAATTTTTCCATTTCCTGAAAGTGATCAAATTTCTTTTCATACAGTTATTCATAATATTTTCTTTTAATCATTTTAATTTCTGCAAGGTCAGTAGTGATGCACTTTCTTTTTTTCCCAATTTTAACAATTTGAGTTCTTTATTTTTTTTTATCAGTTTAGCTAAAGGTTTGCCAATTATGCTAGTATTTCCAAAGAACCAGCTCTTGATTTCATTAATTTCCTTACATTTTTCTATTTTTCTCTTTTACATATTTTTACTCTAATCTATATTGGTTCCTTCCTTTTATTTTCCTTTGAATTTAGTTTGCCTTTCTTTTGATACTTTCTTTTGGTGGAAGATTAGGTTATTGATTTGAGATTTTCTTCTTTGCTAATATGGACATTTATGTGTACATATTTCCCCATAAGTACTGGTTTGGCTGCACCCATAAATTTTGGTATGTAATGTTTTCATTTTTGTTCATGTCAAAGGTTTACCAAATTTCTCTTATAATTTTTTTAACAATTCAATTTTATTGATACATATTAATAAAGCATACCATTCATTCATAGTATGCAATCAATGGTATTTGGTATAATCACAAAGTTGTGTGTTCATCATTTCAATCATTATTAGAACATTTTTGTTATTTCAATAATAATAAAAAAAAAACAGACAAACAAAATTCCTCACCTCTCAGTCTTTCATTGATCTTAGTCTCCCATAAGTTTTGATATGTTGTGCTCTCATTTTCATGTGTCTCAAGATATTTGCTGAGTTCTCTTACAATTTGTTCTTTAACCCATTGATTATTTAATAGTGTGTTGTTTAATCAATATATTTATGAATTTTCCCTTTTTCCTTCCATTATTGATTTCTAGCTTCATTCTGTTATGATGAGAGAAAGTGTTCTGTAAAATTCAATCTTATTAAATTTATTGAGACTTGTCTTGTGACCCAACATATGGTCTATCTTGGAGAAGGATCCATGAGCTCTTGAATGTATATCATGCTGTTTTTGGGTGCAATGCTCTGAAGATGTCCGTTAGAACTAGTTAATTTATTGTATTATTCAATCTCTCTGTTTCTTTATTTATCCTTTGTCCAGATGTTCTATCTAATACTGAGAATGTTATTTTGAAGTCTCCAACTATTATTGTTGCAACATCCTTTCTCCCCTTATCTGTGCCATTATGTTCCTCCTGTATCTTGAGACATTCAGGTTAGGTGCATAAATATTTTGTATAGTTATTTCTTCTTGTTGAATTGCCCCTTTTATTAATATATAATGGCCTTCTTCATCCCTTATAACAGCTTTGCATTTAAAATCTATTTTATCTGATATTAGTATTGCTACTCAAGCTTGTCCTTGGTTACTAGTTGCATGGAATATCTTTTTCCAAACTTTCACTTTTAACCTGGTGACTTACAACTGAGGTGAGTCTCTTATAGACAACATATAGATGGCTCATGGTTTTTCATCCATTCTATCAGTCTTTGTCTTTTGATTGGGGATTTCAAGCCATTAACATTCAATGTTATTACTCTAAAGGCATTACTTTATACGTTTTGACCTTTGGCTTTCTGTTGTCATATCATACTATTGTCTATCTTTTTACCCTTTCTAATAATCTTCATTTATGTACTCTTCTATGAGGCTCTTGCCCTTGTTTTCCCCTATTAGGCTGCAGCAGTCCCTTTAGTACTCTTGTAAATCTGGTCTCTTGTTAACATATTCCATCAGATTTTGCTTGTCTGTGAAGACTCTGAATTCCCTTCATTTTTGAAGGGCATCTTTGCCAGAATCAGAATTCTTGGGTGGAAGTTTTTCTCTTTTAATACCTTAAAGACTTCGTACCACTTTCTTCTCTCCTCCATGGCTTCTGATGAGAATTTGGCAGTCTTATCGAGTTTCCCTTGTATGTGATGTTTTGCTATTCTCTTGCTGCCTTCAGAATCTTCTCTTTAATGCTGATATTTGTCATTCTAAATAGTAGGTGTCTTGTGATAGGTCTTTTTGGATTTATTCTGTTTGGGGTGCCTTGTCCTTCTTGGATACTGATATTTACATCTTTCATAAGGGTAGGGAAGTTTCACACATTATTCCCTCAAATAATCTTTCTGCCCCTTTTCCATTTTTTTCTCCTTCTGGGACACTGATAATGTGTATGTTTTTGTGTTTTACATTGTCATTCAATTCCCTGAGATCCTGTTCCGTTTTTTTCATTCTCTTCTCTTTATGTTCTGTCTTTTCTAGTTTAGATGTTTTGTCTTCAGAATCAAAAATTCTGTCTTTGAACAAGTCAAATCTGCTTATATGTGCCTCTAATGTATTTTTTTTTTAAAATCTCACCCATTCTGTCTTTCATTCCCATAAGATCTGTTACTTTCCTTTGCAGAGTTCAAATTGTTCTTTATTCTCACCCAATGTCTTCTTAATGTCCTTTATCTCTTTAGTCATATTTTCTTTCAATCTTTAAATTGATTTAGGAGAGTTGCATGATTATATTTAATTTATTATCTTAAATCCTGTATCTCTTTGGGATATTTTATTTGTTCCTTAGTCC
Source organism: Dasypus novemcinctus (assembly GCF_030445035.2). Taxonomy (NCBI): domain Eukaryota; kingdom Metazoa; phylum Chordata; class Mammalia; order Cingulata; family Dasypodidae; genus Dasypus; species Dasypus novemcinctus. Next base: position 62,904,997 of record NC_080687.1, read on the forward strand.
TGGCTATCTCTTCCTGTTTCCTAGAATGGTTTGTAATTTTTTGCTGGTGTCTAGGCATCTGAATATGTTGGTGAATTTAGTATAATGACCAGTTTCTCTCTCTTGCCTATTGTTATTATTTTTTCACAGCTTCTTCTTTGATATTTGGTTCAACTTATCCTAAGTCTTTAAAATTGCCCAGCTAAATTATCAACATTGTGCTAGTGACTCACTAATGGGCACAGATTTTCTTCCAGTGGGTGGGAGGGGATAAATAAAGTCCTAAAAGCTGTTTTTGTACATGCAATTTCCAGACTGGCCAGCAGATGGCAAATTGTTGGCATATCTTTCCATGGAAGCCTCTGTTTTCCTTTGTTTGGTCTGGCCACAGCTGAGATTCAAAGTGAGTTCCATTGGCCAAATTCACTGAAGAAAAGCCCCCAACCCCCCCCCCCCACCCTTTGTCTTGTAACAACTGATGGCAAGGAAGATGTCTGCTCCCCTCTCACTCAGCTGCAATGAAACAAGGGTTTTATCCCAAGTTAATATCTCTGGGGTGGGGGAGGGGAGCCCTTACCAACAGGCAGGGGGATTAGTAACTCACAGTTTGTTGTTTCATATTCTTCATCTCTCTGTCCCTCACCCTCCTAGGAGTTGTGAAGTACTGTCCTGTTTTGCTGACCCCGAAAGCAGGTCACTTGGGCAGCTTTTGGCTCTTTCTCCATTGTTTTTGTGAGAGAATAGAGCCTTGTCTGCCAAATCTGACACCATCTTCCCACAACCCCCTCTCTCTTATAATTTTTTATTTGAACCACTGGTTATTTATGAGTATATGTTTTAATGTCTACATAATTTTGAATGTCCAAAATATCCTCTGGCTGTCTTGCAATTTAATTCCATTATGGTCTGATAAAATATATGTTATAGTTTTAGTTCTTTTAAATTTGCTAATACTTCTTTTATGGACTAGCAGGACATCTATCCTGAAATGGTTCTATATAAATATGAGAAGAATGTGTATTCTGCTGCTGCTGTTTGATTCAGTGTCTTATATATGTGTGTTAGATCTGCTTGGTGTATAATGTTCTTCGGTTCTTCTATAATCTTATTGTTTTTCTGTCTAGTTGTTTTATTATTGACATTGGGCTATTAAGCTTTCCAACTCTTATTGTTGAATGCTTGTTTCTCTCTGAAAATTTTTTCACTTTTTTTCTTGTATTGTGGGCTTCTGTTATTAGGTGCATGTACGTTTGTGATTATTATCTTTCTGATGAGTTAGCCCTTTTATCATTTTAAAATGTTCTTTTTTCTCTAGTAGTTATTTTTTATTTTAAAATCTACTACATTTGATATTAGTATATTTACTTTACCTCTTTTGTGGCTGATATTTACATTGTAAAACTCTTTTCATCCTTTTACTTTTGACCCATGTCTTTTTATCTGTTTGTTTCTTATAGACAGCATAGAGTTGATCTATCTATCTCTGTCTTTTACAACTCTTATTTTGCTGATTGTATTCTGTATGTCTCATGTGTTTCATTTCTTCTGTTTCTGCTTTATTGCCTTGTTTTGAGTGAATATTATGTAATATATACTTTAACTTCTTTATTGATTTTTAACTTTTTAAAAGTTATAGTCTTATGTGTTGCTCTGGGGATTAAAAGTTGCATGTTTATTTATCTGAATTGACTTTAATTTTATACAAACTTAATTCCAGTAAGATATAGAATCTTTGATCCACAATAGCTCCATTCTCTCTTTCTTCTTTCTGCTATTATTGTCATATACATTATGCTTACAGAAGTTAGAAACCAACAATACAGTGTTATAATTATCGTTTTATATAATTTTATGTCTTTTGAAGAAGGTAATAGAAGAAAGGAGAAAATATGTTTGTACTGTTTTTTAATATTAACCTTCTTATTTACCTTTCTGGTACTCTTTCTTTCTGTGGTTTTGAGTTACTCTCTTATTTCACTTCCTTGTTCCACTTTAGCTCCTTTCCCTTCCCCCTGTTATGTGCAATTAATATCAAATATATCTCTGTATGCTGTAATCTCAAGAATTCAAATTCATAGATATCATTTTATGTGATTGTTTTATAAATCAATTTAAAAAAGACAAATAGATATAGTTATACTGCATATTATACATTTTGTCTTTTTTAAAAAATATGTGGCTTTTATAGTTTATACTGCTTTTTCTAGGCATTTGCAGTATCAGGATGGATTCCTACCCAGAGTTTGGTTCAGATGTTGATACTCATGATGCAACTACACATACACACAGCAAGAGGATATGAAAAGGTTTATTAATCACATAATGAGAAGTTTTCAGGAGACCTGGGTGACTCCCAAAGAGGTCCAAAAACAGCTTGAGACAGCAAGGAAAGGAGACTGGCTTGGGGTTTTTATGTTGTTATGGGTGAGGTGAGGGTGAAATTTCCCATGTGTGTTTGAACTTTATGTCAGTGGCAAGGAAAGGGAGCACCCAGGCTTTCTTATCAGCTTGCCCAGGTGTGTGGCAGAAAGGAAAGTGTGAGGTGTGGGACTTAAAAGCTGTTAGCAGTCAAACATAAAAAATTAATGAGATCAAGCTATTTATTACACTAGTTACTACACAATTACCTTTCTTTCCCAGTTCTCTCCCTCTGTCACTTTTTTCCCCAGGTAGATTGGAATTTTTGTCTGGTGTCATTTACATTCAGCCTGTCATTTTTTTCCATATTTCTTAGAAGTCAACTCTGCTAGCAGTGAGTCCTCTTAGTCTATAAAAAAGACTTTGTATTTCACCTTCGGTTTTGAAAATTTGAAAGTGTTCCTGGATATAGAATTATTGGTTTGCTCTTGTTTCAGCTCCTCGAATATGTGATTCCACTCCCTTCTGGCCGCCGTTGTTTCTCTTGGAAACTCAACTCTTACTTTTATTTGATTCTTTCAAGTGTGGGAAATCATTTTTCTCTTGCTTCTTTGAAGATTTTCTCATTGTCTTTGGTGTTCAACATTTTGACTACTATTTGTCTAGATATGGGGATCTCTATATCCTACTTGGAATGTGTTAATTTTTGTTGTGTAGATTAATATTTTTCATCATATTTGGGAAATTTTCAGCTATTATTTCTCTGAATATTTTTTCTTCCTTTTCCTCCTCTCCTTCTTGTACTCCTATTACACAGATATTGGTGCATTAAATGGTGTCTCACATGTCTCTGAGGTGCTGTTCTTCTTTTTTTTAATTCTTTTTTCTTCATATTTCATACATTGCATAATCCCTATTGAGCTAGCTTAATGTTTACTGATTTTTTTCTTCTGCCTAGTTCAACCAACTGTTGAATCCCACTCATGAATTTTTCATTACAGTTATTGTATATTTCATTACAGAATTTTCATTTGGTCCTTTTTTATATTTTCTGTATTCTGTATTTAGTTAAGTCGTTGATAACATACCTTCCTTTAATATCTCAATTATGACTTCCTTTAGTTCCTTGAGCATATTTAGAGCAGCTTCTTTGAAATATTTGTTTGCTAAATCTATTGGACCCCTTAAAGGCATTGCCTATTGCTTTTTCTTTTTTTTTTCTCTTGCACATTGGTTTAACTTCCCTATTGTGTGTGTGTGTGTGTGTGTGTGTGTGTGTGTCTTGATACATGTTGTAGTATCTGTGGTTTCTGATATCTCCCTGGGCATTTTGTGGCTATTATTTGTTTTAGAAGTTTCCTGGACTAATTTTGAAGTTTCTTTCCCCTGAAGAATGTCACCTCTGATATTAGTGTTCAGAATTCTTTATACACTTATTTTTATTTTAAAGTCTGGCTTTCTCAGAGTTGCCTCTTGGTCAGAATAGGTTAGTGTTCAGCCACTTGTTGGTCAGAGAGTATAATTAACCATTCTGAGCCAGTAAAAATTCTGCACTCTCAGGAATTTTTCAAGTTTGCCCTACTTTCACCCAGGGATAAACAGGTCACGGTACCCTCTCCTGAGTGAATGCAACCTTGTGTATATACAAGTCATTTCAGACTACTAGGAATGATTCTGATCCTATCAGGGCACTTTTTGATTGTGTCTTTTGGCAAGTTTTTGTTATATTTAAGGCTGGTCTGCTATTAAGTTTGCCAATATTAGTACCCAACTGCTTCTTAAATTTGTTTACTACTATAATTTCTATTATTTTTGACAATACCTTTATGCATGAATTCCTCCACTCTGTGTTCCAAGAAAATCCAGCCCCTTCAGACAGCTGAATTTGCCAGGGTACCAGCAGTTCTCATATCTTGCTTCCCACTCTAGACGGAAGTTTTGCATACTCTGCTGGAGCCCATGGAGAGGGATGGGAACTTGCTTCACCCAGCATGACTCCTTTGCTTTACAAGCGCCCCATTATTCTTGGCTTACCCCTGCTGGTATGGAAACTGCCCCACAAGCAGAAGCTGGGGGAGGGGATGGTATTGGGAGTACTCAGTCTCTTTGTGCTGCACCTCATGGTTGTGCCTGACAAGGATAGAACCTTCACCTTATGAGTAGGAGCTGGCAGAGATTGGAGATCCTATCTTCTTGATCCTCCTGGAATAAACATTCTGTAAAATAGAGTTTGGGGGAGGAGATGAGAGAGTCTGGCAGCTTGCACCCCCCAGAGTGAAACCATAGCCCTGTACTGATAGTTGGGGTGGGGGAACTTACCAACTAGAATAAATCCTCTGTAACAGAGAGCCAGATGGGGAGACAGAAGCAGTTACTGGCTCATATACCACAGTCTACCACTGATCTTACCGAAATTCTAAAGATTTTCTTGAATAAATTATTTATTGCAAGTCCTTAGATCAATTTTCAGAGACTTTAAATAGTTGCTGTTTGGTAATTTTCACCAACTTAATGATTCTTTTGCTGGGGATAGTGACTACAAGCTGTTTACAGAGCCATTCTTGAGGTCCCTCCATCTTTGAGGTTATTTCTATGTTTGATGTTTGACCCCAAGCCTAGGAATCAGGGCACTCTTCTGATCTCTCTTTATACCACTTGTCTCTTCCTTAGATCCTCCCATAAACCTGGAAGGGTTTCTGCAACCTCTTCATTCATTGAGGGATTTCCTTTAAGACTTCAGGGAGCTAGCCTTGCCTCTTGCTATTTAAAGATATATAAAAAGAAACTGAAAAAAGAAAAAAACCCACGAAAACCAAAAGCAAAAAGAAAACATTTAAATAACATATCTCCTCTTTCAATAAGCTTGCATTTTAAAATGACTGTCTTAACGATGAACAATAGAGAAACTACAAAAAAGCTGGTCAATGATGTTATTTCTTTAGGTCAGTGAAAGACTTTCTCATAAAGCACAGAGACAATTTTATTTAACAAATGGGAAGTACATCATCTAAGGGGAATTCAAAATATAGATACTAAATACATCATCCTAACAATGATATAGGCTTAAATGAAATAATTAACTAGATTAATTTTAGCTGAGAGGAGGTGGAAGATAGTTTTGAAATGAACTGTGCCAGAAAAGAGTAGATGACTCACTTATGATGCTCCAGGTCTATAAAAAGCCCAACACCTGACTCAGCTCGCTGGTCATCAACAGGAGAGTAATCTTTGGAAGTAAACTTGCAGGGACAGATTGACTCAATGAAATAAGGCTGACCATGAAATGGCACATCATCTGCTTTTCTTTCCACCGTTTTTATTTGTGACACTATCATTTCCCCAATCACCTAAAGCCAAAAACCAAATCACTTAAATGTTTTTTTATTATATTATATAATATTTGAAGCATAAATGAGCATATATGAGCATATATGTACTCTAGGAAGCATATATATAAAATGATGATTTATATATCGAATATACCTAAGAAACAAAACACTGCTTTGCGTCTATCATTTTGCTACTCTTGAAGTAAACAGAATATTGAATGTTTTTATAAAATTATTCATTTGTCTGTAAAACTAGTTTTAAAATATGTATAAATCTCTAAAGAATATATTTTTTAGACTTTCTTGCTTTTAGTCTTTATAAAAATGGTACCCATGATATATAGTTTGTGACTTGAATTTTTTTTTTAATTCAACATTATTTTTCTAAGGTTCATCCATGTTGTGTAAATGCAGTCCATATTTTTATAAAAATAAGCATCAGCATTTACGTAAATTTATACCTATATTTATTTTAATTATTTTAAGTGAGATATAGTTATCCTACCATAATATTCATTCTTTTAAAATGTACAATTCTCTCATTTTTAAATTAAATTCAAACACAGTTGTCTAACCATCACCACCACATAATTCCAGAACATTTTCATCACTACAAAAGGAAACCCTTTGCCGATTAGCAGTCACTCCCCATGATTGCATTCCCTATTCCCTGACAACTTTTTGTGCCTCAATCAGTTTTCCTATCCTGAATATTTCATATAAAGGAAATCATACAATTTGTGTCTGGATTTTTCACTTACCATATTTTCAAGGTTCATCCATGTTATTGTATGAATCAGCACTTCATTCTTTTTCATGGCTAAATAATATTGGATAGCCATACTATATTTTTATCAATTGATAGACATTTAGGTTTTTTTACTTTAGGGCTATTATGAATAATGAATATTTGCATACAACTTTTAGAGTTGACATAGGTTTTAATTTTGTTGGGTTTTTGACTAGGCATGAAATTGCTGGCCTGGTAGCTCTGTGCTTAATTTTTTGAGGAACTAGCAAAATGTTTTCCAAAGTTTCTGAACCATTTCTCATTCCACCGGCAATGTATAAGTGTTCTAATTTCTCCACATACATGCTAGCACTTGTTATTTTCATTTTCAAAAAATTATAGTCAACTTAGAGCTTATGAAGTGTATCTCATGGTTTTAATTTGCATTTCTCTAATGATTAATTATGTTGAACCTGTTCATGGGCTTTGTTTTAGTTTGCCAAAGGGCTGCTGATGAAAAGTAACAGAAATGGGATGGCTTTTATAAAGGGAATTTTTGGGCGGGATAAAAACCCCAAATAAGTGCCAAACCAAGGCACTATCAGAGACGCTTTCTCACCAAAGTCAACTGCTGTTGATTCTGTTGTCTAACTACAGACAAGCAAGCAAGATTGCTGCCAAACTCTGTTGAGGTCTCTGCCGTTTTGAAGCTGTAGGCAAACCTGGTGTAGGGCTTGTCTCTTCCTGGGCCTTCTCTATTTCTCTCTGGGCCTTAGCTCCTTGAGCCTCTTGGGGGCTTCTCTCTTTGCAGCTCAGCTGTGGGCAAAACCTCTTTCAACATGGAAGCATCAAACATGGCAGATCCCTTTTCCTGTGACTGTCCATTTTTTTCAGACCTAACAAGGAGGCAGAAACCTAACCTGAATCATGCCTCATTGACATATCCAATCAAAATCCCTAAAAATGATTTTATTAAGTAATGTAATTAAAGGCCCCTCAACTGAATTTAATACAGTCAAAGGATACCACACACAGAGGCATAGATTTGTTTACAAACATAAAATTTCTGTCTTTGGGATTCATAAAAATAATCTCAAACTGCCACAGGCTTATTGACCACTTATGTATCTTCTTTGGAGAAATGTTTTTTCAAAACCATTTGTACATATGTCAACTGGATTCTTTTTGTTTTTGTTGTTGAATTGTGAGTTTTCCTGGTATATGGCGATTACCAGTCCCTAATGAGTTATGTGACTTACAAATATTTTCTCCCATTCTGTGGAATGCCTTTTTAATCTCTTGAAAGTATCTACAGTGGATTGAATTCTGTACCCCAGTTTGGACTCGTTCTTGCTCTTGGTCTGCTTTCTGGTGGGTGTGAACCTATTGTGAACAGGTTCTCTTGAGATGTTACTTCAGTTAAGGTATGGCCCAGGTATATCAGGCTGGGCTTTAATCCAGATTGCTAGAGTCCTTTAGAAGGAAAATGAGTTTCAGACATATATAGAGAAAGTCTCAGGAAGCAATGGAAGTCAATGGAACCTGGATGTTGGAAGTCAGTGGATCCTGAACGAGAACGGAGAAGCCAGGAGAGGCTGCCATGTACATTGCCATGTGACAGAAAAGTCAAGAACCAAGGACTACTGGTAGCCAGCCCTGGAATGCCACAGTCTTCAGAGAAAAAGCACCATCTCACTTATACTTTAGTTTTGGACTTATAGGCTCAAAACTTTGAGCCAATTAATTTCCATTGTTGAAGCCAACTTATAATATGGTATTTGTTACGGCAGCTGGGAAACTAATACAGTATCCTTTGCCCCACAAGTTGTTTTTTATTTTAAAGAAGTCCAATCTATCTATTTTTTTCTGGTTGCTTGTGCTTTTACTTTCATATCTGAGAATCATATTGGCTCATCCATGGTCACAATGACACTTATGCTTTATTCTAAGAATTTTATAATTTTAGCTCTAACATTTGTTTCTGATTCATTTTAAGTTAGTTTTTATATATAATGTGACACAGAGGTACAGACTATCTTTTTGCATGTGGATATGCAGTTGTCTCATTTCTCCTTTGAATAGTGAAGTGGGTTGAATGGTGACTGACCCAAAAGCTATGTCCTAATCCCAAGACCCCATGACTGTTACTTTATTTGAAGAAAGGGTCTTTATACATGTAATTAAGTTTAGGATCTCAAAATTAGATCATCCTAGATTACCAAAAAAATGTCTTTATAAAAGACAGAAAAGAAGAAAACACATACACACTGAAGAGAAGGTGATGAAGATGGAGGCAGAGATTGGAGTGATGTGGCCACAACATGTCCAAAGAAGTCAGTAACCACTGAAATCAGGGAGCAGCAAAGAACAGATTCACCCCTAGAGACTCCAGAGGGAATAAGTCCATTGGACATCTTGATTTTGACTTCTGGCCTCCAAAACTGTGAGCTAATTGCTATTGCTTTAAATCACAGAAAACTAATACAAATATTTTGGCACCCTTATAAAAAGCCAACTGAAACCTCTATGCTCTTCCATTGGCCTATCTGTCTCTCCTTTTGCCAGTACCACCCTGTCTTGATTAAAGTAACTTTGTAGAAGGTTAAAAATTGACAAGTGTGAGTCCTCCGTGTTTAGTCTTTTGTCAATGTTTTTAACTATTCTTGATCCTTGCAATTCTGTATGAATTTTAGGATCAGCCTTCCCATTCCTGTAAAAATGCTGCAAGAATTTTTATAGGGATCATATTGAATCTGTAGATCAATTTGGTAAGTATTTCCATCTGCTTTAGTTTTCTGGCTGCTAGAACAAATACCACACAATGGGTTAGCATAACAGCAGGACTTATTGACTCATGGTTACAGAGGCTAGAAATCTTGCTTTTCCCAGAACCAGTATCTTCTGGCTGGCTAGCAGTCTTTGCAGTTCCTTGACTTTTCCATGACATAGCAATGCACATGGTGGCATCTTCTCCTTTCTGTTCTGTGTTCCATAGACTTCCAACTTCTGGCTGCTCCCCATGACTTGTCTTTCTGCGTCCAACTTCCCCTGCTAGTAAGAACTACAACTATGTTGGACTAAGACCACCCTGATTCATTTTGGCATACCTTAACTAATAAAATCTTCAAAAGTCCTATTTACAAATGGTTCACTATTTACAAATGGTTCACACCCACTGGACCAGGGGTTGGAGTGTGAACCTGCCTTTTGCAGTGGGCATGATTCAGTACCCAGCATCATCTTAATTATATTATGTTTTCCAAACTATGAACATGGAATATCTTTCCGTTTATTTCCCTTTTTAATTTTTTTCAACAGTATTTTGTAGCTTTTAGTATATAAGCCTTATATTTCTTTAGTTAAATTTATTCCTAACATTTTTTTTTCTTTTCAATGTCACTGTAAAAGAAATTGTTTACTTAATTCCACTTTCAGATTGTCCATTTCTAAAGTAGGGAAATACAATCAATTTATTTTTGTTGATCTTGTATATCATGAAACCTTGCTGAAATAATTTATTATCACTAATAGTTTTTTTGTGGATTCTTTAGGGAGATATATACATGATAATGTCATCTGAAAACAGAGATAGTTCTATTTCTCCCTTTCCAATCTAGAAGCCTTTTATTTATTTTTCTTGCCTAATTTCCTCACCTAGAATAGAAATAGCAGAATTGACATGCTTTTCTTATTCCTGATCATAGGGGGAAATTTGAAATCTTTCACCTTAATGTGTTAGCTCTGAGTTCCTCAACCTGTTTAAGGGCACTTATGAGAAAGTTCCTGTTTCTAGTTTGTGAGTCTATTTCATTAGGAAAGGGTGTTGGATTTTGTCAGATGAATTTTCTGCATCTGGTTAGATAACCATGTGTTTTGTTTATGAAATCTGGAAGAGGAGTGAGGAAATTGTTATTGGAGGCTGGGAAAAAGGCAACCTTATTATATAGTGGCTATAAATTTGGCAATATTTGAACCTGTGATAATGGGAAAATGGAATATATATACCTAATAAATTGGTGAATTTGGCTGGGAAATTCCATTAAATGATGTTGAAAGTGCCACTTGGTGTTTTTTTTTTTTAGCCCTGTATGATAAGGTACAGATAGAAAGAAAGGAAAAATTTAGTTCTCAAGCAAAACTAGAGAAAAATACAACGTAACCATGAGTGGCTGATTTGAAAATAAAACCATTTCTCATTCTCAGTTTCTCCAGAAGATCTCAAGTTAAAATCATTCAAAAGTATTATTGTAATACTCTTTATTAAGATGTCAGAAAGATTTAAGGACATGCCTCATAAAATCTCTAAACTAACCAAAAAGTCTTGTAGGAATTTTAAAGGCTTTTTCATACAGTGTCTTGATTCTCATCCCAAGTCTGAGAGCTCCTATCTTGAGAGATTTGTGCTTGCAGCTATTATTTAATACAGTGAACCCTACTAAGATAAGTCGGGATCCCACAAAGTTTATAAGAGAACTCTATTAGTACCATAAACTTGGAATGAAAGGGACAGACATAGGTAAAAAAAAGTAAGAGCCCAAGAACCCCAATTCTCTAAGACAAATATGGGTTTGTTTTTTTTTAAGAAAAATAAAGGATGACTAAGAAGTCAGAACTAAGGTGCCAGAGGGTAGAGCCAAGAGCCACAGATGTTTTACAGTGTAGGGTTGGTTCCCAATCATGAAACCAGTTACATTTATTTCTTTTCTCACCCCCATTTTTGTTTTGGATTATCTGTTGAAATTATTGTGTCTGTTATTGCTGTTGTGTATTGGTTATGGGGCAGGGCAAGTAACCTGTTATTTTTTTGTTTTGTTTTGTGATCTGCAGATAGAAAGAACCATGCTCAAGGAAATGTACTGAAGAGAATCATCTGAATTTTGACCTGATATTGATGACAATACCCTGGACTTCAAGGCAGTGCTCTTTGGCATGGCCATGGTTAGAGTGGGATAACTTTTTCTAGAAGTCCTGAGACTCCAAGAAAGAAGTTCAGCTACTCTTAGATAGCTGTGCTAGAGAGGCCATATGAAGTCTTTCTAGACAATTGTTCCATCTGAGTCATTCCAAGTGTCCCTGCCAACATGCCAGATGCATGATTGAAATCATGTTGGACCCTCCAATCAACCTATGCACCCTCTGACTAGAAAAAGTGACCTCTTTTGATGCCATATGGAACCCAAAACCTTCTAGCCAAGTACTGCCTAATTCCTGAGAGAAAATTGTAAGATATGGTCATAATTCTTGGTTTAAGCTACTAGTTTTATATTGTAATAGTTTGTTATATAGCAATAGAGATGGGAACAGAATTCTATGATATAATTGTTCATGTGCAAAATAAAGCAATTGCAAGGTTATGTATGGCAGCACTGAAGCAATCTAAATATCCTTTGATAGGAGACTGATTGTATAAATTGTGGTACACAAGCACATTAAAAAATATATGCAGTAGTTAAAAAAAAGACTGATAATGCTTATTGTATACTAATATAGAACTATCTCCAAGATATGTTGTTTGGGGAAGAAAGCAAACTGTGGAATAGTGTGTTGAATTAGTAGCTATTCGTGTAAAAATGGTGGTGGTAAGGAAGTATAAGTCTTTGTGTGTGCATAAATACTTCTGGGAGGACAGAAAAGTGCAAGTCATGTGCGTTACCTGCATGGAAGGGACCTGGTGGCTTGTGAATAAGATCAGACCTGAAATTTTGCTGTATATTATTATATACTTTATTATTTTTTCATTTTGAACCCTGAAAATGTATTTTTTAAATGAAATTAATATATGGGCAGGATTAGAGAAGTTTTAAATAAGCCAGTCCAGAAGTTTTACCCTTGCTTATACCATGACTGTTCACCAGTCTCCTTGCTTTCCCATTGTAACTATTTTGCCTCTTCTCAGTGTCAAAGTTGATCTCTTATACTTGTGCTTAAAACTTTTCAAAACTGCTGCACTTTTCTCAAGAATCCCTCTATGTGGGACACCCAGCAAGGTGGCAGCAGAGTAAGGAACTCCTAGAGTCAGCAGTTAGTAATCACCCAGAGCTATTTAAAGCACTTGTTTGGGGGCTCCATGAGACCAGAAGAGCATCCTGCAACATCCTTGGAAGACTGGAAGAAGGAGACTGCCCATTTGCAGAGAAGATTCGTAAGTAGAGTACTCCATGGCACTGAGGCTGTTGCCCATCCTCCACTGGTGGCACAATCTACCTTAGGAGCTATCCTGTGGCTGGAAATGGAAGCTCCACTTCCCAGAAACAGGGGAGGAAGAGATGATTGGGCACCAACCTCAGCTACTGATTAGTAAATTCAGCGAGCTAAAGTATAATTCTAAGAACACCTAAAATTTTAACCTGTCCAAGTCAGAGGCCAGTGGCCACCATTTTAATTCCACCCCTGACACAAGGGGAAGTGGGGACTGACTGAAAATCACAGTGCTGGTAGGGACTGGCTTCTTTCCATCCAGATCAGATTGCAGCTCTAGCATAAGCCCCAGCCCCACCTCTGACAGGTGAGGAAGCTGGGTGGACATGCACCAGCCTTTCTGGGAAAATACAGGCCACACTGGGGAGGCGAGTGATCATCTTACTCTGGCAGCATAAACCACCTCAGAAGCGATTCTGTGGCTGGAATTGGAAGCTTCATTTCCCAAAAACAGAGAAGGAAAAGATGGTTGGCCACCAATTTCAGCTACTGATTAGTAAATTCCTCTGGCTAACAGTAAGAACAGCTACAGTTTGAACTTGGCCAAGTCAGAAAGAGGCTGGTAGCTGCCATTTTGACCCAAAATGTGAAGAAGACAGGCTGACCAAAAATTACAGTGAAGGTAGGGACTGACTTCTTTCACCCAGATTGGCCTGCAGCCCTATCCTAGGCTTCAGCCCTGCCTCTAGCAGGGAGGAAGATGGTGCACCCTGCACCAGCTCTCCATGTAACTTCAGGTACATTCAGCAGGCACAGACTGAATAGTCAAAAGTCTACTGTGACAACTGTGGTCATTTTGAACCTGAGAGCAGAGATTGCTGCCCACACCTGCAGCTCCATTCCTGCTCTAGACAGGGGAGAAAGGAGCTTGAAGTTTCATCATGTCTCTCTGGGCAACTACAGTCTAGGCCTGCATGACTTAGACTATTATATATGGCTGTGGCTCTGTCCCTACCCCTGGAAAAGGAGAAAGTTGGGAGAAGCTTCATTGATCCCTGGGACAATGAGAGCTGCTTGAGCTCCACAGCTTACAGCCACAGCAAGGGAGACAGAGCACAAAAGCCCTAAATTAAAGAGAGAAACTGCACCCAGAATAAATACATCTAGTAAGTCAGATGCCAAGACACCAACAAAAAATTATAATCCACACCAAGAAACAGGAAGATAAGGCCCAGTTAAAGGAACAAGATAAGCCTCCAGATGACATAAAGGAGTTGAGACAACTAATCATAGATGTTCAAACAAATCTTCTTAATAAATTCAATGAGAGGGCTAAAGAGATTAAGGATATTAAGAAGACACTGCATGAACACAGAGAAGAATTTGAAAGCATACACAGAAAAATAGCTGATCTTATGGGAATGAAAGGTGCAATAAATGAAATTTTAAAAAACATTGGAATCAAATAATAGCAGATTTGAGGAGGCAGAAAAGAAGACTGGTGAGCTTGAAGAAATGGCCTCTGAAAGTGAACACAGAAAAAAACAGATGAAGAATGGAAAAAATTGAACAAGGTCTCAGAGAACTAAATGACAGCAAGAGATGTGCAAACATATGTGTCATGGGTGTCCCAGAAGGAGAAGAGAATGGAAAAGGGGCAGAAGGAATATTTGGAGAAATAATGGTGGAAAAAAATTTCCCAACCCTACTGAAGGACATAGATATCTGTGTACTAGAAGCACAACGTACTCCCATCTGAAAAAATCTAAAAAGACCAACCCCAAAACACATACTAATCAAAAAAAGACCTAAATAATTAGAAGAACATTCCATGCTCATAGGTTGGAAGACTAAATATCATTAAGATGTCAATTCTACTGAAATTGATATGCAGATTCAGTGCAATCCCAATAAAAATTCTACCAGCACTTTTTAAATAAATAAAAAGCATGATTATCAAATTTATTTGGAAGAATAAGGGGTCCTGAAGAGCCAGAGACATCTTAAAAAGTAAAAATGTAGTTGGAGGACTCTCACTTCCAGACTTTAGGTCATATTACCTAGCTACAGTGGTAAAAACAGCATGGTACTGGCATAAAGGCAGATACACATAGACCATGGAACCAAATTGATGGTTCAGAAACAGATCCTCACGTACAGGTCAAGTGATTTTTGACAAGCCCGTCAAACCCACACAGCTTAGGCCGAACAGTCCATTCAGCAAGTGGTGCAGAGGGAACTGGATATCCATAGCTAAAAGAAGGAAAGAGGACCCCTAGCTCATACGTTATGCAAAAATTAACTCAAAGTGGATCAAAAACCTAAATATAAAAGCAAGAACCATAAAGCTTCTAGAAGAAAATGTAGAAAACTATCTTCAAGATTTAGTGGTAGGTGTTAAATTCTTAAAGGAGATAAGAGGAGTGCTGAGATGGACTACTGATGTTTAATATATGTAGAATTTTAATTAGTTTTACTGTAAAAGTGTGGAAGTGTATAGAGTTGATGGTAATAGTGATCAATGGCTGGTTATAAATGGGAATGTGGATGAAAAGGGTAGCCTATGGATGTAAATGCCAGTTGACAGAAAGCTAGAGAATAATCTAGGGACTGAACAATATAGTAAACCTAGAGGTGAATGGGCATTGTGGTTGATGGTACAGATGCAAGAGTATCCTTTGTGAGCTAGAGTAGAAATACATCATTATTGTAGGGTGGTGGAAATGTAGGGAAGCATGGGAAAAATACTGGAGTGACTTATGGACTGTGGTTAACAGTAATAATTCATGCATCTATGCCAAAGATGTACTGTGTTTACATGAGGGAGTATGGAAAAAGTAGTGTGCTTAATGTATGCTAAGGACTTGGTAATAATCTGATATTATCTATCTATCTATCTATCTATCTATCTATCTATCTATCATCTATCTATCTATCTATCTTTCCCCCCTCCTTCCATTGTCTGCTTTCTGTGTCCATTGGCTGTGTGTTCTGTGTCTCTTTGTATTCTCATTAGGCAGGTCGGGAAACTGATCCTGGACCTTCCAGAGTGGGAGAGAGGCAATCATTCTCTTGTACCACCTCAGATCCCTGGTCTGCTGCATCTCTTATTATCTCTCCTCTGTGTCTCTTTTTTGTTATATCATCTTGCTATGCCAGCTCTCCATGTGGGTCAGCAGTCCTCCATTGGGCAACACTCCACATGGGCCAGCTTGCCACATGAGCCAGTTTGCTTTCACCAGGAAGCCCTGGGTATCAAACCTTGGACCTCCTGTATGGTAGATGGGAGCCCAATTGCTTGAGTCACATTCAATTCCCTGGTGTTGTTTTATAATCTTTATTTTCTATATCTCTTATAACAACCTACAGTATTCCTTACCCTTCTTATTTCATTACTTCCTCCGAGAACCTTTTTAAAGTGAGTCTCTGTAACTTTGAAGACACTTCAAAGACATGCATCTGAATAGATGATGATATTATCTTTTGATCTGTTACAAATGTTCCACCTTGGTGTGGTGTGTTGATAGAGGGATGTTGTATGGGAATTCTGCACATGTGCATGATTGTTTTGTGAGTTTACAACTCTATCATAAAAATATATTTAAAAAATAGTAATAAGGGGAAGCAGACGTGGCTCAAGTGATAAGGCCTCTGTCTGCCATATGGGAGGATCTGGGTTTAATCCCTGCCTACAGTACGGGAGGGCCTGGGTTTGATTCCTGTGAAAAAGAAGAGAAAACCTGCCTGTGCAGTGAGCCAGTGCCTGTGTGGTGAGCTGAGTGCCCGCACAGTGAGTCAAGTGCCCACGCAGTGATCCAAGTGCCTGTGTGGCGAGCTGAGTGCCCATGTGGCGAGCTGAGTGCCCATGTTAGTACCCACATGGCAAGCCAAGTGCCTGGACAGTGAGTCGAGTGCCTGTGTGAATGCCCATGTGGCAAGCCGAGTGCCCACATGAGTGCCTGCATGAGTGCCCGTGTGGTGAACCAGTGCCTGCACAGTGAGCCAAGTGTCCACATGAGTGCCCACATGGTGAGCCAAGTGCCTACATGGTGAGATGAGTGCCCACATGGGCACCCATGTGGTGAGCAAGTGCCTGCACAGTGAGCCAGTGCCTGTTGGCAAGCCGAGTGCCTGCACAGCAAGCTGAGTGCCTGCGTGGTGAGCCAGCACCCACGCAAGTGAGTTACGCAGCAAGGTGATGACCAACAAAAGAGATACAAAGAGGAGAGACCAGGATCCTGGTCAATCCTAGAGGAGAGAGACAAGAACAGAAGACAAAATAGAAATAGATACAGAAGATCACATAGGGAATAGACACAGACAGCAAAAACAGCAGTGCGGGGAGGGGGAAGAGGAGGGGAAAAATAAATAAATTCCCTTTAAGAAAAAAAAATAGTAATAAGGTAGCCTGGGGGAGAAATACACCAAATGTAAGAAACTTTGTTAGTAGTAATATTTTGAGGATGTTTTTAATCATTAGTTAAAAATGTTTTGCAACAAGGCAAGGTAGTGGTGGTAGAGTGAGGTATGAGAACCCATATGATGCTATATTTGTTTGTTTTGTAAGTTTCCAACTATTATTGTACACTTATTGTTTATGTATGAGTGATGTACTTGAATAATTGAAAAAAAAAAAAGAAAGAATCCCTCTAAGTTCCTGACTATACTATTTTAGGTTTGTCTTCATTTGGCTTATATCTAATTTTCTTGCCCTGACTCCTATCACTACCCACCTGCAACATTTTACTTTCCAGCAACACTCAATTATGTGTAGTTCCTTGATAGCAAAGTGATGTATCATACTATTTGCATATGTCTCCTCCCCCCACTTGGAATTACCTTCCTCTTTCCCCCATTCTTCTTTGGGAACTCTATTTTTATTCTTTAAAAATAATATTCTGGTGTTACTTTCCTAACTGTCTACCTGTCAGAAGCAACTGTTTACTCCTTGGTACATAGATATGCTGTTTTTGTAATTCTCAAATTCTATTACATTCGTTTATTTGCACATCTAGTCTTCACTGTATGATTAGGATCTCATTGGAGTAGAAATCATGTCTTTATCTTTGGGTCCAACTTCAAGCCCAGATGCTGACATTATTACAAGTTCTCAAAAAGTGATTGCAAATGGAATTGAAAGATTGTTATACATATAATTTGGCATGGCCTTCCATCTTAATCTAGATGTTTTATTTTGAATTTGAAAACATTATCAGTACTAGTGTCACCTAGTGGTGCATTTCTAAAGTAGTGAGTATATGTGTGAGATGTGTGTGTGTGATTTTTATTTCCCTCAGACACTCACATTCCCTTTTGACTAAACAGTTTTCCCCAGGCAGACATTTTTTTTCTTGAGGCAAGATGACAAATTAATAAAACGGAATGCAGCTTTTGGCAGTATAACCAGCATTCTGAACAGTGATAAAAGGGGTTGCAAAGATGAAATATGATGAAAATGTATTTTATCAATTATTTTACTACCAGTATAATCAATTAAAATGCCTATTTCCTATGAGTTTACTTGGCAATAAATAAGTCTTTTTTTCACCCTCCAGAAGGATCATGTAGGTGTCATTTGTTGCTGAATAACTCTGAAGCAAGGGACCAGTTTACTTAATTACAGGAAAGATATATTGCACATTTGTATATCACGCCTGGATGAAAAGATTTAGAGGGAAAGTTATCTTCCTGCAAAATCCCTTGATAATCTCCTTACAGACTCATTTGAAAACTTGAAGTGTGGAAAAGTAGATGTGCTAAACCTGTTCATATTCTCTTAGTGACGAGTGAATGCTTTTTATAACTTGTACTTGCTGTGGGCTCCATTTGGAGATGCCTGTTCCTGATAACCAGGTTTGAATAACAATGGAAACAGCCTGTCTAGGGGGGCCTTCACTTCCTCAGAGCATGCTTCAGAGCTTGGAAATGCATGATGTGGAGTCTTCCCTATTTTATGTTAATTCACATGTCATTATACTTTAAGCGTATTTACATAGCATCATTTTGCTTTTATGCATTTAATCAATTAGAGCCATGATTTCATTTAAATACCTGGATGCCTCATAAACTCAGCTTTGCCAGAACCAAAACAAAACCTTAAAGAGACTTCAATGTTGTTCTTATGAAGCCAGTTAGCACCTAAAAATGTTTTTAATTTTAAGCAAACACTTGATAGTTGCTTGGCAAACATATATATCATTATAATTCTATCATTACTATCTGATAGCTGTGGTCTGTATATGTATATGTTTATTTATGTATGTATATATATTAATATTATATATATATGTGTGTATTAGTGTGTCAATTACCACATCATTTCTGACCTACTTCTATATTAGCAAATGGATCAATTCTACTGTGAAAAACCAATAAATATTTCATTTATATCTATGGGATCCTCCACCTCTTCATGCTATGGCTCACTCCGGGTTTTCTGTATTTATCTACCTGGCTGAGGTCCATGCTACCCTCTGATTGTCCTGACTGCCATTTTGCCGCTTCTCCCCAGGCTGGCTACTCCTTAGGCTGCACCTGCAAATGGGCACCCGTTTCCTTCTCCCAGTCCTAAAGCAGCTTCCATTTCCTGTGGGACCCAATGACTCACCAATTTCCTTGACTACTAGGTGGAAATTAGCCAATCCAATGAAGTATTTATACAAAACTTTAGATGTAGACAAAGGGTCCATGAGCTTGAATTGAAATTCAAAAAAACATTATTCTTGTGTGGACGTATTGGTGTGGTTGTGATATAGTCATTAAATAATACACAATATAGTGTGGACTTAGTAAGGGGTCTGTGGTTTTCACCTGACTGGCAATGGGGTCCATTGAACAAAAAAGGTTAAGAACTCCTGATCTAGACCAAGTGTTCCATTTTTTGGGCAAGGAGATGGAGGCCCTGGAAATGTGAGTAGCTTGCCCAAGGTCACAGAGTTCAAAAGAGGGACTCAAAACCAGGACTACTGTAACATTGGAAACCATAATTCAGGTTTTCTTGGTGTTGATGTAATTTGGGGATAATGTTAACATTAACATGAACTCTTCCCCGGCAACAACTTAGTAGCATTCATTTTACTTATAGTTTTCCAACAACAAGACCTTAACCCACATCTGAATCTCTAATGCTGAGACTTTAGGTTCTACGGAAAACTGGACAGACCAATATTTTTTGCAGTATGTGGAGGTGATTTACAGTGCCTGAAACCATAGTAGAAACAGATGGCTGTTTTTCTAACACTTGATAGTTTCCTACCCTTTCTGCTTTACTAAGAGTCCTCTTCTCTCTTTGTTGGGGCTACAATATGTTCAGCTACAAATTTATATATCCTAGCCTTCATTGCATATTGGAGAAGAGGGGCAATGAGATGGGTGACTTTTGGGGATAATTTTTAACACAGGCTAACTGAGCTTTACAGGAATATTTTTTCCCTCCCACATTCATTCTTATCGCTAAGGTGGTCCTCTTGACATCACAGGGTGACTTTGAGATTATGCTTAGGGTGGTATAATGGAAAAATAAAAGGGGCCTGAAGTATCAATGACCCTGGAGCTGCTCAGACTGCCCATCTCTGGACTTTATGTTATACGATTGAAAAATAAACCTCCATCTTGCTTAAGGCCTTTGATTTCATGCTTCTGACACTGGCAGCTGAATGCAATTTCTGACTGATAAAGCATATTTCATGAATAGATTTATGTTCTTCTCACTCTTTTTTACTCAGCTCCTCCCCACCCTCCACACCTGTAGTTCTTAGGAATGCTCACCTCTCATCATTCAAGAACTAAACAAAACCAAATCCCTTCTTTGTATCTAAGTCTTGTTCTAGATAGTTCTTCATAGCTACTATCCTGAAAGGAATATTGTTTACTAAGTGTTAAGTTCTGTCTACTTCCCCATCTACCATTTGATTTTAAAAACCTATCCATTTCCTCAGCAAGTTAACGATAAAACTATTATATTTGAATAGATAATACACATATTTGGTACAAAATTAAAAAAGTAAAAAGGTGATTGCAATAAAAAGTAAGCCTTCCTCATCCATACCTCCCCACCCAGTTTCCTACCAAGCCAACTAAATTTCTAGTTATTTTTGTGTATATATATTTTTTCAGTGTTATCATGTATAAATGGAAGCATACATATATATATATGTTTTCCTTTTTAAAATATTTTTACACACAGAAACTTTCTATAGAAACCATTCTAAACTAACATTTTTCACATACTATATATAATACATATTTTATATTTATCTAATATCTTGGACTTTGTTTCAGAATTGACTCAGTGTTTTTTAACAACTGCAGAGCATTCCATTATCTGAATGTACCAGAATATACCAAAACCTCTAGGATGGACATTTAGATCATTTCAAATCTTTTTAGTTACCAACAGTACTACAGTAAACATCTCCATAAATATTTTCATAACATGTTTAGGTATTTGGAGTCAAATTCCTGTAAGTGGAAGCTTAGTGTCAAAGTGCTACATGTATTTATTTTGATGGCTGTTGCCCAAATGCTCTCCATGAGATTTTTTATCAAAGTCTGAAATTAACGTTTACATAATATACTTACTTCTCTGTTTCTGTAGAAGTTATCTATTGACTTTCTGTTTTGAGAAATGATAAAATTCTTACATTACTGAGTTCTCTCTCCAGATCCTCTGACTACTTGAGTTTTGTTGATAGCATTTTATTTCTTCTCAATTTTATACCTTTAAATATGCATATGCCTTCATAATTTTCTTTGCAAACACTTAATGATGTATATTTGAACCCTGCTATAAAAGCTGAGGAAATCTGCATATTTTATTAAGTCCCACTTATCTCCCCCTTCTTTTTCCAACTTGGTTGGGTTTATCACATTTATCATCTCTCCTATAACCCTAATCCAGATGCTTGCTTTAATCTTTGTCCAACACTTAAAAGAATCAACACTTACAGCCAATTCTTTAACAATAAATTTTCTATTCCCTGGTTAAGTGAAATTTGTTTTTTTTTTTTTAATTGTTTTTCAGTGCATCTGGTTCTTCACACTTAAACTGGGAATAATGATTCTTTCACTTGATAGGGTTGTGGTGAGAATGAAATGAGCTAATTTATTTAAAGTATTTAGAATAGTGCCTCATACAAGGTAAGCACCTTATAATGCTTGTTATTATTATTTTTGTTTTGCTATTGTTGTGGTTTTATAGTGGAAATTCCTTTAAATTATTATTTTTTACATTTTTAGAGACATCTAGTCTCAATTCTTATCTGCTTTGTGGCAACATTTTTCTGGTGAGTGTTTATTGGCAGTCTTTTCTAATCTGCCTCTTTGGAAACATACATATTCACATCTATATAATAAAGTAAATAAATCACTGTGACTTAACCAAGGAAAAATGGGAGAGAGTATTAAAATGGAATACTAAGTAATAGCCAGAGATATAAAAGAAACTGAAAGGCTTATAAAAGTGTACTTTGCAAAATTCTTTGGAAATAAATTTGAAAGCGTCTATGGAATGACAAATAATCTATGAAAATACAATTTATTCAAATAAGGGCAAGAAGAGAAGGAAAACCCAAATAGTTTCACAGGTAAATATTTTTAAACATTCAGGAACAGATTGTTTCAAACGACTACCTTTGATTTCATAGAGAAAGAAGGAAAGCCCCATGCTTCTTCATATATTTAATAGCACCACCATCATTTTGATATCTAAACCTGAAAATAACATATTTTCACACACACACATACACACATATACACATAATCATATCAGTGATAATAGCAACCACATCTATTACTACCACCACCACAAAATCTTCAAAATTACTAGAATAATCTTAGGTATGGAATTCATCATTACATTAAAATAATAAGGCAGCACCAAAATACGGGGTTTATCTCAGAAGATATGTTAATGTAATTCTCCTATTAATCAGGTATAAATCATGTAATCACCTCTGATGGTTAGGTTTATGTCAGTTTGGCCAGGTGATGGTGTCCGGTTCTTTGATTTAGCAAACACTGGCCTGATTGTTACTGTGAAGACATTTCATGGACTTAAATCATCAGTAAGTTGATTACATCTAAGGCTGATTACATCTACAATCAACTGAGGAGATTGCCTTCAACAATGAGAGATGTCTCATCCCATCAATTGAAGGATTTACGAGACGTAATGATTTCAGCACTCCAAAGAAAATTTCCATCTCTTCTTCAGCCAGCCAGCTTCTCCTGGGGAATTCATTGAAAATCTTCATTGGATTTGCCAGCTTGCAGCCTGTCCTACAGAATTTGGACTTGTGCATCCACAAAGTTGCGTGAGACAATTCTTATAAAAATCTCATAATATTTACAGGTATCTCCTGTCAGTTCTGTTTCCCTAGAGAATGCTGACTAACATATCACCTCAACAGATTTCCTAAAAGCATTCGATGGAACAACTTTAATCCTGACTAAAACCTGCAAGAATAGTTAGATATTCCTCTCTGATGTGTATCTATGTGTATTACAGATTTAGTGGCAATTATATAGAAAGAATATGCTGGTATAGATTACAAATGTATATATATATCCATTTGTGTATGTGTACTTCACTGTATTTCAAAGTATATACTTAATTTTCTCCTCATATGTCATGGTCATTGCTTTTAAAAGTAATGCTCATTTTAACAATGATTTGACTTGTCTCTGCAATAAACTTAATGTGTATTTTCTTATTTCACCACATAATGTAAGCATACGTGTTTTATATTACATGGACATTGATGTAAGTAGAAGAGATAAAACTGGACTAATTGGAAGCTAAGGAGCGCACGTGAATACTGAGAGGTGGGATGACTGAGGGCAGACCATTTAAATGTTCTGTGGCTTTAAATGCAGTTCCTTCTACAGAACAACAGCGTACTCTAATTCTGTTATGTGTGGATGTTCTTATAGGGTTTGGGTTGTAAATGAAAACCACAGATGTATATACTTTTATTATTTCCTTCTAAAATTTCAAAGCTTATTATTTTCTTCTTCCTTGGGAATTATTTCTTGAAATAAGGGAGCATTTCATCAGAAAAAAATCCTTATTTTTGTTTTGAGGATGATTTCAGCCTTAAATTAAGCTACTCATATGCACATACTAAATTTTATATGAAATCTCATAATGCAACCTCATGTTAACTTATTCACTAATTATATAATAAAATGACTGGAATAATTATCCAACTCATATTTTATTAATGCTTAATTAAAGATATAGCTTAGGTAATTGTGGCATATTGCAATACTAGTGAACTAGAAAGTTGTAATAAACAATATGACAGAAAATTACTGTTAGAGTAGTTTAGTGTTGTGGACTCTTTAGTTGAATTAATAATTAGATTATATCATTTATGGATATTTTTGTGGCTCCATGTTAACCTTTCTGAATGAATTTCTGCTGTACATTAGTATATCCATAAAGAAGGTTTCTATTGACAACCTTAAATAGGTATCAATATGCCCTTTGGGTTTTTTCATAAATCCAATTTTTAGATCTTATATCAATAGTGGTTCAGAAATAAATCGAAAGATTGACAAAAAGTCAAATTTGTAATGACCACATGGACATATATTTAGAGGCCTCAGGAGGAATTGTGACTTAATGAATTATAACCTTAATCAGAATTAAACGGTTCCTTTTTTTGTATTTTCTTGCCTGTAAAAACATGATTGTGTAATATATGCCACAGCCCAGAATGAAATAGAGAGCCTTGCTTCCAATGTGATTTTTCCCTGATCTTTTAACTATTATTGGACCCATGTAGTGTGTGGTAACAAAGAAGTAGAATATTAAAGTGTAGACAATGGTAGCAAAAGTTTATTGTTCTAAGTTTATTCAGGTACTTGCCCTACTTTTTAACTTGCATAAGGCAAACGATTCTTTAGAAAAAAAAATGGATCAAATAACGAGCAAAAAGGGAAATCAACTAGTTTAGTTACCATATCATTTTTCACAAGGAAACCATTGTGAAATGAAGTCATTTTCACTGACTGGGAATATCAGGGACTCTATGGATTTCTTAGATCTGCTGTCTAAAAACTTGAGGAGGGCCAAACTCTTTGCTTCATTTTATCCCCTGAAATGGGAGGGCTTTCTCCTCCATCTACCTTCAATGTTTGAGAGATAAATTAATTCATAAGGCAGCACATAATGAGGTCTTCAGCTGGTGTTCTACTCCATTCTTCTCCAATTGAGAAGAATGCAGGTCAATGGAATAGGGAAGAGTCCCAGATGAATAATATTTAGAAAAGTAAGGTGGTGGACTTGGCCCAGTGGTTAGGGCATCCGTCCACCACATGGGAGGTCCGTGGTTCAAACCCCGGGCCTCCTTGACCCGTGTGCAGCTGGCCCACGCGCAGTGCTGATGCGTGCAAGCAGTGCCCTGCCATGACGCAGGGGTTTCCCCCACATAGGGGAGCCCCATGCGCAGGGAGTGCACCCCGTAAGGAGAGCCGCCCAGCAAGAAAGAAAGTGCAGCCTGCCCAGGAATGGTGCCGCACACACGGAGAGCTGACACAACAAAATGATGCAACAAAAAGAGACACAGATTCCCGTGCCACTGACAACAACAGAAGTGGACAAAGAAGACGCAGCAAATAGACACAGTGAACAGACAACCGGGGTGGGGAGAGAGGGGAGAGAAATAAATAAATAAATAAATAAATAAATCTTAAAAAAAAAAAGTAATAAGGTCTTAAGAATAATGTCACGCATCGATGATTCACAATATTAATTCTGATTTATGTGAAGTGTGATATATGGGCCTGCAAATGAAAGATTATGAGTGTTTTACAACATTAGTAGATATTGAACAGTCTGCATACAGTTGACTCAGACTGTATATTCATCCTATTTTTAAAGACTTGGAAACTCTTTCACCTCATTAGCTCAGCACTTCACAGTTTTATTCAAGGGTGTAATGTTCACTGTAAACTTCCTTCATTAACCCTTTATCCCTCTGTTTGTGTTTTTATCCCCAAAGAGTAAATTATATTTACTGAAATACCTAGGAAATAAAATAATATGCAGTCAGACATAGCCTTATCACCTTGGGAACTAGGCTTTCTTGATATGTTTAATACAGAAGAGCAAGTACTAGGCTTTCTTGATATGTTTAATACAGAAGAGCAAGTACTAGGCTTTCTTGATATGTTTAATGCAGGTGATGGAGTTTGTCACAACAGGTTCCTCAGAGTTAATTGACTCGACATTTATGTGAAGAGATGGGTTGAGAAGTTTTTTAAGGCCACAAAGACTTGGACCTAGAGAGATTTATATTTCCTAGGTATTTCTAGAACTATTCTGATCTTCCAAAGAATCTCTAAAGCAGGTGTCACAAACTGAAGAATGGGGTGGCAGCTGTGTTTTATCTGGTCCTCACGTATTGTTTATTTTTTAATCAAAAATTTACTGAGATTATTAGAGATTTATGTAAAGTTGTAAGGAATAGTACAGAGAGATCCTGGGTATGCTTTACCAGGTTTCTCCCAATAGTGACATCTCACAAAATGGTAGAACAATATCACAACCAGGAAGGAACTGGAATTGATGCAATCCACTGATCTTATTCATATTTCTCTATTTTCCTTTGTACTAATTTGTATGTATGTATATACTTCTACACAATTTTATCACCTTCATATATCTACCACTACAGTCAAGATATCAAATATTTCCATCACCACAAATATCCATTTTTTTTTTTTTTTTTTTTTAATAACCAGGTCTACCTAGCTCCATAATCTGTCTTTTTCCTAATCCCAGCCCCTGGCAACCACTAACCTGTTCACCGTTTCTAAAGTTTTGTTTCAAAAGTTTCATTAAAAGGAATCATACAGTATGTAACTTTCGTGGATTGACTGTTTTCACTCAGCATAATTCTTTTGAGATTCATCCAAGTTGTCTTGGTTGCCTAATTGTTAGAAGGGCTCCAGATTAATCCCTACAGCAGGTGGTATTGGACTCAGTGGTGTCTTCTGGTCAGACTCCCATTTGGTCTATGGAGAAATGAGGGTACCTGGGCTGCCCTCTCTTGCTGGGTTGGGGGTTGGGAAAGGCAGGGTCTGGGTGGCCTTCTCCTGTCGGGGGTGTGGTGGTGGGGCATAATATACTCAGTTACCATGTTTTTCCTCCTGCCTTGGGGTTCCAAGCCAGTTTGCCTTCTTACCAACTTTCAGACATTCCCTTTGGTTTTCTTTTGCATTATTTCTAAGATTTATACTTGTATTTGGTGGACAGAAGCAGGGAGAAATAAGTCTATGTCATCTTGCTGAAAACAGTGTTCCTTGTGGTACCTCGCATTTTTCTATTTACCGTCATTCTCCTCACCACTCTACAACACATATTCCCCCTCTTGTTTTGTATTAGTTCACATAGTTTCCTTGCATGTGTTTGTAATTTTAAAGGGCATTTTGGAGCCATCCTTGTTCACTTTCAGGCCTGGATTGAATCTCTTTAAGTATAAATACAGACTACTTAAACTAAAATTGAGTTAAACAATGAGGAAAACATAAGAAAACTGGACAAAGGTGCTAATTCAGTGACTGCACCTCAGCAAGATAGGAATAATGCTGTTTTTTTTTGTTGTTGTTGTTCATGGTGGCAAGATGAGAGGTGCAGCCTGAAGCTTTATGTCTTTACAACTTCTGAGGCTGGGGAGGAACATGATCCTGTGTTGGGTACTTGTAACAGTGAAAGGCACTCTCTTTGAAGGCTTCCTATAGATTGTCCCCTATGACTCATTGGCCAGGGATATGTCACATCCCAAGCTTGTTCCCAATGGGAATGGAATTACTATAATTGCCTTTGAGCAATTAATATTCATTTACTATGGGGTTTGGGAAGGCTAGCACAGGGCTATCTAATTTCTGAGCAATCTCACAGTTTAATTCAGAAGGAAGTAGGTGGTGGTGACTGTGGTTAAGTCATATAAGACAAACTTAATGCATTACTTGTCTTATTTTAGGCATGAAGCATGAGCAGAACTTTGAAATAAAAACTTGTAGAGGCAGGATGGAAATTGGGACCAAACAGAATAGGATGTTGAGAGAAATTTATTCAGCTACAGAATTGGTCCCAAAGCTTCAAAATTCTGTCCTTGAGAAAGGAACTGAGTTTAGGCCTAATGGTCAATGTTTCAAGTCAAGATTTCAGTCATGACTGATAACTGTATTGCCAATGTTTCAAGTCAAGATTTCAGTCACAACTGATAACTGTATTGCCAATTTAGTAGAATATCCTAGGATAGTAACCAGTGGTCCTTATTTCATCCAAGTCATATTAGGCCACAGCTGGTTAGGAGAGACTGCTGATAGATAGCTTTAGTATAATATGGATTGGAGCAAAAACTGGACAGTTCTAAATCTACAGATACAGGACACCAGTGCTATTTGTGTGAAGGAAAAGACAGGGGTTTACATTTAAAAATGTGGTGAGCAAGGATTATTTGCTAGCTAAATTTAAGTAACTCAGGAATGTACATTTCAATACTGAAAGAAGCATGTCACTCAGAAATATTTCAGGTCTTAATTTTAATTTTCTTAGAACACTGATATAACTCAATGGCAGAGAATTACTGAAAATTGGGTTCATTTAGCAAAGCACTGTTTGATATTACTTTGGAAATAATCCAGGATTTGGATTGGGGCACTGACATGGGAACTGAAAATAATTTTGATTGATTGATTGACTGAGTTTTAAATAAATATGTATTAACGCTTGCAGTAATTAAAAGCACTATGTGCCAGATTTTATTCTAGGTTCTGATGGTACAAGTTTCTATTCCCAAGGGAACACGCATTCTATTGAAACCTTATTAATTAGGTGCCATGCTCTAATAGAGCCTCAGAATGCAAGGATGACTAAGATGTGCTCTCTAAGGTGTTTAGTCTAGAAGTATAGCAAAGTAGGACAGACTTCTTACTTATCTTACTCATAATTGATTTTCAAGGAATCAGCATATACCAGGCATATAAATGATACTCAAAACATTTTTCCATAAATGAATATGTAAACAACTCACTATAATTTTGCCTGGCAATGCTGTACTAAAAGTATAAGGAGTATTTTATAGCAGAGAGGCTATACAAAAGGTCTATTGTTTTATAGCAGAGGGGCTATGCAAGGCAGGTGGTTAGGGAAAGCCTCAGAGGTAAAGACATTTGAACTGAAGTTCATAGGTTGAGCAGGACTTTGCTAAGTCTAGAAGTGGAGAAACAGAATTAGCAAAGGTATGAATTTACATTGAAGTTTTGGGAAATGGTGAGAAAGGTGCACATAGCAGGAACCTAGAATGGATAATGAGTGGGTAATGGCTAGAGCTGAACTTGCAAAGATAGAAGGGAGTCATTTGGGGGAAGATCTGCAAATACAGTTTTAAAGAGTTAAAATTTCTTTTTGTAGGTAATGGGAACACATGAACTCATTTACGTGTATAAACTGCACAATCAGATATGATTCTTAGCAAGGACTCTCCAGCAGCACTGTGGAGGATGGGCTGGAGATATCCATGAGCCAGCGATACAAGTCAATAGATATTTGGAATCCAGATGAAAAACGTTGAGGGCCAAGATTAGGGCAATGACACTGGGAGTGTATGGGCATTTTATGGGAGACGAAAGATATTTTAGATGTAGAATTAACAGGACTTGTGATTGATTGGGTATTCATGTTGATAAAGGAGATGTACAATCTACCTTTACTTTGTGGATTCCGGTTTGGGGAACTGAGTGGACAGCATTGTGCTTGGCTAGTCAAGGGAAGGCGTTCTTGGGGATAGGATGAAGATTAGCCCTCTCTAACTGGAAATATTGCGGCACAGTGAGAACATCTCTGACATTTAAGGCTAAAGTTAATAAGGCATTAATCAGTTGGGGTGAAAGTTTTTTTAAATAAACTGTTACTGAAGCATGGAATGTACAAGTCATAAAGATTCAGTGGAATGAATTCTCACAAAGTGACACTTTTGTGTAAAGCATCAGCCAGGTTAAGGAATAGAATATGATTAGCACATGCAAATTAACAAATCTGTCTTACCACGGTCTGGCAATCCACATACTTATCAGTCCTAAAATGGAAAGGATGAAATCTTTACAAAATAATGTAACTTTAAGTCTGTTTGTTAACTCATCACAAGAAAGCATCTAGATTATTTTTTCTTTAGTTAAGAGCTATGTTTGACCTTGTTTGACTTAAAATATAGACTCTATGATACACATTCTGGGAGGCAACTGTAAGAGGTTGGTAGTCAACAGATGGATGAACCTGCAATACAAAAAGAGGATCAAAATGCTGGTTGGAAAATATATACCTTACCTAGCAAGGAGCTGAGGACAGAGTAAACAAATAGGGCTTTCAAATAAATTAAATAGTGCTTTACAAATAAATTGAAAGTCATTAGGGCAGACATTCTGAATTATAGGCATTGATTTTCTGCTTCATACATGGGTAATGACTATAGCTAATATTTATTGACCTCTTACAATGTGCTGGGGACTTTTCTATGCTCTTTAGGTATTAAATTATTTAAGCCTAACTAGTATTATCATCAGATGAGGAGTATGAAACAAAGAACTGCTGTGTAATTTGCCTAAAATCACAGAGAGGAAATGGCAGAGCTGGGCTTTGAACATAGGCACTTGGCTGCAGAGGCAAAAGAAAAGGCTAGAAATGCAGGCAAAAGCCAGAAGAAACAGGTTTGTAAATCAGCTAAAACTTAATCTTATCTTGTTCAACAGCTTTGAAATTTTTCTGATAATGATGGATAGTGAAAAAGTCTAAGCTCAATATATGATATATTTGTATATATTATATATACTGTGTGTCATATATACACACAGATATATATGTATTCTGTAACACTATATACTGTGTATTATATTCTGGAATTAAAACAAAAGTTTCCTGAAATAATACTTTCACATTTGTACTATTAAACAAATTCATCATCCACAACAGCGTACTCTGTTATACAGTCCCATGTTTTTGTTTTAATTAGAAAAATGTTCTACAGTTAAAGAAAAGTTATGCAAAAATTACAATGTTCTCATATACCCCCCATTGTTGACACTTTGCACTGTGTGGTACTTTTGTTATAATTGATGAAAGAATATTAATGGGAAACGGACTTTGGCCCAGTGGTTAGGGCGTCCGTCTACCATATGGGAGGTCCGCGGTTCAAACCCTGGGCCTTCTTGACCCGTGTGGAGCTGGCCATGCGCAATGCTGATGCGCGCAAGGAGTGCCGTGCCACGCAAGGGTGTCCCCCGTGTGGGGGAGCCCCACGCGCAAGCAGTGCGCCCGTGAGGAAAGCTGCCCAGCGTGAAAAGAAAGAGCAGCCTGCCCAAGAATGGCGCCGCCCACACTTCCCCTGCCACTGACGACAACAGAAGCAGACAAAGAAACAAGATGCAGCAAATAGACACCAAGAACAGACAACCAGGGGAGGGGGGGAAATTAAATAAATAAATAAATCTTTAAAAAAAAAAGAAAGAATAATAAAATATTACTACTAACTGTAGTCCATAGCTTACATTAGGGGTATTTTCCCCATATAATACCTTATTATTAACACAAGGTAATCATATTGTACATTTGTTATACTTCATGAAAGAATGTTCTTTCATGAACTTGAGCAATGATATTTCACTATTATAGAGTGTTAATAATAAATAGTATATGGGGAAAATACACCTAATGCAAACTATATACTATAAATAAAAGTAATATTTTAATATTCATTCATCAGTTGTAACAAGTTACCACTCCAATGGTAAATGTCAACTATAGGTGGGTATAAGGGGCATGGGTTTTTTCTTTTTAGGATAATGAATATGTTCTGAAGTAGTTTGTGGTGATGAGTGCAGAATTCTGCAATTATACCGAGAGCTATTGATTGTACACTTCAGCATTGTATGGTGTGTTAATATATTTCAATAAAACTACTTAATAAAGATAAATAAATAAGTAAAAAAACCCTTTCATATTAATAAGGTCTTTCCTTTTTCCTCATCCTTTCTTTACCTTCCCTATTCTTATATGTCTTCTAGTCTTTCCTATATTTCATTGAAAAAATACTGTTGTTTGAGATCCACAAAATCCAACAGGATCACTTTCCTGTAGTAAAGGAGAATATTTGGAATGACCTGCCATATTTGTTATTTCATAAAAATGAAAACAAACAAACAAACAAAAAACACTACTGTTAATCTCAAAAGAAGATTAGGTCAAGATGAACCTTCTGGGAAGAACTGAGAAAATTGAAAGCCAGTGCCCGTTAAAAATTATTCCAAAAGTCTAGGGCGGCAATGGTGAGAGATTGGAAGGAGAAATTGAACTAGACAAAAGAAAAATTACCATTATGGTGACAATGGACAAACTCCAAATTAATGTTTAGATGTGGGGTTTGAGGGAGAGGAAGGAAACTAGAACTAGACATGGGAAAGTTTATAATTCATATACTTAAATATCAAAGTTTCTGAAAACTTCTTTTTTAGCTTCAGAGTACAGCTATACTTCATTTTATTGCACTTCCCTTTTTGTGCTTTGCACATATTGTGATTTTTTAATTTTTTTATCTTTTATTTTTACAGATAAAGGTTAGAGGCAATCCTGTGTCGGACAAATCTATCAGCGCCATTTTCCCAATAACATGTGCTCATGTTGTGTCTCTGTGTCACATTTTGGTAATTCTTGCAATATTTCAAAATTTTCATTTCTATTTTATTGTTGTGGTGATTTGTGATCTTTGATGTTACTATTGTAATGGCTACAAACCGTGCTCGTATAAGAGAACAATCTTAATTGATAAATGTTCATGTTCTGACTGCTCCACCAACTGGCTGTTCACTCACTGCTTTCCCTCTCCTTGGGCCTCCCTATTCCCTGAGACACAACAATATTGAAATGAAGTCAGTTAATACCTCTACAATGTCCTCTAAGTATTCAAGTGGAAAAGGAGAGTCACATGTCTGTCGCTTCTTATAAAAAACTAGAAATAATTAAACTTAGTGAGGAAGATATATTGAAAGACAAGATGTGGAAAACTAGGCGTCTTGTACCAAATAGTTAACCAAGTTGAGAATGCAAAAGATAAGCTCTTGAAGGAAATTCAAAGTACTACTCCAATAATATCCAATAGCCAAAAGAAGGGACTCATATGAGTAGCAACATGAATAGACCTCCCAAAACACAACATTAATTCAAAAGAAGCAAATTATAGAGTGGTATATATTATTTGACACCAGTTATCTAAAATTCAAACCACAATAATCATATTCCATGATTGTCCAGGCATACATAAAGAAATGTGCATGAATTACTTAAAATTTATTAAAGTAATTGCCATTGTAACAAGAGCCAGGAACAAGACTGAGGAGGCCTTCCACTTCACTTTAATAGGTTATAACTTTTATTCTAAAAAGATTTGAAGAAAATGTTAAAAGTTTAAAAAAATGTGCTACTCCAGTGAATACGTGAATCATAAGAAAGCAAAACAGATTTACTGCTGATATGGAGAAATTTTTATGGTTTAGCTAGAAGATCAAATCAACCACAACATTCTCTTAAGCCAAAGCCTATCTGCCCTGAATCTCTTCAACTCTATGAAGACTAAGAAAGGTGAGAAAACTGCAGAAGAAAAGTTTGAAGCTATAGGAGTTTGGTTCCTGAGGTTTAAGGAAAGAAACCATCTCCGTAAGACAAAAGTGTAAGTTGAAGTAGGAAGTACTGATGTAGAAGCTGTAACAAGTTATCCAGAGGATCTAACTAAGATCATTGATGAAGGGAGCTAAACTAAACAACAGATTTTCAGTGTAGATGAAACAGCCTATACTGGAAAAAGATGCACCTAGGACTTTCATAGGCAGAGAGGAGAAGTCAGTGCCTGGCTTCAAAGTCTCAAAGGACAGCCTGACTTCCTTGTTAGAAGCTAACGCAGCTGGTGACTTGAAATTGAAGCTAACGCTACTTTACCATTCTGAAAATCCTAGGGCCCCTAAGAATTATGCTAAATCTATCTACTCTGCTTGTGCTCTATAAATAGAACAACCAAGCCTGGATGACAGCATACCTGTTTACAACATGGTTTGCTGACTATTTTAAGCTCAATGTTGAGAGCTACTCCTCAAAAAATAAAAAGATTCCTTTCAAAATATTACTTCCCATTGACAATGCTAACTAATAACCCAAGTGCTCTGATGAAGATGCACAATGAGATTCACGTGGTTTTCATGCCTGCTAACACAACATCCATTCTGAAGACTATGGATCAAGGAGTCATTTTGACTTCATGTCTTATTATTGAAGAAATATATGTCATCAGGCTATACTGGGCAAAGTCAAGTGAAAATATTCTGGAAAGTATTCACCATTCTAGATGTCATTAAGAACATTCATGATTCATGGGAGAAGGTCAAAATATCAACATTTATAGCAGTTTGGAAGAAGTTGATTCTTTTGAGAGGTTCAACACTTCAGTTTAGGAAGTAGCTACAGTAGACTTACTGGCATTCTACTATAGACTTACTGTTATTCTAGCAATGGAAGAAATTTTATCATTGATGTGGAGGCAGTGGCCACTGGAGATTCTAAGGGGTGGGAGAGGGAGAAATAGGTGTAGTATTGGGAGATTTTTGGAACATTGGAACTGTTCCAAAATGATAGATATAGGCCATTATATATCTTGTCATAACTTACAAAATTTGCAGGAGAGAGTTTAAACTATAATATAAACTATAATCCACACTTAGTGGCAATGCTCCAATATGTGTTCATCAATTTGTAACAAATGTACCATACTAATGAAGGATGCTGTTAATGTGGGAAAGTGTGGGAGGGGTAGGGAGTAGGGCATCTGGGAATCCCTTACATTTTTATGTAATATTTATGTAATCTAAGTATCTTTAAAAAAATAATAAAAAGGAATATATATATATAAAGGAAGTAGCTGCAGATATGTTGGAAATCACAAGAGAACTGGACCTAGATATGAAGCCTGAAGATGTGACTGAATGCTGCAGTTTCATGATAAAACGTGAATGGATGAGGAGTTGCTTCTTATGGATGAGCCAACAAAATTGATGGAAACTATTCTGGGTGAAGAAGCTGTGAACATTGTTATATTACAACAAAGGATTTAGAATTCTACATAAACTTTGTCAATAAAGCAGTGTGGTTTGAGAGGATTGACTCCAATTTTGAAAGAAGTTCTAGTGTGGGTAAAATGTAAAATAATTAATAAAGCATCCTTTCCTGCTGTTCTGTTCCATTTCCTTATCTCTCATGTCATTCCATCATCCTTTATTGCCATTTTCAAAATTGGGACAAAATTCACATAACATGAAATTCACCATTTTAACCATTTTAAAGTGTACAGTTTAGTGGGTTTTAGTGTATCACATGCTCTGCAAACATTATCACTATCTATTTCTAGAATATTTTCAAAATTCCAGAAAGAAACCCAATACCCTGTGTATTAGTCAGCCAAAGATGTGCTGATGCAAAATACCAGAAATGGGTTGGTTTTTATAAAGATTATTTATTTGGGGTAGGAGCTTACAGTTACCAGGCCATACAGCATGAATTACTTCCCTCACCAAAGTCTACTTCCACGTGTTGGAGCAAGATGGCTGCCGATGTCTGTGAGGGTTCAGGTTTCCTGGGTTCCTCTGGGCTCAGGTCCTCTGTTTTCTCCACCAGGTCAACTGTAGACTATGAGGCTCTTTTGACTTTGCCTCTCTGCACAAGGTCAGCTGCAGACTATCAGGTGAATGGCTCTGTCTCTCTCCCTGGGGTTTCTGCCATGTCTAAAGAGCCATCTCTATTCCTCTGTGTTCTTCTCCTAGCTCAGGTCTTTTCTTTTCGGGACTTGCTTCACTTTCTCCTCATATTGACTTCCTGGGGCTCCAGCTTAAGACTTCAGCATCAAACTCCAACATCTAAACTCCAACATCAGAAACCCTCAACTCTTTTGTTTGCCATGGCTTTTATCTGTGAGTCCCCACCCCTTGGTGTTTCAATGCCCTAATGACATGGCCTAATCAAAGCCCTAATTATAACTTAATCAAAACCAGGTACAATCCAGATTGCAAGCATAATCTAATATCTATTTTTGGAATTCATAACCATATCAAACTGCTACACCCTGTAAGCAGTCATACCCCATTCTTTCCTTCCAGCTTGGCAACCACTAGTTGCCTTTGTCTCTGTGGATTTGCCTACTGTGTACATTTCATATAAATTGAATCATTTCTTCTGTCATTTTGCCTAATGTTTTCAAAGTTCGTCCATGCTGTAACATATATGAGTACTTCATTCCTTTTTTACAGCTGACTAATAGACTACTATGTGTATATATATATTGTTTATCCATTCATTGGTTGATGGGTATTTGTATTATTTCCACTTTTTGGCTATTATAAAAAATACTGCTATGCACATTCATGTGCAAGTTTTTGTGTGGGCATATGGTTTTAATTCTTGTTAGCATATATGTAGGAGTGGAATTGCTGGGTCATATAGTAATCCTGTTTTACTTTTTGGGGAATGGTCAATTTTTTTTTCTACAGTGTTTATACCATTTTACATTCCCACCATCCATGTTATGTGAGTTCCAATTTCTCTACATCCTTGCCAACACCTGTTGCTTTGTTTGGTTTTGTATTATAGCCATCTTAATGCCTTTTGCAATGTATAATTTTTAACCATTTTCACCTTTCTATCTCCTATACATTGGTCTCACTTTTCTCCATTTTCCTTATTGCCAGCCATATGAGGTTATTTATGTTAAAAGCTACTTTGACCGTTACTTTTATAGTAGGAAAAATCATTACAGTTTCTTTTCCTAATGTTTCTTATATGTCAGTGGGAAAGAAATGATATATTAGTTATCTATTGCTGCAAAGCAAAACTACCTCCAAACTTAGCAGCTTAAAACTACAAACATTTGCTATCTACAGTTTCTGTGGGTAAAGAAATCAGGTATGGTTTAGCTGGGTCCTCTGGCTGAGGATATCTCACGAGACTGCAATCAAGGTGTGGGCTGGAGCGTCAGTCTCAATATCAAGCAGGGTTTAGTTCCTGGCAGGCTGTTGTATTGAAGGCCTCAGTTTCTCCTTGACTGTTGCTAGAACCTTCCTCAATTTCTTGCCATACAGGTCTCTCCAGATGACATTCTGCAACATAGCACCTAGCTTTTTATCAGAGTGAGCAAGAGAGACAGAAACAAAGAGCAGGCAATATGGTAGTTATGATCTCTTTGCTGCCTAATTTCAGAAGTAATATCTCATCACTTTTTATTCTCTTCATTAGAATTAAGTCACTTGGTCCAGCCTTCATTCAAGGGGAGGGGATTATACAAGGGCATGAATGCCATGTGGCTGGGATCCACAATTTGATTAGACGAAAGGACAGAGACTTTGGGGACAAACATATTCTCTCATAATTTCATAAATGTAAGCACTTTGACTTCAAAATTTTGTATTTATTTAAATGGCATTAGGATTTTTCTTAAGGAAAATAAGTATGTTTCAAAGCCTCTTGGTGACTTGGCAATGCAAAAAAATATTGCAGAAACAAAAAAAATATATATCCAGGAGTCAATTTGTAGATCTGAGTTCTATCTTGTGGTCTAATATTAACAAAAATCCATTATCCACTTATGCAAAGCCAATAAACTCTTTGAGCTTTCAGTTTCATGATCTGTAAACCCAGGGGATGGTTTTCAGTATGGATTTTCAAGCTCTTTTGACTACAACCTAAAATATACAAAAGGCACTTTATATAGATACCAGCTTGGTATATGCATGTATAGGCCCTGTTTACAGATCATGGAAACAAAAAATTTTTAAAAATTATTCTGAGTACAAAGCATTCTGGTATTCTCTATTCTATTCTATTCTGTTCATTAGAATACTTTATTTTATTTATTTTATAAAAACAATAGATTGGCCTGGCTAAATTTTTCATTATTTCCAAATAGACTATAATCCACAGTTTGAAAAATGGCATGATTTCTACAGCTAGTTCCCAAACTGCAAGACTAATCTATAGTTAATCACTATCTATGAAGATAATGAAAGGGTGAAAAGAAAATGGTGCATATTTCCCCTACTCCTTTAATACCAAGATGTCCAGTTAAGGGGATATTAGCAAGCCATACTCCAAGATAGCATCTCTGCTATTACCAATAGGTAATAGATCATGTGTAGCTCTTACAGAAAGCTAATGATTGGGTGGGCTTTGCCTCAGGCGATCAACTGTCCCCTAAATTTCTAATAAATGCCCTTCCTTTAGGAGTCAGATAGGTTCAAGAGGTTATTGAGCTGCCACATAGTTGTTCTCTGTTCTCTTCCAGCCTTATTATTTATCTGCTCGTCACTCTTGATGTATCATACTTGGTATGATGTAAAATATTAAGTTCATGGGAAATTTCCACCATAAAGAAATTTTACCTAGATGAATAAATTTTATCTTCACTGAAATTGAGCATGCATTAAGTGCTTAACAATGCACAAGGCATGTATATATTGCTTCTAAAATTTTTTACTAAAGTGTACTGAATGGAACAGGAGAGTGAAATTTGTAGCAGTTCACTGAAAGAGGGGGATTTCTTTGAAATTTGCTCTTTTAGTTTAGGTACTCATGCTAATTTTGAACTCTAAGATATGTGCTTGTTTTAATATCTAATCAATATTTTATATTATTTATGACTCAAATTACTTTAGCTCCACTCACTCCCCAATCTTAGAATAAAATTTATGTTCCAGGAGGCTGCACCATGATTTTTCCTCCCTCAAAGCAAAGCACTCTGAGGAATTTTGAGAAGGATGAATCATTTTTTTGCCATATAATCCTTATAATCACCCAATGAAATGGGATTTTTTGTCCTGATTTAGCAGATGAGGAATAAGAAGCTTCAAGAATTTATATCATTGGTAAATAACAGCATTGGAATTTAAAATGAGATCTTCATAGTCCTTGTCTGTTTTACCATGCCATAATGCCTATAAACCTTCTTGAAATCAGAAAGAGTTCTTATAATTCTGAAATATTCATTGCTGATATTTCAAGGGTTCTGTACATTTTCAGTATAAGTACTTAGTATTCTGAAGAGAAGATCTGTTAAGAGTGGAAATTAAAGCACATGTTCTTTCAAGAAGGAAATAGTGAATCTAAAGATCAAGTTTTAAAATTAAAATTTGAGAGAAGTCTAAAAGGGATCATTATGTACAGAAATTTCTGTGTTCACAGGATATTAATCAGATTGTAGGAACTAGATTGAATAACTCTGTTGCTGGGAACAATGATGGGGTTAGGATGGTGTTACAGGCAGGGATGCTCTATTTCCAGATTTCTGGATTTTCTATTTGCCAATTTTCTCTACCCATACCAAGTTTTCTGATTCCCCTTGAATCTAATTGTTTGAGAAACAAAATGTAGAGGAATGTTTGTAAAATGGGGAGGTTTGGAGAGAGAACCCCAGAAGAAATAGATTCTCCTTACTCTTTCAGATATTCACTCTTAATGGTTGCTGTGGGGTATACATCTGCCTACCAGATGAAAGAAAAAAGCTGGAAATGAAAGTGAGAGCAGAAAGAATGGGTTCATGTGTTTTAAGGCATGGTATCCTAATAAACAATTTATTATGATGAGCTGGGATATTGAAATGGCTGATGTAGTAGAGAGTCTCTAAGTCTTGTTACAACTCTTAGGTTTCCATTTCCCTACATATCTTAATGTTTCAGGATTTTGCATTTGTCAACATACTAGATTATTTCTCCCCTCTATTTCAGAGCAATAAAGATTTCTAAGCCCCTTTGATGTCCTCTACATAATAGGCATTGGTCCTAATTTCCTTACATCCAAATAATTATTTACATATTTTATTTTTTTCTAAGACTCATAAAAATAAGAACACTTTCTTTCATATAAAGATCCCCTCTTCTGCCCCTTTCTTACCACCTCCTCCAAATGAAGATGTGAAAATCTCACCTCATCTCATTGTTTCATTCTTCTCCACTGTCCTCAGTGTGTAGCCTTTGTCTTCCTGGGCAATATGAATGCTATACTGCCAGGCATCAGCTGAGACAGGCTCAATTGTTATGTCCCTTTTTCCGTTTCCTCTTTCCCCCAGTTCCCACCTTCCTACCTGAAGAGTGGACATGATGACTGGCAGTACAGCAGCTATCTTGCTATGATGAAGATAAAAGCTGTACACAGAGGACGGTGGAGCAGGAAGAAACAACGAGCCTGGTCCTTGATCACATCACAACCCTGGAACACTAACCCAAGATGTTTTGTTGCATATAATGAGCCATGGTTAGTCATATTTTCTGTCACTTACGGGTAATAAAAGTGATATAACACTAGTTTTCTAAGCATCTTTCAAATGACATGTTTTATCAAGACTTAGAAATCTTATATTCATTCTCATTTAGGTCTGCTTTGAATTGATGCAGTAGCAATAAATACAGAGGTGAATGCTATGATTACTCAGTTATAGATCATTTATTAAACGTAACTATTAATAATCTCGTTTTTTTTTAGCTTAAAAACTCAATTACAGGGAGAGAAAGGAGGGAATGCATTTTAACCAAGAAAACCAGCCTTAGATGAATCTAATTTTTTGTTGATGTGGCACAGTCTAACAACATTCTGCACAACTCTTATTTTATACTTTAAAAAATGTTAGTATATTAGTTATCTATTCCTGTGTAGCAAATGACCACAAACTTAAGAGCTTAAACCGATACATTTATTTTACAGTTTCCATAGGCAGAGGTCTGGGCACAGCTTAGCAGTGTTCTCTGCAAGGATGTAATCAAGGAGCTTACCAGCCTGGGATCTCATCAGAGGTTTGACTGGAGAGGGATGTGCTTCTATACTCATATGGTTGTTGGCAGAATTTAGTTCCTTATAGGCGGTCACACTGAGGGCCTCAGTTTCTTGCTAACTTCTCCTTGTCCCTTTGCCCTTTCCATAGGCAGCTCAAGGCCATGTGCTTCTCAAGGCCAGCAAGGGCATTCTTACTAGTTTAAAAAAATCTTCTAGGGAAGCGGAACTGGCTCAACTGATAGCGCATCCACCTACTATATGGAGGGTCCAGGGTTCGATACCCAGGGTCTCCTGACCCATGTGGTGAGCCAGCCCATGTGCAGTGCTGCTGCGCACAAGGAGTGCCGTGCCACACAGGGGCACCCCCTCATAGGGGTGCCCCATGCTCAAGGAGTGCACCCCACAAGGAAAGCTGCCCCACGTGAAAAAAATGCAGCCCACCCAGGAGTGGGGCTGCACACATGGAGAGCTAATGTAGCAAGATGACACAACAAAAAAGAGACACAGTATCCCAGCGCCACCTGACAACGCAAGCAGATGCAGAAAAACACACAGCGAATGGACACAGCAGACAATGGGGGGGGGGGGGGGGGAGGGAGAGAAATAAATAAAACAAATCTTTAAAAATAATTTAAAAATCTTCTATATTCACAGAATGAATAAACTTCATTATAGTGTCATCTAAGTATATATGTAGAATGTGTTTTTAATTCTTTTAAAATAATGCAATTGATCTTCTTAGTGGTTAACTATTACTTTAAAAGATATTTTTGTCTGTTAGCAAAACACACAGAAAGAAAATAATCTGCCCACTGCCAAGTAAAGTGATTGTTATATATATCTATGATGCTCTTATAAAGTACAGAGTGTTTACCAGGAAGTCCCAGGTAAATAACTAAGTGAAAGAGAAAGATGTGGGAAGCAGATGTGGCTCAAGCAATTGAGTTCCTGCCTACCACCTGGGAGGTCTGGGTTCAGTTTCTGGTGCCTCCTAAAGAAGATGAGCAAGACAGCGAGCTGACGTGATGGGCTGGTGCAGCGAGCTGATGCAACAAGATGATGCAAGAAGAGGCACACAAAGGGAAACATAATGAGAGACACAACAAAGCAGGGAGCAGAGGTGGCTCAAGTGATTAAGTGCCTCCCTTTCACATGGGAAGCCCCAGGTTCAGTTCTCAGTGCCTCCTTAAAAAAAAGACCAGCACACAAGAAACTAATATAATAAAGGCAAACAACAAGGGGATGGGGAGAAATAGATGTATAAAATAAATCTTAAAAAAAAAAAGAGAGAGAGAAAAATGTAACATACATTATCTGATTTGGGTATAGTAAAGAAATGTTACCTGCCCTCTCCCTTTTAATTAAAAGTCTCCTGTATGGCAACAATGGAGAATTCTTGAATTGTAAGATAATTGGGTATGATTATTTGTAAAGTGTTGGTATTTAAACAGATGCAGGGACTAATAATGGAAGGCTTGAGAAAATAATGATCTTGTTCTTTTTGGAGATCATTGTCTCATTTTGGGAAATTATCTGTTTCTGAAATGTGTACTGTTTTCTGGTGCTCTGGCTATACTGTGAATTCCAGTGAGGTCCTGGGAACATTTATAGTAGAAAAAACAATTTGCATCAAACTAGCATGACACATTTGGAAGAACAGTATTTTGCCTGGGAAAATAATTCCTTACTCTATAATCTAATCCACCTAACAAATACTTTGAGTTGGATGTGCTTACTTAAAATATGAAACAGAACTTTCCTTTAAATTATCCCTTAATGTATTTAAAATTTTTAAAGCTTGTTTTGCACACACCTATCCTGCAGACAAGGGGACTAAAAACTTTTAATCACATATCTAATTAGTAAAATTTTTATAACAAATCTCATTAAAATATATATGTACATTTATGTGGATATGTATATAATCACAAATTATTTTACTTATACTAGTGAACTAATATAATATTTAAAAACCAATGTGAAATAGAAATTTCAAAAGAGAAAAAAGTTGAAATAAACATTGGTTTTAATTTTTTTCTTAATACTATAAAATATTTTGTGCACACTAAAATTTGTTAAAACCAGAACAATAAAATTGAACATGATTTTTTTAAAATCTAATTTTAGCCCTTCATAACACAGCAACATAAGGTCACTGTTAGCTCCAGACTTATATCATTCATATTGTATTATATGTGATTGCAAGTTGTGTAGCTGGAGCTCTGGTTCACCGCTTGTAGCACTTAATTCACTTTATTCGCTTTGGGTTTCAATTCTATGCTTAAACTGCTTGCTTATCAATGATGCAGTGAATTAATTTCACAAGCAGAGCTCTTAATGCAGATTCTCTCCTCTACTTCTATCAATTGTTGCATTTAAACAGAGCACCTATCTTTATTGGCTCACCAAAAGTTGCTTTATGTATATTTCATTATTGAAAACATGCATAGCAAATACCATAATAGGAGATATACCATAATCAATACTTTCATTCAAAAGAAAAGCAAATCTCCCACAAAATGTGATTTATTGCTTGTTTCCTCTAATCTTCAGCAAAATTTTCTATCTTCCAAAAATATTTGCTGAATAGTTTTAGTCTATTTTTCTGTTGTTTTCAGTACATCATTGCATCCATTTTACTACTGTGGAAAGAATTTCCTTGTTGGTACATAGGACTTGGTTTTCATAATGAAGTGAATAACTCATAAGAGTAGCAAGAATATAGGTACCAGGAGATAGACTGGGGTTAGAGAATGGGGAGTTGACACTTACTTTGTACAGATTTTCTATAATGGTTGATGTTAACGGTTTAGAAATGGATGGTGGAAATAGCACATTATTGTGAGTGTAATTAACTGCATTAACCTCTATAGTTGAATGTGGCTAAAAGGGAAAATTTTAGGATGTATATATAATACTAGAATAAAAATTAAAAGATAAAACATAGGACTATACAACACATTGAACCCTATTGTACATGAAGGACTATAGTCAATAGTAAAAGTATAGGAATGTTCCTTCATGAATTATAACAATGTACAATACATTTATTATAAGGTGGTAATAATAGGGTGGTATATGGGGGAAAATACACCTAACGTAAATGATAAATGATAGATAGAATTATTTTAATATCACTTCATCAATTGTAACAAAGGTAACTAATGTTAAAAAGAAGTACAATTACTTTAAAAAAGTGCTATTGTCAATTGTAACAAATGTTCCATACCAATGCAAGGTGTTTGTGGCGGGGTGGTATATGTGGATCCTGTATTTTATGGGTGATTGTTTTGTAAACTCACAACTTCCCTAATTTAAAAAAAGCCTTCTAAATAGTTGCTATAAGGTTTAATAAAGATTTATAAAATACTGTAATTAGGATGACATGCCTTAAGCCTCCCTTAAAATTGTCATGTTCTATCTTTATACTCTCGATGTTCATTTTTTACGTCTTTCTAATGTGGTGACTTTATACGATTGTTAATATCTTA
Source organism: Dasypus novemcinctus (assembly GCF_030445035.2). Classification (NCBI taxonomy): domain Eukaryota; kingdom Metazoa; phylum Chordata; class Mammalia; order Cingulata; family Dasypodidae; genus Dasypus; species Dasypus novemcinctus. The sequence continues at coordinate 62,948,878 of NC_080687.1, forward strand.
AGGCACAGAATGCATTTAGAGTGAGATTAATTTATCAAAGTATGTGTATGATTCCAAACCATCTTCTTGATCATTTTGGATTATCAGCTACTATCAGAAGGCTCTTGCTTCTAAGATGTAAAGTATTTACTTAATGGCAATAAGGTCTGCCATTTTATTGTTTGCTTTGAGCTTAGATGATTAGTATTAGATGCAATCTGTAGTTCCTTTGCAAGAATCTTTTAAAGGCACCTGTCCATTTAGTGAGAATTAACTTCATTTAGATTCATTAAAATTAGATGATATAATTATGAATCCACTTAACTGTGTCCAAGCAAACTTCAATTAGTTGTAATACTTTCAAAGAGAAGAGATGATGAAAACATTACTGTTAATCCTCCAGGTTTAAAATAACTGTCTTAATTTTGTCCTTAATAACAGCGTATCTCCAGTACCTAGTTCACTTTCAGTGAAAAATGAGTTACTCATTTACTTGCTCTGTAAATTATTTTCATGATCTTAAAGATATAATACTACTCTCCTTGTTAAATTTTAACTTTTTATTTATTTGTATAGAATTTAAAGACTTGGCTCTGCCAATCTTGGAATTTTTCTGTCTGATTATACCTTTATATCTCTATTTTCCCCCGATTAAGTTGTTAATGCCTCTCCATTATAGAAAATTTTGAAGACTAAGAAAATGCATAAAGAAGAAAATTGAAAACGACCACACTCTCACCACATGGAGAGAAACTGTGATTATTTTGTAGGGAAAAAAACAACAAAAAATCAAAAAACAAACCTCCCGATCTAAAGTTATGCACATGCACACACAATAAAGACACACGTGTGGATATATAAATATATTTAAATGGGAACCCTACTGAATTTGTATATTTTTTTAACTGTTTTTCTCCCCTCTTAGAATTGTTCACACTCAGTCTTAATATTTCCTGTAGGCTATTCTTCACCCCATGAGACTGTTCTCACTTACATAATATTCAATTGACTATTTACAGTCTTGCTATCTTGGGTGAGTGCAAATGAAACCACTAGACTCAAAAAGAGTATGCATGCTTAATTTTATGGCTAGGCCATAACTTACAGAAAGACATGTAGAGGCCAAGTCATGAAAAGCTAACTATGGTTTCTTTTTTATAAATGCACAAGAGAGATATTTTAATAGTCTCTGTGTATTCTTAAGATATGGACCCACCCATTCATGACTATGAATGCTCTCAGAAATCAGTAAAATATGTACCTATATTTTTAATTTGATAATTTGGGTTGAAATTCAGCTGATGTTTTAAAGCAACCACACATGGCTCTTTCCTCACTCAGGTCTCTCAGAAAAGTTTTGGAGTTATTTTTGGCATTCATTGCCAAAAACATCTTGGAATAGCATAAGACAAAGCATTTTGTGCCCTAATGAATGTCAAGAACAAGTACCAATCTGAAGGAAAAATATTTAGTGACAAATATAATGACAAGGAATGAACAAATTGTAAATGTGCTGGAGCAGTTATAGTGATTGCTAAATTGATGTGAGGTCATCCCAAAGATATGATTATCAGACTGAAAAATTTATCTCCATTATGCATGCAAAATATCTTTATTCCAAACCAAGCCTGTTTATAAAATACTATAGATATTTGGTTAGAGAGAAATTAGGAAACAACAGTGGAAAGGTAGTTCTCTCTCTTTAGCTGAAGAAGTTGATATATTTGCAACCCTATAAAACTATGATTTTTTCCTACCTTTAATATAGAAGTCCTGATATTTCCCAGTAACAAACATAAACAAGACTGAAAATTTAATTAATAACTTTAAAATATCTTGTAAGTGCCGAATGCCATTTAATTGCCAATGGTATGCTTTATGTTTTGAATATGTAATTCTTGATGGAATGATCTGAAACAACTGTATTCTTTTCTAGGGCATAATTTGAGAGCATATGTAAAGAGGAACTGCATGCTTCATTTACTTGTAGGAGATTTTGAACTTAACTAAAGCTTTACATTACCTTGTAGTGTGACTCAGCATACCAACAACCCATAATGATTTGGGGAAACCCAATTCTTCCTGATTCCAGTTGACCTTTCCTGCTACCATAAAAAGATCCCTTAAAGCCCTCTGCCCTTGAATCCATAGCTGCCTAACATTGAGGAACTGATGACAAAATATCGCAATCTGGGACCTTAAACATTCATACCCAAGGTCAGACTCTCTACTCATAAACTACATATTACACAGTCTTTGACCATATATAAATATAACTACTTTTGCTTTATGAACATTGCCAGAAAAAAACCTTTTTTTCAAATGAAACTTAAAAATGAAAATGTCTGAACTTGGTAAGTGGAATTTGATAGGATGATGGTGAAAGGAGAAATGTTGTTCCAAAAGGGGACTTTTAAGTAAAAATACCTGTTCTGCTTCTTCCTTTCATCCACTTTTTAAAAACTATGAATTAGGGCTGACATCACTCATTCTACTCCACTAAAAAGCCAGCGTCATGTTCAAATTCCTGAGGAAATTCCCCAGATTGGTCCAACTTTCCACTGAGAATGACACGCCTAATGAATTTCTGAATTTCTCTTTATAATGGCAGTAAGATTTTCATAACAATAAGATATATTCAAAACTGAAGTAAGAAGACTCCTTCTGACAAAATCACCCCCTCTTGCCTCTCTTTAAATACTTTACACGAGCATTTACTTCACAAAAACTAGTCAAAACATTGCTCTTGTTGGTGGGGTCCTCATGCTTGAAATATGTATATGACCGAGATGGAGAATTTGTAATGAATCAGAGTGGATATGTGACTGGAAGGGGTATTTTGATGAGCACCTTAAGCAAAATGGTCGATGAAGTCACAACAGACCTTTACTAAGATGTCTTCTAAGACGTTAGTGTCTGCTAACAGTAGGTGTAACTGGTAGTGACCAGCTAGGAAAGACTGAGTGCTGGATGGGTGAAGATTATAAAAATATACTTCTTGTTGATAGGGAAAACAGGAAAATTTGGGCAAAGATTCACTTTGAACTTAAGAAATTGGATTCTTTAGGGTAAGTGATGTAAAGCCCTCCTTGTTCTCCTCAATTTAATCTTAGGGGGAGTCTCAATATTACTCCCTAAACTTTCAGTGTCAGGGGCTTGAGAGGCCCTTCTAAGAAGGAGCTCATGAGGGACTTTGGACCCTGTGTATTAGTGGGCAAGAAGAAAAAAGCAGAAACAAGGTATGGTGAGAGAGCCCACAGAAAGAGCACGTGAGGAATACACAGACGTAAAAGAGTCAGGGAGGTGGGAGTGGGGCAACTTCGGAGACAGCAGTAGGAGAAAGCTTCTGGTTTCTTTTTCAGTTTCTCTGCTGATATTTTGGAAACCAAAGCCAAGAGCAATATATCACATCGGCAGCTCCAGGCGTAAGGCTGGTTCAAATCAAAATTGATTTTTTAAATCTTTAATCAAATAGGAATGGCATGTTATGAATATTTCTAGAGAGCAAATTTACTAGCACTTTAAGATGAGCCCAGCCTCAGTGCTTTGTAGAGGTTGGATTTCATTTTGATCCTAGGTCAAAACAAAATTAAAAAGCACTGTATGTAATTTAAAACCAAAATGTAGCATAGAACAGAGATGACATTCATCAGAAGTTCTTTTATTAAAATACATAATGTTTAGTCCAGATCTGTAATTAAACCCTATATGTAGAGTTTGCCATTTGGTTGAGACAGGCAAAGCAAAGGATGAAAACAAAATAAAACAAAACAAAAATCAAGGAGGGAAAAATGAGACACCATGATTTTCTTTCCATAAAAAAAGCTGTGGTATCATAGAAATATTTCAAATGAAAATTAAGGATTTTTCCATGTTCTTCTTACGAGTCCTTCAGCTTTCCACTTCTCATGGAGCTAAGTGTTTGCCTTGGATTGTCTGTTCTACCACAACAGCGGTGCTGACCTCTTGGTAGGCATTTCCTAGCAGTTGATGACTGGCTAGTTTAAGGGCCCTGGGCTTTGCCTCAGGCCTTTAACCAGCATCTCATTAATTGGCAGGAAATGTGTTTCTTTTCTGTTGCTTACTTTTATATATTCTTAATGGAACAGAATCCTGAGAGGGTACCTGGGCTGAGGCAGACAACGTTACCCTTTCAGCGTCTCATTTGTAAATAACCCTGTTAGGAGTAATAGGAAGTGATCCAGCTGGTTGTAAAAGGACACACGTTTAATGGGCAACTCCTGGTGGACTAATGGTTTTGTTTGAAAAAACATTGCACCTGCAGGACAGACTGCTTCAGTTTTAGTTTCAAAGATAATGAGGCTACGTTCAAGCAGAGATGCACATTAATCTCTGGGAGTTATAAACCTTGAAATATACAAGAGAAATATATTTTTTAAAAAAAGCAAATCCATCTCATTTTTCTCTCTAGCGACTAACATGATACCATCAGAGCAACATTCTTTCTTCAGGTTCAGTAATTTCCAGTTGCAAACTAAAATCGCTTGTGTGCACAATGTAATGCCCCTTTAAAATTTTATGGCTGGTCCGTGCTGTTTATGAATATACTGTGAGGAGAATTTGTTCCCCTTACTGCTCTGCCTTTCTCTGACCCTGGAATTTCTAATATGCAGCACTTAATGGCATTTGCTTTTCTTCATCAAAATTTGGTCCCCATTTAACTTGATTGTCTCATGATTTTATGCTTGTTTACCGCAATCGAACAAACATTTACTGGGACGCTCACCACAGTGCTCCATGAATTCATCTCATACCCTCTGAAGCCGGGCACCATGTCTACCTCACTTACCATTTTATCCCCTGTACAGAGCTTAGTGCTGGTGCTGCTTACTACAGAGCAGCAGCTAAGGACACATTTCTGAGGTCAGAATGGCAGAATCTCTAGCTTTGTGACTTGAGCAAATTATAAGCCTTTTTGTGACTCAGTTAGCTCATTTGTACATTTTGGCAAATAACAGTATCAACCTCAAGATCAAATGGGTCTTGAATGAAATAGTCCTTGTTAAGTGCTCGGTGTACTTACTACCTGACTTACAGTTAGCATCAAGAATATTAGATTTATCGTTCTTTACAGTGGGTGCTTCACAAATATTAGTTGAATGAAATCAATGACTATCTGGAATACTGAGCTTCCCAAAACATATCCATCTCCTAGCTAGGATTATTGGAAATATGGACACTTTTGATGTCATCAACCTTTCTGCAAGGTTCTCAGCCTCCAAATCCCAGTGTTTTGACTTGGGTCCTCTCTATTCCTGTGACTGAGAATGTGTTTCTCAGTCATCATTCCCATTAGCCTTTGTTTCAGACATTCCTAAGCAGCACCCTGAATCTGTCAGTCTTCTCTGGGCCTCAGCTGTGCTATTACCTTTGACCTTTCAAGAGCCACAAATAGATGTATATTCTCGGAAAGAATGCTTTAGTGTGATTGACTCCATAAATTAATCTGAAAACAGTAATACATACATCCACAGCTCTAGTCAGGGCTGCTAAAACCAATTGAGCAATTTAGAAACCACAGGAAAGAGCTGGTCAAGGGTGCACATGGGGCTGAAACCTAGTCTGTACAAACGTAAGCACTAGAGAGCAGTGCTCACCTTGGAGGAAAGGCAACATTTTACTTTCCCAAGCTCTACCCCTTGCAGAACTGTGTCTTCCCTCTTTCTAACTTCCCAAAGGTGTTGTAAAGACTGGATTTAGTGGAAAGGAAGGCAAAATTACATAAAACCAAACCCATCTGTTGTTGGTTTTTCCTGCACATAAACACCTTCTTTCAAATAATTGACTTTGATGTGATAACATGACTGTCTTAGTTTGTCACAGGGATACCAATGCAAAGTACCAGAAATGGGTTGGCTTTTATAATGGGGATTTTATTAGGGGAAAAATCTTACAGTTCCAAGATCATGAAATGTCTAAATCAGGGCATCGGCAGAGATACTTTCTCCCAGAGTCAGCTACTGGTGATCCTGGTGTCCTGCCGCATGGCAAAGATGCAACCCACCTCTGCTGAGGTCCCTACCTTTGTCTCCATAATCTCTTGTCTCCTGGACCTTAGCTGTGGGTAACCAGGCGTAGGATTTGTCTCTTCCCAGGCCTCCTTTCTCATTCTTGGCTGCTCCACTTTCTTCCCAAGTTCAGCTGTGATCTATCAGGCATTTGGCTCCTTTCCTCAGCCTTGAGCTGCTGTATGGACCCCTTCTTTTGGGGGCTTCATGCTTAAGCTTTGGCTGCTAGCTATTCTCTTTTTCTGTCTCCATTTATATAAAGCTCTAGTAAGAGGGTAGACGCTTAATCTGGAATCTCTAAAAGGAATGGATTAGTTCAAGAACATAATCTTTTTCCTTTTGAGAGTCATAAAATAACTTCAGACTGCCTTGGTATCTATTCATCTTCCTCCCTTTAGAGACTTCCTTCCCCATCTCCCCACCTTAGTCCCTCCAACAGCACTGGCTCTCAGTGAGAAGGATCATGGCCTCAGCCATTTGCCTGTACTTTTCTTCCTCTTTGTACAACATCACGTGCATTATCTTGCTTATTTCTTTTATCTGTGCAGTGAAGTATTTCCATTTCATAGCTGTTAACACCAAAGTCTTAATTATTTGAATGTCTGACTCAACAAAGGGATAACAGGTGACAAAACCAGGCCAGACCTTTGGGGGCTATATTTCCCGGCTTCTCACCCTCGATATTACGATATATTGGATCAGACAGGTTTTTGCTGTGAAGGCTGTCCTGTGCAGGACCTGAACACTCCCCACTAGATTCCAGTAGCATCGCACCCCATTTATAACCATCAGAAATGCTTCCACAAATTGCCAAGCATCTCCTGTGGAGAAATTGCCCCTGATTGAGAGCCACTCTTTCATTTGGGTCTCATTCCTATATGCCAGATGTATGTTCTAAAAAGTTTACTTTAAAAAAAAATCATCCACTCATTTACTTGCTAACAAACTCTATCTGCTTCCAAAGAAAATTATGTTGCTAGAATGAGTTGGTGCCATAGCATGAGACATAAAAACTCAAATGATACTTTTGAATGAATGTAAAAAAGCAAACAATTCCTTAAAATATAGTGAAAGTGAAGTAACTAAAAGTCAATATAAAGAACATAAAGTAAATTATAAGAGGGCAGTTAAATTGGTAAGCAGGAAGATTAATTATATGAAAAATTCTAGGTTAGTAAAATCTACAGTTACTTTTAAAGGAGATAATAGATATGCCCACGTTTTGAACAGTGCTACAAGATACAAGCACAATTCCATTTCTAATTCAGTCTGCCATTTTGAAATAAAATGGTAATGGTTAAACATTTTATATGGGCATGCATTCCGTGATTTTTAACAGACTTTAATAAACTTTTATACCTGAGCAGAAGTCACTGATAGTGCATATTCCGTGGATTCTCATATCACAGAACAGGTCAGAGTTAAAGCGATGAACTTACTATAGGGACAGGATATAAGTGCTCAGGGGGAAGCACAGAAAACAACAACAACAAAAAGTGGAACGGGCAGGATGGAGGTTGGAAGAAGACTAATCAGTGCTTACATGAGGCAAAAAGTAGATTTCACGACTCCTTAGAGATCCTGTGAAAATCAACTTAGATTCTAAAGAGCCAGTGGCCTTATCACATGAAGTACACAGTTTTATGCTGTAGTTTTATGCTGTTTATATGAGTGTGTTGCTTCATTGATTTATAAGACCGTGCTGAGATTATGATGACACTGGGGGAATATCATACATACTACTCACTTTGATTTAGACCTGTGTTAATGGCCTTCTCAAGAAAATATACTGAATGGTATGGGACTTGGGGGAGTCTTTCTCTTGTTCTTTTTTGAGGTATTCCTATTGGTTGACCTAATTTTTATTCAAGGATGAATTTTCTACTCCTGAGACTCTCATCCTCTGTCTAAGACTGTTTTTCTTTATCTCTTTAAAATGCCATTCAATTGTAGACACTTGCAATGGCAGGTATATGCAGCATGTTAAGCACCATGGAACTATAACTTACACTTACCAGCAACTGTGCCAAAATATTTTCAAAATTAAAATAAAAACCCTTGGTAATAGGGTTTTTTTTTTTCTTTTTTTGTGTGTGTGTGACTGAATTCTTTTAATACAATGTTTTCAATATGTGATACATCCATGTTGTAGCATTATCACTACTTCATTTTTAAAAAATTTATTGAAGTATATCACTCATACATAAACATACATAAACAATTAGTGCATAGTAATAGTTGTGACCTTAGAAAACAAACTCATATAATATTATGCAGGACTATTGTACCTTATCCTCCCACTAATACCCTGCATTGTTGTTAAACATTTTTAACTAATGATTAAAAAGCATTGTCAAAATGTTAATACTAACCAAAGTATTTTCCCACAACCCACCCTATTATTATTATTATCTTTATGTCATTTATGTATAAACATACATAAACAACAAGTGTATAGTAAAAGTTGTGAACTAAAAAGCAAACATGCAGCATCATACAGAGGTCCCATACATCAAGCTTCCACCAACACCTTGCATTATCATGAGAAGTTTGTTACAAATTATGAAAGAATATTGTCAAAAATCTTACTATTAATTATAGTCCTTATCTTACATTTGGTGAACTTTCCCCCCAACCCACCCTATTATTATTTTTAAAATATATTTTTATGACAGAAATTGTAAACTTATAAACAATCATGCACATGTACAGAATTCCCAAACAACACCCCTCCATCAACACAGCACAATGTGGTGGAACATTTGTTACAGATAAAATAGTATCATCTGATTGTTACCATGTCCATAGTGTACATTTGGCACACATTTGCCATGCAGCCCCATTATCAACACCTTATATCTTTGGCACACATGCAAGAATATTATTATTGCTAAACACAATCCATAGTTCACTCCAGTTGTCTTTTTCCCATGCTTCTCCACATTCCCACCACTCTGCAATAGTGATGTACACCTGCTCTAACTAACAAGGGACTCTCTTGCATCTGTATCATCAACCACAATTCACATCCACCTCTTGGTTTACCGTGCTCTTCAGTGCTTAGATTATTCTCTAGCATTTGGTCAATTGGCATTTATATACCTAGACTACCATTTTCGGCCACATACCCATTTATAAACTAGCTGTTACTCACCATGTGTCACCATCACTATATACATTTCCATATTTTTACAGCAAAGCTAATTAAAACTTCTACATACATTAAACATCAGTAGTCCATCTCAGTCCTCCTCTTATCTCCTTTAAGAATCCACCACCTACCACCAGGTCTTGAAGATATTTTCTTACAATTTCTTCTAGAAGCTTTATGGTTCTTGCTTTTATGTTTAGAATTTTGATCCATTTTGAGTTAGTTTTTGGATAAGGTGTGAGATAGGGATTCTCTTTCCTTCTTTTTGGTAAGGATATCCAGTTCTTTCAGCACCATTTTTTGAAAGGACTGTTCTGCCTGAACTGTGGGGGTTTGGGTTTGATAGGCTTGACCATATGTGCGAGGGTTTGTTTCTGAACCATCAGTTTGGTCTATGTGTCTCTCTTTATGCCAGTACCATGCTGTTTTTACCATTATAGCTAGATAATATAATTTAAAATCTGGAGATGTGGGTTTGCTTTTCCTTTTTAAATGTTTCTAGCTATTCAGGACTCCATACCTTTCCAAATAAATTTGATAATTGTGTTTTCAATTTTAAAAAACACTGATGGAATTTTTACAGATTACATTGTAACTGTATATCAGTTTGAGTAGAACTGACATCTTAAGGATATTTAGTCTTCCAATCCATGAGCATGGAATGTTCTTCCAGTTATTTATGCCTTTTTAAACTTTCTTTTAACATTGAATTGCAGTTTTCTGAATGCAAGTGCTTTACATTGTTGGTTATGCCCATTCCTATTTGAGTTTTACCAGGCTTATTTTATTTTCATGACTCTTTTGGCACTTTGTTATTTTTATTGATATAATCTTCACTTCTAGACTCTCTTCCAGGCTTCTCTCTCCTGTCTTTTCTTTTCAGGCCCTGGTATACCCTTTTGTGTTTCCTGAAAATCCAGTATGTTGGTTAGAAATTCTCTCAGTTTCTGTTTATCTGTGAATATTCTGAACTCGCCCTCATTTTTGAATGACAATCTTCCTGGATATAAGATTCTTGGCTGGAAGTTTTTTTCTTGTACTATCTTATATATATCATACACTATCATCTTGCCTCCATGGTTTCTGGTGAGAAATCAGGACTTAATCATACTGGGTATCCCTTAAATATTATGCATTGCTTTTCTCTTACTGTTCTCAGAATTCTCTCTTTGTCTTTGGCAGTTGACATTCTGATTAGTATGTGTCTTGGAATTGATCTATTGGTATTTTTTCAGATGGGAGTATGTTGTGCTTCTTGGACATGGATATCTATGTCCTTCAATAGGGTGGAAAGTTTTCAACCATTATTTTTTTAACTATTCCTTCTGCCCCTTTTCCCTTCTCTTCTCCTTCTGAGACACCCATGACTCATATATTTGCACATCTCTTGCTGTCATTTAGTTCCCTGAGACTTTGTTCAATTTTTTTTTTCCATTGTTTTCTTCATCTGTTGTTTGTATGCTCACTTTCAGAGGCCAATTTCTTCCAGCTCACCAATCTTTTCTTCTGCCTCCTCATATCTGCTATTATTTGATTTCAATGTTTTTTAAAATTTCATTTATTGTGCCTTTCATTCCCATAAGATCTGCTATTTTTCTATATATGCTTTCAAATTCTTCTTTGTGCTCATTCAATGTCTTCTTAATATCCTTAATCTCTTTAGCCATCTCATTGAATTTATTAAGGAGATTTGTTTGAACATCTATGATTAGTTGTCTCAACTCCTTTATGTCACCTGGAGGCTTATCTTGTTCCTTTAACTTGCCATAGCTTCCTGTTTCTTGGTGTGGATTGTAATTTTTTGTTGGCATCTGGCTTACTGGAGTATTTATTCTCGGTGCAGCTTTTCTCTTTAGTTTAGGACTTCCTGTCCTTTCTCCCTTGCTGGTTGTACAGTAGGAGCCAAGGATGTAGTTGGTGCTATAAACTGTGGAGACTCAAGCTGCCCTCATTGCCCCAGGGACCAGTGAAGCTTCTCCCAAATTTCTCTCTCCCAGGGTTAGGGACAGAATCACATGACAGTCCAAATCATGCAGGCCTAGACTGTAATTACTCAGATTGATGAAGCTACATGCCCCATTCTTCCCTACCTTGGATGGGGATGGAGCTGCTGGTATGAGTGGAAATCTATGTAGTGCAGGTCCAAGTTGACCACATTGCCCCAGTAGACTTCCAATTATTCAGTCTGTGCCAGCCAAATGTACCTGCAGTTACCTGGCTAGGTTGGAGCAGGTGGGGCTGAAGCCTAGGCTAGGGCTGCAGGCTGATCTGTGGAGAAAGAAACTGGTTCCTATTTTCACTATGAGGCTTCCCCTCATGCTGGGGGGGGGGGGCAGAGTCAAAATGGCAGCTACCAGCCTCTTTCCATTTTGAATGGGTTCAAATTTTAGCCGTTCTTAGGGTTATACTTTAGCCAGCTGAATTTACTAATCAGTAGCTGAAATTGGTGGCCAACCATCTCTTCATCCCCTGTTTTTGGGAAGTGGTGCTTCAAATCTAGCCACAGAATAGCTTCTGGGTGGTTCACACTGTCAAAGCAGATAATCACCAGCCTCTGTGGCTTGGCCATTAATAGTGCAGGTTCCCCCCAGCTTCCTCCCTGCCAGGGGTGGAATTGGAGCTTAGGCTAGAGCTGCAATCTGACCTGGATGGAAAGAAGCTGGTCCCTAGTAGCACTATAATTTTCAGTCTGCCCCACTTCTCTTTATGCCAGGTGTGGAGTTAAGATGGTAGCTTCCAGCCTCTTTCTGACTTGGACCGGTTCAAACTTTAGCTTTTCTTATGGTTATACTTTAGCCCACTGAATTTACTCATCAATAGCTGAAGATGGTGCCCAACCATCTCTTCCTCCCCTGTATTTGGGGAATGGAGCTTTCATTTCCAACTGCAGAACAGCTCTCGAAGTGGCTTGTGCCTTCAGTGGAGGATGGGCACCCAGCCTCCATGGCATGGAGTTCTCTACATACAAATCTTCTCTGCATATGGGCAGTCACCTCCTATATTCCTTCAAGGATGTTCCAGGATGATCTTCTGGTCTGGAGCCACCAAACAGGTGGTTCAGCTAGCTCCAGATAGCTCTGGATGTTTTCTAACTGCCCTTTATCAGGAGCTGACTCTAAGAGCTCCTTACTCTGCTGCCATCTTACTGTTGTCTTAATAATAGGGTTTTTAATCTAATATGGAGCAGCATCCAAACACTCCCATGTGTTCTCTTGTATTTTGATACTTTGCTGGTGCACAGTTTTCTGTGGAGTTTGAAGATCTTTCCCAACTGTAATCCCATCTGATCCCTTTATATCCTTTTGAAATGTGGCTACCTCCTCTATGGGTTCACCATGGGTGACATGTAAAAGGGATGCCTTAGTTTAAAGACATTGTTTAAAGACCTCCTCCAGGGCTTCCTTCTCTCACATTGTACTTTGTTCCGACTTTGTTTTCATGGTTGATCTTTATTTGTGTGGTCCTACCGGTCTCATGATTGATACACTAACAATGTGCCTGTCTGAATTCCTACTCTTGACTCCAGTCAAGAGTCTAATCTGGCTTCTTGCCCTCTAGGAGGGACCTCTTTGGAGAATAAAATAAGAATCATGAACTCTTCAGTAATTTTTTGTTAAGCATCTTTGAATGTTGCTGTCATATCCTCAGTGAACTGGGAATGTCAGTGTACTCAGTGAGTAACATTTCCTGTTTGATTAATTGCCTACCCAATATTATCTACCCTCTGTTGTTCTAGAACCAAGAGATAAACTGGTTTCCTTTGGGCCTAACCTAACCTGTAAATGCATTTTCTTTGATTGATAAAATTTGGAGGGAAAAGGATTAATTTCCAACTTTTAAAGAATAAGAGATCTTTCATAAAAATCTAAACTTTAAACTTTAAAATAAAAGCTATAGCAACACTGGGCTGGTATTCTATCATGTCTTGGGTGAATGGAGCCAAAAGTCTTGTAAGCCCTCTAAGGATTTGCTCTCCACTTTCTCTTCTACTTATTTATGTTTCCTTCCTGGCTCTTGATGTGGCATGATATCCTCCAACAGAAGGAATACCTAGCTACTCTTGGTAAAAGTTCTTGCTTGGATGTAGTTAGAATTGTATTTTTTTCATGCCCATAGATATTAAATAAGTATGTATATATATATTTCTTAGTTTCCCTTTAGTTAAATCATCTCTTAAAATTAAATTGGTCTTAGTATTTCCTTTCTGATTTCATATCATTAAACCTTTTAATATATTTCCCCAGCTGTAAAATTTCTAGTGTAATATTATTGATAATGTCGAATTTTAAAAAGTTCTTTATTTTTTCTGCTTTTGTTAGGCAAACACAAAAATCTAAAGTCTGTTTCAAATACCTTTGGAATTTCAGATTCAGAACTCTAAGCCACTGGAAATTTAAGGATCTGTACTTTTAATTTAGCCCATATTATTTGTTTTCGTTCCACAGGAAAATTAATATTTCCATTTAAATGACAATCTCCCATATTGCAAGATAAAATATTTACCTATAACAGATATATAGTAAACAACAGCTGTACAGTAGGGTAGAAAAAAGATTGGTCTTCAATAGATAGTAATTGGAGATAGGAGAATCTCTCCTGTTAGATATCTGAACCTCTGACTGCTCTTGTTCAATTTGGTTTAACACTAGAAAAATACAGCCATGTGCCTAACCCATATTAGTTGATAATGAAACCACCCCTACCTAACGTATTTTGATCAAGTCATTTTTTAGAGGAAAATACGCCACATTCAATATTCATGCACAACTGTAATCAGATTTTCTCTCTTTACCCTTCTGAACAACTCTGTGAAATATAGCTCTTCAGCTATGTTGGAAATGGGCAGAGGGCTGTGGTCCCAAAAGACAGGGGCCCTCCTGGCCCAATGTTACGTGAGAGCAGGGGAGCTGGATAATTGGCTCAGGCCCACGCACAGCTGGCTGCTGACATGGCCACCACTACCCTGGCTTCCCCAAACAAACCATTTTTTTTTCCCACTGTTCACTGTAACAAACTAGATTTCAAACAGCAGTGACCAGGATCCCTTTCATCCCTGAAGCTTTTCTGAGGCACAGAGGCACTGATGCCCATGACTGTGGTGTCTGCTGTCATGTCCCCCAGTTGCTGGATGAAACTCTGCTTTGAAATAACTGCAGAAAAAGAAGCAGGAGTGTCAGTGCTGGAAATGTAAGAAGTTGGAATCTCTTTTTTTCTGCCTATGTGGATTATCTGAAAACTTGTGAAGAGAAAACAATGGTGGTTTTGTCTGTGTGTGCGTGTGTTCTTCATTTCTAATAGACATGCTTGTCAGATGCTGCTTTAAATGTTGCCCTGCCTGGGAACACTACAGATGGATGGCAGTGAAACAAAGAAGCAGGGACTTTCATTCTACGTAAATCATTGTGTTAATTGGGGATCAGGTGGTGTGTTTCCTGAAGTAAGCAAAGAGAAAATAGTATTTATAGAAGCTGTCAATGTAAAACATGTATACTCCAGCTTTGACCCTGTGTGAAAATAGCAGTCTATTTCAAGATACATTAGAAAATTCAAGCTCTTCTTGGGCTAGCAACTTGTCAAATCTGATGACTTCAAAAATAAAATAAGAAGAAAAGTAGTTTTCTATTCTATCTATGTAACAAACCTTGTTAAGACTTAGAAATGTCCTTCTTGCACTTAATGTATTTCTGAGTTCACTCATAATATAAAGACTGTCTCTACAGAGTTAGCTTTTGTTTTCTTAATTGGAATAAATAGCAATTAAGCTTGTTAAGCTTTATTTTAATAATAAATACATTTAACCTGATGTCATTTCTATACGGTGCTGACCCAGTACTTAAGTAGATAGCTTAGATGTTGCAGCACCTAGGATTAATGCTTTGGTCTCAGTAATTATTGTCTACACTTTCTGAATTTGTTATATAATTACTTGATATTCTGCTTCATTTTGACTGTTTAGAATTGGCCTTTGAGCACTTGGCGTTTTGCTCACAGGAAGGAATTTATAAATGCATTCTCTGCCTGATAAATGTAATAGCACATGATGGTGTGAATCCTAATTAGACAATCTCACATCTCTAGTACATTAGGGTCAAGAGCTTTCAAGTATCAGAGCAATGTGTTTATCTCATTAGTATATGCAGCTTTGAAATTGATTATTGCAATAATAGGTTGTTTTTTTTTAAAAAATTAGGGTAATTAAAATTTGCAGTGTTTCCTTTTTATGTTGGGTAAATGTTAGTTTTATTTTGTTTAATTTTAAGTTCCTTTACAACTAGTCTTTAGGGTTTTGATTTTCTAAAATCTGCGGCTCTTCTTTGTAAAGAGGCAGTTTTATGGGAAAGACCAGAGTACTTAACACAGATGTGACATTGTTGAAAGGGAAAAGTCAAGACTTATGTTAAGTGGGAAATAAGCTTTGATATAAACAGCTCTTTATCTTCAAGAATTGTCTTGAAAATGTCTTTCTTTTTCCTTGAGTGTGCTTATATTGTCCTTAGTTTCTTAAGCAACATTTTTGCTTGCCCTGAGATCTGGAAGAAGAAGGCAGGAAATTATTCAGGAAAAAATGGTTTTCATACAGAGTTACCTTGTGGTAGAAAGGCATACCTGTCACTATCTATCTCTCTACTAAACATATGTCAATGGGTATTTAATAAACTCTTGCTGTATCCAGTGATCTATACTTCTTACAGAAGAATTCCAAATGACATATGTAAATAATCCTCCTCTAGGAGACAGAGCTTAAGTACTGTCCCGTTGAGAGTGAGCTGAACGTAAGAGACTGGCTTCTGAAGAAAAGAGTATGAAAAGGGAAAAATAGCAATTTTACAGAGGAAAAACCTGGCAGACACCACCTGAACAGCGTGATCAAGGCATATATCACCAGTGATAAGTCATGTTGATATCATGCACCCCAGATATCTTATGCTGAGAATGGGTCTTAATCTCTCTACTGTTATTTCCCCAAACTGATAGTTTCATGCTAATCATGGGAAAACATCTGCCAAACCCAATTAAAAGGCATTCTGTAAAATATATCTGATCAGTACTCTTTAAAACTCTCAAGATCATAAAAATCAAGGCTGGGAAATTGTCACAGACTATAGGAATTTAAGAAAACAGGACAACCTAATTGCAACATGGTAATCTGGATGGGATCCTAGGACAGAGAAAGAACACTAATGGAAAAAATGCTGAAATCTTAATGTAGGTTGTAATTTAATTAGTACTATTGTACCAATAAGTATTTAGTTTTGACAAATGTACCCTTAATTGACATTAGAGGAAATTGAGTGGAAGTACACATGAATTATGTGGTTATCTTTGTAACTTTTCTAAAAATCTAAAATTATTGCAAAATTAAAATTTAAAAAGTTTATTAAAAAGAAAAAGGGCCACCTGTGTGATACCAAGATTTACTAGGCTTAAGTATTGGCAAAGATCAACATAATAGGTAGTAATGGCTTCTGGGAACAGTGGGCCATGTGACAGTCTTCCCAAAATGGGTAGGATTTGTGGCTCAGTCACTGCTTCTTTCAAACCATGAGGTTTAGTTCCAGATCTTCCTTTTTTTCCTATTGAATAGGGCAAAATTCTCATCGAAATGACCTCAAATACTTATGATACCAAAGCAAAGTAATTTTGTCTTAAGTTGGGAGCCCTGACACTGGCTAATTCAATCCAAGCCTTCGTTTTTCCCTCCAGGCTCCCTGGATGTTGCCAAAATGGCAAGCTCCTCTGGTCTCTCAAGAACTTCTTCCCCTCCTCTCCTGAGGCTGTACCTCCCATCAGTCCTCTTTCCATATATTCCACTGTACTCTCTGAAAATCCTATTTCCTGAGAAGCAAAATAGCCCACATTCTCAATTTGATCTCAGAATGTCTCTTTACTAAAATGACTCTTCCTCTCCAACAAAACTGCTCATTCAACTTTCTCCAATGGACTTCCTTCTTTCCCCAATACTACAGAAGAAATAGAAAAGACATTTAAAAGGAATCAAAAGCACCCAGGCCCATAAGGCTTTTAGGCCAATTCTTTCTTGGTTTTTCAAAGAAAAGGTAATGCTTATATAATTCAAAATGTACAAATATATAACAAAAAATACTGGAAAAAATGATGGGAAGATTCCTACTCTTTTTATGAAATTAGATCAACCTTGAAACCAAAACCTAGTAACAAGACCCAAAACAAGACTATATATATTAGTTTCATTTATCGATAAGATACGAAGATGAAAAATAAAATATTAGCAAATGAATATAGCAGGTTATTCAAAGAAAAATAATATAATCATAAATGAAAAAGCTCCCTTTTAAATAACTGCACACTTCCCAGTATCAATGTACCAAAATTTATTTAACTATCTCTCTGATGGTGACAATTTGGGTATTCTCTTAAGTTTCACTATTACAAATGATAGTATTAAACATTTTTGTACATATATCCTAGTGCATATATTTCTGTATGAACAACACTGAGAAGTATAATTAGTGGCCTTATGATATGTGAATAGAAATATAATAGCCATTTGATAAAAACTCTTAGTAAATGAGGAATAGAAGAAAGATGTCTTAATACAATAGAGTGTATTAATTAGTAAATAAGTGTTATAATTAAATTTATATAAAATATACAAGAAATACTTTGTTATATTAAAAAATAGAAAATTATCTAAAGTATAGAAATAATACTTGTTTGTTGTAAATGTTCACCTAATAAGAGGTTGTTAGCAATTTTGATTGTATCCCTTTGCAGCTGTTAACTCATTATAGCATTAATACGCTCATGATTACTAAATGGATCGGCAGTTATATAAGCATATGTTTTTTCAAAAATAATGTTATAAAATGCTATTGTTTTAAACTTGCTTTTATACTTTTATCAACAACATTTTATTAAGATCCTATATAGTTTCAATTCATCCATTTTTAATAGTTTCATATTTCATATTGTGCATGCACCATAATTTATTTAATTCTCCCTCCTTTGGGGACATTTTGGGTTTTCTCCACATTTCATTATTACAGCAATGCTGTTTTGAAACTTTTTGTACGTCTCTCCTAGTTTCAGTATTTCTGTAGTATGGATATCAAGAAGTAGAATTAGTGGCATAAAGGGTATGTGCATATTGAATTTAGGTAGATGCTGTCAAACACCTTTTATAATGAAAGTGTCAATGTGTACTTCACCAACTGCTCATGACAGTGCTTGCTGCTATGAATTTTGACAGCATGTTAAACTTAATGACAATATGGAAAGTGAAAAATGGTGTCAGGTTGAGAGATTTTCAGGCATTTGTGTTTCTTCTTCCGTGGCAGACAGACCTTTGAGCGGTGCCCCTGGTGTTCACATTCCCCTGTATGATCCCCTGTGCTTGAGAGTGGGAAGAACCTGTGATTTACTTCTAGCTAATAAATACGGCAAAGATGGTGTGTTTTTGCAGACACAAGTAAGGTCGCAAATCAGTTTGATTTTGAGTTAATCAAAAGGGAGATTATCTTGGGTGTGAACTCTTAAAAGAGGAACTATGTTCTCCCTGAAGAGAAAGACTCTCCTTTTGGGCTCAATGAAATTAGTGGTTCTATGCAGAAGACCTTGTGGCAAGAAACTGCAGGTAGTCTCGAGGAGCTGGGAGTATAGGACCAGAGGGCAGCTTCTGGCTGATAGCCAGCAAAAAAGCAGGGACCTAGTCCTGTACCCAAAAGGAACTGAATTTTGCCAGCAACCTGAATGAGTTTGGAAGTGGGTTCTTCTCCCAGTCGGTGCTCCAGATAAGAACACAGTCCTACTGATACCTCGATTGCAGCCTTGTGAAACCCTAAGCAAAGGGCCTAATTGAGTTGTACCCAGACACCAGTCCCTGTGGAAATGTGTATGGTTTTAAGTCACCAAGTTTGTAGTAATTTCACAGTAATTTTTGCAAGAGCAGAAAACTAATATGTTTTCTCTGATTTTCTTGTTCACATTCGTGACTCATCTACTCTTTGCGGCTGAATATTTTTACTGTTTTGTAAGAGCTTTTGATCAGTAGGCAAAACATTTTTTGTTTATGTCTATTTAAATATTTTTTTCCGAGTTAATGTGGCATTTTTAATTTGACTTATGCTGTTATATTCATTAATATTGTCCAATATGTATGTCCTGAG
Source organism: Dasypus novemcinctus (assembly GCF_030445035.2). Classification (NCBI taxonomy): domain Eukaryota; kingdom Metazoa; phylum Chordata; class Mammalia; order Cingulata; family Dasypodidae; genus Dasypus; species Dasypus novemcinctus. The sequence goes on from NC_080687.1 coordinate 62,968,182, forward strand.
TGTTCAGAATTGCTTAAGAAGGATTTAATACTTTGAGATTATTAAAAAAACTTCTGTGTTGTCTTCCAGTACTTTTAATAATTTTGTTAATTTGGTCTTGTGAACTATCCCAAATTTACTTTTGTATATGAGATGAAATAGGAATCTATTTTTTTTCTGATTAACAGGTAGTCTATTTGATAGGAACCTACATATCACTTTATATTAGTCCAGGAAGTATTCTATGTAGTTTACAAATATTAGCTCATTTGACTTTATAAAAATTCTAGGAGACAGGTTTAATGATCTCCCTTTGATAGATGAGGAAACTGTAGTACAAAGATGTTAAGTCTCCCACTGGTAAACAGTAGAACCAGATTTTGAACTCATGTATTCTGTCTCCAGAGTCTGTACCCTTAAACTGTAGTAAATTGAAGAAAGCTGGGGAAGAGGAAATGAAGGCAGGATTTTATACTAAAGAAGAAATAGAAAAGAGGTAATAAGATAAATAGGGAAATAGCTAGAGGAAAATGAAGGGGTAACTAAAGGAAGATTTTTTTATTTGTTTGGTTACTTGTAAGTTGGAAGATATTATAACATGCTTGTATGCTGAGGAGAATGCAAACGATCTAGTTACAAGTAAAAACTGATAATGAAAAGGAGAGAATGGAAAAGTAAAAGAATGATATTTTTGGGTGGGTGGGAAAGGATGGGACTCAGTGTATAAGTGGAGGGTTTGGCCATAAGAGAAGAACACAGACAGTTCTTCCACGGTACTCACGGAAGAAGCAGAACATGTGTATCAAGATGCAAGTTGGTTGATAGATTGATCCAGGGAGACATAAGTTCCTTTCTGATTACATCTCTTTTTCTTTTCTTTTTTTAATTGAAATAAGTAGCAAGTCTATCGGCTGAGATTAGGAGAGAGAAAGAGGAGTTTTGTGGAGAGGGCATAGGTTGTGAAATAATCACTTAGAAGAGTGAGAAAGTGAACTGACTGGAAAATGCAGTAGGTTTTTTAAACAACACTAGAGCTCACTTCAAGTTAGAGGTCATGGCTTTAAAATGAGATAAGTCAACATAGTTTTGTTTCTTTTTAGTCCCTCACAGCTACCCAAGGGCACTGATAGAATAGGAAAGATGTAGGATGTCCCTGGTTTAAGGCTCTGTCTGGAAAGAATAATGCAAGGTAAGGGACTAAGAGATTTGGGGGTCTATTCAAGGGAGGGATTGAAAGTATGATTATGACTCCAATTCAGTTATGGAAAGCTGATTATGGTGATGGGGATGGGTGAAAGGTAGTATATAGGTAGTAAAGCTAATAAATTTCAAGTCCAGTGGGGTTGGAGCATTTTGGGAGCTGAGGAACTAGAAGGAATGAGCAAAAGAGATAGAAAGTGATGCCGGGAAAGTGGGATACCTGAAATTGAGATTATGAAAGGACTGTTGTTTGCCCCTCCAGATTCACTCTTCGGAATTCTTTTCTACTTTTTTCTAAGTCCCGGAAGGCTCTGATCTTAATGGATAACATCAGCCAGAGACGTTGGCCTCTGGCTTCTAGTTGGTACAGAAAATGCAGGTTAAAGGAAGAGGATTGGAAATGATCACTTAAGCCATTCTCTTTTCTCTTTCTCCAAAGTTTATAAAAATACTCCAATCTCTCTAATAGGGAAAAAAACAACAACAACAAATAAAAATGTAAACAGGAGCTGGGGAAGGAGAGATGAGCTATTTAGTCTATTATTTTAAGGAACTTACCTGAGTAGAGAAGGAGACCAATGGGCATTATCTAAAAGCATTGTATATTTTTTAGAATAGAAATAAAATAATATATGAGCATAAAAATAACACAAATATCACTGAAGAGTTCATGATGAATGGCCCCAGAGTCCTGAACCCACTCTAATTAGGATTCTGCCTCCTCACTTCCCTGGAGCTGCTCTGGCCCTGTTCACCAAGGACTCTTCATTGGACTGCCATTTTTCCTCCCTCATGTTTGATACTGTTGACCACCTTCTTTTAAAATATGAAACTTGAGCTAACTTGGATTCCAGGCAACCATTTGCCCTGGAGCTCCTCTTAGCAGTTTGACCTCTCCATCTTTCAGCCTCCTTTTCTCCCCACCCCATCCCCTATAAATATTACAGATCCTCAGGGTTTGTCCTATACCCTCTTCTCACTGGAACTGCTCTTCCTGTGTGTTCTCAAGGAAGCGTCTGCTTCCTTGGCTTTACATAGCACCTATATGCTAAAGAATTCAAAATATGCAGCTGTAATACAAACCTGTCTCCTGAACTCTAGAACCATCTATATCCATCTCTCAACTGGACACATGAAATCCCTCAGAAGCTTCACAATCAACTGGTCTACAACTTAACTGATAAACCTCATTCCAGTTCCCAAATATTTTTCTCCTCCTCATTTTCAGTTAATGCTATTTTTCAATTGGTATTAATAGTTTATTAAATACAGCACTTTCACCAAAAGTGCTTTAGGCACCTCAAGCATCAGAGACCCAAAATAGTGGTGTTTAAACAAAATACAATTTATTGTGTATTTAAGATTACATTTGCATTTGAAAATAATTCTCTAACACTAAAATGTATAGTTTATTGCCAATTATCTGACTACTTAGAGCAAACCTATAATTTGACTATATTTCATAAAAGTTTTGTCAAAATGTATTTTTATCCTTTATATTAAGTCATTTGAAGCAAAGTTAAGGATTTTATCCTTCTATCTGGACAAAAGGACAATTATTTGAATACTTGGTATTAATTTTTACCTCCTTTTTCTGTATTAGTTATAGGAATGACACTTGTGTTATATTAGTGAAAAAGAATTCATACTCACAAATAAATTGAAGGAAACATTCAGGTTCTGTTCTTTCGGAATTTTGTTTGTTTGCATGGATAATGATAGATGATGCTTTAATGAAAACTCCTTTGATTTCCTGATTTTCAAAAAATTTTAAAATGACTTTCGAAAATTTATTTATTTTTAAATATAAAATGAGGATGGCATTAAAACTGGTGTAATAGATCGATAGAATAAATATTCCAGATTTGGGGAGGGATAAAGAGGGAGATATTCAGAATCCTCCCAACTTGATCATAGCACATTAATGATGTGCTTTGTGAATGTGGTTAGTCAATGGTACCAGCTTGATGGATCTTTCTTTCTGCTATTTTCCATTGGTCTCATCTCGTCCCCTTGGATGATGAAGAACCATTAGGCGAGAAGCATTTGCATCATCCAGGGTAATGTTCTTCAAGAAATTGACCAATCTATCAAGTCTTGAAGCTGCAACAACTTTGGGACCTTCACAGATTCACCAAACACCCTGGGTGCTGTTCTTGCCAGTGTTCTGCTTAAGAACCACTAAGAACGTCATCTCATCCCCTGCCAATTGTTCAATGCCATGTGGAACTTCTTTCATATGGAAAAAGAGCTTGCTTTCTCCTACTTCACAGTTAGTGAAGCCAAACTCATCTTTCACACAATGCACCAGGGCTTTTAGGATGGTAACGAAAAAAATGGAAATACATTTCAACTTGTAAAAGTCCATGTTTTCCTTAAAAATGTAAAGTATCAATGTAGCCCTAACAAGTGGCAGAGCTTAAGTTCAACTTAAAATAAATGGAAAGTTATTTGTGTTCATTAACATAAAAATATTATATAACCTCTGGGGCACAATGCTGAGCATAGTCATAGAATGCAGGAATCTTAACCTTGGATGAGATCTTAGACATAGTTTAAAGGTCACGAACTTGTGACCTATAGGCTGAATATGGGCCTGCTGTGTGTGTGTGTACATCATGTGTACTCTGAATTCTTAAAAAATGAATGTGAATGCCATCAGCTGGGGAAGTTGGGATTAAGTTTGGGGTAGATATCCCTTTCCATGTGGGGGCCACATTCTCCATTGCTGCATGTTAATCTGTTAAGCTTCTTCACCTGTGTACCAGCCCTGGAACTTTGAAGATACCTGAGTCTGTCATGCCAGCTAGTTCAACTTACCTTCCAGTTAAACTCATCTGCCAGGTGATGCTCCAGCCTCTGCTTAAACATTTGACTGGGGAAGAGATAACTTATTAAAACTTCAGGGAGGGGGCAAGATGGCGGCTGAGTGAACATCCCTGTTAGAGTCTTCTGCAGGGAATCGGCTGGGCGGCGTTGGAGACTCTTTGGGACCGGATTGTTTCGGGATTTTTGCTGGTCCGGAGGTGTCTGGACATCGATTTGGAGGGAAGGTAACAGAGAGGATTCGTCTGTGAAATATACACGGAGATCCCAGCTACCTGCAGAGGATTCCCTTCTTGGGTAGGCGGAGACGAGGCATCTAGCCCCGCTCGGTGGGGCTGAGCCAGGCCGGGCCGGGCCGCGGTAGCGTTTGGAGCCGGGCGGGGCCGGTGCAGGCCCCGGCTGCGGGCCGCGGTAGCGCTTGGAGCCGGGCGGGGCCGGTGCAGGCCCCGGCTGCGGGCCGCGGTAGCGCTTGGAGCCGGGCGGGGCCGGTGCAGGCCCCGGCTGCGGGCCGCGGTAGCGCTTGGAGCCGGGCGGGGCCGGTGCAGGCCCCGGCTGCGGGCCGGTAGCGCTTGGAGCCGGGCGGGGCCGGTGCAGGCCCCGGCTGCGGGCCGCGGTAGCGCTTGGAGCCGGGCGGGGCCGGTGCAGGCCCCGGCTGCGGGCCGCGGTAGCGCTTGGAGCCGGGCGGGGCCGGTGCAGGCCCCGGCTGCGGGCCGCGGTAGCGCTTGGAGCCGGGCGGGGCCGGTTCAGGCCCCGGCTGCGGGCCGCGGTAGCGTTTGGAGCCGGGCGGGCCCGGGTCAGGCCGCGGCGGGTACGGAGCCGGGCAGGGCCGGTCCAGGCCGCGGTGGCGGGAGGTGGATGCCGGAGCCGGCTGGGCCGCTGTAGCGAGCGGAGCTGGGCGGAGCCAGGCCAGGCCAAGGCGGCGTGAGGAGCCGGGCGGAGCCGGTCCAAGCCTCCGCGGCGGGCGGAGCCGGGCCTGCGGAGGGGTTTCTGGTTTTTTTTGTTTTTTTTTGTTTGTTTGTTTGTTTGTTTGTTTGTTTTAATTTTACTTAAATTTTTTTTTTTTTTTTTTTTTTTTTTTGAGCATCTGCAGTACTGGGGAGTTCGTGGGCCCTGGGCGGCCTATTGGGGGTTTGTGGGAAGGGAGGTGCTTGCAGACCCATTTGGGCAGACAGACGGGGGGGTTTTAGGGCAAAGCGGGGGGAAGTTGTTGTTTTAGATAGTGTTGCAATTGTGACACGTGTGTACCTGTATCTCTCTTCTCCCTATCCGTTCCCCACCGTTTGCCCATCCTCTTTTTCTTTCTTCCTTTCTTCTTGCCTTTCTTTTTTCTCTATTATAATTAGTTTGTATTTTTTTGTTTGTTTGTTTGTTTTTCGGTTTTCTCTTTCCCTCTTGTCCCTCATCTTCCACTTATTTTTACTTTAATTCAAGTATACAATAGGTGCTACAGGGAACACCTCACATTTGCTGGGTTTTCCCATCCTCCACTGCCTCATTTCTGTGTGAACTGATTTAGGCTACCTACACTATCCCCCTTCCCCTGCATCTTGATATCCACTATCATCTACTGTCTCTCCTATATTCCACCCCCCACCTCCCGTTCTTTGATCCACAAAGTGTCTAACTCTTAATTTCTAATACCTTTGTTCTGTTTTCTGTCTATTATCCACTCTTGAAACTATTACCTTTCTTTTCTTTTTCCCTCTCTCATGAAAACAATAGCTGTGTAGTTCATACCATATTCCTCCCAAATTCAGTCATCAACTTCATAAAAGTACTCTACCTACAGCTATAACTCTATACAATCTACATGAATCTAACCTCCATCCTTCCAGATCTCATATTCCTGCTTTATTAACATACATCACCAATACAACTTTACACTTTTCCCTTGCTTACACAATTGCCTTTCCCCAACACTAATACTTTCCTCTAAAGTGAACTTAACCAACAACAAGTAACTAGAATAAGAAGAAAAAAGTGACAAAGAGAAGATATAACACCTGTGCAAAAATAACAACTAATTAACCTCCAAGAGCAGACAAAGAAGCTAAGGAACTGATTAAATTCGTCAAAATAAAGAGATGACCAGAAAGCAACAAAAATCTACGAACCAAACCAATAATCAGGAAAACATGGCTGAATCCAATCAACAAACCAATAATCACGAAGGGGAGCAAAACTTGGCACAAGCAATGAAAGATCTCAGAACATTTATCACCGACAAATTTGATGCAGTAATGAAAGAGGTTAACAACATGAAGACATCACTTGGAGGGGAAATTGCAGACATACGCAAAAACATAACAGATATGATGGGAATGAACACCACAGTTCAAGAAATCAAAAATACACTTGCAGCAAATATCAGCAGACTAGAAGAGACAGAGCAGAGAATTAGTGATTTGGAAGACAGTACATCAGAAATCAAACAGATAGTAGAAGGGGTCAATAAGAAGATAGAAAAAATCCAATTAGGATTTAGGGACCTGAATGACAATGCAAAACGCTCAAACATACGTATTATAGGCATTCCAGAAGGTGAAGAGAAGGGAAAGGGGTCAGAAAGAGTGTTGCAGGAAATAATGACTGAAAACTTCCCAAATCTACTGAAAGAGACAGATGTACATATCCAAGAAGCACAGCGCACTCCACAAGTCATAAACCCCAACAGGCCCACCCCAAGACATATACTTGTCAAATTATCCAATGCTCAAGACAAAGAGAAGATCCTAAAAGCAGCAAGAGAAAAGAAAACCATCACATACAAGGGAAGCTCAATTAGATTAAGTGCTGATTTCTCTTCTGAAACCATGGAGGCAAGAAGACAGTGGTATGATATAGTCAAGGTACTAAAGGAAAAAAATTTCCAACCAAGAATACTCTATCCAGCTAAACTAGCATTCAAACATGATGGAGAGTTCAAAATATTCGCAGACAAACAGAAACTGAAAGAGTATACCAACAAGAAACCTCCCCTTCAAGAAATTCTAAAGGGAGTTCTGCAGGAAGAAAGGAAAAAACAGGAAAGGCAAAGTTGGAGGAGAGTATAAGACCAACAACAACAACAAAAAAGACAAAAAAAAATATACAAACAAAATATGACAAACACAAATCCAATCAAAATATGGCTAACACAAATAATTCCTTGATAGTAATAACACTGAATGTCAATGGATTAAACTCACCTATCAAAAGATTCAGACTGGGACACTGGATAAGGAAATATGACCCATCCATATGCTGTCTACAAGAGACACATCTTAGACCCAGAGACGCATGGAGATTGAAAGTGAAAGGCTGGAAAACAATCATACAAGCTAACAATAACCAAAAAAAGGCAGGAGTAGCTATATTAATATCAGACAAAATAGACTTTAAATGTGAAACAATTGTGAGAGACAAAGAAGGATACTACATTTTAGTCAAAGGGAAAATCTGTCAAGAAGATCGAACAATCATAAATATCTATGCCCCTAACAAGGGTGCCTCTAAATACGTCAGGCAAACGCTGGAAAAACTAAGTGAAAGAATAGATACATCTACAATTATAGTGGGGGATTTTAATACACCACTATCAATTCTGGACAGAACATCTCAAAAGAGAATCACCAAAGACACAAAACATCTGAATAGTATATTAGAGGAGCTCGATCTAATAGACATATATAGATCGCTACACCCAAACACAGCAGGATATACATTTTTCTCAAGCGCACATGGATCATTCTCCAAGATAGATCATATGCTAGGCCACAAAGAAAGGCTGAACGAATTCAGAAAGATTGAAATCATACAAAACATTATCTCTGACCACAGTGGAGTCAAGCTGGAGATTTGCAAGGGAAAGAAGCCCAGATTTCACACCACGATTTGGAAATTAAACAACACACTCTTAGAAAAACAGTGGGTCAAAGAGGAAATCTCAAAAGAAATCAATGACTACCTTGAAACAAATGATAATGATAACACAACATACCAAAATTTATGGGATGCAGCAAAAGCGGTACTGAGAGGGAAGTTTATAGCCATAAATTCATATATCAAAAAAGAAGAAAGAGCAAAAATTGAAGAACTAACTGCACATTTGAAGGAATTAGAAAAACAACAACAAAGTAACCCAACAGGAAGAAGAAGGAAGGAAATAACAAAGATAAGAGCAGAACTAAATGAAATAGAAAATAAGAAAGCACTTGAACAGATAAACAAGACCAAGAGCTGGTTTTTTGAGAAGATTAACAAAATTGACAAACCTTTAGCAACACTAACAAAGAAAAAAAGAGAGAAGATGCAAATACACAAAATAAGAAATGAGAAAGGCGATATCACCACTGACCCCACAGAAATAAAGACTATCATAAGAGGATATTTTGAAAAACTATATTCCAACAAAAATGACAATCTAGAGGAAATGGACAAATTCCTAGAAACACATAAACAGCCCATATTGACAAAAGAAGAAATTGATGATCTTAACAAACCAATCACAAGCAGAGAGATAGAATCAGTTATTAAAAATCTCCCAACTAAGAAGAGCCCAGGGCCAGATGGCTTCACAGGTGAATTCTATAAAACATTCCGGAAAGAACTGACACCAATCCTGCTGAAACTATTCCAAACCATCGAAACAGAAAGAACATTACCCAACTCCTTCTATGATGCCAACATTACCCTAGTACCAAAGCCAAACAAAGACATCACAAGAAAGGAAAATTACAGACCAATTTCTCTAATGAACCTAGACGCAAAAATACTTAACAAAATACTTGCTAATCGTATTCAACAACACATTAAATGAATTATACACCACGACCAAGTGGGATTCATCCCAGGTATGCAAGGATGGTTCAACATAAGAAAATCAATCAACGTAATACACCATATAAACAGATTGAAGGAAAAAAATCACATGATTATATCTATTGATGCAGAAAAAGCATTTGACAAAATACAGCACCCTTTCTTGATAAAAACACTCCAAATGATTGGAATACAAGGAAATTTTTTGAACATGATAAAGAGTATATATGAAAAACCTAAAGCCAATATTGTTTACAATGGAGAAATCCTAGACTCCTTCCCTCTAAACTCAGGAACAAGACAAGGATGCCCACTGTCGCCGCTCCTATTTAACATTGTCTTAGAAGTACTTGCTCGAGCACTGAGGCAAGAACCAGAAATACAAGGCATTCAAATTGGAAAGGAAGAAGTCAAAATTTCATTATTTGCAGATGACATGATCCTATACATAGAAAACCCTGAGAGATCTACAACGAAGATTCTAGAACTCATAAATGAGTTTAGTAAAGTCGCAGGTTATAAGATCAATGCGCAAAAATCAGTAGCATTTCTGTACACCAATAATGAGCAAGATCAGGAGGAAATCAAGAAACAAATACCATTCACAATAGTAAATAAAAAAATCAAATACTTAGGAATAAATTTAACTAAAGAGGTAAAGAACTTATACACTGAGAACTATACAAGATTGTTCAAGGAAATCAAAGAAGACCTAAATAAATGGAAGACTATTCCTTGTTCATGGATAGGAAGACTGAACATTATTAAGATGTCTATCCTACCAAAATTGATCTACACATTCAATGCAATCCCAATAAAAATCAATGCAGCCTTCTTTAAGGAACTAGAAAAACTAACTATGAAATTTATTTGGAAAGGAAAGAGACCCCGAATAGCCAAAGACATACTGAAAAAGAAAAACGAAATTGGAGGAATCACACTACCTGACTTCAAAACATACTATAAAGCTACGGTGGTGAAAACAGCATGGTATTGGCATAAGGAGAGACATATAGACCAATGGAATCGAATTGAAAGCTCTGATATAGAACCTCACATATACAACCACATAATATTCGATAAAGCCACCAAACCCTCTCAACTGGGAGAGAGTGGCCTATTCAACAAATGGTGTCTGGAGAACTGGATAGCCATATGTAGAAGAATGAAAGAGGATTACCATCTCACACCTTATACAAAGATCAACTCAAGATGGATCAAAGACCTAAATATAAAAGCCAAGACCATAAAAACCTTAGAAAGCAGTGTAGGGAAACATCTACAGGACCTTGTAATAGGTAATGGATTTATGAATATCTCACCAAAAGCACGAGCAGCAAAAGAACTAATAGATAAATGGGACTTCCTCAAAATTAAAGCCTTCTGCACCTCAAAGGAGTTTGTCAAGAAAGTAAAAAGGGAGCCCACACAGTGGGAGAAAATATTTGGCAATCAGATATCTGATAAGAAACTTATAACTTGCATATATAAAGAACTCCTACATCTTGAAAATAAAAAGATAAACAATCCATTTAAAAAATGGGAAAAAGACTTAAACAGACACTTCTCCGAAGAAGAAATACAAATGGCAAGAAAGCACATGAAAAAATGTTCCAAATCTCTAGCTATCAGGGAAATGCAAATCAAAACCACAATGAGATACCATCTTACACCCATAAGATTGGCAGCTATGAAAAAAACAGAAGAATACAAGTGCTGGAGAGGATGTGAAGGAAGGGGAACACTCATCCACTGCTGGTGGGAATGCAGAAGGATCCAACCATTCTGGAGAACAGTATGGCGGTTTCTCAAAAAACTAGCCATAGATTTGCCATATGACCCAGCAATACCACTGCTGGGAATATACCCAGCAGAACTGAAAACAAGAACACAAACCAATATATGTACACCAATGTTCATAGCAGCATTGTTCACTATTGCCAAAAGTTGGAATCAACCCAAATGCCCATCAACAGACGAGTGGATCAATAAAATGTGGTATATACACACAATGGAATACTACTCGGCTGTAAGAACAAACACACTACAAACACATGTGATAACATGGATGAATCTTGAGAACCTTATGTTGAGTGAAGCAACCCAGACATTGAAGGACAAATACTACATGACCTCAATGATATGAAATAAACAAGCTGCCCTAGATAGCAAGAGACTGAACGATAGGCTTGCAGGAAATCGGAGGGTGGAGGAAGGATATGAGCCGATGTCTGCAGGGGTGGAATTTAAGACGAGATGGTGGTAAGTATGAACACAAAGAAGAGATAAAAGGGGGGCAAGGGGTTGCCTTTGCTTGGGGCTTTGCGGGTTTGAGGGTGGCTGGGGAGGGATGGGTGGGTAACGTTGCCCAAAAGTGGGGGGAGGGAGGGGTAGCATACGAACCAGGAGAGGGTCAGGTGTTGGTGGAGAGTAAAATGCCGAGAAAATCATATCAAAATATAATAAAGAGGGTTACCTGTTTAGAATGCTCGGAGGGGAGGGTCTGATGCAGGACGGGCTCCTGGGGAATGTCTAAATGCTCATTCTGCCAGAGTGGGTGACACCATGGGGTAGAAACCCAAGTAGTGAGAGTGGGGGTGGACCCACATCCTGGGGAGGACTAATGCCATCCAATAGAGGGAACTGTATCCCTCGAGAGAAAGGGTGGCTCCCAGGGCATTGGGGCAGTTGAGCAAGTTAGGCCCTGAACACTATTCCATCTATCTCTGGAAGTGGCTCCTCAGGAAACGGAGGTTGGCTATCACTGAGGGCACTAAGGTGGAAGGGAAAATGGACGTTAAATGTGTGGAACCAAAGTAAATGGGGGGTAAGAGAGGAGTTTCTTGAGAGTACACAAGGATGGATATAAAACATGTAATATTACACCATAACATATAGGAGATGACAGACTGATAATGTAAACCATAATGTAAAACATAGGATAACTAAAAATGTAAAGAACTGTGTATCCTAAAGTATGCACCATAATGTAAATACAGATGTCACCTTGTTAGAAAGCTAATGTCTCAGACTCTGTACATCACTTTAAGTAAATATGATATGAATAGGGCGTAAGAGTATCACTGTGGAATTCGGGGAGTTCTGGATCACAGAGTGTTTCAACAATGGCAATGGAGGGATACTGGTATGGGATACCAATGACAGATGATATATGACTGACAGGGAGCTGTACAGAACATATGTCCAGGGTGCATGGTAATGTTTGGATATACTCATAGTGGCAACAATTAAAAACCACAGTAGGGGGGGTACTGGGTTCCCGGCCAGTGGTGCTCTGTCGTGGTCCCTAGGGGAGCAGCGACAGTCTCCCAGGTACAGTGGTGGGGACCGGGAGGGAGTGAGGGTTCAACAGTGAGCCCCTGATACTAATGACTATGCTTGTGAGCTGATAAACCCAAAATAAGAACAAGGCCTAGAGCAACTTTGTGCCTGGGAATTTCCTTCTGTCAGCCTTCATGTTACTCAAATGTGGCCAGTCTCGAAGCCAAACTCAGCATGTAAATGCAATGCCTTCCCCCCAGTGTGGGACATGACACCCAGGGATGAGCCTCCCTGGCAACGAGGGACCACTATCAACTACCAACTGATGATGCAACTGGAAAATGACCTTATACGGAAGGTTCAATGCGGATCAGCAGAATATCCATGTCTACATAAAATACCATGACTTTAAAATGCTGTTTGACCTAAAGTAAGGGGGAAATGGAAAGGAGAAATGAGTTTATATGGCTACGAGTTTCTAAAAAAGAGTCTGGAGGCTGGCAGAAGGTTTGCCCTCATGCACAACTGAGCAGAGTCAGAGAGACAGATAAAGCAGATACAACCCCCAGATATTGGTTCCTTTGAGGGCTAAAGAGACCCATGGGAGTTATGGTCATGGCCGATGGGGTTAACTACCAGGGCAGATGGCCCCTCTTTGGAAATGGTGTTTATGTGTGATGAATCTGGACTCAGATGGGATCTCCCTTCATAAGACTTTCATGCTAATGTGCTGGAGGTGCAGTTAATGTTGGGGTTTAAGATATATTTAGGGGATTTGAATCTCTGGACTGACAATGTGATAGCCAGATCCTGAGCCTCAACAGACTCCAGCACCTACAATCTGATTTATTGGACTTACCACACTCAGCTAAGATGGAGGTGAAGAAGGACAACCACCACACCATGGAGCCTAGAGTGATTACAACTGAAAATGGGAGGATTGCATCCAGCATCCAGGTGGAATCTGAGCCTCCTCTTGACATAAAGGTGCAATGGACACAACCAATCCAGTGTCCACATAGAAGAGGTGGCATTGGATTGGGAAAAGTGGACATAATGGACAAAGGGTATGGGGAAAGGCAGGAAGAGATGAGAGGTGGAGGCGTCTTCGGGACATGGAGCTGCCCTGGATGGTGCTTCAGAGGTAATCACCGGACATTGTAAATCCTCACAGGGCCTACATGATGGAATAGAGGAGAGTATGGGCCATGATGTGAACCAATGTATATGAGGTGCAGAGGTGCCCAAAGATGTACTTACCAAATCCAATGGATGTGTCATGATGATGGGAACGAGTCTTGTTGGGGGGGGGGGAGAGGGGGGTGGGGGGGTGGGGTTGAATGGGACCTCACATATATATTTTTAATGTAATATTATTACAAAGTCAATAAAAAATAAAAAAAATTAAAAAAAAAAAAAAAAAAAAAAAACTTCAGGCAGCCTTCCTTGTCAGAAAGTTCACTTAGATCGAACAGAAACTTGATTCCTAGTAACTTCTACCAATAGTCGCCTCACCCAGAACAAGCCAAGTGCCTATTCTACACGACAAACCTTCAGATAATTGATGGGATCTATCATGTTTCCCCATTACATTCCAGGGCTTTTATTCTCAAGGTTAAACACCCTTAATTTCTTTAATGTTCCTCATTTGGCATTTGCCATCCTGATAATCCTTCTTTGAGTGAATGAAATTCCATTTGTCAATGACCCTTATAAAATGTGTCTTTGAAAGTGAACACAGCAATCTACATGTGGTCTCTCCAGCCCAGGGTAGAGTGGGGCTATTAACACCTGTGTTCTGAGCATTGTGCTTTCATGAATGAAATAGTGGTCTGCATTAGATGTTTTTAAAGAGTAACAGGGATTAAAATACTGCTTGACTGGGTTCAAAGAAAGGTACTGCAGTTTAGAAGTTATTGAATAAGTAAGAGCAGTGTGTTTCAAAATTGAGGAAGATTCTTGTCTATTTCAAAGGACAGAGGAGATGATATAAACAAGGATGTATATTTTTTAAAGGATGAGAAGAATGAATAAAAACTACAATGGATGTAAATGGGTTGAGGATGACTATGTTTTCTCCTATGTTATCATATATATTTTATAACTAAAAAATTTAAAAAATGTATTATCAATCTATATAAGTTACTGTACTATTCTGGTATATGGTATTTTATACCCTGAATTTCTATAAACTTGATTTTGTTTATATAAAAAATAATGCTCAAATATGCATACATATTAATGTTACTGTATTTTCTGATATCCAAAGTCATCCTTTGAAATTTGGTGAGGGAAATAAATATTTCATCTCACTTTTGGAAATAAAAGTATTTTTTATCTAAATTTCTTGTTTCATTTTCTGCAAATTCCATCCTTTTCATTCCCCTGGTCAGCTTCTATGATCACAGCAATCAAAGGTAAGAGACACTCTGATTCCCAGGCCATTCAGACAGGGCAGAAAATACTTGAGTTTATCAGTACTTTAGTCTAGAAACTTGTGGGTGTTTCTCAAATATTAGCAATGTTCTCGCATTATCCCTTTTAAGCTCCTTTCTCCTTACCCCTTACTGACCCTGTGAGGTGAATTTACTGTAAATCTGATTGTGCTTAAGCTACAGAATCCTGCTTGTGCAGGCCCCTTCAAAGTTCTGGGAGAAGCCCTACATTTTCCTGTTCATAATTTATATTCATTTGCTTAAAGAATTCCTCCAAATTGTACATATTACATCCCCACAACACCTGGATTTACTTCTACCTACTCTTCTCCTGAAACTTCTTTTGAACACCTGGCAGCTCTTTCATTTATCCATGTGTTGGCTTAATTTAAGGATGTAGGATTCCACCTTGGTCCTTGAGTCTAAGTCCCACCCGCTTGTTCAACTCAGCAGAGCATTCCCTTGCCTCAGCTCAATGCCTAAGGATGTGTCTCCCCTCCTTTGTTCTTGGGTGTCTACTTCTCCAAGGAGCTCTTTTCCTTGCTCTCAGTCTGATGGGTGTCTGAGGCTGGAATGTGCAGAGCTGGATAATGCTTGCCTGCTGGGCGTCAGGTTTCTGAGCATGGACCTCCCGATTCTCTGCTGCCGTGCATAAATCACTACCTTCAAGTCCCAAAGAATGGCTTTGGTCTTACCTTTCTTGGGCATTGTACCAACCCTCCTGCATCACATCATACTATCTAAGTACTTTTGCCCACCCATGTTAGCCCTAATATCTGAATCTGGCCCTGGCTGTTACTTCCTACCCACCTGCTTCCAGACACCATAAAGTAATCTCAAAAAGCTTTATACCCAGGCAATGTTATATATCACTCTGCATATAGGGAATGGGCACAAGGATTCAAAGGAAAAAAAGGAAAATGATAAAACAGGAGTGAAGGTTGAGACCAGTGCCAGTTTCTGGCTTTTTAAAGATTTAGATTCCTGATTCCATGTTCTCTTGCTCCAATCCCTGGCAACGTCCTGGGCGATTTCATTATCCCCAATGGTAACTATGCCAATACTCTAGCTTCCTTAGTTTATAACCTCAACTTCAATGGTCTTTACTTTCAATTCTGCTGTAAAGTCCCATATAAAGATATTACATCTTCTCCTTGATTCTGGATGACAGGAATAAAGAAGGTCTTGGTCATTTTTGCCTCCAACCACAACTAGCATAGTGTTTTCAATATATATTGGAAGCACAATAAATGTTGGTGAAATTTATTGATAATTATTTGGATAGTATAGCTCTGAAATCAAGAATGATAAATGGAGCTGGAGGGAGGTAAGTCTCCTGGGAATAATACTTGGAAGTTTTGATCAGGAAGATATTTTATTAAATCCTCAAGAAAGTACAAATAGTATTCTCCCTTTTGATGCATTGTAAAGATGAATAATGCAAATGAGGTTTCAGAATTATTTTCTCTCTAAGTAATCTCAGGATTTGTATTTTTTCATAGATATTGTTCTCATTAACCACAATATCATTTAACATTTGAGCAGTACCTCATCTCTCGAAAAGGTGATAAGAGTTTCACAAAACAATTCAGATGCTATCTAAACTTTAGTTTTGACTATTGGAAAATGGTGTATTTACTTTGGTATACAAATTACAGTTATTAAATGGTTATCTAAAGCTGTTCCAAAAGATCTGCTACATTATGAATGCATTATATATAAGACACAGGAATAACAGGAGTTCTATTTGAGTGTTTGTGATGGAGAGTGTCCATATTTCTTTTTGAAGGAGGCTAACAAGCTGGCACCATGATCTGTTCTTTTCTTTGAGAGTCTGAAGTACACACATTGTCAGAGACCCCACTGGAGATTTTGTACAAAAATATAACTCTGATGTGGCTCAAAGCACAACTTTTATGAGACTTAGATTTATTTACCAAAGGTCAAGTTCAAACCTGGTGGCTTGCTATAGGAATGCTTTAATTTTTTTCAGTAATCCCTGCTTCCTCTAAGTGCCTTGCACATCCCATCACCCAGCAAATAAAACTCCAAGCAGTAAAGTTGGCTAGCTAGGCATACTCTGTAAAACATGATGATTTATCTTTCCA
This sequence comes from Dasypus novemcinctus, assembly GCF_030445035.2. Classification (NCBI taxonomy): domain Eukaryota; kingdom Metazoa; phylum Chordata; class Mammalia; order Cingulata; family Dasypodidae; genus Dasypus; species Dasypus novemcinctus. The sequence continues at coordinate 62,984,812 of NC_080687.1, forward strand.
GTGACCTTAATGATAGTTTTAGAGTAGTAAATTTTTTATTACAGTAAATAATTTATTGCAGGAGAAGCATGCGAGTCAACAAGTAATGTGGAAATAATAATGTAGAAATTTATGTTGTTTTTCTGAAGAGGAGTTTTTTTCCTAGTGCTTCTAACAAAAGTCTTCCATTATATGAAGTAAATCCTCAAAATAACACGGAGTCGATTGAGTTTGTAAGTAGGAGAAACTACATGCTCACTTTTAGGGGGTTCATTGTGAGGGACGCCACTCATTCTTTACTTTTTTTTGCAACCAATGGGCTTGCTAGCTTACTTCCTAAGACCCGTTTTAGTTACTATTGTCCAATAAGGATAAAAGTTCAAACATTTCCGGCTTGTTGATATTCTTTTACTATATTTCAAGACAGTATCTAACCTGACAACAGTGGGTCACAGAAATCATGGACATCAAGTATTCCCTCCTCTCACCCCCTTGCCTGATCATTTGTAGGACAGATTGTGACAAGTTAGTCATCACTGGGATTTAGACATCGATGGAGAGTAAACTATCTCTTGTTTTGAAATCTAGAAACCGGTATTTTGACATCTATTGTACAATGAAAGCACATGCTTATTAGGACCCCTGTGGTACTCTACTATCTGGTAGTCATCAATGAATCTTGAAATGAGGATGACAGATAACTTTACAGGAAAATATTGTATGTATGTATTTATTTATGTACTTGAATATTTTGTAATTGGTTACTCCTATCCCTAGAGTAGTAATTTTCCACATATCTGAGAGTATTTTTTCTTGTTTTCACATGTGGAAGACAGTTTGATATGAACCTCTGGCATCACAAACATTTTCCTTCAAACTTTAGGATGTCATATCAATTGTCATTTTATACAGTTGCCCTTTAATCTCAGCCAGTCTCTTCTCTTGGTTGCTCCTATACTAGTCTAATCATTTCTTTTTACATATTATTGAGGATGGAACAGTTTTGTGGGGGATAAAACAATGCTCTAGTTCTTATAGTAAATAATTTCTAAAGAATGTTTTTCCTTTGAATTTTCAAGGTATTTCTCTCTTGATCTATATTATCATTTCCACCAGCTATTTGTTATTTTATTTCACTCACTTCTGGTGTTGTCTATTAGATGATTTCTATGGATCTCAGCCCAGTCATTTGTGTATAGACCATAGCCTCTGAGACTCCAGCATATTTTTATGGTGGTCCAAGTTGTGGGTACCATTTTTACCCCAGGCAGAGTGATAAAAAATCCTCAATGTCATTAGTTATTTGAAAAATGCAAATTAAAACCATAATAAGATGCTACTACTACATGCCTATAAAAATAGCTAAAAACTAAAAAGACTGACCCTACCAAGTGTTGCTAAAATATGGATGAAATGGAACTTTTATACACTGTTGGTGGGAATGTAAGATGTTATAAATACTTGGGAAAAAACAATGTGACAATTTATTAAAAACTTAAACATATACTTAATATATAATCCAGCCATTCCACTTCTAAGTGTTTACTTATGAAAAGTAGAATCATATGTCCAAACAAAGAATTGTACATGAATATTCATAACAGCCATATTTGTAATAGCTAAGAGCCGAAAACCATCCAAATGTCCAGAGGCAGGTGAACAGATAAGCAAACTGTGGTATATGCATTTAGTCGAATACTGTTCAGCATTAATATAGATGAACTATTGAACACACTACAACATGAATGGATCTCAAAATAATTATGCTGAGTGAAAGAAGGCAAGCACACTAGAGTATATACTATATGATTTATATAAAATTCTAGAATATGCAAACTAATCTATAGTGACAGAAAGCAGATAAGTGTTTTCCTGGAAATAGGAGTGAGGTATGAGGAAGGGTGGAAAGGAAGGATTATAAAGAGGTGCCAGTGGACTTTTAGGGGTGAAAATATATTCATTATCTTGATTACGGGGATAATTTCATGTGTATATCCATTGTCCAAACTTACCAAGTTATATACTTTAAATATTTATCATTTACTACATATCAGTCATGCTTCAATTAAACTATTAAAAATATAAAGTTTAAAATTCTTCATGAAAGTTTATTTTTAATTTACTATTTCCATATAGCTTTTATTCATGAGTATTGAGGATGGCCTGAAGCATGGGGACTAAATATTTTTTTCTTTTAAAATTATCAGTATATCCAATAACTAATGTCAGAGGGGAAAAGAATTAATAGCTAAAGGAAAAAAGAAAAGAAAAGAAAAATCCAGTTCCAATCTCAGTAATTTCTGGAAAGCAGCTCCAGAGAAGCTTGGCCAAGTGTTGGGAAAAGATCTTCAGGGCAGCCCTACAAGGAAAAAGTTATACATGGCCGAACAGTTATGGCATTTGTGATGAGAAAAAAATTAACCTTATTAATGTAGCTCATATTTGGAGAGTCTTCCAAATGGAAATGTCTACTTAAAAAAGAAGTGATTAAGAAGTACATTTTTGTATGAGAGTATCAGGTTCTGAACTGTTAAAACATTTACATTTGGAAATGGCCATTTTAAAGCAAAAGTATCATTTTATTAAGGTTGAAATGATTTAAACAATGTTTCCTTGATATTTGCTTTGAGAAAATTGAGTTCCCAGTTATGACCAGCAGTAACCAAAGGCTTGTAAAATTATTTTGTCTGTAATATAAACTGCACAGAATATTGGAAAAAATACAAGTCTAGAGGCAGGAGAGCTGGGCCTAGCATGAAGTCATGTAACTTCTAAGGGCCCCAAATTCTTCTTCTGAAATAAGCCAGTAGTTTAATTCAGTTCTTTTAACTGCAGTCCAGGTTTATAATTTATGATTCTGTAAATTCAGATTAAGAGATATAAACACTTTCAGACTGTTTCTTGGCTTTCTAACGACAGAACAAAAGAGGAATACTATAATACAAATAACAAAAGAGGAATTACTGTACTGTAATTAAAGAAAAGGAAAAGAATTGATGCTGGACTGGTGATAAATAAAATCTGGTAGCTTAACATGGAGGTGCCCATTCTAAGCCCCATGTCAGCAAAACCAAAAATCTACGTTAGTTTATTTTTCCTGTAAATGTCCGGCTCTCTTAGAAAAACAAATGTAAATATAGCAGATCAGTTATCACCAGCTAACTTCCCCATTCTTACACTAGATAACTTCCTCGTTCCTAAGCAACCACTTTGTTCGACCCCCATAAGTAAAATGGAATGCCAGCTAATCAGAATAGTTCCTCGCTTACTTCTGTAGTTCCCCAGTATCAGCTTCATCTTTCCACTCCCTTGATGTAGACCCCTTCAACTTTCTAAGTGGTTTGCTGTCTGATTCTTGAATCACTCAATAGATGTGAGATCCTAAATTATATGAAAGTTTTTAATCACTGACATAAAATTATAAGAAATAGCACAATAATAATTATAAACACTATTGTCTTTATCAGCTATTTCACAAAATTCATCTGTACTTTTAATGAATCCTGCCCACAAAGTATAATAGTGTCATTCCAAAGTCAAGTTTGCCTGATTATGTGCAAATAACTCATTTCTCTTAATCATAGATCTCTGCAGCAATCAAATGTTGGTTGTTTTGAATCTGTACTTGAAAGTTCATTTTCCCATCTAATTAACTCTAAGAAGGGCATATAGATTCAGTTGGAACTTTCTTGGGTTAGTAGAACTCAAATAGAATGCTAGAAAGTAATGTAATAAAAAGGAAACATGAGAACATTGAACTATAAGAGATTTTAGGGGGAAAGTATTTGGAAAATCATATAGGTCTATAAGCATAATTCCAGTGATAGACATGGCTGTAAGGTGTCTGATTTTCTTATGAAATAGCAAATCACGCAACTGCCACAAAACTCAAAATAAATTTTTGGCATTGTTTAAGTCACAAATAGCCAATCAACCAACAGAACTTCCAGAGAAACAAGGGGAAAAAATAATGATAATAATAAGAAGGACAAGAAGAAGAATTCTATTTCTGTTTGAGACAATTAAGCTCTATGACACGGGTGTCTAGGCAAACAGAGGGCAAAGGGAAGAATGTAAACCTAGTGTAGTTCATAGGGATCTTGTCCTCTTGGAGAGAGAAAAAAATGAGCGTATTGTCCCAGACTTGCAAAATCTTTCTTAGTGAAGGTAGTTCTGTGGAAACAGCCTAGCCTTGGTCCAAGATATGGGACAGTCACCAAATTGGTGCCCATAGCAGGGAAAATGACTTGGATAAGAGGCAATGCAGGGAAGATTCATTCCATTGTGGAGGGTGTGGTTCTCAGGCAGTTGCACCCATGACTGGCTGTCAGAATGAAGCTACAGGAATCTCAGGGAACACTGGGGCACCAGTGACAAATCAAGTTGGGTCATCTCTCAGTCACAAGAAAATACTAAAGGAAGAAATCTGGCAAACAGCAGTTCAGAACCTCTCCCTTGACTTGGGCTCCCAAATACTTAAGCTTGAGGTAGCTTCTAGGGTGGGTTAGATATTTTGGGTACACCCAGATAAAAAACGTTGACTGCAGCAATTTTACTTGTAATTGTAGTTGTTATTTTAACTCATTTTCTTTTACTTGTTACTGTAGTTTTTATCTTATGTCAACTAAGTGATTTGTGACACTGCTGTAACCAGATGCTTTCCTTGCCCCTCATTTATAGCCCATTTCCACTCCTTCACTTGTTATTGTAGCTGTTATCTTATGTTAACTGAGTGATTTATAACACTGCTATAATCAGAGGCTTGTCCCTCTTTACAGTCCCTCATTTACATTTTGTGCTTACCCCAGTCAGCTTTTTTCAGTTTTCAAGGGATTCTCAGCTCACATTTGCACACTCCCTATTAACTGTAACCAAAATATAACCAATTAATATATATTAATTTAGAAACATCACTATCTCCACCTCCCTTTGTTTAAATCTCATAAAAACCCTAAGCTCTTTAGACTTTGGGAGACAGATTTGAATTTGAATTCCTGTCTCATTGTACAGCTTTCTCACAATAAACTCTTTCTTCTCTTGAAATCCTGGTGTCATAGTATTGACTTCTATGTGCATCAGGTAATGAGCCCTTGCTCAGTAACAGTACTGGGGCTTCTTGGCAAGACTGGTAGAATTTATTGCTTCAAATCTTGTTCAAAAACTCCCAATATGAAAATCACATTCCAATGACATTTTTGAAATATGGCTCATAAACAGGATGCCTGGAAACTGCTATATTAATTTCATAGACTTTTTATGTTTCAAGTTCATCAGCTTTTAAGGGAGCTTTCAGGCAGTAGAATCCTCTTTCTAGCATTGGCTGACTGGAGTAAACATGTCCAATGATGGGAAAATCCTTATCTTCTGAGGTAGGAAAGATCTTATTACTAGAAAGTTCTCCCTCATATTAAGCCCAATTCTAAATTTCTGAAACTTGTACTTTTTGGTTCCTGATTGGACCTTAAAAATCATAATCATTTTCAAATGACTACAATGGCTTCAGACAGCCATTACAATGCAATTCAATTCTGACTCTACGTGGGCAGACCCCACAGGTTAAGAGTACAAACATCATAGGACTGCTTTCACTTTAGACACAGTGACAAGTTCTGAGAGGGCTTGCGAAGTTGGAGGGAGTCCCAGGTCACCCTCAATTTTGACCAATTGGCTACAGATTTGGAAGTTCCTAGTTCCTACTCAAGTTCAACGATTCACTCACAAAACTCATTGAAAGCCCTATACTTGCAATTATAGCTTCATCATAGTAAAGGGATACAAATAAGAAGCGAGCCAAAGAAGAGATGCCCAAGGTGAGTTCTGGGAGGGTCTCAAATACAAGCTTCCATCTCTTCTCCATATGAAGTCAGAAGACTTTACCCTCTTGGCACATAGATGTGTATTATCAATGTAGCTTCAGTGCCCAAGAGTTTTTATTGGGATTTAATTGTGACACATGACTGAAGAAATCAATTCTCCAATGGTTCAACTCAATCTTCAGCCCTCCTCCCCACCTTGGAGGTTGGGGCTCACAGATCCAAGCCTCATTTATCTAGTTAGCCTGAACTAGTCAGGTACGGTTTGGGGCTCACCATGTCTAACAAAAGATACTCTTATCACAGGAAATTCCTGAGATTTAGAGAATATTTCCTAGACTAGAGACAAAGATCAGCCAAGTTCTTTATTATACTATATCATTCTACTCCTTCCATATTCCATTTTGTTTACAAAGATTAAATGAAAGGTCCTACCAGATAGTAATACTTGGCCTAGGTCCAAATACATGATCTATACAGCATTTGTTTGATCATATACAATAATATTAAATAAAATCTCATCATAGCAGTAGGAAATATGAATTGTTCAGCTGAAATTAATTTGACATTATTCAATGTCAAATTAACATTGACATTGTTAATGTCTTTCAACAAAGTAAACCAAGTACTGGGAAATTTTCTTTAAAAAATAAATGTAGTTAAAGACGATGATACTCTTTCATTTCAGTACAAAACTTTGAGTCTCATGTCATGTGATCCACTACCCTTTACCCTCTCCTCAATACTGTCATTATCTTAAACTCTGACTTTCGTTGGAAGGATTTAGCATTTGATTCACACATTTCATCTCCATCCCAACTGCTGCCTTCAATTGGAGACACTCCACTATCCACATATCTTATACAATATTTTCTCTTCATACATCCCTGACTCCCTTCTCACGAAAGAGCCTTCTAACAACTGTTAGAGAAACTGACTTAACAGGGTAAATTGTACCAAAGCAAACTGATGGCTTTCAACTTAACTCAGTTCATAATATAACCCAGCAGTCTTTTTCCATTTCTATCTTCAGCTTTCTTTCACATTCCCCATGGTACAAATTCCAAACCCACATCATTCTATTTAAACCCTTCACCTCATCCACTTGCCTCCCACTCTTATCAGTTTACCTAATCTTAAACAAAGAAACCATCGACTTCTTGCCTTACCTTCCTCTTTTAAAAAATTACATAATAGGAAGAGGTCTCACCTAGTAATAAATGACCCTGAAAATGAGTCTTAAAACAAATATTTATTATTTTTTCACTAGTTTCTGTCAGTTGTCTGGGCTCAGCTGGAAGGTTCTTTTATGCAGTTACAGTCAGATGGTGGCTGGTGCTGAAGTTATCTGAAATTTGACTGAACTGATTGTCAAAGATGGCTTCTTCGTGCACATGTCTGTGCCTCAGCTGGGATGTCTGGGCAGGATATTCCTCATTCCCTAGGTAGCCTCTATGTATGGTCAGTTTTCTGGTAGTATTCGGTCTCCAGTCAAACCCAGTGGGAAATGACCAAACTTCTTATGACCTTGCTTCAGAATTCATGCAGTGTCAGCTCTGCTAATCAAATTCATAGGGACAGGGTTATATGAAAGCATATATGAGAGGGGTGGTTGTTTGGATAAGCATATTTGGAGACTAGCTATCACACCTACCTTTCCACATTCCAGGAACTTTAGAAGTTCATGCAGTTAGTGTATACCCCTTCTTGTGACTGCCACACTCCCAAATTAACTTTCAAGTTTGGATTAAGGTGTTCCTTTCTACCTTAGTTTTAATATATTTTCCAAGGTAACTTCAATGTCTTTGTAGATGACTCCCAAGGCAATTCTTTGACTTTGCTTGTAATGATCTTTACTTCTACTTTAATTCAATATTTGATACATTTAGCTATACCTTGAAAAATGTCATAAATAGTACTATACTCAATCTGAAATATTAAAGTTCAATTCATCACTTTTCAACTACAACATCCTATCCTTATAGCTCTGTAACAATAATATATCCACTCTTTGACCATAGGAAACTTTCAGACCCTGGAGTACTCTATTTCCTTCTAATCTATTTGTTTCTATCTGATTCACTTTCTTCTCTATCTAATCTATTTTCTAAAGCCTGTCATTTCAATTACTCTGTCACTATTACTCTGTCTCTCTCACCCCTTGCACTTCCATCAAAACCCCCTTACAAAACCATTTTTTGTTTTTAACTTTTTTTAAACTCTTTAACTTTTTTTGCTGAGGACTTTTGAAAAAAAAATTAAGCAATACAGAGGCTCTCCCACCTTTAAAATACCCTCTCTTGATATTGCATCCTCTTTAGTTATATCCTATTTCTTGACTTCTTGTGATAATTAAGCTTCTCTATAAAGAAATAAGAAATAAACATACTACCACTTCCTTACAAATTCATTCCCTGTTTTTACCAAGATTAATAATAACTTATTAAAGGGATCCTTTTTGTCCAATATCCTACTTGATGTTTTGACCATTCTCTTTTAAGCAAGAAACACCTCCTTAGCTTCCATGACTTTACTTTTCCCTTTATTCAATCTTATTTCTCTAGTCTTTTTTTCCTCTAGATTCCTTTATGGTCTCATGTTTTTAGCCCATTCTTTAATATTCATATTTTTCATGTCCGATTTATAAACTGTTCTTTTTACTATTCACTCTCATGAAATTACCTCAATCATATTTATGTTTTGAGTGACAACTTCTATGTTATATATTTAGTCCTAAATTCTATCCTGTACTCAAGGCCCATAAATCCATTCAGTTACTGGAAATCTCTACCTATATTTCTTGAATGATTTTGAGATCTACATGTTCTGAAAATGACCAAACAATTTTTACCCTAAAACTATTTTACAACTGGATTCTTTCTCTAAATTAATGAAATGATATTTCTTTCATTCATGGAGGCTAGAAATATGACTACTTCATTTCACTTAATCTGCATATCCAATCTTCCCACAGTCTTGCCGATACAGACTTCGTTACTTCTGTTACATTTATTTTTGCTGATATTAATCAATTGGGATGTTGTTCATTGATAATGGATAATGACATTATTCTTTCCTATCAGAATTTGCAGGTAAATAGACTCTTGTAAAGACAATATGGGAACCAGGACCCTCAAAACTGAAGCAGAAGGCTTCTTCTCCTCAACATTTTTCTTCCCTTTCTACACTGTTTCTAAAATATCAGTATCCTTGAAGCCATCCTACCCCATCCTGGGGCATCTAATGAAAGTTTATTGTAATTCTTCAGAAAAGAGACAGACTCTGCATATCAATTTTTATTTTGGGGGGCAGTTTTTGCAACTATGATGTGATAGCATAGGAAGAATATAGACTTTGGAGTCAAATGAGACTTTGGGAAATTCACAGAGCATCAGTTTTCCTCATCTGTATGGTATATACTTATTTCATGGGTTATGGGCAGATTAAGCAAGATAATGACTGTGGAAGGCAAAATTGCTAAATATTTTTTTTCTCATTTTATTCATTTTTGGTTTTAATACTTGCCTGAGTATTTTTTACATGTCAGTCTTGGTTTAACCACCCTGAGCCTGTTTAAAGAAGAGAGAAAATTTAAATTTTTTATTATATACTTTCCTGGAGGTACCATGCTAATTGCCATATACATTCTCACTAGTGAGATACTACTCATGACTAGAAACACAAACACATTTAGAAATCTTAGAACATCTCATACAAGCAACTTAAAAAGAAGTAACGGTGTATACTTCTAAATTGAACGAAAAAATAAAACAACCTTAAGCAGTAAATTGAAGCCAGCATACATTTTATCAAATGTCAGAAACCTGAGTTAACTGTAATATTGTTGAGAAGATTGACAATGATAGCTATACAAAGAAAGAATGACATTGACACAGAAATAATTGAAGGAATTAGTTGCTCATCATCCATAAAAAGAAATGATTTCAAATATTGTTGAAAAGGCAATCAACAGAAGCCAGGATCTTGTCCTGGAAGATCTGGAGAGATCATTGTAAGAGATGTGCTAATTGACCTAGAGGGAAGTGAACTACTCCTTGGAGCTAAGAAACACAATTCACAGAAGCTTTGGATATCATCATTGATGGTTATATTTGCATTCCCAAAGGCCACATACATAGGTGACCAATAGAGTAGGACTTTGTCAATGTTGCAGAGAGACTTAGTACAGTCTTCTCTGTCTTAACATAAAACCTTGAGAATTAGGCTTTTTTTTAAGATAAAGATTTCCTGGCTTCAATAAAATGAATGGAACCATAGGCTACATCTTTTAAAGAACATTAGAATAAGAATTATTTTCATGTTCAGATAAAGTTCATTTTCTTTTTAAACAACAGAAATGTGATGTTCATGAACATGTCTTAATATGAATTAAAACTGGTAAAAAATTTTCCATGTAGACAATATTTCTCCAAAGCATCAGGAGATTTTCAGAAAGAGTAAAAGATCATATTGCTTTAAATAAAGCACAAGTTTAATATCAGAATCATGAAGATCTGTTTCATATTTACAAATTTGACAGAATTGGGAAATAATATGAATAAAAATCAGAAAATTTACCAGAAAAGATGAAAAGAGTCTCACTGATTTATTCGTTGAATTTATTAAGGATGTTGTTTAATTAGTTGCTCCAAATTCTATGTCCCCTCCAAAGTTTTAAGTTGTCCCCTTGTCTGGGCCATATATTCCTATTTCTTATTATGGCTTGTAATTTTTTGCTGGTGCTTAGGCATCTGATTATTTAGATGAGTTAACTCTGAAGGTCAGTTTCTCTCTCTTTCCTAGGGTTTTATTGTTGATTGGCTTTGTTTTAAGGCTCTTTTTAATGTTTGGTTAAACTTATTCATGACCTTTAGAGTAGTCCATGCTTAGCTATTCATGTTTTCTTCTCTCTTTATCTGATTCTTGACCTGGATACGCAGTGCAATTTTTAAGATTGGACTTTTTGTGTGATTGTTTCAACTCTAGGAGAAACCTTCCTTTCTTTTATTCTTTCTTGAGGAATCTTGATCAGTTCTGTTTCTTTTTGTTTTGCTCATATAAGTTATTTTTTATACTCCTTTCATTGTTTCCAACTGCCCCTACCTGGAGGGCAAACTCTGGGTGGAGGGTCACCCTGGGAAGAACTTTCCTAAGTCAGTCTTTCCCAGCTAAAATTGGGCCAGGGATCTACAATGGGGGTGCTGACCAGCTCCAAAATACCTTAGCGAGTACAGAAAGGATGTCAAAATCTTCCTTCATTGCTCCCTGAAGTTGTGCTTTACTGGCCTGTCCAGTAGATACTGCCCTTCAACAAACTGTTTCCTGTTGCCCTGAGGATGCACTGTGTATTTTACTCTCCACTGCCTCTGCCATTCTGTGGGGTGAGGTTGAAATGTTAGCTGCCACTACCATTGTCCAGGGTAGGTTGAAACAGTAGTTCAGATCTGGGACCCAGTGATCTGAGTTTGCTAAACAAAAACCAGATCAGTGATCAGCCATACCCACTCCTGTTCTCATGGAATTACAGTTTCCTATTCCTTTCTGTCAGTAGCAGCTGGCCAGGAACTGGACCCCAAGGGGCCTGTCATGAGAGATGGGCACTGACAAGTGCAGCATGGAGAAAGTCACTTACTATTCCTTACTGCAGTTTATCAGTCTCTTCCTCCTACTATTCCTCTGGCCTCTGGTACCCCAGAACAATTGTTTCAGACAGTTCCTACTTGTTTAATAGCTATTTTGGTGGAAGGACTGAGTCTTGGAGCTCCTTACTCTGTCATGTTATCTGGAAATCTCTAAGCAATAAATTATTTTTAATTAAGGTTTGCACAATGTTTTAAAAGTACATTACGCTATTGCACATTTAATAGGCTATAGCATAGTATAAAGTTAACTCTTACATGCACTGTGCAACCAAACAATTCATGTGACTTGCTTTATGGTGATACTTATTTTATTGCAGTAGTCTGGACTGAACTTGCAATATCTCTGAGTTATGACAGTATAAAGCATATGTCTCATTTATGGTCTTAAGAAACCTAGTATCAGAGAAGTAATTCATGTACAGAAGTCTCAGACTGAAATGTTATGCAAACTGGCTGTATACTTATTAAGGCATAATTTCCCCCTAAATATTGCTTTTAGCTAGCATCTCCCTGACAATTATTGTCCGCCTTTAGGAAATGGGTCCATTTCTCTCTCCCATGCCTCTCTTTTTCTTTCCTCCACATATTTGTTCACTGATGATCAGAAGACTAGAGTAATATACAAACATAATCTCCTTAAAATGTAGAACAGAAAGACATCTTTCTTGTTATGCTTTTCAAACAGAAAAACCCAAACTTTGGGAAATGTACCCTTTACTATTATTGTCTTAGTTTGCTTGGGCTGCCATAACAAACTATTGCAGACTGCATGGCTAAAAACCATAGAAATTTATTGTCTCACAGTTTGGGAATCTAGAAGTCTGAAATTAACATGTCAGCAGCATCATCTTTCCTCTTAAAGTTCCAAAGAATCCCTTCTTTGCCTCTTCCAGCTTCTGGTGGTGGCTTGCCAGTAATCCATGGTGTTCTCAGCCCCACACATCACATGGAGTTCTCCCTTTTGTCTGTCTGTCTGACTGTGTCTAAATTTCCTCTTCATAAAGGAACACCACTCGTTTTGGATAAAGTCCTATTCTATTCCAGTATGAACTCATTTTAACTTGCCTAATTAAATTTTTAGTCATCCTATTTTCAAATAAGTTCACATTCTGAGGTACTGGAAATTAAGATTTCAACATATCTTTTTTTGTGAATGTAATTCAATCCATAATATTTAGGGTAGCTTTTCTGGATGTACTCACCCTTGATTATCTTTTGATAATCAAGATAGAAGGAGGGTTTAGACTGAGGTGTTGGGTTGGGGGTGGTTCTCTTTCTATGACCAGGGACATAAGTACCTAGATTCTCAGTTGGGAGGATGTAGTCTAAAAGGACTTCAGTTGGGATGAAGTCACCCACCTTCTATAATATTTTGGCAGATAAAAGGCCAAGAAGAACTATGTGAAGGACTAATGAAAATAAATGAATATCTATGGAGAAACTAACGGGCAATTATGATTTTCCTTCCTGCATTATAGTTATCTTTCACTTGTTTATGGTTTCAGCTTGTTGTTAGCTATGCTTTGGGGCTCTAACGGTAGACTTATGTACACACTGGAGAATAACCCAGAGAGTGTAATGGTTACACAATCATGCATTCCTCAGTGAATCTTCAGGGGTGGAGGTATTGTAAAATAAAGGATGAGGACTGCTCTACTGTTGCTTGTGTGGAAAGGAAGAGTGGTTCCCAAAGACTGGAGAAATGGGACCATGTCAATTACATTAAAACGTGAAGAATGTGTGACCATTATTATTTTCACCATCATCATTAATAATATGTTTGAAATTTGTAGAGCACAGTCTACTTTTGGAAGTATCTCTTGTGTCATCTTATTTGCAGCTAATATATATATATTTGGAAAATATCTATTTCATAAGAAGCCAGTCTGATAATGAAATAAGAAGACACAATTTTATCACTTATGGAAATTTTAGTAGCCAAAAATTTTATATAATAATAACAGTGTATGTTTACTGTGGTCAGGGACTATGCTAGCTCTTTACATTTGTTATCTCATCTAATCCTTGCAACAATCCTATTTGGTTGGTACTATAATAACATTCATTATATTGATACAGAAAAAAAGACATACATTGATTTAAAAACTTGCTCTAAGTGGTTGAGGGTTATTTGAATACAGACTGTTGAACTGGTGGGTTCCTTGCTTAGCCCATAAGACATTAGTTTTCTCTTGCTTTCAAGGTAGTTTCAAAAATAGTTCCCATGTAATAAGTATTGGTTGAAAAATATTGAGGAAATCTCTGACTGACTTTGTCTTGCAAGGAGAAACATTTTTCACTTCTTTTAAGTCTATCATATTTATAGTCATTGAATATTTATAATACTTGAAAGTGGGGATATATTTAAATGAGATGTTATCTACTTTTTTTTTTAAAGAGGTACAGGGGATTGAACCCAGGACCTCATACATGCTACATCTGCTCTCCCTACGTCATATACTTTGAAAGTGGAATATATTTCTGCTACTTGGTTTTAAATTCATCACTGAAGTTGCTTTTCCCCAAGACGTGTCTGAGTGCTTAAAAGATGATATTGGTGAGCCAATAGTATGCATCTTTTAAATAGGATGTTCAACTATACTTAATGTACATTTGTGAGAAATAGCTTTATTTTCATGGTCTCTATGAAGAGCTAAAGTTTCTTATCATTCTCTTTCTAAAAAGGTGAAATATTCTTTCTTTCAAACCATGAGTCACCTGACATGAGAAAGAATAAAAGGATATTTTATAAATGAAGGTTTCTAATATTCAAAGACCGTCTGTGGTGTGGTGTGAATGAGCTCAGTAACAGGTTTGCTCGAAAGGAAGGTAGTGCAGAACTTACAGAAATAATGAAAAAAGAGAAATATGAGAGAGGAACCAAGAATGGAACCAGGGGGCTCGCAGCTTCTGGAACTTAGAGCCTTGACTCTAGTTTCTGCATCATATTTATTAGGAACTCCAAAGCAGCTGTTCCTCATCAGCACGGCAACATTTAATAATAGGGGATGAGTGCAGCAAATAGGGAACAGGTAAGTCAGTTTCCCACAACAGCGGTGGATTGAATTATGTAACCCAATTTAAATATGCTCTTTGTCTCAGTCCACATTCCTGTGGTTGTGAACCCATTGTACATAAGATCTCTTGGAGATGTTATTTTCATCAAGGTGTGGCCCAATTGAAGGTTTTGGCCTTAATCCAGATTAATGGACTCTTTTCTTAAGCAGAAGATATCCAGGCAGTGAGAGATAAAGTCATGGGTAGGAGCTGGAATCCAGAAGTCAACAGAACCCTGAAGAAATAGGAGTGGATATCACTGTATGACTCAAGACAGAGATCTGAGCCAAGGAACCACAAGGATTGACCAAAAGCCAATTCCAGAATGCTAGATTTTGGGGAGAAAGCATCACCTTGCTGTCACCTTGATTTGAGACTTCTCATAGCCTCAAAACTGTGAGCCAATAAATTCCTGTTGTTTAATCCAATCTGTTATGCAGTACTCGTCCTAGCAGGCTGGAAACGTAAGACACAGTCTCATAAATGAAAATAAAGTTTACATTTATTGTATAAAGGCCCTTTGTTGTAAGTGAGATATTTGACTGAAGAGAGGGACAAATATCACAATTTGTTATACTACTCTATACCTTGATTATATAATGGAAATCCAAGTAATAACTGAAAGTTTCCGAAATATTAAGAGGCATTATTTTATTCATCAGTCGTTAACAATAAACACTTTAAAAGCTTACGTAGCTATAGGGCATTAGCAAGACTGTCTTGGAAAGGCTCTGTAAATGCACACAAAGTTTATGCAGGTTTGATCATTAAAAGAGCAAACAAGAAAAACTACAGGAAAGGCAAAGAGGGTCAGGAGAAAGGGAAGCTGAGGCTGATACATTCCATAAAGAGACATTAGAATTAAATAAAATGAAGATGACCTGATTTAAATTTATTCAGGAGAAATAACTGCTAGTTATATAACATAATTGACCATAAAAGTATAGATGTTAAAAGCTTCTTATCTGTTAAGAATACAATAAATGATATCTATGACCCAGATGCATGGATAGAGAAGCAGTCCAGAAATAAATGGGAAAGTGTGAATCAAATCCTACTTCTCATGCTGCTTGCTACTAGATGGAAGGTGAACCTGTGGGTTGAAGGAGTATAAATTTCCTAAGAAAGAGTATTTCAATCTTCTATACATTATAATACTGAGCAGCATACAAAGCAACCATCAAATAGAGAGAACACACTAAATATTTTTAACAAGCAACCACCAGGAAGCCTGGAAAGCATGTTTGGAAGCAGTCTGTTTTCAGAAGTAGACCCTCAAGAAAGTTCAGAAAGACTGGTTATTCATATAGACACACAAGAGACTGTACAGTAAAAAAAAATACATTGTTTTGCTCTCTGGGGCAAGTACTGTGTTAATACTTCTCTCTGATAGGATGCTGCCAATTAATTTATCTGCTCCCTTAAAGGAGATAGTAAAGGAGCTTGAAGAATGATGTTCCAGTTTCAGGCATCTTATAAAGGTGACAGCCCTCTTTTTCAAAGTGTAGTTGAAAAACCTCTCCATTAAGATCAACTGCAATGTTATTTAAAAATACTGCTCATCTGTCCCCTAGACTTGCTGAAATATAATTTTTCTGTTTCTTTTCAAGGATTGAGTGTGGATGAGAAATGGGGAGGTACCAGATGAGCCCACAAACTTGCATACATTAAAACAAACAAACAAACAGAACAAAAACTAAAAACGTTCCAAGTGATTCTAATACACATTAAGTGAGAATCATTCTATTCAAGAGAGTTTGAATGAAAAGAATCTTTACAGAATAGAATTCTGAATTTTGTATAACTCTATTACAAGAAACAAGCCAGTGGAAGGTTCAGAGAGAAAAGACGGTAAGAAACTTCTTATTCTTGAACCTTTAAAAGAGTTGGGGGTGCTTTCAGCAATGGTAACCTGAACATCTTGAAAAGGAGTCACTGTTACCTAATGATAGGAGGATACAGGCAAGAAGGTCTAGGAACTAAGGTGGAAGAGGTCTACAGCACTCTACAAGGTTGTTTGTGTTGGTTCCTACTTCACACCAAGAGGTCAGAAAGATATTAGGTGCCAGCTGTGTATAGTGCTATCAAAGTGACTGCATTCCCTGACTTGTATTTTTTAAAAATGTGAATGGGGTTTGGGTATCTCAAATTTCTCAAAGGAAATTCAAGGTCTGAGTGCATATGGGGAAGGGGGAATTTCCGTGACAGTTCAAATTCTTCTGGCTGGTGATTGTGATACAGGAAGAGAAAAAAACAATGAGCATTAATCGTGGGGTATTTGGATGTAGGGAAGAAATAATGGGTTCCTGGTGAGGAATCAACATACACTTAGTAAAAACCATGCAAAATATGTATGGATGAAGAATTACAGGTCTTATCTATGGTTTTAAAACTGAATTTTGGTGGATACGGAGGAAAGCTACTAATACAATGACAATGCATGGTTATAATTAGAGGACAAAAATGAGGCCCAGTTAAAGAAGGAACATAGCAGGAAGAAATTTCCATAACTTTTAGATGGAAATAGGAGGGGATACTACTTCTGAATCCAGATGTCTGTATATTTGAAACACCTAGTATAAGTGATTATCAAAGTAAACTGAAAAATTTAATACCTGAATGCAAAACATTGCTTGGCATAGCAGAGACTTGAGTTAGGAATCAAATAATATGACACTAGAAGGGAATAATTTGTTCAAAGATCCTAAATCGAATCAGAATAAAGAGAGAGTAGCTTTGTAGGATATGAATAAATGACTCCTACATTGATCACAAAATTGGCATGGAGTCAAGCTATAAATAGCTAACTTTTAAAATCCTGTAAGCATTATTCCCTCAAGCCTAAGCATTTAGCATAGTCTATAAAATAAGATCATTATTTTTCCTTGATATAGTCATTGTTGATATTTTGCTGTATTTTATTCCAGTATTTTCGTATAATTTTTACATTGTGATTAAATGGAGTATATGAGTTTTAAAGTGCATGTTTCATTAATATCTTATAACAAGCATTTTCTCTAACATTAGAATTTTTAACAAATGCTATTTTAATGATTGTATAATATATTTTATGGATGGTCCATAATGGTACTTAATTATATATGTTGTGCTTTTATATTGAGTTTTTTCTTTTTATAAGACGTGCTAAAGAGGTTTCATTAAGATAAAATTCAAGAAAGATAATTACAGAATCAAAGGGTATAAACACATTTTTACTTTCTGAATACATTTTGCCCGGTTATATTCTGGAAATGTTGCAGTTGGCAATCTCATCAATAGTGTATGAAAGTGTGCATCTCAATGTACTTTTTCATGCACTAAGTCTTATAATCATAATCGTAATAATTACTATTAGTGTTCACTAATTTGAGAAGGATATTGGAATCTGAAATCTTAACATAAAGCTTTTGATTTGTGTTGTCTGAACATTTTATGTTTATTAACTATTTTATGTCTTTGTGTATGTGTGTTTGTGAAATTATTTCTTGTGCATATCTAACCATAAAAGGCTTTTTTCCTTATCCATTTATATGTACTCATTACTTTGCTAAAACAATAAATTTCACTTGTAATATTTTCCCATTAGTCTTGCATTCTCAGTCTTTGGCTTGCCATCCAATTTGGTTTATAGTGTTCTTCTGGATCATCTTTGGACCTTGGCATGTGTATAAGCACCTAACCTGGATTTTCAGTGCTGTTTTAGATTTCCTGCATTTTATCTATTATGTTGGCTATTTGGGGGGGGGGGGAATTTTAGGGAATTTTAGGGAAAAGGGTTATGCACTCACAGTTGCCTCATCCAGTAATGGCAATTTAGTATATTCTGGAGTTTTTCTGTGTTGGCCTTTTCTTAACTTAGTGATGGGGTTTCTCCATTAGAGAAATTTTGCATCCTGAAAAAGGAGAGAGTCTCATCTGAGTTTGGCTCCTTGGGGACTATTTGTTACATCCTTAGAGTCTGAAAGCACCTCTGTTCTGGAACTTCTTGCATCATATGTATGCACCCTGAAAACAAAACCTGCACCTTCACTACAGAAAGCTTTCAAGAAAGGATTTTGGTAGACATCATTAGAAAAATACTGGATTATTCTTTGGGTGTTTTTCCCAGTGCCCAATAATTTTTCAGATTTATGCTTATTTGGTAGTTAAATCTATCTCCTTATTCGTTCTGCCTGAATTAACCAGTTGCTACTATGGAGTGAATCTTGCCAACCTAGATTTGATATACATAGATTTTTTTAAAAAACAAAGTAAGGATTTTTGGGTGTATAAAAAGACAAGGTTCAAACCAGCAAGATAGTGGTGGAGTAAGGAGCTCCTAGACCCAGCTTCTGCTACAGGGGAGTTAGTAAACACCCAGAGCTATCTGGCGCTAGCTGAAGTACCTGTCTGGGGGCTCCAGGAGGTCAGAAGAGAATCCTAAAACATACTTGAAGGAATGGAAGGAAGAGGCTGCCCATCTACAGAGAAGACTCATAAGTAGAGTGTTCCATGCCACAGAGGCCAATGCCCATTCTCCTCTGGAGGCACAAGCCACCTCAGGAGCTGTTCTGCAGCTAGAATTGAAAGCTTCACTTTCCCAAAATGGGGGAGGAAAAGACAGGTACCAATTTGAGCTACTGGTGAGTAAATTCAATGGGCTAAGGTATAATCCTAAGAACAGCTAAAATTTGAGCCTGTCCAAGTCAGAAAGAGGCCAGTAGCCACCATCTTGACTCTGTGCTTGGCATGAGGGGAAGTGAGGCAGACTGAAAATCACAGTGCTGGTGGGGACTGGCTTCTTTCCATCCAATCAGATTACAGCTCTAACCTAGGCCCCAGCACCACCTCCATCAGGAAGGAAGTTAGGGGGACCTGCATCAGTCTCTCCAGGAAATTACCAGCCAAGCCATGGAAGCCAGTGATTATCCTACTATGGTGGCACAAGCCACCCCAGGAGCTATTCTGTGGCTGGAATTGGAAGCTCCGTTTCCAAAAACAGGGGAGGAGGAGACAGTTGGCTGCAGATTTTGGCTACTGATTGGTAGATTCAGCTGCCTAAGATATTGCCCACGAACAGCTGGGATATGAATCTTCCCAGGTCAGAAAGAGGCCAGTGGCCACCATTTTGTCTCCACCCCCAGTCTGAGGGGAAGCCAGGCTGACCAAAAATGACAGTGATGGTAGGAACAAGTTTCTTTCACACAGATCGGCCTGCAGCCCTAGACTAGGCTTCAGCCTTGCCTCTGGCAGAGAGGAGGCTGGTGGGCCCTGCACCAGCCTATCCAGGTAACTGCAGGTACCTTTGCTTGGCACAGACTGAAAATCATAATCTACAAGGGCAACTGGGGTCATCTTGGACCCACACTGCATAGATTGCTGCTCACACCTGCAGTTCTATCCCCACTCCAGGCTGTGGAGAAAGGTGCATAAAGCTTCATCAGTCTCTCTCAGGAACTACAATCTAGGCCTTCACAGCTTAATTATTCCACACAGCTGTGACTCTGTCCCTACACCCTGGCAAAGGAGAAATTTGGGAGAAGTTTCATTGGTCCCTGGTGCAATGAGGACAGCTTGAGCCTCCACAGCTTGTACAATTACAACCTTGGTTCCTACTGCACAACTAGCAAGGGAGAAAGAGCAGGAGGCCCTAATCTAAAGAGAAAAACTGCAGCCGGAATAAGTACTCTAGGAAGCCAGATGCCAAGACACCAACAAAAAATTATAATCCATACCAAGAAACAAGAAGATATGGCTGAGTTAAAGGAACAAGATAAGCCTCCAGATGACATAAAGGAGTTGAGACAACTAATTAGAGATGTTCAAATAAATCTCCTTAAGAAATTCAATGAGATGCCTAAAGAGATTAAGGGTATTAAGAAAACATTGGATGAGCACAAAGAAAATTTGAAAACATACATAGGAAAATAGATCCTATGGGAATGAAAAGTGCAATAAATGAAATTAAAAACACATTGGGGGAAGTGGACTTGGCCCAGTGGTTAGGGTGTCCATCTACCACATGGGAGGTCCATGGTTCATAATCTGGACCTGTGTGGAGCTGGACCATGTGCAGTGCTGATACATGCAAGGAGTGCTGTACCACACAGGGTTGTCCCCCACATAGGGGAGCCCCACATGCAAGGAGTGGGCCCTGTATAGAGAGCTGCCCAGACTGACAGAAAGTGCAGCCTGCCTAAGAATGGCACCGCCCACACAGAGAGCTGACACGACAAGATGACACAACAAAAAGAAACACAGATTCCCATGCCACTGACAACAACAGAAGAGGACAAAGAAGAAGATACAGCAAATAGACACAGAGAACAGACAACTGGAGTGGGGGGGGTTATGGGAGAGAAATAAATAAATGAATCTTTAAAAAAAATAGTAGATTTGAGGAGGCAGAAGAAAGAGTTGATGAGCTTGAAGAAATGGCCTCTGAAATTGAACATAGAAAAGAACAGATGAAGAAAAGAATGGAAAAAATTTAACAAGGTCTCAGAGCACTAAATGACAGCAAAAGGCATGCAAACATACATGTCATGGGTGTCCCAGAAGGAGAAGAGAAGGGAAAGGGGCAGAAGAAATATTTGGAGAAATAACAGAGGAAAATTTCCCAACCCTATTGAAGAACATAGATATCCATGACCAAGAAACACAACATACTCCCATCTGAAAAAATCCAAATAGACCAACTCTGAGATACATACTCATCAGAATGCCAAAGGCCAAAGACAAAGAGAGAATTCTGAGAGCAGCAAGAAAAAAGCAATGCATAACATATAAGGGATATCCAATAAGATTAAGTGCTATTTTCTCAGCAGAAACCATGGAGACAAGAAGATAGTTGTCTGATATATTTAAGATACTACAAGGGAAAAACTTCCAGCCAAGAATCTTGTATCCAGCAAGACTATCTTTCAAAAATGAGGGTGAGATTAGAATATTCACAGATAAACAGAAACCGAGAGAATTTCTAAGCAAGAGATCAGATTTGCAGGAAGTACTAAAGGGTGTGTTAGAGCCTGAAAAGAAAAGACAGGAGAAAGAGGCCTGGAAGAGCATCTAGAAATGAAAATTATATAAATAAAAGTAACTAAAAATATCAAAAGCATGGTGCAAATAAAATATGACAGATAAAACTCAAATTGTCAGGAATAAACTTAACCAATGATGTAAAGCACTTGTACTCAAAAAATTGCAACTCAGTGTTAAAAGAAATGAAAAAAAAAAAAAGACTTAAATAACTGGAAGAATATTCCATGCTCATGGATTGGAAGACTAAATATTATTGAGATGTCAATTATACTCAAATTGATATACAGATTCAGTGCAATCCTGATAAAAATTCTGCAAGCATTAAAAAAAAAATTGAGGGAAACGGACTTTGGCCCAGTGGTTAGGGCATCCGTCTACCATATGGGAGGTCCGCGGTTCAAACCCCGGGCCTCCTTGACCCGTGTGGAGCTGGCCATGCGCAGTGCTGATGCGCGCAAGGAGTGCCGTGCCACGCAAGGGTGTCCCCCGCGTGGGGGAGCCCCACGCGCAAGGAGTGCGCCCGTGAGGAAAAGCCGCCCAGCATGAAAAGAAAGAGCAGCCTGCCCAGGAATGGCGCCGCCCACACTTCCCGTGCCGCTGACGACAACAGAAGCGGACAAAGAAACAAGACGCAGCAAATGGACACCAAGAACAGACAACCAGAGGAAGGGGGGAAATTAAATAAATAAATAAATCTTTAAAAAAAAAAAATTGAAAGCATGATCATCAAATTTATTTGAAGGGTAAGGGTTCCTGAATAGCCAGAAACATCATAAAAAGTTAAAGCAAACCCACATCTCCAGATTTTAAATCATATAACCTAGTTATAGTGGGTAAAAACAGCATAGTACTGGCATAAAGACAGACACATAGACTAATGGAACCAAATTTATGGTTCAGAAACAGACCCTCAGGTGTATGGTTAATGATTTTTGACTAGCCTATCAAACCCACACGGCTTGGGCAGAACAGTTCTTTCAATGAATGGTGTTGAAAGAATCGTATATCCATAGCCAAAAGAAGGAGAAAGGACACCTATCTCACACCTTATCCAAAAAGTAACTCAAAATGGATCAAAAACCTAAATATAAAAGCAAGAACCATAAAGTTTCTAGAAGAAATTGTAGGAAAATATCTTTAAAAGCTAGTGGTAGGTTGTGGATTCTTAAAGGAGATAAGAGAAGGATTGAGTGGACTACTGATGTTTGATGCATGTAGAAGTTTTAATTAGTTTTACTGTAAAATAGTAGCAACTGGAGTGACCTATGAACTGTAGTTAGTAATAATATAATATTCTTGCATATATGTGAAAGATGTATTGTGTTGATAATGAGGCAGTATGAAAAATGTGAGCCAAATATATACTATGGACATAATAACAATCAGATGATATTATCTTATCTATATCAAATGTTCTACCAGTGTGGTGTGTTGACAAAAAAGGTCTTGTTTGGGAATTTTGCACATGTGCATGACTGTTATATAAGTTTACAACTTGTATAATAAATTGTATATTTAAAAAATAATAATAGGGTGGGTTGGGGGAAAACACACCAAATGTAAGATAAGGACTACAATTAGTAGTAAGATTTTTACAATAATCTTTCATAATTTCTAACAAACATCTCATGACAGTGCAAGGTGTTAGAGAATGGTTGATGTATGGAACCACTGTATGATGTTATGCATGTTTGCTTTGTAAGTTCACAACTTTTACTATACACTTAATTGTTTATGTATGTTAATATATACATATAAAATAAAAAATAATAATAGGGTTGGTTGGGGGAAAATACTTTGGTTAGTAGTAACATTTTGACAATGCTCTTTAATCATTAGTTAAAAATTTTTAACAACAATGTAAGTTATTGGTGGTAGGGTGAGTTATGAGAGTCCTGTATGATGATATATATGTTTGTTTTGTAAGTTCACAACTATTATGTATAAGTATGTTTATGTATAAGTGATACACTTCAATAAATTAACTTTAAAAAGTGAAAACAAATGCAAGGTTCTGTATACATGTTATGAATGTCCTTTAAAAAAATAGTAAAGTGAGTAATTCTAACTAAATCTCTTTCTATTATTTCCTACGATGAATAATGAAGTATTTTTCCACTTTCTTTTTTTATACATATACTTTTTATTTTTTAAAGATACTTAGCTTACATAAATGTTACATAAAAAATATAGAAGATTCCCACATGCCCCGCTCCCTACCCTTCCCACATTTTCCCACATTAACACCATCCTTTATTAGGGTGGTTCAGTTGTTTCAATTGATGAACACATTCTGGAGCATTGCCACTAAGCGAGGATCATAGTTTACATTGTACTTTACACTCTTTCCTGCACAATTTTGTAAATTATGACAAGATATATAATGGCCTGTATCTGTCATTGCAATGTTATTCAGGATAATTCCCAAGTCCTGAAAATGCCTCCATAATACACTTA
This sequence comes from Dasypus novemcinctus, assembly GCF_030445035.2. Classification (NCBI taxonomy): domain Eukaryota; kingdom Metazoa; phylum Chordata; class Mammalia; order Cingulata; family Dasypodidae; genus Dasypus; species Dasypus novemcinctus. The sequence continues at coordinate 63,008,780 of NC_080687.1, forward strand.
TTTTTCCCTCTCCTTCTCCTCAAAACCACTGCCTCCACATCAGTCATAAATGTTCTTCCATTGCTAGAATCACAGTAAGTCTATAGTATAATAACAGTAAGTCTACTCTAGTCCATCATTCATTCCCCAATCCTGAGGATTCTGGGATGGTGATGCCCATTCCACCTCTTATTGAGAGTGGGCTTAAATCCCGTGGGGCTGATGAATGGGTCTATCTTGCTTGCAGTTGTAGACTCTCTCTGTTCCTTGGAATGGTCATTTTCCATCATTGTCTCCTTGTTAGTTGTCCTGGGTAAGTCCAATGAACTGAGATTAGGTGTTGCAACTCTGTTAAGATTCAGGTCCCAACTGGCACATGAACAGCACAAAGATTTAAGTCCTTTGGATACACACCTATCAACTCTAGTACTAACTATAGGTTCAAATAGGGGGGGCAGAAGAGTCTTGTGTAGGGAAACTATAACTGAGTCCAACTCTGTCACACTGAGGTGCATAAATTCCAAAGTAGGACCCACTGTCAGAGTGCCAAACTCCTGAGCCTGTCTGCCTTGACTATAGTTTCTGGGTGTCTCCAGAGCCCTCAGAAGCTGTACTATTTGAGGCAATATTTACTTTGGCAGTCAATGAGATCTTGCTGAGACTTGCATAAGCGTAACCTCTGGAATGGCTGCCTGACTCACTTTGAAGTCTCTTAGCCATATAAACTCATTTGTAATTACCCTTTCCCCCTTTTGGTCAAGGTATTTTTCCAGTCGCATTGCTAGTTGGTGCTTAGTAGTAATCCCTCAAGGCCAGGAAGGCTCATCCCCAGGAGTCACATCCTATGCTGGGGGAAAGTAATGCATTTATATTCTGAGTTTGGGTTAGAGAGGGGTCAGATTTGAGCAAGAAGGTGGCCTTCAGGAGGTAACTCTTAGGCACCTTATAATACTAGGTTATGTTTCAATTTCAAAAGTAAAGTTTCATAAGTACAGTCATCAATATCAAGGGCCTTTCAATGGTCCACCCTCCTTCACTAGTTATTGCCCCTGTACTCAGGGGATTCTTGCTGTCCCACTAGAGAATGTAGCAGAACTCCCCAGGATGGGAATTCAGTGTTCTTTCAGTTATTGTGTGGATCTCTACCCACTGTGACTATTGGACTCATTCATATGCCTGAACACTTGGACTCATTCATATGCCTTAAAAGTATGCCCCAGGTAAACCTCCTCTCATGCATCCCCCATCACTGACACCCCACACGGGTGATCCTCCCCTGCCACAGTTGTTATCCTTCTGTGGTCCAAAACTTTTTCAAAAATGAGCCAACAAAATAACTGAATAAAATTAATAAGAAAAAGAAATAAAAATGAGTTTTAAAAATGACAAATAAAATACAAAAAATTAAAAAGAATTTGAAATAATGAAAAATAATTAAAAAATAAAAAAATGTTTACATTATGTTTTTCACCACTGTAAGATCTGTTCTCTTGTATGTACGGTGGCATTTTCTTCCACTGATTCCCCCAGTGTATTATATTTTTCACTTTATCTTCAAAAAAAGCTTTAAGTTACAGAAAAGTCACAGAATACAGGGGATTCCCATATACCCAACATCCTTCTCCTTTTCCCCTTTTCACTATTTTTAAAAAAGATTTATTATAATTAATGGTTGTAATACAGTATTGTCTTTTAAATGTAGCCTTATATCCTTACAATCTTTTTCTAAAAATCTTATTTTAATTCAAGTACTTGTACCACATATTTACAGGTCTGTCATCATCTGTTGAGATTAACTGTATAAATTGTAAAGTTCACTGCTCACCTCTCTTTCTGCTCCTATTTATTTCTCCTTATTCTATTTTTTTCCTGCCTCTTTCATGTTAGTTTAAGCATTTACTCCAGTTTTTCTCTAAGATCTATTATGTAGGTTACACTCTCTCAGAATTATTTCCGATTTTCAAACATCATTATATACCTTAACAGATGAATGACATCTTGGTTGGTTACAGGATTCTTGTTGAGTTATTATTTCTTAGTAGTGATTCTACCATTTTCTAGCTTTTAAAGGTGGATAAGTGAAGATCAAGGTCAATCTGACACTTATTTCTTAGAAGTTAACTTCTCTCTGTGTAAATACTTCTGGCTTTCCTCTTAATTCTTCAACTTTGTAGATTTTTTCAGTCTATGCTGACTATATGTCTTTTCTCATCAATCAGGACTGAGACCTGCAGACTCAGCCTATTTTCAACACAGATATGTCTTTATTCTATTATTTATTTGTTGCCCATCTCCTATCTTTTGTTTATTTCTTTTTGGCTATAGTAGCCACATTTCAGGATTTTTGGATCTATCCTAAAAACTTTAAAATTTTCCATCATTTCACATTTTTTAGATATTTCACTTTTTTCCTTTTGGCTATACTGTGTATCTGGGCTCAATGGCTATACTTTACTAAATTGTGTAGCTGAGAAATCATGTTTCTTTTTTGAAACAGAAACTACTTTTATTATTTTATTATCATTATTATTTTGTTCAAGTTACTGTCTTTTTCCTTGTGGTAGGCAGAGTTCTAAGATGATCCCCAAGATTCCCATCATCTGGTGTACATTCCCTATATAATTCCCTTGCTTGGATATGGAAGGGGCCTGTGAGTATGATGTGAATGTCACCCCTTGCTTAGATTATGATTTATGAGAAATAAATAGGAGAGTCACCACTGTGATTGAACATCTTAGCTATGATTAACAGTATAGTTTTTTTTTCCTTCAGAATGCAGCTAATGAAGAGCTTGTATGTATAATAAAAGTGTCAATTTTTCCATTTTCTTGATATTTACTTGTACTTGCATTATTATTGTTAATTTTAATTCTTGATGTGTGTTTTAGATTCCTCATTGCTAAAGCAAATGCCATGAAATGAGCTGGCTTAAACAATGAGAATTTATTGGCTCATGGTTTTGAGGCTAGGAGAAGCCCAAAATCAAGGTAGCATCAAGGCAGTGCTTTCTCCCAGAAGACTGTCTTTCTGAGGATGGCAGCCTGCCTGCGGTACTTGATCCTTGGTTCCTCTGTCACAAATCTGTGCACATGGCAGCCCCTCCTGGCTTCTTCCTTCTCTTCCAGGTTTGTTGACTTCAGCTTCTGGCTGATCCTTCTGGCTCGTTCTCTCCCTGTGACCTTCCACATAAGATCTTCAGTAAGAGGATTAGGACCCTTCCTGGTTCAACAGAGCCCCACCTTAAAACTGAAGTGACCTTATCTAAAGGTCCTATTTAAAATGGGTTCACACCCACAAGAATGGATAAAGTTTAGGAACATACTTTTCTGGGTTACATAGCTCCAAACTACCACAGTGTGTTACAGGAATCTTTCTAGCCATTAGTCCATTTTTTGAGGGCTAGTTTAGTTAAAACCAAATAATTTAATATATAAATATACTTAACTAGATACAAATAAACAGCAATGTCTTCCATACCTTTGAAAGAAAACCTTCCTCTGGGGGTGCTACTATCAAACCCTGCAGTCTGTAGTTCTCCTACTTGTCCCTCATGCACTCAGGGAGGGCACCAGGATCATCTTGTGTATATTAAATTTTAGTATATGCATGTTTATTGAATTATAGACAAAATTGTTATAAATGCAGGCCTAAAATTCCCTTTTTAATATCCCTTGGGTGAACACATCTGACTTTTGAGACCACTGGTCTGAAGAATTTCTTTGATCACCCTCAAATATTTTATTAAGTATCTATACTAAACAATGCTCTCACTCTCTAGCAAGTGATATCTTGCAACATAGACACAGAACCTTACCACTTTTTAAAGGAGTTATTTGTGTTATTTGCAGTGAAAAACAATTTGAAATTGTTTTCCTTAGTTTACAATTTTAATAGTATATTTACCCATGATTTTGGGTTGTTACAGGTAATTTTACATTATTGAGCACTTATTATAAGCAAGACACATACGAGACTCTCTAAATGCTACTGAATTCAATTCTTTTTCTTGTTTCAGTAGTTATTTCTAACAAGTGAATTTGTTGTTTTGTTTTTGCTTCTGTGTTTTAGCCAGTTTAAAGATATAGAAGCTGAAGCTTAGAGATGTTGGGAATTTGCTGATGTCACAAATCTTGTAATAAACAGAGCTGAGATTCAAATTCAGGTCTATCTGACTTAAAATTATTTTTTCCTAAGCACTACATTATGTCAGATGGTTTCTATACTTTTAATAATAAGTGAAAATGACTGGAACTGTGTCATAATTGCCTTTATTACCATACAACCTGGTTCAGTGCTTGTCACATAAACTTATAAGACTAAACCAGAGGTAATGAGAAAGGAAGGCAAATGATTAAACATTGAGGTGGTGATAGGCTAGCAGGGAGCTTGAAAGGGCATAAAAATAATTGATTTAGATATTCAGGTAATAAAAGGATTGTTAACAATCAATATTCCCCTGAAATGCCTAAGGTTGCTTACCATGTCATTTAAGGTCAATTTTCCCTTAATGATAATTTGTTTTCTCAGTTCTTCCCCAAATATTCTTGAATCATTTATGTGAATATTATTGTTACAATATCTTTTTTACTTGTGAGAGGGTTTTTTTTGTTTCAATGAACTTTCACCTTTATTATTTAAAATTACTTATTTGATCATCAGAACAACCCCAGGAAATAGTTGAGGCAAAGGATGAGGACAGAACCTAACATTCTCATTTTAAAGGTGGTAAAAAGCAGAGGTCTAGAGAATCATTATTCATATAACAAACATTCATTAAACAACTATTATGTGTCAGGCAGAAAGGGCAGAGTTCCTGTTCTGGTGGAAGACAAAGTTCCTGGGGAACAAATAACCAGAAGTTTTATGGAAGTATACATGTACCAGAGGGGAGAGAAAAAGAAAAAACTACCATATGAAAAAGACCTACAAGAGCATTACAGATGAGAAGTAAAATCATGTATAAAAGTAAGAACATTTGGCAGCAGACTTGGCCTAGTGGCTAGGGCATCCGTCTACCACATGGCAGGTCCGCGGTTCAAACCCCAGGCCTCCTTGACCCGTGTGCAGGTGGCCCATGCGCAGTGCTTATGCGCGCAAGGAGTGCCGTGCCATGCAGGGGTGTCCCCTGCGTAGGAGAGCAGCACGCACAAGGAGTGAGCCCCATAAGGAGAGCCACCCAGCGCAAAAGAAAGTGCAGCCTGCCCGGGAATGGTGCCGCACACATGGAGAACTGACACAAGATGACAACAAAAAGAAACACAGATTCCCGTGCCGCTGACAACAACAGAAGTGGACAAAGAAGATGCAGCAAATAGACACAGAGAACAGACAACCAGGGTGGGAGGAAAGGGGAGAGAAATAAATAAAGAAAATCTTTTTTTAAAAAAAAGTAAGAACATTAAATGATCAGGAAGCTTAAGGAAGCCTAAATGTAAAGAGCAAGAGGGAGAGTGGCAAGATAGTGATACTGGAGAAATAGACAGGGATTTATAAGGCCTGTTAAGGAGTTTGAATTTTATCCCAAGGGAATTAGGAAATCATTGAAGAGTTGGGGTGAAGTTGGGGCATGGCATGATCAGATTTCCATCTCTGTATTTGGGCTGTAAAGTGGGGAATGGATTACAGGGGTAAGAATGGAAATGGGGAAGCCAACTACAAAACTTTTGCCATATACTTGGCGAGAGATGAGGTTAGTTTGAATGGGTATGGGGAAGGGGAGAGGGATTAATGAATAGCTACAGGAGATTCTCAGGAGTGTCAAAAAAGATGATAACTGAAAAGTATCTAGTGGATTTAATAGTATTACATAGGTGGTCTTAGTAGAAGAAGTTTGCTAGAGTGCTGGGGGCTGAAACCAGACTGGAATTGGATAACACATGAGTAAACATGAAACAGGGAGGGAATGAAAGTGGAAGTTTGACTGTGAAGAAGAGGTGGGGGGAAGAATGATCGCTAGATAGTAATAGCAGATTAGAGGGAATTTTTAATTATGTTTCATTATTTTTTAATTGCAAGAGACTTACATATGTGTAAGTGCTGATAAGAAGCAATCAGTAGAAAAGAAGGTATTGATAACTTAGTCTTCTTTAAGATCAAACAGCTATTTATGTACAGACCTGGGATTAGCAGTTCTAGCCTTGGGATTCTGCTGATTTTACCTTACTGTCCCAGGATTAAATTATGAATTTAGACTAGAGAAAAAAAATGTCTTTTTAGAACATCACATAGTCTTTACACACATTAAATTATAGAAGAGAAAGAGAAGCTATAGCAATAGTCACCTGGTCAATATTGCAATTGGTAGAGTCATAAAGTTATGTGTATTTGTGAGGGTGAGCTTGTCCAAAAGGGTAAAACCATTAGCATAACGTGTTTCTGCTTTGTGAGGAGGGAAGCGTGTGCTGGTGATTTGCACAAAGCACCTGCCTTATTAGTCTGGTCGAGATTTTGTGAGACCAAGCTTCTAACTATTTTTGTTATAATTGTTGTTTTTGTTGATGTTGACTTTTGCATAGACTTTTGGGACTTGAAGTGGTAGAGGCATGCCAGTCTTCCATCCTAACTTCTGATAACTCCAAAATCCAAGGTTCAGTCCTCAGTACCTCCTAAAAACAAAACAAACAAATGAGAAAAACTGCTTTCATTGGGTAGCAGATGTAGCTTAGTGGTTGAGCGCCTGCTTTCCATATGTGAGCTCCTGGGTTCAATCCCTGGTACCTCCTAAAAGAAAAAGAAAAAAAGTCATAGGTCCAGAAAGTCCTCTGATTTATGTTTTACCAATGAATGAAATGTTTGTAAATTAGTGAAAATCATCAGTCTCTTTTACATAGCTTTTCTCTATAAGACTTGGTGATTGATTAATTCGAGAGCTACATTTAACACCTCTTACCAGTGTCCTTCCTCTATGTAGCTGGCCAGTGACTGTAAGGGCATGATGGTAGTTATCAAAATAATAACCAAATTCCATTTGGCTACTTAGTTCTTAGTGTATTCTTTCTTTGAAACTTCATGACAAGGGATACAATAGGGTATAGATGATTTATTGGACAGGATTTTGGCTTTCCTGGGTCTTTGGCGATAATATATGTGGTCCCTTGGCAAGTCCTAGTAACAGTAAAGATGGACTTTTTAAGTATGTTTATCCAAAATATCATTTTGAATAGGTCACCATTTGTGGGAGAATGCCTCCAAAAATGGCTGCAGTTCTCTACTCTTGCCTATAACTGTGTCGTTTGCTATGATTTTGCAGCTCCTCCTTTCATGGGGGGAAGTCTTTTCCCCACCCTGAAATTAGGGCTGCCCTTAGCCATAGAATGTAGTGAAGGTGTTGATTTTACAGTTCCTGGCCTTATGAGGCCTTGAGTGCTTCTGCTTGCTTTCTCAGGACCCCTAGCATGGCCATGCGAATGAGCCCAGGCTAGTCTGCTGGAGGAGGACAGACCGTTCACCAGATCTATGTAAGCCCAGTTTTCTCAAATGTGGTATCAGACATGGACAGAGCCCAACAAGATGAGAAACCACCTGCCCCAATGGCAGCCTACAACAACACATGAAGGTTCCCTGCCACAACCGGATAAACAATTAAACACAGTCTGAACTGTCACCTCTCAGAGAACCGAGGAAGCTAAGGCTGCATTGGGGTGAAGCCCTCACTTCATCCTGCGCCTAGCACCTCACAGGCGCTCTCCTGCACAATGGCCTCTGTCTCCGAGCTTGCCTGTATCTACCCGGCCCTCATACTCCACGACGATGAAGTCACCGTCACAGAGGATAAGATCAATGCCCTCATTAAAGCAGCTGGTGTAAATGTTGAACCTTTCTGGCCTGGCTTGTTTGCAAAGGCCCTGGCCATTGTCAGCCCTGGGAGCCTCATCTGCAATGTAGGGGCTGGTGGACCTGCCCCAGCAGCAGGTGCTGCACCATCGGGATGTCCTGCCCCCACCACGGCACTGCTGCCCCAGCTGAGAAGAAAGTGGAAGCGAAGAAAGAGGAATCTGAGGAATTGGATGATGACATGCGCTTTGGTCTTTTTGACTAGACCCCTCTTTTGTAAAATGTTCAATAAAGAGCTGAACTCTAAAAAAAAAATAAAAGAATGATTAGCTACATATGATTTTTTTAACAACTAAGATTTGGTTGGTATGGTTCATTACCCAGGGGTAGCTGGCTGATTACTATTCTCTTATAATCCTCTGTTTATTTTCATCATCGTCCATGAGATAGTATCACTGAGGACAGAGTGTAGATAATAAGTTACTACAATCTTGGTGGTCTGTGCTGGGCACTGTACAAAATTACTTACATGCAGATATTTTTATGCACTCAAATTTGTTGGTTTCTCAGGGATTCTGATTCAAGAAAATATCTATTCTCATTTGAAATTATATTACTTACCACACCAGTTGTTTACATATAATGTATTTCTGGGCACAAAACTGGTTGCCTTTATTATAAACCACAGGGTGTGACCTACAGGAAATAGCACATTTTTCCTTGTCTTATTTTACAATATAATCAGTACATTTAAATCACAGAGTGAATCCAGAATATCAATCTGTTTAGCATGCCTCCATTTAATTCACTAACAATATAAAATATACATGCATTTGTCAGTTGAAATGAAAAATAATGAGGCACTTAGAGAAATTAGATTATGACATTATAATATAATATGAATTTAATGATACAAGTAACATATATCCTCATACATTCTGGTATATGGGAAGCTACGCTATTATCAAGTATGAATATTTTTCCTGTTGGTTGCCAGAAAGTGTTCATGTGATTTATAATCAGATGTAATAATGTTGTTCTATTGGAATAAAATCTATTATGACATTATATATGACTTTTATTAATTCTATTCTATTGGATAATTGGAGACCTCCAATGTTTTTTTAAATGACAGAGTAGCAACCTCAGCTCATTTTACAATTTTTAATTTCATGCTTGTCTTCTGCTAAATCTTTTCCATAAATTTAAATTCAACAAAACATTGATGCAGCACCAACTTAAAGCTTAATGAGTTGGATAGAATCAATCCAGAAATTAAAGAAACTGGATTATTTTTACTTAAAATATTTCCTCTCAATTTATGTGAAATTTAGTTGAAGAGAACCAGGCCTGAGCCACTTTTTTTTTAATATCACTAATAACACCAAGTGTACATACTTTGATGTTAAGATATTAGGGCAAATAGAAATAATTGAGTCATAATGGCTAATGTTAAAGCCAGGTCTATTCTTGCTAAAGATTTCAGAATCCTTTAGCATGTAATCCCTGGAAAATACAGCACAGAGTAACAGTATACCAAGGATGAGTACCTTGGCATATAACTCCATCATCTCTTTTCCCAGAGTGGCAGGGATATATACCTATTCCAGTAAATTGACTTTGCTTTCCCAAATGACTCAATTCGTTTGGAAAGTTCATGCCTAATAAATAGAAAAAAATAGGAGGTAGCATATGAAGAGATGGTCATGACATTTCATAATTTATCAAGAGTAAGAGCATCTCATTTTCCTCTATTAAAAGCAATTCCAATTTGAGTGCTGTCTTGGCACTGCTGATTGGAGCTATCTACCCAGTCATATGGTCACCAAAGATTAATATGTAGCTTTGCTAAGGTCAGATGATTTCATTGTTTTGTGTTTTTTTTTTTTTGGGGGGGGGGTGCTTTTGGTTTAGTTGAATTTATCAGTTTAGATCAACATTTAATTTAGAACAATTTTTCCTTTCCTTCCATAGAAAGGCACATTTTTTCTCCTGAGCTCTTTTCTAATTTGTTAATTGAAAAACACAGGCTAAAGGGAAATCACCCACAAAATGGGCAAAACTGCTCATTACCCTTAGTTCATATCAGTGAGATCATGGTTACCAGGAGATAAAAGGGGATTAGATTGGTGAGCTGAAGCATAGTCTGTGCAGAATTTATAATTAGGTGGATTGTAACAGTCTGGAAATTGTTAGAGATGATGGTGGTATAGCAATATGAGTGTAATTAACAGTGCTGAAGTTTTAATGTGAATGTGGTTGAAAGGTGAAGTTTTGGGCCATCCATGATGCTAGAGGGAAAGTTAGAGGATAAAATGGGTGGCTGTAAAACTCAGTGAACTCTGGGGTGGCTAAAGATTATGATTAAGAATACAAATAAAAGACTGTTCTTTCAGGATCTACAATAAAGTATGTAACTAGTACAGGGTGTTCATATAGTGAGGTGATATAAGCAAGAAAATGCACCTAAAGCATTCTTCTAAGGAAGATGAACATATTTGTGTTGTCATATTTTTGTGTTTTCTCAATAGATAGAGGCCCTCACAGTAGCCAACAAAATATTAAAGATCCATTCTGGGGAAGTCCTGCTACTTTCTCAAATAAAATGACAAAAATCTCTAGAATATATAAGCCATGCCTAACAAAAGAAAGCAGGTCAATATGCCAAACCCTCAATCTTAATGCTTGTACTTATGAACCTTATTCCTGTAGAAATGAAACTCAGCCTAATTGTAATTAATGCCTAAGAGTTATCATCTGAAAATCTCTTTGTTACTCAAATGTGGTCTCTCTAAACCAAACTCAGCAAAAACAAAAACAAAAAAAAAACAACAACAACAAAAATAACTCATACCTTCCCTTTGATATGGGACATGACTCCTGGGAATGAGCATCCCTGGCACCAAGGGATTATTACCAAGCACTAACCAGTGATGCATTCGGAAAAAGACCCTTGACCAAAAGGGGAAACATTAAATAAAAGAGTTTTTGTGACTAAGATATTTCAAAGTGAGTTGAGAGGTCATTATGGAGGTTATGCTTTTGCAGGTCTCAGACAGATTTCACTACCTGCCACAGTAAACAAAGCCTCAAACAAGAGTGCTCCCAAGGGTTCTAGGGATGTCTGGATATAAGAGGCAAGGCACACAGCCTCATGAAATCATTACCTACAATGCGGGCCCTACTTGGGAATATACAATAATCTGTTTTTTCCCAATATAACATAGTTATATTTATTTATAATTCCCCTATTCGTGATTCTTCTGTTCCTTTTACTTGAACCTATAATTTTCAATATACACAGAGACTTCAATCTTTGGATTGTTCATATGCCAATTAAGCCAGTTGAATCCCAGCATAGTTACAACCCACTCCTACTCTTCAGTTCTTTAGGCATGCCCTGGACAACCCACAAAATGATGCTGATGGACAAGTCCCATCCTGAAAAACAAGGAATATCTACAACTGAAAGCAAAACAATTCCTTCCATTTGCCCCATAATATCTAAGGCCCCTCTCAGCCTGAAGTAGTCAGTGCAAACATCATCCCAAATCCCTCAAGATTGAGAAATGAACAAATGTAAGGGAGGAGTGTAACCACAACAAAAGTAGATTTCTTCTTATTGTAGTTATTATCTTGAGTTAACAGAAATACTTGTAATATTGGTATAAAGATAGTGATTTTGTGTGTGGGGGGGGAATTAATGGGAATTCGCTATACTTTTGGTGTAATTTTTAGGTAAATCTAAAACTTCTCTAAAAATAAAAGTTTATTATTACAAAAAAATGGGCAAACTAACAATAACGTTCATTTTATGTTTTTGAGAGAGAAATGATGATTTCATTTGTTTTGTGTCTTAAAAGCTCTAAATTCAAAGAGGAAACTTAGGGAAGCTCTGCCTTGAATTGGAGTGATTTGATTTATGCAACTGAAAATCAGAGGGCGGTTTATGGCTTTTTTAGCTTCCCCTTGAGGTGTGGGACAAACAAGGAAGAGGAGCTTAGAGCTGTATAACCAAAGAGGCCCAGTATGGTTCAGGCAAATTGGAAGAAGCTTGGGTCTAGAAAGTGTTTCAGGTACAAGACAGGAGTCTGAGGTCAGTTGTACTAATCTATTGGCAAAGCACAGGAGAAATTAAAATAAGTCTTTCGACCTTAATCAGGCCTGGAAACTAAGGCTGCTGTAGCAGTTTGATATAGTTATGAATTCCAAAAATAGATATTGGATTATGTTTGTAAACTGGTCTGTACCTGAGCATGATTAAGTTATGATTAGAGATTTGCTTGGGCCATGACAGAAGGGTGTTGAATCCCTGCCCTTTGGAGGATGGGAACTCACAGATAAAAGGCATGGAAAAGGACAGAGCTTTTGATGCAAGGGTTTCTGATGTTGGAGTTTTGATGTTGGAGTTTGATGCTAAAGTCTTAAGCTGGAGCCCCAGGAAGTCAGCATGCAGGAGAAAGAGAAGCAAGCCCCAGGAAGAGAGAACCTGAGCCAGGAGAAGAACAGAGAGGAATAGAGAGGGCTCCTTACACATGGTAAAAACCCCAGGGAGAGAGACAGGGCCATTCACCTGATAGTTCACAGCTGACCTTGTGGAGAGAGGTGAAGTCTAGAGAGCCTCATAGTCTACAGCTGACCTTGTGGAGAAAACAGAGATGCTGAGCCCAGAGAAAACCAGGAAGCCGGAACCTTCACACATGTCAGTAGCCATCTTGCTCCAACACGTGGAAATAGACTTTCGTGAGGGAAGTAACTTATGCTTTATGTCCTGGTATGTGTAAGCTTCTACCCCAAATAAGTATACTTTATAAAAACCAACCAATTTCTGGTATTTTGCATCAGCACCCCTTTGGCTGACTAATACAGCTTTCAAGGTAGATATACCAAAAAGTGACAGAAGGTAATGGGCAAACAAGGTATGCAGTTAAGGGCCAGTGGGACAGAGATACAAGAAAAGGAAGTAATATTCAAAAGCTCATGAAAAGAAAGTAGATGTGGCTCAAGTGATTGAGCTCCTGCCTACCATATAGGAGGTCCTGGGTTCAGTTCCTGGTGCCTACTGGAGAAGGAGAGCTGGCACAACAGGCAGGCACGGCAAGCTGATACAACAGGATGGCACAACAAAGAGACAGAAAGAGGTAAAGTAATGAGAGACACAAAAAGCAGGGAGCTGAGGTGGCTCAAGCAATTGGGGACCTCTTTCCCACATGGAATGTCCCAGGTTCAGTTCCCGATGAGTCCCAAAGAGAAGATGAGCCACAGAGAGCACACAGCAAATGGACACAAAGAAAAGACAGTAACTGCAAACAATGGGGGGGGGGGGGAATAAATAAAATAAATCTTTAAAAAAATAATAAAAGCTCATGAAAGAAGCTTTCAAAAAGCAATAAAACTATAGATCAGTATATACTGAGCAGCATGACTGAGAACACTGAGGGTATTTGACCACTGGGGTCACTTTCTCTCCATCCAGGAGGAAGTTATTAATATATTTTCCACTGAAGAGGGAGCCAACCTCAAGCTGAAACAAATCCCTAGAGTTAAAAGCCAGTAAAAATATTTATCTCCAACAACACCTTTTAGTTTTCATGTTACTTTCTCACAGCATCCCAATTTGATTTTACAATAACCCTGTGTGTGGGCATTCCAAGTACCATTGACATGATGTATGATGTAGAAAGAGAATCAAAGGGTTTTTTTTTTTGTCTTTATTTTTTTATTGTTACATTAAAAAAAATATGAGGTCCCCATATATCCCCATCCCCCCCATCCCACTCCTCCCGCCATAACAACATCCTCCTCCATCATCATGAGACATTCATTGCACTTGGTGAATACATCTCTGAGCATCGCTTCACCTCACGGTCAATAGTCCACACCATAGCACACACTCTCCCACAGTCTACCCAGTGCGCCATGGGAGGACATACAATGTACAGTAACTGTCCCTACAGCACCACTCAGGACAATCCAATCCCCAAAAATGCCCCCACATCACATCTCTTCCTCCCACTCCCTATCCTCAGCAGCCACCATGGCCACTTTCTCCACACCAATGCCACATTTTCTTTGATTACTAATCACAATAGTTCATGTATAGAATATCAGTAAGTCCACTCTAATCCATACTCTATTCCTCCATCCTGTGGACCTTAGAATGGTTGTGTCCACTCCACATCTATGTCAAGAGGGGTCTTAGATTTCACATGGATGCTGGATGCAATTCTCCTGCTTTCAGTTGTAGGCACTCTTGGCTCCCTGGTGTGGTGATTGACCTTCTTCACCTCCATGTTAGCTGAGTGGGGTAAGTCCCATAAACCAGAGTGTAGGAGTTGCAAATCTGTTGAGGCTCAGGGCCTGGCTATCACATGGTCAGTCCAGAGATTTAGGTCCCCTGGGTATACACTAAATCCCAGCACCAACTACAGATCCATTAAAAGTAACAGGAGAGGCTTGTGGACAATGATCACATCTGAGTCCAGCTCCATCACACAGAAACACAAACTCCAAAGCAGGGCCAACTGATATGGCACTGAACTCCATCTGCCATGACCATAGAACCTGTGGGTCTCTGTAGCCCTCAGAAGAACCAGTACCTGGGGTTGTATCTACTTTATCTGTCTCTGGGACTCTGCTGAGGTGGACATAAGGGCAACCCCTCTGATAACCTCCCAGCTCTTTTTGGAGACTCATAGCCATATAAACTCATTTGTCCTTTCCATTTCCCCCTTTTATTCAGGTCAAAAAGCATTTTTAATTCCTAGTATTATATGTAGACTGAGATATTCTGCTGGTCTGAATTGACCATTTTTTTCAAGGTCATTTTCTAATTACATCATCAGCTGGTACTTGGTAGTAATCCCTCGGCATCAGGGAGGCTCATCCCTGGGAGTCATGTCCCATGCTGGGGGGAAGGCAACACATTTACATGCTGAGTTTGGCTTTGAGACTGGCTACATTTGAGCAACACAGAGGCTCTCAGGAGGTAACTCTTAGGGAACCTGTTCTTAGGCCTTGTTCTTATTTCAGGTGCACAGGCTTACAAGCATAGAATCAAAGGGTTTTGGTGACTAGTTCATAGTGACCCAGCTACTAAGTATTAGAACTGAAACTTGATTCCAAGTATGTTAAGAGTTGGATTTGCATTCTTTCCTCTATTCCATGGGTCAACAAACTGGTTTGATTAAGGCCCACATAGTAAACAACATCAGCTTTGTGGGCACCTACAGTCTTTGTTTCAACTACTCAACTCTGCCTTTGTAGTACAAAAGCAACTATAAACAATGCACAAATGAATGGGGATGGCTGTGTTCCAATAATACTTTTTTTACAAAAAAAGGCAACAGGCTGGATTTGGCTCATAGGCTATAGTTACCCACTGTTGTTCAAAACTTTGTTGCTCTGATAAATAAATGGGTGCTAAGAGGAGATAAATTATCAGATTTAAGGAAGGGCCAGACTCATGTATATGAGTGAACTTGTCCAGAAGTCTGCAAAACCAAAATAAAAAAATGGCAACAAATTTTTACCTCGGTCTAAATTCTCCTTTCTGAATAATTTTCTGGCAGGTTTGGAATGACTGCCAAAGGTTACATGCTGGAACATTATGGTAAATTGAAGATGACCTCAAATTATTTGCTACTCTTCCTATCAAGAGGTAGGGTCTGTTTTCTCTCCCTTTGAGTCTGGGCTGACCTTGTGAGTAGCTCTGACCAATGGAATGTGGTAGCAGTGATGCTGTGCCAGTACCATGCCTAAGCCTTAAGGGCCTGGAAGTTATGCTTTTTCACTCTCTTGGAGTTATGAATCACCATATAAAGAGGACCAACAACCCTGCTGGAAAAGTGACTATAAGAAGAAAGAGAAAGATTTCCAGCAAGACCCTATATGTGCAGGCATCCCAGCTGGAGGCATCAGACATGGGTATGACACCATCCTAGCTATTCCAACACTTCGCTGAACATCCAGTAAATGTAGCCTCTTGAGTGACCCCAGCTGACATCACATGGAGACCAGCCTCGCTTACCCAGGCAGTCCAACTTGCAGAAGTGATTCTTGTTCTTGATTATTAATGTTTAAACATTCTTTGGAGAGCATTTTAAAAGACACTTTGCACTTTGGGTGTTAATAATATCACTTATTTGCTATCTTCTGTTAAAAGCTGCAGCCTTCCTTAAATGAAAGATTTTCTAAATTCTAATCTCTGATTAGATACAGATCAAAGTTTTTTGAAGGTAGGCACTTGTTTTATAGTTGAACAGGTTACATAGTGGGCTAGTAAAATGTTACTTATGGCAAAAAGGTGAACTAGCTTTCCACCTCTTTACAAGTGTAAATGGTTTGTGAAATCCCTCTAGGTTAAATAGCACATTGTAGAGATTCTAAGGAATAGATTTAACATGTGGGTTACAGTGAGGCAGGAAGCACATGGGCTTTGTTTTAATCAGACATGAGTTCATTTCCTGACTCTCTAAAAAGAGGTCAAATTTTCCTGAATCTTCTGGCTTAAGCATAAAAAATCTGATCCTATATCAATTTTCTAGTTAAAGATTTATCTGTAGAATATATCGCCTTCCAAGTTGTGTGCTTCCAGAAATTAAGTTAGAACTTTTGGCATTGATCATCAGCTGCTTTCTATAAATTGAATAATAAATGTTTGTTTTTTTTCACCTAAATTCTAGCTTTATTTTTATTCTTATCGAGATTATTAATTTGCCTCCAAATTGAATATTGATTTGCATAAATCTAGCTTTCTGAGAAACTTGAAAATTTGTACCATTTCAGTAAATCTACTCTCCCTTGCAAAAACGGACAGATCATATTTTTAACACTTCCCTATGCCTAACAATCCTCAAGTTCTTGATTGTCTTACACTTGCACCTGACATTTGCAAGGGGGAGGAAAGGGCAAGAGATAGGGGACACAACACACCTACCGTAAGGCATGGGCTGCCTCAAGTATTGTGGACTCTTTTACTTTTTGCATTTTGGCTCCATCAGACATCAAACTATCAAAACATAAATGTTCTTTGTGACAGCCTTTGAGTTATTCTGCATCTGCTTTTGACAGCAGGAATAATGGTTTTAATGAAAGATATTCATTTTGCCAGTAAGTAAGAAAACATGTTAAAGTAAGGTTTTCCTTTACTTTATAAGCATGATTTGTCACTACTAACATTATTTTTATTATTCTTATAATCAATCATCTTTGTGACCAAACTTCTTTCTTTTGTCACATGTTCTGCATTCGCCGTGAGAAACCTCCTCTGGGAGACATTAGTCCAGCTACTGGGGGGCACTCTGTTTCCTTGTCCTCTGCATAGCCTGTGTGAGGCCTATTGTGGACATTAGCTGTTGGTGTAAATGATAATGATAATGAATTGCCACTTGAGTGTAGTGTATATATTTTTTAAAGGTTTTCTTTTTCAAACAGATAATGAATAGAAGGCAACATTTTCGGCCATAACAGGACTTTGGGCATGTGTGATCCTTGATTGAAGGCATTTCTCGCTCATTATCAGCCACAGGTGGTCTGCGTTCATGCCTTCCAGGCCAGTCCCCCTTTACACATGGTCATTGCATGACTTCTGACTTTCCCATGATGGATTAAAACAACAAAGGGATCAGAAAACGAAGGAAAAAAAAAGAAGCTGGTGGGAGGCAAACTCACTGAGACATTTCTGAATGCCATGGCTCCCTGGGATGGCAGTTTCCTGGTTGCCTCCTGTAGAGATGGGGACTCACTGGCTGAATCCTTCTCTCTGCATGAACAACTCACAGAAAGCCTGTATGTGCTATGCTGGTGATCCAGGTCATCTGCTTCATATGCCTCCTGCGAGATGGAAAAAAAAGTACGTGAAATACTTCTAAAAGAGCTTGAAATGACTGATGATGTTGTCATGTGCTATCACTTTGGCTTGCATATTAAAAGTCATGTTTCTCTTTTCTGTGTCTCCTACTCATCCCTGGAAAAGAATTTAAAGTCAAGCAGTACAGCTTGTTAGGTAACAAGTACAAATGTGTATGTTACAGGTTAAATTCATTTTTTTCCTCCAGGAGAGATAAAATAAGAATATGAAAATGGGGGCTCACAACCCAGTCTCTCCTGTGTTAATCTGCCATTGTTAGCAGGACTGATTTTGATGCATTTATAGGGTTGAAAAATAGAATCCTGTATTTTGTCTGCACTATATATTCAATATTACAGTACTATTTAATGTATAATGCCTATGTGACATTTAGCTGTTCTTGTGTTTCATGAATTAATTATTCAAAAAACAATCATCTTTACTTGGTTTGTAAATGGAATGGATTTTTAGCAAAAGAATAGATGAAACAATTTATTTGAAAATTTAAAGTTGGGATGATGTCAAACTTTGAAGGAGTCTGACTGCACTCTGAGCACTGGGCATTTTCTGAAGATTGATGACCAGATAGAAGGACTTGATGGTCCTTGGCTGAAACTCGGGCCATTAACTCCAACCAGGCATTAATTGCCTGGAAATGTCCTGGGCTGAGGTCATTATTGCTATTATAAACTGAATTAATGCCTTGTGCTTCAGCCAATAAGATTATTTGAATTATTTTTATTCTCCATTCAATTTATAATTATAAAAATATACCATGGGCAATCAGATCAAATGATAGATTAATCACATGCAAAATTACATTTTAAATGAATTGTTTTTGATTCATACAGCTACCCACATCATTTGAGTGAGATGATTTCTCAGAGTTGTCATTTATTGAAGTTGCTTTGCTATGCTGTACTCCTGATCCCTCAACCCTACTTCCTACTGCTGGTTCAAATTGAAGTAAATAAGGCAGTTGAATGAGATTTTCAATTCACACTATGTAAGTTCAATTTTCTGGAAGCTTTCAACATGTAAAGGGAAATTAGAGTGGATGCACATAGGGATAGCAAAGTAGGCAGGTGTCACGAAAGTGTAAACCATTAAAAACAGTGACATAAAGCCTGAAGCATATACATGGTCACAATTGTTCAATTCTGTAGTAATTTGCAGTTTTTTACAATTATTTTTATATTCATTATTTAATTTTATTATTTCAGTAACATTTTTTTCAGTCAAGAATGGTAGATATTATTTTTATTTTCTCTATGAAAAAAAATTATGTCTAAAGTTAAGTGACTGCCTTATATAGCATTGTAATGGATTGCCAGAGTGTCCTCAATCAAAGCTTGTTTCTCCTGTGCTAGCTTGTACCAAGCATCGTTAATATATTCTCAGTTATTCTTCTATGTTTTCATACTAACAGTGTATCAGTACCACCAATACTTATTCAAATGGTTTAAAATGTCATTTTCTCAGGTATTGTCAGATTGCATGAATTCATTGAGGAAGAGTGCTACAGTTATCAAATAATAAAGCATTAAAAATTTTTTTAAATTATAGAAACGTACAAATTATTGTACGTTTAAAGAAACATGTAAAAAATACAGTGCCCCCATATATTGTTGACACTAGTTTATTACCTTTGTTACAAGTGATGAAAGAATATTAAATCTGTACTGTTAACTATAGTCCATAGTTTACATTAGTTGGATTTTTCCCCATATATGACCCTATTATTAACACCTTGTATATGTGGTACATTTGTTATAATTCATGAAAGAACATTTTTATACTTGTACTATTAACTATAGCCCATTGTTTAAATAGGGTTTACTGTGTGTACAGCACTATGTTTTATCTTTTAAGTTTTATTCTAGTAACATATATGACTTAAAGTTTCCCCTTTTAATCACACTCATCTATATAATTTGGTGCTGTTAATTATACTCACAATGTGCTACCACCATCTCCATCTACATCATAACATTTACAATCCTCCTAAATAGAAATTCTGTACAAATTGAGCATTAACTCCACATTCTCTAATCCCAATCTAACCCCTGGTAACCTATATTCTAGATTCTATCTCTATGAGCTTTCCTATTATAATTAGTTCATATCAGTGAGATCATGCAATATTTGTCCTTTTGTGTCTGGTTCACTTCTGTCAGCATAATATTCTCAAAATTCATCTATGTTGGCACACATGCATCGGGACATCATTCCTTTTTATGGTAAAAAATATTGTATTTTACGTATTAAATATATACCACATTTTGTTTATCCATTCATTGATTGACACTAGGGCTGCTTCCATCTTTGGAACTTGTGAATACTGTTGCTATGAACATCAGTGTGCAAATATCTGTTTGAGTCCCTGCTTTCAATTCTTCTGGTATATATCTAGTAGCAGGATTGTCCAGTGACATGGTAATCCCATGCTTAGCTTCCTGAGGAATTGCTGAACTGACATCCACAGTGGCTGCACCATTTTACATTCCCATCAGCAATGAATGAGTGTTCCTATATCTTTACATCCTTCGCAATACTTGTAATTTTCTGATAAAAAAAAAAAGCAGTAGCCATTTTAGTGGGTGTGAAATGATATTTCATTGTGGTTTTGATTTGCATTTCCCTAATAGCTAGTGATGTTGAACATATTTTCATGTGCTTCTGCAAAAAGTGAAAGTTTTACTTTTTCCTTTCCAGTTATTTCTTTTTCTTGACTAACTGCTCTGGCTAGAACTTCCAGTGCAATGTTGAATAACTTTTGATAGTGGGTATCTTTGTCTTCTTCCAGATTTTAGAGGGGAAGATTTCAGTCTTTTACCATTAAGTACTATGTTAACTGTGGGGTTTCCATATGTCCTTTATGATATTGAGAAAGTTCCCTTCTTTTGAGATGTTTTTATCAAGAAAGGATGCTGCAGGGGTTCCTGAGGGCTCTAGAGACAGGGTAGACAAGCTCAGGAATTCAGCACCCTCTCAATGGGCCTTCCTCTGGAATTTATGCTCCTGGTGTAACAGAATTAGATTCATTTATAGTTTCTCAATAAATGGCTCTTCTGCTCCTTTTATTTGGACCCATAATTAGCACTATATTTTTAAAATGTATGTCCCAGAGACTTAAATCTTTGGTCTATCCATGTGCCAATTGAGCCCTGAATCTCAAGAATTGCAACACCTACTCTCCAGATCACTGGATTCACCCAGGACAACTAACAATGAGATGATGATGGACAATGATCATCCCAAGAAACAGAAAGAGTCTACAACTGCAAGCAAAAGAGTTCCATCCATCTGTCCAATGGGACCTAAGCCACCTCTCAATTTGAAGCAAAGTGGGCATCACCATCCCATAATCCTCAAGATTGGGCAATGAACAATGGACTTAAATAGACATTATTATTCTATTATAGATTTATTATTATTCTAGCAATAGAAGAACTTTTATTATTGATACAAAGGCAGTGGCCACAGAGGTGCTGAGGGTAGAGAGAAGAAAGAATAGGAGCAATATAGGAGCATTTTCAGGACATTAGAATTGTCCTAAATGACATTGCAATCAAGGACACAGGCTATTATATATTTTATCATAAGCTACAAAACTGTGTAAACTATAATGTCAACTATAGTCCACCATTAGTAGCAATGCTTCAATATGTGTTCGTGAATTATAACAAATGTACCACACTAATGAAGGATGTTGTTGATATGAAAGTGTGGGAGGGGGAAGGAGTAGAGCATATGGGAATCCCTATATTTTTTATGTATAATTTAAAGCTTCTTTAAAAATTAAAAAATTAAAAAAGAAAGGATGCTGCATTTTGTCAAATGTCTTTTCTGCTTTATTTGAAATGATCATGTAATTTTCTCCCATCATTTTGTTAATGTGGTGTATTACATTAATTGATTTTCTTGCATTAAACCTCCCTTGCATACCTGAGGTAAAATCCACTTGATCATGGTATATAATTCTTTTAATGTGCTGTTGGATTCAATTTGCAAGTATTTAGTTGAGGATTTTAGCAGCTATATTATTGAGAAATATTGGTCTGTAATTTTCATTCCTTTTAGTATCTTTATCTGGATTTTGTATTAGGGTGATGGCCTCATAGAATGAGTTAGGTAGTATTCTCTCCTGTTCAGTTTTTTGGAAGAGTTTGAGCATGGTTGGTATTAATCCTTCTTAGAATGATTGGTAGAATTCATCTATGCAGTCATGGAGTCCTGGGCTTTTCTTTGTTGGGAGGTCTTTTTGTTATTTTGTCCTTTTGTATGTGTGTACCTTTCACTCAGTTTTCCCCATTGATAACATCTTGCAAAACTATTTATTGACATTGATACCATCCATCTGTCTCATTTAGATTTCATCAGTTTTACATGTACTCATTTTTAAAAAATTAATTTTATGCATACACCATACAATCCACCCAAAGTGTACAATCATTGGATCTCATAATTATCACAGAGTTGTGAATATATCACCACAATCAATTTTTAGAAAACTTTCATTACTCCAAAAGGAAAAAACCCATACCCTTTATTCCCCCATATTATTGACCCTTAGCATTGGTCTAGTACCTTTGTTACAATTAGTGAAAAACTATTACAGTATTACTATTAACTATAGTCCATAGTTTGCATTAATTATATTTTCCCCATAAACCACCCTATTATTAGCACCCTATTATTAACCCTTGTAATAGTGATATACATTTGTTCTAGTTCATGGAAGAACATTCCTATATTTGTACTATTACCAAAGTCATAAGCTACAACAGGGTTCACTATGTTATACTCTACCAGATTTATCCTCTAGCTTTCCTTCTATTGACATATATGACCCTAAACTTCCCCTTTCAACCATAATCTCATCTATAAATCAGCAATGTTAATTATACTACTGATAAAGTGCTACCATCACCTTTATCCATTTCCAAACATATTCAATCAACTTCATTAAAAATTCTCCACATATTAAGCATCAGCTCCCCATTCTCTACCATCATTCTATTTCCTGGTAAAGTGTACTCTAGATTTTAACTCCATCAATTTACTCAATATTATTAATTCATATTAGAGAGACCAAACAAAATTGTCCTCTTATGTCTGGCTTATTTCACTCAACATAATGTTCTCAAGGGTCATCCATGTTGTCGCATGCATCAGGACTTCATTCCTTCTTCCAGATAATAATATTCTGTCATATGTATAATACCACATTTTGTTCATCCATTCATTGATTGATGGATAATTGGGCTTTTTCCATCGTTTGGAACTTTGAAGAATGCTGCTATGAGCATTGGTGTGCATATTTGCATCCCTGCTTTCCATCCTTTTGCATACATATATTTAATAGAGGGATTACTGGATCATTTGGCAATTTTATACTTAGCTTCCTGAGGAGCTACTGAACTGTGTTCCACAGTGGCTCCATCTTTCTACATTGCCACCAGCAGTGAATAAGTATTCCTATTTATCCACATCATTTCCAACACTTTTAATTTTGTGTTTTTAATAATGACCATTCTAGTTGGTGTGAAATGATATCTCATTGTGGTTTTGATTTACATTTCCCTAAGGCTAGTGAAGCTAAACATATTTTTTTTTTTGTGCTTTGAAGCCATTTGTATACCCTCTTTGGAAAAGTATCTAATTCATATCTTCTACCCATTTATTGGTTGGGTTGTCTTTTTAGTGTTGAGTTGTAGGTTTTTCTTTACATATTCTTGATATTAAATTCTTATTGGATATGTGGTTCCCAAATATTTTCTCCCATTGCATTTTCACTTTGAGGAGGTTCCATTTATCTATTTTTCCCCATTGGTTGCTTGTGTTTTTGGTGTAAAGGCTAAGAAACCACCACTTACCACAAGATCTTGAAGATGCTTCTATATATTTTTGTCCAGGAGTTTTATGGATCTGGCTCTTATATTTAGGTCTTTGACCCATTTTAAATTAATTTTTGTATAAGGTATAAGATAAGGCCCTCTTTCATTCTTTTACTTATGGATATTCAGTTCTTCCAGCACCATTTGTTGAAGACACAGCTCTATCTTATTCGAATGCACTTGGTAGCCTTGTCAGAAATCAACTGAACATTGATGTGAGGATCTATTTCTGAACTTTCAATTCAAATGCATTGATCAATATCTATCTTTATGCCAGTGCCATGTTGTTTTGACCTCTGTAGCTTGGTAATATGCTTTAACACTATGAACTATGCATCCTCTAACCTCACTCTTCAGTTGCAAGATATTTGTGCCTATAAAAGTCTCCTTTCCCTTCCAAATAAATTTTATAATTGGCTTTTATGCTTCTGCCAAGTAGCCTGTTGGAATTTTGGTTTGGAATTCCCTTGAATCTGTAAATCAGTTTGCTTAGAATTGACATCTTAAACAATATTTAGCCTTCCAATCCAATCCATGAACATGGAATATCCTTCCACTAAATTAGGTCTTCTCTGATTTCTTTCAGCAAAGTTTTACGGTTTTCTGTGCACAGAGGCTCTACATCCTTAGATAAATTTATCTCTAGATTGTAAATGGAATTTTTTTCTTGATTTCCATATCAGATTGGTCATTACTAGTGTATACAAACTCCACAGATTTTTGCATTTTGATCTTGTATCCTGCAACATGGCTGAATTTGCTTATGAGCTCTAGTAGCTATGTTGTTGATTTGCCAGGACTTTCTGAATATAGGATAATGCATTCTGCAATACTGAAAGTTTTACTTCTTCCTTTCTAATTTAGAAGCCTTTTATTTCTTTTTCTTGCCTACTTTCTCTACCTAGAACTTCTAGCATACTGTTCATCATTTATATAAAGATAGTGGTTGTCAGGGATTCAGAGGGAAGGAGGAGGGATGAATAGATGAAACACAGGACATTTTTAGGGCAGTGAAATTGTTACATGTGATAGTGCAATAATGGATACATGACATTATACATTTGTGAAAGCATATAAAACTGTACAGCACAAAGTGTAAACCATAATGGAAATTACAAACTTTGGTCAGTAGAAGTGCTGGTCAGTAGCAATGGTACATGTGTGTAACAAATGTACCACACTAATGTAAGATACCAATAATAGGGGAAACTGTGTGTATGTGGGAGGAGGGAAGCTATATGGGAATTCCCTCTACTTTTGATGTAATTGACTGTAAATATAAAATTTCTCTAAAAATAAAGTTTATTACTACAAAAAAAAAAAAAAAAAGAGTGAGAAATACATCAGGTAAGTCTCCAAACACTTGGAAATTGGATACCATACTTCTAAATAATCCAAGAGTCAAAGAGGGAGTCTCAAAAGAAATTTGAAAAATATATCAAACTGGAAGAAAATGAAAATACCGCATATCAGAATTTGCAGGATGCAGCTAAAACAGTGTTGAGGGGGGAAATGTACAGCACTAAATGCTTCCATTAAAAAGAGAAAGGCCTCAAGCCAATAATCTAAGTTCCTACCCCAAGAAACTTTGGTTTTTATATGTCATATATATTTTTTTGTCTTTCTTTTCCTTTATTTCAACTTCCTTTTTGGTGCAGTTGGTATTTTGTGATGTATCTCACTGATTCTTTCTTCATTTCTGTTTCTGTATATTTTTAAAATGCTTTGTAGTTACCCTGGGGTTTATATTATACCATCTATTTCTATAACATAATAATTTGAAAAGATTCCAACTTACCTTCAATAGCCTACACATTTTCTGCTCTCATATCCGTGTTTCCCCTCTTCATATTGTTTTTGTCCCAATATGCCACTTTATATTTTGTATGCCCATTATCAGCAACTATGCTTTTTTCTTATTAAATTGTATTCTGACTCTGATAGGAATTTAAATAGGATATTGAATAAGCAATACTTTTATGTTTTGCATTTACCCTTTTAGTTATCCTTATTGATAATCTGCATTTCTTCACACTACTCCAAAATACTCTATCCTATCTTTTCCCTTCAACCTGCATAACTCCCTTTAGTAATTCTTGTATGGAAGGTTTCTTGTTGACATACTCTTTCAATTTCTGTTCATCTGTGAATTGTTTAAACTCTCTCTCATTTATGAAGGAAAATGTTGCCAGATAAAAATCTTTTGGCTGTCAGTTTTTCTCTTCCAGTACCTTCAATATATCATACTACTGCCTTCTTACCTCCATGATTTCTGATAAGAAGTTGACATTTGGTCTTATTGAGGATCACTTGTCTGTAATGAATTGCTTTTCTTGTTTTTTTAAAATTCATTTTTATTAGAGAAGCTGTGTACTTACAAAAAAATCATGTACATATGTGAAATACCCATAAACACCCCTCCACCAAAACAGTACATTGTTATGGAATATTTGTTACAGATTATGAGATAATATCATCAGACTATTACCACCAACTATGGTCTACACTGTTAATTTGGTATATTTTTCTATGTCCCCATTATTAATACAGTACATCTTTGGTAATGAGCAAGAATATTACAGTATTGATGTTAACTATAGCCATAGGTTATATTAATGGTATTTCCCCCTTGCTTCTCCACATTCCTACCACCTTGCAATAGTGATATACATTTGTTCTAATTCATAGAAGGACATTCTTGTATTTGTACTATTAACCACAATTCTCACCCACTTCTGGGTTCAGTATGTTATTAGTCTCTATATTATTCTCTAGCTTTCTTTCAATTGACATTTACACCCATATACTACCCTTTTCAGCTAGCATCCCATTTATAAACCAGTTGCTTTAGTTCTACTCACCATAATGTACTACCATCAGCTCTATCCATTCCACACTTTCATAGTCAAGTTAATTAAAACTTCTACATACATTAAGAATCACTACCACTCTTAGCCCTTCTCCTGTCTCCTAATAACATATACTCTAAGCTTTAACTCGATGCACTTATTCTTTGTATTTAGTTCATATTAGTTAAACCATGTAATATTTATCCTTTTGTGTCTGGCTTATTTCACTTATCATAATGTCTTTAAAGTTCATCCATGTTATCATATGTGTTCCAATTTCATTTCTTCTTACAGCAGCATAGTATTCCATTGTATGTCTATATCACATTTTGTTTATCCATTCATCAGTTGATGGACACTTGTGTTGTTTCCATCCTTTGACAATTGTGAATAATGCTGCTATGAACATTGGTGTGCAAATGTTTGTTTGTGAAACAGTTTTCAGTTTTTTGGATTTATTCCTAGTAGAGGAATTGCCAGATCAGATGGCGGTTCTATGTTTAGCTTTCTAAGGAAACACCAAACTGTCTTCCACAGAGGCTGCACCATTTTATTCATACATTCCCACCAACAGTGAAGGAGTGTTGCTATTTCTCCACATTCTCTCCAGGACTTATTGTTGTCTGCAGTCTTTTTATTTATTTATTTATTTATTTTTAATAATGGCCATTCTATATGGTGTGAGATGATATCTCATTGTTGATTTGCATTTCCCTAATAGATGGTGATATTGATTTTTTTTTTTTCATGTGCTTTTGGACATTTCTATTTTCTCTTTGGAGAAATGTCTATTTAAGTCTTTTGACCATTTTAAAAATTGGATTGCCTGCTCTTTTATTGTTGAGCTGTATGATTTCTTTATATAGTATGGAAATCAAACCCTTATTGGATATGTGGTTTCCCAATATTTTCTCCCATTGATTGGGCTGTCTTTTCACCTTCTTTATGAAGTCCTTTGAACCACAAAAGTGTTTAATTTTGAGGAGTTCCCATTTATCCACATTTTCTTTCATTGTTCATGGTTTTGGTGTAAGGTTTAAGAAACTACCACCTACCACCAGATCTTGAAGATATTTCCCTATGTTTTCTTCTAGGAGCTCTATAGTTCTCTCTTTTATATTTAGGTCTTTGATCTATTTGAGTTAATTTTTGTATAAGGTATAATATAGGGCTCCTCTTTCTTTTGGATATGGATAACTAGTTGTCCCAGCACAATTTGTTGAATAGACTGCTCTGCCCAACTTGGTGGGTTGACTGGCTTGTCAAAAATCATTTGACCATAGATGTAAGGGTCTGTTTCTGAACAATCAGTTTGGGTTCGTTGGTCTGTAAGTCTATCTTTATACCAGTACATGCTGTTTTTACCATTGTAGCTAGGTAATATGATTTAGTCAGAAAATCAGAGTCCTTCACTTTTCCTTTTTAAGATATATCTGGCTATTTAGTGGCCCTTACCTTTCCAAATAAATTTGATAATTGTGTTTTCCATATCTTGAAAAAATGCTTGGAGTTTATATCAGGATTGCTGTGGATCTGCACATAAATTCAGGTAGAATTGACAATTCTATTTTTTCTTCCAATCCTTGAGCACAGAATGTTCTTCCATTTATTTTGACCTTTTAAAATTTCTTTTAGCAATCTATTGTAGTTTTCTGAATACAAGTGCTTTATGACTTGTATTCAGTCTATTATGTTTATTCCTAAATATTTAGTCACTATTGTAAATGGAATTTTTTTCCTGACTTCTTCCTTATATTGCACATTAGTGGTGTAAAGAAACACTACTGATTTTTGCATATTAATCTTCCACTCTGCTGAAATCATTTATTTGCTCTAAAAGCCTTGTAGTAGTTTTTGGGACTTTCTAGGTAGAGGATTATATCATATTAGAATAACAAAAGTTGTATGTCTTCCTTTCCAATCTACGTGCCTTTTATTTCTTTTTCTTGCCTGATTGCTCTAGAAATGACCTGTAGTACTATATCGAACAACAGTGATGACAGTGGACATCCTTATCTTGTTCTCATTCTCAATGTGAAAGCTTTCAGTCTTTCATCATCGTGTATAATGTTAGCTACGGATTTTTCAAATATGACTTTTATTGTGTTGAGAAAGTTTCCTTCAATTCCTATCTTTTGTAATATTTTTTATCAAGAAAGGTGCTGTATTTTGTCAATCCCTTTCCTGTGTCAATTGATAAGATCATGTGATTTTTTTCACCTTTGATTTATTAATGTAGTGTATTACACTGATTGATTTTCTTGGGTTGAACCACCTTGCATTCCTGATATAAAACCCACTTGATCATGATGAATAGTTCTTTTAATGTATCATTGGATTTGATTAGTATTTTTTTTGAGGATTTTTGCATCCATATTCATTATGGAAATGAGTCTGTAATTTTCTTTTTTTGTAATATCTTTATCTGGCTTTAGCATTAGGGTAGTATTGGCTTCATAGAATGAGTTTCATATTGTTCATTTTTGTTCAAGTTTTGGAAGAGCTTAAGTAAAATTGGCATTAAGTCTTCTAAGAATGCATGGCAGAACTCACCTGTGAAATCATTATATGGTCCTGGGCTTTCCATTTTGGTGAGTTGTTTAATGACTGCTTCAATCTCTTTAATTGTGATTGTTTGTTGAAGTCTTCTATTTCTTCTAGAGTCAGTGCAGGTTGTTTGTATCCTAGAAATGTTTCCATTTCATCTATATTGTCTAGTTTTCTGGTATACAGTTTTTCATAATACCCTCTTATGAGCTCTTTTATTTCTGTGGGGTCAGTAGTAATGTCCCCATTTTCATTTTTTCTTTGCATCTTCTTTCTTTTTTTCTTTGTCAGTCTAACTAAGGGTTTGTCAATTTTGTTAACCTTCTTGAAGAATCAACTTTTGGGTTTGTTAATTTTCTCTATTGTTTTTGTTTGTTTGTTCTCATTTTGTTATTTATTTCCTTCTTCTTGCTTTGCAAATAGTTTGCTTTTCTTTTTCTAGTTCCTCCAGCTGTGCAATCTATTGGTAGCCTTGGGTCTAAGACAAGTCTCTTGTAGAAAGCATATAGATGACTCACAATTTCTTATCCATTCCACCAGACTGTGTCATTTGGTTGGGGTGTTTAATCCATTAAAGGCATTCATACTTCTCCCATTTCGACTTTTTGGTTTTATCAGTCATATTTTATTTTATTTTTACACATTTAGTTACTTTTACTTATATAATCTTCATTTCCAGACTCTCTTCCAAGCTCTTCCCTCTTGTCTTCTCTTTTCAAGCTGTAGCACTCCCTTTAGTATTTCCTTCAAAGCTGGTCTCTTGATTACAAACTCTCTTGGTTTCTGATTATCTGTGAATATTCTAAACAGTCCCTCGTTTTAAAAAATATTTTATTTATCCACCCCCTATTCCCCCCATTGTCTACTCTCTGTGTCCATTTGCTGTGTGTTCTTTTGTGTCTGTTTGCATTCTCATTAGACAGCTCCAAGAACTGATCCTGGGACCTTCCGGAGTGGGAGAGAGGAGATTACTCTCTTGTGCCACCTCAACTCCCTGTTATGCTTTGTCTTCTTATTTTCTCTCCCCTGGGTCTCTTGTTTCATCACCTTGTTGCACCAGCTCTCCATGTCAGCTGGCATTCCTGCATGGGGTGGCTTTCCCTTGTTGGCTGGCACACCACATGGGCCAGCTTGCCCTCACCAGAAGGCCCTGGGCATTGAACCTCCTATATGGTAGACAGGAGCCCAAATGGTTGAGTCACATCCATTTCCCTCTCCCTCATTTTTTAAAAAACTTTTTTATTGAAATATATCACTCATACATAAACATACACAAACAATAAATGTATAATAGTTGTGAACTTATGAAACAAACATATAACATCAAACATATATAACATCTCACCCTACCACCAATAACTTGCATTGTTTTTAAACCTTTTTAACTAATGATTAAAGAACATTGTCAAAATATTACTACTAAACAAAGTATCTTTCCCTTAACCAATCTGATTATTATTATCTTTATATCATTCATATATGAACATACATAAACAATTAAGTGTATAGTAAAACCTGTGAACCCACAAAGCAAACATGCACAACATCACACAGGGGTCCCACACACTCTCCACCAACACCTTGCATTGTCATGAGATGTCTGCCACAAATCATGAAAGAACACTGTCAAAATCTCACTACTAATCTTACATTTGGTGTGTTTTCCCCCAACCCACCCTATTATTATTTTTAAATATATTTTTTATGACAGAAGTTTTAAACTTATAAAACAATCATGCACATGTTCAGAATTCCAAACAACACCCCTCCATCAACACACCACAATGTGGTATGTCATTTGCTACAGATAAAATAATATCTTCTGATTATTGCCATGTCCATAGCATACATTTGGCTCACTTTTTCCATACTGCCTCAGTATCAACACAGTACATCTTGGCATAGATGCAAGAATATTATATTTTTACTACTAATCACAGTCTATAGGTCACTCCAGCTGTATTTTTTTCACGCTTCTCCACATTTCCAACACCCTGCAGTAGTGATATACATTTGTTGTAGCTCACAAAGGACACCCTCGCATCTGTACCATCAACCACAATTCTCACTCACCTTTTGGTTTACTATGCTATCCAGTTCCTAGATTATTCTCAATCATTCTGTCAATTGGCATTTACATACCATTTTCAGTCACATCCCCATTTATAAACTAGCTGTTACTCACTGTGTGTTACCATCCACTTTATACATTTCCACACTTTTACAGTAGAACTAATTAAAACTTCTATATACATTAAACATCAGTAGTCCACTCAGTCCTTCTCTTATCTCCTTTAATAATCCACCACCTACCACCATGTCTTGAAAATATTTTCCAATAATTTCTTCTGGAAGTTTTATGGGTCTTCCTTTTATTTTTAGTTTTTTTGATCCATTTTGAGTTAATTTTTGGATAAGGTGTGAGATGGGGTCCTCTTTCCTTCTTTCAGCTATGGATGTCCAGTTCTTTCAGCACCTTTTGTTGAATGGATTGTTCTGTCTGAATGTGTGAGTTTGACAGGCTAGTCAAAAATCACTTGACCATAACTGTGAGGGTCTGTTTCTGAACCACAAATTTGGTTCCATTGGTCACTTGTGTCTGTCTTTAGACCAGTACCATGCTGTTTTTAGCACTATAGCTAGGTATTATGATTTAAAGTCTGGAGGTGAGAGTTCACTTTTCCTTTTTATGTTGTTTCTGGCTATTCAGGACTCCTTACCCTTCCAAATAAATTTAATGATTGTGTTTTCAATTTTGTCTTTAATGCTGGTGGAATTTTTATTGGGATTGCATTAAATCTGTATATCAATTTGAGTAGAATTGACATTTTAATGATATTTAGTTTCTCAATCATGAGCATGGTATATTCTTCCACTTATTTAGGCCTTTTTTAAAATTTCTTTTCACATTGAGTTGCAGTTGGTTAAGTTTATTCCTGACTATTTGAGTTTTATTTTATTTTCACCATTCTTTTGACACTTTTAGTTACTTTTATTGACATAATCTTCATTTCTAGACTCTGTTCCAGGCCTCTCTCTCCTGTCTTTTCTTTTCAGGCTTTAGCACATTCCTTAGTATTGCCTGAAATTCTGGTCTCTTGCTTAAAAATTCTATCAGTTTCTGTTTATCTATGAATATTCTAATTTCACCCTCATTTTTGAAAGACAGTCTTGCTGGGCATAAGATTCTTGGCTGGAAGTTTTTCTCTTGTAGTATCTTAAATATATCAGACCACTGTCTTCTTGCCTCCATGGTTTCTGGTGAGAAATCAGCACTTAATATTATTGGATATCCCTTATAATTATACATTGCTTTTCTCTTGCTGCTCTCAGAATTCTCTCTTTGTCTTTGAACTTTGACATTCTGATGAGTATGTGTCTTTGAGTTGGTCTATTTGTATTTTTTCAGATGGGAGTAGGTTGTGCTTCTTGGATAGGGATATCTATGTCCTTCAATAGGGTTGGGAAATTTTCTACCATTATTTCTTTAAGTATTCCTTCTGCCCCTTTCCCCTTTTCTTTTCCTTCTGGGACACCCATGACATGTATGTTTGCACGCCTTTTGCTGTCATTTAGTTCCCTGAGATCTTGTTCGATTTTTTTCCATTCTTTTCTTCATCTGTTCTTTTGCATGTTCACTTTCAGAGGCCATTTCTTCAAGCTCATCAATCCTTTCTTCTGCCTCCTCAAATCTGCTATTATATGATTCCAATGTTTTTTTAATTTCATTGATTGCACCTTTCATTCGCATAAGATCTGCTATTTTTCTATGTATGCTCTCAAATTCTTCTTTGTGCTCACCCAATGTCTTCTTAACATCCTTAATCTCTTCAGGCATCTCATTGAATTTATTAAGGAGATTTATTTGAAAATCTATGATTAGTTGTCTTAACTCCTTTATGTCATCTGGAAGCTTCTTGTGTTCCTTTAACTGGGCCATAGCTTCCTGTTTCTTGGTGTGGATTGTAATTTTTTGTTGGTGTCTTCGCATCTGGCTTACTAGAGTATTTTTCTGGGTGCAGTTTTTCTCTCTAGTTTAGGGCTTCCTATCATTTCTCCTTTGCTGGTTGTGCAGTAGGAGCCAAGCATGTAGTTGGTGCTGTAAGCTGTGAAGGCTCAAGCTGCCCTCATTGCACCTGGGACCAATGATACTTCTTCCAACTTTCTCCTTTGCCAGGGGTAGGGTCAGAGTTACAGCTATGTGGAATAATCCATGTGCAAGCCCAAACTGCAGTTGCCCAGAGAGACTGATGAAGCTTCACATCCCTTTCCCCTCTGCCTGGGGCAAGGATGGAGTTGCAGGTGTGGGCAGCCATCTATGCAGTGCAGGTCCAAGATGACCACAGTTGCCCTGCTAGACTTCTCATTTTCAGTCTATGCCAGCCAAAGTTCTCTGCAGTTATCTGTATAGGTTGGTGCAGGGCTCCTCAGCCTCCTCCTTGCCAGAGGTGGGACTGAAGCCTAGGCTAGGGCTACAGGCTGATCTGCTTGAAAGAAACTGGTTCCTGGCAACACTGAGAGTTTCATTCAGCCCAGCTTCCCCTCAGACTCGGGGTGGAAGCAGAATGGTGGCTACTGGCCTCTTTCTGACTTGGGCTGGTTCTCACCCCAGTCATTCCCAAGGTTATCTCTTAGTCAGTCAAGTTTCCCAATCCATAGCTGAAATTGGTAGCCAATTGTCTCCTCCTCCCCTGTTTTTGGGAAATGGAGCTTCCAATTCCCATCACAGAACAGCTCCTGGGGTGGCTCATGCCACCAGAGTAGGATGATCACTGGCCTCTGCGGCTTGGCCAGTAATTTCCCAGAGAGGCTGACACAGGTCCTCGCAGCTTCCTCCCTGCAGGAGGTGGCACTGGACCTTAGGCTAGACCGCAATATGATCTGGATGGAAAGAAGCTGGTCCCCACCAGCACTGGGATTCTCAGTCGGCCCCACTTCCCCTTGTGCCAGGTGCAGAGTTAAGATGGTGGCTCCTGGCCTCTTTCTAACCGGAACAGGCTCAAACTTTAGCTGTTCTCAGGATTATACTGTAGCCCATTGAATTTCCTCATCATAGCTGAAATTGGTGCCCAACCATCTCTTCCTCCCCCGTTTTGGGGAAGTGGAGCTTTCAATTCCAGTCACGGAACAGCTCCTGAGCCTGCTTGTGCCTCCAGTGGAGGATGGACACTGACCTCCATGGTGTGGAGTGCTCTACTTATGAGTCTTCTCTACAGATGGGCAGTCTCCTCCTTCCACACCTTCCAGGATGTTGCAGAATGCTCTTCTCGTCTCCTGGAGCCCCCAAACAGGAGCTTCAGTTAGCTCCAGAGAGCTCTGGGTGTTTGCTAGCTGCCCTGTAGCAGGAGCTGACTTTAGGAGCTCCTACTCTACTGCCATCTTGTTGGTTCTTCCTCTCTCTCCTTTTTGAAAAATAATATTGCCAGATACAAGATATTGGCTGGCAGTTTTTTTTTTTTCTTGCATCTGTTATTTAATCCCAATTATTGTGCCTTTCATCTCCATATTTTCTGTTATATTTCTTTTTATACTTTCAAATTTTGCTCACACATTGTCTTCTTAAAATCCTTTAGCTCTATATTCTTATTTTTCTTCATCTCTTTGTATTGTTTTAGGAGATTTGTTTGAACTTTGATTAATTTTTTCAATTCTTTATAACTCTTAATGTTTTAATTTGTTCTCTTAACTGAGCTATATCTTCCTGTTTCTTAGCATGGCTTGGTAGGGTCCATCCTAACTCACAGTGGTTCAACCACCCCTCCCCCCCCCCCTTTTTTTTTCTGTGAGGTTTTTCTGCATCTGGTTTCTTCCCTGTTAAGGTATGTTGCCTTGGGTAGCCAGATAGGTAAATCCAGAAAGATGGGTCAATCCAGAGAGTCCATTTTTTGTTTAGGTTGTCCAGCAAACAGAAACTGGATTAAGTGTTGTGCCTCTTGCCAACAGTTCTGCCCAGTCACTTTTTTTGCAACACAAATCGGTAGTGTGTCTTCTTCCCTGGTCTGCAGACTCACATCCCTGTCCCTGGATATACATGAGATTCAAACTCACTGCAATGAGTGGCTCTATAGCCTGCATCCATGGCAGAAGGGACTTGGCCATTCTGCCTTTGCATGACTCCCAAGCTGTGTAGACTGAGCCAGCAGTAGGGGGAAGGGGAGGCTGACTGAAGGGTTCAGGATGGTATATTCCTACCTGATCTTGGAGATTATTTTCCTTTTTCTTTGATTCAGTGTTTGTGAAATCTTTCTCCAATCTCTGTTGTCCTCCTGAGTTCTAAGCAAGTGGGATTTGTTGTTGTATTAGGTGATTCTGAAGGAAGACTTTTCCAGGGAATGTTTCATGTTGCCATATTGATGACATCATTCCTAAATTCTGGGGTCTTGGGGACTGGTTTCAGTTGCTGGAAGGTTTGCTTCCTC
Source organism: Dasypus novemcinctus (assembly GCF_030445035.2). Lineage (NCBI taxonomy): Eukaryota > Metazoa > Chordata > Mammalia > Cingulata > Dasypodidae > Dasypus > Dasypus novemcinctus. The sequence goes on from NC_080687.1 coordinate 63,044,097, forward strand.
CTGGTTCAGGTCAAGTTCAGGTAAGTAGCATCTGGTGGTGCTAAGTTACCAGTGCAGTTCTTGGGGTTCCTTGGCTTGCATCTCTGCTTTGGATCATATGGTGATGTCCTCTCCTTTCTCTTCTGATTCACTGACTTGCCCATTTTGACTCTTTTCGATGAGAAGACCAATTTGTTCTTGAAGCTTAAGAGTGTTTCATCATTTGCTCCTTTGTATTAAACCCATGCATGGTTGTGTTCATCTGTGACCTAATTAGATATATTTTGTGTGTTATGTGATGTTTCTTTATTCCATTCTATGTGTTGAAAGCTGCTTCTTCAAATAAAAAAATCTGGTATAATACAAGCAACCTGGGTGTTACTGACTGATTTCTTAAACTCAGGGTCAATGCTAACTAGGTGAGATTCTGAACTAAGTATTATGCAAGTTATGTAATATCCTGCAGTTTTAACTGCAAAACTGATAAAAGTGATTTTCTCAGTATAATTGCTTATCTATGGCATGGTTGTTCTTCCTCGCCCTCAGTCCACCCCCCAATTCCATTTCTGGCCAATCTCTATCTAGGCCAGAGGAGCAGGTTCAGAAAATACATGGTAGCTTCCAGGTAGTTTAATTAAAACACCAAGGGTCCAATTAGATAATTTATGAACAAAGAAAGAAAGAAAAGCTTATGGAAGTTAGGCAAACCTAGGGCAAGGATATTGATGATCTAACTTTAATTTGCAAAATACCTGTTCATGTTTGGGTTCTCCAAGGGAAGAGTTCTATCATTGAAGATTTATAAGATCATAAATAGAAAAAAAAATCAGAGAATTTGAGAATCCACTCCTTCCAATAGCCAGCGAAACTAGAAACTCCTTAAACGTCATACCAAAATAATGAAGACAGCAATTCTTCCTTTAATACCTTGTGTACTCTTTTTCTGTATAACTAGAAAGTGTTAGAAAATTCAATTTAAAGCTCTCCTTATCTTCAAAGCTTAAAGATCAACCACATTTGGTTTAGGGTAGTGTAATTCTACAGTGAAACTGGGGGTCCTTGAAGTCCTGAATAAGAATTTTGGAAAAGGAATATGGAGTCTAAGTGAATCCCTGGGCCATGAAAGTGCAAGTATCGTGTTGATTCTGTCAAGTAAAAACTAGTAAGTATTAACTGACTATTCCTAAGGGAACACTTTAAAAGGTACAATAAAATCCATAACTATAAAATGGATGGCCTTGGATGGTATCAGAAGAAGGAATAGTATTTGGATTGGCTACTCCTGGAAAGTGAAGTATAATCATCATATTAATTGCCCTTAGATCTTGAATTCTTGTCTAAAGCAATTTAGGAGTGTTACAAGGTATAGTACACCGTATAATGAATCCTATTTTTATTAGTGCTTATACTATGGGTCTTAGTCCTTCCTTTGGTTCTGGTTTCAAAGACTATTGTAAAGGGTTGGCTAGGTCACTGCACAAAATCCTGCCAATATTTGTAAAATTTTTGGCATGCTGCGATCTTTGCTGCTTTAAACACATTTCCCTGTCCAAATTAGCTATGACTTGATGATGAAGAGGGCTATCTCAGGAATATGTCTTCTTAGAAGCATTTAAAGTAGCAGTTCCATTTATGTAATCTTTTTACCCAACTAAAATATCCTCTAAGTGAAGCTACAATAAAAATATTTTTATAATAGCTGGCCTAGTCTAAAGGGACTACTAAAGGAGAGGGAAAATGATCTAAGCAGAGGAAAATGATTCCAAAAAGAAACTCAGAGGTTCAGAAAGAAATGTTAAGCAAAGATTGGGCTTGTGGGTAAATCTAAATGATTACTGAGTAAATACAACAAGGGTAACTATGCTTTGTGTGATCTGAGTGCTGGCAAGTCTCCAGATATGGCTGTGTTTCACAGCCAAGCCACAAACTTGTTGCACTTAGGAGATCTCTTCCTGGTGTACATTCAAGTTGCCAGTTTTCTGTTTGGGTAGGGAGTCCTCTCTGCTCTGCAGTTTGTCCTCTGCTTTCTGTGATGTGGGTGATCTTTTTCTTCCCTGTTGCACCGGTCTTGGCCAATGGAGGATGGCTGGAGCTGGGTTACATGCTGCGAAGACTGGATTTGCCCCTGAGGGATTTCTCTCAGCTTTGCTGACCCTCCCTCAGTCTTCCTTACTTAAAAATCTCATGTGCTTTGGGTAATTATTCTCAACTCTCCTTTCCTGCCCCATATTCAGGGTACCACCCCATTACTCAGTAAAGATATGAAGGAAATAGTTGAGATGTGCTGTGGTCTTTGTTTCTTGGGCTTCTCTGAATTCTAATCTGTCATGCCAGCTCACATAAATCTTTAAGTTTGGTTGAAAGTTAGGCTGGTTACTTACTACCTTTATCCGTGGGAGATTGCACTTTCCATCTTTGTTTTGGTCAGAAATGCCAGCAACTGTGGATCTTTCCTCCCTTTTGAGGGCTTTGCCATTTTTTTGAATTTTGTTTACTTGGGTTTCTTTTTGTCCTCAGCTCTTTATGAGTTTCAAAAACTACGATACATAATTAAGTAGCTTATTTGAATTGTTTTTGTTACTAGTGTATGTTATTTATTTTTTAACTTACTGATGGCAAAATAAGCTTTGCTTTTAAACTTGAAAATTATGCCTGCTTTGAAAGTGACAGTAGTAGCAAACCAAATGGGCTGATGGCAATGGAAATAATTTCAGAGAAATGAAGACCAAAAGATTTTGTACCTGTTTTACTCAGATGTTAAAATGAGAATAATCTCTGTAAGGTGATAATATGGAAGCTGATCATAAACATCTATTATTTCATGTTGAGAGGTGAAATTCTGTTGAGAGTGTGTTTCTGCAAGATAAGAAAACAATTTCGTGCCAGGCTTTTAAAGATGTAAATTGGATACTATACTTATTATTTGTCTGATATTTTTGGTATTTTTAATGATTTTCTTGCTTCTATACAATGAAAGAATGCAATACATTTTTCAATAGCAGATAAGATCGAAGGGCAAAAATTAAAGTTAGAAGATTGGAAGAAAGAGTTTCGAAAGATTATTATAACATGTTCCATGATTAAACAACAGTTATCAATGAAGTAATGAATGTGATACTGTAAATCCACAAAAACTTCCAACCAAAACCTTATGAATATCAAAGAAAACTTTGAATTTTATTTTCAATCAAATGAAGATTGTGCATAGGATATCTATTCCTTTCATCAAAATATATAACAAATTTAACAATAACTTTATAGAACAAGTTGTCAATACTGGTTATCTATGAAATATTGAACATAAATTTGAAAATACAGTATTTTAGATAAAAGTTAAAAAATAATGAGCCTGCTGAAATTTAAAAAAACCTCTTCAATTCTCAACAACATGTTTGTGACACTGGTTCCTCTGCTATATTTTAATATAAAATGAATAAGAAAAGGAAACAATTTAGAGATATATTACCCCTTGTTGTATATTGCAATGATAGTCATATCTTGAATATTATTTTTGACAACAATTAGAATGTAAACAAACTGAGAAAAACATGTCATTGAAACAAATAACTAGGCATTCATGGGAAGATGTTATACGGACTGGATTGATGCCAGCCAAGAGGAGCTCTCCCATGATAAACATATTAGTGACCAGACCACTGAGACAGATGCTCCCTGGTAAGCACCAAGAAGAGGCAGGTTGATACCTAGTCACTCTGTCTTTTGACTCCATTGCCTGGGCTGTGCTGCCAGGCTCACTAGTGATCACACCCCAACCTGTATCTTCCACTGACTTTGGCAGACCCTCCACTGATACCACGTTAGACAGGATACAGAGACTTCTGGTCTGGGAAGCAGATTTGGTTCAACCGATAGAGTGTCTGTCTACCATATGGGAAGCTCAGGGTTCAAACCCAGGACCTTCTGACCCATGTGATGAGCTGGCCCACACACAGTGCTGATGCACAGAAGGATTACCGTGCCACGCAGGAGTGTCCCTGCATAGGGGAGACCCACGCACAAGGAGTGTGTCCCCGCAAGGAGAGTCACCCTGAGTGAAAAAAGTGCAGCCCGCTCAGGAGTGGTGCCACACACACAGAGAGCTGACGCAGCAAGATGACACAACTAAAAGAGACACAGATTCCCAGTGCCCCTGATAAGAATACAAATGGATACAGAAGAACATGCAGTGAATGGACACAGAGAACAGACAATGAGGTGGTGGGGAGGAAGAGGAGAGAAATAAATAAATCTTTAAAAAAAACAAAAACATAAACACCTACCTTCTATTGGCCCTCAGGTTGATGGATTTTAGGGACTTTAGTATCCTCCACCTTTAAATGTGTTGTGTGCTTGACCTGGTTATTGCATATTAGTTTTGTTGGCAGCTTGCAAACAAAATTTATTAAGCAAATAAATAGCACCAAGCATCCAAACTATTGACTTGTGGAATCTGCTTTCAAGTGCTGAATGTGCTTTCTTTTTTATGACAATTGCATTTACACCACACCCATGCAAATATTATTGCTGTCCCCTCAACCTGAATTAGATAAATTAACAAACAAGAACAAACTCAATTATCATATTAAAATCTTTAAATATCAATATACATTGTGTTCAAAGTGTGCATTTAGTTTATATGGAGAATCACTTTTGTTTAGTTATGATTGCAGAATGACAACAAGTTATGAGTCTAATATCATGACTAAATAATATTACCTATATGTACACTTTCAATGAACAACTGGTACAATTCGTATAGTTCTTTTCTAATTTTTTCTCTGCTATGATTGCTCTGATTACATTTATTAAGATATAATTTTATATCCATTGAAGTAAATGATTCAAAATTGGGGCTTGAATTTTTGTATGTTTTCTTATATTTCATTTTTCTAGTAATTTATTTTTATTGATGTTACAAAAGTACCATTTTGAAAAGAACTGAAAATTTTAAAAACAAAACTAATTTTTAACTTCAGATAGTATGGAAAGCAACATTCTAAAGCACACTTACAGAATTTTATAATAATAATGTACAGCATTTGAGCTCATTACTCTACTTTTTCAGTTGCTCTCTTGTTTCTGAGCAACAAATTTTAATGTCTTCTTGCTTGTAACCTTTGTTTTCAATAATTGCAATTCAATATAAAATTTTTCAAATGCTGAAATGTTTTGGTACATCATTCACTGAATTTTTAATTAAAGACTTCCAAACGATTTTGAACAAAATGCTGTTGAAATGTACAAGACTCATTTGCAAAACGTTCAATTCCATTTTAGGACACATAATTAATAGCATAGTTTTCTAGATTTTCAAAAGTATTAAGATCCAATTGACAATAGGCAGAAAAGAAAGAATGCACAAAGTGCTATGCTAAAGTATTTATCTTCAAGATCAACCTCATAACAAAAATTGTGTAATTCAGGTCTCATGTATATATATATAAATTCTTGTAAATTTGGATAGCTACAGCTTTACTTCCTTTGGCAGAATATCAAACATTGGATGTTGTTTTTAATTATGCATGTGTCATGACAAATTCCAAGTATGGCTTTCAGAACCATGTTAGACATTCAATTGAAAGAATGAACTTATAAAGAATTTTGCTTTGATTTATAAATTGGTTGAAAAAGACCAAACCATTCTTATAGTTAACTGACTCTGTTTGAGTCCTCTGCTGGCTTTGTTATTTTTATATGGATAAAAAACCCTGGAAATAAAAATGAGTTAAATTAATTTAGAAGAAGAGTCATTTGATCTAATTGAAAATTTATTCTTTACAAATCGATATGCAAGTATACCTTACTGGTTTCTGTGAAGCCATCCATTGGGCTCAGATGGATATATTAAATGGTCAATATAACCACTAAATTTTGAAGTAGATGCTGGTCCTTCCATAGAAGATTTGTGTGTTCTGATTGTCACCATTTCTGCTATTAAAATAGCCCCATGTTGGATGTTATAGACAAAAATGACTTGCTTACCATCAACTTTCCTGAGAAATGGAAATTTAGTATGTAATTTTTCATTAAACACATACTTTTATATCATTGCTGTTGAAAGGGTTTATTGCAAACTTAAAAGATTATTACCAAGCAATAAAAAGAGTAAATTGTTATAAATATACACTACACAATAAATGACAAAATCACTGTGGCAAGAGTATTTGGGTTATTTTCTATACTCTAAGGCAAGATTGTTCAGCTTCCATTTAAAGAATACATCTTTCACCTTAATCTAACATTTCTCATGTTCTTCAAAGACTCCAACTGGAGGCTTGGCAGTTTAGTGTACCTCATAGAGCATGGAACACCTGACTGGTTCATGTTTCCGTGGCAGGATACTAGAAGGAGTTAGTTAGTTGGACATTATTGCCATGTTCCCTTGAAATGAAAATGTTGGTTGTATTTGGAAAGGGTTCTGTAATGGAGGAATAGCTTGATTAACCCTTCTGTTAATAGTAATTATATTTTTTAAAAATATTTTTTAAAAACTACTTGAAAGTCACTGGAGAAAAAAACAAAAGCAAGCAGATATTGGAGATGATAGGACTTTTGAAATAGCAGTACTTCCTAACAAGATCCAAATTTATCTATCTTTTCCCTGGAGGGTCCTCCCTAATTTGCACAGCACAGCATAGGTTAGAACTCAAGCAGAAAGCAACTGTCTTATTGGACTGACAAGTAAAAGGTCAGATTTGAGATTGTCAGAGTGGATGGAAAATCAGTGGACAAATCCAAGAAAGGAGAAATTCACAAACATGCATGTAACTCTACTTATATACTTGACTGACACATGAACTGTGCCCACAAAAAATGAGAATTGAAAGATCCCAGGGGAAAACAATAGCTGAAAGATTGAAAAAAAATCTCAGCAGAAATTTTAGTAGTAGCCTAATGCTGGAAAAAAAAACAGAATTTGGAGTTGAAATCTTGCAAAGTTAGAGTGTTGGTTAAACCTACACCCTGCCCCACCAGACTTTCTCTTAAACCCCTTTGGGATTATAAATTAGAATTAAGGTCCATGTCTCAAGATTAAAGGCTATAACTAAAAGTAGTATAAAATGTGCTTGATATGCCCTAACAAGACATCCATGAAAGTAGATGATGAGCCAATAATTTAACTGCCTGCCCAAATAAAACTTTACACTCTTCAGAAGAAGAATGAGAATTCAGAGTCCCATTTGATGAACACATCATCAGAATGTTCAGTATAAATTTTTTTAAAAGACAGGCAGGGAGTGGGTATAGATCAGTGGTTGCGTACCTGCTTCCCATGTATGAGGTCCTGGATTCAATACCCAGTATCTGCTTTAAAAAAAATGCCGGGCAAAGACACAGGAAAATGGTACCCACAGTCAAAGGGAAAAAAGTAAATAAAAATAGACCCATAGACAACCTAGATAATGGAATAGTAGACAAGGACATTAAAATTACTATGGTAATTTTATTCAGGAGTCTGTAGAAAAAGATGAGTAAAAAGATGGGGAATTTAACAAGAGATATGATAACTGTAAAAAAAAAAAAAAACTAAATGGAAATCCTGGAACTAAAGAATTACAAAATCTGAAAACAAACAATTATTGAATAAGATTAAATAGCAGATTGAACCAATATAAGAATCAGTGAAACTGAAAAAAATTCAATAGAAATTATCTAAAGTGAAGAACCCAGAGGCAACAAAAAGTTCAGGAAAATGAATACAGTCTTAATAATATATATAATAGGAAACTATCAAGTAGTCTAATACAATGTAATTGAAGTCCCAAAATGACAGGACAGAGATAACAGGGCCAGAAAATATTTGGTAAAATATTGGTGGATATATTTTTCAAATATGATTAAAATTTAAACTACAGATTCAAGAATTCCAGAAAATGCAGGCAACTACAGAACACTCACACCTAGACATACAATGGTCAAAATGCTGAAAACCAATGTTAAAGAGAAAATATTGAAATACTTGGAAAAATATATTATAATGTTTTGATAAATGTATGGGTATATCCATATCCTGAAAGTAAGCCTAAGGTTTTGAGACAGGGATAGATTCATTATTACTTACAGAAATAACTGCCTCAGTTTCTCTTTGCCTTAATTCTTCCCTTTTCAGAGGTGATGTGATGAGAGCCGTATAGCCATCACCCTACACAAAACAGGTTTTGTAGTATAGATGAGAATCACTGAAAATATGAATTTGGGAATTTGTATAGAAGGACAGCTGTTCCCCCTTTTTCTGCTGAGAGATTGAAAGCAATCTGAGCTTCCTAATGTAAGCAAATTTTTCTTGGGAAAAGAAAGGAAAGATCTTGGGGTCTTTTTGATGTGTAAATAAATGTGTCCAGGAGGAAGATATGCATTTTAATGATATCCTATAACACCTATGGTGCAGCTAAAGGAAAGTAATAGTAATGGAGAAATGTATAGTTTTAAATGTTTATGTCATAGGAGAAAAAGGGTTTTAAATCAATGATCTAAACTTCTATCTAGAAAAGCATAGAAAAAGAATGACAAACTAAGTCCAATATAAGTAAAGAAATAATAAAATTAGCAAAAGTAAATGTAATATAAAATGAGTAATAGTGAAAGTCAGTCATGCCAGAAGGTGATTTTTGGAAAAGCTTTTAAAAATTGGTAAAACCTTACCTAGACTTATTGAGAGAAAAAGAAAGAATACACAAAATACAAATATCAAAAATGAAAGAGGGAACTTTGCTGCAGATCCTCCACCATTATATAATAAAAGAATGTTATGAATAACTGTGTGCCAATAAATTTGACAGCTTAAATAAAATGGAAAAATTCATTGAAAAACTCAAGTCATTAAGAATGTCACAAGAAAAAAATGTAAATATATGATTAGCTTTATGTCTGCCAAAGAAATTGAAGCTGTAATAGAACAGCTTCCCACAAGAAAACTACAAGCTCTGTTGACTTCACTGGTGAATTTTATCCTACATATTAGAAGGAAATAATTCCAAAATAAGCCAACCTCTTTCGGAAAATAAAGGAGGAAGTGGTACTTCCTAATGCATTTTATCAAGCCAACAGAACAATGGTAATAAAACCCACCAAAAACATTACAAGAAAAGAAGACTACAGGCCAATATCGCTCATGAACATAGACTCAAACATTTTCAACACATTAGAAAATTGAATTAAACAACATGTAAAAAGGTCATTCATTATGTCAAAATGGGCTCTAGCCAAGTAAGGAAAGTTTGGTTCAACAACTGAAAATCAATTGATGTATTTAACATGATCAACTCATTTGATGCAGAAAAAGCATTTGACAAAATTCTATATCATTTCATGATTAAATACTGAACAATCTAGGGATACAAGAAACATCCCCATTCTAACACTTAGTACCATACTTAATGGTGAAATAGTGAATGCTTATCCTTCATGATTTGGAAAAGGCAAGGATGTCTTCTCTTTCCACTTTTAGTCAGTTTTACACAGGAAGTCTTAGGTGGTACAATAAGAAGAAAAGCAACAACAATTTTAAAAAAGCAAAAGAAAATAAAATATTTTTAAGATAAGGAAGAGGAAGAAAAGCTGGTTTTTTATTTGTAGGTTATACGAATAGAAAATCCTAGGGAGTCTATAACACAACCACTTGAACTATTAAGTGAATTTAATGTAGTTGCTGAATTTAAGGTCAGTATATAAAAAAATAAATTATATTTTATGAAACAGTAACAAAGAATTAGATGAAGAATATAAAAATATATTTTACTATAACATTATGCTTAAAAAGACTTGGTAATACATTTAATAAAATATAGACAAGACCTGTATATCAACAACTACAAAGTTTTGCTGACAAATTAAAGACTTTAAGAAATTGAGAGAGATGTATGTTCACATTTTAGATAACTCAATATTGTTAATTTTCCAAAAATTCAGTTATAAAAACAATGAAATCTCAAGTCAAAATTACAGCAGATTTTTTGTGGATATAGAAAAACATTCTAAAATTCACAGATAGAAAGAAACTAAAATAGCCAAAACAACTTCGTAAAAGCAATACCATTTTTCAAGATTACTATATGGTTACAGTAACCAAGAGAGTATAGTACTGAGATATTTCTACATGCCAGTGTATCATTGGCATAAAGAGAAAAAGAGAAAAAGATCAATGGAACAGAATACAGAGTCCAGAAGGAAATCCAACACAAACGGTCAACTGTTTTCCAATAAAGTCAACAGAGTAATTATTTCAATGGTGAAAGGAGAATCTTTTCAACAAATAGTTCTGGGAAAACTGGATAACTGTATGGGGAAAAAAGATAATTTGAATCCCTATCTCACATGATATGCAGAATTAACTTGAGATGGATCATAAACCTAAATACAATAAATACAAAAAGCTAAAACTATAAAGCTTAGAAGAAAGCATAGGAGAATATCTTCATGACCTTGGGTAAACAAAGATTTTTTAGCTAGGATGCAGAAAGCACTGATCATAAAAGGGGAAAAAAAAAATATATATATATATATATATTCTTTTTTTCAAAACAGTATTTTATTAAAACTTAAAATTTCCTCTCATCAAGATAGCATTAGGAAAATCAAAAGTCTAGTCACAGATTGGGAGGTAACATTTACAGTAATTAGATGTGACAAGTACTTGTCTCGAGAACATATATATATATAGCTCTTATAACTTCAAATGGTTTTCAAATAGGTTTGCTCTTTCAGGCAAAGAGAATTATTAGAGAGAAAGGGGGTCAACCAAATAATGTTAAATGTTTCAATTTACCAGATGGGCATAACAATTCTAAACTTGTATGCCTCTAATACTTAGCTGGCAAGTATGTGAAACAAAACTTGATTAACATAAAAAGGAAAATTGAAAAATCATCAGCTGTGTAATTTTTATGTTCCCCAATTTTCTCTGTTGGAAAAGTGAGGTAATTATATGTACTTAATGTATTTGACAATGAATTTGAGACACTTAGCAGAGTGTTTGACACATAGGATGCTATGTACAATAGCTATCAATGAAAAATATCCATTATTAATAGGTGACTATGTGCGTACAAATTTTTTCCAAGAATATTGTGAATGTGATAAGAATTTCATATGTGCCTGACACTGTTTGGGGCATCTGGGATATAGCAATGAAAATATAGGCAAAGTCAGTGTCTTCCAGGGGGTTCTTTCTGTCAGAGCAGAGAGACAGAAACATTGGTAAGTACTACCAAAAACAATAAATCAGGGTAGGGTGTTGTGTATGTGATAGTTACATTTGCATTAGGGTGCATCAGGGAAGAGTTTCTTGAAATGTGGCATTTATGCAGGGTTGAATGAAGTGAGAAAACAAGCTATAAAACACCTGGGATAAAGATGTTCCAAATGGAGGATATAGGAGCTACAAAGGTTAGTGTGGGATATTGGCAAAACTCCAGTGCACTTAGGAGGTGAAGGTGAAAATTACTTCAATTGTGATAAGAAGCTGGAATTGGAAGATTTTGAGGAAATTACTTATAAGAGGATGTATAACTTTGAAAGGTCATTCTGATTCAATAGTGGAGAAAGTACAAGCTGTCCCTAATATTAAAAGCAATTCTAGCACGTTCTAGTGTTACAAGATAAAATACAGGATGCTCAGTTAAATTTGAATTTCAGATAAGCAACAAATAAAATTTTTAGTATAAATATGTCCCCTGCTGACAGAAATGCACATAAAATGAGGGAGTTTTCATTTTAGAGAAAATGAATAATTGTGTGTCTGCCATGGAAGTAGAATTCCAGCTATGAAGGGGCATCATTACTTCTTATTCCAAGCAAATGTTTCCTTGCCTTATATTCTTTTCAATATGTCCTATGCAATATTTGGAATATACCTATAGTAAAAATTATCTTAAATTTATTGGAAATTCAAACTTAGGTGAATGTCTCATATTTTTGTTTCCACAACCTTGCAATCCTATTTATAGTAGCAAACCTGTTGAGTATTATTTCTATAAATTTGATCTTTGCTTTAAGCAAAAATCTACACTTTTAATTCCCAAAGTAGTTTAAATGTCTTAATTAGATAAAAGTAGATAATGATCCAACATGATTCGTCTAATTTTTGAAGACTGTTAATGTCATTAAAGTTTAACTTTCAACTTTTTCTGCACTTCCCTCCTTTCTTGCTAAGAACTTGCCTAAGAACTTCCCATCTACTAGATAAGTGTGAACACTCAGTCTTTCTCTCTCTCTCTCTCTCTCTCTCTCTCACACACACACACACTCGGAGATAAAATACATTTTGCTTACTTTTACCATTGAGCTCTCACAAAATTTGATATATTAACATATATCAAATGTTTGAAAATAAATAATGAAGGATGCTATTTTTTCGTTCAGTGCTTATTATGAAAGCACTTAAGAAGGTAATATATTGTCATTTATGCATTATCTTTCATATGCTTTTGTTCATTGTTTTGCTATAACTGTATTACCTCTCCTTGCTTGGCCATAGGCATGGATTTCAGATAACCAGGCCCAAATATCCCCTGTAGAATAAAGAAAAGCACTATTGTTGCTTTTCTTCTTTAAGAAAGAAATATCTGGCCCAAAACAAAGAGAAACCTTGTTCATCAGCAACTGAGGTAGGAGATTTAAAAAATGAAACAAATTCCAGACAGCATAAACAAAGAGTCCTTTGAATTGAAAGCAAGGATATGTTTGTTTGGAACAAGAATTAATGCTGCCTCCTTGGCAGCTGTAATTTGTACTTAAATGGCAGACACACAATTACTATTTTCCTGTCTTTTCTGTTTCTCTCTAAAATGAAAACTCCCTCATTTTACGTGAGTTTCTGTCAGCATTTCTTACTTGGAAAACTTTATCTTGATTTTCATTTTATGCTATAGTATTTGGCTTTTCTCCTGAGAATTTGTTGTGAACAAATGAGGTGTTTTGTTAGAGCAACAAACTTTAAAATCAAGCATCTTCCACTCTCATTTAAGGCCCTAAATTATTTTTTTTATTAACTATTTTTCCCTCCACCAAACATCTTCTTCCCTACTTTTGGGAACATGAAGAGAGAATATTCTGCATTTGGTGAGGAGAAAAAATGTATTTTCAGGGTGTCTTCCATTTTGTAACAGAGACCTTTCTTTCTTGGCATTTATTATATAGACTTTTATTAGGTACATTCACCTCCCCCGTACTTACGTATATTCTTGTGAAGTATTCAACTGCTAATTGCTTTGAGTAACTCTCCTCCCTGGATGGGAGAATTGAGTTGGATGAGGAACTTTCCAAAGCCATATGCAAATCAAGGGTCTTGGTTTTGTTTTCTTTGTTTTGTTTGGAACCAATAAAGCTAGAACTTAGCCTAGTTGTTCATTTGGATTGGTTTTAGTTTTTAATGTTATTTATATAATTAAAATGTAAATGTGTACTTTTGGGTGACTCCTATATCATAGAGCAGATCATTTAGTAATTTTTCAATAGAGTCCTTCTTTAATATTACAATTTTATTTGGTGAAATAGCCATTGAAAATAAACTTAAAATTCACTCAGCAATAGCAAAGTTCAAAATAATTTGCTTATGTATTTTTTATAATTATATTTAATTGCACATTAAAAATACATTACCTTTGACAGAAATGAAGTGAACTCTAGGGAATAAACACACCAGTCTGCTTCAGTTCTCATAAATCGAATGGAATTTGTTCCCTTAAATTTGCATTGCATCTCAGAGAACCAGAGATTGCCAGGTTGTTGGGTGATTGACTAATTATTTGGATTCCCAGTCAGTCTTTTCCTGCACAAAAGTAATCAACTGATAAGAGGGAGAAGAGGTAAGCATATGCTAATATAAAATAGAAGAGTATCTGACAACTGCAAACTATTAGCTAGATGAATAAATGGTATAAAATCCATGCAATTTAGGTAACTCTCCTGTGAGCTCTGAGAGCCCAGAAACCTACCAAGCTAGGGTGGGGTGAAGAGGGTAGAAGGACACAATGTCCTTAGATGTAATTGGCCAGGAGATTGTCCTTTCATCTGGGAGAATACTTCAAAGAGCTCTAACTGTGGTTGGGATGTGGATGTGCTATGTTTCAGTGACACATAGTTCATTGGGTACTTTGAGAACCTCCAGGGAGTTGGGTAAAAGCAGGTTTCTAATTAGAGAGTAATTTTATTTCTATTTGTTTAGACAGAATTCTGAGTACTCCCACATACATTTCCAGTTACAATTAAGCTATTGCTGTTTTAATTAACTCCATTTGGAAGAGGTAAGTGCAAAGGAAGTAAGTTTAGAGTAAACTGAAGGAAAAAAGTGTTTCTTGAACTTGCCTACAACCTTAACAAGAAGAAGCTCCTGACCTATCAGTAGTATGCCTTAAGAAAATAAAGTTTATTTTCAAGTGGAGCAGTTTATACTATGTGTCCTATCATCCAGCTAGCTATCAGACTAGTGGTGAGGTACATGATGAATACTTGGATTGTGTTGGTAACTCAAAGTTCAGTAGGAGTAAAATTCAGAGTAACCAGCCCACAGTTCTATTGAGCCTCCTCCCTGTGTGAAACAAGTCCAGGCAAGGACTACTCTTTCAGGAATTGGGGGATGAAAAAAGGACACACAAAGGTGATTTAATTTATGCAAGTTTGGGGAGAGAATTCATCCATGTGACTCCTAGCTTGTGGTTATGGCAGTATCTTTCTAAAAGAGAACTTGTTGGCCTCCGCTGCGGCACTGCAGGCGGGTCACTGCAGGCGAGTCGCTGCCGGGGATCGGGCCTACGCCACGGCCTGACCGGGGCGGCAGCGGGCGGCTCAAGGCTTGGTGGGGACGCGCGGTTCGATGGAGGAAAAACCACGGAGACGAGGTCTATGCGCAGGTCTGATTTTATTCGGGAAGTACATGGGGTTTTATAGTGTCATGGAGGTGGGGAGGTTGTGGGAGGGGCATGTCCGCGGGGCAGCTGAGGATTGGCTGCAGAGGCAAGGGCGGACCTGCGGTTTATGACGTAAGCCATTGATGGCAGAGGGGGTTGTTTCCGAGGTTGTGCCGGGGCGGATACGGAATGAGGGCGGTTGAAATGAGGCAGGGAGAACAGCGATCAGCTGGGAGGGGGAAGATAACAGTGGCTGGGAGGAGGGGCAGAGGGAGGCAGCAGCACAAACTGCTGCTAAGAAGGGCCATAATACAGGGAGGTTACGAGGAACAGGCGGGCAAAGTGTAAGGAAGCGAAAGGCAGGGTGGGAGCAGGGGACAAGAACTAGCATCACTAAGTGAAGCAAATATTATCCTTCACTGGTATCTATCTGTGGATAGAAAAACAAACAGTAAGTATGTCAAAAATTCAGAGTTGGTAATGCCGATGAGATTAGTTTAGAGCCCATTCTTTAGGAAAACCTTGTAAGCTAATTCACTTACAAACAACAAATCAGCATCACTCAGTTGTCATAATTTCCAAAGTTTATTTGGTACACTAGTGAGAATTTTTATTCAGGATCATTATTACTTTCTTAATAAAATGACTGAATGCTGTTAGAAATCCTATTACAAAATTCCGAGGAATGCTATTTTCCTGCAATATAAAGCATAAGTTTAGAACTGTTTAATTATGGTGCTAAAGGGGTGTATGTCTTCTTTTACATTATACCTACAAATAAAGAGAGGACACTTTCAGAGAATGTAAGCAATAATGATGGTTTCTTTCTGAGATAGAATTTTGGTGAGCAGTAACTTCTTCTCAAATAGTTCATCCTCTAAATAATGAAATTTCTCCTTGTAGGGAAGTGTTTACCATGTCGGCCACATAACTTTCTCCCATGTGGTCCTCAGGGCCTACTGCATTTCTCAAGATGAGAAGTGACATGCTTTAGTTAATCCAGAATCCCAGTGGTAAAGAGATTTTGTTAAAGGTTGTGATCAAAACCCAGCTGTCTCATTCTCCACTTATTCTATATTCAGTGTCAAACCCTTGCTGCAAGCCTTGGTTACTTTTATGATTGAATAGTTTTCTCAAGGGAGATGGGCATCCATGGAAAGAATTAAATGTGCATTAGCAAGTCTTACCCTTTAGGGTGTGTTTACACTAACACTATTAGTTCTTGGATAAATTCTGTATGACTCAGAGCAGGAATTAAGATTTCATATATACACCTCAATTTCTTGGGGCATTATAAATTCTTAACACTGTCTTGGAGGCATGCCGGGGAGCTGTGGAATTCCTAATGCATTTTATGGGTGTAGTTTCGATGGAGATTTTTAATAAATTAGCCACGATTTTGAGCCAGTTCAAGTGCTTTTTCACATATGCTAAAAGTGGTTCCAGGAAAATGCTGGAAACAATGTGTTTAGGCTCATATTTATGTACTTTAGATTAGAATTCTTTTCACTTTAAAACTCTAGAATCAAGTAATTAAGTTCTCTTGTTTTAAAATAAAAAAATATATATAACTCATTCAATGAAGTATTTTAAAATGAGTAATTGAAAATATTTTAATCGTCAAAGTTATTTTCATTTTTCTGAGAATTCCATACAAATATTTCTAGAAGAATTAAGTAGTTCATTCATTTGAAAAACATTAAATTATTTTTCCCTTCTGTGGGGAGATTTTGGACCCTATAAAGATCAATTGTAGCCTCTTCCAGCTCATAAATATTTCCATCAAGGTTATTTCAAATTTAAATGAGTTTAAAGTGCAGGCTTGAAGACAAGAAACCAGAGAATGGTAGAAGGCAAATGTGGGAGATGATGCAGCAGGGGTATATCAAACAAACTTATGGATAGTTAGATAAATAAAAACTTTGCTACACAGCCTCATATTTCTGCAAGTTTTTGTAGCATTGTTAGTGATATTAAGTTCCTCTTCCCTACTTGTTAGTGTCCTGAGTCATGAGATTCTTCTATCTCCACCCCCATCTCACTGTCATCTGTCAAATGCTAAGGATGCATCTGTGCTTATAATGAGTAAACTCAGGAAGGTCAGTGCATGCTCACTATCCATTTTGCCCTAATCTTTCAGATATGTGCACTTGAGAATTGAGTAATAGTTTTCTCATATAAAGCAATGGGCTGCAGCACAGGAAAATTGCAGGGAATGGTTCTCCTTGGTGGGAATTCCAGTGGTGTATGCTTTTGTGTGCAGTTAAGATTTATTGTGCATTTCTAAATCTGTTTCTTTTTTCCATACCTATGGTACAATTAAAAATCAAAGAATGGCTAATCATAACCATTGTAAAGCCAGAGGGTATCTGTTCAATATTTAATATCTGCTGCATGCACATGAAATACTAGTTATGCCTATTTTATTTTATTTTTTTGTCTTTATTCATTTTTTAAAATAATACATTAAAAAAATATGAGGTCCCCATATACCCACCACCCCCTCACCCCACTGCTCCCCCCATAGCAACATTCTCCTCCATTATCATGAGACATTCATTGCATTTGGTGAATACATCTCTGAGCATCGCTGCACCTCATGGTCAATGGTCCACATCATAGCCCACACTCTCCCACAGTCCACCCAGTGGGCCATGGGAGGACCTACAATGTCCGGTAATTGTCCCTGCAGCACCACCCAGGACAACTCCAAGTCCCAAAAATGCCTCCACATCTCATCTCCTCCTCCCATTCCCCCACACCCAGCAGCCGCCATGGCCACCCTCTCCACACCAATGCCACACCTTCTTCGATTACCAATCACAATAGTTCATGAACAGAATATCAGTAAGTCCACTCTAATCCATATTCTATTCCTCCATCCTGTGGGCCTTGGATTGGTTGTGTCCACTCCACATCTATGTCAAGAGGGGGCTTAGATTCCACATGGATGCTGGATGCAATTCTCCTGCTTTCAGTTGTAGGCACTCTTGGCTCCATGGTGTGGTAGTTGACCTTCTTCAACTCCATGTTAGCTGAGGTGGGGTAAGTCCAATAAACCAGAGTGTAGGAGCTGAAGTCTGTTGAGGCTCAGGGCCTGGCTATCATATGGTCAGTCCAGAGATTCAGATCCCCTGGGTATATATTAAACCCCAGCACCAACTACAATTCTGGTAAAGTAACAGGAAAGGCTTGTGAAAAGAGATCACATCTGAGTCCAGCTCCATCACACAGAAACACCAACTCCAAAGAAGGGCCAACTGACATGGCACTGAACTCCATCTGCCATGACCATAAAACCCGTGGGTCTCTGTAGCCCTCAGAAGTACCAATACCTGGGGTTGTATCTACTTTATCTGTCTGTGGGACTCTGCTCAGGTGTGCATAAGGGCAACCCCTATGATAACCTCCCGGCTCTTTTTTAGAGACTCATAGCCATATAAACTCATTTATCCTTTCCATTTCCCCCTTGATTTAGGTCAAAAAGCATTTTTAACTTCTGTTATTATATGTAGACAGAGATAACATTGTTTTGTGATAAGAATATTAATATTTGCCAGGTAAAGAACAAAGCCATGATGCATATATGTGACTTATAAAGGGATTATAAACCATGGGAAGGTACATTTGGCCCAATCTTCCTTATCTCAATGCAAAACAAAATGTAAAGTCCCAGGTTATGGCTGGTAGCTGACCAAGTATCACCCATGGGGAGCAGTATTCTACAGAATAGATGAAAAATTAAAAAAAAAAAAGAAGAATAAAGCACTTAAAGTAAAACCCCAAAGCAGCGAATAGTACCCAAACAGGTTGATGGGAGCAAGAGTTGCTTCTTTTTTTTTTTTTAAGATTTATTTATTTTTCTCTCCCCCTTTTGTTGTCTGCTCTCTGTGTCCATTCACTGTGTCTTCTTCTGTGTCTGCTTGTCTTCTCTTTAGGCACCAGGAACTGATCCCAGGACCTTCTGGAGTGGAAGAAAGGTGCTCAGTCTCATGTGCCTTCTCAGCTCCCTGGTCTGCTGCATGTCTCATTGTATCTCCTCTGTGTCTCTTTGTGTTGTGTCATCTTGCTGTGACAGCTCTCTGCTCGGACCAGTTCACTGCATGGGCCAGCTTGCTTTCACCAGGAGTTCCTGGGAACTGAACTCTGGACCTCCCATATGGTAGGCAGGAACCCAATCACTTGAGCACATCCGCATCCCAAGAGTTGCTTTTAAGGACAACCTGGACACTGAAAAAAAAGTCAAGTGAACAAGAGGGAACAGAAATTAATGATTAAAATTAATGCGGAAGACCAGGGGCTTGGGTAAATCAGGAAGGAAAGCATTTAAATCAGAAAGATACACTTGAGCAAGTATGTAGAAATATGTTTGTTCTGGGACCAGACAGTTTGCTTTAACCTAGAGAATTCCCCTTGGGATAGCAGCTAATGTTTTCCTCCATTTGCTTTTCTTAAAATATTTTCCACTCCAGGTTTGTAAAAGGGATTATATGGTCTCTATCCAGCAGACATAGGGTTTGCCAATGAAATGGGGCCCACATAACCTAAAGAAAATAGATGTGTTTTTAAAATTTGAGTGGAATGGGTTGTAGGCATTGGTGAGTGAGAAGAGAAGAGGGGAATAAAGGGTTCAAACTGAGCAGTCTTACAGTGAAGCTTCTTATTTTCCCTTTCAGTACTAGTTCTTCATTGTATTCCAGTCTTATTGGCAGCATCACTATTCACCTCCCTCTCATAGCTGCATTTGATTGCCAAATTTAGTCTGTTTTACTTCTGAGATACCTTTCATATCTATTCTCTCTGTCCCAAGTGTTCTAATATGGTGCTTCTTTATGGCTGTTTTTCAACATTTTCTTAACTGATATTCCTGAGTCCCTCCTTAGTCTTTGCATTGCTTCCAAAGAAGTAGTTTATTTTTTTAATAAAATTGAAATCTGGCCATGCTTTTGTCCACTTAAAATTATTCATTAGATCTCTATACATAAGGTTCAGGTGGAGATACTTGAAGAAATCAGTTATACAGAATTAGAATTCAAGAAGAGGAGTTCAGAACTGGCCCTATAAACTTGAGATTTTCCAACATGGACATGGGAATTAAACCCATGAGTTTGTGTGAGAATTCTTAAGGAGCTCTCATGGAGCAAGAAAACAAAAGAGTAATGGACACAACTCTTGGAAAATTTATCATGTAAGGAGTGGCCAAAGCAGAACGATTCAATAAAAAATTATAAGGTATATTCTTAGGATTGGGAGAGGCTCTGAGTTTTAGACAGCAAGGAGGTAAAAATGTTAAGTGAAACAGAGGAAAGGACAAGAACTGAAGAGTGTCCATTAGATTTTACCTTTGGGAACTCAATGGTAATAACCTGACTGATAAAACTATTTTAGTGGAATAGGTATAAAATCAAGGGTGAAAATAGAACAGATAACATATGCCATGGTCTGCACGGAATGGGAAAAAGGTAATGAAGTCAAAGCAATGAGTAAAAGTATTATTTCTAAAAAGCTTGAATGATTAAAGTAGAGAGAATATGGGGGAGTAGATGGAGGGAGAAGATATAGTAGAAAGGAAGTTTTTGAATATATTGGTTCATGGACAAGTCCCCTAGGATACAAAAGGTGATGGAATAAGAAGTTAAAGTGAAGGGAAAGACCTTGAATAAGAAAATATCACAAAGTACCAGAGATAAGGAAGGAAGGATCTTTAGATGCATTTGAAAGTTTGCTAGTGGGATCTAGGATATAAAATATTATTTCATTATCTTAAAGGTAATACACTGTAGAGATTAATATTGTGCATCTGGACTGCTGTGACTGGAAACTAGACCTTGCCATTTACTAACTCCATGACTTGGACAAATGTTTTAACCCCAATGGGCTTCATTTTCTTCACCTGTAAATGGAAGTAATCATAAGGACTATATCATAGGACTTTTAAAATTAAGTTGGTCAATAAGCATAAAGTACTAAGACTGTTGCTGGTAATATTGTAAGCATTCAGTAACTGTCAGCTATTAGCTACTATACTTGGCATTCCTAAAGTGATCATTTCTTTGCTGTTTTAACTTTTTTTCTGGTAAAAAGCCTGCCCCAGGTCAAACATAGACTCTCATAGTAACTCAGCCTTCTAACTACAGTGACTGGTTCAACACAGACATGGGTTTGTTTTATTTTGCCAGAGAGTTGCTGATGTTTTATTTTGCCAAAGGGTGACAGAAATGGGTTGGCTTTTATAAAGGAGATTTATTTGGGGTAAAATTTCAAATCAAGACATCCTAAGAGGTGATTTCTAACCAAAGTTAACTGCCACATGCTGAAGCAAGATGGCTGCCAATCTCTGCCAAGGTTTGCGCTCAGCTGAGGGCAGCCAGGCATATATCTGGGCTGATCTCCTTTTGAGCTGCTCCGTGAACCCAACCTCTTTGAGTCTCTCTGGGGCTTCTGTCTTCCTGCAGTCCTCTCTGTCACACTGCAGAATCAAATATGCCAGCTTCCTTTTCATGTATCTGTCTGTGTCTCTCTGTGTCTTTGGGTATATATCAAACCAAGTAAGGGGGTAGAGACTCAACCATTGAGTCACCACTCAATGACATAGTCCGATCAAAAGCCCTAAATCAATCTTATCAAGTAATCAAATGAAAGGACCCTCAACAGAATTTAATGCAATCAAGTGTATCACACCCACAGGAATAAGATTAGTTTAAAAACATAATCTTTCTCTTTTTGGGATTCATGAAATAATCCAAAACTGCCACATGGTCCAAGCTAGTATGAACAGAACATTTTCTGAGTGTCTTAGTTTGCCAGAGCTGCTATGACAAATGCAACACAGTGGATTGGCTTCAACAACAAACATTTATTGCCTCATGTTTTGAAGGCTAGAAGCCCAAAATCAAAATGTCGGCAAGGCCATGCTTTCTCCCCCGTAGGTAGCATTCTGGTGATGACAGTCCTCTGGCACATGGTGAACTCTCTCACTCCTGTCTGGCTTCTTCTGACTGATAGAGTTTGAATTTCATCTCTTTATAAGACCACCCTGACTGAATTTAAGCACTCCTTAAATAACAGTAACATGTTCATATGGTCCTATTGACAAATGGGTTCACATCCATAGCAATGCAGTTTAAGACTTGAACTTGTCTTTTGTGGGGGGCAGGATTCAATCCCCAACGCTAAGGATATACCTGTTTGAGTTAAATTGGTAGAAAGTTTTCCTTCTTGTTGAAAGGCCATAGGGATGTAAATCCAGAGTTTTCCTTGATAAGAAAGACCATATCATAAGTAATGGCAGAGAGTGAAGATGATACACTGAGACAAGCAACAAAGAGAGAGAAATACCCCACCTTGGCTGAGTCCCTGCCTTCAGCTATCCTTGAGGCCAGATCGAATCTGGCCCTTTCCAAAGTGGTGATGTGAGCCAAATAATCTCCTTTTTATGCTAAGTTAGAGTAAATTTTTGTTGTTATTATTGTTGTTATTTTGTGGCTTGCCACAAAAGGAGACTATCAAATACACGGAAAGTTGTGAATCACACATCTTCTAAGATCAAAAAGAAAACAGGTGAATGAATTGGATGTAGATAGCTTCATCAGTGATATATATTGCAGGAAGTTGAAGAACATTAGAAGCAGAACAGTAGTCCACCCTCTATGTTAGTTATGTATTCTTTAACAAAATACTTTGTTCAATCACTGATAAATTATAGATTCCTCGGAGCAGAATATATAACTATTTCCTTAATCAATTCAAATCCTGTGAGTATGAACCTTGAATTTTCTTTCCTCCATGTTGAAACATTGAAAGAAAATATGGAAGATACTGTCAGATTTTAACATTCTTTTATCCTCAAAGAAAGGTGAGAATGGTGGGAGGAAAAGGCCAATCAGAATGTTGGTTTACAATATCTTCTGCTTTGCTGCCTTCAGTGGCACAGCTCTCCCCAACCACTATTTATGTGATATTTCCTGGCAGTATTGACAAAATTGCAATGTCTACTTAGATCTTGATTAGCTGCAGGGCAACTGAATTGACTGAGAGAGTTGACTTAACTATTGGTTAAGTTCTACCATAAACAATAGGAATTTATGAGCTCATAGTTTTGTGGCTAAGAGAAAGTTCAAATTAAGGTGTTATCATGGTGATGCCTTCTGGGATCGATGGCCAGCAATTCTTGGTCCTTGCCTACTCTATCTCATGACAATATACATGGCATCCTGTTTATCTTCCAACTTTCATTGATTTCAGCTTCTGGTTCTCCCTTTATCTGTTGGAGTTTCACTCTGCTTTTAAAGGACTCCAGTGATAGGATTAAGACCCATCCTGGTTCATACCTTAACTGAAGTAACCTCATCAAATGGTTCTACTTAAAATGGGTTCATTCCCATAGGAAGGGATTAAGTTTAAGACATTGATTTTCATGGATATATACAGCTCCAAACCACCACAACTTTTAAGTTGCATAGAAGTAGAGTAAAAATTGTATTATTTGAATCAACCCAAAAATGCCATAGCCATCAGTAAGTGTTATTAGAGTGGTGGTGCAGTAAGAGACCATAGCAATTGTAACTCTAACCCTACAACTCTCTGAGCCTCCCTTTTCCCGTATGTAAACAGAGAGGGCTGGATTTGTGAGGTGCCCCACTTAATGAGGGTACATTGCTGAACTGTAGTGCATACTGTCTAAATTTGCAATCCAAGATTGTGTTCTCCAAAAAGCAGATGGAATCGGGATGACATAAGCACACTGCTATACAGGAAATCCTATAAAATTAACTTTCTCACAACCTTCTGGTGTTACTATTCTGGATTGGAGAAAAATAAAATTCTCCTTAGTCAGAGTCCTTCATTTCATAAGCTCTTGGCAAATGATTGGATTTTTGCCTGAAAACAATCCATCAAAACTTTGCCTGGTTCAACCACAGGATTATCAGGACTCAGTTTAGTTTTATTATTGATAATTACAGTTCGGGAATAGAAAAAATGGGATGCTAGACAAGGAGTTAATTCTTTGCCATGCAGACTTAGAAACAATAAAGAAGCTGAGGCAAAGGGTACCCAGGGTTTAGAATTGTATTCCTATATCTGCAATGAAGAAAAAGCCAGGTGTGTACCTTCTGCTGTGTGCTGATGTTCTTTGGCATTATATTTTCCTGAGCGAACCTATTGGGAACAGAGATTGAGACTATCTTGGCTCTGCACAGCATCACAGTTACTTTGCACATCTGAAACAAGTAAGGGATGAACGAGTGGGGGTCAACAATGACCACAGCTGCTTCAACTGTATTTGACTCCTGAAAGTAAGCAGGTCTTTTGTTTGTTTGTTACAAAGCAAAAACATTAACCACTACAACTGGAATGTCAATCAAAATGTTCTGCACAATAGGCTAGACCTAAAAAGAAAACACAAACAAAACCTTGTCTTTCTTAGTTTGATGGAAAATCTTTTGAAGCAATCAGAGAAGTCAATCTTCTTGGCAACCACAACTTCCCAAGTTCAAATGTCCCTTTAGAGCAATCCATTGTTAGATCATCCCTTTAGTTGTAATTCAAGGAAGACTCTCCTGGCCTAGCAAGTAAATATTTTACAAATTCTTGAGTCAGTGCTTTTTGTACAAGTTTTATCCCACTGTTTTAGCATCTACCACTTTTTATTTGCTGTCTAAAAATCAAAGCTAAAGTTATTTATTAAACTGACCCTGTGTAAAGTTATGATAATTCCTATTAGTTACATATTATTTCTGCTGTTATATATTTCATGTTTGAAAGATCACTGTTCTACTAATTCTTCTCTATATCATATTATATTCAGTTCCTTGTATCAAAGACCATTGTAATGGCGTTTCATCTAAAGACATAAAATCTGACCAGTTAAAACAATCAGGAAAAATGTTCACTGATTCTTCAGAAATGTTCCTTTGCTTTATTTAAAGAAAAACTGGAAACCTATCTTTTAAATTTCAGTTTGTAACCAGTAGCAAACCACCATTTTAAATGTTGGTATTATTTTATCTTAATATTAAAGACTTCTGCATTTTGTTGACATCAATTATACTGAAGAAGAAACATTTCAGAAGATGAATTATACAACCTTGTAGATAATCATCATGATCCTATAGAAAGCTTATTAACTGTAAGGGATTAAGTGACAGTTAAAAATATTGCTGGGACCATCTGAACTCATCGCATTACAAGATAAAAGCAGTATACTTATAACACTGGAGCTGAAGGGTTTTAATCAGGTGATTGTATCTATGGCTATGTGACCTTCTTTAATAAAAGCAATGTGGGAAATGCAGTTTGAAAGTGGTAGAGAATATTAAGCTCTCCAGTGGAGGTATGCAGTCAAAGAGCAACAGGACTAAGAAAACTGTAGTGATTATAGAAAACTTAACCTCAATTTTTTCTACGTCAAGACAGAGATGATAAATCTGTAAAAATATTCACTGGATACATCTTTCTATAACTGCCAACATTTAGATTTAGTGAGTTAAAGGTTCCCAGTCTAAGGGCTTCAGATTTGCCCATACTCCTCTGCTCTGCTCAGGCCCCAGGGGCTTCCTTCCTGTAGCTGTGAACTATACGGCACTCCTCGTGCGGGTTTTGCTCTTTATTTTGAATGTGCAGAAAGGCAGTGCACACAGGCAGAGGCCCCTGGGAAAAGAGCACTGATCGATTCAACTCCCACTTACACCCAGGCTGCACCTAGCCTTGAGTTTAAAGTTTCTTACTGTCATTCCTTTGCTCAAAAACTTTAAATGATCGACATTATCCACACAATAAGGTAAAAATCCCCTTCTTGGCATTCAGATGTTCTCAAATCAGACCATTTCATTAGTGATGATTTGATTAGCCCTCCCTTTTATTCCTCACTCAAGGGCATCTAACCCCTACCTCTAGGTTTGATATCATCCTATCTGTCTCCAGGTGAAAAAGGAGAGCCTGTGGTCAATTTCACTGATTTGGGATTTAGTTAGGCTCATAATTGGCTCCTGCCCTGACCTTGTGCCTCACTTCAAATGGCTGTTACCCAAGAAAAATTCCATATCCCCATCCTTTGGATGCTGGAATGGTTCAGCTGAGGTTGGTAATGCGACTTAATTGTGGTCAATAAAATTTAAGGTGGGGAGGGGTGGCTCAGTGATTGAGCACCTGATTTGCATGCACAAGGTCCTAGGTTCAATCCCTGGTACTTACATTAAAGAAAAAAGTAAGATATAAGGCAAGTATTCTGGGACCTTTTCAGATAAATTTTTTTTCTCCCTAATGAAAAGACAGGCTTACAGTTCCAAGCCTTTGCCCTGTCCACCATTCTTTTACTTTCAGACTGTGTTGGTGTGACTAGGATATTGTTTTGGATTTGTAACGTCTAATCTGAGACCCTGAGGGATAAACCAGAGTACAAAAGCCAACATGTGGAGGACAGCAGAGGTGGAGGGGATGAGATTTGTGGAGAGATAAAGGGGCCTTGATCTCCAAAACATCTTCGGGACTGCCTACTTTCAGACTACTTGCCAAATAAACAATAAACGACTAAATGTTAATTTATGTCATTATTGCCTGTTGATCCGGCAATTTCACAGACCCAAGGTGGATCGTGGGGTTGCTGCATGGAAGATAGCTTCCTTGGAAAGTCACCTGACCTGTGTTAAAATTCCTCTGGGCATGATAATCACCTTCTTTGTGTAAAGTCACTGAGATTTTGGATTTACCGTGTTGCAACAGCATTAATACAGTGTCTTCCGGCTATATAGTTATGGTAATAATTTCAGTCCTAAAGTCCATCTACATGTGCGTTTGGGGAGCCCCGAGCAGTGATAGGAAAAACTTCAAATGAATCACTGTCCTAAGACTATTGAAAATACCAGGAAAAGTTATATTTCCTTCCTCTGTTCTACATGTTTGGC
The DNA here is from genome assembly GCF_030445035.2 of Dasypus novemcinctus. Classification (NCBI taxonomy): domain Eukaryota; kingdom Metazoa; phylum Chordata; class Mammalia; order Cingulata; family Dasypodidae; genus Dasypus; species Dasypus novemcinctus. The sequence continues at coordinate 63,070,825 of NC_080687.1, forward strand.
ACTGGCCCCGAATTCCTCCCAGCAGTAGCCTGTCCAAATTGCCGGCTCCAGTATCAGATGCAATTAGTAACGTGGCGCCAATGCTCTGTTTAAGAACCACTTTCCCCTAATCATCCCCTTCTTCAGAACTCACCAACTAAAAATGCTCTAAGACCTTTTGGCAGCCAAAAGCAAATGGCTTAGCTTAGGAGAAGGGAGGGAACTATGTACAAATTAGACATGGTTATTTAATTCAGTAAAATGGTCCTTGATTAGTTTCAGAAGTCCAGCAATTATGGTGCTTTGTGCACAGTAGTACTCGATACATGTTTGATGGTGACAGGTATGATGTTGGGGTGCATGGTCCTAAACCACTTAGGAATCTGAAAATACCAAAGCCGCTTAGCAAAATAAGAATAAATGCAGCTAATTAAAATGTTTATTGGACATTAGAGCATTCATTGTGTTATTCATTATTACTTAAAAGTCTCTATTATTCTTTGATTTTAATCTTGGTATTCAAACCTAAAAAGAAATTTCCTGTTTACTGAGGGGTAAAGTTAAAAAACAAAAAACTTTGAATAGGCCCCAGGGAGACCCAGGGAGACCAGAAAAGTTGAGAAAACTCAGAAGACAAATATCTGACTGGCTTTCTTGAAATCTGTCAAAAATTCCATTTGTTGGCCCCAAAAGGAAACAAACTGATTAGTATCTCAAAGGTTCTGGAATCAAGTATAATTACAGACAAATGCAACATACAGTTTATGACTGCAGATCAGCCTTTTCTTTGTCATGGCATAGCTGAGTTTGTGACAATATGAGGCCATGTTTTGAAGAAGTTAAGAACAGCTCAGTTTTAAGGGGAGAAATCCAGGGTGATTCCCTTTGTTTCATCCTAATGGGTTCTCCTGAGACCCCAACCTCCTACTGACTTACTAACCAAATACGTGTATGGGTATGTACAGTATTAGAGAATGAAAAAGGCACCAGGAGTTTTTAAAGTCACCTCAGATAAATCATGAAAATTGGTAGACCCTGCAAGAAGTGACGGTTGTTTTCAAATGAGCATACTCTGTTCTTAATTTGAGGAAACCGTAATCTCCCCCTCCCTGATAAAAGTATGTGGATTAAGAACATTTCCTTATCTATCCCCTAAATACAGATATAACTTGTAGTTTAGGTTTATTTGATATAATACCTTGACTCTCTTATAAGTGATACTGTTTCATTATTCAAATGGTTTTGTTCAAGTATTTATTTTACAAAGCTGACAGAGGCTAAAATTTCCCACTGAGTCTTTTTTTTTTTAAGATTTATTTTATTTATTTCTCTCCCCTACCCTCCCCCCCCAGTTGTCTGTTCTCTGTGTCCATTTGCTGCATGTTCTTTTTGTCCGCTTCTGTTGTTGTCAGTGGCATGGGAATCTGTTTCTTTTTGTTGCGTCCTCTTGCTGCATCAACTCTCCTTGTGTGTGGTGCCATTCTTGGGCAGGTTGAACTTCTTTTGCGCTGGGCGGCTCTCCTTCCGGGGCACACTCCTTGTGCGTGGGGCTCCCCTACGCGGGGGACACCCCTTCGTGGCACGGCACTCCTTGCGCGCATCAGCACTGCACGTGGGCCAGCTTCACATAGGTCAAGGAGGCCCGGGGTTTGAACTGCGGACCTCCCATGTGGTAGACAGACGCCCTAACCACTGGGCCAAGTCCGCTTCCCTCCCACTGAGTCTAATTCTTCAGGTTCCCCAAAAGACTCTTTTTCTCATGGAATGCCAGTCCATGAAAGACAATTTTGACGTGATCTGCAAGAGAGAGGGTTGCATATATAATAAATAATAAGGAGTCCAGCAGGAACCAATATGGCTCTAGATATGTTTCTATTGATCCCCAGGATTCAACATTATCTAACTGATTATTGAACTAGTTTCCTAAGTAAGGAGTCTGTTCTAGAGTGACACAGAGGAAAATTACTTAGCCAACCTATAAAACTTTAACATAGAGGGGAGAGGGAAACATAAAGGCAGGTGGACTTGGTCTGATGACAATACAGTGGTTATTTTTTGTTATATGTATTGGCTTACTGGTGGATTAGGAAAATCTGCAACTATATATCTGACATGGGCCAATTTTAGATGTTAAGTACCATAGATCCACTGTTAAGAGCACTGATTTATTATTCTTTTATGTGCCCTCTGCTAAGCTAACACAATGGATACTTTGGCGGTCCCTTTCATTAATATCCCATAATGGAATATTTATGATGCTACCGCCGACTTATGGAGACATATTTTACATCTCTGCATAACAGTTACAATGCAAGGTAGATATAAACTTCATCATGGGGACTAATAATAATATAAAAAAAGAGGGTTGGTAACAAATACAGCAGTATGATCACTACATACAAGAAGTTAGCAATCATCAAGTTGGAGAGTACTTAAGCCTGTAGAAAAATGCAAGTTAGTGTCAGGTGTTACAATGGTTCCTTAACCTGACACAAGACATAAAGTCTCTGACACCTAGACACATGGGTAAGTAGGACGTTATGGGGTAGCTGTCTTAGAAGCATAAGTGGAGAGAATTCTTAAAGCTTTTCCTAGTTATTGATTTCTTTTCTCTTAGGAAAATGACTGTAAATTTATCATTTCACAGATATCCTATGACATCTTTTCATTTTCTGCAACATTTAATGTTTCATAAAAAAATATCACTTAGGAGTTCAAATTATTTTTATTTTGAAAAATTAGACTGTTCTAAAAAAACATTCTGCTATTATTTTGGGGATAATTTGCCAAGCTTGATTTGCTTTATTAGACCAGTTCTATAGCACCATGCACCAATAAATTCCATTTAGTTGAAGTGGAATCATTTACTTCATTAGTATGTAATATTTAAATTGCCCCATATCATGGAAATACTATTTTGGCATATGGCTTTCCTAGTCAAACTAGAATCATAAAGTAATGCTTACAGAGAAGATTTGGCTACATTCTGCGGTTTTAAATAAAATTTTGTATCAATATCTGGGATGTTACTGCTCTGCTATTCCTGTTCTTATCTTAGCATTAATCTGAACACATTCGAGAACTCTTGTGTCACCACTGATCAATGAAGAAACTTGGGTATAAAGAAATTTGGCAACTGTGGGAGCTTCTAATCAAGTTGGACAGTGGTTGAATTAAATTTCTTAAAACTGAATCCTCTGGCAAGGCTATGTTGGATCACTTCACAACTTAACTACCATTTTTCCATTGTTTTATGGTAGAAATTACATCCATGTGGCTACTTGGGACTTTTCAGATATTAGGAATGTTTGCAATTAATAATTACAAATGTATCCTATATTACTCAAACCACCCCCAGAATTGGCCATGCCACTTTCATGAAATGAACTCTTCCAAACAAATAGTCTCTTAGTGGAAAGGAATCCATCAGATTTAAGATACATTGGAGTTCTGTAGTAAGCAAGTTTAGGCTTAGAGTGGAAACTTTGCTTCCTGGAGAAAGTTTCAGAAGAATTATCCCTTTTAATGAAAATACTTTTACAGGACATATTCTCCCAATGAACATTTACTCTGGGTAAAACAAGGCCTCATGTACCTTCAGCCAGAAGTTCTGTGTGCACAAGCTTTGAAGAATCATGTGTTTCAACTATGCAAGTATAATAGCATATAAATTATTTAAGAAAGGCAATTTCTTGTCCTGTTCTCCCTTACTATATTCTTTAGTATTTATTTCATAATTCAAGTAAATCAAGGTAACATCCATCAACTTAGCAGAGTTAATCTCCTAAAAATGCATAAACTTTTAGCCAAAGTTCTTTTCTTTTTAGCTAGCCAAATCTGCAATATTGTTCTTTCAGTAAGAAAAATGTACTCTCATGTTTTAAATCAACAATATACAAGACACACTATGTCCAATATTCTCTACTATTAATTCCTTTCTAAATTCTGCAGGTTTTGTTGCTGATATTTAAATGCCCTCCAACTGGTGGCACAGTCAAGAGATGTGCTACAGTTTAACCTACAAAATTAGAATATCTCCCTGATTAGAATATTCAGAAAACCCTAGTCATTTGTGTACTTTCCAGATCACACTTGCTCACCTATCCTCCTCCAAGCATATTCTCTTTTTGAGTGGGAAAGTGTCATATGGGAACTTTTACCCACGTCTAAATTCACATGTGGCAATTAGGGTCCCTTGGAGTTGGAGCCTGACTCTCCAGCCTCATTTCCTGTCACTTGCCTTTTCGCCCTGTGCTTGAGCCAACCCTAACAACTTACATTTAATGGAGAGTGCCCCACGTTTTAATGTTACTGGGCTTCGCAGAGTTGGCTCCCTCCAGCTGCCAGTGCCCTCTGCCTCTCCTTCACCTTCTTTGCTTGGCTTACTTCCACTCATCCGTCGAATCTCATTTTAGGTATTGTTTTCTTTTTCTGAAAAGCCTTTTAGTATCAGCCAGTCTGTGTTTAGTTCTGACACAGGGAACTGCTCAGACCCCATCACAGCATATACAACCCTGTGATATAAGCAGCTGCTCTCCTGACTTCCCCATCAGGGGTAGACTTCCTGAGGAAGAAATCTGGGTCTTTTATGCCTGTATCCCCAGTGGCTAGTGCAGGTTTTGGCACACAGTAGCTGCTCAATATATATTTAGATGAATGGATGAATAGAGTGGTTGTTTCAGTAAGTGAATGACGTTGGGTTTTTGCTAATTAAAAACAACTATAAAGGTTTGAGAAAACGGAGAATAAAAGTAGATGAAGTATGTAGAGAAATGTTGGGGTATAGAGAAAGAGATGATAAAAGACTTGACATATTTACTATTTGTCTGCTTCCTTTCTTTGAGTGTAATTTCCCTCTCTGTTTATAAGAATACTAATTAACAATGAACAGAGTAATTGAAATTTTCTTACTATATTTTAATCTGAACAATTTTCCAATGGTATAGGTGTGTTTATTATATTCACTTTGCCAACGAAGACATTCAACGTCATGTCATTTAAATGTCTTGCCAAAGTTACAAAGTCACAAGTGGTAGAGTCACAACTCAAACTCAGGTCTTTTCAGTCCAAACATCAGGCCAAAAAAGTATAAATGATATTTAAGTCCAAAAATAGCTCTATTATTTTAGTAAAGGAAGGAGATAGAGTTGTAAAATGATACATTCTAAACACAGCCTGCCATAGAGACTGAACACTGGGGTCTCACTGTCTGCTATTCAAATCCAGATTAACCATTTACTAATTGATCTCCTCAAGTCAGTGAGCTTCTCCTAGAATCAGATTTCGCTTCATTAAATTCACATATTAGCACCTGTCCTAAGGAGTGTGTTTTTGAAATAATATGTATAAAGTTCTAGCACATAGGAGGAACTCCGAAAATTATTTCTCTTACTAGAGTCAGTGCCTTCATAATTTAGCTATACAGCTTTATGCCACAGAAGAATAGGAACATAGAAAGAAAAGCTCATTAATGCTGAATATTGTGTAGAAGTGTATGTATGGGAAATGTTCATGTAAATTAAGAACATCAGTTTCACCCTGTTACATTTTTATCCTCCTTGTCTGGCAAAGTACATTTCACAATTTGAAGTTCACTGGATCATACAAACAGAAAGAGGAAGAAACATTTTTGAGTATGCGAAAGCTTGATGAGACAACAAAGGGAGCTTCACAAGCAAATTTATTACTGTGCATTTCCAGGTAATGTAAGCAGAGAGATCGTCGTTTTTCATCCTTTGAACATGATAAAGCAGATGAAAACACATTGTAATTTGCACAGCTATTGGAAAGATCTTCAACGGAGAGCTGCGTGAGCCTTGATGTTGGCAACCCCCTACAGTGGATACAATACCCAATTATGTTAGAAAAATTGGCAAGTTCAGGGCAGCAAATTCCTGCAGACTTGAGGCTGCCTTGTTGATTTCCTTTCAATTCAAACCCGAGTCCGGTCAAGCTGGTCCACTGCAGCACAACAATGTGGCAACCAGGAATGAATTTTTCCCCACCTACTTCCCCTGATCCCACCCTTCAGACAAATCATCCTGCCCAGATTTCAAAGAAATCCCAGAGAGGCCTTCTTGCTGTTATATCTCCAGGACTCCAGCCAGCACAAATCCAGAAAATGGTTTCCAGGTGCAGATTGTCTCCACCCTCCTCCTCGCATCACTTTAAAAACTGGTGATTGCTCCGAGCTTTAATCTGTAGATGGACGATAGGGGGAATAAGAGGGTAACCTTAGGATTCTGCAACCCACAAGAAATTATTTGTCATTTTCATTTTAGCGGAGTCATGTCTTATTCTCCAAAACATATCACACAACTCAGCATGATTAATTCCATCTCTTTTGATAAACCTCAGACCCCAAATAACTAGGATACATTATCTGCACTGCAGAAGGAGCCCTACAGGGTTAGTCTTTCACAAAGGTAGTTCTAATCCAGGGCTATTACTGTCTCCCCATCACTAGCTCCATTTTTACACAAAGCTATAATTGGTAGGAAAATTGCGTACTTTTCACAATAGTCCTGGATTTGCTAAATTCAAGAAATAACAGAATTATTGAATAAAAAAAAACACTGAAGGGAAATATATTTGGGGAACTTTTCTAGGTATAGTATTCATGGTAGAATAACAACAATTGGGAGTGACAATATTTAGAGCAAGTACCAGTGGCCCTGTTCTTTTTTATTTTTAAATATAGTAATTTCTTCTGTGGCCTAGTTATACCATAACATCCTGAATTCTAGATACTTTGGGACCTTTGTTCATGTTGTTTCCTATGTTCAGTTATAGATTGTTTTTTACATTCTCAAAATATAAAAACCTTTAGATCTTCTACATTTTTTTCTCTAAATGGGTTCTAAACATTACAAAACAATTAGTTCTGTTTACTACATCAATACTACATAAGTAATATTCACTGTGAATGTTGAGATTTAGAACTTAAAGGGAAGGAAAGTCCAGCCCTACATGACTAAAACTTGTTGCACGTGCAGGAGAATTTTCATGTATCAAGGTCAAGAAGGCATCCTTGTTTATGAGCTCCTCAAAAGCATGCAAATTAAAATTTGCTTTATATTAGTAACATTTTGTATGGATTTTTTTCTCCTGAAGTTGCTAATTTCACGATGTTAATTTTTCCTGTTATTTTTCCACTTTATTACTATGCTGTTCTTCCTTGTTGAGAAAAGAAATACATGCCTTCTAACCTATATTAGTAAGACTTGCAGCTTTCCAAACAACTTTTTGCATTTGAATCAACTTACGTCTTTTAAAATGCATAAAAATTCCTTTGGAGCCCTCTGAATTTCTATTTTACTTTAGATTTAGTGTTAGAAACTGCTAATGTTTGCCAATATTCATGTTTTCCTCCTCCGTGGTACATTGCTACATTTCCAAACAACTTATAGCTGCAATCCCCTTACTCTTGCTCCATTCACCAGCTGCATGGAAAATACTAGAGGAATATGAAGACCTAGGAGAGAGCAGAACCACAAGCTGGAACACTCCTGGGTTTCCAAATATAGAGTGGAACCCACCTCCCACACGCTGCCCCTACTAGAATGCCTTAAGAACAGGAAATAAGCTTATAGTGTGCTGAGCCACAGACATTTGGAGACTGTTAGAGCCGTTACCCTGCCCTCACTAATACAGTAACTAGTACCATGAAGTGGGATACCCCAGAAGGCAAAACTTATGTGACTTAGTGGTTGCGCAGCATGTGCAAGAAAACATATTGAAGGCCTGAACTCCAGAAAGACCTGTTACACAGTGGTGGCTCTTAGAGTAAAACTGTCATTTACGATCATTTGGAAGGAGACTTGTCAACTGAGCCTGAGACGTTTGGGGAAGTGATTGAAAGAGTGAATGTCTGTGCTGGCTTCTGTTCGCAAAGGTGATACAAGAAGGTGAGTTAGGTAAAAATTGGCTGATTTGCAAGCAGAAATGATGGAAATCGAATCCAGAAATTTGAAATCTTGAAAGAATGGAAATGCCAACTATTTTCTAGAATACAAACTGCAAGAAATAAGATGAAAGATTCTTTAAGCTCCTACGACTCATTAGGAGGATTCCTGAGTTGTCTTCCCACCGAGTCTGATGGTCCCAGGGTAGACGCTATTACAAAAGAAAGAATGGAGCAAGGAATGGAAGAATCAAGCTTGAGGATTGTTTTTAGGAATAAACTTTGGGTGTGGTTACTGACATCTGAAAATGAATGATAACAAATAGATCAATAGTTGATTATTTTTGAAGGAAATTTTATTGCCAAAGTAACCATAAACCCCGTGGCAAACAAAGGCTATTAAAGCTCTAAAACAGTGATTCTTAACCAGGGGCAATTTTTTTTTTTTTTTTTTTTTTTTGCCTCTTAGGGGACATTTGGAAATATCTGAAGACATTTTTGATCTTCATAAAGGAGGGACAGCTTCTGGCATCTAGTGATAGAGACTAGAATCCTGCTGCTAAATATCCTACAGTAGCATAGGAAAGCATCCCACACCTAAGAATTATCTGGCTCCAGATGTCAGCAGTATCCAGGATGAGAAACCCTGAGTTAAAACAGACCTCAGTTCCCCAAATTTAAATGAGGAGGAGAAAGCTGCAAATCTGAGGGCATCTAAGGGGCATAGAGCCAACATCCTCTGTAGAGGTGGCCACAGAGGATAGATGACAATGCAAAACCTCCCAGAGGACAGAAGTAGGGACCAGGTAGAAATGCGTGATTCTTGACATTGGATACATTGTTCAGTGTATACAGTACCTATTTATAGTGGAAAGCTGGCAAGCTGTAGGCAGCACATTTGGTCATATTTGAGACTGTCTTGTTGGTTGTCGTTCAACCCACACTTGATTGGTTTGATTAACAGTTTAAAGTAATTTGCAACACCCTAATCATATTGCTTCACTTTCCTCTGAAGTCAGTGTTTCTGACTAAATTCTAAAGCCCTTCTGATACTTGTTCTTTTGCAGTGACCTGATATTCTCTCTGGAAGTTTTTAGAATCTTCCCTTCACATTCGTGTTCTGATATTTTGAAGATACGTCTAGTTTGGGGTCTGTTTTTAAAATTTTTTTTCTTTATTTTGTACATTTAATAATTGAAAATATAAACAATAATTTAAAAATAAAAAGAAAACACAGTTGAATAAAAACAAACATTTTTCAATTAAATGTACTACATGCATATACATTTTTAAAAAATAGTACGATATGTTTCATGATCTATTTGGATCATAGTAATGCAATCATACAGTATTTGTCCTTTGTTCACTCATCTTACTGGGCACCGGAAGGGCTCTTTCTATGGGAAATCCTCTGACTTTCCTCTCTGGGAAATCATTTTCTATTACTCTTCTAATCACATCTGTTTCCTTGGTTAGGAACTCTTATTTCATAGAGTTTGAAACTATTACACTGATTCTCCATATCTCAACTTACCTCTCCTATTTATTTATTTTTTTGTAATTTTGCTCTGCATTTTGGAAAAACCTACTGGGCACCACAGATTTCAAGTTCTTTCTGCGGTGGGTTGCTGAGGTCATGTGCTTAGGATAAGTCCTGAAATGCCAGCAGTATTCCTGAATGCCAGCAGCATTCTTGCTCCCCTGGCAGCGTTCAGCATGCCCAGCAGCCTGGGCTTGGGAGTTCTCTCCCTGATGTCTGCTTCCCCCGAGGCAGGCTGCTGGAGCTTGGTGGTAGGGGTCTGCTCGGTTGTCTTGTCAGTCCTGGGCAGACCCTGTGACCCTGATCCTCAGGGTGGTCTCTCTCAGCACTCTTGCCCCTTCCCAGTAGGGAAACCTTGGCCTGGGACCTGTGCATGGTCAGGGGCAAGGCAGTTCCCTGCTCCTTACCAGGGGCAGACGACTGCTGCCTGGTGTCCAGAGTTCGGAGAGTGAACAGAATTCCTAACTGTCCCCTGTGACAGATGATCACGTCCCCCTACTCACGCCTGGTGAAGTGGAAGAGGATTCTCAGGGTTCTCCTATTCCACAGCAGGCCCTGCTGTCCTTGACCAGGCAGGAGGTCTCTCTCAGGTCTTCTGCTCAGATGCTCTCTTGGAAACTCAGGGGAGGTCCATGGAAGAGCTGGAAGGGTGTGCAGACTCTTTCTGTGCCTGGAACTCCTGGGGAGTCTATACCATCAAACTAGCTCATACTCGGCCTCCAAGAATTAGTTAACATTTCAGCCATTTTTTCTTACCCTTCTAAATTTCTACCCCTGTTCCACTTCCTCTCTGTCTAACCAAAGGGAAGAGTTCGTGTGCCACCTCTTGCATTTCAGTTCACCATGTTCACAGCTCTTTGATGAGCTAAAACAAATGTGGTTTTGTAGATTACCAGGTATGTTCATGTTTTGGGGTTGAGGATAATATTGTCTTGGCTTTCTATAGCCTAAGCAGAAGTCTAATATTTCTTTACTAACTTCCCAGGACACTATTATTTCTTATTAGCTCTTTTTTCACAGTAGCCCATTATTTTTTTTAGAGATGCAATGTCTTCTTGGATCTCATTGAATTTATTAATAAGAATTCATTTAAAAAGCTCTGATCTTTTAATTATCTCTAAGGTATTTGTTCATCTTTGTCCTTCTCTTTTATTTTATTTTTGTTTTTTTAGGTGGTATCGGGATGGAACCTGGGACCTTGTATATGTGAAGCAGGTGCTCAACCACTGAACTACACCTACTCCTTTTTGTCCTTTTCTTTTATGCTATTTCTTTTTCTTAAATGTCTGTGATCCTTGATTTTCCATCTGTAGTTATGGAGGAAAGACTGCATTGATCAATTATGTAGTAGTATGGGTTTCCTGTGCCCAAATGCCTCTTTTCTGAATGAAAGGAATGAATGGATGAGACAGGCCAAATACAGGCTTCGCTTTAGATGTATGGGTGAGCCCAAATTCTACCCATTCTCCAGCAAATTGTTTAATTGTCTTGGGAGTTTCTCCTTAGGATTTTTTGAGGAGGGGAATCTCATGGAACCCTTGTACTCAAGGAAAGGGGTGGAGAGGGCTTGATCGTATAGCTACGTTTTAGACAGTCTTTTAATGAATTACCCGGACTTCTGTCCCAACCCTCTTGCTTTCAGCATACTTACCTGTCCCATCCTGCCCTATTCCATCCTGAGCAGAATAGCTTCCAATTGCTCAGCTTTGTGCTGTGTGTATACCAAGCTGGGGCTTTCTATTATCTGTATTGTTCATCTGTGCATTCCACAATTAGTCTACTTTCTGTTGTTCAGAAATGCATTAAAATCTCAGACTGCAAACATGCTCCTGCTTGTTTTTCTTGTCAACTCAATAGGTTTTGGAGAAGGCTGGGAGTTAAACACGAGCAACATTTCAAGCTCTTGAATTGGTAATTCATCCATCCTGCTTATCCCTGGCTCCTCTTCATCCTTTTCCATTCTTCTCTTTACTCTTCTTTTTTTTCTTGAGCCAAACCAACCTCCCCCACTTTCCTTTTGCAAAGCAGATTCTCCCTCTTGTCTGAATCCTTGGTATCAGCTGAATGAAACTCAGCCCCTAAGAACACATATGCTATGTGTTCTTATTACAATATTTTCCCCAAAACAATATATTATTCCCATTATCACCCAAGTAGTCAGAAGGTATTAGTCGCTAAGATAATAGTTTTATCTCACTTCATTATATTATCATATAAAAAGATAGTTTTCCTCTTATATGCACCCCCCCGCAAAACTTCTAAGACCATGTTCCTCTCATGGTAAAGCCATGAACTTGTCTACATCTAACTTTTCTTGCTCACCTCTCAATGCTTGCTCCTACTCAATCTCCTCCTTAAACATGCTTTCATGCAAAATAGGCGCTAAGTGCTTTGCACCTGCCATTTCCTCTGTGTTACTCATCCTCTTTTTCCACTTGGCTAATTCTACTCACCTTTAAAACTCATTTGAAATTTCACCTTTCTATTAGATTTCCAGCTTGCAGTGGCACCTCATTCCCTTTCCACTAATTTCTTCTAATGCTTATTGGCTGATTCACCCAGTGACACTTTATATTAGTCTTATCACATTTTCTTGTGAATATAGAGCAGCAGACAGAACATGGGTTATATATTTTACTCGGAGGCTGATCTCTTCCTAGTGATGTGTCACTGTGTGTATCACTTAGCCTTTCCAAGTCTCAGTTTCCTCTTTTATAAAATGAGAAATGCCTACTTACTGACTCCAAAGAATGAAGATAATAAAGCTTACTTCAGAGGGATGTTGTGAGGATCAAATGACATAATATGTGCACAGTGCTAACTCGAGACCTGACTTGCAGTAGATGCCTGACAAGCTGATAAGTGTTAATTCCCTATTCCCTTGTATTAGTTTTCTATGCTGTGTAACAAATCACCACAAATTTAGCAGTTTAAAAAGCACAGCTTTCTTAACTCACTCTGTAGGTAAGAAGTTCAGGCTCTGTTGAGCTGGGTCTTTTGCTCCGGGTCTTACCAGGCAGAAATCAAAGTGTCAGCTGGGCTATGCTCTCACCTGGAGATTGGGATCCTATTCCAAGCAGTACGGGTTGTTAGCAGGATTCAGTTCCTTAGGGTTTTAAGAATGAGGTCCTGTTTTCTTTCTGAATACCAGCCAGGGGTCACTCTCAGCTTCTAGCTGCTGCCCTCAGGTCCCAACCATTTGGTCCTCTCACACCATGGCAGCTTGGTCCTTCAAAGCCAGCAGACGGGAGTCTGCTAAGACAGAGTCTTACATGATCTATTATAATTACAGAATTGACTATCCCATAGTGTTCAAAGATCCTTCCCATGGTAATGGGCGAGGAGTTATATAGGACCAAGTATACCAAGGGTGGGGATCTTGGAGGCTTTCTTAGAATTATGCCTACCACATCATCTAAGCTGAATAATCAGACATCAGGAAGGGTTTGAAGATACTGGAAGGTTGGGAAATAATTTATTGAGAACTCTGAGGAAATCTAGGGCCCAGTTGGAGAGATAGGTTTGCATAGGAGAAGGAACACATATTACTGTATGACACATGGGTAGGAGGTAAGGATAGGTGAGCTACAGGAAAATTTATAGCTGAGAGAATGCTAATGGATAGAGTAATGCAAGAATATTTTCACTCATACTTAATGATGTTGCTTTGGAATGAATAAATGGATAAGTGGATGAAAGAATAAGTTCTGTTCAAAGTGCAAATACAGATATTTCTCTCAAAGCGCTGTCTTTTCAATTTTATTATAGACAATTTTGGAGAGCCATGTCAACCCATTTTCTCACATGGGTGATAGAGTATTGAGCTGCGGTATGTAACATATGAAATTGTTAAGAATCATATTGCAAAAATACAATGCATTTCCTAATGCTGTTTTAATATATTAAGCACAATAAAGTGCTCCCAAATCATTCAAATTTAAGCAGCTTCAAATTTTCATGATTTGATTTTTATAAAATATTGCAAAATGAAAATTAGCTGTTATTATTATGGTACTTATTATGAACCTCATTTTTAGGAAACCTTCAAAATTTTATTAAAGTAATAAAACATATACTATTCTTTTCTTCTACCAACAACCCTGCTTTTATATTAGTAAATGTAATTCTGCTTTTTAATTCATACCAACAAATACTTGTTGAGAAATGATTATGCCCACAGAAAGGTATTAGGTGCTTTGAGTTATATACAGATAAACCATGGTTTATTCAAGCCAGTTATTTACATTCAAATGGGGGAGATAAAATAAGTAATTAAGTCTAAATCAAGGCGAATTTCCTCATTGCAATAAAAGAGGTACAGATGAAGGGCTATGACAGCATGGGTTAGGGGAAATCTGGATCAGCTTCTTAGGTGAAGTAGGGTTTAAACTGAGCCTTGAGGAAGATTAGGACTATGTTAGACATAAATGGAAAAGCCGATATTAGAGGTTCTTGTAGCTTATGTAAAGGCAAAGATGAAATAGTTTGGAATGTTCAGGGAGCTACTGAAGTATAATCCATAATGTGTGCTATCAGGTCAGACAGGGATGATTTAATGGCAGTAAAGGACTAGACATAAAGATGAAAGGAAAATCATGGCCATGATGAACACCAGGATGGAGAAGGTGGTAGTGGTTCTACGTGCAATGAAGCGCTATTGAAGGCTTCTGGGTAGTGAAGTGAGGGGAATATTATTAGGATTAGGGCTTTGGTAGTGGAGAGTGAAAGAGAAAGGAGATAAGTTTGGAAAATAGCATAAAACTTATCCTATAAATATTTGTTAGCTGTCTATAATCATCCTGATGATGTGCTAGCACTGGAGATTCAAAAGAAGTAATACAGGGAGGTAGATGTGGCTCAAGCAATTGCGCTCCCATCCACCACATGGGAGGTCCAGTGTTCAACTCCCAGGGCCTTCTGGTGAAGGCAAGCTGGCCTGCGTGGCAAGCTGGCCTGAGCAGAGTGCTGGCCCGCACAGGGGTGCTGTCCCCACATGGCAAGCTGGCCTGCATGGAGAGCTGGCGCAGCAAGATGACACAATGAAAAGAGACACAGAGGAGAGACAATAAAAGATGCAGCAGACCAGGGAGCTGAGGTGGCACAAGAGATCAAGCACCTCTCTCCCACTCTAGAAGGTCCCAGGATCAGTTCCTGGTGCTGTCTAAAGAGAAGACAAGCAGACACAGAAGAATGCACAGTGAATGGAATAAAAAAATAAGTATTTATTTGTTTATTTTAAAATAAATAAAATCTTTTTAAAAAGGTAATACACAGAATCTACCCTCCAGATCACTTAACTATGCACGCAACTTTCTAATGATGTCCTGCTGCTTCAAACATCTGTGCACAGGTATGACCATACTGTTAAATAGATGATAATGCTAAGTGGGAGGTAAGCCTAGCAAGGTAGTAACAAATTGTGAAGGGTTATGCATGATATTCTGGTCACTGAAGAACTGATATGATTGCAGGGCAGTGAAATGAATAGGAAGGGGGGAAACCTGGTAGTTGGGAGAGTGCTTTGGAGGCTGCTGCATATTTATGTGGGAATTGATCAGGGCCTGGATGAAGGGAGACACAGAATATTGATGAATGAGATCTGAGAGTGGGAGAAAAGAGATTGGGTTAAGAGCACAGGTTCAGCATTTACCTTTGGAATGACAAAGTTCTTCTTCAGGATTGATGATCCTAATAGATGACTGAAAATGGGAGAGTTCAAAGCTGCAGGAGGGCATACCCAATCACCTCTGTTTTCTCTGTTGAGAAGACAAAGTCAACCTTAGTGAATTTGGGATGACATAGACTTTGAGGAGACTGAGAAAGTTTGAGTAGGTTATTTTGAGAGGATGGGCTCAGAGCTACAGTGACTAGAAGCTCTATCTTTGTGGTGCTTTCTATTTGCCTGTTTAAGTTTTTTTTCTTCATTATTTCCCTGGTGTGTTGAACATTTGATGGTGTTTCTTGTCCTAGGAATAATATGACTCAGCCCTCAAATACAGGAATTGGTCTCAGCCCTTTGGTCCTACCAGGTCACCATTTTTGACTATGCAGACTGCACACTGCCCTTCTCCAAGGGGGCACCATTCACAGAGATCACAATGTAAATAGTATCACCTGGAGTTGTGCAATATGGTGACCCTGTGTGTAGTTAATGGTGATGTTATGGAGGCCTATTTAAGGAGATTCCTCTCCCAGAATAATGAGGAGATTTTCAGATCTGGCTCCCTTAATAGGAGTGGAGGAAGCACCTCTCTATACCTGCTGAAGTATTGGTGCTTGCTGCAAGAGACCACAAAGATCTCTCTCAGTTTGTGGTTGATGATGACCAAATCCTGGTTATGGACAATGGTTTATTTCTCTTGTCTTCCCTGCAAATAGCTTACCTTTGGTCTCTGAAAAAAAGAAGGTAAGGACTTCAAAATCTTTTTTCATTGAACAGGAAAAGCAACATACGATTCTATTTAAAATATCTGTACCCCTAGGGGAGTGAATGTAGCTCAAGCAGTTGAGCTCCCAGCTCCTACATGGAAGGTCTCGCATTCTGTTCCCAGTGCCTCCAAAAGAAGACAAACAATGAGCAGAGAAGGAGCAGACATGGAGCAAAACAAACAAGCAAACAAAAAAACCACCACCACCACAAAACACAATGAGCAGACAATGAGCAAAAACAATGAGCAGATAGACAAGGGAGCCATGGCTGGGGTGGGGGTGGGGGGTGGGGTAGAGGAATCTGAGCCCCTGAAACAAAGAAGCAAGTGTCTTTCATCCAGCTAACTGTTCTTGACACACCTCCGCTGAATCTTCTACATTTTCCTCCACCCCTTGTCCTTTAATTGCACCATTCCTGCCATATCCTAAGCTGCCTAAGGAAAAAATAAAACAAAACAAAAAAAACCTGAGTCTTATGCCAGGAAAATCCTGATCCTTCAACTAATTGGCTGTTTAGCTCTCTAACCCTTTGTTTCTTCAACTGTAAATGGAGTTAATAATACTTGTTTTGCAAGTTCAATGTAAGGAATAAATGAGATTACCTATGTACAATGCCTAACAATGACAAATACAAACTTTTTAAAAATGGTAGCTCCACTTCTATACTTCTATATACTTCTATATACTGTACTTCTATATATGATTAGGTATTCTTTTTTTTTTTTAAGATTTATTTATTTCTCTCCCTTTTCCCCTCCCCCCACCCTGGTTGTCTGTTCTCTGTGTCCATTTGCTGCATGTTCTTCTTTGTCTGCTTCTGTTGTTGTCAGCGGCACAGGGATCTGTGTTTCTTTTTTGTTGCGTCATCTTGTTGTGTCAGCTCTCTGTGTGTGCAGCGCCATTCCTGGGCAGGCTGCACTTTCTTTCGTGCTGAGCGGCTCTCCTTACGGGGTGCACTCCTTGTGTGTGGTGCTCCCCTATGTGGGGGACACCCCTGCGTGGCATGGCACTCCTTGTGCGCATCAGCACTGCACATGGGCCAGCTCCACACGGGTCAAGGAGGCCTGGGGTTTGAACCACGGACCTCCCATGTGGTAGACGGACGCCCTAACCACTGGGCCAAGTCCGCTACCAGGTACTCTTCTTATTGATCAAGAAAAACATCGTACAAAATTGAAATGGCAAACCATGTTGTGCATTTTAACTTGAATTTATCTTTATTATATTGTCAGGATAAGATCAAAGGGGAATCCATTTCTCTACCTTATTCCACAATTTGAACACTTTTTAAAAGTGCCTTAGGATTCCTGAAGTCCCCAAAGGTATCCCTAATTTCTAGAACACTTGTCTAATCTTCTATCAGAGTTTCCTCTTTTTCTGCTTTTTTACAGCTTCAATTTTTGGTATACCTACAAATTCCTTTTCAGTGTAGCTATCCTTGAAAGAAAAGTCACACTGATGATTTATTAGAAATATTACAAAGTCTGTCCATGTAGATCCCTTTAGATTCTTGCTCTGGCAAGCAGATGCCAGAAGAAACAATGGCAAAGAGACATGAAATTACCTTTTGTTGTGGCCAATTTTTATATCATAGAATTGCATGAATTTGCCTTTACTTTTAGGATCTGATATCTGGGGCTGTAAAAAATACCGTTCACATTTGTAGGCAGAATCATGATAATGACTTTGGGCTTTGCTATAGAAAGCTTCAAGGAAAACAGAAATCTAATATCTCTATGTTTGAGTTCAGAAAAGTGCTTATGTATAATTGTATTACTTGTTTGGATGGGGACCTTATTCTTTTTCTTCCTGGTCAACTTGGCTTTCCTTCAAAATACCCAGAGCAGTATTTCCATGATCAACTCAGAACAAGGTCTCCAAGGCAAAGATGCCAAGGAGCTCCACCAATTTTGCTATGCCACAATGGTCTGTTTACCTTTTTTATCATAAAAAGCCACTATTTTCAATTTAAATATTAATAATGATGGCTCTAATGTGATGTCATAAATAGGTAGCTTAATAATTTGCAGGGAATATTATAGAATCTTTGATTATCAGATCCTTAGAAGTCATTGTATCTAATCCTTGAGGGAGAATCCTCTGATCCAAAGAGATTAAGCATCTATTCTATTGAGTAAAATAACTAATACAGGGCTACCAGCTCTGCACTCTTTTTACCATATTATGCCCCACTTTTAGGTATAAGGAACAAAGTCAAATCAAACTGGAAGGAGGATTTAAAGTTGACATGTGGATTATACAGTTTCAAACCTATAATAAATACCAAGAGCAATTTCATATGTGAAATGTATTTTTCATGTTATATTAGGTTATTTCATTGTGGTATAATAATAGCTGTAGAAAACAGCCAGTCTTCAAAAAACAGTAGTGATCCTGTGTTTGTAGACAAATCTAAAAATTAGATTTGGCTTAAGCCATCTAAATCAAACTAATTCCCTTTCACAGGTTTTCATACTCAATATTAAAATAATATAAAGTGTTTACAAGATTGCTTTAATATTGCATTAAGATTAGTGGATCATTCAAATTTAAACAGTCGCATCTTTAGGAAAATTTTTAGTCATGTGAAAGTGAAATTTAATTCAGTATAACATTGAAATACTTTCATGCTTATTGTAATAGTTTTGTTAAATCTTTGAAAGTTTCCCTTATTAACAATCTGAATTTATGTGAAAAGCCCGTCCTAGCAACTGTTAATACTTACTCTTCTTCTTGACCACCTAAACCAAATAAGGAAGATTCAAAAATCAACTAAACTAGAAATTCACGCTTGCAAAAGTTTAGGCACATAAAACTATACCAACTGATATGTGAGGGTTTCTTAGAACATATCCCTAGTACTTCTCTTTGAAACTACATTTAGTTTTATGGGGTTGTAAAGGAGCTATCAGGGATAGGAAAATATGACAATAGTTGGATTTTTTTCTGAGCATTTTTCCCATGAATATTTGAAAATCCTGTCAATGATCTCATGAAATCTCAAGACTGGATTTTGAAATTCAGCCTTGGCATTGCTTTCCCACAATCAAGACATTCTTTGCCACCTGCTCTGTGGAAGGTTGACCCTATCTGGCAGCATAGCAAATCTCCTACTTCAGGAACTGGTTCTGCCAACAATAAGCAGCATCTCTAATGGGAAAATCAAAACATTTCCAAATGTTACCTATGGCTCCAGAAAGGAAATGCTGAACATCAAACTGTGTTTTAGGTCGAAGCAAAGTAATTTAATTTCAAGCACCGTTCTCTGAAAAGCTGGTGTGCTAGAATCTGATTAGAATCTTTTGGCTTTGTGGGTGAAATCTATCACAGATATAAATAGGTGCTAGAATTTTAATGTGTAACTAATGTGGCGTCTGAATGCATTACAGAACTGAAACTGTCTTCCTGGACAGTAAGCACCAGAGACTATTTGAATGTTTCTTTGTTCAAGCCTTAACAATTCAGATCTAAGGTTGAATTTCAATGGGATAGAGTGTTACACTGAGAACAGGAACCTTCTCAGCAAAATCAAGAGAAATATGTAGAAGTGTGTAGTCATTGCAAGCTAAAGGAGCAACATATATGATGCTTTGTTGGGTGCTTGATGCTAGTAAAAGAATTCAAGGTGCAAATAGGCCCTCACATTTTCAACAGGATGGAGACTAGTACTGGAGTCATAGGCTGTGAATGTCTTGTACGTAAGGGGAGTGTGACTCCAAAGCATTCAGGGACTTAGGTATTGGCTAAGCAAAGGAAGAAGCCTAAACGGCTCACTTTGAGATTGACAGAAATCATCTCTCATAGGACTTAATTGTCTAAATTTATGGCGAGAAAACAAGGCACCATAACTCTCCAGGCAACAGTTGTTAGGACCTTATTCTAAGTCTGGGTCATAGAAGACTTGTCCTGTTTCAGGGGAAAAAGAGTTGGTAACAGGTAGATAGAGATCGTGGTCTAATGCATGAAGCCCAGGATTCAAGAGTGGGTTTAGATTATCCACAGAGACTTGTTCTACTTCTGAAGTTCATCCTGGTCTCTAGATTCTAGTCTTCCCACAATGCACTGATTCAACCATTAAGGCTACGTAGATGGTGGACCTAGAATTGTCTATGGCTCTATGAGTAATCAGGGGTCCAAGAACTACCACAGGATGAAGCTCAAGGCAGCAGAATTTATCAAAACCCATTGAATCAGATCGGACTCAAACGTGGCTACCCCTAAACAGAATGGCATGTAGTGGGCACTCAAAAATTATTTCCCTAAACGAAACTGAACCTGCTGTTTGGAAATCCTGCAATGGTGTCAAGTTGATGAAATATAAGCACTGACCAATGCATATGAAAATGTTATGTTACAGTCTTTTAAGGGAAGTCCTCTCTCTACCTTTTGCACAGCTTTCTCAGTGAAGGCCCAAGATGTAGACAGCATTGGTTGTCTATATTTTAGAACTGAAAAAAATGAAGTCCATTGGGTTGAACTGGTAGTTCAGTGTTATATTTGAGATGGGAGTCAAAAAAGCTTTGTTCATCTCATGAGTTTATGGTGTGTTTTCTAACTCAGAGGCCTTTCCCCTAACTTGCCTGTGGCAGGAGGAGCTTTGATAAACAGATTTCGACAATTATCATATCTGTCTTCTCTTGTCTCAGAGCAAAGCCCTACCACATGGGGCTGGGATATCCCTCACTTTTTCCAGTCTCTGAATCATTGCTCCTGTTTCAGTTCTTTCTTTTCTCTTCTCCAAATATTTTGTATCCTGTGAAGCAGAGCTTGAGTCTCAGATGACTCCAGGGCTACAATGGTGTGAATCCTAACATTTAGCATGTGTTGTTCTCAAGCACTTTATACCCTTTATTCTCAATGTGTTTGGGAACATTATCTTATGTCTTTTGGATTTCCCACAGCACAGAGGGCATGTAGGAGCTCAGTAAATACCCACTGATGAATTTCTCCACAACGCTTATTTTTGGATAATGCAACCCATGCATTTTAACCATAATACTACAGTCTAAAGTGGGGGTGGAGGTGAGCTATTAGCTTGGAAAATATGTAGGATCAGTAACATCTATTAACACATAAGTATTACCTGAGTATTCCTTTGTACAAAAAGTATAAAACAAGGAATATGACCTCAGATTACTTATCTGCGTAACTGTGAGGGTTGGCATATATGATCCCTAAGAATCATTTCTTATCTATCACTGTATCTCTATAAACAGGTATATGCAGCAACTCTTTGGAGTCAATGCAAAGCTCAGCCTGGATGATTAGATGAGACTAGTAGAAGGGATTATGTTGCTTGGTCAATGATAGGGTAGACCTGTATGGGAAAGCTGGAATCTAGAGACAGTGCTGAACCGTGGAGGTAGAACAAGTGACAGAAAGAAACGTAAGAGCAGACATGGAAGAAATTAGCATTGGGGAAAGGGAAGGAATCAATAGTAAACAATGGCTGGGGATCTGGCAGGAAGGTAGCTCAGGGCATTAGAAAGTTCAGACAGCAGGAAGCAGGCACCTACACAGAGAGCTTGGAGCTCATGGGCAGAAACTCAACTATGGAATGATATGGGCAAGTGGAAAAGGCAGGGATCATTTAGTGAAACATAAGGGATGAGGAAAAAGTTGTGAGCCCAAATACTTTATTAGCCTCCATGGTTAGAGCAAGACCTGCAGCAATTCTGAACAGAAACAGACAGAGAGTTTATAAACTGGGCTCTTTATAAGTCCTGGGAGGCTAGCTTAGACTCATAATCTGATCAAGACTGAACCTCTAGAGCTATAGTGATGTCAGATCTGAAGGTCATAGGGAGGCAAGGACAAGGAACCAAGCAGACCATTATAATCTGTTACTTGTCTAGAAAAGCAAAACAGTTTTGAATCTAGTACTTGAATGCTTTTTTGAATATGAGTTAATATTTATACAAGACAGACTTTGTTGGAGCCACTGCTGATTGCACAAAAGATGGAACGTACACTGAGAAGGATGGGTAGGTCAGATTTTTAAAAAAGGAGTTATTATAATACAAGTGTCTCCCTAAATCAACGATTTCTCTACCCAGGCATATTTTATCAGCAGGTTCAGTCACAGCCTGAAGTTATCTTTCTGGTTTTTTTTCTGTCTAGAAAAAACACACACACACAAACCAGTATGTTATTCAGTTGATTTCTTCTGTAATCTTTACATCTTCAAAAAATGTTTTCTGTTCTCTTTTTTGTCTGATGAAATGTGTCATTTTCCTGATTCTAAAGTAAAAAGATGCAATAGTTTTTTTATCTCTAAAGCTCATGGAAAGTGAAATCATGTATATTAAATCTCTTACATTCCAGTTTCCCTTTCTTGTCTTTTGTGCCAGAAACAATTTCCCCATGTAGACTTTCTTTTTCTTCTTGGAAACCTTTCTCAAAAACTCTTCCCCAACAAAACAAATGTACAGTGCTGGGTAGGAATACTTATAACTAACATCAAAAGCAATTCAATGGGATCATGTGCTCATTATTTACCTCTCTGATACAATGTAAATATAGATATTTGTACATTCTAATTTATTGTGGGGTAGAGAAACCTCACCAGAGCAGTAGAGAATATATATATATTGGTGAGAAAAAAACATATACGTTGGTGAGAAAAGATGAAGAGGGTTTTTACAAGAGTTTAAGGACTATACAACAGATTTAAGAAAGGCTAGAGGGCAACAAACTGAGAAGTTGAGCCAGGCTAGTGAAATGAGGATTGTTTCAGTGCTGGAACCGAAAAGGACAGCGCAATTGCCCAGAGAATTGCCTAGAAGAGCAGTTCTATTCAAGAAGGGAAATGATCTCTAGAGGCAATCACATCAAACCCTGTTTCTATAAGGACTTGGTATCAAAGGGAGAGACGGTTTCTTCAGAATAGACTGAAGAACAGAATAGACTTTAGAAAAGGTGTTAGATATAGCTAATAAACTGAAATTTGATAGACTCTGCAGTCCTGCCGGTAGTTTTAATTTGCTGCCACATCCCAAAATTTCAAAGTTCATTGAAATTTAAGCACCCCTTCCAATTCCATCAAACCGGAAGGCAGTCAGGCTAATTTTAAGTTTATTGAGGGCAGAATGTGAATTTTTTTCCCAACCATTATATGTCCAGTACTTAGTACAAGCCTGCAATATAGAAAAATTTTAAAAGAAAGTGACTCTTCCTCCCACCCCCATGAGGAATAACAATTGTGATAAGCATGTAGAACAATAGGACTACGTATTTTCTCATTGTGCTCCTCTGAATCAACTACCACAAGCAGTTGTTTATATTCTGTAGGTATTCATAAGTTTGTTAAACCTCATCAAGGGTCCATTTTTTCAGCTACTTGTGGGATTTTTGTGTGTGTGAGGCAAAAATGGAATCTATATACATGTTACTCTAGTGCATAAGACACATATTGAATGGCAGAAATGTTTCTGAGAAAAGAAATCCAGACTCCAAATTTGCACAGTTGGATGGCAGCTTTACCAGGTATAGCGGGTATGTACATTTTTGCAAAACATTATTTTTTGGCTATTATAGGACATCCACCAAAATGTATTTAAAATAGCTGATACTTGAGAGAGATTATCTAGTGGGCTATTAAATTACTCCATACTCTGAGATCTCTAAATTAAAGCCCTGTATTATTGTAGGAAGTCGTTACAGAAAATAGGGTCAGCAGAAAAATTATTCGTCGCAACACTGGTTTTTTGAGTGTGTATTTTACAAAACCATATTTGAAAATGACATCCACTTTCATTTTCAGATTCCCTTACACAAAGACCTATAGGAAAAAATTCAATTTGAGTTTAACCTAGTGTACAAATAAAATATCCACAGTCTAATTTATGTCAGCAGATTTTCTCTTGCCAACCCCTTTTATATGCTCAGAACCCTTAGAAAGAGATGCTGTGTCTGACTAGAAATCAGTTTCCCTCAGGAAATCAGTAACGTCAATTTCCTTACAATCTTTTTATGGTTTCTATTTTGTTGTGACCCCAAAGTGCCATGTTTTGTGTTATAGTCACTCATTTATGTCTTCTCAAGTCCTTTCAGAAAGTGCCCATAAGCAATATGAAGGCAAAACTGGAATCTCCTAATCCCCTAATGTAGTGCCTAATATAAAGAGGTACTCAAATACTTACTGAATAAATTAAAATATATCAACATATTAATTTATCACATGGAATATAGCTAGGCTTCTCACACTGTGATAAGTTTCTTATGTTCAAAATTGTTGAGTGTCGTGAAGTTTTATATAATTCTCCATGGAAGAGGAGTACTAGGGAAAGGGGCATGGGTCCAAGATGGCAAGTTTGCATTTTGGAGAAGATTCCCCTTTTTATTTATTTCACAGAAGGTAGCAGGGGACAAGTCACTGCCTCAATGTCAGGGAGGGGCCTAGTTCTTCATTTAGAAGTACGTGTGTGCTTTTTCATATTAAGTAATTTGCTTCCCTAAACAGCTCTGAACACATTATTCCCTGTGTGAATGCATCAATTACTGGTCCTGGGATAAATCAGGGGCAGGCTGCCCTAGGCTTCCTTCCCTCTGCAGCAGCAGAAATATTTGTTAAAGACAAGGTGATTTCCAAATCCTGTTTTTGCCATCCTTTTATACATAAGTCTAGGTCCCAACAAACAATGATTATGAAATGTTTTCATTTTTTCTTTTACCTTTTTTCCAGTATGCTACCCCAATGGCTTGCTTAATGGAAATTTGCCCCTCCCTTCTGAAAATGTCCCCAGCTCTTTCTAGGAATCCTCAGGGTGTCATCTCATCTATATTTAGCATCAGGTTTCTCTGGTTATTCCTCTTCCGCCACCTTGCCACCTTAGGTGTGGCTGACTCTTGTGATTGCCAAATTGCAATCTGATGCCTTCCACTGCCCCTTTAGCTCCCTTTGGTACACACACACATGCACCAATCTCAGAGAAGGGTTACCACCTCACATTCTGAGGTGGTTCCTCTGTAATTCCTCACAGGGCAACCGACTTTACTGAAGGATTGAGAATGAGAAAACATTATACACAGTCACTCACAACTGCTTTTAGCTATGGCTCCTCTTAAAGTCTAAACCCAACATCACAATTCCTTCGTAGGCTAGATCCTTGACAAACTGCTGGAGCACTTCCATGTGGCAGAGGGTTGCACTGTGAACACTGCAAGCAACGTGTGACTTTAGTCTCTAGATCAGTCAACTCCTGGACTCATATGAGGAATAAAGTAGACTTCCTTCCCCCAAACCAGACCCACCTCATTATTAAGCCTTCCACAGAAAAATTTGCAATGGGAAAATCCATGCAGGGGAAGTCCTGCCCCCACATGCCTGAGTTTGATCTGGCTTTATCACCTTGACCAAGTAGCCTCAAAAACTCAATAAGAAGAGTACATTCCCCTCTAATCTGGTTTACCCCATCTGAAATAAACACATACAGTCCTACTCAAGTTGTGTAGGAACACATCTAGTCTAACCCCTATTTTCTGTAGTGTAACATGAAGAGGAGTTACGGCATAGATCAGGTCACCCTTCCCAATTTCTTTTTATCAAATACCATATTGCACATATACCTAACAACCAAGAAAGGACCATAGCATTTAAGCATAGGATGGCACACATCTAGATTAAGAACAGGAAAATTCTGCTCTTAAGACATACATTTACTTTACTGAGTAGAATACTTACTATCTCAGCCTAAAGTATAAGACATACATTTACTTTACTGAGTAGAATACTTACTATCTCAGCCTAAAGTATTTGCTTTGGATAAATTCAAAGAATTTGTGGCTTCTTCAGGAACACAGGGAATTCACCCTTACACATGCATGACTAAATGTCCATGACAGCATTTTTTTCCACAAGAAAGAGCAACTCTTGTGTCTTAGTTCCGCAGGCCTATTGTGACAAGTAGCCCAGACTAGTTGGCCTAAACAACAGAAATGTATTATGTCACAATTCTGGAGCCTAGAAGTCCAAATCAAGGTGTCAGCAGGGCCTTGCTTACTCTGGAGTCTGTCAGGTTATGGTGGTGGTCGGCAATCCATTACATTCCTTGGTTTGTGGTGTAACTCAGTCCCTGCAACTGCCACATGGTTCTCTGTCTGTGCCCTGCTGTGTCCAAATTTCTTCCTGTTATAAGGACACCAATCCTATTGGATTAAGACCTACCCTAATCCACTTTGTCCTTATCTTAACTAATAACAACTTCAGAGACCCTATTTGCAAATAAATTCACATTCACAGGACCAGGGATCAGGGATTAGGACCAGAACATGTCTTTTGGAGGCACACAATGCAGTCCATAAGACCTAGTCTTTGGCCTCTGAGATAAAAGTGGTTATTACTTTGGAAATGACAGTTTTTAAGCTTAGAAACTATTAAGGTACAGTCTTTCTAGGCATCTCTTCTCTTACTTCCTTACGCTCTAGTCAACATCATGAAAATATAAAATTTTATCTACCTTTTGTTAACTTATCTGAGAACTACCCAATTATCTCCATTTTCAGGTGGTTTTATTTTAAGATTTTTCTAACACAGGCATATACTTCTTGGGTAACAAAAATAAAAGATGGAGTCAATCATAGGAGGTATCCTTAGAAATGTGCAAGGTAGAGATAGGAAAGCATAGGCAACACAGTCAGGTAGACCTTGCTTTAAATCTTGCCTCTACCTTTTATTAGCTATTATGATTTTGAACAATTGTTTAACCCTCCTGAGCATTATGTAAAATGAAGGTAATAGAAATTCCCTCCTAAGATTGTTAGGATGATTATATGAGATAATTCATGTCAACTGCTTAGCTCAATGCTAGTCTATTATTACTATTATTATTAATGACTTCTCATTAAGTTCTAATTTTCTAAAACCAAGAACTCCATTCATGGTACTACCTTAAGTGCTCCATAGAAATCTGCCTATAATTTCTTTCACAGTCTTCTTATTTTAACAGTAGATTAGTCAGGCGCTAATTTTTTAGATTATGCAATGATGAACAGAAGATTATAGGAGATTAAAGACTAAGCATAGATGTTAAACCTATCCTTAAGTGGGCTTAGATAAACCTCCCTGATTTGATAAGAAAATACTTATGACCCAGGAAAGTCATGAAAGAGAGCAGTAGAAATGACCACCTCAGGGTGGTCTCATAGGTATCAAAAGGAATAGTAAATTAGAGGCTCCAAAATGAATCATCTGGGGAATTTTTTGGGTCTGAGCTTATCTCTGACTTGAGTATCCAAGAGACTCTACACAGGTGAACAATGCATGCTTGTTACATTTGATGGAGATGCTTAGGGTCTGGGTTTGTGGTCACTAAATTTTTGTTTGCTTCTTCTGGTTGTCTACTCTGATTCTAAAGGTCTGGTTGTAGGAGAACAGGTATATTTTAAGTGACAATTTGACATATGATATTTTATTAATGCCCAAGTCCAATCTATATAAAATGTAAGAGACAAACTAGATTGAAGTTCTAGTCTTTGTTGGGAATTGAATCATGTCCCCTGCAGAAGGTATGCTCAGGTCCTAACACCTGGTCCTGTGGGTGAGAACACATTGTAAATAAAAAGTTTGAAGATGCTATTAATTAAGGGATAGCAAACAGAATGACCATGGGCCTTAATCCAAAATGGGAAGTCCTTAGGAGCAAAGGAAATTGGACACAGAAGACGAGAAGCCATGGGGAGCAGCAAGAAGCTGGATGTCAATGGAACCCAGAAGAGAAGGAGAAGATGTCACCATGTGAATTGCCATGTAATGAAAAGCCAAGGAACCCCAAGCATTGCCAGCCAGCTAGAAGATACTGACCCTTGGAGGAAGCAAGCCTTCTGGCTTCTGAACCATGAGCCAATAAATCCCTCTTTTTTAAGCCAATTCATTGTGTGGTCTTGGTTTAGTAGCCAGGAAACTAAAACCATCTTGGTGTTGGGAACATAACTTTGTTGGAATGTTAAAACATGATCCTCAGCCAACCTTATCATGTATATATTTGTGTGTATGTGTGTGTTTTGTCTTTTGTTTTTTGTTTTGTAACCTGTTTGGTAGGCTCATAATGAGTTTCATTATTCTCTAAGAACCCAGAGTTTACCAATCATCAACAGGGAATTTTCCTGGATTTTCTACTAGTGTTAAGGCTTAATAAAAGAATGTAGTTTTTATTTGTTATATTGCATTAGAAAGATAAAAGTGGCTTAATAATGCCTCCTGTGATCTTATATCCAATTTTAATCAAGAGCAATTTATAGTCCCAATGGTGTGCTCTATTTTTTTAAGCATTTTCAACTGCAAGAGTAAATTAAAAATATAATTGTGTTATATATTTCCCCTCTATTGAATCATTTCTGATTGTTTAGAGTTGTGCTTTGAAAGTTATAACCTAACTTTGGTTGTTAATTCCTTTTCAAAATATTCTAAAAGTTTGGAGCAGGTGCAAGGATCCTATTGAAAATCCTGATGTTACTAGCTGTTTAGTTGATGCAAATTTAGATTTAGATTTTTTTTATCCTTGTTAGGGCAGGGGTGGGGAGGAGGGATCCAATTTTGGAGACTGTATAATATGAAGACTTCTTCTTAAATCTGCTGTTTAAGCTCCCAGAGTCTAAATACAGAGCATGCCCTTAATGATATCTGTTTAAAAATCAAGGAAATGGAGATGCCTCAGCTGGGAGGATATGGGCAGAAAAGAGCCCCAAGCTGCCTCCTTCATTTAATCACAGTCAGCTGTCCTTCTAGGGGTTCCAAATTATCAGTGGGGCAACTTTTATTTTTCATTTTCCAATTTGAACAAGCAGGTGTTTCTTTCATGAGGCCCATATGTTCCTTTGCAAGCTTTAGCCAAAGCACCTACAGTACAGCCTATGGCAATGTGGCACCCAGCCAATTTCCTTATAAGATTTTCCTTTTTATTCCCAAGAGTATATGTGGAAACCGAACAAGTGTGTGTGTGCATGCGTTTGTGTTCATACGTGTGTGTGTGTGTTGAAAAGATAGAGCAGGAGAGCAATGGCATTGTCTTTGAGCTAGTAGAGCTTCCTCTCTGGATGCCAACAAACCACAATGAAGAAGAGCTGTCAGTGAGGCCTGAGGTCCAAACTGACCCCACGCCAAACTCCTGCTTCTCGGCACATTTCCCAGCAGGCTGGAACATGGCTGTGGCGGAACCCAGAGAGCAGCTGTCTCTACCTGGCAAGCAGACAGTAGTAATCCACCCAGGTGGATTTCTTGAGTTAAAAATAATAGATATCAGCCATTATACATTTTGTCAAAACCTATAAAATTATGTGGTGCCAAGTGTAAAACGTAATGTAAACTATAGACCATGGTTAGTAGCAATGCCTCAATATGTGTTCCTCAATTGTAACAAATATACCACACTAATGAGGGCTATTGTTAATGGGGGAAAGCCTGGGGGGTTGGAGTAGGTGGGAATCCCCTAAACTTTCAATGTAACAAGCGTATAATCTAAATCTCCTTTAAAAATACAGGAAAAAAATATTTTAAAAATTCCTACCAGCAGCAAAAAAAAAGTAATTGCAAAGAAAGCAGAGTACCACACAATGTTGACTGCTCCTTTTCCATTTGGATCACCAAGAGGAACCCAAAAGAGGGGGATAGGATGGCATGGGAGAGGTCTGTAGAGCTAAGAACAGAGGCTTCTACTGTAACCACGGGGAGATGGGAAATATCTGGGAGATAACCTGTCAAGACATGTACTGGAAATGATCTTCTGTATTAGCATAGCTTCCTGATTAGCACCAAAATGCACTTTGCTGTGAGAAAGCATGCAATGTTTATGAAAGGAAAAAGCCCGTGATGCTCCGCCCATTCTTATAGGGACAAAAAATAATCTAGATAGATGTCCCGTCCTCTGACAAGCTTTGAAAACTAGCTTGCCATCTCTATGTATCCTACACTCACTTTGTTTCCAGATTAGCATGGAAGTGAAAAATATGAGCCCCTTTATTCTCTATTTGCCAGATAGTCGCATTTCACAGATTTGATTTCCGTAAGATAAAATGAGTGTTCTTACAAGGGTATTTATCACGTAATCGGATTCCTAGACGTAGTTCCATGTTCTCCTATCATGGAGGATCCAGGCTGAGGGTTTTATTTCCTACCTCTATCCATCATACTGCACCTGTGTGCAAGCACACACACACACATTTACACACATGCATACATACTCCCACTTTCTTCCCAACTTCTGCAGAACTTGATGATATAAAGATTGTGATATTATTGTTTTCCCTGGGGAATATGTTGTCAAAATATACTACTCTAAAAATTCTTAAGAGTAAAATAGCTAATAAATATTAATTGAAGTACACCAAGCAATACAGAAATTACAACGATTTGTGTGGGGAAAATGAGTGGCAGTCTTCTGCACGGGCATAAACTTTTTTTAAAAAAAACACACCTTTTAATGTTTATGGAAAGAAAACGAGCAGACAGAATAGCTACCTATAAATTATTTTGTGTTTGGTTTTCCTTCTTTCCTATATAATGTCCTCTAGTGACTTGCTAAGTGTGTACTGTGGACTAGCAGCATTAGCATCTCCTAGGAGCTGGCTAGAAACGTAGACTTTCCAGCTCCTCCCCAGACATATTGAATCAGAATCCGCATTTTAACAACACCCTCAGGTGATTTCCACGCATGTTAAAATTTGAGAAGCTTTCCTGGTACGATCAGGAAAACTTAGGTTATTTAGTTAGTTACATCTATTATTTATTTCAGGCAGTATTGATTATAATATTTACTAAAGGTTGCAGTATCATCAAATCACCAGTCAATATCTCAGTCTGAACCAGGATTCTGAGTGAAAATTTGAAAGCCTTCCCAAAGTGCTTAGGCTGAAATGAGCAACACTTGAAGAATCCAATTTATAAGAATAATAAAAAGCAAAACAATGCATATTTACACATTTTGAACCATTGTAGTCTCAATCAATTAGACATTGCAATATTAAAGTATTGATTAGCTGCCATAAAATCAGCTGATAATGACATTCAGTGACAATAAAACTGAAACCATATGTCTGAGATGAAATTGTATTAGCGAATGAGATGACTTAAATTTATCCTATTAGATACAATTGAAAATAATCTTCTTAGGTGGCCACTGTCTCCTCAAACAATGGTGAAAAGGGTTCAGACTTCAATTTTGCAGTAACTGGATTGTAACCCCCTCATAACTCATTGATGAAGTAACCAATGCAGCACAGTGAAGCATGAAGCATCAAAGAATACCGTAGTGGGAGGAGGTGATGAGCTCTGCTTCTGTAATCCCAGACTCCATCCTGCTGTTGACCTATTCTCAGAACTTGAAGCAACTCCAGTGGAAATCGCCTATGTGAGACAATGACAGGATATCTCTGTAAAGGTTACCAAAGTCGGGGCTCTTGAGAAAACTATTCAAAACAACGTGCACAAACTCATGGAATCTTTACATGCTGTCTACCAAATAAAAATATTTTTAAAATATCTAAGGAAATGCCTTACTTATCAAATTCAATGGGCTTTTCCTTTAAAAGAACAGAGTAAACACTTTTAGCTTCTTTGTAGATAAAAGGTTTTAAATCTAGACTTGTACAGGAAAAGTTTTAATGAACTAAAGCAGTGGTTCTCAAACTTTAGTGCTTCAGTATCATATAAAAGCCATGGTAAAACACAGATTTCTGTGTTCTACCGCCAGATTCACCAGGTCTGAGTAAGTCCAAAAATTTGTATTCCTAAAAAGTTCCCAGGTGATGGTGATGCTGCAGGTACAGGGTCTGTGGACCCTGAACAAAGACATATTACTGATTCTTTTAATTGCTTTTATTATGGTCACTTATTCTACAAACATTTTCTGTGTGCCCAGACAGTGCTAATTGTTAGAGATGCAAAATTGTACAAGCCAGTCTTGCTGCCCAAGAGCTCACAGTATAACGGATTGCACAAACCCGCAGAGGAGTAACTGCTCTCTTCAGCCATTAAATTAGAGGGAGAAGCACTCTCCCTGCCCTCTGTACTGGTGACTCCCATTCCCTATTTCTCTGCTTTCGTCAGGCCACAGGAGATCTCTAATCAGCCTGGCGAGGAGGCCCACACTATTTAAAGTACAGCATCAGCACTTACTTATACCCTATCAGCTGGTACTCAATATTAGTGACTCACCCAGACACCACATCAAAGGCCCCAGTGCTGATTACCTGTGGCATAAGGCCTAAAATCAATATTATTTGCTGCCTTTACATCTGAAACTAGAGTACCTTGACTGGCCTGACTACAAGTTTCCCTCCCCATTCTATCCCTGCAGATAAGGGCTCCTAGCCAAACCAGCCTCCTTATCAAACAGATCAAATGCAGTTCCTGCTTATACCTAAGTAGCAGGTTTCAGTTCCCCATTAGCCCACGAAATCATTCAAACAAACTAGTCACATCCAGAGGGCATCCCAATGTCCTGTTGCTGCAAAGTCTGCCATCCACAGTCCTTGGTCATTCCTTTTGTTCCCTAGCTGTGCTACCATCTTGTGGTCCTGTATGGCCTGTGGTGTCCTCCTTCCCTGGCTGAGTTTATGTGATAAAACTGTTGGTCTCATCTGTCCAAAGTTGGGTATTGTGTGATCATCCATCCCTGCAACCATAGGGTTGGAATCCCTCCCTCACCAATGGGATGAAGAGAAGGTAATCATGGTATTATTCTCACATTCATCTCCAAGTCTCATTCAACCTGTCAGTTACAAGATCTGTGACCTAGTAGATTGTGGTTTCCCTGCAAGTTGGAGTCTGTGTCAGCCCCACGTATCGTAGTTATTACATTTAGGTAGCTGCCTTGGTTCCTCCTCTCCTGATTTGCCCCCACAAGTCCCTGCCTCAAAACCCCTGTTCCAAATCCTCAAGAGGTAGATTGGTGTAGCTGCGGGTGAAACAAGGTCTCTGTCTAACCGCTCGACTCTTTGCCTATCCCAGGTTCCATCTTCAAAATTGGGAACTTCCCCACCTGCTCTAGGACACCCTAGTGTTGACTGCTGCCCAACTCTTGACTGATTTACTAGTGTCCTTTTGTCAAAGCTTTGCCATGCATTATGCTTCCTTGTGTGGTCCTCATCACTGCTAAGTAGGTAACAGTACCTGGATACCTCCTCCATTTCTCTCTGTCCATGTGGTTTTGAATCTGCCTTTAGACCACAGCCATGAGCTGAAACAGGTCACAGAGCAGGGAAATTTCCTTGGAGCGTCAAGCCCCAACACTCTTCCGCATACGCTCTCTTCACCTGACTGACTTCCCTGCCTCTGAGTATCAGTTTAGAGGTTGTTTACTCCCAGGAATTTCCCGCAATCTGTGTTAGGTGTCTCTACTAATTGTTCATAACACTATCCTTATATTATCATTTGCCAAATTGTACTATACTTCTTTGCTTATTTGTTTTTCTACCCCAAGAGACCAAAAACATTACAAGCCTTGCTTACTGTTTTTTTCCCAGCCTGTAGCACAATGCCTTGCATGTTGAAAACATTAAATATAAGTAATAAGTAAGTAAATAAATAAATGTCTGAGTTAGTTAAACAACTGCTGGGTTCGGTTCCTAGCACTGTATGTGTGTAATGGGAGTAATAGTTAATTTTATTCTGAAAATACTTTATCTTTTGATTTTCAGTATACATATATATTACCATAGTCTTTCCCAAGTATCCGCATAAGGAATGCTCAG
The DNA here is from genome assembly GCF_030445035.2 of Dasypus novemcinctus. Taxonomy (NCBI): domain Eukaryota; kingdom Metazoa; phylum Chordata; class Mammalia; order Cingulata; family Dasypodidae; genus Dasypus; species Dasypus novemcinctus. The sequence goes on from NC_080687.1 coordinate 63,104,361, forward strand.
AAAAGACTGAAATAATAATCTACTTTTGAATTTTCAAATATCCAGCAAGTAAATTGCTTTGCAGGAAAGGTAATTTTCTTGAGAAAGGATTTTCTAAAGTCCTTTAATTCATTTAACATATCCTTCACTATCCTTCATGACTCATATTACATAGATTTCACATAGTGTGGAAGGGATACTTTTTACCTATGACAGGAAGGCTGGCTCAATGGTGGGGAAAGGATAGGATATAAAGCACCTTGAAATGAGGTATTTCTATTGCAAATATCTAAATTATGTGGTATTGGTTAACCAAATGGGTCAGCAGGGAAACTTAAAGACTCTTGTATGATGGGCTGGAAAGATGGAGAACCATGGTATAACAGCAAAATGTTTGATATACTGTTGTGATGGTTAGGCTAATGTATTTACTTGGTCAGGCAATGGTGTCCAGTTGTTTGGTCAAACAAGTACTGGACTAATTGTAATACAAAGGAATTTAATGGACTTTAATCATCAGTGAGTTGATTGCATCTATGGCTGATTACTTCTACAATCAACTGATGCGATTGCCTTCAGCATTGAGTGACATCTCATCCAATCAGTTGAGAGCCTTAAAAGAAGAGGTGCTTTCAGCATTCAGGCAGAGAATTCCCATCTCTATCTCAGGCAGCCATTGTCTCCTGGGGAACTCATCAAGGACCTTCGGTGGAGTTCCTGCCTGCTCTATGGAATGTGGACTTATACATCCCCATGTTAGCATGAGACAATTTTATGAAATCTCATACTGTTTACAGATATCTCCTGTCAGTTCTGTTTCCCTAAAGAACCCTGACTAGTACAACTGTCACTTGCAGTAGTCTGAAAAACTATTAATCTGCCCACTAAGCCCATAGCTCTAATGAAACAATATGGAAAACAGAATAAGAGTGTGTGTATTAGTTGTTATTGGCTGTATTCAGCAAGTTGATAGAAGAAAGAGAAGAGCTCTGGCAAAGCTGGCTTCTTTGTAAACAGAAATGAAAAGGAATACAGTCCAGAAATTTTGGGACTAAACATCAGTAGAACAGGTAAGAGGTAATTGTAAAAGGCTCAAAGCAGCCAAGGTTGTTTGGAAACTGAATTCTTTTGCAAAGATCAGGTTAAGGCATGGCCTTCTTACCCAAATCTGGTCACATCAAGGTAATCAACATTTAGGCGAGAGTAGGAAGCACTAGGGTGAGGAAACAGGCCCATTTTTATTAATAATTGGTTTATGTGTCAGTAAGAACTTTGAGTGTGATTACTGTCATATAGCACTGCCTAGAAATATATTTTAAAACTCTACTAAAGTTTTTAGAGAGATAGATCACCAAAGATACATGCCTTTGACTGCTTGAGGCTTAAAAAAGCCTTTGAGTCGCCACACCTGTATTAGCAGCAAAAGACCTTGGAAAGCTGGGAGTCACCAAAGAGGGCATCATTCTCAGTGTTTATTTCAAATGTGGGCATCGACAATAATGAACAAGGAATAATGTCCCAGAAGGCAGAGCCAAAGACCACAGAGAGCAATGTAGATGGGGCTTTCTCACCAAGACAACCAGGGTGTAACTGGGAACTTTCCCAGCTCCTGTAATTGAGGAACTTTCCAATGCCCATCCAACAGGAATTTATCATTTCTAGGTATAAGGATCAACTGGGAATCTCCTTTATTACTTTTCTCAATGGAATTAGCTACTGCTCTTATCCCTCTTGCATCATCATTGTACATTGGCTGAGTGTGTTAAGGTTAAAGAGTGAGGGAGATTTCAATAACTTGCTTTTTAGTTCATACCCTGCAAGACAATGTGAAACCATTTATACTATTTACACTCTTGATGGAATGTTGAGCATATCACTCAGAAATCCTGGACTTTGAGGTAACCACTATAACTTTGGATCTGTCTCACTTGAGGTAGAGGTGTTCCTGGATATTTAAGGGATAAACTCTGGAAGGATGGTTTGTGGACTGCCAAAGATTCTTGCTACCCTTTCATATTTTAGACAATTAATTTAAGAGATGTCTGTCCAGCCAAGGACTATACTTCCCAGCTCCTTTTACATCTTATTGGCCTATTTAAATAGTTATTATCAATGAAATGTGGTTGTAAGTAATATATATCCCTTCTTGACCTAGATGGTAAGTATAAGTGTGCCCACTTCACCTCCTTTTTTGTGACAGTGGGAACTTTGAAGGTGGCAGATAAAGGACGAGGAAGCCTGGATCCCTGAGTTACTATAGGGTAGAGAGCCACTAGACCGTGCCTACACTGAATTGTTCCAGGAGAGAAAAATATAATTTATTTTCTGATGTAGTCACTGAGATTTGAAAGTTAATCCATTAGTTTTGCTTTAATAAAAGTAGCGTTTATTTACTTATTCATTTATTTATTCATTTATTTCATTTAAGCACGGATGGGGGCTCAAGAGGAAAGAGTAGCTAAATATTAGATAAAATCAATGTACTGCATTTTCCCGTCTACATCTGAGTTATAGAATGGCTTAAATTTTTCAACAATGACCTGTATACATTATGCCACTTCATATTACAATAATCCTAAGAGGCTGTCATTCTGAATTGTCAAAACAGAAACTTAGAGAGATTAAGTAATGTGCTTCGGTCATGGGAGGCAGAATCAAGAATTCCAGTCACTCTAGCCCTATTCTTTTCCCTCTTGCACCTGCACCTCCATGTCAATATTACGGGTGTGAGGTATTTCTCTACAGTTGGCTTGTTACTAGGATGCAGATTTTTATATCTGCATCGCCTCTTTCAAGGAAGCACTTGAAAAGAAAACTTTACCTGAGTACCTACATAAAAGCTAAAACTGAGAGAGAAAAGGGCAAAAGCTGAGACTGGGATGTAGGCAGGTGTGGGAGACCCCTCTCCAAGACCAAGCCATTTCTGAAAACAAAGAGGAAATATCCTGCAAGAACCAATCCAACCGTACAACAAAATGACCTCTGCTAAAGGACACAGAGCATGTTGCTGGACACAGGGCTAGAAAGGATAGATTGGCCTGAAAGATTAATTGGCTAATCATGACCAACCAGTTGAGAATCATAACTATTTATTTCATAGAAAAATGTTGGTGCCAAACACAGCAAGTCATTGAAGGCTTTCATTTGGAGTAACATGCTTAATTTCCTCATCTGTTCCATATGGGCCCAGTTTTGCCTTGTCAGTGCCATTGTCCTTAATTAACCCCTGATGTAGCATGGGATTAATTTTTAGGAAAATATGAAGCATGTGGCGAAACATTCCTATTTTAAGTCAGCCATAGGTTTTCACTGATTTTATTTACTCAATCAAAAATTTTATATTTTATATCATTTCAATTTAAAAATTTAGTAAAATTATTCAATAAAAATCTTTAGTCAGCTTTTCCCTAGTTAGTGCTCTGGAATTCTGAAGTAAAATTTCCCTAAAAATCCTAATAACAACTATTGTGTTAAATTTTAATGTGCCCAGTTAGCTAGACTATAAAAGAGAAGATTTTTTCATGGAGCTGTGACCGCAAGTTCAAAAATTTTAGTTTTCCTCAAAAACAAACAAAGGGTGAGATATGAACTTTTGATAAACCTGTCTCGAAAGCCTCCTACATGTGAACAAGTAGAAAATTAGCTTCTGCATGCCCTGTATGGTGTGACCCATGAGAGGATAAAGGGACAGATACTGATCTCCTAAGCTGAAGTCATATACTTAGGAAAGATGGCTTTAGTTCATAGATCAAAGGTTCAAACTTTGTTTTACGTTGACACTTCCTTGACCTCCATTTCCAATTTTAAAAGACCTATGCTCCAAAGCATTCCTGCTTTTATTCCACATATATACGAAGTGGATTATAATCCCAGTTAAAGTATGTGAGTATTTTCACAGTCAGGATAAAAATATATTACCCACATAGTCCTTATACATGTGGGCCTAGGTGAGATAGATGGGGCCACCTGAAGGAAGAAATGTGAAAGAAGTAATATTACTCTATGGTGTCTCTGGATGACCTTTCTTCACTCTATTCTTCCTTAGTGGCATCCCATTCCCAACACTCCAATGTTTGGAGATTTTATTCCTTCCCTGATTGTGCACAGACTCGAGTGGATCCTTCTAATTCCCAGGAATGTTGAACAAAAACCTCCACCCATAGAATTGCTTCATCCAGACCTCAGGATCCATAGTTGAGCAAGCATTCAATCATTTTGGATGTTGTTTTAGAGTTAATTTATGCCCTAGCTCCTTCCTAGGAACTGGGTCTTGCCCCGGGGCTGTAAATATATTCTTTGCTCTCTTACCAAAAATATGTTGAATATTTTAATTATTATAATATACAACAGTGTATTGTACTTAATACACTGGTTTATCTGGTTTGTCATATTTCATCATTTCCAATACTTACATTATTTCATCTTTTAACATTGACCTTGTTTTATATCTTTTAACATGTATCTTATAATCAATGGCATCCTTAGGCCAGGTGGCACATGTGGCATGGTTGTTATCCCCATTGTCATGACTGGATAACTGTAACCCCTTGATGTTTTAGTAAACAAAACATATGATTACCATTCCTTCTCCAAACTCCTTCAACTGGCACCTTCTAGGAAGCTCATGAAAGCACTAGAATCAAAATTTGCAGAAAGAATGCCAGCAAGTTAGGAGAAAATGCTAGAGATGAGAATGAAGCCTTTAAGAAATATTTCATTACCAATACCCTTGGTAGCACAGAGCAGGAGTTCTCAAACTTAAGCATGTATCAAAATCGCCTGAAGGGCTTGTTACAACACAACTCCAATAGAGTTTCTTGTTCAGTCAGTCCGGGGTTGGGCTCAAGAATGTTCATTTCTAACAAGTTTCCAGGTGATGCTAATGTGGCTAGTCCAGGGTCACATTTTCAGAACCCGTGTCCAGGGAATGAATAAAATTATTTTTTAAAAATTATCAGTCATTCAGAAAGCCAAATTCTGGAAGTTTTAGGAAAATCTAGGGCACTTTAGTTCACTTTGCAAGAAGAATGATACATTTTCAGAAGATTGAAATAAGATAAATCAATTATAGGTATAAAAGATCTTCTTAAGTAGGGATAAGATGAAAATTTTAAGTGACGTAAGAGGCATTGAACCATAGTTGAATTAGCAATTTGTTAAAAAGTAGTGGCCCATAAAAAATGCTGTGTTTTAAAATCATTGTCACTCTGTGTTGAGCCAATGGCATATGGGCAAAATCTGTAAGTGGAAGGGCATGACAGTGATGCAGCAATGTAATGGGGTTCAGCGGTGCTGGTCTATGAAGGGGAGTAGAGTAGGGGGGCTGGACTATCTGTGGAACTGGGAGGAGGGTTGAGGAAAAGAGCAGGTGAACTCTGGGGATCTGCGGGTCTGTGGTTAATACTACCTTGTTGGGAATGTTCTTTTGGCAAGTATGGCAGGGGAGGGTTACTGGTGTAGGATGTCAGATGTGGGAGGTATACGGGACAGGGCATAATTGGGGCAGGCTTTTGTGGAATATGTTAAGTGTTCATCTTTCATAGTATATTTTATCAGTGCGTAGAGACACACAATAAACAAGAAAATATTAAGCTCCCATTTTGGGGAGTCCTACTATGTTCTCAATTACAGGGACAAGAATCCCTCGAGAACATAGGTGGTGCATAATAAAAGAAAACAGACCAGTATGTCAGGCCCTCAATATTCTTGCAAATAACCATGAATCTTATTCTTCAAAAATTGAAACTTAGTGAATACCATAGGTTCTGAGGGGAGGAGGAAGGAAAAATAGAATAGATGGAACATAGGGCATTTTTAGAGAATTAGAATTGTTTTGCATGATCTTGCAATAACGGATACATTTTAAATTTTGTCAAAACTCATAAAACTGTATGGTCCAAAATGTAAGTCATAATGTAAAACATTGGCCATGGTTAGTAAATGCTTCAGTATTTCTACATCAATTATAACAAATGTACCATCTGCATGTAAAATGTTATTAATAAGAGAGAGGGGAAAAGGGGGAGGGTGTTGAGTATATGGGAATTCCCTATATTCTCTATGTGACTTTTCTGTAACTTAAAGCTTCTTTGAAGATAAAATGAAAAAAAAATAAGATACTGGGGAAATAAATGGAAGAAAATGTCAATATACATATAAGAGAACAGATCTTATAGGGATGAAAGACAAAATGTCTTTAAAAATTTTTATTTCAAATTAAAAATTTTTTTTGTATTTTATGTTATTTTTAAACTATTATTATTATTTCATTTTCTTATTAATTTTATCTGGTTATTATGTTGGCTTCATTTTTGGAGAGGATTTGAATTACAGAAGGGTCACAACTGTGGTAGGGGAGGATCACTGGTGCAGGGCGGCGGTGATGGGGGCATGCACAGGAAGGGATTCTCCTGGTACATGTCCCTAAAGCATATGAATATGTTCAAGTGTTCATGGGTCATTGTCTTGGTGGGTGGAGATCCACATAATAACCAAAAGAACATTGAATTCCCATGCTGGGGAGTCCTGCTACATTCTCTAATAGGAGAGCAAGAATCCCCAGAGTATAAGGGCAGTGCCTAGTGAAGGAAGACAGATATTATGCCACAGATTAATGATTGTACTTTATGAATCTTTTCTTGTCAAGTTGAAACTTAACTTAGTAATATATATTGCCTAAGAGTTACCTCCTGAAAGCCTCCTTGTTGCTCAAATGTGACCGCTCTCTAAGCCCAACTCAGCATATAAACACACTACCTTCCCCAGCATGGAGCATTTCTCCTAGAGATGAGTCTCCCTGGCACTGAGGGATTATTACCAAGCACCAATGAGCAATGCATCTGGAAAAAGACCTTGACCAAAAAGGGGAAATGGTAAATTCAAATGAGTTTTTATGCCTAAGAGATTTCAAAGTGAGTCAGGAGGTCATTCTAGAGGTTACATTAATGCAAGTCTCGGCAGGATCTCATTGACTGCCACAGTAAACAGTACCTCAAATAGTGAGGTTCCTGAGGGCTCTGGAGACAGCCAGACAGTAAAAGCAGGGCAGAGAACTCAGGAATTTGGCACCCTGTCAGAGGGTCTTACTTCCTAGTGTGGCAGACTTAGGCTCATTTATAGTTTCCCTACACATGGGTCTCCTGCTCATTTTTTTTTTTTTAAGATTTATTTTTTATTTCTCTCTCCCCCCCCCCTCCCATTGTCTGCTTTCTGTGTCCATTCGCTGTGTGTTCTTCTGTAGGAATTTGTGTCTCTTTTTGTTGCATCATCTTGCTGAATCAGCTCTCCGTGTGTGCAGTGCCAATCCTGGGCAGGCTGCACTTTTTTTCCTGCACTGGGCGGCTCTCCTTACGGGGCGCACTCCTTGCTTGTGGGGCTCACCTACGTGGGGGACACCCCTGCATGGCAGGGCACTCCTTGCACGCATCAGCACTGCGCATGGGCCAGCTCATCACACGGGTCAGTAGGCCCTGGGTTTGAATCTTGGACTTCCCATGTCCATTGGGGCAACTCCACTTCCTCTCCTACCCCTTTTATTTGAACCTATTATTAGCTCTATACTTGATAAATATATGTCCCAGAGACTTAAATCTTTGGTCCATCCATGTGCCAGTTGAGCCTTGAATCTCAGCAGACTTGCAATACCTACTCTCCAGTTCATTGGACTCACCCAGGACAACTAACAAGGAGACAGTGATGGGCAAAACCCATCCCAAGGAAGAGAGAGTGTCTGCAACTGCAAGCAAGATAGTTCCATCCATCTGCCTCATGGGATCAAATGCCCGTCTCAGTTGGAAGCAGAATGGACATCACCATCCAAAAACCTCAAGATTAGGGAATGAACAATGCACTTAAGTGGACTTACTATTATTCTACTATAGACTTATTATTATTTTAGCAATGGAAGAACTTTGATAATCGATATAAAGGCAGTGGCCTCCGGAGGTTCTGAGGGGAGGGAGAAAGAAAAATAAGTGTATATGGGGCATTTTGGGGACGTTGGAATTGTCCTGCACGACATTGCAATGATGGATATAGGCCATTACATATTTTGTCATAACCTACAAAATTTTGTGGGACAGGGTGTAAACTATAATATAAATAATAGCCCACAATAGCAATGCTTCAATAAATACTCATAAATTATAACATATGTACCACACAAATGAAGGATGTTGTTAATGTGGAAAAGTGTGGGAGAGAGAGGGAGTGGGGCATATGAGTATTCCCTATATACTTTATGTAACTTTTATGTAATCTAAAGCTTCTTTAAAAATAAAAAATAATAATTAAAAAAATCATTGTTACCCTGGAATCCAGAGAGTAAGATATATAATATTTACTGAGTATAACTTGGACAATAAAAGCTGTTTCTATTTGTTTTGCACTTATCAAGGATTAAAGCTTTTTACCATCATCCCTCCATGAGTGCCAAATTCCCTCAAACATTCTTCCTAAGGGCTGTTGGCCAGTGGAAGTCCATCTGAGACTGGATGGTAGGAGGTGATATTATAGCCAGGAAAATTATCCCAGACACTGACAAATGTCTCTCCATCTGAAGACTCTGAAAACAGCATAAAGACAGATGGGCCCTAAGTCAGCTTTTCCCCAGTGTGATGGTTAGGCTAATATGTCAACTCAGCCAGGTAATTGTGCCCAGTTGTTTGGTCAAGCAAACACTGAGCTAATTGTAATACAAGGATATTTATGGACTTTAGTCAGTGGCGACTTTACTGTATAGAGAGCTGATTACACTACATCAAGCAGAGAGATAGGCGATAGTAGAGACTGAACACTTAACCATGGACCATCTAGTTACCATGAGACCTTGTTGCCTATCATGAGCTGGGTATTGTCTGACCCACCAAACCATAAAATTGAGCGTGCACAGCAGCACTTCATAATAAAATGGAAGTGGTATATACGAGATAGGGCTTAAGCAGGTCCTGAAGGCACAAGTAAGTTAAATGAGGAAGTAGCCCAAATGCCCATGGCCACCACCCCTGCCATGTTACCTTCTCTTTCCCAGCTCACAGCTTTGGCCTCTTGGGGAGTCCCTTACAATCATTTGACTGAGGGTAAGAAAACTTGGGCCTGTTTACAGATGGTTCTTCATGATATGCAGCTACCACCCGAAATTGGACAGCTGCAGCACTGCAGCCCCTTTCTGGGACATCCCTGAAGGATAGTGGTGGGGGCGAATCCTCCTAGTGGGCAGAACTTTGAGCAGTGCATCTGGTTGTTCATTTTGCTTGGAAGAAGAAATAGCCATGTTGTAGAACAGGAACTTAGCAGAGGTAAGGAAGACGGAGCAAAAAACCACTCAGTAAACGCTCCGGACACGCTGGTTCCGGACGCAGGTCTGGTTTATTCAGGAAGTGTTATAGCTTTTATATGCTGCTAGCAAGCATGTCTATAGCTAATTGGCTATGCTAATTCAGCGAGGCTGGTAGGCTCATTTGCTTTTGTTGCTGGGGGATGAGGCAAGTACAGGGGAAGACCCGGCTTCGGCGCCATCTTTAGTGTGTTTTCCCCAAAGCATGTGCTTGCCAGAGAGTTTTCTCATCCAACAATGTGCTGAGCAGCTGCACTAGTTACACGGGCTGCTTGCCTGACTTAACCTCATAGCCAGAAGTGTGCTTGTACACTGATTCTAGGCTGTTGCCAATGGTTTGGCTGTATGGTCAGGGAATTGGAAGGAGCATGATTGGAGAATTAGTGACAAAGAGGTCTAGGGAAGAGGTATGTGGATAGACATTTTTGAGTGGGCAAAAAAACATGAAAATATTTCCATCCCACATGAATGTTCTCCAGAGGGTGACTTCAGCAGAGGAAGATTTTAATAATCAAGTGGATAAGATGACCCACTCTATGGCTAATTTCCCAGTCACTCCTGTCATTGCCCAGTGGGCTCATAAGCAAAGTGGCCATGGAGGTAGGGATGGAGGTTATGCATGGGCTCAGCAACACGGACTTCCCCTAACCAAGGCTGACTTGGCTACAGCCACTGCTAAGTGCCCAATCTGCCAGCAGCAGAGACCCACACTCAATGCCTGATATGGCATCATTCCTCAAAGTGACCAGCTGGGTACCTGGTGGCAAGTTGACTACATTGGACCACTTCCATCATGGAAGGGTAGCAATTTGTCTTAACTGGAATAGACACATACTCTAGATATGGGTTTGCATTTCTTGCATGCAATGCTTCCTCCAAAACTACCACCCGTGGACTTACCAAATGTCTTGTCTACCGCCATGGCATCCTACACAGCATTCTGATCAAGGAACCCATTTCACTGCAAATGATGCGGGGGAATGGGCATATGCCCATTGAATTCACTGGTCTTACCATGGTCCCTATCACCCTGAAGCAGCTGGATTAATAAAATGGTGGAGTGGCCTTTTGAAGACTCAGCTATGGCACCAACTAGGTGGCAATACCTTCAGAGCTGGAGCAATGTTCTCCAGGAGGTTGTATAGGCTCTAAATCAGCAGCCACTCTATGGGGCTCTTTCTCCCATAACCAGGATTCATGGGTCCAGGAATCAAGTGGTGAAAATGGGAGTGGCACCACTCACTATTACTCCTAGTGATCCACTAGGAAAATTTTTGCTTCCTGTCCCTGCAACCTCAAACTCTGCTAGTCTACAGGTTTTAGTCCCAAAAGGAGGAGTGCTGCCACCAGGGAACACAACAATGATTCCATTGAACTGTAAGTTAAGACTGCCACCTGACCACTTTGGGCTCCTCTTACCTCTGAGTCAACAAGCAAGAAGGGAATTACTGTTCTGGCTGGGGTGATTGATCCTGACTATCAAGAGGAAATAGGAGTACATTTACATAATGGGGATAAAGAAGAGTTTGCCCGAATATAGGAGATCTTCCAGGGCATCTTCTAGTACTGCCATGCCCTGTGATTAAAGTCAATGGAAAATTGCAACAACCCAATCCAAGCAGGACTAACGATGGCCTATAATCTTCAGGAATGAAAGTTTGGGTCACCCCACCAGGCAAAGAACCATGGCCAGCTGAAGTGCTTACTGAGGGTAAAGAGAACATAGAATGGATAGTGGAAGAAGGTAATGATAAATATGAACTTCAACTATGTGACCAGTTACAGAAACAAGGACTGTAATAGTCATGAATCTTTCTTCCTTGTTTCATTATGAGTATGATTGTATATGTACACATATACAATCTTCTTCCCCAACATTTTCCCCTATCATATGACAAGTTGTATTAGTTTCATGTCATAATATTTAAGGGTATCAAGTTTAAGAGTGAATATTATCCAAGGACTTACACCTTATTTTGTAGGGAATTAATGAGTTTCTGGTTGTATATAGAAGAGTTGAATGCTGTTAGGTGGAAATGTATATATATGCATGTCTGTTATTGTTTTTACTTAGAGACTGTATATGGTTTAAGGTAATGTGTGTGGTTGACAAGTTGACAAGGGGTGGATTGTGATGGTTAGGCTAATGTGTCAACTAGACCAGGTAATTGTGCCCAACTGTTTGGGCAAACAAGCACTGGACTAATTATAATACATGGATATTTATGGACTTCAGTCAACAGTGATTTTACCTCATAGATAGCTGATGACATCTACATCAATCAGGGAGATTGCCATCAGCAATGAGTGGCGCTTTATCCAATCAGATGAATGCCTTAAAAGGGGAAGTGACTTTAGCATTCAGGGAGAATTTCCCAGCTCATCTTTGGACATATCCTGAAAATTCATCAAGTACCTTCAATTAGACCTTCATCAGAGCCCTGGTTTGCAACCTGCCTGCAGAATCTGGACTTGAGCATCCCCATGGTCACATGAGAGTCTCTTATTAAATCACACACTATTGACAGATACCTCCTGTTGATTCTGTTTACCTACAGAACCCTCACTAATAAACCCAGTTAGCTCTCTGGAATTCTGAAGCAAATTTCCCATTTCCCTGGCCATGAAGATATCTCTCCATCTTCCTCTATGGTCTTCTTTTTTTTCTTCCCCAGTCAGCCTCCATTTTCACAAATTTCTGCTAGCAGAAACAATAGCTATGCAGATATTCTTCAGATCTGGAGTAGTATTTGCCCTTTTTTGTTTCCTTGGTGGTTATTCACAGCTCTTGATGTGAACTGATTGCAGAGAGGGCATCTGGAGGGAAAAATGAGTAGGCCTTTGGGATTCATTTAAGAGAGTTTAGTGAGCTGGTTGGAAGATTTAGTGAGGAAGCCTAAAACAGAAAATATGTGAAGTTTTTATATTGCTGCATGTCCTTCACTAGTAAATCTTAATTTTTATTTTAGTTTTTCCTCCCCAAGAATTTCAAAATTAGGACTCTGGCCCAAATCTAGTTCTTCCAAGTAGTTAATTCCCACATGTTCCACAAAGGAAGCAATGATTATTCCTTGGGCATATAACATGAATAAATTTTACTTTCACAAATCAGATGTTTGCAAATAAGGACTTGAGTTTAGTTTGCAACTGATATGCTTTCCTCAACTCTCAAGGCCCACACACACACTCATCTGCTAGGAGAAAACTGGTTATGCTCTTCCATTTCAGTAAACTCAATATAATTAAAAAATATTACACCTAAACTAGGCATTAAGATTGCAGGTGCTCTTCAATGAAAAGCTGCTTCTTCAAGTTGCACAGTATTGTTGCATGTCTACAGGTAGGAGCCTCCAGAGCAGGGGCAAGGACATAAGCTGGCACTGTCCTTTGGCTTTGGTGATGCCCAACTGCTAATGCCTTGATAGTTACCCCTTTTAGCAAAGATGATGGCCACTGCTGGCTCTCATGAGGGACATAAGATACTCTTAGGACTTTCAACTGGACCTTATAAGCATCTATGAGGAATAGATAATCCTGAAAAATATATAGGATAATCTTCCAAAACAATAACTGGAGTGCATATTGAGGTATTACTTTCCTTGCTTGCCCATGCTCCCCTCATACCTTATTGCCCAACAATTCTTATGGGGTCTAGGGTTCTGCTAAACAGCAAACACAAGGAGAGAAGCAGTCATATTCAAAATCACTCCTAAGCTTGGGAAGAAATTCATCTACTGCCTCCATTATTACAGGAATTCTCAGGAGGAGGCCATGCATGTCATTCTTCATCTCTTTCTGTTTTCAACTCTCAATTTCCTCCAACTTCCCAGACATATATAGATCATGCATTAGGCAAAGTCATGGCTATCAATTAGGAAATTAAAGTCATTTTCTTTCATACTTCCCAATTATTTGCTCACTTTTCCGATGTGTCTGGTGTAAGATATCTGGATACCAGGAAAGTATGCTTCATTGAACTTTAGAAGTTAAATAATATAAACATATTTGTTCTTCTCTGCACTTTCTCTCTACATATGGGTGGAAGAACCCGGCAGGCAGCCAGACAAAGCAAAAGGGGCATTTCTTCATAACGGATATCATTTTGTTACAGTACATTCTTTATCTTTCTATGAATAAGAATGTGAAGGAAACATACTCCTCAACCTAAGGTTCTACTAAATTAACAAACCAAAATATTTGAAAATCCACCACTTGGTCAAATTAACTTCAATGAGTCAATTAAGATAATTCTTTATACCAGCATTTTTGGAGTCCTTGAAAAATCCTAGATATATGTGAGGCATTGACTCAGTAGTAAATACTAGGACATGTGGTAGGGGTGCTGAGATGGTGGAGAGAGTCAAGAAAGATTTCTAAGAACAGCTGTCTAAATGCTCACCAGCTAGACAGGAGTGAAACCTACAGAGAAGGCTGCAAAAGGGAGATTTAAAGCAGAGAAAGGAAAAGTAGGCCAAAAAGTGTGAAGATATGGAGGCAACATTCCTGCAGCAAAGGACTGAGGGACTAGGGGTGAAAATAGGCTGTAAAGGTAAAACATTGTTTTAGTTTGCTAAAACCTGCTGAGAGCAATATACCAGAATGAGTTAACAATTATAATGGGAATTCATTAGGTTAAAAGCTTACAATTCTGAGACCATGGAAGTATCCAAATCAAGACATCGTTAAGAGATGCTATATCACCAAAGGCCAGCTGCTGCAGATCCTGGACTTGTCATCACCACTGGCAAGACACAATAGCAGCTCTGCTAGTCTGGGTCTCTGTCTTCTCCTCTGGGCTTACTTTCTCCCAGAGCTTAGCTGTGGGCAATCAGGTATATAGCTTTTCACTCCCCTCTCTTCCAGGCCTCATCTCTTTTAACTCTTAGTGACCTCTTTCCATGGCTTTGTGTTTTGCTGATTCCAGCCTCCAGACACGGGGTTCTCCTTCTCTGTTGCTTTTTTCTGTACTGGGCCTTCTTTTCCTCTGCTTACAATAGACTACAGTAAAAGGATTATGACTCATTGTGGGTCATGCCCTACTGAAGTTATCTCATCAAAAAGAAGTTCCCTCAACTGAATCTAATCAAAAGATCCCATCTATCATAGGATTATATGCACAGGAATGGATTATCTCTAAGGACATGATCTTTTCTGGGATCCACAAAAAGCTTCAAACTGTCACAAACCATGCAAAGATGTCACTCTAATGACTCCTTGGCATGCTGGCCACTAATCTTCACATTATGATACCCATGCTACCTGATCCCAGTCCTTTCACACTTGTATAGCAATAAAGATAGTTTTGAGAAATAAGAATAGTGTAAAAGATGAAGAGAATATGTGACTTCTTGCAATCCCTCTGTCACAGATATGCTCCCTTGCCTCTATTCTACTTTTCTTCCTACTTCTTTAACTTTCACTCCTCTTCATCTTCCTGCTACCAGGAAAATCTCTAATTCTTGGGATTTAGAGATACTCTTCAAATTGTTTTGAAGCCATTCTCATTAGGCTTGAAGTGAGGGCAAAGCAGTCACTTCTCTCCCCCATAGGAGAGGAATAATGCAGAGAGAATGGAAACTCCCCAAAGAAATCGTTTTCATTGCTTCAGCTTGAATCTTTTTTACTTTGTAGTTGAATTAGAGGGCAAGGCACACAAAAACGCTTTTCAGACCCCCTGTCTGCAAGCTCTGCATAGGTCTAGAACTTTCCTTTAGAACATGGAGAAACTTGGTACCTATAGCTTTGTTCTCTGTTTAGGTCTCATGCAGAATCAAGACATCTGAGTCTCAACCTGACATCCTGTCATGCTTGATATTTTCTCAAACAAGAATGTTCTTGCTTCAGCTTAGCTTTCTCTAAGACTGCCTTTTTTTTTTTAAGATGTTTGTTTGTATGCTGACGTTTCCCAGTTTTAATGATCAGTTATCATGTATTTAAACTACTTTAGTACTTAATATCTATTCCACCTTTTTTTTTCTAATTTTGCATGTACCAACTTGGATGATTATTTCTCTTTATGGTCTTTATGTGGACTGTTTTACCATCTAGACTCTAAGCCCTTAAAGGACTGCTTATCTTCCACTCTATATCACCAGTGCTTGGCATAGTGACTCACAATAAGCCATACAATTTGATGACTGTGAACACTCAAAGAAGAAATAGTTTTTCAAAGTAAAATTTCAAAATCAAAAGTTGTATGTGATTGAGACAATAGCTTTCAAACAAGGTAACATTTGTGTTTACATTGTGGTTTAGGCTATACAGTTTTCTGAATTTTTTTAGTTATCCTATGTTTTACATTATGGTTTACATTATTAGTCTGTCATCCCCTATATGTTTTTGGTGTAATATGACATGTTTTATATCCATCCTTGTGTACTTGTGAAACACTTCTTTTGCCCTCACATTTACTTTGGTTCCATCTATTCAATATCTATTTCCCCCTCCCCTTGAGGCCCACAGTGACAGTCAATCTTCATTTCTTGAGGAGCCATGTTCAGAGATACTTGCAACAGTGTTGAGGGCTTGACTTACTCAACTGCCTTAATGCCCTGGGAGTTAAAAATGCTGTTTGACCTAAAGTAAGGGGGAAATGGAAAGGACAAATGAGTTTATATGGCTATGAGTCTCTAAAAAAGAGTCTGGAGGTTGTCAGAAGGATTACCCTTATGCACACCTGAGCAGAGTCTCAGAGACAGATAAAGTAGATACAACCCCAGGTATTGGTTCTTTTGAGGGCTAAAGAGACCCACAGGTTCTATGGTCATGGCAGATGGGGTTCACTGCCATGCCAGTTGGCCCTTCTTTGGAGTTGGTGTTTCTGCGTGATGGAGCTGGACTCAGATATGATCTCTTTTCACAAGCCTTTCATGCTACTTTACTGGAATTGTAGTTGGTGCTGGGGTTTAAGATATATCTAGGGGATTTGAGTCTCTGGACTGACAATATGATAGCCAGGCCCTGAGCCTCAACAGACTTCAGCTCCTACACTCTGATTTATTGGACTTACCCCACTCAGCTAACATGGAGTTGAAGAATGTCAACCACCACACTATGGAGTCCAGAGTGCCTACAACTGAAAGCAGGAGGATTGCATCCAGTATCCATGTGAAATCTAAGCCCCCTCTTGACATAGATGTGGAATGGACACAACCAAGCCAAGGTCCACAGGAAGGAGGAATACAGTAAGGATTAGAGTGGACTTAATGATATTCTATTCATGAACTATTATGGTTAATAATCGAGAAAATGTGGCATTGGTGTGGAAAAAGTGGCCATGGTGGCTGCTGGGTGTGGGGAATGGGAGGAAGAGATGAGATGTGGAGGCATTTTCGGGACTTGGAGTTGTCCTGAGTAGTGCTGCAGGGACAATTGCCGGACATTGTATGTCCTCCCATGGCCCACTGGATGGATCGTGGGAGAGTGTGGGCTATGGTGTGGACCACAGGCCATGGGGTGCAGCGATGCCCAGAGATGTACTCACCAGATGCAATGGATGTGTCATGATGATGGGGGAGAGTGTTACTGTGGGGCGAGTGGTGGGGTGGGGGTGGTGGGGGTGAATGGGGACCTCATATTTTTTTAATGTAATATTTTTTTTAAAATGAATAAATAAAATTAAAAAAAAAAGAAAAGCAAAAAAAAAAGTTGTGAGCATAAATACCTTCTTAATTATTAAAATTCAGTACACGTGTTAAATCTTAAAAGAGAACTTTTTCTGGTCCTTGTACTTACTTGAATGGATCAATCATTCCTAAATTAGGTACCTTGTACCTCCTTCTACCATTGTATGTATGGCCTCTTAGTGTTTATTTCTATCTATGTTTATTTCTTTTTAGACTATAAGTACCTTGAGGGCAGTCTTAGTTTTATTCATTGCCAAAGTTTCATACCTTACCTGGAAGATGTATTACAATAATTGTTAACCTGTTAGAGCATTTTCATTATTAATAAAATGCTAAGTTACATTCTAAAAATGATTTGACAGGAACAAAAATGTAATCATTTTTTAACTACTGGCATAAAAATTGCACTCATATCAAATTGAAATTAAATAAATCTTTCTCATAAAAATATTGGAAAAGAAAATTAATGGTTTTGCATTAAAGCTTTCTGGTTTATTACTTAATAAATTGCTGTTTGTTTCAATAAATATTTAGAAAACTTTAGCTTTTAGATGCACTCTATTCTATCCATATTGATGTCATGTGAAATTATCTTTATTTGACAAAAGATATAAAAATAATTTAAAGAATTATAAAGATGCAAAACATTGGTTTTGGTGACCTTATGTTTTTATGATTATGCCATATATATCCCAAATAAATCAAGTCCATTGTATTGTTGCATCTTAAATTGTATGAAGATTTAATTTAAGGCAAATATCGATAACATTGTAGATAAATGAACACTGTTCTTTGCATGGATAGTTTTTAGCAGAGACTTATCATGGTTGGAGAGTTAGAACTCCATTAGAGTTTCCATTATAAATTTTTAGAGAAGTCTTGTTCTCTGGATTGAAATTTAGCATCTAATCCTAAGACTTGAAATAATATTACTGATTAAAAGAAATTGTTCTACCCCAGTAAAAAATGCAGTCACTAAAGAAGTTGGTGGTTGGGCTTCTATATTTCCTAGCATTATTAAAAGATAATATCAACCCATACAAGATGATGAATCAACAAAGGCAACACCATATATTGTAAATACAAGTAAGAAATTCTTATTTCTAGCCTGGGACAAGCCCTAACCAGTAGTGTGATGCCTCTTTTCCTTACTTATCAGTGAAATAAGCGGGTTGGAGAGGAAGGTGTTTAAAACCTTTCCATTCATCCATATATCATCTATCTGTCTGTCTGTCTATCTATCTATCTATCTGTCATTATCTCCCAAGATCTATCAGTTATAGTATTAACAGGTGTCTCCACCAAATACATTTGTACTAATTATAATACCATATGTACTAAAGACAAAGAACAGAAATGAAAATCCAGCATTCCTTCTCACTAATGGGCTGCTTCTGTTAAGCTCCACTGCAGATTGTGAGAATCCATTTCACATTTATAATCACCAGGAACAGTTTCATTTGTTAAGAATCCTTACACAAACACATTCTTTAAGAACCATTTAATATGGCAAAATATATAACTTTGTAAATTAGTTACATTAAGGTTATAATAGATGGATTATAAGTAAAAATTGTCTATATTATACAAGGATGTTATACTTTGGAGTAATTTAGATCCTAAAAGAATAATTTGCATAACAGAGTATGACCACTTGAAAAAGAATCACAATAATGCCTAACCCAAAGTACTTTATCATAAAAATAGACCCAGACTCATGGGAGCTAATTTTTTAATTGGCTTCTTTCTGTAAATCAGTATCCAAGGAAGCCTAAACTTTCTTACACAAAAACAGAATGAATTGCTTCAGGGAGTGAGAATCCACACCTTACCAATGTTCACTAGCTACAAGACAGGAAAATCTTTATTGTTTATTACAACATCAAAAGACCATATTAAGTACCTAATTGCAAGTAGTGTTGGGTTAAGTATTATATAGCAGGACTTGGGCTTAAAACGGAAGCTTGAATAACATGACCAAGGCATGTATTAACATATATATTAAACATTTAAACATTATATATGTGGATATATATGACACATTATATAAACCTATATATATATGTATAGATAAATATGCATGTGTTTATATATACATGTATATGTAAAATATTTATTCAGAGAGCTATTTACACTTCAAGAATAGAGAGTACATATTTCAAGTTTTGCTGACCAGGGAGCTGGTTGTAAATCTCTCAGATAGTTGTAGTTTGTGACTTTTCTTTGATTTTTGTCAACTGTAGGGCAAAGAAAATTCTTACTGCATTCTCTGTGTGAGAGCCCTTTATATATTGAATGACTATGAGCAAAGTTCTTCTAGTTTTATTTTTTTGCAAACAGAATAAATCTTGTTCTTTCAACATTTCTTTCAGGTATTATATTCAATTAAATAATCTCTGCAGCTCATCTCTGAAACCTCTTTGTTCTTTACAACACTCATTAGTTTTTCAAGCTTATCCCAATAATGTTCTGACTGATTTTTCCCCACGACAAAGGCAAGACAACCTCATGCATTTTTTTTTTTTAATTACAATGAGATGCTTACTTTTTACTCTGTGGACAGGGCTTTATTGCAGACTCTAAGCAAGAATGTCATTCACGATGTCCTGTCAAAATTGTACTTTGTCAAACCCTTGCCTGTCTAAACTTGTGCAAAAGTTTTCTCTCCTCATGGGTATTATGCACCAATTATCCCTTTTGGGCTTCTACCACTTCTTCAGTTGACAAGTTCACTTCAGTTCTACATTTGTCTTCTGAGATGTTAGCTTGTTCACTAAGGGCAGCATTGTTTGCAATGTTATTCACCTGTGAGCATACTCAGTTCTCTCATTAAAACAAAGAAGACCAGAGCACAGAACTGAGCATTGTGTAATATTTTCTCTGTGCCTGTCCAATTTGACATTGATCTACTCATAAGCATTTTATAGGGTAGGATCCTAAAATCAGTAGTATATCCAATGAATGATGGTATTGTCTCTATTTTGACAAAGTATTGATACCCATGCCATGTGAGACTAAATTAAAGTCACTTCATTTGTGAAGAGAGATTAAATCTCTGAATTCTTGTAGAACTTTCCAACCTGTCATAAGAATAATTTGTACTAACTGAAGAAAGACATTGATAGGAAAAGCACATAGCTTCATTAAGAGAGGGGTTTGTTACCAACCCTCATTCTATGGCAAGTTAACTTCATCCAAACTCCCCTTTGGGACACACTGAATACTTTTTTAATTCTTTCTGTGTAGAGTATCCCAGGGAGCTCCAGGAGAAAGAGAGGCCATTGCAAATTATAAATACTTTACAGTCTCTAGTTGTAAATCATAGAAGTAACAAACTTTAACATTTAGCATTGACTCCAAAGAGGGACTAAGTGGATATTCTCATCGGGATGCAAATTATCAGATAGGGAGATTGTGTGGCTGATGGATTAATCTTATCTGCAACAGACCATTTGGTTCATTTTAGCAAGAAAAAGATTTTTGCTTTTAAAACAGGCCTTTCCAAGAGTTTGAGGTGTCCAGTAGATGAGTGAACAGGATCTAGATCTGACTGAGTATGGGAATTCCTTTCTCAGGTAGAAGTTTTTGTAGTGATTCTTGTGTTCCTAGTAAGAATTTCAGAGTTCAATTTTTTCAGAATTCTCATTTTCTGCTCAAGTGGGAGGATCAGGAATCTCAGGATGCACTGCTAGTCTCGTAGTCAAAAAGATTTTGTCATATATATGGCTAGGTATAAGGTTGGCATCGGAGCCCAGCAGAAAAAAAGAACAAAAGTTATGGACATGAAAATGTAGGAATGGACACTACCACTCCTTTTGCCATTCCAGGCCTGCCTTTGCCTACTTCATAATCTCTCTCTCCCCATTGATTTCATCATGTATCACTTTTCTGGTTTGTGATGGTTAGGCTAAAGTGTCAATTTGGCCAGGTAATGGTGCCCATTTTTTTGGTCAGGAAAGCACTCGGTTAATTGTAATACAAGGGCATTTCATGGACTTTAATCACACTTGGCTGTTTGTGCTTGCTGTCTGCTCTCTGCACATTTTTTCCGTGTCTGCTTGTCTCCCTTTGTTGCATCATGTTGATGTGCCAGCTCTCCATGGGCTCAGGCCATCAACTCTCCACTCAGGCTAGCTTGCCTTCACCAGCAGGCCCCAGGAATTGAAACTGGGGCCTCTCATATGGTAGACAGGAGCTCAATCACTTGAGTCACATCTGTTTCCCCATGTGAGACAATTTTATAAAATCTCCTACTATTAAAGATCTCTCCTATCAGTTCACATTCTCTAGAGAACACTGACTAATGCATGGTTCTTCTCCTATTGTCCAAAAGGATCCTTCTCTGTCTCCTATTCCCTACACTAATTATATGCTCAAGATTTTCCCTCACCTTCTTCTCTCTAATTCTCTTCCCTGGAGACCTAATGTGCTAACACCTAGAACAGAAGCAATTTTCCTAGAGCATAAAGCTTATGGAATTTGTTGGGTTCTCATTTAGGTTCCCCAAGCATCTTTTTTTGCAAATTTTAACACAAACCATTGACCATGGGTGGTTTGTAAACCGAAATGCGGTGGTTTGTAAGTTATTGCCTATCAAACCTACTCTTCTATACTCAATTTCTCAGTGCTGAGGCTGACTCTAAAAGCCATATTTCTCTTTTGCCAGTTGGCTTCCTCTAAGGATCTAATATTAGTACATACTAGAGGAAGATCAGAAGACAAGAGAAGGGCTCCTTCCCACGCACCGCTTTATCCTGACCCTAGGGCTCCTTCCCATGTACCACTTCATCCTGACCCTATCATCCCAGCAATGCTTCTTCACCCAGGCAGCAGCACTTCATTCAGAGTAGTAAACTTGAATGTATGTTTTTTTCTACCATCCTAGAACAAATCTCATTACATGATTTCAGAGTAAGCTGGCCAGAGCCCCACTGTATTAGCCAGCCAGAGAGGTGCTGATGCAAATTACCAGAAATCTTTTGGTTTTTATAAGGGGTATTTATCTTGGGTAAAACAAACACCTCAAGGCCATAAAGAGTCCAACTTAAGGTACCATAAGAGGTACTTTCTCACCCAAGTCAGTTGCCACATGTTGAAATAAGATGACAGGACTGGTCTCTCCTTCCTTCTTCCTCTTAAGGCTCCATGGGCCCACCTTGTTCTGATCTCAGCTCTAGGCTGGCATAGGGTGTTTCTGGGCTAACTCAGCTCAACTGCTCTGTTCTTCAGCTGCAAACTATCTGGCAAATGACTCATCTCTCCTCCTGGAGCCGCAGGATCAAAGTTCTCTCTGCCATGTCTGTGGAGCTCTCTTTTTCCCTGTGCTTCCTTCTGTGTGTCTTCTTGAGTGTCCATTTATATAGCCTACCAAGGGGGTAGGGACTCGGCCCTGAGTCACACCCTACAGGCATGGTACAAACAAAGCCCTAATTTTAACATAATTTAATCAAAGATATCTCAGCTGAATCTAATACAATCAAAGGGTATCCCATCCAGAGGAACAGACAAGTTTGCAAACATAATCCTTATTTTCGGAATTCATAAATAATATCAAACTGCTATGCCCACTTCAAAGATCTGAGTTCCAGCTCTCTGAGGCCTCTCAGTTTAATAATTCCAAAGTTTCCCCCTCTTATCCAGCCCATGGGAAGGAATCAGCTCCTGTATTGAATCTTCTGTGGCATATTTTTGTTCTTCTTTATCTCAATACTGGGGTATAATTTACATATAGTAAAATTTATCTATTTTATACAATTCTATCAGTTATGACAACTGCATACAGTCATATAACCACCACCCACATCAAGATTTGAACATTTCCATCACCCCCAAATATTGCTTTGTTCCCCCAAATAATCCTTGTACTCAACCATTCCCTACACAGCCCATGGCAATCACTGATCTATTTGTTTTTCCCCCACAGTTTTGTCATTTTAAGAGTATCACAGTATATAGTTTTTTGAGTCTGACTTGTCACTTAGCATATTTAAAATCCATCCAAGTACTTGCATATAGCCAAGTACATAGATGGTTTATTCTTTTTATTGCTGAATAGTATTCCTTTGTAAGGCTATCCCCTTACCAATTGAAGGACATTTGGGTCATTTCCAAATTTTGGCAATTGTGAATAAAGCTGCTGTATATATAAATGTACAATTTTTTTTTTTTTTTTTGGTAAAAACAAGTTTTCTTTTCCTTTAAGTAAATACCTAGAAGTAAGATTGCTGGGTCATAAGGTAAGTAAATGCTTAACTTTATAAGAAACTTCCAAACTGTTTTCCTAAGTTGCTCTGCCATTTTGTGTTTCCATTAGTAATGTGTGAGAGCTATAGTTGCACCTCATCCATACTAGCATTTGGCATTTTTGTTTGCTTGTTTGTTTGTGTGCCATTCTTATAGTCTACAGTAATATGTGGTTTTCACTTGCTTTTCCCTAATGACTCATAATGTTGAGCACCTTTTTATATGCCTATTTTCTGTCCACATAGCTTTCTTGATGAAGAATTTTGTTCAACTCTTTTGTTGTACAATTTCCTTCTTTTTAAACCAAATACAATGGAATGGAATTAGTGATGGCCTAGCAGTTAGGAAACCTAGTTTTACAATTAAACATTGTTTTGAATAGATAAGCCATTAAACATTTCTGAACCTGAATTTTATCTTTTTTGACAAACATTAACAATAAGGATTATATAAAACAAGGTGTGCTAACTATCTTGTAAACTACAAAGTATTACACACATGAATATTCCACTATCTTCTCTCTATATAATTTAGCACCTTTCCCTCTAAAAAGTGTGAAGGCCTCTGTTTTTGGAGTGAATTATTGTTACTACTTATTTATCTGATATAAAGAAGTATTTTATTTTTCTACTGATCTAAATATTATTTTCTTGGTCATTTTAGATATCTTCGCTATGAACTCAACTTCTGCTATAGTTCTTTTACCTCTACTTCTGTGATACTCAGTTTTGGAATATTCCACTTTTGAAGATTGCTTGGCTCACATTCTTGATGATATGTGTTCAGATTTCCTTGTGGGTCTCATGACTCATTGTTTTAGATTGCTAAAAGCTGCTGGGAACAATATGCCTGAAATGGGTTGGCTTTTATAATGGGAATTTATCAGGTTAAAAGGGCACAGTTCTGAGGCCATGGAAGTGCCAAAATCAAAGCATCATCAATAGATGCTGTTTCACCAAGCTGTAGCTGTGGGCAATCAGGCACATGATGGCATTACCTAAAGATGCCTCCTCTCCAAGCTCAGCTGTGGGTATTCAGGCATGTGGCAAGACATAATGGAGGCTCTGCTGGTCTCTACCTTCTCCTTCAGGCTTATCTTCTCTGCTTATCTTCTCCCTGAACTCAGCAACAGGCAATCAGGCATGTGGCTTATTCCTCCCTTCTCCTCCTGGTTTTTTCTCTTTGAGCTTCTCAGGGGAGCTCTTTCCATGGCTCAGTGCTCTGATGATTCCTACTTTCATCCTCCAGGATTCCTCTCTAAGCCTCTCAGTATTCACTGTCTCTACTGCTTTAATCTGTGTATGTCTTCATGTTTCTCCTGTTTATAAAGGACTCCAGTAAAATGATTAAGACCCACCCCAGGCCATGCCCTACTGAAGTGATCTAATCAAAAGGAATGTCCCTTAACTGAATCTAATCAAAAGGTCCTATCTGAAATAGGTTAACATGCACAGGAATGGATTAGCTCTAAGGACATGGTCTTCTGGGATCCATTCAGCTTCAAACTATCATACTCATGAAGTAATTTATTCAACAAATAATAAATATCTGACTGCATGCTATGTGCCAGACTCTGGCAATAGCAGTGAAGGGATAGTCATGGCCTTTCCATGATGTACTTATACACACACAGAGCATGTGTGCATGAGAGAAAGAAGGAAAGGGAGAGAGAAAAATGTGTATGTGTGAGTGTGTGTATGTGTGATATGATTTCTGAGTTTGTGGGAGTGTGTATGTGAGAGTATGAATGTGGGTATATGAGAGAATTTGTGAATGAACGAGAGACTGTGTATGACAGAGAGAATGTGTGTGTGTATGTGAGAGAGAGAGAAGACAAATGTGCATGCATGAGAGAGATTAGAACTTTGTGTAAGAGAAGAGGGCAGTAACTGGAGTAGAGGCCTTTTTAAGTTTCATTTTATTTGGCAACTAATGTATACCAAGTAAGAAAAAGAAATGCAAACAAAAAGATTAGTGGCTTCTGTAGCTTTGAAGATAATTCAATTACCAAAAAGGCAAACAAATGAATTTCTAGTGAAATAAACTCACTTGAAGTTGTTTAATATTTTAGATAACTTCAAGATAATGCTGAATCAAAATAAAGTATTTTTCATGATTTTTTAATGATATGAGAATATGAGAATGAAGCAAAACAGCTATTTTCCAATAAATGCTAAATACATGTGTTATGCTATATTTTAATAACCAAACTAATATAGACCTCAGATTCAGTGTTTTTAAATTTCTTTCTCAATTTTTAAAACATATGAACATTTTAAAAATCTTAATAAGCATTTCTACAATTAAATAATACATTTTTTGTTTTGTAAATCTTTCAAACTGTTAAAAAAACTTACAGGAATATTATAGTGAATCTTTATATTTCCTTCTCATAGGTTAATTAATTTTGAACATTTTACTATATTTGCTTTTTTTCTTTCCTTATATATGTATATGCATATTATTGTTGTCATTATTATTAGAACCATTTGAGATTTAATTGCAGACATAATGATCTATTACTCCAAAATATTTCAAAGTGTATCTCCTAAGGAGAATGGTATTCTTTTATATATCCATAGTAAAATTATCAAATTCAAGAATTTAACTTTGATAAATGACAAGTGTCTAATATAAAATCCATATTCAAATTTTGGGTACTATCTGAATACTGTATGTTTTTTTCTGATTCAAGATCACACAATGCACTTAGTTGTTCATTAATCTGAAACATTTCCTTAGTCTTTCATTGTTTTTCATGACTCTGATATTTTTTAAATGTTATAAAATATCTTTGAGTTTTCAATTTTTTTCTTATGCATAAGATTCAGTTGTAGATTTTTAGGAAGAATAGGATGTATGTGATATTTGTCTTTCTTAGGAGTTCATATCAGGTATCAGTTTGATCTATTATTGATAGTTTTGATTACTTGGTTAAGGTGTTGACTACCAAAGTGTTAGAATTTAAAGATACTTTTTCCCTCTTAGTAATAAATAAGTAATCTAAGGGAAGATACTTTGAGACTGTGTATATTTCCTATTCTCCAATAAACCTTAATCAATGGCTTTACTTTGATGATTCTTACTTGAATCAATTTTTTTGTTATGACAGTTTTCAAATGGTGATTCTCCAGCTGTCATTCATCCTTTCAACATTTATTAGTTAGCATTCTACAATAAGGAAGAACTTTTCATTCTTCCTTACTTATTTAAATATTTTTAGCATTAGTATTGGGTCATGGATTCATTTTTTTTAAATTTTAATTTTATGTTTTTATTTATTTTTATTAGTCAATAATGTTTTTAAAAATCATTTGCATTTTATTTATTTATTTATTTTTATATTTTATTTTATTTTATTGACTTTGTAATAATATTACATTAAAAATATATATGTGAGGTCCCATTCAACCCCCCACCCCCACCCCACCTCTCCCCCCCCCCCCCCCCAGCAACGCTCCCTCCCATCATCATGACACATCCATTGGATTTGGTAAGTACATCTTTGGGCACCTCTGCACCTCATAGTCAATGGTCCACATCATGGTCCATACTCTCCCCCATTCCATCCAGTGGGCCCTGTGAGGATATACAATGTCCGGTGATTGCCTCTGAAGCACCATCCAGGGCAGCTCCATGTCCCAAAGACGCCTCCACCTCTCATCTCTTCCTGCCTTTCCCCATACCCATCAGCCACCATGTCCACTTTTCCCAATCCAATGCCACCTCTTCTATGTGGACATTGGATTGGTTGTGTCCATTGCACCTCTATGTCAAGAGGAGGCGGATTCATTTTTATTATTCAGTGTATTATAATCCATTACTGTCATTATTCATTTAAATGAAAAAGAATAAAAGGAAGAAAGTATCACAAAATTAAATACAAAGAAAAACAAGTGAAACTAAATGTGTATCAAATGGATGATCTAACCACCTGGAAGGAAATAAAAAGAAAGAGAGAGCTAACTAAAATAAACTTTGAGGATGGTCCTTTGACTAAACATTCTCTATTTAAAAATAAGAAAGAGCTGCAAAGTCACATTAAACTTTTCTTAGTAGATTTGTTGTTGGTAATAGTATAGTTTTGTAATTCTGAAAGGATTTTGTTTTTATGAGATTCCAATTCTATCTACATTGCATATGTATTGATGTTTGTGGAAACTGGGGTTATCACTGTGGGAAAGGACAGATATAAATAAACATGGACAGAGGGAAGGTAGGGAAAAATCCTGTGGTATTGGGTTGAAAGTAGAATTATCAGCATGAATTCATGATTTTAATGTATGTATATATGTATATAGATATGTGTTTCTATACATATTTTCCCCTAGCTGTGTCAGTTATAAATGACTAGAAACAAGGACACTCCTATAAAAATGAGCACCGTAATACCTAGATTTTGGTTTCTAAATACCATCACTCACTTGAAATAACTGATTTTAGGGCTGGAATAGGAAAGATTAAAGAAAAGCTTGGAAAATCTTGTTGTGCTATGTCAAATATTCATAGTGACATTATTCACAATTGCCAAAGGATGGAAGCAACCCAAGTGTCCCATCTACTGGTGAATGGATAAATAAAGTGTGATATCTGTCTATCTATATATGAAATAGAATATTTTTCAGTTGTAAAAAGGAATGAAGTATTGATATATACAACAACATGGATGAAACTTGAAGACATCGTGTTGAGTGAAATAATCCAGACACAAAAGGATAAATATTGCATGATCTCACCGACTTGAAATAATTAGAATAAGTAAACACTTAGAGTCAGAATCTGGAATAAAAGTTATCAAGAGAGGGGGTGGAGAAGCAGATTTGGCTCAACTGATAGTGTGTCCATCTACCATATGGGAGGTCCAGGGTTCAAACCCAGGGCCTCCTGACCAATGTGGTGAGCTGGCCCACGTGCAAGGAGTGCCATGCCAGTCAGGGGTGTCCTCCATGCTCAAGGG
Organism: Dasypus novemcinctus; assembly: GCF_030445035.2. Taxonomy (NCBI): domain Eukaryota; kingdom Metazoa; phylum Chordata; class Mammalia; order Cingulata; family Dasypodidae; genus Dasypus; species Dasypus novemcinctus. The sequence continues at coordinate 63,132,499 of NC_080687.1, forward strand.
GTGCACCCGTCAAGGAGAGCCGCCCTATGCGAAAAAAACGCAGCCTACTCAGGAGTGGCACTACACACACAGAGAGCTGATGCAGCAAGATGATGCAACCAAAAAGAGACACAGATTTCCAGTGCCGCTGACAAGAATGCAAGTGGACAAAGAACACACAGTGAATGGACACAGAGAGCAGACAATGGGGGGGGGGGGAGGAGAAAAATAAATATAAAATAAATAAATCTTTAAAAAAAGAGAGGGGGTGGGGCTAAAGGATGGGAAGTTAAGGCTTACAATATACAGGGTTCCTATTTGGAAAGATGGAAATGTTTCTGGCAATGGATGGTGGTGATGGAAGCCCAACATTGCAAATGTAACTAATAGCACTGAAATATATATATATCTGAATATGATTTAAATATATATATATATCTGAAATGATTTAAAAAGAAATGTTAGAATGTATATAAAGTAAGAGAATAACACTTTTTTTAAAAAGTCATAGAACTATACTACACAAACAGTGAACCCTAAGTTAAACCATGGAAAATAATAGTACAATTATAAAAATGTGCTATCATCAATTTTAACAAATGTTCCACATCAACACAAGGTGTGAATAATAAGGTTGTATGTGGGAATCCTGTGTTTTGTGCATGATTGTTCTGTAAACCCACAGCTTTTCTAATAAAGATAAACCAATCTTGTGCTAGAAAGTAAGGAAATGCTCAAAAAATGATGGAATCAGAGCAAAAGAAGCCATGAGTCAGCTTAAATTAATGGACAATTTTTAAATAGCCTTCTAAGTTAAATTAATTTCTTGAGAGACTTAAGAGAATCAGAACATTAGAAAATCAAAGCAAAGTTTCGGGAAACAGATTTGGCTCAACCGTTTGGGCTCCCATCTACCACATGGTAGACCCTGGGTTTGCTTCCCAGGGCCTCCTAACCTGTGGAGAGCTGGTGGCCTGCCCCCACAGAGAGCTGACACGGCAAGATGACACAGCAAAGGAAGATAAGCAGGCACAGAAGAAAGCATAGTGAATGGACACAGAGCAGACAGCAAGCAAGCAGCGGGGGGTGGGGGGGTGGTGATAAATTAAAAAAATAAAATAAAATCTTTAAAAAAAGGCAAAGTTTTCTTAGAGCAGATAGGGATCATTTGAACTATACAAAATTCCTTTTTTTTTTTTTAAGAAATCAAAAGTTCTTTTTAAGTATCATAGGGAAATTCCTTTAAACTTAGAGACAAAAGCCTTCAGTTTACCTACTTAAAACACTGTGTAAGATGGCACAACACTCTTCCCTCCACCAGCCTATGATGCAACAATATCTTATTATCCCTATTCCCATACTATACTCTTGCTTCCTCCAGTTTGGAATTGTCTTTCTTTGCCTTTTTTATTTGTCACTCAAGGATCAGTTTGAAAACAACCTTCTCCATTCCACCCACTCTACTCAAATTACATAATACCTTTGAACTTCATGTTCCTACATGATTATGCACTTGCCTCTATTCAATTTACACCTGTTTGCTCTTATCCTAGGGCTCTTTTCCAGTAGCATCTAAATATTTGAGGGTAAGGATTATGATTTATTCATATTTGTATTCACAAATGTCCCTCCAGATGGTTCAACACCGGGAGCACCTAGCTCTCAGCACTTTGCATACAGCACATGTACAACAAATATTGTTGATTTAACCTGAATAATTTGAAAACAAAAAGCTAAATGGAGAGTCTAAATTATTACTAGCATGTGGACATCTAAGACAAACTCAAGATGAAATCCAAAAATTTCACTAGGGATAAATGTAAAGGCCTTGAGAAAGAGAAGGGAGAAAGAACAGTTACTCAGTACACAATTGTGTCAAGTGCTTTCACAAGAATTGCCTCAGTTAATCAGAGGTGCTGAGACAGGTCAAGTAACCCATAACTCAGCAGACTTCAAGTGGCATAGCTGGAATTTGAGCCCTGGTTTGCCTAACCCCAGAGCCCATGCTCTCCATATTATGCTGACTGTCTCTACTGTAGTTCATTTAGAAAAGATGTTATGATTGCAATAGACTGGAGGCTTGATAGTAGGAATTAATGATGTGAAAATAGTTTATGCTTATTGATAGTTGTGTCAAATCCAAATCAAAGAGCTAAGTTTCCAATATTTTTAGGTTGTTTGGCATTAGCTAGACTACTTTTAGAGGGCCATGGTCATGTCCAATGGCTGCCTTCTAACAAATACTTTCCTGAATGAAATGTGTTGAATAAGAGATAAAGAGGTGATCTCAAAATGACAATAAGCATGAAAAGTTTAAAAGTTGGACATATTTAGCATAGGGAATATTAAAATAAGAGGACGCAAGAGATCTACATTTACCATATGGAAGAATATTTGAAACAAAAACCAAAATTGGAACCTAGGAAGGATTACAAGGAGACTCCACATTCAAAATTTTTCTCCATGTAATATCTAGGTTGATTTTTTCTAACTAATTCATCTAACATATTTATTACAGTTTCAAAGAGGCAGCAATCCTTAAGTTGCATGGAAAGAGTAGAATGCATGACCTCCAAAGACAAATGACTATTTTATGAGAACCTATAGAAAAATTAACTAAATCTTAAATTTTCTTTTCTGCTTTTCACTCACAAATGAGAGGAACATTATTGTTAAGCCTGACACTCACAGAGATTGACAAACAATTGATTCATTTTTATCCAGGTAGTGTTCTCAGTTCCTTATGAGTTTAGATAAAATCCAAGGGCAATATCTCTCAAATGGACTCCACCCTAGTTTGATGGTGAGTTAGTATGTCCTGGGAAAAAAAGCATTCAATAGTCAAACAATTTGGGGAACACTGGGTTAAACAGAATTAAACATTTTTTTTTAAAACCACAGGTTTCTCAGAGCTTTATTAAGCAATTATACACCATGACTCTCCAAGGAAAACCTATAGCATATAGTGGATCCCATTGCATTCTTCAATTAAAGAACATATCATGAGACCAATTTTCTAAAATACATACTTTGGGAAGTCCAAGTCTATTGTATTGTGCATTTCTGTAAAAAGTCCTCAAAAAAAGTGTTTGATGATATTTATTCTATGCATTTATATATATACCTGTATACATGTGTGTTTGTATATATATGTGCATGTGTATCTGTAGTATACTCACTTATTTAGACTATCCAGAACCAAGCTTAATAGAAGTAGAAATAGATAAGGGAAATATTTTAAGATAAAAACAGATAAATTTCCCCTGTGATCTCCATATATCCCTGTATCCTATGGCCCTTTCCATCTCAGGCATTTAAGGTACACCATGTGACAGCAGAATACAGATGACAAAGAAATGAAAATTCTTGACTTTGGAATGTCCCAAACCTAGGACTCAGGGAAAAAAGAAAATATCTGAAGAATATAAGATGAAGTAGTTAATATTTTAACCACTGTTGACACTAGATATGGGATGTTTGGGCTAAGGGAGGTGGAGGGAGTCATGGAAGAATCAGAGAGCTGAGAAATCTTGTTAGGTCCTTGAGACACAAGCTTCTACTGACTCCCAGCTGGATTTTGAGGATCAGAAAGCAGAGTATAGCCACACAGTCACCATTTTCCTCGGTTCTCATCCTGATGCTGGAGAAGAGAAAATGTCTGTTTCCTGTGCATAAGCCTGTATCAGTTAGACTGGAATGTCCCAATGCCTAACAGAACATTTCTTGCATAATTGACAGCAGTGGGGACCAACACAGAGGGCTGAAGTCCAGTAAGGGGTTACCTACAGATAGATCAAGACCAAGCTGGAAGGAGGATAATTGGTAATACTAAAGACCAATTGCCTGTCAGTGGTGTGTGGGAGCTGGTTCATCATGGCTTGGCAGAAGCCAGTTATGTGCATCTCTTCCTGGTTCTTTGCCTTCAGTGATGTTAAAGGTAATACAAAATTGGCCTTCATGGGAGTATTTACATTGTGGAAATCAGTGAATGCTACTTCCAATTTGCGCTGCTTTTTTCCTCCCAGAATCCTTTTCCCAGCCTACCACTGATTGTGCCCTTCTCCCTGATGCCTTGATTATATGAAAAACCTTAAGAAATTTGATTAATTTTCTGCCCATTAAATTATGACAGCACATTTCATGCAAACCTGTGATTGTGGACTGAGAGTCTTCTAGCTAGAGATCACAAGAATCAATTTTTAGAAATGTTGTAATAAATGATTACTGAATACTTTTAGCAAGGCATAAAACTTGTGTTGGCTGTTAGCTTCTTTGAAGAAAGGAATTACCCAGCAATTGTCATGACACCAAAAATATAAACCTAATGCCTAATATTTTTAATATGTAACATATCAGTAGAATAATTACTGCCTGCCACATGCCTTTGGTAATTGCTTTAAAAAGTTCATTTCCTCATCTACCTTAGAAAAAAAACCCAAAAAACTCCTTTTCTTTCTTTTCAATTCTTTCATCCTTGTTTCTGTTTTCTGATACATGAGTACAAATATTGTTGGGTTCATCCCAAAAGAAAACTATTGGCTTATAGAAGAAATCTAATATTCCATGGGCCATTTTGTTGTCCTATTTGAATGCATCTAATGTTTCCAGGTGCCATTAAAGAATTTCTATTTCACTGGTCATATAGTGCCACCTCTATCAAATCTTAACTGCTCGTATACTACATGTTGGATACATGGGGACTGAGTGATACCATTCTGCCTTGGAGTTTTACAACTCATTAATAATGAGTGTTACTTGTTGACAGACCTGGATCTGTGTTTTGTATTTATGTAAATTTTCCAGGTTACTTCATTGCAATAATAGGTAGGTTGATATAGGGCTTACACTTCTATTATCATTCTGAGATACATAATAGGAGTTTAAAAGATTATTATAATGCATAAACTAAAGGCCTATTTGGAACAAGTTTTTTTTTATACAGAGGGAGTTATTGTAAGAGTATATTAATCATTGTGAATTTTATACAGAGAAATAACTATTTCTCTAAAGTTTTTAATGAGTGTTATCTACTGTAAAAGTAATGTTTCCATGGCATTTTCTTCTAAAATGTTTATGAAGTAAAAAGCAGAAGAAAGAAGAAAACTTTAGAGCATTACTTCAAACAAGCAAACAAAAGTACTTAATTGCAATGAGCAAGTCACCCACTTATGATTACTAAGAAGACTTTCTTTTAAACAGTTGAGGTTCAAACTTTACCTATTACTTTAGTAAAAACATTTATCCTTCTCTTACTTCAAACAACTCAGCTGCACAAAGGGCAATCCATCATGAATAAGTACTGATAGATGTTTTCAGCAGAAATAAAATAAAATAGAACATCTCAAGGGATATCTGCTTCAGGTCCCTGGAGGTGAGGGTATGGATGGGAAAATGACAGGATGCAGGATAAATTCTGAGGCATCTTCTTAAATCATAGAGAACCATTACATCATTTCCAAACCTATCCAATAAACATTTCTATGGTTACAAAAAAAAAAATCTAAGTTTACTTTCTGCCACAGGAACCATAAATATATAAATTGAATAGTTATGTCCAATGAAATTTATTCATTAGACTGAGGTAAAAAGTCAGAAGCATCTCAATCTTAACATGATCAAAGCTATTCAATTTATTTTCCTCCCTGAAATTCTACTCAGGGTTTTGCTGTAACTATGAAAGTCACCATAAGCAGGTAAATTGAGAATACCTTCTTCAGTGTCTGTTTATATAAAAACTGTCACAATATGTACCTTTTTTTTTCTTCTATTACAAGCTTGTCTTTTCCACTAACTCTAAATATCATGAGTGTAGGGACTCATTTTAGTCAATGTTGTATGATTGTCTCCTAATACAGTTCTAGCATATAGTAGATATTCAATAAATAATTGTGCAATTGATTTAACTTGCACATTCAATTCTTGATCTTTCTTCCACATGTTCGTACCTTATTGCTATGTGATGGTTCTTTTTTTTTTTCTCTCTGTCTGTGAATTGTCTTTTCATTTTCTCAATGTTGTCTTTGGAGTACAAAAAGCTTGATAAAGTCTAACTTACCAATTTGTTTCTTATACAGATTATGCTTTTGCTGTCAGTTCTAAGAACTCTTAGCCTAAGCCAAAGTCATGAAGATTTTCTCCTTTATTTTCTTCTAAAATTTGTATAGTTTTAGCTTTTCATTTAGATCTATGATCTCATTTATTTATTTATTAATTACTATCTTGCCATTTCTACATCTATACAATGGAATACAATGTAGATATGGAAGGATCTCTAATTCTGAAAATTATTTTGCTACCTTTATCAAATATACATATGAGACATGACCATCTTAAGTTCCTCTTGATACTGCACAGAGAATGATCCCTTTAATGTGACTTGTAATGGGAAAGAAAATAGAGGTTGACAGGTAGAATGAATAATTATTTTTATTTAATGAATATTAATTTCTTCACTCTTGCAAAGACCACAGGATTTCTACAAATTAAATAATATTCTAATAAGAAGAAAGATTTATTTATACACAAATAACCTTCTTAAGCAAAGACCCTCTCTTTGTAGAGCTAAACTCTTGAATAGGCCTAAGTCAGCAATAGCTTTTTCTCATCCTTTATGGATGGATTTCTTATTTTATAAACAAACCTCTTAGTTTTGGAAATAAGTTCTGGGTTTCAGAATGTCTTTAGTATATATATTCTGTGATAGCTGAAGGAGTGAATTCCCCTTAAAGGACATCCACTTTGTACCTGCAGGGCATTTTCCAGGGGTTCTCTTCTGCTCCAGAGTTAAGTGCATATAAAAACATAATGCATAGAGGGTAATTCTCAGGTGTATTAGTCAGCCTAAAGGGTTGCTGATACAAAGTACCAGAAATCTTTGGCTTTTATAAGGGGTATTTATTTGGGGTAAAAGCTTAAAGTTACAAGACCCTGAAGAGTCCAACTCAAGGTTACTTCCTCACCAAAGTCGGTTGCCACATGTTGAAGCAGGAGGGCTGGCGACCTCTGCGTGGTCTCTCCATCCTTTTTCTTCTCAAGTTTCCATAGCCCAGCTTCTTCCAATCTCAGCTGTCAGCTGGCATAAGGCTCATCTCTCTCTGGGCTCAGCTGCTCCTGTCTCTTCACAAGGTCAGTTGTAATGGCACCTGAGTGGCTTCTCTCTCTTCCTGGGGCTGCAGGGTCAAAACTGACAAAGTTCTCTCCTCTGGTGTCTATTGAGCATCTCTCTTCCTGTGTATTTCTTCTTCTGTGTGTCTTCCTGAGTGAGTGTCCATTTATATAGCCCACCAAGGGGATGGGGACTTAATCTGAGTCACACTCTACTGATGTGGTTGAATCAAGGCCCTAAATTGATTTAATCAAATAAACTCAAAACCTTTGAATTTAAATCCATCAAAGGGTGTCATACACAGAGGAACAGACTAGTTTACAAACATAATTTATATCTCTTTTTGGAATTCATAAATTATATCAAACTGCTACACCTGGTAACCACGTATACCCTCCAATTGTATCAAATTGTAATTTGCTTACTGTTTCTTAAATAAAACTTTCTTCTTCCTGTCTCTCTACCACTGCCCCTAGCTTCCCCTTTTTCCAGTTTTTCATGTCTGGAATCCTATACAAGCTTCTGTGCAAATACTCCTATTTCAAGAGCCAGGCAAAGTCCTCTCTCTCCCACCAAAGGAAAATATCTCCCCTGACTATTCTACCCAACGGTGATGGTGATGTAGACTCTGACCCTCTTTAGCAAATAATCGTTTTTATTTGATTTATCTTCTAATATAATTGTAAGCTCCTTAAAGGCAGATTCCTATATTTTGTTTTTTCTATATTTCTGCTCTAAATGTCCTGGTTTTGAAAAGTAATACGGTCAATCTAATTATGACTCAATATGTACATTTAGTGTTCTTTACAGAATTTGCTATACTCCATCTATGTTCTGTGTTCTTCTTGTGAACATGGAGTTTCTGCTACCCCAGTACATTTTGTGAGTGTATCAGAACTCATCAGCTGACTCTGTCCCAGCCACAGGATTGCAGTTGTTCATCCTGCGGGAGTTCAACCTCGATGTCATAAACAAAATTTGGATCATCTTGTTCTGAGTTTTCTCAAAAAGTTCATCCATTAAACACTTCTTTTGCAAGTTCCTTGTCACCTAGTTTGTCCAGAATTACCTCAGGATCATTGGCGGTTTCCTTTTGGATTTGTGCCATTGTTTCTGCCAAACTCTGCCCCTTCAAGTAACCTCGTAAAAATCTGAATCATTTCTGTAGCTGCTTCAGGGGTTCCAGATAATGCTTGTGCTGTGGGTTATTCTTTAGCTGTTCAGCAACTCTGTTGCAGTTTGAAAACTTCGAAAAGTTTCAGACTGGCATGATGCCCTGGCAAATTTTCCCCATGATTTCACCTTCATAGATTAATATAATTATTTAATGCATGTCATTCCCACATGTATATCAGGGTAAATTAGATGAATCTGATGAAAAGGCATTAGTTACACAGTGGCCTTCTGCCTTAGAGAAATACAGAAGGTGCATCTTTTGCAGGCTGACATCTAAAACCACCTTGATGTGGAGGTTTCCATCCACTGCAGTGCACTCGAGAGCCCTTCACCCGACATTGAGGCTGGGTGAAGGCTAGCGCTGAAGGAAGAAGTGACAGTCACAGCCTGCCACAGATAGACCTGAAGTGAACTTCCAGGCAGGAGGCCTGAATCCACAAATGCCTGGAAGTGGAGTTTCGAGACCCAGAGCTCGGAGAGCCTGGGCACCCATGGAGCCATTGTCCCCCAGTGATTCTTAAATGCCCTTTTGACACTTCTTGTATATAATTAAAGAAAACTCATTCTTCTCTTTTAAATTAAAAAAAAAAATCCTGGAATCGTAACTTTGTCCTTGGAGTCACCAGTTTAAATGTTTCCACCTGAAAAAAGAAGTCACATAAATTAAAGACTTTGATGCCCTATCCCCCCACACATAAATTAAAGACCTTGATACCCTATCCCCTACAGTATTACTGGAATATATGAAATATATACAAAAGCAATTTTAACAGAATTTTCTGAACAGAAATGTAAGACCCAGAAAGAAAGTTTAACAAGTATTAGTGGTAATTTCATGTGGAAACCATGCTCCCCTGTGCCCCTCTAATGCCAATCTGCATATATTCTTCACTCTACTCACAAGGTTCTAGGAAGGGGAGAAGCACTGGTGCCATCTTTCCTATGTTCAGATTGTGGACTGTTCCCCTGATGGACATGTTCTCATATCTGTGACATATTTCTGCTATATATTTTGCTTCCTGGTGTATTTGAAATCTTCCCTGTGTACCTCAGACTCTTATTAGTGGCAAAGAGAAAAAAAATTAGTGTCTTTGCTACATGTGATATTATTTTACTTTTCTGTACCAACAGATCTTTGTTCTTCTTTCCTCTCCTAAAACCTCCATAGCCACTTCCTCTCTGCCTCTGACTTTCCTTGATGGCCAGGGCCTCTTCTAATCACCCTGTCTTCTTTTCCTGATCAGCCCTTGGAATAGCTCATCCCACTCTTTTTTCATACCTCTGCATGTGTACAGTCAGCCTTTTTGCTGCTGTATCTCTATCCCTGTCTAAATGAGGACCTGGTACCTTTTCTTGGCCTCAAACTTTCAGAGATCTGTCCATGGTTATCCACTGGTGGTATCTCTGGATTTTAACACCTGTCTTCCTCAACCACTTGACCTGAGTGTGTGAATTCCTTTCCTCTTCCCTGGCTATTCTGGGACAGCAGCTACTGACCTTCCAACACTAATAATGGACTGTATAATCTGGTCCTAATAAAGTTTTCCTCAGGCCACTTTTGACAATGTCGTCAATAAGCAAAATGCAGTGGAAACCTAGTCAGCCTTTTTGCTGAACTATTCCAATTCTGAAATCATCTATATGCTCAATATCATGCTTCAATTATTTCCTTTTCTTCAAAACCCACCTGTATTCCTTCCCCTTCTATAAAGCATACCCTGCTTCACTAGAAATGGCATGATAAACTCCATCGTCATCAAAGGCTGGCACAATCTGGCAGGAAGACAGGGGTTTACCATCTCTTGATGGTGAAAAGGCAGAAGAGGGAGACCAGGTGACCTGTAAATGACTATCCTGAAGAAGAATTCACCAGCTGCTCTCATTCTTAAAAAATGGGAGATAATGGTCATGCTGTTGGCTTCTCCCTCCTTGACCTTGCAGTTGTATTCTAAGAAGAACCAAGAAGACTGTGACTGACTGTGCTTCAGAAGTTGTGCTAAACTTGCCACTGTCAGTGGTTTGGGGCTAATTGCCAGTGCCAGGGCAACAGCCGCCATTGCTGGCATTGTCAAAGGAATAGTCAAGAAGTGCTCCTGGGGGAGCTACCTGTGAGCACAGCGGTGGTGACCGAGGTGGACCCGAACCCAACTATAGTAAGCTCTGTTTGTGGGGAAAGCTTGATATTTTCCCTGTGCACATTTTAACATTTGCCTTCTGTCATGTCATTTTCCCTTCCCATTCCCTGCAAAGGCTTTATGTGGATAGCATGTCAGACATTCCCAGTCAAAAAAGGGTAAGTTTTTTGTTGTTTTGTTTTTTTCCAAATTAAAGGTCTAGGCTGCACTGCCAAAGTTCTTCTGTCTCATTTTCATTATCAAGAGAATAGAAAAGCAGGAGAGGAGGAAAATGCAAGCTTATTGGTTGTTTGATATATTTAACAGCCGAAGAGAATTCATTTTTAAAGAGCTTGTAAAGCTTTCTCCTAATTACAAGAGTAGTGCTTGCAAAAGGCAGAAAAAATTTTAAAACACAGGAAAGTTAAAGAAAAAGCTCTCAAATTTGAATTTCATTCCAGTCTGTACATAAAATGTAAGATATATAATATTACATGTAACATAAAATTACTTATATTATTTATATATAATTTAAAATTAATACATATCATTTAATTACTTAATATATTTAAATGTAATTATTTAATATACAACATATAAAATTTGCCACAAAAATGTGACATATTACATAGAATATGTAATATAAGATAATATTTCCTTGATTCAAAGATGCACCTATAACCTTAATGTAATATTTTCTTAAATTGATATACCTTTCACAGGTAATTTGTAGAAAAATTTAATGGTGTGCTTAGATAAAAGCAAATATGAGATCTATGGGTATATTAGAGTTGTTAACAAAAAAATTACATCATTAAATCCTCATTTTTGTAACCTCAACAGTTTATCAGCAACTATTTTCCATACCAATGGCATATTCATCTACCTCCATGAATTTTTATGGCTGTATTGCAAACCATTACATAGATTTATTATTCATTCTAACTTTATGCAGATTTATAAGGCTTTAGGCCTGGAACGATGCAAGGGACAGAGACAATCTGCTCTCCTTTGCAGCCCAAAGAAATTTGAACCATGCCCTCAGTGGACATTACCTTTGAAAGAGTATATTTGTACCTCTGCAGTTTCCAAACTAACAGAAAAGGATAGACCATGAAGCCACTTATAGCCCATTTTATTTTTCATAAAATTTATATGACATCACCCATTTTTTCTGGGAAAAGATTTAACTCCATTAGCCAACCACTCTTTCCCAGCAATAGAGTCTCTTCTCAGGTGACACTTTGGAGGGCACTGTATTCTGTTTCACTAAGAGAGGCATGTCCTCCCTGGCCCTCAGAAGCAGGCGTTTGGTTTTCTCTACAGCAGGGCAATGTGGGCCAAACACCTGGGACCATTACAGAGTAGCCTAAATAATTGAGGGGAATAAGAGGGAGGAGAATGGAAAAAAGTAAAAGGAAGACCAATGATATAAAGAAGACAGTCCCACCGAAAGAGGCTGTTATCTAACTGAATTCATGGTATTAGAGGCTGTTATCTAAGTGAATTCATGGTATTAGAGAACTTTCCTCAGGGTTATGTTTTGCTTTATTGGGAAGGAGTGTAACATTTATAACACCAACTGGTAATACTTAATTCATTCACTGTCCAGCATTTATTGAATGTCTACCATGTGTATGGCAATACTTGGTTCTTTTCCAAATTGTTATATTTGGAGAAGGGTGGGTGTGGTGAGAAGAATGGGTTTGTCATTTTGCTAGATTATTAGCTTTATTTTAGGAGAGAAATGGTAAAAGTAATTTGGCTTTACTCGTCTTGACAAGACCATTAACAGCTTTACAAAACATGTGTAAGAAATGTCTGAAAACTAGCTTTTATACCTGTTTTTTTTTCTTTTGGCTTGGTTGGTAGTGGCAGTAGCCTAAATCAAACACACCATAATATATTTGAAATACTCAGTCTCAACAGCATGGGGTAATGGGATTTAATAATTGCAAGAAAAGCAGGAACAGTAGTTTGTTTTACAAGGTTAGGTTTGCAAAAACCCAGGTTAACCCATGTGAGATTATAGGTCACGTGACTTGAAATAAGCCAAGAACTCACACCAGTTTCAATATTAGCACTCCACTACCCAATCCCTTTTCTGTGGAGTTTCAGCTAGAAACTTTATTTACTTGTGGTGACATTAAATTAGTGTTGATCATGGACTAATTCATTTGAATCATTACTAATTATGGCTACAAAATATTCTCAAATACCTGTATAACATTAAAATTGAGAAACAAATCATTTGGTCAATAAGTAGCATCTATCATTATTGGAAAAATTCTCCATAATTGGTAAATAGATCTTTCAACCATTATTAGGAATGATCCAAGACTGACTGCATCATGAAAGAATAACATTAATAGTAATAATATTTCAAATTCGAGTGTGGTGGCATGTATGTTTTTTATTAGGGAACCTAAGGGTGACATCTATATTTTGTTGTTGATGATAAAGTTAACATTGAAAAGCAAAATAGAGATGGGTATCATTAATTAAGGTAATTACAATGAGCTGTGTTATCTTGCAACTGTATATTCATACTATAAAAGATAGTAGTATTTTAAATATTAAACTCTGCTTTCATAAAAATAAACATCCCTATGTAAGAGTAAAATATGTATTATTCAGTCATGACTATCAGTTCAGTTAAGTTAATAAATCATCCTCAGATTTCCTGCATCTTTGATCTTATTTAGACTTTTCCTTTGATTCTCTAACTGGTCTTAGAACTTTTACTGCCACTGATGGCTCTGGATTTGAATGCTGAGAAGTTGTGTATTCCCCTAGTCCAACTCCTTCAATAATGAAATGGGGAAGGGAAGCAGATTTGGCTCAATGGATAGAGCTCCATGTACCACATGGGAGGTCCAGGGTTCAAGCCCAGGGCCTCCTGATCCATGTGGTGAGCCGGTCCACACACAATGCTGATGTGCTTGCTCAAGGAGTGCCATGCCACGCAGGAGTGTGCCCTGCATAGGGGAGCCCCACGCACAAGAAGTGTGCCCCCATAAGGAGAGCTGCTTCGCACTAAAAAAGTACAGCCTGCCCAGGAGTGGTGCAGCTCACACAGAGAACTGACATAGCAAGCTGACACAACAGAAAGAGATACAGACTCCCAGTGCTGCTGACCAGAATACAAGCAGACACAGAAGAACACATAGCAATTGGACACACAGACAACTGGGGTAGGGGGAAGGGAAAAGAAATAAATAAATAATAAATCTAAAAAAATAATGAAATGGGGAAATTAAGGAAAAAGAAGTGAAATGACTTTGTTAATCATACATCTAATTAGTAGTGAAATATAAGCTAGAATTCCTATACTCTACTCCCAGCTCTGTGCTCTTTCCAGACTGATGTTTAATTAGAGTATCTACAGAATGATGCTATTATTAAAATCATAATACCCATTAACACTTACTAAATATTGGTGCAAAATAAAATACACTCTACCCTTTCATTATCTCCTGTTTAGTCTCTGGATCACTTGCTTGTGTGTCCTAACATTGGTGATACACTCAAGTATATTTGATCGGGTTTAGCCACAAACTCATTAGTGAATGGAGGAGGATCTGTGTATTCAGAATGAGGACCACACGGGATACTAAACCTTCTTGGATCCCAGTGTGAGACAAAGGAGGCCAAGTCTAGCCCTGATGCCCTGACAAGGGGGAGAGAAGGAAACATTGACCTCACTGAGAAAATATAGAATTAATTTAGGGAACTCAGAATTGATTTGCTGCCTAGAAATGACTTAAGTCTTGCTATGAATCAAAATAGAACTGAAGATGCAAATTAAATTTGGATATAGAAAAATTAGTTTGGTACATGTTTCAAACTCTTGAGTTTGTAGATTAAGGTTTTTATGCCTACTGCACTTGTATTGATCTATATTTTAATGATATCCTCAAAGGTCTGTCTTTCTTACCAGACTATGAACTCTACTGATTAGAGTGAGTAGTTTAGTCATCTTTATATTCCCTAAACCCCTGGTACATTGGAGATGGTGAATAGTTGTTTCTGTGCTCTATTGATTGCTAATGTGTCCACAATGACTCCCCACACTGTATTCATGTCCCCTGCTCTGCTGACATTATAGCTTTGCCCAGTAACATACAAAGTCTATTTCCTTGAACCTGAGCTAGTCTCTTCATTTGATTTTGCACAGCAGAGTGCCATGAAAGTGGCAGTGTTCTCGTTTTGAGCCTAGGCCTAAAGAGGTCTTCCACACTTCTGGTCACTCTCCTGGGACCCTGCCATCACCCTGTCAAACAAACCTGGCATGGGTAATGTAACTTAGTAATTGCAACAAGAGTGTGAGCAGTAGTCTGCTTCCAAGGTGCAGGTGACAAAAAAATTTAAAAAAACAAAACACAAGTAATGCTTTTCCACATGAAATTATAGGTTGGGGATGCTGGGAGGCCATGTGGAGGAGAATCTAGTTGTCCCAGATAAGACAATCCTACGCTAGCCTATACCCAGCCAAGATTAGTAGAGCCATCTATCCAATGCAGAGCTTTCTACAGATGCATGAGTAGGGCTAGCTGATACCAGCAGAACCACCCACCTGACCCTTCAACTCATGAGCAATAATAGGTAATTTTGATTTAAGCCACTGAGATTGGGGGAATTTTGTTACATAGCATTTTTTTATCCATCTATTAATTGTTCAATAAATTTAAAAATGACTTAAATAATAAGAAAATGGTAAAATATTCAGTATTCATAGGCTCAATTCTTCTTGATTTGCATGACCCACTTGATTTTTCCCTAGTGGTTCATTAACATCAATGTATTGCAAAGAACAATGATCCAAAAGGCAGTGTTATCTACACATTTGCTTCTTTCTAGATTTGTGACCTTATACAAGTCACTTAATCAATGCTTCATAGAACAGAGACAATAATCCTACCCTACCAACTTCACAGGATTATTACATTAAATGAGAAAATGTTTGTGAAACTATTTTGAACGCTATTACATATACCCCATAAGCTGAATCCGGAAAAACAGCTGCTAGTCTCTGGTGAAGGGTAAGACAGGCATAGAGAATGAAGGAGGAAAAATTGTAGGATGACTGATAATCAGGGGATACCTAGGGTCAAATGGTAACTGTGAATCTATACATATAGGCCTTGTTCTGTACTAGCATTATCAAGTTTGGTGATGGATTTCTTTTCTTGACAAATTGCAATTCCAGGTTATTTCCTAGATGATATTTCCACAAATGGAAAATCAATCTCTATTGCCTGAATGGCACTAAAGAAAGTTATTATTTCACATTTGATCCCATAGAGCTTGCATTCAGATTTACCAGCAAGAGGGTTAATAAAAACAGAACTACAAGCAAGAGCAATTGAAAAATGTTGCTTCTCCACCTGGCTACAATGTGTCACCTTATATGCTGCATCCTCCGAATGATAAAACATAATTTACTGCATCAAACAGTAAATCCAAAACCCATTTCTAGATTCTCCATAATATGAGATCTGTGTACAAAGATTTTTTTATTGGCTTTGAAATAGAAAAGAAGTGGTAAGAGACAGAGAGGGAAAAAAAAGGAACATGTTTGAAGATAGCCGTTTATTATTTATGTACAAAGATAATAGTTTAGTTACAGCAGCCTTGTCTACTGATTTGTAAAGTGACACTTAACTATGAAAGTATTTAACTTCATTTTCATTATTTGAAAAAAAATGTCAGTTCATTAAAGTATGCCCTTAAGTTCCCTTAACAGGTATGTTCTTGGATTGCTTTACGCTCTGATATGTAGTAAAGAAAAAAGAAGTTTTATAAGTTATTTTCTCTCCATGGAAATTTGGTGCAAACCGAAACTGTTCAAAACAAAAAACCAAGTTGTGATTCTCTCTTTTAATGATTGTTTTAGAAATACATACATGTGGTGTAGTATTGTTTACTTTTCCAAATTACTATGAGCATTTCTGGGGTTACACTGACTTTCTATTTTAGGTAGTCAAATGGCATTGATAAGGGGTATACAATATGTGCTTTCTGGGAAGCAGATGTGGCTCAATTAATAGAGCATCCACCTACCATATAGGAGGTCCAGGGTTTGGTACCCAGGGCCTCCTGGCACACATGGTGAGCTGGCTCACACGCAGTGCTACCACACGCAAGAAGTGCTGTGCCACACAGTGGTGTCCCCCGCATGGGGGAGCCCTACGTGCAAGGAGTGCGCCCTGCAAGGAGAGCCACCCTGTACAAAAAAAGTACAGTCTGCTCAGGAGTGGTGCCACACACATGGAGAGCTGATGCAGCAAGATGATGCAACAAAAAGAGACACAGTTTCCTGGTGCTGCCTGAGAAGAATGCAAGCAGACACAGAACACACAGTGAATGGACATAGAGAGCAGACAATGGGGGAGGGGAGAAGGGGAGAGAAATAAATAAAAATAAATCTTTTTAAAAGATGTGATTTCTCTTGGTGGCAAAACAGTGAGAGCAGTGGGATCTTTATGTGGGAACTACAAAGACTGCAACTCATTCATTCATGAGTAAGTGAGTGCATGTATTCAAAATACTTAACACTAAATATCCTGCTAAGACATGTTGCATTCTACCTTGTTTTATAATATTTATATAAGCTAGCTCCTCATTAAATTTTAATGTATTTCCCTTTTCTTCATCTTCCTCTTCATCCCATCTTCTTATATTTCATTATCATCATCATCATCCTCATCTCCACCACCACCAGTATCATTGCCATTTTCATCATTATATCTTATCTTTTATAGATCTTTGTATTTTCTCAGTGCCTGATATGTAGTAGGTAGAAAATGTAAGTTTGTTCGCTTAATATTAATTTTTAAATAATGTTAGTTACTTGTGGGGAGATCAAGCAATATATTTAATTAAATTATTCAAACAAAACTATGAAATACATATTCCAAAGTTATAGATGAGAAATTCTAAGTTTAGGAGTTTAGAGACTGGTTCAAAGGTCACCAAGTGGTAAGTTGGGATAGCTGGATTTATAACTACTGGGGGTGGAGTGAAGTGGGGGGAAACAAGACTGATTATTGTGCTTTGGGAAAAATAAAATATGTATCTAAAATTTTACAAAAAATAAGAAAAACTAAGCTTTCTTAACATTTAATAAGATTAACAGCAATAGTTATTATATTAGTCGGCAAAAGGGGTACTGATGCAAAATACCAGAAATGGGTTGGTATCTATAAAGGGTATTTATTTGGGGTAGGAGCTTACAGATACCAGGCCATAAGACATAAGTTACTTCCTTCAACAAAGTTTATTTCCACGTGTTGGAGCAAGATGGCTGCCAATGGCTGCTGGGGTTCCTTTCTTCCCAGGTCTCGCTTTTCTCTGGGCTCAGATCCTCTGTTTTCTCCACAAAGTCAGCTGTAGACTATGAGGCTTTCTAGGGCTTACCTCTCTCCACAAAGTCAGCTGTAGACTATCAGGCGAATGGCTCTGTCTTTTTCCCCCTGGGTTTCTGATGTGTCTAAGGAGCTGTCTCTAATCCTTTGTATTCTTTTCCTGGCTCAGGTCCTCTCTTCCCAGGGCTGTAGCTCAAGACTCCAGTGTCAAACTCCAAATCAAAACTCTAACATCAAATGCCCTCTACTCTGTCCTTTGTCATGCCTTTCATTTGTGAGTCCTCACTCCTTGGTGGGTGGGGACCCAACACCCTAATCATGTGGCCCAATCAAAGCCCTAATCATAACTTAATCGTGCCCAGGTATACACTAGATTACAAACATAATCCAATATCTATTTTTGGAATTCATAACCATATCAAAATGCTCAAGTTATATATCATTACATAAATAAATCTGATTCATTTTCAGCAGTTTTTACTAATGCAGGTTTCCTAGGGCTACTGTAACAAATTACTACAAAATTAATGGTTTAAAACAACAGAAATTTATTCTCTCAAGTTCTGAAAGACAGAAATCCAAAATCAAGGTGTCGGCAGGGCCACACTCCCTCCAAAGGCTTTAGGAAAAGATTCTTTCTTGCCCCTTCCAGGTTCTGGCGGTTCCTGGCATTCCTTGCCTTATGACTGCATAATTCCAAACTCAGCCACTGTCTTCACATGCCTTCTCCTCTATGTCTGTGTCCCCTTTTCTTCTCATTTGAACACCGTTCCTGGGTTTAGGGTACACATCCCGAAATCCTTAACTAATTACTTTGGCTAAGATTCTATTTACAAATAAGGTCACATTCTGAAGTTCCAGGTGGCCATGGATTTTGGAGTGGATACTATTCAACCCGTTACAAGGGCATCATACAAAAAATTGGAATTCACTGCATGTTTCAGGTGTAAGTATCACTTTAAGACATTTTGCTTTAGGTATATCTACATATGTGTTGTGATTTAAAGTTTATTTCTTACTGTGGGTCACAATCTAAAGGGTTGTTCTAAACCACCACACTCTATTTCCAAGTACTGCAAGTCACACATGCCAGGCATTTTATTTGTTCAGTAAACATTGTCTCATTTGGTTCAATTTATATTTACATGTTACCTTCTTGGTCCCTGTAAACAATTGAGTTTCAGGACTCCCAGGTCTTGGTTCTCTCTTAACTGTTCATTTCAGCCATCTCAATAATTAATTTCAGTATAATAAGATGACAAATCTTCTGACTAGTAATCTGAATAAATGACCCAGTTCTAAAGACAGGTTTACCCCAAATCAGTTGTTTCATCTTAGTGGATGATATTACAATGTCAATGTGTGACAATAAAAACTGTAGCATGATAGTAATAATAGCTACTATTTCTGAGAACTTACTAAATATCTGGCACCGGGTTATAACTTTTATGTAATTACTAATCCTGAAAACAATCCTATAATACGGATATTACAAGTTATATTTTATATATCAAGAAATTGAAGCTTTGCTAAAGCAGTAAGTTATCTTGCCCTATAATATAATTTCTGGCAGAGCCAGAAATTAAAGCCAAATATTTCTGATCCAAAGTCTTTATTCTTCTATCAATATTAAGTGCGTGGCTAGATATTTTATTCTAAAAAAATTTAAGACTACAGCCTGGTGATCAAGTCAACATCGACAGTCATATAAACCATGTTGATAATAAATACACCTGATATTATGTGGAGAAAATAACACATTACCTCTGTGATCTTCCTCTCCAAAATCCAGTATCCCAGTCTAATCATGAATCAAACATCAGTCAAACCCCAATAGTGGGCATCCTACCAAATACCTGGGCAGTACTTCTCAAAATTCTACAGGTCATAAAAAAAACAAGGAAAGCCTCAGAATTGTCACAGTCAAGAAGGAGCCTAAGGAGACATGACTTCTAAATATAATACTATTTGGGCATTGTGCTGGGAAGTAAGGCTACAAATACAATTAAACTGTCCCGGTATTTTTTTGGTCCAGGCAGGCTGGGATTTGGCATCTCCATAAATTTCCTACAATTTCCCACCTTTGTCCTAGCTGTTCCTTCCACCCTTCTCTGCAAAGTCTTCTGCAGGCATCTCCACTCATTTAAATGCCATCCTTTCAAGTCCCAGATTCTATATCGTCTGTATGGTCCTCTCTGGCACTCTTGTCTGCATCTCTTATCTAGAAGTAAACAATCCATGTTTTCTTTGTGCTCTATAGTTCATTAAAAAGTACTTCAGTCCAAATCTTCTCATTAGTCAAGTCAATGGCTATAGGACCTTGAGAAAACTAAACTCTGTGAGCCTCAATTTAATCGCCTGTGAAATGGGATAAGAATTTAGCATTATTTTAAGTGTAAAATGAGAAAGTGTATAAATCTACCAACTGTGGCACCTGACATGTAAAAGATATTGAATTGTATTATTTATGTCATACTCTAAGCTTCCTTTAATGAGTTATTAAGCTGTAATAATATGCAGGTATGGTATTCACTACAATATGGTCGAGAGCTTATTTTATCTTCATTATCACCCTCTGAGGTAGCCAGTGTTATCATCCCCATTTTAAAAACTACAAACCAGAGATTAAGAGAATTTAAATAACTCGCCACAGATTACGCGGTTTTCAGTGCGGCGCCAGGACCCCAGCCTAAAAGGCCTGCTCTGCCCTGCCATCACCGCCTCCTTGTGGGCTCCTCTATCTCCCTTAACAGACTGCAGGCCTCCTGCAGACAGGGCCATATGGTACATCATTGTGTGGGCTTTGCTTAGAGCAGATATTCCATGCCTTTAATTGAATTGAAATGTAAACTAACATGATTATTACAGGAAGCACTTCAGAATTATTAATAGGCTGTGCACAACCAAGAACGCAAGAGATACACCGATATTTGCACTGCAGATGGCCTTTTCTAAAACTAAAGTGGCACTAACTGAATGAAAGTGTAGGTCCTCTTATCTCTATTTAAAATGAAAAGCTTTTTATCTTAAGCACGATTATGCCTTTCATTTTGCAGCAGCTGTAATTCTCCCCTGAAATTCACAAAAGCCCTAATTCTTAAAAGATGGAGCTAAAGCAATGTGGTTTACTCAAACAATAAAAAGCAGTCTGTCTACATGACTCTCGTTACAACTTTCCTTGAACTCTTCTTCCTTACTACATAACAGGATTTTCTATTAGCGCCATGTGTTGAATTACAATGTCTGATTCTCAATGGAAGAGTAAGCAGTGTTTAGCCAGAGGGCAAAGGTGCCAAAGTCTGGAATGCTCAGAAATGCATGGTAAGAAGATCAAGAAATCAAAAAATTGGAGCTGGGGTGGGAGTGGGGGAGGCAGAATGGTAGGAGAAAAACAAACAATTAAAAGCGAAAAAATAAAAATGAAAATAAAAAAGCAGGACAAGATATCCTGTTAAATTGCAAGGAGTCAAAACAAAAGATAAAAATCCTTTTACACAAACAAGAGCCTTTCCCTTGGATTTGGCTTGGCTGGCCAACACGGGAATAAATGAGCCCTATTGGGAAGATGGCACACAGGTTAGTCTGACTGTAGCCTGGAAACAAAAGAAGACTAACACCCTTCCTACATTAAAAAAAGAAAATCGTTACTTTCCCCTTTAATTTCATAGGAACATTGGAACAAAGAGGATCTTTGTGTGTCCTTTGATATCTGTAGAAGAAAAAATGTCATTTGAATACAAGTTATCATGGTCCTGTCCTACCTTTCCTTGGGTGAATTGCAAATACACTTATGCACATATGCAGAGTGAGTGATGTTTAACATAAATTTAATTGACCTTAATGAACAGAACAGGCAAAACAATCCATCTGGAATTCCACTGTATGGAAGCACTCTTCAGAATGCCTCTTCAGAAAAAGCAACAAAGTTTTCGAGTATTTTTAGATAGTGCTACCTAGGCAGGAATTTCAGTAGAAATATGGGCATTAAAACACATTCTGACATCTTTGGGATTTGTATGGATGCTTGGAGGTGATTAGAGCAGCTACTAGTATAACCTATTACAGGGACACGGCATATATGGGAGATAAAATGAATGAAAGGAAAGGATTTCTTAGGAATCATACATATATTTTATACTTGGTTTACACTCTGTCCAGCTGTGAAAGGGCCAGCATAGGTAGCCCAGAGCCAATGGTGTCACTTTGTGATGTGTCAATTTAGCTGAGCTCCAGCTGGCTGCTATCAAGGCTAATGGAAGAGGCAGTATGGTGCCACTACCTAGCTGAAGACCTTCCTAGAACTGTGAAATGTCACATACCTCTCGTTGAAAGTCCTCTTATTCCTCTAATTTCAGCAATGTCTGAGTTTATTGCCCTGAGGAATTCTTAGTCCTGTTCTCCATACAAGCAGGCTTTTAGTAAATTAACTGAGTGGGTGGGCAGTATTGGAAACTACTGGAGAACTGGGTTATGGGAAAGTGAAGGCATTTTTCTTCCACCCCCTTAACGTTCTCCCAGCTGCTGGAGGCTATTAAGGACTTTAAACTTTGTTTATTAGCTGGGGGGTTTGAGATCTGCATCAGTGCTTGTGTTTTTATTTGAGGTCTGCTGACTCACTTATGTTTCAAAGAACATTCTATGACAATTCTCAAATGCGATTTCCCCGAATGATAGGGAGTAATGTTTTTAAAGCTAAAACTTGTTATTTCCATGAGCTTCATTTACCCGACTGCCTGGCTGTATTGGTAGTCAGTGTTTAAATGTCCATGGGAAGCAATTAGCAAAACTCTTCCTCTACTCCTTATTTTCAGATTTATCTTCCTACCTTAGAAATTTTTGGAAACAAAGTGACAGTATCATCAAAGATTCTTTGGGTTTGTTACGTCTCGTGTATTGCAGACTTCCCAATAGTTAATTACTTCTGCTTTTCAGCATATTTTAATCCATTTTGCTTTAGAATGAACAGATAATATCATCTACCTCATTTTTTTAGTGTCTTCTCTGTGCCAATCATTGTGCTAGTCACTGGAGTGACGAGCAAATGAGATTCTTTGCTTTCATAGGGTATATAAGAATATATATATATTTAATATTCCTCTAACTGGTTATAAATACAACATAACTACTGTTGTTATATAGCATATCAAATAAATTGAACCCATCTTTTCCAATTCTGGGAATTTATAGTTAGCTTGCCAGGAATCTGAGTTTTTGTTTATTTTTTATTGCTTGTTTACTCATTTCATTTCCTGATATTGCAGGAGACATATTCATTACATTATTTTCCAACATAGTTCATATTAAATGGCAAATGGTGGCTAGTTAGTTCTCGACCTTTCCTGAATGCAATAATCTTAAATATTCAATCTGTCACTAGATTGTTGAGTGTAATGAGATGTTCTGGCCATTCTATATATTTTTTAGAAGTCGTTTACATCAATATTTGATAGTAGAAGTGATTAAAATTACAACATGATGCCTAACAGAAACTGATTTTGTTCACATTACTTAAAATAGGAAAAAGTGGAGATTGGTAATGATTGAAATGATGGTAGGAAAATAAGAAATCTAGAAAGTCATCAGCTAGCAGATCAGTTTATAATCAGCAGGTCAGCATAATCCAAAATAGCAAATGAGCATTAGAGAATTCGCATAATGAATTAGAATCTGAGCCCAGTTGAGCCAAACAGCTAAAGAAGCATACTTTGAATAAAAAATGCCAAGCTTTATAATATCAATATATAATCATTTGCTTTCATATTATCTTCAATTTAATTGAATAAGTATTTACTGATATTTGCTAAATGCCAGGAATTCAGCTAGGAATAGAAGATATTCCAGAATCAGTTCCCACCTTCAGGGTAAATTCTATGCCTAATTCTTATATCCTGCTTTCTTGCACCTTATCCCCTGCCTGAAAACACACACATTCCCTGTGAGTTACATTCATATACACAAAACTGAGGTAGCTTGGAACTTACCAAGAAATATAAAACAAATTATGTATATAGGGTACAATCTGTAATATAGAATTTCTATAAATTCTTTGGTAAAATGGCATTGATTAATTGAAAGATGTTATGAAGAAAAAATATATGTCAATTCTCCCCAACTCCAAACTTTCATCTTCACGTATAAGAAAGGTCTTAATGTTCTATTTGCGATGATCTAATTTGGGTGAAGAGGAAAGCTCTAGTGTTATCCTATATTTTGGGATTTTATTTATAAAATGTTATTATGAAATTTTCCCCTAGAGGAAAGAGAGACACAGCTATAGTATCTATGTTAGATTATAAGGTAAGTACCAGCAAGGGAGTCGATTTTGTTTTATTTTTAAATTTACCATGAGAGATAAAGTTGTCTTAGGGAGCAGAAAAATTATTAATCTCAAATGGTGGCTGTCCCTTACTGAAATCAAGCAGGTTAGTCATTGATCTTCAGACACCTTTGCCTCTCACAGAGGTTCTAGAAAGTCACCTGTTTCTAATGGAAGGACTGGGTGTTGTGTATGTGTATGTGTGTGTCTTCGTGTGTGTGTGTGTCTTACAGGACTCAGCTGATTAAGCCTGTTCAAACCTTATGACTGTACTCAAAGAACAAACCAAGCAACTAAGAAAACAGGGGCATAGAACTGAGACTGAGAGTGACTCTGCTGAGGTATTTCATTGTGTGTTTCCTTCTTTATTTCCTCATTACACTAACACCATGAGGTCTGCCTCAGTAAAAGGGAAAAGAAAAAAAAGGCTCTGAGCAGATAATTCTGGCATAATCTCTACCCTTCATGAAGATTGATAAGCATATTACCATATTAAAGGCTCAGGGAAGCCTGTAGCATAACTTTATTCAACATGTCCCCAATTTTTTCTGACTCTTTGTAGCCACCTCTCATCCAAGTTAATATCTGGAACTAGTTCTGGGCAACACATTTTGCTGCCCTAGCCTGGCACTTTGGGGAAGTTTTCCAAAAGAATAACGTTTCCCTAAGATAACTTTAAGATGTGGAGGAGAGGGAGAGGGAGAGAGAAAAGGAGAGGGAAAGAAAGAGGGAAAGGGGGAGAGAGAGAGACTGAAAAACTTGATGAAATAGCATTGGAGTAAAGGATGATGATGAGTAAAGATGATGGAGTTGATGAAGTGATTAAGTGGATGTGGCTCAAGCATTTGGGCGCCTGCCTACTGCATGGAAGGTCCTAGTTTCAGTTCCCCATGCCTTCTAAAGAAGTCAAGCAAGACAGCAAGCTGGTGCAGTGATCTGATGCAACAAGGAGACACAACAAGAAAACACAATGAGAGACACAACAAGCAGGGTGTGGAGGTGGCTCAAGCTATTGGGCACCTCCTTCCCCCAGGTTTGGTTCCTGGTGCCTTCTAAAAAGAAGAACATACAGAGAGCAGACAGTGAGGACAAACACGAGGCAGAGGAGAGAAATAAATAAATCTTAAAAATATATATATAGATGAGATGTGGAGGCATTTTCGGGATTTGGAGTTGTCCTGGGTGGTGCTGCAAGGACAATTACCAGACATTGTATGTCCTCTCATGGCCCACTGAATGGAACGTGGGAGAGTATGGGCTATGGTGTGGACCATTGACCATGAGGTGCAGCAGTTCTCAGAGATGTATTCACCAAGTGCAATGAATGTCTCATGATGATGGAGGAGATTGTTGCTATGGGGAGAGGAGTGGGGTGAGGGGGGTGGGGGTATATGAGGACCTCATATTTTCTGAATGTAATAAAAATAAATTAATTAATTAAAAATATATATATATATATCTTGAGTGAATAACAACATAACCATTACACAGTCATCTCTCAATGTTGTCAGGTATCATTCCTTTTTAATTTTTACTTTTAGTTTTAAGACTTAGTAAGCTTCCCCCCTGTTCTGGTAACAAACACTTCTTGAGAACCCTTTCCAGAGAATCAGGTTTTTGTTATTCTCATATTGATGTCCAGTTCCTAGATATGATCCTGATCCCAGTAAAGAACCTAAAAATATTTAAAAGCTAGGCATCTGGTAACTAAAGACAATCTAACTGTCTAGTTGTCAAACCCTATTACTTCTTTTCTTAGCAGCCCTATTTTGTTCAGGAGAGAACAGCATACCTCTCACAGCACATGACATGCTCAATCTAAGGAAGTAACATCCTGTTTAAAATATATTTGAAAAACTTGGATTTTCTTTTATTAAAGGCTGCAGAATTCTATATCTGCTTCCATCTCCTGCCTAAACCCCAAGGGTTAAGAGGAGCTCACTGGCAAACCTTCAGCCTCCTCAAAGAATTATTCTCCAGATACTGGCAGAAACCACCTCAGGTACCTATCTTCCTCCGTGATGTCTTGCTCTTTTAGGATTCCCTCTGGCAACCTGTTCAAAATAAAAGGTTTAGTCTGTACTACACTAGAATATTGCGCACTAAACTTTGGAAGAGTCCAGCTCTGTGTTTTGTTTTCTTCGTATCTTTTAAATTTTATTTTAGTTTTACCTATCTCTTTCTTGTCACACCCTTTTCCTTATGAACTGAAAACCCAAGGCACTGGCTGCTTAACACAAACCATGCAATGCCTTTTAATTAATCTCTAAATAACAAGTTTTAAGAAATTGATTCTCATCTACTTAAAGCCTCAACTAGATGGGCCTTCTAAATATCCACCAAGGTTTTCATTCATTCATTCAGTCAGTCAGTCAGTCATTGAATTCAGGATGATTTATTGAATACTCCTTAAGTTGCAGTCAGTTTTATTTTTAAACTCTAGGGATGCAAAAATAAGGAAAACAGAAAATAAAGTCTCATCTCATTGATTTCACATCCTAATGTATTATATGCTTATTAATGGGTCAAATTTCCAGGCAACCTACATATTCACACTTTTAATCCTCACAACAACAGTGTGTACTACATACTATTGTTATGACTCCCATTTTGAAGATGAGGAAACTAATGCACAGAGAGGTTAAATAACCTGCTCCAAGAACTTAAAACTTGTAAATGATAGGAGTAGAAGCTTTTTTCCCAGTCATGTGCTCATAACCATTATCTTTTACTGTCTTTCAGCAATGATAACACTATTCCAAATATTCTCAAAATCTTGACCATATTTATCTGTTGGAGGATTACATGAATACTCCATGAAGGCTAAGGGACTGAACCAAGATCTGACTGCCTTCTTATTATTTTCTTTTAATTCCACTTTGAAAAAACACAATATAGTTAAGACAGTAATAAAACCATTAATAGAGATTAATAGAACAGTACATATGACAATTACCAAATAGGGCAAAATGAAGGGAAGGATGGACCAATGTAAAGTTGGCCTTGTCAACTATCGTTTCATAAGAATAAGTAAAGGATGCTCATTGTCACCATGGCTATGCAACTGGGAATTTCTACCCGGAGCAATCAGGCAATAAAAAGATATAAATGGCACCAAACTTGGAAAGTAAGAATGAAAAATTTCCCTATTTGTAGATTATATGATCCTATATATAGAAAATTCTGAGAAATCTGTAACAAACAAAAGTGGCAGTACAAGGTCCACATGCAAAAATCATTGGTTCTTCTATATACTAACAATGAGCAATCTGAAGACGAAATAAAGAAGAAATTTCATTTATGATAACAGTTACAAGAATTAAATATCGCAATGGACACAACCAATCCAATGTCCACAGAGAAAATGTGGAATGGGTGTGGGAAGGGTAGCCATGGTGGCTGCTGGGTTTGGGGAATGGGAGGAAGAGATGAGAGGTGGAGCCGGTTACGGGACGTCGAGTTGTCCTGGGTGGTGTTTCACGGACAACTACGGGACATTGTAGATCCCCCCAGGGCCCACTGGATGGAATGTGGGAGACTGTGGGCTATGATGTGGATCATTGACTATGGGGTGCAGTGATGCTCAGAGATGTTCTTACCAGGTGCAATGGATGTGTCACGATGATGGGAGCAAGTGTTGCTGTGGGGGGAGTGGGGGGTGGGGGCGGTGGGGTTAAATGGGACCTCATATTTTTTGAATGTAATTTTTAAAAATAAATAAATAATTTAAAGAAAAGAATTAAATATCTAGGAATAAATGTAACCAAGAATGTGTATGGAAAACTGAAAACATTGCTGAAAGAAATCAAAGAAGACTTAAAATAAATGGAAGGAAATTCCATGTTCATGGTTTGGAAAACTAAATCATATTAAGAAGTCAATTCTACCCAAAGGGGTTTACTGAGTCAACACAATCCCAATCAAAATTCTAACAGCCCTCTTTGTAGAAATGGAAAAGCAAATCATGAAATGGAAGGATAAGCAGCATAACTAGCTAAAAGCATCTCAAAAAGAGAAAAAAGTTTGAGGACACACACTGATTTTGAAGTATTCTAGAAAGCTATCATAATCAAAGCAGCATCATACCAACACAAGGACAGACATATAGGTCAATAGAATTAAGCTGAAAGTTCAAAAATAGACCTCAAATCTATGGCCAATTAATTTTTGACAAGGATGTCAAATCTACTCAGTGGAGAAAGATCAGTCTCTTTAACACCTGGTGCTTGGAAAACAAATAGTCATATGCAAACGAATGAAGGTAGATCTCTACTTCGTACTATATAAAAAAATTAAAATTGATCAAATACTAAATAAAAGAAACAGAACTGTAAAACTAGGAAAAAAACATATTCAGGACGTTGTGGTAGGCAATGGTTTCTTAAATGTTACATCAAAAGCATGAGCAACAAAAGAAAAAATAGATAAAAGGGACCTCATTAAAAATAAAATATTTCAAAGACTTTATCATGAAAGTAAAAAGACAACATACCAAATGGTAAAAATATATTTGAAAACCACATAGCCGATAAGATTTTACTATTCAGAATAAAGAAAGATATCCTGCAACTCAGCAACCAAAAGACAGTCCAATTAAAAAATGGAAAAAAAGACTTGAGTAGACATTTCTCCAAAGAAGATACTCAAATGACCAATAAGCACCTGAAAAAATACTCAACATCATTAGCCATTAGGGAATTGCACATCAAAACCCACTAGAATGGCTACTATTAAGAAAAAATAAAACAGCAACAGAAAATAGCAAGTGTCGGAGGGGATGTGGAGAAATAGGAACACTTGTTCACTATTGCAGTAATATAAAATGGTGCCGCTACTGTGAAAAACAGTTTGGCAATTTCTCAGGAAGTTAAGTATAGAATTACCATAAGACCTGGC
The DNA here is from genome assembly GCF_030445035.2 of Dasypus novemcinctus. Lineage (NCBI taxonomy): Eukaryota > Metazoa > Chordata > Mammalia > Cingulata > Dasypodidae > Dasypus > Dasypus novemcinctus. The sequence continues at coordinate 63,161,452 of NC_080687.1, forward strand.
AATCCTACTTCAAGGCATATACCCAAAAGAACGGAAAGCAGGACTCAAACAAATATTTGTACACCAATGTTCAAAGTGGTATTACTCACAATTGCCAAAAGATAAAAGCAACTCACATGTCCATTACTAGATGAATGGATAATAAAATATGGTATATACGTACAATGGAATTTTATTCAGCCATAATAAGGAATGAAGTTCTGATATATGTGTCAAGGTATATGAACCTTGAAAACATTATGTTGAGTGAAATAAATCAGACACCAAAGGACAAATACCATACTTTCTCACTTATACGGAATAATTAGAATATGCCAGTTTACAAAGTCAGAAACTAGAATACAGGTTACCAGGGGCTGGGATGGACATAGGGAATGAGAGTTAATGTTTAATTCATACAGGGCTTCTCTTTGGGGTAATGGAAAAGTTTTGGTAACGGAAGGTGTTGATAGCACAATACAGTGAATGTAATAAACTATTGGATTGTATATTTGCAAGTACTTAAAATACGAAATTTTAAGTTTTATGTACATTATAAGAATGGAAATTATTTGAAAAAACATAGACCTCTCTGATGAAAGAATAAACCCTGATATAAACTATGGGCTATTGTTAATAAGAGGTTATAATAATAGTCTATTTCATCAGTTGTAACAGAGATATCACAGTAATGCGACCTGTTAATAGTGATTGAGGGTGGTATATTGGAACTCTGTACTTTCTCATGTATTTTGTTTAAACCTACAATTTCTCTAATTTTAAAAAATGTGGAAAAAATATAACAAGTACTGGGAAAGCTGGTATAAGAAACATTTTGATTGATCTTCTGGTCATAGTCAAATCTATTGGCAGTGGTTTGGGGCTCTACTCCTCAAATCTCTGCTAATCCCTCCACCTCCTGTAGCTAACCTTTGGAATCACTTCTTTTAAACCAAGGCATTTTCTCCAGAAACATCCTGTAATTGTATATACGTTATCTGGAAATGTTAACATGGAAACCCATTTTCTGTAGAACAAACAAAGTCTCTGAATAACAGGGAAAATTCTGAAGGGTGCAGGATAATTTTTAAGATGAAGAGTGGTGTGATTTGTCCTGGTGGTTCTGCCAGGGAAGACAGACCCAGGAAGACAGGTAAGGATCAAGAAGGTGGTGAAAGGTACTAATAATCCAGCTTTGAAGATCAGGGGACATCTGGGGGGAGTCATGTATGCGTTGGCCAAGAAGAAAGGTAAAAATGGTGCAAGGACTTATGTTTGGAGCTAACTCTTTCTAATAGGGATTGTGGAGCCATACAACCTCAAAATGGTACACCTGATTTCTGGCTCCAGATTCAAAATGGGAGCCAAGTGGATGAAAGTTGAAGAAACTTTAGAAATAAGTAAACGATGGGAGAAAGGGTCTTGATAGAGACTGGGAATATGGAAGAGAAAGAGACAGAGAGAGATTGTGGATAATTAGATACACAGATAGAAAGAAAATGTCACTCCTTTATTGACTATGACACTGGTTAATCTACTTTCAAGCCTCAGTTGAAGAAACAAAGCCATTTGGTTTTTGGTGTTTCCTGCTGGTATACATTTAGTTTTTAAAACCATCAATCTACAATTTTAGTATTTTATAGCCTCCGACACAATATTTTATTGTTAAGTATCAATCAATTATTTATGCTCTGGGATGTTAAGTGGAACATCCTTGATTAACTTGCAAGGTGGTATATTTGATGCCTTCCGGAAGGTGGAAGTGGTGATTAGGTCCTTTGCTCCTATGCCATGCCCACAAAACCATGCTGGAGACAAAAATAGCCTTAACTCTTAGTGGCAGCCTGAGATGTATGAGGAGAAGAGCTATGGATTTAAAGCAAATAATCTGCAGCCTTCTTTTCCAGGCATTACTGAAAATAAATTTTCCAAATGATGATCAAAGTTCAGTGCAATTGAGGGGTCAGGAAAATATCAGCAAGCTGTGGGAAATCTATGGCCTTAAGTACCTTATTTTGTCTATGTATATTGATGAATAAACTGTGAGGATATTTTTTAAAAACATATATCATTATTGGGGATTCAATTTTCTCTGTCACAGAGTTGTTAAGGAATGGATTAACATGAACCTGTTTCAGAAAAGCACATAAAGAAAAATCAGAAAATGACTATTCCTCCATCTATATTGGATATGACATTGGGTGGACGCCCATGATTTAATGGAAGAAGCAAAAGCATTGCTAATTTTCACCTGCTTAATTTGCAATTGGACTAAATAATACAAAGGGAAAATTCTCAAAAATTATTGTCAGGATGGATATAATTTGTGACTAAGCAATGTAATAACCACACACACCTCATTGTCTATGACATTAATAAGCACTGCCTAATAGCAAAGGGAAAATTACTATTCCATGTTCAGTTTATACAGGTTTTTCTAAAACTGTGTACAAAGAGATTGGTTTACAAACTGTGCTACTAAAACAAAGTTAATGTGTGAAATTCAGAATTAAATGTCTAACTTCTTCTGCGTCTCTTTCAAGAATCAATACTGAGAAAGGTGTTTGATAGAACAAGGTCATGAACTCCCTTGGAAGCTTTCTGAAGGATGTGAAAGAGGATAAATTGCTTCCCTTTCCTGCCGGCTCCAAGCCTTTCTGTGTCTCAGCTCTGGAAATGCATATGGAAACAATCGCTCCTGGGCCATTTCCTCTTCTCTCAGGGCGGGCTGTGGCCTCTCCACATCTGGAGCCTTAGCCCTGCTGCTCAGCCAATAGGTCAGGGTTTGGCTCAGCCAGACCTGAACGGACAGTGCCCTGGTCCCAGCCTTTGCTATTTAAAGGCAGGGAGTGATAGTATTTTTGCGTTCCCTTAGTTTAATCTATCACTTAATCCAACACCTTATTTTTCAAACTCAGCAAGATTAAAAATATGTGCCTAAAGCGAAATTTCTAGTTAGGTAATGAAGGGCCATGATTAGAACCAAGTGTCCTGAATACAGTTCTGGGCTCGCTACTTGTTCTACTTCCCTCCATGTCAGCCTAGCAAGTGATCTTGAAGTCTCCCTGGGCACGTACGCCTCCAAATTTAGAGGGTGAGTCGTGAAATACTTCCATCCTTTCCATTACATCAGGGTCCTTTTGGAAGAAAGAAGGTAGACCTTTAAATTTTTATCTGAATTGAAACTCAGACATGTGCGTCTTGGTTACAGTTACTCAATGCAGCACGAGGTTTTATTGAGCTTTAATGATATTTAAAATGTGATAATATTTTTAAATATATGACAATATAATAGGTATAAAGTCTTCTCTTTTTTACCCTTATGTCTTATGCCTTCCAGAGAAAAGTACAATTTTAAAGGAGATACTATTATTCACTGGAATAAAATAATATTGTTTCTTAAATTTCAATATAATACCTTAATCTTAAAAAAAATGGCTTATTTAAAATTAATTAAAACCAGCATTTTATCAGTTGAGGGCTTTAATACTTCCCAAATTATGTGTGAAATGAAAGAAGCAACACATTAGCTTTCTTATTGATTTTTATTATGTATTTTGTTTGTTTGTAGAATTATTTTGGAAAGGCAATTGCTATATCATTGGATCCAATTTCTGCAATTTAGAGGAAAAACCACCAAGGTCCAGTAGGGTTAAAGAAGGGTTCTTAACCTTTTTTGTTCTACGGACCCCTTTAGCAGTCAGGAGAAAACCACAGACCCCTTCTCAGGATGTAGTGGCAGAAAGTTTTATAACACTCAACTTCAGCATGTCTTTAAATTAAATTTTAGGATTATTCAAAATTACATTTTACAACTTTCCCATAATTTCAGTATCTGATAACCTACCATATTTCAACGTCTGTTCAATATTTGGCAAACATTTAGAAATTGGAGTTTCCCATGGCATCATAAAACCATCTCCAACATCCTTACCAATCTTTTTGCAGACAGTTAACCACTGCACTCAGAACAGCCTACATCAAAATAAAAATCATACCAGGTCCACACTATACTGTGTATTACTTAATAAATATATTCTACCTGCACCAACACATCCCCACAAGAATATCGTTTTTTTTAAATTTTCAGTTCAACCTTATGGACCCCCTGGAATCTTTCCAGGGGGATCTCGGGTGTCTGTGGACCCTGGTTAAGAAGTCCTGGGTTAAAGGAATTGTCTGAGTGTCACATATATAGTTAGCCAAGGCAAACTAGAACTCAAGTCTGGGATAAGGTCTTTTTGCTATACTAGCTATCTGCCAATATTTATTACTCTAATTTTTTGTGTGTGGGTTGACACATGATATTTAGTTTAGTAAGGAACCTCTTCCCAAAGTAGCTACAGCATTGTCTCCCATATTTTAAAATAAACTTAAACATTTTTTTTCAATAGTTTGAGTTATAGAAAAATTGTGAAATATTACAGAGTTCCCTTATACCCCAACCCAGTTTGACCTGTTAGTAGCGTCTTACATTAATTATTATAGAATATTTGTCACAATTAATAAACCAATATTGACACATTATTATTAATTGAAATCTGTACTTTATTCAGATTTCCTTAGTTTTTACCTAATGTCCATTTTCTTTTCCAGGATTCCATCCAGGATACCACATAAAAATAAAATTCAGATGTCATGTCCCTTAGGCTCCTCTTGTTATGACATTTTCTTATACTTCTATTGTTTATGATGACCTTGATAATTTTGAAGAGTACTGGTCAGCTGTTTTGTGGAATGTGTCTTAACTGGAATTTGACTCATGTTCTTATAATTAAACTTGGGTTATGTTTTTTTGGGTTGAAGTCTTCAGAGGTAAATTACCATTTTTATCACATCATATCAAACATACATGTTATCAACATGAATTATCACTGTTGGTGTTAATCAGATCACATGGCTGAGGTAGTGTTTGTCAGATTCTTCTACTGTAAAGTTACTCTTTTTTTCCTCCTTTCCATATTGTACTCTGAAAAGAAGCCACTAAGTGCAGCCCACATTTAAGGAGTGGGGACCTACTTGAGGGCAGTATGCCTACATTATTATTTGGAATTTTCTATATGGGAGATTTTTCTATTCTCCCCATTTATTTATTGATTCAATCACTTATTTATATTAAGGTGGGCTCATGAATATTTATTTTATACTTTGGTAATCCAATACTATTTTCAAGTTGTTCCAGCTTTGGCTACTAGTAACTCTTTCATTTGGTTACTGTTTCCATTTGACATAGCTCTATCATTGTGGTTATGTGTGTGTGTGTTTCTTGAGTATTTCCTTAATTTCTGTCACTAAAAGGTAGCCCATACTTACCTAGTCTATTCCCTGCCTGAGTCCTAGGAACAGTCATTTCTCTAAGGAGCTCTAGTTTCTCTTGTTGGAGAACAGTATGAGAACCCCCACGGTCAGGGTGCTAAATGTGTTTGTTGCTCTGGGGTGTTGTTGCTTTTAAGCCTTCTCCTCTGGTAGAGCAAGGAAATGTATGTGTATATACTAACCCATGTACATACACATACCCACAAACACTTCTGTAGGTATCCATCTGTATTGATATCAAGTTAAACATGAGTTCATCCTGATACCTCCAACTGTAATCCATCACCACATAGATCATTCTAGCCTTCTCCCTTGGCTTGGCTGTAATTTCCCACTATAATATTGAGAAGTCTAGTTCCCATCTTCCATCAAATATTTACTTCTTTGTTTAATTCCATGATACATGTTTGGTTGTTTTACAATTGTTAACCTGTACCTTCATGGAAAAAAGACTTTATCAACTAGGGGAAAATGCTTATGTTCAGTTCTCATTTCTTTTAGTTCTTATCGTCTCTGCTCATTTCCAAATTTATTTACATCAGCATTTTTTTACTCAAACTCTTCAGTGAGGTTATTTCATATATTTACAATACAAGATGATTATTTTCTCATTGGAGATTCCTTGACTTCTTAAATTATTTGTTATTAATTTGACTTCAAAGTCCTTGCTTTTTAAAATGTTTATCTTGACTTATTTTTTTTTTACAAATACTCTTTTGCCCCCCAAACCCCACCATTCAATACCCTCTTATCTACTGTTTTAATCTGCTAAGCTGCTGAAAGCAGATATCATGAAATGCATTCACTTTAACTACAGAAATTTATTAGCTTACAAACTTATAGTTTTGAAGCCGTGAAAATGTCCAAGTCAAGGCATGATCAAGATGACGCTTTCTTCCTGAAGACCAGCTGCCAGCAGTCCTGGACTTCTCTGTCACATGGCAAGGCACATGGTGACATTTGTTGGTCTCTTCCTTCTCTTTTGGATTTCAATGCTTTCAGCTTCTTGCTTCCATGGCTTTCTCTCTCTGTCTGAATTTCATAATCTTATAAAGAACTCCAGTAAGAGGATTAAGACCTACCGAGAATGAGGTAGATCACACCTTAACTTAAGTAGCCTCATCAAAGATCCTACTTAAAATGGGTCCACACCCACAGGAATGGATTAATTTTAAGAACATAATTTTCTGTGGTATATACAGTTTCAAACCACCATACTCCAAATTCTTTACCCCAAAAAGACATGTTCTTTCCATATGCAAGTACATTCATTCCATCATAATACCCCAAAGACTTGAATCATTTCAGTAACAAGGCTAAGTACAAAGTCTCATCAAAATTAGATATAGGCATGGTCTGTCTTGGAGCATAATTCCCTTCAGGCTGTAGACCTCTAAAACCTGGAGAACACCTTATTTGCTTCCAATATACAATGGAGGGACAGTCAAAGGGTGGATCATTCCTTTTTATTGCTGGTTGTTCTACAGTTAATTGATCCATCCACCAATTGAAAGACTTCTTGGTTGCTAACAGTTTTGGGTAATTATTAATAAAGTTACCATAAACTGCCAAACTGTTTTCCAAAGTGGTTGTACCATTTTGCATTCCTGCCAGCAATTAATGAGAAAGCCTTTTACTTCACATCTTCACCAGCTGTTGCTATGGTCTGTTCTTAGCTTTTAGCCATCTTCATAGGTGTATAATGGTATCTCATTGTTTCTTTAACTTCCTAATGACAAATAATAAGCATCTTTTCAAATGCTTATTTACCATCAGTATATCTTCTTTGGTGAGGTTTCTGTTCAGAACTTTTGCCCATATTTATAAGTGGGTTGCTTGTTTTCTTGTTGCTGAATTTTAAGGGTTCTTTGTATATTTTCAATATGAACAAGTCAAGCAGAGTGGGTGTAGCACAGTGACTGAGCATGGGCTTTGGATGTATGAGGTCCCAGGTTCAATCCCCAGTGCCACTTAAAATACTTATAGATATTTATAATATATCTGTCTATATATATATATCTCTGAAAATATTTTCTCCCAGTCTATGGCTGCAAAAATGTATAAAAACTGTATTCTTTCACTAGTGAAAGTATAAAATTTGCTGTACAATAATCGAAGCAGGTAGATCTGAAAGTTGGAAAAAAGGTCAGTCGGACTTGAGAAATTACATATTTTCTTTCATTTGAAATTGATTATGACTCTTACAATTACAAACAACATCATTTCCTTCCTTTTGATGAATTTCCTGGTCTCTTATCTTGCCTTACTGTGTTCCCGTGGCAGTGTGCCCACCCCTATGAAATGAATAATGATTGTCCAAGCCATTCGTGGTAATCCTCTTCCCCTTTGCCAAAGTCCACTTGCAAGTAACCACGTTCTGCTCAGTAGGATGTAAAGGGAAAGGTTTTCCTCTTATAAAATGATTGCTTTTGATCCCTGCCCTCCCTCCTGCTTTGGATGCTCTCATTTGAGAATATAAAATCTAGAGGCTTGCCAGCCACCTTGCAACCATGAGGTGACAAGCCTGAATACAAACTTCAACATGCTAAGAAGGATGAAAGAGAAAAACAAAAAGAGACTGGATCTTTAATGGGATTATTGAGCCATGGAAACAAACCTGGTAAGCCAATCTCTAGAAGTCTTGCTTTAGTGAAAATTAAATATCTATTATATTATTGAGCCAGTGCTTTATAGCCCTTACAAATCATGGCTACATATAAAATCATTTTTGTATAGTACACTGGAGTTAACAGGTAAGTACCCTCACAGAGACAAGTTGCTCGGGGACTTCAATTTCCTTGGGTAGCCCCTCCTGTACAAGGGTGGTTTGGGATTAGCATCTCAACTACCTGCAACCCATTCATGGTGCACTGTACTACACTGGTTGAGAAATTCTGATTTTAGGTCCAGTTTGCAGGACTTTCTGAAACTTGAAACCAAACACATCCTAGCACATACTTAATGAAGATTTAAACTTATGCAAATAATATCTGGTAATAGTAGGCTCACATTTGCACTACTATGTGATCACCCAAACTTGAGTATGTTTGGAAATTTCTTGGTCTTCTGGAATATACCTAGGAGAATTGAGTCTGAAAAGGATATATCTTCTCTCTTACTGCTAAAAGGGTTTTAATTTAATTGCATTGGCATATTATGGTAGGCCGTAGTATGGTAGATTATACTGTTACTGTAAAAATTCTTTAACATCTAAGTTTAAATGACTGTTTGAACAGCTGTTTCCAATTCCTAATATGGACATCACACCAGACTCAAGTAATAAAATAACTAAAAGCAGGTCCAGTAACCCAAATCTCTGAGGATTCAAGGAAGACTCACTGTGCTTTCATGGAAGTCTTTCCAATATCCTAAAGAGCCCTGACATTATTCCAGTGTAGAGTTCTCTTAAGTTGAACTAAGATGACACCGTTGTACTGACAAAGTGTAATTTTTTTAAAGGGCTTACAAGGTCTTGTATTCCAAATAAGGATTGTGATCCCTAAAGAGACAATATTTCTAAGTGTTTCTTATTCATAATTAAATAGGTTTCTGGCAGCAGACAATGAAATTCACAAGATTTATATTGATTCCTTCTGTTTGGGAATAAATTGTAGACTCAATCACATTCTAACCCTCAGACTTTTATTTATTTTTATAAGGTTGCTAAAGCATAAATTTCTTCAGAATCAAATACTGTCTTTAAGAAGGAAAAAAAAGCAGATATCTGTTTATTTTCACATCATAATTCCAAAGTATTTAAAGAATATTTTAAATATACATGTTCACATTAAATATACATAGGTTTAGCATACATTTTGATAATAATTCTATGTATATCTTAGTATATGTTTCATTTTATATTAAATCTAATATTTTGTTTATATGTAATCACATTTTAATTTACTTATTTAGTGAAATCATTGAACTTGGAGCCATGGCATGTGAAAGAGCATGTGTCATTAGTCAAGTCTTGCGGTTTGGAAGTGACTATTAAGTTTACTATGAACTTTTTTCATAAATGTGGGATAATCAGTACATAGTGATGTTTGCAAAGTATGAAGCTACTCGAAACTTTCAATTGCCACTTTTCTTAATGTTAGTAGTTTCCAGCAGAGTGACCCCACTTTAATGTATGTAGGGGTGTCAAAGGCCTATGGAAATGTGTGAGATTTGGGTTTGCAGCCATCAGCCGGAAGCAAGACAGTGACGCACTCTGAAACCAGTGAAGCTGTTAAGGCTGCCAAATGTGCAAAAGTTTGCTCTTTTGTGGCTTTCTGACCAGCTCCAGTTTTTGTGCACATGTATTGGCTAATTTCCAGAGGAGGTCAGACTATTGACTGGCTTTCTGGAGCAATAAAAGTGCTATTTTTAGCCTTGAATCAGGAATGAGCCTAAGATGCAATGGAAACTACAATCAGGTTCTCATAGTAGGCAACAGCTCAGGACAGCAAACTTGCCTAAAGAAATGATATCAGCCGAGGAATAGGGGACTTTTGGGCTGTGAGCACAAAAATATTACTCACTGGTCCTATTAGCATTGAGAAAAACAATTCCGTACTTTTCGGTATTCTTTCCTAAGGAACAGGGCTCATTTCAAACTCCATTGGGAAAATCAGAGATGAAAATAAAGGATTAAAAAATAATGTGGCCATTGCTAGAGTTCAAGGCATCAAAGTTCTCATCCCAGTGACAGTTGCTCAACTGTCTGCTGAATTAGACATCTCTTGAGTGACTTAACTCGGGAAGAAAATGTTACTATTCCTTTACAGAAACACCTATTTACACCTGATTATTTTTTCCCAGAACGTCTCATTCCTACATCTTGAAAAGTTTCCTCCACTCTTTCATACAGACCCTAGCAGCTTTCAAATGAGTTTGGGAAAGAACTTACTTAATACTGTCTTCCTAAGGCAAGGATTTAAAAGGCCTGAAAACGAACTGTCAGTGAAATAAGAAAGAAAACACAGTTCAAACAAAGAATAGAATGCTTTAAGCAAGTAGTCAGATGAATTACTAGCAAGTTAATGTAAAAAGAAGAGTAAAAATTATTCACTGGATTAGGTCATTAGGAGGCAATAGGTTATTTTTTAAGAGCAGGAAGTTGGACACCACAGTATGAAAGTGAAAAAGGAAAGGGAAACAGTAAGCAGACACTACTTTTCTGAGAGTTCAGATGAGACGAAAATGAGGGAAATAGAGTTTTGTACTGAGGAAGACTATACATAAGCCCGTGGATTTCTTTGCAGGACAGGAGAACCTTGAGCATTTATAAGTAAAAGAAAAATCCAAGTAGAGTTGGAGAAGGAGAAAATTCAGGAGCAAGGGAGGATACTTGATAAGCAAGATTCATAAAGAAATGGGAAGAGATGCTGTAAAAGACAAAGATGAAAGGATTGGCATTGGCAAGAAGCAGGGCTAACCATTCCCCATGGTGGAGAAAGGGGGTTAGAAAGAGAGGAAGAGTATGGTGTTGGTGAGTACTAAAAGGAGGGGATAGAAAGTCAAGAGAGGTCTCACCTGATGGCTTTTAATTTTCTTTACTTTAAAGGTATCTTGGGTAAAATGGAGAAAATCTTTAGGGGAATCCCTTTCCCCCAAAAAGCTGAAATGAACTCAGTTCCTCATACTTGCAATGACTTAAGTACAGAATGTGAGAAAAATGACCTTCATGGAGGGTTGTGTGCAGTATCTGGATGTCCAGACCAGTCAGATTCAGGAAGCCCTTGGTGTTAGAAGCCTGGATGTAGACTTCTAATGTGGGCATTGCAGAGATATCATTTTGAGAACTAGCTTGAACAGCACATTGTTCTATTTTATACTCTAAACCCAGGAACCATCATTGCAATGCAGCAATTCTTTCCATTCAATACTTATAAAATGCTTACCATGATACCCAGCTCCAATGGTATAGTAGCCTATCAGGACATGCACTCAGCATTTTTTTAAAAGAGCGCTTCAGCATTCTGAGAAATTTATTTTATAGATAAGAAACGTTCAGGAATTTTTTTTCTGTTTTGTACTTTTTTTGCCCCTGCTTCTTTCTTGCCTTTGACCTATGTTCTTCCATCAGGAATGTTATAAATATATAATTTTCCTGTAAGTCTGTAAGTGGGTTCTGAATTATAGGCTTATCAATCCTCTTTTATATGTCTCAGGGAAAAAATAGAATTCAGTCTGAAAACATTGCCCTTGGATGCTTTAGTACCATTATGACCTTGGAGAAAATACAGTAGCTTTTCCCTAGAAATGGTATCTGACTGTCACTGATATCTTATAGATATTTTATATGAGAAGCAATAGAGGGTCACTTGAAACTTCATAAAGTACATCCTAATAGTCACCTGAATGCAAGACTGGGTTAGTAACATACTTAGGTTGAGTAATAATAGATTCCACAACTGCAAATGGAGAAAATATCAGGCTAGAAATATTGGTTGGGTCCTAACAGGCAGGAAGAATAATATGTTGCTTTTTATGAGTGAGACCATTTGTAATAAAAAGTTTTAACGCTATAAATGTGCTCTTTATGATGAGCAAAGGTAAAAGAAAATAAATGGGATCTTCCCATTTAATGCAAAATATTTTTGAATTTGGACACCATAGAACTGCTATGACAGAGAAGGGTAACCAGTGCCCATAGTGAGCACATAGCAAAGAGAGGGTAAGAGAGGGCGACCCAAGAAGGTAGATTCTCCCAATGTTTGTACAAGAACTGGATTGACTTTTTCAGATAGGAGAGAGTGCTTTAAATACTGTTGGCCTATCTCTGCTGCAGAATCTATTACTTAGTCCAAGGTAAAAAAGCAATATATTTTTCATATTATGGACAGTGTTTTAAATGTTTGAATATTGAAATAGAATCAAGCTTTGTCATTATTTACAAAGGACTTTTATTTTTCTGTTTGTTCGTTTACTTAGCAAATGACAATTTTTTTTTAAGTATAACTGTTTTCTCTGTTCAGAAATTTTGCCCTCTTTTTGGTTATAAATCAAAGGCCTTATTCAGAAATTTTCAGGTGGACTATCAGTCAACAGAAAACTGAGAGGAGGATATTTTTCACGTCTGTGTTAAATATCTTCTGCTCTTGATAGGCGTAGAAAGTTAATGTTATGCTTTCCATATACAGCCCTGACTATTTTTGTACTTTCTTCGATACTTTGTTAAAAGAGTTATATGCTTTTCTTTTTTTTTTTTTTTTTTTTAATTTTTTTATTTTTTATTGTCTTTGTAATAATATTACATTAAAAATATATATGTGAGGTCCCATTCAACCCCACCCCCCCACCCCCCCTCTCCCCCCCCCCCCAACAACACTCGTTCCCATCATCATGACACATCCATTGGATTTGGTAAGTACATCTTTGGGCACCTCTGCACCTCATATACATTGGTTCACATCATGGCCCATACTCTCCTCTATTCCATCATGTAGGCCCTGTGAGGATTTACAATGTCCGGTGATTACCTCTGAAGCACCATCCAGGGCAGCTCCATGTCCCGAAGACGCCTCCACCTCTCATCTCTTCCTGCCTTTCCCCATACCCTTTGTCCATTATGTCCACTTTTCCCAATCCAATGCCACCTCTTCTATGTGGACACTGGATTGGTTGTGTCCATTGCACCTTTATGTCAAGAGGAGGCTCAGATTCCACCTGGATGCTGGATGCAATCCTCCCATTTTCAGTTGTAATCACTCTAGGCTCCATGGTGTGGTGGTTGTCCTTCACCTCCATCTTAGCTGAGTGTGGTAAGTCCAATAAATCAGATTGTAGGTGCTGGAGTCTGTTGAGGCTCAGGATCTGGCTATCACATTGTCAGTCCAGAGATTCAAATCCCCTAAATATATCTTAAACCCCAACATTAACTGCACCTCCAGCACATTAGCATGAAAGTCTTATGAAGGGAGATCCCATCTGAGTCCAGATTCATCACACATAAACACCATTTCCAAAGAGGGGCCATCTGCCCTGGTAGTTAACCCCATCGGCCATGACCATAACTCCCATGGGTCTCTTTAGCCCTCAAAGGAACCAATATCTGGGGGTTGTATCTGCTTTATCTGTCTCTCTGACTCTGCTCAGTTGTGCATGAGGGCAATCCTTCTGCCAGCCTCCAGACTCTTTTTTAGAAACTCGTAGCCATATAAACTCATTTCTCCTTTCCATTTCCCCCTTACTTTAGGTCAAACAGCATTTTAAAGTCATGGTATTTTATGTAGACATGGATATTCTGCTGATCCGCATTGAACCTTCCGTATAAGGTCATTTTCCAGTTGCATCATCAGTTGGTAGTTGATAGTGGTCCCTCGTTGCCAGGGAGGCTCATCCCCGGGTGTCATGTCCCACGCTGGGGGGAAGGCATTGCATTTACATGCTGAGTTTGGCTTCGAGACTGGCCACATTTGAGTAACATGAAGGCTGACAGGAGGAAATTCCCAGGCACAAAGTTGTTCTAGGCCTTGTTCTTATTTTGGGTTTATCAGCTCACAAGCATAGTCATTAGCATCAGGGGCTCACTGTTGAACCCTCACTCCCTCCCGGTCCCCGCCACTGTACCTGGGAGACTGTCGCTGCTCCCCTAGGGACCACGACAGAGCACCACTGGCCAGGAACCCAGTACCCCCCCTACTGTGGTTTTTAATTGTTGCCACTATGAGTATATCCAAACATTACCATGCACCCTGGACATATGTTCTGTACAGCTCCCTGTCAGTCATATATCATCTGTCATTGGTATCCCATACCAGTATCCCTCCATTGCCATTGTTGAAACACTCTGTGATCCAGAACTCCCCGAAATTTGAAGCCCAATATAATGTCATGGTCCCTTACTAGGGAATGGCATATAGCGATGAGTTTAAAGGATAGATAAAGAACTTGGATAAAGTTAGATAAAGAACTTAGATAAAGAATGTTGACTTGAAAAAATTCCACATCCTATTTTTCCCCCCCCCCCCCCCCCCCCTAATTATTCAGCTTTTCTTCACAGGAGTCCTAGACCACAGCAATGTATATATATAATATACAGCACTCCCACACATCCACCAGAAAACCTTTTCCCTTCCACAGTGATACTCTTACGCCCTATTCATATCATATTTACTTAAAGTGATGTACAGAGTCTGAGACATTAGCTTTCTAACAAGTGACATCTGTATTTACATTATGGTGCATACTTTAGGATACACAGTTCTTTACATTTTTAGTTATCCTATGTTTTACATTATGGTTTACATTATCAGTCTGTCATCTCCTATATGTTATGGTGTAATATTACATGTTTTATATCCATCCTTGTGTATTCTCAAGAAACTCCTCTCTTACCCCCCATTTACTTTGGTTCCACACATTTAACGTCCATTTACCCTTCCACCTTAGTGCCCTCAGTGATAGCCAACCTCCGTTTCCTGAGGAGCCACTTCCAGAGATAGATGGAATAGTGTTCAGGGCCTAACTTGCTCAACTGCCCCAATGCCCTGGGAGCCACCCTTTCTCTCGAGGGATACAGTTCCCTCTATTGGATGGCATTAGTCCTCCCCAGGATGTGGGTCCACCCCCACTCTCACTACTTGGGTTTCTACCCCATGGTGTCACCCACTCTGGCAGAATGAGCATTTAGACATTCCCCAGGAGCCCGTCCTGCATCAGACCCTCCCCTCCGAGCATTCTAAACAGGTAACCCTCTTTATTATATTTTGATATGATTTTCTCAGCATTTTACTCTCCACCAACACCTGACCCTCTCCTGGTTCGTATGCTACCCCTCCCTCCCCCCACTTTTGGGCAACGTTACCCACCCGTCCCTCCCCAGCCACCCTCAAACCCGCAAAGCCCCAAGCAAAGGCAACCCCTTGCCCCCCTTTTATCTCTTCTTTGTGTTCATACTTACCACCATCTCGTCTTAAATTCCACCCCTGCAGACATCGGCTCATATCCTTCCTCCATCCTCCGATTTCCTGCAAGCCTATCGTTCAGTCTCTTGCTATCTAGGGCAGCTTGTTTATTTCATATCATTGAGGTCATGTAGTATTTGTCCTTCAATGTCTGGGTTGCTTCACTCAACATAAGGTTCTCAAGATTCATCCATGTTATCACATGTGTTTGTAGTGTGTTTGTTCTTACAGCCGAGTAGTATTCCATTGTGTGTATATACCACATTTTATTGATCCACTCGTCTGTTGATGGGCATTTGGGTTGATTCCAACTTTTGGCAATAGTGAACAATGCTGCTATGAACATTGGTGTACATATATTGGTTTGTGTTCTTGTTTTCAGTTCTGCTGGGTATATTCCCAGCAGTGGTATTGCTGGGTCATATGGCAAATCTATGGCTAGTTTTTTGAGAAACCGCCATACTGTTCTCCAGAATGGTTGGATCCTTCTGCATTCCCACCAGCAGTGGATGAGTGTTCCCCTTCCTTCACATCCTCTCCAGCACTTGTATTCTTCTGTTTTTTTCATAGCTGCCAATCTTATGGGTGTAAGATGGTATCTCATTGTGGTTTTGATTTGCATTTCCCTGATAGCTAGAGATTTGGAACATTTTTTCATGTGCTTTCTTGCCATTTGTATTTCTTCTTCGGAGAAGTGTCTGTTTAAGTCTTTTTCCCATTTTTTAAATGGATTGTTTATCTTTTTATTTTCAAGATGTAGGAGTTCTTTATATATGCAAGTTATAAGTTTCTTATCAGATATATGATTGCCAAATATTTTCTCCCACTGTGTGGGCTCCCTTTTTGCTTTCTTGACAAACTCCTTTGAGGTGCAGAAGGCTTTAATTTTGAGGAAGTCCCATTTATCTATTAGTTCTTTTGCTGCTCGTGCTTTTGGTGAGATATTCATAAATCCATTACCTATTACAAGGTCCTGTAGATGTTTCCCTACACTGCTTTCTAAGGTTTTTATGGTCTTGGCTTTTATATTTAGGTCTTTGATCCATCTTGAGTTGATCTTTGTATAAGGTGTGAGATGGTAATCCTCTTTCATTCTTCTACATATGGCTATCCAGTTCTCCAGACACCATTTGTTGAATAGGCCACTCTCTCCCAGTTGAGAGGGTTTGGTGGCTTTATCGAATATTATGTGGTTGTATATGTAAGGTTCTATATCAGAGCTTTCAATTCGATTCCATTGGTCTATATGTCTCTCCTTATGCCAATACCATGCTGTTTTCACCACCGTAGCTTTATAGTATGTTTTGAAGTCAGGTAGTGTGATTCCTCCAATTTCGTTTTTCTTTTTCAGTATGTCTTTGGCTATTCGGGGTCTCTTTCCTTTCCAAATAAATTTCATAGTTAGTTTTTCTAATTCCTTAAAGAAGGCTGCATTGATTTTTATTGGGATTGCATTGAATGTGTAGATCAATTTTGGTAGGATAGACATCTTAATAATGTTCAGTCTTCCTATCCATGAACAAGGAATAGTCTTCCATTTATTTAGGTCTTCTTTGATTTCCTTGAACAATCTTGTATAGTTCTCAGTGTATAAGTTCTTTACCTCTTTAGTTAAATTTATTCCTAAGTATTTGATTTTTTTATTTACTATTGTGAATGGTATTTGTTTCTTGATTTCCTCCTGATCTTGCTCATTATTGGTGTACAGAAATGCTACTGATTTTTGCGCATTGATCTTATAACCTGCGACTTTACTAAACTCATTTATGAGTTCTAGAATCTTCGTTGTAGATCTCTCAGGGTTTTCTATGTATAGGATCATGTCATCTGCAAATAATGAAATTTTGACTTCTTCCTTTCCAATTTGAATGCCTTGTATTTCTGGTTCTTGCCTCAGTGCTCGAGCAAGTACTTCTAAGACAATGTTAAATAGGAGCGGCGACAGTGGGCATCCTTGTCTTGTTCCTGAGTTTAGAGGGAAGGAGTCTAGGATTTCTCCATTGTAAACAATATTGGCTTTAGGTTTTTCATATATACTCTTTATCATGTTCAAAAAATTTCCTTGTATTCCAATCATTTGGAGTGTTTTTATCAAGAAAGGGTGCTGTATTTTGTCAAATGCTTTTTCTGCATCAATAGATATAATCATGTGATTTTTTTCCTTCAATCTGTTTATATGGTGTATTACGTTGATTGATTTTCTTATGTTGAACCATCCTTGCATACCTGGGATGAATCCCACTTGGTCGTGGTGTATAATTCGTTTAATGTGTTGTTGAATACGATTAGCAAGTATTTTGTTAAGTATTTTTGCGTCTAGGTTCATTAGAGAAATTGGTCTGTAATTTTCCTTTCTTGTGATGTCTTTGTTTGGCTTTGGTACTAGGGTAATGTTGGCATCATAGAAGGAGTTGGGTAATGTTCTTTCTGTTTCGATGGTCTGGAATAGTTTCAGCAGGATTGGTGTCAGTTCTTTCCGGAATGTTTTATAGAATTCACCTGTGAAGCCATCTGGCCCTGGGCTCTTCTTAGTTGGGAGATTTTTAATAACTGATTCTATCTCTCTGCTTGTGATTGGTTTGTTAAGATCATCAATTTCTTCTTTTGTCAATATGGGCTGTTTATGTGTTTCTAGGAATTTGTCCATTTCCTCTAGATTGTCATTTTTGTTGGAATATAGTTTTTCAAAATATCCTCTTATGATGGTCTTTATTTCTGTGGGGTCAGTGGTGATATCGCCTTTCTCATTTCTTATTTTGTGTATTTGCATCTTCTCTCTTTTTTTCTTTGTTAGTGTTGCTAAAGGTTTGTCAATTTTGTTAATCTTCTCAAAAAACCAGCTCTTGGTCTTGTTTATCTGTTCAAGTGCTTTCTTATTTTCTATTTCATTTAGTTCTGCTCTTATCTTTGTTATTTCCTTCCTTCTTCTTCCTGTTGGGTTACTTTGTTGTTGTTTTTCTAATTCCTTCAAATGTGCAGTTAGTTCTTCAATTTTTGCTCTTTCTTCTTTTTTGATATATGAATTTATGGCTATAAACTTCCCTCTCAGTACTGCTTTTGCTGCATCCCATAAATTTTGGTATGTTGTGTTATCATTATCATTTGTTTCAAGGTAGTCATTGATTTCTTTTGAGATTTCCTCTTTGACCCACTGTTTTTCTAAGAGTGTGTTGTTTAATTTCCAAATCGTGGTGTGAAATCTGGGCTTCTTTCCCTTGCAAATCTCCAGCTTGACTCCACTGTGGTCAGAGATAATGTTTTGTATGATTTCAATCTTTCTGAATTCGTTCAGCCTTTCTTTGTGGCCTAGCATATGATCTATCTTGGAGAATGATCCATGTGCACTTGAGAAAAATGTATATCCTGCTGTGTTTGGGTGTAGCGATCTATATATGTCTATTAGATCGAGCTCCTCTAATATACTATTCAGATGTTTTGTGTCTTTGGTGATTCTCTTTTGAGATGTTCTGTCCAGAATTGATAGTGGTGTATTAAAATCCCCCACTATAATTGTAGATGTATCTATTCTTTCACTTAGTTTTTCCAGCGTTTGCCGGACGTATTTAGAGGCACCCTTGTTAGGGGCATAGATATTTATGATTGTTCGATCTTCTTGACAGATTTTCCCTTTGACTAAAATGTAGTATCCTTCTTTGTCTCTCACAATTGTTTCACATTTAAAGTCTATTTTGTCTGATATTAATATAGCTACTCCTGCCTTTTTTTGGTTATTGTTAGCTTGTATGATTGTTTTCCAGCCTTTCACTTTCAATCTCCATGCATCTCTGGGTCTATGATGTGTCTCTTGTAGACAGCATATGGATGGGTCATATTTCCTTATCCAGTGTCCCAGTCTGAATCTTTTGATAGGTGAGTTTAATCCATTGACATTCAGTGTTATTACTATCAAGGAATTATTTGTGTTAGCCATATTTTGATTGGATTTGTGTTTGTCATATTTTGTTTGTATATTTTTTTTTGTCTTTTTTGTTGTTGTTGTTGGTCTTATACTCTCCTCCAACTTTGCCTTTCCTGTTTTTTCCTTTCTTCCTGCAGAACTCCCTTTAGAATTTCTTGAAGGGGAGGTTTCTTGTTGGTATACTCTTTCAGTTTCTGTTTGTCTGCGAATATTTTGAACTCTCCATCATGTTTGAATGCTAGTTTAGCTGGGTAGAGTATTCTTGGTTGGAAATTTTTTTCCTTTAGTACCTTGACTATATCATACCACTGTCTTCTTGCCTCCATGGTTTCAGAAGAGAAATCAGCACTTAATCTAATTGAGCTTCCCTTGTATGTGATGGTTTTCTTTTCTCTTGCTGCTTTTAGGATCTTCTCTTTGTCTTGAGCATTGGATAATTTGACAAGTATATGTCTTGGGGTGGGCCTGTTGGGGTTTATGACTTGTGGAGTGCGCTGTGCTTCTTGGATATGTACATCTGTCTCTTTCAGTAGATTTGGGAAGTTTTCAGTCATTATTTCCTGCAACACTCTTTCTGACCCCTTTCCCTTCTCTTCACCTTCTGGAATGCCTATAATACGTATGTTTGAGCGTTTTGCATTGTCATTCAGGTCCCTAAATCCTAATTGGATTTTTTCTATCTTCTTATTGACCCCTTCTACTATCTGTTTGATTTCTGATGTACTGTCTTCCACATCACTAATTCTCTGCTCTGTCTCTTCTAGTCTGCTGATATTTGCTGCAAGTGTATTTTTGATTTCTTGAACTGTGGTGTTCATTCCCATCATATCTGTTATGTTTTTGCGTATGTCTGCAATTTCCCCTCCAAGTGATGTCTTCATGTTGTTAACCTCTTTCATTACTGCATCAAATTTGTCAGTGATAAATGTTCTGAGATCTTTCATTGCTTGTGCCAAGTTTTGCTCCCCTTCGTGATTATTGGTTTGTTGATTGGATTCAGCCATGTTTTCCTGATTATTGGTTTGGTTCGTAGATTTTTGTTGCGTTCTGGTCATCTCTTTATTTTGACGAATTTAATCAGTTCCTTAGCTTCTTTGTCTGCTCTTGGAGGTTAATTAGTTGTTATTTTTGCACAGGTGTTATATCTTCTCTTTGTCACTTTTTTCTTCTTATTCTAGTTACTTGTTGTTGGTTAAGTTCACTTTAGAGGAAAGTATTAGTGTTGGGGAAAGGCAATTGTGTAAGCAAGGGAAAAGTGTAAAGTTGTATTGGTGATGTATGTTAATAAAGCAGGAATATGAGATCTGGAAGGATGGAGGTTAGATTCATGTAGATTGTATAGAGTTATAGCTGTAGGTAGAGTACCTTTTATGAAGTTGATGACTGAATTTGGGAGGAATATGGTATGAACTACACAGCTATTGTTTTCATGAGAGAGGGAAAAAGAAAAGAAAGGTAATAGTTTCAAGAGTGGATAATAGACAGAAAACAGAACAAAGGTATTAGAAATTAAGAGTTAGACACTTTGTGGATCAAAGAACGGGAGGTGGGGGGTGGAATATAGGAGAGACAGTAGATGATAGTGGATATCAAGATGCAGGGGAAGGGGGATAGTGTAGGTAGCCTAAATCAGTTCACACAGAAATGAGGCAGTGGAGGATGGGAAAACCCAGCAAATGTGAGGTGTTCCCTGTAGCACCTATTGTATACTTGAATTAAAGTAAAAATAAGTGGAAGATGAGGGACAAGAGGGAAAGAGAAAACCGAAAAAAAAACAAAAACAAAAACAAAAAAAAAAAACAAACCAAGAAGGGAATCCTCTTCAGGTAGCTGGGATCTCCGTGTATATTTCACAGACGAATCCTCTCTGTTACCTTCCCTCCAAATCCTATATGCTTTTCAAGTGCAATCACTTTCTAAGTTCCTTAGTGTTAAATTTTCTACATGAATTCCCATAATTTGATTGTCAAATTTGAAAATTATATTAGGGTCATTTTTTTCATTATGGAAAACAGAACATGTTTAGGTATTCCAGGGATGCTGTTTTTAATCGTAGAAAATACTGCTTTATTTACTAATAAAAGAAAAAGCTATGGAAGATAAAGCATACGGAACAATACAGAATCCATTTTCTAGAACAATATTCTCTTACAGCAGTGATGCAAGTGCCTTTAAAAATTAAATTGGAATGGTACCAACAACTTTTTTCATGGTTCACTAATAGGTCCTAAAAGAAATTCTGGTCCACTGAGAAGCAATGTTTACCAATTCAAAAAGCCCATTTTCCAGTGTGTAGGATTATAGGCATATAACTCTGATATACTTCATTGGACCCAGGCAAGGGTCTCACTAGACACTGTACCAGTCTAGCTAGCTGTGCTTGGACACGTGGAGGTAAAGCTGTTTATGATCTTTCCCTCAAATATCCAAATACCTTACCCATTAGGTGGTAGAAGGCTGAAATGTTTGTTCTAGACTTCTTATAAACACACCAGGAAAGAGGGCACTCTAGAGCTGTTAGGTCCATTGATGTGTACCAGATGTTGTGGTTTGGGGTTTGGTGGGTTTGTTTTCTGATGAATTGTTGCTTTAACAAAAATGCTCTTCTGGCCTGGCTGCTAGAGTTCACATCTACCTCTCAGCCAATGGTGGTGATGGTAGCATTGTGAACTTAATTAGTAGCACTGAATTATGTATTTGCTGTCAAAAGGAGGGATATTTGGGGTTGTATATATGTTACTAGAATTAAAAAAAAAAAAAAAAAAAAAAACATGGAATTGCACAACAAAATGGTGAAAAGAAGTTAAACCATGGTTGGTAATACAATTCTAAAAATGTGCTTTCATCAATTGTAAAATTGTACTGCATCAATGCAAGGTGTTAATATTAGGTTGGCATATGGGAACATACCCTGTATTTTATGCATTTTTTTCCTGTAAACTTTAACTTCTGTAATTTAAAAAAAAAAAGGAAACTATACACACATATATATATATCAATAATTCTTTTCTTAAAATGAAAAAAATGTATTGTGAAGTAAAGCACACAAAATGCTTAAAATCAAAATGTTCACCTCATTGAATTATTATAAAGCAAACACCCAAGCTAACAGAGACTGCCAGCAGACCATTTATTCCACATGTTCCTTCCCTAATGAAATCCCATTTCTCCCCTAAGAGATAAATACTGTCCTGACTTAAATAGTAAACTTTCACTCCCTTTTCTTCATTCACTTCATCTCCTAAACAGGAATTGTAAGGACTACAGTTTAATTTCATCTGCTTTTAAGAATAGAATCACAAAGTGTATATTGTGTAGTTTCTGACTTCCTTTGTTAATCATTTACGACGCGATGTACCTATGGTATGTATAACTGTAGCTGATTCATTTTCATGCCAATATTAGAATTCCATTGACCAGAATTTATTAAATTCACAACTGATGGACATTTAGGCTGATTCCAGTTTTTGTCTAATATGAATAATGCCACTATGAATATCCTTGTACTTGCCATGAACTATTGTTATGAATGCCTCCTCTTGTCCATGCAAATGTGTTTTTATTGGTGTACCTATGATGGAATTGTTGGGTCACAGGGGATTCATGTCTTTAACTTAAGAACTTTTCCCCAATGGTTGTGCCAATTGACTCTCCCAGCAGGAGCATATTAGGATTACTTTTTCCTGAACACTCTCACCAACTCCGACAATTGTTGGTTATTTAAATTTAGTGATACTGGTGGGATTCTCACTGTGAAATTAATTTGTAGTAATTTTATTTATTATTGGCTATTTGGATACTTTTATTAAAGTGTCTGTTCAACTTCTTTGTCAATTTCCCTTGTAAGTGTCTTTATCTTAATGATTTTTGGAAGTACTTTTAATATTCTGGATATAAGCTGCATATGAGTTTTATGTGCTAAAAATATCTTTTCTCAGTCTATGGTCTATCTTTTTACTGTTTTAATGGTATCTTTTGAAAGTGCAGTTCTTATAGTTTACTCAAAGTTATCAGTGTTGTACTTAGTGGTATACTGAGCATATTTAACACCTGCAGAGAAACATTTTAACACCTTTCCCCCTCCATAAAACTAAATTATTTTCAGTAAAAATAAAATTAATGATTGTCAGAATATAAATGAAGTAATGCAAACAGTGAAAATTTTCATTTTTTAAACTTTGATATAAAAATTGTCAGTAAAAAATAAAATAAATATAACCATCTACAAAGAAAATAAGTTAATGTATGAATACTTTTTAAGCTTTTTATTTTAGTAACATATATAAACTCAAAGTTTCCTGTTGTAATGAATATTTTTAATTATAACATTTTATTTTAGGGTTATTTTTATTATTGTTGCATTCCTTTGAGCTAGTATTATTTTATGATACAATACATACTTCAAATTTCTTGACGAAATTAAGAATAATTATGTACCACTAATTGGTTTCTCAATAAAAATACAAATAATTTCAGTACAAAAAAGAACAAATATTTACTGAAAAGTTTTTATATGAACTTCATTTTATTTTTCTTACAGACTGATATAATAAAATATTCTATGCAAATAATTCTCTATTACTAAGTGGATTTGCTTGAAATCAAACAAAGTGAAAGATATATATAAGTATCATATATACATATACATAAATATCAATTATAGGTACCACTTATCTCATTTAATCATTGCCAAATTCCTAAGAACTACTATTATATGACTTACAGATGATGGGCCAGAGCTAAAGATATGTAAGTAAACTGCTCAAAACCACACAGTCTTTAAGAGATAGATCCATAATTAAAGCATAGATATCTTTTAATCCAAGGCCCATGTTCTTTGTACTATTATATGCTGTGATGTACTGCCTGTTCTGTCAAATGAAACTGCTATGAACAAAAGCAGTATGAATGAAAAAAGACTTTAAGGACCCCTTGAAGTCCAACTTCAAGACACTAATAAATAGCTGTAAAATTCTGGGGAAAAGCAAGGATATAGCATGACAGACTCTCTTGGCATGCAGTACTAAGGCTGTCCAGACCCAAAATCAATTAGAAAAGGCCTGAGGTTAAAGAGCATTATCATGATATTGTTCTGCGAATAACATAGATAAAGGGTCTGTATGTCATTGTGTGTGATTGTATTTTTAAAAGGCTGCATGAGGGCCAAAATGTGGAAATAGGGTAGACTTCTGGGGAAGATGGTGAAGTAGGGAACACCAGAACTCAGTCCTTCCGCCAAAACAACTATTAAATAGGCAGGAACCATATGAAACAATTATTTTGAAATTCTAGACTCCAGAAGAATACTGTACAGCATCCAGGGAAAAGCAGGAGGAAGAGGCTGATAAATTATGGTAAAGAACTATATATTTCTCTCTCCATGTGGCAACTACCAACACCCGTCCCTCACTTATGCAGGGATCCTCTTTGGAGTCCAGTGCCTGGCTAGTTGCTGCTGACAGAAAGGGACATAAAAATCCTCTTCCCCAAGAACAGGGGTATGCACAGCCAATTATTGATAATGGCTTTTGAGTAATAAATTTAATTTCTGGGTCCTGTCTCTGAGGACAGCTATTGTTAAAATCTATCCCAGACAAAGGTAGTAACAGCTCTGATTCAACCCTCCTTGGACAGGGGCACAGGCTGCGGAGATTCAAAGACGCAATGTTCCCTCAGGGCTGCAGGGGAAAGTTAGCTGAAATGCTTCATTTACTGGGCAGACCAGGCAAGTTCAGCTTTGGGGAAGTTTAGGAAAATGGATTCCCATCCTGAACCCCACCACAAGGCACTTTGGAGCTGGTCTGTGACCCCTTCATGCCCTGGCCCTGTTTTGGCTGGGAAAGACCAAATTAGGAAAGTCCCCTCCATGGTAACCCTCCTCCCAGAATTTCCTCTCCAGGCAGTGGAAGACAATGATAGATGTGTAAAGTATTATAGAGGCAGACAGTCTGGGACAAAGACCTGCAGGATTAAGATAACTGGGAGAGGGAGGGTCATCCCCTGTGAAACATATGGGACAATCAAACCCCTGTAAACAGGGTAATTCCAAAACACCTAAGAAGCAAAAGCCCAAAACAAGATAGAGGCCCAGAAAGACAGGGAAAACTTGCACACTATATTCATCTTGGGTAGACCTTCCTGACAGGAGAGCTGAAGCTCATAAAAATCTCTGTCTTATCACCAACTGCTTACAAAACCAAGAAACAGACATCCCAGGGAGCAAATCCCAGAGTTAACATTTTAAAATATAAAAAGGTACAGTGTGCAACAAGAGTACAAGACAAACAAATTAACAGGAAATGATGGTACATCCAAAGGAAGAGGATAAAAATACAAAAAGCACCAATGGAGAAGATGAGAATGTGGACATACTGAAAAAAAACTTAAAAAAAAGATCTTAAAAACACTCAAGGAGATGAAGGCAAGTACAGATAAAGAAGTAAATTATTTCAGGAAAATAGTGAATGAACAATAACAGAGATTAAGTAAAAAAATAGAAATTTTATTAAAGGAACAAAACAGAACTGTGGAGTCAAAGACCACAATAACTGAAATGAAAAATTGCCAGGGGGGTGTCAGGAGAAGACTGGAAATAGCAGAAGAAAGAGTCAGTGAACATGGAGAAAGACTTGAAAAGAGTCAGGCTGAAGAGGAGAAAGAAACAAGAAACATTAAAATCAAAAGGCAGAAGGAATAGTCAAAGAAATAATTACAGAGAACTTCCCAAGCTTAACAAAACATGTGAATATGCATATCGAAGAAGCTCAGAAAACACCAAACAAGATAAACATGAATAAAAATATATCCATCATATATTGATCACACTATCAAATGTGAAGGACAAGGCAAGAGATCTGAACGCTATGAGAGAAAAGCAACATGTATGTACAAGGGAGTCTCAATTTTACTGAGTGCCAATTTCTTATCAGAAACCATGGAGGCAAGAAGGCAGTCAGTTGAAATACTTAAAGTGCTGGAAGAAAACAACTGTCAGCCAAGACTTTTATATGTGACATGACTCTCTTTCAAAAATGACATGACTCTCTTACAAAAAAGAAAATTAAGACATTTTCAGATAAACAAATTCTGAGGGAGTCCATCACCCACTAGATCTGCCATTCAAGCAAGGCTAAAGGGAGTTCTTCAGACAGAAAATAAAGTACACTGGACAGCAGCTCAAAGCAGCATAAAGAAATAAAGACTAGAAGTCAAGGTAACCATTTCGGTAATTATAAATGTCAGTATTATCGTAATTGTATTGTTTGGTAAATAACTCTATTTCTTACCTCCTACAGGTACTAAAATGCAAAACACATAAAAAGTAATGATAAATCTATATTGTTAGATATACATCTACAAAGATGTAAGTGGTAACAAATACAAAAAGTGGTGGGGGATAGAGGGGTAAAGGAGAGTATATGTACATGTTGTTCAAGTTAAGTTGATATCACACCAAATGTAATTGTTATGTATTTAGAATGTTAAATTTTAACCCCATGGTAACTACAAGGAAAACAGGTGAAAAAATATGTCCAGATAGAAATGAAGAGGCACTCAATATGGTACAACACAAAAAAAGCAAATTAATATATAAGTAGGCTCTAATGGAAGTGAAGGACACAAAAAGATATGACTTACGGATACTAAATAGCAAAATGACAGGAGAAAATCCTGTATTATAAGTAGTGAATTTAAATACAATGGATTAAACTACCTTGTCAAAAGGCAGAGATTAGAAGAGTGGATAATAAAGCATGACCCAACTATATGCTGTTTTCAAGAGACTCAACTTAAAGTCAAAGATACAAGTTGGTTCAGAGTGAAAGGATGGAAAAAATTTACCATGAAAGTAGTAACCAAAAGAGAACTTGGGTGGCTATACTAATATAGGATAAAATAGACTTTACATCAAAAACACTTATGAAGGAGAAGCAGACTTGCCCTAGTGATTAGGGCATCCATCTACCACATGGGAGGTCTGCGGTTCAAACCCCAGGCCTCCTTGACCTGTGTGGAGCTGGCCCATGTGCAATGCTGATGAGTGCAAGGAGTGCCGTGCCACGCAGGGGTGTCCCCCGTGTAGAGGAGCCCCACGCACAAGGAGTGCACCCCCGTAAGGAGAGCTGCCCAGCGCAAAAGAAAGTACAGCCTGCCAAAATTGGCACCCCACACACGGAGAGCTGACACAACAAGATGACGCAACAAAAAGAAACACGGATTCCCATGCGGCTGACAACAGAAGTGGACAAAGAAGAACACACAGCAAATAGACACAGAGAACAGACAACTGGGGTGGGGGGGATGGGGAGAGAAATAAAAATAAATCTTAAAAAAGAACACTTATGAGGGACAAAAACAGTAATTTCTTACTGATAAAGGGGACAATTCAACAGTAGATGTCACAATTACAAATATACATGCACCTAACAGTTTCAGATCTTGAAAATATATGAAGCAAATCCTGACAGATTTGAAGGGAGAAAGTGACAGTTCCATATTAATAGTAGGACATTTTAAAAATCACTCTCAATAACAAATAGAACATCTAGCAGGAGATCAATAAGGAAGTACAGGACTTAAATGAGACACTAAACCAATTAGACCTAACAGACATATAGAGAGCACTGCAACCAACGAAACCAGAATATTCCTTTTTACCAAGTTCATATAGATCATTTCTCAGGATTGGCCATATGTTGTATCACAAAACAAGTCTCAATAAATTCAAAAATATTGAAATTATGCAATGTATATTCTCTGACAACAATGGAAAAAGCTGAAAATCAACTACAAAAGGAGAAAAGGAAAATACACAAATTTTGGACATTAAAAAACATACTCTTAAACAACCAATGGGTTATTAAAAAGGAAATCAGAATCAAATTAGGAAATATCTTGAGGCAAATATAAATGAAAATGCAACATACCAAAAGTTACGGGATGCAGTGAAGGAAGTGCTGAAAGGGAAATTCATAGGTCATTTAGACCTATAAGAATTTAGACTTGTAAGCATTTGGCTTACATTAAAAAGAAGAGAGATTTCAAATCAGACACCTAACTGCAAAACTGGAAGAACTAGAAAAAGAATCATAAAATAAACCCAAAGCAAGCAGAAGGGAGGAAACAACAAAGATTAGAGTAGTGATAAATGAAATAGAAAATAAAAAAATAGAATCAACAAAACAAATTTGGTTCTTTGATAAGATCAACAAATAGGACAAACCTTTAACTAGCCTGACCAAAAAAAGAGAGAGACAGGATACAAATAACAAAAATCAGAAATGAAAAGGGAAACATTACTGCTGACTCCACAGAAATTAAAAGGACTATACTGGTTACAGTGAACAACTGTATGCCAATCCATTAGGAAAACTAGATGAAATGGACAAATTATTAGAAACACACAAATTACTTACATTGACTCAAGAAGAAATAGAAGATGTGTCAACAAATGAATTACTAGTAAAGACATTAAATCAGTAATCAAAATTCTCCCAACAAAGAAAAACCCAGGATTACATGGCTTTACAGGTAAATTCTACTGAACGTTCCAAGAAGATCTAACTCCAATTCTGCTCAAACTCTTACAAAAAATTTGTAGAGGCAGGAACACTCCCTAAATTAAGCTACAAAGCCAACATCATCCCCTTGCTTAAGTTATATAAATATACCACAGGAAAAGAAAACTATGCACCAATAAATTCTCAAGAACACAGATGCAAAAATCTTTAACAAAATACTAGCAAACCAAATCCAACAGCATTATAAAAGAATTATACACAATGATCAAATGGGATTTGTCCCTGGTGTGCAAGGTTGTTTCAACATAAGAAAATCAATTAATATAACACACTACATTAACAGAATGAATGAAGGGTGAAAAAATATACATGACCATCTCTATCAATGCATAAATAGCACTTGACAACATATGGCACACTTTCTTGAGAAAAACAAAAAACAAAAACCTCTTTGAGCATGAGGAATAGAAGGAAACTTACTCAAAATGATAAAGGGCATATATGAAAAGCCCACAGCTAAGATCCTACATAGTGGTGAAATATTGATAGCTTTCCCTTTAATATTAGAAAGAAGACTAGTATGCCCAATGTCACCACTGTTATTCAAGATTATACTGGAAGTTCTTGCCAGAACAATTAGATAAGAAAAAGGAAAAATAAGAAAGGCATCCAAATTTGAAAGGAATAAGTAAAATTTTCCCTAATTGCAGATGATATAATCCTATCATCTGCAAATTTCATCTGTGAGATTTCAAGAAAATCTTGAAAAATCCACAACAAATCTCCTAGAGCAAATAAATGAATTCAGCAAGATGGTGATGTACACAACCAACACTCAAAATACCGACGTGTTTCAATACATAGGCAATGAGTAATTAGAAGAAGAAATTTTTTTAAAAATTGGTTAAGAATATTCTCTTCAATAAATGGTGCCTGGAAATGTGGATCTCCATTTCAAGAAGATGGAGGGAGGACCCTTACCTCATGCCATATAAAAAAAATCTACTCAAAATGGATCAAAAACCTAAATATAGAGCCATCAAACTCCTAGAAACTCCTAGAAGAAAACATAGGGAAGCATCTTCAGGACTTTGTGGTCAGTAATGATTTCTTAGAATTTACACAAAAAGCACAAGCCATACCAGAAAAAATAGATACATGGGGCTTTATCAAAATAATAAACTTTTGTTCCCCAAAGGAGTTTATCATGAAGTAAAAAGACAACCTACACAAGGAGAAAATATTTAGAAACCGCATATCCGGTAAAGGATTAATATCCAGCTTATATAAAGAAATCCTTCAATTTAACAATGAAAAGACAAACAAACTAACTTAAAAATGGGCAAAAGACCTGAACAGACTTCTCCAAAGAAGATATTCAAATAACCAGGAAGCCCATCATTAACCCGTCAGGTTAATGCAAATCAAAACCAAATTGATACTCTGAACACTCATTCATAGCTAGTGGCAATGAAAAATGGTGCAGCCACTGTGTAAGACAGTTTGGTGGTTCCTCAGAAAGCTAAGTAAAGAACTATCATATGTGCTGGCTATCCCACTACTAGTATATAACCAAAAGAATTTTATGCAAGGGCTTGAAAAGAGATATTTGCACACTGATATTCATAGTGTCGTCATTCACAACTGCCAAAAGATGGAAGCAATGCAAGTATTCATCTACTGATGAATGGATAAATAAAATGTTGTACATACAGACAATAAAATATTATTTAGCCATAAAAAGGAGCGTGTAACAACATGGATGAACCTTGAAGACATCATGTGGAGTGAAATAAGCCAGATACAAAAGGACAAATATTGTATGATCTCACTAACTTGAAATAATTAGAATAAGCAAACTCATTGAGTCAGAATTGAGAATATAGGTTGCCAGAGGATGGGGTGGGGGGAAGAGAATGGGAAGTAAAGGCTTAAAATGTACATGGTTCCTATTAGGAGTGATGAAAAGTTTTAGTAATGGATGGTAGTGACAGTAGCACAACATTGTGAATACAATTAACAGCACTAAAATATAGATCTAAATATGATTAAAAGGGGAAATGTTAGATTGCATTTATGAAAACAATAA
Organism: Dasypus novemcinctus; assembly: GCF_030445035.2. Classification (NCBI taxonomy): domain Eukaryota; kingdom Metazoa; phylum Chordata; class Mammalia; order Cingulata; family Dasypodidae; genus Dasypus; species Dasypus novemcinctus. The sequence goes on from NC_080687.1 coordinate 63,192,169, forward strand.
AATTTTTTAAAAATCCGTGGAACCACACTACACTAAACAGTGAACCCCAAGTTAAACTATGGACTTTAATTAATAGGCCAGTTTTAAAAATATGCTACTGTCACTGTATATGTTCCACACCAATGCAAGGTGTTGGTGGTGGGGTGGTATATATGGAAGTTCTGTAAACTTACACCTTCTCTAATAAAGAAAAACAAAGGCTACATGAGTAAAGGTTATCATCAGGTGTTTAAATATTTTTTTAAAGTACTGCAGTGTCTGTGAATAAGTAATGTTGAATACGTAGAGGTATTCTAAGATAATGTGATCCATGAAAATCTCACCTTCCTGTAGATGAAATAAAGAGTGAGTCACATTATAAAAAGATTCTTTCTTTAAAAATGACTGCTTGTTTCCTTTAAAATCCGAGTGCTTCTTTTGCTTTCAGTAAACAATTCTATTTATAGTAATTGTACTTGCACAAAATTTCTTAAGAACATATATGTTTCACCAAGTACCATGAGCCACATGTATAGTGGAATAAATATAATGTTTACAGAGTTATTAAAGAACAAATGGGGGTAGGTGGGGAGTGGAGTATATGGGAACCTCATGTTTTTTAATGTAACGTTTTGTGTGATCATTTATCTTCAAAAAAAAGACAATATAAACATTTTTAAAAATATTTTTAAAAAATAAAGAACAAATAACTTGGAGCAATGAAATTATATGCACAACTCAGCACAACCAGATATTGAATTTATTTCAATTATTTACAAGTGCAGAATAAAGCCAAATATATTTTCATAATTCAGATTTATAAACTCAAGTACATACTCAGGAAATTTCAGTTTCAGCTCATTCTGACACAAAAATCCATGCCCACCGCTAGAAAGGAACTCCTATGTCAAAAGCATTGCTTAAGGACATGACCTGAATTAAATGAGTTAAGACAGTATTTTCATATCAGAATTTCATTGCTTGAGCAGTTGAATATATCTGAACGATTTCAAGGAAAAGGCAAGGATTTCTGCATTCCCTCAGAACTTAGAATGTGATAGTTCATAGAGTAGGCTGGTGCCTGGACTACCATAGTATTAAACCCTCACAGATGGCTTAAATTTACAAAGTGCATAGTGAGTAAATCAGTTAAGCACATTTGTATTCTCCAGGCAGCATCAACTGTATAAAGGCAAGTAATAATATTACAATAATAACAGTAATAGCAATAATCTAGAGAAATACTTTTTCATTTAAGTCAATTAAATTCATTTCATAGGAAATTAAGGATGCTGCTCATCACTGAGTATGACTTAATCCCTGGTTGTTTTTATGTGTAGGCATTTCCAGAACAGATTCATTATTCTGTATTTCATGCACAATCTCTTCTAGAAGAAGAGCTTGCTGTGCTTAGAATGAATGGCTCCTCATTGTCCCAATCTCAGCTCAGATGCCATGGCAGAGGAATCATCTGTAACCCCACGTCTTAAGTAGCTTTCTCTCCCTAATACCTCTAGCAATGTCCATCACATTGGGATTTTTTATTATAATGAAGAGGACTTATCACAATTTGAAATTAATTTTTGATATATTAGTTTATCTTTCTTTAGTCTCCTTCCTACAGAATGAATTTCCATGAGAGAAAGAACCCTAACATATTCCAAACCACTCAATCCTCATCTCTGAAAGAGCTTGCAGCACACAGAAGATGCCCAATAAACAAGTGTTGAGTGAATGAATAAACAAAGGCAAGGGCTTTTGAATTGACGTTTTCTTCAATTAGCTAAATATACTTTAGATTTTATCATGCAACTACATATCCCTGGAATATATTTATAGTAAATAAAATGATCAAAAATTACAATAATGATAATTAGTATACTCTTTTGTCCATTTATTCACTTTAATATCAGGTTTTGCCTTTGTGGATTTTATATTTTAGAGTGGAAGAGAGAGTTAATTAAGAGTCATATAAGAGGAAGTTCAGGACACAAAGGGAGAGTGTTTGGGGAATTAATAAATTCTGGGATGGATTCATTTTTTAAAAAACCTGTAAAGATATGGTTTTTAAGCTAAGACCAGGACAATCTTATAAATTATTGTCCAAATTTAGCCATGTTTGAGAGTAAAAATGGTGATAAAATTAATTGAATAATTTATTTTCATGATGCATTCTTAAAAATTTTGTTGGTAGACCTCTAAAATAGCTCTTTTGAATACTTCCTTTAAAAAACAAGTCTTTTGGGGAAATGGACTTTGGCCCAGTGGTTAGGGCGTCCGTCTACCACATGGGAGGCCCACGGTTCAAGCCCCGGGCCTCCCTGACCCGTGTGGAGTTGGCCCATGCGCAGTGCTGATGTGCGCAAGGAGTGCCGTGCCACACAGGGGTGTCCCCCGCGTAGGGGAGCCCCACGCGCAAGGAGTGCACCCATAAGGAGAGCCGCCCAGCGTGAAGGAGGGAGAAGCCTGCTGAGGAATGGCGCCGCCCACACTTCCCGTGGCGCCGCCCACACTTCCCATGCCGCTGACGACAACAGAAGCCGACAAAGAAACAAGACGCAGCAAAAAGACACAGAAAACAGACAACCGGGGGAGGGGAGGGGAATTAAGTAAAAATAAAAATAAATCTTTAAAAAAAAAAAAAAACAAGTCTTTTATTAAAGGAGACTAAAAGAGGAATAACGACCCTGGCCTTAGCCTCCCATCCTGGTATCCACAACGTTGTGAAGTCTCATCCCACACTGAATCAGGATTGATCTGTGTGATTACAGATTATAGAAGATATGATACTGTGTGATTTCAAGGCTGCCTCATAAAAGATATTGCACTTCTACCATGTTTTCTGCTCACTCTGGAGAAAGCTAGCTGCTTCTCAAGCAGTCAGGTGAAAGGCCTACATGGGGATTGTGATGGTTAGGCTAAAGTGTTAACTCAGCCAGGTAATGGTACCTAGTTGTTTGGTCAAGCAAGCACTGGGCTAATTGTACAACAAGGGAAATTCATGGGCTTTCATTGTCAGTGAGTTGATTTTCACCTACGGTTTGGTTACATCTATAAACAACTGAAGAAATTGCTTTCAGCAATGAACATGGTTTCAGCCAATCAGCTGAAGGTCTAAAAAAGGAGAAGTGATTTCAGCATTCAGAGGGAGGATTCCCATCTCTACTTCAGATAGTCAGGGTCTCCTGGGGAACTCACTGAAGACCTTCATCATAGCCCTGATGTTCAACCTACGGAATTTGGACTTCTGCATGCCCATGATCACTTGAAACAATTTTCTAAAATCTCATACTATTTACAGATATCTCCTGTTGGTTTTGTTTCCCTAGAGAACCCTTTCTAATCCAGGGAGGAACTGAGGCGTCCAAACAACCCCCACCAACTTGCCAACCATGTGACTGAGCCACATGGAAGTGGATCCTCCAGTTCCATCAAAATCTTAGCTGAAATACCATGGGAGATTCAGCTAAGCTGCTTCCAAATACTCGATCCAGAAACTATAGGTGATAAATATGTGTTGCAAGCCTCCCACTTTGCTATGAAGCAATTGATAATTAAGATGGCAAATAATGCAAGGATCTGATCCTTGACTGGATCCTAGATCTGACTCTGGAAGCAAAAAACAACATCAACAAAAATGCTATAAGGGATATTTTTGGGTCACCTGACAAAACTGTTATAAGGATCTTAGGTTAGAACAAAGTATTAAATTTACTGGTGATCAAAACTTTACTATAGCTTTGTAGAAAGTTACTTTTCCTGTTAGGAAATATATGCTGAAGTGCTTAGTAATAAAAGGCAAAAAGCCATGCTATATGCAACTTACTCTCAAAGTGATCAGATAGAAAAAAAAAAGAGTGAAACTGATTAAAGCAAATGGAACAAAATGTTGATAGGTGAATCTGGTTAAAGAGTATATAAGTATCCTATGAAAAAAAGTCTTATTCATTCCATTTTTCTATAGTTTGACATTATTTCCTAATTAAAAAGTTAAAAAAAATAGGTTTTCTTAAAAAATTAAAATAATGCATACACCCTCACACCTACAGCCAACTGAGATTAGACAAGGTTATCAAATCCATTCAGTGGGGAAAGAATAGTCTCTTCAACAAATGGTTTATGGAAAACTGGATAGCCATTTGCAAAAGAATGAAGGTGGACCTCTACCTCACTGGTTATCAAAAATAACTCAAATGGATCAAAGACCTAAACATAAGAACCAAACCATAAAACTCCTAGAAGAAAACATAGGGAAACATCTTCAGGACCTTGTGGTAGGCAGCAGTTTCTTAGACTTCACACCAAAATCATGAGGAACAAAAGAAAAAAAAGTAGATAGTTGGGACTTGATTTAAATTTAAAACTTTTGCGCACCAAAGGACTTTTCAAAAAAGTGAAAAGAAAACTGACAGAATGAGAGAAAATATTTGGAAACCATATATTTGATAAAGCTTTAATATCCAGAATAAATAAAGAATGTCTACTACTCAACAACAAAAGGTCAAACAATCCAACTAAGAAATGGGCAAAACAGTTGAGTAGACATTTTTCCAAAGAAGATATATCAATGGTCAATAAACATATGAAGATATGTTCACCATGATTAGCCATAAGGGAAATACAAACCAAAACCACAATGAGATACCATCTCATACCCACTAGAATCACTACTCTTTAGAAAAATGGAAAATAACAAAAATGTTAGAGACAATATATAGAAATAGAAACCCTTATTCATTTTCAGTGGGATAAAATGCTGCAGCCGCTGTGGAATATTTTGGTGATTTCTCAAAAATTTAAGTATATAATTACCACATGACCCAGCAAAACCACTATACGAAAAATTGAATGCAGGGACTCAAACAGATATTTGCACACAGATGTTCATAGCAACATTATTCATAACTGCCAAAAGATAGAAGTAATCCAAGTGTTCATCAACAGATGAAATGAATAAGTAAAATGTGGACTATTATTCAGCCATAAAAAGAATAACATTCTGATGCATGCTACAACCTGGGTTAAGCTTGAAGACATCAGGTTGAGCAGCACAAAAAGACAAATATTGTATGATCTCACTTATATGAAATAAACAGAATATGCAAATTCATAAGTTCAGTAGTTAGAATACAGGTTACCAGGACCAGGGTGGGGAAAGGAGACTTAATATTTAATTGGTATGGAGTTTCTGTTTGGCATGATAGAAAAGTTCTGGTAATGGAGGATAGTGATGGAGGCATAACTTTGTAAATTCAATTAACTTCACTGAACTGCATATTTGAAAGTGGATAAAATGGCAAATTTCAGGTTGTATATAAGTTATCAGGGAAAAAAAACACTACTGCAGAACTATACAATACAGAGTGAATCTTAATGTAAACTATGGGTTATAGCTGTTAGTACAATTATAATAGGGTTTCATCATTTGTAACAGAGATGCCACACTAATGGAAACTGTTAATAATAGGGAAAACTGTGTGTATGACAAGGGGGTATATGGGACTCTGTACTTTCTGTATGATTTCTCTGTAAAACTTCAACTACCCTAATTAATATATATATATGCATATATACATATATATATACACATATCCACGTACATAAAACCAAAAGAAAAAAATCTTTAAATTGTTCATATGAACTAGCATGTTATTAGACTCCTAGTCCATATTCATATATTTTATTCACTTTCTTAGCTATATTTCTTTTACAATATTAGCATTTTTCTAAAAATAAATTTTTAATTGTCTATTATTCTTAATTTTTGACAAATTGCTGGTAATCTTTAAAGTTGCACTTTATTTTTGGGAATTCAAAAATGTTTACCCCTTCAACTTATCCTTCTCTGTGGAGCATAATAATATTTGCAGTTGAGAAAATTCTCTGTTGTGGTTGGTGTACCTAGGAAACTCAGAGCTAAACCTGATAAATGAAGGATATTCTCAATTCGAATTTATTTTTTATTAAAACTTGCAAATATTTCAGCTCAAAATTTTTATGAGCATTGCCTTTTTGTCTTCTTTTAGAGTGTCTTTCCTGACAATTTTTTTTTAGGAAACAAAACTCATCAAATAATTTTTCTCAATTTATTAATCTTTTGGATGTTTCTCCAAATTTATATGCTACAAAATCGTAGACTTTCTCAATTATGTTGCATTCAGGGATGGAATATAAATATATCTAATTAAAAATAGCTCAATCAAAAGTTTCATCAGATATTCCAAGGCAAAATTATAGAATTTTAAAATTAAATTTTGTAAAGAGGTATAAGGAAATTTTATGGGGTGTTTGAGGTATTCTCTATGTTGATTTGGGTGGTGGTTGCATGTATGTAAACACTTACACACACACACATAAATCAAGCAGGACCCATATGATAACATTACTGGATGTAGGCATACCTCAAAAAAGAAAGTAAAATTGGGTTTACCTTCTGAGCATTCATTAATTTGTTCAGTTCCTTTCTTGCTTTTGTAAGGATTAATTTCAATATCTTCCCGGTTGTAAGCTTTGGTTTTAATAATTGCAACTTTGAAATGCTTCTGAAATGGAAATTTGCAGTGTTTCCCTTTGTTAAACACTTTAAAGATACTCACCTTTTAGAAGATTTTGAACAAGTGTGTCCAAAATTTAGAGGATTGATTTAATTTACAAAAGTTCCATTATCATGGTAAGGCATTTAGGTTAACTTCAAATTAGGTCTCAGAAGCCAAATATTTCTGAAATCCAACCAATGATGAGCAATACGGTGAAAAAGTCTGTACAACTCTTCTGTGAACTTTTTTTTGTTTAAATTCAACGTCTGCCTCGTCATAACAATGTTATAGTTCAATTAGTTTATCTGTGTGAATATAAAACAATAATGTAATATTTGACATCAACAGGTTCAATTTTGATTAGTAGATATTGCTCTTTGTTTGGATGTAATTATGAATGGTATGGATAGTACGACAGATAGAAGGAAATTTCTGATCTATAAGTTCTTTCATTTAGTAAGAAAATTGCTTTCACCAAAGTGTTGTGCTCCACATATTGTGTTGATATAATCACCACAGAAACAAAAATTTTTTATTCTCAATTTTGAATGTTTAAAATTATAACTTCAATTTTACAATAACATCAGATGTTTCACTTGCAGCAAAATGAGCTTCCAAAAGCTTTCCTTTGGGGAAGCAGATTTGGCTCAATGGTTAGAGCATCCACCTACCACATGGGAGGTCCAGGGTTCAAACCCAAGGCCTCCTGACCCATGTGATGTGCTGGGCCACGTGCAATGCTGATGCACGCAAGGAGTGCCCTGCCACGCAGGGGTGTCCCCCGTGTAGGGGAGCCCCACGAGCAAGGAGTGCACCCCATAAGGAGAGACATCCAGCACAAAAAGAGTGCAGCCTGCCCAAGAGTGGCGCTGCACACAGAGAGAGCTGATGCAACAAAAGGAGACACAGATTCCCTGGTGCAGCTGACAAGAATATAAGCGGACACAGAAGAACACACAGCAAATGGACACAGAAGCAGACAACTTGGGGGGAAGGGTAGGGAAGGGAAGAGAAATAAATAAATCTTAAAAAAAAAAAAAGCTTTCCCTGATTCCATGACTTGTTTGAAAACAAATCACACTATTTTTGGAATTCACTTGTTTTCTACCTGAAGAATTTTTTGGTCCTGATATTATCCTGGCATCATCTAACTGTCTGTGAAGATCTTCTGCTCATAAAACCAAAACATTGGCTTCCAAGACTTTGTGTTTCAAATGTGTGCAAGAAAACTTGGAATCAAAATAAACATCATTAATTTAGAATAGTAGTCAATTCGATTTAGATGAAAATACCTGTTTCCTGGATTGATATGTAAGCACGCTTTCTGTAGCTGCTTCTGGATCATCCATCATAGTAGAGAGTAAACGTCAACAAACAATTTTTGCAATGTAAACCTTCGTCATCAGTTATCTTGAAAAATGGAAATCCAATATTTAATTTTTCATTAAACTTGCACTAATTCAGGAGCTCATGGCTGCCAAAAGTTTTTATTGCAAAATTTAAAAACATTATCAAACAATAAAAATAGTAATTGTTCATTTATTATTTACAGACAGTAGACAATAAAACAACTCTGGCAAGCACTTTTAGACTCCTCTATGTAAGCTCAATGGCAGGACTGCTTAGCCTGTATTCCCTGCATATATTTCATACATTCTAGACTGTTATTTCTTATGACCCCAAGATCCGGTGACTTGGCAGCTTCATGCATCTGCTAGCCTTAGCGTGGGTGTCTGCTCAAGTGTTAAGTATCCTGTAAGCCTAGCATTTTAAAAATTGGTACTTAATCATCTGCTTCTTGGATGAAATTTGCTGTCACCTCAAGGATTTTTCATGTGCTGTTCTTTCTATTTGAGAACACTCTTTTCCCTGCATTTTATTTTTTAATCATGCATGTTAAATGTCAAGTGCTCATAACAAATCAAAGATGAAAGAAGAGACCACCACATCAGGTTGATGATTTTGGAATTCTTCTTAAGGACATTGGGAAATCACTGAAAGACTTTAAAAATGGGAGTGGCGTCATCAGATTTGAGATTTAAGCTTAATCTAGTAGTTGTATGAAGAAGGGATTGGAGAGGAGGAAAAATTTATATGGAGGGAACATGAGGAAGCCCAACTGGCTAGGGTAAGAGCGAAAGTTTGCTTTTAATGGTCCAACAGCAATGGGGACAGAAATGGATAACTCTTAAGAGATATTTAGAAGGAGGGCTTAATGGAACTTGTTGAGTCTTCAGGAGAAAAGCATCATCTGGGTGTACATAGATTTAGATGGAAAAGGCAATGTTGGCTAAGGATATAAAAGAGCAGACAGAAATGGGAAGAGGAAAATAGAAGAGCATGGTGTTATGGGGATGTGAGGATTTCAGGAAGGAGGGAAGACTCAAAATAGGGGAAAGCTGCTAGAAATCAAGAAACTTGGAAGCAGAAAGTGATGTGAATGGTAATTAATTACTTTAATACGAGAATTTTGATAGTGTGTTGGGGAAAAATCATATTGGCATGGATTGAGGATGGAAAAGGAGCTTAAAAAACAGATGCAGCAAATGCAGTAAAGTTCTTTTTTAAAAGTTTGGAAAGGTTGTTAAATAGTGGGGATATAATTATTATTTTGAATTGAAATTTATAAATGCAAATAGAGTCTGATATTCTTCCACTATCCTGTGTCCTGCCCTCAGAAATTACATATAGTGATTTCAAATTTGAACTGACAACACAGATTGCCATGAGAAGTTCTCTCATAGTGCCTTATTCAAATGGTATCATTCATAAAAGTAGTCTAGAGGATTTTATAATACAAGGGAAATACTGCATGGATTTCTTAAATTAGAAAAGTAAGGAGAGTAAACCCTAATGTAACTTACACATAACTTTTTAAAAAAAACTCCCTAGCCTAGTATTATTCATGTGGTATACGCTTTGGGCTATTGGCATTTGGGTTATGGGTCTTTGGATTTCTCTCACTCTGTAAATAGATGAATAACTCAAAATTAGAGCTATAAGTGGTCATGTTCAGGTATGTAGTTGGCCTGAATGCAACTTCTCCATGTTGCAGTGCTCTGCTAATTTATGGCAGCAATGAATTCTTGTATCAGGCCTCCTTGATGCCAATCCGTTCATTGAGTCTGACACCATTTCTATTGTTTGTTGATTTATTTTGTCTTTATTGTTCTATTTGGGAATGATGCACAATGACCCTCTATGGAAATTTAGAGAATGTTGTATATGCATTTCGTTTACAAGTATAGGTTAAGTGTATGTCACATAGTGGCTCCCAAAGGGCTAAACAAGCACAGGTACAGAGCTATATCAAATTAATTTAATTAATTTACTCAGATTAATGGAGGGAGACTGCCATATTAGGTTGTGTCACAATAACTCACCTTATTGAAGTTTTTGTGTCTATTTGATAGGGAACTTGTGGGGATTAGCAAAAATGAGTATCAATTTTGGGTTTTGGGAATGCAAAAAATTCATTTTCCCCATTGAAATTAATGGTAATTATGGTTGGGAGTTAAATAAATTGTCTTCAACTTTTATTTCCCATGAACAAATTCACCATGTAGGCAAGGAAAAACTGTTCTAATTTGCTGTTTAGAGAAAACAAAAGTTTATATCAGATTCAGTTATTTTTTTAAGAGAAGTATTCCTTTTATTATAGAATATTCAGTGGTCAATAATGTGTTCTTGTGCAGAAACAACAAACTCCTTTCTATAAGATATTGCTCATTTTTAAATGAAGTACATTTTTTTCTATGAACGTGTACCATTTTGTAGAATATGCTCTCTCCAGGGCACTAAATGTTTTTCAGGCAAATGAATGTAGTCATTCAGCGAGTAATACAGCAATCTTTCAAGATTCCAGTTGAATGCTAAAAAGCTTTCTGTTCCACTCATCAAATGTAGTGGAGCTTGAAGACAGTTGATACATGGATCAAAAAACAATAACCATCTGGTTTTTATTTAAAACTCAGTAATAGAAGACCAGAGAACACGTATGTAATATGACTGGGATTTTTAGGCTTTCAGTCAATATTCACCTATCACAATATTTAGATTCTGGCAAAACACATGTTAAGAATTCATCAATAACTTAAGTCAACAGGCATTCACTGCTAAGTTGAACTAAGTGATAGAGAATTGCTACATATTCTACCATGTTCTCCTTTTCGGTCTTCTAGAAATGTATTACCAAGATTGAAACTTTAGGAGGTATGTTATATAAGCCAGAGAAATAAGTTAATAATAGTGTTAGTATAAGGTAAAATCACCATCTCTTAGTCAGAAAAGTCACACTTTGCATTTTATAAGGATTTCTAATATTCTTACACATATCATGAAATAGAGACCTGTTCTGTCAATTAATTTATTTTGTAGCAGATATGCTTTTTTGGTAACATTTTTTTAAAATAGCTTCAGACTTACAGGATAGTAGCAAAATAATCCAAACCAACACAGGCAATTCCAATATACCCTCTACCCAGATACCCTGCTTTACCAACTTTTAACATTTTGTCACATTTGTTTTGCCATTTTATCTATGTATCTATCTGTAATTACCTATCTATCATAATCTATCATCTACCTTCTTACCTATTTTTTTTAAATTTGAGAGTAGATTGTATGCATTATGCACCCTGAACTCTTAATGTATACATATATGTTTCCTCAGAATAATCACTTATATAACCAGCTTAAATATAGTTACCAAGTTAGAGAAATTTAACATTTGATATACAGCTTACAGTCTATATTCCAGTTTTTTCATATATCCCAATAATGTCCTTTTGGACCTTGTCCCCTCAATTCTTAGGTCCAGTCCAGTACCATGTATTGAATTTAGTAGTCATTGTTTCTTCAGTTGCTCTTTTTTTTAAATTGTAGAAACATATACAACATGAACTTTCCCAACTCAATTACTTCCAAGTATAGCTTTCAGTGGGATTAATCACACTCATAATGCCAGATTTATGTTTAATTTCCATATTTTGCATTCAAAAGAAAAGGTTCTAAAGTATCTTAAATATAAAATGAGCATATTTATATAAATCTTTCATCTCTAAACCTTATCATCCCTTATAAACCTTACATTAAGACCATTTCTTATTTCAAAAGATAAGCTTGTATAATCACTTTTGCAAGTTAGTGTAATGAGTAATAGATTGAGAAAGGGCAATTCATCCCCTAAAGTGGCTATTTCTGCAAACACGCCATCTTTCCCTGACTCTGTCCTTAACCCTTAACCCCTGCTAAGTGAATCTAAAAAGTCCATTCCAAAGTCTACTTCTTTACTAGTTCGGCATTTCATAGAAATCACTTCTCATAGAGACATTCTCCGGTCTCCATACCAGGTGACAAGTGGAAATCTGTTCCTCATAAAGGGTGACAGTTTAACAGGTGAGTCTCACTCTAAAGATGTCTGCAATGCCTCTGCTTTAAAATTTGCCCCTATAGGACTAGCAGGGAACTGCTTTTGCTTACCTCATATGTAAAATGACTTATTTTCAAAATATGTGTGTGTGGGGTGGGGGGGTGGGGGGGATGGAATCCAAAACTAGAGGCAGTGGATTTCTTCACTGTGATCAATTTATTTGTCTTTATGGTCTTTATGCAGCCCTCCAGCTTCCATATTGCAAGGGATTTTTTGGGTTTTTTTGAGAGCAGAAATTGTCTTTTATTTACTATTTTATCTTCATTTAGTTACAAAAATTTTGCTAAATGAATGAATTCTCTTCATAATCCTTATGATAGATAAAATATATAGATAAGGGGTTTTCCAAGGGTTCTTTAGATTAATTTTATCCAGAGCTAAATTACTTAAGAATAATTATTCTAACAACTTCAATTTTCTATAAAGATTTGAGAGAGAGTCATCATGATACTCATAGTGTATTTACTATTGCTGCTGAAGCAATAGACAGCAACATGTAGGAGTTAAGAATTTTAACATTAGAGAGACTGGTTTCTAACCCTGCTTCTAGTTTTATTAACTATGTGACCTTGGGAAACTTTAGTCATCTTTTTTTGGATCTCAGGATTCTCCTCTTTATATTAAGCATAGTAATCACTATTTTACAGTGTTGTCATAATCAGATAATACATGTAGACCTCAGAATCTAGTAAGAAGACACCTGCCACTTAGTTAGCACTCAATATATGGTACCTATTTTAAGCTGATTTATACAGTCACAGATAGCAATAGACAAGGGATTTCTTGAGTTACGATAAGCCTTGAATTGGCATAAATGGCCAAATGGCTTTTTGAGAACAGGGAAATTTAGCTTCCACATTTAGGTTAACTGTTACAAGAACCTACAATCTGTCATTAGCAATTACCTTTTTAATCTTTATTAAAAGACTGAAAATGGCACAATTGCTTGGTGTGCACATTTCTTTATCGTATTTTAAAAATCAAGGGAAAAAACATTGAATTTCACATCTGGAAGGGTGTATTAGTTTTCTATTGCTGCATAACAAATTACCAAAATTTAACAGCTTAAAGAGCTCCCTTTTATTGGTTCACAGTTCTATTTCAGAAGATAAACTTGGATAATAAACACGTCTATTAGCTTGTAGTTCTTTGGTCAGATCCAGGAAGGCTTGACTGGACTCTTGCTTAATGCTTCACAAGGCAAAAATCAGCTGGACTGGGCTCATATTGAGAGGCTCTGAATAAGAGTCCAACTCCATGTTACTTCAGGATACTGGAAGAATTCATTCCTTTATGGTTCTGGATAACTGAGATCCCTTTCCTTGCTGCTGGTTCCAGGGTTTGCTCTTAGCAACTAGAGAGCACCTTCTGGTCTTGTACATGGCCCCTCTATGTTGAAGCCAGCAATGGCACATGATATCCTCTCATACTTTGAATTTCTCTCCTTCTACTTTGGTCTGGGAGAAATTTTGTGCTTTTTAAGGGCTCATATTATTAGATTGGGCCTGCCCAGATAATATCCCTTTTGATTATCTCAAGGTCATCTGATTAGTAACCTTAATTACATCTTCAACCTCCCTTTTACCATGTAATATAACATAGTCATATAAGAAACACTGGAGAGAAAGTCACAGGCAATTTTAAAGTTCTTTCTACAATGGAGAGCATGGAATAGGAAGATGAGAACAGGCCTGGGCACTGAGACAAAGCAAGCAAGAAACCTTGCAGGAACTCAGAACCAAAAGTGATCATAAAGACATAAATCCCAAAGGGAAAGAAGGAGGGGCAAATGGCACACTATTTCAGGGCAGCAAGCAGCTTGACATAAAATATATTGCACAGCCACATTCATCATCAGTGAGAGGGAAATCCAAAACTCCCTAATACCAGGCAGCTCTTATTGAATGTTTCACATACCCACTGGCAAGTCTCACTTTCATCAGGCTGCAATGCCACAGACATAAATATGTTGTTAATAAAATTGGAGAAATATGTTGCTGGAACCACAAAATTGAGAAACTTGCTGTAAATTGAAGAAAATAAACTTTAAGATGCTACTTGCAACATATTGTAAAAATGTTGCAGCTCTTGAGAGAGATTTTTACAACAGAATAAGAGGATGACTATCTAAAGCTGTCACAAAGAGCTCCTTGAAAATAACTAAACTCAGCTCATGACTAATGCATGCCCGTAGATCCTCAGAAAAAAAAATTATCTTTCATCTGCTTTTCTGGAAGGCTGCTTGACCCTGATTTGGGGCAAGAAAAAGTGAAAATAATGTAATTTTAAGAATAATTTTTTCAATGAAGCATAATATACATCCAGAAATGTGCACAGATAAGCATCCAACTTAATTATTACGAATTGAACACATACCATCAGCCAGCTCCCAGATCAATAAATAGATCATGATCAGCACCACAGAAGCCTCCTCATGCCTCTGTCCACTCTCATGGCCCCCTCACCTCCCTACTGGTAACACTTATCCCGACGCCTAATGTCCAAAATCAGTTTGTCTGGTTATCAATGCTATATACATAGAATTAAACAGTACATATTCATTTGTACCAGGATATTTTTGCTCGATATTATGTTATTGACTATAGATATAATTCATTCTCATTGTCATACAGTATTCCATTGAATGAATTTACTACAATGTATTTATCATTTCCACTGTGGTAGATCTGGGTTATTTCCAGTGCTGGGCCATCAGCTGTTTTGTTGAACTTGTCTTTGATGTGTGTGTGTGTGTGAGGTTTTGTGCATATATGCCTTATTTACCCCCACCCCTCACACACACACACTTTCCTGTTTGTTATATGCCTAGGAGAGCAATTCTTGGACACTACTGACTGTGTCTTCTGCATCAGGAGATGATTTAATACTATTTTCCAAAATAGCTTTACCAATGCACATCCCAATGGCAGTATGTGAGAATTCTGGTTGCTCTGAGTCCTGCACAACACTTGGTATTATCAGTTTTCCTAATTTAAGCAATTCTGGTGGAAATTCCCTGTGTGTATATAATGGTATCTCATTGTTTTCTCTGATGGCAAATAGAGTTATATATCTTTAACAGGTTTTTTGTTTGTTTGTTTGTTTTGTTTTTTATTTTTTATTGAAGTATATCATTCCTACATGAACATACATAAACAATAAGTGTATAATAAAGATTGCGAACTTATAAAATAAGCATACATAACATCACACAGGGGTCTCATACATCACCCCTCCACCAACTCTATGCATTGGTGTGAAACATTTGTTACAAACTATGCAAGAGCATCGTCAAAATATTCCTACCAACTATATTCCTTATCTTACATTTGGTGTATTTTTCCCCCAACCCATACTATTTTTTTTAAATGTATTTTTGTTACAGATATTGTGAACTTGCAAAACAATCATACAGATGTGTAGATTTCTCATATAACTCCACACCTGGTGGAACATTTGTTACAGATTATGAGATAATATCATCAGACTATCACCACCAATCATGATCCATAGCATATGTTTGGCACAATTTTTTTCCATACACCTCTATTATCAACACAGTATAGCTTGGCATTAATGCAAGAATTTTTATAGTATTGCTGTTAACCACAGTCTATAGGTCATACCAATTGTAGTTTTCCCATGTTTCTCCATATTCCCATCACCCTGCAATAGTGATGTACATCTGCTCTAGTTCACAGAAGGACTCTTACATTTGTAGCCTTAACCACAATTCTCAACCACCTCTGGGCTTACTGTGTTATTCAGTCCCTAGATTATTCTTTAGCTTGCTTTCTATTGACACTTACTTCTCCAGACTACCTTTTTCAGTCACAATCCCATTTATAAACCAGTTGTTACTCACTATAATGTATTACTATCAACTTTACCCATCTCCACACTTTTACAGTCAATTAAAACTTCTACATACATTAAGCATCCATAGCTCTTCTCAACCCTCCTCTTATCTCCTTATAATCTATACTCTAGGTTTCAATTCCATGTGTTTATTATTTGTATTTAGTTCATATTAATGAGACCATGCAATATTTGTCCTTTTGTGTCTGGCTTACTTCACTTAGTATAATGTCTTCAGGACTCATCCATGTTATCACATATGTCCTAATTTCATTTCTTCTTATTGCAGCATACTATTCCATCATTCCTATATACCACATTTTGTTTATCCATTCATTGGTGGATGGCCACTTGAGTTGTTTCCATCTTTTGGCAATTGCAAACAATGCTGCTATGAACATTGGTGTGCAGATGTCTGTTCATGTCATAGTTTTTAGTTCTTCTGGATATATTCCTAGTAGAGGAATTGCTGGATCATATGGCAGTTCTATATATAGCTTCATGAGGAACTGCCAAACTGTCTTTCACAGAGGCTGCACCATTTTACACTCCCACCAACAGTGAAGGAGTGTTCCTATTTCTCCACATCCTCTCCAGCACTTACTGTTGTCTGTTTTTTTAATAATGGCCATTCTATGTGGTGTTAGATGATATCTCATTGTTGTTTTAACTTATATTTCCCTAATAGCTAGTGATATGGAACATTTTTTCATGTGCTTTTTGGGCACTTGTAGTTCCTCTTTGGAGAAATGTCTATTTAAATCTTTTGCCCATTTTTTAATTGGATTGCTTGCTCTTTTATTGTTAAGTTGTATGATCTCTTTATATAGAATGGAAATCAAACCCTTATTAGATAAGTGGTTTCCAAATATTTTCTCCTATTGACTGGGCTGCCTTTTCATCTTCTTGAATCACAGAAATGTTTAAGTTTGAGGGGGTCCCATTTATCCATGCTTTCTTTTGTTTCTCGTGCATTTGGTGTAAGATTTAAGAATCCACCACCTACCACCAGATCTTAAAGATGTTTCCCTACATTTTCTTCTATGAGCTTAATTGTATTTCCTTTTATATTTAAGTCTTTGATCCATTTTGAGTTAATTTTTATATAAGGTGTAAGGTAGTGGTCTTCTGTCTTTCTTTTGGCTATGGATATCCAGTTCTCCCAACACCATTTGTTGAATGAACTGTTCTGCCCCAACTGGGAGGACTTGACAGGCTTGTCAAAAATCACTTGGCCATAGATGTAAAGGTCTGTTTCTGAACCATCAATTCAGTTCCATTGGTCTATGTATCTATCTTTATGCCGATACCATGCTGTTTATAGCTAGGTAATATGACTTAAAGTCTGGAAGTGAGAGTTCTCCAACTTCACTTTTCTTTTTTAAGATGTTTCTGGCTATTTGGGGCCTCATACCTTTCCAGATAAATTTGATAATTGTGTTTTCCATTTGCTTAAAAAATGCTCGTGGAATTTTTATTGGGATTGAATTGAATCTGTATATCAATTTTGGTAGAATTGACACCTTAATGATATTTAGTCTTCCAGCCCATGGGCATGGAATGTTCTTCCAATTATTTAGGTCTTTTTTTATTTCTTTTAGCAACGCATTATAGTTTTCTGAATACAAGTGCTTTGCATCCTTGGTTAAGTTTATTTCTAAATACTTGATTCTTTTAGTTGCTATTGTAAGTGGAATTTTTTTCCTGACTTCCTCCTCAGATTGTGCATTATTAGTTTATAGAAACATCACTCATTTTTGTGTATAGATCTTGTATCCTGACACTCTACTGTAATAATTTATTAGCTCTAGCAGCTTTGTTGTTGATATTTTGGGGGATTTTCTAGATACACAATCATCATCTGTGAATAGTGAAAGTTTTAATTCTTCCTTTCCAATTTATTTCTTTTTCTTGCCTGATTGCTCTAGCTAGAACTTCTTGCACTATATTGAACAATAGTGGTGACAGTGGGCATCCTTGTCTTGTCCCTGATCTCAATGGGAAAGCTTTTAGTTTTTCACCATTGACTACAATGTTAGCTGTGGGTTTTTCATATATGGCCTTTATCATGTTGAGAAAATTTCCTTCAATCCTATTTTTTGTAGTATTTTTATTAAGAAAGGATGCTGTATTTTGTCAAATGCTTTTTCTGCATCAATTGATAAGATCAAGTGTTTTTTCTTTGATTTATTAATGAGTATTATGCTGATTGATTTTCTTGTGTTGATCCAGACTTGTATGCCTGGTATAAAACCCACTTGGTCATGTTGGATATTCTTTTAATGTGTTCTTGGATTCGAACAGGAGGTATTTTATTGAGGATTTTTGCATCTGTATTCATTAGGGAAATGGGTCTGTAATTTTCTTTTTTTGTAATATGTTCATCTGGCTTTGGTGTTAGGGAGATATTGGCTTCACAGAATATGTTTGGTGGCATTCCTTCTTGTTGAATTTTTTGAAGAGTTTGAGTAAGATTGGTATTAAATCTTCTATGAATGCTTGGTAGAACTCACCTGTGAAACCGTCTGGTCCTGGGCTTTTCATTTTGGGGAGCTGTTTGATGACTGTTTCAATTTCTTTACTTTTGATTGGTATGTTGAGGTCTTCTATTTCTTCTAGTGTCAGTGTAGGTTGTTTGTACACTCCGAGGAATTTTTCCATTTCATCTACATTGTCTAGTCTTTTAGCATAAAGTTGTTCATAGTATCCTCTTATGATATCCCTTATTTCTGTGGGGTCAGTAGTAAGATTCCCTTTTTCATTTTTTATTTCATTTATTAGCATCTTCTCTCTTTTTTTCTTAGTCTAGCTAAGAGTTTGTTGCTTTTGTTAATCTTCTCAAAGAACGAACTTTTGGTTTCATTCATTTTCTCAAATTTTTTTTGTTCTCAATTTCATTTATTTCTGCTCTGATATTTGTTATTTCATTCCTTCTACTTACTTTAGGATTAGTTAGCTGTTCTTTTTCTAGTTCCTTCAGCTGTGTAGTTAGGTAATTGATTTTAGCTCTTTTTTTTTTTTTTAATGTTAGCATTGAGGGCTATAAATTTTCCTCTCAATACTGACTTCACAGCATCCCATAGGGTCTGATATGTTGTATGCTCATTGTCATTCATCTCAAGATATTTACTGATTTCTCTTGAAATTTCTTCTTTGATCCACTGATTATTTAAGAGTGTGTTGTTTAATCTCCATATATATGTGAATTTTTCCTTTATTTGCTGCTTGTTGATCTCCAGCTTTACTCCTTTAGGATCAGAGAAAGTGCTTTGTATGATTTCAATTTTGTTCAATTTATTGAGATCTACTTTATGTCCCAACATATAGTCTATCCTGGAGAAAGATCCACAAGCATGTGAAAAGAATGTATATCCTGCTGTTTGGGGTGCAATGTTCTGTATTTGTCTATTAGGTTTAGTCCATTTATCATATTATTCAAGCTCTCTGTTTATTTATTGATCTTCTGCCCAGATGTTCTATCCAATGCTGAAAGTGTTGTATTGAAGTCTTTAACTATTATTGTAGAGATGCCTATTTCTCCCTTCAGTTTTGCCAGTGTTTGCCTCATGTATCTTGGGGCATCCTGGTTAGGCTCATATATATTTATGATTGTTATTTCTTCCTGGTGAATCATCCCTTTTATTAATATGTAATGTCCTTCTTGTCTCTAATAACAGTTTTGCTTTTAAAATCTGTATCATCTGATATAAGTATAGCTACCCCAGCTTTTTTTTTTTTTTTTTTTTTTTTGGTTACTGCATGCATGGAATATCTTTTTTCAACCTTTCACTTTCAATTTATTGGTATCCTTGGGTCTAAGGTGAGTCTCTTGCAGACAACATATAGATGGCATATATTTTCTTATCCATTCTGCCAGTCTGTGTCTTTTGATTTGGGAGTTTAATCCATTAACATTCAATGTTATTACTGTAAAGGCAGTTTTTATTTCATCCATTTTCATCTTTGCATTTTGTCTGCCATTTTATATTTGACATGTTTAGTTACTGTTACTGATACAGTTGTCATTTCTAGACTCTCTTCCAGGCCTCTCCCTCCTGTCTTTTCTTTTCAAATAGTAACATTCCCTTTAGTATTTCTTGTAAAGCTGGTCTTTTTGTTATAAACTCTCTTAGTTTCTGTTTTTCTGTAAATATTCTAATCTCACCCTCATTTTTAAAAGATAATCTTGCTGGGTATAAAATCTTTGGTGGGCAGATTTTCTCCTGCAGTATCTTAAATATATTGTACCACTGCCTTCTTGCCTCCATGGTTTCTGATGAGAAATTGGCACTTAATCTTATTGGGTATCCCTTATATGTTATGCATTGCTTTTCTCTTGCTGCTCTCAAAATTCTCTCTTTGTCTCTGGCATTTGACATTCTGCTTAGTATGTGTCTCAGAGTTGGTCTATTTGAATTTATTTGGATGGGAGTATATTGTGCTTCTTGGACATGGACATCTATGTCCTTCAATAGGGTTGGGAAATTTTCCACCATTATTTCTTCAAATATTCTTTCTGTACCTTTTTCCTCTTTTTCTGGGGCATCCATGACATGTGTGTTTGCATGTCTCTTGCTGTCATTTAGTTCCCTGAGACCCTGTTCAATTTTTTCCATTCTTTTCTTCATCTTTTATTTTGTTTGTTCACTTTCGGAAGCCATGTCTTTGAGCTCACCTATCCTTTCTTCTGCTTCCCCAAATCTGCTCTTAAATGCCTCCAGTGTATTTTTTATTTGATTTATTGCACCTTTCACTCCCATAAAGTCTGCTGTTTTTCTCTGTATGCTTTCTAATTCTTCTTTGTGCTCATCCAATGTCTTCTTAATATCCTTAATCTCTTTAGCCATCTCATTGACTTTATTAAGGAGATTTGTTTGAACATCTAAGATTAGTTGTCTCAACTCCTTTATGTCATCTGCAGGCTTGTCTTGTTCCTTTAATTGGGCCATCTCTTCCTGTTTCTTGGTATGGATTGTAATTTTTTGTTGGCGTTTCCGCATCTGAGTTGTTAGATGTATTTATTCTGGGTGCATTTTCTCCCTTTAGTTTAGGGATTTCTTATATTTTCTCTCTTGCTGGTTGTGTAGTAGGAGCCAAGGATGTGGTTGGTGCTGTAAGCTATGGAGGCTGAAGCTGCCCACATTGCCCCAGGATGAAGTTTCTCCCACCTTTCTCCTCTGTCAGGGGTAGGGACAGAGTTGTAGCCATGTATAATAATCCCAGTTGGGCACAATACTGTCTGAAGTCACCCACAGACACTGATGAAGCCTCACACCCCTTCCTCCCCTAACTTAGGCAAGGATGGAGCTATAATTTTGATCAGCAATCTATGCTGTGTGGGTCCAAAATGACCACAACTGCTCAGATAAACTGATGTATCACCAGACCCTCTCCCTACCAGCAGTTTGAATAGACCTTCTGGAGTGCCCAACAATATAATCTCCGTGGGTCAAATATGCCTGCAGTTCCCCTGAAAGACTTAGAGAGAACTGTCCCTTCTGCCCTTTAGAGGGTGGGAACAGAACCACAAATGCTCAACAGTTCAGTCCTGTAGGTTGAAAATACCCACCTTTGCCCAGAGAGGCTCAGGAAGTCCCAGCTCTCTCCTATCCTATTGGGTGGTAAGGATGGTTCTAAGGGTGCTCAACAATTCAGTCCTTTCAGGCTGAGAATACCTGCTGTTTCCTGGAGAGGTTGAGGAAACACCAACCCCTTCTGTCCTCTTAAGGATGGGGTTGGATCCATAAGCACTGACAGTTCAGTCCCTGCTGCCTGAAAGTACCCACCATTGTCCAGAGAGGCTATGGAGACACCAAATCCCTCGTATCCTACTGGAGGTGGGGGTGGATTCATAGGCATCCAATAGTCCAGTCCATGCAGGCTGAAGGTCTGCTGTTGCCCAAAAAGGCTATGGAAAGACCAGACCCCTTCTTTCCTATTGGGGGGTGAGAGTGTGTCCACAAGTACCCTGCTGACCAGACTGTGTGGGCCAAAAGTACCTGTAGTTACCCAAAGAGGGTGGGCAAACATAGTCCGTCTCTTGTCCTATTGGGGATGCAGGTGGAGCCACAGGTGCCCAACAGTCAGACTTGTGTAGCCCAAAACCGTTGCCCTGAGAGACTGAGGCAACACCAGCCCCCTACTACCCTGTAGGGGGACAGAGGTAGAGATGGGCTCAAAGGCACTAAACAAATCTGTGTGGGCTGAAAACTGCCATTGCCCAGAGATGCCAAGGATACCTAGTTCCTCTCCTATTCTCTTGGGGTGCAGGGATGCAGCCCCAGGTGTCCAACTATTCAGCCTGTGCCAGCAGAGAGCACTTGCAGTTACCTGGAGAGCCTGGTGCAGGTCCCACCAGCAACCTCTCTGTTAGAGGTAGGGCTGGAGCATAGACTAGGGCTGCAGCCAATTTTGGTGGAAAGAAGCCCATCCCTAACTTTACTGGATTTCAGTCAGCTAAGCTCCCCCTCATGCCAGGGGTGGGGTCAAGATGGCAGCTACCAGACTCTTTCCCACTTGGACAGGCTTAGACCCCAGCTGGCTCTAGGATTATACTTTAGCCAGCAGAGTCCACTAATCAGTAGCTGAGGTCAGTGGACATCTGTCTCTTCCTCCACCATTTGTTGGAAATAGAACTTCCAACTCCAGCCACAGAATAGCTCCTGAGGCAGCTTGTGCCCCTAGAGTAGGACGGGCACCAGCCTCTATGGTGTGGCTTGCAGCTTCCCAGAGAGGTGGTGCAGGTCCTCCCAGCTTCCTCCCTGCCAGAGGTGGGACTGGGGTTTAGGCTAGATCTGCAATCCAACCTGGAAAGAAGCCGGTCCTTACAAGCACTATGGTTTTCAGTCAGCGCTGCTTCCCCTTGTGCCCGGGTAGAGTCAGAATGGTGGCCACCAGCTTCCCTCTGACCTGGACAGACTCAAAGTTTAGTTGTTCCTAGGATCCTTCCACACTGTCAAGGGTGTTGCAGGATACTCCTCTGGTCTCCTGGGTCCTCCAAAGGTGCTTTAGGTAGCTCTGGGTGACCATCAACTGCCCTGTTTCAGGAGCTGATCCCAGGAGCTCCTTACTCTGATGCCATCTTGGCTCCACCCCCAACATGTTTTTTTTAACTACTTGATATTCTTGTTTGTAAAATGCTTTTTCACTCCTTCCCATTTTTTTTATTGGATTGTCTGTCTTTTTATTATTAGTTTGTACGAGTTCCTTAAATATTTTGGATTTGAGCCTTTTATATATGTAAAGAATAGAATATCATCTCACATTATTTTGCTTGCTTGTTCATATTCTTAATGGTATCTGTCAAACAATAAAAGGTATTAATTATAAAGTCCAATTTATCATTCCTTTTTCTTCTTTCTGCTTAGTGTTATTTGTGAACTGATTAAAACATGTTTCCTGAGGAGACCCACTTCCACTTAAATAATAGAAAGTTACAAAATAACATTGTTTCATCCTAATGAAAAGAAAATATTGGATAATTTGCAAAATCATAACTTTTCTTGAATCCATCCAAGAGCTGCAGTTTTTAAGGCAACTTAGTGAACTTATTTCCTTAGTGAATTCCAGTGCCTCTTTAAGGAAAAACAGAAAATACAAATTGTTTCAGCTTTAGCACAACACAGAAGGAAGAGGTAGCCACCCAAAGAAGCAAATAACAGGAAATCATCTTGGAGGAGTTCTGGGAAGATGGCATCAGAATAGGCAGGCAGGGATTTCACATAAACAATCAAGGAAGGGTCAAAGCTGTCTGAGGGATCTGCTTTGGGGATCAGCAGACCAGAAAAGTGCTGCATAACTCCCAGGAAGGTGAGGGACAGAGAGACAAAGAACCTGAAACAACAAACATGAGTTACTAAAACCCCCCAGCAACAGGGACAGACACCCAACCCTATCCTCAAAGCATGGAGCCTGGATACTGAAGCTGACTGAGAGAGGGAACCAGATGTCTTCCACTCTGGGAAAAGGGAACATGCAGCGGAGGGAGAGAATTTTTTTTTTTTTCAGTGACTTTGGCCAGTAGAACCCACTTGAAATCTCAGCTCTGCCCAGACCAGAAACATGGGCAAGCAGAGGTTGAAAGAAATGCCTCCATGGAAAGTTTCACTGCCAGGCACCATCTTCTGGTCAGCTGGAAAACTGCAAGGAGAAAAACTACTTTCAGGTCTCTCTTAATCCAGAACTCCTGGGAGAAAATCTGCAAACTATTAGTGAGTCCCTGGCCCACTTTTGATAACTTAATCTGGGCAATTTTAAAGACTCAATAAGTTGAACCAAAAACCAAAGAAGAGCCATGAAAAAAAAAAAAACTAGGCAAGAAAGAGAAATTGATCATCAGAGTAAATTCACCAACATATTCAGATGGCTACATATCAGCAAAAACTTACAAGCCATACTAGGAAACAGGAAGAGATGGTACAGCCAAAGGAATAAACTAAATATGCTGATGAGATACAATATTTTAGACAACTAATCATGATAATCAGGAAAATCTCCTAAATCAATCCAAAGAATTAAAGGAAAATATAACTAAAGAGTTAAAGGATATTAAGAAAACACTGAGCAATTTGAAAACCTGAAAAGAAAAGTAACAGAGTTTATGGGAATGAAAGACACAATGGTAAGATTAAAAATAATTACAGGCACATAATAGATTTGAATTGCTCAAAGACAAAATTAGTGATTTTGAGGACAGACATCTGAATTGGAAAAGACTGGAGAAGAGAAAAGAATGGAAAAAATGGAACAGGGTCTCAGGGAATTGAATGACAACATGAAATGCACAAACATAGGCATTATTGGATCCCAGAATGGAAAGAGAATAGAAAAGAGGCAAAAAGAATATTTAAGAAAATAATGACCAAAAACTTCTCAACCCTTATGAAGGATATAAATATCAATATCCAAGAAGGACAACACACCCCAAATAGAATGAATCAAATAGACCT
Organism: Dasypus novemcinctus; assembly: GCF_030445035.2. Lineage (NCBI taxonomy): Eukaryota > Metazoa > Chordata > Mammalia > Cingulata > Dasypodidae > Dasypus > Dasypus novemcinctus. The sequence continues at coordinate 63,216,921 of NC_080687.1, forward strand.
ACTCCGAGATACCTACTATTCAGAATGACAAATATCAGAGATAGAGGATTCTAAAAGTAGCAAGAGAAAAGCAAAGCATCACATATAAGGGAAACTTGATAAGATTATGTGCCAATTTTTCATCAGAAACCATGTAAGAGAGAAGAAAATATGATGTATTTAAGGTACTGAAAGAGAAAAACTGCCAGCCTAGAATTCTGTATCTGGCAAAACTCACCTTTGAAAATAAGGATGAGTTTAAAGTCTCCACAGACAAACAAAAACTGATAGAATATGTTATGAAAAGACCAGAATTACAAACATACTAAAGGAAGGGTTGTAGCCTGAAAGGGAAACAAGAGCAAGAGACTTGGAGAAAAGTGTAAAAATGAAGATTTTTAGAAAGGGTGAATTAAAGGGTAAAAAGTCCAACAATAGTAAGATATGACAAGGGAAAGCAAAGGATAAAATGGATGGCATGAGTAATGCCTTTACAGTAATGACATTCAATGTTAATGGTTTGAACTCTCCAATCAAGAGACATAGACTAATAGGAGGGATAAAAATAAACGCCATCTATATACTGTTTACAAGAGACTCACCTTAGATGTAAGGATAGAACCAGGTTGAAAGTGAAAAGTTGTAAAGAGATATTCCAATGGAAATAATAACCAAAAAACCTGGATTAGCAATACTAATATCAGACAAAATAGATTTTTAATGCAAAATTATTAAAAGGGATCAAGAAGATCATCACATATTAATAAAATGGGCAATTCTTCCAGGAGAAATAACTATAATAAATATTTATGCTCTTAACCTGGGTGCCCCAAGATACATGAGGCACACACTGGCAGAACTGAAGGGGGAAATAGACATCACTACAATAATAGTTGGAGACTCCAATAATCACTCTCAGTATTGAATACAACATCTGGACACAGGATAAAAAAAAACACAGAGACTGAAAAGCAGGATAAATGACCTAGACCTTGCAGACATTTACAGAGCATAACACCCCAAAACAGGAGCATATACATTCTTTTTAAGTGCTCATGGATTCTTCTCCAGGATAGACATATGTTGAGTCACAAGATAAGACTCAATAAGTTATAAAGGATGGAAATTATACAAAACACTTTCTCTGATCATAATGAAATGAAGCTGGAAATAAATAATGGACAGAAAAAGGTAAAATTCATAAATATATGGAGATTAAACAACACACTCTTAAATAATCAGAAGGTCAAAGAAGAACTTGCAAGAGAATTAAGTAAATATTTTGAGATGAATGAATACAAGAACACAATCTACCAAAACCTATGGAACACAGCAAAGGCAGCACTGAAAGTGAAATTTATAGTCCTCAGTGCTTACATTAAAAAAGAAGAAAAAGCTAAAAGTAAATACCTAACCACACACCTGGAGGAACTAGAAAAAGAAAAGCAATCTAGTCCCAAACCAAGCAGAAGGAAAAAAATTATGAAGATCAGTGCAGAAATAAATGAATTTGATGACATAACATAAAGAGAATCAACAAAACCAAAAGCTGATTCTTTGAGATCAACAAATCCAACAAAACCTTAGCTAGACTGACAAAAAAGGGAAGTGATGAAAATAAATAAAATTAGAAATGAGATGGGGGGATGTGACTACTGACCATGAAGAAATAAGAGAGATCATAAAAGAATACTATGAAAAACTATATGCAAACAAACTAGATAGCGTAGATAAGATGAACAAATTCCTAGACATACCAAACAACAGACACTGAACCTAGAAGAAACAGAAAACCTTAACAAATCAATCACAAGTAAAGATACTGAAACAGTCATCAAAAATCTAAGTCCCCTCTTAAACAGAAACAGAATGGGCACCACTATCCTAAAATTCTCAAGATTGGGAAATGAACAAACATAAGAGGGAATGCAACTAAGACTAAAGTAGACTTTTTATTATTATTATTCTAGCAATGAAAGAACTTGTACCATTGATATAAAGGCAGTGGCCACCAGAGGTTCTGAGGGGAGGGAGAAGGAATAGTGGGGTATTTTGGGGGCCTCGGAATTATTCTGCCTGACATCGCAGTGATGGATACAGGCCATTAAACATTTTGTCAAAACCCATGAAATTGTGCAGTGCAAAGTGTAAACTATAATGTAAACTATAGACCATGGTTAGCAGCAATGCTTCAATATGTGTTCATCATTTATAACAAATGTACCACACTAATGAAAGATATTGTTAATTGAGAAAGTGGGGGAGTGGGAGGGGGTGGGTATATGGGAATTTCCTACATTTACATAAACTAAAACTTCTTTAAAAATTAAAAAAAAATTTTTTTTTAAACATTCAAAGATGAAAAGCCCAGGACCAGATGGCTTCATAGAAGAATTCTACCAATCATTCATAGATGATCTTGACCATATTCTTCAAAAAAAAAAAAATGAACAGGAAAGAATACTACCAAATTTATTATATGAAGCAAACCTCATCCTAATACCAAAACAAGATAATGATACTATGAAATATGAAAATTACAGACCAATATCTTTAATGAATATAGAGGGCGGCGGACTTGGCTAGTGGTTAGGGCGTCCGTCTACCACATGGGAGGTCCACAGTTCAAACCCTGGGCCTCCTTGACCCGTTTGCAGCTAGCCCATGCTCAGTGCTGATGAGCACAAGGAGTGCCCTGCTACGCAGGGGTGTCCCCCGTGTAGGGGAGCCCCATGCGCAAGGAGTGCACCCCGTAAGGAGAGCCGCCCAGCATGGAAAGAAAGTGCAGTCTGCCCAAGAATGGTGCAGCACACATGGAGAGCTGACACAACAAGATGATGTAACAAAAAGAAATACGGATTCCCTTGCTGCTGACAACAATAGAAGCGGACAAAGAAGACCCAGCAAATAGACACAGAGAACAGACAACCGGGGTGGGAGGGGAAGGGAAGAGAAATAAATAAATAAATCTTTTTAAACAAATTAATATAGATGCAAGATTCCTCAACAAAATACTTGCAAACCAAATGCAAAAGCACACTGACAGAATTAATCACCATGATCAAGTAGGATTTATAACAGGTATGCAAAGGTTTTTCAACACAAGAAAATCAATTAGTGTAATAAACTACATTAATAAATTGAAGAAGAAAAATCACATCATCTTCTCCATTGACTCAGGAAAGGCATTTGACAAAGAAAATCCTTTTTTGATAAAAACACTCCAAAAGATAGGAATAAAAGGAAGATTTCTCAATATGGTAAAGTGCACATATGAAAAACCTACAGTTAGCCTGTAGTCAACAGTGAAAGCTGAAGCTTTCTCACTGAGATCTGGAACAAGACAAGGATGCCCACTGTCACCACTATTGTTCAATATTGTGCTAGAAGTTCTAGCTAGAGGAATTAGGCTAGATAAAGAAATAAAATTCACCCAAATAAGAAAGGAAGAAGTAAAACTCTTGCTATTTGCTGATGGTATGATCTTATATCTAGAAAGTCTTGAAAATCCACAATAAAGTTACTAGAACTAATAGAAGAGATCAGCAAAGTGGCAGGTTAAAAGATTAACACACAAAAATCAGTAGCATTTCTGTACACTACTGATGAGCAATCTAAGGAGGCAATCAGAAAAAAATCCATTTTTAATAGTGACTAAAAGAATCAAATACTCAGGAATAAAATTAACCAAGGACATAAAGGACATGTATTCAGAAAACTATGAAACACTGTTAAAAGAAACTGAAGACTTAAATGAATGGAAGGACATTCCATGTTCATGGACTGGAAGACTAAATATCATTATGATGTCAATTCTACCCAAACTGATTTACAGATTCAACACAATCACAATAAAAATCCCAAAAGCATTTTTTGCAGAAATGGAAAAGCCAATTATCAAATTTATTTGGAAGAGCAAGGGGCCCAAAATAGCCAAACATGTCTTTAAAAAGAATAAAGTTGGAGGACTCTCAATTCCTTACTTTAAAGCATGCTACTTCAGTACAGTGGTAAAGACAACATGTCAACGGCATAAAGATAGATTGACCACTGGAATCAAATAGAGAACTCAGAAATAGACCCTCACAGGTGATTTTTGAGAAGGCTGTTAAGCCTACCCAGCTGGGCCAAAACAGTCTATTTAACAAGCGTTGCTGGGAGTACTGGATAGCCATATCCAAAAGAAAGAAAGAGAACCCTTCTCTCATACCTTATACAAAAATTAAATGGTAATGGATCAAGGACCTAAATATAAAGGTGACACCCATAAAACTCACAGAAGAAAATGTAAGAAAATATCTTTAAGATCTTGTGGTAGGTGGTAGTTTCTTAAATCTTACATCCAAAGCATGAGCAATAAAAGAAAAAATAGATAAACACTTTTGTTCTTTGAAAGACTCTGCCAAGAAAGTAAAAAGGCATCCACTCAATGGGAGAAGATATTTGGAAACCACGTATCTGATAAGGGTTTGATATCCATGTTATATAGAGATCATGCAACTCATGGTTTAAAAACAAGCAACACAATTAAAACATGTGCAAAAGACTTGAATAGACATTTCTACAAGGGGAAATGCAAATGGCAAAAAAAAAAAACATGAAAAATGATCAACATCATTAGCTATTAGGAAAATGCAGATCAAGCTATAATGAGATACCATTTCACACCTTACAGAATGACCATTATTAAAAAACAGAAAACTGCAAGTACTGGACAGGATGTGAAGAAACAAAAACACTCCTTTACTGTTGGTAAGAATGTAGAATTGTGCAGCCTCTGTGGAAGACAGTTTGGTAATACCTCGAAAAACTGAACATAGAACTGCCATATGATCCAGCAAATCTGTTACTAGGACTATATTCAGAAGAACTGAAAGCAAGGACCCAAATCAACACTTGCACACCAATGTTCATAACAGCATTATTCACAATTGCTAAAACATCAAACCAGCTCAAGTATTCATCAACTGATGAAGGGTTGAAAAAAAAAGTGATATATACACACAGTGGAATACTATTCAGCTGTAAGTAGAAATGATGCATATGACAATATGGGTGAACCTAGAGGATATTATGGTGCATGAAATAAGCCAGACACAAAATGACAAATATATATGGTCTCACTAATATGAACTAAATATGATGAGTAAACTAATGGAGGTAAACTGTAGAGTATAGTTAACTAGGAAATAGAAGATGGGTTAAGAATGGGAGATAATGCTTAATGTACATAGTTGCATTAATAAGGTTAATTGTAAAAGTGTAAAAATGAAGAGAGTTGAATATAGCACATTATAATGAGTATACCTAACACTGCTGATTTATGAATGTGATTGTGGATGAAAGGGGTAGTATGTGGAAGCAAATGCCAATTGAAAGGAAACTGGAGAATAACCTAGGGTGTGTATATTAATAATGTAGTGATTTCCATGTTAGATGAAGATTGTGGATGATAGTATAAATATAAGAATGTTCTTTTACAAAGTGTTAAGAATGTGGTGATGTGTGGGAAAATTACAACTAATATAACTTATGGACAATAGTCAACAGTAACACTGTAATATTTTTCAGCAATGGCAAGAACATATTTTTTCAACGCTAAGGGACAACAATAGGGGAGTATAAGGGAGAATGTGATTTTTGCTTTTGGAGTAATGAAACCAATCAAATTGACTGAGGTGATAATAGCAACTCTAATAAAAATGAGAACCATTGAGTGTACACTTTGAATGGATTGTACAAAGCATGGGACTATGATATAATACAGGTAACTCTGTGGTGGAAGATGGACTGTGGTTATAGGACAAATATGAGAACGTTTTCTCCTGAACGATATCAAATATATAATACTAATATAGGGTGTTAATGAATGGGTAGGTTGGAGGGAAAATATACCAAATATATATGGTCTAAGGTTAGAAGTAATGTTTTGAGTATGCTTTTTCATAGATTGTAATAAACGCTTCACAACAATGCCAGGTGTTGGTTGTGGGGAGATGTATGGGAGCTTTGCATAATGCCATACATGTTTGTTTTATAAATTCACAAATTTTACTATGCATTTATTGTTTATGTATGTTCATGTATGAATGATACATTTCAATAAAATTTTATTTTAAAAATTGTAAAAAATTTTTAAAAATCATCTAAATTTTAACAGATTCCTAAAGGCTGCATGTGAACTCACATGTCAGTTTGGAATATCTGAAAGCCAAGGCAGAAGGAAAGTCTGTACTAACTCTCAGGTTCTTTTCCATGGGCCTCCAGTAGTGATTATAGCTGAGATTGGGGGCATAGCAGGAGACTGGAGAGAACCCATCTTAGTGGCACAAGCATGCAGGAAGTTATCAGCCACTGCTGAGGGACAAGTACAAAACATTGCTCGGTGTCATAGACCATTTGCTCATATGAAGCAAATGCTTTTAAGTCATAAGCAAGGGGAAGCAATTCTTCTTGCCCAAAGGGCCACAGGGTAAAAGGTTGCAAGCAAAACCAGCCTGCCTCTGGGAGAGGGGTGGAAAGAGCCTACCACAGCAACAGTGGTCTGCCACTGGGGGAGGTACAAAGAGCAGAGAGAGAACCTCCAATGGTGCAGGGACCAATGAAAGCTAAGGGTGGAGCAGGGACACTGACATCACACACCCAAACTAAACACAAGGTAAGAGCAGTCCACTGTCTAAAAAATTCAAAGCCTTCTGTGCTCTGAGAGTACTGGTAGCAATAACAAAATTCCAACTCAGTTTAACTGTAGACTAAAGCAAGGATAGGGTTGGTCTACTATAGCCCACAGGTTAAATCCAGCCTCCCAGCTATTGCATTTTGATATAGATCTACCAGATTCATTCTGATTATCTTTGTTCTTTCTTTTATTCTAAATGTTAATATATCCTTATATGTTCAATATTTTTAGAGGCAGAAGTAGATTTTATTTTTAATCCAGTCTCACAATCTTTGACCATCTCACTCTTTGCCTTATATTCATCCCACCTGCATTTTGTTCCTTTCCCTTCCTTTTTGTGCCTTCTCTTGGATTAATTAAATACAATTTATTATTGATTTTCCTCATTTTTAGTTTGCTTGTCAAACATTCTTGTTGAGGTTTTTAAGTTACCTAGAATTTACAACCAGCATACATGTCATATCAAAGTAAATTACTTGAGGCTTTAACACTCTTTTGTACCATGCAAGGACCTTAGAAAATTTTAATTCCATTTAATTCCACTTATGACATATATCAGTTTGTCATGTATTTTGATACTATAGTTAAATACTATATTTAAATTTTTAATGCCTTATGTTTTATATAGTAAGTATTCCTTTTAAAGTTACCTACATATTTACTATATTTGATGTTTTATATTCATTTCTACATCTCTTGAGCTTATACCTGGAATCATTTTTATTCTTCGTAAAGAATATCCTTTAGTATTTCCTTAAGTTCAGGACTGCTAGTGACAAATTTTCTCCATTTTTGCTTATCTGAAAAAATCTTCTTTTAACATCAAACATAAAGGATCTTTCATTGGCTATAGAATACTAGGTTGGCATTTCTTTTCTCCCAGCATTTAGTAACAAAGAATCCACAAAAATATCTTAGAACTAATAAGTGATCTCAGCAAGGTCACAGGATACAAGATCACAGGATACAAAAATCAATTGTGTTTCTGTATAATAGCAACAAACACCTGCATACCTAAATTAAAAATACAAGGAGCAGATGTAGCTCAAGTGGTTGAGTGCCTGCTTCCATGTACAAGTTGAGGTCCACGGTTCAATCCCCAGTACCTCCTAAAAACAAACAAAGAAAGAAACCAACTCTCATTGGGGAGCAGATGTAGCTCAGTGACTGAGTGCCTGCATGCCATGCATGAGGTCCTGGATTCATCCCCCAGTACCTCCTTAAAAAAAAAAAAAAATCATTTACAAATTCCTAAAAAAAAAAAAAGAAAAGAAAAGAAAAGAAAATGGAATACTTAGGTGTAAATGTAACAAATCAACAAGTATTAGTATACCAAAAAGTACTAAACACTGACAAAAGGAATAAAAGAAGGTCTAATTAATGGTTAGACATAGCTTGTTCATGGATCAGAAGACTCAGCATAGTAAGGATGTCCATTATCCCAAATTGGTATACAGGCTTAATGCAATTCTTATCAAAATACAAGCAAGAATTTTTGTAGATATAAATATGGAAAAGCAAAGAAACTAGAGTAGGTAAAGTAGAAGGAATCTGTCTAACATATTTCAAGAATTTTTATATAGCTACAGTAATTAAGACTGTGTGGTATTCACAGAGGTATAGATGCATAGACTGATGTAACAGAATACAGAACCCAGACCTAGATCTACACAAATATTCACTGGTTTTTGACAATAATGCAAAAGCAATGATTGGAGCAGAGACAGACTTTCCAACAAACATTTGTTGGAGTAAATGGATATCCACAGGCAAAAAATTATGAACAGTAACCTAACTCTCATACTTACATAAAAATTAACTCAAAAAGCATGTACTAAAATATAAAATGTAAAGCCATAAAACTTAACAAAAAAAGAAGGAAAAATCTTCAGAATTTAGGGCTTGGCCAAGGGTTGTTTGAAACCAAACAATATCCATAAAATTAGAAACTGACCATTTAAACTTCATTATAATCAAAAATGTTTCCTTTGTAAACGACCCCTGTTAAGAGGATGAAGAGACAAGCAACATAATGGAAGAAAATATTCGCAAACATATATTTTGCAAAGGACTATTGCCTAGTAAAAAACAATCCAATTAGAAAATGGGCAAAAGAAATGAACAGACATTTCACCAAAGAGGATATCAGATGCAAGAAAAAAAACCCGTAAAAAGATGTTCATCATTAGCCATTAGGGGAAAGTATACTAAAGCCAAAATGAGATATTACTACACACCTATTAGAATTGCTAATTTTTTTTAAATGTGACAAAGTCAAATGCTGATGATGATATGGCAAAACTAGATCACTTGTGCATTGCTGGTGGGAATGTAAAATGGTACCACCACTCTGAAAAAGAGTTTGGTAATTTTTTTTTTTAATTATACATGCAGCTACCATACAATCCAGCAGTTGCATACCTGGGCATTTGTTTGAGGGAAATGAACACCTGTGCTTACTCAAAAACTGGACCCAAATATTTACAGCAGCTTTATTCATAATAGCCCCAAACTGGAAACAGCCCAGATGTCTTTCAATGGGTGAATGGTTAGAAAAACTGTGGTACATCCATACCATGCAAGACTACTCAGCAGTAAAAAAATAACAAGCAAATGATACATTCAACAATCGGGATAACTCTTCAGGGAATTACGCTCAGTGAAAAAAGCCAATCCCAAAACGTTACACACCATTTACAAAACATTCTTGAAATGACAAAACTGCAGAAATGAAGAATTTAGTACTTGCCAGGATTTAAGAAGAGGTATAGGCAGGAAGGAAAATAAATGTGTCTATGAAAGGTAGTATGAAGGTTCCTGGTGGTGGTGGAAACGTTCACCATCAATATCAATATGTGCCAAGGTCAATATCCTGGTTGTGATATTACAGGATGTTACCATCAAGGGAAACTGAGTAAAGGGTATAGGGGATCTCTCTGTATTATTTCTTTTATAATTGCATGTGAATGTACAGTTATTCCAAAATCAAATGCTTAATTAAAGAAAGTATATGGAGGAAGTGAGACATGACTTAGTAACAACATTTGAAAAACACAGAGGTTTCAAGTAACATTTTGTATTCTATGATGAAATGGTGTTATTTTACTAAAAACGGTTTTTTAAAAATAAAACCCATGTAATTGTAGGCTTTGCTAAGTATCTAGAAGAAAAACGTTGGTGGTTTCTATTTTGAGCTGGCCATTTTAAGTGGGATGGTGCTAGGTTCAGGGGACTGCACTTTAGGGGAAATTTAAAGGAAATTCTAAGTTAGCTGTAGAAAGAAGAAGATACTGGAAACCATGACATACATGGAATAACCAAGGAAACTAAGAGGGTTTACCCACAATAGAGGAGTTGGTGGATAAAGGATTGAACTCTTTAATTATCTGAAGAATTACCGTATGGAAGGGTTGGACTTCATCTATTAATACATGACCCCATGGAATAAAATTAGCATCAAGTGGTGGAAGGTACACTAAGGTAGATTCGGTTTAAATCAGGTAATAGAGCCCTTATCTGGATTCAAAGGGAATCCTCCTAAGGTTAAGTAGCCCCTATTAGAATGTTTGTTGTGTGACTATGAATAGGCAAACCAGGGTTGGTATATTGCACGAGAAGTGTGAAGTATGAGTGTCAACTATGACTTCAAATTCTCAGTTATATTAGCTTTGTCTAGGGTAGAGTTATTGCTACTAGAACCTTGTTTGGGATGTTTTAGTGGGCCCATGGCTTGTCAAAGCACTCAGTAGTTCAGCCTGTGCAAGTTTCACTCAAAGTTCAAGATTCACCTTTGATACAGACTGGGCAGAGACATTTTTACAACTAGCGACTTACATTTCTAAGGAAAGAGGCACCAGATACCTGGCCTATGGCTGTGCTGGAATATGCTCCCCTGTTGTCTCATCTACATTATGGTTTGCCAAAATAGGGAGAGTCTGATTTTGTAGGTAGGGAACCACTTCCCAAAGAGGTTTCCATGGATAGTAGAAGCATCATGTGAAGTACAAAGATCACAGGCTTTGGAGGTATTGTGTTCAATAGTCTAGCCTTTATACTTTCTGGTTGTATGGCTTTGATTAATAACATAAATTCTCTAGGATTCAATACCCTTATCTACTAATTGGGATAATAGTAACACTACCTCAAAAGGCTCACATGATGGGCCACACAATGTATGTAAAACACTCAGTAGAGTGCCTAGTTCATAGTAAATGTGCAGCTGATTGTGTTACTTTCCTTTGCTTTTCGTTGGTAGACCTAGTGTAATGTAGGTTATGGGGAGGTATTCAGCCATCTAAAGGGCATTTGAGTTAAATGAGTGCTCTTTAAGACCCTTCCTTTTATCTCAAAAATGGTTCTTGCTGAAAAATTTATAACAGAAATAAAAGGAGAGAGGGAGAATAACTGGTAAGTTTTTCCTGGTAAAATCAAAATGTTAAAAGAACTGGTAGTAAGCTACCATTCCATAAGTACATGAATGTTCCACCCAACTTCAATCTTCCAATGGCCCAAGTGGTGAGGGGTTCTATGTACAGGCCAAGAGAAAGCCCTCGTGACCAAATCTGTGCCACACTGTGTGACCAGGTTCTTGAAGTAGCCCTGCTTTTGTACAAAAGTCTCTTTAGAAGAATTCTATCTGTTCTGTCCTACCTCTCTCTCTCTGCCAGATGGACACCATTCCACCTTTTCCCACCCTTCCTCCTTCCTTTCAAACTTTTTCTTCCAAAACCAATCCTTTCCCCAGAAACTTTTATGGAAAAAACTCAAGATAAGATATTGGTATCTACAGAGTGACACTAAAACTAGTAAACAAGGGTGTGGTGTGGCAGGAGGCAATCAGAAGGCTTGCAAACGCACACTCAGCAAGTTCTTTGAGTTCTCCAGAGCAAGGCATTTCCCATTAGTTGCTGGGTCAAGGAGAGACATTGTAGAGGAGTTGGGCAGGAGGGAAGGGCACTTGGAGGGTAGAGGTGAAGTAATATATTAATCAACGAATTTTTAACAATTCATACGGCTGTCCTGCTGCATACACGCAAATGTCAATCCCAGTGTAAGGGAAAGGTGGGGGAGTGGGAGTGAGGATGTAAGGGTGGAAAGCATGCAACAGAAGCCAGGCAAAATGCCCGGAACTTGAATATGTTTGCCTTATGACTCACTCCTGGAGAATCATTAATCCTGCTAGGAAGTCTTTCTCCAACAGTGCCACAGGCTTCCAGACAAGGTTTCTTCTATCTTTATCTCCATTCATATCCATCCATCTTATTCATGTGTACTTTAAGAATGCAAGTTTATTCAAGTTTTAGCCTACACAAAATATGATTAGGCAGCCCCACCCTTGCAAATCTTCTGGAGGAAAAATGCATTAAACAAATACAAATTAAAATGTATTTCTCTTCCTCTGTATAATACGGCCAAAAGATAGTGATGTGATGAACTGTGAATGAATAGTACTGGGTTCTATTTCTGGTTGTCCTGTTAACTATTTATATATTACTTAATGTCTCTAAGTCTTAATTTCCTCTGTAAAGTGAAGGAGTGAGGCTAAGACTCTAAATGAATAATATACGTTTAAAAAAACATGAAAAGAGACAAAAGCAAGAAGATAAATGATATACTTAATTGCAGATAAAATTAGAGTGAAGGAAAACATCTTGTTGAATTTGGGCTGTTTCTTAGTTTGGTAACTTTTTAAGAAATCATAGCTTATGTTTTGCGTTTATTAATGTGTGTCACAGTTAAAGGCTCTCATTATTCACCGAGATAGCGGGTAGAATCTATATTAACTCTTACCAAATGGTTATTTTACTGATGTTTGGTTTTCCCATTAAGAACAATCAGCATTGAAAAGCAAGGTTAAGAGAAAAGTCAATAAGCCTTAGGATAAATGAAAGTCAAAGCACACTATCATTTTACAGCCTTCAAATAGAATTTTGCTGCTTAAAAAATCAGTTTAAGTTTTTTTAACATTGGTTATTACTTGGTACTAGTCTTATGAACATTTTTCCTTATTCTTTTTGAACTTTTCCTGCAAAGAGTATAATGAATTTCATAATTAGAATAATAAAAAAGTATTGAAAATAATTGAAAATCCAGAAAGCAGAGAACAGAAGAATAAAAATAATCTAGTAAATTGATAATCTTTAAAGGATATTAGTCAGTTGGTGGTCCTTAGGTCTTTGTTGAATAATAATGCATTGAATGTATACAGTATAGTAAACAATGAATCAAAGTAATTTGAACTTTAGATATATATTTTATAATGAGATAAAATATTTTTATATTATAATACAATATAATACATAATGGAAATGTACATACAGAGAGAGTATGTATTATATGGTTTTATATATATTTATTCATATATATATTATAGGAATTGACTCATGTGACTGTGAGGATTGGAAAGACTGATTTCTGGCTGCAGGTCAGAGATTCCAATAAATGTAAAATTTAATTCCCCAGGAAAAGCTGGATGGCTGAAGTAGAGACAGAAATTCTTTCTCACATACGAATTCCTCAGTTCTTGTTTTTAAGACCTCCAAGTAATTTGAATTAGGAGACCCCTCTCATTATTGAGGGCAATCTCCTTTGTTGATTGTAGATGCAATAGGGTGTAGATGCAATCACCTGACTATAGATACAAATCCATATGAAATACCCACACAATAACAATCAGGCCAGTGCTTGCTTGACCACATAACTGGACACCATAACCTAGCCAAGCTGACTCATGAACTTAATCATCATAGACTCTAAAGCAAGCACTATCTTATAGAGGTTATTAGGGTCATCACAGAGAAGGAAAGTTTCTTTAAATTGTCCTGGTTCATAGATTACCTTTTGATTACAGGTGACCAATAGAAACACTTCTCTCTCTCTCTTTTTGAGTAATGGAAATCAAAGAACAGTCCAGATAAGGCTGAACAAGAAGTATGCCTCCAGGAAACAAAACAAATGAAGATCTTTAAAGAAAGCCCTAAGTCCCAAATGACTGGAAGTAACAATTAATTCTGCTACTCTCCCAGAAAAGGAAGACAAAAGGTCTAAAGAAGCAAAAAGATCCAAAAGAACAGAAAGGTTCATCTTAATTTCATTGATGGAATAGAATTCTTAATAATATAAAATTAGAAGGATTCTTTATGGTTTCCATTGACAATTCAGCAAGCTTTTATCCAGTGTTCTCTTCAATACAAACAGAAAAACAGCAAGCATCTCCTTTCCTACTGTTTCTTTTTTTGTGAGGATTTTTCAAAATTCCTCCTTACCACATGGTTATTCAAATTAGCATCAAATTAAGTCAGCAGGGTTGCTCAGGACTTGGTATAGCAGTATTTTGGAGACCACATAAACATGTATACATATATACACATGGTAGGGTGACAAACATGATTTACCAATTTCAGACAAGGAGGAAATGTCCAGCTGGACAGGTAGGGCTCCAGAGAAGCAGAGGGTCCAGCCAGTGAGTGGCATCCAAGAGGTCAAGAGCACTGTAATGTGTGGATGCACAGGCAGGGACAGGGGAGTTTGGAAATAGACATCATGTGAAAATTCAGGAAGGATTCATCCGCAGCTGGTAATTGGACCTTCCCATTTTGGTGTGAGAAGGGTAAAGTCTCAGAATGAAGAAAATAAATAAGCAATTAGACTCAAAACAATAGGCAAGAAGCCAATGAAGAAATCTGGTATACAAGGCAGAAAGCTGCATTTAAGATGACTGACCTTTTTCTCTTGTTAGACTAAGATGGCAAAGAGAAATAATGGTTATGCTGCTTTTAATTATAATTGTTAAAATTTATAAAATATCTACCAAACTCCAGATCCTATACTTTACCTTTGAATACAAATCATTTGACCCTTTCAAAAATACTCATGCATTAATATGCAAACAAGTTTAAATATTAAAAATTAAAGACACACAGTTCAACCCTTTTCTTCAATTTGAGCTTCTGATATGCTATATTTACCTAGTTTTTAAAGAAATTTGACTGAATATTCTGACAAAATTCTCAGTCACTCATGATCCATCACAAATACAGGTTATATTTCAAGGCTAAGGATCTCATTATATCTCCATTCTGGTTGGGTATGTGCAAGTCTTCCTAAAACTACCACCAAGTTGAGAAAAAGTAGGGGATTAATAAGTAGGGATGATATCCATACCATTCTTTCTAAAGCTCAGAAACATTTTATATATTAGATTTTGTTCATCATTAAGTTCTTGACCATTGCATTTTACTTTGTTTAAAATAGGCTTTCCAAAAGAAAAAAAACGCTTCCATTTTGAGATTCCAGCTTTCTCTCTGCTGAGAATTTTGTAATATCCCTTAATTTCTTACTCCCCTCACTTCATCCTAGGAAAAATATACACACAGATGCACACAGGCACACACTTGCAACTTCAGTGACAACTGAAAATCGCTTCTCCTTTTCATTTAGGTTAACCCCACTGCACAAATTAATATTCATTCCCAGCAAAAAAAAGCTAATGTTATGCTTCCCTATTTTTTGCAATACAAAAATAAATATAAAAATATGTATTCTGATTTTGGTGGTGAGCCATGGATATGCAGATCTGTAGTTACATTGAAACAAATTATATCCAGCTTGAAAATTTCCATAGGAAAACACCCTTATACATAATAAGTAATCCAATCTTTTCATAGTTGAAAATATCTATACACCCCTTCCTAATTTAGCACACAAATTGCATACATAGTCCATTTTGGAATCATTGCTTTTGAAACTGGAATTTATTTAATGTATTTTGGGAAAGTTCCCTAATATTCTTGTTGAATATGATCATATTGAACATAAATTGATAGACCATTTTTATGGGCCTTTTAGACTCTTGAGATGATTTAAGTGGTATATATGCTGCATAATAACAACCTCTTATTCATTTTAATACAAACTGTTGAAAAAGCTTTTATCGCTTCTCATGAGGTTTTATCTATTATTATTGGTACTTAGAGTAAAGATGTCTATGAGTCCCATCTCTATATCCAAATGAGTTTTTTCCAAATTGACTTATCCCACATATAAGTTATTCATAACCAGCTCTCCAATGAGCTATTTTTGTCATCCTCATCATAAGAAATAAATATAACCCCCATTTTACATAATATTAAGGCAGGCCACCCTTTACATTAGTAATATAAATTCCAAAATGAGCTCTCTCTATTCTTGAATAATTGGCATAGTCTGAGATATTATCAAAATCTTTTAAGCTTTTGAAATACTCTTAAATTATTGGGCAATGCAACAGTACTTAGGAAGTGCACTCAGTCTGACAATTGCTGGGAAGACTAAGGTACATAAGAGAAGGGACTCTGTCTATTTTGCTTACTGGAGAGTCTTCTCACTTGCAACAGCTCCTGGCAAGAGTAGGCAATCAATAAATACATACTGAGTAAAATAATACTCCTAAATGTTAAATATCCACATTATTTTAGAGAATTTATTTAATTATTTTTTTCATTTTTAAAGAAACATCAGATTACATATGTGATACATAAAAAATATAAGGGATTACCATCTGCCCCACTCCCTCCTCCTCCCACACTTTCCCTCATCAACAACATTCCTCATTAGTGTGGTAAATTTGTTACAATTGATGAACATGTATTGAAACATTGCTACTAACTATGGATTATAGTTTACATTAAAGTTTACACTCTGTCCTGCACAATTTTGTAGGCTATAACAAAATATACAACGGGCTGTGTCCATGACTGCAATGTCATGCAGGAAAACTCCAAAATCCCGAAAATGTCCCCATATCACACCTATTCTTCCCTCGCCCGTCCCTCAGAACCATTTTAGAGGATTTTTAATGAAATACACAAAAGAATTACCAATAGGAATAAGTAAACAATGTCCAAAGCATTTTATTCTAAGGAAAATATGTCATTCCCTGTCCTAATATGCATCTTTAAAACATGGCTGAATATTTAATATCTAATACAGACAATGTGTCAGTCAGAGCTGAGTTGCAGAGAACAGAATGAACTCTTAACAGCTTAAGCAGATGAAATTTTTAATAGTGTATTTAATGGCTAAATAATGGTTGGGAGGGCTGAAGAAAGATACTGTAGACTGAGTTTCCAGGAAGAACTCCAGCAAACTGGGCTGCGGCGGGAAGTCTTGTCTTGATTAGGAAACTGTAGAATCAGAAATTTGCCAGTGAGATTTGGAAATTGGTGATTACTTTTGCCATAATCTGCATCAGAAAAATTGATATCTCACACCTTGCCTCTTTCTTCATCAAACTCAGTTGTGTGTTCAGCTCTCATACAAATGCATCTGACTGGAGGAATCTAAATTAGATCAGGAATGCTGGCTACAAGAGATTCTGGGCTATGGAATTTCAGCATTCCTGCCTGAGGCTTATGTTGTGGAAAGGCACACAATCTACTATAAGTGCTATAGAACTTCTCCTTAAAAACATGGTGCTCCACTGAATTCAGTTTTTCATTTCCCCTCTAATAAAATTGAAGGTCAAGCAATAGGGCATCAACATTAAACCAATCCCAGGTTATTGGATATGTGAAACCTGACTAGCTTCCTCATCATTACCTGCCAGTCACACAGAAAATGGAGGCATATATGATATGATGAAGTCAAGTGCCTCAACCATGATGCAGCAATATAGCTAGAAAACCCTGCTTAAAGTGACATCAGTCTCTCACACTAGACTTTTTGTTTATTTAACAGTTGCAAAGCATAGAAGACAGCAGAATACTCTAGATAAAATAGTAGAAATATAAGCAGAGCAATAAAATTTCTCAAAGAAAGAATAATTTCATAAGATATAATACAGCTTTAGTCTAATAGACTAAATTTCTTAACTTCTCTGGGTCCCAATTTTCTCATATGTAAAAATAGAGCAAGTAGAGGTATTTAAATATTTCCTGAGAGTTAACTGGGTTAGAATCATGCCTGGGACATATTAGGTACACAATAAATACTATTATTATTATTAATCAGTTAACTAATAAATCAAATATTTATCAAATAACTATTCTCAGCACTAGGGCCTGAGGGGGATGCATGACAAAATGAGACCCAATCCCTACTCTCTAGGTACTTATAATCTAATTAGAAGGTACAATTTATGTATGAGAAGAAGAGCCAACAACACAAGGCATAAGAAAGTGTTAAATGTGACTAGTGGATATAGAAATGAAAGAGTGGATGACTTTATTTGGGGGGTGAGGGGGTGGCCAGGGAGGTCTTAGGAAGGTAGATAGACAGTGGAATCATTACAGGCAGGAGCAGCCTTGATGAAAAGAATCTGCTAGTATAAAATGAAAGATAATCTATGTGGGCAATGTGGAAAACATTGTTTGGTCTCATGTAGACCTTTCCAGCTAAGGTAATACTTAAAATAAAAAAACATCATTGGTTAGGACTTCTAAGACTTCAAGGAAGTACGATTAATAAAATGGATTGAGATTTTAAGTTTTTGTTGTGATGCTATTTTTCTATAAACTAGTAATATGAGTTGGGCAGTCATTTGGCTGTTCTTTTCTTGCATTTGTTCAATTAAAAGGGAATTTGGACAAATATTAGAAACCAAAATATATCAAAGCAAATTGCTTCCAAAAATAAATTCCAAGTGTCAAGTCTACATACAGCTTTCTGTAGAATTAAAGGTAGCCACAGGATATGTCATCACTGGTATATTAAAGATACAAAACTATGATAACCTAAAATTTGGCAAGAAAGAGTCCAATTTATGCAGAAGTTCAGATATCTGTACAGTTTTTAAAACTATTCATTTTAATAGATCATTGCCGTGAAAGACTTTCTGAAAAGGTAATATAGATATTTCTTGCCACATCTTGTTAAGATGAATGAACTTATTTCTTTTCATGCAGCCAGGAGCTTCACAAAAAAGAAAACTCTTTAAGAGATTATTCAGGGAAGCAGACTTGGCCCAGTGGTTAGGGCATCGTCTACCACATGGAAGGTCCACAGTTCAAACCCCGGGCCTCCTTGACCCATGTGGAGCTGGCCCATGTGCAGTGCTGATGCACACAAGGAGTGCCATGCCACGCAGGGGTGTCCCCATGTATGGGAGCCCCACGCACAAGGAGTGCGCCCCATAAGGAGAACTACCCAATGTGAAAGAAAGTACAGCCGGCCTAAGAATGGCACCGCTTACATGGAGAGCTGACACAAGATGAAGCAACAAAAAGAAACACAGATTCCCGTGCCACTGACAACAACAGACGCAGACAAAGAAGAAGACACAGCGAATAGACACAGAGAACAAACAACCAGGGTGGGGGGGTGGAGGGGAAGGGGAGAGAAATAAATAAATAAATAAATCTTTAAAAAAAAAAAAGAGTATCCAATAATCCAACAGTAGATCTTTGCCTGGATTGCAATAAATGTCTGATTCCCAAAATACAAGAGAAATAGTGTGTACAACATGTTTTTATTGAGCCAGCTTGACACTTACCAGGTGCTGTTGGAATACAAAACTTAAGGCGAGGTCACTGCTTTAGAGTTTTGTGATCTAGTTACACATGCATGAAAAGGCAACTGATCTAAGTTAATTAAGACAAAAACACAAGTGATATTGCAAAGTAATACATGAACATAGACTAGTTTATACAGGTTAAATGTTATTAAGAGACATGAGAATACTCAAGCCTGAAATAGACCAAAAAACATTAATTGTGAGGGTTAGTGGATGATAGGAGTTGAATAGAATCAGTGGAGAAAAAGAAGGGAATATTCCAGGTATGGGAATAGGAAGCTAAAGATGAAGATCAAAGAGTCTGTATGGCTAATATTGCTAACAAAGTGAATTTTTGGAAGTGATAGATGGAAATAAGAAAGAAATGCAATTCAGGACAGCTTCTAGAGGTCTTTGAATGCCAGAATCAGGAGCTAGTAGATAGGAGAACACAACTGCAGGGCTTTCAATTGGAGAGGAAAAAGATGAAATTCATTTGGTAACAGAAGTAGGATAACCTGGATGGAGGGAGAGAAGCCGGCTGAGAAATTTGGGAAAGCCGGACGGGATATGCTGAGGGTCTAAACTAAATTGACAGCTGTAGGTATAGCAAAGGGAGTATGGAGGCGAAAGACATTATTAAAGAAAAAAGGAATTGGTGAATATTAGGAAATGATTGGCATAGTTGCTAAAGTGATGAAAATATTTTTTCATTCCTGATTAAATCTGCTGACATAAAGATGGGTGGATAGATAGGGAGAGAGTGAAAGAAAGCGAGAGATTTGATCTCTTGCTCAATAGAGCTCCAAACAGGAAAAATATTTAAAACATTGGGCAAGACTTTTGCATCTTAATTATCTAAAAGAATAAGCTTGGAAAAGAGTATGTTTTCATCCTCTAAATAGAAACATGCTGAGAAGAGCTTGTTGACATTATTATGTCTGCCATTAAGACTCTTGGGTTAACACTGTGCCGAGGTCCACTAATGGTGCTTGTGATTAAAGAATTAACGGAAGAGCATGGGTGGCTCCTAATGGGGAAGGACAGACTAGTGTGTCAAGCCCTTAACATCCTTGCAAGTATCTATGAATCTTGTCCTTCAAGCAGTGAAGCTTGGTTGTCACTGTGGGCCCTGAGGAAATGGGGAAGGAGGAATAGAATAGATGGAAGAGAGGGTAATTGGGGGGAAACAGAAGTGTTCTGCATGATCATGCAATGATGGATACAGGCCATGTTAAATTTCACCAAAAATTTTTAAAGGTGTATGCTCTAAAATGTAAACCATAATATAAACTACTAACCATGGTTAGTAGCTATGTTTCAATATTTGTATATCAATTGTAGCAAATGTAACATCCACATGTAAAAAGATCATTGTTGGGGAAGGGGGAAAAGGGGGAGGATAGTGAATATATGGGAGTCCCCTATATTCTGTATGTGACCTAAAACTTCTTTGAAGACAAATTTAAAAAAAAAGGTAAGCCACTGAGGAAGAAATGGAAGAGATTCCTTTGCCACTGTACATACAGGACAATACCTATTGCAGTTATGAATGGCAAAACATCAAAAAAAGTTTTTATAATATTTTTCATTTTTTTAATACCCCAGTTTCTTTACTTTTAGTTTTCCTGTATTATTATGTATTTTATTTCTAATATTTAAACCTATTATTACTATTTCATTTTCCTATTTATTGAATTTAGCAATATATTAGGCTACATTTTTTAAGACATTTTGGATCACAGAGGGGTTCAACTACAGCAGGAGAGAATCATTGGTGTGGGGTATCATTGATGGGGGATGCATAGGAGAGAGTTGGCCTGGGCATGCGTGTAGGGTATACAGATATAATCAGATATTCAGTGGGTATTTTCACAGTGGTTAGAGATTCACACGACAATGGATGGAGTGCTGGGTTCCCATCCTGGGGAGTGCTGCTGCATTCTCCAATGGAATAGCAACAATTCCCCAAGTGCAAGGACAATGACTAGTGAAGAAGGATGGTACAGTGATGGGCCCTTGGTACTGATGAATATGCTTATGAGCCTGTTGTGCTTGAAATTTCACCTTGGCCTAATGTTGCAGGGTGCCTAAGAGTTACCTCGTGAGAACCTCCACGTTGCTTAAATATGGCCACTTTCTAAGGCAAACTCAGCATATAAATGCATTACCTTCCCCCCAAATTGGGACATGACTCCTGGGGATGAGCCTCCCTGGTGCCAAGGGATTACTACCAAGCACTAGAAAAAGACCTTGAATAAAAGGGGTAAATGGTGAAGACAAATGAGTTTATGTGGCTAAGAGACTTCAAAATGAATCAGGAGGTTATCAGAGGGGTTGCACTTATGCATGTCTCAGCAAGATCTCATAGACAGCCAAGGTAGATACTACCCCAGGTAGTGGTGCTCCTGAGGACTACAGAGGCACCCAGGTCCTATGGTCATGACAGATGGCTCTGGAATTTGGTGCCTTGTGAGTGGAATTTGTGCTCTTGAGTGTGACAGAGTTGGACTCAGATGTGACTTCTCTACACATGCCTCGTCTGTCTCTTCTATTGAACCTGTGGTTGGCACTGGGATTGGTGCATGCCCAGGAGGCTTGGATCTCTGGGCTTTCCATGTGACAGCTGGGCCCTAAGCCTCAGTGGAATTGCAATACCTACTCTTCAATTAGTTGGACTTATCCAGGTCGCTGACAGGAGGTGAAAATGGACAAACACCACACCAAGGAACTGAGAGTGGCTACAACCATGGGCATAAAAGTCCCATCCATGTGGGATTGAAGCCCCCTCTCAATTGAGAGGTGTAGTGGGCATCGTCATCCCAGGGTCCTCAGAATGGAGAATAAAATATGGATTAGAGTGGACTTACTGGTATTCCACTGTTGAATTATTATGACTCTAGGAATGGAAGAAATTATATCATTGATGGGGAGACAGTGACCATGGGAATTGCTGAAGGCAGGGAGAGGGAAAGGAGGTATGATATGGGGGCATTTTTGGGACTTGGAGTTGTCCTGAATGATATTGCAGGGACAGATGCAGGACATTATATATCCTGCCATAACCCACTGAATGGACTGGGAGAGAGTGTAAACTACAATGTAAACTATAATCCATGCTGCGCAGCAGTACTCCAAAATGTAGTCAACAAATGCAATGAATGTACCACACTAATGAAAGAAGTTGTTGAAGTGGGAAAAGTGGGGGCTGGGGGACAGAGTGGGGCCTATGGGAACCTCCTACATATTTTTAATGTAATATTTTCTGTGATCTACATATCTTTTAAAAATAAATTAAAAATATATTTTAAAAAAAGAATTAATGGAAGAGGAATAATCAATTGCTATATGATGATCATTTAAAGTAGGCACTCAGTCCTGGTTCAAGTTGTGATCTGCTGGGTTCACTATTAAGCACCATTGGCTTCATAGAATACCTAATAGAACTTATTTACACTTCTAAGATTCTTCTGTATCATTTACAAAGGCAAATGTCAATTTAACATCAAATAACCTCAGTAGTGCCCACAATAAATCATGATCGGGAATAGAAAAAGAAATAGAATGCCTGCTACAAAGTGGATTTCAGAGTTGGAAGAATGTGAAGGAATCTGTATTGGCAACAAGAAGACTTTAGGAATGGACTTACACAATTTTCCTGGACCACATTTCCTTCATGGTCAGTATTAAGCAGTAATAGAAACATCAATAAGAATATTTCATGTCTCTTAGTGAAAGGCATTAAATGAAAAATGTCTATGCATTCTTCATTTTAAGGGCTTTAATTTAGCACAAGAGTTAACTTACATAAGAAGCATTATGAAATATATTTTCTGGATGATTTTAAGACTTAGAAGGTTTATTTCCAGGGATTAAATGTTAATTTGTGACTAAGATTATTATGAAAATCAAAGCTATCTTATGCATCCCTCCCAGAGCGGCCAACTGAAATATTAACTGAGGAGCTACCAACGTAGGTGAGTCCAATTTTTATTCTCTATTAGAAGTTACCCACTGAAAGCTATCCAAAGATTTAAATGATAGAGAACACATGTGCAAGAAAAAAAAATGAATTCTTTAATTATGAATAAATATTTCTCCTTTTGGTAAGTTTTCTACCATGGAATCTGTACAATTTTACATTGTCACTGGGATTTGTGAGCTCACTGTTGAAGCAGTGCCCTTTCAGTTCATATACAAATCATTGTAAAGCAAAATACAGTGCCCATCTGGGAAAGCAGGTGTAAAATGACCCAACTAATTACAGCCTTGTCATGTAATGACTAAAAGGCAACCAGTGACTGCCCTGCCAGCAAATTTTGGATGATTCTACCCAATTGGATTAAGAAATAGCACGTAAGAGGAAAAGCATATAAGTCACCGAGAAAGACAAGACCAAGATTGTAAGGTCCTTTGATTTGAGGATAGAAAGGGAAGGAATTTTTAAGGAATGGGCCATTAAGCCACAGATGGTAAGAAGAAAACAGGTATTAGGGCAACTCTGAGGGCTCTTTATTTAATTTATTTGCTGGAACCACTCAGTTAGACTTGATCAAAAAAGAATGACTTGGGTAGGGAACACAGCTTTTCCATTCACAGATCACTCTGGTAGATTTAACAGGCTTCTGAGCAATCTTTTATGAAGCCATAAGTATCAATCTCTCTAGATTACAACCAGAAAATAAAGAATCTTGAGTATCCTGAAACATTCAACAGCAAACAAAGCTTGACTCAACAGCCAAGTTTCAACTCTCATATCCTGGACTTCTTTCTTTAAAATCTTCTCAAAATGCAAGCAGGCCCTAAATCACAAAGGAAAAGGGAAGTTATTACCAGGATCTCCAAGGCTGCATACTCTCCCCACACTTCTTTACCTGGAGGCCAGAAATACAGCATTTTATCAGAAACCCTTCTCAGTGAAGTGGAGGACACATATCCAGGTGGCAGTCACCTGTTTCTAGGCAATGAATAGAAGCAATTATTATCGTTTGGCTCTAATCCAGAACAAAAGTAAAGAATTTAATATGTCAGACCCAATAACTAACTATATTCTAGTTGATTCAGGAAGTTTTAGATAAATGATGTAATATTTTCAGGAAGGAGTATCATTTTAAACTGTGATGATAAAATAGACTGTAAATATTTTTAAATAATTGTATTTACAATTATTTTAAATAATAAATTATTAAAATAATTTAAATTATTTTGAAGTAAGTTCATTCTTTTAGAAAACTTATAAATCAGTGTTTTAAAGTATAATTTAGATGTCTTTATATCAATAAAGATGCCAGCAACAGCTTCAATGAAAGAGACTGACTTATTAAACAATAGACCATTGCAAGCATAGGTATAGTCACACTTGGAAAACATAATTTCAACTAGAGCCAGGGTTACTTGAGAATAATTCAATTTCTGTGCCATTATGATTGCTATCTTACTAGGTTAATTAATGATATGTGCATTAAAGATTTTCTGAATGGAATGTTTTAAAACTATTTTTTCTATTAGGCTTACAACTATATATTCTCTAATATCATTTCATTATTTTAAATAAAGAAGAAAAGTAACACCCTTCCTATCTTGTTCCCAAAAGACAACATACAAAAATATAAGCAATATTTTTTTAAAATAAGCATATGAAGACATTGGAAAGGATGGCAATAGATACTTCCTGGTTGTACTGAAGGTAATTCACACTTTGGTGCTCCCCATTTCTATAGTCTCCCTCTGTTGTTTGCCTAAAATAAAAGTGTTCTAAACGATTTTATTTGTACCTATCATGCCCAGAAGTCAGTGGGACTTTGGTGCCTATAAGAGGTAGATGGCATACCAACATAAATATTAACCAATTGCATCCCAATATTCTCGTGGGGATAAAAGAGACCCCAGACCCAAGCACCAATATTTAGAGTAAAAGGATATTAAACACCATGGTACTGGTAAAGCCTTAGAGAATAAGTGTTCTTTACATTTTTAGGTTAATTCCAGGAAAGTATTTTGCAAATGTATAAAACACTTGCCAAAAATATTTTTAATATATTTTTTATTTACTTTTAAAAGATACTTAGGTTATATAAAATGTTGCATTAAAAAATACAAGGGATTCCCTTATGCCCCACTCCCCACACCTCCCACTCTTCCCCACTTCAACAACTTCTTTCATTAGTGTTTTAGGGAGATCCTCTCTTCCTTTCTCACACTCAATGCCTCATTTAAATTTCAATTCTTTAGTGTCTACATTTACCCCAAGTGTTAGGCATGTATTTGAGGGTTTAGTATGTGCCAGATACTATGACAGGCATAGCATTGGCCCCTGAGGTAGGGAAGTAGGTAACAGGCAAGTATTCATCTCATGCTTCATCTGTTGCATCAACGGACTCAAACTGTTGTGACTTCCCTTCATAATGATTAGTTCAGAAATTGAGAGACAAGGAGAAGTTATAGTAATCCAAGGGTTGCAGTCATGGAAAGAAAAGATAGAAAATTAAGGATCATTAAGAAGGTAGAAATCAGCATGCCTTGCCTATTGTTTGCTAGAGGGAAGGTTGTAGAAAGGGAGGTATCAGAATTCTTTTATTTGTTTCTAACATGCATAACTCAGAGCATGGTGATGCCATCACCAAACAGGAAACACCAGAGGAGGAGCAATTGAGGGACAGGGCTGGTAAATGTTATAATTATGTTATATGTGTGTGTTAATGTTATATTTAACCTTTACTGGAAAATTTTAGTGGAAATGTCTAATAGAGGGTGAGATGTAGTGGAGGTCAGTAGGGAAAAGTGGGCAAAAGGAAGAGATAGGGAGTTATTACCAATTAGATCATGGTTAAAGTGTAGGTGCAAAGACATGAATCAGGAAAGTGAATGGAGAAAAACAGAAGTGAGTTGAGGATAGAACCCTGCTGAATATCAGCACTTAAAAGGGACAGCCAACAGAAGAGGAACTTATTTAGGAAACTGAAGGAAAAAAAACAGGCCAGATTGATACTTCTTAGCCCAGTTTTTCTCCAAACCAGAGCCTGAGACAATGACTGGGCATAGACAGTGTTATGGTTAGTGATTCCAAAAAATAGAATAGAGAGGAGGACTGGGAACAGGGACAGAAGGAAAGGCAGTCCAGGGGTGTCTTGTTGAGCTCACCTATGGGCAACTGGGGCTCTATCCTGCTGGGGATCTCTAAGGAGCCATATAGAACACATCTCAAATTGTCCACCCCACGATGTAGTTTCAGACAAATGTGTGTAGGTCTGTATGTGTGTATGAAAGAGATGACATGACAACCTAACCAATTTTTAATCCTAATGATTCAAATTAATAAGGAAAAAATGTGCTAGTCAATAAATGGCACTGAAGGAAGTAGCAAGATACTTGGAAAAGATAAAACTGAATCCCTTACACCAATATAAAGTCCAGATAGAAATAAGACATCAAAGTAAAAAGGAAAATAATAAAAGCATTAGGAAAAAAAATTAGGTAGTATTTTTTATTGCCTTGTAGTGGGGAAAATCATTTTAAGCATGTCACAAAATGTCACAAAATTTCAGAAACCATAAAGACGAAGGTTGGTATATTTAATTACATAAAAAATTATTTTGGTAATACAAAATCAGTGCTGAAAAGTAAATGACATATGCACACTATTTTAATTTTAAACCCACATCAAAATGTTTTAAAAACCCTTAATATAAAAATGATCCTTTTCAAAAAGACACACACCCAAAGATAAAAGTGGATAAAGAAAAAAAAAAATGGACAAATGATATAAAGTTAGCAATAAATTGAAATAGCTGTAAAGAGAAAAGGAAATGCAAAATAAAGGGGGTTATTTTAACTACCAGGTTGGCAAAGATTGAAAACAAGCCCATTTTCCCATACCCTCTGTGAGAGTTTGAGATTATTTATGAATCCAAAAAAAGAGAGATTGTATTTGCAAACTGGTCTGTTTCTCTGTGTGTGATAGACCCTGTGATTGTATTCGATTCAGCTGAGATGCCTTGATTAAATTATGTTAAGATTGGGGCTTTGGCCTGACCCCATCAATAGGATAACTCAGAGTTGAGTCCCTACCCCCTTGGTGGGCAATATAAACAGATGATCAATCAAGAACATGGAAAAAGATACATGAGAAAAGAAAAAGCTCCATAGACATGGAAGAGGATCCTGTGACCCCAGGAAGAGAGTTCAGCCATTCGCCTGAGAGTTTACAGCTGACCTCATAAAAAGAACAGAGCAGCTGAGCCCAGGAAAAAACAAGCCTGGAGAGAGACAAGCCCTATGCCAGCCAACAGCTGAGACTGAAAGACGCTGGGCCCATGGAGCCTCAGGAGGGAAGAGGAAGACTGAACCCTCACAGATGTCACCTGCCATCTGTGTCAACATGTGGCAACAGACTTTGGTGAGAAAGTACCTCTTATGGTACCTTGAGTTGGACTCTTTAGGCCTTATAACTGTAAGCATTTACCCCACATAAATACTTTTTATAAAAGCCAACAGATTTCTGGTACTTTACATCAGCACCCCTTTGGCTAATACAATCCCTTTGGCTGACTAATACACCCTCCCTCAATAAAACTGTTCTGTAAACCAGCTACTATAGAAGGGAGCATGAACATGTATGCACATTCTTAAGGACAGCTTGGCAATATTTATAAATATATAATCTCACTTCTAGAAATTCACCCTAAGAGGTTTTTACAAAAAGACAAAAAGATGAAGACACAAGGGTATTCACTGAAACACAATTTGTGAGATAAAACACCTGGAAGAAAAGTCCATCATTAGGACTGATGAAATAAAAATCCTAGATATTAAAGTTAATATAGATATGTTAAAGAAAGATACTAACATTTTTCAGGGGGAAGGAAATGCAGGTTATGAAATATCATGAAGAATATGATCCCATATTCTACATATAAATTCAGAATTTTATAGAAATGTATATATTCAGAAAGTGATATCAGAAGGATATTTAATAGAATATATACAGTAATTATTGCTGGTAGAGATAGATTTAGGAAAAAAATCCACTGCAGGAGAGACAGGAAGAAGATTTATCCTTTGGCAATGTCCCGCAGATGTCAAGGGATGCCCTTTGAAGGGTTACCTCCCTGCACTTCTGGGTTTGGGCTTAGTGTCAGAATGACTGAAAAAGTTCCTGCAAGATATCTCACAAAGTGATGGTAATGAAGCCTTAGGATAGAAATGAAGAGATACATGAGGGGAAATGCTTTCATTTTACCAATATGTACATCTGGGTGTCACAGTAATAGTAAAAAGTAGCATCATCCAGAGGATGAGAAGTGGGACACACAGTGGTTTGATATAGTCTACTTGCACCACTTATATCTGCTCAGGCCCCATATTAAATTGAATTCATCACAGGCACTTCAATATTGTAGTAGCCAGCTATAATTCTAAAAGAATACTTAATATAAGAGCAAGTGAAACAAGCTATAGAACAAGCTAATGTTATCCCCATGCTCTCATTAATATTCTTCATTTCTTATTTCTACCATCATTCTAGATTTCTCTCATCCTAAGTCAGCACTTAAATAGGTCTAGCTTGTTTGCTTGCCTAATGGAATGGTTTTATCCATGAGGAGATAGAGCTCACAATTGTTTAACTCTTGGCACATTGTAATGCTACAGTTATTCATTAATCATTATCAATGAACAGTAATTAAGTGCACTCCATGGGGTCTGATGACAATGAACTTGCCACCAAGTGGCTAGTTAGAATCCTCAAGGGATGGGGCCAAGCAATATCTCAGCATTGGTCTCTGTTGCTGAAAGTTAGGCTTTCAGCAATGGCATCTCCAAGATCAATCTTAGTGAGAGGGAACCCAATCAGTTGGGTCCATGCATAGCTTTGTTCCATCATACCATGGTGTATTAATGGTCTAATCAAAGAAGACAAACACATAATAATTTGAACAAGAATGAGGAATTTGCAAAGAAGAAATAAAGAGAACTCTAAAGAATGCAGGATACAGGAATAGCAGATACAAGGAACAGCCACTAGCCCAAGGACTGGGATAAAATGCCCTCAGGAGAGGCCTCCCACACTGAAGGATGGCCTTGTTGGAGAGACACTGCTCTGACCCACTGGATGGCAGAGAAGTCTTTGTACTGCTATCCTGGCAGAACTTGCCAGAAATCTGCCTTTCTAGGGTGCCAAGGAAAATTGTTCATGGAGAGATGTTCCCTGGAGGCACTCTTCTACAAAATCAGCAGAGTTTGAGGGCAAGCTACTGGCTGCCAGGTGCTGCTGGCAGCCCTACCCAACAGAAACCAGCCCCGGGGAATCCAGCAACAGACCAGAGTCTGGTGAACAAGCACACTGGAACCAAGAAAGAAAACTGCTTCTTCCTACAACATCCCTCCCATGTCCTATACAAATAAAGCTTAACTATGGCAAAGGAAAATATTTCAAGCACCCAGATCCCTTTTCTCAGATCAGGCAGAAAGGGTGAATTTGGAACTGAGAGAGACAAAAGGTTGATAACTGGCACACATGGCCATTCTGTTCCCAGGCCCATTGCAAAAGCATGGGGATCTCAGAGGACAGAGGCTGGTTGACATCTACAGGTCAGGTCTACCTGTCTACCTGGTTTTTTAATGGTGTTCTGTGGAGGTCAGTGATGGACATTAACACAAAAATTTGCTCACTTTTGGCCCATTCCCAATTGTCCATTCACAAGTCTTTTTCCAAAACTTCCTTATTTTAAATCTTCTAATATTACTACTTCCTGTCCCTGGATCAACCAGCTAACCCTTTCATCTCTGGGCAAGAGTCTTTGTATGTCTATACCTCAGGTGATATCTAGCTTTCATAAGGTAAATGAATGACCAAGTACAGTTTTGTTCACTGGAATTCTTTTCCTTCACAATTGACCTTCAGGATTACTTCAGAGTGGGATTATAATATGGTAACAGTGCCAAAATATCAGGAATGACCTATCTGTGCATCAGGCCCACATTTTCCCCTTCTCTCTTGGTTGGTTCTAGGTATCCCCCCACTACAGGGCCATAGGTTCACATTAGGAGAGAGGCAGCAGGGCTACCATCAGTGTAACTGTAGTAGTTGGCCATAGGAATCTGTACCACATGCGCTAGGAACTTACTAATGCCCTCTGGGCCTGCTCAGGCCATTTCCAAGTCAATCATCTCCATCATAGATTTCTGCAAACAGCAGCCCAACTGTATGAGTTGGTTGATCTGATAACATTCAACTCATCTTCTGTCTCTGGTCTGAGTCACTTATATTCCCACAGGGAAGAAGAAAGTCTTTACTGGTATGAGTGTGATGCCAAGAACTCTGTTTCAAAATATGAATGTTTCTCTACAAGAGGGGGCACCGCCCTGCTTCAGAACCTAGGGGTCTATACTACAACTCTCCTCTCAGAGTTCATCAAAGATTACATACAGCATTTTCCCCTCACCACAAGGGCCTCTAGAGTCATAAGACCTGCTGGGTCACATGACACAAAGTCACAGTTGATTACTAAAGCAATCACTGGAGTAAAAGCAAACCAAAGGATAATAAGGAGGTGCACAGAGGGGTCCAATACAAAGCAGAAGGAGATGTAAGGAATGGGATCACAGAAAGAAAAGGACACAGTGTTTTTATGGAGGGAGTGGTCAACAGTGTCAAATGCAAAATAAATAAAAATAAATCTTTAAAAAAAAGGGGGGGGGAAGGGGAGAGAAATAAATAAAAATAAATCTTTTTAAAAAACTGTCAAATGCTGCTTTGAAGCAAAATGCTTATTTCACATAAAATAAAGTCAGCAAATATGAGTATTATGTTAACAAGGAAATCTTAAGTGACCTTGGGGGGAAGCATAGCAGTTGTCTGTTTTAGGCAGAATGCTGATAGGGATGAGTTGAATTGAGCAGACTGTCCCTTGACTGGACCTCAGCAGAGTGAGGCACACCATGTTATTTGATCCTCTCAGCACATTGCAATTGTGGGGATTGTACTGGGCGGGGCGGGGGGAGATGGTTGGAGCAGTTGGGTCCTTTGGGACAGTCTCCATAGTCATTGACACCTTAGCCATTTATCATTTTCTATGGGAGCCGTGACACACACACACACACACACACACACACACACAAAAGAAAGAGAGAGAAAGCATTGGAAGGTAGAAAGTAGAAAGCAGATAAAATGTATCTGGAAAAATCTTTTATAAAAATCTTTTATATACCTTCTGTCCTGAGAAGGACAGAAGGTATATAAAACTACAGCTGAAGGAAACTCAGAATTTCAAGGAGCTTATTTGAATATTTAGTATGGAGAGATTTTAATATGTCTACATGCTTACCAAAAATAATAATTTTAAAAATCCAGTAGGAAAGATGAAAGACTGAGCAACAAGATCAGTTATAGGGAAGTTTCTTTTGGACACAATCCAGGACCCTTGTGGATAGATTATCCTTAAATGCATTGAAAGATTCTTTTATAAAGTTGAAGTTTTCTAAATAAGAATTCAAAACACACCAAATTTGAATACATTCTTCATATAACACCCAAAGGTGATTCTGATCTTCAGTGGTTTCCTAAACAAGACATGACTTGGTTAAGCAAAATGCTTTCTGTTTCCAAACTGTTCCTTGGGTGCTAATTAAAAGCTTATGAAAACAGAATTTAAGGTGCAGGCCACCAGTGCACCATTCAGCTTCATAAAGCCTGAAACAGTTCATTCAAGCTCCAACAATACCCAGGATGGACAAAAGGCCTAGAAAATAGCAGTGATATGTTAAAGAGGTAACACCATGCAAATTCTCAGTAAATCCCAAAGCACGGCTGTGACTAATCGCAGTGACATTCTATAATGATTAAAAGATTATTCACTACCTGAGATTTTATTTCCTGTTTCTATCATCACATCAGTTTCCTTGCCTTAATTTTCAGGATACATTGATATAATTGGAGGTTTATAGGCCATAACACTATTATATTAGAAATCCATTGTGTTTTATTTTATTTTAGCTATGTTTACCTCTAAAGAAGTTGTTATTCAGAATTTTAAAAATAACTATAAACTAATAGCTCTATAAATATCTTCCAAAGGTCTTTCCTGCAAACTTTTTATATATTTTAGTATGTATCTACTTCTATTACTCAGACTAGATTATATATATATGTATATTTATAGCATGTATGTATGTGATACACATATATATCACATATTGCTTCAAGTTTTTATTTTTGAATAGGCAGAGTTGACTGAATTTCTAAATGCAGGGCAATTTCCCATTTGGCAATTTAGCCAGATTCTGCTTTCATTGTCTCTTATTGATAGGTTCTGTTTTTAATCTCATTCTGTTAATTCTATTTTTCTCTATTTTTCACACTGTCACCTTATTTCTGAAAAATGCTTCTTTGCTTGTTTGTGTGTACATCTCAGTATTAGATGGTATGTGCTGTGCACAGCTCATGAGAAATCTTCACTCTTAGCCAGACTAGATGCACAGGTCTCTATGCCCCAGGCAGTTTAACCAGAAAAAAAAAAATCAGGTTACTTTAATGCAATAAATAAAATGTACTCATGAACATCGGAAATAATGTAAGCAATATGATAGCCAAGATGAAATTCTGGTATAAGAAACGATTCACAAAAATCAAACAAAAGTGAGGTTAATTTTGAAGCAGTGGTAGGCATTAGAGGAAGACCCAGTTATGAGAGGAGAGGGGTTGGAAGGAGAGGGAGTTTGTAGGTAAATAGTCACAATCGTATTCACAGGGAACAAACAGCTAGAATTGTACAATTTTAGGGCTGAAAATAAAACTTAAAGATTATTAGGTCTGTTCCTGTCAATGGAAGGAAGAATTTAGAAGTGAGAGAGAATAGATATCTTGTTCCAAATATCAAGAGTTGTTTACATCCCTCCTGAACTATACACAAGCCATTTATGCAACTGATATTTTTTCACCTCTGAAATGATGTGTTGATATGCATGCTTGCTATCTTTTGATACTGCTCCTGTAAAGTTCTCTTTTCTATTTGCATTGATATGTGAACTTCTTCCTTCACACACACTCAGGACTTGCAAGAACAGAAACATTTTGCTACAGAATACATAATAGAATAAATATGGAGGAAAGAAAACATTCCTACAAATCCCTACACTTTCTTTTAACACCCAGTCCCTACCCCACAACCCTGGATAAAGGGCACCTTAGCCTTAGAGATACACTTCAGGCTAAGAAACACTTGGGGCAGTTTACTTTTACAAAGCATAATATTTGCATTTACATTCAGATTAATTGGTGATTATATAGTTCCCCCACTCCCCACCCCCAAGCATGCTTTACATTGATAACCACATGGATTTTTCTGGGATTTTCCCTAAGCAAAGAACATCTGTCCTCTACCTTCAAAGAGTGATTCATATTGGGACATTTAAGTGAAAGGTTTTTTCTTTATCTTATAATTAGTAAATTTTCAAAAACCCCAAAGTCCTACCATGGAGATTATTGGGATGGTTTGAATGAAGGAGTAGGTGAATGTACGAATAGTTAACAGAGAGAAGGCAGAGTATCCAAATGGTGAGGCATAAAAGCCTGGCATCTAATTGATTACTAGCAATGTAACTTTATGCAAGTTACTTTCTATCACCAAGATTGAGTTTTCTCTTCTTAAAGTAATAATAATAATAAAATAGGGGGAGGTGAGGCAAGATGGCATCTGAGTAAGTACACTGTCGTCAACTCGCTTACAAAAGACCGGCTGTGTGGTGAGGGAGTCCTACCGGAGCAGGCTGTTTTGGGAACCTGCAGGGCAGGAGGTGTCTGGACATCAATCTGGAGAGATTGAAGCAGAATTGGTGTTTGCTCAGGGTAGAACTGCGGGTTTCTAACACGGAACGCGGAAGCTGTTTGAAGGTAAATCCCTCCCCCCCTAGGGTGGCGAACCACAGCGTTCACTGAGAGCTGCCAGTGGTGGGGCAGAGTTTCCAAGCCCAGTGTCCCCCAAACACGTGAACCCCAAGACTGTGTCCCCTGAACCCCAGCGGCCCACACTAAATACCCCAAGTCCACATTCTCTTGGGCCTCTGTTTCCCCACTCAGGACTCCCAGAAATCCAGCATTGCCCTACCGCTCCGAAAGCGAACTAACTCCAGAAGTGAGAGAGTTTAGGTGGGAGGTGCAGAGGGGCCAAGGAGTGCAGGTTCAATTTTTGGGGGCCCCCTTTCTATTGAGTTTGGAGGAGATATTAGCTGACTTGGGGAGAGCCTAGGAATAGAGAAGAGGCAAATCTGGTGAGAGAGCCCAATTTACCTAAATGCCCTGGGATAGGAAACTAGGTCTGGGAGAAGGTGGAGTCAGAAAATTAACCATCCCCCTTGTAGCACACCTAACGGAGAGGGACAGTAGGATGTGCCTTACAGGGTTCCAATAGCATAGTTAGGGTTTCGGCAAGGCATGGGTGCTTTCTCAAGAAATTAAGAGTCATTATTTTCTCAGGTGAGTTGGTTCACCAGGGACCCATTTGAATTTCCTACAGGAGCCCTCACATAGCCTTCCTGCTGCTTTGGGAGAGAAGGAAGTGAAGAAGGGAGAAGAGGGGAGGTCAAACTCCTAAGCAGTTTATTCAATTGCAAAGAGGATTCTTTGCCTGAGGACTTGTCTGATCTTTTTTGTTGGTCTGTTTTCTTGTTTTTTCTTCCTCTTTATCCCCCCCATTCACCACTTTTCTTTTTCTTTTTCTTTTTTCTTCCTTCTCTCTGCCTTTTTTCTTCTCTCTTTCTCCTTTTTTTTTCTTTTTTCTTTTTTTATATTAGTACTGCAGGCAGCACTTCTTATTTGCTATGCTTCCTCATCCTCAATTTTCTTTTCTGTGTGTATTGATTTTGGCTACCAATGCTATCCTCTTTCGTTTACATCATTCTCTCCTCCATCATTTATTGTTTCTCTTACATTCCACTTCTCTCTGTTTAGCCTCCAATATTTCTGACTTTTTATCTCTAATATGTCTAATCTGTTTTCTATAATTTATTCACTCTTTATGTTATTGTCATCACTTTTCTTTTTTTCTCTCTCCTGATCACACTGACCTTTTAATTCACATTATATTCCTCCCCATATTCAGTTTAATATCTCATTATAGGTACTCCACTTTTTACAGTTATAACTATACACAGCTTCCATGAGTTCTATATCCATTCTCCTAGATTTCACATGGTTCCTCTGCTAAGACTCACTATCAATACTACTATTATATTTTTCTTTTCTTACCCTTTTGCTTTCTCTGGACCCAACATTTTCCTTCAAGGGAACTTAGCCAACAACAAGGAAATAGAATAAGAAGAAAAAAGTGACAAAGAGAAGACTTAACATGCACACAAAAACAACAACTAATTAAACCCCAAGGTTAGAATAAGAAGATAATCAACAGAATAAACCCAACAAGATAAAATGATGATCAGATAGCAACAAAAAACTACAGACCATACCAATAATCAGGAAAACATGGCCCAATCCAATGAACAAACTAAAAACCAGGAAGAGAAGTGGAACACTGAATAAGTAATTAAAGCTCTCAAAACATGTATCATGGACCAATTCAATGAAGTAGAGGAAGAGATTAAGCATATTAAGAAAACACTTGGAGAGCATACAGAAGAAATTGTAATCATGCACAAAAAGATCACAGAGATGATGGGGGTCAATAGAACAATCCAAGAAATCAAAAATACAATCTCAGCAAATAACAGCAGATTTGAAGAGGCAGAGGAAAGAATTAGTGATGTGGAAGACAGTACATCTGAAATCAAACAGATAGTAGAATTAATCGATAAAAAGACAGAAAAAATCCAGCAGGGACTTACAGACCTGAATGACGATGCAAAACACACAAACATACACATTATAGGCATCCCAGAAGGAGAGAGAAGGGAAAGGGGACAGAAGGGGTGTTGAAGGAAATAATGGCTGGAAAATTCCAAAACCTATTGAGGAAGATGGATGTACATGTCCAGGAAGCACAATGCACCCCAAACACCATAAATCCCAACAGGCCTACCCCAAGACATATACTTGTCAAATTATCCAATGCTCAAGACAATGGGAAAATACTAAAAGCAGCAAGAGAAAAGAGAACCATCACATACAAGGGAGGCTCCATAAGATTAAGTGCTGATCTCTCATCTGAAACCATGGAGGCAAGAAGGCAGTGGTATGACATAGTTAAGGTACTAAAAGAAAAGAATTTCCAACCAAGAATACTCTATCCAGCAAAGCTAGCATTAAAAAATGATGGAGAGTTCAAAATATTCACAGATAAACAGGAACTAAGAGAGTATGCCAACAAGAAACCTGCCCTTCAAGAAATACTAAAGGGAGTTCTGCAGGAAGAAATAAAACAGGAGAGGCAGAGTTGGAGGAGAGTGTAAGAACAACTTAAACTACCAAAAGAGAAAAAAAATCAAACAACATAAGACAAACACAAATCCAAAGAAAATATGGCTAATATAAGTAATTCCTTGAAAGTAATAACACTAAATGTCAATGATTAAACTCACCTGTTAAGAGACACAGATTGGAAGATTGGATAAGGAAATATGACCCATCTATGTGTTGTCTACAAGAAACTCATCTTAGACCCAGGGATTCAAGGAGGTTGAAAGTGAATGCTTGGAAAACAATCTTACAAGCAAACAATAACCAAGAATAGGCAGCAGTAGCTATATTAATATCAGACAAAATAGATTTTAAATGCAAAACAATTGTGAGAGACAAAGATGGACACTACATATTAGTGAAAAGGGTAACCTTCCAAGAAAAATGAACAATCATAAACATTTATGCTCCTAACAAGGGCACCACCAAATATGTGAGGCAAACACTGGAAAAACTAAGTGAAAGAATAGATGCCTCTACAATTATAGTGGGGGACTTTAATACACCACTATCAACATTGGACAGAACATCTCAAAAGAGAATCAATAAAGAAACAAAAACTTTGAACAGTATATTAGAAGAGCTGTACCTAATAGATATATACAGAACATTACACCCAAATACAGCAGGATATACATTTTTCTCAAGTGTACATGGATCATTCTCCAAGATAGACCATATGCTAGGACACAAAGAAAGTCTCAATGAATTCAGAAAGATTAAAATCTTGCAAAATAATTTCTCTGACCACAGTGGAGTGAAACTGGAAATCTGAAAGGGCCAGAGGCCCAGATTTTGCAACAAGATATGGAAATTAAACAGCACACTCTTAGCAAAACAATGGGTCAAGGAGGAAATCTCAAAAGAAATTAATAACTACCTTGAAACTAATGAAAATGATAACACAACATGCCAAACCTATGGGATGCAGCAAAAGCAGTACTGAGATGGAAATTTATAGCCATAAATTCATACATCAAAAAAGAAGAAAGAGCTAAAATTGAAGAACTAACTGCACCCTTGGAGGAATTAGTAAAAAAAACAACAAAGTAATCCTAAAGAAAGAAGAAATAAAGAAAGAACAAAGATAAGAACAGAACTAAATGAAATAGAAAATAAGAAAGCACTTGAAAAGATAAACAAAACCAAGAGCTGGTTCTTTGAGAAGATCAATAAAATTGACAAACACTTAGCTAGACTAACAAAAAAAAAAAAAAAAAGAGAAGATGCAAATACACAAAATAAGAAATGAGAAGGGAGTAATCACCGCTGACCACACAGAAATAAAGACTTTCATAAGAGGATACTTTGAAAAACTATATTCCAACAAGAAGGACAATTTAGAGGAAATGGACAAATTCCTAGAAACACATAAGCAGTCTCTATTGACGAAAGAAGAATTTGACGATCTCAACCAAAAATAACAAGTAAAGAGATAGAAACAGTCACTAAAAACCACCCAACTAAGAAGAGCCCTGGACCAAACGGCTTCACAGGTGAATTCTACAAAATATTCCAGAAAGAACTAATGTCAATCTTGCTGAAACTCTTCCAAAAAATAAACATTGCCTAACTCATTCTATGATGCCAACATTACCCCAGTACCAAAGCCAAACAAAGACACCACAAGAAAGGAAAATTACAGACCAATTTCTCTAATGAACCTACATGCAAAAATACTTAACAAAATGCTTGCTAGTCATATTCAATGACATATTAAACAAATTATACACCATGACCAAGTGGGATTCATTCTGGGTATGCAAGGATGGTTCAACATAAGAAAATTGATCAATGTAATACGCCATATAAACAGACTGAAGGGAAAAAAAATCACATGATCATATGTATAGATGCAGAAAAAGCATTTGACAAAATACAGCACACTTTCTTGATAAAAACACTGAAAAAGATCAGAATACAAGGAAATTTTCTGAACATGATAAAGGGTATATATGAAAAACCCACAGCCAACATCATTTACAATGGTGAAATCCTAAAATCTTTCCCTCTGAGATCAGGAACAAGACAAGGATGCCCACTATCACCCCTTCTATTTAACATTGTCTTAGAAGTACTTGCTCGAGCACTGAGGCAAGAACCAGATATAAAAGGCATCCAAATTGGAAAGGAAGAAGTCAAAATTTCATTATTTGCAGATGACATGATCCTATACATAGAAAACCCTGAGAAGTCTACAAGAAAGCTTCTAGACCTCATAAATGAGTTCAGTAAAGTTGCAGGTTATAAGATCAATGAGCAAAAATCAGTAGCATTTCTGTAAACCAATAATGAGCAATCTCTAGAGGAAATCAAGAAACAAATGCCATTTACAATAGTAAATGACAAAATAAAATACCTAGGAAGAAATTTAACTAAAGATGTAAAAAACTTATACACAGAAAACTACAAAACACTGTTCAAGGAAATCAAACAAAACTTAAATAAATGGAAGAATATTCCCTATTCATGGACAGGAAGACTAAATATTATTAAGCTGTCTCTCCTACCAAAACTGATCTATACATCAATGCAATCCCAATAAAAATCAACACAGAATTTTTTAATGAACTAGAAAAACTAACTATGAAATTTATTTGGAAAGGAAAGAGGCCCCGAATAGCCAAAGACATATTGAAAAAGAAAAATGAAATTGGAGGAATCGCACTACCTGACGTCAAAACATTTTACAAAGCTACAGTAGTGAAAACAGCATGGTATTGGCACAAGGATAGACACACTGACCAATGGAACCAAATTGAGAGTTCTGATATAGATCCTCATATACACAGTCAAATAGTATTCGATAAGGCCACCAAACCCTCTCAGCTGGGAGAGAAAGTCTTCTTCAACAAATGATGCCTGGAGAACTGGATAGCCATATGTAAAAGAATGAAAGAGGATTACCAACTCACACCTTATACAAAAATCAACTCAAGATGACCAAAGACCTTAATATAAGAGCTAAGACCATAAAGAATTTGAAAAGCAATGTTGGGAATTACCTACAGGAACTTGTGATTGGAAATGGCTTCATGAACTTCACACCAAAGCATGAGCAGCAAAAGAACAAATAGATAAATGGGACTTCCTCAAAATTAAAGCCTTCTGCACCTCAAATGAGTTTGTCATGAAAGTGAAAAGAGAATCTACACAATGGGAGAAAATATTTGGTTACCATATATCTGATAGGAGACTTATATCCTGCATATATAAAGAACTCCTATATTTTGAACATAAAAAGACAAACAACCCATTTAAAAAATGGGAAAATGATTTAAACATACACTTCTCCAAAGAAGAAATACAAATGGCTATAAACCACATGAAAAAAAATGCTCCAAATCTCTAGCTATTAGGGAAATGCAAATCAAAACTACAATGAGATACCATCTTACTCCCATAAGATTGGCAGCTATGAAAAAAACAGAAGACTACAAGTGCTGGAGAGGATGTGGAGGAATAGGAACACTCATCCACTGCTGGTGGGAATGCAGAAGGATCCAGTCATTCTGGAGGACAGTTTGGCGGTTTCTCAAAAAACTAGCTATAGATTTGCCATATGACCCAGCAATTCCACTGCTGGCCCAGTAGAACTGAAAACAAGAACACAAACCGATATATGCACAACAATGTTCATAGCAGCATTGTTCACTATTGTCAAAAGTTGGAGTCAACCCAAATGCTAATGGATAAATAAAATGTGGTATATACATACAATGGAATACTACTCAGCTTTAAGAATGAATACACTACAAACACATGTGATAACATGGATGAATCTTGAAAACCTTGAGTGAAGCAACCCAGGCATTGAAGGACAAATACTACATGACCTCAATGATATGAAATAAGTAAACCAAGCTGCCTCAGAGAGCTCGAGACTGGATGATAGGCTTAAAGGAATTTGGGGCGTAGAGGAAGGTTGTGAGCTGACACCTACCTGGGTGAAATCTGTGATAAGCTGGAGGTAAGTATTTGTACAGGTAAGGGATAAAATGGGGCCATAGGGCTACCTTTGGGTGGGGCTTTGTGGGCTTGAGGGAGGCTAGGAATGGGAAGATGGGTAATATGGCCCAAGAAATTGGGAGGAGGGTGGGGGAACATATGAACATAGGAGATTGTCAGGTATGTTGTTGAGAGTATGATGTTGAGAAAAGTTTTTCAAAAATACAATAAGAAAGGTGACCTGTTTAAGACGCTTAAGGGGGAGAATCTGACACAGGACAGGCTTCTAGGGAGTGCGTGAGTGCTCATTTTGTCATAGTGGGTTATATCATTGGATGGAGACCCATACAATGAGAGTGAAGGTATCCCCACATCCCGGGGAGGACTGATGTTCTCAAATAGAGGGAATTGTATCTCTCAAGAGAAATGGTGGCTCCCCATGCATTAGGGCAGTCGAACATGTCAAGCCCTCAACATTGTTGCAAGTATCTCTGAACATGGTCCTTCAAGCAATGAAGAGTGATCGTCACTGTGGGCCCTGAGGGGAGGGGCAGAGAGATATTCAATAGGTGGAATCAGTGTAACTGTGGGGCAATGGAAGTGTTCTACAAGATTATGCAAGGCAGGATATAGGACATGTTAAGTTACACCAAAAATGTATAGGGGTCTATAGGCTAAAATGTAAATCATAATTGAAGACATAAGATAACTAAAAATTTAGAAAATTGTACAGTCTAAAATATAAGCCACAATGTAAACCCAAGTGTAACCTTGTTTAAAAGCTATTGTCTCAATATCTGTACATCAGTTGCAGTAAATATAGTATGAACATGTAAAAAGATTATTGCTGGGGAAGGGACAAAGTGGGAGTACCGTATATTATATATATGAATTACTGTGGTCTAAAACTTTTGTGAAGACAAGCTTAATAATTAGAAAAAGAAAAAGAAAAAGAAAGGATGTAGACACTGAGGAAGAGATGGAAGAAGTTGCCTTGCCAATGTGCATACAGGGCTACATTTATTGCAGTGATGGAAGGCAAAATACCAAAAACAAAGCTTTTTCATATTTAAAATTTTTGATACCCCATTTTATTTTTACTTTAATTTTTCTAAATTAGTATGTATTCTATATCTAACCTCTAAACCCATCACTACATTCCATTTTACTATTAATGGAACCTGGCAATATATTGGGCTTCATTTTCAGGGAGGTTTTGGACCACAGAGGGGTTCGATGGTGGCAGGGGAGGAATACTGGTATGGGGTGTTATTGGTGGGGGGCGCAAGGTTGGGAGGGAGTTCTCCAGGGCATATGTGCGGGATACATAATAATGTTTGGATATTTTCATAGTGGTTACAGTTAGGAAAGATGGATGGGGGAGTACTGAGTTCCTGGCCAGGGGAGCTCTGTCGCATTCCCTAATGGAACAGCCACAATCCCCTGAGTGCAATGGCTAAGACCAATAGGAAGGTTGGTTCAACAATGAGCCCCTGA
Organism: Dasypus novemcinctus; assembly: GCF_030445035.2. Classification (NCBI taxonomy): domain Eukaryota; kingdom Metazoa; phylum Chordata; class Mammalia; order Cingulata; family Dasypodidae; genus Dasypus; species Dasypus novemcinctus. The sequence continues at coordinate 63,258,897 of NC_080687.1, forward strand.
TGCTAATGACTATGCTTGTGAGCCTGTGTGCCTGAAATAAGAACTAGGCCTAGAGCTGCAGGGTGCCTAAGAGTTACTTCCTGAGAGCCTCCATGTTGCTCAAATGTGGCCAGTCTCGAAGCCAAACTCAGCATGTAAATGCATTGCCTTCCCCCAGGGTGGGACATGACTCTCAGGGATGAGCCTTCCTGGCACTGAGGGATTACTACCAAGTACCAGCTGAGGATGTGGCTGGAGAACAACCTTGAATAAAAGAGTCAACTCAGACCAGCAGAATATCTCAGCCTACTTGTAACATCGGGAGTTAAAAGTGCTTTTTGACCTTGAGTAAAAGGGGATTGGAAAGGACAAATGAGTTTATATGGCTATGAGTCTCCAAAAAAGAGCCAGGAGGTCATCAGAGGGGCCACACTTATGCACACCTCAGCAGAGCCCCAAAGACAGCTAAAGTAGATACAACCCAAGGTATTGGTTCTTCTGAGGGCTACAGAGACTCACAGGTTCTATGGTCATGGCAGATGGAGTTCAGTGCCATGTCAGTTGGCCCTACTTTGGAGTTTGTGTTCCTGAGTGTGATGAAGTTGGACTCAGATGTGATCTTTGTTCACAAGCCTCTCCTGTCACTTTTACCAGACCTGTGGTTGGCACTGGGGTTTAGTGTATACTCAGGAGACCTGAATATCTGGACTGTCCATGTGATAGCCAGATCCTGAGTCTCAACAGACTTGCAACTCCTACCCTCTGGTTTATTGGACTTACCCCAGCCAGCTAACAGGGAGGTGAAGAAGGTCAACCACCACACCAGGGAGCCAAGAGTGTCTACAACTGCAAACAGGAGAATTGCATCCATCATCCAAGTAGAATCTAAGCCCCCTCTCAATACAGAGATAGAGCAGACATAACCATCCCAGGATCCACAGAATGGAGGAATAGAGTATGGATTAGAGTGGACTTACTGATATTTTATTCTGGAACTATTGTGATTATTAATGGAAGAAAATGCAGCATTGAGATGGAGAAAGTGACCGTGGTGGCTGCTGAGGGTGGGGAGTGGGAAGAAGAGATATGATGTGGGGGCATTTTCAGGACTTGGAGTTGTCCTGGGTAGTACTACAGGGACAGTTACTGGACATTGTATGTCCTCCCATGGCCCACTGGTGGACTGGGGGAGAGTGTAAACTATAATGTGGACCATTGACCATGTGGTGCAGCAGTGCTCAGAGATGTATTCACTAAGTGCAATGAATGCCCCATGATGATGGAGGAGGTTGTTGTTATGGGAGGAATGGGGTGAGGGGGTATATGGGGACCTCATATTTTTTAATGTAACATTAAAAAATAAATTAAAAAGAAAGAAAGAAAAAAGAAAAAAATAAAATAAAACAATAATAGAACCTATCTCAAAGGGTTTTTGGATAAGAATATAGGTGATGATTTATATTGCTCCTTAGGATAAAAACCATTTGATAGATTACTATTATCTCTGTATAGAGATAATATAAATAAATATACCATGTATATTTTTACATAATGAATTGTTATGAAATAAATGGATATATACATACCAATAGGTCCTTTCTGAACAAATTTTAATGATACTGACCATATACTATGAATATAGGATAACTATATCAAATTTTAAAATAGTTCTAGGTAAAAAGGGTTAACTATGTTGTATTAGGACAAAATTTTTAAATTATATTAGTGACTAGACTGCATATGACATAACTATTGGTAATTTATTGATCACAAATAGAAATTACTAGTCTTTAAATTTTATCTGTCACTTTAAATTACATCAGCCAAGGTCTGTGTGTTATATTAAATCCATAACATTTTAAAGTATTTCCTCATTAGTGACAGTGCTCTTGTTATTGCTTTCATTCAAGATCCTGGTTTATATTAATAACTGTTATATAAAGTTCAATATCTGTTGCTGTTCATAATTTTTAGTCATGTGGAGGTGAGCAACAAGATTTGTTGAAATATCAGGACCAGAACTGAGAAAACGACACTTGATGTTAAGGCCTGATTCTTAGAATAACTTTATTTTATATAAGGTCCACATTAATTCAAGTATATATGGATGAATATGCTTTATAACATTATTGTTATTTTTAGGCATAAAGGAGAATGATAAGAATATTACATCCTACAGTTATAATACTCAGTCCTTGCCCGAGAACACCTAAACATCACTACCTGAAGATGGGGAGAATTTCTTTTTGAGACAAATGATTTTCTTATATAACTTCCCCTTGTCTCCTGAATTGTTTTAGTTATAATAGCCTAGCAACTCCTAATAAATCTTGAAGTTGGAAATTTCTCGGGTTTGATTTTGTTTTTAAATCTATACTGCACACAGTAATGATATTTTATTTTATTTTCTTTAAAGGCAGGAAGCAAGCCTAATACTTCCTTTATTCAAAACCAAATAATATACCAAGATGAAATTAGCTTATATATTGTTACTATTAATATTGTGTTTTAATAGAGTCACTCTTTTTAATGTAGAAATTATGTATCATCCATAGTTACATTAAGCTCTCATAGAATTTTTAATGTAATAAAAGGAATTTTTATGAAATATATTTTTTGCATACTATGATTTCTCCTTTCCTACCTGTAGGCCATATATTTTAAACTGTGTATATAATTATAAAAGTTAACTATATTATAAAAGTTGGCAACTGCATTCATTCAAAGACATTTTAAGTTAGGTGGAAACAATGGCCTAACTACCAAGTTTACAGAGGCATTCTTTTTTTTAATTTAATTTAATTTTTTAATTATCTTTTTTTAAATAGATCACACAAAACATTTAAAAAAATAAGAGGTTTCCATATACCCCACTCCCCAACCACCACCCCCATCATTTTTTTAATTGTAATTTTTGAAGATACATAGATCACAAAAAATGTTACATTAAAAAATGTAAGAGGTTTAACATATACCCCACATCCCCCTCCATCCACTCCCCCCACATCAACAACCTCTTTCATCATTGTGGCACATTCATTGCATTTGTTGAATACGTTTTGGAGCACTGCTGCACCGTATGGATAATAGTTTACATTGTAGTTTACACTCTCCCCCAGTACATTCAGTGGGCTATGGAAGGATATATTATGTCCAGCATCTGTCCCTGCAATATCATTTAGAGGCATTCCAATACGTACCTGATTTCCCAATTCTTGTTCATGAAAAAATACCCCTTCAAATTAATAAGCGTAATGCTCATATCTACGTGCACTGCCCCAGGAGTAAGAACATCCACCTGAAAGCTGCTCAATTGACAGTGTTCTCTCCATGAGGTTCTCATTTTGTTTCGGTGGGTGCTACTCAATACCAAGGCTTTCATGCTTCTAAAATAAATACTAGCTCTAAAATCATGGCCAGAATTTCCCAAGCCTTTTTGATGTATTTTAAGATTGCTTCCTCCATTTATATACCTTAATTGCCAGAAAATGTTTTTGTCTTACGTTTTCATACAGAGCTTCTATCACATTGATTTTTGGTGTTGTATAGAAATAAAATTTAAAGCTCCTCTCACTCAGTATTTTAACATTTAAACCTGTCAGAAATGGAATATGTTTATCAGAAAAATACTTCCCTGTGGTTCACAAATTAAGTTCTGAAAACAATTCAAGATTTCTTTGCAATCTGGGAGAAGAAATAAAACAGTCAAAGAGAAGGCTTCATGCACGACCTGTGGTGGGAGTTTTATGGCTTCCATTAAGTATTCAATAAACATTATGGTAAACTACTTTATGAATCAAACCTCCAAGACAGTACAAAAGGACTGGTCTTTCTGTTGGTGAAATTGGCCTTGCCTTAAAGTCATGCAGCTCAGCCATTATATAAACACCATTGATAATTTTGAATCAAATATAGTAGATAGAATTTACAGCCTCATTTTTAGGATTCTTACACATTCCCACAGACAAGCACTTCTAGAGTGATAACTGGAGCTGTTTCTGGATTATAAAGACCATGCATATTAAGTTTTTGTTGCTCTGCATATAAGCAGTATATATTAAATTACAAATCAAATTAGGTTATTGTATTTGGAAAGCCTGATTACAGTGTCTTGCATATTTGTATCTCAGCTTCTTTCTTTTCTTTAGAACATAATCTTCAAATTATTTCTTCATAAACTACCTGGAGAAGGGGTAGAAGAAAATAAGTGTTTCCTTAGTTCATGCTTGTGGATTTGAATTCATTTTTTAGTAAGAACTAAAAAAGCTAAGTAATTAGCAAGGGCAGGATTTCTCATCCAGTAAAAAGTTATGGTATATTTTTCTTTTGTTTTCCTTTTGGCTTGTTTCTGTTTATTTTATGAGATGCACTGTTTATATTTTCACTTTGTCTATAAGGCATGTTCCGTCCATGTAATATATAAAAGTCAGTAACATTTTTCAGACACAGAAGCTATCAGTTCATGATTACATTTTAGCCCATGACTGTCAATCATTAAAATTCATGTTATTACAGTTATTTCTAAATTCACAAAGAGATCCCTTTGTGTGCAGTGGCCTGGAGAAATATGTAATGTGATACATAATTATGATCCTCCTGAAAGCTCTAATTATAGGGATAAGCTAGATAACTTCTCTACTATGACTGGAATACACATGATTTCTCCCTATCTCACAGCTAATCAGGGATACCCACTTTTGGCTTTTAGCAATGGACCCAAAATCAATCAACTGATCTGAAGTCCTTGATATAGAGTCAGGCATATCGTGGGTATGACATACATTTGATTATACATTTGCAGTTTCTCATATATACTTCTCAAACTCTAATTTCCAAAATAAAATTGAAGTGATATACAATAAACAGGCAAATGTAAAGCAGAATTCTTAGAACAAAAACAAAAAATAAGAAAAAAGTTTAAAAGGGTCATTTTTTAAAATGTACACAAAACTAATTATTCTTTTGACCACCAGACTTACTTCTAAAGTAAAAGAAAGCAAACAGACTGATTCCCCAGGAAAACTACTTTTTCTCAACCTTACACTGCCCAAGGCAGAATCTATTCCCAAGCTGTTTTAAGGTCATTTTTGTATTAGAACTGATAAACACACTTACAGAATTTAAAATTGGTATAGGAATTTTAATAAATTAAAATTATGCAATCATTCTTTGTTTACTAAGGTAATCAGTCATTTCAGGTAGATATGCACATAGGACTTGGAAAGATGTTGTTAATCAAGTAATAATTATTTTCTTAATAAAACCTAATAAGGTTTACCTTGGAATCACATTCTTCATGGGCAGTCTAGGAATTGTGGTTTATAAATTCATGTTTTGGTTTTCATAATACCAAACCCATAATTTTCTGGAATTTGGAAACCACTGAACTGAGAAACAGAGCATGGAAATTTTGTGAATCCACTGAAATCTCAGATATAACAGTGGAATCCATGTCTCTTAAATATGAAATTATAAAATAGAAAATCAACTTTAAAAGTATACTGCAACTCTAATAGTGAAATGCTACTGTGTGGAAGCCACAGTCAGATGTTTTCTGTTTGGAATTTACTTATTTCCTACTGTTAGGAAACATGTGAATAAATCTCTGAAGTCTGACTTTGAGAATGCCTATGCTATGTGCACATGCACAAACACACACAAATCCAAACCTAAAACTGTTCTTGCCCAGTATAATAAACATATGGTTTATGCTTAAAAATAAATATTTGGAATTTGCTGGATTTCAGAGAATACAGGGAAAAATTCTGCCTTCCAAGCCTGAATGGAAAATACAGATTTTGGCCTTTCCTAATTTCTGAACCACCATTATAAACATATTTCAACTTGTGCCAAACCTTAAAGAAGTTTCTATAGGAGACTTTTAAAAATAAGAAAATATGGGCGGCGGGCTTGGCCCAGTGGTTAGGGCATCCGTCTACCACCTTGACCCGTGTGGATCTGGCCCATGCGCAGTGCCGAGGTGCGCAAGGAGTGCCCTGCCTTGCAGGGGTGTCCCCCGCGTAGGGGAGCCCCACGCGCAAGGGGTGTGCCCCGTAAGGAGAGCCGCCCAGCGAGAAAGAAAGTACAGCCTGCCCAGGAATGGTGCCGCCCACACGGAGAGCTGACAAACAAGATGACTCAGCAAAAAGAGACACAGATTCCCGTGCCGCTGACGCAACAGAAGCGGACAAAGAAAACGCAGCAAATAGACACAGAGAACAGACAACTTGGCCGGGCGGGGGCGGAATAAATAAATAAATAAAAATAAGAAAAATATTTACTCCCTATAAGCGTTTGATTTCTTTGACTATCAAAAAAAATTATAAAACGAATATACCTCTGTATTTAATCACCAATACATTGATTCATACATGTATGTGCTAACTCAAAAAGGAAGGATCCAGCATGGGCTGGATGAATAAAAAGGGAAGACTTCATGACAAAGAAAAAAAGTGGATTAGACTTTGAATGACTTTTAGAATCCAAGTATGGGAGATATACAGTTCCTTAAAAGTACAAAGAACATACTATTTCAGTGTCCTGACGGGAAGAGTGATGGGATAAATTCATATTCATTTACTTACATCATCTCCAAATTGAAAATAATTAAATGGGGGAAAATAATTATACAAAGTTTTTTTAGCACATTAACGGAATGGAATCAAACCTTGGCTAATATTATTACCATTTAGTATAATCTCTTCAATTCATAGGTAAGAATGCCAGGGACCTGAATGGTAAAGTCATACAAGATAGTCATTTATTGGGCATTAAGACAACAATATTGTCAATGGCATCCCTAGAGTTCTGTATCCTGGTAGCCTAGGCTTGATGGGCCATGTAGTCCCCTTGCAAATTGGTAGTTTAAAAGGAGGTGCAGAATTTAAATGAAGAAGGGAAAAACAACAGTCTGGCTTCTACTCTGACCAATTTTGGACCCCAAAATCCCCATCCCCAAACTAGATATTACACGTTTCACTTCTGAAGTAATAGGATTATCTTGTTATTCATGCTGAGCCCAGGACCACATCTGATAATTCATATGTTAAGAAGACAGCAAGCTTGGGCCAGCCACACCTGCATCTTAGGGTGGACTGGCTTCACCAGAAAGACCAACCAGTGATTAGGGGGTTGGGGCTTTGAGCCGCATTTATCAGCTCACCTTTCCAACCTCTGGGAAGGGCAGGGGGCCAGAGATTAAGTTCAACCTTATGGACATTGATTCCACCAATCAGGCCCATATATTGGAATCCCTTAAAATTCTGTATGCTTAACTCTCCAAAGAGCTTCCATGACTGATAATGAATTGGTATATAAGGAGGATTATATATTCTTGACTCCACATGAGAAGGTCACAGAAGTCTGAGTTTGAGACCCTCCTAGAAATCATCCTAAGCATCTCTTCTTTTGGCTTCTTCCTATTTGTATTTTTTTTTTACTATAATAAAGCTCTACTCATAAATGTAGCACTTTCAGTGAGTTCTGTAAGTCATTCTAGCAAATTTCTGAAGTTAAGGGAGTGGTGAGAATCTCCAAATTTGTGGCCAGTTGGTCAGAAGTGTGAGTGTTCTTGGGGACCCCGGCCTTAAGAGTTGCTTGAAAGGCAATCTTGCAGAGGATTGCCCTCAACCTGTGGAATCTGGCCTCTCTCCAGGCAGTTAGAGTACGAATTGAATTGATTGAGTTGCTGTAATATTTGCAGTTGGTGTCCGAAGCCGATGGAAGATACTGTAGCCTTCCTTGACCTCCCAGTTGTAATTGAAGTTGTTATCTGAACTGCTTCTCCTATGCACCCTAAACTTTGTGTGTACCTCTGCCTAGCATGGACCACACTATGATTGGCAGAGGACTCACTTGAACATGTCTCCATCCCTACATTGATAATCATTACCTCCTTTAAAATACTCCCATGTATCTCCCATGGCGTTTAAGGTAGTATCTTACTCATAGTGAGTACTCAGTAGACTTCAGTTGAATTGAATAATTTAGAATTCCAGGGAAAACAATATAAGTAGAAAGCCCCATCCCTGCTTAAATCCAACTGGCCAGCCTCTCTACTCTTCCCCATTCCATTCTGTCTACACAAATGTTGGAGCTAGAGAAAAAGTACAAACATGTTTAGTTTTCTTGCCTTTGATGTATGTCTCATAATGGCAACCAAAAGCTATAAACTGGTCAAAATGTGGTAGATAATGAAGTATCACCTGATCTTCAAGGTATTACAACATATACTTACAGAAAGAAGAAATTAACTTGGTCCTCATTTTTATTTATAAATTAATGTTTGTGTTGAAGGAGCTTATGCATAGCTATTATCTTTAGGATGACTCCATCTGACCCTGACGTTCATTCCAAAGAGAACTTCAAGAAAATTTGTGAACAGAAATGACTCTTGATCCATCTGTGATACCACAACTTTAGTTTAAACGTGGCAAAAATCATTTTTGTCAGGGTTTTATTTTGATGCAGACACTTTAATGGAACAGAGAAATTTGAAGTGACTCTTTGATATCATTTTGACCTAGTAGTTAAGAAAACAAAAATTCATTTTTCTTTAGTGTGGGAATATAACTTTCAGAACTCAGGATATTTATTAAGTAAGATGGGTTTAAATAATCATAAGCAGTTTTTAGGACTAAAAAAGTTAAGAGACATATTAACTTTTAAAGTTTTCATTCTGAAAGTATGGTTACTTTAGAAATATACCCACTCATTAAATCTTTACCACACGTCTATTAGACAACACCCATGAGCTACAACTTAGGCAAGTGTTAAAATGTGGCTGCATTTTATGCCAGTTTCACCAGTCATTAAATAAGTACCACAAGCACATAATGTGCTTAACACATTTTTCACCATGTTCACAATATTTTCAAGGAAGATGTCACTTAAGTGGATCTAGCATTTCTCTTATCTGACAACAGAATAAAATATATTAAATCATAGAATAATGGAAAGAGTATTCACAACTGAAACACAAAGAGTTTGTTTCAACAGAAGATAGAATGTAGAAGTCAAAGTGGCTTTTATTGTTGAAGTTTTTTAAAACCTCCCTCATGCAAGCCTTTCTGGATGAGCTAATAGAACATATTTTCACTATTCAATTCACTGTGACCTTTCTCTCCTTAGCCTCATCTCACGTAAAATTATGAGCAGCCCCAGTTTTGTGCAGGATTAGTATCCTAAACATTTGTACCTAGAAATCCAGCAAAGATTCAATTAGTGCAGATGAGTGAAAACCCAAGGTGACCCCTGTTCTCTTGTAGTGGAAGATTAGAAAAAGAAATGAAAAGCTGGAGCATAGAGGCTTAGATTTCCTAACAGTCTGGATTAAGTTTTGGAAACCTCTAGGAAAGTTGTCTATATTCTGTTTGGGTTACATTCCATGAAAAATGGCAACAATTCTGCAACACTATGAATGAGGCACTCTACATGGTAACGAAATGATGGATGAGTTAAAAGTCCATCCAGGGAAGCGGACTTGGCCCAATGGATAGGGCATCCGTCTACCACATGGGAGGTCCGCGGTTCAAATCCCGGGCCTCCTTAACCCATGTGGAGCTGGCCCATGCGCAGTGCTGATGCGCACAAGGAGTGCCCTGCCACACAGGGGTGTCCCTCGTGTAGGGCAGCCCCACACACAAGGAGTGCACCCCTCAAGGAGAGCCGCCCAGCGCGAAAGAAAGTGCAGCTTGCCCAAGAATGGCACCGCACACATGGAGAGCTGACACAGCAAGATGATGCAACAAAACAGATTCCTGTGCCACTGACAACAACAGAAGCAGACAAAGAAGAACACGCAGTAAATGGACACAGAGAACAGACAACTGGGTGGGGGGTGGGGGGGTGAAAGGGAGAGAAATAAATAAAATAAATCTTAAAAAAAAAAAGTCCATCCACAAGAAACTTGACTAGTGAAGGCACTGGATATGAATAGAAATAAGTGCAAAATGTGGTTAAATATGATAAATTCTCCAAAAGTGGTATAAAAAAATGCTATGGGAGAGAAGGATAGTAGTCATATATTTTTAGTGGTTTCAGATTATGGGAGGTTTTCCTGAGGATTTGGAATTTAAACTGGATTCTAAATAAGTAGTGAGACATCAACATATGGAGTTTAGTGATGGGAGTAGCAGTTGAGAAGCAGTTTCGAAGCAAAGGGGTCACCATGGCAGAAACAAAACAGAACGAAACTTAAAGGTTCTAAAATGTTATCACTGTTCAAGCAAGGAAGAGAGCATAATCGGATTCAGTAGCTCGTTTCTGTGTTTTCCAGAGGAATTGAATTTGTAGCCTGAAGTTATATACGACACTATTCTTCTATTAGAATATGAAGTGTATGCCGATATGTCCCCACGTACTATGTAAACACTCAGACTGAACTATTAGTTACTAATGCATAAAGTGCTGAAGATAGTTTTCTCTTTTCAAGTGTAGAATAAAGAAATACTGAGTGGATAAGACATTGGGTTCTAATCAGAACCACAATAATATCCTCAGTCTACCTGGATTCTGAGACAGCCATGACTCTCTTTGCTCCTAGTGGGTGATATTCCAGGATGAATGCAGAATGAAAGGGATGTTGTAGTCACTGAACATCTGGGCTGAAAAATATTGGATAGAAGGTAAATAAGCCAAAACATGTGTTTTCCAGCTGTGAGAATGTTGAGTCAGTCTGATTCTTAGGTTTCTGAGCTGTTTGAAAGATAAGAATTTCCTTAATGTAAGATCATACATTCATTACCATGTGTTGGTACTATAAGTTCTGCTAGTTACATTGCAGCATCTTTTATGTATTTGGAAAATGTAAATCCTCATAGAAATTCAGTTTTGGGAGATCATTTGAATGCATTTCCGAGTTCTTAGAATATAATTATGTCAAACCTAAATACAACCACATATATGATCAAACCTTATCATTTCCATGTGTGCTATTTGTATATTTCAAAGTTTTAAGACAAGTCAAAAATTATATGAATAGTGTAATAAAACAGCAAAATGCATTAAAATGATTACTATTTCTTTAAGAAAGGAAGATACTAACATGAGACATTGGAAGATTTCCCTAAGTGGCTAAACACCTCAAAATCTGAATAAATCAATATTGAAAGAATACAGAAATATGCAGACCTGACAACACAGCTATGCCTGAATGTAACTTGTAAATAACACACTGTGGAAGCTATCCTACATGAATTTTGAAAGATAGCACGGTATAGTCACCCATCTCCCAAAAAGGGGGAGAAAGATTAAGAATTAAGCAACCTGGCTTTTTGCCAAGTATTTGGGCTGTATTTTGGAAACTCTCAGAATTAGTTTACTTTGGCACAGATTTATTCAGGAGTAAAATGCAATAAAATAGGTATGGGGCTCATCTAATGATTGGCACATAGTAGGGACTCACTAAATGTGAGTTTCTTTCTCCCCTTCTGTAATCAGCAGCAAGTAGTGAGGGTTGAGTTGGTTCTACATTAGAGCATGCAGAGAATTAGCAGGCGCAGAATTACAGCTTGTCAACAATAAGGAGAGTTGTTTTCAGGCCAACTTCCTTTCCCAAACCTCAAGACGCAGTTTTAGCATACTGTCAAAAGCTGCCTTAAAGGTTTAAATGTAAACATTTCCTGTTTACCCATGAATCTACATATTTGCTGACTCAATTACTTTCTCTTAGAAAGTTTATGAGATGAATTTATATTAATCTTTCAGATCTGAAGCACTGCACTATCTTCCTTTCCCACCCCCAAAGAAATCTGAAGTTTTTTTCTCACCTTTGGCAGGGCATAAACAGCTTACCTTGTTTGGCATTTACCCTGCATTTTTGCTTGGGATACGTGAATCAGAAATGAATTTTTAAAAATTGCAACTGTATATCTGGAGAAGTCCTGAATATTTTTATTAACATAGGTCTCACCAACATCTGTCATATCTTACTGAAATTCATCAAACTAAACACAGCTGTTATTCCTTAAGAAAGTGGGAATAAGGGATAGAGAAAGTGAGAAAGGAATTTTTTTTCAATGGGTTAATTGTGAGAGTGGGGAGAAAGAGTGTAAGCTTTTACTGTTGTTTAACTTAGGTAAACAAGGATTTTCTCAGACTTCCTGAGAGCTATGCTTCAGCAGACAGGCCTGTAATAAGTATAAATTCAAAATACCATTTAGAAACATACATCTCAGGCACCTTGTAAACCAGAGTAAATTATACTGAAATCTATTTCTGTTTCTCAACAAAATCTTTATGTCATTGTATAATAATTTACAGTTTCTTTTTCTCCCCTAAAAGCATGAAAATTGGTCATATAGCACACTGTTTCCTCAAAAAACTGGCACATACACATATAAAATGAAATGGTAATCAATGGCTACAGTCTATGAGATGGTCAGCGATATCATGGGAGATAGTGAGAAGTTATTTGAAACCACTAAATCAGAGTTCCTTATTCTTTCCTATCCTGTTTCTTTCACTCGGTAACACACATCGATCTGTATTAGAAACTCAAGTACATTTTAAAAAGCCATTTCCTCTCCTGAACAAGTGTATTAAAATATCTGAAAAGCTGATAATCTAATGTTCAGATTTTACCTTCTTTCAAAATATGATCACTGGAAATTACCAGATGTACCCTCTTTCCTCTCCTTAGTTTATTTTTGGGAAGGTAAAGATCAAGGCAACATATTATTTCTGCCCTTACATTAAAGCACAGTAAATGAACAAGAAGACAGCATCATCCATCTCCAGTCCCCTAACAACTTAGTGTTTGCTCTTTGTAGACTGTAACACTAAAATCAACAGCAACATTTATCATGTTTTCATTTGAAACGTTAATGCAGAATAAAAGGGGGTGAGATGATCTATAATATATTTAGGAAACATTTCAAAAAGTGGATAGAATCTTGCTCTAGGGAAGAATCTGTTATAGACAGCTAAGGATCCACTGCAGTTGACACAAAACTTGAAAACACTGGGATGATGATTTAGCACTAAAGGTCAGAGGCTTGAACAATCTTGATAGTAGGTAAAAATCAGTGCCATAACATATATTATTCATTCAAAGCACTGAGATTTTCTTCTCTTTCCCTACCTTTCATTGCAAACTTGTTTACAGTACATTGATGCTAAACATAGAAAAGTCAGAAACACAATAGTTACCTATTTTTCAGCCATTAAAGTGTTGCCGTTTATGTTTCTAAGTAGGAGAAAAACCTTCTAATGGGATGAGATGGTGGTGTACGTGGAAGAAAGGATTGTAGTGAAATTTTCCACCTGAAGTTTCTTAATTTGATGACATATTTCTCTGACACCTTTGTGCATACCTGCTGCTGTGTCATTCCTCTCTTTCCCTAATCTCACTAGGATCATTAGAGGATTCTCCAAAAGATCAGACAGGCAATTACTATAATTCCCTTGCAACACTAGCTATTCAGTGCGATCAACAGCCAGTGCACTTAATCCAAATAACCCTATTGCTGGCAAAGGGGTTTCATGATTGCCAAGCGTGAGAATATGCAGGAGAATCTGGGTTCATAAAGCATGGCAAGAGCGCCTCTTTGCTTATTTCCATCATGGGTCTGGCTCTGGTGAATAGTCAAAAAAATAATAATATTAATGCTGCTACTCCAGAGACTCCATGGGGAAATCTGATAAATATTTGATTAAATTTGTCTCCAACATAATTATATTAAAGTCAAACTTGTTTAACTTTTTGTATGCTTGGTTATCTCTGCACAGCCAAAAAGATGTTAATTGGTAACTTAGCTTCTAATGCATTATACCACTGGTGGTTTATTAATTTTGAGTTACATAATGCACATGAAGAGACTGAAGCTACTTTTTAAAAAGTTAACGATTCAATTGAGCTCTTTCTTTTTAAATAGACTGTGAACTCTTTAGTTTACAGTGACTTTTTTTTTTTACTATTAATCCTTTAAAGAATTTCATTAGAAAAGATACACTAGGTGTATAAAAGTATGATCTATACTTCTAAATGTCAGAAAATTGAGCTAAGGGAAATTTCAAACATGAAGGTGACCCTATTATACCCACCCTTGCCAGCATTAGAGAAGGGCTTTCCTTGAGAAGAAGCACAGAGAAAGATTCTTCATACTTGAATTACTTTCTCCACCTCTTTCAATTGTTGTGTTTCTTAAGCATATCCTTCAAGGAACTTATAAATTAATAGAAAATACAAGAAATGAAAATAACACAAAAATAGTGTTTAAAATATAGAAATCCAATGCATTAAATTACTATATGTGTAAAGAAACAAACTGCTATCTATAATTCTGTCTACATTTTGCAGAGATTTCTGATTGATTTCTATATGCAGGTGAAACAGGATCTTAAAATGAAAGCTATTTTTCTGTCTCAGTTTTGTCTGAAGCCCTGAAGTTAAGACAAACGGTGTTAGGTGTTTGCACATATCTAAGAGCAGTGCCAAACTGTGTATATACTGTTTGCTAAAGGGTGAGTCCAAATCCAGTCCAGTGTGCCACAGACCATCACCCACTTCCAGGATGTAGAGGAAATATGGCTGATGGCAGTGTGTTGGTAGAGAATATTTCTTTATAGAGAATATTGCCAGAGCATGGCTCATCTCTTGCCTGACCACTGGGTGATAATGACACCCATCAGTTAGGAACTAGACAGAGGTGCTGGTAGGCTGCAGAGCTAAGAGACAAAGCTTGACTGTGGGTCATATCTGGAGGCAATGCAAGGGAGGAAAACTGAGTCACTTCAGAAGGACCTTGCCCATGAAGATTGCTTGGAAGGGATGATGTGAACTCGACAGAGGGAGAGACTACAGGTAACCAAGAGCTGTGGAGTCTTAAGGGCCAGCAAAGGAGCCACAAGTGAATAGCCATAATCTATCAGGGAGCCACAGGTGAAAGATTCCCACTAAGGATTACTGGGATGCTCTTACATTGCCCCATACCCAGGCAAACAACCACCATTTGAGCACCCAACACTCCCAGGTGGTATGAGTGCCTGATTACAACTGTCAGTTCCAGACCTTCCATGAACCTTTCCTCTCCTCCCTATCCACCACTCCAACAGAGGGGGAGCAAGAGGCTGCAGTGAGAAGAACTAGGTGGAGAAATAATGAGTAAGTGCTCCACAAAACTCTCCCCCACTCTAGCTTTCCCAAACTAAGGTAGACATAAGCAGGGGAAGGGGAGAAGCTTTAAACTGAATGAGGACAATTGTGATATTAGATTGGACTGCTCTTAAGCAAACAAAATTTAAAGTACCTGGAAAATCTATGAGACTGCCCTAGGATTTTATCCAGGGCCAGTTAAAAAAGAGCCACAATGCAGAGTGAAATGAGCTGTCCTGAAATGATAACTTCCTGAGTCCAGGTTATACGATCCGATATACAAGTTTGGAGAGGAGTAGCCAAGGAGAACTGAAATATATTGTATAATAGTGAAAGAGAAATATGAAGTTTATGAAGGGAAACTTGAGAGAGGGAGAGAGAAAAGGGGGAGAATAGACACATTGTGTGGGGGGGGGAAGGTCAGAAACCAAAACCCTTTTTGGTAGGGCTGCTATTTAGGACCTTCATGGAACAGAAATATCTAATAAGAATTTTCTGCAAAGCATGTTATATTAGCCTCTCCTTGGTACTACAAAATCTGAAGTAAATTAACGTGTGGGTGGTGTGTATTAGCAGAACTTGAAGAGCAGTAGTGTCTCACCTCTGAGTCACTGTGGACCAGTAGCAGCCCAAAGGCAGAGCAGAAGGTAAGCCAT
Organism: Dasypus novemcinctus; assembly: GCF_030445035.2. Classification (NCBI taxonomy): domain Eukaryota; kingdom Metazoa; phylum Chordata; class Mammalia; order Cingulata; family Dasypodidae; genus Dasypus; species Dasypus novemcinctus. The sequence continues at coordinate 63,274,626 of NC_080687.1, forward strand.
CAATATCAGGGCAGCTTGCTCTGAAAATGCATCCTGAAGAAGGTGATAGTTAAGCACATTCCTGAGCAAAGAGGAAGCTTCTTTTGTAGATTCCACAATTTGCCTTTCTCACCAATTTTCATTCATCTTCTTATGCTCAACATGGTCCACCAAAGTGTATTTGATAATGAAGAAGATGATGATGATGATAAGGGTAGTGGTCCAGGTGGTGGTCATGGTCATGGTAATGAAGACAGCCCCTAACCTTTTAAAATGCTTAATATTCTAAGCGTTTTTCATGAATTATTTTATTTAATCCTCACAGTAAAAATATGATAAAGGTATTACTGTCTCTGTTATAGAAATCAAGCCTCTGAGAAATACTATAATTTTTTTTCTACCCAGACATTAAATAGTAGGTACAGAATTGTGTCCAGCTACAGAAAGCATCACCTGCACTGCTACATACAGGTGAGGGATCCCCAATAGGAACCTGTAAAACCAATGAGAGGAAGACCCACCATTTAGAATCCTCCATACTTAAAGAGCACCATGGCCAGATTGCACCTGTACTAGTCAAGTAAGCCACTCTGTCCTGTGTCACATTCTTTTCTGAACTCAAACCCTAAAAGCAGCTGGATGCAGCCTGGTGGAGGAGTAAGAGAGTTAGGTGGGAAAATAAACTCCACCACGTTTCATGAACCCAAATACAGCTGAGAGAGGAGAGATTTAACAAGAAAATGATTTGAGGCCATGTGATTATTAGACTGAATTAAATTATTTATTATTGAGAAGTGACAAGAAAAACTATGGGCTAGGCCAGAGATTTCATCTAAGTGTTTGTGGTGGTGAGAGGTAGGGAGGGTAATAGATTTAAAGGAAATGGGTTGGGAAATAATGGCATTATTTCTGCTTACATTATGGAGTTTGCTTTAGTCAATGAAGCAATTACAATTACAGCAAGGACATAAAGAACAAACATAAAGTTTTAGGTTAAACTTAATTGTATCACCAAAGGATCTGGATATACAGAATCCTTTGACAAAAGTGCTGGATCCTTTGCACCTAATGTGTGGAATGAAGCCACCATAATTCTAGTACTTCTGGGTCTACTATGCAATGCTGGGACCAATTTTGGCAGAGGAAATAAATGTCTCCCTTTATGGAATGAGACTGCCAAGCACTCTTTAACCAGATGGCTTTTATTTCATTATTCAACATACCTTCCCTTGACACTTCTCTCACTGCCAATTATTACTGCAGATACAGTCTTTTATTTGGAAAATTATTGGGATAGTTTTTGAGAAACAGTATTCAGAGCTGTGAAGGACTTCTTTCTGTTTCTTTATTCACCTATCAATATTTCTTTTTAACCCAAAAATTTCACTTGTAGGAATTTTATTCTATAGCAAATTTCATTTGTAGAAATTTCATTGTACAAATAAACACACACAACATGATTGAGCAAGGCTAATTGTGTCAATATTACAATGGAAAATATTTCACTATACCCTTAAGTACCTTTTGACAATTGTGAATATAGTATACATGCATACAATTTTCAAAAGGAGCAAAACTATATTCTATGCAGATACATACTTAATGTGAAAATATTTACTGATACTTTTTGTGTAATTTCTCTAACAATAATTTATATGGAACCAATACATAGAGGAACATTTTAATTAGAATGGATGGGTAAACCTCGTCTTAAACTCAACTCATGAAAAGCAGCAGTAGCCATCACGTTTTAGCAAACCCTAGGTCCAGAATCCAGAAATTTCCATTTATTCTGAAGAAAGCAGGTGGCACTGAGGATGGCTAGGATGCAGCACAGCAATCATTGGGATGCAAGTCAGTTTAGCAATGGATTCTCTGTCATTTGTTGTTTATCAAAACATTGCCCATCAAAAAAAAAAGTGATGTTGTTATGTACAAAGCAGGTTGTTTCTCCTTCCCCATTATAATTAATCTTTTCATTGATTTCTTATTCCTCTTAACACATTAAGGGCACAACATGTTATCTTCTACATCTGGGGATGAGAAAGTGCAGGCTGGTAACAGGAAGAGAGAGGTCACCTTCCTGGGAGTGTCAGGTTCCTTGTCCTGCCCTGCCTAGCACTGCAGGGGAACCCAACCTTTTATTTCTGCAGGGATAACTCTGCTTGGACCAGACATCATCTGACAACAGAGGCTTGCAGCAAGAAGTTCTCAACAGAAGTAGGAAAGGGACATGAATTCAGTCTTAATGCTGAGCTGCTCTTGCAGCAATTCTTAAACATGATGCCAATATTGCTTCCTGAGCTGAAGTTATCACTCCTACTGTATTAGTCACTTCCTCTTTCCCTTTTCTTACAACTTTCCTGTGGTGTGTGGGGAATATCCTCTTTTTGCTCAGGGTAAACATGTTGCTGGAGCCTCAGATAAACCTCTATTTTCTGGCCATCAGTACTCAGTTAAATTGCTGGCACCACTTCCACAAAGTGTCCCAAAGTATCTTATTAGCTGGAGGCAAAATGGTCGGCAAGGGAAGCCCTGGTTCTTTATAACTAGGTTTTGAGCAAGCTTTGAACTGCTCGTTTGTTTGAGGAAAATGAACTTTATCCTTTTTCCTAGTCTTCTTTAGTTTAACTTCTGCATCTGAAGTACTTGGTTCCATTTGATGCTTCTCTTGAGGCTGCTCTTTTACTGGAGTGAATGTGATTATCACATGTTCCTCATCTAATTCCTCCTCAAAGACATTCTTTTCACTGCTATCATAAGTTGAATATGCCATTTCCAGGAACACACAGGTGGAAGCAATGTCAGCTATGTCTCACCTACCGATATTTATCTGAAATTGTGCTGAAGATAAATTAGAACTGATCCCAGTCATTGATGATTTGCCAAGAATTACATGAACAGCTTTCCCAGGTGATCTTGGAAGTTCTTTATTGACTATCTCACATCCTCTTTAGACTGGAGTAGGGGGTGACCAGTTTAGATGACAAATAATTGGTAGATAGCTAGATAGATATTGCCGTGAAAATCTAGACTTTCACAGTTGAAAGGGATAGGCAAGGCCATCTATGTCCCATCTAGAAAAGAAATCTGAATCAAAGCCATTTCGTGTGACTGATGTAGATATTTTATACATAGCATAGAAAGAAGAGGAAGTTAGTTAAGAAAAAAGCAAGATTAATTACCTGTTATGTGCTGAAAATTTCATAGGCATTTTGGTAAAGATTTTTAAAAAGAAAAAACAACATAATCTCTGTTACTGGAGAAGGTGCGGTATGTATCATAGAGGAAATACCAGAAGCTATTTCTAAACTCAGACGGTATGACAATACTAATCAACAAAAGAATTTGAGAGTGTAGAGTGGATAAGATATATGTGGGGCATTGAAATGATTTGGTGATTATCAAGAAGGGTCAAAGATGAATTTGTGGTTTTTAAGCCATGGTACTGGGAGGAAATAGTAAGAACCAAAGTCATCTGAGGAGGGGAAATAATGAGGGATTCCCTGTTTTAGATATGCCATATTAAAACTGCAGTCAATATAATCAGAAATATTAAGGAACTAGACTAGATCAGTAGTCAGGATTTGTGATTTGTGATGTAGATTTGGAAATTATTTCAAATAATTGAAGGTATAGTTAAAGTTATTGAAAGAGATCAACTTTTAAGGGAGTAACTACATGGGGAATGGTTAGAGGATTCAAGGATCAATAGGGTGGGATAAAGAGGAGCTGACAAAGGAAAGTGAGAAAAATGTGTTTGGAGAATTGGCACAGCTGGTGTTCAATGCTATTTATTTCTTTCCACTCCCCCTCCCCCCCAAGCTTTGCTTCTTTCTAGGTACAATTTTTCTTGGACAGTAATTCCCAAAAAATAGAAAAAAAGGCCATGGGTAACTCTAGGCTTGTATCATACTGTAGGTGGTCATCCCAGAGATAAAGAGTGCCACTTGGGAGCCTGTGCCTGGAGAGAGATGGTGTCAGCCCCACCTGCACTACAAGGACTAAATGTAAGAAGGATATGGTGATCCAAAGAGATTCTTATTAGAGGAAAGCTTAAAGTCCCTACATTAAGTAAGCTTTTTATTCCTTCCATTTCAAAATATCCTTTACCCCTTTATACCACTGTGTCTTATCTCTTGCTGGTTTGTACTACAGAGTGTGGAACATACTAGCGGTTCAAGGAAGTATGACAAATGAATTTTTGCCAGACATCAGAGAACACATCAAGACAGAAGAAATGCAATGTTGCTTAAAGCTTTTTTTTTTTTTAAGCCACCAATAACAATAGCACCAAAGTATTCTGCAGGGACTGAATGTATAATTCAGAGAACAATCCCTTTAACATGATGAAAAGAATTCTATCCTTTTCCTGCTCCCTTATTTTCTGAATGAATTTAGTGTCTAGAGCATTAACTCAAGGAATTGCTTAAGGTTTTCCACACTGGCGAATAACTTTTAGTCAGGAGTCAATCTGCAAGCACTTCATCAACAAAATGTTTTGATTGTCTTCCTATTGCTGATCATTTGCATTAAAAAAAATAGCTGTACTTTAATGATCATGAATTACTAATTCCATTGCCATATTCTACTCAACACAATGGCATGGCATAGTCAAGGTAGATACATCATTGTGAGTTCTCAATCATGAATTAGTTGTGTATCTGAAGACTCTTGCCCTGGTGCTATATAAATAAGGAAATAATAAATACCATTTTTCTATCAGATACTGAGATTACTTTTTATATTTCATCATGTCACAGTAATCTCAAAATTGGTACCATGTACTTCACATGTTATCACTGAAAAAACAGTAGGAATCTCACATTGGTGCCAAATTGTAACCATTCACTCATTTGCCATTTGGCAAAGGACTTCATCCCTAATGACTGTACCCTAGCAGCTATGCTGATTACCTTTCAATTTCCTAATTCTAAACACCTAGGAAACCTTGGTTACCTTAGAAATTATTTCTCTGCTTTATGTACAATTGAACCCAGGTGGGTTATTTTTACTCAGAGTTCCAAATTTGATCACTGGTAAGCTACAAATATAATATATCCTGTGAAGAATTCATATTTTTGCTCTGGTTACAAACTCTGTTATCACATTTTTAGAGAACTGCATTTGCAAAGTTCTGCGGTAGAGTTGCCTCTCAAACTTTAAAAGGCACTCTAATCACCTTTAAGGGGCACTCTAATCACCTAGATTAAATTCCAGTCAAATCTAATCTTGTTCAAATGCGAGTTCTGACCAGTAGATTTGGGATGGTGCTTGGAATTCTACATTTCCAACAAATTCCCAGATGCTGCTGCTGCTGTTTTTTCTCAGATCACGCTTCAAAGAACAATTATTTGCAGAATCTATTTGATTGTTCTTTAGAAATTTTAAGTGATTTAAATTTTTTAAATAATATTTTCTATTTGAAGTTTTGAAAAATATCGAAGTTTTCACTTTTCCTTTCAGTTGGTAACAAAATAAGTTAATACAGCAAAAATATGAATATCAATTTGAAAACTAAGAACAACTTAGGTTAAGTGACATCAGATATTGTAGGAAACACTGTATGGTCTTATATCTTCATTGTATTAACACTTAAAGAGCAAATCAATGACATTATGTTCTTGGAATTTTAAGAACACCATTCACCATAGATATAAATTCTGCTGACATAGTCTCATCAAGGTAGGAATCAAAGAAAGAACTCACTCTACTTATGGAAATGTTTATTTCATAATTCAAAAAATATGGAATCCCTTCAAAAAATATTCTTCTGATTTTCATACTATTAATAGTGATGTTGCTATCTGAATCAAAAACAATTCATCTGAAACTAAGCTTGAGAAGTATTATTTCTACAAGACTAAAAATAGGTTGTACCACACCTCTGCAAGAACAGAAAAAGTAGAAATGTAAAGGTATGCTTCCAGTCTTTTTGAGGACAAATAGCTCTTCTCCAAGGAAACATTTTGAGATCTTGCATCAAGCCCTTTTTTCCAGTGTGAGAGGCAAGTTTTGAGGTCTGCCAATCACTGGTTCTTTTGCAAAGACTATAGTATCTAGGTATATATACTTCAAATCCTCATTTTCTGTATCCAAGTCCTCAGTGGCTCAAATTGAAAATGTAAGCAAGACAATCAAAATAACACAGCCCAGCCTCTGCATCTCTCAGTCAGAATAACAGCAATGATTGTAGATACTGCTTGTTCAGTAGCTTAATAAAAGTAATGTCTTCTTCCATTTGAAATAATGTTCTTGTGGAATAGATTCTCCAAAGCATGTAGAGCCATAGTACAGTGGACTTAAATGTAAGTGTTATGGATTATTCCTTAAGGAACCGTGAAGTCAAAGGCAGACAAACCATGCAGAAAGACTTTAGCTTCTGGCTGCAAGTAAGAATACAGAGCCTTAGGCAAAAACTTCTATTGCACCTCAGTCCATCCAGAGCAATCTTCAAAGATCCAAACATCAAAAAGAAAGGATAAAGAGAAAAACTTTTAATTATTCAAATCTAAATCATGTACTCAATTTTAAAAGTTTCAAAATTTTGATGAAAGTTCAGTTTTCATTCCCCACTGTTTAACTTGTCTTTCACAGCTGCCCATCATCTTTCTTTCTCATGATCCTTCACTTGACGAGGTTTGTATTTGCCTTTGTCCTTGAACTCTAAAGGACAGAGAACAGTTGAAAGTAAATATTCAGCTTGCCTGGCAGTGTCTGTTTAAAATCTTTTTATGGCTTTTCCATCACTTAATTAGAGTCCTAATTCCATAGAATGACATAAAACACCCATCATCATTTAGTCTCCAATTGTTTTCTCAGCTTCAGTTTCTATCATTCTTCCCATCTCTTCCCACTTACATTATGAAAGGGATCCTGGAGCTTATCACCACAGTGGAACAAAAGTGGGAGGTAGGGACGACCCCCATATCTGTCTCTACAACATCCATCTCCTTCAAAATATTTGTTCCTAGAAAGCCAGGTCTCATCAGGGTTGAAGAACTTGAACTTCTTCCTATGGAGTGATTTTTTCCCCCATAATCCTTAAATATTATTTGGGACTTGAGAGTTTGATAATTGTTCTTATAAAACTCAACACTTCTGTTGGTTTAGTCATTGCTTCTCACTGGCAGATGTGTATTATATTCATATTTATAGCAAAACCCACTACCACAGGATAAAGAACATTTATACATTTATGGGTAAATAGAATAGAATACTATTCTTAGATGTGTAAATGAATAGAATACAGTTTTTCTTGGTAGATTTTGTATACAAAAGTTAGGAATTAATTTGTTATTTTCACTCAAGGTTTGTCAATAATGTAGATCACTTGAAAGATGTTTCCTTTAAGTGTAGTAGATATTAGGTACATAACATCTAGAAACAGGAAGCATTTTAAAGTATGAACTATATCCATACATTATAAGAGTGTATAAATAATAAATGCATATTTTAAAAAGTAATAGGAAGGCCAGCATCAAGGTTGCCAAAACCTTCGTTAAAAAATAAACATGATAACTTCTGGGAAGATGGAGGATTAGAGTGGCAGAAACCACTTCTCTCCCAGAAAAAATAGATAGAGGCCAAGCAGAGACTGTCTGGGGGGGGGGGGGGGGGGGCTTGTGCTGTGGAACTTAGGACAGCAGGAAAAGGCAAGACGTCACCCTGAAGATAGAGGGGCAAAGGAAATGAGTCCCAGCTGGCTGAAAATCCTGTGAGCAGAACTGCTAAAGCAGCCACGGGTGCCCCCTCCCCTACGACGCGTCTGTGGACTGCAGCAGCTGTGGACCGCAGTGGCTGCAGACTGGGAGTTGCAGGAGTCCTCTTCCCCAAGAAAAGGGAGAGGGAGGTACACAGCCTACATCAAATTCAGATTTTGGCCAGTGAACTTGGTCTGCTGCATTGGAGGGGTAGCACACTTCCAGGACTGGTGCAGCCTTGACATGGTTTGCCCTGAGAGCCAGCAGGGAGCTAAAGATAATTTGCCTTCTCAAACATCCTCCCTACTGCCTCTGCCTGGTTGCAGAAGAGGCAGAGGGAGGGAAAGCGAGGCAGGCCAAAGGGAGATCAACCTCTGAGCAAGTGTGTTTATGAGACTTGGTCTGCTCTGAGGACATTCCTTCTGCACTGCCTACCCGCTGCCCACTGGCCGGAGGAATTACTTTCAATGCATTCCCCCTTAACACTAGGGGGTCTGAGCTGAGCAGTCTGCCAAAGAGTGTCATCTGCTGGCCAGACAAGAAAAATGCATGAAAAAGGAAAAAGAATAATAAATAAATGAGGCTAGCAGGTGCCTTTACTGCCACCCTCTCCAAGGCCCTTGGAAACTGACCTTCACTCTCTTATTGGGTCCTTAACCCTGGTTTGAGCAGTTAAACAAGGGCAATTCTAAATATTAAAATCTAGAACAAGTTGAACCAAGAGTCAAAGAACAGCAGTAGCACATAGCTAATTAACAGTTACATCTTTAGGCCAGAAAGAGAAACCAAACATCAGAGTAAACTCAGCAGCAGAATCAGATACAGAGACATCAGAAAAAATTACAAGCCATACAAAGAAAAAGGAAGATACGACTCACGCAAAGGAACAAATCAAAGTTCCAAATGAGACACAGGACTTGAAACAGCTAATCAGTGAGGTTCATGCAAATCTCCTAAATCAAATCATGGAGTTGGAGGACAACATGGCTAAAGAAATAAAAGATATTAAGAAGACACTGAGTAAGCATTCAGAAAAATTTGAAATCTTGGATAGAAAAATAACAGAGCTTATAAGAATGAAAGACATAATATGTGAGATTAAAAATACAATAGAGGCAAACAGCAGCAGATTTGAAATCAAGGAAAAAAGAATCAGAAATGTAGAGGAAAGAACAACTAAATCTAAAGAGAAAGAAGAACAGAGAGAGAAAAGAATGGGGGAAAAAATCAAAAAGGATTCAGTGAGGGAAGCAGATGTGGCTCAAGCAATTGGGTTCCTGTCTGCCATGTAGGAGGACCTCCTGGTGAGGGCATGCTGGCCTGTGTGGCAAGTTGACCCACATGGAATGCTGGCCTGCACAGAGTACTGCCCCATGCAGGAGTTCTGCCCCATGCAGGAGTGCTGGCCCATGCAGAGAGCTGGTGCAGCAGGATGAAGCAACAGGGAGAGACACAGTGGAGAAAGAATGGGGGGGGGACACATCAGATCAGGGAGCTGGAGTGGTGCAAGAGAGTGATTGTCTCTCTTCCACTCTAGAAAGTCCCAGGATCAGTTCCCAGAGCTGCCTGATAGGAAAGAGGCAGACACAGTAGAGCATGTGGTGGGTGAACACAAGGAGCAGACAATGGGGGGGGGGGGGTGCAGGGAGGATAAATAAATTAATGAATCATTGAAAAAATAAAAAGGACTCAGGATGCACCAACATATGTGTTATGGGATTCCAGAAGGAGATGGGAAGAGAAAAGGCACAGAAAGAGTATCTGAGGAAATAAAAGCTGAAAATTCCCCAACTCTCATGAAAGATATGAATATACATGTCCGGGAAGCACAGTTTACTCCAGTTAGAATAAATTCAAAAAGACCTACTCCAAGACACATAATATGCAGAATGCCAAATGCCAAAGATAGAGAAAAGTCTGAAGGAAGCAAGAGATAAGCAAAACATCACATACAAGGGATGACCAATAAGACGTAAAAAGGGTGGATTTCTCTTCAGAAAGCATGGAGACAGGAAGGCAGTGGTATGATATAATAATACTGAAAAGGAAAAACTGCCAGCCAAGAATTCTTTATCTGCTGAAACTGTCCTTCAAATATGATAGTGAGCTTAAAATACTCACAGATAAACAGAAACTGAGAGAGTTCATAAACAAGAATCCAGCACTGCAGGAAACCCTGCAGAGAGGTCTGCAGCCAAAAAAGAAAAGAGAAGAGAGAGAGAGGCTTTGAGGAGAGTACAGAAGTGAAGACTATTAGAAAGGGTAATAAAAAAGATAAAATGATGGACAAAAATAAAATATGACGTAAGAAAGCAAAAGATAAGATGGCTGAAGTAAGTAATGCTTTTACAGTAATAACATTGAATGTCAATGGATTAAACTCCTCAATCAAAAGATATAGGCTGACAGAATGGAAAAGAAAACATGAGCCATTCAGATGGTGTCTGCAAGAGACTCATCTTAGTGCCAACGATGCAAATAGACTGAAAATGAAAGGTTAGAAAAAGATATTTCACAAAAGCAGCAACCGAAAGAGATCAAGCAAAAGAGATTTTAAATGCAAAAAAATTAAAACAGATGCAGAAGGCCATTATATAGTAATAAAAGGGATAATCTGCCAGGAAAGAGTAACACTCATAAATATCTACACACCTAACCCAGTTGTTCCCAAAATAAATGAGGCAAACTCTGGCAAAATTGAAAGGAGAAATAGACTTCTCTACAATAATAATTGGAGATCTCAATGCACCATACATATCAACAGATAGAAAAACTAGACAGAAGATCAACAAAGAAACAGAGAAGTTGAACAATATGATAAACAACCTGGACCTGAAAGACATATGTAGTACATTGCACCCCAAATCAGCAGGTTATATATTCTTTGCAAGTGCTCATAGACCTTTCTCTAGGGTAGACCACTTGTTGGGTCACAACATGGCTCTTGATAAATTCAAGAAAATTGAAATTATACAAAGCACCTTATCTGATCATAATGGAATTAAGCTGGAGATCAATAATAGGCAGGAAAGGGGAAAGTTTGCAAATATATGGAGGGTAAACAGCACATTCTTAAATAATCAGTGGGTCAAAGAAGAAATTACAAGAGAAATTAGATCTCTCAAGATGAATGAAAATGAGAATATATAAAAATTTATCTGATACAGTAAAGGCAGTGCTGAGAGGGAAATTTATAGCCCTAACTGCCTATATTAAAAAAGACTAAAGAGCTAAAACCAAAGAACTAACTGAACAACTGCAGAATCTAGAAAAAGAACAGCAAACCAATCCCAAAGCAAGGAGAAAGAGATAAATTTAAAAATCAGAGAAGAAATAAATGCAATTTAGAACAAAAAATTAGAGAAAATCAACAAAACCAAAAGCTGGATCTTTAAGAAAATCAATAAAGGTGAAAAAAACCTTAGCAAGACTAACAGAAAAAAAGAGAGAAGAGGCAAATAAATAAATTCAGAAATGCGAGGGGGGATATTATGACTGACCCCACAGAAATAAAAAGATTCCTAAAGGGATATTATGAGAAACTGTATGCCAACAAAGTAGACAATCTAGCTGAAATGGACAAATCCTAGAAATGCATGAACAATCTACATTGGCTCTACAAGAAATGCAGGCAGTGATCATCCTTTGAGTGCAAACCACCTCAAGAGCTATTCTGTGGCTGGAATTGGAAGCTCCACTTCTCAAAAATGGGAGTAAGAGATGGTTGGCCACTGCGTTCTGCTACTGATTAGTAAATTCAGTTGGCTAAAGTATAACTCTAAGAGCAGCTAAGGTTTGAACCTGTCCAAGTAGGAAGAGGGTGGTAGCTACCATTTTGACTTGATTCTTGGCATGAGGGAAAGTGGGGCATATTTCCACCCAGATTGGACTGTAGCCCTCGCCTACTCTTCAGCCCCACCTCTGGCACAGAGGAGGCTGGTAGGACCTGCATCACCTACTCTGGGTAGCTGCACTTACATTTGAATGGCACAGATTGAAAAGTTGGACATCTACCAGGGAGGCTGTGGTCATTTTGGAACCACACAGCGTAGATTGCTGCTCACACCTGAGCTCCATTCCTGTCCCAGGCAAGGGAGGAAGGGACATGAAGCCACATCAGTATCTCCAGGCAACTACAGACAGTCTTGGCTGGCACAACTTGGATTATCACACATGGCTGTAGCTCTGTCCCTACCCCTGGCAAAGGAGAAAGTTGAGAGAAGCTTCATTGGTAACTGGGGCAATGCAGACAGCTTAAGCCTTCATAGCTCTCAGCACCAACTACATCCTTGATTCCTACTACACAACCAGCAAGGGAGAAAGGGAAAAGCCCTAAACTAAAGAAACTGCACTCAGAACAAATACACCTAGTAAGCCAGATGCCAAGACACCAACAAAAAATTATAATCTGTACCAAGAAGCAGGATATATGACCCAGTTAAAGGAAGAAGATAAGCCTCTAGATGACATAAGATAAGCCTCTAGATGACATAAAGGAGTTGAGACAACTAATCATCAATGTTGGGAAAAATCTCCTTAATAAATTCAATGAGATGGCTAAAGAGATTAAGGATATTAAGAAAACATTGGATGAGCAAAAAGAAGAATTTGAAAGCATACATAGAAAATAGTAGGTCTTACAGAAATGAAAGGCACAATAAATGAAATAAAAAATACACTGGAATCATATAACAGCAGATTTGAAGAGGCAGAAGAAAAGGTTGAGTTGTAAGACATGGTCGACAAAAGCGAACATACAAAAAGAACAGATGAAGAAAAGAATGGAAAAATTAAACAACGTCTCAGGGAACTAAATGACAGCAAAAGGCATGCAAACACACATGTTATGGGTACCTTGGAAGCAGAAGATAAGGGTAAAGGAGCAGAAGGCGTATTTAAAGAAATAATGGTAGAAAATTTCCCAACCCTATTCAAGGACATAGATATCCATGTTCAAGGGAGCATAATGTACTCCCAACCAAATAAATCCAAATACATCTGTTCTGAGACATGTACTAATCAGAATGTCAGATGCCAAAGACAAAGAGAATTCTGAGAGTAGCAAAAGAGAAGTAATGCATAACATATAATGGATACCCAATAAGATCAAGTGCTGAATTTGCATCAGAAACCATGGAGGCAAGAAGAAAGTGGTATGATTTATTTAAGTGGTATTATTTATTTAAGATATTGCAAGAGGAAAACTGCCAACCAAGAATTTTATATCCAGCAAGATTTTCTCAAAAATGAGTGTGAGTTTAGAATATTCACAGATAAACAGAAACTGAGAGAGTTTATAACAAAGAAACTGGTCTTGCAGGAAATACTACAGGGTGTGCTATAATATGAAAAGAAAAGACAGGAAAGAGAGGCTTGGAAGGAGCCTAGAATTGAAGATTATATCAGTAAAAGTAAAAGTCTCAAAATAATGGTGAAAATAAAATATGACAGATAAAACCCAAAGGTTTAAATTGTGTGAAATAAGAACTGCCTTTACAATAATAAACATGGAATATTAATGGATTAAACTCCCTAATCAAAAGACAGACTGGCAGAATGGATAAGAAAATATGAGCCATCTATATGCTATCTGCAAGAGGCTCACCTTAGACCCAAGGATACCAATAGATTGAAAATGAAAGCCTGGAAAAAGTTATTCCTTGCATGCAATAAACAAACAAAAAAGCTGTAGTAGATGTATTTATATCAGATGAAATAGAATTTAATAGACACTAGTAATGTGCAATCTGAGGAGGAAGTCAGGAAAAAAATTCCATTTACAATAGCTACTAAAAAAATCAAATATTTAGGAATAAACTTAACCAAGGATGAAAGGCACGTGTATTCAGAAAACTACAACTCACTGTTAAAAGAAATTTAACAAGACCTAAAAAATTTGAAGAAAATTTCATGCTCACAGATTAGAAGACTAAATATCATTGAGATATCAATTCTATGCAAATTGATATACAGATTCAATGTAAATCTGATAAAAATTTCACCAACATTTTAAAAATAAATGGAAAACACAATTATCAAATTTATTTGGAAGGGTAAGGGGTCCCAAATAGCAAAAAAATCTCTAAGAAGAAAAGCGAAGTTGGAGTACTCTCACTTCCAGATTTTAAATCATATTATCTAGCTACAGTGGTAAAAAACAGCATGGTAATGGCTAAAAGACAGACATATAGACCAAAGGAACTGAAATGATGGTTCAGAAACATACCCTCACATGTATGGTCAAGTGATTTTTGACAAGCCTGTCAAATCCACATAGCTCAGGCAGAACAGTCCATTCAACAAATGGTTTGGGAGAACTGGACATACATAGCCAAAAGAAGGAAGGAGGACCCCTATCTCACACCTTATACAAAAATTAACTCAAAATGGATTAATAACCTAAATATAAAAGCAAGAATCATAAAGCTTCTAGAAGAAAATGTGACAACATCTTCAAGACCTGGTGGTACAGAGTGGATTCTTAAAGGAGTTAAAAAGAGGACTGAGATGGATTACTGATGCTTAATGTATGTAGAAGTTTTAATTAACTTTACTGTAAAAGTATGGAAATGTACAGAGTTGATGGTAACACATTATAATGAGTAACAGCTGGTTTATAAATGGGAATATGGCTGGAAAGGGTAGTCTAGGATGTAAATGTCAATCAAAAGAAGGCTAGAGAATTGTCTAGGGACTAAATAATATAGTAACCCAGAGGTGGATGAGAAGTGTGGTTGATGATACAGATGCAAGAGTGTCCTTTGTGAGCTAGAGCAGATGTGCATCACTATTACACAGGAGTGGGAATGTGGAGAAGCATGGGAAAACTAAAACTGGAGTGACCTATAGATGGTGGTTAACAGCAATACTGTAATACTCATGCATCTAATGCCAAAGATGTACTGTGTTGACAATGGGGAAGTATGGAAAAAGTGTGCCAAATATATACTATGGACCATGGTTAATGGTAATATTCTGATGATATTATCTTATAATCAGTAACAAATTTTCCACCACAGTGTAACATGTTGATAGAGCAGTGTTGTATGGGAATTCTGCACATGTGCATGGTTGTTTTGTAAGTTCACAACTTCTGTAATAAAAATATATTTTTAAAAAATAATAGGGTGGATTGAGGGGAAAATCACCAAATGTAAAATATGGACTATAGTTAGAAGTAAGATTTTGACAATAGTCTTTCATAATTTGTAACAAATATCTGAAAACAATGCAAAGTGTTGGTGGTGGGTTGATGTATGGGACCCGTGTATGATGTTATGCATGTTTGCTTTGTAAGTTCACAACTTTTACTATATACTGTTTACATATAGTCATGTGTAAATTAAATAATAATAATAACAATAATAATAGGGTGGATTGGTGGGAAAATACACCAAATGTAAGACATTTTGGTTAGTAATATTATTCTGAGGATGCTCTTTCATCTTTATTTAAAATTGTTTTACAACAATGCAAGGTATTGGTGGTAGGGTGAGGTATGAGACCCATGTATAATGTTATGTATGTTTGTTTTGTAAGTTCACAACTATTACTATATACTTATTGTTTATATATGTTTTTGTATGAGTGACATACTTCAATAAATTTTTTTAAACTTACAATAAAAGGAAAAAAAAGGAAGTGGAGAAGTTGGAGCACTTATGCTCTGTGACAATGAAGTATATTATAAAGTTACTCTGGTCAAAACAGCATGTTACTGACCTAAAGACAGACACATTATTCAATGGAACGTAATTGAGAGTTCACAAATAGACACTCACCTCTATTGTCAACTGACTTTTTAGAAGCCTACCAAATCTACTTTTCTGGGACAGAATAGTCTCTTCAAAAATTGGTGGTGGAGCTGAATGGACTGGGAGAGAGTTTAAACAACAACATAAACTATAATCCATGCTGTGTAGCAATACTCCAAAATGTTCTCATCAAATGCAATGAATGTACCACACTAATAATAAAAGAAGTTGTCAATGTATGAGTGGGAGGTTTGGGGAGTGGGGTATATGGGAACCTCTTGTATATATTTTTTTTAATTTTTTAAAAATGTTTGAACATTCATTGTGGTATATCACTCATACATAAAAATAAATAATAACTACATAATAATAGTTGTGAACTTATAAAACAAACATATATAACATCATACAGGACTCTCATAACTCACCCTACCACCAATAACTTGCATTATTTTTAAGCATTTTTAACTAATGATTAAAGATCATGGTCAAAATATTACTACTAACCAAAGTATTTTCCCCCAACCAACCCTATTATTATCTTTATATCATTTATATAAGAAACATACATAAACAATTAAGAGTATAGTCATTCATAAACAATTAAGAGTATAGTAAAAGTTGTAAACTTACAAAGCAAACATGCATAACATCATACAGGGGTCCCATACATTAACCCTCCACCAGCATCTTGCATTGTTGTGAGAAATTTGTTACAACTTATGAAAGAATATTGTCAAAAACTTACTACTAATCATAGTCCTTATCTTACATTTGGTGTGTTTTCCCCCAACCCATCCTATTATTATTTTTTAAACATATTTTTTATGACAGAAGTTGTAAACTTATAAAACAATCATGAACATGTGCAGATTTCATAAACAACACCCCTCCATTAACACACTATACTGTGGTGGAACATTTGCTACAGATAAGGTAATATCATCTGATTATTACCATGTCCATAGTGTACATTTGGCTCACATTTTCTATACTGACTCATTATCAACACAGTACATCTTTCACATAGATGCAAGAATATTATATTATTACTACTAACCACAGTCCATAGGTCATTCCAGCTGTATTTTTCCCTTCCTTCTCCACATTCCGAACATCCTACAGCAGTGATGTACATTTGCTCTAGCTCACAAAGGACACTCTTGCATCTGTACCATCAACCACAATTCTCTTCCACCTCTTAGTTTACTGTGCTATTCAGTTCCTAGATTATTCTCTAGCATTCTGTCAATTGGCATTTACACACATAGACTACCATTTTCTGCCACATCTCCTTTAATTAACTAGTTGTTACTCACTATGCGTTACTATCCATGATATACATTTCCACCCTTTTACAATAAAGCTAACTAAAACTTCTACACACGTTAAACATCAGTAGTCCATCTCAGTCCTCCTCTTATCACCTTTAAGAATCCACCACCTACCACCAGGTCTTGAAGATATTTTCTTACAATTTCTTCTAGAAGCTTTATGTTTCTTGCTTTTATTTTTAGGTTTTTGATCCATTTTGAGTTAATTTTTTGAATAAGATGTGAGATAGGGGTCATCTCTTCTTCTTTTGGCTATAGATAGCTAATTCTTTCAACACCATTTGTTGAATGGACTGCTCTGCCTGAGCTGGTTGGATTTGATAGCCTAGTCAAAAATCATTTGGCCATACATGTGAGGGTCTGTTTCTGAACCACAAATTTGGTTCCATTGGTCTATGTGTCTGTCTTTAAGTCAGTACCATGCTGTTTTTTACCACTGTAGCTAGGTAATATGATTTAAAGTCTGGAGCTGAGAGTTTGCATTTCCTTTTTATGATGTTTCTGGCTATTCAGGACCCCTTTCCCTTCCAACTAAATTTGATGATCTTGTTTTCAATTTTTTTTTTTTTTAATGCTGGTGGAATTCTTATCAGGATTGCATTGAATCTATATATCAATTTGAGTAGACCTGACATCTTAATGATATTTAGTCTTCCAATCCATGAGCATGGAATGTTCTTCCAATTATTTAGGACTTTTCTTATTTCTTTTAACATTGAGTTGTTGTTTTCTGAATATAAGTGCTTTATATCATTGTTTAAGTTTATTCCTAATTATATGAGTTTTATCTGTCATATTTGTTTTCACCACTCATTTGCCACTTTCAGTTACTTTTATTGATATAATCTTCATTTCTAGACTCTCTTCCAGGCCTCTGTCTCCTGTCTTTCTTTTCAGGCTCTAGCACACCCTTTAGTATTTCCTGAAAATCTGATCTCTTGCTTAGAAATTCTCTCAGTTTCTGTTTATCTGTGAATATTCTAATCTCGCTCTCTTTTTGAAAGACAGTCTTGTTGGATATAAGATTCTTGGCTGGACGTTTTTCTCTTGTAGTATCTTAAATACATCAGACCACTGTCTTCTTGCCTCCATGGATTCTGGTGAAAAATCAGCACTTAATCATGTTGGGTATCCCTTATATGTTATGCATTGTTTTTCTCTTGCTGCTCTCAGAATTCTCTCTTTGTCTTTGGCATTTGACATTCTGATGAGTATATGTCTCAGAATTGGTCTACTCAGATTTTTTCAGATGGGGGTATATTGTGCTTCTTGGACATGGATATCTATATCCTTCAATAGAGTTGGGAAATTTTCCACCATTGTTTCTCCAAATATTCCTTCTGCCCTCTCCCTTCTCTTCTCTTTCTGGGGTACCCATGACACATATGTTTGCATGCCTTTTGCTGTCATTTAGTTCCCTGAGACCTTTTTCAATTTTTTCCATTCTTTTCTTCATCTCTTCTTTTGTATGTTCACTTTCAGAGGCCATTTCTTCAAGCTCACCAATCCTTTCTTCTGCCTCCTCAAATCTGCTATTATATGATTCCAATGTTTTTTTAAATTTCATTTATTGCACCTTTCAGTCCTATAAGATCTGCTATTTTTCTATGTATGCTTTCAAATTCTTCTTTGTGCTCACCCAATGTCTTCTTAATGTCCTTAATCTCTTTAGCCATCTCATTGAATTTATTAAGGAGACTTGTTAGAATACTTATGATTATTTGTCTCAATTCCTTTATGACATCTGGAGTCTTATCTTGTTCCTTTAACTGGGCTATAACTTCCTGTTCCTTGGTGTGGATTATAATTTTTTGTTGTTATATTCTCATCTGGATTACTAGAGTGTATTTATTCTGGGTGCAGTTTTTCTCTTTAGTTTACGGCTTCCTGCCCTTTCTCCCTTGCTAGTTTTGCAGTAGAAGCCAAGGCTGTAATTGTACAAGCTGTGGAGGTTCAAACTGCCCTCTTTGCATCAGGGCCCAGTGAAGTTTCTCCTAACTTTCTCCTTTGCCAGTGGGTAGGGACAGAGTCACAGCTGTGTGGAATAATCCATGTCATGCAGGCCTGGACTGCAGTTGCCCAGAGATACTGATGAAGCTTCATCCACCTTTCTCTACTGCCTGGGATGGGGATGGAGCTGCAGGTGTGGGCAGAAATCTATGCAGTGTGGGTCCAAGATGACCACAGTTGCCCCAGTAGACTTCCAGTTTTCAGTCTGTGCCAGCCAAAGTTACCTGCAGTTACCTGGATAGGCTGGTGCAGAGCCCACCAGCCTACTCTCTGGCAGAGGTGGGGCTGAAGCCTAGTCTAGGGCTGCAGGCTGATCTGGGTGAAAGAAACTGGTTCCTACCATCATTGTCATTTTTGGTCAGCTAGCTTCCCCTCAGGCTGGGGACAGTGTCAAATAGGTGACCACCGACCTCTTTCCACCTAGGGCAGATTCACACCCCAGCTGTTTGTTCCCAGGGTTGTATCTTAGCCAGCCAAATCTACCAATCAGTAGCTGAAATAGGCAGTCAACCATCTCCTCCTCACCTGTTTTTGGGAAATGGAGCTTACAATTCCAGCCATAGAATAGCTTCTGGAGTAGGACAATCACCAGCCTCTGCAGCTTGGCCAGAAATTTCCTGGAGAGGCTGGCTCAGGTCCCCTCAGCTTTCTCCCTGCTGGAGTTGGGGCTGGGGCCTAGGTTACAGCTTCAATCTGACCTGGATGGAAAGAAGCCAGTCCCCACCAGCACTGATTTTCAGTCCTCCCCACTTTCCCTCATGCCCAGCATGGAGTTAAGATGGCAGCTCCTAGCCTCTTTCTCATTTGGCCCAGCTCAAATTTTAGCTGTTCTCAGGATTATACTTTAGCCTGCTGACTTTACTCATCAGTAGGTAAAATTGGTACCCAACTGTCTCTTCCTCCCCTGTTTTGGGAAGTGTAGTTTTCAATTCCAGCCTTAGAACAGCTCCCGAGGCAGCTTTTGCCTCCAGTGGAGGATGAGAACCAGCCTCTGTGGTGTGGAACGCTCTACTCACAATCTTCTCTGCAGATGGGCAGCCTCCTCCTTCCATTCCTTCAAGGATGTGGCAGGATGCTCTTCTGGCCTCCTGGAGCCCACAAGCAGGTGCTTCAGCTAGCTCCAGATAGCTCTGGGTGTTTATTAACTGCCCTGTAGCAGAAACTGACTCTAGAGTCGCCTTACTCTGCCACCACCTTGCTGGTTCCTGTCTTATATTTTTTATTGTAACATTTTGTATGATTTATGTATCTTTAAAAATAATAACAAAAAAATTAGTTGTGGGATAACTGAATATACATAACTACAAGAAAGAAAGAGGACCCCTATCATACTCCCTATACAAGAATCAATTCAAAATGGGATCAAAGACCTAAATATAGAAGCCAGGACCATAAAACTCCTAGAAGATACTATAGGGAAATATCTCTAAGACTTTGTAATAGGTGGAGGTCTCTTAAACCTTACACCCACAGCACAAGCAACAAAAGAAAAAATAGAAAACAGTACAACCTCAAAGTTTAACACTTCTGCACCTCAAAGGCCTTTGTGAAGAGGGTAAAATGGCAGCCTACTCAATGAGAGAAAATATTGGAAATCACATATATAACAAGGGTCTAATATCCATGATATATAAAAAGATCCTACAACAATAAAGAGACAAATGACCCAATTTAAAAATGTGCAAAAGACCTGAACAGACATTTTGCTAAAGAAGAAATAAAAATGATGAAAAAACACATGAAAAAATGCTCAACATCACTGGCTATTAGGGAAATGCCAATCAAAGTTACAATGAAATATCATTTCACACTTATTAGAATGGCGACTATTAAAAAGACAGAAAACTGCACGTGTTGTAGAGGATGTGGAGAGATAGGAATACTTATTCACTATTGGTGGGAGTTAGAATGGTACAGCCACTGTGGAGGACTGTTTGGCAGTTCCTAAGGAAGTTGAATATACACTTGTCACATGACAAGCAATCATACTCAGGTAAGAACAAACTGTTTTCTAAAGTTTTCCAATTTATGATCCCTTCAGAAATATAAGAGAGTTTCTGTTGCTTCATTACCTTGCTAATATATGATAATGCACACACATAAAATTTTTCTAGTCTGGTGGATGCAGTATGGTATTTCATTTTACTTTTTTATTTGCATTTGTCTGATTACTTTTGAATCTGACTGCTTTCATGTGTTTATCGTTCATTCAAGTTTTCTCTTAGTTGAAGTGTCATTCAAATATTTTGCTCAGGTTTCTATTGAACTATTTGAAATTATCATTTTTCTTTCTTAACTTTATGTGGTGCAAGTATGATCTTAGGTTTGTGGCTTCACTTTTCACTTCCTTTATGGTGTCTTGATAAGCAGGAGACTCTCACTGTAAGTTTTACTTTTCACAATTAGTTGTAAAAACCTACCCAGAATTGATTTTTGGTTATGGTAAGAGATATAATTATATATTTTTTCAACATCTTAGCAACATGTATTACAGTATCTATATTTTTCCCACCTGATTTCCAATAGCATATCGGTCAAGTAACACAAGTATATTTCTGTGCTCTCTAATTTTGTTCCTTTGGTCTACTTTTCTCATGTGCTAATTTTCCTGGAAAAAGAGCGAAATAACACAGGAAAAATGGGGAAAAAACCATACATATTTTAGAGGTTTTTGTTTTTTTAAATTAATGTCAAAGCATCGCTTCACAGAATAATTGGGCAGACCTGTAAAGTAGGACCTGCTATATAATTTCGCAGCCCAGTGCAAAATGAAAATGTGGTGACCCCTTGTTAAAAAATTATTATGTGGAACTGGGGAGAAGGTTGGGCAAGGAGGCAGATGAGCACTACTGGATTGGTGGGTATGTGGTTGAAACTACAATGTTGAGAAAGCTCTTTTGACAATATGACAAGGAATGGTTTCTGGATTAGGGTGCTGGATCTGGGGCCATTTGGGACAGGGCTCACCTGGGTCATTCTTCTAGAGAGTGTACGAGTGATCATTTTGTCATAGAGTGTTGTGTCCGTGGATGGAAACCCACATAAAGAGAGGGAAGGAGTTGGACTCCCATCTTGGGGAGGCCCAATATATTCTCAAATAGAGGGAGGGTATCTCTCAAGAGCATGGGTGGTCCCTGTTAGGGGAGAACAGACTAGTGTGTCAAGCCCTCAGCATTGTTGCAAGTATCTGTGAATTTTGTCCTTCAAGGAATGAAGCCTGGTGTTTTCCATGGGCCCTGAGAAAGAGGGAGGGAGGAATAGAGTAGATGGAAGATGGGGTATTTAGGATACAAGGGAAGTATTCTGCTTGATCTTGCAATGATGGATATAGAACATGTTAAATTTCATCAAAAATTTATAAAAGTGTATGATCTAAAATGTAAACCATAACATAAACCATTAACCATGATTAGTAGTTAAGTTTCAATATTTGTACCTCAGTTGTCACAAATCCACATGTAAAAAGGTCATTAACAGGGAAGGGGGAAAAGGGGGGTGAATGCTGGGTAAATGGGAGGCCCCTATATTCTATATGTGACTTTACTGTGGTCTAAAACTTCTTTGAATATAAAATGAAAAAAGTAAGAGACTGGGGAAAAAATGAAAGAAAAAGCCACTGTATATACAGGACAACAGATGTTACAGTGATGAAAGGCAAAACGTCAAAAAATTTTTTAAATTTTTTTTGTTATTTTTTAATATCCTAAATTTTTTTACTTTAATTCAGTTTTAGTATTTCTAAATTATTTTGTACTTTATTTAAACCTATCATTAGTATTTCATTTTCTTGTTAATTATATTTGGCGACATTCTTGGCTTCGTTTTTGAAGAATTTTTGATCACAGAAGGGTTACAACTATGGCAGGGGAGGATCATTGGTGTGGGGTGTCAGAGATTGGGGTTATATGGGAGGAAGTTCACCTGGGCATACATATACAATATATAAATGTGTTCAAATGTTTATTGCGCATTGCCACAGTGAGATTCACACAACAACCAAAAGAATATTGGATTCCATTCTTGGGGAGCTCTCCCCACATATTCTAATGGAATAGCAACAATCCCCCAAGTACAGGGGCAAAGACTACTGAAGAAGTATGGTCCACTGATGAGCCCTTAATATTGATGACTGTGCTTATTAGCCTTTGCTCTTGAAATTGCAACTTAGTCTACTGTTGTAAGGTGCCTTAGAGTTACCTCCTGAGAGCCTCTTGTTGTTCAAATGTGGCCTCTTCGAAGTGAATTAGAAGGTCATTATAGAGGTAACACTTATGAATGTCTCAGCAGGATCTCATAGACTGCCAAAGTAGATACTACCTCCAAATAGTGGGGCTCCTGAGGGCTGAGGAGACCCATAGCTTCTAGAATCATGGCAGACAGCTCCAGAGTTTGGTCCCTTGCCAGTGGGCCCTACTTTGGAGTTTGTGCTCCCGAGTGTGACAGAGTTGGACTCAGATGTGACTTCTTTACAGATGCCTCCTCTGTCCCTTCTATTTGAACCTATTGTTGGTGCTGGAGTTGGTAGGTGTACATCCAAGAGACTTGAATCTCTGGGCTATCCATGTGCCAGCTGGAACCTGAGCCTCAGCAAAGTTGCAACACTTACTCTCCAGTTCATTGGACTCACCCAGGACAACTAACAAGGAGGTGAGGATGGACAACCACCACACCAAGGAACTGAAAAAGTCTACAGCTGCAAGCAAGAGAATCCCATCCATCAGCCATAAGGGATCAAAGGCCCTCTCTATTAGAGATGGAGTGTCCATCACCATCCCAGAATCCTCAGGATTGGGAGATAAACTATGGACTAGAGTAAACTTACTTGTATTCTACTATAGACTTCTTGAGATTCTAGCAATGGAAGAAATTATATCATTGATGCAGAGACGATGGCCACTGGAGGTGCTGAAGTCAGGGAGAAGGGAAAAGAGATGTAATATGGGGGCATTTTCAGGACTTGGATTTGTCCTGAAGGATATTACAACAATAGATCCAGGCCATTATATATCCTGGCATATCCTACATAATTGAGGAGGAGGGGGGAGTATAAACTGTAATATAAACTATAATCCATGCTTAGTGGCAGTGCTCCAAAACATGCTCATCAATTGCAATCAATATACCACACTAATGAAAGAAGTTATTAATGTGGGGAAAAGTGGGAGATGTGGGGAATGAAACACATGGGAATCCTTTATATATTTTTTATGTAACATTTTATGTAATCTAAATATTTTTTTAAAATAAATAAAATAAATATTTAAAAAAATAATTTGGGAGTGGATATGGTTCAAGCAATTGAGTGCCTGCCCCTCACATAGGAGGTCCTTGGTTCAGTTCCTGGTGCTTCCTGGAAAAAAAAAATCAAACAAGCAAGACAAGCGATAAAACCAACTCAGGGAAGCTGATGTGGCTCAGTGGTTGAACAATGGCTTCCCACAAATGAGGTCCTGGGTTCAATCCCTAGCCTCCAGTACCTCAAAAAAAATTTTTTTTTGTAAAGAATTTCAATATATATGAGCCCCTTTTAAGAGGAATCTGACTGAATAGATAACATGCCCATACAGTCAGTCTTACAGATAAAACATATTGAAATATTTCCTTTTTGTACATGAGATATATGAAATTATGCAAGAATTAACTCAGGTTCTTATGGAAAACAGTTTCAATCAGGAAAAAGAGATTATGCAGGAGAAACTAAAGACCTAGGATGGACTGAGGTGGAATTTTTAATGCTCAATTCCACTGAAAAGTAGTAAATACACTTGTATTGATCAAGGCTCTGAGTACTGACAAAAGGAGAAATTAATCTTTAATGAGCCCACTTTTCTTCTCCATTCTTTAATTATGTTTAATCTTTGACTTTGCATAGTCTCATGCTATTTTGCTTGACGGTAGGCCATATCACCTGTTACACTCTTTCAAGATTCAGCGCTGTAATATACCAAACTGAACATGCTCTTTACATAGTTTCCTGCTGGGTTTACTTTATGACATTTTAAATAAATTTTGACAGGAATTTATAGGCCCTAGTCTTACTTAAGGTGCCTGAAGTACTTAACGATTATTTGAATAGGTGACACTTCATATATCCTCTTATAAGATGTTTTTGCATTTGCCAAAAGAAATGAACTTTTTTCTATTATTAAAACTTGGCTCAACTATAGATAGAGTGTACTAAATAATGTCTCTCCCATTAAGCATTATTAGAGAATCTAATATTCCATATAATTGAATTTTAAGGAACCTTGGTATTATAACTTAAGATTCAAAACTTCATTATTGACTTGTTTCTTGATTATTTCTCACCATTATTTTGGACATTAATTCACAAATAAGGTTGTAACCAAGACCACATACTGTCAATGACCAGTCTGCTGTGTGTGTAGTTGTTGCACCTATTTTGAATGATTTTCCTGACCCCGACTTTGTTATATTGTCAACTACTACTTTTGTGTACCAATGAGCATTAGGATTGCTCTTCACCCTTAAATTGTTCTCCTAATCTGATGTGGGTTGGGGAGCCACTCATTAATTTGTTAGAATTGCATGTCAAAAGAGCCAGAAGCTTCAAAGGAAAAAAATATATAATCTAGAAAGAAGTGAGTAATTTTAGTTATTGGCGTTTTGACAGTTCTTTATGCACTGAGACCTTCTCTATTTTCATTAAATTTTACTGCTATGCTGAAATTGTGCCTAAAAAGTACACTGTTGAAGTATATGGCATTGTAATGAGTAGGTGATTCTAAATCTTTGACTTATTCTCAGCTTTCAGATTTCTTATTCCTCTACTATTTATTACATTTCCCTCCTGCTGGCTGAATTTTTGAAGTTCCAATGCCCAAATGGATGCCAAATAATTCAGGGTAATTTATTCATGTGTATTTATAATTACAAGGAAAATAACAGTTATTGTGTATCTACTATGTACCCAAGAATAACCTGAATATTTATCCACACAACAAACCTATAAAATAAGAAAAAATGATTGCTATTATATAGATCATAAAACTAAGGTTCAGAGAAGTTAAAGAAATCACCCATAAATATACATCCAGCAAACACTAACAAAGCATGTGTCAATAGGAAATTTTCAGCAAACATTTCTTAAATAAGCAAGTGCCGTTGAATGCAGTCTGGCTTCAAGACACCAAATATTTTTTAAAAGAGAGTGTGAATAAGCACTTTCCTACCTTCTCCCCCCACACACAATCAACTTGGCAGAATGGGAGTTTAAGGGTTCTGTCCCCCACAGAAGCTTTGAACAAACAGAAGCAACAGAAAGAAATATTTTTCTAAAAGCTCCAGAAAACAGTTAAAGGGCTTCAGTAACAGGGCAAGCACCTAATCAATAAAAAGTCTACCTAAAAGTAGTAGGAACACATGACACCCTGGCTGGCCCCCTCTTAGCCCTCACCAGCTCAGTAGGGAACTGGGCTGTGCTCTCAATATGGATGCCTGTTCCCAGTTCCAGAGTAGAGTAACATGCATGTATTGGCAATGCATAGGTTTACTTATTAAAAATTTAATAGGATACTATCTATGTCAGAAAATTAGATAACCTAGATGAAATGGACAAATTCCTAGAAACATATAAACTTAAGAAGAAATAGAAGATCTCAACAGACCAATAACAAGTAAAAAGATTAAATTAGTAATCAAAACCTCCCCCTCAAAAAATGTCCAGGACCAGATGGCTTCACTGGTGAATTTTACCACCAATCCTGCTCAAACTATTTCAAGAAATTGAAGAGATGGGAACATTCCCTAATTCATTCTATGAGGCCAACATCACCCTAATACCAAAGTCAGATAAAGATACCACAAGAAAAGAAAATTACAGACCCATATCCCTTGTGAATATAGATGCAATATCCTCAACAAAATACTAGGAAATTGGATCCACAGCTCATTAAAAGTTCAAGTGGAATTTATCCCAAGAGTGCAAGGGTATTTAAATTTTTTTAAAAAAATCTGTTAATAGAACAAAGGAATGCATGGTCATCTCAATGACTGCAGAAAAAGCATTTGAAAAAATACAGTACCTCTTCTTGATAAAAAACAATTGTTAAATTAGTACCAGATAAAGGGCATGTAGGAAAAACCCACTGCTAACATCAGAATCCATGGTGAAAGATTGAAATCTTTCCCTCTAAGATCAGGAATAAGACAAGGATGCACAATGTCACCATTGTTTTTCAATGTTGTTCTGAAAGGTCTAGCGAGCAATTAGGCAAGAAAAAGAAATAAGGGCATTCAAAATGAAGAGGAAGAAGTAAAACTTGCCCTTTTTGCAGATGACACAGTCCTATATATAGAAAATCCTGAAAAGTCTACAACAAAGTACCTAGAGCTAATAAATGAATTCAGAAAAGTGGCAGAATATAACAGCACATGCAAAATTTAACTGTATGTCTATACACTAGAAATCAAGGAAATTTTTCATTTGCAATGACAACTAAAAGAATCAAATATCTATAAATAAATAAAATCAAGAATGTAAAGAACTTGTACATGGAAAACTAAACAACATCGCTAAAAGAAAACAAAAAAGACCTAAATAAATGAAAGTACATTCATATTCATGGGTTGAAATACAAAATATTTTAAGATGTCATTTCTACTGTGGTGGCTTAAAAGGACATTATTGGTACAAAAGAAAATTGGGATATACAATGTAAACTTTATATCAATCTTAAATTTCTTGAACTTGATAACTGGACTTATGGTGCATACAGAAGTGAATATTCTTGTTCATAGGGAGGGTATATGGAAGTATTTTGTGTTCAAGGATTATGATGTGTGCATCCTGCTCTCAAATATTCAGAAAATAGATAGATAAAAAGATAGATAGATAGATATAAAGATAGATAATAGATAGTTATGATCTAATAGAGATAGGTGATTGACATTGATAAATGAGAGAGAGACAGGCAGGCAGGCAGACAATGATATGGCAAAAGTGGCAAAATGTTAAAGTACATAGGTCTGGGTATCTGGGGACTTGGAGAGATGTTGGAGTTTTATATAGATGTGTATTATTTTTGCAACTGTACTGTAAACTATTTCAAAATAAAAAGTTTTAAAAAATAGAAAATAAAGGAAGAGAAGAGGGATGGTAAATTTGGTGAAAGTAAGCTTTGGAATTATCTTTGGTTTTCACTTAATTTTGATAACCCTTCTTTTGCAGAGACAGTATCAAGAATAGATCTCCTAAATAGTGAAATCTTAAAACATTCACAATTACTCCCAAAATGATAATCCATAACATTCCACAATATTAAGAAAAGAAGATATTCCAGAATTAACCTATAATATTGGTTAATATATACAAATAATCTGCTATTTTTAGGCAGTTTTTATAACTTCAGAGCTTGTTAAATTCAGAAACATCAGTTTTCCCATGCTTCAGACTGTTGAATAATACTGAAAACTGATTCTTAGGAAGCCTTATTCAGAAATGCTTCAAAAGAAAGAAATAACCACTTTTTTGCTTGTTTGTTGATGGTAGTTTTTATGCCGTACTTACTAGTGCAGGGCTCTTTCCTCCCTTGGGGGTAGTGTCAGGAATACTGTCCTGGTGAAACTCAGCACAGAAAGGAAGAAGAGGCCCCTGCCGTTCACCTTTCAGGTAAATCCTTTGAATGGTTCTCTCTAACATTCATCCCAACCAAAGTTAACTTAAGCAAGAGGAAATGCTCACAGAAACCAGTTATAATAGATCTAGCCTTAGGAACCATGTGTCTGAGCATGTGCACACGTGTATGCCTGAGCGTGTGCATGTATACGTCTGAGTGTGCGTGTGTGTGAGTCTGTGTGTATATGTATGTATATGCTGCTCTGGATTTGCTTTACCATCGATCTTTTTTGCGTACAGGCTTCAAGCTTCTCACTGTGTAAACTGTCTTGCCTTCTTAATTGTTTTTATATATGCGAATCCCACGATGGCTGCATGTAGACCTTAAGTCTACATAATATCCATTTAGCGGAAACGGACTTTGGCCCAGTGGTTAGGGCGTCCGTCTACCACATGGGAGGTCCGCAGTTCAAGCTCCCGGCCTCCTTGACCCTTGTGGAGCTGGCCCATGCGCAGTGCTGATGCGCGCAAGGAGTGCCGTGCTACACAGGGGTGTCCCCCACGTAGGGGAGCCCCACGCGCAAGGAGTGCACCCATAAGGAGAGCCGCCCAGCGCGAAGGAGGGAGCAGCCTGCCCAGGAATGGCGCCGCCCACACTTCCCGTGCTGCTGACGACAACAGAAGCGGACAAAGAAACAAGACGCAGCAAAAACAGACAACCGGGGGAGGGGAGGGGAATTAAATAAATAAAAATAAATCTTTAAAAAAAAAAAAAAGATGTATCAATAAAATTTAAAAATATATATATATATATATCCATTTAGGTACTCACAATTAAATGACTCCTTCAACAAACCCCAAGTCTAAATTTCTGGGGGAGAGGATCTGATTGCCTGAAGTCCAGTCCAACCAATCATCTGTGAGCTGGAGCTGGGTTTACGTGATTCTCAGGATTGTAGCACAGGCTTTGTACACATCAACATTGAGATCATTGAGCCGAAGTAGAGATGAGTAAATTTGGCAGGAACATGGCTTTAGCATACCAGTTGTGATAGCATTTTCTCCAAGATGTTTAGACAAACAAAATATCATGAGAAGTATTTCTTCCACAGTCAGTCTAATTCTGTTTTTTTGACTATGCTTCCTCAGTCACAAAGTAAAGGAAGTGATGCATCTTCTCTGGCCACTAATGAATTCTAAAATAAAAACTCCATATCTTCATATCAAGCAAAATAATGTTCATGTAATTGAAGATTACTATAATCCTCTCTGGCTATAAAATTGTATCTAAGGAAGGAGAGGCATATCAGTTATCTAATGCTGCATAATAAACTACTCCAATACTTAGCCCCTTTAAACAATAAACTTTTATTATTTCATAATATCTGTGGAACAGGAGTCCAAGCACGGCTTAGCTGGGTACCGGTGACTCAGGATCTCTCATAAGGCTACAGTTGGGACATCTGCTGTGGCTGAAGCCTTCTCAAGACTCAAGTATGGGAAGATTCCGTTCCAAGCTCACCCACCGGCCTTTGAGCAAGTCCTCATTAGCTGCTGAACAGAGCTATCAGTTCTTTGCCATGCAGTCCTTTCTAGTATTCTCTAATCATAAATTCTGGGTTAATAATTAATTATGGACATTATTAGGACAACAAATATTTTTAAAGCTGAGCCAAGCAACAGACTATGATTATTTACTGTTTAATTTTCCACTATTTTTTATTTATATATTTTTAAAATATGTTATTTATATGTTTTAAAAATATATTCCCACTATTTATTTTCTATGGACTTTTCACTATTTATCCCAAATGTTTAACAGAACCCCCACACAATGATCAATTTTTCCAAAAGCAAAAGTTCTTTTTTTCCTTTTCTTGGAGACATTTTTCCCAGTATTCTGACCTCTGGTTCCAATATGCATTGTTGTTCTTAAACCTGTTATTTCTCTTCAGATTTCTCTCAAATTGGATGCTCTTTCATTGCCTAGACCAACTGTTCTGTCTTAGATAACTCCTTATATTTATGAACAACACTCTCCAGTAGTTTTCTAAGAAGCAACTTAAGATTGCCAACATTTCTTACCTTCCCACTTACTCAGAGTTTGGTTGCATAGAGAATTATAGATTGAAAATATTTTTCCTCAGAAACAGCTTTGAAGAAAATATTCCACTGGCTTCTGTTTTTCAGTGTTGGTGCTGAATTCTCATTCCAATTCTTTTATAGAAAATATTTTGTTCTCACCTGATTCTTTTAGGATCCTCTTTTTATTTGTGGTATTCTGAAATTTATATGTTTCAGTGTTGGCATATGTTGCATCGTGCTGGGAAATCACTAAATCTTTTCAATCAAGATACCTGTTCCTCAGTTCTGAAAACAATTTCTGTGCCATTTCTTAAATAATTTATGCACCTCTGGGGTTTTTTTTTTAGATTTTTTTTCTGGCTTTCTAATTCTGTAACATCTATTATTTATATAATGTTCCCTCTGAATTAATCTCTCACTTCTAATTTTTTTTCTAAAATTTTCATCCATCCATATGTTTCATTTTCTGGAAGATTTCACCAATTCCATCATCCACCCCTACTACTGAATTCTTTCTTTTATTTCTTCTTTATTCAATTTTCAACAATTCTTTCTTTCCTCATGCTTGTTACCTTTTTTCATGGCACACGTTTTTCTTTTTTCATGGCACATAGTTTTTCTCTTGTTTCTGTGAGGAAATTAGACTTCCTCAGATTTCTTGGAAATTCTTTGACCTTCCTATCCACTCTTATTTAAGAATGAGTAAATAAAACCCTGATTGTTGTACAGTGGGGGAATGAGAGATGAGCAGACTGTTATGTCGGAGGAAGGCCCTTAGTTCATGCACTCGAAGTCCTTCTTTCTAGGGTTATTAACTCCTCTATGTTCCTGAATTTGAAAGGGTTGGAATGGGATTCACAAGAGAGAGACGGTTTCTGGCTAGTGATTTAATGGGACTTGAATTGGGGAAGGATGAGGAAGGTCCTGAACTAGGTTTTTATTTAATCTGACTTTCTTCAACCCACAAGTCACCCTTGATCTTCACTGTAAGTTTCCTAAGTCTGGAGACATTTCTACAAAAGCGTAACTCCCAGAATCCCATGGTTGGGGTAGGATAGAGTCAGTATGTGGAAATGGTGACATCCAGTCTCCTACTGTGTAAAATGGGCAGGGATTATCCCTATTCAGAACTTCTACCAGCTCCTCTGTTTTCAGCTGCACTCTCATGCCTTGCAATTCTTGACAGAATTCCAAGATGAGGAATTGGAATTCCCTGAAATTCTCAGAAATTCCCCAAACCGTAAGTTGGTCTGTATTTTTCATAATGCTTATTTACATGTTTCTAAATAATAATGAATGACTACAATAATAAGCAGTGAATCATTTTTCTGTGACAGGTCAAGCTGAAAACTGTAGAGGTTTTTGGTAAAAATAATAAATGTTTGGTTTATGATTATTATGAACCATTATTAAAATAATATTATTTATTTCATAACATGTAAAAGTGATCTCTACCTTGTGTAGATATTTGATAGTAGATAACATTAAAGGAAGAGATCCTTAAATAAAAAATAAATAAATAAATACTAGATAAAAATCATTCAAAGTATTAAAAGATAATACCACAAATAAGTGATACTTGAAAGTTATTATTTTTAAAATGCAATTTAAAAACCCAAAAAGCAATCAAATGGTCTTGATTTTTATTTCATGGCAAATAGTCCATTTTGTAGAAAAATTCCTTTCATTTTGAAGCGGTGTTGGTAAAGTGAATCCAGTTGAGTTTAGGGAACATATGCTCATTTCTTTTCTAACAGTGAAAATATTTTGTCTGCTTGACCTAAATTTGGTTCTGCTGTTGAAACTCCATTGTTTTTGCATTTAGATCCATATTGAGTATTCCACAAGAGCATACTTCTTCTCTTGGTATTTGTTCTGTTAAAGTAGTTACAAGGACCTCTAGTCTATGGAGTATATTCAAACACTGGAAAATGCCAGCTACCTTTATTGGGTGGCACTCAACATTCTAATATCCTAAAACAGTTAATAGCATTACACAGAATCGTGTGTCAAAATTGCCAATTAAAGAACTTAACTTTGCTTTCAGAACTTATCATTTATTGGAAAATCATCAAAGGATTTGTAAAAGTATACTAAGTATATAAATCCATTAATATTTATTTTCTTTGCAAGAATGATTCACCCTTAGCAGAGACAGGGACGGGGCAGACACCTGCCACATGGCAACAGCTACAGGTTAAGATCATGACTTTTTCCCTCCTCCCTGCTCACGTTCAGGTTCTGGAAATGTCCCTTTAGCCTTTAACTCTTGCTATCCTGTTCTTGCTTTTGACTTGACACTAGTCAGTTCCATCGAACTAGTAATGTCTTAATGTTAACTGTTAAACTTTAATTCTAGCATGGGAATTATAGTACTTTTTCCTGTTTTCCCAACTGACTTTTCTCAGGATATAGAAAAACATAAATTTCCCAGAAAATGTCAGAAAGAAAAGAATTTCCACTGTATGCTTAGCCATTCATTTTTTCTACCTTAGGTGCCCCCAATGGATGAGGTTCTAAGAGGCATGGAGTAAAGTGGTTATCCATAATCCACTCCTGCAGATAATTAGGTTTAATCTTCCTCTACACTCCCCAACTTAGTTATTATTTTTCTTCTGCTTCTCATATCCCATAATTTCTTTGAATCTTATCTGCTATTTTTTCTTCCCTAGTTCTTTTCATTCATGTAGATTAATACCTTTACACCAGTATCAGGGGACTCGGGGCAATGAAAGGAGATACATGTTATATGAATCTATCATTTTTACTTATTCCCTTCCTTGCCCTTGAAAGTCTACTTGCTTACCCCCAGTTGAGAATAGAAAATCTTACATATCACACAACTCTACATCCCTCCCTGAGTTTCAGCTTAGAGAACAAGGAATGGACACTAGACCCAAGCTGTGTCTGTCAGATTCTCTCACTAGATATGTGAAATGAGAATTAAGTAAAATATGTGAGGATACGGCAATCCACAGAGGAGTAACTGAGCTCCCCCTTTTTTCATTTATCCTTTTTTTCACTTATTCATTCAATAACCAATTAACGGAACACCTACTATGTATCTAACTTTGCAATTAGTGTGATTAAAAATGAATTATTCATAGTCTCAGACATCCAGGAATTCCAGTGTAGTCAGGGGGATAGATAAGTCAGCGAATAATTAGGTCAGCATATGCAAGAGGAATATATTTACTAAGTATTTGAGAAGGCAGAGAAAGAGCTGCTTATCAGCCAGGGAGGATCTGAAAAGGCTTCACAGAGGACAGGAACTTTGAGCTGCCACAGATAAAATGGCATGGACGATCCAGGAAATAAAAATCCAGATAGAGAAAATGAGCATATGCAATATTCCAAAGGAAAAAGAGAAAAAGGCATGTTCAGGATGAGCAAGAAATGCCCTGAGATTGAACAAGAAGGTGTTTGAGAGGACAATAAGGTGTTTGCATAAGGAGGTCAAAATGTAGACTGGAAAAAATTATGGAGCAAAGTTCAGCTTTTTTTTCTGAAGATTATAAGGAAGTGATAGGACAATGGTGTGATCCCATTTGCATTTTTATAAGAATACAACAGTGCAGTGGGTTGTTCTGGGAGGAGCTAAGAGACAGCTGGCTGAATATGCTGGAGAAGCTCAAAAGTTACAGGCTTTAACATGGCCTGTTGCTAATTGCATAATTATAATATCGTTTCATCAATTGTAACAAAAGTACTGACCGACTAAAGCAATATGTTAATAACAGGGGAAACCGTGGGGTTTGTGTGTGGGGCGGGGTACATATGAACTCTGTATTTTCTGAATGATTTGTCTGTAAACCAGCAACTGCTCTAATAAAAGGAATTAAAAAGAAATTAACTGAACATGAAAGCAAAACAAAAAACAAAACATTATAGGCTTTTATTTTGAGTTTGGTGGGGAACTCAGAAAAGTCAGTGGAGATGTCCCATCTTCCAAGATGTTCCTGACCATATGACCATATGACAGCCTGGGCTCTGTCCCTCTCTTCTCTATCAGAGCATCCTGACAGTCATCACACACTTGCTCAAATAAGCATATTTCACTTTTAGGTAACTTGAAGGCAGTAATGATCTGAGTCTTGTTTACAGCTAAATATTTAGGACTTAGCAAGACTGTAATGGGCACTTACTAAATAGTTGTTGAATAAAGGAATAAATTAAAGCTTGCTAGGAAGTGGTAAGGTAACTTTCTGGTATCCACAACATACATACCAAAGGATCCTAAGAGTCAGGCCCATTGTCTGGTAACTGGTAGAAATGTACATTCTTAGGACCCACCCAAGACTTACTGGATCAGAAACTGGGTGTTGAACAACTGGTGTTTTAACAAACTCTCCAGATTATACCCATGCAAATTAAAGATTGAGAACCACTGACGTATACCATTTTAGAAATGATCTATGCCTGTAAGTGCTAAAATTGTAACAAAACTCTTAGAAGAAAACATAGGAAACATTGGAAATTTCATCAGGACCTTATATTGGGCAATGGTTTCTTAGGCTTTATACCAAAAGCACAAGCAAAAACAGAAAAAATAGGTAAATTGGAGGTCATCAACATTTAAAACTTATGTGCATTACATGACATTATCAAGACAGTGAAATAACAACCTACAAAATGGGAAAATATATTTGGAAACCATATATCTGATAAAGGTTTAATATCTAGAATCTATAGTAGATTACAGTTTGCCAGAAATAAGGCAGGGCATGTACATATTAGTGCTTAATGGGTACAGAGGTTCTGTTTGGGGTGATGGATGGTGGTAATGGTAACACACAGTATGAATGTCATTAATACCACTGATTTGTATGCTTGAAAGTAGTTAAAATGGGAAATTTTATGTTATATATATATAATTGCCATAATAAAAAATAAAGTAATAGAAGATAATAGATAATAGATAATAGATAGAAAGACAGAATGTATGCCTTTACTAAGAAAGCATGTGTCCTCACTCCTTTCGCTATGCTTAAATACCCTGTCTTGGTGTTCTGTAGTCCCAAATCTATAAGAAAGGTTCTGTGAGATGAGAGTGGTATCAAGTGTAGACTTTTTATTGTTACTGTTGTTCTGGATAGAAAATTCAATAATCAATACTTATCTAGTTATAAAAGATCTACATGCATATTAACTTTATTTCATGAACAAGTCCTTATTTAACGAGACCAACTTAATGACTCTCTTGGGAAGTATAATTAATCTACCCCACTCCTCAAAGGTCTGCTCTGACTCATCTTGAGTAGGAGCTACATCAAATCTGATCAGATTGCCCCAATGTCATTCTATGGGCCTCTTTGATCCAATTCTCTAATAAATGAAAATGTGGCAATTGCTGTCTTGAAATCTGTAATATTTCATCAAAGTGATCAATTCCATCTTCATTTCTTCTGATAACTGCCAGAATTCCTGCTAAAATCCAGCAATGCCACATCCTTCTCTCTATGTCAGCCCGGCCAGAGGGTGTCTTAATCTAATCAGAGTTTAAGCTTTAAATGAGAATTCTGCTGTACAACTGCCAAGATGGTCACAGTTTCTTGAGTAAGCCAAGTGAAAATGATAATACTGGTAATGACATGTTATTCTCATTCAAGCAAAAGGTGACAGTAAAAGTCACTCTAAAGAGGGCTTTCACACAAAAAAATTCTTTTGCTCGCTTTTCACGTCCTCAGTATTGTAATCATTTCTTGCTCTGCCATGTCCCACCTTCACGGTGAATATACATTATACAGCTCAAGCATACTGATTTTCACTTCATGAATCTATAAACCCTATAATTCTTACCCAAAACCTGGCAGTTTAACCTGTCTTTGGAGGAATGATTTAATAACAGAGACATGTAATGAGAGCTCTTATCGCTAAAATGTCACTGTATTTACAAAATATACTACAGGGCACTTACTAATCTGCTACAAAGTGCTGTCATAAATCATTTAGCCTAGACTATGCTTTTAAAAATACATTAATAAAATATAAAAGTTTCAGTATCCTTGACTTAAAAAAACTATTCTTTCTAATCTGAAATATTTTGAAAGTTCTCAATTCCCATGCCTTCGTGTCTTCTTCCATGTTCAAGGCTCTCCTTAATAGTTTTTACCAAATATTATTTTGGAAATAGCCTACTGTCCACTTTTATTATATTAATACATAATAATAGATGACTTGGGTAGTTACTAAAGAAAGGTAGGAAACAACCTTCCACAAAATAAATAATTATATTAATGATAACATTTCCATTTGTCTTCGTCTACTCTGTGACAAGAACAGCGTATTATCTCACTCACTGAATACGGTGAGTTGGAACTAGGTAGATGTTTAATACTCATGAGAGACTTGTGAAGTAGGTATTGTTATCTCCATTTTACAGGCTGGAAGATTAAGACAGAGATAAATGTCCTATCCAAGGAAGCATAGCTAATTGGTGAATAAAAGAGGATTTCACTTGAGTCTGATTCCAAAACCCATGTGCTTTCTACTGCGCTGGGCAGCCTCTCACTTCTGTACCAAGGCTTAAGTAAAGACAGTGAGAATGCATGCTTGCCCTTGGAACAGATGGGAGAACGATTCAATGACCACTTCAGTCAGTGGCAGGAAAATATCTTTCCAGCCTATTTTCAGGGAACACTAAGATAAACAACCTGAGAAGAACCAGAAATAGCATTATAAAAAGAAATCTGAATTCCAAATAAATTTTTCAAACAGAGAGGGAGCATTTGTTTTCATATGGTGTCCTTGAAGGTAAAGAGATAAGCAATCACAAGCACTGGCTCCATGAGCCTAGACATTTAACCCTGTGCTCCTCCACCAGGCATATCCCTTTCAATACCCATGTGTGCATTCTTCAGCTAAGAATAATAATATTCTGGGGGGAAATAACATGTTAGAATACATTTGAATAGAACACAATTCAATTCCACCTTCATTCTTGTCCTGTTTTCTTACAAATTATACAGATTCCAATCACTTAGACCTTTAATTTTTAAAATCACTGAATCAGTTCCAAATAATTCTTTAAATTTATTAGAAATGTTGTGAGTTTACAGAACAATCGTGTATTAAATATAGGATTCTCATATACCACCACCACCAACACCTTGCATTGATGTGAAATATTTGTTACAATTGGTGATAGCACTTTATGGTATTTGTACTATTAATTAAACCCATAGTTTAACTTAGGGTTCACTGTTTGTGTAGTGTAGTTTCATGGGTTTTTTAAATTTTATTTTATTCTGTTACCATATATACAATCTTACATTTCCACTTTTAATCATATCAGATATATTTGAGGGCTGTTAATTGCATTCACAATGTTGTACTATGACCATGACCATCTATTACCAAAATATTTCCATCATTCCAAATAGGAAAGATACACATTTTAATTCCTAACTTCCAATTCCCTATCCCCACCCTGTCCCCTGATAACCTATATTCTAGA
Source organism: Dasypus novemcinctus (assembly GCF_030445035.2). Classification (NCBI taxonomy): domain Eukaryota; kingdom Metazoa; phylum Chordata; class Mammalia; order Cingulata; family Dasypodidae; genus Dasypus; species Dasypus novemcinctus. The sequence goes on from NC_080687.1 coordinate 63,312,524, forward strand.
TTCTGAGTCTATGATTTAGCTTATATGAATTATTTCAAGTCAGTGAGAGCATACAATATTTGTCATTTTGTGTCTGGATTATTTCACTCAACATGATGCCTTCAAGGTTCATCCATGTTGCACATATATCAGGACTTCATACCTTGTTGAGGCTGAGTAATATTCCATTGTACATACATACCACATTTTGCTCATCAATTGATCGGGTGATGGACACTGAGTTGCTTCCATCTTTTGGCATTTGTGCATAATTCCACTATGGATATCAGTGTGAAGATATCTGCTTGAGTCCCTGCTTTCAATTCTTTTGGATATATACCTAGTAATGGGATTGCTGGGGATATGGTAGTTCTATACTGAGCTTTCTGAGGTACCACCAAACTATCTGCCACAGAGGCTGCACCATTTTGCATTGCCACCAACAATGAATGAATCTTAATATTTCTCCACATTTTCTCCAACATTCATTTTCCATTTTTTATTAATAAATAGCAGCCATTCTAATGGATGTGAAATGGTATCTCATTTTGGTTTTGATTTGCATTTCCCTGATGGCTAATGATGTTGAGCATCTTTTCATTTGCTTTCTGGCTTTTGTATGTCTTCTTGGAGAAATGCCTGTTCAAGTATTTTGCCCATTTTCTAAATTGGGTTGTTTGTCTTTTTGTTGTTAAGTTGAAGGATTTCTTTATATATACTGGATATTAATCCTTTATTGGATATGTGGGTTTCCAAATATTTTCTCCTGAGGTGTAGGTTATACTTTTCTTCATGATAAAATCCTTTGAGAAAACAAAGTATTTTGGTTTTTTTTTTTTTTTATTTTGCTGAGGTCCCTTTTTTTTTTTCTTTTGTTGTTTGTGCTTTGGTTGTAAAGTCTAAGAAACCATTGCCTAACTCAAGGACCTGAAGATGCTTCCCTATATTTTCTCCTAAGACTTTGATAGTTTCAGTTGTTATATTTAGGTCTGTGATTCATTTTGAGTTGATTTTTGTATGGTGTAGGTAGGGGTCCTCCTTCTATTTTCTGTAAGTGGAGATCTAGTTTGCCCCACACCATTTGTTGAAGAGACTATTCTTTCACCCCTGAGTGGTCTTTTCCATTGTGTCTAAAGCCAGGTGAATATAAATGTGACAGTTATATCTGAGCTTTCACATCTATGCCATGGGTCTGTATGTCTGTACTTGTGCCACTACCATGCTTTTTTTAATTAATTGGATTTGTAATAAATTTTAAGACTAGGAAGTTTGCATACTCCAACTTTATTATTCTTTTTCAAGATGGCTTTAGCTTTTCAACGGTCCCTTTCCCTTCTACATTGTTTTGGTTTGCTAAATGCTGTCAAAGCATTGTACCAGAGATGAACTGACTTTTACAATGGGACTTATTAGATTAAAAGCTTACAGTTCTGATGCCCTGAAAGTGTCCAAATCAAGTCATCATCGGGAGGTGCTTTCTCACCAATCAGCAGCTGTGGATGGCAGGGCACAATGGTGGCATTTGCTCATACCTCCCCTCTCTTCCAGGTCTTGTTTCTTTCATCTTCTGCCTTCTGTGGCTCCTCGCCACTTCTAGGAGTTTTTCTTTCTGTCCCTGCAGCTTTTTTTCTGTATATGCAGCTTTTTATACCTCCATTGATAAAGAACCCCAGTAAGAGGATTAAGATGCATCCTGGGTCATTCAAACTAGTCAAAGACCCTTAACCAAAGTAATTTAATCAAAAGGCCCCACATACAATAGGTTTATATGCACAAGGAATGGGTTAGCTAAAGAAGACAATTTTTTGAGATCCACAAAAGTTCCAAACTGCCACACATACAAATTTTTTTTTAAGATTTATTTTATTTATTGCCCCCCACTACTCCATTCCCCCTGTTGTCTGCTCTCTGTGTCCATTTGCTGTGTGTTCTTCTGTGTCTGCTTGTATTCTCATTAGGTGGCTCTGGGAACTAATCCTGGGACCTTCCCGAGTGGGAGAGAGGCGATTACTCTCTTGCGCCACCTCAACTCACTGTTCTGCTATGTCTTCTTATTTTCTCTCCTCTGTGTCTCCTGTTGCGTCATCTTGCTGCTCCAACTGTCTGCGTCAGCCTGCACTCTTGCGCAGGGCGGCTTCCCCATGCAAGGAGGCATTCCACACAGGGTGGCTCTCCCACACGGAGCTGCATTCCTGTGTGGGCCAGCACTCCACACAGGCCAACTCACAGCATGGGCCAGTTTGCCCTCACCAGGAGGCCTGGGCATCAAACCCTGGGCCTCCTATAAGGTAGACGGGAGCCCAATTGGTTGAGCCACATCCGTTTCCCCACATATAAATTCGATGATTGGTTTCTTCATTTCTGCAAAGAAGATTATTGAAATTTTGATTGGGATTGTATTGAATCCATAAATTGCTTTGATTAGCATTGACATCTCAATGATATTTAATCTTCCAATCCATGAACACAGAATAGCCTTCTATTTATGTACGTCTTCTTTAATTTCATTCAGCAAAGTTTTGTAGTTTTCTGTGTACAAATCTTTTGCATCTTTAGATTTATTCATAGTTATTTGATACTTTTAGTTGCTATTGTGAATGGAATTTTTCTCTTGATTTCTTCTTCTCATTGTTCTTTGTTTGTGGATGGAAACACAACTGATTTTGGAGTGCTGACCTTGCATCCTGCCACTTTACTGAATTCATTCATTAGCAATAGGAGCTTTGTTGTGGATTTTTCAGGATTTTCTGTATATAGATCCTATCATTTGCAAATAGGGTAAGTTTTACTTCTTCCTTTCAAATTTAGAGGACTTTTATTTCTTTTTTCTTGTGTTAATTGCTCTGGCAAGAATATCCAATACAAATGTTGAGTAACAGTGGTGACAGTGAATATACTAGTCTTGTTTCTGATCATAGCAGGAAAGCTGTTAGTCTTTCACCATTAAGTAGGATGTTATCTGTGAGCTTGTCATATATGCCCTTTATCATATTGAGGATGTTTCCTTCTATTCCTATTGTTCTAAGTGTTTTTACCAAGAAATGGTGTTGTATTTTGTCAGATGCCTTTTCTGCATTGATTGAGATGATCACATGGTTTATTTCCTTCATTCTGTTACTGTGGTGTATTATATTAATTGATTTTCTTATGTTGAAGCAACCGCACATAACAGGGCTAAATCCCACTTGATCATGGTATATAATTCTTTTAATAAGCTGTTGGGAATGATTTGCTCCTATTTTGTTGAGGAATTTTGTATCTAAATTCTTAAGAGTTGCTGGTCTATAGTTTCCTTTTCTTGAGGTATCTTTATCCAGCTTAAGCATGAGGGTGATGTTGGCCTCATAGAATGAGTTAGGGAGTACTCCCGCCTCTTCAATTTTTTGGAAGAGTTTAAGCAGAATTGGAGTTAAATCTTCTTGGCATGTTTGGTAGAACTTCCCTGTGAAGCCACCTGGTCCTAGGTTTTCCTTTGTTGGGAGGATTTTATTACTGATTCAATCTCTTTGCTAGCAATTGTTTTGTTGAAATCACCTATTTATCTTGAGTCAATGTAGGTGGAGTGTGCGTTTCTAAGAATTTGTTCATTTCATCCATATTATCTAATGTACTGGCAAACATTGTGCATAGTATCCAATTATGGTCCTTTTCATTTCAGTAGGGTAAATAGCAATGTGTCCCTTTTCACTTTTTATTTTCATTATTTGTATCCTCTCTCTTTTTTTCTTTGTCAGCTAGTTAAATATTTGTTCATTTTACTGATCTTTCCAACGAACCAACTTTTGGTTTTGTTGGTTCTATCTACTGTTTTTGTTTTGTTTTGTTTTTTTCTCTATTTCACTTGTCCCTGCTCTAATCTTCACTTTGTCCTTCCTTCTGCTCATTTTGATTTAGTTTGTTCTTCTTTTCTAGTTCCTCGCGCTTTGAGGTTAGGTCTCTGATTTGAAGTCTTTTCTTTTTTAATGTAAACATTTAGACCTATAAATTTCCCTCTAGGCCCTGCCTTCGCTGCATCCTATTGTTTTGTTTCATTTCATTTTCATTCACCTCAAGATATTTCTTAATTCGCTTGTGATTTCCTCTTTAACCCACTGGGTGTTTAAGAATATGTTGTTTAATTTCCATATATTTGTGAATTTTCCCTTTCTCCCTCTGTTATTGATTTCTTGCTTCATTCTGTTTTAGTTGGAGAATATCCATTGTATGATTTCAATATTTTTGAATTTTTTGAGACTTATTTTGTAGCACAACATATGGTCTCTCCTGGAGAATGATCCATGTGCACTCAAGAAGAGTGTGTAGGGAAGCGGATCTGGCTCAATGGATAGAGTGTCCAGCTACCACACGGGAGGTCCAGGGTTCAAACTCAGGGCCTCCTGACCCATGTGGTGAGCTGGCCCACTCACAGTGCTGATGCGTGCAAGGAGTGCCCTGCCATGCAGGGGTGTCCCCTGCATAGGAGAGGCCCATGGACAAGGAGTGCACCCCACCAGGAGAGCTGCTCTGCACGAAGAAAGCGCAGCCTGTCCAGGTGTGGCACCACACACACAGAGAGCTGACACAGCAAGATGATGTGACAAAAGGAGACTTAGATTCCCAGTGCCTCTGACAAGAATCCAAGCAGACACAGAAGAACACACAGCAAATGGACACAGAGAGCAGACAACAAGGCATGGTAGGTGGGCGGGGGGGAATAAATAAAAGATAAATTAGAAAAAAAAAGAAGAGTGTGCATTCTGTTTTGGATGGGTGCAGTGTTCTATATATGTCTGTTAGGTCTAATTGGTTTAGTACATCATTCAAGTCCTGTACTTCTTTATTGATCTTCTGACTAGATGTTCTCTCCATTATTGAGAGTGATATGTTAAAGTCTCTGACTATCAATGTTGAACCATAAATTTCTCCCTTCAAATCTGTCAGTATTTGCTTCATATATTTTGGGGCTCTGCTCTTAGGTGCACATATATTTATAATGGTGACATCTCCATTGTTGAATTGTCTCCTTTGTCAATCTGTAATGACCATCTTTGCCCCTCCCAACTTTTTGACACAAAGTCTATTTTAACCAATATTAGTATACCTATCCCAGTTCTTTACTTACTACTTGCATGGTATAATTTTTCCATCCTTTCACCCTCAACCTACTTGTATCTTTGATTTTAAGGTGAGTCTCTTGCAGACAACATATAGTTGGGTCATGCTTTTTATCCATTCTGCCAGTATCTGCCTTTTGATTGGAGAGTTTAATCCATTAACATTTAAAGTCACTACTGATAATACAGGACTTTCTTTTGCCATTTTGCTATTTAGCTTTTGTATGTCTTACACTTGTTTTTCTCTTCAATCCAATAAAACCTACATTTATATTACTATTAATTTGCTTTTATGTTGTACAATGTTGAGTGCCTTCTCATTTCTAGTTAGATATATTTTTCATCTGTTTTCCTTGTAGACACCATTGGTTAAAATTTTACACCCTAAATATATAACAATTATATTTGGTTTGGTACCAACTTAACTTGAATAGCACACACATACAATTGTCCTACACTGCTGTGTTTTCCTACCTTTTTTTTTGTACTTATTACCATTTATACCTTTGTACATTGTATGTTCAACAACATAGATTTATCTTTTTTTTTATTATGCTTTGGCATTTTAACACCTGTAGGAAATAAGAAGTGGATATACATACCAAACAATACAATACAATAGTACTGGCATTTATAATTACCCAAATGGTTTCCTTCACCACAGGTCTCTAATCCTTTATGCTACTTTGAACCACTGTCTGGTGTCCTTTCTTTTCAGTCTGAAGAACTCCCTCTAGCCTTGCTTGTAGGATAGCTTTAGTGGTGGTGAACTCCCTCAGCTTTTGTTTATCAGAGAATGTCTTAATCTCTCCCTCATTTTTAAGAATCTTGCCAGATATAATTCTGGACTGGTGGTTGTGTTCCTTCAGCACTTTAAGTATTTTGACCTACTGCCTTTTTCCCTCCATAGTTTCTGATGAGAAATCAGCACTCAATATAATTAGGACTCCCTTATACAAAACATGTTGCTTTTCTCTTGCAGCTTTCAGAATTTTCTTCTTTTCCTCTGCATTTGACAGTGTGATCAATATATGCTGGGTGTATTTTTCTTCATGTTTATCCTGTTTGGTGTTCCTGAGCTTTTTGGATATACATATTCACATCTTTTGCTAAGTTTGAGAAGTTCTCTGTCATTATTTCTTTTACTATTCCTTCTGGGACTCCCATAACATGTATACTGGTGTGCTTGATGGCATCCCATAGCTGTCTCAGGCTATATTTCTTTTCTCTTTCTGCTCCTCGGCCTGGCTCATTTCAAGGGTCTCATCTTCAAGTTCACTATTCTTTCTTCTACCAACTCCAATCTGCTCTTGGAACTCTGCTGGGCATTTTCCATTTCAGTTATTGTGGTTTCAATTCCACTAGTTCTGTTTGGTTTCTTTAAAGTTTCTATGCTTTTGCTTTGACTCTCATAGTGTTCATTTGTTTTCTTCCTGGTATTCTTAGCTCTTTCTCTGTACCTTCCTTCAACTATTTAAACACTTTAAAGACCAGTTTTTTGAAGGTTTTATTTGGTATGTCCACATTCCTGTCTTCTTCATTGCCCTTTTCTGTATTTTTAGCCTCTTCCTTTGGATTGGCCATCATTTCCTGTTTCTTTGTCTTATACTGTTTTGTTGCACACTGTACATTTTACTATTTAAAATTTAACTTTTAGATTTACTTCCTGGCATGTCTGTTTCTTGGTTTTGTAATCAACTGGTGATAAGTCAGATTTTCCTGAGCTTCGTCTTAGGAAGGTCTGCCCAAAAAGAATGCACTGTGCAGGATTTTTCATGTTTTTTCTTGGCCTCTGTCTTTTCCTGGGGCTGTTAGTTGTTTTTGGAGTTCCCTTGTTCATAGGAATTTGATTGTCCCTTCTGTTTCCCAGGGGATAATCCTCCCTCTGCTGGGTATTTGAAGCCAGCAGTCTTTGTCCCAGACTGTCTGCCTCTTTACTTTTTTCACTTCTTTCATTGTCTCATGCTACTTTTGTCTGGTAGGCAAATTTTGGGAGGAGGATCACCTTTGGAGAACTTTCCCAATTTGTTCTTTCTCAATCAAAAAAGGGCCAGGGACCCATAAAGGACACATAAACCAGCTCCAAAGTGCTCTGTGCAGGGGGCCAGAAAGCGCACCAAAACCTTCTCTGACACATTTCCAATGCTCAATTTTTCTGGCCTGCCCAGCAAATGCAGCCCTTCAGCTAACTGTTCCCCACAGCTCTGAGCAAGAGCTACATCTTTAAACTGTCTCTGCTTCTGTCCAGGAAGCATTGAAACAATGGCTGCTGCTACCTTTATCTGTGGTGGGTTAAGACAATAACTGCCTTTGAAACCAGGACCCAGCTATCCAAATTCACTACTCAAAAGCCATGATCAGTAATTGGCCATGCCCACCCTGTTCTTGGAGATGAGATTTTTATTTATGTCCCTTTCTTTCTCCAGCAGCCAGCCAGGGACTGGGCCCCAGGGTAGCCTACTGTGAGAGTGGGGGATTGGAACCAGGAGCTACCATGTGAAAAGAGCAATTTACAGTTCTCAAGTTATAGTTCTTTACCACAGTTTATCAGCCTCTTCTTCCCGCTCTTCCCTGGATGGTATACAGTGTTCTTCTGGCCCCTGGAGTTTCAAAATAGTTGTTTTGAATAGTTCCTGCCTATTTAACCATTGTTTTGGTGGAAGAATTAAGTCCTATAGCTCCCTACTCTGCCATTTCCTTGGAAGTTCTCCTAATAAAATATTGATCACTCCTGATGCTTCCCTCATAAAGCAAAGACAAGCAGACATTAACTACTTCCTGGTAAAAGGGCAAAACATCACCTCGAAAGCACTTTCATCAAAAATCAAATTGGATTCTGATCACCTCTCTAGATCTCCCTACTGTATTAAGAAATATAGGGGATAGAAAAACATATTAAACAACACAACAGAATGCAATTGGTGAAATGCTGAATGTGAGACACCCTATAGTACAAAAGACTCCATTTCTTCAACAGACATATTACAAAATTTTTTAAAAAAGAGTAAGGGAAAAACTGTTATATTAAAAGAGCAGCATTGCAAGGAGTGCCATGCCATGCAGGGTGTCCCACACACAAGGAGTGCACCCCGCAAGGAGAGCTGCCCCGCGTGAAAGAAGCACAGCCTGCCCAGGAGTGGCACCGCACACAAGGAGAGCTGACACAGCAAGATGATGCAACAACAACAAAAAAAGGGACAGTTTCCCAGGGCCGCATGATAAGAATGCAAGCAGACACAGAAGAACATACAGAGAATGGCCACAGAGAGCAGACAATGGAGGGAAGGGGAGAGAAATAAATAAAATAAATCTTAAAAAAAAAAAGCAAACCAATCAGTTGTGATATAAGAACCTGGTTTTTACAACTTTTTACCAGATAAATGATTTTCAAATTAAAAAAAAAAAAAAAAAAAAGAACCTGGTTTAGATACAAATTCACACAAACAAACTTTTCAAAGAATTTATTAGCATATTGACAAAATATTTGATGATATTAGGGGATAATATCAAAAAAATTTAGGTGTGATCATAGACTATGGAGAATATTTTTAGAGTGACTATTTTAGAGATATGTACTGAAATATTTATTGGTGATTTGATATAATTTCTTAATCTTCCTTCAAAAAGACCCAGTGAAATGGGTGATAAATGGGTGATAAATGGGTGGGATTGTTGGAGTTGGGTCCTAGGTAGTAGATGGGGAGCTATTATACTATTCTCTACTTTCATGTATGTTTGAAATTTTCTGTAGTAAATCTTTTTTTGAGTTACTTTTAGTCAAAATCAATTGATAGTTCATTATGTGTTTCACATGTGCTAGATAATGCATTGAGGGATAAACACTAGCAAATATTAAAATCTCCATATATATGTGTGTGTATATATATATCATAATCACAATTTAGTTTCCTGGATGAATTCTACAATACTATTTTTAATATTTCAATAAGACTAAGAAAATAATTTCTGTGAAGCTACACAGGAAACCTGGCATTCTAAATTACTTCTCTTTTGACTAAAGTAATATGAGCTCAGTGTGATAAATCTATTATTAATAGTTATTTCATTTGATAAATATGTTAGTTAATATTTAATAGAGAAAATCTTTCAAAATTGGTGAACCATGTGAGGTTAGAGGTTTTAAAAATATAGTCTGCTCTAAAACTTTGTTGCACATGAGAGTCACCTCTAGAGTAGCCAAACAACAAAGATGAAAAAAAATGTAAAATTTGGGAGCAGATGTGGCTCAAGCAGTTAAGTGCCTGCTTCCCACATGGGAGGTCCTAGGGTTAGTTCCCAGTTCTTCCCGAAAGCAAAAGAACAAACAACAAGCAAACAGATGAAAATACCAACTTGAGGGAGCCAGTGTAGGTCAGTGGTTGAGTGCTGGCTTCTCACACACAAAGTACTGCGTTCAATCCCCATGCCTGGTACCTCAAAAATTTTTAAAAAGCGTAATTTTACATTCAGATGATTAGGCTCCACCCAGGTCCAACCCAGGCATCTGGAATAATAACAAGTTCACAGGTAATGCTAGTGTCCACCTGAGGTCTACTCATAAATCTTTCAGATGAAAGAGATTCTGTGACAGAGGAGAAAGCTCTGGCTTATTACTGTTTCTCCACCTGTTTCATACTGCAGTCCCAAAAAACATCTGGAATGGTATTCTTTTCTCTTTGAAATCAGCTGATCAATTTTAATAATGTTTAAAGAACTTCTCTATTATTAAGCTGAATGAATGACACACACTTGCAATGTCTTAACAAAGAAACCAAAGGGCTAGGAAGCTTAAAACTTCCTACCAAGTGAAAATGTCTGTGAAGGTTCATGAGGCGCCTTTATGTACAATACTTTTAGCTACCAGCCTGCTGCGCTTTTAGCTCATGTGCAATTAATTGATAACTTAATGTCCAGAAGCTTGTAAATGCCAGAATCTGAATAGAATAATTTAACATTTCAACACTGAAAGGGTTTTCATTTTAGCAATCATTTTCACTAATAACCTCCAGATTAGTTTCTCCTTTGAATCAGTGGTTATGGAAGAAGCCAGATTTACAAAGTTAAAACTGGAGTAATACTATTTTTCACATAATTTTTTAATTACAAAATAATGCAAACCTACAAAAATGTACAAAAGTCAACATGACACTGATGCATTGACTAACAAAAAAAGCTCATGTTAACATTCTACCTTACTTAATTAAAATCTTTTATAAAACAGCTTTATTAAGTTAAAATGTATATCTAAATCCACCAATTTAAAGTATAAATTTAGATGGGTTTTGACAGATGGATACTGTCATGTAACCTCCACTCTGATCATGATATAGAACATTTCCATGACCTACACACATTCAAGTAATGGTAGAATGGTTCAAATAAAAAACCTGTCAACACCAAATGTTGGCGTGAATATGGAGCAATTGTATCAAGGCTTGTGGGAATGTAGAATTATGCAGTCACTTTGAAGACAGTTTGATATATATTAATATATGTATTTTTTATATATAAAATTAAACCTACCATAAAACCCAGTAATCTCACTTCTGGGTGTTTACCCAAGAGAACTGAAAAATATGCCCACACATAGACTCAAAATCTATAGCAGCTTTTTCAAATCTCTTCATTAAAAAATAAACACCATATGATGTAAATGAAGTATTTCTCCTATCTCTTTCTACTTCCATCCTCTTCCCAGAGTTAATCATTATATATCTAAATCTAGGAGTTTATACTTCCACTATATAAGCATATTTTCATGGAAAAAAGGAAGTATTTATGTGTTCTCTTAGAACAGTGTACCTAAATTTTACTCTTGGGTGCAGCCTTTTGCAATTTGCTTTATTCATGTAACAGCATTATTTTCAGATTTATCCCTATTGATATTGTAACTCTAGTTCATTTATGTTTATTACTAAATAGTATTCCAGTGTATGAATATCTGATTTATATCCAATTTTCTATTACTGGACATTTAGATTTTTGCAAAAATTTTTGCTATTTTAAACAATACTTCATTTTACATTCTTGCTCATGTTTTCTTCTCCACATGGGTCTCTTGGATAAATACCTAGAAATGGTAGTATCGATTACCTGATGTACATATATTCAAAGTCACTAAATATTACCACATTTCTTTCCCATGTGGTCATTCCGAATATTCTCCATCTATCCTTTCTGACACTGTCCATCCTGTTCAATACTGCTTTGTGGCCAGAGTTTATGAACTGCACCAACTTAGTTCCCATGCCCTTAGGATTTTCTTGTGTTTGGCCAAAGAGTAGAACCAGCAACTACTTAAGAAGGCAGGATATGGGGTAAGTAGGTTCTTTACCTGCTGGAGTATGATTTATTAGTCTCTGTGTTTTTCTGTGAGAGTGCTGGCTCAACTTGAGTGACTTTTTCCTGTAGCTACAGAATTCCCTGTCATCACCCTTTAGGCCTAAAAGTAGTAACAGCTTCCTGCTGTTGCTAGTCTCACTGTGATTCACCATCCCTCATCAATTTCCCTTAACCTTTCTTTTTAGCTTTATAAGTAGTCCTTTCATTAAATTCTTTTTGGTTACTTCTTTTGAGTGTACCCTACTGGGACCCTGACCGATACAGTGATTTTCCAATTTACATATCCACTCATGAGAACTCTTGTTTCATTCCTGCCAATACTTTATATTTTAAACAGATTGGTTCATTTTTGCCAATTGGATGAGTGTGAAATGAAAACTCATGATTATCTTAATTTGGATTCCCTGATTAGTGGAAGAACAGCATCTTTTCACATTTGAATTGGATATTCAGATTTCCTCCTCAGGGAATTATCTGTTCATCATCATTTTTCACATCTTACTGAATTGTTTATCTCTTGCTAATTGATTTGTAGGAATTTTGTATGTATCCTGAAGACTAATACTGTGTCAGTTATGTGTGATACAAATACCTTTTCCTAGATTGTGGCTTCTTAAAAAATTCGTTATGGTAACTTGTATAGTGTAGAATTTTTTTGAAGGAAGTCTAATTTATCAATATTTATGTTTTCTTTTTTTTTTTTTCATGCTTAGGAAATAGTTCCATGCATCAAAATCATTCATTTTTTTCCTCTTATTTTCTAGAATTGTTTTAAATTTTCTTTCTAGGTGTTCTATGTATCTGGAATTTATTTTTATTTAGAGTATGTTGATATAGTATTACTATCTTCCATATGGATAACCAATTGTCTTGACACTTTTCAATGAATAGCTCATTTTTTCTTCATCAAATTGAAATGACACATCTGTCATGTAGTGTTTCATATGCATTTATCTGTTTCTATGCTCCATCTTTCACTCTACTTTCATATTTGTCTGCCATTGCACCAATATCACAGGGTATGAATCATTCTAGCTTTATAGATTTTTCATAGCAAGAGTAGCCCCCTTTATTTTTTGTAAGTTGCTTTGATTGCCATTATATCTTAGATTTTAATACTGTATCACATTTTCTCTGTTTTCTTTTTTAGAAATCCAAATGTTGGTTATTCTCATTCTATCCATTCCCTAAGTCTTTTGAATTCTCATTTGTCCCATTTCTTTATCTGTGTATTGAATTCTAGTAATTTTTCAGGTCTGTTTTCCAATTCCCTAATCCTCCATTCAGCTGTTTCAAATGTGCTATTTAATATACTCTTTGAGGTCTTCATTTCACTTTTGTTTTTCATTGCTAGAAGTTCTATTTTATTCCAAATCTGCCTATTCATTTTTTTCAAAGTGATCTGTTCATTCCTAATGATATTCATTCTGCTTTTTTCTTTTTCAGATATTTATTTTCATAATATTTGGCAGATTGTTCAATTATCTCACAATATTTGTTTATTATGTTTCCTGTGTCTTCTGACTTTCTGTCATGGTGGGTTATTATTTTAAGCAATTGTGTTTTCTAAAGAAGCCTCATTAAAAAAATCCTTGCCAATGACTCTGCAGAGTTATGCTTTGTGTGATACCATCATAGGGGTATTACCAATTAGGGATCTTTTTGGTTTATTTGCTCATACATTTTCATAGATTTGGAGTCCTCTACTTTCATAGTTTCCTAGTTGCTAAAACAAATATCATACACTAAGTTGGCTTAAACAACAAGAATGTATTGACTCATGGATTTGATGCTAGGAAGAGTCCAAAAATCAAGATGCTAACAAGTTGATGCTTTTTTCTCTGAAAACTGTATAATTCTGGTCCTGGATATTGGCAATTCTTGGGTCCTTGGTTTTTCTGTCATATGACAATGCATCTTATCCTTTCTTTTCTGGGTTCTGTTGACATCCAGTTTTTGCTTCTCCACTTTGTCTTCATAAAGCCATTAGTAATAAGATTAAGGCCCAATCTCTTTCAGCTACGCCACACCTTAACTAAAATTAACATCTTCAAAGGTCCTATTTACAATGGGTTCACACTCATGGGAATCAGCTAAGATTAAGAGCACAGTCTTTTTCTGGGATACATAATTCAACCTACCATACACCAAATGGATTGTAGGTAGTCTAAAGGTTAACTTCAGGCACCTGTGTTAAGCAGTCTCATTTTTTCAACATCTCACAAACTCCAAATGTCTTTCTCGGGATAGAGGGAAGAGTTTTCTCTAATTCCCGTTCATAGTCCTAGCCTTATACAACTTCATCATTTCCAACCCCTCACTTTGCACAGGTCCATTCCCATGCTTTGACCCTAAATGGGCAATAAAATCTCAGACCTTGTCATTTGGGTCTATAACTGAACCTGATATCCCCTAAGGCTGGTCCAGTGTTAGCTCACATGCTTATTTTTCTGGGGCTAAGTCTCCTCTTCCCGCATTTGAGGATTTTTGCTATTCCTTTCAAGAGGTATATACATATACATAGGCATATACATATACTTAAACATATACATAAAATTTAATGCAGCATATCTGTGTGTTAAGAGGCAGAAGAAGTCCACTTTAGCTCATTCTGCCATAGTGTTTGAATCAGATGCCTGGAGGACTTCTGACTTCAACTGTCTTTCCCTAGCTTTTTTCACTCCTAACCTCTGTCAGGTAAACGTGGGTGTTTTCATCACTTACACAGTCAGTATGGTGATAGTGATAGTGACTATAAAGAACATGCTTGCACATTTTTCACCAGCTTAGAACTGGACTGTATCACAACAGAGAAAGATACAACTTCGCTGCTCTTAGTGAACTGTTTGGCAAGTCCTAGCCTTCTCTACCGCAGTTAATAACAGACCAACACTTTGCAAATTAAGTAGCTTTGGCTCTGTCCTAATGGATTCCCAAATATTTCTAGGATGGTCTGTAAAATTGTCAGCTATGTTTTGAATTCTCACAGGATTAAGGTTGTTCGGCTAAATTTCAAAAAGTATTTCATATTTTAAAATGTTTTTGTAAATGGAAAATAAAACAGTTCAATTATATTTCAATTCTGGATTTATTTTTATCAAGTGCACTGTATTCATCCTGGGCTTGCTCTGTTTTCACTAATTTGTATTAGGAACCCAACACAGAATAAACTGGCTTTGCTTCAGATGTCTTTGTTTGTCAATGGGAAAACAGTCATCAGCATATTCAAAGACCATCAAATTTTTCAGAAGCACCAAAAGGGACCTCTGTAGTGGTTCTAAATTTTCCACAGATTTTCTCTAAATGGTTGTAAATATCTTTGAAAAACCATGTGAATTGTATCACAGTAGTTCAGGGGGAATGTTTGCTTATTTCTCAGCAGAGATATTTCTGTAAACAATAGGTCCCCATGAGAAAGCCAGATTCCCAATGTGGTTGACTAACAGTTTACTGTATTTGCCAAATTGGAGAGTTTGGCAATATTATACTCCTCTCTCTGACAGGAACTATTTCTTCCTTCTAAGGGAATGAAATCAGTTCAGACTTACATGTAAAATCAAGAGCAAGATGCTCGCTTTGGGCCTCACAGTTTGAGTCTTTTGAGTCCTATGTCTTAATTATATTTCCAGGTCCTGCATTTAATATCTACTGAATTAAAAGTCCAAGGTTCAAGTTTGCCGGATACAAAAGAATCAGAGATGAAAATAAGAAGGGATGTGAGGGTTCTAACTTGTATGTTTTGTTTATAGATTTTCCTGGCTTCAATGAATTATTACAAGTGTTATATTTCTTCTTGAAGGGTGTATAAGCATAATTAATTTGAAAGTATATAGGACAGTATTTACTAAGTACTGTTTTTAAGAGCATGGCACCAGTTTAGGCACTTTGACAAACAGTGTACAATTTAAGCTGAACATATTCTTTTTGCAGGAGTGTGAAGGAAACATCAATCCAAGCTGTTACTTTTTATGGCCAATTCCATTATCTCTTCTTCTATAATTTGTCTGCACTTCTTCTTTTCCTCCCAACCCTTAATGCTAAAACCCTCATTCATACCTTGGTTGGAACACACACATCAAGTGGCTTTGACACTCAGATGCAATTACCAATGATGCATTTGCCTCAATGCAAATGTCAGGATGTAGCAGCAGAAAGGTTACCTCTGCACTGCAGGGATAATCACTCTGCCAAGTGCCAAAGTTCTATTCCATCCACTTCCTTTGCAGATCCAATTTGAGGTTTGTCCTATCGTTCACAGAAACCAAACCCTAAATTGGCATCTCCTGGGACACTCACGCTAACTGGCAATCCTAAATTTCGTTTTTATCTGAATGCCCAGGAAGGAAAATTCAGCTATGGAAATGTTGGGTGTGCTTATCTTGGTGATATCCATTCTTGAAGGGCTTATACCTGTCTGACCAGGAGCATCAACCTTTAGAGTGGTAAGCCTTTTCAGTTGATGTCTCAGGTGTTGAAAGTCAGGGGGAAAGTGTCATTTGGATTCATTATCCCTATCCCTTTTGGCTTCTCAAGAGCTCATCTGTTTGTCCCTGTCTTCAGTTATCTGATTAAGGAAAAGAACAGATGAGGCAGGAGGCACTTCTGGGGCCTCAGATGCCAGTGGGAGACAGAAAAAGAAAACGACCGAGAGAGACAAAGAGGGGGGGCGATGAAGGCGAGCAGTTTCTCAGCTCTTGTTCCTGTTGCTATTCTGTTGTCTCACAAATTTGGAGGAGGAGGTAGGGACACACATGCTGGCTTTCTCTCCAACGCAGCTGAGACCTTTATGAAATCAGTGCTGAGGCAGGGGCGGCCAGGCACTATTTTTATCTCCAAATTGATTCAGCTGCAGTCGCTGCTGCGCCTCTGACTTCATTGCTTCCTGGCCCTCTCCCTCGCTGGCCGCGCGCTCGGCTTCCGCCTGATTTGGAGACTTATCTTCGGCTGCCTGGGCTGTCCCTCCCCCTCTCCGCCCGCGGCCTTTCCCTTCCCGGCCTCGGGCAGGGCTTGGCGCGGGCCGGGTTCCTGCTGGAGACTGATAGGGACGCGAGCCGCGAGTGCCGCAGGCGCTGGCGTCCCTCGCCCGCGCGCGCAGCACCCGCTGCAGGGAGCCGTGCCGGCCAAGCCAGCCGCTAATGGTTCACCCTCCAATTTCCCCTGCCCTTGGGAACCGGGTTCCACAAAGCAACCCCATGCGATGAACCGCTGTGCGCCTGAACATTTGCCAAATACGTCCCATCTGACTAAGGTCTATGCTTTCAAATGTCGTTGCTAAGAAGAAAGGACATGTACGTGCTGGGCTTTCATCGTCTCCTCTCTCCCAGGTGGACGGGGCTTCAGGGTAAAGCTCCTGGAGAGAGCGACTAGCCTCAAAGGACTGGGAAAGGTTTCCTAGCCTGGGGAGGAAAACGAAGGGAAGGGGCCAGGATCTGTGATCCGTGTAGGGCCGCAGTGCTCGCAGTTGCCTTCCTCCCTCTGAAGCGCTGCTCCAAAGGCAGGTCCTTTTCTACTCACGTCTCCATCGCCCATGCCCGGTAGATGGATGGTGGAGCCTCAGAAATGTTTGTTCCAATGAGATGGCTTGTTGAACTAAGTGGGGGCTTATTTTAAGTACCAAAAAATAAGATTAGAAACAGAAGAATGTGATTGTGGGCTGCGGGCCGGGTTCTCTCAGCTCCTCCTTGGTTCACTGTCTGAACTGGGGGACTTCGAGTCAGTGGAATGTGGTAGAAAATGTCCCAGAGAGACTGAAACCCACCAGGAGGAGCCTCTCACCTAGTACAGGAGATGAGCTCTGCACAAATCTAAATGTAAGTTAAAGAGAGGTACAAAACACAAACATAGTGGAGAGAGGGTGAAAAGGACAGTGCCCAGGTAAGGGCAAAAAGGGAAGCTTTAGGGATAAAGCAACCTATAGACTGGATAGTAATAAATGGGTATTTATTGATAGGACAGAGCAATATCCTAGGCCTGTGGTGGCAAACACAATAGCCACTAGCAACCTGTGGCTACTGTAAATTTCAATCAGTTAAAATTAGGCATCCAGGTCCTCAGTCACACTAGCCATATATCAAATAGTAAAGAGCCACATGTGGCTAGTGGCTACCATTCTGAGGCAGAATAGAATAGGGACCTAAGGAGGAAGGGGACAGAAAACCTAATAAGCCTGGTAAGAGAAACTGAGACCTTGGCCTGTTTACTAGCATTGGCCTGTTGAGCCACACAGGCAAGTTAGGAAGGGACAGCTTACAACACATACCCAAAGGGCACATTATCAAAAGGCCAGGGGTACGTCATTACATGGCAGGAAAGAAGGAAGGGGCAGGAGGGAGTCCACTCCCACCCCCACCCACTTTCAGATTACCTCACATCTAGTGGACAGTGACCAGAGGCCAATCACCACTGGCCAACACTCCAGGCAGAGCTCGTGGTCAGCAGCCAGATGCCAGTCATCACTGGACAGCAACTCCTAACCCCCTAAGCAAAGCAAATCATCCTACAGAATTCCCCTGCCTTGTCTCAAATGTGCCATCAGCACAGAACCTAGGCCCTGGATCCCCATAAAACAGGGAGGCCTGGGGCAGAACTTGGTATTTATCTCCCTTGAGGATGCCCACCCCCATGTCTGAAGAGGTGCCTGTCTGTTCTCTTGCTTTACCCCCAATAAATTGCTTGATTCATTTGTGGCTCATGCTTGAATTCTTTCTTACAACAAAGCCAAGAATCTAGAACCGACCATTGGCTCCAATAGCAATACTAGATAACACAGACACAATAGTTTCATCACAGCAGAAAGTTCTATGGGGCAGAGTTGCTCTAGACTAAGAAAACAGCATGAACAAAGGCCCTGAAGCAGAAAAACTCGGAGTAAGGAAAAGGAATGCTCATTTGTGAGGGGCAGTTGGTGCAGCAGATGAATGGAAGGAAGCATTCAGAAATCAGGGTGGGACAGTGGACAGAGGGCCCGAGGACGGGGGGTGTCAAATACCAGGCTCATGCATTAGGCATATTTTGCAGGTAATGGGTAACCCTTGAAAGTTCGCAGGTGGGGAAGTGACATGATCAGAACAATGTTTCTGAATATAATTTTAGTAGGTGAGGATAAGGTAGTTTTGAGTGTTTGGGGGCTTTCAGAATCCTTACACAATTGTTATTCTCAAAACAAACCTGTGGGTAGGCAGAGCAGGTATGGGGGGGAAAGAAATAAACAAAAAGAGTTTCCAAGAGTTTAAGGGACTTGGCTAATGTCACTAGGTAGATGGAAGAACCCTGAAAGGAGTTACAAAGCCAAAAAAAAATAAAACCAAACACCTCTTTTACACTCAGGAGCACAAATTCCAAAGTAGGGCCCTGAGTGTGATGGAGTTGGACTCAGATGTGACCTCTCTATACATGCTTCTTCCGTCACTTTTACTGAACCTGTGGTTAGGGCTGGCACTGGTATATGCTCAGGAGACTTGAATCTCTGGACTGGCCATGTGCCAGCTGGGCCCTGAGCCTCAGCAGAGTTTCAGTGCCTACTGTCCAGTTCGTTGGACTTACCCAGGTCAGCTAACAGGGAGGTGAGGATGGTCAACCACATACCAGGGAGCTGAGAGAGTCTACAGCTGCAAGCAGAATGTGGGATCTAAACCCCCTCTTGATTTAGAGGTCCTGAGGATGGAGGAATAGAGTGTGGATTAGAGTGGACTTACGGGTATTCTACTATAGAATTATTGCGACTCTAGCAATGGAAGAAAGTATATCACTGATGTGGAGACAGTGGCCATGGGAGTTGCTGGAGACAGGGAGAGGGAAAAAGAGGTGTGATATGGGGGCATTTTCGGAACTTGGAGTTGTCCTCAATGATATTGCAATTTCAGATTAAGGACATTATATATACTTCCATAGCCCGCTGAGTGGACTGGGAGAGAGTGTAAACTACAACATAAACTATAGTCCATGCTGTGCAGCAGTGCTCCAAAATATACTCATCAAATGCAATTAATGTGCCACGCTAATGAGGGAAGTTGTCGATGTGGGAGGAATAGGGGATGTGGAGAGGTATGTGGAAATCTCTTATATTTTTTAATGTAACATTTTGTGTGATCTATGTATCTTTAAAAATAATAATTTAAAAATGAGAAAAATAAAACATAAAAAAAACAAAAAAACAAACAATACCCCTTGCCTGTGAAGTACAGCTTCCTTCCTCCAACGTATTGCCCCGCAGGTGAATTTTTCCTTCTTAATGATACAGGTTACATGCCCTTACAGGAGTTGAAGTACAGTGTTAGACATCAATAATCTAGAGAAGAAGGAAAACAGATTGTATGACAAAGGGGCCTCAAATTGGACATAGTCCAGGAGCTCCCAATATAACTACAGAGGCGCCTGGGTCTGCCTGAGAAAACTATTGAAAATCAAGTATGATGATGGTATTTCTAAAGAGAAGAACTTGGAAACCCTGAAATCACATCTTATGGGTGATTTTCAACTCAGATTTTGGGAGGAAGAACATAGATTTGACAGCAAACCAATTTGGGATTGCTTTTTGTTTTCTGCATTCAAGCTGAGTGCCCCTGGATAAATTGCTTAATTTCTCTGACCCTAAATGCTCTTGTCTTAAAAAGATTTAAAAACAATAACTACTCGTCAGATTTGATATGAGGACTCAATATGAGATATATAAAGCAGACAGTGGGCACCCAGTTACGGACGGTTAACCTTCCCTGAAGACTGGTATAGGTTTTAAAGTATATATATGATAGATCAAATGGAATATTCTGGTTCCAGATCAGGAAACATGAAGAATATTTATCAGTCTGCAATAAAGCTTCCATTCCTGGCTCCCAAGAATTATCATCCCTTTTTTGGGAAAAACAGAAAATTTTTCTAGCTTCCTAGAAATTCACAGACAGAAAATCGCCTGTTTCCCTGCCATCAATTTTGCTGTGGATCTGAAAGACAAACTGAGCTCTAGCTTCTGAGAGAAAGTATAGCAGGACATAGTAAGAATCAAATGCTGGTACAAATGCAAAGTGTGATTTTTGTCACTGCATTGCTTGAGGCCTAGGCTCTCATCCTCTCCTGCTTCTAATCCTGCCTTCTTTCCAGCCCCCAATAAATGGAGCAAATTTTACTTGGCCACCTCATTCCCAGTATATTATTGGCTCCTATGTACAAGTTTGCCATGTATTCTGACCCCTAAATAAGCTATAAGTATTTATAGGAGTTTCCTCTTCCGGCTGTACCAAGTAACAATAACAACATGGAATTTCAATAAGTCCTAACTCTTTTTTCCTCCTGTGTCTTCTTTTTGGGAGTAAGGTTTTCTGCTAATGTTCATCAAAACAGCTGTCTCTCCCAATCTCTTAGGTAGCAAAGTAAATTGAAAAAGAACCTTCTCAAACAAGCCAAATCAAGATCAGTGTTTTAAAGGGTTTTTTAAAAATAAATAAATACATGAAGAGATGGTATTTGAAGTGAAAGAAACAAATGTCTTCTAAAGCTTAAACTAAATCCCCTGAGAGGTGGGGGTGAACACCTCCAGTGACTACGGATCTCACTAGTTTAATCCCTTGGTGGCCCACACTAGCTCAGAAATAATAAAGCAGCAGTTTAAAACTACATTTATCTTCTGCAAAAGGCAGCTGAGAGCCTTGAATGTATTTTTTCATCATCTGCTACAGTCCTAATTACTCTAGGTACTTCAGAGTTTCTGGCCACTGATGATGGTGATGATGATTTTAAAAATTGTCTAGCATAAACTGTTTCACATTGTGTGTGTGATTTTTAAAGCAAATTCTATTCATTCTTGCCCCCAACCCCCTTCCCCTGAGATGGCTTGCTCATCTGTTTGCTCCTTGTCTATTTGGTTTTACTTTAGGAGGCACCAGGAACCAAACCCAGGACTACCCATGTGGGAGGTGGGCGCTCAACTGCTTAAGCCACATCCACCTCCCCCCCCCCCATGAGCCACATCCACTCCCCTGATGATTATTTTTAAGGCAATGTTGGGAGATCACCAGAACAACCTTCCCACTGCGCATGGATAAAACAAATGCTTCTCTTGCTTTCCTTTTTGAGTTTTGTTTTTGTTTTTTTTTAGAGGGGCGGAAGCACTTTTCCAAGTCCAAATACAAACTTTTATAGTATTGAGGGTGAGAAGAAAGGGAAAGCCTAAAAAAAGAGAGAAAGAGAAGTTCATTTAACCTTTCTGTAATTATGCTTTCGGTATTTTCCTGCTGTTATTCAGCGCACTTTCCTGCACTCTTAGTAGCTCCTTAGTCTGAAGTGTAGCAGAGGGAGGGAGGCCACCTTGCCTGGGGCAACAGAAATCTGGCTTCAGGAGCTGAAAGTTAGGATGAGGTGATTCATCACAGTCTAGATCTTTTGGCTTCTCTTAAATTTCCTACAGAGAATGCCAGGTAGGAGCATATTGCATAACCTTTAAAGCAGGGTCTTTGGAGTCCCCCTTTCTCCCCCTCAATGAAAGCAGGGTGTGGCTGGGAGGAGACTGCTTATTTTGACAGGGAAATTATTCATGGAGAGCCTGAATTCTATGGGAATGGCCTGAGGGAAAGTCGAAGAAAAACAAAAAGCCTTATTTGCCTGGGCAATTTTGCCTTGGGAATCTTTGAGCCACAGTAATGACTAGGTGGGAGATTTTCAGAGCCCCAATTAAAAACCATTTAAAAATAAATAAATAAAATGCATTTAACTTCACCAGATAATGTGAATATGGAATGAATGCCCAAGCTTTCCTCCGCACTTTCTAAGTATATTTCTACATTGTACAAGTGAGAGTAAATTTGAAATCTATAAGTGACAATTAGCAATGACTGTTCAATCTTTTGTAAAAAGAATGCATATGCCTTTCTTTTTTTTTCCATTGAGCTTTATTTCCAGTAATTGTGTTACGAAAACAATAATTCTTTTTCAACTTCAAATATGAAGTTATAATTTCAAGTCAAATGATCTCTTCAAACCATACCAGCCTCCTAACCCCATCAAATTCTTACACTTGGGGATAGTATGTCCCCCACCACTTAAAAAAAAATTAATTCTAGTAACATATAAGCCACCCAAAATTTCCCCCTTTTAACAGCATTTAATTCGATGGTGTTAAATTACACTCACTCTGTTGTGCTAACAACCCCATCATCCATTACCTAAACTTTTCTATCACCGTTCTGAGCTTGAATACACAACCCAGCTGAGGCTGTGTTTTTGGCACTGGTGGCTTTTACAAGGATAATCAGTATGTGGAAGATAATGTCCACAATCCACATTGATTGTGAAGATTGGCAAACATACATTATACACACATAATGGCCTTAAAGCGGGCTCTTTGTAGGAACAGGAATGTTTGTTACTGATATGCAATATTTTTCTGTACAAGGACATAAAATATGACTCATGTTTTGAGTTCATAACTGTTCTTGGGCCATGATATAAGTACATTGTCTACGTATTGACTATCAAAGACCATTTTCATTCACCTGAACAAAAAAATCATAAATAATATGCAGAGGTCATGAAAGAGATTAAAAAATAGTGGTGCCCTAATTTCTCCATCTGTAATACATACCTTCTAAATGCCTTGTTCACAGGACCTTTATAAGAATAGATTAGATGAGGTGAAAATGTCCACCACTGGCAGGCACATTATAGGTACTCCATAAATGTTTTCTTCCATAAAAGCAAGTTAGACATAGTTCAGCCTCAATAGTGAGAACGTTTACTGGAAAAACTGTTATTTCCATAGAGAAAGTCTTTGGATAAAGGCTATGAAGAAAGAATCTTCCATATAGCAGTCCAACCTGTGGATATACCCTACCTAGGAAAGAGATTAAAGCTCAATCTTTGGTAGCAAGGAGAACATAATATCCACTAGTCTTGGAAGGAGTCGCATAGTAGCAACAGGGATATGTGCAATGGAAATTGGGAACAGGAAAAGAGCAAGTGCCATGTAAGTGATGACCTCTTGGAAACTCTCACTTTGCCCAGTTGCAGACAGAGGCTGAAAATTCTCTGAATTTAGCATTTTAGTATTAATACCAGCAACTGGTATGACCACTGTGGCTATCAGCATATTGGAGTTAATGATTCAGGGCATAAACACTGAACCAGGACAATAAAGGAGCCACACTGGGATCAATAATGAACCACCTTCCTCTGCCCACAGGTGATGGCAGCTTATGATGGTGCCTACCATGAGAGACAACTTATATACCTCATTCAGTCTTCACAGCCCCAGGAAGTCTCATCTGACCAGACCACAAGGGACAGAATATTCTGTAAAAACAATTATATACATAGTGGCTACAATACTAGGCTGACCCATACTCTTAAATGTGCACACATACACACATTCAGTGTGCAACAAGAAAACAGGAGATGTTGCATCAAGGAAAAGAAGGAGCAAGAAGTAAGGTCTCAATAAGTAGATCTATTAAGTGTGAACATGAAAAATTAGCATCAGCTACATTACAGTTGTATTAATTTCCAGAACCCATTTCTGGTTTCTTTGTGCCCAACAATTCAGTCCTCAGCTTCTCTCACATAGCTCACATTTTACTATAAGCTGCAAGGAGAAACCAACCCACATTCTCCAAGTTTACTTTGGAAATTTCTTCAGCTAAATGCCCAAGCTCACCATTTTCAAATTCTGCTTTCCATATACATCAGGAGTCAATCTTGCTAAGTTCTCTGCAACTTTAAAACACAGATTACCTTTCCTCCAGTTTCCAATAATTGTTTCATCACTTACTTCTAAGGCATCATAAAAAGTTTCTTTAGAGTCCATATTGCTATTAACAGTCTCCTCAAAGCACTGTAGGTCTTTTCTACCAAGCATCTCACAATTCCTCCAAAAAATATCCCTTACCTATTTATAAAACCATTCCGGCATTTTGATAACTGCAAAAGCACTACCCCACTCCTGATACCAAATTCTGTATTAGTCAGCCAAGGAGGTGCTGATGCAAAATACCAGAAATCAGTTGGTTTTTATAAAGGGTTTTTTTTGGGGGGGTAGAAGCTTACCAGGCCATAAAGCACAGGTTACCTCTCTCACCATAATTTATTGCCACATCCTAAAGCAAGATGGCTGCTGACATCTGTAAGGGTTCAGGCTTTCTGGGTTCCTCTCTTCCCAGGGCTTGCCTCTCTCTGGGCTCAGCTGCTCTGTTATCTCCACAAGGCCAGCTGCAGACTCTTAGGCAAATGGCTTGTTTCTCTTCCAGGGGCTTTCTCTCTTTTCTTACAACAAAGCTCTTCTGTGTGCTTACTACCTGGAACTACAGCTCAAGACTCCAACCTCCCTTCTCTGCAATGCAGTTTCTCAATGTCCTACTGACATGGCCCAATCAAAGCGTAAATCATTATTTAATCAATAAAAGTAAAACCTCTGAATCCAGTACACTATAATATGCCCAGAGGAAAAGACCAGTTTACAAATATAATCCAGTATTTCTTTTTGTAATTTATCAATAATATCAACCTGCTATTACAGGTTAAAATAGCATTTATGGTCTAAGTGGGAAATTTGACTACTATTTTTTGTTTCTCTATGGAATGAGCATATATATATTTGAATTATTAGAATGCAATTCATTTAACTTTACAGTGTTCTTGTGAGTAGCTGGAATATTGAAGAAGATGTAGTCACAGGCCTATATACTGCCATTGGTTGACTTCTTATATAATGGAAAGAGCCAATTTCCCTCTGGTTTTGTCCAAGTTCTCTTTCTTTATGCTCTGTAGTCTGGCAACCTAAATTCATTTGCAGGGTCCTCCACTACTTAACCTGTGTAACTTTGGGCAAGTTTTAGTTCCCTCATCTGTGAAATGTGGATAATAATACTGCTTGCTTCATAGGTTGTTATGAGGATGAAACAAATTAATACAGGTGGCATGCCAAACAGTTCCTGCCAAATAGTTACCCTTCTACAATTGTCATCTTCATCATCATCATCACCACCATCATTAATTCTCACTGGTGACACCATCCTATGTCTATAGTACATACCTCATCATTCTCCATCTCCTCCTCTCCATCTAATTCTCACAGTACTCTCATCAGCAACCTTAATCAAGGGTTTTTCATTTTATAATCACATTTTTCTTCTCTGTATTTTTTACATTTTTTGTGTCCTTAAAATATCACATTTATGTGAATAATTTCTCTGTTTACATTTCTAGATTTGTCTTTTGTCCCAATAGCAAGTCCTATATAACCAACTCCTTTAACTGTTTCCTGGAGGTAGCACAGCAACCTCAAACAAAATCCTTACAGACTGAGCTACCTGCTGATATTATTATGCACTCTTCCAGCCTCCTTGAAGCAGATCTTCCTGCTCAGAGTCCTAATAATGACACCATAATTGCATCATCTCATTGTCTATGTAATCCTGACAAAGGCATTTAAGTTTCCCTCCTACTTCAGGTATTTGAAATATTTCCAACATGAATTTTCTCTGAATGATCTCAAATAAGAATTTCATAAATCATATAATTAATTAAAGTATTTAGCAATGGTCCAAATTAGTTCTCAGTTGTAATTTATTACATTGGAAGAAAATGTCTTGTTTTTAATGTTCACTGCTGTTTGTCTTATTTAGACATTTGGATCTCCATGTTAGAAGAAATGTTATAAATTGAGGAGGCACAGGTTTATTAGGAAATAAAGAATACAAGCAAGTGTATTCCACAGCTGTGTGGCAGGTTCCAAAATGGCAAACTTTATGGAAGCATATAGAGGGCAGACTCAGGGAATCTTAACCTACCATCTCAAGAGTATAAAATTGGACAGATTATGAAGACTTGGACTGATAATTCAGGGGAAGCATAAGGTTTTTATCGTCTTCCTCAGTTCTGGTTTTTACATCAAGCAAATTGGCCATGGTTCACTTAGGCATCTAATACTTACTTACCGAAGTTAAAACTCTCCTTATACTATATATAAGTAATAGTCCAGTAGCTAAAATTCTCTCCCTCTAAGCTTTAACTATTTTTGAGTATGCACAATTATTCTCTTTTGTTATAGGCTACTCAACTGAGCATTAGCCTCTACTCAAAATCCTTACTACTCACTTTTAACTACGGCTTTGAATTCAGATATGGTTTAAAATACCACATGGTAAAAATAGCCTCTGTGTTCTTCAAATTCAAATCACGCATTACATTTGAACACGTAATTTTTTTCATCATCCAAACAGTACATTTTATAAAAATACTTAAATAAATCTTTTGTCCTGCAAACTAACTACACTATATAGAACCAAAGGTAATTTAGTGGGTGGGTACTTCTTAATAAGAACCAGGTGGTTCATTTTGTGTGCATGCTCCTTTAGCTACTCAGCTTTTTCATAAGGTCCTTACCCTTTATAATATTTATTTCTTTTGCATAATGGGAAAAAGTTAGACATATCATCATGCCTCATATTATAGACATATCACCATGCCTACTCCTTATATTTTGATCCGCAAGTGTAAACTTAAACCACATTATAATTTTCTTTTTGTGCAGCACAGATCTGGTTCCAATGTGCATAAGGCCACTGTCACCAGAAGTCTTATGGGCTGTTATTTGAGAAGTTCTACTCCAAAAACTCCATACACTGAAGCTTAATATTACCATTTAATATTACCATAAAAGCCAATGGTTTTATTCAAAGTTTAAAATCTTCAAAGCCACAAAATACATTTCTAAGTTCTTACAATGTCAGAGTACTAACATCATTTTACAGTTTTGCTGTCAAACTAACACTGAGTGATGAGCATCCATAAAATGACAGGAGCATCTCAGCCTTAGCCTGGCTCCACTTTCACCACCATAGTGCTATGCCCATCAATGGCTTCTACAACCCTTAGAAAGAGGAAAGGACATCCTCTTCCCTCCAACTTTCAATTCAATTTAAATTCACCAACTTCACTAATACTCTGTAATTAAAGAAAGTGATTTTCACAATTGGTGTGGGATCAGAGGCATGCAATAATGGTGACATCCATTACCAATCTCACTCACTGCAACAGAAGAGGCCGTAAGGTTGGGGCACGCACTCCATGCCAGAAGCCATGCAAATAGCATCTCCTGTCATGCTTAGCTAGTGAAGGAAAGGTTTCAGAAAGCGTCATATCACCAATCACAGGAAAAGCTTTATCTATGCCATCAGAATTGGGATAATATTTAAACATAATACTATAGCTCATGTTATCCCTAATACTTCGTGAAACACTCATGTCCAGATTGTTAAACACTCATGTCCAGATCAATCACAAGTTTTGCTCCAATATGTTGCTACTTCTAAACATTTATTGTCATCAGAAGTTGCGTTTCAGTATCATTCTAGTCAAGACCATTTGTAATGGAGTGTTAATATTTTTTAAAAGAATAATTCTGGGACACCTCCCAGAACAGCATCTGGCTTTTTCATAGGTCCCAAAGGAAAGGACATATAGGAGGAACCAGTTGAATTAATTACATTTATTAACAGGTTTATTTTATGTGTGAATTTTTTTGCACATCTGTACACAGCCCACATTTTCTAAGTGCCAACTGGTTCTGTTTTCTTTTATTTGTCTCTGAGTACCTGACTTGAATGATAATACCTAGCAAAGCACCCTCACCACACACACACACACACACACACGCACACTTCAGTGAATATTCAATAAGATTCAGTTCCAGAATGAGTATCTTGGTGTAATATGTTTTTCCAATACATAAATTCTTCTTTTATAATGTATTTTCAGGAGCTGTCACTAATCATGCTAATTTCAAATTGAGGAACAATCAAGTAGACAGAACATAGGGGAACAGTTAAATAGCCCAGACATGGGAATAGAAATAACACAGGGAACAGTAGTTCTGCAGCTCCACTGAGGCAGCAAAGGGAAGCAACTGTGGCCATGCAATTGAATACAAAATCTGGGAGGTATATGCTGCTTTTCTATGGAAAGGATCTATAAGATTCATTGAATTCCCAATGAAGTCCACCATCCTATATTTTATAGTACCCTTTATTATGAGTCATGATTGAATTTCAGAAGATTAAATGAAAATACAGAAAATGTTGCATTGTTTATATCTGGGTGATAGTAAACTGCAGTATTTCTCTTAACATATAGTTATTAAGTTGCTGGGTAACCTTATTGTGGATAAAATAAGGTCTCTCCTCAAGAAAAAAACACTCGTAAAGGAGACATGAGGACATAGACAAATAAAATACCAGGCATGGTGGTGTAAATGAGAGATTGGGGCACAAATAATGTTGTAGAATTTGAGAGAATTTCAATTACTTGAGTATAGAGAGGCCAGGACTCAGGAATGATTTTGAGAAGGAAAAATGGTTTATTGACAGCCAGCCGGACTCGGGAACTTTCTGTTTGAAACCCGAGCCCCGAACAAGATTTTTAAGTCCCTTTTATACAGAGAGGAAAGGCCAAATGGTCCTTTTGTTTCAGTTCTCAGTAGGCTTGAATTAGCATATATTTCCACATCTTAGTAAGCTTTTAGCATGGACCTCAGGCATTTGATAAGCTTTTAGCATATTTTCTTTGCATTTCCCCTGAATACTTAAAGTTTATAGACCTTGCCTTGTTAAACTGTCTCCTGCTCACCAAGGGCAGGACTGCAACCTTTCATCATCCCACACCCACAAGTAACAGATAGTTTAGGTTATCTCTGAAGAGACAAAGAGTCTCCCACCCATAGTCCACATCAATAACTTTTCCTGGAATTCTAAAAAGAGATCTCTAGATTGAAAAGAAAAGGACAGGAAAAATATCCTTTGAAGAAGATGGAATATAAGCAGAATTTTAAATGAAGATTGACATTTCATTAGGTGGGGAGTACGGGAAAATGCAATCCACTTAGAGCAAACTAGGGAAGTTTGAATATCATAGAAGTTAAGAGAAAGAAGTAAATGAGTTCCCTCACTGAAGTGTAGAATAGTCTTAGAATAGAACAATAATATGGGCAAGGCAGTTTGGGATAAACCTTGTGTAAAGAAAGGAGAAAACTTTGATATTTGAGCAGCTGGTTGTATAAAACAGAAAAGCCACTAGATAGCAAGCAAGACTCAAAAAGATATATTTAAGTTAGAAAAAAATGGTTGTTAACCTATAAGGATAATAAGGCTTATTATCAGAACATACCATTGCTTTGCTACATATACTGATTTTTTTTTTCTATCTGGTTGCATCATCATCTTTTGACCTGTGACACCTTTTTTTTTTTTTTACCAGGAGGTCCTAGGATTGAACCCTAGTTCTCCATATGGTAAACGGGAGCTCAAATGCTTGAGCCTCAGCTGCTGCACTAAAGTGATATTTTTGCAGATATGAATTTCAAGGTGTGGACTGGGAAAAATTTACTACTCTATATTATGGAACAGATAAAAATGTAAAGTTTCCCAAACAAAAATGATGCAACAAAAAAATTCAGAGAATCCAGTGAGATTAGGGACTGCATGGGAAAAAACGATCAGAAATTTAAAAAGAACCAACTGATGAGCAGCCAAAGAGAGATTAGAAAAAGAAATGAACAAACAAAAAGGAGTGTCTAATGAAATTTTTTAAAGTTGTTTCTTGAAGGCCTTGTGATGTGGGTGCCTTTTTCTGTCTCTCCTATATATAGTACATTCTAGGGAATACATAAGAGTGCTGAGCTCTGTGTCCCCAGGAACAGAAGTCCTAGCAGGCTGCCTGGGAATGGGACAACCCAGGGATGGAAGGTATTGCAGTACCCATAGAGGAGGTCCTTAACCTTCAGGGAAAGGAGCCTGGGTTTCATTTTGTAGATAATGAGGCACCACTGAATTTTTGGTTGTTGTTTTGCTTATTTGTTTTAATCAAGTCGGTGTTTTATGAATGTATCTCTGACAGAAATATGTAGAGAACCTTGGAAGGGAAGAGGCTGGGAGGGAGAGAGACCAATGATGAGACCATTGGAAAATCTGGTTCAGAGAAATTGATAAACTCAATTAGAATAAAGGCAGTAGGAATGGAAATGGACAGAAAATTTTGACAGGTTTTGGCAAATAAAGTCAAAAAGAATTGGCATGCCATCAATTTGAGGGATGTTGAATCAAGTAATATCATAAAAGGCTCCTGGCAAAGAAAATGCAAGCTCCTTTCAGCAGTCTTATTGTTGGTTGGAATATTATGCCCCTATTTTTCACCTGTTTTGTAAATAAGTAACTTATTAAGTTAGTTAATATTTTTGGCATAAGAGATAATAAATGCTAAAATGGAACCAAAGAAATTAAGTGAAAACCATGTATCATGAATATATGATTGTAAATATCACTATAAACTTAGTGTTTTTTATTCTGGTAGGCATGTTTAGCTCTGTTCTCTGAAAATGCCTAGAAGCAATGACAACTGGTAGCAATGAGCACTCTAGCTCTTTGATTATTGTCTCCCAATACCGTCTTCATGTCAAGTGCCTTGAAAGGGCTTCCACTGGCCCACAATGTGACCATTTGGTAGCAACCAGCCAAATGCAGAACGTGCAAGACATATAACACAAATAACAAATAGCACATTTTCTCCAACAAACCAATGGCATGCAAAAACAAAAAAAAAAAAGTGTGGTGCTATATTGCAGAATAAAAGAGACTTAAGAAACATAATAACTAAATGCAATATGTGGACCTTGCTTAAATCTAATTAGAAAAACCCAACTCTTCAAAATCATCTTTGATAAAAAGGAAAATATTGGATGGTATTAAGTATTTGTTCTTAATTCAGCTAGGGATACTAATTATTTGATAGGAAGAAGAAGAAGAAGGGGAATAGTCTATAAATTTAAGATGCATTCTGAATTTTTTGTTTTGTTTTGTTTCTAGTGGAATGATACGATGTCTGGGGTTTGCCTTAAAACAATCCTGCAAATGAAGTAAAACAAAATGTGTGTGGAGATAAGTTGACACCAGGGAGGGATATAAAATGAGTTTAGAAAACGCCAAAAATTATTGGAGTAGGGTAATATGTACATCATGCAGTTGATTAAACTACTTTCTTTACCTTTGTGTATTTTTGGAAATTTTCACAAAAACATGTTCAGAGAAAAAATTACTCCTGGACTTTAGACTATAAGATAGACAACTTCAAAAACTGTATAGCTGGTCTCCCCATCTCATGTATACCCCCATTCAATTCATCCCCATAATTGTCTGCCATTTAAGGTGGCTTTTTAAATTTTTTTTTAGGTACTGGGACTGAGGATTGAATCCCAGACCTCGTATGTGGAGCACTGGCCCTCAACAACTGAGCCACATCCGCTACCCTGAGTTGGTTTATTCATTTGTTTACTTGTTTGTTTTTAGGAGGCACCAGGGACCAAACATGGGACCGCCCATGTGGGAAGCAGGTGCTCAACTATTTGGGCCACATCTGCTCCCTAATGTCCTTTTTGATCTGACCAAATTGGAGAGCTAGATGTGTCTTTGAATATTGTCTATGAATTTGTCATGCCATGAATATTGCCTTTGTCATTCTAACCTTTGTTCACATTGCTTCTTTTCTAGTAATGCCTTTCCCCATTGCCACATTTAAATATAAGACTCCCTTAATGTCCAATCCAAATTTTACCTCATTTGTGAAATCTCCACAATGCCATATATTGGGTTTGATCTTCTACCTCTTCTAAATTCCAGGTTTGGTACATCTTACAATGATGAAAGACTATGTTCTTTTACAGGGATATGTTGAACACAAAATTTATAATTCACAATTTATGATTGTAATGAATAGCAATAGTGCCAAAGAGCCTTAGAAAAAAGAATATTCTATTCCTGACAAGTTCTTTGGGCCATTAAGTCTAAGTGGAGGAAAACTGACTTTGGAACATGAGAAAAACAGAGCTCACACATCTGCAATAGGTAAACACTCTGGAAAGGAGCAAACTCCTCGCTAGATCCCAGTGTGGGGGAGAATGTTTCCATGATTGCTGATACTGTCAAAGTTTCTAGTGAAAGAGAGTGTTCCAAAAACAATTTAAAAAAACAAAATGGAACAAAGCATGCAATGAGGCTCAAAATAATAATGAGGAGAATCTATGGGTATAATGTTCAGCATCTGAAAATTCTCCACAAGGTCATTGCTGGCAAATGCTTTTTTGTTGGTTGGACCTGGCATGGAGCTGAGCAGGAGAGTCAGACCCTTCCATACCCACCTGGTTCCACTCCTTGGCTCCATCAGTTTCCTGAGGCCAACACTGGCAGGAGCAGAGCCTGGCACAGTTGAGGATGAATCACAGAAATCACAGGAATACTGGAACCATAAAGACCTAAGTGCTATAAAGTTAATCTTGTCCAATTCCCTCATTTTACAGTTGAAGAAATGGGGCTCCAAAAAGGATATATTAACTTTTCCAAATTGGCCTAACTAACAGGAGCAAAGGCAGTCTTAGAAACCCAATATTCTGGTTCCAATTCCAAGGCTCATTCTGCCCCAGTACCCACGTTACCTATTTATTTACTCACTCATGTTAAAATTAAAATTAGCTTATTTCATTTTCTGTGTATAGGGGTTTTCTCTGAAAGTTTAATTTTTTGTTGTTTCTCCTGGAGGATTGACAAAAAGAGACTTGTAAGGATCACATTTATTTGATTGCTGTTTTAAGAAAGTAAAAGTTACCTTATAGCAGTTTGCAATAACTTGCTAAATTCAATTTTTTTTATACCATAAATCTAAGGGAGTAGAGAAAAAAAAAACATGGGTAATAAGACATAAGCCCCATATCTATCGGCAGGATAAGGAGGTGTTATAAGAAAATCAAACTGCCACGGTCTGGGGCTACGGCAGACACATGTCCTGACCTCAGGAATAAGTGACTGTTTCTGACACCTCTGTGGACACTCTAAAATAGAGCCACAGTCATGCTGTGATCCACAGGGAATGCCTAAAGTTTCCCCCAGTGCCGTGAACTTTCCATTGTGTATGTACACTTTCTTCAGACTCAACAGTTTAGGTGTCTTGGCTTTTGTTGCATCAGAAACAGACTCTGAAGCAAGATTTTTAGTGCAAGTAGCCATTTAGGAGGTAAAAGGGACATGAGCAGAGGAGCAGGGAAGTGATAAAAGGAAGGATGCATGACTAAGCTGCCACAGAGGTGATGGGAGCTTTATCTCATGGGTGGGAGTGTGAGGGGAGAAATCTAGGAAAGAGTGATCCCACCAGAGAGGGAGTCAGATATTTAAACACCAATTTCCTGGCCAATCACTGGTTGTGGGCTGATGGGAGGGGTGGAGTGGTGCCAATTTCCTGGCCTTTCTAGCTTGCCTGGTGCATCAGCATAACAGCCTACTGAAATTTCAGGGAAAACCCTTAGGCAAGGAGAGCAGATCCCAGCAGCTAGAAATTGGCCTAAAGTGCAGTAAAATGCTAGTGCTAGGATAAATGTGAGGCACGTCACAGGTCTGCCATAAGAGGACACATTTTTAGTTTCTTAAAATGTCCACTTGTAATAGAGTAATGGCCCTCCAAAGATATCCATTTCTGAATCTTCCGAACTTATTAATATACAATGTTATAAGGCAAAGAGGAAATAATGTTGCTATGGAATTAAGATTAATAATCAATTCACTTTAGGGAGATTATCCTGGATTATCTGGGTGGATAATCACAGTGGTCCTTCAAGTGGAAGAGGTAGGAGATATATGGAAAAATATATACAAAATATACAGTATGGACCATAGCTAGTAGTAATATTTTGATTGTGCTCTTTCATAATCTGTAAGAAAAACAATGCAAGGTGTTGGTGGTGGGATGATATATGGGAATTCTGCACATTATGCATGATTGTTTCATAAGGTCAAAATCTGTCTTTAAAACAAGTGTATATATACATATATTGAGGTAGACTCAATTCCTATCTCTATTACTAATCAGATGCATAAATATTAACAAATAAATGAATATGTCTGAGCCTCATTAACTCCATCATCAAAGTAAAGAAATTTCCCTTGATCTCTAAGGCATCTTTTAGTTTTAAGCCCCTTGATCCTAAATAGCCTACTATTCAGAGTACACCAGATTTTGGGATTCCTACTTTATCTTTGATATATAATGCTTTGATTGTTTTGCTTTGTTTTTAAATCCCAGTACAAAATGGGATGGAGAGCAACCAAAACATTTTCATTCTATTTTTATTTCTGTTAATGCACAGTCAAGTATTGTGAAGATTTTATTGGTGCCACCTAGACATTGTACAGATGGTCCATTGCCTCAGAATGGCCATTGCTTACCCATTTGATCAGGGCAGATGATGCAGTGTTTGCTCTTGGCTTGTCAGCCAAATCTTTGTGGGCTTAGATACCAGACACTCATTTACTATACCAAAGAAGGGGTTGGGCTGAGGGTAGTGGGGTCCTGACATCTTTTACTACTTTCCTAAGGTTAGAAATTGACCTTTGGTAACATCTTATTGAAACCAAACATCCAAAACCTCAAGGGGAAAATATCCCTCTATTCTTTAATAAAACACAAAAAAGGAAACATGCTTGTGATTTATAGATGTTCTATATTCATCTCCCTTATTACAGATTTCTTCTGGAGAAAACACAGGGATTTTGATGTTGTTTGTTTGGGAACCATAGTCAAGAGTCACAATCTGTTAAGGTCATCTCCTTTCCATTAGAATAAAACACTTTTACAAGGCAGAGGTGAGTGGTCCTCAGATCTTAGAAAGGGAATTTTCCCAAATGTCTTTTTACATGTACTTTAAGAAACATTCCTTCTATAGAATAGATTTTCAGTCTCTTTCTCTCTCCCTCTTCCATATTCCTCTTCCCCTTTCCCTCTCAGACTTTCTCTTCTCTTTCTATCTCTCTCATCATTTGCTATAGCCCAGACCATCTCTTCCTGGGGAACGTGCATATTCATGAGTAAAGACACAAATTACTAATGTGCCCTAACTTTATCCCTGCTCCCTCTGAGAGCTAATCTGCATTCCTGTTAGTCTTCATTTTTCATATCTAGAGACAATACTTAGAAACATTCGTTCTGACAAGATTCTCTCCCAACTGTCACATCTGGCATCCCAACATCACTTTGATACTGAACTATGTGTTCCAAACTTAGAATCTTACTCTGGCAACTATGCACCACCTCTATCTATACTCCTTATCTTCTACTAATAGAGAAAAATAAACAAGCATAACAGATGTGAGAAAATTTTAGAATTTGCTTGCTTATATTATTTGGCAATCTTAAATTATATTTGTATTTTATCAGTGAATCCCTGCCAGCAGAGATTATATTTTTGCTTAAGTTATTTGGCCATTGACTGATCATCTCTAAATGTCCTTCAGTAACTAGGATATTTGACCCATGTTATAATAAAAGTAAAGCAATATAACCAACCAAGCCCTTAATCAAGCTTTAAATAGACATACCCAAAAGCTCAAAGAAAAAAACTGAGAATTAATAGCTGCTCCCAAATATCATTCCCCAATTATTTCAAACTGTCATGGAAATAATGGAGTAAGATTTATTGATTTCTGAAGCTAGACATGATAGGAGGGAGTGGCAAACTATGTCAACTGCTGCATGTTTGTTTAAAATGAAGACAGAATAAGCTGTTGGATTTGGCAAAATGTAAGACCTTAGAGATCTTGTTAAGAGCTATTTCAGTGGAGTGATGGAAACAAAAGACTGATTAAACTGAATTGGCCAAAAAAAGGGAAGTAAGAAAGTCAAAATGATTTTGAATATTGATAACTCAAGGAATTTAACAGTCAGGGGGAACAGGGTTGTCAGATTTAATTATGATATATCTTGGTGTGGATTTCTTTGAGTTTATCTTATTTGGGGTTTGCTCAGTTTCTTGAATCTGTATATGTTTGTCTTCCATTGAATTTTTGGAATTTTAGGCTTTATTTCTTCATATATTTTTCAGTCTCACCTTCTCCTCTCTTTCTGAGCTTCTAGTGATATGAATATTAGCTCTATGTTATTATCCCTCAGGTCTCTGTGGCTCTGTTCATTTTTTTCCAGTCAATTTTCTCTTGTTGTTCATACTGGGTTAATTCTATTGATCTGACACCATGTTCACTGACCCTATCCTCTCTCTCCTCTCTTCTCTACTATTGTGTCTACCCAGTGAGGTTTTACATTTTGGTTATTGTAATTTTTCAGTTCTATAATTTCCACTTGGTTACTGATAATATCTATTACTTTGCTGATATTCTCTATTTTTTCATTTGTCTCAAAAGAAGTCATAATTGATTCTTGAGGCATTTTTATACACAGAAGGAAATTAGAAGGGACTCCAGAGTGTTAATTAAAAAGAACAACTAAGTACAAGAGAAAGCAGTAATGGATAAATTGAGGGACAAAAAGTGATAAGACTTTAAAAAATGAATATCAAAATGGCAGAAGTAAATCCCGCTCTATCAGAGGTTATTTTAAATGTGTATATATTAAGTATGTCAGCCAAAAGGCAGAGATTAGCAGAATGGATCAAAAAGCATGACCCAAAAATATGCTATTTACAAGAGCCACATCAAAAATTAAAAGACACAAGTAGGTTGAAGTGAAAGGATGGGGGAAAAATAACCCTTGCAATAGTAAACAAAAGAGAATGGGTGTGGCTATATTACTATCAGACAGAAATGACTTTAAGTCAAAAACTGTTAAGGGGATAAAGAAGGACACTCTATCTGGATAAAAAAGACAATCAAGAAGATATAATTATAAAATATATACATCTTACAACAAGATATTTGAAGCAATTATTGACAGATTTGAAGGGAGAAATAGATAATAATCCTACATTAATAGGAGGAAACATTGATATACCACTTTCAATAATGGATAGAATATCTATACAAAAGATTAATAAGAATATAGATACTCTTAACCAACTAGACCTAACAGACATATATGGAACACTTCATCCAACAACAGCATAATACATATTCTTCTCCAGGGTACACATCATTCCCTAGGACAGACTATATATTAGGTCACAAAACAAGTTTTAATAACTTTAAAGAGATTGGAATAATATAAAATATGTTCTTTGACCAGAATGGAATGAAGCAAGAAATTAACAACAGAGGGAAAACTGGAAAATTCACAGTTATGTAGAAATGAAACAAAACACTCTTAAATAACCAATGAATCAAATAAGAAATCACAAGGGAAGTTAGGAAATTACTTAGGATGTGCTGGGAATTGACTCATGTGTCTCACAAAAGTCATGTTCAATTCCCAACCCTTTTCCTGTGGGTGTGAACCCATTTGAGAATAGGACTTTAAAGATGTTATTTAACTGAATGAGGATGGGCCTTAATCCAATTTAGCAGAATTCCTTATAAGGAAAAGGAATTGGATGCAAAAGGGAAGCCACAGGGAGCAGCCAGAAGATGGACGTCAACAGAACATGGAAGAGAAAGGAGACAGTACCACCATGTGCCTTGCACTGTAGTAGAAAAGTCAAGGAACAAGGATCACTAGCAGCAAAACCCATAATGCCACAGTCTTTGGGAAGTAATTATTGCCATGCTGAGGACTTGAGTTTGAACTTCTCCTAGCCTCAGAATTGTGAGAAAATAAATTTGTGTTATTTAAGTCAACCCATTGTGTGGTACTTTCTCACAGCTGGGAAACTAAAACAATGAATGAAAATGAAAATTCAACATAATGCAACTTATGAGATGAAGCATAGGGAGCATGCAGAGGAAAATTTAGAGCTATAAATTCTTAGATTAAAAGAGGAAATATCAAAGAAAAAAGAAAAAGAAATCAAAAACAAAAAAGAGAAAATACCTCAAGTCAGTGACCCTACCTCATATGTGGAGGAACTAGAAATAGAAAAGAAAACTAAACCCAAAGTGAGCAAAGGCAGGACATAATGAAGATTAGAGCACAGATAAATGAAATAGAGAATAGCAAAAAAATACAGAGAATCGATAAAACCAAAAGTTGGTTCTTTAGAAAGATCAATAAAATCGACAAACCTTTAGCTAGACTGACAAAGAAAAAAAGAGAGAGAATGTCAATAACAAAAATCAGAAATGAAATGGGGGACATTAGTTCTGACCCCAAGAAATAAAAAGGATTATATGAGGACACTATGAACATTTGCATGCCAGCAAATTAGACAAACAAGATGGACACATTCTTAGAAACACATTAATTACAAAAACTGGGTCAAGAAGAAGTATATCTCAACACAACAATAATAAGAAAATAGATTCAATCAGTAATAAAAAATAAAAACAAAAAACTCCCAACAAAGAAACATCCAGGACCAGAGGGCTTTACTGATGAATCTTACCAAAAAATCAAAAAAATCATAGCAATCCTTGTCAAACTCTTCCAAAAATTGAAGAGGAAACATTTGCTAATTCATTCTAGGTCAGTATTATCTTGATAACAAAGACAGATGAAGATTCATAAGAATGAAAAGTACAGACAAATATCAAAATTCCTCAACAACATACTAGTGAATCAAATCCAACAGTACATTAAAAGGATTATGTAAGTCCTGACCAAATGAAATTTATGCCAGAAACTTAAAAGTGGTTCAACATATGAAAATCAATTAATGTAATACACCACATTAATAGAACAGAAGGCAAAACGTCTCAATTGACACAGAAAATGCATTTCACAAAATCTAGCAAACTTTCTTGATAAAAACATTGAAAAAACTAGGAATAGAGGGAACTTCATCAACAATAAAGGGCAAGTATAAAAAACACACAGCTAATATACTCAGTGATGACATATGACAGTTTTCCCTCTAAAATCCAGAACAAGACAAGCATGCCCACTTTCACAGTTATTCAATATTGTATTGGAAGTTCTAGCCAGAGCAATTAGGCAAGAAAAAACAAATAAATGACATCCAAATTTGAAAGGAAGAACTAAAACTACCCTTTTTTGCAAATAAGTTCCTATACACAGAAAATCCTTAGGAATTTATAAGAAAGCTACCAGAGCTAATAAATGAATACCACAAAGTGGCAAGGTACAAAATCAATACACAAAAATCAGCGTTGTTTCTATACATTAGTAAAGTGTCAATCAAAAAAAGGAAATAAAAAACCAATTCAATTTGCATTAGTATTAAATGCCTAGGAATAAATTTAACCAAGGACACAAGGGCTTATACAGT
Source organism: Dasypus novemcinctus (assembly GCF_030445035.2). Lineage (NCBI taxonomy): Eukaryota > Metazoa > Chordata > Mammalia > Cingulata > Dasypodidae > Dasypus > Dasypus novemcinctus. The sequence goes on from NC_080687.1 coordinate 63,352,058, forward strand.
GAAAACTACAAAACATTGCTGAAAGAAACTAAAGACCTAAATTAATTAGATATTTCTTTCTTAATATCATTAATATAAAAGGTCACAGTTACAAGGCCCTAAGGAGTCCAACTCAGGGTTACCTCCTTACCAAATTCTGTTGTCATATGTTGAAGCAAGATAGTGGGTGACATCTATGAGGATTCAGCTTTCCTCTTCCCTCTTAAGGCTTGTGAGTCCACCTTCTTCTGATCTCAGCTGTAGGTTGGCAGAGGGCTCATCTCTCTTCCTGGGGCTCATTTTTTCCTGGGCTCAGCTGCTCTGTTCTCTTCAAAAGGTCAGTTGTAAACTATCAGGCAAATGGCTCATCTTTCTTCCGAGGGCTTCAGTATCAAAGTCCTCTCCTATTCCATATCTGTGGAGCTCTCTCCACAGGTGTATCTTATTTTGTGTTCTCCTTGAGTAAGAGTCCGTTTACATAGCCCACCACAGGGATGGAGGCTCTACTCTGAGTCACCCTAATGATGTGGTTGAATCAAAGCCCTAAAATCTTAACCTAATTTAGTCAAAAACAAATTAGCTGAATCTAATACAATCAAAGAGGATCACACCCAGAGAAATAGACCAGTTTACAAACATAATCTCTTTTTGGGTTTCATAAATAACCTCAAACTACCACACCACCTGATATCCAATAAAATGGCTATTATTAACAAAATGAAAAATAACAAAGTACTGGCAAGGATGTGAAGAAATCGGAACCCTCATTCATTTTATATGAATATATCATATTGAAATATATCAATCATACATGAACACATATAAACAATAAGTGTATAGTAAAAGTTGTGAACTTACAAAACAAATATTCATAACATCATACAGGGGTCCTGTACATCACCCCTTCACCAACACCTTGCATTCTTGTGAAACATTTGTTACAAACTATGCAAAAGCATCATCAAAATATTACTACAAACTATAGTCTATATCCTACATTTGGTATATTTTTCCCCAATCCATCCTCTTTTTTTTAAAATATATATATATATATATATATTTTTTTTTTAAGATTTATTTATTTAATCCCCCCCCCCCCCCCCGGGTTGTCTGTTCTGTGTGTCTATTTGCTGCGTCTTGTTTCTTTGTCGGCTACTGTTGTAGCCAGTGGCACGGGAAGTGTGGGCGGTGCCATTCCTGGGCAGGCTGCACTTTGTTTCGGGCTGGGCGGCTCTCCTTACGGGGTGCACTCCTTGCGCGTGGGGCTCCCCTACGCGGGGGACACCCCGCGTGGTGCGGCACTCCTTGCGCTCATCAGCACTGCGCAGGGGCCTGCTCCACACGGGTCAAGGAGGCCCGGGGTTTGAACCGCGGACCTCCCATGTGGTAGACGGACGCCCTAACCACTGGGCCAAGTCCGTTTCCCTTAAATATATTTTTATTATGAGGAACCCTCATATATTTTTGGTGGGAATGAAAAATGGTGCACACACTGTGGAAATCAGTTTGGCAACTCCTCAAAAAGTAAAATATAGAATCATCACATGACCCAGCAATCCCACTTCTAAGTATTAACCCAAAAGAATTGAAAACAGGGACTCAGACAGATATTTATAAACCAATGTTCAGAGCAGCAATATTCATGATAACCAAAATATGAAAGTGTCTCAAGTGTTCATCAACAGTTAAATGAATAAACAAAATGTGATACATACACACAAAAGAATATTATTCAGCTGTAAGAAGGAATGAAGTTCTGATACATGCTACAACCTGGATGAACCATGAAGATACCATGTTGAGTGAAACAAGCCAGACACAAAATGACAGATATTTATGATTCCATTTATGTGGAATAACTTTAATATGCAAATTATAGAGACAGAAAGTAGAGTACATGTACCAGGGGCAGGAGTGGGAGGAAAGGGAAATGGGTATTTAATGCATAATAGGAGTAAGATATCTGTTTGGGATAATGGAAAACTTTTCATAATGGATGGTGGTGATGGTGGTACAACATTATGAATGTCAGTAATATCACGGAATTGTATGCTTAGGAGTGACTGAGAAGGAAAATGTTATGTTGTACATATGTTATCACAATATAAAAAAGAGAAAAAAACTAAGAAACAATGATGATTAAATGCAAAGCATGATCCTGGACTGAATGTAATAATGGAGGAAAGAAAATGCCCAAAGAAAATTGTATTAGTCAGCCAAAGGGATGCTGATGCAAAGTACCAGAAATCTGATGGCTTTTATAAAGGGTATTTATTTGGGATAAAAGATTACAGTTAGAAAACCCTAAATAGTCCAAATTGTAAGAAGTACTTTCTTGCCTTAGTCAGTTGCCACATGTGGAAGCAAGATGGTGGGCAATTTCTGCCTGGTCTCACCTTCTTCTTAAGACTCCATGGGCCCAACTTCTTCTGATCTCAGCTGTAGGCTGGCATAGGGTTCATCTTTCTTCCCCAGGGCTGCAGGGTCAGTTTTCTCCTGTTCCATGTCATGGCAAAGGTCTCTACTCTGGCATCTATGGAGCTCATTCTCTTTTCTTGTGTATCTTCTTCTGTGTGTCTTCTTGAATGAATGTCTGCTTATATGGCCCACCAGGGGATGGGGACTAAATCCTGAGTCATATCCTACTGACATGGTTAAATCAAAGTTCTAATCTTAACATAATTTAATCAAAGACAACTGAATCTTGGTATTATAATCCTCTGTATTCTATTTAATCTTCTTTTTGTAGCAAGCAAAGTACCACTGAAGTGTAGCCCAGGGCTAAGGGTATATGTAGTTCAGTTTTCCCCTGGGACCCACTGATACCACCCTGGGAAAAAATGGGTCACTGCTTCATAGTGTCTCCTAGCAGATTAGCAGATGCGTGAGACTGGAGCTCAGCTCCCCCTTGCCCAGCTGGCACCTTCCCAGTGAAAGTGGATCACTATCACACCATCTCTTTTGTTTCTGAGTGGAGTGAAAAGTCAGCTCCCCTGTCACCACCACTGCCACCAGGGAGCAGAAAGAGGGGGGAAGCAAGGTGTCAATGAGCCCTAAGCCACCCCCCTCCTATTACCTTGTTCATTCTTACTGATGATGGGGAGTAGAGTGGGAGTGGAGGTTCAGCTCTCCATGCAGACTTGTTGACACTGGGGAGTAGAGTGCTTACTACACCTGACTTGCACAGCCTTGTTCAGGCTCCTGGATTCTGAGTAGAGACTCAGCTCTCTAAATGTCCTGTTTCCATGGGGAAGGAGATAGGAATAGATAGTTCTATTCTCAGTCCAAACAAATTGGAATGCTTCTGAAGGATGGGGTGGGCTTGGGATGTGTAGAAAACCAAACTGCAGGAGAGGGGCGAACAATTTTCTGTTGGGGTTTGGCTGGAGTAGGGTGGATGCTGTTGTTAGACCCCCTTTTTCCAGATCCTGTGGCAAGGGAGAACAGGATTTCCTTGGAGCTTTTTGTCTGTGCCCGTTGATGGTTCTGGTTTCAAGGCTTCTGCAGCACCATGTCTGGGATATATGGGAGAGAGAAGGAAGCCCAGGAACTTACCTGCCTTCTTGTTCCTCAACTCCTGAGTTCCTAGGCAGCTTACCCTCTTCTTTGATCTTTCAGAGATTTCCTAAATTTGTTATATTATGTCCAGGGTTTTTAGTTGCAAGGAGAAGGATCTGGGAAGATTAGGGATACTCCACCTTGATGCAATTAGAAGAATCTAGATTTTGTATTTTGATCAATGTTCTCAACATCCTAAATTTTGTAAGAGAAGCATAAGACCTGAGGTTTAGGATTGTGAATGATGCACTGACAGTGTTGCTGAGTCAAATGCCAGTAAACATTTAGTTTACAGTTGCTTCCATTTATGTTGGCATTCTGCTTAAAATGGTCCATAGTTTTTAAAATGATTGGCGCCAAGCCCCCTTTTTCTATAAGCACTGTTATTTTTTAGGGACTTTTTTGCAGACTACAAAGTCTTCCAGAACACTTGCATGGTGTTAGAGCAAACCTACATGTATTTTCTAATCTGAAGTAGTAAAGCATTTATCTTCAATAGCTTAATTTTCCACCATCTCTGTCTTAGTACTACTTATTTATTATATATTAGTTTGATTTCCCTTAACAATATCTCTTTCTGGTAAGAATGCCTATCAATTGTTACTCAAGGTCAAAGGACTGTGCTGTAAATTTTTTCTGTTACTATTTTTATTCACTTGGGAATGCATCATCACAGAGAAACAAGGTATGAAAGCAGATTTTGGATGTTTCATATAACATATAATCATATCTCTTTATTTCAAATATCTTTATGACAATGGCCCTTTCAATAAACATTACAGATAAAATAGTCAAACACAATGTTTCTCTCTTTCACAAAATGGCTAAACATTTTTTTTCCTTAACTTACCCAAACCACACTTGAGTAAATGAAGAGAAACATGTATATATATAATAGCCATGCATTTCAGGTTCTCATTCTTGGTTGAGGGAAGTGAGAAATTTGGCGTTGGGTGGGAGGTCTTGAGAGCCCCCTATTCATGAAGAAGCACTTTAATTTTTAAGGGCCTAAGCCATGGCTCCATTTTTCTTAAAATAAAACTGTCTCTGCTCAAAACATAATGCATTTGATTTCCGGTAGGAGCATTAATAAAATAATGCCATATATTTACACAGCCTCCTATTTTTATTAAATTTTTTCTTATATCTTTTCTTCTTGATGTCCTCAACAGATCTGGGAGCTAAGTATATAGCAGGGTTTTTTTATATGCATTTTTAAAAATGAAGAAACAGTAGCTCAGTGAAGTTAAAGGGCTTATCCCAAGCACACATCAAGTAAGTTATGGCACCAGGAATTGAATGAAGATCCTGAGGTTATGATGTGACTAATTCATCTCCTCATGCATCATCTCTCCTCAGGAGAGTCTGTCTCTTACACATGAACAGACTCAGGCCTGATAGTTTTTGTTACATATGCACAACCCTTGCATACAGTTCTCATGCTTTATTTTATGTGAGAAAGGCCAAACGTCTATTCCATCTGTACCAATCTGTCTTTCATCATACTCATTTGTATTTCACATAGCTGAGTTTGCTGTTTAGGGAATCATCAGAGTATTATTCCAAATGGAGAAAAATCAGATAGAACGCAGCCTTTCTGGCTTTCACTCTGTGATTGTGAACACAATACTGTACTTACAGTAGGATGCCAGTGTGAATAGGCGGCTGCTGCCTTTGAAATTCGTTCTGGCCTAATAATTGTCTAACACTGGGTACAATTATCTTTCTCCAAGTGTCACATTATTATTTGACACATTAATTGTTGTGTCATTTCTTTCTGAAAGGCATGTTGGATGTGTAATACAAACCAGAAGCTTCATGAATTATCCATGTTGGAGTGCTGCAATACTGATTTACCTTTCCAAAATAAAATCAACCCAATCTCATTGCCTGTTTTCAATTACCACAGGCAGACCTGTGCTACCCTGTGACCTCAAGAACATTTTCCCTATGCCTTGGCATTTCTGATAAACATCAGCAATGGTTCACTTACTCGCTACAGCTATCAAAGCTTTCCTCCTCTTAGCCAAACCACAGAGACATATCTCTGCCGAACGGAATATTCTTTATGGCATAATTTTTGCCTGGAAAGTATTCCTCAAGAACTGTAGTGTCATAAGGACAAAAATCGAATGGTATCACTTATAAGCAATGACTAGAAATAGCAAATTCCCAGAGGTCAAAATAGATTAGAAGATACCTGGGAAGGTAGGGATGGAGTGAGTGGGGAAGGGAAAGTGTTTGTAAAAATGAAAAATGAAAAAAATTTTAAAACCCAGATATATTAAGTTAATGGCTTAACTATATAGAGAAGTATTAATTCAAAATTTTTAAATGCAAAAAAAGAAAAAGAAAGAGGTCTCCTTTCTCTGTGTCCATTCCACCATTCTACCTTGCTTCCCTTTTCCAGGAATGGGTGTCTGTATGGCAGACTGTTTCCAGAGGGCACAAAGACTCTGACCCAGCAAGACCCAGCCGTTCAAATCTGGATGATCTCCTTCCATTGCTGCAGCTGCTCTTTGGCAGCCTGTGTGGGCTGATGGGCTGGCGGCCGTGGATTTGCCTCTGGGCCTGTCATCTGTCCTGTCATTAGACTACTGATGGGCTGTCGCTGCTTGCCCTTTAAGCTTGTGCTTCCCTTCTTCCAACTTTGACTGTCAGCAGATGACGAAAATCAAGCACCCACACAGCCGTTCATTCTCCTCCAGATCCCAGTGGTTGGATCATTCTCACGGTGGAAAATAGAACTTTTCCATTGTCTTAATACTTAATCCTTCATATTAATACTTTGGGTATGCATATTCCATAGCAAATGACCAGAATTAGAATGCATTTAATGAATCGTGCTTTCCTGATAGTTAATGCCACACCACCCTGAAGACTCATCTCCCCTTTTGGTATTAATTAGGTTATTTTCTGTCACTTTCATTTCAGTTTGCACCTGACTCTGATATATACTGTTTTGCTTATTACCAAGTGAGTTGTTGGGTAAGCTAGAGGTATGATAAATTAAATATGATATGTATCACTGAATCTTTCTTTGGCTGCTTCCTGGCACATTATCATTTGGGAAGGAACTATTAAAATAAAATATTAAAGAATAAGCAGAAACAGCCTACTGTTCACATGTCCAATGGCAAGAGAAAATTACAGGTTTCATTGTATATGCGGCACCATCTGCCTCTTCGCCGAGACTGAGCCTTCGGCTCTCCCAGGGGAAATAGCTGTGGATAAGTTATTCAATTAGAACAGCATTATTTGCCAGCTACCTTGGAGAATTGGGTTGATGATGTTGTGATTATCCTGCTCTACATTCCTTCATGCCTCCGACAGGCTGCAGCGCATGGCAACTTCCTTAAGTGTTTACTGAGCCCTACAGTAGAGGTGAACAATTGGAATGAAGAATATCAAGGATTCCTGAAAGAAAATCAATTTTGAATGAACTTTTCTTGCTTAGCCACAGCTTTGATATTCTGAGTCATACTGTATTTTTGTGGACTTTCATTGAATTAAGTGACAGAAACGGCAGTAGGGAGGAAAGTGAATTTTATGATATGCATTTAACCTGTGGCATTGCACAAAATAATTCCTCATGTACTATTACAAGGCAAGAAAATACTCAGGCCTCTTTGACTACGACATTAATCTTAGGGGAAATAGCATAGGGCTATAATACTTTTTAATAATGTCTTTAGCTGTTCTTTTGAACATTTTATCATAAAAAGTAATAATTATTTATGAGTCACTCTCTCCTATGAGGTCAGAGCCCTTTACAGATCATGCCATTCAGCCAACATCTTCTGAAATGGGAAGTTGTTGGGGACATTCATTGTTATATTTAAAATATCATGGTTTGCAAATAGAAGATCCAGCAATATTCTTGCTTCATTCAAATATACAAGCACATACAAATATAAAGTGTTTTTATATGTTTTTAATTATGTTTATGAAGAAAATTGGAAATACAAAAAAAGTTTACATTTTAAAATACAAAATGATTTATTTTCATACTTCTCAAAAATATTTATATGTATTTATATAATGTGTGTGTATATATATACAAACCCTGGTATACAAATATTTCTGGGGTGTTCATTTGCACCCCAGGGTTAATTTTGGTCAGGCTCTGTGGTTGCTAATTGAACAGAACCTTAAACATTGGCTCAGATGCCAATGGTTCTCTGTATTTCAGCTTTCATGAACATGAAAGTTCATATTCTTTGTCCACTTTTTCTTTTGAGATTTTGGTGTTTTGACTTACTCAACTTTAGAAATTTCTGATATAATAGGACAATAACCATTCGTTACAAAAATTTTTCCCCAGTATGTCATTAACTTTAATTTGGTTTATGATATTTTTTATATTCAAAAGTGTTGTTATATGTAGTTAGAGCTGTTTTTTCACCTGTGTTATTTTCACTTCTTTGCACTTAGAAAATCTTTCTTAAGTTAAATATTTCTTAATATTATGTCCTTGTTTTAAAAGTTGTAATTTATTTTCTTTTTACTATTGAATCCATCAGATATGTATGTATGTATATGTATATGTTTTTTAGCACTGAAGAGTCTAATGAGTACTTTTAAGTAATTCACTTTATTTCTATATAGGATACATTATATGCATGTGCTATAATTTATTTATCCATTTTCCTGTTAATGATATTTAAATGCTTCCAAGCTTATACATTTATAAACATTGCCACAATAAATGAACATTTCGACATGTTTTCTTGTGCTTATGTGTGATACTTTCTCTAGGATATATACCTGGATATACAAATATATACTATAATAAGACTATGTATGCCTAAGACTTTTCAAGATATTGACAATTTGTTCTGAAAAATGGTTTAACTAATTTACCTTTTTACCACCACTTATGAGAGGTCCCAATAAGCCACATAAGGATGCAATTTAAAATTTTTGATTGCATGATACATGTGATAGTGAATCCCCTGTGCTTTCAATTACATTTTCCTGATTACTGGTGAGAATGAAAAACTTTTATATATTTACAAGACATTAGGGTGTCTCTTCTGTAAGTCATCTGTTCATCTTTTTTCCCATTTTGTAATGTTTAAAGATCTATTATTGATTCAAAGAAAGTCTTTGTATATTTGGGATTTTCATGCTTTGTCAGTTATAGAAATTACGAATATCTTTTCCAAGTCTGTAGATTATCTTTTCACATTGTTTACCATTTCTTTTGATACACAGAAGTTTATATATATATATGTATGTATGCATGTATGTATGTATCTTACTGGATTCATCAATATTTCCATGTGTTGGTTTTTTGGGTTTTTTTAAGGCAAATCTAGGTGCCATCATAAGGAGGACACCACCTCTGCAAAGCTTTGGCAGTGTCTCAGAGGGGGAAAATGTAAGAATTTATTGAAAACTGGAAATTAGGTTCAAAGTGGGCCTTTTATAATTGCAGGGAGTTTTTTTTTATTAGGATTGGGTAAGAATTAAGAACTCGAACAATACTATAAACCAGCTAGACCTAACAGACATATATAGAACCCTTCATTAATGAAAACAGCAAGGTAAGGATTTTTGAGGTAGGAAATTCAAAAAGTCTTAGGGTGTAAACTGTCTGTTGATGCTCTCCAACAGAAGCAGTGCTGGGTCTTTCAGAAATTCTGCCAGTGAAGACAATGGAATAATAAAGTCATGTTAAGGTGCATGGCTGTGCAGTGGGCAGGGAGTAAGGGAGTAAGTGTTTCAGTTCCTCAATGTCCAAGCTGTAGGTGAGGGTAGATGACTTCAGTTCTCTACCTGGACCTTCAAATCAGAAAAGGTTTCTTCAAATAAGCTATAGCTAGATAAGCTATATAATATTTTCACAAGATACATGTATACATAAATACATATATATATATATATATGCTGTGTGTGTATGTTTTTGATATAATGTAGTCTGTATAGTTTTTATTTTACTAGGTGTGTGGTTAAGGTGTGGGTAAAGAACCTCTGATTATGATTCATTAGATATCTTTCTTTTTCATCATCCTCACTGCAGTTCTGCCTATCTTCTTTCTTATATTTCTTGAGGTGAGTTTCTATCTCATTCTTAACATTTTCAGTCATAGGCTTGTTATTAAATCAGTGAACTTCTAGTCTCTACATCCAGTTTAGCAATATATCTGATAGGGAGAGATAATCAGATATCATAGCTGTTGGTCTTGCTCAGGAGTTCCTCGTTAATATCCACTGCCATCTAAGTAGGGTGCTGCTCCCTCTTTGACATTTTCTTCCAAAATTGAACACAAGACTCATCCCTTAATTCTCCACACTGTAACTGGAACCAGCCAATTTGTGATGTCATCTGCTTGTTCTGTTGGTCTTGAAGGTCTACTTCATGTTGTCATCTGCTTTTGGGGCTTTTGAAAGAGCCTCCGTGTAAGGTTGCCTGTTGGGGTAGATTTCCATTTGGAGTAAGGTTTACATTTTATTAATCATGAAACATAAATCCAAGGTTGTACTTCTTGTAGTTGTAAATTGGTGCTTGTGATTAAGAAGAATGGATTCAAGCTTCGTCTTTCGCGGGTGTTTTTTCCAGAAGACTAGGTTTCCAACCTGAAGATCATATAAAGGCGGCAGTGGGATGCCTGGAGGAAAAGCAGACCTAACTTTTGCCCACCTTGCTGGCTTCATTGGATAGCACTCTTCCCCTTGAATCCAAGTCCTATTGATATTTTTTCATTTCCCCAAATGTTCCATTTTCTTTCCAACTGCAAGATCCTTCCACAGGTTGTTCCCTCTCCCTGAGTTCCATGTGGCTTTTGCTTTGTGTGTTTTGTTTTAGAAATTTCTCTTTCCCTAGATCACGAAAACACTAATCCATATTTTCCTCTTAAAATTTTTGAAGTTTTCCTTTATATGTGTAGATCTTTTATCCATGTAGAACTGTTTTTTTGTGTGTGTAGAGTGTAAGGGCTGAATCCCTTTTCTCCGAAGATAACTATCTATTCCTGACCCCCTTGTTAAATATTCTGCTTTTCTTACTGCTCTGCGATGCCTCCTTTGTCACACATAAAATTTCCATATATGGTTGGGTCTGTGCCTGGCATTTTGTACTGTCTCTTTGGTGGATTTGTCTTTTTCTGTACCAAAACCATATATATGTCATCACTACAGCTCTATCATAAATGTTTGTATTTAATAGGAAAAGTCTTCCAGAGCTGTTCCATAAAACGCTCTTGCTCCTCCTTGATCCTTTGCAATATTCATTAGTACATAAAACTTTCAACTCATGTTTTTAGGTATTAGTGTTAGTCTGTGTCATGGGTATATATTGGTTTTCATTGTCAATTAATTCTAACATTAGTATCACACTTTTATTTATTGAGGTTATATAATATGTTTTAATATCTAATAGTGCAAGCACACCTCTTCTCCCTTTATGAAAACATTTTTTAAAATCTTATATATTCTTGTCTGTTTATTCTTCCTCCAGTGGAAAATTTGAAATTTTAATCAAGTCAAAAAAGTGTCACCAGGACTTTTAGTTGTATGGCATTAAACATACATATTCAGTTAAAATAATAAATATATTTCTGAGTCATTCTTTCCATCTAACTAATATAGGATGTCTCTGAATTTTTAAAATTTCTTTTATATTTCTCTGTGAAGTATTACCATTTTCTTCACATAATTCTTATTTATTGTTATATGTAATATCTCTAAGTTTATGGGTTTTTTTCTTTCTGTAGTGACTTGAACCTTTCATATTTCCATCATACTTTATACTTGTGAGTTTTTAGGAAATAGGGAAACAAGTCATGTTATTTTTAACCTTTTGTTGAGTCTATGTATTAACCCCTTAATAACTTTAAGTAATTTCCTCCTAATTTTTTTGGTTTAATAAGTATATAATCATGTAATATAAAAATAATGATAATTTCTCTCTTTCCTGTCCCTACTCTGCTAATTTTTACTTAATGTTTCATTGCATGTCTCAGAATTTTAAGAACAATGTGAAAGTATAACTCTATTAAAAAGGATCATTGTCTAATATTACACATCAATTACAATATAATTTTTATCCTGTTGATTTATTCTCCCATAGCTAGTTTTCCAAGAAGAATTATAAAGAATAGACATTGAATTTTATTAAAAGCCTCATGGCCTTTAATTGAGATTAACATATGTATATTTTTTGCTTTGTTTGAATTTTATTCACAAGCAGTGGTGTGCCCAGGGCAAGCAACAGAAGTTGTCTGCCCTGAATGCAAGCAATTTCTTAGAATTTAGATCAACAAAAATGTTTGGTCAGAGAAAAGTATTTCTGACATTGTTTAGAATTGCCAGTACATGGTTCTAATAAAGGCAGAGGCACTTTTATTCAGTTTTATTATTTGTTTTTAAATTCACAACGCACGCTCCTATGCCAGTATCCAGGGTTGATAAGCCACTTCCTGTCAGATATTGCAATATAAGGAATTTCCCAATGAAAGCCATAAAATACCTCTTAAAACATAGTATGAGTTTTGAAGTATCACACAGAAATCATTATCACCTTCATTCATTATGTGCTTCCTAGAATGATGTAAGGCTTCATACTGAAGGCTTTACATGTATTCACTAGTATAATTATTACAGCAATACTGTGAGTCATAGTATTATCTTTATTATAAAACTAAGAAAATTATATTTAAAGATCTTGTCAAGGTTAGAATTGGTTTTCAAATCTAGTTTTCTTTCTATCATGTATGAATGGATCTTGAACCCACTTTCCCTAATTCTACAGCCTCAAAAGTACTTCTTGACTAAAACCAATTGAATATCAAGAGTGGGACTACATGTAAGAGAAGCTAGCATAAGGAACCAGATATTATAGGCTAAAAGTTGAAAACTCCGATTACTTACTCCGTGGCAATATATTTGTATTGCCATGTTACCAGGGATTTATTGTAAATAGAGTATATACTAATCAAAGCCAAAGCATAAGGGAAAGTGGATATGAAATTTTAAAATATTGATATGCATTGGTGATGTGAGCTATGGGTGGGAGGCTCTTTGTCTTTGTCTAAGCTGTCTGTCCTGACTTATGGGTGTGAGACGGTAAGAAGCCGTAGTCCTGCCCTTGGTAACCATGGCAATGACTCCAGTCCCAGGAAACAGTTTAGCAATGCAAACTCTATAAACTTTAAATATTCAGGAAAAATGCAAACCAATGTGCTAAAAGCTTATCTAGAATGTATGAAGGCCATGCTAAAAGCTTACCTAGGATGTGGAAGATACATGCTAATTCAAGCCTATTGAGCACTAAAACAAAGAACAATTTAACCCTTCCTCTCTGTATAAAAGGAACTGAAAATTCTTGTTCAGGGCTCAGGTTTGAAACAGAAAGCTCCCGAGTTTGGCCAGCTGTCAATAAATCCTTTTTCCTTCTCAAAATCATTCCTGAGTCCTGGCCTTTCTATACGCAAATTGAACCTCTCTCAACTTCTATAACTTTGGTTGCTCTTGTGCCTTTCAGCCAAATCTGATGTGAAAGAGATATATTTGGGCCAGATCCATCTAGTTTGCTCTGATGATCTTCATTTGAGGTCAACAATTTTTACATTGACTGAGAATCATAAAATTTGAGGGCACTAAGGATTGAAAAAGCAAAATATTGCCAACCAAGAATTTTTTATCCAGCAAAACTGTCTTTCAAAAATGAGGGACAGATTAAGACATTCTCAGATAAACAAAAGACTGGCCCTACAAGAAAGGTTAAAGAGAATTCTGCAGGTTGAAAGGAAAGGACACTAGACAATTGACTGAAGCCACATGAAGAATAAAATCTCTGGTAAAGGTAACGACAGGAGTAAATACAAATGCCAATACTCTTGTACTTTTGACGTGTAACTCCACTTTTTTACTTCCTAGAATATCTAAAAGACAGCTGCATAAAATGGAATGATAAATCAATTGTTTTAGGTTCATAATGAATAAATATGCAATCTGTGACAAGAACTACATAAAAATAGGGGGATGGAGGGGTATGGGAACATTTTTTATGTATACTGTTAAAACTAAAATGGTAGCAAAATGAACGAGATTATAATAGTTTTAGGAAGTTAAATTTAAATCCCATGGAAATCCACAAATGAAATATCAGAGAATATACTAACTTACTGATTCAAAATGTAGAGTACAGGTTACTAAGGGTGAAGGGCAGGATCAATAAGGAGTGAATGCAAAATGAGTGTAGTTTCTGACTGGGATGAAGTAATGGATGGCGGTGAGTGTACTGCAACACCAGAGACAAAGTCTGTGCTTGCCACCTCATGCTGCCTGGGGCCATCTGGTCTACGCGTCTATTAGGCCACCAGAGACAAAGTCTGTGTTCACCCCTCAAACTCTGACAGGGGATATCGCGAGAGAGGGAATGATACAGCAAATGTGGGCAAAATGTGAAAAACCGGTGGATCTGGGTGTCTGGGGGAGTGTGGGTATGCTGGAGTTCTCTGAATGGTATTTACATTATTTTTTCAACTGTCCAGTAAGTTTGAAATTATTTCAACATTAAAAGTTTTTTTAAAATGTATGGGAACAAATCAGTTAAAAGATCCATGTGATATCAGGATCTCTGCAGGAAGGAATAGATAGAAGGAAGAAATGCAGGAAACCACAACATTGTCAACAGGTACTCAATACCAATTTAAGAATAGAAGTTTAAAGTAGGAAGGGTTTTTGCAGGATCTAATTAATGAGTGAGTACAAATGGTCACTGTACATTCTGAAGAGCATGAAATTCTGCCCTATTAATTCTCAAAATAATCAGCCAAATTTCCCTCCACAATCCCCACCCAACATGAGATGAACCAGCTAAGTGTAGAATACAGATTGACCAGAACTGGGATCATAGGAGAAAATAAATGAATATAAGTGAAAGGAGCAAGGATGGGATAACTCAAAAACAAAGAAACTATACTTTTGAATACTTTGTGAAAACCACTAAAGAGGACTTTAAAACTAAAAAAAAAAAAAGCTATCCTCAGTAATTTCTTCCTCCCAAAGTATTAGAAAAATAAATCTTGGGAGTATTGAGGAAAATAAAATAATTTCTTATAATAACTTTGTATAGTCAAATCCCATACAAAGTTATTATAAGAAATAAGGGGGAAAGATGAGAAATTATATTCCTACAGACTATTGAGATATCTTTATCAATGTATTTAATCAACTGGATTTTATAGATTATTCAAACAAGGATCCCTGTTAATGAGTTATACCTTCATTTCAAGGGCACAGAAGACATTCAATAAAGTTGGACCATATCTTGGGCCACAAAAAAAAATGTTAACAAAATAATTCAGTTCATACTAAAGGAAACTAAGAAAATTATAGAGATATGGCATAAAAATATGAAATAAAATTGGAAAAAAATCAAATGAGGTGATAGAATTTAGTGAAGTAGTAGAAAATAAATAAATCATTTCAGAAATGATTAGTAAGCTAAAGGGACACAGAGCAAATAATCACAACAGATAATGTCTTAAGTGAAAAAGAAGGTTAAAAAAGGGGGGAGGGGATTTAAAAATCAAATAGAAATGAAGAGATTAAAGGATTGCAGACAAAATCTATTCATATATATACATATACATATAGGATTCCCTGAAGAAGAAAGCAAAACAATGAAATAGGAAAACAATATTTAAAAACTAAAAATGAAAACACTTTCTTAAAATAAAATTCACTTAAAATTATATATTAAAATGACAGTGGGCCTGAAGGGGATGGGGAGAGAGAAACAAAATAGATGGAACAGGGAGCATTTTGGGGGTGATAGAAGTGTTCTGCATGCTCTTGCAATGATGAATACAGGCCACAATAAATTTTATCAGATTTTATGAAAGTATAAGGTTCAAAATGTAAACCATAATGTGAACCATTGGTGTTGTTAGTAGCTATGTTTCAATATTTGTGCATCAATTGTAACAAATATATCATCCACACATAAAATGTTATTGATAGGAAAAAGGGGAAAAGGGGGAGGATGTTGGGTATATGGGAATGCCCTATATTCTGTATGTGACTCTACTGTGACCTAAAACTTCTTTGAAGAAAAAAATGAAAAAAAAAAAAGTAAGACACTGAGGGAATAAATGGAAGAAAATGTCACTGTACATACAGGACAACAGTCTTACAGTGATGAAAGGCAAAATGTAAAAAAAAGGTGTTTTTTTCTTTAAATATTTTTTCATTTTTTATACCCCAATTTTTAAAAAATATTATTTTATTTTTACTTTTTAATAATTTTTCTGTGATGTGTCAGTGAGAGGGGATACACCATAGGAAGTTCACCTGGGCATACATATAATGCATATAAATGTGTTCAAATGTTCAAGGGGCATTGTCACAGTGGGTGGAGATTCACATAATAACTAAAAAAAATATCAAATTCCCATCCAGGAGTGCTCTGTCACATTCTCTAATGGAACAACAAGAATGCCCCAAGTACAGGAACAATGACTTGTGAACTAGGATGGTCTATTGAACAACCCTTGATATTGATGACTATGTTTATAAGCCTTTGCTCTTGAAATGAAACTTACACTAGCGACATAGGGTACTTAAGAGTTACCTACTGGGAGCCTCCTTCTTGCTCAAATGTGGCCTCTCTCTAAGCTGAACTCAGCATATAAAAGCAATAATTTCCCCCCAGCATGGAATATGACTCCTGGGAATGAGCCTCCCTGGCCCAGACAAATTGCTACCAAGTATGAAAGTACTTTGACCAAAAGGGGGAAAAGCTAAAGACATATGAGTTTGTATGGCTAAGTGACTTCAAAATGAGTCAGGGGGCCATCCCAGAGGTAGCACTTATGCACATCTCAACAGGACCTCATTGACAGCCAAAGTAAATACTACCCCCAAATAGCAAAGCTCCTCAGGGATATAGAGACATCTAGACACTATAGTCAGGGCAGATAGTTTAGGAATTTGTCCCATTGCCAGAGGGCCCTAATCTAGTATTTATGCTCTCCAGTGTGACGCTGGACTCAGCAGTTGTTTCCTTATGAATGGCTCTTCTGTCCTTCTATTTGAACCTATAATTAGTACTAAAGTTGGTAGATGTACATCCAAGAGAGTTAAATATTTGGGCTATCCATGTGCCAACTGAGCCCTGAATCTCAACAGAGTTGCAACACCTACTCTCAAGTTCAATGGACTCACCTGGGACAACTAACAGGGAGGAGATGATGGACAAACAACATACCAAGGAACCAACAGTGCCTGCAGCTACAGATAGGAGAGTCCCATCCATCAGATGTGTGGGATTAAAGCCCCCCCTCAATTAATGGTGGAGTGGACATAGCCATCCCAGAGTCCTCAGGATTGGGAAATGAACTATAGACAAAAATGAACTTACTAATATTCTGCTATACACTTATTGTGATTCTAGAAATGATAGAAATACCATTGTTGTGGAGGCAGTGACCCATGGATGTTCTGGGGTTAGGGAGAGGGAAAAACAGAAGTGGTAGGGGGGCTTGGGGGTCATTCTGGATGACATTGCAGTGACAGACACAGGCCAATATGTACCCAACCATTCCCTGCAGAGTCGAGTGGGAAAGAATGTGAACTACAATGTGAGCTGTGGACCATGCATGGTGGCAGTGATCCAAAATATGTTTATCAGTTGCAGTGAATGTATCACACTGATGAGAGATGTTGCTAATGTGGGGGAACATGGGAAGTGTGGGAAGAGGGGCATATGGGAATCCCCTATATATTCTCTGTAACATTTATGTAATCAAAGTATCTTTAATAAAAAAAAGTGAAAAAAAAAAGAAATGACACACAACCAGAAAAAACTGACCCAAAATGGCAAACACTAAGACATATTCTAATAAATTACAGAAAGAAAGAAAGAAAGAAAGAAAGAAAGAAAGAAAGAAAGAAAGAAAGAAAGAAAGAAAGAAAGAAAGAAAGAAAGAAAGAAAGAAAGCTATCAAATTTCTCAATAGTAGCACTTTATGCCAAACAACTATATTGTAATACATTGAAATGCTTTAGGAAAGAAATAAGAGTTAAGGGTTTACTTTACATCTACCAAAACTGACTATCAAATATAAAGGCCATAAAAATAAGTTGTGAATATTGTTCATATTCCCATAGGCTCCTGTGGAAGAATCTACCAGAAAATGAGTTTCCGACAACCAAAAGAACTAGAGAAACATCAACATAAAAACTCACAGTAAGCATAAAAAATGTTTACTTGTAGAATTAAGATTAACGAAGGAAGAGATTATAGTATATAATGACTATATACTCTGTCAATGTAGACACAAAACCATGGTAAACATGATGTCAGAGAATAAATGAAAATAGAAAAGGATTACTGTATATGAAGGGATATTAAACACAAATTACGTTCCAAAGGCTGGAAAGGATGTAGAAGAATGAAATGACAAAGTTAACAGCTAATCACTACTCATCATAGAAAACCAATAGGCAATAACCAAAAAAGAAAAAGGGTATTGGAAGTGGGGTGGAACTATGCATCTAATATAAAAATATTGATATAAAAGTTCCCATTAGAAAAAACATATAATCTTCCTCAATACCAAAAAATCTATTTAAAAGAACAAGAAAAAGACCATTTAAAGACAGACTTGAATGCATATCAATATAACATCAAAAAATAGAGGACATATATATATATATAGTCTCTGTCTCTGTCTCTGTCTCTCTCTCTGAAATTTCCTTCCTAAAGGAAATTTACAGACTGGTTGGCAATGCAAAATTGCACACTTTAAAGGAAGTGATTCAGAAATTTTTTGTTTTTGTTTTTGTTTTAAAATATGATAAAGACATACTAGGCAAATGCAAATGAAAAGATAGCAGGTCACAATCTTGATATCTGAAAAGGTAGAATCAGAGCAAAATACATGCACTAAAAGTGACAAAGAAGGCCATTTGTGATGCCAATGACTACAATTTCTGACAATGTTTATTAGTATTTATACAATCAGTAGCAAAACAACATCTTTCATAAAGCATAATTATAAGAAAAACCAAACCAAAAAAGAAGAAAGATGAGGGAAATTCATCTAATCCCTAAATTTCCCTAAAATTAATAGGGAAAATGTACTTTTTAAAAATAGTGATGGGAAAATATATACCTAGATAAATTTCAACTGGATCAGAGATTTAAATGTGGAAATGAAGCCATGCAAGTAATAGAAGTAACCTGAGTGAATTCCTCTATATACCTGTTGTATTAGTCAGGCAAAGGGGTGCTGATGCAAAACATCAGAAATTGGTTGGTTTTTATAAAGGGTATTTATTTGGGGTAGGAGCTTACAGATACCAGGCCATAAAGCATAAGTCTTCCCTCACCAAAGTCTATTTTCACATGTTAGAGTAAGATGGCTGCCAATATCTGCGAGGGTTCAGTCTTCCTGGGTTCTTCCCTTCCAGAGTCTTGCTTCTCTCTGGGTTTAGGGTTCCTCTCTTTCCAGGGCTTGCTTCCTCCTGGGCTCTGGGTTCCTCTCTTCCTGGGACTTGCTTCTCTTTCCTCTGTGAGCTTACTACCCAGGGCTCCAGCTTAAGGCTTCAGCATCAAACTCCAACATCAAAACTCCAACATCAAAAACCCCCAACTCTGTCCTTTGCCATGACTTTTATTTGTGAGCTCCCACCCACCAAGGGGCAGGGACTCAATGCCCTAATAACGTGGCCCAATCAGAGCCCTAATCATAATTTAATCACGCCCAGGTACAGACCAGATTACAAACATAATCCAATATCTATTTTTGGAATTCATAACCATATCAAACTGATACACCTGGTAATGAATTTTGTTTGAAAAAAATTCTGGAAATTGTAAGGAAAGCATTTGGTTTCCCTGAAAAGTATTTGATTATATAAAAATGTAAAAAAAAAATACATGATAGAAGAGATAAGAAACTTAAAAGCAGAGATATTTAGAGGGAAATATTTGCAACTTATTTCACATACAAGGAGTTAGTATTGTAATACATAAAAATCCTATAAAAAACTGGGTTAGAGACATGAACAAATAGCTAACAGTAAAAGAAATGTAACTGGCTCTTAATGATATAAAATTACATTCAACCTTTTCCATAATAGGATTTAAACCACACTGAGACACCCTTTTTCACATATTGGCAAATATCCAAAACTTTGACAACATTTTCTTGGCAAGGCTGTGGGAATACGGGCACTCTTATGTAATGCTGCATGGAGCATTATATAAAAGATTCATGGAAGAGAATTTGGCAATGTCTAGCAAAACTGCATATGCATTTACTATTCGATCCAGAAATTCTACTTCTAAGAATCAAAAATACAATGGAAAATATCAAAGGAGATATGTAGAAGGTATATATGCACCATATACACATAAAATCAGTTCAGGACTATTGCAAAACAAAAGACTTGAAACAAACTAAATGTCTATCAATAGAGGAATGACTGAATAAATTCATGTACATGCACAAAATGGAGAATCATGCAACTGTAAGAAAGAATGAGCTGTGTGTGTGTATGTGTGTGTATATGTGTGTGTATATATATATGTGTATACACATATATATATGAAATCATCTTGATTGAAAAGTTGTTTTCTATGCATGAGATAGAATGACCGAATGGAGTGGAGAGGACAGGGACGTAAACTATAATCTTCAGGTGGATCAATTCACTTTAAAAAGTAGCATGAATACCTTCCCCCCAGCGTGGGACATGACACCCGGGGATGAGCCTCCCTGGCAACGAGGGACCACTATCAACTACCAACTGATGATGCAACTGGAAAATGACCTTATACGGAAGGTTCAATGTGGATCAGCAGAATATCCATGTCTACATAAAATACCATGACTTTAAAATGCTGTTTGACCTAAAGTAAGGGGGAAATGGAAAGGAGAAATGAGTTTATATGGCTACGAGTTTCTAAAAAAGAGTCTGGAGGCTGGCAGAAGGTTTGCCCTCATGCACAACTGAGCAGAGTCAGAGAGACAGATAAAGCAGATACAACCCCCAGATATTGGTTCCTTTGAGGGCTAAAGAGACCCATGGGAGTTATGGTCATGGCCGATGGGGTTAACTACCAGGGCAGATGGCCCCTCTTTGGAAATGGTGTTTATGTGTGATGAATCTGGACTCAGATGGGATCTCCCTTCATAAGACTTTCATGCTAATGTGCTGGAGGTGCAGTTAATGTTGGGGTTTAAGATATATTTAGGGGATTTGAATCTCTGGACTGACAATGTGATAGCCAGATCCTGAGCCTCAACAGACTCCAGCACCTACAATCTGATTTATTGGACTTACCACACTCAGCTAAGATGGAGGTGAAGAAGGACAACCACCACACCATGGAGCCTAGAGTGATTACAACTGAAAATGGGAGGATTGCATCCAGCATCCAGGTGGAATCTGAGCCTCCTCTTGACATTGAGGTGCAATGGACACAACCAATCCAATGTCCACATAGAAGAGGTGGCATTGGATTGGGAAAAGTGGACATAATGGACAAAGGGTATGGGGAAAGGCAGGAAGAGATGAGAGGTGGAGGCGTCTTCGGGACATGGAGCTGCCCTGGATGGTGCTTCAGAGGTAATCACCGGACATTGTAAATCCTCACAGGGCCCACTTGATGGAATAGAGGAGAGTATGGGCCATGATGTGAACCAATGTATATGAGGTGCAGAGGTGCCCAAAGATGTACTTACCAAATCCAATGGATGTGTCATGATGATGGGAACGAGTGTTGTTGGGGGGGGGAGAGGGGGGGTGGGGGGGTGGGGTTGAATGGGACCTCACATATATATTTTTAATGTAATATTATTACAAAGTCAATAAAAAATAAAAAAATTAAAAAAAAAAAAGTAGCATGAATGGTATGGTCATTTAAGACTGCATTTTTGTAAGGATCATCTGTAATTATTTTAAGATAAATACTCAAGACTCATTCATAGAATTTGATTGTAGTTTCACATCTTAGGGAAATGGTGCACCAGTCCTGAGGGAAGAAACAAAAGATTTAAGATTTTCCATTTTCCAGAAGAAACGAGGAAGTTATGTGTAGGTAGGTGGCCATGGTGTAGGACTAACTGAGGGAGGAGGGGAGAGCATCTCTAGGTCCTGATGCCAAGAACAATTCCACTTCATTGTATGTATAGGGATTCAATGTAAGATTTTCTTTACAGGAGAGGATCTGCAGCCCATAAAACAGCTTAAACCAACAAAAGATTATATTTTACTCCATAAATGTGGATTGTAACAAAATACAAATACAATAAGTTATATAAAAAAGGAAAAATGGAAAAGTTCCAAGATCAGGAATAAAAGGAAAAAAATACTTTGATACCAAATGTCAACACAGTTGTTGTCACTGGACATAAAATTGGCTCTAGTCTTCCTAAAAGTCAGAATAAAATAAACCAGATAAATTGCATTGCTCTTAATGCCAGAAAGAAAGGAGAAATGTAATTCACGAAGTATTTCCTTGTACTGTGTTTAGAACAAGACTTATTGGAAAATTATATGGAAAATAAGTAGGGAGTATATCAGTCAGAACTCCTTCAGCTTCAAGTAGCAGAAAACCTAAACCAACCTAGTTTAAAAAATAAGGAAAATCTCGAAGAAAAAAGATGAACATTTCCAGAAACCCTGGAGAACATCTCTCCATGTCTCATTCATTCAATTTGAGGTACCTCTTCTGTACAACAATAAATGCCTGGAGTAAGAGGAGGAGTAAGCCAGTGCAATATTTGTATACTCCATAGAGTAGGGCTGAATGCTGTAACAAAACTGACTTCTGTTAGGAAAGAGGAAGGAGGGATGGGTATTGTTACAGGTGATCCCACAATGAGTGTTTTGATGATTTAACGAAAAATGTTCTTATCGTCAGCTTCACCACAAAACCAAGATGGATTTTATGTGACCAATTCGGGCTCATCTATATTACAAGTGTCAGAGTCTAATGTAATTCAAATATGTAGCCTGGTTATCTAACTTTTGCCAAAAGAGATTGAACTGTGAATTCCTAAATGAATGAATTGAAAGCACAAATCTTTGGAGTTTTTTTAACTCAAATTAGACTTTAAATCTGTAAACTGCTAGAATTCATCACGGAGTTTCAAAATGTTAGCAAGCAAATGATGGGAGAGGTAGAGGGAGCCACTAAGCTGAAAAGCCATCAACAAAGAAAGCAGAGAAGAAGGCAATCATAAACGTGCCGTTGTAAATTATTCCTTTCTAAATAGCACTATCTAATTGTATTGATAAGCACTCTAGGTCCTAGAAAGCAAATTATTTTAGATTACTTCTATGAAAAGGAACTGAGATGCTAGGATTCTGTAAAAGTAAACCCATAGGCATGAAAATCGGCAAAGAGGGTAGGGTTGTCAATCATTTATGAAGTATTCCCCACAGAGGGAAGATCACCTACCTCTTCACGTAAGTAGGCTGCGGGAATTCCTACTGGGAAAATGAGATTTACCTAAGGATGCCTCTCTAAATGGGCTCTAGCACTTGGGCAAAATGCTTGACAGAGACCATAAACTTCCACATTAGAGAAAAGAATATGCCTTTCCCTGGGTTATGGTCACAGATATGTTCGAGAACAGTGCCATAAGCATACAGTGACCTTGGTAACATCCTTATGAAAGTTAATTCTCTGTATCAGGATCACTAAAGTGAAGGCCAAGATGGCTTTTTGGCCCACTATATCTACCATCTAGGTAACCAAATAATTTTTCTAACTGTGGGGTTATTTAAAAGTGACCCATTCAAAATTAGAGAATGTTTAATGCAGATGATCTTAGTTTTCTTTTACACTGAATACTTCTTTCCTGAAACAGTTAAATACCAGAATGACTTGTTTGTTAAGGCCACTCTTGTTTCATGCTGTTAAAGCTGTCATCACTTTCTGGAAGGAGTTATGCATATAGTTCATCTTAAAAAGCAATCAGATCATTAAGGTAGGATTTCTTAAAAGGAGGGGGAGCAACTGAATCAACATGCAATAGTTTAGAATAACTGGGAATCTGTTAACATCCTGCATCTTGACCCATAGCCATTTTCATGTCCACAGAATCAATGACAAATGAAAAGTTAATGAACTCTACCAAGAGACTTACATTGTTGAATTGTTCAAGATTACATTCAACTACATATTACAAAAATTTGACAAACAATGTTTCAGACAAGTAAGGATTTTTTTCAAATCCCACATAACAAGGAATAGGGCTATAGTTCACATAGGGAACCAGGATGCTTCTTCCACTGGATATTCTGTACTTGTGACATCCAAATTCAGTTGGCTATTATATCTCCAGGTATTGTTACCAAGCAAGTGGGCTCATTGTCTGATGCACACAGAAGTCAATGCTGTGACATTAGGATGTCAAGAAAAGAGAGTTTTATTGCAAGGCAGCCAAGCAAGGGGACAAGAGCAAACTCAAATCTGTGTCCCTGAATTGGAGGAGGTTAGGGCTTTTTAAGGGGTTTTAAGCAAGGGATAGACTAAAAGAATTGGGTAGCATTGGCAGTCTCTGGGTGGAAATAAGACCCCATGCAGATGGAGATCAGGCCAACTCATACATTGCATGATCAGAAAATGGCATCCTTAGTATGACAAATGAGAGGAGATTTAATAGAAAGGACGTTGTTATGTTGTGCTGAGTCATAGTTACTAGGAATTGCACAAGCGTGGTCTTGGGAAGTCTTAAAAGAAAGGCAAAAACTAGTTTGGTTGGGAATAGACAGGCTTTACTGGGCTCAGGTAACAGGGAGGCCATAGGGAGACCAGGGAAATATCCAGTTACAACAATGAATAAGAGTTAAGTAATCCTGTTGCAATTGCTTCAGCATTATATTCATGTTTAAGGAAAGAAAAAGGAGGAAGATAGAGTACTAAAAATTTACACCAATTTAGGGTGTGTGTGTGTGTGTGCATAGGTATGTAATACATGCCCAAATTTATAAACTATGTAACCAGAAATCACCATTTCTACATTTATATTACATTGGCTAGAGCTGGAAAATATAGCTTCAAGAGAGTCGAAGTGTGTATGCATTTTTAATGTAATGCCTTGCTTCCCTCCAAAATTTAGGGTTCTGTTAATACAAAAAAGGGGAAAATGGAGACTGAGTAGGAAATTAGGAATATCTGACTCAATTAATCTTAGCAAATTTCTCTATAATTTAAAAAAGGATATAGCAGTGTAAATTCTAGAAAGTTGGATCTGAAACCTAATTGTTCCTCACATCATATTAGACTAAAAAACTATTCACACAAGAATCATTTGATGGTTAATTTATTTATTTTCTGGCCAGGTACTATATCAGATGTTAATGACACAATTGTAAGAGCCATCGCCTGCACTCAAGGAGCTTACAGTCTAGTAAGTGAGAGAAACTGCTTTAAAATATAAAAGTACAGTGGTCAGTGGCATTAATAAAAATGGAAAAAAGTGACAAATTGTACCTGAGGTGGTTGGAAAGGGGCGTGTTCAGGAAGCACTTCACGCCAGAGTTAGCCATTGAGAAATATCTTGAAAGAAAGTAGGCATTTGCTAGATAGATTGCCTTGAAGTGATATGAAGTTGGGCATTCCCACAAGTTTACACAAAATCACAAAGAAATCAAAGAGTTTGACATATTTATCATCTAACAGAATGCAAACAAACAATATTCTTTGGTTGCATAAAGTTATGAGGGAATATAAAAATGGAACTCTTGAGTGAAAAGTAAAACACTTTGCCCAAAATAATCAATACCCAAAAAGAACATTTTCAAAATAAAATTATCTCAATTCCCAAACTTGTTGATTAAAGAGAAGGCCCCAGTAAATCATAGATTGAGTTCTCCTCTGAATTTAAATAGAAATGGCAATTTTGTTTTCCCGTACCACAGCAACACAATAGTGCTGCAGTGGCATGTAATAGGGGGTTTTCATGGCTTCTAGCCTAGGGGTAAAATATAATTTGTAATTCCATAGTTCATCTCTCCCAGCGATATTGCTAAATCCATCACTTCCTCTGGCTCAAAGGGCAGAAATGTCCCTGTGAAGTATATCACAGCATTTTTATTACTCAACATTTCAATTTACTTAGGCTTACATTGTTATAATTGATGACCATGATTGCACAGTAAAATTAAAATCTTTGTACAATACGAATATCATTGCTAATAGGTGAATTCATGGTATGGCTGCCTAAATGTTTCTCTTTTGCTCCCTCTTTACAACTGGATTCTTCTTATTTTGACTGCATCCTATCTTCTGAGCATCACTGAAGGATGATGAGGCACACTGAGATATGTATCAGTGGGAAGGCATTAACACCTGAAGCTGAAAGTTTAAGGGAAAGAAAAACCATTTCTAGAGTTCAGTGAGTAATGCAACTTTGAGGCAGAGTCCCCAGAGCAGGAGATGTAGGTGTAGAAGGACACAGCTATTGCCAAAGACAATTGATGACTTCCATTGGCCAAACTCAAGGAAAAACCAAGGGGGCAGCCTTTCAGGCAAAGAACAGGAAAGAGAGGAGAATGGATCTGTTGAGAGATAGGCAAATGGAGAATAATCAGGAAATGACTCTGTTATTTTTTTTTTAAGTTGACAACACTTATTTCTCAAATTCCTGAAAGTCCCAAGCACCAGACAGTAAATCAGATCTCTTAGAGCTTGGGCATTGAACTGATGGGGAGAAATCTAGTAGCATTCATTGTGCTATTTTTTAAAGACATTTTTTGCCTTGATTTGAATTATGGCTCCATTATTAACTTGGTCAAGAATATTCTACATCTATAAGCAATTTTCCCACCTAACAAATGGGACAAATTCATGGAATTATCAGGAAAAAAACAAATTTAAAAATCTATATTAAGCAATCATTACAGTGAAGCACATTGTAACCATTCTGTACACACTAGCTTTTATTAGCAAAAATATAAGTCTTGACTATTTTCAGCCATGTAACCTTTGGTATGTTAACAATATCTATATCACAGATTATGAGAATTAAGTGAGTAAATAGTTGTAAAGCTCTTAGGAAAAAAGGCCAAAATATATTATTGTTGTTAATAATATTATTATTATTTAAAACCATGCTGTAAGAATATAACAAACGTGTTCACAACACAGTAAGTTTAAAAAGTGAAAGATAAAAGAACATACACAGTTTGGCCACATTTTTGTAAAAATTTTATATAGAATGGTGCCCAGCAGAGAATTTTAAATTATTTTTGCAAAATGACTGCACTTAAAAGTTGCTAGCTATTTCTAATAATACAAAGAACATGCGACTACTATAGAACATTATTCTGTTTTGGAAACGAAACCATAAAAGCCACTTAATTTTACTCATTATGGAAAATGGCCCACATCATTGACTAGTCCACAGATCTTGAGAAATTACCCTCAGAGGATTCTCTCTGATAGACTGTGGTTACTGCCATTAGGAGCAGTGATTTTTGATTCCCACTTAATTATCCACTACACCATCATAATTCTCTTATAATATAAAGTCTATCTTAAGCCTTGGGTTGTGAAAGGAGGCATTATGTCCATTTTTTTAATGTGAGATAGACTGGAGAAAAGTGGCATAGTCCTGAAGCAATAAGGAGAACCATGTGGCTATTTGAACTGTAAGGAGTTCTACAATGCGTAAAAGGAGAGTCCTTTAAACTTGAGAAAATTCAGTCCTTCACCTCCTTAAAACATTTGTGTTCTACACCAGAATGTGTACATTAAGTTGAGAAAAGTTGAAAATTCAATGTAAATTGCTTGCCATCAGGCTGATGTGACATATAAAGAGTTTAGAAAGATAAAGATTGACAGGCAGACAATAATGAAAGAACATCTAGATTAAATGTCAACATCCTGAAATGTCGAAGACATTGATTTAGTTTTCCAGAACAACATAAAGTTGAAAAAAAGAAATCATGAAAGATGATGCAAATGAATGTTTCATGGTTGATGTTGGAAACTATATTCCCCAATTATTTCTTAAACTCTGCCCACCTTTCAGTCTTCATTATTATCACCGTACTTCAGGCATAATGGTGGCTCGCCAGGACTTTCTACAACCACTTGCACTTAGAATAAAATACAAACTTCATGCCTTGAGGTATAAAACTTCTCTCCCTACCCTATCTTGCTCCTGCATAGCTCTAAAACTCACCTACAAATCCCCAGATCACAGAGACCTTCACATTCAATTACCCTTGAATATGAGAAATTTGTTTCTCAACTCGGGGACTTTCTACTTGCTCTTCCTTCAGCCTGGAACACTTTCCCTTAAGCTATTCACATTTGTTGGCTTTTCCTTCTTATTCTGGCCTCATTTCAAATGTCACCTTCTCAGAGGCCTTTCATGGCCATCCTTTCTAAAGGGCTTGACTAAACTATTTTCTTTTGGATTTATATCAATATATGAAATTGTATCTTTATTTGTTTTCTTGCTCTTATTTCTGCCTTGCTGACCTGGGGAAAGTCACTGGAGGTATAATATCTAGACAACTCAAAAGCCCAATGGGACATGGTAATACCTAAACAGCTACCCTCAGACAGTCACTACCTGCCCACCTCTTACCCTATCTAGATTTGGTAGAGCACAATCTAAGGGCCCTGATTCTTCTACATGCTGGCTATTTTTAAGAGCCATTACCTGATTTAAAATCAGCAGACTCATCAACAGTGTTTTTGTGGTGCTTGGGTTTCTCTGTGCTGGGGCTCATCCCTCCCTACCTTCTCACACACCCAAGAAGAAATAATTTAAGATAAATATTCCTAAAATATAAGAAAAGTTATTAAGCATGTAAAACAGGAAAAATAAATTATTGTTTAAATGGAACAAGTGGTAACATGAAGTATAAAATATAGGGTAGAAAAATTACAGAACACAATGGTAGAATAAAAAGGATAAATTGACAGGCAAAAAAAAATTGGTGAGGTAGAATATCAAATGGGGAAACTCTCCCTGAAAGACAACAGGAAAGGAAAAAGAGAGAAAATAAAAAGAGGCATGGATGATAAAAATAGAATCACCAAACCAGAAAAGAGGCATCTTAGAAGGAGAGTAAAAAGATTAGATATAAATAAATATTTCAATTATGAATTAAAGAAAAAAGATGAAAGACTTTGATTGAAAGGGTTCATAAGTGCCAAAACCTGCACTCATGTATAGTGATATTTAAGAATATGAAAGACAGACAATTTAAGAAATTCCAAAGAGAAAAGAGTAAATCATCTAAAAAGAACAAGAATCATTCTGACATCACACATTTCAACAACAATACAAGATTAAAAAGGCAAAGGAATAATATTTTTAAAGCAAAATAATTTTAAAACTAAACTTTGATATGCACCAAGCTATCATTTAAATGAGAGAGTATAACAAAACTCTATTCAGAAAAAAAAAAATCTAATCAGATGCATGTCTTCAAAGGGTTTGCCACACAGAGATTCGCTTTAAAAAGTTTCTTGGAGGAAGTAACAGAATAAGAAAGGTAATGAAGACTTAGGTTGTTATAAGAGATATAGAAAATAAGGATTATAAAATAACATCAGGAGAGTAGATATGGCTCAAGTAATTGGGCTTCCATCTACCATATAGGAGTTCCGGGGTTCAATACCCAGGGCCTCCTGGTGAAGACATGTTGGCCCATGTGGCAAGCTGGCCCACACAGACTGCTGCCCCATGCAGGAGTGCTGACCCACACATAAGAGCTGATGTAGCAAGATGATGCAACAAAAAGAGACACAGAGGAAAGACAATAAGAGATGCATTAGACCAGGGAGCTGAGGTGGTCCAAGAGAATGATCACCTCTCTCCCAGGCTGGAAGGTTCCAGGATCAGTTCCCAGAGCCACCTAATGAGCATACAAGCAGACACAGAAGAACACACAGCAAATGGACACAGAGAGCAGACAATGGAGCCGGGGGGCAGGGAGGGGAATAAATAATCTTTTATAAATATGTAACATCAAATTACATGTAAACATATTGGCTAAGGAAGCTGAGGAAAAAAGCAAAGAAAAAATTTTTACAATACATGAAAACTCAGAATCAAAATTCTACACAATATCAACATGGGTAGAAAAAGCCAAATGGACAGGAGTATATACTAAAATATATTTGTTTTATGGAGGGGAATGAGTAAGCGTTCATAAGCGTAAGGGATTAACATGTGGATAAACTTGATTGTGGGGAATTCAGTGCAACCACCATAAAAATCAACAGTTCAAGTATAGACAGACTTCTGGGGAGATGGCATTGGAATAGGCAGGCAGGGTTCAACTCTCTCACAGAAACAATGGAGAAAGGGCCAAAAACTCTCTGAGGGAACTGCTTTGAGAATCAGCAGACCAGGATAGTGCTACACAATGCCCAGGAGGGTAAGGGACAGAGAGACCAAGAATCAGAAACAAATACAAGTTACCAAACCCCCAAGGTGGCTGGGAAGGGACCCCCTCCCCCACTCCCAAGATATTAAGCTAGGGTAAAACCCCTGGCTCATTGCTGGTAACTGAAAGGGAAACAGACATCTAACTCCCTGTGAGTTGTTACAAGGGAAAAGAGAGTGGAGTCTAGGAGTTTCTCTTCAATGAATTTTGCCAGCAAAAACTGCTTTGAATCTCTGCTCTGGCCAGACCAAAATACAAGAAAGCTGGGAAGCGGACTTGGCCCAATGGCTAGGGCATCCGCCTATCACATGGAAGGTCTGCAGTTCAAACCCTAGGCCTCCTTGACCCATGTGGAGCTGGCCCATGTGCAGTGCTGATGTGTGGGGGAGTGCCGTGCCATGCAGGGGTGTCCCCCACGTAGGGAGGCCCGACACACAAGGAGTGCGCCCCGTAAGGAGAGCCATCCAGCGCGAAAGAAAGTGCAGCCTGCCCAGGAGTGGCGCTGCACACATAGAGCTTACACAACAAGATGATGCAACAAAAAGAAAGACAAGATTCCCGGTGCCTCTGATAAGGATGGAAGGAGTCACAGAGGAGCACTCAGCAAGTGGACACAGAGAGCAGACAACTTTGGGGGGGAGAGGTAAGGGGAGAGAAATAAATAAAAAATAAATCTTTAAAATGTTAAATGTGAAATGGCCTTTGGAATTGTTAAATTAAAAACAAGTGCCAATGACAGTTTGAGTGCCACTGGTTCTGAATTTAAAAAAAAAGAAAAAAGAAAATACAAGAAAGCTGAGATTGAAAGAAAACACCTCTGTGGAAGGTGTACTGACCAGCACCATCTGCTGGCTAATCTGGAAACTGCACAGAGAAAAACTGCTTTTAGGTCTTCGTTAACATGAACTCCTGGGAGGAAATCTGCACCCCATTAGTGTTTCCCTGAACCCATTTTTATAACTTAAGGTGGGCCATTTTAAATACTAGAATAAGTTGAACCAAACAGCAAAGAAGGGCTGTGAAAAAAAAATAGGGAAGAGAGAGAAATTGGCCATAAGAGTAAATTCACAACAAATTCAGATGCCTAGACATCAGCAAAAAATTACAAACCAAACTAGGAAACAGAAAGAGATGTCCCAGCCAAAGGAACAAACCAAATATCCTGAGGAGATACAGGGTTTAAGACAATTAAACAGTGATAGTCACACAACTCTCCTAAATCAATTCAAAGAATTGAAAACAATATGACTAAAGAGATAAAGGATATTAAGAAGACGCTGGTGGGGGTTGGGGGAGGGGGGATTGTGAGAATATGGCCAACAGGTTAGGCAGGTAAGGCTTAACTTTCACTAAAATAACAGAGAAAAGGTCCGGCGGTGTCTTGGGGACCTGGTTTGGGCTACAGCAAACCAGGACACTGTTTCACAACTCCCAGAAGAATGAGAGTCAGAGAGATGAAGCCAAAACAAGCAAATGAGAGTTACTAAACCTCCTCGCTGGGAAGGGCTCCTCTCCTGTACCCCCATGATATTAAGTGAGAGTAAAACTCCTGGTGAATTGTATCTACCTGAGAGTAGAGCAGACGTCTCTCTCCATGAGAAGGTGCTCTGAGTCATCTAGGAGGGTACTGGACAGATAGTGAAGCCAGAAAATCATGGGTTGCTTACTTCAGTAGCTAGAAGCGGCACACATACCTGGCCCTCAGGGGAGACAGACCAGGTGGAATTCCTGAAGCCCTGGAGTGTGTTGGCAGATTCCCTGTGAGGAGGAGGGTTCTGGGAGGGTGGAGAGTGATTTCTTTGCAGGGGGGTTAGCCAGCTGAGCCCCCAGTAAATAGCAGAAGTGACCCTGACTTGCCAGGGAGAGGGGAGGGGGATCTCGTCAGGCAGGAGTCATGCCCAGCTGCCTAGGAGGAAGAGACAGGTGGCTGACCAACACCACTCCAGTTAACTGCAGGGAGTCTAATCTGTCTGAGGGAAGAGAGGCAGATAGCCTCCTGAAAGGCAAATTGACCTAAGGAGGCAGAATAGCTCAGTGGAAAATTCCTGTCTCATGTATATGAGGTCCCTGGTTCAATTCCTGGCTCTTCCTTGAGAAGTGACCCACCAGGTTATCAGGTATCCAGCTGAAACTTTATGACAGGAAACATATAGATATTCTCTTTGTATTAGCTTCTCTTGGATCTCTTCTTTTTTTCCAAACAAAAGTTTCCTTTTTTAAAATTTCCATTATTTTACTTACTAAAACCCAGTCCAAAACCTTCAGGAGGCAAGCTGAAGGGTGAGTGATTGACGCACACCAGCTGCCTAAGAAGATCCTTAGGGGTCTGAGAGAGAAGTCTGTTTTTCCATGTTTATTTTTGGTTTTGTTTTAATTTTTCTTGTCATGTTTTTTAAAACGAGTCACTGCTGTCTTGTTTCTTATTTGTTGTCAATTCTCTTCCTTCGTTTCACTGCTTGTTTTTATTTTCTTTTTTTCTTCTGTTTAGTGATTTATCCTACCTATGCTATTTCTTTTCAATCCTCCATCCTTATATATTTTGTTTTCTGTTGTTTTTCATTCTACCTCTTTTATTTGGCCTCTAATTTTTGTTGCTTTTATTTCTCTTTCTTTTTTTTTTTTTACTTTTTTCTTCCCTTCTTTTCTCCTTTCTTTTCCTTTCTTCTCACCTTTCCAGATATTTAATTCACTCTATATATTTTCTTTATTCAGTTTCCTGTTTCATTGCTTCTATTCCACTTTTCTAATCTTATTCCTTGGTGCTTCTTACTTGTGTTAATTTTTCAATTTCCTCGGTCTTGTTTGTTTGCTCTCCTATCTTTTACTATTATTATTATTACCATTATTCTTTTTCTTTTCCTCTTTTCTTTTCTCAGGTCCTAATTTTTTTCCTTCAAGGGAACATAGACAACAACAAGGAAATAGAATAAGAGGAACAAAGTGTCAAAGGGAAACCTTACCACACACAAAACAGCAACAACAAAATATAACCATATGTGATGGTTAGGCTATTGTGTCTACTCAGCCAGGTAATTGTGCCCAGTTGTTTGGTCAAGCAAGCACTGGGCTAACTGTAATACAAGAGCATTTTTGGACTTTAATCACCATTGACTTTACTGCAGTGGTAAATCACAGATAGCTGGTTATAATTACATCAATTAGGGAAATAGCTATCAGCAATGAGTGATGCTTAACCTAATCAGTTAAAAGGGGAAGTGAGTCCAACATTGAGAGAGAATTTCTCTGCTCATCTTTGGCCAGCCAACATCTCCCAGAACTCATCAAGAATCTTCACTGGACTTTCATTGCAGCCCCTGGTTGAGGCCTGCCTGCAGAACCTGGACTTGTGCATCTCCATGGCTACATGAGATAGTTATAGAATCACATACTATTGACATAAGTCTCTTATTCATTCCTAGAGAACCCTGACTAATGCACTATATAATGGAGAGGGAAGCTAATCAACAGAATAAACCCAGCAAGATAAAGAGATGCCTAGACACCAACAAGAAATTACAAACTATACTAATAAACATGAACTCATGGCTCAGTCCAACAAACAACTAAAAACCAGAAGGAGATGCAGAACATGGAATAAGTAATCAGAGATGTCCAAACATCATGAATCAACTTAATGAAGTGAAGGAAGAGATTAAGGATATTAAGAAGATACTAGGAGAACATACTGAAGAAATTGTAAACACACATAAAAAGATAACGGATATGATGGTGATGAATGGCACAATCCAAGAAATAAAAAACAACTGGAAGCACATGATAGCAGGTTTGAACAGGCAGAGGAAAGAATCAGTGATGTGGAAGACAGTATATATGAAATTGAACACATAGTGGAACAGATACATAAAAAGATAGAAAAAATTCAGCAGGGACTTAGGGATTTGAATGACAATAACTAAACATAAAAATATATTCATTATAGGCATCCCAGAGGGAGAAGAGAAGAGAAAGGGGACAGAAGGAGTGTTGGAAGAAATAATGGCTGAAAATTTACCAACCTATTGAGGGAGGTGGACGTACATATCCAGGAAGCACAGGGCATACCAAACAGTATAAATCCTAACAGGCCTACTCCAAGAAACATACTTTTCAAATTGCCTAATGCTCAAGACAAAGGGAGAATACTAAGAGCAGCAAGAGAAAAGACAAACATCACATATAAGGGAAACTTAATATGATTAACTGCTGACTTCTCATGTGAAACCATGGAGACAAGAAGACAGTGGTATGATACAGATATATGCTAAAAGAAAAAACTTCCAGTCCCTATCCAGCAAAGCTGATATTCAAAAATGAGAGAGAGGCGGCGGACTTGGCCCAGTGGTTAGGGCACCTGTCTACCACATGGGAGGTCCACGGTTCAAACCCCAGGCCTCCTTGACCCTTGTGGAGCTGGCCCATGCACTGTACTGATGTACGCGGGGAGTGCTGTGCAACGCAGGGGTGTCCCCATGTAGGGAAGCCCCACATGCAAGGAGTGCGCCCCATAAGGAGAGCTGCCCAGTGTGAAAGAAAGTGCAGCCTGCCCAGGAATGGTGCTGCACACATGGAGCTGACACAACAAGATGACGCAACAAAAAGAATCACAGATTCCTGTGCCTCTGACAACAACAGAAGTGGACAAAGAAGATGGAGCAAATAGACACAGAGAAGAGACAACTGGGGTGAGGGGGAGGGAAGAGAAATAAATAAACAAATCTTTTTAAAAAATGAGAGAGAGCTTAAAATAGTCACAGATAAACAGAAATTAAAAGAATATGTCAATAGGAAACCTGTACTTCAGTAAATACTGAAGGGAGTTCAGTAGGTAGAAAGGAAAAAACAGGAGTGAGAGAGTTGAATTTAGAACAACTAAAAAGATAAAAAGAGAAATAAAAACAACATATACCATACCTAAACCTAAAGAAATATGGCTAATGTAAGTAGTTCCTTGACTGCAATAACATTGAATGTTAATGGATTAAACTCACCAATCAAGAGACACAGATTGGCAGAATGGATAAGGAAATATGACCCATCTGTATGCTGTCTACAAGAAACCCACCTTGAACCCAGGGATGCAAGGAGGCTGAAAGTGAATGGTTGGAAAACAATTCTATAAGCAAACAATAACCAAAGAAGGGCAGAAGTAGTCATACTGATATCAGACAAAATAGACTTTAAATGCAAAACTATTTTAAGAGTCAAAGAAGAACACTATTGTTAATTAAAGGGGTACTCTACCAAGAAAAAAGAACAATCATAAACCTTTATGCACCTAACAAGGGCACCTCAAAATATATGAGGCAAACCCTGGAAAAACTAAGTGGAGAAAGAGATGCCTCTACAATTACAGTGGGGGACTTTAATACACCATTAACTCCATTAGACAAAACATATTGACAAAGAATCAATAAAGAAACGAAGATTTTGAATGATGTATTAGGGGCATGAACCTAATAGACATATACAGAACTTCAGACCCAAATACAGGGGGCTATACATTCTTCTCAAGTGCACACGGATCATTCTCCAGGGTAGACCGCATGCTAACTCACAGAACAACTCTCAATGAATTCAGAAAGATTGAAATTATACAAAATAATATCTCTGACCCAATGGAATGAGGCTGGAAATCATACAGCCAGAGAACCATACTAGGCACAAAGATATGGAAGTTAAACAATACACTCTTAGAGAAGCAGTGGTTCAAGGAGGAAATCTCAAAAGATCACTAACTACCTTGAAACGAATGAAAATAACAACACAACATATCAAAATCTATGGGGTGCAGCAAAAGCAGTACTGAAAGGGAAATTCATAGCCGTAAATGCCTATATTAAAGAAGAAGAAAGAGCTACAATTAGAGACCCAACTGCACACCTGGAGGAGTTAGAAAAAGAACAACAAACTAACCCCAAATGAAGTAGAAAAAAAGAAATAACAAAGATTAGAACAGAACTAAATGAAATTGAAAATAAGAAAGCACTAGAAAAAATAAACCAAAAGCTGGTTCTTCAAGAAGATTAAGAGGGAAGCGGACTTGGCCCAATAGATAGGGCATCCATCTACCACATGGGAGGTCTGTGGTTCAAACCCTGGGCCTCCTTGACCTGTGTGGAGCTGGCCCATGCACAGTGCTGATGTGCACAAGGAGTGCCATGCCACACAAGGGTGCCCCCTACGTAGGTGAGCCCCATGCGCAAGGAGTGTGCCCCATAAGGAGAACCACCCAGCACAAAAGAAAGTTCAGCCTGCCCAGGAATGGTGCCGCACACACGGAGAACTGACATAACAAGATGACACAACAAAAAGAAACACAGATTCCTGTGCCACTGACAACAACAGAAGCGGACAAAGAAGAACATGCAGAAAATGGACACAAAGAAGAGACAACTGGGGGAGGGGGGAAAGGGAGAGAAATAAATAAAAATAAATCTTTTAAAAAAAAGATAAAGAAAATTAAAAAACCCTTAGCTAGAATAACAAAGATAAAAAGAGGGAAGATACAAATCCATAAAATAATAAACAAGAAAAGGGATATCACCACTGACTCAATAGAAATAAAGAATATCATAAGAGGATAATTTGAAATATTATGTGTCAACAAGATGGCTAATTTAGAGGAAATGGACAAATTCTTAGAAACACACAAGCAGCCTACATTGTCAAAAGCAGAAATTGGTGAACTCAACAGACCCATCACAAGTAAAGAGATCAAAAGCCTCCCAACCAAGAAAAGCCCAGGTCCAGATGGCTTCACAGGTGAATTCTAACAAATACTCTGGAAAGAACTAACACCAATCCTGCTTAAAGTCATCCAAAAAACAGAAGTAGAAGGAACATTGCCGAACTCATTCTATGATGTCAACATCACCCTAATACCAGACAAAGATGCCACAAGAAAGGAAAACTATAGACCAATCTCTCTAATAAACCTAGATGCTAAAATCCTCGACAAAGAACTTGCTAGTCATATTCAACAACACATCAAATGAATTATACACCATGGCCAAGTGGGTGTCATCCCCAGTATGCCAGGATGGCTCAGCATAAGGAAGTCAATCAATGTAATATACCACATAAACAGATCAAAGAAAAAAAACACATTGTGATCTCTATAGATGCAGAAAAAGCATTCAACAAAATACAGCAACCTTTCCTGATAAAAGCACTGCAAAAAAAAAAAAAAGTAGAAATAGAAGGAAACTTCCTCAACATGATAAAGGGTATACATGAAAAACCCACAGCTAACATCATATTCAATGGTGAAATCCTAAAAGCTTTCCCTCTAAGATTGGGAACAAGACAAGGATACCCACTTTCACCACTTCTATTTAAGACAGTGTTAGAAGTACTTGCTTGAACACTTTTGGCTAGAAAAAGATATAAAAGGCATCCAAATTGGAAAGGAAGAAATAAAAATTTCACTATTTGCAGACAACATGATCCTATACATAGAAAGCCCTGAGAAATCTACAACAAAGCTTTTCTCTATGATAAAGGGGAAATGTGAAATTGTACAGTGGAGGGGCATGACAATGGTGTAATGAGACTTTTAGGTTATCAGTGGTGCTGGTTTGTTAGGGGGGTGTGGTGGGGATGGTGGGTTTTACAGACCCTGAAACTGAGGGGAGGGTTGCAGGAGGGAGCAGGTGAACACTGGGGATTGGTGGGTACATGGTTGAAACTACAATGTTTGGAACTCTTTTTTTTTTTTTAAGATTTATTTTTGTTTTATTTATCCCTCTTCCCTTGCAGCTTGCTTGCTCTCTGCTTTCTATGTCCATTCACTGCGTGCTCTTCTGTGTCTATTTGTCTGCCTTTTATTGCATCATCTTGCTGCACTGGCTCTCTGCAGGCATGGACCTTCTGCTCTCCATGGGCACCAACCAGCTTGCCTTCACAAGGAGGCCCTGGGACGTGAACCCAGGGCCTCCCATATGGTAGACGGGAACCAAATCAAATGAGCCACAGCTGCTTCCCTTGGAAAGCTTTTTTGGTAATATGGCAAGTGAGGGTTCCTGGTTTGGGGTGTTGGATGTGGGGGCATTTGGGACAGGGCGCGCCTGGGGCAGGCTTCTAGGGAGTGTGTAAGTGTTCATTCTGCCACAGTGTGTTATATTAGTGGGTGGAGACCCACATACTGAATGGCAAGGAGGTGGACGCCCATCCTGGGGAGGTCTGCTATGTTCTCAAATAGAGGGGCAGGAGTTTCTTTAGAGCATGGGCTGTGCCTAGTAGGGGAGAGAAGACCAGTGTGTCAAACCCTCAATGTTGTTGCAATTAATTATGAATGTCTTCTTCCACGGAGTGAAGCCTGCTGGTTGCTGTGGGTCCCAAGGGGAGGGGAAGGGAGGAATAGAATAGATGAAACAGGGGGCATTTTGGGGGAGATGGAAGTATTCTACATGATCTTGCTATGATAGATGCAGGCCACATTGAATTGCATCAAAGTTTATAAGTGTATGTATGGTTCAAAATGTAAACCATAATGTAAACCATTTACCATGGTTGGTAACAATGTTTCAATATTTGTACATATGTTTGTAACAAATGTACCATCCACATATACAATGTTATTAATAGGGGAAGGAGAAACAGGAGGATGTTGGGTATATGGGAATCCCCTCTCTTCAGTACATGACTTTTCTGTAACCTAAAACTTCTCTGAGGACAAAATGAAAAAGATAAAAAGATGTAAGACACTGGGGGACTAAACAGAAGACAATGTCACTGTACATATTTGACAACAGATCTTAGAGTGATAAAAGGAAAAATGTAAAAAGTAAATAAGTAAATATTTTTTCATTATTTTTATCCCAAATTTTTATTTTGAAAAAAAAATTTTTTTGTATTTTATTTCTTATTTTTAAAACTATCATTATTATTCATTTTCTTAACAATCATATTTGGCTATTTTATTGGCTTCATTTTTTATAAGTTTTGGATCACAGAAAAGTTACAACTGTGGCAGGGGAAATTAATTGGTGTGGGGTACCATTGATGGGGGATACATGGGAGGAAAGTCAATTGGGCATACATATAAAGCATATAAATGTGTTCAGATATTCATGGGGCATTGTCATGGTGGATGGAGATGGACACAATAACCAAAGAAATATTAAATTCCCATCCTGGGGAACTCTGCAACATTCTCTAATAGATCAGCAAATATCTCCTGAGTACAGGGACAATGACTAGTGAAGAAGGATGGTCCACTGACGGGCCCTTGATATTGATGACCGTAAGTATGAACATTTACTCTTGAAATTGAAACTTAGCCTAGTATTATAGGTTGTCAAAGAGTTGCCTCATGGGAGCCTCCTTGTTGCTCAAAAATGGCTTCTCTCTAAGCCAGGCTCAGCAAATAAATGCACTACCTTCCCACGAGCATGGGACATGACTCCTGGGGATGAGCCTCCCTGGCACCAAGGGATTATTACCAAGCACCAACTAGCAATGCAACTGGAAAAAGACCTTGACCAAAAGGGTGAAAGGGTAAAGACAAATGAGTTTATATGGCTAAGAGACTTCAAAGTGAGTTGGGAGGTTATTTCAAAGTTTATGCTTATGCATGTTTCAGTGAATCTTTTTGACTGCCAAAGTAGACACTACCCCTAAATAGGGGGATTCCTGAGGGCTCTGGAGACATCCAGACACAATAGCAGGGCAGATAGTTCAGGAGTTTGGTGCCTTGCCAGTAGGCCCCAATTTGTAACTTATGCTCGCCAGAGTGACAGAGTTGGACTCATTTGTGGTTTCCCTACACATGGCTCTTCTGCTCTTCTATTTGAACCTATAATCAGTACTAGAGTTTGTAGGTCTACATCCAAGAGACTTAAATCTTTGGGCTCTCCATGGGCCAGCTGGGCCCTCAATCACATCAGAGTTGCAACACCTACTCTCCAGTTCATTTGTCTCCCAGGACAACTAACATGGAGGTGATGATGGGAATCCCCTATATTTTTTATGTGATATTTGTATAATCTAAGTATCCTTTAAAAATTGTATAATCTAAGTATCTTTTAAAAATAAAAAGAAAAGATGACCTGAGTGAGCATAAAGAATGATTTAAAAGTCTAAAAAGAAAAGTAACTGAGCTCATGGGAATGAAATTCACCATGGATGAGATTAAAAATACATTAGAGGGAACTGGATGTGGCTCAAGCAATTGGGCTCCCATCTACCATACAGGAGGTCCAGTGTTCAATATCCAGGGCCTCCTGATGAAGGCAAGCTGGCCCATGTCACAAGCTGGCCCATGTGGAGTGCTGGGACAGAATGCTGCCCTACACAGGAGTACCTCCCCATGCAGGAGAGCCACCCCGCCCAAGAGTGCTTGCCCACATGGAGAGCTGGTGCAGCAAAATGATGCAACAAAAAGAGACACAGAGGAGAGATAAAAAGAGATGCAGCAGACCACAGAGTTGAGGTGGCTCAAGAGAAGGATCACTTCTCTCCCATTGCAGAAGGTCCCAGGATTGGTTCCTGTAGCCGCCTAAAGACAATATAAGCAGACACAGAAGAATACACAGTGAATGGACACAGAGAGCAGACAATGGAGGGAGGGGGGGAGATATAAATAAATAACTAAAATCTTTAAAAATAAAAAATACGTTACAGGCACATAAAGGCAGAATTGAATTGCTCAAAGACAGAATTAGTGATTTTGAAGACACAACATCTGAACTAGAAAAGAAAGGACAACAGAAAGAGAAGAGAATGGAAAAAACAGAAAAGGGTCTCAGGAAACTGAATGACAATGTGAAACGCACAAACAGATGCGTTATTTGTGTCCCAGAAGAAGAAAATAGAAAAGGGGCATAAAGAATATTTGAGGAAATAATGATGAAATATTTCCCAACCCTTATGAAAGACATAATTATCAATATCCAAGAAGAACAATGTACCCCAAACAGAATAAATTTGATAGACCTACTCTAAGATACCTACTATCCAGAATGACAAATATCAGAGGTAAAGAGAGGATTCTGAAAGCAACGAGAGAAAAGCAAAGGGACCCTCAATAAGATTATTTGCCAACCTGTCATCAGAAACCATGGAGGCAAGAAGACAGTGGTATGAAGTATTTAGGTACTGAAAGAGAAAAATTGCCAGCCAAGAATTCTGTATCCAGCAAAGTGCAAAACTGTTATAAAGGATGAAAAAGGTCATTATATATTAATAAAAGGGGAAATTCACCAGGAATGAATAACTATACTAAATA
This sequence comes from Dasypus novemcinctus, assembly GCF_030445035.2. NCBI lineage: Eukaryota > Metazoa > Chordata > Mammalia > Cingulata > Dasypodidae > Dasypus > Dasypus novemcinctus. The sequence goes on from NC_080687.1 coordinate 63,393,207, forward strand.
ACCTGAGTTTCCCAAGATACATAAGGCACATCCTGGAAAAATTGAAGGGAAAAATAGATGTCTCTACAGTAATAGTTGGAGACTTCAATGAACCACTGTCAGTATTGGATAGAACATCTGGACAGAGGATAAATAAAGAAACAGAGAGCTTGAAGAGTATGATAAATGAACTAGACCTAGCAGACATCTATAGAACATCATACCCCAAAACAGCAGGATATACATTCTTTCCAAGAGCTCATGGATTCTTCTCCAGGACAGACCACATGTTGAGTCACAAGGCAAGACTCAATAAATTTTAAAGGACTGAAATTATATTATACAAAATTCTTTCTCTGATCATAATGGAATGAAGATGGTAATCAATAATGGATGGAAAAAGGGAAAATTCATAAATATATGGAGATTAAACAACATATTCTTAAATAACCAGTGGGTCAAGGAAAAAATTGCAAAATAATTCAGCAAATATCTTGAGAATGAAAATGAGAATACAACATATCAAAACCTATGGGAATGACAGAGCAGGATGATTTAATACTTGTGAACAAGCATGTACATAACAAAATAACTTCAAAGCAAGTTTACAGCAACAGCTGGCAGAACTGCAGGGAGAAATTGGTAAATCTCATTAATTATAAATTTAGATTGTAGTATACCTTCCTCTGAAATCCAAGATTAAGCAGACAAAATATAAACAGCAATATTAAAGATCTGAAATATCAATTAATAAGCTCAGTCAGTTGAATAATATAAAAGTGTACAATCAAAAGCCAGAAAGTAAGCTTACTTTATGAGCCTGCAAAAAAAATAAAATAAAAAATCCGTGTATCATACAACAGAGAAGGTTTCATTTTATCCCAGGGGATCAGTGCCATGCCATTCAAACTATGTTCTCCAACTTTAATTCAATAAGATTAAAAATTAATAACAAAAGGGTGATATAAAAACCACATGATTGAAAGTTAAACAACATCTTCCTTAATTACCATTGGGTTAAAAAGATAATTATAAAGGAAACTGAAAAAGGCTTAGAACGATTTGAATAGCAATGAAAACACTAAAAGACAAATTTTGTGAGACAAAAAGTGTACTAAATCAGTAATTAGAGCAAAAGTTCAACTCAAATAAAGTTATCAACAAACAAGAAAGAAATAGAAAGAGAGCAAAAGAGCCATTGTGAACCAAATACTAGTTTTCCCCCTTAGCTGAGCCAATTAGTAGACCGGGATTTTGAGAAGAATCTGCGGAAACTGGAAGGGTCACTTTCCTCAGATCAGTCTCCCCAAGCAGGAAAGGTAAGGGATATTTATTGGATTTAAACAAAGGGAGGTGGTGATAGCGATATTAGGGCCATTGGCACGTCGGGATTGGTTAGTAAGCCTTCAAACTAATGACTGCAAGTTGGTTTTATCATTGGCTGTGCCCACATTTAAATTAGGGGTTTGTAGAATAAAAGAAAGATAAATAAATAAAGGGTTGTACGCTGGGTATTATATGAGGAGTGGGTTTATAGTCGAACTGTCAGATCTCTTCTTATCTTTCAGGTCTGGTGTTTTCTTTCCTGCCACTTTGATTATGATACGGGGTGTTTTAGGTCCCAGAGTTATTTTACAGTCTGCTCATGTTCTGTGGGAAAAGAAGAAAGCAGGAACTTGTCCATGGGTTAGATGGCCCTCATAATTCTTAAAAGAGGGAAGTGAAAGTTTTAACAAGTTAATATGGGAGGGGGCTACTCTAGAGAGTGAGTATTGGGCAGTTTCAGTAAGTGTGATATTTTTACTATTATAATTAGGCAAAGTTTTCTTCTAGGTTAACTTTCTTTTAACTACGCATATCTTTGTAGTTAGAGTTAATCAAGGCTAGTCTGGCTGGAGCTGTTAAGTACAATAAATTTCTCTCCACAGGCTTGTGATAAGAGCTGGCTTACAGACAGAAAGAGAAATGGAAACTTTTATAATCTACTTAGGGAGTGAGCTGTTTCCTCAAGGGAGGTTTTGAAAAAATGGTACAAAACAAGAATAAAGGAAATAATAAAGATGAGAGCAGAAATTAATAAATTAGAGAACAACCAACCAAAAGAATTTAATACAAGCAGTAATTGGTCTTTGGTTAAACTTTTGGTTAAAGCAGTCAAAAACTAAAGAGAGAATATGCAAATAAAAGTATAAAATTAAAATGATGCAATAACAACCAACCAAGAGAGGTAGAAAAATAGTAAAAGAATAATATGAATGATTATATTATAAAATACAGATGACGTGGGTAAATTAATTTAAAAAGCCAAAATTGAAACAAAAAGAAATAGTAACATTGACTAAATTAATAAGCATTAAATAAATAAAATGTTAGGCAAAGATATTTTCCTCACCAAAAGCCCTGAGCCCTTGTTTAATCATATTCAAGTTATTCCAAAAATTAGAGGGGAAAAGAAGAGTTCAAGTTGCCCAAGTAATTTTGAAAGTGTAGTGACTTTTTATTTATATATACATATGTGAACGTGTAAACACAATAATTACGGTTTTACAAGAAACTTTATATATATATATCATGCTCAAGATTCATTATTCCAAAAATGCAAGGATAGTTCAACATCAGAAATGTCATCAATTTGATTTGCCATAATAGTAACCAAAGGAGAAAAAAGAATATATTTATCACAATGAATGCAAAAATGCACATGACAAAAAAGCAACACCAATTTATAGTTAAAAAAAAAAAGGTCATGGAGCGTTTGGGACAAAATAAAATTTCTCTAATATGCATGAAAAGTATGTAACCAAAACACACAATAAATACTTCAAAAATACATAGACATTAAAATTGGGAAAAGTCCTCATCAACCAGCAGTACTATTTATACTGTTTAACATATTGGAGATCCTAGCCAGGAAAGGAAAGAAAGAGGGAAGGAAAGAAGGAAGAAAGGGAGGGAAGGAGAAAGGGAGGAGATGTAAGGAGTGACATAAACTGATGAGCCTGTCACTCTTTTTAAGATGGGAAAAAAACAACATAGTTTATTATTAAAAATAATAAGGGTTTAGCAAAGTAACAAAACAAGATCAACTAACAAAAACTCTTGAGCATTTCTCTGTACCACCTAGAAATAGAATTTTTTAAAAACTATAAAATAGATTTTTTAAAAATGCATCATTCGCAACAACAAAGAAAAACCTAAAATATCAAAGGATTAACTCGATAAAAATGCACAAAATCTTGATAAATTAAATTACTGATAAGTTAAATATATGCATACCTTATGATCCAGCAATTCCCTGACTAAAAAATTATCCCAAAGATATCCTAACATTAAACATGCTCTGATAGCATGTTTAGTTTAGCATTCCTAGTTGTTGGCAGGTATCCTTCAGTGGGAAGTAGATGCCACAAGTACAAGATTAAATGCGCAGACAGCATCATGGCACGACCTTATGCTTGGTACAAAATGTAAGAATGAGAATCAGTTACTTTTTTTTTGAGATGAAATTTTTACCACAGTATCATCTACGTAGACTTATATACCTGCACACAAAAGAACACATACAAACAGAAGGCTATTTGAGCAACATGTTAGAATGGTTGTCCATTACTGTATATAGGGGTGAGGGAAGGGTAGGTGTGAGGAATGGGGACGAAAGGAATTTAATGAAAATATAAATAAAATAATAACAAGAAAGGAACTTGGCATTGACAAATGGTAGATGGTAGAGTGTCATAAACTCAGAACTGTAACTAATCCAGTCTTTTGCTCCTGACATGCAAAAAAGAAAGAAAGAAAGAAAAAGAGAGACCACCTCATTCTATAGCTTTAAATAGCTATATTAAGAGTACCTTAACAATGATAGCAAAGGAGAAGCGAAATGGTTAAGGCTAAGCTGCGCTGTTTCTCAAGATAAATGAGGTGAGGAAGCAGCACCATTGGTTCTGTGCTGTGTCCATCTTTCTTGTAGGAGAGCAAACAAGACAGCAAACTATTGATTTACAGTAAAAGGGCCTAATCTTTGCAACCAGAAGGGTTGGAAACTTTATTTTTTTTCCAATGAGAGCAAATCATTCTCTTAAAAGAGTCACTGAACATCTAAAGAGGAAGCTTTGAAAAATAAGTTGCTATACAATTGGGGGGGCGGGGGGAGCTTTATGTGTCTCCCAGAAGAGCAGCATAATTTTCAGCTTTATAATAGTCATTTTTTCTATTTACCTGGTTCAACTGCAACACAGGTGATTATAGTATTTACTGGGGACAATCCTGGAATGGGCAGCGCTAATGATAGCCTGTGTTACTAGTCTGAGTTTCCTTAAGGCATAATGAATAATACATTGCATCATTAGTATGCCCTAGAAAAATAAAGAAGGGAATAGCATGAGCATAGAGAGATAAAAGTAAGGACTTAGACTGAATCCCAGAGGTGAGTGACATTTAGGGAAATGAAGGATATTATTTACTGCAAGCGATTCTTGTTTGCTGCCAAAATGTCAATTTAGGATTCTCATAATACAATAACCTCTTTGCCACTAGAACTCCAAAAGGAAATATTCTATCTGCTTGGGACTTCTTCAAGTGCTTTCAGCAAATTTGTTTTGGGTGAATATCTGAATTTTGTTTTATTCCTAAATTCCATCTGGGGGAAAAATTATCTGCTTTTAGTTCTCTAGGAAGAACCCAATGTTTAAACTTAAAAGGGGAAAGGAAAAAGCATGGTAGATTTTGGAAAGGTTTCAAAGTTATCTCTTTGGAAATCTGAAATGGCAGTATTTATCTCACTGATAAAACTATTATATTTATTCCATTAGGGAAAAATGAATATTTTTATATTTAAGAACATCCTGGTAATTGAAAGAAATACAAAATGTGTCACCAATGTGTCTTCAGTGCAATGGCCTAGGGATAACAAAATGGAGCTATTTAACTTTTATCTGCCACATTTTTATTGTTCAGTTCAGCTCATAATCATTAAGGACCTACTATTTATCAAGTATTTTTCTAGGTACTCTGTGTGATAACAAAATAGAAATACGTCCGGCGTCCTGTATCTACGAACTTAAATATCAAACTTTAAAGAAAATATGTATATAAATGATGAGCTGTAACTAATGGTACAGTTATATATACAATTATGTTTCATGAATTATAACAAAATATACCACACTAATCCAAGATGTTAATAAAAGGGTGGTATATGGGAACTCGGTATTTTATGCATTATTTTTCTATAAATCCACAATTAAAAAATCTTCATTTTTAGGTAGGCAAAAGCATGTCTGATATTTTTACTTACTAAGATGAAATCTGAGCATAGTAAGAAGAAGAAAATTTGTATGCAAGTTACTACCTTCCTGTTGTTATGAAATCCCTAGATTTATCATTTATTTTGTTTCCACTAGATTTTAAGAAATATGATTGCATAACAAATGACCATTTCTTACAAAAAAAGAAGATATATATACAACTAATTGTAATGCAATGTAAAATGTGAAAATAATAAACATTTAAAGAAAATAACATGGCAGGGTAGAAGAGGGATAAATTGGTTTCTTCCAAGGAACCTGGAAGTACTCCATGGAGAAAGTGACATTTGGGCAGGGTATTGAAGGATGTGTAGAATTTCAGTGGCAGATATGGGAGTGCAACATCATTCCAGACAGTGACAACAATATGTACAGAGTAAGGAATATAGAGTGCACATCTGTGAAATAATGAATAGTCTCTTTGATTGAAAGTATGGAGCATATGGATTTTTTTAGACAATGACAGTATAAAACCTAGCCATGGAAGGCTTAGCTTAGAGGCATAAAGCTTGAGCTATTCCATGTATAATGGCCAGGCTTGTGTAAGAGTGTGCAGGGAGAGATTTATCCAAAGTAACCAGTTAGAACAATTTCACAAAAGTTCAGAATAAGAGTAGTAAGGATGGAAAGGAAGAAATGCTGATGTGGGCTATGGGTGGGAGGCTCTTTGTCTCTTCAGAGACAACCTAAGCTTTTTGACTTGTGGGTGCAGAATGTAAGAGGCTGCAGTCCTGCCCTTAGTGACAATGGCAAAGACTCCAGTCCCAGGAAACAGTTTAACAATGCAAGGTCTATAAACTTTAAGTATTTAGGGGAAATGCAAACAAAATATGTTAAAAGCTTATCTAGAATGCCTGGAGTCCATGCTAAAAGCTTACCTAAGATGTGGAAGATATATATGCTAATTCAAGCCTATTGAGAACTGAAACAAAGGGACCATTTGGCCTTTCCTCTCTGTATAAAAGACATTTGAAAATCTTGTTCGGGGCTGGGGATTCAAACAGAAAGCTCCCGAGTCCGGCCAGCTGTCAATAAACCATTTTTCCTTCTCAAAATCATTCCTGAGTCCTGGCCTCTCTATACGCAAATAATTGAACCTCTCTCAAATTCTACAACAATGCCTTCAAATGCCATCACAGATGCTTTATTTTAACAGATTGTATTATGAAATATATTAACATGTTTTCCTCTCTTAAATTTGCTTTTACATGACTTTCCCCCATTCCACCAGAAGCAGATATTTAACTTAGAGATAATTAGGGTTGTAATGGCAGGAGGGAAAAGAGAAACAAAATGGAGATATTAAGCCCTTAAGAATTAAAAGAGACTTTTGACAGTATTCTTAAAGATTAAGTGTTGTTGAGCAAGAACAAAATATACTAATTTCCTATGCCTCCATTAACATACCAAGAACCAGGTCTAGTGGTCTTGAATATAAAGTTTTAATATAAGTCTCATGTAGAGAGAAAAGGATGTGATGAATTGGAGAAAGAAAAATAGCTAAAATAAGAGCTAAGGAGAAATAATCATAGTTAAATTTGATTTGCTGGACAATGTTCTAAGCCCTTTATTAGGGTCATCTATAATCCTAATGAAATTTCATGATACAGGTGCTATTATTACGTCTATCTGACAATAGGAGGAACTGAGTGAGAGTTTAAGCAATTTGTCAAGGTCACACAGGGAATAAGTTGAGATTCAATTTGAACCACGCAGTCTGACTCCATCATCTTCTCTCCAAACCTCTAGGCCTTCCTGTATAAAGAAGAGAGTGAAATTCTGAGACAGATGATATGAGGTGAGAAGTTAGTGACTCCTTTACCTTCTGATCAAATCTTGAGGAGGGTATGGCAGAAAACCCCAGATAACTAAAGGGAAGAGCCAAACGCAGAGTGTACTGTACCTTACCAATTTTTGGAAGAGCTGTAGAATTTTCCAGTAGGAGACAGATGTTAGCAAAGATTAGAGTCAGTGGGCTGGCCATGGGGCAGTTCATTTGAAGGACATGGGAAGCTGGTAACAGAAGTTGCAAGGTAGAGAGCCTAAAGGGAAAACCTGACTGAGGGGGTCAGAGGGTCTGTAGCAACAGTGAGAGCTGGAAGAGCAAGCTGAGGTGACAACAAGTCAGCTGCTTGAGGACCCCTGAGGACCCCCAACCATCCCAAAGGACCCAGGAAATTCACCATACGGACTTTATTAGCAGGCACCATCAGGAAGCCCAGGGACCAGGCAAGACCCAGAGCTTTACCATGGAGCACAGCGAGAATCCAAGGGCGACACAACGATGCCTTGTTGTCAGATAAACTTTCTGTTACACCAAGAATGCTTCCGGGGAAAGAGGAAAGAGGTGAAACCTGTAAAGCCTGATTACTTTTGCAAAAGTGACTGCTGTGAACTTGAAGGAACTGCTTTAAATGGGAAGAAATTAGATACATTTAGTTGGCAAGTTTAAGTATTCCTAACACCCCCCTCCCAACCACCCACCACCACAATCACTAACGTTGTGGCCTCAGGAGGGAGCTTAGAGCTACAGGGAAATAGGCACATTTTCATGGTACAACCCCTAGATAATCAGCAGCATATACTAACAGATAGAATGAGGTAGGTATGAAAGAGCAAAGTTGCAGCAACATTCCAGCTTCTGAACCTGGGTAAGGAGCTTAATGACACCAGTTATCAAGTTGGGGAACATTCCAAGGGTAAAATCAGGGAGGGAAGTAGGAATGATAAGATCTGTCTAGAGCAGGCTGATTCCAAAGTTCCAAACTGGTTTTACTGTGGTCCAGCTGTTGGCTGGAACTGGGAGCCTAAAGGTCTTTATTGGGGAGTAACTCCCAGCAAATTGACAATAATGCTGAAAGTGAATATGATCCCCTGGAATGAAGTACAGAGAGAAGAAAGAAGAGGGATGAGGAAATATCCATAAAAACGAACCTGTAAGGTGTGAGGGGCTAATAAGAAGCTAAGAAGCACCAAAGAATGGAAGAATCAAATCGGAGGAGGGACTGAATCTGAAGAATGTAAGAGTGAGGTGTGAAAAGCATCAAAAATAAAAGCTTTGAGGTAAGAGGAGGTGGTTAACTGGGCAAAATGCTGCAGAAAAAATAAATGTGAGAAGGACTAGAAAAGGTCACTTGGGGTGTGGCTATTTGTAGGTCAGCAGTGATGTTTTGAAATTCAGCATTGCCAAATTCTGTCTTAGGCATTCTTCTTTTAATGATAATATTACACAGGACTAACATTCATAAAAATACTTTATCTAAATCTGTTTTGCTCTCTGGTTCCCTATCTAGGACTTGAAATATAAAGCAGCTTTAGTCATGCAGCTAGCTTATGAACATGTTAGGAAATTAAATTAACGCTTTCAAGTAAGTGCCGCTCTAGTGACCAAAATAATGGTCTTGAGGTCTGTCCTAGTTAACAAAGCTTCCAAGTGCTTAATTAATGGACAGTTAATAGTATTTGCAATGGGACATTTCCTTGTACCATAAGTTCTTTCTGGCAATAAGTTATCTTCAAAGGTATCAATTAGTGACCTGCAACCACTAAATGGATTTCTCTTCCCCAGCTTTCACTAAATGACATCTAAATTTACAATTGCTATAATCAGTCACTCTGCTGTGTACACAGTACTTAGAGCTGTCTTCATACAATATTTGGAAATTACTTACTTGCTAATATTGTCAATATGAATTCCAAATATCCAATTAAAATTTCAAAAATGAGTCCTTTTCCCTTTCTAAAAAGCCAAACATAAAGGTCAATGATTGAAGACAACCTAAAAACAAAAATGCTTAGAGAATAAACCTATGCTATAGCATCAAATAAAAAGGCGTTGGCTTTATTTCATTCTGAACATGAAAATGAAAAATAAACATACACATGGTTATGTTATCAATTAAAACAACAAGGAGGTTGTATAGTTGATTAGAATTCTGTGTTTATTAATTATGAACTCATTTACATGGCTATACATGTGTCAGTTTATAATGACAGGCTTAAAATGAGACTTCCCCAAATTTCATGGTATGTCCAAACAGCTCAAAGAAGTCTTGGTTTTCTTTTGATAAAGAAGCCTAAATGGCTACTGAATACTTTGCTATTGTTTCGTTCTTTTAAAACCGGGGTTCTTAACCTTTTCTATTCAATGAACCCCTTTGCCAGTCAGGTGAAAACCATGGACCCCTTCTCAGAATGTAACAGCAGATTGTTTTATGACACTCAACTAGTATCAGGTCTGACAGTACATAATTTCAAAGTATGGATGAGTGTAAGTGATTTTTTGAGATATTCAACTGTAATGTTATATGAAAAGAATGCACTGCAATTTATTGATACATTCATAAGTAAAGGAAATGATAAATTTCAGTTAGAGGTCAGAGAAAATAAAAATAATGAGTTTATTTTTTTTTTAAATTCAAGCTCATGGACCCCCTGATATCTTTGTCTGAGGAACCCTGGTTAAGAACCCTGTTTTAGAATAAACCAGTTCTGAGAGAGAATAGTTGACAAGAAATGATAAATCTAATTGCCAATACTTGGATTATTAAACAGCAAATCTCCAAGCTTATTATGGACCTAATTGTAGTGTTTATCAAATAATTATGTAGAAGAAGAAGAAAAGGAGATGGAGAAAGAGAAGAAGGTAATATTTATTGAGCTCTTATTTTGTGGTAGTATTCTAGATGTTTGTCATGTTATTTCTACTGAATCTTCACAATAACTATCTACTGTAATCACTGTAATGATTTATTCTAATAAATATTGTAATTATCACTACTTTACAAGTTAGGAAAATGAGGTCCAAGAGGTTAAGCAAGTTTCCAAAGTTGTGACACTGTGTTCAGGTTTTCTCATTATATTTCCACCATTTTTCATCTCTTCGATTTGGACTATCTCTTAATATTTTGACAGATAAGTATCAGTAACCTGATTTATTTAAACCCATTGGCAGATTGGAAGCATATCTCTTCTTCCTCCTCCACTTCAAAAGTAAACCATATCTTCATTATTTTTCACTTACTTTGCATCAATCTACCTTCACTTGTCAATTTCAGGTAGGTCTCAAAACAAAAGCATGTTACGTATCAAATTTTAAAACAAATATCAGGTAGCTTTCCATTTATGAATATAAGATGGCAGCCAGAAATTTAGACTGAATTCTAGCTCAACTGCTGAATGGCTTCAGATAATTCTTAGTTCTTGATCTTCTTCTTCTACTACTACTACTACCACTACTACTAAATGAAGTGAGGGGAAAGGAAAAATATGCTCTGAAGTATTTTTAAAAATAGAAAACTCAATGTCAATACTAGTTCTTTCAAGAATTGTAAATTCAATTCGATAATACTTATTTATGATATAAATAAGCCAAGTTATGATATATATTCAGGATATTAGAGCATTACCATTTTAAACAACCCTTCTTGCCTTTTCCTCTGGAAAAGATCATTTCATGATTATGAGGATACCAATTCTACATACTAGTTGCCATAGGAATCAATGAGATAATGATTCTGAAAGTATTTTGTAAACCATAGTGTTTCATAAAAAGGTAAGTTGTTTTAATCATCATAACTTGGTTCAAAGAATCCCTCACGGTATTTGTTCTCAGTTACAGAGACTGAGGTGAGGTGCCATGAAACTATTGCTCTTTTGAGAAATAGAGGTAGAAATTACAAACTGCTCCACAGCCCATTGAACCGTGATCTTGGAGTTCACTCATCACTCTTGGAAGCTGCAATCTCCCTCTCCCTTTTCTCCCCACGCCTCTTTTTCTTTCTTCCTCTGCTTCCTTTGCTGTCAGTAGCTGATTGATTGTCAAAGCTCCAGTGACTTTAATTAGGCTCTCCCTCTAGCATATTCTCCAGGTCTAAAACCTGATAGTGATTAGGCTATTTATTTATACTTGTTTTTTTTTTTTTTTCATAAAGGGTTTAGAGTCTCTAAGAGGTTAAATTATTTGTTTTTTTTGCAAGTTTCATTAATCAAATTACATGCATGATACAGAACTCAGAAAGGCACCACTGCACAGAGACTACTTCCTGCACTAAACCAATTCATTTGTTACATCCCTAGACTGAGAATCACTTCCATTTTAATAAAAACAGCACCAACCACTTATTGAGGCTTTTTTACATATCAACACCATAGTAGGTTATTTATTTAATTGTGTCCATTAAAACTCTTAACAACCCTCCAAATGAAAATTATTTATCCCCATTTTATAGATGAGAAACTGAGGTTCAGTAAAACAAAGGTAATTTGCCCCAAATCACACATCTGGTAATGAACAGAGACAGGATTCAGTTTTAATTCCAAGCTGACACCAAAACATTTACATCACATTAGGGGTTTTTGTTAGTTTGTTTTGCTGTTTCATTTTGGTTTTTTATTGTGAAATCATTCACCAAATTTAAACTCTAGTGTGCTTATGAGCATAAAGCAATATAATGCTATGCAGAGGATCGTTTGGTCTACTTCTCTATATAATCTACCAACATGTATAATAGTCTCCAATTTTCTCTTCTTTTCTTCCTCAGGCTTCATTTTAGTTCTATTACTCTCCCTAGCACAATCTGCTGAACTTCCAAATTTCCTCACAAATCACGTTCCCACCCCCTTCCTGGGCTGTCCCAATCTACGCAATGAGCCTATGCAGAGCTTTTGTTCACTCACTCCCAAAGGACTCTTCCTACCAGAAACATGCTCCCCATTCCTCCCAGTAAAACCTTTCTTCTGTTAATTAGGCTTGCACTATTATATGCAGACTTTGAAATTTCTCCTTCCTTGCAAACTGTTCTAAACTAATTCTGAAATATTTTCTTTCCCTCTCTGCACTCGGTCACATTTCCTTTAACTCTATTCAAATACAATCATTAGTTGATAGTTGAACGATTTACTATTCATATTTTTGCGTCATTTTATCTCTCTCATTTCCCCTTTCTAACTGTGAACTTTTCAAATTGAACAAGCTTCTGTTTCTCTAATTTCCCATAATTCCCAGAACATTTTTCCCTCAAATGCTTCAGTCAATATTGATAATGACAATAGAGCAAACCACAGTCTGAAATCATTTTCTTTCTAAAACAAGTAACACTCAAATTGACAGGACTTGTAGATACGTCAATAGTTTTCCAAATCCCATAAATCAAAGGGAAAATACATGTGGTCTTAAAGGACTCTTTCTTTTTTTGAAAAAAAAATCAGCATGCATTCTATTCAAATACAATATCCAACTTGCATACCTAAAAAAGAGTCTTTGTCATTTAACGTATTACAAAAGACGAACTTTTCAGCATATGGATTTCCATTTCTTTTGTTACTCTGTCACTATCATAAATGGTGCTCAATGAAATTTGACATGATTTTCCAGATGTTGTATTAAATTCTAAACATTCTCCACCACCACCACCCCCTCCCCTCTTATCTAGGTAAAATGAGATGAGTCTCTTCCCATTTTGTAACAATTTAGTTGCCAGGTAGGTCAAACTGCAGAAAGTCTGGGACATATTCAGCTGGTTCTAAAAGCAACCCACATGAAGTTGTTGATAGAATATGAACCACTAACATTATGAACTACTTCCTCTAAGCTTGATCTGGTGATTTGGTCATTTACCAAGAACAAAACCAGCTGTCAAAAAAGTACCTCCAGTTCTGTTCTCTGAAGAGGAGGGTTTGCTGAGTGAACTCCAGAGCTTGGATGCACTTTCCTGGGATGCTCATTCTCCCATTTACACGTCATTTTTTAAAATGTCACCAGTTCAACCACTCACATCTGATCATTTAATCAAAACCACATTCTGTGTTTCTTCTCATACATATTTTCCCCCCTTATCCACTCTTTCTCCAAGCAATATCATTCACAATAGGTAACTGTAGGTATATTAAATGTCTGTTAACTTTTACCAACCATAAGACTGAGTCTTAAACACCAGAATGTAGTCAGAAATTATGTATGCCACATTTTCAGGGGTTTCCATGAAATTCATGGCCTTGCCCCACCAGATGGCTAGAATGGAGATGACCTTCCACAGCGCATGTCGAGTGTGATAGATACACATGAAGGAAGGAGTTGAATCCATGATTTGTCACTTTAAGGAAAGCTACTCAACAGAACTTCAGGACTGCTACATGAGGAAGAATAACATAATTAAATTGTTTTAAGCCACCAAAGTGTGGGAGTTTATGTGCCAGATGCTGGTGTTATCTTAATTAATAGGGAAATATGTATCCTGAACTGAGATGCTTCCAATGCAAAAATTTTGAGTTGTTTATGTTACCACACAAATAAAAGTTATTTCAAAAGGAGGAGAAAAAAGCAAACCAAAAAAGGGGGCGGAGGAGAGGGTCTGTGGAATAAAAAGGCAGAGGAATGGACTTGTTTGTTGAAAGTGATTAAATCACTTCTGTTCATGGCCTTTGATTAGATTGTGTGACCCAGGGTGGGTCTTAATCCTCTCATGAGAATCCTTTACAGAGGGAGAACTCAAAGCAGCAGACACAGAAAAAAGCGGCAGAGATGGAGAGAGGCCTCCAGAAACTCACGAGCCCAGGAGAGAGAAAAGCCACCTGCCCAGAGGAGAAGGGAAACACAAATGGACCAGCATTGCACCTGCCAAGTGCTCAATCACCCACATGGAAAGAAAGCCTCTTTATATGATGCCCCATGTGCCTGACCATCCATGGCTGCAATTTGGTGAGATAGCATCTCTTGATTTGAACACTTTCAAGGCCTCAGAACTGTAAGCTTTTACCCTAATAAATTTCCATTATATAAGCCAACACATTTCAGGGACATTGCTCCTAGCCGCCTTTAGCAAATTAAAGCACCGTGACACAAAAATAGTCTTTAAGGCCGCCTCATAATCTAACACTTGGTTTATTTACTCTGTTCCTTTTGGCATGGAAGCATCTTACTTTCTTAATACTAATTCTGTTTTCTATCAAACAACACTACCCTTTTCTTTTGAAAATACATTAATGATTTTTCTACCTGAAAATAGGAATAGTTAAATTTATAAAGTCATGTCATTTTTATAAAATTTAATAATACAGATATTAGTCACAGCTAATATTTGTTGCTGTGACTATACTAGGAGCCTTGTTGCTATTTGAAGAATGGTGCTCTTGTGCTGTAGACAGCACTTTTACTCAAACTAAGTCACCCTGTCCTTGACTGCTACACACTAGCACATTCTCTCTGGTACAGTTGTTCCTTAGCTCTCTACTGTGATGTTACATTGCTTCAGGCTGTGATTCCGTGAATCCTTCAAATGCATCCTTGGGCACTCATGCTCAACCAACATCCTGTAGCTTAATCTAAGCTACTTTTCAGTATACTTTATTCTTCCATCACTCATAATCCTAACATGTCTGAGCCCAGTAAGGTGAATTTCAAATATTTGAAAACCTCACTGCTGAATGGTTGTCAGCCAAATGTTATGAAGAACAATTTGTGGGAGGCAAGAACAGAACTTAACCTAAATAGCTAAATGGGATAGTTCTAAGATTCCTGTTCACATAAAGTAGACATTTCCACCTCACACAGCTGATAAAACATAAAGCATCATTCCAGACCAAAACCAGCAGTTCCTATCTCCTGAAGGACACAGTGACATGTGAATTTCAGAGACAATTTAAAAGACTAAGATTACCAGCTTTCTGGGTGTGATATAGTTTCTCATTGCTCAACTGGCAAACAAGGTATTAAATGAAAAACTGGGCTTCTTTCTAGAAGATTGCTACATTATTTATAGTCTCTGAAACAGTGAAGATTTTCCCTTTCATATTGGCTTATTTTTAATTTTGAAGCATTTTACTCTGTGCACAACCCAAGCTTCCTCTGTTACATGAGTTGATTGTATTCCTATTGTGTCTCTTACAAAAATTGCCTGGTCTGGGACTCACAAAAGGTCAATCAAGATGGAATGGTTGCAATAACAATAAAAGGGGAAATAGTCTTGGGTTTTCACACATATCTGGAGAATTATCAAGACAAGTCAAATGTTCTTACTACAGACATAAAAGCTAGACTCTCTCCCCTCACCGCTTGTGGTCTTAACTGCTGCATCTGGACTGTCACTGAAGGAAGATGTATGTTTTACCTTCACTGTGGAATGGTCACTCATCTTCATTCATGCTGTTTCCATCATTAAGGGGGATGGGTGTGCACTCTCCCCAAAAGTGTTTAAGTTCCTTTGAGGGACTCCCAAACAAGCTGCCTTTGCCCTCTGTTTTTTATAAACAGCCTTTTCCAGTTTCAATCCCCTCTCCTAGGACCTCACCACCAGGTTTTTCAAAGACTTCAATATCCTTTCTTCTAAGAGTTCCATTGGATCTCCAGGCTAGTAGGACTCTTCTGGCTGAGAATGATTGTTTCTCACTTCCCCATATTATTATGAAAATTAGTTTTTCATGCCTTGCACCTTACTATACCTATCAGGACCAAGCTGGTGCTTTGCTCACTTTCCAGAATCATAGCACTCTAAGACAGTCTGAATGATAAAATGCCTTTTGCTCATTCAGTAATTGTATTCTATTGGGTGAGATTTAAAATGGACTCCTTACTTTGTAGCAAAGTAAGTCATACTTGGGTTTCTGTGTACATGTCAAGTTCCACTGGACCCCATCTCTAAATTCTGCTCTGTCCTCATTCCGTTTATCATTCTTCTTTCCCCGTACATTCATATCCCCTCACAACTTTTCCCCATCATCTCATGTTTTTCTTTTCTCCCCACTTATCTGTTTTGTTTCCCATTCCTCATATCCCTCTCCTAAATATGGTTTCTTCACCCTCCAATCCTTTTGTCAGTGCCACAGTGCTCTTCTCTCCTAGGAGACTCCCATACAGTGTCCTCACTCTGTGTGTGTATGTGTGTGTGTATGCATGCATGTGCGTGCAGATATGCATGTGTTTTGGAAACAGGCAGAGTGCCAAGTAGTATGATAATGGAGGTAGTTATTGAAGCAGAAATTAACCTCGTGCTTTCATAAGTGAGGTTGTTTGAGAATTGTTACCCCAAGTAACCCAATGGGCATAAGCTAGTAGGAATGGAAAGGAATCTCTTTCAGCTTTCACTCAGAATTGTCAAATATTTAATGAAATATGTATTTTTCCTCCAATGCTCTTAAATATTGTAAGAGCATTTCATAATTTCAGATTATGAAAAATGTATAATTTATTCAAGTAATGATAACTTAATGATTTCTTTATGGTAAATTTTATATTGTCTTTGCTCTCATTTTCTTTTTCTCTTGATTTAGGCATCAACATTACCTACCTGATCTGTCATGTGCATTTTCAATGAGGCTTCCTGAGGCTGTTACAGTGATGAATAAAGGAATCTGTACATTTGTACTACACAGTCCTTGCTGATTTAATGAGAGTCGTTCCATTGGCACTGGATCAAGTATATCATTTCTGAAAGGCTTTGATTCTTAAGCATTGATATCAATTACCCTGTTGTTATCAAAAGACAACAGAATATCCAAGATAGAGTTAGTCAAAATTATTTTTACTTAAGAGAGAATATTAATGTGGATCCAGATATCCTATTAGTTTTTTCAAAGGGTAAGATTTTTCTGGAGAAAAAATTTAAGAGAGAAAACCTTTTAGCTACCAATGGAAATGGGAGCTTTCTGTACTTTGATTTTCCATTTCATTCAAGCCAGACTTGGTGGAACTCAGCAGGCTAGTGTTGAGGACATTCTCCAATTTCCTGGTTTTGTTCTACAGAAGCATATTAAGCTCTCTGAAACATCAATCAGGAGACAAAGAATTGATTTTTCAGCTTTTGAGGTAAGCACAGAAGGTATCATACTGCCTTTTCTACTTTCTGTGTTTTTATTCTCCTACCTACTACCTACTGTTCTGTTTCTTCCATCTTTCCCCAGTCAGATTCTACAATCACCATGCAAACTATACTTGCTGCTACCCCCTATTTTCATTCCAGGATCCAATATTGAGGTCTCTTTATGTTTGTCAAGTCATTCATTCATCTATTCAGTGAGTCATTCATTCATCAACTATGTAAGCATATGTGAGGTGTGAGATGTTTGTACCAGATTAGTATATTTATTATGGTTTATGTAATTTTAAGAATTAAAAACACAACTATTTTATGATGTAATAGGTATATAATAAACATCATGACAAAACTATCCCCTACCATAGGAAACTTGCCCCAAAGATGGAAATTATGAAAAGCAGAATTTAAGAGAAACTCAGTGCAGTGAGAGTATTGTTCACTAGGATCAGTTACCTTTCTTCCCCTGAGAGTTAGTCTGTAAGTTTGCTTCAAGGTAATTCAATGGGTACACAGCTTACAGACTCATATAATCTTCCATTAGCCTCTCTACTTCCCATTTTGAGCCTAGAAAACCAAAAGGGAATGACAGAAACAAGTTTAGAGAGTTGGTGCCAAGAAGTCACAGAAAACAGGTAGAGAAAGGAAGAAGGATGCCAATGGGTTTGAGAGGTTGAACTTTAATATTCTTACTCCAACACCACAACTCAATAAAAATATGCTTTAAAAAGAAGGTAAAAGTTGATTATTTCCTTCAATAAAATCCTAGTATGCAAAGGAACAACAACATAGAACGGCCACAAAGACATGAAGTATTTTAGTATTTTGGTATCTTATTAGAAATTCTGCTTATTTTCCACTGCATCCACCCCCATCAGATCTTAATCTCTTAAACCATCTCCAGCTCTTAGTTATCAGTTTGACCCTAGCTTCTCAAGGATGGATGGCATGGATGGATAAAATGTGTGGCATTATGAAAGAATGAAGATTTTGGAATCAGAGACAAATTACTGAATCTCTAGAGTCTCCATTTCCAAGCCTTTAGATTGAAGATAATAATACTTAACTTAAAACTACCTTTTAGAGGTAAGAAGATAATGACTATAACTTTCACATGGTAAAAAGTTATATTCTTTCTATCATCTATTGATAGGTTTTGTTTCCCCTTTCTTTTCATGATAGCTTCCAGATTACCAAGTAAATTGCTATGTGAAAACTTTTCTAGTCACATATCATAATCATAGGTTGTAAGAATGGGGTAGGAGAGGAGAGGATAAAGGTAACTTTTTTCCTGGCAGCTTTATTTGTAATAGCCAAAAATTGAAAACAACCCAAATATTCATCAACAGGTGAATAGATAAACTGTGGTATATCTATGAAATGGAATACTATCAGGCAGTGGAAGAGGAATGAATCACTGATGCACACAACATGGAGGACTCTCCAAATAATTATCTTCAATAGAAGAAGACAGACAAAAAATTATGCCTGTTCTTTGACTCCAATTATATATAATTGTAGAACATGAAAAGAAACCTATAGTGACATAGCAGATCAGTGGTTGTCTGGGAACAAGAGGAGTGGTCAAGGAATTATAAAAGAATACAAGAAAACTTTTGGGGTTGGTGGATATGTTTGTTATTTTGATTGTAGTTGTTTTATAGGTGTATACAGATGTCAAACTTTACCAAATTACACACTTAATTAAAAATTAAAGCCATTGCCTTTTTCAGTTTCCTTCTATGAGTATATGGTGCTGTTTTCCAGAGGTTAAATAATACATGATGGTATCATCACTCTTATTACTAATGGGATGCGTCTTCATGTAATCTTTTGCTTTAAAATTTTCTGTTTTTCTTTCCACTATGGTAAATCCCTGCATATAACCAAAGGTATGCTAGGACAGCATCAGCTAACAAGAGCTGATTGTGCACATCTGTTCTTACCTCTCTGTTTAGAGATGTCATCATGATAGCTCAAATGCAGCCATAGTGCAAGTATTTATACCACAAAAATTGGCAACTGTTGTTGCTGTGTCCTGCTGAACCTGAAGAAGCACTTGTCCCTAAAGAGGGAAGGCCCTCAGGGATTGCCCCAAACTATCCTACAGTGTGCCAGTTGAGATTCCAAAGAAAGAAGCACTAAATTTTCAGGGTTATTAGTTCAAAAGCATTTATTTAGAGATCATATATAGAGAGTGATGGCTACCTTGCCACAGACAGAGAGATGGCAAGAAGTTCACCTGAATATGTCTGCATCTATTGCAAACAGTTATATATGGTTGAGGAATAAAGGTAGCTAAGTACCAGGGTCTTGTGTATTGGGAAAACATCTCGGTGTGAGCTCTTTTCTCAAAACAAGATGAGTTCAGGGCAGGCTGTGCTCAGGTTATGGCAGTTAAAGCTCAGCATGCTTCCAGCGTATTATGGGAAGAGATATCTGAGGAAGGCAGGGACAAGGGCAATCCTTGGTCAGGTAGGTGTTTCACACATGCTACTACAAATCAGGGCTTTTCTTCAGACAGCTGATTGTTAAACATTTACTAGTTCACCACTAACTATAACCTACATAAAGAAAAGCTCATTGGAGTCCTTAAATTTTAATAGTGCAAAAGGATCCCAGGACCAAAATATCTGAGGATGACTAAGTAGAGTATTGACAACAAAGGGAAAGACTCACCTTTACGGAGCTAGAAAGTGTTACTAGAGAGAAAAGCACAAAGATAAAGATGAGATTTTCAGACACTCACCCCCATCAAGAAAACTTTTGTACAGATTCATATTTTATTTGCCTTCACCAACTGGCTTCACTGCCATTCTGCTATAGAGCTCATTTTTGACACAGCTTTTCCCCCAAGACCAGGAGAGTCTGGGATTGAATCATTAGTTTCTTCTTGAATTTACAGAGCCCAAAGAGCTGCTATGAGGGATGGGATCATTACCTCCTCTGACAAACACTAAGGATTTATTGTCTTGTTTCCCCCATAGCTAGACATGGAAAAAATAAAATAAAAGTAACTTTTAAGGTATTGCTTAGAACAGAGTAGCACCAGACAACATTTTCTATATAATGGGTTCCAACACCAGCAAGTGGGAGATTCTTGACACAAATATATTTGTATTAGGTGAATCAACCACCATGACACTAAGATTGGACATTTTTATCAACAACTCTGAGGCAACTGAAGGACCAAAGAAACTTTACAGCCAGAACACTTTCCATCTGTTCTTCAATGACAGCCTAAGTGTTTGTATGTGACCTGCATACTTTTAACTATTTAATATGATGTAGAGAGTATCTGTGTGCTGAGTCTCCATCATATCTACTGAGAGCTCCCAGGAAGGCAAATGGCTGGAATTAAAAAAAAAAAAAAAAAAAAAAAAAAGGAAGGAAGGGAGGGAGGGAGGGAAGAAGGGAAGAAAGGAAGAGGGGAGGGGGCAGGGGGGAAGGAAGGAAAGAAGGAAAGAAAGAAGAAAAAGAAGAAAAGAGAAGAAAGAAAAGAAAGAAGAAAAGAGAAGAAAGAGGAAGGAAGGAAGGAAGGAAGGAAGGAAGGAAGGAAGGAAGGAAGGAAGGAAGGAAGGAAGGAAGGAAGGAAGGAAGGAAGGGAGGGAGGGAGGGAGGGAGGGAGGGAGGGAGGGAGGGAGGAAGGGAGGGAGGAAGGAAGGAAGGGAAAGAAAGAAAAAAAGAAAGAGAAAAAGAGAGGGAAAGGGAGAGACGGAGGAAGGATCTCCATTGAATAAATCAGTAGCGAGTTGCTTATGTTGCAGAATCCTTTCTTCCTGTTCCATTACAGGTGGAAAATAAACACCTTGGGGCTTTACAGTCTCCACTGCATAGAGATCTGATCGTTTCTGGCTAAAAACGGGAATTTACTGGCGTATTTCAGCCAGATTCTTCAGGTCTACCTCTGAACGCACGACGGTTTCTTCAGTGCCAGCTCTGGCTAGGCCCTCACCCCAGGGGTCTAGCGGTGCCGTGTCGCCGGGCAACACAGGAGGCGTGGTCCTCCCGGGCAGGAGAAGCCGAGACCACAAACACCTGATCAGCAGCAGCCCTTGCTGAGCTTTACCGGTAAAATTCCATCAGGCCCAAACGCTGCCCGGGTGTTTGTACTTCCTTGCCGCCTCTTCAGGAAGGGAACTAGCAGAGAAACTATTTTGGCTCCCTGAGTCGCAGCCTCGCGAACACCACCACAAGATCGAGTGAGGTTATCTGATTTGATGGAAGAAATGTGAAGCTGAATGAGGGCCAAGCGGAAAGAGGCTGTGGCTCCCCCGGGAAGCGGCGTCAGTGGCCGCGCTGAGCAGAGCTCTGCAGGCGGCCCGCGGAGGCGTCGCGAGGACCGGGGCCGGATAAAAGTAGTTTTTGATCCAAATTTGAATAACTGTTTTTCAGAATTCGGGCTGTGCGAGCTCTCTGGTGATTTGAGGCTATGGTTGGAAACTGGATTAGATATTAATTGGGAATGCCAGACAATATCATAAGTGACCTGAATTGAGAAGCTTTAATTACAGTGTAGTAGTGCCCATGTGTAAACCAAAATAAAAATACACTAACCTGCAAAAAATAAATAAATAAATGCATAGTAACTAAATCAATTTTTTTAATATGACAACTTTGGTACTTTTTTGTTTTTTTGGTTTTGTTTTAGTTTTTTGTAGTTCTAAATTTTAATGAACATTTATTCTCATATTTCTTTATCATGCATAATCTGTTTTATTTTTTGTCATATTAAGAATGTTGAAAAGTTTCATACTTATTTTTTTACACTTTTTATTAAAGTTAATAGATCACAAAGAATGTTACATTAAAAAACATTTAAAAAAAAAAACATTAGAGGGTCCCATATACCCCACTCCCCACCCCCTCCACCCTATCATTTTTGTAAATTGTATTTTTTTAAGATATATACATCACCAAAAATATGTTACATTTAAAAATATAAGAGGTTCCCTTTTATCCCCAATTTCCCACCCCACTCCTCCCATACCAACAACCTCCTCCATCATTGTGGCATACTCATCCTGTTTGGTGAACACATTTGGAGCACTGCTGCACCACATAGATAATAGTTTGCCCTGTAGTTCACACTGTCCTCCAGTACATTCAGCGGGTTATGGCAGGATATGTAATGTCCAGCATCTGACCCTGCAATATCATTTAAGACAACGCAAAGTCTCAAAAATGCCCCACATCACATCTCTTCTTCCCTCTCCCTGCCCTCAGCAACTACTGTGGCCACTTTCTCCACCTCAATGCTACAATTTCTTTTATTACTAGTCACAATACTTTTATAGTAGAATATGACTAAGTCCATTCTAATCCATATTTATTCCTCCATTCTGTGGACCCTGGAATGGTGATGTCCACTCTACCTCTAGATTAAGAGGGGGCTTAGGTTCTACATGGATGGTGGATGCAATTCCTCGCTTGCAGTTGTTGGCACTCTTGAGTCCCTGGTGTGGTGGTTGACCATCTTTACCTCCCTGTTAGCTCACCTGGGTAAGTCCAATGAACCAGAGAGTAGGAGTTGCAACTCTGCTGAGGCTCAGGACCGAGCTGGCACATGGGCAGTCCAGAGATTCAAGTCCCCTGAGTATGCACTATCTCTAGCACCAACCACAGTTTCAATAAAAGTGACAGAAGAGGCATGTGTAGGAAGGTCACATCTGAGTCCTGCTCCATCACACTCAGGAGCCTAAATTCCAAAGTAGGGCCCTCTGACATGGCACAGAACTCTAAATCTATCTGCCATGACCATATACTCTGGATCTCCATATCCTTCAGGAGAACTAGCACCTAGGGTTGTGTCTACTTTGGTTCTCTGTGGGGTCCTGCTAAAGTGTGCGTTAGCATGACCCCTCTGATGATTTCCCAACTCTTTTTGGAAGACTCTTAGTCATATAAACTCATGTGTCTTTGCCATTTCTCCCTTTTATTCAAGTCATGGGAGAGAATATTTGGTAAACATATATCTGATAGGAGACTTATGTCCTGCATATATAAAGAACTCCTATATCTTGAAAATAAAAAGACAACCCATTTAAAAAGTGGGAAAAAGATTTGAAATACAAATGGCTAAAAAGCACATGAAAAAATGCTCAAAATCACTAGCTATTAGGGAAATGCAAATCAAAACTACAATGAGATACCATCTTACTCCCATAAGATTGGCAGCTATCAAAAAAAATAGAAGACTACAAGTGCTGAAGAGAATGTGGAGGAATGGGAACACTCATCCACTGCTGGTGGGAATGCAGATAGATCCAGCCATTCTGGAGGACAGTTTGGTGGTTTCTCAAAAAGTTAGCTATAGATTTAACATATGACCCAGCAATTTCACTGCTGGGTATATACCCAGAAGAACTGAAGATAAGGACAGAAATTGATACATGCACACCAATGTTCATAGCAGCATTATTCACTATTGCCAAAAGTTGGAATCAACAAATGCCCATCAACAGATGAATGGATAAACAAAATGTGGAATATACATACAATGGAATACTACTCAGCTATAAGAAGAATACAGTACAAGCACATGTGATAACATGGATGAATCTTGAGGACCTTATGTTGAGTGCAGCAAGCCAGACATTGAAGGACAAATACTACATGACCTCTCTGATATGAAACAAGCAAACCAAGTTATCTCGAGAGCTAGAGACTGGAAGATAGGTTTAAAGGAATTTGGGGGAGAGAGGAAGGTTATGAGCTGATGCCTACATAGGTGAATCTATTATAAGTTGGAGGTAAGTATCCCTGTACAAAGATGGGGGCATAGGGATACATTTGGGTGGGGCTTTGTGGGCTTGAGAGGGACTAGGATTGGAAGGATGGGTCAGTTGGCCCAAGGAATTGGGGGGAGGGCTGGGGGGAACAGTTGAATATGGGAGAGTGTCAGGTATATGTTTGAAGCTATAATGTTAAGAAAACTCTTTAGAAACTATAATGAAGGATTACATGTTTAAGGCATTTAAGGGGTGGCATCCGGTACAGGGGCAAGCTTCAAGGGAGTGTGTGAGTACTCATTTTGTCATAGTGTGTTATATCATTGTATGGAGACCCATACAGTGAGTGTGAAGGTGTACCCACATCCTGGGGAGACCTGATGTTCCCAAATAGGGGAAATTGTGTCTCTTGAGAGAATCGGTGACTCCCAATTAGTTAGGGCAGTCTAGTATATCAAACCCTCAGCATTGTTACAGTATCTATAAATCTGATCCCACAAGTAGTGATGATTGACTGTGGGCCCTGAGGGGAGAGGGAGAGATGTATAGATTAGATGGAAGCAGGGCAGCTGGGGGGCAATGGAAGTGCTCCACAAGATCATGCAATGATGGATATAGGACATGGTTAACTTACAATGAAAGTGTATAAAAATCAATAAGCTAAAATGTAAACCATAATGTAAAACATAAGGAAGCTAAAAATTTAGAAATTTGTACAGTCTAAAATATAAACCATAATGTAAACCAAAATGCAACCATGTTTGATAGCTATGTTTCAAAATCTGTACATTAGCTGCATCAAATATAACATGAACATGTGAAAAGATCATTGCTGGGGAAAGGGGAAAAGGGTTTGATGTTGGATATGTGGGAGTTCCCTACCTTGTGTATGTGAATTACTGTGATCTAAAACTTTTTTGAAGACAAAATTTTAAAATTAGAAGAAAAAAAAAAGATGTAGACACTGAGGAAGAAATAGAAGAAAGTGCCTTGTAACTGTCCATGCAGGGCACCACCTATTACAGTGATGAAAGGCAAAATGTTTGAAACAAAGCTTTATAATATTTTTCATTTGATTAATACACCAATTTATTTTTACTTTATTTTAGTATTTCTAAATTATTATGTATTCTATTTCTAAACTTTAAACCCATCACTATATTTCAATTTCCTATTAACTGAATTTGGCAATATATTAGGCTTCATTGTTAAAGAAGTTTTAGACCACAGAGAGGTTCAACTATGGCAGGGGAGGAACACTGGTGTGGGGTGTTATTGATGGGGGGCACATAAGTGGGGCGGGGAGTTCTTCAGAGCATGTATATAGGGGACATAAAAATATTCTGATATATGTTGGGTATTTTTATAATAGTTACAGTTACAAACATCAACCGAGGGAATGCTGAGTTCCTACCCAGGGGAGCTCTGTTAACATTCCTCAATGGAACAACAAGTTCATACAACAAAGACCAAAAAGGAAGGATGGTCCAATAATGAGCCCTTGATACTGATGACTATGCTAATGAGCCTGTGTATCTGAAATTTCAACTAGGCCTAGAGCTGCAGGGTGCCTAAGAGTTACCTCCTGAGAGCCTCCATGTTGCTCAAATGTGACCACTCTCTAAGCCAAACTAGTGTATAAATTCATTACCTTCCCCCCAGCATGGGACATTACAATCACTAACTGGTGATGCAACTAGAAAGAGACCTTGAATAAAAGGGTCAGCTCCAACCAACAGAATATTTCAGCCAACATGTTGGATCAAGTGTTAAAAACGGCTTTTTGAACTTTGGTACTTTTTAAGAGAATATTAAATAGCAAATTACTTTCAAAATGTTTGCTTTTGCTTTGCTGTTGCATGAGACTTGAATAGTCTTCCTAACTGGAAATTTAATAGCAAAAGGGTCCAGATCCTTTCCCTTGACTTTTATTACCCTACACTCCACCCCATACCCCTCCCCAGCTGCTATGCTTAAAAATCTGTTGTTTAAAACTTCAGTGGGATTAGTTCCAGGCAAGATTGAGTAGCACACTCTATCCTGTCTCTCCTACTCAATGCAAATACAAATCCTTGGCAGAATTGATGGAGTAGCTACCTGAGGATTCTGAAAAGTAAAAGGTAGCAGGCAGATTGGGGGGAAGAAATCAGAACATAAAGTACCATCAAAATGAGCAATGAGTCTCCATTTTTCCCCCTCTGATACCACCAGGATTGGAATCAAAGACATCCCAAAACCAAGAAGAATGCGATAGAAAGAGCTTTAGAGTTGCCCTCACTTTCTAGTTCTGAGGAGCAGGAAAGGGGCCTCTTGAGGTTCAGGAAGAATGAAGGAAATCCCCTGTTATTTTTCTTTCTTTCTTTCCTTTATCTCTTCTCTTGTGCTGCAGCTCCTAGGAGATATCCCATGGCAGAAAAACAGCTAGGTAGATGCCTAAAAATCTAAGAATGGAATTTGTTTTCTCTGACAAGAGTACCTGTGGTCCCAAGATCATGGAAAAATGCCTGTTGCTTTTTGTCCCTGTCTTCCCATTACCTGACCCCAGATCTGCAGACACAATTGCCAGAAGCAATTGATAAACTGTGGCACATTTGTGCGATGGAGTACTACTCAGTAATATAAAGGAATGTACTATTGGTACACACAATGGCATGACTGAATCAAAGGTGTTTAGCTGAATGAGAGAAGTCAGGTTCAACATACTATATGATTCCATTTATATGACATTCTGGAAAAGGCAAAACTATAGTGACAAGGAACAGATCAGTGCTTGCCAGGCATTAGGTATGGGGATGGGGGAGGGAGAGGGGAGGAAAAAATTAATGCCTATTACAATGCATGGGACAGAGAGTATATCTAACATGCTTGTGATTCTAGAACAGCAATTCTCAGCTAGGGGAGTTTTGCCCCCCTCCCAGAAACATCTGTCAACATCTGCAGACAATTGTGATGATCACAATTGGGAGGGTGCTACTGTCATCTAGTGGGTAGAGGGCAAGGATGCTGCTAAGCACCCTACAAGGCATAGGATACCCGCCCCCCCCAAAAAAAACAAAGAATTTTCCAGTCCAAAATGTTGAAGGTGCCGTGGTTGAGAAACCCTGGTCTTGAGGAAGAGACTAGAAAAAAGATTCGTTGCTCCAGGCTCTTTTTGTTAAGGTATTGCAAAATAAAAAGGGAAACTTGACCAGTTTGAAAGCAAAAATGACCAAGAAGAACGATTTAGCAATACTAGAGGGGCCAATATTTACAATCTTGGAGGGACCAATTACTTGGAAATCCCCAGAGTAAGAGAGGAAAATTGAGAAAGTACCATTAAAACTGAGTCTTAGGCCAAAGGTTAACTAAGAGTTTCACTTTCACACACCTAATGTTGAGACCACTCAATGTGCAAAGAAGCCACAGGTTAGAAAAGTCAGACTATGGATACAGCTTTCAGTAAAACCTGACAAGTGAGAAAGAGGATCAAGGAAAATATAAGACTAAAGGAATCACTTTTCCTCAGAAGACCAATATCTAATATTAAGAGAGAAAAAGCAAGAACTATATAACAAATCTGAGAACTATGTCTAAAAAGAACTGTGTTTGTAGTTACTGGAATTTGAAACTGACTGACTTTAAAATAGATAATCTACTAAGTTTTATGAGATTTGTAGAGCTAGAAATGCTAAGACCTGTACCAAAAAGAAAAAAAAAATCTTGTGACCTATTAAATATTTAAAACAAACTTGGTACTTTCATAGTTTGTGACAAAAATTTCACAACAATGCAAGGTGGTAGTGGTGGGTAGATGTACGGGAGCCTTGTATGATGATATGGATATTTGTTTTGAAAATTCACAAATTTTACTACACACATTGCTTATGTATGTTCACATATGACTGATACATTTCAGTAAAATTTTATTTTAAAAAATAAAAATCTTGGATTCTCAAACTTCCTTGAGTAGGAAGTAGACTGGAAAAGTTGCACAGTCCCCATGGAGGGAACCGCTATGCAGCATTTTCACAGCAGAAGCTGATATTTCCCCACCCTTATGGTAAGGACACACATGGAACCTGCCTAATGGGATTTCAGAATTGTACTGACCAGTGATTCTTATGTGTTTCCTAGCTTTCTTCCCAGTGAGAAGTGTTTATTGTGGTTATCTTTCTCTATTCCACCACCGTATTTCTGTGTGTGCATATGTGTATGTGTGTATATCTGTCTGTGTGTGCATACCTGTGGAGTGAAAACAAATCACTTGTAGTATTATTTCAAAGTCTCCAGACCAAGACAAACCATATCCACATCTACTGTAAAGACTACTGTGAATTACCCAGAACTCTGAGGGATTGGTTTCAATGTTATAACTGAAGGGGAACTTCGGATTTTCACCCATGGAGAAGAGGTAAGTGTATTCTGCATGTACTGGGGGAGTCAACTGAATATTTGGTGACCAGAAAGGTAAACTCTGATAGACCTGTGATGCAGTCTGAAGAACACAAGAGCAGGTGTGAGATATCAATGCAGTCTTGTCTACTGCTGTGGTGACTAAGGGGTTTATGTGTTCCAAGGGGTGCAGCCACAAGATGGTGTATCTTCTGACTGTCTGGATCTCTGAGTGACAGCGGAGATCCTCCCCATGCTGGCCCCTGCTAGTCCAATGGGGACATATGGCAGGATTAATATCTTGACTGGTATATACTTCCTCCTTCAGTGTGAGGAAATAATCTGTAGTAAACGGCAAAGTGTGAGAAGCATTTTCAGTTCTTCTTGGACATTTACACCATAAGGTTTGATGCCACAAAGGAGTGTTTACACTGAACTGAGGAGCCCAATTTGGTCACCTGAGGGCCACACATACAAACATTCATTCAGACCAATGCCGTAATAACCTCGTGCCATAGGACTTTTTGCCCTATGTGTAAAAATGTGGAATATGGCCTTGTACACACAGTTCATTCCTGAACCATATCCACTGAACTTCCAACAACATAAGAAATGTATGATTACAAAGCCAAAGCTTACCGTGTAATTTTTTTTCCCACAAAGTAACTTGAAGAGAGCAATTGAGATCCATACCACTCTCCACCAGTCTGGTTTGCAAAAATGTGAGTCCACGTTGAACTTTTAGATTAAATTCAATATTTACCAGTGAAACTCTGCTAATAGAAGAGTTTAGGATTTCCACTCTTTCACCTGTGTTAATTCTTCTTGATGTCATTGGAGTTGGGTGTAAGGGGAGACTGGCAATCATCATCACCCTTTCTGGTAAATATTAGTTTCTATTGGGTTGGTAGAGAAAAGACATTTTTTCGCTTTTCCACTGCTGCACCTGGGACTGTTTATTAGTTTCATTTTGATTGATGGATAAAGGATGAGCAAATCACAAGATTTATTTTTCAGGGCATATTTGATAGAATCAGAGACCTTTTACCCTCCTATATACTGCCTGGAAAACTCAAATCAGACCAACATAATACGATTTGGTTTCCTCAGAATTTGTTAAAGAAGCTAGGCTTGAGAGATAAAACTGTATCAGGCTTTTTTTTTTTTTTTATGAAACACAAGCCTGAGACAAATTCATATATCAAAGGCTATACATAATATAACATATCTAGTTTTTCTTTATAAGAGATTTTCTGCTATGGTATAGATAATATATATAGTCAGCATGAAGTACATAAAATCTTGACAAGCTAACTCAACAAAGCCACAGCTTCGAATGATTTATCAAGTTTCCAAAATTTACTCACTGAGAATAACAATCCTGCCACTAAGAACTGAAAAACTGAAAAAAAAAGATGTTGAGAATGCATATCTCAGAACAGCCTCTTGGCTCCCAGAGCTCCAAAACCAGAGAGGTGGGATTAAAGAACTCTTAAGTCTCTATCATTAGCCTATTACCAGGTTTTCATTTGAAAATTTGATAAAATTGGTTGCTATCAGAGTAAAGAAAGAGAGGATGGTCAGAGGATAAGGTGGGAGGATAACTTTTCCCTGCCTATCCATTTATTTCTTTAGAATTTTGAATTATGTACCATATTATCTAAAGAAAAATGAAAGTAAAAATATTTTTTTAAAAAAATGAACAGAAAAGTCAACCAAAATTTATTTGATAGTATTCAGCAGGACAGTGAGGATCATCCTCATTTCAGAGATGAGAACACCAAGCACAAGGAAATTAAATAACCTTCCCAAGGTCACACGACTCATAAGTGACAAAAGCATAATTTGAAATGAGATAGTCTGTTCCCAGACCATTTGTACTTAACCATTATGCTCTGCTGCCTCTTTCAAGTTAATCTTACCCAGTGGTTCTTTCATTCACAAAAGCATACTCAGTGGGTGAGGGTCTCTAGGGAAAATATGACGAAGCATACTTTCTTTTATTAATGTTTGTTCCACTGCCTAAAAATAAAATCTGCCAGAGTATTATATTCCCTTTTCCAAACTTCAAAAACAGATGAGGAAAATTTGAAAGGAAAAGGTTAGTGCAAGCAGACAAAGGCTAGAGATGAGAATGGGTAGGAGGAGATTAGTGAATAAGTCCTCCTTTATCACTGACTGTGCTGACCTGTTGGGGAGAAGCTTAGAAAGGTATATTTCAAATCAATAAGAAAAAACTAACAACTCAACCTGTTCAAAATTGGGCTGATTTAAGGGATACCCTGGCATGGTGGAATACGAGCAGAGGCTGGATAATTTGGCAGTGATGCTGTAAAGGGAGCTGAAGGCATAAAAGTTGGGGGAAATGCCCCTGGAACTAATTCCATTTAGAGATTTGCTCAATTATTCTGTAATTCTTCTGATGTCCTCTATCTGTTTTAGAATTCATTAAGTCCTTTTTCCCATTATAACTGGTAGTCCTATCTAGTCTAAGACTAATATCTCTGTGCTAAATTGAGTGATTAATCATGTACAGGAATCTCCAACTTAGCCCCATCTTTTTTAGCCCTCAAAATATTTTGATAATATTCAGAGGTTGTCCATGCTTTACATGCTAATTGACATGCTATAACTGGATCCATTTATCTTTATGTTTCAAAGAGGCATTATTTCACTATTTCCAAATGGCATTGTGTGTTTAAAAGAATTAATATCTCCTTATAACACAGCCACCAAGTACTTTTCTTGTGTACAGTCAGATTTTAATCACAATTGTTGTACATAAACAAATGAAACTAAAAGTGAAACATTAGCTGGCTACTTCTAAAGTAGTATTTTCAACTATATTAAGTTTTTTTTAAATGTTTTAACTATAGTTATACAATTAAACTATAAATTATTAATTATTTCTCAAAAGAATGAAGACTTTACAGCTATCAAAATATTTTTACTACAATTTTTTTTAAAGATTTATTTTTTATTTCTCTCCCCTTCCCCGCCTCCCCCCCCCCAATCGCTATGTGTTCTTCTGTGACCGCTTCTATCCTTATCAGCAGCACTGGGAAGCTGCGTTTCTTTTTGTTTGTCATCTTGTTGTGTCAGCTCTCCGTGTGTGTGGCGCCACTCTTGGGCAGGCTGCACTTTCTTTCACACTGGGAGGTTCTCCTTATGGGGTGCAATTTTTTGAAGCAACTGAAACAGAAAATAATATCTGCTCTTTTCATGGAAAATAAAATTCATACTTATGATAGACTATCTTTTTAAGCATGCTGTTTATACATTTTTCCTCTTTGCTTCATTTTTTTTGTTATCGTTGTTTGTCAGTATTACTGTGAATCTACTGTCATATAATCAAAATTACTTCCAACTACATCCAAAATGCTGCCATATAAATGAGTTGAATTATAGTATAAAATTTATGAATTAGAACATTGTTATTCATTTTACAGGAGAATTTACTGCAAGATTCATTTAAAGAATAAAGTCCCCTTCTTCCCTTAAAATAGGGTTCCAATTATTTTCCATTTACATTCAACTTTTCTAAGACATGCCAGCATCTGAAATAAAGGATATTGGTAGATTTGGTGCTTAAAATTTTTTAATTATCTAATAGAGTTTCTCCCCTGTTTTCATTGTCATTCTGAGTCTTTTCATTTTGTCAAAATTGATCCCATACTATAGCATCTTGATTTCAAACTTGCTACCAAAGTTGAAATCAATTGGGTGGTCTATGTCAGAATTTATTCCTGTGAAAGAATAAAATTGTTTTTCTTTTCCTTTTTAATCCTCAGTTGTAATGTGATAAGTTTTAATTTGGAATTAGAACACTCTGAGAATGATGTCACCATTATGTAAACCAGCCCATAGGTGGAGGCCTATTCTGGTTTTCAATTTCTTTTGGAAGAGATGGAAGCCTCGTAGAAGTAATACAGATATGACCAGATTCTGAAAATAGAATTTTGGCAGAGATGTCAAAGAATCTTTTTAAAATGAAAAGTCGTCATAAGAATTTTTCAGAAAACCAAAATTTTGACTATTTACTTTGCATTCATTTTTTGCAATATTTTACATTTGAAGGACTCTATGTAACTTTAGTGTATATGTCAACCCATTTTTTAGGTAAAAAATGAGGCAAGATAACTTTTGAAAACAAAATGTGCAAACTGTTAAAAACATATGTTTCAATTAAACTGACTCAAAGTAGGTTTTTACAGCTGTGAACTGAGTACTAGAGCAATTAAGCATTTTATGTTTCTTTGCTCATTATCTTATGATTCATTTTCCTAGTTATCTCTGTAAAATACTGAATACGAGGTAAAATATTTACTTGCTGATCAGTTGTTAATTTAATTCCTCCCTCCACTCTTTTGGCTATATATATTTTAAATTTGGTTTTGAGAAGGATTATTTTTCTTTCTCTTCCAGCATTTATACTCTTACCCTTAAAAGGAAAATGTTTTCTTTACAAAGTAAATATTTTTCCCCTTTTTCTATAATGCCCATGGGTGGGGGTGGGAGGGAGGACATACACTGTAGGTATACTAAAACAGGAGGTAAGGAGCTTTTAGAAAACAAACAAATTTCAGCCTGCAGTGTCCCTACCCCTTGAGCATGAAAACTATTAACATCTACTTTAGTAAATTCTACTTTTATTTATTGTAACATAGAGACGGATTACAAGGACTTTAAGTCCTGTGCACAATGCGACTCACAGCCCCATTTTAATCCTCAGAGAACTAAAGAATATAATAAATGAAATGGAGTCTGGTTTACAGAAATCTGAAGAAGTCTGTTAATCTATTCTTGAAAGAAAGATTTCCAGAAATTATAAAGCCCACCATTATTCTAACTGGATCACAAGTTGCATATCTGACATGATATATATTTGGTAGAGAGTTGTAGCTAAGAGTCCACATCCAATGTCAAGTCCTGCCTCCAGCATTTCTTAGGTAATTCTATGTCCTAATTCATAGATAAATCTCATTGCCTCTTCTCACTTTTTAAATTCTTATTTCCTGCATAGCCACTCCTGTCTTATTCTATGATTTCTCCACCATTTACTAGTTTGTCAGCTTGTTTACTTTTCTAGCATAGTACAGGAGTAATGATGAGAAGGGATGGCTGAAAAAGCTATAAATTATAGGTATTTGGTCATCAAGAAGCTCAAATTAGAGATTTGCCATTCAAAGAACATTCCATGAACTAGTCCACAAGAAAATAGATGCAGAATTTGACAGTAAACTCTCAGAAACTTTTATAGCGTTTGACCTAGCATTGATATCCAAGCATGTTATCAATGGACTCGTCTTGTCAAACAGGATGTAAACCAGTTTGGTGTTGTTGAATTCATGTGGTAAATCACCAGGAGGCACAAGCTGTGTCCTAGTCATGCATGGGAAGTCTACATGTTAGTTTCCTAGGGCTGCTGTAACAAATTACCGCTCACGGAGAAGGTTAAAACAACAGATATTTATTCTCTCTTTGTTCAGGAGGCCAGAAGTCTGAAATCCAGGTGTCAGCAGGGTTGAATTCTTCTGGAAGCTCTGAGAGAGAATCTATTCCTGCCTCTCTCCCAGCTTCTGGGGATTGTCAGCAAATGTTGGCATTTGGATTGTAGGTTGTATCACTCTAATCTTTGCCTCCATCTTCTCATGGCCTTCTTCCCTTTGTGTATCTCTATGTTCCTAAATATTTGTCTACTTTGAAGGTCACCTGTCTTTGGGTTTTGGACCTACCCTAATCCACTCTGACATGATATTAGTTTGATTATGTCTGTAAGGACCCTATTTCCAAATAAGGTCACATTCATAAGTACTAGAGGTTAGGATTCCAATATATTTTTCAGAGGGACACAATCAATCCACAACAACATGTAAGTCCTCAATACTACTTCAGAACAGATAATTTGAGGAGCACTGGCCTAAGAAATACACAGTAATCTTCATACTACAAAATCCCTATTATTCTCAATTAATCCACATTCCCTAATGATTTTTCACAACTGATCTGATGTTTACACACCTGGAGAGACTAAGAAGACTACATACTATTTTTGCTATTAATTTCAGATGGATTGGCATAGTGTCCTAGATTCCCTATAATCACAACTTTGTTGCAAAAGTGACTAAATAATAATAACAAAAATCTACTTTGAGATTTACTGTGTTTTAGATAGATTCTACATCTGTGAAGATAATTATTTTAATGTTCATCCATTATTAGACATACCCTAATAAGGACATATTTTCTATTACTCTTGGTTTGAACCCAAAATTTTGTGTATAGATTTTTTTAATCAGGAAATTCTTGATTGGAACAAAAACAGGAATCAACTACTCATAGTGACTAGTTGTCAACTTATTTTTTTTTAAAGATTTATTCTATTTATTTATTTCCCCCCCTCCTTGATGGTTATTTGCTGTCTGCTCTCTGTGTCCATTCACTGCACATTCTTCTGTGTCTGCTTGTCTCTCTTTGTTGCATCATCTTGCACCACCTCTCCATGGGTGTGGGCCGTAAGCTCTCAATGGGCACAGGCCGTAAGCTCTCCATGGGTGCAGGCCGTCAGCTCTCTGCAGGTGCAGGCCAGCTTGCCTTCACAAGGAGGCCCTGGGACGTGAACCTGTGGCCGCCATATGTTAGGCAGGAGTTCAGTCGATTGAGCCACATCCGCTTCCCTGTCAACTTATTATTGAAGAGGAGATACTCAAATATCTTTGGTCTTAGAAAGGTAAAAATTCACAAAGTTATCATTTAGTCCTCATATTCTTTAATGATCTTAGGTATAAGAATACACATTTGTAAAAAGTGTATGTTGCTCAATATGTTTTCCATGTAAAATTTCTGAGATTAAGTTAGAAACTGTTCTTTCATTCAGGGAATAAAAAGTGTTGAGAGCTTACTGTGTGTCAGTTGCTATGGAAGGCTTTGAGGGAAAGCAGAAATGATTTCCATATTCCCCCAAAAAATTCATGTGGTAAATCACCACGAGTCACAAGCTGTGTACTAGTCATGCATGGGAAGTCTACATATTAGTGCATGCAACATGCTTTCTACAGGTCATCCTTGCTTTGCACAGTAATGCACGACCATAAAAATGACCATAAGAACTGAAACTATGCAAAGCAATCATAATGATCAAAGGGAAAAATTACTATTGTTCTATAACCTTTAGCTATTTCTACCAAAACATTAAAAACTCTCTTATCATTGTTTATGTTATTGAGAAATGAAAATAGTAAACTTAGTAATTAGTATTCTATACTTTCAAATATTAGAAGTTTTAAAAAATTACATGTTTACTTCTTTGTAAAAAAACTTATCAAGAGTAGTTTGAATAGTGCTTGTCTGATTCTTCTCATTGATATGGAGTGAGCATTTTTTTATGCCTTGGTGAATTACTGTAATCCCTTTTAAGTGTGGATTAGCTTCCAATACTTTATCCTTTGTGCTTTCAGTGTTATGGAATATGTCTGAGGTTCCTTTAAGGTGAAAACTTTTGCCAATGTCACATTGTCTGGGACATCTTCATCATTTTCTTCACAACCATTCTCTTGATTTATGTTGATACATTTGCCTTCACTAAATTTCTCCAACTCAGCAGTGTCAACATTCCCTTTGTCAGCTATTTCTTCTACAACTCTTTTTATGTTGAATTCAAATTTTAATTCCAGCATTATCACTTTTCATTTCTTTACTTCATTTTCATGTTTGTTGGCCAATTCCCTCATTCTATTACCCATTTCTATAATATGTAGGAATCTATCATTGGAAGACAAGGAAGAAACACAACTATACATTTTGCTGTCTGTGTATGAGCTGAGAAACAGATGCTTAGTGAACAATCCCCAACAGAATTTGAAAGAAATGATGGAATTAGACACGGATTGTGATGCACAATGTCATTTATATAGGGATTTGTGTACTGAAGAGCTAGCAGGAAAGTTTGTATTTTAAGTAATTACAGTTAATATACCATGGTAACTGAAATTTGAATCATGTTGCTGGAGCACTTGTGTGCTAAACCATGGTAACTGAATTCATGTATAGTAGAACAATGAAAATGAGGACTTCCTGTGTATGAAGGTACTGAGATATTAAAAAAATAAATAAACAAAAGCACAGCACATCCAGGAATGGTTGGTCAGTCTAGCTAGAACCAAGTTTGCAGGAAGAAAATGAGGATCATATGGAATCTGTGGAAATGAGGCTTAAGAAATAGTCTGAGACAAGATTGTGAAGATTCTTTGGAGTAAAATTCCCATTTAACTATTACTGCCTTGCCTGGGGAGAAAGCACTCAACTTCAACTCCATTTTATCTAATTCATTTTCCCTATTTTCACCAAAGATTACTGTTCTAGTTTGCCAAAGCTGCTGACACAAAATACCAGAAAAGGGTTGACTTTTCCAATAGGGATTTCCAGTAGGGATTAGGGTAAAAGCATTCAGTTTTGAAACCACAAATATGTCTAAATTAAAGCATCATCAGAGATGCTTTCTTACCAAAGGTCAGCTGCTGGCAGATGGGAACCCTGCTACATGGCAAAGCAAAATGGCAGGGTCATTAGTCTGGGTCTCTACCTTCTCCTGCAGATCATTTTCTCCTGGAGTTCAAGCACATGGCAAGGCTCTTCTCTCTCCAGCTTTGAGCTGCTCCATGGATCTAGACTCACAGGGGCCTCTTTCTGTGCCTCTGTGCTTTGCTGATTTAAAGCATACACAGCCTCCAGCCTCTGGGGCCTCTCTCAGGTTCTTGGGGTTTCTTTGTCTTCCTGTAGACCTCTCTCTCACATGGCAGTGTCAAAATGGCAGCTCTCTTTCTCTAGGTGTTTCTGCTTTCAGTTCTTAGTTTATATAAGACATCAGCAAGAGGACAAAGACCTAACCAGGGTCACGCCTCACTAATGTAGTCCAATCAAAGGCCCTAAACTAGTCTAATCAAAAGTGATGTAGGTGGTGGACTTGGCCCAGTGGTTAGGGCATCCGTCTACCACATGGGAGGTCTGCGGTTCAAACCCCGGGCCTCCTTGACCCATGTGGAGCTGGCCCATGTGCAGTGCTGATGTGCGCAAGGAGTGCCCTGCCACGCAGGGGTGTCCCCCGCGTAGGGAAGCCCCACGTGCAAGGAGTGTGCCCCGTAAGGAGAGTCACCCAGTGCAAAAGAAAGAGCAACCTGCCCAGGAATGGCACCGCATACACAGAGAGCTGACACAACAAGATGACACAACAAAAAGAAACACAGATTCCCATGCTGCTGTCAACAACAGAAGCAGACAAAGAAGACGGAGCAAATAGACACAGAGAACAGACAAGCGGGGGGGGGGGGGGGGAGGGGGAAGGGGAGAGAAATAAATCTTTAAAAAAAAAAGTGATCTAATTGAGATCCCTTAACTGAATCTAATGCAATCAAAGAGACCCACACCCACAGCAATGGATTAGTTCAAAGAACATGTTCTTTTCTGGGATTCACAGAACTTCAAACTATGACAGTTACCCAGTTCTCAAAACTGTAATCCATAATACATCATTTCTATTCCCTCATTTTAAAACTTGGCTTTCCTGTCTGGTCTGAAAGTACTGGCTAACATTCATTCCTTAGTATCAGCTTTGCAGCTTCCACTCTATGGCAAGAGAGGTATGACAGCAGGAGCCAACCCTGAGCTCTTCCAGTATTTTTGTTTTCAAAATGTATTTTCTTTTTCCTCCATGTAATGATAATCTCCAAGGCTGGCAATAAATGTTTCATGTATTTCTGACCCTAGCCACAGAGTGGACTAGTGAAAAGTTTTGTGTTTCAATTCCTATCTCACCAATTACATGCCTTGAGCAAGTCATTTCACTTATCTGCGTGTACATTTCTATAATGATGAAAAGATCCAGATATTTCAGCTCTCCTACCTCTCTAAATGTGAAGACTACCCCTGGTTTATCATGTGTTTTCAAAGCATACTTCATTTATATATTGGCATGCAACACAAGGGGATAAGAAAAATTTTAAAAGCCAAGTGGAATACCTACTCTTGAAAATTGTTGAAAGAACGTTTAACATTTACTTTCAGAAACAATTACTCTTTCACCAGAACAATCTTCAGAAATTTTTGGAGGTTTTCTTTTTCCAACAACTGCCAACAGCTTGAGTCTAATGATCTTCTATATAGTAGTGAAGTTTTGCATTAGTTCTTGTTTGCTGATTTCCTTTAATGACTCTCTAGCAACAAAATGCAATAGCAGATTAATATTACAAATTCTGCCTCAGTTAAAGGAATCATGCTCTTTCGATCATGGTATTTCAAACTTTTTTCCAATTAGTGTTAAAATAGTTTGTGAGTCACCTACACATTATATATTAAAATAGATACAAACAGATTCAGCTGGGGGACAGAGAAAAAGAAAAGTAGTAATTTAAAAATTAAAAATAAGGATTGCAAATTTCAGAAGCAAATGAGAGAAGAAAATCATGAGGAGTAAAATAAAATTCACTTGGAGAACTTGATTGAGAAAGGGAAATTGAAATCAGAAGTGCTGATGGATGAATAAGGATTAGAGAATGTCAATCAAAAACTAACCTTCTGGTGCCGCAATGATGAAAGAGGTTGTTGATGTGGGAGGAGTGGGGTGAGGGGCCTGGGGGGTATATGGGAACCTCTTATTTTTTTTATTGTAACATTTTTTTGTGATCTATGTATCTTCAAAAAAATACAATTAAAAAATTGATGGGGTGGGGGGTGGGGAGTGGGGAATATGAGAACCTCATGCTTTTTAATGTAATGTTTTGTGTGATCTATTAACTTTAAAAAAGATAATTAAAAAATAAAATCAAATAAAAAATAAAGTAAAATAAATTTTAAAAAAGACAGAGGTTCAGTGAAGTTTCATTAGTGCATTTGGGTAATTTCACTGATAAATAAAAGCTATACTGTTATGTGAAAGACAATATATATGGAAGTTCATCCACATCCAAATGCCAACCTCACAATCAATTCATGAAAAAGGAAGATGTGGAAATAAGTCACCAATAAAAACCACACTTTAATATACATGTGGATTTCATTTCCTTGCCTGCACCTCCTATGACAACATCTCTAG
Source organism: Dasypus novemcinctus (assembly GCF_030445035.2). Lineage (NCBI taxonomy): Eukaryota > Metazoa > Chordata > Mammalia > Cingulata > Dasypodidae > Dasypus > Dasypus novemcinctus. Next base: position 63,432,487 of record NC_080687.1, read on the forward strand.
GCATGGACTTTCTGAATGCCTTATATATCAGGACCTAGCTATGGAACTTACCTTATTATTTTGCAAATCCCCAAATCCTGCCAAAATTTTTGGTGACTTTAGTGTCCAGGCCAATTCCTTTTCACCTCATGTTGCTGCCTCACTTAATTTGGAACCAGAATAGAGATGAAGGCTTTAATAAATTTATTATTTAAAAAACAACAACAAAAAACTAACCTTCTCCTGTTTGTACTCTCTGCAAATATGTTACTGTTATATTAGGTACTGTGGTTGGAACCAAAGAAACAGTACACAAGGCGATATCCTTTTACTATCCACATAATTGTACAATGCATCTTGAAAATACATGGGAAAGTGGGTGTTTGAAATGAGCAACTTGAGTTGTATGGGTTTAGTAATCCTAAATAATGACCTTAGAATTACCTTGGAACTGAAGAGATTTTTCTCTTCACATATGATTCTTAATTTGAGGAATTTCTTAAAAATAAAACATTTAAGACAGACTATAACATTTGCTCATTTCCTTTTACTGTATTTTTTTATTTTTATTTTTTATTTTAAAGAAGTTTTAGATTACATAAATGTTACATCAGAAATTTAGGGGATTTGCAAACACCCCACATCCTCCTCTTCCCACACTTTTCCACTTTAACGTCATCTTTCATCAGTATGGTACATTTGTTATAATTGGTGAACATATATTGAAGGATTGTACTAACCAAGGATATAGTTTATATTATATTTTGCAGGTTTTGACAAAATGTATAATGGCCGGTATCTGTCATTGCAATGTCATCCAGGACAATTTCAGTGTTCCAAAACTGTCATCCTGTTGCATCTATTCTTCCTTCTTCTTCCCCTTAGAACCACTGGTGGCCACTGTCCTTATATCAATGATACAAGTTCTTCCATTGATAGAATAATCAATAAAGTAGAATAAGTCTACTTTAGTATATTGCTTTTCTGTTCTTCACTGAGAAGGCACAACTCCTGAAGTAAGATTGTGTGTCTGAGGTAGCAGGTAGTGAAAGAACCACAGCCCCAGTGTTCTCTCACTGCATTTTTTTTCTCTTTATTTATTTTTTAATGTTACATTCAAAAAATGAGGTCCCCATATACACCCCACCCCCTTCACCCCACTCCTCCGCCCTTAACAACAACCTCCTCCATCATCAGAGGCATTCATTGCATTTGGTGAATACATCTCTGAGCACCGCTGCACCTCATGGTCAATGGTCTACACCATAGCCCACACTCTCCCACAGTCCACCCAATGGGCCATGGGAAGACATACAATGTCTGGTAACTGTCCCTGCAGTACCACCAGGATAACTCCAATCCCCAAAAATGCCCCCACATCACATCTCTTCTTCCCACTCCCTACCCCCAGCAGCCACCATGGCCACTTTTTCCATACCAATGCCACATTTTCTTCGATTACTAATCACAATAGTTCATGAATAGAATATCAGTAAGTCCACTATAATCCATACTCTATTCCTCCATCCTGTGGACCCTAGAATGGCCATGTCCACTCCACATCTATAGCAAGAGGGGGCTTAGATTCCACATGGATGCTGGATACAATTCTCCTGCTTTCAGTTGTAGTCAATAAACCAGAGTGTAGGAGGTGTAAGTCTGTTGAGGCCCTCTCACTGCATTTTTAAAAGAAGTTTCAGTCTACCCTAATGCCACTATCATTTTTTCTCTTTCACTCTTGATCTTTTTCCAAGTACAGTTTAAGTAATAGTGATACCTGGACTTCAATAGGTCTTGTCAGTTAAATATTGGCTGTATAAAAGAGGAAAAACTAGAGATCATTGCTGTTCTTACTCACCAACAAACCAGTTAACAACATAAAATAAAATAAAATAAAATAGGCAAATTGGAAAGTTTGGCAGATTCACAAATTGGCAGGGATATTAAGTTTGTTTATTTATATTCAGTATCTTCTAAAATTGCTCCCATCTCAACAGCCTCTGGCCATTAGCATACAAAACAAGAATAGGCAGTACTCTGGAAAACTTTTCAATTTATAAAAATGCACTCATTGCAAGGCCTCCGGGCACATGCACAAAATAAACATTAATCTTACTCCTGAGAAACTATTTTATAGATGCTCTTAACTCATTAGAATCTTGCAAGTAGCCTGAGTGAGACCTGCTAAGAGGATCACTTTTTCCTCACTCCTCACACAGGTGATTTTTACAGGGATAGGACAAGGAGGGAATTTCAGACTTTGGACCCTCCACAGAGGAAATTTGATTTCTGTTGTGAGAAATAAATCTCCCAGAAATGAAACCATGAGTTGCAAGCAACTAGCTTGAAATTAGAGTCTATCATACAAGTTATGAGAGGAGTCTACATTTTGTAACCCTAATTTCACTATGCAGTTAAAATGTCAGGTCACTCAAGAGTGCTATAAATTTGTTGTTGAAAGGAGTGATGCTATTTGCATTTTGAGATCATTTCTATCTAGGCTTCTGTTGGAGCCATGGCCATTATAATAATTAATACGTACTTGGGGTAATGGAAAATTCTTTTCAGTTTCACAAATATAAGTCTTCCGTCATAGGCTAAGGAAAGAAAGAAATGAAAAGTCATTAAGAAAGGACAAATTTTTGTAGGAGAATTGAGAAAGAAGTGCCATGGAGTCACTGATTTTTTTCCTCTTTGTGAACACTGTACTTGGAAGGAAAATATTACACATTAAAAAAAAATATGTTTATGGTCTGTTGATTGGAATGTCTTCAGTATTTTCTACATCCTGTTTTATCTTCTTAATGCCATCTCTTATAAGTTTTAATGGGCAAAAATCACTTTTTTTTTAAAATTAAGAGATATATGCATTATTTTTTAAATGTAACATTGTATGTCTCTTCCAAATGCAAATCCAAAACAAATGAAATTAAAGAAAAGGTCTAACCTCTGAGTCCTTTTAATCCCTTAAATTTAACCTACTCATTTACATTGTGTCATATTATTTTTCTTGTAATTATTGTTCCAATGACCCTCAAATGCTATCAGAGAATGAATTTCATTTTCCTCGTTTGGATTAATGAAGTTCCTTTAAGAATGGATACTGTGTCTACTAATTACTTTGTATGACATGCAGCCTTATAGTAATAGACTTGATTATTTAATTTTTTTGAAATATAACCGATATATAGAAATGTACATAAATTATGTTCATGGTCCTCTGAATTCTTACAAATTAAATGTGTCCATGTGAGCAATAATCAAATCAAGAAACAGAATGTTAGCAACTACCCAGAAGCCCTCTTCATACTGTTTTCCAGTTACCTTCCTGTCTCAAGCAAGGTCAGCCACCATATTGAATGTTATAGATTAGTTTTCTGATTTGGAATGCTAAATAAGTAAAATAATATATTACATATTCTTTATTCCTGGATTTTTTTAACTTCTCATCATGTTTGTGAGATTCATCTATGTTGTATACAGTTGTAGTTCATTAATTCTCATGTCTCTGTACTAGTCTATGGAGGGAACATACGCAATTTATACATTCCACTGTTGGGTTTTTACTAATTTTCTGCTTCGGGCTATTATAAATATTGCTGCTACAAATATCTTTGTTTATGTCTTTGGTGGAAATATGCAACTATATACCTTGAGGTGGAGTCCCTGGTTTATAGGGGTATGCATAGTATTAGTAGATACTGCCAAAGAGTTTCCAAAGTGGTTGTACCAATTTACAACCCCTACCAGCAGTATATGAAATTTCAGGTTGTTTCATATCCTTGTCAACACTCAGAACTGTCCATACTTTTCTATATAATCATAAATGATTTTTACTGGTATAACATTGTGCATTTAATTGAGATTCCCCTCATGGCTAATGAAGTTCATTCCATTCTTATATGTTTTTTGGCCTTTTTGATATTCTCTTTTGTTAGGTGCCTTCAAGATGTTTGCCTATTTTTCTATTGAGCTATTTAATTCTCATTGATTATAGATATTCTTTGTATATTCTAGGTACAAATCTTTTTCAGATATTTGAATTTCAGATATGATATCCCTTTGTAGAGTTTGCTATCTCACTCTTTTAATGGTGTCTTTTAACAATTACAAGGTCATGAAATTAATATAGTCTAATTTATCATTTTTTTCTTTTAGAGTTTTTACATTTTGTGTTCTGTTTAAGAAATATTTGCCTACTCTAAGGTCACAAAGATGTTCTTTTATGATTTCTTCTAAAAGCCTTACTATTTTTACCCTTAAAATTTAGATCTGCAATGCATGTGGAGCTGGCTTTTGTGTAGGGTATGAGGTCAAGATTAATTTTTTCCAAATGAATATCAATTGACCAGCAACATTTATTGATAGACCTTCCTCTATACTATATGTTACCTTTGCATTAGTCTGCTGCCAGTATAGCATGTATGTGGATCCTGTTTTGGAAGGGGTAAATCTCTCCTTTCTGTTATATTGCTCTAACAACATATCTTTGAGTAAATACCACCATCTTATTGAGCTTTTCCATAGGACTATACCTGATATAGTCCTATATCTTGCTTTATTTTCTGAATTCAGATTATTTTTTCTTGGTCTTTGCATTTCCATAAAAATGTTATAACGGTATTGTCATTTTCCACAAAATCTTTGTTGTGATTTTGATTGAGATTGTGATTAATCTATAGATTAATTTAAGGAAGATAATATCTAAATAATTTTGAGTCTTCTAATCCATGATATATATCTGTTTATTTCAGTCCTGTTTAATAACTGTTATTAAGGTTTTGTTGCTTTCAGTGCAGAAGCCTTGAATGTCTTTTTTTTTTAAAGATTTATTTTTATTTTATTTAATTCCCCTCCCCTCCCCGGCTTGTCTGTTTTCTGTGTCTTTTTGCTGTGTCTTGTTTCTCTGTCCGCTTCTGGTGTCGTCAGCGGCACGGGAAGTGTGGGCGGCGCCATTCCTCGGCAGGCTGCTCCCTCCTTCGCGCTGGGCTGCTCTCCTTATGGGTGCACTCCTTGCACGTGGGGCTCCCCTACGCGGGGGACACCCCTGTGAGGCACAGCACTCCTTGCACGCATCAGCACTGCGCATGGGCCAGTTCCACACGGGTCAAGGAGGCCCGGGGCTTGAACCGCGGGCCTCCCATGTGGTAGACGGACGCCCTAACCACTGGGCCAAAGTCCGTTTCCCTGAATGTCTTTCTTGAATTTATTGCTTAATAATTGGTGTTATTTGATGCTGCAAAAAGTATGATTTTTAAATTTTATTTTCTATTTGTTATTTGTATATTAAAATAAAATTGCCTTTTTTAATTAACCTTTTTCCAAGAACCTTGCTAAATTCTACAAGTTAGCATGTAAGTTCTTTTGAATTTTCTATGTACAAAAATTATATTGTCTGTTGGAAGAAAAAAAGAAACAGTTTTAGACTTTTATTTCTTAATTATTATGCCTATGGGTTTTTGTTTGTTTGTTTGTTTGTTTGAATTATCCCACTGGCTAGAACCTCCAACCAATATAATAGTGGTTATCTTTGTTCTCCATCTGAGGGGAAAACTTTGAATGTTTCATCATTATTATATTTGAGGTGATTTTTCTTAAATTGATTTTTAAATAAGAATTAGTTCGCTTAATCCAATCAATATTAAGCTTCAGAGTGGTTTGGGAGGCAACATGTTAAATTCATCACTCAAATATTTTGACCCTTTCTTTGGGGCTGGCCAACAGAATTTTAAAACATATTTAAAAATCAACACCATTGCAATAAACTTAATGCCTTATTTTGAACCTGAAAATGAAAATGACTTCTTTTTTTTCCCTTATACTTCCCATATTTTCTCTCCAACAATTCTTCAGTTGATCATTTCTCAATAAATATGTGTTAATTGATTAGAAATCAATTCTGAATTCTTCTTACTCTTTTCTAAAACCAAATTTGAAACACTTCTTTAAATATAGTTTACTATAATTCCCTTTTATTCTTTCAATGCAGAGGTTCCAAAATAATCTTCTCTCTTCTATTATGTAAAGTCCATCACCAGCTGTGGTCACCTCATACTTTGAAAATAAAAGTATGACTTTTATTGACTGACTTGGCCCTTTGGCAAATAGTACACTTACCTCTTCCCATACACTTTCCACTGCCATTCTGTCTTTTGCAAATTTTAGAGTTTCCGAAAATTACAGGGACCTTAGCTTTGTTACCTCTATCTACAATCTTTACTCGGTGAACTCTCAATCTTACTCATGTCGTTGTATCTGTGGCAGAGTCTGCTAATTATCTTTCTGTATCCATTGTCTCTCTTACTATTTGAAGTAGAATCCCATCCTACCAGGAAGTCATACCATTGGTCAATGTAAGATAGAAATTATATTTCCCAGCCTACTTTGCAGCCAGGTATTTGGCTACCTTCCCACCACTGATATTTGAGAGAAAATAATGTATGGAATTTCTAGATCATGTCCTTTAAAAAGGAAGTTGTTTGCCTTTATGCTGCCTTTCCCACTTCCCACTGGTTGGGGAAGGGTGATAGATGGAATGATCGCCTTGATCCCAGAAACACTAACTTTGGTTCCCTGATGGCCTTTTGCCTGATGGACCTGACTCTGGTCTGCCCTATGGACTGTAATATGAGAGAGAAATGAACTTCTGTATCCACTGTGTTTGGATTTCCTTTGTTACAGAAGCTTTAGCTTGTATTCTATATTATTCAGTTTTGTTCAGGTTTCTAACCTGTTCTCTTCTCTCTATCCCACACTGGCTAAGGGATGAAACAGTTCCTATACCTTGATTTCAAAAAACGCCACTCAAACCAGGAAGTGTGGATATTTATTAAAGATTTGAAGATATGAGCAAGGATCTGGTAACAGTCTACACAGAATAGCTCTGTCGAGAGCCTAATACCAATTGTTAGATTTTACTTTCCGTAGGAAAATATCCAAATCATACTTTCTTCAAGATGTTTCTTACTGACTGCCTCCTTTCTTCATAAAGTTCCCCAGACCTCCACCAAGATACCTCCCCTCTCTCTCCAAAATGTTTTTTTTCTCTAACTCCCCAAAATTCTTATACTGGCAACAGATAAAAAAAAGTTTCATCATTCAGTTTTCATAATTTAGAGAAGAATTTTCAGAGTTTCATTCTTATGAAGACTTTAACAACAACAATGAACACTATAAATTTTATTAAGGAAACATTAAGAAAATATTTGATTTCTCCAAAATATCCCATGGGGATACATTTGGCATAAATTTTCACTGATGCCCTTGTTAGAGTATGATCTTTTGCCAAATTTCCCAAGTCAAATATATGGTTTCATGGTCTAATGATGTAGTCATATACATATTTTGTACTCTGAAATAAAAAATAAGTTACTTTCAAAACCCAAGGTCTTGTTTTACTTTTGGCTTCCTAAATAAATATATGTTTTCTAAGTCAAGTTGAATTGAGCTAAACTGGATTGAATTTAATCAAGTGAAATCAAATGACTTGTAGAAGTATGCTGTGTTTATTTAGTGAAGGTTGGCTATAAAATATAATAGAAAAGATAACTTTAAAATAATTCTGTTTTTATCATGAGCACACTGATATTATTAAATGACCAGTTCATTGCTCAGCAATTACTTTGCCATTGTTCTCTATTAGTATCTTAACTTCTGGATACAAATTTATGATTTTGCTCCTTGGTGGTTTTCTGAGTTAGGTAGTGAAATCAAAGTGATGCATATTACACAGGCTGCTCATTAGAACAAAGATCAATATCTTTCTTAGACATATTTTGGTCTCCATTTTTGTTCATTTGAGCTTAAGTTATATAACATCCCTGGGCTTTAAAGTGCTGATCATGTCAAAATCCTAAAATCTTGAAACAAGTAAAACGAGATGATAGTACACAGTTGTACTAGAAATGGAATGGTCAGTTATGCAAAGAACAAATGTACAACACTAATGAAAGAAGTTGTTGATGTGGTAAAAATGGGAGTGTGGAGAGTGGGGTATATGGGAAACTCCTATTTTCAATGCAACATTTTGTGTGATTTATGTATATTTTTAAAACAAATTAAAAATATATTATTATATTTAAAAAGAACAGGTGAAAGCAATTTTTCCATCCCAGTATGAATACTAGCACAACAGGAAAACCAAATTATCTTTTCTGTACTTCAGCTCCATTGTGATTGAGTTCTGTTTTGTTTTGTTTTAATATATTTTTATTGCAGAAGTTGTGAACTTATAAAACAACCATGATGCACATGTGTATAATTCCCATACAACACCCATTCACTAACATACCATACCACCGTGGAACATTTGTTATAGATTTTGAGATAATATCTTCAGACTATTAACACTAACCATGGTCCATAATGTATATTTGGCACAATTTTTCCATACTCCCTAATTATCAACACAGTACATCTTGGGCATTGGTACAAGAATATTACAGTATTGCTGTTAGCCACAGTCCATAGGCCACAACAATTGTATTTTTCCCTTGCTTCTCCACATTTCCACCACCCTGCAATAGTGACATATTTCCACTCTAGTTCACAGAAGCACATTCTTGCCTCTATATAATCAATCACAATTCTCATCCATGTCTGGGTTCACTATGTTATTCAGTCCCTAGATTATTCTCTAGCTTTCTTTCAATTGACATTTACATTCCTAGACTACCCTTTTTCAGCTTCAATCCCATTTTTAAACCAGCTGTTACTCAGTTTAATGTGTTACCATCAATTCTATCCATTTCCACACTTTTACAGTCAAATTAATTAAAACTTCTCCATGTATTAAGCATCAGTACTCCTTCACAGCCCTCCTCTTATCTCCTAATAACCTATACTCTAGGTTTTAACTCCATGAGTTTATTCTTCATATTTAGTTCATATTAGTGAGACCATGCAATAATTGTCCTTTTCTGTGTGGCTTACTTCATTCAGCATAATGTCCTCAAGATTCATCCATGTTATTATATTTCTCCTAATTTCATTTCTTCTTACTACAGCATAGTATTCCATCATATGTATATATACATTTTGCTTATCCATTCATTTGTTGATGGACTCTTGGGTTGTTTCCATCTTTCAGCAACTGTTAACAATGCTGCTATGAATATCAGTGTACAGATGTCTGTTCATGTCACCACTTTCTATTTTTCTGGATATATTCCTAGTACAGGAATTGCTAGAACATATAGCAGTTCTGTATTTAGCTTCCTGAGGTACCACTGTCTTCCACAGATGCCGCACCATGTTACAGTCTCACCAGCAATGAGGAATGTTTCTATTTTTCCTCATTCTCTCCAGCACTTATTGACTTCTGTTTTTTTAATAATGGCCATTCTATGCAGTGTGAAATGATATCTCATTGTCATTTCAATTTGCATTTTCCCAACAGCTAGTGATAAGGAGCATTTTTTTCATGTGCTTTTTGGCCATTTGTATTTCTTCTTTTGAGAAATATCTATTTAGATCTTTTGCCCATTTTTAAATTGGATTGTTCAATCTTTTATTGTTGAGTTGTGTGCTCTCTTTATGTAGAATGGAAATCAAACCCTTATAAGGTATGGTTTTCCAAATATTTTCTCCCATTGAATGTGCTGCCTTTTCACTTTCTTGACAAAGTCCTTTGAATCACAGAAGTGTTTAAGTATGAGGAGGTCCCATATATCCATGTTTTCTTTCATTGCTTGTGTTCTTTCATTGGAAAGTTTAAGAATGCACCAGGTCTTGAAGATATTTCCCTACATTTTCTTCTAGGAGCTTTATGGTTGTAGATTTTATAGTTAGGTCTTTGATCTATTTTGAGTTAATTTTTGAATTGTCCCTATTATTAATATATAATGTCCTTCCTTGTCTCTAAGAACAGTTTTGCTTTTTTTTTTTTTGTGATTTTTTTAATTGACTTTGTAATAATATTACATTAAAAATATATATGTGAGGTCCCATTCAACCCCACCCCCCCACCCCCCCCTCTCCCCCCCCCAACAACACTCGTTCCCATCATCATGACACATCCATTGGATTTGGTAAGTACATCTTTGGGCACCTCTGCACCTCATAGACAATGGTTCACATCATGGCCCATACTCTCCTCCATTCCATCCAGTGGGCCCTGTGAGGATTTACAATGTCCGGTGATTACCTCTGAAGCACCATCCAGGGCAGCTCCATGTCCCAAAGATGCCTCCACCTCTCATCTCTTCCTGCCTTTCCCCATACCCATCGTCCACCATGTCCACTTTTCCCAATCCAATGCCCCTCTTCTATGTGGACATTGGATTGGTTGTGTCCATTGCACCTCTATGTCAAGAGGAGGCTCAGATTCCACATGGATGCTGGATGCAATCCTCCCATTTTCAGTTGTAATCACTCTAGGCTCCATGGTGTGGTGGTTGTCCTTCTTCAACTCCATCTTAGCTGAGTGTGGTAAGTCCAATAGATCAGATTGTAGGTGCTGGAGTCTGTTGAGGCTCAGGACCTGGCTATCACATTCAGTTTTGCTTTTAAAGTCTATTTCATCCAATGTAAGGATAGCTACCGAAGCTCTTTTTTTTGTTTGTTTTGCTTGTTGTTGTTTTTTTTTTGTTACTGCATGTGTGGAATATCTTTTTCTAGCCTTTCACTTTCCATCATTGGTATCTTTGGGTCTGAAGTGAGTCTTTTGTAGACAGCATATAGATGGCTCATATTTTCTTATCCATTCCACCAGTCTATCTTTGAATTGGGGTGTTTAGTAATATTCAATGTTATTACTGAAAAGGCAGTTCTTATTTCACCCATTTTGACCTTTGCATTTTCTGTCATATTTTATTTTCACTGTTCTTTTGAGACTTTCAGTTACTTTTGCTGTTATAATATTCATTTCCAGACTCCCTTCTAAGCCTCTCTCTCCAGCCTTTTCTTTTCAGGCTGTAGCATGCCCTTTAGTATTTCCTGCAAAGCTGATCTCTTTATTATAAACTCTCTCAGTTTCTGTTTATCTGTGAATATTCTAAACTCATCCTCACTTTTGAAAGTCATTCTTGCCAGATATAAGATTCTTGGCTGACACTTTCTCTCTTGCAGTATCTTAAATATATCCTACCACTGCTTTCTGGCCTCCATGGTTTCTGGTGAGAAATCAGCACTTAATTTTATTGGGTATCCCATATATCTTATGTATTGCTTTTCTCTTGCTGGTCTCAGAATTCTTTCTTTGTCTTTGGCATTTGACATTCTGATATCTTGTGTCTGAGAGTTGGCCTATTCAGATTTATTTGTGTGGGAGTACGTTGTGCTTCTTAGGCACAGATATCTATGTCCTTCAGTAGGGTTGCAAAATTTTCTACCATTATTTCTTCAGATACTCCTTCCGTCCCTTTTCCCTTCTCTTTTCCTTCTGGAACTCACATGGCACATGTGTTTGCACATCTCCCTGTGGCCCTGTTCTATTTTTTCCATTCTTCTCTTCATCTATTCTTTTGTATGTTCACTTTTGGAGGTCATGTCTTCAAGCTTACTGATCCTTCCTTCTGCCTTCTCAAATCTGTTGTTATAGACCTCTAGTGTATTTTTAATTTCATTTACTGTGTCTTTCATTCCCATAAGATCTACTATTTTTTCATGTATATGTTCCAATTCTTCTTTGTGCTTACCCAATATCGTCTTAATATCCTTAATCTCTTTCATCATCTTATTGAATTTTTTAAGGAGATTTGTTTGAACATCTATGATTAGTTGTCTCAACTTCTCTCTGTCATCTGGAGGCTCATCTTATTCCTTACCTGGCCCATATCTTCCTGCTTCTTGGTATGGACTGTCATTTTTTTGTTGGTGTCTTGGCATCTGTCTTACTAGATGTATTTATTCTGGTTGTAGTTTCTTTCTTTAGTTTAGGGCTTTCTTGACCTTTCTCGCTTGCTGGTTGTATAGTAGGAGCCAAGGATGTAGTTGATGCTGTAAGCTGTGGAGGCTGAAACTGCCTGTGTTGCCCCAGGATCTGATGAGTCTTCTCCTACTTTCCTCCTTGCCAAGGGTAGGGACGGAGTCACAGTTCTGTATAATAATCCAAGCCATGCAGGCCAAGACTGTCTGTAGTTACCCAGAGAGACCAAAGAAGATTCACACCCCTTCCTCCCTTGCCTGGAGTAGGGATAGAACTGGAGAGGTAAGCAGCAGTCTATGCTCTGTCAGTCGAAAATGACTGCAGTTGCCCAAATAGACTGAAGTAGTTCTGCCCCCCTCTCTGCCAGGGGTGGGGATGCACCCTCTAGAGTGCCCTACAATCTAATCCATGTGGGCCTAATGTGCTTCCAGTTTCCCTGAGAGGCTAAGGGAGCACTGCCCTTCTGCCGTCTAGGGGGTGGGAATGGAACCACTGATGCCCAACAGTTCAGTCTGTGTACATTTTGATAGGTGTTTAATGGTAAATCTCTCCATTTGTAAATAAATATATGTTTCTACATGTGTATATGTAAGTTTAATTTTTGGGTACAGTTCTCATCTCCCTTCCTATTTGTGATCACTCAAAATCATTTTTTTCTTACTTATGGGAATATGCCTTCCTTAGAGAAAAAAATTGCCATCAGAGTCATCCATAGGCATAACTGTTTAGTAGAAAATATTAGTATTTTGTATTTTGTACTCTCAGCTTCTTCTTTCCATGTGTCCCCCCTCCTTACATATTTGTTCAGGACCATCTTCATTCCCTGTGGCCTCTCATTACCCCCAACCTGCACTCATACCCATGCTCACTATCTTCCTTGACCCTTTCCTTCATCACTCCACTTTCTCTCTCAAAACTTATTTACTCACTGCCCCATTTTCTTAGATTCCTAATTTTTCAACCCTCATAAATCTTTCACAGGCGTTGTCTGTATGCACTTATATATTTCTTTATCTTCCACTAACTCTCTTACCGCTTTCCCATCTGACTTCCTTCCTGATCACATCATCAGAATAGCTCTCACAGAGGTCATGATGACCTCCATTGGCAAGCATAAAGGACATTTTTTGTTCTTACCTTGGCTGACAGCTCAGCCATGTTCAACATAGTTGTTTCCTTCTTTCAACAAACTCTTTCCCTCACTTCTATGACCAACGTGGCTTCTATGACCCCTAATTACAGTACCTCAGGTTCTTTTCTTCTAGATCTATATACTCTGTGTGTGATCTTCCCACATGTGTCCTTCTTTTAACATCTAAAATAATACATCATTATGATAAGAGGTACATGCTCAATGGGGGGTACGTGCTACAGATAGAGGTGGGTTGAGTGGAGGGGGAGTTGAGATTATAAAATCAGAAGTAGGGAATGATACTCTAGGATGGTGAGAAATAAGAATAAAAATACTAGGAAATGATGAAGAGTAGGAAGCACATCCAAGGTGGATATAGAGTAGGGAGAAAAAAGAAAGGATGGAGGAAAAATTGCCAGGGAGGGCAGGAACAGGAATAGTGACTTAGAAAGGTATAGCTTTATGTTGTCTTTTCCCTCCCTTCTTATTGCATCCTGCCACTACAAACCTGACCATTCATGAGCTCTAAAAGGAAATGATAATTTAAAAAGGGGACTAAAACCAGATGGGACAGAAAAGTATAGAACTCTGATTTGGAACTAAAGGAGTATGGTGATGAGCCAGGATCTACACAAAATAGGAGAAGGAGCCGGAATCACCATGTGGCAGTAGCAGCAAGGATAGAAAAGGGAATTCTGTTGAGGGAATTAATTGTATGTAAGAGATATGCATTGTATATTAATTGGGATAATACTAGCAGTTGAAGCAAATGAATCCTGAAAATACATAATGGCTTGTGCACAATAGAAATTTATTTTCTAATTGTGCAAAAACTGAAACAAGTGTTTCTCATTGGTGGACAGTTCCACCAATCTCAAACAGGGACCCAGTTTTCTTTCATCTTTTGGTTCCTCTGTCTTCAAAACATGATTTTCCTGTTCACTCTGCTCATCTGTATCAAGCCAATAGAAGGTATAAAAACATAAAGGGTCATGGAAGAACATTTCATGAACTAGGTCTGGAAATAGAACACATCCCTTCTTCCACGGTCAAGTATGAAGAATAAATCTGAACTGGGCAAGGGGAGACTTTATTTAAAAGGATTATTTACTTTTTTAGAAAGTATTATTACAAGTAAGGGAAAAGAACTATTGTAATAGGATGAAAGAGACTATTGCAATAGGGAGAAAGCTTTGCCCATAAGATCTGCACTTGTCTCAAGGGTTAGATAAAAATGATTTTAATAGAGAGGAGTAAACAAGACTAGAAGGAACTGGATGTGAGGAAAAGAAGTGGGAGAGAATGATCAGATATTAGATGAGCATATGTTTTGCCCAGAGGTCAGCCTATTATCCAGGAGGGACCTCTAAAGAGGAGCTGTAGCTGGCTTAGGTTAAGGTTGGGCTGAAGTTCAAATAACTGGGGAAAGAAAAGAAACTTAGCCAAGGTTTGGTTTGCAAGCATTTAGTTCCAGTTTATCCATTGGCATAAACAGTTCAACTAATCATGAGGTGAAAAAATGGGAATTTGGAAATTCTATGTCTCATCTTATGCTAGATAAACGAGGACATCCTTAAGCCTTACCTAAGTCATATGGGGAAAGGGTGTTTCTTTATAGTAAGCTATTTCCTGAAACTCAAAGAATAGGTAGAATTTCTTAACCTTCACTGTTTTCCAGGATCACAGGTCTCCAATGAAGTTCAACATTGTCACCACCCACATTTCATTGACCAAACCTCAGTTACATGGCACACTGCAAGGGAGACTGGGAAATATAGTCTAACCATGTGCCCAAAAGGGACAAGAAACAGATTTATTGAGCAGTTAGTAAGTTTTTGACAAATATAGTAAAATGGGAATGTATATGACACTCAAAAGAGTCCACTTTAAGTATAATGTGTTCACGTAATGGCTGGTCATTTATTTGTGACACAAGCACAATATGAATCAAAGCAGTAGCAAGACAGGAGATTGCAATGAAAATAAGCCTACTGAGCACATTGTATCTTCCTGAAATTAAGGGACCCCATACTATTCTTCCTTACGCCTTGGTGTAAAAAGCACATGAAATTTAATATGTTCCTTATTACCCATCACACAGTCATTTTGTATACAGAAGTATTTGATAGTGTATCATTCTCAATGTGTTTTTCAATTTCAGGCAAAAATTTAAAAAAACCCTTAACTTCTAAAAAACTGGTTCTCCATTCCTAAGTTTTTAAGACTACTTTGCCCCTCAGAGCCACATCCGTCAATGGATTACTGAGAGAAACAAAAAAGTGCCAGGTATTTGTTAGCACTAGAAGGAAATTACCCTGCCACATCTGCAGTTGCAAATACCATCATTCTCCTATAGTGATAGAAGATCATTTAAAACCAGTTTCTCACTAAATGAGATGACAATGAAAACAAGTTAGCACTGATGGCCAATTCTCTTTTATGTGATTTTTGGTCAACAGACATTTACCTCTTCTGGTAAACATGACTTTTGCATCATTTTGAAAATATATATGGTGAAAGCATAGAGCTGTAGGAATGCATTTATTACATATGTTTTCAGATGAGCTATTGACTAGTATGCCCTGCACAGAGAAGGTGCTGAAGAGCTATTAGTTAAGTGATTAGGACTTAGGGCAACATGGTTTATCTTTCATTGACTGGTAAATGGATTTTGGGGGTTTATTTTTAAATATCTTTAAATGTAGTATGATTCATATGCAAAAATCTTTGGTACTGTTTAATATATATGAACTATATTAACTAAATTGAAGTTAACTTTAACATTAAAACATAGGAATTGGTTGCAGATGTGGCTCAAGCAAATGAGTGCCCACTTCCCACATGGGAGGTCCCAGGTTTGGTTCTCAATGCCTTGCAAAGAAAAACAAACAATAAGCAGACAATGAGCAGATGACAAGCAAAAACTTAGGAATGATAAGAGATTTCAATTATTCATTCATTAAGTCAGTCAATATGTTACTGAGCAAGGACTCATGGCCCCACCTGCAAATAGGCCAACAGCATGACATCAGGATATTGAAAAAGAGCTTTAATGCAAGGTTGACTGGCATGGAGACAGGAGACAAGGCTCAAGTCTGCCTCTCCAATCTGAGCACTAAGGGAGATTTCATGGGATTGGGAGGTGAGAGTTAGGGACAGAAGTGGGGAGGTTTGATTTGGTATTATCCAAATTGGTTAATTATAGACTTGTCCATATGTGATAGAGTGGGTATGAGGCTGGATCTTCCTTATTGAAGGACCTTTCACATTTGATCTGCTTCCTATGTCTCCCTGGCTTCATAATCTTGGTTCTAAGGGAGGTGACCTCTGTTCCTAGTGCCTCAAAGGTCATGTAAAGGACAAGAGTCAGTATTTTCTGTGCATGCTTATGGTATATGACCTGTTATATAACCTGCAGTTATTTCAGAAGAAAGGTTACTGGAATAGAGGACATCTCCCCACAAACTCAGTTTCAAATAAATCTTTGGGGATCCTGTAGGACTTTGTTACCCAGACTACAGTTTGCTGAGCAGCAATATGTGTATCACTTGAATCTTGTTAGAAAGACACTATCTTGGGATCCAACTCAGGTTTCCTGAGTCAGAATGTATTTTTCACAAGACCCCCGGGTGACCTGTATGCATGTTAGAAAGTTTGAGAAGCACTGCTACATGGAGTTTTTCACATCAACAATCACTAATTTCAAATAGCACTAAGGAATTAGAGTAAAGCTGTAGAACATTTCTCAATTGGGGGTGATTTTGCTGCCCTCCCTTACCCGCACCCCAGAACATTTAGCAATATTTGGAGAGATTTTTGATGGTCACAACTGAGGGGGTGCTACTGGCATCTAATGAGCAGAGGCCCAGGATGCTTTTGAACATTCTATCATGTACAGGACAGGCCCCCACAACAAAAAATTATCCTGCCCAAAGTGTCAGTAGTGCTGCTGGTAGAAAGCCCTGCTGTAGCATAGGGCTTCTCAAACTTTAGCATCTATCAGAATTACCTGGAGGGTTTGCAAAAACATGGATTTCTTGGCCCCATCCCTGGAATGTCTGATTGTAGGCCTGGAATGGGGCTTAGAATCTTCACTTCTATTAAATTCCTGGTAATTCAAATGCTGTTAGTCCAGAAACCACACTCTTGAGAAACACTGGTATAGAATGACAGGAAATGCTATTTGGCCTTTTGCTGTAGCGTCTTGAAGGCTTTGGACACTCCTGTCTCCCAATTGCCTTGAACTTCCAGGTTAACTTGAATCCAAATGACTTGATATTATGGCTTGACAAGGGAAGCTAAGCAATGAAATCTCATCTACAGTTGCTTGGGTGGGGGTGGGGGTGGGCACAGGCAGGTCTGAATCAACAGAGCAGATACAGTGCCATTGTCATTTACAGATGATACCAGATGGCAGCTAAATTCAGAGTCCAGACTGCCCGAGGGGCTTGCTAATTATAAGAGCCTTCAGCTGTAGGAAATACCCTAATCACCCCAACGGCAGCTGGGCAGCCCCGGGGAAGGCCTGATTGCAGTAGAAATTTTTATTTGATATAAAGGAGGACTTGAAGTGTAAAAATGACAAGTTCAATTTGAGCCATATTTAACACAGAGACAGAGAGAGATGTTTATGATGGGAGTGGCAGGGAGTGATGATGGGGGACAGGTAGGTTCAGTGCCATGTGATTGTGATGAGATAGAATCAAAGCATGGAAAGCAATGATTAGCTAGCGCCCAGGCTAGTCCTGAGAGACCCGAGCTATCCCAGGCATCTCTGCCACCTGGGAGTGATGAAGATTTCAATGTGGGATTTGTGGTTTCTACTCACCACCTGCTCCTTGCCCTTAACTACTTGTCATCCCTAAAAAAGGTAAGGATTTAACACCTTTAGGAAGGAGAAGAAAGACATTTTCTGCTTTGTTTAATCAGCTAACTGCCTTTCTTTGGTTGGCAACCAGCACTGAGATAATTTTGTTCTACGGGTGGCATTTAGCAAAACGCTAGGACTGTGAATAAGGGAAAAGCAGCAGGGAGGGGAACAACTTCCTGAGCAGCTGTTTCTGGGCTAACCCCCAAGACGAGGGATTTGGGCCAAGTTCACAATATTTTCCTTTGCTGGAAATTTCAACAGAATTCCCTGTAAAGTGGGAGTAAATCATAGAAATGCATCTAAAATAATTTGTTTTTACAGTTTAATATAGTGGGATACTAGAATGTTAGAATGGATTTTCATCTTTTGAAATTTGATTTTACAATGAAAAACTTAGTAAGAATGAAACCCCAAGCATGTTTACTTTTCAAAACCATGCCAGACTTCATTTAGTTCCCCTCTCTTGTAGTCTCTAATTTTGGGGAGAGTGTAGAGGTACAATCCATTCCTGGAGAGAGAACATTTATCAAAAGTCCTTTTCAAATGCACATTGTTTTTCCTCTCTAGGTCCCTTTCAGCAAATGCCCAATATGAGCATCTAGAAATCTTATTTTTCTTTCTTTTCTTACTTTTCTAATTCTCTGCTATTCCACCAAAATTCTGACTATACCTTGGGAGGGTAGAGAGCAATATTGATTCTAGAGGGCAAGGTGGAGTTCTCCTAGGCATGCTACCTTGCCTGCATGCTCAGATCTACCAGATTCTTCATAAATTTGACTCTTTCAATGAAGCTAACCTTTCTCTAGCTAATGGAGAGCAGTGGATTCATAACTCAGATTGACAAGTTTGTTCCTTTACTGAAAGTCCCCCTTCCCATCAGCATAAGAAGATGTAATATGGAAAGGATTGAATTACATTCTACCAGTGTTTTATTCCCTAATGCATTCTTTTTTTTATTAGCAAATGTTTTATTGTCTTTTTTTAAAAGATACATAGATTACACAAAATGTTACATTAAAAAATATAAGAGGTTCCCATATACCCCACTACCCATCCCCTCTCCCCCCACTCCTCCCACATCAACAACGTCTTTCATCAGTGTGGCACATTCATTGCATTTGATGATTACATTTTGGAGCACTGCTGCACCACATGGATTATAGTTTACATTATAGTCTACACTCTCCCCCAGTCCATTCAGTGGGCTGTGGCAGGATATATAATGCCCTGCATCTGTCACTGCAATATCATTCTGGATAACTCCAAGTCCCAAAAACACCCCCATATCATACCTTTTCTTCCCTCTCCCTGCCTTCAGCAACTCCCATGGCCACTGTCTCCACATCAAGGATACAATTTCTTCCATTGCTAGAGTCACAATAGTTATATAGTAGAATGCCAGTAAGTCCACTTTAATCCTTATTTTATTCATCCTGTGGACCCTGGGATGGCAATGTCCACTCCACCTCTAAATCGAGAGGGGGCTTAGATATCACAAGGCTGATGGATGCAATTCTCCTGCTTGCAGTTGGAGATTCTCTTAGTTCCCTGGTGCGGTGGTTGACCATCCTCACCTCCCTGTTAGCTGACCTGGGAAAGTCCAACGAACCAGAGCGTAGGTGTTGCAACTCTGCTGAGGCTCAGGGCCCAGCTGGCACATGGAACAGTCCAGAGATTCAAGTCTCCTGAGCATAAACCTAGAAAAAGACCTTGAATAAAAGGGGAAAATGGTAAAGGCAAATGACTAAGAGACTTCAAAATGAGTTGGGAGGTCATCAGAGGGTTCACACTTTCACACATCTCAGCAGGATCCCAGAGACAGCCAAAGTAGATACAACCCCAGGTACTGGTGCTCCTGAGGGCTATGGAGACACACAGGTTCTAATGCATTCATTCATGACTTCCTGCCCACCCTCTTTGTCCCTACTGTGGATACACTGAGTGTTTTACTGAAACTTTGGATTCATAATCTTTGAATCAAAGGCCATTCTTTACAAGAAAATGGCACTTTAACCAATTTTTGCTTCCATAAAGTATTCCTGTGTACACAGTTCTTCTATGGGAGCAAACTTCCTTCACTTAAAGGTCAGAAAGTGGTTATTGTCTGATAGAAAAATCATGAAGTTTTCCAATCAAGCTCTTACAGGAAACTGCAGGAATACCTCTACTCAGTGGACCAGCGAACCCCATTGTCCTGCATTATTTCACCTAAAAATCATACACAGTTACAAGAGAGTGTCCACTTCCATTGTGGGTATGTGCACATTTTGTGCATATACATTCTGGGTATGTCCAGGGAGCTCAAAAAATGGCATGTACTGAACTGCAGCTGCTACCAAACCCAGCTTGCTTTAAGAATTTAATATTTTGTTAATATGAATACAGAGCTTTACAGTTATCCATAGTATTTAATTATAAACACATCACTCACACATATCAATATGAAAGTCCTTGAACTTAATTTTCCACTGTTAGGCACAGTACAATTTTTACGATAATGATAAAGAAAAGGAAGGGTAACTTCTGTGAGTTGCCACATATACAACATAATTAAAGGAAAGTATTGGGTTGAGGGGCAACCTGTAAAGATGCAAATTTTAGGTTTTCAATAAAGAGATTCAGAAGTAAGATTTTGACCTTGACTCTTAGAAATTCCTCATTCCCTTTGCTAAAAATTTTTATTCACTTGCAGCGTGTTTAATGAATCCTGGCTCTATGACTTTTATATTTAAATATTTTATTATGAAGCCATCATTATATATTTTCTTTATCTCTCTACTAAATACTCCTTACCATCTCTCTCTAATTTGGGAAAAAACACATTAAGTTACACTTAGTTTGAGAATGACATGGAAGATAGTAACTCTGAAGAGGCAAAAGGAAGTCATTAACAGGGGCCCAACTGAGTTTCGAGTTCTGAGAATTTACTGTAGTTAAATAATGTCAAACACATGGGAACATTTTTATAGAATAAAACATATACATCATTTTATAATGGATCAAAAGGTTTTGTTCTATTCATTCCCTCAAAAAAGAAAAAAATTCTACCAGAAGGCTAATAGGTAGAAAGTGATTTCTATGAAAGAGAAACTTGTTTTAGAAAATATGGATGAAGAGAAAGTATTTATTAGAAGCACTGATGTCTCAATATTAACCAGTAAGCATTTGAAAGTGTTTAAGAATTCTAAATAGTGGCATGGTACATAACAAAACCGAAAAATATTTTCTTAAGGCTAAATGGGATAAAGCAGAAGCTCAGTATGCTAATTTTTCCCCAGAGGCTTAATTCTGGTGTCCTTGTGAATTCAAACCTTTGTTGCAGTCCATATCCCTGGCTGTGTTTAATGTTTGAATCTTGTGCCTAGGGATAATTGACCTTTAAAAAAATGGAATAATTTTGTTGGTCACACACACACACACACACACACACAAACGCAATGTTTTAGCCAAAATGTGAAATTACCAAAAGTCTGTATATTGTTCTTTAAAAGGGCGAGGGAAAAAGATAAGTGAGGAAAGGTATGTTTTAAATTCCATTCATCTAATAGTAGTTCTCTTTGTTTTTTTCTAAGGCTTTCCTGTATTCCCTCAAAGGCCTCCTCTAACCTCCCTGCTATGGTAATAATGTCCGTCTCATTGGGTCTCCTCTCATGGTTTCTTTTTTCCCTGCTTTCCTCTTTTGCCCTTTGCCTTAAGCCCTGGATCATCTGTAATTTTCATTCATGTAGACAAAGGGCACCAGGAAGAGAAAAGACAGAAAAGGAAGATGGCCTGTGTGAATCTATGAAACCAGGAGCTAGCTGGAGAGTGCTGGCCTTCAAGAGTAAAGCTACTGCTGTCTGAGCACTCAGCATGGGCCAGTCACTCTTGTGCATACTTTGTCTTAACTTGTGAAGCCTGGGGAGGTGGGTATTCCCATTTGGCAGAGGAGGAAACTGAGGCACAGAGGGCTTAAATTATGTTCATTAAAGCATAGGCTAGGGATATCTGGAAGTTAGAGCTAACACAGTAGAAGCAGAGAAGTTTATTTTCTTTAACTGGAGCAAGAAAATTTTAAAGATTGGGGATTCAAGAGTATTAATGAGTAAAAGGAGGCCCAAGACTTTCAAGCTCAGTTTAAGAACTTCTGCCAAATAAAATCAAAACAGGTGATTTTTATCACTAATTTTTCTTCAGGATGTAGTTCAAAAAAACGAATTATCTAATTCCTGAGTAGCTATTGGGTCCATTAACTATAAAATGAGCATTCTAATAAATAATTCCCACCTTGTCTACCTCCTAGAATTGCTGGGAGAAATCACATGAAATAAAGTGCATAAAACTCTGTGATTTCAGAGAGTATGCTATAAGCTACACAACCATGTTATTATTTATTTTTTGTTCCATATTTAGTATTTACACAGAGCACTGTCTGGATAATATTCCTTAATGTAATATAGCAAACAATATATAGCAAATAATATAGTGCTTGCTAGTTTCAGTCATATCAATGTGTATTAATTCATTTAGGCCCCCAAAATCCTATGAGCTAGGTACTATTGCATACCCACTTTACACACAGAGGAACTGAAACACAGAGAAGTTATTTTGTCCAAGGTCATTCTGCTAGGAAGAGTAAAAACTGGTATTTTTAACATAGGAATAATAGAAAATATGGATACCATCACAAAACCATTATCAGCAAGGCACAGATTTTCTCTCTACACAAAAAGGATTTCCCATTCAAGTAAATCATCAACATTCAAACATAATAATCAAGATCTTGACTGGGTATAGAAATATTCCAAAGTCATTGATGAGCTTCTCACCAGCTCTGAATAATTATCAGACAAATTTTGGTGGAGCACATACTATATATTCGGGAGGAAACAAAGAAATAGGATATGGCTTCCCCCATGCAGTTAGGTCTCTCTGATAGAGATTTCATGAATTCCTTAGTCCTTGTTTAATTTTTAAAAGTTAAATTTCTACAACCTAGATTATAAGTAGGAATAAAATGGGAATCTACCAAGAAACTGAACTTCTAAGATTCTAGTGTTGTTCTGATGTAGGCTATTGTTGTGTGTGGGGGCGGAGGGGTGGTGTGGCGCTGTTCATCTCTTCATA
The DNA here is from genome assembly GCF_030445035.2 of Dasypus novemcinctus. Classification (NCBI taxonomy): domain Eukaryota; kingdom Metazoa; phylum Chordata; class Mammalia; order Cingulata; family Dasypodidae; genus Dasypus; species Dasypus novemcinctus. The sequence goes on from NC_080687.1 coordinate 63,455,440, forward strand.
GATAACCTGGCTGAGTTGTGCATTTGGGACAGTGAGAACTGCAGCCCTGCCCTTGGTAACCACAACAAAAACTCCAGTCCCAGAGAAACAGTTTAGCAATGTAAACTCTATAAACTTCAAATATTCAGAAAATGCAAACCAAATGTGCTAAAAGCTTATCTAGAATGTATGAAGTCCATGCTAAAAGCTTACCTAGGATGTGGAAGATATATGTTAATTCAAGCTTATTGAGCACTGAAGCAAAGAACCATTTGGCCCTTCCTCTGTATAAAAAGAACTCAAAAAACTTGTTTGGGGCTCAGATTTTGAATGAGAAGCTCCGAGCCCGGCTGATCATAAATAAATCCTTTTTTCCTTCCCAAAATTATTCCTGAGTCCTGGCCTTTCTATATGCAAATAATTGAACCTCTCTTGACTTCTATAACAGTTCAGCAGATATTTGTTCAGTCCTTACCAAGTGCCAGAAATATAATCATGTGTTCTCGCCCTTGAGGAATTTAAAGTCTAGTGAGGATGATACAATAAGAAGCAAGTTATTTCAATAAAATATGATAATATATTATACGTAACAACATAGATGGGCATAGACGGAGTTATAAATAGAGTACTTAGGGAACTCAAAAGAAGTGTGAGCTTATTAGTTCATAAAAGAATTAGGAATTAGCTTGGTTAAGTAGAAGAAAGTTGTTAATGGAACTCTGAATAGAATTCATTTACTGTAAATATTTGAGACTGGCATATGTAAAAAGAGAGACAGACAGACAGACAGAGAGGAAGTAGAATAGTTTCTTTATCCAGCCATCCTTCCCCCTACATAATAACCACTTCACTACAATTCTTTCTTTTAATAACAGCTGTATTGGGATATAGTTTTCATACCATAGAATTCACCTATTGAGAGTGTCCAAGTGAATGGTCTTAATAAATTCAGAATTGTAAATCTATCATCATAATCAATTTTAGAATAATTTCATCACCCTCAAATTAAAACTATGTTCATTAGCTTATTAAGGATTTTTCATCTAAATGGAAGCATGCATCAACTGGTCTCTTGTAACTGACTTCTTTCACTTAGCATAATATTTTTAGGATTCATCCATGTTGTAGCATGTATCAGTACTTCTTTTTATTTTTAAATTCTATTTTATGAACATACCACATTTTATCTATTCATCAGTTGTTGAACATTTGGATTGCTTCTAATTTTTAGCTCTTTTGAGTAATGCTGCTATGAATAGTAGTATACAGGTTTTGTATGGATGTGTATTTTCAATTCTCTTGGATATACACCTAGAAGGAGAATTGCCAAGTCATATGACAACCCAAGCTGTTTCCAAAGTGACTACACCATGTTACATTCTCTCCAGCAATGTATAAGGGTTCCAATTCTCCACATTCTTCTCCAACACATGCTATTGTCTATCTTTTTAAAATGCTATCCATTCTATTTGGTGTGAAGTGGTTTCTCACTGTAAGTTTTTGTTGTTTGTTGTTGTTGTTGTTGTTTTTGTTTCTTTGAGGTACTGAGGGCTGGAGATTGAACCTGGGACCTCATATGTGGGAAGCCAGTGTTCTATCACTGAGCCACATCGGTTTCCCTGAGTTGGTTTTATCATTTGTTTTTGCTTGTTCTATGGTTTCTTTGTTGTTATTTTTTTCAGGAGGCACCAGGAACCAAACCTGGGACCTCCTTTATGGGAGGTGGGTGCTTAACTGCTTGAGCCACATTATCTCCCCCTCCTGAAGTTTTTTTTTTAAGATTTATTTTATTTATTTCTCTCCCCCTTCCCCCCACTGTCTGCTCTCTGTGTCCATTCGCCATGCGTTCTTCCACATCCGCTTGCATCAGCTGGCAGCCCTGGAAAACTGCATCTCTTTTTCATTGCATCATCTCGCTGCATCAGCTCCCCATGTGTACGGCTCCACTCCTGGGCAGGCTGTGCCCCTTTCATGTGGGGCAGCTCTCCTTGCAGGGCGCACCCCCTGCATGTAGGGCATCCTTACACAGGGGCGCCTTTGCGTGGCACAGCACTCTTCACACGCAGCAGCACTGCACATGGGCCAGCCCACCACATGGGTCAGGAAGCCCTGGGGATCAAACCCCAGACCCTCCATATGGCAGATGGACACTCTATCCATTGAGCTACATCCACTTCCCCCTCCTGAAGTTTTGATTTGCATTTCCATTAAAAAATGATGTTGAACATTTTTCCAAGTGCTTATTGACCATTGTATGACTTCTTTGCAGCAACATCTTTTCAAAATCTTTGCAATATTTATAATTAGGTTATGTCTTTTTATTGTTGACTTTTAAGAGTTCATTATATAATCTAGATATTAAACCCTTATCAAATACAATAGTTGCAAATATTTTCTCCCATTCCATAGGTTGTCTATTTACTTTCTTGATAGTGCGCTTTGAATCACAAAAGGTTTTAATTTTGAGAAAGTTTCATTTATCTGTTTTTTCTTTTGTTGCTTGTGCTTTCAGTGTCATATCTAAGAAACCATTTCCTAATCTAAGGTCACAAAGATTTACCCTATGTTTTTTTCTAATAGTTTTAGCTTTTACATTTGGGTATTTGATACATTTTTAGTTAATTTTTGTGTATGGTGTGAGGGAGTGGTCCACCTTCACACTTTTGTATGTGGATATCCAGTTGTCCCAGTATAATTTCCTAAAAAAGACTAGTCTTTCCCCACTGAATCATCTTGGCAACCTAGTTGAAAAACTAACGCCAATAAATGCAAGAGTTTATTTCTGAGCTCTCAATTGTATTCCACCTATCCTTATGCCAGTACCATACTATCTTGAATACTGTGGCTTCATATAATAATAAGTTTTGAAATTGAGAAGTGTGCATCTTCCAAATTTGTTGTTCTTTTTCAATATTGTTTAGGCTATGCAGGACTCCTGCAATTCCTTATGAATTTTAAGATCAGTTTGCCAATTTATTCAAAGAAAATATTTGGAATGTTGATAGGGATTGTATTAAATCTCTAGATCCTTTTCAGTAGTATTGCTATCTTAACTATTAAGTCATCCAATACTTGGATATGAACAACTTGGGTGGCTTCCATTTATTGAGATCTTTAATTTCTTTAAGCAATGTGGTTCTTTTGTTAGATTTATTCCCAAGAGTTTTATTATTTTTGATGCTATTATAAATGGAACTGTTTTCTTAATTTCATTTTTTGTGTGTTCATTGCTAGTGTGTAGAAATACAGTTGATTTTGTATACTCATCATTTATCCCGCAATGTTGCTGAACTTTTTTATTAGCCGTAATAGTTTTTGTATGAGTTACTTAGCCATAATAGTTTTATATACAGGATCATTACATCTGCAAATAAAGGTAAGTTTACTTCTTCCTTTCCATTCTGGATGCTTTATATTTCTCTTTCTTGCCCAACTGCCCTTGCCAGAGCCTCAGTACAATATTGAATCAAGATGGTAAGAATGAAAATCCTTGTCTTGTTCCTGATTACAGGAGGAAAGTTTACAGTCTTTCAATATTAAGTGTAATGCTAGGTATGGGTTTTTCATAGATGCCTTTCATCAGGTTGAGGAAGTTCTCTTCTATTGCTAATTTTTTTAGTGTTTTTATAACATTTGATTTTGTAAAATGTTTTATCTGCACTATTGAGATGATCATGTGATTTTGTCCTTTATTCTGTGAATTGGGAATATTAAATTAATTGATTTCCATATGTTGAACTTGCCTTCCATTCTTGATTGTGGTGTATATCCTTTCTATATGTTGCTGAATTCCATTTGATGGAATTTTTTAAGGAGGCTCATTTATCATCACTGTTCCAAATATGTTTTTAAAAGATAGAAAATAATCTCCCAACTTAAGGTCCCCCCACCACCTATGTTTGATAGAATTTTGTCTAGGATATCCATGTCTGTGCAAATAGTTTTCTTATGCTACAGTTTTCTTTTCATATGGGCTTCCTTTGGTATCAGGGTAATACTTCATAGAATGAGTTGGGAATTGTCTCCTATTCTTTTGAAGAGTTTGTGAAGGATTGGTGTTAATTCTGTTTTAAATGTTTGGTAGAATTCATCAGTGAAACTATGCAGGCCTGGGCTTTCCTTTCTTGTTTGCTCTTGTTTTACTACTTTCTTAAGGTGAAAGGTTGGTTCATTTCTGTTTCTTTGCATGTCTGTGCATATTTTTTGTTGAAATCTAGACTGTAGGGACACTCTAGATTTCCACTCTTCCCCTAGGTTTTGTTGTTGTTTGTTGTTTATGTTGTTGCTGTTTGTGTAGTTACTTTCCTGATCTCGTTCTGTAACATTCATATTCTGAGTCAAGTCAAATAAAGACAAGCTTTGTGAACAAAGGTTTCCAAGGAATTGTCAGACAAGTCAATTGGCAATTATCTGGGCCTGAGACTTTTGGAGACATTTCAAACCCATTATTCCCCCCTCAAGTGGTTTCCAGTCTACTGTTTTTCATAGCACTATAGTCATGAACATGTTGGTTTAAAACATTATCACAGAGCTGGGGAGAAGGGGATAGGAATAAATGCCAAAAAACTCATTGTCCTACTGATATTCAGTTGTTTTCTTGAATAACCGCTTCTCAGATAGTTGCAAGCCTTTGGCTAATTTTCAGAGATCTGAAAAAGTTTACTTTGTACTGTTTGTCAGTGTTCTCACTGCTTTTATGAAGGAGCAGTTTGTCAGAATTCTCTACTCTGAAATTCTAAAAATGTTCTCCCTATCTCCATTTCTTATAATCTAATAACAGTACCCATACTGACCCAATAGTTAGGAAAGTAGATCATCACTTGGAGAATATGTCCCCAGAACATAGTAGGGAAAACTCCAGAAGACTGGAAAGGGTATGGAATGGGGTCTAGGCACCCAGCGAGTCCACATTGCCTAAGCTTAAAGAGGTCATCTAAAGAGCTATTCTCTGTAAATATGCTCATTTCTGTTTGGTTCATTTTCTCTTAGTTTCTAATGAAGTTTCATTTTTAAGAATTTTGGCCTTATCTCTGTGAAAGTAAGCTGAAAAGAGGTTTTTCTCTACCCCAGTCATAATAGTGAAGTGATCAGTGTTCCACCAACAACCACATGCTGTAGCAATGGCCTGTAGGAAATTCCAAAAACAAGGGAGAGCAGGTAGACCATGGGAACCCAGGAGGGTAGACATGGCCAGCTGTGGGAGTGCATATTTCCTGTGTTGGTTCTCACTTCAGAATTTGTTGAAAACGTCCTCTCTTTCTTCCAGGTGCAATAAAGATGAGAAAAACAATCAATAAATTCTTAGAAATAAGCAGCAATTTTTTTTTCTCACAGTGGATATGAACTTCAATTCTATAGCAATCACTTTTCATTTTTTCCAGAGGATCCATAGTATAAAATAAAAAGAGCATTTTTGTTTGTAAATTTCTTTTAAAGTTACACATTCCACCTAAAATCAAAAATGTAAAATTTTCACAGGGGACACAGATTTTTGAAGCATTTTTACACAGGAGAAGAAAAATAACAATATGAGATCGAATTTTATTTATTTATTTTTTTAAGGTTTATTTATTTATTTCTCTCACCTTCTCCCCCCACCCCAGCTGTCTGTTCTGTGTCTATTTGCTGCATCTTCTTCTTTGTCTGCTTCTGTTGTTAGCAGCACGGGAATCTGTGTTTCTTTTTGTTGTGTCGTCTTGTTGTGTCAGCTCTCTGTGTGTGCGGCAGCATTCCTGGGAAGGCTGCACTTTTCTTTCACTCTGGGCGGCTCTCCTTACGGGACGCACTCCTTGCATGTGGGGCTCCCCTACGTGAAGGACACCCCTGCATGGCAGGGCACTCCTTGTGTGCATCAGCACTGCGCATGGGCCAGCTCCACATGGGTCAAGAAGGCCCAGGGTTTGAACCGTGGACCTCCCATGTGGTAGACGGATGCCCTAACCACTGGGCCAAGTCCCCTGCCTGACATAGTACTTTATAAAGTAAGCATAGTAAATGGTCAGAGATCATGAAGAGTTGTTTCTAAAATGTTTATTAATTATCTTTTATGGGATGAATCTTTGCTGTGTGCTTAAGATAGAAAGTTAAAAATGTCACAGTTTGTTTTTAAGGAGTTGACAGCCTAGCAGGGAGGAAAAGTACATGAACAAATAATTATAATTCAACATGAGCAGTGCTAATAGCAGGGACACACGACTTTGGGGCAGCACAGAGGAGGAGGTAGGTAGGAGGTGCTCTCTACATGGGTTTAGGGGAAGAATATCTCCTTTCTGTGTTTGGAGGACACAGTTTTCTTCACATGCATTTGCTGCTGGCACACAGGGCAGAATTCCGGTCTTTGTGGGCCTTAGCACTTTAAGAGAACTTCTTAAGGCTCCCATAGTACTTCTTTCTCAAGATAAAAATTTGTATTGTAAGGATTCGGATCAAAGATATTCATTTAGTTGTATTATAACCATCTTATGTGCTCTACTTCTTAGCAGTCTTGGCCATTACTCCAGAAATGTTTGGTTGATTGGCCATATGCATTTATTTTGAGAGGGAGAGACCACATCTCGCTTCCCAAAGGAGGTATACAAAGGAGCATGCCTTCCGTATATGTCCCTTCCTCTAGGCCAGCTCTCAGATTTTCTAAACTAAAACATTAGGGCATTCAGGAACATGAATATTACAGTAATTATATCTTACTTTGACCCTATCCTAATGAGATTTTCTCCTTTGGCCTTTGGGAAATTTTTGATAATAATATGAGTACAATATGTTTTTCAATAGTGAGTCTAAAATCATTCCATTCATTTTAACATCCTTATAGAACTCTAGTCTATGAATGCTGCAGAATTTGCATAGTACCTACCACAAAGACTTGTGTAAATTTTGCCTTTTACTCTTGAACCCATAATCTCCTTGAGATATTAAAATGATTCCTACACTGTGTCTTGATCACATGGTGGTGCTCCCTCTCCATTCATCCAGTGCATAGAAGCAATAGACTGTTACAAGGAATAGTAAATGTGCCTAAGGGGTGAGGTACAGTCAAGCCCTGAAAGCAACAGGCATGGTAAAAGAAGAGCAGATGCCCAAGTTGAGCCTAGGAATTCCTGTTCAGGAGAATGGAGGCAATTTTAGTAAAGTGATCACAGTTTTCTCGTCACCACAGAATTTGTTGAGAGCATCCTCTCTTTCTTCCAGATACATCAAAATGGGAGAGAATACAAGGCTTGTGCCTTATATTTTCCATTCCACTCTCAGTAGAGAGCATAGTGTTACAATATGAGGAACAGAGATACCTTGAAAGTGGAATGCAGCTCCAAGGCAAGTAACTGGGGAGAGAACATCAGCAAAACTTGCCTTGGTCTACAGCATGAAAGGCTAGGAGGGGTAATAGCAAGTCAAGCTCCATTGTCACACAAAGGGACATGGGGACAGCATGAGGGGGACTGGAGAATTAAAGATACAGAAGAAAATCCAGAAGACAGAGCTTTGGATAACAGAGGCATTTAAGCCTTCACAGGCTGTTTTTCCAAGTCTTTCAGCCTCTAAAAGACGTAAAATGCTTGATGGCCCCCCAAAATCAGCTAATCCTTGTAAGGAAAAGTAGCTTCCCTGCCTTGCTGCTGTTACACTGCTCATGAACAGAGGACTGGGCATTTTCTTCTTGGAGTCTTCAACTTCAGGGTAACAGTAATCTTTCCTATAATTCTCTTATTTGGATATATTTTGTTTTTCCAATTCCTGGAAATTACTCTGGCTAAGGTACTCAAAATGTATTTATTGGAAGAATTTCAGAAAGCTCACAAATTCAAAAGGGAGGTTGGAGAACTAGGTTCTGAAAAATAACAGAAACTAGGACCGCTTTAGTTGCCTTGTTTGCATGAATTAAGTGACTACCTTTCAGGCTCCACCATGGAAATGAATGAGCTCCAACTGCTTTTGTTCTGTTTTGTTTCTCTATCTTTGCCTCAGCTCCTTTGAGTTCAGAGTCCCAGAAGAGAGAGTGTGGGCAGCTTGGGTTAAAGGGTGATGCATATCCCTGCCTGGGGAGGGCACAGTAACTCTTAAAGACAACTTTACTAAGACTGACCACAGTGGAAAGAGGTCACCCCCTAATGGAAGTGATTACTGAAGTGAGAGAATAGATGCTTGCAGACAAAAGTCCACTATAGAGCTTTAAAGCAACACTGTCTCAAATGGTTGAATTAAATAGAGGTTTATTATGGTAAAGTCAGATTTATGTGAGGGCAGTGGCCAGTCAAGAATGAATTATTGATAACCAGAACCTTCAGAGTTAATGAAATATGAAAGTAAAATGTAAGATTAGGTGAATTAGCCTGAAAAGCCCAGTGACTTCCACATAGCCTTCAATGAAAAAGAGGGATAGTCTAAAGTAGGTGATAATTTGGCTGGAGGAGAGATTTTGAGTCAGAGATAAAAGCAAACTCATATAAACAAACAGTGGAGGATGGATAACTTTTCCTTACCATAGTATTCCAATTAATAAAAATAGAAGAATGATGGAAATAGAAAAATCATCATTTAGCAAATACCAACATAATTGTTGCAAGTAACAATCATCTGTGGTTGTAAAATTTAGTGGGCAAAAGCATGATGATAAATAGTATACTTTCAGTCTCAAATTATCTTCCCACAAGGTACTTATTAATTATAAAAGGGAAAATGTACTTTATAGAGTGGAATAACCTGGCAGGCACTACTTTAACCAAGCGATCAAAATTAACACCACTAGTAATAAGACACTTGATCACTTCTATGGTATTCTTGCCCAAAATGCATAACTTCAATTCCACTCAAATTCTACAAAATAACTAGTCACCATTCTTCAAAAGTGCCAATTTAGGAAAAACAAAGACAAAGGAACTGATCCAGACTGAAGATATAGGAAACATGCTGGCTAAATGTAATACGGAATCCGAGGTTGGATCCTGAACCATGGAAAGGGCACTAGTGAGATGCTTGGCAACATTAAAATAAGGTCTGTAGATTATTTAATACTAACAATGCTTTTTTGCTGATTTGAATAACTGTATTATCATTATGTAAGATGTTAACATTAGGGGAAAGTGTATGAGAACTACAAATATTAGTTTTCCAACTTTGTTTTGTCAGTCTAAAATTATTTCAAAATAAAAAGTAAAACAAAAAGTTCAGAAGAAAGAGAAAGAAAGCAAGTGAAAACAAAAGAAGGAAGATGGAAAGAAAAAAGGAAGGAAGAAGTGGGGGAGGAAGGTAGAAAGTGAAAAAAAGAAAATCTGGATGTGTTTTCTTCCCCATCATGTTTGCCTCTGTGACATTTTCCTCTCCAGATAAATCAGCCGAGGTTAAACGCAGGCCTTGCATTAAAAGCACAGGTTTTCTGTACCATCCCTTCCTGCCCCCACCTCCCCACACACACAGACACCCTACATTGCATGTTACTGAAACTTCACTTCTACTATAATCATAGTATTTGTTAATTTTTACTTATCCTGTAAAAATGAACTCACTTCATTTTTAAGTTAGAAAGTTACTTTTTTCCTCCTTTCATCTCATGATTATGAATGATAATTGCTTTTATTATATCATATTCTTTATGTCACTACTCCTGTTTTCTGAATTAGGACCCAATTCTCACCTTCTTATGTATACAGAGTTAAAGTATATACATACATGGTCTGCAAAGTGGATTTTTGCATATGGACCAAGTTTGTTTAATTGATTTCCATTATAAATAATGTATATAATAATGTGTCCCTATATATAATATGTCCCTATAGAATAAAATTTTGCCTTCAGATGATATACACACTTGGAGATGATTTTGGTTTCTCATACCTTTCCAATGAAGAAATAGAGAGTCATAATCAGTAAACTAGACACCAGTCTCTATCTCAAGCACTTATATACATGGGTTGTCCCAGCACAATATGAGTATAATGTGGTATTTTTTTAATGAAATCTTTCCCAAATACCACCCTCAGAGTACTATCAAAATATTATTCACTATATAACATTCCAAAACCAGGAGGTATGGGTTTTTTTTTGATGCTCAAGAATTCAGTGTAAGACATTTAATTAATATGCATGACAAATTTGAATGGGAATTTTTCAACAATGTTTTGAATTTATTTTAGAACTTTGATGAGTTTGCTTTTTCTCAATGATTGAATGCAAAGCTATTGAATAGCAGAAATGACAGTAAAGGCTAGTACAATTTTGGAATGGTAGAAATTTGAGGAGTTTCTGAGTGTCAAAAACAAATTCCCAAGGAACTTAGATATCCTTGTTAATGCAGACAGTGGTTCTGTGTTACAGGTAGCAAGGACAAAGCCACCCTTAGGTTACTTCAAGAGATAGAAATTTATTGGAAAGGATGCATAAGGAATTAAGGGAGATTAGAAACCACTGCAGAGCCAGGCTTCCAAGAGACTAAACAACTTTCACAATCCTTCCACAATCACAAAGTTGGCCCTAGCGGAGGAAAGCAATGTCTTGAGTATATAACATGGATGTAAAGATCTTCCTATCATTTTAGCAAGCTGGCTTTCTGTATGCCCTGCTCATCATGTTTATTCAGCTATTTTCTGTCTCTACTTCCTGTGCTCTGGCTGCTATTGATGAAATATTTTCTACTTTGCAAATCTGCCACATGATTCTTTCTGGTTCACAACATCTGCTACCTCATACTTGCTACTTATCACTTCACCTTACTATCTTCTCTCTGTGCAAAGTTCCATTTCTGCATTACTTATGTGTTTGTGTCCTTTTCTGTGTGTATATATTTAAGACTCCCTAAAAGAGAGGATTTTTATCAGATTTCTACTTAGTTTGAGGGCCCACCTCTCAGGGTAGAACCTCTGTTTAAGGGCACTGACCACTGAACATGTGGTGGGGTTGGAGTTGACATTTATTTCAGGTCTAGTTGAAAAACGTCAGTATTTGGGAGTATCATGGTACACAGTATAACATCCTTCGTGCAGAAATCCCTAAGAAGGAGACAGTGAGCATGGCAAGTTCTCTGGACTCTCACAAAGGGTTTAAGTACTTTGTCTGGTTTATCCATTAGAATTTTATTGGATTTTGTAACTTCTTGAATAAAAAATTAAAAAGCCTTAAGTTTTTCTTGCATTCAGTTGGTTCTATTATTGGGATCATCAGTGGGATATGAGACCACCATACAGATCTAACTCACCATCCATCATCATTAAACAAAGCAAAGTTAACTGATCCCTAGAGCTAGAAAGCTTTTCCTACTGCTTTCATTAGCACTGTGTGCTAACCAGCTCGGCTAACTAGCATACTGGTTATAACACATAAACACACCCTCTCACCCAAACGCAGCCAAGCCATCACTAGCAAAGTACATCTGTGATGAATGAGATTCAATCAGGCTCCTGGCCTTCCAGGCTCAAGATAACATTTCTGCAGTTGATAGTATCAATTTATAATTTAATTTCAGAAACTAGCTCTTAAGAGATAAGACTGTTTGCAGAGCTAAAATCTAATCCAGCAGAGGGTATCGTACAGAGTTCCATAAATTCTGATGACCAGAAGATAACCTGATTTCCTTAAAACTCTACTAGAATACATTTTATAAACCTGAATTTCTAAAAGACATAATAATGAAAGCGGTGATACCAAATTTAGCGTTTGCTTATCCATTTACCCAGATACCCAAACCATTGATCAGCCTGAATGTTATCTTCGAAAAAAAGAAAGAAAGAAATCCTACTTGTGATCTTTTCAAAAGCGCAGGTAAACCATGGCTTCTTCTTAGGGTATTGGATAAAAGTGGGTCCCATTCCCTTATTAATATGTTTGCTTTCTAATTTACAAAAGCAGCACATGCTTGTTGTGAAGGTTGCATACAACTCTGAGTCATCAACTGAGGTCATTTTTATTCATGGTTATCAGGTCTCTGTTTTGAGGGCCTGCCTTCGGTATCTTTATTTAAGAAGATCTGCGGCTGCTGTGAGTCTTGCCACCTTCAGCTCTCCTTGACTGTGGATGCCCCTTGCTGCTCCTTGATTGATAACAAGCGTCAACTAAGTTATCAGGCAGCTCCTGACCCAACCAACGAGGATAATTTTACTGCATGTCTGCTTAGCTTCTATCTTGTGCTTTCTTGAAGGCATCAATTCTCTCAGGTGAAGAACACGAATAAAATTTAAGAAAGTCACCCTCAGGCTAAGAGGTTAGGAATCATGCCAACATTTCTCTGAATGAAGTCACTCTGCATAATCTTCCCCCCACTCTCCTGCTCAGGCTGCACTTTGATTAGAGGAGAATTAAAGGCAATGTGTAGTCACCCGGGGGTTTGGTTGTCAGTCGTTTTCTTCTCTTAGCCAGTTTCTGCTTTATAAAATAATCCCAAAACGATCTCCTGCTCTCCCCTTTCTGTTGCCATTTTTGCACACGTGTGTGTGCAGAAACCTATGAAATAACAAGCAACCATAAATAATAAGCATTTCCTCTGTCATTCTTTTTACTGCACCACACCCTCCTCCTCTCCTAACAAAGAACTTTTGAGAAACTGCCTTTTCCCTTGGAGCAGAACAAAATCATTAAATAAAAATTATAGGGTGGTTTAGCCAATTTCTCCACTATACTGTGAATTCTTTAAAGCTGTTATCCCAAGAAGCTGCATGGATTTTTCACCCTATTCTAAGCTTCTCCCACTGAAGTATAAACGGTAGTGATTATTGAAGAATCAGCTCATCAAATGGTCATGGTTGTGGAATTTAGCCCTTGACACTCAGCCTCCATTCTCCCTTTCAACCCAAGTTTCATCTATATTAATCTTAAAGCATTAGCTTCTGAAACAACACAAACACAAGTTCCTTGCAAAACAAAATTTCTGCATCTCTGAAAAACTGGGCAATGATTTTTTTTTTTAATTTAAAAAGAAACAGTAGCCACCCTTTAAGTGTAAATACTTTAAATGTAAATCATGAGTGCATGGTCATTATTAATAAAAACCCACTAAGAATGGTGGGAATTTTTTTTTTTTTTTCCTAAGTCCAAATCATGAATTTTCTTTTTAAAATTGCAGGTTCATTTTTTTCCCAGATTGCTAAACTCTTTTCAAAATATTATTGAGCTGACATTCAAGAAAATTGACCTTTAGTTCTGGTTTTGCTTCTACCTCATTGTGTGACCTTGGACAGTTTACTCCCCCTCTTTCTTTTCCATTAAATAAGAAGATTGGAGAGGATACCTCCAAGTTCCCTTGTCTGCCTCATATCCCAAAGGGGTTAGGGCAGAACCTTCACTTCGTCGTCTCTCATGTTTCCTTATGGAAGAACTTCCAAAAAGGGTCACTCCAGGCCTCATCTCTTCTGACTGAGTTTAAAGCCTATTTCTTTGGAGTATAAGCTTGACCCCAGGAAAAATACTTTTCCCACTCTTCCATACCTTAAGTTTTCTAGGACAGATGTCTATGGGGAAAGCATATGGTTTTTCACACAGACAGACTAGGTGGGTAAATCTAATGGTGCAGTGTGAGCATATCTCAAGCCACATTCTTCAGGAAACTTTATAAGTAGTAAGGTAGGTACCCTGATCCTCATTTGTCCAACTCCTGTGGTTTAATCTCCATTGGTTCTAATTTTGAGGAGTATATATTATATATTCAATCCCCCCAAAAATAACGCCAAGAGAGGAGCAAAAACTTGATGGGAACAATTAGAATTGATGAAGGAAGGAGTGAAGAGGAGAAGAAAAGAAAGTAAATAATTATTTTTTGAATGAATGGCTAAACTGATCTACAAAGAGATGAATGCCTATTATTATTTGATAACGGGGCAATTATGTACAAATGCTGATTTAAGTGAAACAACCTAACATTTTGATTGTGTGTGTCATGTGTGCACACAGGTATGAATAAATGTATTAGTCTTAGCAAATTTCATACACATTGTACATTTTCAAATTATAGGTTATAATTGTACATCAAGGCTTATTTGGAGTTTTAAAAATTCACAATAAACCCTAGATTGTAGGTTCATAGAGTAGGAAACTTGTTCCTTTTGGTTTTCTTGTGACTAAGATCTGACTTAGCATTGACTTTTATCTTCTAAAATAAACTTGACAATGATTTGGAGCAGCATTCCCAAACCTCTCCTGATTGAGTGCTTCCTGGATGCAGGATACTGATTATTTCTAACTCTGGATACCACTTCAACTCAACATTTAAGAGAGGAAGGAAACTTTTGCTCAATTGTTTGTTTATGAACATCAATCACTTATTTGAAATCATAAATGCTACCTTAATATTTTAATTTTTGCTTTATTTTGAAAATTAAAATAACTAAAATGGGAATTCCTTTACATATTATTTGTAGGAGTATAAATTGATATAACCATTTCTTAGAATAATTTGGCAATATTTTTCTAAAATTTCAAAAATGTCTATCAACTTTCACTCTAAAACATCAATTTTAGAATTTATCCTCAGGAAATCATCATGTCTATGCACAAAAAAATTGTGTACAAAAATATTCTAAGGACTTTGTTTATAATAGCAAAAATTTAGAGAACTTTTAAATGCCTAATAATGACTTTTTTGGTTTTTGTTTTTTTTTTAATGGTAAATCTCTATTATGGAGCACTATATCTGAAAAATTATGGAGCAAAGTTTACATTAAGTTAAGATTATATAATAGTATGGGTGCAAGTTCTCACTTTTTAAATAAATATATGTATATCTTTATAATTGCACCAAAATAGCAAAGGTGTTTTTCTCTGGGGAATTGGTTTATGTATGTTGGGAGACAACTTTCCATAGGTCTTTCACTTTTATGCTTGTCATGTGAGCAGAAGCTCTGACTTCTCTTTGTTCCTGTCTATCCAGAGATATTTGTATGGTGAACAGCCTTAGAAGAAGAGAGGATACCCACCATCCCACCTAGAGCAAATGGTAGGTGTTTTACTCACCAGTATAATGAAGATAATGTCTCTTTCTGAGTCAATGACCAAGTAGGGTTACTGTCCATTAGAAAAGATTTGGGTTCCCTAAGATCAATGCTCCTCTCCTGTTGTAGTAGCAGAGAAGTCAGGTGTATGCGGTATCGAAGGCCAGGACATGAGAACTCTGAGAAGGAAGTTGATTTATTTCAACCAGCTAGACTCAGTGGACTCCTGTCCTAATAAAAACTGAGCCCTGAATAGAATTTTTGGGTCCCTTTTATACAAAGGAAATAAGAGTAGGGAGACAAATGGTGCTTGTATGCAAAAAAACTTTTTGTTGGTTTCTTCAAGTGTTCTATCTGAGTATTGGATAGGTTATTTCCTCCAGGTAAGCTTGAATTAATGCATATCCCCCACATTCCAAGTCAGCTTTTAGCACGAACCCCCCACATTCCAAGTCAGCTTTTAGCACGAACCCCCCACATTCCAATTTACATCCTCCCTGAATATTCAAAGCCTATAGAGTTTATACTTCTCAATTGGCTTTCTAGGCATATTTGGATATAAAATAAGTTTGGATTTGTGCACAGGTTATATTACCATAACATAAGCCATGACGTGTGTAAGTGTCATCTGACTCTCTTTCCATCATTCTGTGGGAATTGGGGCTCAGGAAGCTCGTGCAAAACATGCGACACTCTGGCTATTGCTAATTCTATAAGAAAGTGTGCTTAATCTCTGGCCTAGAAGTCTCACATCTTCTACCAGTATATATGAAGCTGGGCTGGCTAACATTTTAGCATTCTGTTCTTGACGATGAGTATTTTTTATTTGGCTTTTATATATTTCTAATTTGTTACAGTAAAATATGTAAGCTTTTGGAGACCAGGATTTTAGTGTTGTTTTCTTTAAAGAATCTCAAAGCCAGGTGCACTGTCCAAATTATATGCCAACATCAGTATCAGTGGATGCTGGTTCATCATGGCAAGATGACTGGAGAGCAGACAACTAAAGGTATTTTCTCTGTTGGCAAACTTGGGGCTTCCTGGGATGCCTTTTCACATGTCAAGAGCTTTGCAGGGCTCTAGTTTCAATTTACAGCCTGATGAACTCTCAGGCAACTCACTGACTATTCTTTATGTGGTTCATGGGGCAAAGAACTGCCCTAACAAAATGACCAGGTCACTTGGGAAAACGTCAGCTGCATTGTCTGACAGGGAACAGGTGTTTCGTGTAGAGGATTTGGAGTCAGGAGCCTGCCACCTTTAAATATAGCTGTCAAGTGATCAGCGTCCGCTGGCAAATGGCACTGGGAACAGAGCCTTTCTTTATAGAACAGATGAGACTTTATAGTTGCTGGAGGTTATAAATGTTTGTGAATATGGCTGTGTGTGCATATGTTCTCTCATCAGCATCCATTGGAATATAGAAGAAATGTGTTTATGAAAATGTACTTCTCTGGTGGTAGTTTCATTTCTATAATTTGAAATGAGATGAAAAGAATGGAGCATAATTATCTAAAGATTTCATTTGGCGGTATCACGGCTGTACCTTGGCACTCAGAGATGGTGGTTTAAGACAAAGAAAACAAAGGAAAGGAAGGGAGGTTCTTCCCTTGCCTCTGAGCCATTGTGTTATATTCTGAGGAGCTGAAAGGGGAGGGCTGAGTCCACATCTGATTGATTTCAGGGAATGCAGACTTAGGATAATTAAGTGGGGCCTGTCATTCATTCCTAAAAGAATTTTTAAGTAATTATTCCTTTGTAAATCCAATCTATAAGGAGACCTTTTAGGTAGAAGTTCACCCCCAAGAATTATAAATTAATACAAACAAGTCTAATCCATTCCCTAGTACAGGGTTGCCTCCCATTTATTTTTGAGGCTTAGAGTAAATTTTGTAACCTGAGCTTGGATACCTAGTTCTCTTGCTCATGGATTCACACAAGTTTCTTTATGACCCAATGGCAGAAGCTATTAGTTGTTTACACCAACATCTATTCTCATTGTCCACCTTAGTAACTGAACTCCAGTTTTATTTAGGAGGGCTCTGTGTCCTGTTAAAAGACAATTTCCCAGCATTCTTTGCAATTAGATGTGGCCATTAATTTCTGATCAACGAAGAGAGAAGTTGCTTTCTGGATTTTCTAGGCCATTTCTTTAAAAGGGAAGTGCTCTTTAAAAGGGAACCCCTTCAGCAATCGTACACAGTGAAGTTGTTTTGCAGATGGGAGTCAAGGAGAAGAAAACTATTGAAGGTCTAGGGTCTCTGGTGATTTTGTGCATTCTCCAGACTGTGTCCTCTGAACTTTTTGTTGTTGTTGTTTACATGAAAGAGTAAACCCTGTGTGTATAAGCTACTTAATAGATTCTAACTGTGGAAACCTGGTTTCAGCTAATTCAGATAGCCTAACTTCCAAATAGATTTTTTTTTTTTTACAAACAACCTTTGGCTAATTTCTGAAGTGAATTAGAAAGTGTCAGGTTTTGAAAGAGATGAAGTGGTGTAAGAGATACAAGGAAAAAAATCTAGGCTCTGAATTAGTAGAGAATACCAGGTTATTTTCAAATAAAAAAATTAGAAGAGATTCTGAATGTTCCATATTTGAAACTGAAGGATAAATACTTAGAAAAATATTTTCTCCAACACTTTCTTCAGTTTTTAACCACATTAGAGAGGCACTATATTGATTTGATTTGAGGAAGATGCCCTAGGATTGAATTCTAGTCCAATTCTTTCCAGCCGTGTCCTCCTCCTCTTCGTGTTTGTTTTCTCATCTGAAAATAGTACCTTTTTCACAGGTAGTTGTGAAGATTACATGATTTAAAACAGATACAAGGCCATAAACAGTGACTTGCATATATTGTCACCAATAATTATTTTTATATGTCCCTATACTTTTCAAATGTTTCATAAAATTGCTAGCGTAATCATCTTTGTTTTGTAACTAGGCAAGTGATAAGACTCTACACCTCATCAGGAAGAGAAGAATGAGATGTGCGGATTTATGTGTGTTTGCATGTATTAGAAGAGGGGGGAGCAGTGACTGAAACAGACTGTCAGGAGCTTGGAAACCCTCTTCTCACATGGAACACCCTCTTCTCACCTTCCTTCTGAATTTATACCTCATCCATCACCTGGATGCAACAAAATAAAATGGTAGAGTTGTTCAAATACTCTAAGAAGAATGCCTCCTTAAGAGGCCCCCAATTCTTTATTCTTTTTCTGCATACAGACCTCAAAATCATTGGACTTGAGGTTCTATAGCAAATTTAATCTTATCTTCTGCTCTATTATTTTGGTTTAATGACAAATTCAAGGTTTAAAACTGCAGTCTCAATTCATAAGTATATATTGATATTATTCAATTTGTCTCAAAAATTTCATTTTCTTTTAGGAAAATCTTATTCATTTCCAGTAATCTGTAGTTAGATTACTTGAATCTTTTTTTAAAAAGTGAGTCATGTATTCATTATATTTTGAATAACTTCTTGTCCCCAGGAAAGAAAATATTCTTAGTATCTCTCAGTGTTCATATTGTCTGCCTTGCTGACCTAGTTCATCTATTGTACGCAATGGGAATATAGGGTAGGTTTTTACTTCTTTTATTTATCTTACCTTAGCTTCACTCGTTCTCCCCCCCCCCCCGTTTTTATTATGTCACATTTCTTATTTTTCAATATTAAATTGTATTCTTGATTACTTTGTGGTATTTCTTACTCATGTATGTTAGGGTTGTAAAACCTCAGAATTTCTTACCGGAATTCATCTACAGAAAGGAATTATCTCTTCATCACCCCTTTTATTAGTACATAATTGGGTATTACATAATAATCCCTCTCTGGTCATCATTATTACAAATGGATATAGTAACAATGATTATTTATTTTTTCACATTTCTTAACAAGGTAGAAAGATATTTTATGTACTATCTCTTATAATAGTGAACCAGTTTAGTATATCAGTCAAAACCATATATTTTAATTAAGTGATAAAAATGCTTTCTAGCACCCCTGTCTAACCCTGCTATTTGTATTGCATTCACAGTAAATGCATTTGCTTATTTACAAATCCCTACCTAGTAACTATCTTTGCCTCCTCATGTCACTGTTTGTCTTTAATCACAACTGTTAGTCAGTTGCTGATATAGCAAGAGACTACCTAAAAGTTTTAATTTCAGTAGATAATATCTTGGTAATGGAAAATATTTCATCAGTTCTCAAAGCCTCGTATATTTAGAATCTCCCTCTCCATGCATTATACCCCAAATCAAACAAACTAGAATCTCATTCTCAAAGTGAAGAAGCATTCAAAGAAGCAATTTGAAATGATCCAAATAGTAGCCATCTCCTAATTATCCCCAGTCAGGAAACACTAAAAATTTGGAGTTAGTGAAATCCAAGTTTTCCTAACTTTTGGTTTTGCTTGTATACCCCAATAAATATTTTTAACAGAAATGTTTATTTACAACAGATCTGTATGTAACAAGTTATATTACATTTTATTTTCCTTGCCTCCCTAATGCTCTATTGTTTTACTGTCCTAAATCTTTACATAATTTATTAAATTTGCCTGTTTCGCTCTCTTGACATTAGATATACCATATTCATTGTTGTAACCACATAGTAGGAACATAGAGTTTCGGTAAATATTTGTTTGAAGGAAGGAATGAATAACTAAAGCAAGGAAAGCAGATTTGGCTCAACTGATAGAGTGTCTGCCTACCACATGGGAGGTCCCGGGTTCAAACACAGGGGCTCCTGACCATGTGGTGAGCTGGCACACATGCAGTGCTGATGCACACAAGGAGTGCCACACCATGCAAGGGTTTGCCCCACATAGAGGAGCCTCATGTGCAAGGAGTGCACCCCATAAGGAGAACTGCCCTGTGTGAAAAAAGTGCAACCTACCCAGGAATGGTGTTGCACACACAAGAGCTGACACAGCAAGATGATACAACAAAAAGAGACACAGATTCCAGGGGCCACTGACAAGAACGCAAGTGGACACAGAAGAACAAACAACAAATGGACACAGAGACCAGACAATGGGCCAGGGGGGAGGGTGGAGAGAAATTAAAAATTAAATAAATCTTTTATAATAAATAACTAAAGCAGAAACTAATATAAAAGCTTATTTTCAAGTAGTTAAGAAGGAAGGAGGAGAGAAGTTATGATCATGGACAATTCCCTGCATATTTGAGATTATTATATAGCTGCTGAATCCTTTATTTTAAAATAAAAATAAGGAACTGCTATTTGACTCATGATAACTTTTCAGATATTCCACCATTCTCAAGTTGAGTTCTTCCTGTGCCTTTTTTTGACTTTACTGTGTTAATTTTGTCCCTTGAAATAAGAACATTAGTTCAATAGAAAATAAATACATCAATATCATTCTAAAAGAAAAAGCTATATTCCATAGTTTCATATTCCACACTTTCTATCCCCTTCAAGCCTCTATCATTTGGAGCCTTTATTAGAATAACACTAATGCTGCCATTTTTTGAGGGTTTTCAGAAGTTTAGGCTTTTTTTTTAAAGAGTTCAGTTCTTTATTGGGCATTTTACAAAAGAGGGGTCTAGTCAAAAAGACCAAAGCCCATGTCATCATCCAATTCTTCAGATTCTTCTCTCTTTGCTTCCACTTTCTTCTCCTCAGACTGGGGCAGCAGTGGTGGGGGCAGGACCTCCCGCTGGTGCAGCATCTGCTGCTGGGGCAGGTCCACCAGCACATTGCAGATGAGGCTCCCAGGGCTGACACTGGCCAGGGCCTTTGCAAACAAGCCAGGCCAGAAAGGTTCAACATTTACACCAGCTGCTTTAATGAGGGCATTGATCTTATCCTCCGTGACGGTGACTTCATCGTCGTGGAGTATGAGGGCCGGGTAGTTGCTGGCAAGCTCAGAGACGGAGGCCATTGTGCGAGAGAGCACCCACCTGCGCAGCGCTGGTTGCTGGATGAAGTGAGGGCCTCACCTCAACGCAGCCTTAGCTTCCTCGGAAGAACCGAGCATCTTAGCAGCAGCTGAGGAAAGGGCCAGCATATTTTTAATATATATTATTGTCCTTAATCCTTACAACAACCAGGAGACAGACAGACATGAAGAAAAGTTGAGTGATCTCAAAGCAAGTGCAGCAATATCTGTATTAGAAAATATGCTTAATTAGGAGGAAGTAGATCCATGCTCTGTTTCCCATTCTGCCACTAACTACCTTGAGGAATTAACTGAAGTAAGTCCATTCCTCTGGAATTTCATTTCTTCATCTATAAAATTAAGGACTTGGACTGCAAGATCTAGCTTTAAATTCCTATGCATATTGCAGTAAAGAGAATGCATTCCAGCCACTCACTTCAAAACCAGAATTCTTAGCAGTGATAAGAATAGCACAGGCGGCTTGCAGTATCATTCCTCAAAAGGGCACTTCCCCTTGGCCCACCCTCCATGCCCAAGATAAGCACATTGTGTAACCGGGTCACATTTTACTTGGGAGAGAGTCTCCTGCTGCCTCCTTGCCCCTTTCTTAGGTTTCCTAGTGTGTTTTCATGGCTAATACTTGACTTCCAGATAAGACACGGGAGGGGCATTGCCATGGAGTCAAGCTATAAAATGTAAAACTGAAGAAGGGTGATAGATGAGTACAACAGCCCTCGAAACTAGGAAGAGCACCGTCCAATACCAGAAACTTTGCTCTGGTTGTGACCGGCCAAAGGGAGGCTTTGCTGGCTGATTAACATGCCAGGAAAGCTAGTACAGGAGACCCTGCAGAAGATTCCTGAATCTTCTAAACGAGTGGAATGGAGGCAGCCACCAGGCAGGTAAAGACGATCTAAGGGGTAGGAACTCCTCTCTGAGGGAAGGTCAGACACACAGAGAGTGGGGAAGGGCTTCTCCAGAGAGAAGTGCTACCTAGAGCCACCAGCACACCTGGCATATTGGAAACTTGAGCAGAGCACTTTTTAACACACTCTCCTGTAAGGGACAAAATCATTTGTAGTATTAAACTCCCCTGCACCCAGGGCTGACCACTCCCACTGTCCCACCCGCCATAGTCCTCGGCCAGCTGAAAGGCAGCCCAGCACCAGGATAAGCAAACACCCCTTCTCTAGGTTAAGGAAGGGGACTGTGGAGAACTCAGTAAAAGTTACTCTTTCTTATCAAGGTTGCTACAAGAAATAGGAAGCAAGTTTTCAAATACCTTGCTTTCAACAAAATTATAAAAAGGCTACTTCAGCTATATTAAGACATAAAGATGATGACCATAAAGATGAGAGACCTTGAGGGCTACTCCATGGAATAGAACATGGAACCCAGAGCCTGACTCTATGAGAGGTAAGAATTTAGTATATGATAAAAACAATGCTTCAGATTGTTGGGAGGAGGGTTATATAGTATGTTCTGGGGTAATTGGGTAAGTATATGTAAAAGAAATAAATTGATCCTTATTCCATTCAACAAATTTAAATTCTAGATAGTCTATAAAGAGTTGAGTATATTTAAAAAACTTACAAAACCACAAAACTTAGGAAACATAGTTGAATGTTTACCTACTATTAGCAGAGTAATTTTGAGGCATAAAATCAAAGATAGAAACCATGAAGGAAAGGACTGACATAGTTAATGATATTAAAATTTAAATTTCTAGGGGAGTGGATATGGCTCAAGCAGTTGGATACCCACCTCCCACATGGGAGGTGCCAGGTTCGGTTCCTGATGCCTCCTAAAGAAGACAAGCAGAGACAATGAGTGGACACAATGAGCAAAGACAATAAGGAGAGAAAATGAGCAAACAGATGAGGGAGCCATCTTGGGGGGGGTTGTTTTTGTACTTTATTTTATTTTTTACTTTATTCATTTATTTATTTAGTTAGTTAGTTAGTTCTCCCTCCTCCTTCCATTGTCTGCTCTCTGTGTCCATTCACTGTGCATTTTTCTATGTCTGCTTGTTTTCTATTAGGCAGCTCTGGGAACCAATCCTGGGACCTTCTAGAGTAGGAGAGAGATGATCATTCTCTTGTGCCACCTCAGCTCCCTGATCTGCTGCATCTCTTATTATCTCTTCTCTGTGTCTTTTTTTGTGGCATCATCTTGCTGCGCCAGCTCTCCACTTGGGCCAGCACTCCTGCGCGGGGCAGCACTCCACACAAGCCAGCACGCCACATCGGCCAACTTGCCACACAGGCCAGCTTGCCTTCACACAGGAAGCCCTGCGCATTGAACCCTGGACCTCCTATATGGTAGAAGGGAGCCCAATTGCTTAAGCTATATCTGCTTCCCTATTTCTGTACTTTAAAACAAACCATAAACAAAATCAAAAGGCAAATGATCCCTGGGAAAAATATAGTGTTATGTATGACAAATAAAGAGCTTTCCCAAACCAATAAGAAAATAATACTGATGTGGGCTATGGGTGGAAGGCTCTTTGTCTCTTCAGAAATAACTAAGCTGTTTGACTTGTGTCTCTTCAGAAATAACTAAGCTGTTTGACTTGTGAGTGTGGAAAGATAAGAGGCTGCAGTCCTGCCCTTAGGGAAAATGGCAAACAGGCTCCAGTCCCAGGAAATGTTTAACAATGCAAGAGCTGTAAACTTTAAGTATTTAGGGGAAATGCAAAAACCAAGGCTTATCTAGAATGTCTGGAGTCCTTGCTAAAAGCTTACCTAAGATGTGGAAGAGATATATGCTAATTGAAGCCTATTGAGAACTGAAACAAAGGGACCATTTGGCCTTTCCTCTCTGTATAAAAGACGTTTGAAAATCTTGTTCGGGGCTCGGGATTCAAACTGAAAGCTCCCGAGTCCGGCCGGCCGTCAATAAACCATTTTTTCCTTCTCAAAATCATTCCTGAGTCCTGGCCTCTCTATACTCAATTAATTGAACTTCTCTTAAATTCCACAACAATACTAGTCCAAAATTAAAAACAGTTAAAGAGCACAAAAATGAAATTCATGAAAACAGAAATGGAAATGTCCAAAGAAGTTCGATATCATTTTAAAAAGGTAAAGCAAGCAAATAAATGAGAAAAATTCTACTCCTTACTTTAGAATTTATGTTACTCTATATCCAAGGTTGATAAGGGATAAAAAAACAAGTACTATTTGAAACAGTATAACATATAAATTGCTCTTTTGGGGAGCGGGTTATATCTGCAGTATTCATCTAAAGCTTAAAAAATTTAACCTGTTATTCCACTTCTAAGAATGTGAAAAAAGAAGTAATTAGAAATGCATCTAAGACTTATGAACAAAAATCCTCATTGCCCAGTTATTTTTAATATGAATATAGAAATAATCTAAATAACCAACAAGAGAAGGATAGTTAAAAGACACCATATCTGGTAAAAAAATTACCATGCTGTCATTTTTAAAAAATCATAGTCCATCAAAACCTATTATTATGTTTCAAAATGTTCAAATATAATGTGAAGTGGAAAAGGCAGGATACAAACCTGTGTTTACAAGAGGATTTCGATTTTTAATAAACAAGATGACTCGATTCAATTTTTAAATGTTAGTTATTTTACGTGTGAGATTATGGCTCCCCCGCCCCCCCACCTTCAACAATTCTCTTTATATTCTACATAATTCAACAATGACCTATGTACTTTGGTAAACCAAAATAAGACAACCAGATAATTAGAAGGAATGCCAAGGCCAAAACTAGGGAAAACTCAGTTGCCTCAGGCTGCCTTCCCCTCCCCACACTCACAAGTACTTCTTTACTAAACTACCCCTTTACAGAGCAGGAGGGGAGGTGGCTTCCCTCAGGTTCCCAAGATAAGGGCACTAAAAGCTGGCTTCCTTCTGGTGACTTGTTAATTAAGGCATTGTGTAAGAGGCCATAATTTACAATATCACCTCAAGTGGGTGCTCTAAAGGAGATAAAGGGTTTCTGATACTTTGTGTTTCTCCAAAGACTGAAACCACACTGGAGGGAAATTACTGGTTTGTTCAGGGGGCAATGACTTTATGATCTTTTTGCTTTGTCACATGTAAAGATAGATCTCATCCTGGCCCAAGATCAAAGTAAATTTAAGATCATCTTCACTGACAACCACCACACCATGGAGCCTAGAGTGATTACAACTGAAAGTGGGAGGATTGCATCCAGCATCCATGTGGAATCTGAGCCTCCTCTTGACATAGAGGTGCAATGGACACAACCAATCCAATGTCCACATAGAAGAGGTGGCATTGGATTGGGAAAAGTGGACATGGTGGCTGATGGGTATGGGGAAAGGCAGGAAGAGATGAGAGGTGGAGGCGTCTTTGGGACATGGAGCTGCCCTGGATGGTGCTTCAGAGGCAATCACCGGACATTGTAAATCCTCACAGGGCCCACTGGATGGAATGGGGGAGAGTATGGGCCATGATGTGGACCATTGACTATGAGGTGCAGAGGTGCCCAAAGATGTACTTACCAAATCCAATGGATGTGTCATGATGATGGGAACGAGTGTTGCTGGGGGGGGGAGAGGTGGGGTGGGGGGGGTGGGGTTGAATGGGACCTCACATATATATTTTTAATGTAATATTATTACAAAGTCAATAAAAAAAAAAAAAAAAGATCATCTTCACTGAACCAAGCTGTATATCTGCAGATATTTTTCACTGAGAGAAATGCATTTTCTCTTTGGAAGTTCAGGGTAGGCTCCTGATCGGGGAGTAACCGTTGGCGGGAGTCACCCTGAGAACAGGAAGGTTCCTGGTTCAGACCACAAGCTGGGGAGACAGGGTGACACCTGTTGGAAGAGCTTGGGTTGTGGACTGAAAAACGGCCGTTTATAGTTTTCAGTTTAGTTTTCTGTGCTTTGCAAACCTCTTTTCTTTTCCTCCAGCCTTCAGAAAAGTCTTCTTGAGGTTTATAGACTCACTTAACAATCATCATGGGGAATCTGAAGCCAGCAAATGAATTTGCATGGGGGAAATGGGAAAGGAGTTGTAGCGCATTGAACAAATTCCAGTCTCAAGACAAATGGTGACAGGCACAAAAATCATGCAGTGAGATCTCAACACCATTGACTGGTAGAAGTGACAGTTGGACACTGTATCAATCTGCCAAAGAGGTTCTGATACTAAGTACCAGGACTCTGTTGGCTTTTATAAAGGGTATTTATGTGGGGTAAAAGCTTACAGTTAAAGAGTCCAACTCAAGTTTGCTTTCTCACCAGTCATTTGCCACGTTTTTTTTTTTTTTTTTTAAAGATTTATTTATTTATTTAATTCCCCCCCCCCACCCTGGTTGTCTGTTCTTGGTGTCTATTTGCTGCGTCTTGTTTCTTTGTCCGCTTCTGTTGTTGTCAGCGGCACAGGAAGTGTGGGCGGCGCCATTCCTAGGCAGGCTGCTCTTTCTTTTCATGCTGGGCGGCTTTCCTCACAGGTGCACTCCTTGCGCGTGGGGCTCCCCCACGCGGGGGACACCCTTGCGCGGCACGGCACTCCTTGCGCGCATCAGCACTGCGCATGGCCAGCTCCACACGGGTCAAGGAGGCCGGGGGGTTTGAACCGCGGACCTCCCATATGGTAGACGGACGCCCTAACCACTGGGCCAAAGTCCGTTTCCCATTTGCCACGTTTTGAAGCAAGATTGTTGCCAATCTCTGGCTGGTCTCAGCCTTCCCCTCTAGGCTTCCTCTTCCCTTGAGGCTTTGTGCTTAAGTGAGGTCTTCTCCCTCCTAGCATAGGGCTTGTATCTCAGGGATTCCTTTCTCAGTCTTGGCTCTCTTCCCAATCCCAGCTGTAAGCTATGAGGCAAAATGGCTCATCTCTCCCCGGGGCTTCAGCTGTTTGAGCCTTCTTCTTTCTGTCACATGGCTAGATCAAAAAGTCCTTGTGACTGAGCTTTTCTCTTCTTGTGTGAGTGTCCATTTATATGAGTCACACCCACTAATGTAGTCAAATTTTAAAAAAACCCTAACTCAATCTTAACAGGTAATTTAATCAAAGACACTTCAGCTGAATTTAATGCAAAGGCTATCATACCCAGAGGAAGAGATTAGTTTACAAATATAATCTCTCTTTTCTGGAACTCGTCAAATAATTTCAAACTGCCATAGACACAAGGACAGAATGGGGAACATATAAATTTTCCTGGAGAATAAAGCTGCTGTCATAGGTTGAATAGTTGCCTCCAAAAGGCAAATCCTGTGATTTGACCTTACAGTATTTGGAAAGCAGGATTTTTACAGATGTAATTAAGTTAGGGATCTTGAGATGATCTTGGATTATCAGGTGGGACCAAAATCCATTGGCAATTGTACTTATAAGAGGCACATACAGAAAGAAGAGGAGAAGGCTATGTAAACATGGAGGCAGAGATGGAAATTAAACAACCACAAACCAAGGAACATTGAAGGAGCTACCAGAAGCTGGAGGAAGTAGGGAAGGATTTTCCACTGGGGCCTTCAGAGACAGCACAGTCCTACCAATACCTTCATTTCAGGCTTCTGGCCTCCAAAACTGTGAGAGTACAAATTTCTATTTTTTAAGCTTCCAAGTTTTTGGTAATTTGTTACAGCAGCCCTAGGAAATGAATATAACTGGTAAAAGACTATACTTCCTGGACTCTGGCAGGGTAGGGCTTGGGCTGTTGTTTTCAATATACTTAATTGTAGTGTGGCACCCAAACAAGGCATATCAGGGATATGCCTTTTAACATTCTTTTAAACATTATTCCAGGCACACACATTTTTGAAAAATTATTTCACCATTTTCTTTTCAAATTATTTCTGGAGATTTGGCATCAGATCTACAAAGTTAGAAGAATAATAGTATTTCACTGATATTTTGCATTATGGATTTTATTCTGATATATTGCTACTTATTAACCAAAATTTGTCAGTTTGGCTAAATAATGTCAGTTAGTATTTGTCGCTGCAGTGCTCATTTTCTGGTGAGACAGACATATCTCAGATAGATTTACACCTCTATCTCCCTGTTTTAGTTTCCCAACTCCTAAAACAAATGTCGTACCGTGGGGTGGTTTATACGATGAGAATTTATTGGCTCATGGTTTTCAGGCTCAGAGAGGACTGTGGCATTCTGAGGCTGGCTGCCAGTGATCCTTGGTCCTTGACTTTTCCATCACATGGTGATGTGGGCTATGGGTGGAAGGCTCTGTGTCTCTTCAGAGATAACTAAGTTGTTTGACTTGTGGGTGTGGAACGGTAAGAGGCTGCAGTCCTGCCCTTAGGGACAGTGACAGCGGCTCCAGTCCCAGGAAATGTTTAACAATGCAAGGGCTATAAACTTTAAGTATTTAGGGGAAATGCAAAAACCAAGGCTTATCTAGAATGTCTGGAGTCCATGCTAAAAGCTTACCTAAGATGTGGAAGAGATATATGCTAATTGAAGCCTATTGAGAACTGAAACAAAGGGACCATTTGGCCTTTCCTCTCTGTATAAAAGACGTTTGAAAATCTTGTTCGGGGCTCGGGATTCAAACTGAAAGCTCCCGAGTCCGGCCGGCCGTCAATAAACCATTTTTCCTTCTCAAATCATTGCTGAGTCCTGGCCTCTCTATACTCAAATAATTGAACTTCTCTTAAATTCCACAACATTTTTGGCGACTCTGGTGGGACAATAAATGAAGGCCAGAGACGGTAGCATTTTGCTGCCCCTTCCAAATCCCCGAGGAAGCCGGGAGGACTCGGGTGAACCCCAAATCTGGGCGCCCCTGGATTAAAATTTGATCCAGAAAAGATGTGGGCTCCACCAGAATCTTCCCGACAAAATCGAGGGTAATGGAAGGTCTGAAGAGAAAGATTCTGGGAATGAAAAAGAACTCCGAACATGGAAGAAGGTAAGACTCCCCGGGTGAGCACAGTCTGGAAGGCCCTAGCTTTAATTGCTAGGAAGGGGAGGCTGATCACCTCCCGAGAGAACCCTAGTAGCCCCAGAAGGCTGGGGGGAAGCCGTTCTCTCTAGGCTTGGGAAAAGGAGGAAAACCGGGGAAAAGCCCTGGTGTTTTGGGTTTGTCTAACTGCATGTTAGAATCTGGTACTGGTCTTATATCCACTAAAGGAGTGGAGTCTCGATTTTAATAGGAAGGGCTATTTATAGGTTCAAGTCCTAATGTCCTGGAAATTGGTCTAGATTAAGGGAAACAAAACTTAGTTACATGAAAATGGATCCGCTTTTCTGGTGGAGCTTGGTCTGGGTGTAAAGTTTAAACAGTGGAAAAGTCTAGCTGAAATCTTTTGTTATGGTGCTAATTTGTGAATGAATTTGCTTTATACCAAATGTTAAGTGTTCTGAGGTTTGTGATGGCTGTGGGGGCAGCCATAGTGAAAATAAATATATAAAAGGTGGGTCAAAATAGTGACCTTTGTGCTTCTGTCTGTGTCAGCTCAAGGCTAGTGTTGGAGTTGTGTCCTTATGTAAAGTGGAATTACAGCTGAGCTGGAGCCCTCCCTTGCCATTGGCAAGGGAGTGAAATGATTCTGGGGCAAAAGCTGAGGAGTCTGGATGTTTGCGGAGTCTAGATGTTTGTGCATGCTCTGCTGTCTTGTCTCTGGTCTGGCCCTTTGCCGGGGCTTGGAGGCCATCTGTGTCTGCGCCACGCACCCAAGTTTGTTGGGGATGTCCCAGTCAGGGTAGCTGGGTCCCTGGGAGAGTTGCCAAATTTGAGTAGGTTCTGTCTGCCCATTTTGGCTGAAAGCTGGAAAGGGGAGAGCGGCTTGCCCCTTTCCAGTGAGTCCACCCTTCTATTCATAAGCCGCATTCCTGTTTGTTGTGCGCCTGACTGCCTGGAAGGGGGGGGAAGTGAAGAGGGTGAAAAGCAGAATCAGAATAAATGCGGTAAAGTTCCCTCCTTAGGGTGTCAAAGCCAAAATACCTTTGCATTCTGCTCAGGTTCTTAGAAGGTATTGTAGTAACCTTAAGTAAGAGAATGTGTTCTGTGAAGGTAAAATTTGTCTTAAGGGTATAAATATAAAAGTTTTACAAAGCATTGTTTATGGTATTTAAGTGGCTAATTGCAGAAAGTCATTATTTAACAAAACTGAATTGATAATAATAATAATAAAAGGCAATTTTATAACAAACTTATTCGGCAGCCAATCTCCCCTGCCAACTTGCTTCCAAAAAAACTGTTTCTGGTATTACATGCTACTAAGTATTTAAAGTGAAGAAAAGTTCATTATTTTAACAAACTTGTTTAGTATTAATGGCAATTATATGTTTTAAGAAGTTTGCCTGGTAACTTAGTATGTGAGATATATGGAGTGTTTTTTATTGTTAAGGAAACAGAAGATGATTTTGTCCTAAGATAAAATGATTGATTATTGGAAAGAGTAGAGTATGGGACAGAACCTGAATGAATACTGAAAGTGTAGAAGGTTTGTGGAAGGAAAATTTTTATGATTAAATTGAGTAAGATCAATATACAAAGAAAATCTTTTATCAATAGCTTCTTGTGCTTTAACCTCATCATATCCTCAATGTTTGAAAAAGAGTCTTACCTCTTATAAAAGAACATTTTATGTTCTAGAAATCAAATCCTGAAAAGTAGCCTTTTATTTCAAACTAACTGCAAGAGATTTATTCTTTTACTTTAAAGGAAAAATTAAAGTAATGGTTAAGTTCATTTAATATGTTATAAGTTGAATGAAAGGTATTTAAAGGTGTTATAAAATTAATAGGTTTTTAAAAAATTAATAAAAACTGTAACTAAGAGTTAAAATCATTTATAAATGCATTTATATTATAAAACAGTGGAAAGACAATAACTGAGATTATAGCTGGGTGAATTTAGCCTGAAACTATTATTTAAGTGTAAATTCTACACTAACCTTTCCTTTGTTTATGGTTACTTCAAGCCTAACCTCACCCTTTGCCTTTGCCTATGGTTATTTCATAATTGAGAAGAGCTGGGACATCACTGTCTCCTCTCCTGGTATTAGTAACCCTTTCTCTCATGAATTCAAGTGTAAACTAAATAAATTGCTGCCTGATAGAATAAGGTTAAATGGCCACTGGAGTTTTATTATCTCCAAAACCAAAAAGGGGGGTGGAGGGGGAGAAGTCTCCTGCCTTGACGCTCAGTGTTCCTAAGAGTGGCAATTCATGAGAGAAGGCAGTCTGTCTCCCTGAGGCTTCAAATAGCCTCAGTAAATATATATAAAATTAATCTTGTTGCTTATCCAAAATTCTGCTAATTTCAAAGTAAAATATAAAGTTCTAAAACAAAATGGTGCTAAGGCATTGAGAACATTTTGGTTATTACAATCCATTAAGTAAGAAAGAAAATTCTTGTGGTAAACTGCATGGTCATAGTGCAAATTAAGAAGAGTTTCAAAAGTCTTTGAAAAGTTTAAAGTAACTAAAGTCATGTTGTTGTGTCAAACTATTCATGTCTGCCTATTTGCTCAAATTGTTGAGGTTAAATATGCAGTTATATAAGTAATATGTATTTCTGGACCCCTAATTAATTAAGCTAAACAGTATATAAAATGCAAATTATAAGTAATATCAATGAGTTGTGTTTGTGTCTAACTCTTTGTGTCTGCCCATTTAAAAAAAAAAAGCTCAATGTATGTCTTTATACATCAGGATAATATCAAATTAACAAATAAAAATTCTTAAAAGAGGTCTATTCAAATTGTTAAAAATTAAATATGCAGTTATATTTATAAATATTCTTAAAGCCCAAATTAAACTAAGCAGGATGAAAAAGTCATAGAAATCTGATTATGGAAACAATTGGAAAAGGGCCTCCTCTTTGCAAGAGCTTTTAAGGCAAGACTAGGTGTGGCAGATTAAACCTATCTACTAGGCTAGGGAATTAAGAATCAGTTTGCCTGGTAATTTCCCAGTTTAAACCTTTGTCAGCCATAATTGCAAAAAAAAAAACAAAAAAACAAAGATTAAGTTAATTTTCACATAAGAAAAATGTTGATGTAACCTGGCGGCCTGCTGCCTCAGTCTCCCACTCCCGGGTTGGACAGCAGTGGAGGAGACCAGTTTAGGCCAGTCCTAAGGGCAGTGGAAGGATGCCCAAGAAAGAGCTAACTAAGTCGGTGCCATTTCAGCACTAAATTCTATTCCTTATTTGACAAAGGGGGGAGCAGGTAAAAACTAAAATGGTTGGAATGTGATAGAAGAAGCAGTTAAATCAAACTTTTGCGTGGGAAAGTTAAATCTCAGATAAGCTGTAACTTCTGAAGTATCCAATCTATGGAAAAACAGGAAGAGCTTGCATGCTAGGCTTAGGGGTATAAATTGTGTCATTTTTCTTTGTTCGTGGCACCAGCCATCTCTGACTCTGCACCCCTTCTTGCAAGATTGAGAATAAATTATTTTCTTCTCCACAATCTGGTGAGCCTTAATTTCTTCCAGAAGATTTCTTTCCAATGAAATAAAGGTAATTAGTGGCTCTATTAACAAATTTCAGTAAGTAAAGGAAAGTCCATAAAAACTATGGAGAGATCTTTCCTGGGTTATGATTTTAAAAAATTAAGTAATTGTGTAATGTGTTTTAAAACCTGGTAGTCAGTATGCATGTGTTTTAAAACCTGGTAGTCAGTATGCTTTTAATTTAATAATTTTCATAACTTAAAGAAAAGAAGTTTT
Organism: Dasypus novemcinctus; assembly: GCF_030445035.2. Lineage (NCBI taxonomy): Eukaryota > Metazoa > Chordata > Mammalia > Cingulata > Dasypodidae > Dasypus > Dasypus novemcinctus. The sequence continues at coordinate 63,487,888 of NC_080687.1, forward strand.
TAGCTTCCTGTAAGGGAAAAAGAGAACATTCCTTGCATAAACTATTATAGTTTCAATTTTATTTAACTTGAGTGTAATCTCCCATAGTTAATTTATAAACTAAATTAACATTATATGTACAAAATCTTTACAGTAATGAAAATTGTAAGTTCACATTGGTGAAATTAAGCTAAAGGAAAAAGATTGTAGATATGCTCTCTTAAATAAAGAGTAAATTTCTTTCATTGGTAATTGTAATTTAATAAGTTTATTTAAACATGAGGTGGCTAGTCAATGTGGTTATAGTCAATTATAAAGAGTTTGTAAAACATCTTCCAAACTGAAAATGTTTAAATAGTTCTAGTTGTAGAAGTCATTGTTAACTAAAGAAACTTAGATTGGTATTGGTAGCAGAAATAACTTCATGATAATAAACCTGTCTGAAGGCCACTGCAAAATACACATTTAAGTAAATGGTAATAAAAAGTTGTCTTGATTCTATTGGAAATATTCTGTTTTCATTCTAACAATGAAAAATAATATTTTTCCTCTATTACTAAAGTAAAGTACCTACTGTTATCTTCATAGTAAAATTGTGTAAGTAAATAGTCATTTGATATATGTATTGCGTTAAGTTGTTTAAAATATATATAAAACAAGGAATAAACTTTAACATTGTCAAACTCTTGTGCATTCGAACCAGGCCTTGTATACATTACAGGTGGCCTCTCCATGTGAGTTATTGGCTAGGCTGGTCACTGACCCCTCAATTAAAAATATGTGCTTATCAGTCTCTGGTTCTGCTCCTGAAGTTGATGGAAACTATATTGCAGTTTCAAGCTCCTGCAGCCAATAATGACTCGGTACAGCCAAGTGTACAATGGATATCGCTTACAGACTGGCACTGTTCCATGGTGCCAGAGAGCGCTATGCACCAGGCTAGTAGAATACTGGAAAATCTCTCTAAGATGAAGGATGCTGCAACTTGCTCACTGCGTTGAAGAACATGCTAAGTGGAGCCATGATACCAGGATACTGTAAGTGAAACTTAAACACAATTGGCATTATGGCCTGCTCTCATGGAGAGATTGTTGTGGAATTTAAGAGAAGTTCAATTATTTGAGTATAGAGAGGCCAGGACTCAGGAATGATTTTGAGAAGGAAAAATGGTTTATTGACGGCCGGCCGGACTCGGGAGCTTTCAGTTTGAATCCCGAGCCCCGAACAAGATTTTCAAACGTCTTTTATACTGAGAGGAAAGGCCAAATGGTCCCTTTGTTTCAGTTCTCAATAGGCTTCAATTAGCATATATCTTCCACATCTTAGGTAAGCTTTTAGCATGGACTCCAGACATTCTAGATAAGCCTTTAGCATATTTGGTTTTTGCATTTCCCCTAAATACTTAAAGTTTATAGCCCCCGCATTGTTAAACATTTCCTGGGAGTGGAGCTGCTGCTAGTCCCCAAGGGCAGGACTGCAGCCCCCCACCGTTCCACACCCACAAGTCAAACAACTTAGTTATCTCTGAAGAGACAAAGAGCCTTCCACCCATAGCCCACATCAAGATAACATGTAAAGTATTACAAACCTGAAACTCAAAACTAATAATTGCAACTCTGAATCCTTATGCATTAAGTAATACATTAGTTAATATTAAGTGCTGCACTTTTATCCTGTACTAAATATATGCCTAATAATTGTAATGTTATCTTTTCTATTTTGGATCAAGTGCAGAAGTATATTAGACATGTTAAATTCCTGGTAAAATCATTTTCTAAACAGTTAATAACATGTCTATAGAATAAGGTGGTAGTCTCAGCCAGTCTCAGTTAGCAAAAGTGAGGCTTGCTTGCTGATGGTGAGTCACCTATTGAACAAGTCAAAATTGCTAGAAATTGTACAATGAAAACCAAGGTGTAAAAATCTTTATTCTGTAGTTTTCCCACAGGTGAAAACTAAGAGTATTTCCAAATTAGTGTTCTAATCCTGAGTGAAGCCAGTTGCCCAAGGAGTGCCAGTTCACCAGGAGCATCTGACAGAGCGAATGAGTGTCAATCATTGAACAGCTTGGAATGTGTCTTCAGACAAAGCTAAGTGTCTGTTGCAATTTCTCTCTAAAGATGGATAACTTAAAAAAATTATATATGCTGTTCCCACCAGCTTTTAAGGAATGCCATCTTTATAGGCACCTAACCTTGTCTACCTCTGTAATCCAATGTGTCCTCTTTTAAAAACAGGTATTCCAAATTTTTAATTAAGTTTGTTTCTTTCAGAGTGAACATCTTATTAACCATATGAAAACTTCATCCAACTTCGCACAGAATGCCAGATCCATCTTCCTCCAGTTAGAATAAATTAAAGAGTTTTTATACCTTATTAGGCAATGACTACAGCCCATGGCCAGCAGGAAGCAGTTACAGAAAAGAGATCGTCTCCCTTCAGCACCCCTTTTAAATTAAAGGTGTAAACTCTTTAAGAGTAAAATAAAAGTAATAGATGGATCTGGAACCTGACTGGAAATCCACGTGAGTGCCAGTGGCAGCAGAATAACTGCGGGAGGCCCCTGCCCAAGATTCTGCTGTCCAGAATAAAAAGTTCTAAACTTCTAAAAACAGTCCTGGATGCTGTACTAAAGACTGATAAATAATCAATCAAGACAACAAACAGCCATCCACCTCATAGCTCCAACAATAATTATGCCAAAGCTTAGCAAGTAAACTTTGACAAAAGGGGGGAATGATGTGGGCTATGGGTGGAAGGCTCTGTGTCTCTTCAGAGATAACTAAGTTGTTTGACTTGTGGGTGTGGAACGGTAAGAGGCTGCAGTCCTGCCCTTAGGGACAGTGACAGCGGCTCCAGTCCCAGGAAATGTTTAACAATGCAAGGGCTATAAACTTTAAGTATTTAGGGGAAATGCAAAAACCAAGGCTTATCTAGAATGTCTGGAGTCCTTGCTAAAAGCTTACCTAAGATGTGGAAGAGATATATGCTAATTGAAGCCTATTGAGAACTGAAACAAAGGGACCATTTGGCCTTTCCTCTCTGTATAAAAGACGTTTGAAAATCTTGTTCAGGGCTCGGGATTCAAACTGAAAGCTCCCGAGTCCGGCTGGCCGTCAATAAACCATTTTTCCTTCTCAAAATCATTGCTGAGTCCTGGCCTCTCTATACTCAAATAATTGAACTTCTCTTAAATTCCACAACAATGGCAATACACATGTTGGCCTCTTCTTTTTCTCTTTAAGGTTCTGTTGACTTCCAGCTTCTGGCTGCTTCTCATGGCTTCTCTTTCTGTGGCCTTCTCTATAAGGACTTCAGTAATAGGATTAGAGCCCATGCTACATCTGTTGGGCCACACCTTAAATGAAGTAACATCGTCAAAAGGTTCTGTTTACAGTGGGTTCACATCCACAGGCATAGATTAAGTTTTTTTTTAAAAAAAAAAAAAGGTTTTCTGGGGTACATAACTCAAAGCCACCACATTCCCCAATCACAACTCTAGTCAAATTCATCATAATCTCTTGTTAGAATCCCTACATCTCCTTTGATTCTCTTTTAATCCATTTTCCTACCACCAATTCAGTTTACTAAAAATGTAAATTTAATGTTGTAACTGCCTATTTAAAATTCTTCAATAGAATCAAACATGTCAGCCTGACCTTGAAGACTCTGTGAATTCATGCTGCTCTATCTCCAATGTCATCTCTGATTCTTTCTGGGAATTCTCCCAGCACCCCCTTAGCCTAATTCCTAAGTTTACCTCACACCTTAAATTTAATATCACTTTCTCAGAAAAACCTTTCTCAGAAAAACCCTGAAATCCAAATCAACTATTCTGGTAGAATTTCTCCTCACATTCTTTAATTTTCTTCAATTTCAGCTTTACTTTCTAATTGTATATTAATTTGATAGTTTATTTATATAATAGATGAAGACATGAAGGGCCTTTGTATTGGATTCTGCTATATCTCCAGGTTCTAACACAATTTCTGGTACATCATAGGAGCTCAATAAATACTTGTATAGTATCTTTCCTTGAATTTCTGGTTTAAGGGAAACTTCAAATATAAACATTTATATTTTTCAAATTCAAGATTTTTTTAACTGGGAGGAGATATAGCTACATACTTTAAAAAGACAGAAGCTAACCTGGCAATGCTTCTTTTTTTTCCCCTTGGTAGGTAGATGATTGTTTATTTTTCTTAATATATATTTTATTCTTAAAAGATACTTAGAGTGCATAAAACATTACATTTAAAAAATAAGAGCTTCCCATATGCCTCACTCCCCACACCTCCCAATTTTCCCCACACTAACAACTTCTTGTGTGTGGTATATTCATTGCAATTGATTAACACATTTTGGAGCATTGCCACACAGCATGGCTCATAGTTTAAACTGCCTCCTACTCCATTCTGTAGGTTATGGCAGGACATATAATGGCCCACATCTGTCTTTGCAAAGTCATTCAGGACAACTCCAAGTCCCAAAAATGTCCTCATATTACACCTTTTTTCCCTCTCCCTGAGCTCAGCATCCCCACTGGCCACTGTATCCATATCAATGATATAATTTCTTCCATTGCTAGAATCACAATAAGTCTATAGTAGAATATCAGTAAGTCTACTCTAGTCCATATTTTATCCCCCAATCCTGAGGATTCTGGGATTGTGATGACCACTCCACCTCTAATTAGGAGGGGTCTTCAATCCCAAATGACTGATGGATGGAACTCTCCTCACAGTTGCAGACTCTCTCAACTCCCTGTCATGGGGGTTGTCCATCCTCACCTCTTTATTAGTTGTCCTAGGTAAGTCCAATGATCTGGAGAGTAGGTATTGCAACTCTGCTGAGGCTCAGGGCCCAGCTGCCACATGGACAGCTGAGAGATTCAAGTCATGTGGATATACAACCACCAACTCCAGCACCAACCATAAAGGGACAGAAGAGGCATGTGTAGAGAAGTCTCATCTGAGTTCAACTTTGTCACATTTGGGAGCACAAACTCCATAGTAGGCCCCACTAGCAAGGCACCAAACTCCAGAGCAATCTGCCATGACTGTAGGACCTGTGTGTCTCTGCAGCCCTCAGGAGCCCCACTATTTAGGGTAGTATCTATTTTGGCTTTCTATAAGATTCTGCTGAGATTGGAAGAAACAAAGATTAGTTTAGTATTCACATAAAGGAAGAAAATAATGATTAATGTAACCTGGCAGCCTATTGCCTCAGTCTCCCACTCCCGGGTTAAACAGCAACAAAGGAAACCAGCTTAAGCCAGTCCTATAGGCAATAAAAAGATGCCCAAGAAAGAGCTAAGTCAATACCTATTCAGCACTAAATTCCATTCCTTATTTGACAAAAGGGAGCAGGTAAAAACTAAAGTGGTTGGAATGTGACGGGGGGAAGCGGTTAATCACAAACTTTTGCACAGGAAAGTTAGATCTTCTCGAATAGGCTGTAACTTCTGAAGTATCCAATCTATGGAGAAACAGAAGAAGGGCTTGCGTGCTAGGCTTAGGGGTATAAATTGTGTCATTTTTCTTTGTTCGGCGCGCCAGCCATGTTTTCTGGTTGTACGCCCCGTCTTGCAAGATTGAGAATAAATTCTTTTCTTCTCCACAATTGGGTGAGCCTTATTTTCTTCCAGAATAAGATTTCTTTCTAACAAGATGCGCATAAGCATTTCTTCTCTGATGACCTCCCAACTCGCTTTGAGGTCTCCCAGCCACATAAACTCATTTGTCTTGAACATTTCCCCCTTTTATTCAAGATCTTTGTCCAGTTGCATCACCAACCGGTGCTTGGTAGTAATTCCTCAGTGCCAGGGAGGCCCATCCCTGGGAGTCATGTCCCATGCTGGGGGGAAGGTAATGCATTTATATGCTGAGTTTGGCTTAGAGAGGCCACATTTGAGCAACATGGAGGCTCTCAGGAGGTAACTCTTAGGCATCCTACAATGCTAGGCTAAGTTGCAATTTCAAGAGCCAAAGACTTATCAGCATAATCATCAATATCAAAGGCCCATCAGTGGACCATCCTTCTTCACTAATTTATTGCCCCTGTACTTGGAGGATTGTTGCTGTTCCATTAGAGAATGTGGCAGAACTACCCAGGTTGGGAATTCAGTACTCTTTTACTTGTTGTGTGAATCTCTACCCACTGTGGCAATGCCCCATGAACATTTGAAGATATTTATATACCTTATATGTATGCCCAGGTTAACTTCCTCTCATGTATCCCCATCAATGATGCCCACACCAATGATCCTCCCTGCCATAGTTGTAACCCTTCTGTGATCTTAAACTTCTTTAAAAATCAAGCCAAGAATATTGCCAAATTCAATTAATAAGAAAATGAGATAGTAATGATATGTTTAAACATAAGAAATAAAATACATAATAACTTAGAAAAATAAAATAAATTTTTTTAAAAATTGGAGTATTAAGAGAAAAATTTTTTTTATTTTTTGACACTTTGCGTTTCATCACTGTTAATAACTGTTACCCTAAAAGTACGGTGGCATTTTCTTCCATTTCTTCCTTAGTGTCTTACTTGTTGTTCATCATAGTAAAGTCACATACAGAATATAGGGGACTCCCATATACCCAACATCCTCCTCCTTTTCCCCTTTCCCTATTAATAACCTTTTTACATGTGGATGGTACATTTGGTACAACTGATATACAAATATTGAAACATAGCTACTAAACATGGTCAGTAGTTTACATTATGGTTTACGTTTTAGACCATATACTTTTATAAATTTTGATGAAATTTAACATGGCCTGTATCCATCATTGCAAGATCATGCAGAATGCTTCCATTGCCCCCTAAATACCCCCCTCTTCTATCTATTATATGCCTCCCTTCCCCTCCCCTCATGGCTCACAGCAACCACCAGAACCTGGCAATGCTTCTTAAACCATCCACTATTTTGATGAAATAAAAATGTCTGGGAATCTATTTTAATAAAATACTCCATTGAAGGGCACCAAAGATAATTTTACTTTTCTACCTGTAAAACTCACTTGGGCATGATTTCATAATTTGTTCTTCAGTTTAAAGTAAGCACCAATCTCTCTCTTAAATTTATTTTCTCCCTGAAAGAAAATGTACTCTCTGGCCCTGGCTCTAACTCCAACTAGATATAAAACTTCAGGTCCCAATTTTCTCATCTCACAAGTCAGAATAATACCTACTTCCTTACTGACAGAGCAGTTTTGAAGATCAAGTGATCAATTACTTTGAAAATGTCAAAAATATTATCTTACAACACAAAGCACAATATTAGGCACAGAGCTGTTCAGTAAATACTTCTTATCGATTTGCATACCCATAGGTTGTCTTTCCAAATAGTTTATCCAATGGCTTTTTACTGGTATTTGTGCTTGTACACAACTATCAGTAAGTTTCACTCTAAGGCAATCAGGTAGGTAGCTTGTAATAAAGAAAAAAAGAAAAAGGAAGCAACCCCAGTTTTATTAATCAAACAGAAGCATTACATTTATTAAGGTACAAATAAATTACCAACTCTGGAATTCTGTATTTTTTCCCTAAAGCTTATATACATATATATATATATATGTATAAAAGTATACTTATATACTTTTCCCTAAAGTTTATTCCCTTTTATACAATCTTAGTTTTCAATTTTGAATTTTACAATTTTATTAGTAATACACAAAGATTTTAAACTATCATAACATTTAATCTTTTTCCTAAATCTCCTTGTTTCCTTGGCGGTAAAGACATAAATTATCATTGCCTATTCCTACTGAACTTTGAAGTATAAAATTCTTTTTGCTTAGTTAACCTAAATCAACCATGTAATGTGGTCCCTGTGGGTAATAATTTTACCTGAAATATGCACCTGAGTAGAGGAAAGAAAACATCTCAATTTCAGCTTCTTTTCATTTAGTTTTATGTTAGCTGATTTATGTATTCCTTGGGTCTCCTATAATTCAACAAGAATAAACCACTCTACCTCCCAGGATATTTGCAAATTATCTAGCCTCCTCAACATGTTTTTTGATTTTTTAATAAATTAGTCTGAAGCACAAGTTTCTTGTCATTGCATGTTACTAAATTATACTAATAAATGAATTATTAAATCAACTTACAAAGAACAGGATTTTACTAAACAATACTCTAAATGCTGCCAAGTGTTCTATATAAGCAGTTTCACTTCAGCAACTATGTCAAAAACATTCTTTCCCTCAAAATATTGCTACTTGTTATAATAATAAATTTTCACATCATTATCAATAACCTAGAAAATTAATATTGATACAGGCATTTTACACTTATTGGGAAAACTGTTCTCCATTGAGCCATTTAAAAAAACTAGTTTTTTACTAAAACATTTAAAAAAAACAAAACTATAGTTTTAGTTTACAAAAGGTTGGCAATGCAAAACATACCAGACATGGGTCTGCTTTTATAATGGAAATTTATTAGGGTAAAATCTTACAGTTCTGCAGCTGTAAAGAGGTCCAAATCAAGGCATCATCAGAGATGATGTCTCACGAAAAGTCAGCTGCTGGCAGATCCTGGACTTCTGACATGTGGCAAGGCAAAATGGCAGCCAGTCCCTGCCTTCTCCTCCAGCCTTACTTTCTCCCTAAGCTCAGTTGTGGGAGATCAGGCATGTGGCTTGTCTCTCCCCAGGCTCCATCTCTTTAGCTTCAGGCTGCTCTGCTGATTCCTGCTTCCAGCCTCTCTCTCAGCCTCTGGGGGTTTCTCTGTCTTTCTGCAGCTGTAGGCAATTCTAGAGTCCTTTCTCACATGGTCAAATAAAAATGGAAGCTCTCTCTTTCTTTCTGTGTCTCCTCTGTTTATATAAAACTCCAGGAAGAGGGCTGAGACCCACCGTGGGTCATGCCTCACTGGAGTAGTCCAATCAAAGGCCCCCAACTGAAGTTGCCTTATCAAAAGTGATCTAATCGAAAGGTCCCTGTGGTGGTTAGGCTATTGTGTCAACTTGGCCAGGTAATTGTGCCCAGTTGTTTGGTCAAGGAAGCACTGGGATAACTGTAATACAAGGGCATTTATGGACTTTAGTCACCATTGACTTTACTGCAGTGGTAAATCATAGATAGCTGGTTATAATTACATCAATCAGGGAGCTTGCCATCAGCAGTGAGTGACACTTAACCCAATAAGTTGAATGCCTTAAAAGGGGAAGTGATTCCAGCATTGAGAGAGAATTTTCCAGCTCATCTTTGGACAGTCAACATCTCCCAGAACTCATCACAAATCTTCATTGGACTTTCATTGGAGCTCCTGGTTGCAACCTGCCTGCAGAACCTGGACTTGTGCATCCCCACAGCTGCATGAGAGACTGATAAATCTCTTACTATCAATGGATTTCCCTTGTTAATTCTGTTTCCTTAGAGAACCCTGACTAATACAGCTCCTAAATGGAATCTAACCAAAATATCCCACATCAGTAGGTTTCATGCAGAAGAATTAGTTAGCTCAAGAACATAATTTTCTGGGGTCCACAAAAGACTCAAATCAGGACAGTCAGTTTCAAATATCTTTTCCTTTTTTAATGAACATATTAAGAGTATGTATCTTCTGCAAGATGTTAAAAGGATACTGTAGTTTTGTCCATTGATATTTCTAATACAAAAAAGAAAAGCAACGGAATGACCAATCAAGGCAATTTACTTGATGCATCTTGGTATCTTCCATAATAGCAACCACACTCAGGGGTTTGTATAAGTCGCCTACAAGTCTTGTGTAATTTGCCTACAAGGATAATTGTGTTTCCTCTCTTTCTGTCTCCTCTTATTAATCAACTTGGATTACCTAACAGTAGCAATAATAAAACTTCTTTGTTATACCATTGTTTCTTCCCCCATATTGTTGGGCTGTAGGTGTATTCTCAGTATCACCATCATCCTAGTTGATTTAGAGACACCTTCATGTGTGCACTCCTAAAAAGAGAGATGCTGTCTCTCAATGAGTGTCAGATTCTGTGTATATGGACATAACCGAAAATCTCCTTGTACAATCTGTGCATACTTTTTTCTTTGCTTTAAACAAAACTAATACTGTTAGAACAGATCAGTGCTCATATTTATCATACATATCTATTGTAAAATTGTAAAAATTGATTGTGTAGACCATTACACACAAAAAAGAAAATAGTCCCCCATAATCCTATTACCCAAAGACAGATTTTGAAAAATTTCCTGATATATAAATGATGAGTAGGTATATTCAGAACTCAAATACTCTGCTATATTTTTAGTGTTTTTTTAATCTCAAGTTATGCATTTTGTCTATTGAAAAGAATGTAATCTTATTCAATTTAGTATAAACTTATTCCAATCAGACATTTTAGTCAAAGTAGTACTTTCTTAGACAAGTTAGAATTGCCAGCCATTAGTTTTTCCTCCTCTCCTTTTTCACTGGAATCATATCCACATTTGGTTCCACTCATGTAGGACAACTACACCAGGAGTGCTATGGGTTCTCTCTCATATCATCTGTTCACTCTGCACTGTGGTTGTTTGCATTTATTCTTGTTGGTCTTCAATGAGTTCTCCTATATTCCATATCATCTCTTTTAATTGGGGCATACATTCTACATCTCCTCTTTCCAATAACAAGGGCTTTTGATTTTCCAGTTATCTCTCAACTACATTCACATTCTGTTGGAAGGATGTGGAAAACAATTGACTATTCTTCTAAAACTTTGTGGGGCTGCCCTGAAACCCGTCTGACTAGACACCTCATACAGTCTTTGTTACTAGACCTTTTTGCTGCTGGACCACTTTGCTACTCAACCTCTTTGGGATCATGCAGGCTATAGGGCTTCTCAAAACTCAGCATACCCTGAAACACAGATCTCCTCTTTATCCTGGATTTCCGTGCCTCAAGCTTAGTACAAGGTTATCGCAAGGGAATGACACCTTCTCATAGACCACAAGTAATTAAATTATAGTCACATTCTCTCTAGTTCATCTCTACCAGCTTTGGCAACCCTTACCTAATCTTCATGGATAAGCTATTATATTTCCAAACTATTAGTTACAACAGAAACCAGATGTCTCCTGGGCTTAGTCTTTTGGGAATAAAATATACTGTCACAGGTCAAAAGCCTTGGCTTTCAAGAATGTGTCACTGCTGTAAGTCTAAGAGTCTATTTTAGAACTCAAAAGCCGAGGTATTGACACTTTGTCCTCTATATTCTTTGTAATCTTTCCCCTGAGACACTGCATGTTAATGACTTAATAGGGGAAAGATCACAGGCAACAAAGAAATAGATCAGATTGTGGAGAGAAGAACTTCAGTAAACACAATTCTCTCTCTCTCTCTCTCTCTCTCATCTATCTATCTATCCACTTACTTTACCTATCTATCTTTCTTTTTATTGATTTATCTTTCTAGAAACTTTTTCTTTTCTTTCTTTTTGCTATAGTGAATGCAGAAGAGTCCATTGCTCCTGTTTCTCAGAATTCCACAATTTCTCCACTTTGCTTGAAAATCTACACTTCATACATTTCCTCTACCCTCACTATATGAAATCATTCCACTTTACCTGCCAATCAGTTGCCTGGATATCTTGTTTATTCCCCCAAATCACAGAGGTCTACATGAAAGATCAGCATTGTTTCAAAGGTAATAATTTATTATTTTCTAATAAATTAGAACATCAATGTAGGTACTGTTTTCCCCTTGCCACTAGTTTGGGAGTGCCTGTAACTCACATTGACCAAACTACTAAAAAAAATAAATATAATATCAGAGGTAGCTTTGGACATAAAAACCACAGACCTTTGTCAGGAAACTGTAATAAAAATTCTTCAATGTCCTCCATAACTACTTCTTTCTTACTGCTAACCCTTTAATTAGTCCTGGTCTTCATAGTCATCATTTAGACCAGGGGTCTGCAATCTTTTTCTGTAAAGGGACAGCTGTTATGAAAGCAAGGACAAGTGACACCACAGATGTATGAAAGAAAAATTTATTATTATTCACAGGTCCTAGAATAGGAAGGAGTGACAAACCTCAAAGAGTCACATGAGGAAACATATCAGGAGCATAGGCTCAACCAAACTGGTGAGGAGTAAAAGTTAGAGCAAACCTGGGTACTCTGCCTTTATAACCTTATGTGGGTAGAGATGTAACAGTTAGTCAAGGAAGAGTGGGGATAAGGCATTTGTATTTGACTTTCCTGGGGACATAAACCCAGGTAGGATGCTGGGAGGAGAAGGAGAAACTGTCTATCTTGTGAAGGCAAAAGTCAGTGGTGGTCCCTGCTATGCTGAGGCAGCATGACAATGTGAAAAGCCTCTATTATATCATAATTCACCACGTAAGTATTTTATGCTTTATAGACTCTATGGTCTCCAGAGAACTACTCAGTTCTGTTGTTACAGCACAAAAGTAGCTATAGAAAATATGTAAACGCATGAATGTGGCATGCCCAATAAAACCTTACTTACAAAAACAGTCACTGGATCAGGTTTGGCACTGTATTAGTCATCCAAAGGGGTGCTGATGCAAAATACCAGAAACTGGTTGGTTTTTATGAAGGATATTTATTTGGGGTAGGAGCTTACAGATACCAGGCCATAAAGCATAAGTTACCTCACTCACCAAAGTCTTTTGCTACATGTTGGAGCAAGATGGCTGCCGATGTGTCTGGGGCTTGCCATTCTCCAGGCTCAGGTGCGCTGGTATGTCTACAGGCCAGCTGTGGACTATTGGCAAACAACTTGTTTCTCTTCCCAGAGCCTTCTCTCTTTCCTCACAACCAAGCTCCTCTGAGTGCCTACTTCCCAGGGCTCGGGCTCAAGACTCCAACCTCCCTTCTCTATGGTGCAGTTTCTCTGTGAGTCCCTGCCCACCAAGGGGTGGGGATTCAACATCCTACTGATGTGGCCAAATCAAAGCCTTAATCATTATTTAATCAAGTAAAAGTAAAACCTCTGAATCCAATCCACTCTAATACACCCAGAGGAAAAGACCAGTTTACAAACATAATCCAATATTTCCTTTTGGAACTCATCAATAATATCAAACTGCTACAGGCACCCAAATCATAGTTTGCCATCTCCTAATTTAGATTAGCTGGTCCTACTCTAAAAATGTCTTCCATTTTCAATTCATTTTGCAATATTCTGTCCGTTCATCTCTGGGAAGTGAGGCCTCCTCTGCTGACATGATACAGCTCAAGTATATACCTATTCCTTGCTTGGCACTTAAGGCCCTCTACAATATTACTAAACAGAGAAGATTGTTGGGAAAACTGCCTTAACCATGGACGCTGGCATTGTTGAGGACAAGCAAACTGTCCCAAGATATAGACATTTCAGGCATAAACCATATCAATATCAGTGCCCACTCACCATATAATGGCATTGGATACCAAGGGAACAGATCCAGGTGGTCTGCCACACTAGATGTGGATGTTTGACTCAGTAAGTAGCCAAGACAGTCATCATTCTTATTTTTTTTTCCATATATAAAATATCTTCAGCAAGGAGTCTAGGGATTTGGGGGCAGACTACAGCACAGTCCACAAGACAGGCACTTGGCAGGTTTATCTTCAATTCACAGTCAAGCCAAAGCTTTGTTTTTAGGCATGTGGACACCAACCAAATGGCCTGAATTCATGGCAGAGCAAGGGACTGGGTGCATAATAAGCCAAGGAACTAGACTGAAGAGTTTGGAGCAAAGAGAAGCCCCATCCTATCTTAGAGCAGACACTAGAAATTTACTCTTAAGGATGAAATTGGTCAGAATGCCATAAAGGGAATGCTTTATGAGTAAAGCCTCCTGGGAACTGCTTCAACCAGGTAACCATTAGAGGGGATCTGCCTCCATCATAAAGACACAATCTTCCTTCCCGATGGTGGCCAGTGAAACAGGTAGTAAGAGACAGGCTAACCCTAACTAAAATGCACCTAAGACTGGGAAGATACATAAATCCTAGCGTGCAAATATCCAATGACAGGTATAACTGACACATTGAACAGCATGTACTCAGCTGCAGTCTGGCTTTAAGAGAAACCAAATAATCTATTTTTTAAAAAAGATTTTATTTATTTATTTTGCCCCACCCCACTTGTTGTTTTGTGCTCCCTGTCTGCTCTCTGAGTATTCTTCTGTGTCTGCTTGTCTTCTCTTTAAGCGGCACCAGGAACCGATCCTGGAACCTTCCAGAGTGTGAGAGAAGCATTCACTCTCTTGCACCACCTCAGCTCCCTGGTCTGTTGCATCTCTTAATGACTCCCTTCTGTCCCTCTGTGTCTCTTTTTGTTGCATCATTTTGCACCAGCTCTTGGCATGGGCCAGTACTCCATGTGGGCCAGCACTCCTGCATGGGCCAGCTCATCATGAGGGCCAGCTTGCCTTTCACTAGAAGGTCATGGGAATCGAACCCTGGACCTCCTATATGGTAGACAGGAGCCCAATTGCTTGAGCCACATCCATTTCCCTCAAATAATCTTGAAAGACCATTTTATTAAGTCATCTTGAAAAATCATTGTCACAAATATCAATGATATTCATCATCTACATGAGCAATAAATGCTTGGCTGTAGTAAGAACTAAATAGAGAATCAAATCAAAATTAGATGGTAACAAGGTAAACATTGAATAAGTACAGGAGTGATTTGATACATAAACTGTTTAATGGCAGTAGGTTAAGATAACATAAAGCACATCCACTTCACTATAAAAATATTTTTGTTGTGAATGGATCCAAACATGCCATATTCATTGCTTGCAATTCCTTGTATGTATCTTCACAAGAGAGACACATTCTAAAGAAGGAAAGCATTTTGGTTCCATTCACTTAGGAGTACACATTCCCTTGATGATTCTTGGATTAGCATTGCCAACCATTTATCTCCCTGCAGCTCTCCTTTTTCTACATTTCTATGCCTGGAAAACCTTTATTTTGATGGATGCAATCTTTTTTTTAAATGAATTAATATGGACAATTGAGTTACAATCAAATCCTGTTAGCATGAAAACCATTCTTTACCTTTCACAGAACTTTCTTTATCTCTGCTGTGGTTGATTACCTAATATTTTAACTCTAAAGGGAGATTCTGTTTTATTTCATTTCCAAGACATTCAATGTTCTCACATATTCTTAATGGGGAGTCCCATAAAATGGAAACTACATAGGTGCACAAAGGCACACACTAGATGCGTTGGATTCCTCATCTGATTGACAGAAATGGACACTTGGGAGTCCCAGCTTTTGGGGGCAGGATCAGTAAATCTTGCTAAAGTAAGTTAATTCCAAAGCTACCTGCACTGAAGTCTGTCCCTACCTCAATTAGTATTGGCTAGGAATAACTGTGGTACTAAACCTGTCAGGAAAACTGAGAGGAGGAGGGTGGAAAAGTGTGTAGGGTTGTATGTCAAAATATTCAACTTCTGGGCAGTTGGTGAAAGTAAGGTAGCAAGATACAGAAGGCCAGTCATGAAGAGTAATAGGTGTTTCCAGTGGGAAGAAAGGGATGGGTAAAGGTTGGCCTGGATGAAGTCAAGGGGAAATTTTATAATACTCCAGAGAACTGAGAACTGGGGAACTGCTGAACACAGTTTGGAATGTTATTTACACAGGGTGGAAAGCAGGAAAGAAGAATGGGAGCACATGGCATATAAGAGCCTATGAACAGATTAGTTAGTATTCTGACATCTTCAGTTTTGGATCGCTTAACCACGGGCAAGTCACTGATGTTCACTGGCTCATTTGAAAAAATGGTGACAATAAAACTTAATGTACAGGATTATTGTAAAGTTTAAATAATATAGTACATATCGGGTACTTAATATAATATCTGAGACGTGGAGTATACTGATAAAAAGCTAGTTTCCTTTTCTCTAGTGTAGAATTTCTTAACTTGGAATCCATGCCCTGGAGAGAGGATCATAAACGGGTGTAAGGAAGTGTGACCCTCTTCAAACTGTTTACAAAAACTTGCATGGTTGTGTGTGTGTGCACGCACTTTTTCAGAAGACAGTTTTCAATCTTTAATTTTTAAGAATGCCTATGACTAGAAGAAAGATTGAGAAGCATTGTGCTGGTGCACAGTGGCAAGAGATGATTTCCAGATCCCATTTACTTATGGGGAAAAATGTGATCCTAATATGTGAAGAGGCCAGCTTCCCATTGATTCATTTGCTTGGGACTAGGCCTCAAGAAACAGTCCTTTATTTCTGACATCGGACACGGCCACGATGCTTAGGAGCCATAAATAGCCCCAGAGCAAAGAATTTTTTGGATGATTCCAATTCCCTACTTGGATCTACCTAGTCACAGAACAAAGCTTTCTCTCTTTTCTGATTTTCCCTCATCATTAACAAAATGATCACCATTATTTGGGCCTGCCATTCTCTACCAGGACAACAAAGACTACCATATTTATCTGACACTTCCTGATCAGAGACCACAAGATTGTCACTGTAAGAAAAAAAAAGTTTCCTGAGCGCATTCTCCTCCTACTATTCAGACGATCCCTTTAGCAAATATTTATGAATTAGAAAACATAGTTAGCACCTAAGTATCGATAGAAGAATATGCTAATAAAATGGTTGCCTTCATTTACGTTGAAAACAATGATAACAGAGAATATTCTATAAAATGACAGTTATAACATCTGGATATACTTGACAATGTGAAAGTAACGTCTCATTCTATTGAAAAAGAGATTGTGCACTAAAATATAAAATAAAGAGTAGATGTGGAAATAACAACCTGTCTATCATTTTTTGGAATGATAATATCATTAAATCTTCTGTATACACTGTGAAGTTAGTAAGTTGAGACATAAAATATGTTTTTTGTGAATTATAAAAATCTGTCAAATCAATATAAATTCTTTCCTTATCAAAGTTAATCTTTCAAAATAAATAGGAAAACAAAGAATTAATAAATATGCAAAGGCTTATAACTCTAGGATACTTAACATATTCATGAGCCAATTAAGAAAATATGGCTGGCATTCCATTGTTGGTGGTTGAAGGTTTGTTTCAAAGAATAATTGGTCTGCTGGCTCATGAGATTATATGCTGAATTCATTCTTATATATAACCTGCAGATAATTAATGCCTACTTTAGATCATTTTTAAAAAAAATAATGTTAGAGCTTCTCTATAAGGCAATAACAGAACACCTCTAAGTAGAAAGAAATATGTTTTTTATAGGCAATTTTCAATACATGAGTATGTATTTAGTTAGTATTGTGTTTACAGAGGCACCAATCCCCTTCTAAAGGGGCATGCTCTAATGTGGATTCAGGCATTTGCATTTAAAATGAGTCACTTGTCAATCAGTTTTACCCACTGAGCTTTAATGAAGCAAGCCCAGGAGCGTGGACCAGAGGAAGGAAAATGGTGACCCTGTCATTGCATGCATATAGTGACTCAGAATCCTGCTTGTTCTAGCTGAAATGTTCACAGGGAACCTATCCTACTGCTAGCTCTTTTTTTTTAACTGTCAAAACTTTTTTTTTTTCAGATTTGATGTAAATATTATCAGTTTATAGAGCTGTTTCAAAAGAAGGCCTGGTTAAGTTGGCAGCTGATAGCAGCAGATGATAGATAAGATGAAAACTGATACCAAAGAAAGAGAGATATTACAGGGAGGTAAAATTTGGCAAAATATAAAAAAGTAGACTACAAATTCTCCCACACTAGGAACTGTTTGTTTTATTCACTATTGTATCACCATTGCTTGTGACTATGTATGTCATATAGTAAGCACTCAATCAAAATCACTTGAGGGAATGAACTTGTCAATGATACAACTCGCTGAAGATGGATCAGACTAATATGTCCCTGTAATACTCCAACAAAAAGAAAACATTAGGAATGCCATATAGAGGGCTCAGATTTTACTTAAGGACTTAGATTTAAGTGACCTTATTTATGGTTCTACTCAACTATGAATTTCTAAGTCTTAACATGACAGAAACATGGTGAATAATAGCATTCCTTTGCACCTCATTAAAAATAAGCAAGAGTGATATGTATTTGTTTAGAGTAGGTAAATTGTCAAATTCTTTCTGAGCTCTTCTACAAAAAGAGCCAGAATAAATTGGAAACGCCTCCAAGACCAACTAACAAATAAGACGTCAGCTAAATAAACCTTTTTTAACAATTCAAATTTAAACACAAATTATTTGGTTGAGAATTTAAAGCAACAAAGATCATATTGAAAGTAATTTTTCCAATTTTTGGATAAATTGGAGTACCTGGCGCAATCAAAGCGATATCTAACCACTTGTTATGGGTCATTTGAACTACTAATCAGAAACTCTAGAGTATGTCTACTCTAGAGTAGAGTCTCTCTACTTCAGCCTTGAATTGTGTTTCTTTCCCTTAAGAATAAAAATTGGCTTGTTTGGTTTTTCTTTGTCTTTGTTTGAAAAACAAAATTTTAACACCTTTTTAGATACTGAAATAATTTGTGATATGTTGTCAGTTTCTGTGATTGGCTTAAAGCAAGACCATAAATATTCAACCTGACACCACAAAACATCTGCTCTTTGATTGCAATTTGCTACTTTTATGATTTTGTTTCAAGAATGCTGAGTTTTATTTACAGGTACCAGATTATATCCTATAAAACTTGAAGTGACTGGTTAGCATTAAGACTTACAAATAATAATAAGATATATGCTGACATGTTAATAAATTGGACTTTAGATTTTTCCCTTATGGCACAATAGCAAATACTCCCTCAGTAATTCCATATAATAGAGGAAAGAACCCAGTGGCATGGGAGTCCATTTCAAACCTGACTCTAATTTCACACGTGTATATAATGAGTTAATTGTAATAGAGTTCATGTCTCAGGCCAAAAAGCAAGAAATATGTGGGGAAGGTGGGGATGAGGGTGGAGTGGGATTTATTTCCTATGAAGGTTGAATCTCTCAACTCAAGAAAGAAATATCACTCATTTGACTGACTTGAGTCATCTTTATATTAGGATTTCACTCTTTTTCACTTTTGTAGCTTTAATATAGAGTTCACAGTTCCATGGCTAGAAATAAGTCTAAGGTTTGACTTATAAAGTGCACTTTTCAAAGCTCTCAATTATTTGAAAAATCCCGAGATTTTCTAAAAACTCCCCCAAAGAATACATTTATTTTAAAGGGATTTTGTGTGTGTGCTTCGTTCTTTAATCATAGATTGAGAAGTGCAAAAAAATATGAAATATTATTAGCTGAAAATGCTTCAAGAACTTTACCACTGAGCATGCTGAATAATAAATTCTGGATAAGGTAATAAAATAATGGAAGAGGAAACGGTAGTCACCATGTTATCCCACCAGTGAAACTGGCCATTCTGTTTGGAAAATATTTCTCAAAAATCTTGTTTTTTATTTAGTCTGCTTGACGATGTTTCTAATTCATAGGCATAAGAAGGAAAAAATATTGATGTTTGAAAGCCTCTTGCAAAGAAAGCTGGAAGCACGAAGTGATGCCCAGCATCAGACCCAGGAGATTACTCTGCCACCTCTGCCACTACCAGAGTCAACCATCAAGTATTGAGTTAGACACTTATAAATAAGACTCGAAGCAAGGAAATATTTATTGGCTTGTAGGCAGTTATAAATATTCCCTAAAGTTCTCCAGGTTTGCTTTTGACACCTGTGCAAACAACTCTCCTTCAGGGCTTATCCGTACAATTGGTTGCTTGCAAATAGATGAAGGCCAAAGTATAGGGCCCTCCCTAATCCAACTTCTGTGCCTGCCTCTTGTCTCAGGACATATACCAATGGCTTTGTGAATTCACCCATTTATACAGTTACAAATGTCCCCTCTTCCCTAGGAGGCAGTGTCTTCCTGGTCAGGCACTGCATGTAGGTGCTACAGCCAGCAATCCCTTGCCGGAGGAGGCAACATTTTGACTGCTCTCCCACAGCTTTCTGTAGGAGAGCTCAATAAGCTGTCTTCCAAGCACAGGGCATGTTCTGGGACTGCATGTCCCTCAGGTCATCACTAGACAGATTGGGCCAGAAATACATGCCCCCAGCATGAGCATGAGGGCCACGCTACTCATTCTGGAGGCAGGGCCAGGGACCCATACAGGAGTGCAGCCAACTTGGCAGCCAAGTGGGTGAGTGATGGGGAAGGGACCAGCCAGAGTGCCATGAGACCCTACCATTTTATGAAGTCTTTTTCTTGATGCGCCAATTGCCCTGTTACTACAGTCCTCAAAACTGTTTTCTAGAGTTTCGAGAGAGCTGTTTCTGCCATTTCTTACTGATTCTTCAAAGCTTCTGTGGGGAGATGGAGCCATAAAGTGTCTTTCTCCATCATCCTGACAGAGGCAGGAACTTAACCATTCCTTTTGACCTCCAGAAAAACTTAAGCAAAGAAACTCCACCAAAGGTTGATCTTAAAAACTAATTGTTTAAATACAATCTTAAATTGTTCTATGATCAGGTTTGTATTCATATTCCTAAGGTGAGCTATATCCCTCTCAGTTTTAAAGTAAATATGTTGTATTAGCTACAGTGCTCTGGGGCAAAAGCAGCTAGACTCATCAAATGACAGGATAGATGAAATAAAACTATTACCACATGCCAAAATGATTTACCATCATTTTTTAAAACATATCCTCAGTGTCATTTAAACCTGCTTTTGGGAAACATTAGAGAATTTATCTGTGCAAATAGTGTCCACAGCAGTGGCTCATCACCTGGCAGCTCTGGCCAGAGTTGATCATACTTCTGTTCCCCTTAACTTCAGAGGAAACCATCCCTTGATTACACTGCTGGGAACCTGATCTCAAAAAGCCTTGAGCTGTTTTACCTCAGGTTTTGACTCAGTCACTTCACTGTCTTCTGCTTTTTTACCTTGTAATACCCTGTGACCAGTGAGGTCTGCAGCCCAGTTCCTCTGTTACACTCCCTCCAGAAAACCTTTTCCATCTGACTTCCTGAAGGTATTTCCCCTTGTGATCTTTCATCAGATTCAAATCTTGTTTCCCTTCCATGCATTCACTTGCTTCTATAAACACCAGCCATCCATTCACTCCACTCAAGGGTTTTTAAAGCTTTCTTCTAACTATAAAGGGGAAAAAATTTTTAAACAATCATCTGCAGTTTGCTTTGCAATACGTAAAACTCTAGATAGCATAGAGAATCACTGAAAGCAAATAACTACAAAGACCAATAGTTGCTCTAATGGCTTTTTCCCCACTTCCCTGCATTCTTTACATTTTCTGTCAGTAGGTATGTCCTATTTTTCCTAGTGAAATATTGCTGTTATTTTAAAATAACTTCTTTAAATATATTTGATATTCTTGTTTTCTTTTCAATAGATAAGAGTAACATTTTCAAATAGAGAAACCAAGCTGATAATAACAAAATATGGTGATATTATATGTTCTAAGGCTTATGTCAGTATTTGATTTAAAATACAAATTGAAACCATAAATACAAAAAATAAGAACTTTCTGATAGATATTTTTAAAAATCTTTAGTTGAAACAATTCCATAAAATCAGTTTACTTCTTAAATGGAGAAAAAGTATATTCCTAATTTTAAAAGACATAGATATATAATTATGGGTATGTACACATTTGTTTTTATGGGAAATCAACAATAAGATTATATATAGATTTTTTTTTCTGCTTGTATTCACACTTTCCCAAATTTTCTTTCTCTCATTTTTTTTCTCCTTTTTTTTGAAAGATACATTTGCTTTTTTAAAATAATGAGTATCTTTCTTGTAGCCACAACCAAGCAGAGAAGCAGAATATATCACATATTTAAAAAGAATCTATCAGGGAAGCGGCTGTGGCTCAATCAGTTGGGCTCCCATCTATCATATGGGAGGCCCTGGGTTT
Organism: Dasypus novemcinctus; assembly: GCF_030445035.2. NCBI lineage: Eukaryota > Metazoa > Chordata > Mammalia > Cingulata > Dasypodidae > Dasypus > Dasypus novemcinctus. The sequence continues at coordinate 63,509,704 of NC_080687.1, forward strand.
GCATCCCAGGGCTTCCTTGTGAAGGCAGCCTCGCCTGCACACTGCGGAGAGCCGCCGGCTCACAGGTAGCACAGAGAACTGACTCAGCAAGGTGACGCAACAAAAAAAAAGGGAGACAAGCAAAAACACAGAAGAGCACGCAGCGAATGGACACAGAGAGCAGACATCAAGCAAGCCGCAAGGTGGGAGGGGAAATTAAATAAAAACAGACACAGAAAAATGCACAGCGCATGGACACAGAAAGCAGAGAGCCCTCAAAAAGCCACAAAGTGGGAGGAGGGGAATAATTTTACAAAAAGGATCTGTCAGTTCAGTCTATCTCCACATGAAGGTTATATCTCTCTGCAAGCTGTCTTAAACCATCCCAAAAGCTAAACTAAGTATCCTAGGGAGTTTCTATACTTAGGCAGAAATTTGAATGTATTATCCAAGTGTGCATTCTACGAGTTCCTTCTGTTCTGAGGTTACATAGGAAAGCAAAAGTTATCCTAATCTAAAAATATTTACTAATGAACTTACCAAACACCATTCCCCAGGTGACTATAGTGTCTAGTGATATCTGTCAGCATGGTTCTCTCAGTGATTTAGGGACATCTGATAATGCCATGCAAGCCACTTGCAAAAGGAAATTGAAGTTGGAAGATTGTTGGAAGCATATGGAAAGCCTTTGACAAACCAATATCTGGCAAAGTTAGACTGGTCAGCAACAAGTCTAGAGGAAATGAATTGAATGATATGGAAGAATAAGCATAATGTCTAATAAAGGATTATAGGAGATATTTTGGAGAATCGGTCTTCAAGGTAAGTGACTCTCTTTATGGTTACTCTTTACAAATATAAAATGAACATAATTTGGATAAAATTATCAGATAAAAATAACTTTTGTCTGAAAAGTTACACCAGTCAAAACTCATCCTTGATTCATTCTTGGTCATAGTAAGACAGCATATAGATGGAATTATAACTTACTGCATAATATATATTGTCAGATTTTAAGAGTGGCATCACAAAAAAACCTTTTTTACCTTGAAAACTGTATTTTGATCTGCTTTAAGAGGTGTTTTTGTTTAAGGTAATTTTTCTTATGCTACACAGAACAGCAGTATATTACTTTATAATATAATCCTTAACAAAAGACAAATTCCTCTTCTGTAGAAGAGATCATGTGCTAAAGGTCAAAAAATTTTTTGAAAGAAAGTTACTATTATAATTCCTTACCAGCATCCCTCCTCATTCCTACCCACTCCCTATGGATATAATGTGGTCAAGAACTTTTTAATTTTTTAAAATCATTATAAGGGTATGGGGAAAGGCAGGAAGAGATGAGAGGTGGAGGCGTCTTCGGGACATGGAGCTGCCCTGGATGGTGCTTCAGAGGTAATCACCGGACATTGTAAATCCTCACAGGGCCTACATGATGGAATAGAGGAGAGTATAGGCCATGATGTGAACCAATGTATATGAGGTGCAGAGGTGCCCAAAGATGTACTTACCAAATCCAATGGATGTGTCATGATGATGGGAACGAGTGTTGTTGGGGGGGGGGAGAGGGTGGGTGGGGGGGTGGGGTTGAATGGGACCTCACATATATATTTTTAATGTAATATTATTACAAAGTCAATAAAAAATAAAAAAATAAAAAAATAAAAAAAAATAAAAATAAAAAATAAAAAAAAAACAAATGAAAAAAAAAAAATAAAATAAAATCATTATAAACTTTCTTAAAGAGAAGTTTTAGATTACAAAAAATTTACACCAAATTATAGGGGATTCTCATATTATACCTACCCATCTACATGCACATTTTCCCCTATTATTTACATCCTACATTTGTGAGATACATTTGTTACAATTGACAAACCAAAGTGAAGCGCTGCTACTAATCAAGGTCTATATTTTATGGTTTATACTTTGTACTGTACAGTTTTATAGGCTTTGACAAAGTATAATGTCCTGTATCCCTCATTAGGTAACATACAGAACAATTCCAATGCCCTAAATATGCCCTGAATTCCACCTATTCAACCTTTCCCCTCCCCTCTGGTAACCATTATTTTTATATTAATGTTATAAATTCTTCCATACCACATGATAATACCTACAGTAAAAATAAATCCACATTGGTCCATGGTTACCCACCCCGCTTATCTCTGTTCATTACTGAATCTTGAGGAATTTGGGATATTTCCACTCAGACTGCTTTGAATTGGGAGGGTGCTTAAATATTATGGGGCAGACAGCGGGAAGTGTTTTGCTTGAAATTGTAGATTCTCCCTGTTTTTTGGGATGGGGCTAGTCCATCATCATCTTGTTAGTTTTCCTGGGAAGGTCAAGAACTTTTACAGTTGAAAGGCTATTAACACATCTGAACAATGTTGATGGGCGCTATAAAATAAAAGTGAAAAAGTAAGAGAAGAAAGAAAAACAGAAGTGAGATTCAAAGAGAAGAGGATTGATAGAAACAAGTGCAAGAAAGTTATTTAAAATAGATTTATGTAGAGTGTCAATGGAATTATCTTAGCAGTTCCAGGATCACTAGGTCTGAATCTGAAGCCAGTGAGAGGTCATATATATTCCTTTTCCACATCTTAGTCCACTCTACTCCTTCTGCTTTATGTCGACCTGTCCTCCCAACTCCACTTATGCAAAGCTAACCCTTCCCGTAGAGTCTGAATTAAACCTCACCTCCTCTAGGACATCTATAGAGGATCAATACATTTACAATGGACTATAGCACTTCTTTCTTTTTTTATATAGCACTTATTTCTTAACTGTAAGTTCATACAGTCTTTTATTCTAATTCAACGTTATGTAATGGTCACCATTAGTCTGGAAGCTCCTTGTGGGCAGCAACTGGGTCTCATTCATCTTTGTAACTACAGTGACTCATACACTGTCTTACACATAAACGGCAATAAATGTTATTTTTTAAATGTATGAGCAGGGTATAATTCAGAAGATGGAACACTGCTGTGGCTGTGCACTATTAGGATGAAGGACTAGAGGAAGTCATTAATCATTTGATGCAACCTGAGGCAAATTCTTCTTTGCTTTAAATCAGCTAAACTTCAGTCTTTATGTATGTCTGAAGTCTTTATGTATGAATACATTAAGTATAATTTTCTCTCTCTCGACTTTCCTTATTTTCCTCCTTTATCACTAGGTGAAAAAAGAAAAATGGAAAAATTCAGAAACTGAATTTCTTCTACCCGATTTAGAGGTGTGTGATTGGTTAGTTTTGATGATTGTAAGTCAATCCTTAAGCAGTCAGACTGTTATGAAGGTAATTATCAACTCTGAAGTAGTTTTTCTTCTGTTCTTATTTCATCTTTATGTAAATAATTTTTTCAAGTTGTAATGGAGTCGGTATAGTCATTACTTTAATTAAATATCTTACAAATGCTGAGAAAAGTCCATAAACCTCTTGTGAGACAACAGTCTTACTAACTACCATGTCATCCATAAACTAGTAACAGGAGAACATTTTCTTTACTGAAGATACTTATTTCTACTGATGCTTCTCTAATTATTAAATAAAGTATTACTAATTTCCTTGTATGACAAGGGAAGGAATAATACATGAAAACTTTGTTATTATGTGGACCAGGATATATCACCTAATTCCAGTTCCCTGGATTGAAAATAGTATTTTAGAATTAAAAGTAGGAAGAATTTAGGTAGGAACTTTGACAATATTTTAGGCCCATCCTCAAATGTGAACATTACCAAAGTCCCATTATATCTGAAAGGAAATTATTTTTGTGATAATTATTTAAATGTAATATACCTTCTCTTAAATCTGAACTGTTAAATTTTCTTTATACAATAAGTTTGTACAAAGTGGGGTCATCATGCAGCTGTGTTGGACTTGGAAATGTAATTCCCTCCTGTGTAAGCCATTAAGATGGTCTCCAGGGAAACCAAAGGGATAAATGTTTCAAGTCAATGTTCAATTTTCCTCTGACTTGTAGACTCAGTATATTTTTAAAAATAAAGAATATTAAGATACTTTTTAAGCCAAGTTTCAGTCTGAGCTAGGATAATTATTTGATCAACCACAAAATATGATAATCCCAATGGTAGGATAAAAATAATAATAACCCTATATAGAGCAATGCCGATCATATTTTCAGGGCTGACTGAATCATATTCAAAATCATAAGAGTATGCTCCTATAAGTCTTTCAGTGTTATGCTAGGAGTTACTTTAAAGACAATTTTTAGCTATGTCAGGGTATACTAAACAATGCTTCCTATTTTTTCCTATTTTTATTTTTAAGAAAAAATTCTTAAGTAAGTATGATCTATTTTGACCTTTAGCTTATTCTAAACAGTAACATCTGACAATAATTAGCCATTCAAGTGATCAGCACAGAAAGGATTTAAATTTGCTTAAATACAAATACATTAAAATGATCCATGCAATTACATGTGAATCTACTCATTAAAAGCACTTTTATAAACAAAGGTCATTTTTAGAAGTCAATGTTGTGACTAAACCAGTGGTTCTCAAAATTTGGTTTCAGGTCCACTTTATGTTCTTAAAAACAAGGAAAGACTGAGGAACAGTTTCAGACTGCAGGAGAGCAGAGACACACATATAACTAAATGTAATGTGGGATCCTGGAAAGGATCCTGGAATCAAACAATATTAGTGGAAAAACTTGTAAAGTTTAGATTATGGTATTGTACCTATGTTAATTTCCAGGTTCTGGTCATTTATGGTTAAAATATTCACACTGGGGAAAGCTAGGTAAGGGGTATTTGGAAATTCTGTACTATTTTTGCAACTTTCCTATAAGTCCAAAAGATGTTCAATATAAAAAGATCTTTGAAATTATTGAAGCCACCAAAGAGCTTTACTTTATGTGGTTTATAGCTATCATTTTTTTATAATATTAGCAATTAAAACAGAAAGGGTTAAAACATGTATTCATTCATTTTAAAAATAATAACTATTGTTATAGCAGTTGTGAGAGGTTTAATTATTTGCGTATAGAAAGGCCAGGACTCAGGAATGATTTTGAGAAGGAAAACTGGTTTATTGACGGCCAGCTGGACTTGGGAGCTTTCTGTTGCAAACCCGAGCCCCAAAGAAGAATTTTGAGTTCCTTTTATACAGAGGAAGGGCTAAATCGTTCTTTGTTTCAGTGCTCAATAGGTTTGAATTAGCATATTATCTTCCACATCCTAGGTAAGCTTTTAGCATGGACTTCATACATTCTAGATAAACTTTTAACACATTTGGTTTGCATCTTCCCTGAATATTTAAAGATTATAGAGTTTGCATTCATAAACTGTTTCCTGGGACTGGAGTTGTTGCCATGGTCACCACAGGCACCACAGGACTGCAGCCTCTCACCATCCCACACCTACAAGTCAGAACAAACAGCTTAGGTTAAGGTTATCTCCGAAGAGACAAAGAGCCTCCCACCCATAGCCCACTATCCCATTACACTTTAACATAAATAACAATTTTATAAAAAATAATTATTTTCAGAAATAAAAACATTTCATGAGAGAAGTAACCCTACTGTACATTTTTGCAAATCTCTTTAATTCTGGCTTAATGGAAGACACTTGGATTCTCATATATGTTTCTACATTCAGTTTATCATCATTTTTTTTCAGTTGAGGTAAATGAAAAAGAAAAGCTGTCCTCACATATCTAAGTTGTTGGAAAAGAGAGGAGTATTTCGTTAGTCTTTTTCTGGCAATTGTGAACATTCTCCTTTGATACTACACCAAAACTCAACAAGTGATGTTTTCTTAGGGGTTACTTATGTAAGGTTAATGTGGAATATGAAAGGTTACAATCTATTTGCTGGTATTACATTTTGATTATATCTCTACCTACATATAATTTTGTATATCATGTGTTGCTGATTTGGAAAATATTGAATCATTGACTGATACAGATCTTCTGAATGTTAAATTTTCTAATTACATGGTATAGAAAATGTCACATTTTTAATATCACCACTAATCTCGTCAGAAGATTCTTTAGTTATGAGGAATCTTTTAAGTATGTGGTGACAAATACAAGTTTTTCAAAATTCTGATTTGTATGTGGGAGATTACATTTTATTACTGATAACATACTGTCAATTGTGTTCTGAGAAGTGGTAGGTGCACTTCATTTATTTTTTTTTAATCCCTCCCCCCACCCCCTGCGGCTTGCTTCCTGTCTGCTCTCTGTGTCCATTCCCTGTGTGTTCTTCTGTGTGTCTTTATTGCAGCTTGCTTGTCTCTGTGTCCATTCACTGTGTGCTCTTCTGTGTTTTTTACTTGTCTCCCTTTTTGTTGCATCACCTTGCTAATGTGGCTTTCCATGGTGCTTGTGGGCCAGCAGCACTCTGCAGCACCTGCAGCCCAGTGGCTCTCCACGGCGTGCAGGCGAACCTGCCTTCACAAGGAGGCCCCGGGACACAAATCCAGGGCCTCCCATATGGTAGACGGAAGCCCAACTGATTGGGCCACAGCTTTTTCCCCCACTTCATTCATTTTTGAGAAAATATCTATTAATACCCAATAATCAAATCTGGAAAACTGTAGTGTGTCAGTCATTCTCTCAGGTGAAAATAGTGTTCCATATGAAATATGCTAATTCTGCTCACAACTCCAACCATCACACAAATGCCTGCCTTGAGACACCCATCATACTTCAGTGTGCAGCAGAAATGCTTTATACACAAATTTTCAAAAGATGTGTACTAAAGGACCAAGATTTAACCAAATTAATACTTTGTACTGCTTTATCAAGGGCATTCTTTAGGGAAAACTGATCTAAAAAAAAATTGGGTCTGTGGCAGTGAAAAATATGGCTACTGTCACAGCTTGTGCCACTGTTTTATCAGTGCTGAGGCACTGGTAGTTTTACCTACCAAGGCTTTTGCACCGTCAGTGCAAATGTCATCACAGTGACAAAGGCAAATAATGTTTTACTATTATAAAAGTACTGTTCACTTCACAGACCCTTTTTGGGTCTTGGGGCTCCCAGGCTTCCATGGACCACACTTTAAGAACCTCCACTCTAACAGAAAACCAAATTCCATAATATTAGCAAAATGTATTTTTTTACAAAAGAATATTGGACAATGTTTCACAGTGACAGATGTGGAAACTTTTCAAAAAAAAAAGAAGAAACAGTGTGTGGAGAAGCTTTCTGAATGAACAGAAACATCTTTTCTGAGTTATATAGAAATCTCCTTCTGAGTAGCCAGTTTAGATGGCTGGGCATTGCAGAGCCCATTCAGAATCGATAGGCAGATAAAAGAGCGGAATTCCATTTTCCTGACTAAGTAGCAGTAGAAAAGCATGGCGGGAGGGAGAGGAAACCAGAGCAGGTGATCATTATTTTGTAATCAATAGAAAGTTGATGGTCTCTGTTAAACCCTCTGTCCTGTTTGCTATGCTCCTATGTGATTCCCTAAAAGCAGGAATCACTTTTTATTCATTGTTTAATCCCTAGTGGTTAATAACAATGATTAGTATATAGTAGGGATTCAGTAAATGCTGAATAAATGAATGAGCAAACAATAAGTTTAGTATTCCTGTGGATGACTTCAGGATAGATCAGAACAGAAATTGATAGTTAAATTGCAAATCAGATTTGAGATCTAAAGAGACCAGAGAAAAGGTACAACTAGGAAAATTCAGAGTCCTTGGAAATTTCCATTTTCCTTTGATTGTTTTCTGCATAACTTCTCATCTTACTTTACAATTTTATGAAGAGCAATGTGTAAAGATAAAGATAATAAGATTAATGATAAAGTCCTAAACGAAGTATTTTTATCTTAGACTCTACCTAGTTGTCTTTGGGTAAAATGTAGTACGCTACTTGCAAGTGATAGAAGATAGTTTCTCCTCCTACCTGGGTTTGACAGAACAAGAAGGCCACAAACCTAAGCCCAGGGCGTTTTTGATGATTTAACACTGAACCTACTCCTTCCTACAAAGCCCTGCCACCTCAGGCCAGAAGAGCTATTAAAAGAATTTTGATAAAGAACTCAGATAAATGCCCCCACTTGAGGGAGGAATTGCAAAGGAGGAGTGAGAGGATGGTTTCTTACCCCACACAGCTCACCCTGCTTCCCACACCCCCCCACCCACCCACCGCTGTGTAGAACTTTCCCCAAAGGCCAGAGTGCTGGTGGCTGATGGCTGCTCCATTTTTTTTACTCTGAGCAGAGGTGAGAGTGGGTTGAGAGAAGAGGCAACTTTCTTTCCTATACTCTTCACTCCATTTCATGTTACCCAATGAATAGAAAACAAACATGGGAAAAGTATGCCTTTGAGAAATGGCGTTTACTTCATACAAATACTGCGAAACATAAAAAGAGTTAAAATGGTTTATAAACACCAAGAGAGGAAAATATTCAGATGCTTTTCTAAACTAGCTATGAATAGCCTTAAATAATTGAATTATCAATCCCTAAATAAAAACTAATGAATTTAGAATGTCCACCTTGGAATGCATAATAGTAAGGACATTATTTTATAGCACACTTCTATTTTTTTTGAAAAAATAATTTCTTCTAAAATCAGTTCTGCTATAATTAGGCATAAAGGCATTTCATTTTTCTTCCTGATATCTGACGTTTATTCAAATGAACAGTAATATAAACCCTCTTGATTCCTTACTCTTTCAGAAAACAAACGTGTAAGGGATGCTGTTTGTTACTTGAAATAAAATATTTAACTCATTCATGCAAATAATTGCATCTTAAATTCAATATTATAAAAATAATACAGATAAACGTACTTTTAATATAAATTGAATGTGTGGCCTAAACTTTTTATTAATCATTAAAACTTTTGTAGAGGACTCCTGATCTTATTTGTGAAACAGATTAAATATTTTATTTGATACATAAGAAATAAAAGAGAGAAGAGGGGGTGATGCAAACTGGAAATCTGCACCCAATCCCAATACTTCATTTTCTACCAAAGACCTGATTTCAGCACTGCTAGATATCAGTGAAAGAAGAGTTCCACCTTAATGGAAACATAAAAGAAAAACACAACTTAAATTGTATTAGCGGTTATAGTGCATTGCCATCTGCAAATATTTGATGAGTATTTTATTGTACTAGCTTTAAATATACTACTGTTTGAATCCCTTTGACAATGCTAGGCTTTGAAAACAAAAGTTGGTTACTCTTTCAACAAGAAGCCTTTGGATTTCAATTCTTTCTAGTCTTAATAATTAAACTTTACATCTTGCTAAAAACTCATGCTTTCTATAGTAAAACATGAGTGCTAAGGAGTAAGCAAGCGTTGATGTTCCCACCTGTGAGCTAGACACAGTAACCACAACCATTCTCAGTGAGAGCCTAGGGCTCCTACTCCACTAGAACCAGTTCCCAAGAGACTAGTGCTCTCATCCTAACGACTAAAATGAGCTACAAAATCAGTGTTGTTGTTTTCAGCTTATCAGAAAGTTGGGGACACACAAAAAAACTGAATGAACTAAATTCCAGAGAGTAACAAATTTTTCATATGAGAGAAGAGACCAGAGGCTACTCTGATCTCTAAAAGAAAAACAGGAGCAGGAAGAGGAAGTAACCAGTCAAGCCTTTAATAAACATTTCATGGCAAAGTATGGGCAAGCCAGGCAGATAAAAATTTCAAAGAGGTCCGGGTATGGAACAGGTCTACACCCACCTGAAAATGTTCCCACAGGTCCCCACTGGGCTCAGAGGTTGTGCACCAAAGGCTGGAGGGAGGCAGGGAAGCAGACAAGAAAGTCTGGCAGACTTCTCTTCAGAAAAGGTGTAAGTCAGAGCCTAACAGAGCAGCAGAGAGTAATGAAAGAAAATAACTGGCAACCTGGATTTCTATTTATAACAAAAATATCTCTCAAAAAAATGGAGGTAAAGACTTTTTTAGACAAACAATAGCTGAGAAAATTTGTGGCTAGCAGACTAACAATAAGGGAAATGTTCAAGGTATTAATAGTTCTTCACACTGAAAGAAAATGATAGCCAATGGAAACTTGGATCTATACATTTCTGCTGTCTTAAACCACCCAATTATGATACCTCATTAGAGCAGCCCTGGGACACCAGTACAACTACAAATGCACACAACACAGATGAATTTTTAAAATAGTATCAGAGGAAAAAATCCAGGTACAAAGGAGCATGTATATCATGATTCCATTTCTACAAAAATTTTAGTAATAGAAAGCAGATCAGTGTTTGCCTGGAGTTAGGGGAATTGATGACAAATGGATATGAGGGAACTCTTTTGGGGTGAAAAATTGTTTCCTTTCTTGACTGGGCTAATAGTTACAGGGTTGTATATATTTGCCAAAATTCTCAAATTGTACACTTTAAATGAGCACAACTTATTGCATATAAATTATTTTTCCATAAAACCTATTTTTGAACCCCCAAAATACTCTATTGATTGTTTAAAAAAAATTAGTATTTGTGGGTTTATAGCATGCACAGAAGTAACGTATAAGGCAGTATCACAAAGGGCAGAAAGGGGTCAAATGGAAATAAACTCCCCTAAGGTTTAACCTACAGTATTGGCAAAGGAAATCATCAGAGGTTTCTAGATCAGGTTTATAAGAATCCAGGGATATGGACAACATTAATTAGGGCAATGGAAACCTAAAATAAGTTAGCGATGGTAAAGGGAAGAGAAGGAGCCAGACCCAATAGGAAAATTTTTAGAGATGAAGGGAATCAAGGATGACAAGTCTATTGCTTTTGTAGCTTGAGTGAATTGTATTGCAGTTCAATGGACTTTCATACCTACAGCAGGACTGTTTTGAAAGGGAAAAATAATGAATTCTATAGATGTTGGTATCCCTATGACAGTTATTAATAAGGATTATTAGGGCAGGATGTAACCCAACCTGAGATAAATGTCTGTGCCTGCTCACTCTAGGCCCCCCAAGAACTGGTAGGCTCTGTTATATCAAAACTGCCTAAGAAGGGAAGCAGATGTGGTTCAAGAGATTGGGCTTCCATCTACCATATGGGAGGTCCCAGGTATGATCCCTGGGCCCTCCTGCTAAAGGTGTGTCCGTGCGGTGAGCCAGTGCTTGTGCAGCGAGCCACGCAGCACAATCATAACACAGCAAAAAGAGAGACGAAGGGGAGAGTCAAAGGCGAGATACAACAGAAACCAGGAACTGAGGTGTCACAAGACCAAAAAAAAAAGATAAATAGACACAGAAGATCACACAGTGAATGAACATAGACAACAAAAACAGCAGGGGGGGTGCAGGGAACTGACTAAGAAGATATTGCATATATACACATCTTTCTGAATGGGCCTAGAAATGTTTCCTTAATCTTCTACAACTGTATTTTTCTTCATCATCCCTTATATATCTAAACATCTTTTTAAAGCATTTCTGAGAGTCTTTGCCTTTTAATAGAGTATGAAGAGTGTAAACTATATTTATTGTGATAAACGATACATATTTGCATATCTATATCTTGTTTTATGCTGCTACTATTTAAATTTTCTTTCTGTTTCCTTTCATTTTTGTTAATTGGACGTGTTTTTCTCTTCTGCAGTGATTTGAAACATATATATTTAATTTAATTCCCCTAATCAGAGTCTTTACATTTCTCCAAACCATTTTTTAGCTCGAATTCTTCTAATTATCAGAGTCACTAATGAATGAATATTTCCAATACTCTGTATTAGTCAGCCTTCTCCTCAGAAAAAGAATCAACATATATGTAAGATTTATTATAGCAATTGGCTCATGTGACCATGGGGATTGGTGAATCTGAATTCCATAGGGCAAGCTGCAAGCTGGAAACTCCAATATAGGTGAAGTTGTATCCCCAGTTGAAGCCAGCTGGCTGAGGTAGAGGCAGAAATTCTCCTTTCTGACTTCAGAAAGCCTCAGTTCTGGCTTTAAAGACCTCCAGTTGCTTGGATGAGGAGATTCCCCACATTGCTGAGGGGTAATGTCCTTAATTGATTGTAGATGTAAATGAACCAAAGATGCAATTGATTGGTTGATGATTTAAATCCATCTATGAAATACCCTCACAATAACAATTAAGCCGTTGCTTGCTTGACCAAACAACTAGATACCATATCCTAACCAAGCTGACCTGTGAACTTTATCATCATACTCCCTTACACAGGAAAAGAGTACATGTTAGTTTAGGTAGCCCAGGATTTAACTTCTCTTTTGTACCAACACAGTGCTTTTTATACCAATATTTAATAAAACATTTAATATACCGATACTCATTGGCAGATTGACATGAATACAAGAGAAAAATTGGGAAGTGGACTTGGCCCAGTGGTTAGAGGTCCACAGTTCAAACCCCGGGCCTCCTTGACCTGTGTGGATCTGGCCCACGCGCAGTGCTGATGTGCGCAAGGAGTGCCATGCCACTCAGGGGTGTCCCCCGCATAGGGGAGCCCCACGCGCAAGGAGTGCACCCCATAAGGAGAGTCACTCAGTGCAAAAGAAAGTTCAGCTTGCCCAGGAATGGCGCCACACACACGGAGAGCTGACACAATAAGATGACCAACAAAAAGAAACACAGATTCCCAGTGCCATCGATAAGGATAGAAGCAGTCACAGAAGAACACACAGCAAATGGACACAGAGAGCAGACAACTGTGGGGGGGGGGGGAGGGGAGAGAAATAAATTTTTTTAAAAAATAAATAAACAGATAAAAAGAGAAAAATTAAAAACTATTTTGATGTTAGGGGAACATATTTGGGAAAAGTGAAAACCTATTGCTTACAATAAAATCCGTTAAGCAGTATTGCTTTTTGTGCCCTTTAACTAAGGGTATAGGGAGACAGAACTTTACTTTTCTTCTAAAATAAATTTAGGACACCAGTAGAGTGACTGCAGTTCAATATTTAAATAGCTGTTTTTTTCTGAAAAAACAAAATGCCTCAAATTGGCTTTAATTCTATTTATCAAAAGCACATTCAAAGCTTTGTTTTCAGCTCAGACTCCAGAAACTGACTTAAGTTAAATGGCACAATTAAGAATCTCCGAGGGTCTTATTGACCCTTTCATTTGGCTTTCAGAGGAAAGAGAGTGATTTATATCAGAAAACAAGAATTGAGGGGCCAGCAAGGAAAGGCAATGAGAATATTTTGACTAAAGAGGAAGATGAGTGAAGCTCTTTTGTAATCAGCTCAAGAGCAGATAAAAAGCATTCAGCTTCTCTCTAAGACAATGGAAATTATAAAATGTCTGAAATCAGTGGTTCTAAAAATCCTACAGCCTATGCCAAAATGAAAGATCTTGACAGCCATCTACCCCAGCTGCTATTCTTGGTCAAAACTGAAAACACACACTCACATGCACACATTTTCATACATTCACCCACCAGAACAAATGGGAAAACTAGTGCTGATTTCACCGGGATGACAATAATATTATCATTCAAATCAATATACTGTCCTTAAAATTTCTAGATTCACAGACTATATGGAGAACCTGGAGGATATGTTAAGCCACTCTTGCAATCAGTTAACAGATCATATATCATGTATATAGATGACAGTAATATCATTTTATAGATCTAATAAAAAAGTCTTATTTGAATAATCTAGAGGCCTCAGCAATTGTGAATCAATGACTTAATGCCATGAATCCATGAAAATATTTGAAAAGATGAACTTTAAATTATTTATTTATGATTCTATTATTTGAACATATCAGATTTTGTTATTTTTGTTAAATAGTTTTAGTCGCTTAAGGTTTTACAAGTGTACTGACCATATGAATGTGCAAAATATGAGGGATACCCGGTAGACTCACCCATCTTTTCTAATTGCTATGTCTACCTGATACCGAAATGCAAAATTTAGTCAGATGTTCCATTATTTTGTCTACACAAGGCCACCCATCTGGCTGTGGAGTCTGCCAGAAGCACATTGTTCCTGTTATAAAGTATTCTTATTATAAAGACTATTTGCCTGATTCAAATAAAAGATTATTTTCATCTTTCATTTTGAACACATCTGGATGTCTTCTGGTCTTTTGGCAGGGAGGGATCAATTTCAATTTTATTTTAGAAAATTATGAACCAAAGAACTTAGGTTTGATAATATTTGACTGTTGGTTCATTAAACTAAATTAAAATCATTTAAATAAGAATCAAAAATAAGTTTTCTTATGGCCTCCCTGAGTTTCCAGGCAAGTTTAAACATTTGCAAACACAGAATAAGCATTTATTGAAAGCTACTATTCTACCTTTGTTCAGAGCAGAAATGTGAGAGATGTCCTCTGTCAAAGTACAACAAATGACCTGAAAAAAGAGTGAAAATAAGATCTATATTAGCTATGTAGATCGAGGAAAGAAACATGTGAAATTGGAAAAGGCAAAACTTCTGCAGCCATCCCTCCTGCCAAGTCATCTCTCCCAGGCAAGTGAGACCTTCATATGAACTCTTTGAAGGCCCTTCAGGCACATTTCTTAGTCTGTTCATGAGAACCACTCATCTCAAGAGAAGGCCATATTTAAATTCCCAGATCTGTGTTCAGTGAATGCTTGATGCAGGAAATGAAAGTTTGCTGCTAAACTTTGGTCACTTTGTCATAACTTCCCTATAATTTAAGCTTCCCTTTGAATTTAACATGAAATAAAATTCTCAACAAATTTGTTAGCTATCCCTTTAGGCACATGGCTGTACGTCATAATTCTTTTACAAATGTTTCTTCCAAAAATATTAATATAGAGCTGTTAGACTAATCAATTTGGTTCAATCTTTTCTCTTGCCAAAAAGGAACACAGGGTTGATGACAACCATAGCTAACCCTTATTATGTAAAGTATGCAACTACCAGAAAGTATAATTGAGTGCCATTAAAAATCTCAGCTCTTGCTGCAGCTTCAACTGCTAGCTGCTGGGGAGCGAATGTAACTCAAGTGGTTGAGAGCATCCTTCCCATGTATGAGGTCCTGGGTCCAATCCCCAGTACCTCCTTAAAAGAAAACAAATCCAAGCTGCTTATGTTTTAGAAAACAATACGGAGAAAATTCATCTAAAAGCCTCAACTATAATGCATATATCACCAAAAATCAGCTTTCTAGTCCCTATTCATTAACACTTTGGCTCAGATTCATTTACCAGAAAACATATTAAATAATTTGCATTTTTTAAAAGGTTTATTTATTTATTTCGCCCCCCACTGTCTGTTCTCTGTGTCCATTCGCTGTGTGTTCGTCTGTGTCCGCTTGCATTCTTGTCAGCAGCACCAGGAATCTGTATCTTTTTTGTTGCATCATCTTGCTGCGTCAGCTCTCCATGTGTGTGGCACCACTCCTGGGCAGGCTGCACTTTTTTCACGCTGGGCAGCTCTCCTTGTGGGGCTCATTCCTTGTACGTGGGGCTCCCCTACACAGGGGACACCCCTGTATGGCAGGGCATTCCTTGCGCGCATCAGCACTGCATGGGGCCAGCTCACCACATGGGTTAGGAGGCCCTGGTGAACCCTGGACCTCCTATGTGGTAGGTGGACACTCTATTAGTTGAGCCAAATCCACTTCCCATAATTGCATCTAGAACCCTGAATAGATGAGATGCAATGAAGATGGAGAATGTGGCAGTTACACACGCATGAGAAGAAAGTTCATCAGAGGTAAAGGGACACACTGAGGGTTGTGGCTAAATCCTGCACATCTGGGATGAGAGTGGGGTGGTTGTTAGGGGAGAGGGAAACATTGGGGGTAAGGAATTAAACTTCCTTCACAGGCTTGCCTATTATTTCCTAGCTCCAAATGGACTTTTTTCTCCCTAAAGGTCTTTAAAAACTTACAGTAAACTGGAATGGAATTATTCCTTTAAAATTGTTTTAACTCCCCTAAGTCGAAACATTAGAATTTGGTCCTATTTGTAGTTTAAAACAGCAGGTTCTTAATTACCTTTAAAGGAAAGATTTAGTGAAAATGACATTTTTGAAAACAACTTAGATGTATGCTCATGTCTTTCCATTCAAGGTTTTGGAAAACTAACATGTTTTTAATTTTCATGAGAAAAATTAAACTTTGTGACAGCCTGGCCTGATTTTAGTACCTACCTTTGAATTCTGCTAGGTTTTTTACTGCTTTTGAGGCATTTGTTAAAAAGCAGTATTAAAACTCATCTAGATTGTACATGTTAGCAAAGCTCCAAAATGAAGCTATTGTCAAAGTTAAGTACAAAATACCAAGTTAAGTATGCTTTGAGTATTTAGACATGAAGACTCTGCAGGGAAAATATTCCATTTTTAGCCTCCTGAAGAATAAAACAGCTTGTTGACAAACACAGATTGTTATTGCACAGGACAGTGTAATCTTACAGTGGCATATCATCACTTCTTAAGAGCTAATGTCCACATAATTCTTCACTTATTCTCATCTACTGTTTAAGGCACTGGGATCTACAATAAAATTTTCTTTATTCTTCTGATGAAAACTTAAGTTTTGATTGCCATGAAGACCTGTATCTGCCTTCCTACAGTCACACTACAATTGAGAAATATTAATATTTTAGACAATGAACTCATGTGATGTCTTCTATACAAAAGGAGGGGAATGGGGAGGATAGGATTTGTTGCATTAGATTATCATTTGTTTTTTATTTGCAGAAGAGTAACAGAGTAACTTTTGCAAACACATTTCTCCACTACAGGATCTCAAACGATTTATTTTCAGTTGACATGCAACCAAAACCAACAGATTGTGGCAGGAATAGCAATCAATTAAATTATCTCTCACAGAAGTTAAGTTCTCTAAAGGAAGGGAATGAACATTATTGAATATATCTGCAATGGATCAAGCAGCAAACTTAGCACTTTACACATCCATCTTAATTAATCCTCACAATAGCCCTTTGAGATAGTATTGGCTTCCACTTTATAGGACAAGAAACTGAGGCTCAGAGAGGTCAAGTGTTTGTTCAAGATCCTGCATCTAGTCAACAGTCATCAATATTATCACACAGGTCGTTTTGAACCTGAAGCCTTTGCTTTTGATATGACATAAGACTGTCTATATAAAGTTGGATTAGATATATGGGTTCCGGTAAAGATAATATGTGATGGAATTGAAGGGTAGAATCTAATAGAGAAATGTTATCTAAGTCATTTTAATTGGGTCTCTTTTGGGGCTTGTTTAGAAATGCTGGAATAGCATAGAGTATTCAAAAGCCAAGATATAGTTTTCTTTCTCCTGGGTCAAAATTTTTAGCATTTTTCTATATACATATTATTTTAAATGGTCTGTTTTTAGCTGTGGAAAATACTGGTTGACTATTGCTAAACCATTTCCCCTTTGCTACTGGGTGCTTCACTGGACTATAATTGAAAGCCACCCTTGGGTATTTAGATGTGGCCAATGACTGTGACCTTGCCAGTGGAATGTGGGTGGGCACGATTGCCTCATTTCCAGGCATGGTCCATAAATCCTCCTGGGTGGTAACACCCAGGATATCCTTAGAAGCCACTTGTTGAAGATGAAAGAGTCTCTGTCGCCTAGATCCACCAAAAAAAAAATTGTGTGGGACAGTGCACCACCGCACCAGCAAGCTCTTTATTTAAGTGAGAAATAGGCATCTGTTGTATTCATCCGAGTGGCCATATGTCCCAGTATGTCCAGAATGGTTCCAGTTTACACTTCTTGTCCCCATGTGTTTACTAAGAGCTCCCTCTTTCACTTCCAAAAGTTTGGATAACAAATATGTTCTCTGTGGTATTAGGCCACATTTATTCACTGTTGCCACTCTTATTATGGCAATAGTATTACTCTAATTACAACATTAGGTTTTATTAGTTTTATAGTGTTTATCTTTTACAGCCCATAATGGCTAAGCAAACCTATTTTCATAAAAAAAATTCAAGAGAAAAGCAGAGGCATGCACAATATATTGTAGTTTCTTTGATTTAGTATATGTATGTAAGACTGTAGATCCATTTTGCTGATGTCTCTTTCATTATACCCTTAGTAAACAGTGAGTTTAAGTACAGATGGAAAGGAAGTGCATGTACAATTAAATCCCTGGCAAATATAGGGCTAGGTTTAGTACCTGGTGTATAGTAAGTACTCATGCTTATTGCTAATGATAGTAGTAGTAATAGTATTATTATTATTTCTATTATTATTTCTCAAGAACTGCTAATGAAAATATAAATTAATACAATCCTTTTGAAAAGTAATCAATGATTTAGTTCAGGGTTCATAACCTATATCTCAGTAGTCTAATTTCTAAGACTCTATCTTCTTTAGACAAGTTGAAGATAACATAGCCACGATTCAAATTAATTGATGCAAAACATATTTGTCCGAATAATTAAGAGTTCCAAGAATAAATCTGGCAATAGGCAACACAGAACATGTATTCAATAAAGTTTAGGGGGAGAAGCAGATTTGGCTCAACTGATAGAACATCCGCCTACCATATGAGAGGCGCAGGGTTCAAATCCAGGGCCTCTGCTGACCCATGTGGTGAGCCAGCCCACGCACAGTGCTGATGCATGCAAGGAGTGCCGTGCCATGCAGGGGTTTGCCCCACATAGAGGAGCCCCATGTGCAAGGATTGCACCCCATAAAGAGAGCCGCCTTGTGTGAAAAAAGTGCAACCTGCCCAGGAATGGTGTTGCACACACAAGAGCTGACACAGCAAGGTGACGCAACAAAAAGAGACCCAGATTCCTGGTGCCACTGACAAGAATGCAAGCGGACACAGAAGAACATACAGCAAATGCACACAGAGAGCAGACAATGGGGGAGGGGGGAGGGGAAGGGGAGAGAAATAAATAAATAAATCTTAAAAAAAAAGTTTGGGGAAGTCTGTCTTTCTCTGTATCTATTAGTCCTTCCTCATTCTAAATCTATCTCCCCAGCTAGTGCTAGCAATAAAGTATCAGGCAACCGTCCCAGTCACTGGCTTTGGTATCCATGACCATCTCTGAACACACTGAGTCATGGACACTAGGATTGACCATCTTCATCTGGTTTCCACCCTTGTGGTAGTTAGGATGGTGGTGGAGAGGTGGGACATTAGGCTGAATAGCTCCATCAGCTTCCCAATGAGTATGGATGGGGTGGGGTACAGGGGAGGACAGGTAGTCCTAAAAGGAAGCAAAGATAGGCGGACAGCTTGACAACATCTCTCCAAAATGATAGTAATGTAGCCAACGATATTTATACAAGGATGTTCATTATACTGCTATTTATGCTGGTAAAAATTCCTAACAGTTTATGTATTAGTCAGCCAAAGGGGTGCTGATGTAAAATACCAGAAATGGGTTGGTTTCTATAAAGAGTATTTATTTGGAGTAGGAGCTTACAGATACCCGGCCATAGAGCATAAATTACCTCCCTCACCAAAGTCTATTTTCATGTGTTGGAGCAAGATGGCTGCCAGTATCTGCGAGGGTTCAGACTTTCTGGGTTCCTCCTTTCCAGGGTCTTGCTTCTCTCTGGGTTCAGGGTTCCTCTTTTCCCAGGGCTTGCTTCTTCCTGGCCTCAGGGTTCCTCTCTTCCTGGGGCTGGCTTCTGTTTCCTCTGTGATCTTACTTCCCAGGACTCTGGCTTAAGGCTTCAGCATCAAACTCCAACTTCAAATTCCAACATCAAAAGCCCTCAATTCAGTCCTTTGCCATGCCTTTTATCTCTGAGTCCCCCCCCCCCCCAAGGCTTGGGGACTCAATGCCCTACTGACATGGCCCAATCAAAACCCTAATCATTGCTTATCACACCCAGGTTCAGACCAGATTACAATCATAATCCAATATCTATATTTGGAATTCATAACCATATCAAACTGCTACAGTTTAATATCCAGCAATGGGGTATTTTAAAATGATTAATGATACATCCATAATACTTAAGATTATGCAGGTAATAAAATCATGGCTTTGATAAATATTTAATGATATGGGAAAATGTTCACAATATACTGTTTTGTGGGAAATTCAGAATTTCATAGCAACCTTTAAATATATTTCACACGCTTCTTTCATGCATTGTTTCAATAAGCTGAACTTATTTTATATAACTAAAAATGACTACCTATTGTATTCCTTTGTATGATGCAAAGTAAGATAATATAAAATACTGTTTGAAAGCATTTACAAGATAAAATATTTTCTGGAGTTTGAGAAATAATGGACAATATAAATGAGAAATTGTGTATGTCTGCCAAACAGGAAATTAGAGAGGTGGTGTCCTTTTTCTTACCATACAAAAGTTCCATATCAAAAATATTTGAGGTCAAAGGATAGAAATATAATAGGAGTAATGTTCAATTTAAGTTCACCAAATGTTTGCTGCACACCTATCCTGTAGGGAGCACTGTGCTGGGCCCAAGCATAAAAGGATGGTAATGCCCTGGCACTGGAGGGGGCAGCCTAAGTGTACATGGAAAATAAATGCATACTGTAAACATACTATGGTAAAGCCACTGAAAACAATGTTTAAGGATGCTGAATAAGCCCAGAGAGGTTCATGTTGCTTAGTAAGAGTTGGGTACCCTTCCTGGAGGATGTAGTATCTGAACAAAGTCTTGAGTGCTAGGTGATAGAAAGGAGAAGGAAACAGAATATTTCAAGTAGGGAAAAGGGCTTAAGGCCACTGAAGAATAAAACAACTGATATTGTCTGAGGAGTTAATTCATTACTCTTGGGCTTCAAATGTGAGCAAAGGTTGATGAAAAGAGAAGCAGAATCAAGTAATTGACAATTTTGTACAGGGCGCCAAGGAATTCGAGTTTTATCCTGTAAATTAAGGTGAACTAATGATAGATTTTGAGCAGAGCAGCAGCTTGATTTAACATCCATTTCAGATGGTAGCAATGGGACAGGTAAATTTGAGAGGCAAACTTGGGGACTGAGACTGGCTAGAAATCTATTACAATATTCCAGGCAAGAGAGCAAGAGGACATTACCAGGCAATGATAGCAGAGCTTGAGAAGAGGTGATGTAATCACAGCACATTGGTATATCAGTAGTATTCAGAGGTTGATTTTTAATGGAGGATGGGGCAGAGTGGATGGAAGAGAATAGTGAAAAACAAAAGTATTCTAGGATGACTCTCAGGTTTCTATATTGATTGACTCAGTAGATATTTCTAATATTATCTGAGTTAGTGAAAGAGCAGGATTAGGTTTGAGGATCAGGGTGAGAGAAGGGAAGGAGTTTGGTTTGGGACATATCAAATTCAAGGTCTTCCAGTTGATGTGTGTGAAAGATTTAATACACAGTTTGAAATTCCCAAGAATGGCTGGCTAAAAATACAAATTCATGAGCTATCAGTGTATAGGTTTTAGGTGAATCCATAAAAGTTCATGTGGAGAGGGCGGTATAGAGAGAGTACTGGCAAACAGTAAAGTGTGAGAAGAGAGAATAAAAAGAAGATGCCACAGAGGAACTCTAAAAAGACTTGTCAGACAGGAGGAAAGAAAAAGTACTGTAAATATTGCCATGTAATTAACAGAACTGAATTATACATTTAATATGGTTAAAAGGGAACATTTTAGATTTTATGTATGTTACTAAAAGAAAATTTTTTTAAAGCCATAGGACTGTACAACACAAATAGGGAACCCTAATATAAATAATGGACTATAGTTAATAGTAGAATTATAATAGTATTATTTGGTCAATTGTAACAAAGGTACCACACTAATGCAGGGTGTTGTTAATGGAAAGGGGGAAGGGGCTATTTGAGAACTCTGTGCTTTCTCCATCAGTCTTCTATAAACCTACAAATTCTCTCATTAAAAAAAAAAAAAGTATTGTAAAACAATCTAAAAGTGTAGACCGTTTCAAGAACTAGGTAGCTACTGTGACCAGCAGCTAAGTCTTCCCATCAAAAATATGTGCGAATCCTGCCTTAGTAAAAACTTATTACTGGCTATTTCCCAGCCTCCTGTGTATCTTAGTGGTGCCAAGTGACTGGTTTTCACCATAGAATGTGAATGACAAGACAATTAAAACAGAAGTTTGCCTTCTCCATTCTCTCATTCCACTTCCATGAGCTGGAAGCAAAGGACCCAAGGCCCTGGCTGACAGCAGAGCAACAGGGAGAAGAGCCAGGGTCCCTGGACTACCACCTGGAACAAAACCACCCTTGACTAAGAACACCCACACCAGATTATGATGTGAGCAAGAAATAAGCTTCCATTCTGTTAATGTATGGAAATGTGGGTGCTCTTTGTTATTAGAACTAGTGTTATCATAACTACAGTAAGAAGTGCAAAGTGGTCATTGAATTTAATCAACTATGAAATGATTGTAACACATGACTGATTGGACAGCAGTTGCACAGGGATGCAGTCAATGACAGCTTTTGTTCAGTATTAGGATCAGAGGGAGACATAATCGTTTTTATGGGCTGAACAGGAGGTGGTGTCAGAGAGAGGATGAACCAATAGGATAGAGACAGAAGCATTCACAGAGCAAGGTCATGGCAGAGACCTAAGGCAGAAGGGGAGGGAATGGTTCTGACCTCAAGGCTACACATCTCTTCCTCTGACTGTAAAAGAAAGAAGGAAGAAAAGAAAAGAGGAATTAGCACAGAAGCAGATAAGTTTGAGGGACACATAAAATTCTAGTGAATGAATGTTATAACGAGTGCTGAACATCAAAATTTTATATATTTTAGGCATCAATGCTTGTTATAATACTTTAAAATCCATAAGAAAACACACTGATATCCTCACACTGTCATTTGCTATTTAACATTACTGAAAAGAGGACATTTCATATTGGATTTTCTTCAACTTGCTCATTCTTACTTAATTCTCCTTTGAAGGTGCTATACCAGATAAAGATCCTTTCCCACAAAACATTGCAAAGATCTAGCATCAAATATTTTCCCTCGAAGAGAACTGCATATTAAGAGTAATTCTCTAGCTCTGAGACACTTCTTTCCTACTGAGAGCAACATGACAAGGCAATCTGATTATTAGTCGTCGTAGTTTGTGGTATTTCTGACTTATAGATATATTTATCTCTACACAGTCCCACTGTGGGACTGAATCTGAAATAACCAAACTAAACTAAAAATGTCCCTAAGTGCTGGAAATGATTGAAATGAATGAGGAGATGGAGGACAGGGAGTGATGGGGGAGGAAAAGAGAAGGAATGTCAGTACTTCTTTGCCTCTTTTATCTGCAGTTTCTTAAATTAAAAAAAAAAGCCATCTTTGTCTAAAACCCCATTTTCATGCATTATTTTGCTTTTTCATTATAATGCTTTTTTGTAGCTTGTAATGTATATATTTGTTTGTGTGATCATTATGAAATCTCTTTGGTAGACAAATAAGATTCATGATAACCAGGCAACTTTATCCTTTCTTCAGTGGTCCCTTTATGCCCTCTCTCTGCATTAGTTCTTTTGCTTCCCAGATAAAATCTCAGGCAGGTCCCACAGCTTTCCATCCCTTTTCAGTCACTAGTGAAGTCTCCTTTCAGTTATGAAAATATCCAGACCAATGAAATAAGCACAATGTTTTACATCCTTCAAGGTAAAGCTTTCTCCCTTCCTCCAGCCCTGACATGAGCTTGGAAGCCTTCAGTGGCGGAGCAGGATGTGTTAGGTGGACAGCAGGCCCCTCTCCTACCCCCGTCTCCCTGCCCTGAATCAAGAAGGATCAGTCCCTTAGGGGCAGATGCAGTCGGGACCTGCCATTGGTTCCTTCTAGATGGGACTGTGGTGCTCTCTTTCAGAAGCAGCCTTGAGATTTTTTTGGTGGGAGGAGTGTGGGGGGCCTCTGAGTGCACGTCTCTGAAGTAAGCTATGCCACCCCTCCAGCTGACACTCGGGAATCAGTGGTCCACCTCACTCATTCCGATTGAGGTCCTTTTGTTCTTCACAATGTCCTCTTGTACTCCATTTCATACAGCACTAGCCCTCAGGAAAACTCATGCTTCTTTATCTAGTACTGTGGTAGAAAGTGACCCTTCTCGCAGTCCAGCCCCTTTTCTCTTTATACTATCAGAGAGAGACACCTTATTTATAGTCTCTTGGCAGGAGTCAGAGAGCAGTTCCCCACCTCTAGGGCAAATGTCAAGGTCTCCACAAGGTTCTCTTAAAGTCCCTGACAACTGTCTCCTTGGGAATTCCCACTTCCATTCTCTTATGTGTGCTCTCAGAGCCTCTCTCTCTCTTAAATTTCCATTACTTTTTACTGGAGGTGGGTGGTAACTGATATTGGCAGAAATGATTTGACCCTGGCATAGAGTATCTTCTGCATGTGTGATCTATCCCTTCCTTAAGAACAGGGAATTACTTGGCTGTCATTGTGTCCTTATCACCTTTGAGAATGGAAACAAGGACAGAAATAGCCCCGTTGTAGCATCAGGATACTTTAGTTAGCTGTTCCTCCTCCAGGCTGGATGTCCCATACGGAAGAGACCTTGTCTGTTCACTACTGTATTCCCAGGGCCTTACAGAGTGCTTGGCACATAGTAGTTGCTCCATTAATATTTGTTAGATGAGTGAATTCCATTCTATTCATTCATTGTTGAAAATAAAAACTACAAATCATCAAATTCCAGATGGTTCTCTTTTCTCCCTCTTCTTAGCATGGCCATCCAAGTCTAAATTAACAGCACCAGGAAATTATGGTCTGGCTTTAAGAATGGGAACATTCTATTTCCTTTTGCCATGCAATAATAAGCCTTTATATAGACTTGCACTAATTAGAGAATTCTCCATTATCTTCTTCATTACTGATGTGTATAAATGAAATTAAATTGCATAATTTAACTGAAAGAGGAAGCTCATAGATAATCAGACCTGCCTCTTGATGTAAAGAAGAGAGACTGACTTGTGAAAGGGCTCAAGGACTGCTGGTTCTTGACAGGACTGCTCTCAGGCTATTAGGGAAGCATGTTCCAATCATTAAACACTACACAGTACCCAAACAACTTAAAGAGGACTTGCAAAGAAAATCAAGTTAAGGTTTTTAGTCTGAAGATAATAAAAGTTTATTGACAGACATCTGAGTCATCATTGTGTATTATTGGAATAGCAGAGATTAAGGGTCTTTATTGATAAACATCTGAGCCATTGTTTTGTGTTATTGGAATACTGGAGATGTTTTAAGAAATTACTTTCTGCTACCATTCCAACAGAACTGGATATATTGATTGTTGACTAACTTAGCCTGAAACTCAAGAAAGGGATTTTTTTAAAACAATTTTTAAAGTAATTATTTACTATATAAATGTGCTCATTAGAAAACTAATATTTCATTAATATTGTCACTAGTTGTCATCAGCAAAAAATCCATTTCCTATACACCTAATAGTATGGAGAGTTTTCTCTTTCTCCACTGAATTTCCCGGGGCTCTGGAAACTTTCTATAACAAAGATGAATTATTGCAAGGTTTTGTACACTTCAGAGCATAATTCTTATCCCCTCTACCAGATTATAAGCAATGTAAATTCGTTTCATAAAACTTGGTTTCTTCTTACAATATTTAGCATAGAATATATTTTCATTAATATGTTTAGTGAATAAATAAATACACTAAAATATAGTTTGTATAATTTCTCTCTTGGATCTGCTGATTCATTTTCTTTATGTATTGTCAGTATATTAGAAAATCTAAATTTTTAAAAGTGACAGAACTCAAAATCTCTAATTCAGAATATTTCTTTATAAGTAAATTGTTTTACTATCCTTCCCAATTTGACTTCTTTACCATTTAATGCTATCCCTAGACTTATCCTTAAGGTGCCCACCAGAGGAATTTGTGTTTTATTTATTAGGCCTGACAATGCACTCAATTTTATTTTGTATTTCTGGAGCCCATATCAAGTTATCAGCATATAATGATGTTCTGAACTCACACTTCACACTCCTTTTTGGAGTCTCAGAATCATTTAAAATAGTGTTGGAGGCAGAGCACTGTTTTGGAAATAGCTATATTTGAGTCCTGGCTCTTGCTTTTGCTACTTGATGATGTTATCTCCTTTTTAATAAAATAGGGATAATAGCAGAACCTTCCTCATAGAGCTGTTATGAGAAATGATGACATGATACCTGTACAGCTTTGAGCATGTTATCTGACACCTACTAGGTATTCAATACATGCTGTTAAAATGTTTGGTCATGATGATCAAAATTTAAACAGTTTTCATTTTGTCAACTGTAGCATCTCGATATAAATGACAACAAGTCACAAGGGACCATGTACAAAGAATTGCATAATGATCTTCTGACCACCTTTGTATACCAGGGAGTATGGTTTTGTAAGGAAAACCCACATGTGTAATCAAGTTCAGGAAAGACAGTTACAGCAATACCGGGCAACAATCAAAATTCTTGTAAATACTACTGTAATTTAGAGGAAGAAGTGATCACTTCATATTAACAGATGGTCAGAGACAGGTTTTAAAAGGGCTTCACTGAAGAGGTGACATAAGAGCTGGACCTTGAAGGGTAAGTAAGATTTAGGGAGGAAATGATAGGAAGTACAACACTGAGAGAATCATGCAAGGAGAGGATTGAAGGAAGGAAATTACAGGGAAGGTTGGAGCTCCTCTATGTTCATGGATTGTGGGGGAAGTGATGGGCAATCACAGAGTTCTGAATGTCTTACTGAAGGACAGGTCCTTCATTCTGAAGGCAATAAAAACACATTGCAGGTTTTGGAAGAATAATTCTGTCAGTAAAATATAAATATTGGGAGAGAGAGGAAAAATAATTTAGGCAAGGAAATGGTTGAAATTACTTCAATAGTACAATTGAGGGGATAATAATTGAGGGGATATTGAGAGCCAGAACCGAGGTAGTGGCAGTGGAAATGGGGGTGGGGGAGAGGGAAGATGTTAGATGCAAGCAAATTTGGCAGCACCCAAAGGCACAGATAACTGTGAAATATATGAGTAAGATAAAAAGAATGCTATTACTTAAATGATGAGTAAATGGTAAAGCAGGAAATTAGGTAGGAAGCAGAAAATGAAACTAGGGTTTGGCTTTGGTGGGAGATGGTAGGGAAAGGAGATGATATTATTTTGGGGCATGCTGAATTCATAGTTCTTACAGGAAATTCAGCTGGAAATATCCAGTTGGGTATATCAATCTGGATTTCTAGAAAGAGTTAGGATAAGATTAGAGATGTAGATATGTAAGTCAATTGTGTAGCAGGAGGCAATTGTTGGAAGAATAAGCAAAGAAAGTCAAAATGAAAACTGGGAGTGGTATTTGTCATAAAATCAGAGATAAGAGAGTCTCAAAATAGAGTTGAAGAAATTTATTTTAAAAAATAGAGTTGAAGAAAATCTTTCTATGCCTACAGTCACTCCCATAGTTCAGTAGCTCATATTTCTTGCCTAAATTCCCAATGTTTCAGAGGGAATGCTAACAAAAAAACCTTTTAGAAAATTTTTGTCATATTCCATCTTTGCTTAAAACCTTTAATAACTCTCTATTACCTTCAGGACTAGGTACATGAATAGCATAAAAATCATTTTGGAATCTGCTGCTTGCTTATATCTTCCATGTCATCTGTCCCCATTACTCTACTTTGGTGCTGAGTTTTACTTGGAGTTTTCAGAAACAGCTGCTCCTGCTTGTGATTTAATTTCAAACACCCTCCTTTGCCTGGAGCATCCTAACCTGATACAACTCTTTACATAGATAAATATACTTACCTTCAAGCCTCAGCTGAGTATCACTTTTTCTATCTAATCTTCCCCCATTTCCATTTCTAGTCACTGTATCCAACATACACAAAGATATACACAGAATTAAGTACTCCTTTGTACTCACACAATGCTCGATGTCATGTTTAGTAGCACATTGAACTTTATCATTATTATTACTGCAGCTACTCTTACAACATGCAGACATTATAGCAAATACTGTATACAACTTATCCCATTTCATGGACACAATCTATGACACTACTTCTATCTCCATTTTACAAAGAAGAAAAAATATACATTGGCAAAAATATGCTGATGTATACATAAAATTATTTATTGTGGCATTATTTCCAATAGCAAAACATCCACTGATTGAAGATTGGTTAAATAAATTTTGTTACATCTATATAATGAGATACTTTTCATTGTACAAAAGGAATAAGGAATAAGGAAACTCTGCACACTCACATGGGATATGAAGTATATTATTATGTTTAAAAAAGCAAGGTTTTTATATCCATTGAGTCTGTTTCAAAAATGAGGGAGAGATTAAGACATTCCAATGCAAACAATAGCTGAGGGAATTCCTTACCAGTAAACTTGCCTTGCAAGGACTGCTAAAAGGAGTTCTTCAGACAGAAGGAAGGTACACTTGGTAGTAGATTGTAGCAGCATAAGGAATTGAAATCAGTAAAGGTAACTATATGGGTAATTATAAATATTATTGTATTTGTATTTTGGGTATATATTTCCACTTCTTATTTCTAGTAGGATGAAAATTTAAGGCTAAAATTAAAATGCATAAAGAGTAAGCATAAATCTATGGTTTTAGGCATACAATGTACAAAAATATAATTTGTGACAAGTACAAAAAGTAGGTGGGGGGAAGGACAGTATAGAAACAGTGTGTATGCTATTGAAAAATTGGTATCAAGTAAAAAACGATTGTTATATATTTAGGATGCTAAATTTTTAAATAAGATTTATTTTTTTAAATTTATTTCTCCCCCCTCATTGTTTTGCACTCACTGTCTGCCCTCTATTTCTGTTCTCTGTGTGCTCCACTTCATTATATTTTTTAGGAGGCACCAGGAACTGAACCTGGGACCTCCATGTGGGAGGGAGGCAACCAAACGTTTGAGCTACCTCTGCTCCCTGATCATTGTATCTCTCATTGTGTTTCTTCATTGTGTCTCTTTGTTTTGTCATCTCATTTCACCACCTTGTTGCGGAAGCTTGCTGTCTTGTTTGTCTTCTTTAGGAAGCACCCAGAACCAAACCTGGGACCTCCCATGTGGTAAGCAAGCACCCAAGTACTTGAGCCATATCCACTTCCCTAGGATGCTAAATTTTCGTCCCAAGTAACCACAAAGAAAATATATAAAAAATACATCCATAACAAAAGAAGGGACTCAATAAGAAGCAATACAAAAAATTCAAACGAATAGAAAAATAGACATTAACAGAAGAATTGAGGGTTAAAAAGTTCTAAGACTACAAAGACTAAATAACAATACAGCAGAAGAAAGTTCCGTGTTACCAGTAGTTACTTTAAATGTAATTGGTGAGTACCAGATATGGCTCAGTGGATAGAGCTGCCTACCATATAGAAGGTCCAGGGTTCGATTCCCAGGGCCTCCTGGCCTGTGTGGCAAACTGGCCCACATGGAGTGCTGCCACACGCCAGGAGGGTCTCCCCCACAAGAGTACCCCCCACACAAGGAGTGGCTCCCGTGCAAGGAGTACAGCCCCCATGCAGGAGAGCAAAATGCCCAGGAGTGGTGTCACCCACATGAAGAGCTGATGCAGCAAGATGATGCAACAACAACAAAAAAGAGAGACACAGAGAAGAGACAACATGAGATGCACAAACTAGGGAGCTGGAGTGGAGTAAGAGAATGATCACCTCTCTTCTCTGGAATGTCCCAGGATGGGTTCCCAGAGCTGCCTGATGAGAATACAACAGACACAGAAGAACATAGAGCTAATGGACACAGAGAGCAGATAGTGGAATGGGGATGGGGGGAGAAATAAGAAAGAAAAAAAAAAAGAAAGAAATGTAAATGGTTAACCATGCCACTTCAAAGGAAGAGATTGGCAGAATAGATACAAAAGCATGAGAAAACTATATGCCGTTTACAAAGACTCACCATAAATTCCAAGATATAAGTAGTTTGAAAGTAAAAGAGTGGAAAAAATAATCCATGCAAAGAGCCAACCAAAAGAGAGCCTGGGTAGATGTACTTAATTAGATAAAATAGACTTAAAAAAAAAAACTGTTAGAAGAGAAAAATAAGGACACTATATACAATAAAAGGATCAATTCGACAAGAAGAAAAAACAATTATAAATATATGCACATAACAACAGAGCCAAAATACATGAGGAAATATTGACAGATTTGAAGGGAGATATAGGTGGTTCAACCTTAATAGTAGGAGACTTCAATACCCTAGTCTCAATAATCAAAAGATCAATAAGCAAATAGAAGATTCAGATGATACTATAAAACCCCATAGCTCTAACAGACATATATAGACCATTTCACCCCAACAGAAGCAGAACACATGTTTTTCTCTAGTAGACATGGGTCATTGTCCAGAATAGACCATATGTTAGGCCACAAAACAGGTCTTGAAATTTTTTTAAATTTTGAAATCATACAATTTGTCTTCTCCAACCACAAAGAAATGAAACTAAAAATCAGTAATGAAGGAAGAACTGGAACACTTTTTTTAAGTCTGAGGAAATTAAACAATACATCTTTAAACAATCAATGTGGTCGAAGAAATCATGAGAAAAATTAGAAAATATCTTGAGGCAAACGGAAATGAAAACAAAGTACACCAAAAAATATGGGACGCAGAGAAAGAGTCTGAGAGGGAAATGTATAGCTCTCAATGCAAACATTGAAAGAAAAGATTTCAAATCGAAGCACTAAACTCACAAGTAGGAGATCTAGAAAATGAAGAGCGAGCTGAACCCAAAGTGAGCAAAAGGAAGGAAATAACAAAGATTAGAGTGTAAATAAATTAGAGAATCAATGAAACCAAAAGTCGGTTCTTTGAAGAAATCAATAAAATCAACAAAATTTTAGTTGGCGTGACAAAGAAAAAAAGAGAGAGGACACAAATAACTAAAATCAGAAATGAAAAGGGACATAACTACCAACCCCCAGAAAGAAAAAGAATTATAGTAGGATACTATGAACAACTGTATACCAGTAAATTAGAAAACCAAATGAAATAGACAAAGTTCTAGAAACACAAAAACTACCTACACTGCCGCAAGCAGGAAAGAATATCTCAACAAACTAATAAAAAGTAAAGAGATTGACTCAGTAATCAAAAACCTCTCAACAAATAAAAGCTGAGGACTGGGTGACTTCACCAAAGAATTTTACTAAACATTAAGAACTGACACCAATCCTACTCAAAACTCTTGCAAAAAATTGAAGAGGAAGGAACACACTCTAACTCAATCTGTAAGGCCAACATCATCCTAATATTAAAGACAGATATAAATACCACAAGATAAGGAAATTACAGACTCACATCCCTTATGTATATAGTTGCAAAAATCCTCAACAAAATACTAGCAAACTGAATGCAACAGCACATTAAAAGAATTATACCCCATGATCAAGTGGGATCAACAAAACAAAATCACCATATTAGAACAGTGGAAAAAACATATGATCAGCTCAATGAACATAGAAAAAGAATTTAGCAAAATGCAGCACCCTTTCTTGATTAAAACACTTGGAAAACTAGGTGTAGAAAGTTACTTCCTAAAACTGATAAGAAGCATATATGAAAAACCACAGCTAACATCATACTCAGATGTTAGAGAAAGTTTCAGTGAAAGACTGAAATCTTGCCTTCTAAGATCAGGAAAAAAAGATAAATAAACATGCCCACTGTCACTGTTATTCATCATTGCATTGGTTGTTCTAGCAAGAGCAATTAGGCAAGAAAAGAAATAAAAGACATCCAAGTTGGAAAAGAAAAAGTAAAACTTTCCTTATTTGCAGATGACAAGATCCTATATAAATAGAAAATCCTGAAAATCCACAACAAAACTTCTAGAACTAATGCACAAATTCAGCAAAGTGGCAGAGTACAAGATTAACACCCCAAAATCATTAGTGTTTCTATACACTACTAATGAATAATCTGAAGAGGAAATCAGGGGGGAAAATTTCCATTTACAATATCAACTAAAAGAATCAAATATATAGGTCCAAATTT
Organism: Dasypus novemcinctus; assembly: GCF_030445035.2. Classification (NCBI taxonomy): domain Eukaryota; kingdom Metazoa; phylum Chordata; class Mammalia; order Cingulata; family Dasypodidae; genus Dasypus; species Dasypus novemcinctus. The sequence goes on from NC_080687.1 coordinate 63,541,551, forward strand.
AACCAAGGAAAGAAAGGACTTGTACATGGAGAACTACAAAATATTGCTAAAAGAAATAAAATACCTAAATAAATGGAAGGACATTCCACGCTCATGGATTGGAGGACTAACTATTGTTAAGCTGTCAATTCTGCTCACATTGATTTAGATTTAGTGCAATACCAATAAAAATTTCAACAACCTTCTTTGCTGAAATGGAAAAGCCAATCATCAAATTTATGTGGAAAGATAAGGGCCCTGAATAACCCAAACTATCCTGCAAATGAAGAATAAAGTTGGATAACTCATACTTCTTTAAAAACTTGTTACAATCAACATGGTATCTTCAAAGTTCAATAATATTGTAAGGTGTATCGGAACTTCATTGCTTTTTATGACTGAATAATATGCTATTGTATGTATATTTTACATTGTATTTATCCCTTCATCTGTTGATGGACATTTGGGTTTCTTCCATCTTTTGGCAATTGTGAATAACGCTGCTGAGAACATCTGCACGCAAATATCTCTTTGACTCCATGCTTTTAATTCTTTTGGATATATACCTAGAAGTGGGATTGCCAGGTCATATGGTAATTCTATATTTAACTTTCTGAGGGACTGCAAAACTCGTTTGCACAGTGGCTGCACCATTTTACATTTCCATTAACAATGAACTAGTGTTCCTGTTTCTCCACATCCTACAAACACGTTATTTTCTATGTTTTTTTTAGTAGTAGCCACTCTAGTGGGTATGAGATAGTATGTCATTGTGGTTTGATTTACATTTCCCTAATGGATAATGATGTGGAACATCTTTTTATGTCAGGGGCTCTTAACAAGGGGTCCATGAACTTGAATTGAAATTCAAAAAATCATTCTTGTGGGGATCTGTTGGTGTAGGTGTGATATATTTATTAAATAATACACAGTATAGTATGGACTTAGTAAGGGGTCTGTGGTTTTCATCTGACTGACAAAGAGGCCCGTGGGAAAAAAAGTTTAAGAACCCCTGTTTTAATGTCCTTTTTGTTATTTGTATATCTTTTTTATAAATGTCTATTCAAATCTTTTGGCCATTTTTTAATTGGGTTATATGTCTTTTGGTTGTTGAGATGAAGAAGTTTTTATATGCATTCTGGATAATAAACCCTTATTAGATATATTATTCCCAAATATTTTATCCTATTCTGTAGGTAGTTTTTTTCATGATAAAGTTCTTTGATGCAGAAAAGTATGGCATTTTGATGAAGTCCCATTTATCTATTGGCCATAGAAGTGAAAATTTATTTCCTCAATAGTATCAAAGTCATGAAAAACTAGGGAAGTCTGAGAAACTGTCACAGACAAGAGGGGTCTAAGGAAACATGACGTTAAATAAAATGTGATATCCTACATGGAATCTTAGAACAGAAAAATAACATCAGATAAAACTAAAGAAATCTGAATAAGCACAGACTTTATCATTGTTGCATTAATATAATAAAAGTACCATACTGGCATAGGATGTTAGTAATAGGGCAACCTGGCATGAGGTATATGGGAATTCTCAGTAACCTAAAGTCATTCTAATATAAAATGTTTATTTAAAAATTAAATAAAATATGACTATATTTGTATGTTGCACATGAATATATTAACACACTTTAGTTAATAATGATGACATTGGAATAGAGAGAGAAAAAAAAACATAGATCATCATTGGATATAACTAGGACACTAGTTATTATGAAAATTGGAAATTAGAAAGCAAAGAATTAAGATTTAGCTTCCCTTTTCTGTACAAACTGTATTTCAGAGTAACTTTATAGTCCTAAGTGATGTGAGAAAGTTATGTTTCATGAAAAATTATGGCTAAATGCATATGGTAGAAATGATGGAATTGGAAACCACTATTTGTAATCCTTAATGAAATAATTTATTCAAGCTATAATCATTAGTTGCTGAAACCATTAGATGAAAAGGAGATTGAAACTTTCCAATGTAGGGTTCAGGCTGTCCCACTAAAAGTAAAAAACAAAAATGTTCACCCTCCTATTATAACATAATATGAAGTCCACAACATCCTCTAGTGGTACCCTAGACAAAAAATTTGTAACTGAGCTTATTCAAGCTTCTAGAATTGGTCTACATTTATAGAAATTATGGGAGCTAGAGGAACATATTAAATGACACCAGAAGGAAGCAAACAGCTTCCAAATTGTGAGAAATTCTATAATACATTATATGCAATGAATCCGGTTTCTGTCAAAAAACGAGGGTGGGGGAGTGGTGTTAGTGTAGGTTAAGAGACGAAACAACCAAATATGATTTGTGGATCCCATTTCAAACAAATCAAATACTAAAAGACTTTTTTGGCGAAGTCTAGGTAATTTGAATATGGATTATTAAATGATATCAAGACAGTATTATGTTTCAGTTCATTATGGGTGTTAAAGGCATTGTGCTTTCATAAGAAAATGTCTGCATTCTGAAGAAATGCATTCTGTAGTATGTAGGTGTCAAATGGCATGATAACTTGGATTTGATTTAAAATGCTTCAGCAAGATAAAGGAAGGAAGGCCGGGGAAAATGGTGGGAGGAAAGGAGGATGAATGTAGCCCAAATGGCAAAATCTAGTTAATTTTAGAACCTGGGTAGTGGCTATATTGAAGTTCATTGTATTTTCTTCTTTTGTGTTTGCTTGAATTTTTCATGTAACACACTCTTTGTTATGACATAATTAATACTTTAAGTTCCATATCTAGAAAAGTAGATGCTGATATTTTCATGGGTATTATTTTTCAGGATTTTTTCTCATTTCAGTGGTATGCGGCACATTATATTGAAATAATGTTTTAAGAAATGTTTTAATGTTAGACAAATAAGACACTCAGCATATATTGACTCTCACTGAGGACAGAGAACTATAGTAGAAATTATTAAAGTTAAGACAGAGGATACAAAAATTTTATGGGTCTTAAAAATGTATCAGCATGGCTTATGTTTACCAAATCTACATTATGTTGATTCTTATTTTATTATAGCAAGAGATTTGATCATTACATTAGTAATGGATTTGGTGTAGAAGTAGAGAGAGATTCAATTATTTGCATATAGAAAGGCCAGGACTCGGGAATAATTTTGGGAAGGAAAAAAGATTTATTTATGACTGGCTGCGCTTGGAGCTTCTCATTCCAAATCCAAGCCCCAAACAAGATTTTTGAGTTCTTTTTATACAGAGGAAGGGCCAAGTGGTTCTTTGTTTCAGTGTTCAATAAGCTTGAATTAACATATATCTTCCACATCCTAGGTGAGCTTTTAGCTTGGACTTCATGCAATCTAGGTAAGCTTTTAGCAAATTTGGTTTGCATTTTCCCTGAATATTTAAAGTTTTTAGAGTTTGCATTGCTAAACTGTTTCTTCAGGACTGGAGTTGTCATGGTTACCAAGGGCAGGGCTGTAGTTTTCACTGTCCCGAACGCACAGCTCAGGACACATATAGCTCAGGTTATCTATGAAGAGATGAACAGCCCCCCACCCACAGCCTACATCAGATTTAGATACATTTTAAAAATTACCAATTTTACTGCCTACATGACCATTTTTAAAACGTGTGGTAACAAAGTTATTTTATCGCATCTGATTCCTCTGCTGCTTGACTTACTCAGTCTGTGGCCACAGTCTAGTGTCTTTGAAATGATTGAAGGTTTTTCTGCATTGATCTTGGCCATTATATGTTCTTGATAAAGAATTGAAATGAATCTTTTTTTGGTATGTTCTCATCTATCTGAATAATAAATATTCTCACACAATCCACAAGTAGGAGATACAGCTAAGGAACAAACTGGTTGCTTTTCTTTGATATTAATATGAAATACGCTGAAATTCCAGACAATGAATAAAGTAAAAAATTGAAATCCAAGTGTGAGACTTCAACATAAGGTAGCATATTGCAAAATAATATATAAGTAAAGTGCTGCAATTTTGTATTATACTCATTTAATCCTCAATGCAATCCTGAGAGATAGTTGTTATTAATCCCATTTTACGGAAAAGAAAGTTGGGGTTTAGAGAAATTAAATATCTTTTGCACACAAACACAGCTAGTAAGTGGGGGTGAAACCCAGCTCTCTTCCAAAAGTCCAAAGTTCACACTCGTCACCAAAAAAATGATGCTTCCTCTCCCTTCTCCACCCCTTCCAACAAATAGCAGTAAAAGCACCATTTTAAAAGCAACACAATCTTTTTGTTTTTTGTAAATAGCAAAATCTTCAATTGGCATAACTCATTCATTTATTCAAAACATTGACTGAGTATGAACCTCTTGCATGTGCATAGAAACATATCACATGGTTCCTGCTGTCAAAGAATGACTATTTGAGAAGATAACTTACGCACATATGCACATCACAATATACTACAATTACTGTTACAACTACTAATAAAAATAATGACAACAATAATTGTTGCTAGCCACTAGAATCCTAAAGGATGACCTGCACTGTTCTAAAAGCATCCCATTGTTAATATATATTTAATTTCACAGTCCTGTCATAGTTATATAATTCCATTCATCTGATTGAATATTATGTTGTCTTATGTTTCAGGTTGACGCTAAGGTCTTCTGATTTCTGAAGTGGTATGAAAGTAGCTCATTTTATAGTAAGTCTGAACCTAAATTTTAATTTTGAGGAAGTCATTACAGATATTCTTATTTTAAGTAATTCTCAACTGTGTAGCTCATAATTTCAATAACAAATCAATCATTTATTCAATAAATGTTAGTAAGTATCCAGATATCACTGGGTAGCCTTAGTCTAGTAGCTATTAATGGAGAAGTGTGATATAAGCACCTCTGAAGAGCTTATAATCTAGTGATATAATTATAACATGCAAAATTTCACTCCCCACCTTGTTTCTCCTGCCTCTGCCTACCTCAGCTACTCACAGCTCTGTCAATTAGCAGCCCCACAAAGCAGATCCAGGCATGTTCTGTTTCCTAAAATATCTCTAACACAGATAAAATAACTGACCCACTTGGTGAGTCTCGATAAACATTTGCATCTTAGATCTAAAATTTTGATGTCCATTCATAGATTCCTCCAGTATTTTATTGAGTACCTACTATGGACCAAGCACAGTTCTAGGTCTTAGAAACATGGGAGTGAACAAAACAAAGTCCCTGCTTTCCTGAAATTTTCATTCTAGTGGGGGGGGGGGCGGGAGAGGAGGGAGCAGAAAATGAACAAAGAAATAGAAGTGTGTCAGGACATAAAAAGCTCTATGGAGAAAAACAAAGAGAATGAGGGGAGAGAGAGTTCTTCTTCTCCAGCAGGATACTGTTTGAACAGAGGATTGATCAAAGTGAAGAAATAGCAGAAAGAGTATGCCAGGTAAGGATAATAAGAAGCACACAGGTCTTGATGGAAATATGTTGGAGTGTTTTAAGTCTGGAGTTGGATAAGCAAGAGGGAGAGTGGATGAGAACAGAGCTGAGCAGGAGTAGGACTATGCATGGTATCTAATGTTGCCCCAAGAGCCCTCTAAACCCAAAAGACTCTGGATATATATGCAGGAAAGAAGACTTGGTGCCCACAAAACCTGAAAATTATAATCACAGGATTCAGTTTTAATTCTGTAGTCTACCTGCTTTACCCAATCAGAATCTGTCCTCAGAATAATGAAGTGGGCATGGGGAAGAGGTAGTTACATTCTTAAGGCATACAAAAAATCCAGTATTATTCTTAAATTAGGAACCTATCCTTCAAGTCTGCATAGTTTTATTGGCCATGTACCTTGCCAAGCTCATGTCATTTCCATTTTCCTGTCCCATAATCTCTAACAAATAGTCCTGTTGTGTTGAGTAAATCTTCCAAGAAAATAACCCTTCTCCTCATTGCTTAGCTCTTGATTTCCACCTCCCTTGCCCCACCCTTTTGGAGGCCCAGTATTAACAATGTCTGTGAATTTAATTGTGAAAGTCTCATTTCTCCGGAGCACTGAGCCAAGACTACCTGATTTCCCTCCAGGACTAATATTTCATGTCAATTAAATTTTACTCAAATACCTCTGGCCCTACAGAATAATTTTTCATGAGGTCCTGAGACACCCCCTACTCTCCACTGACCTTACAATGGAGAGGATTGGACATCCCCTTGCTGAGTCCTCCCATGTCAAACAGAATAAGGCAAATGGCAAATGGATATAAACAAATTGCTATAAGCCATCACATCAACTGGGATGATTGGTAAAGACTTTATGGAGGAAGTGGCATCAGAATTTGTTATCCTTTTACTACTTCTTTGTAACTGAGACAACTCATTCCCATGCTTTCTTCCCTGATTTGTTAGATAAGTTCTATTTAATTCTTGGTCCGTGGTCAATCAAAGTAGGACACATGTTAGAAGCCTCCCATCAAAATCTATTAATCAGTTGAATTAACCAATTAATCAGTATCATCCCATGAACTGAAATCTGAAGTCTTTTATTTTATCCCCATCCCCTCCATTCCCCATCTATTACCATTAAAAGATTTTGCCAAACCATCCCTATAAATGCAACATAGATATCAAACATTAGCCAGACTAGAAATGCTTATTTTTGTCTCCATCCTCATTGTTTCAATTTGTTGAACCAAGTTGCAGTGGATAATAAGAAAAAACAAAATTTGGTCAAATAATTTTGTTGAAAAGATGACTAAAAAAAGTAGCTCCACCCAATCAAGATGGTGGAGTGAGATGCTTCAGGGCTCTGTCCCCCCACAGAAACTTTGAATAACCAACACGAACTGGCAGAAATATCTTTCTCAAAGCTCCAGAACAGTTAAAGGACTGGAGTAACAGAGTATGTACTGAATCAAGCAAAAGGCTACTGAGAAACACCCTCCAACGTGGTACAGAGCCAGCCCATACTAGTAGTGAAGATGCCTGGTCCTGGTTCTAGAAGGAACAGAGTAACCCATGTGCCCAACTTGGAAGCATGTATGTCTGGCCCAGTCTTTCTGGTGGTGACCTGAGGGACTCACGATCCCAAAATTCACTCTGTGTGCAGAAGGCAATTCACAGAGCTCTCCTAAAGAATACTATGGGACAGCAGTCAAGTCATATTATCTGGGGTAGGGGATTGCTGACTGTAGGATATACAGTACAGTACCTAGGGTTGTAAGGAAACCATTTCCAGGGAAGAGGGGACATTCAAAACCATGTAAATGGGGGAATTCCTAGAGTCACACATACATGGCCAAGATAAGATTCATGTTCAGAAAGGATAAGGCAGCCCCCTCCACTTTGGCCTGGAGGTATTCTCTCAACTCAATGAATGGATAAGCACTTGTACAAGTCAATCAGCAAAGATCGGAAAAGGTGTTTTATTTATTTGTTAATAAATGTATTTATTTGTTAGCTCCTGTCAGTCAATGAAAATTTTGTCATAATACTAGCTGGATACAATCTTAAGAACAGATACCTCAATCTAAATTCCAGCAATAACACATTAAAATATCAAAATGCCCAGGTTCCAACAAAAAGTTACAAACCATACAAAGAAACAAAGAGTGATATCCCAGGTGAAGAAAAGATTAAAGCATTAGAAACCATCAGTGAGGAGGATCAGACCTGGGGCATATAAGATAAATACTTTTGAAAAATGGCCCTACCAGACACAGAGTACTATTATACACATGGTATGATTCCATTTATATAAAATGTAAATATAAATCAATTATGCAGGTCTGAGGAAAGAATGCTAAGGAGTGTGGGGGTGTGGAATATTTTTTTTTTTTTTGGAGTAATGAAATTGTTCTAAAATTTTTGAGATGATGAATGTACAACATTGTGATTATATTGAAAGTCATTGATTACACAATGATAAAATAGCCAGAAATAGCCTCTATGTACAGTGGAAGAAGCATAGAGAGATTGAGAAGTGAGGAATTTTCTGGTTTGTTTATCTATTTTTTATTATTATCGTTATTGAAATAATGAAAATGCTCTAATAATGATTGAAATGATAAACACACAACTATGTGATTATAGCAAATACCATTGATTGTACACCTTGGATGAACTGTATGTTTATTAATATGTATCAATAAAATTGATTTGGTTTTAAAAATCCTAAATATGCTCAAAGAACTCAAGAAAAACATGAACCAGAACTAAAGGAAATCAGAAAAATCATAGGTAATGTATTAATCAGCCAAAGGTGTGCTGATGCAAAATACCAGAAATTAATTGGTTTTTATAAAGGGTATTTATTTGGGGTAGGAGCTTACAGAAACCAGGCCATGAAGCATAAGTTACTTCCCTCACCTAAGTTTATTTGGAGCAAGATGGTGCTGACATTTGCGAGGATTCAGGCTTCCTGGGTTCCTACATTCCTGGGGTTTGCTTTTCTCTGGGTTCAAGGTTCCTTTCTTCCTGGGGCTGACTTCTCTTTCCTCTGCATGCTGAATTCCCGACACTCCAACTTAAGTCTTCAGCATCAAACTCCAACATCAAAACTGCAACATCAGAAGCCCTCAACTCTGTTCTTTGCCATGCCTTTTATCTGTGAATCCCCACCCACCAAGGGGTGGGGACCTAATGCCCTAATCATAACTCAATCATGCCCATGTACATATCAGATTATAAACATAATCCAATATCTATTTTTGGAATTCATAACCATATTAAACTGCTACAGGTAAGGACAAGGAGAATATCAGTAGGGAGATGGAAGTTATGAAAAGCAGTCAAATAGAGTTTAAGAGCACAGTAACAAAGCAAAAATTTCCTAGGGTGGTTCAATAGCAAATTGGAGTTGGCTGAAGAAATAATCAGAAAACTCAAAGTAAGACAATTGAAATAATTAAGCCTGACTAGCAGAAATAGAAAAGAATAGAAAAAAGTGAACAGAGCCTGAGGAACCTGTGGAACTCCTTGTAGAAGAAGAAAGAGGAAAAGGGGCAGAGAGAATACTCAAGGAAATATTGGCTGAAAACTTCCCAAATTTAATGAAAAAATGTGAATATATACATCTAAGAAGCTCAACAAACTCCAAACAATATAAACACAAATAGACCCACACCATATCATATTATAATCAGTCAAATGCCAAAGATAGAGAGAGAATTCTAACAACCAAGAGAGAGAAGCAACATGCCATGTACAAGAGAATTGCAATAAGAATAAGTGACAATTTTTCATTAGAAATTGTGAAGGCAAGAAGGCAATGGGATCACTGATTTAAAGTGCTGAAAGGAAAACACTGCCAAGCAAGGATTCTATATCTGGCAAGTTGTCTTTCAAAAATGAGGGAACATTAAGATCTTCCCAGATAAACAGAAGCTGAAGCAGTTTATCACCACTACACTCACCCTAAAAGAGAAGCAAAAGAGAATTCTGCAGGTTGAAAGGAAATGATAAGAGACAATAGACTGATGCTACATGGAGAAATAAAGATCTCCAATGAGGATAATGACATGGGTAAATATAAATATAAGTACTATTGTATTTTGGTTTGTAACTATTTTTTACTTCTAACAGGATCCAAAAGGCAAATACATAAAATGTAATGATAAATCAGTGGTTTTGGACTCATAATGTAAAAAGGATATAATTTCTGATAAGGACTTCATAAAGGTGAGAGGATGACGGTGTATACTAGTGAAGTTACATTGGTATCAAAGCAAAGGAGATTGCTGTAAATTTAGGATGTTAAATTTAAGCCCTGTGGTAACTACACAGAAAATATCAGACACCATGCACACTCATAGAGACAGACATTAGAATACAGGTTGCCAGGGGCACAGATAATGGGGAGTTAATTCCTAAAGGCTGTAAGTTTCTGTATGGCGAGATGGGGAAGTTTTAGTATTAGAAGGTGGTAAGGGTACCACATTATTGTGAATGTGCTTAATTCCATTGAATGGCATTCTTGGGAGTGGTTGATATGCAAAAGTTTATGTTGTGTATATGTTCACGCATTTAAGGGGAAAAAAAGAAGAAATAAGGACCAACTTAAAAAACAATGACAATTCAGTGCAGTGCATGATCCTGGATGAGATCTAGCAAGGGAGGAGAAAAGGCCCAAAGGGACATTGAGACATATGAAAAAAATTGGAATATAGACCATAAGCTTTATATCAATGTTAAATATCTTGAACTTGATAACTACACTTAAGGTAGTTACGTAAATGAATATCCTTGTTCTTAAGAAATGTGCAGGGCAATATTAAGTGTTCAAGGTCCATGATCTAGACACCTACACTCAAGTGTTCAGAAAATGGATTGATAAATACACAAATTGGTAGGTAGGTAGGTAGTCAGATAGGTGATAATAATAGATAAGTAGGTAGGTAGGCAGAGAATGATATGGCAAATGTGGCAAAATGTTAAAATTGGTGGATCTGGACATCAGAAGGGGGTAGATAGAAGTATATTGGAATCTCTGCTTGGGGATTATATTATTTTTGTAACTGCCCTGTAAGTTTCAAAGAATTTTGATAAAAAGTTAAAAATAAATTAAATAAAGAACAAATTAGAAAGAAATTTCATCTTTTAGAAGTGGCTGTCTGGATGGAGGTATAAAATGAGATGAGTTGTTTCACTATAACTGTTGCTGTATAATTAAATTATTTTAATGAGTGATTCTGTTGCCTGAAGCTTTAGGAAAATAGCTGGAGAGGAGTAAAAATTTCATCCACAGAGATCCAAAATTGTTGTTGTACCTTGAACTGGTGGTTTTTATTTTGTTTTTTGTTGTTTTCATAAAATTTATCACTGTAAGTGTATTAGTTTTCTATTGTAAAAAAAAAAAATGCCACAATCTTAGCAACTTAAAACAACACATACCATCTCACACCTTAGTTGGATCTTCTGCTCGGGGTGTTAGAAGACTGTAGTGAAGGTACCGACCTGGATATGTTCCCATCTGGAGGATTGACTGGGGAAAATTGCCTTTCAAACTCATCCTGGTTATTTGCAAAATTCATTTTCTTGCAACTGTATGACTGAGGGCCCTGCTTTATACTGGTTGCTGGTTAGATGCCACCTTCAGGTCCAAGAAGTCACCTGCAGGTCCTAGAAGTGATGCACAGATCCTGGAGGCCACATTCAAGTCTTAGAAGCCATCCTTAGGTCCCTGCCACTTAACTCTCTCTCCAGGACTATTTGCTTCTTCAAGGCCTGCAGGAGAATCTCTCCCCACACTCTGCTGAGGGGGAGTCTAATATAATGTAACAAAATCATGAAAGTAACATCCATCGCCTTTGCCATATTCTATGGATTAAAGCAAGTCATCTTTTCCATCCCTGCTTGCAGGGAGGGAATTATATAAGGGCATGACTCAACTGTGGTCACCCTAGAGTGTAGCTACCAAAATCAGAATTATACTGCACATTTAAAAGTTTACTTATGTATTATATTTTTTCTGCCCTAAAATATATGTCCCTTAAAATCAGGAGCATTTTGTTTAAAAGGTGTTGAAAAGGAATTCTCTTTCTTATAAGCAAAATCTGGCACATAGAAACTATTCAAATATTTGTTTTTAAAATGACCGATCAAGCTGTTCTGGGGGTGCAGCTAGGGACCCCGAGGGCAGGAGGGACACGTGTAGGCCAGCCTGGGGGCTGCGGGAGCGCTCGGCCCCGCGTCCAGGGACCCCTCCTGTATGCCCGGCCCGCGGTAGCGTGAACTTAACCAACAACAAGAAACTAGAATAAGAAGAAAAAAAGTGACAAAGAGAAGATATAACACCGATGCAAAAATAACAGCTAATTAACCTCCAAGAGCAGACAAAGAAGCTAAGGAACTGATTAAATCCGTCAAGATAAAGAGATGACCAGAAAGCAACAAAAATCTACAAACCAAACCAGTAATCAGGAAAACATGGCTGAATCCAATCAACAAACCAATAATCACGAAGGGGAGCAAAACTTGGCACAAGCAATGAAAGATCTCAGAACATTTATCACCGACAAATTTGACGAAGTAATGAAAGAGGTTAACAACATGAAGACATCACTTGGAGGGGAAATTGCAGACATACGAAAAAACATAATAGATATGATGGGAATGAACACCACAGTTCAAGAAATCAAAAATACACTAGCAGCAAATATCAGCAGACTAGAAGAGACAGAGCAGAGAATTAGTGATGTGGAAGACAGTACTTCAGAAATCAAACAGATAGTAGAAGGGGTCAATAAGAAGATAGAAAAAATCCAATTAGGATTTAGGGACCTGAATGACAATGCAAAACGCTCAAACATACGTATTATAGGCATTCCAGAAGGTGAAGAGAAGGGAAAGGGGTCAGAAGGAGTGCTGCAGGAAATAATGGCTGAAAACTTCCCAAATCTACTGAAAGAGACAGATGTACATATCCAAGAAGCACAGCGCACTCCACAAGTCATAAACCCCAACAGGCCCACCCCAAGACATATACTTGTCAAATTATCCAAGGCTCAAGACAAAGAGAAAATCCTAAAAGCAGCAAGAGAAAAGAAAACCATCACATACAAGGGAAGCTCAATTAGATTAAGTGCTGATTTCTCTTCTGAAACCATGGAGGCAAGAAGGCAGTGGTATGATATAGTCAAGGTACTAAAGGAAAGAAATTTCCAACCAAGAATACTCTATCCAGCTAAATTAGCATTCAAACATGATGGAGAGTTCAAAATATTCGCAGACAAACAGAAACTGAAAGAGTATACCAACAAGAAACCTCCCCTTCAAGAAATTCTAAAGGGAGTTCTACAGGAAGAAAGAAGAAAACAGGAAAGGCAGAGTTGGAGGAGAGTATAAGACCAACAACAATAACAAAAAAGACCAAAAAAAAATATACAAACAAAATATGACAAACACAAATCCAATCAAAATATGGCTAACACAAATAATTCCTTGATAGTAATAACACTGAATGTCAACGGATTAAACTCACCTATCAAAAGATTCAGACTGGGACATTGGATAAGGAAATATGACCCATCCATATGCTGTCTACAAGAGACACATCTTAGACCCAGAGACGCATGGAGATTGAAAGTGAATGGCTGGAAAACAATCATACAAGCTAACAATAACCAAAAAAAGGCAGGAGTAGCTATATTAATATCAGACAAAATAGACTTTAAATGTGAAACAATTGTGAGAGACAAAGAAGGATACTACATTTTAGTGAAAGGGAAAATCTGGCAAGAAGATCGAACAATCATAAATATCTATGCCCCTAACAAGGGTGCCTCTAAATACGTCAGGCAAACGCTGGAAAAACTAAGTGAAAGAATAGATACATCTACAATTATAGTGGGGGATTTTAATACACCACTATCAACTCTGGACAGAACATCTCAAAAGAGAATCACCAAAGAAACAAAACATCTGAATAGTATATTAGAGGAGCTGGATCTAATAGATATATATAGATCGCTACACCCAAACACAGCAGGATATACATTTTTCTCAAGCGCACATGGATCATTCTCCAAGATAGATCATATGCTAGGCCACAAAGAAAGGCTGAACGAATTCAGAAAGATTGAAATCATACAAAACATTATCTCTGACCACAGTGGAGTCAAGCTGGAGATTTGCAAGGGACAGAAGCCCAGATTTCACCCCACAATTTGGAAATTAAACAGCACACTCTTAGAAAAACAGTGGGTCAAAGAGGAAATCTCAAAAGAAATCAATGACTACCTTGAAACAAATGATAATGATAACACAACATACCAAAATTTATGGGATACAGCAAAAGCAGTACTGAGAGGGAAGTTTATAGCCATAAATTCATATATCAAAAAAGAAGAAAGAGCAAAAATTGAAGAACTAACTGCACATTTGAAGGAATTAGAAAAACAACAACAAAGTGACCCAACAGGAAGAAGAAGGAAGGAAATAACAAAGATAAGAGCAGAACTAAATGAAATAGAAAATAAGAAAGCACTTGAACAGATAAACAAGACCAAGAGCTGGTTTTTTGAGAAGATTAACAAAATTGACAAACCTTTAGCAACACTAACAAAGAAAAAAAGAGAGAAGATGCAAATACACAAAATAAGAAATGAGAAAGGCGATATCACCACTGACCCCACAGAAATAAAGACTATCATAAAAGGATATTTTGAAAAACTATATTCCAACAAAAATGACAATCTAGAGGAAATGGACAAATTCCTAGAAACACATAAGCAGCCCATATTGACGAAAGAAGAAATTGATGATCTTAACACACCAATCACAAGCAGAGAGATAGAATCAGTTATTAAAAATCTCCCAACTAAGAAGAGCCCAGGGCCAGATGGCTTCACAAGTGAATTCTACAAAACATTCCGGAAAGAACTGACACCAATCCTGCTGAAACTATTCCAAAAAATCGAAACAGAAAGAACATTACCCAACTCCTTCTATGATGCCAACATTACCCTAGTACCAAAGCCAAACAAAGACATCACAAGAAAGGAAAATTACAGACCAATTTCTCTAATGAATCTAGACGCAAAAATACTTAACAAAATACTTGCTAATCGTATTCAACAACACATTAAACGTATTATACACCACGACCAAGTGGGATTCATCCCAGGTATGCAAGGATGGTTTAACATAAGAAAATCAATCAACGTAATACACCATATAAACAGATTGAAGGAAAAAAATCACATGATTATATCTATTGATGCAGAAAAAGCATTTGACAAAATACAGCACCCTTTCTTGATAAAAACACTCCAAAAGATTGGAATACAAGGGAATTTTTTGAACATGATAAAGACTATATATGAAAAACCTAAAGCCAATATTGTTTACAATGGAGAAATCCTAGACTCCTTCCCTCTAAACTCAGGAACAAGACAAGGATGCCCACTGTCTCCACTCCTATTTAACATTGTCTTAGAAGTACTTGCTCGAGCACTGAGGCAAGAACCAGAAATAAAAGGCATTCAAATTGGAAAGGAAGAAGTCAAAATTTCATTATTTGCAGATGACATGATCCTATACATAGAAAACCCTGAGAGATCTACAACGAAGATTCTAGAACTCATAAATGAGTTTAGTAAAGTCGCAGGTTATAAGATCAATGCGCAAAAATCAGTAGCATTTCTGTACACTAATAATGAGCAAGATCAGGAGGAAATCAAGAAACAAATACCATTCACAATAGTAAATCAAAAAATCAAATACTTAGGAATAAATCTAACTAAAGAGGTAAAGAACTTATACACCGAGAACTATACAAGATTGTTCAAGGAAATCAAAGAAGACCTAAATAAATGGAAGACTATTCCTTGTTCATGGATAGGAAGACTGAATATTATTAAGATGTCTATCCTACCAAAACTGATCTACACATTCAATGCAATCCCAATAAAAATCAATGCAGCCTTCTTTAAGGAACTAGAAAAACTAACTATGAAATTTATTTGGAAAGGAAAGAGACCCCGAATAGCCAAAGACATACTTAAAAAGAAAAACGAAATTGGAGGAATCACACTACCTGACTTCAAAACATACTACAAAGCTACGGTGGTGAAAACAGCATGGTATTGGCATAAGGAGAGACACATAGACCAATGGAATCGAATTGAAAGCTCTGAAATAGAACCTCACATATACAGCCACATAATATTCGATAAAGCCACCAAACCCTCTCAACTGGGAGAGAGTGGCCTATTCAACAAATGGTGTCTGGAGAACTGGATAGCCATATGTAGAAGAATGAAAGAGGATTACCATCTTACACCTTATACAAAGATCAACTCAAGATGGATCAAAGACCTAAATATAAGAGCCAAGACCATAAAAACCTTAGAAAGCAGTGTAGGGAAACATCTACAGGACCTTGTAATAGGAAATGGATTTATGAATATCTCACCAAAAGCACGAGCAGCAAAAGAACTAATAGATAAATGGGACTACCTCAAAATAAAAGCCTTCTGCACCTCAAAGGAGTTTGTCAAGAAAGTAAAAAGGGAGCCCACACAGTGGGAGAAAATATTTGGCAATCATATATCTGATAAGAAACTTATAACGTGCATATATAAAGAACTTCTATATCTTGAAAATAAAAAGATAAACAACCCATTCAAAAAATGGGAAAAAGACTTAAACAGACACTTCTCCGAAGAAGAAATACAAATGGCAAAAAAGCACATGAAAAAATGTTCCAAATCTCTAGCTATCAGGGAAATGCAAATCAAAACTACAATGAGATACCATCTTACACCCATAAGATTGGCAGCTATGAAAAAAACAGAAGAATACAAGTGCTGGAGAGGATGTGAAGGAAGGGGAACACTCATCCACTGCTGGTGGGAATGCAGAAGGATCCAACCGTTCTGGAGGACAGTATGGCGTTTTCTCAAAAAACTAGCCATAGATTTGCCATATGACCCAGCAATACCACTGCTGGGTATATACCCAGCAGAACTGAAAACAAGGACACAAACAGATATATGTACACCAATGTTCATAGCAGCATTGTTCACTATTGCCAAAAGTTGGAATCAACCCAAATGCCCATCAACAGATGAGTGGATCAATAAAATGTGGTATATACACACAATGGAATACTACTCGGCTGTAAGAACAAACACACTACAAACACATGTGATAACATGGATGAATCTTGAGAATCTTATGTTGAGTGAAGCAACCCAGACATTGAAGGACAAATACTACATGACCTCAATGATATGAAATAAACAAGCTGCCTTAGATAGCAAGAGACTGAACGATAGGCTTACAGGAAATCGGAGGGTGGAGGAAGGATATGAGCCGATGTCTGCAGGGGTGGAATTTAAGACGAGATGGTGGTAAGTATGAACACAAAGAAGAGATAAAAGGGGGGCAAGGGGTTGCCTTTGGTTGGGGCTTTGCGGGTTTGAGGGTGGCTGGGGAGGGACGGATGGGTGACATTGCCCAAAAGTGGGGGGAGGGAGGGGTAGCATACGAACACAGGAGAGGGTTAGGTGTTGGTGGAGAGTAAAATGCCGAGAAAATCATATCAAAATATAATAAAGAGGGTTACCTGTTTAGAATGCTCGGAGGGGAGGGTCTGATGCAGGACGGGCTCCTGGGGAATGTCTAAATGCTCATTCTGCCAGAGTGGGTGTCACCATGGGGTAGAAACCCAAGTAGTGAGAGTGGGGGTGGACCCACATCCTGGGGAGGACTGATGCCACCAAATAGAGGGAACTGTATCCCTCGAGAGAAAGGGTGGCTCCCAGGGCATTGGGGCAGTTGAGCAAGTTAGGCCCTGAACACTATTCCATCTATCTCTGGAAGTGGCTCCTCAGGAAACGGAGGTTGGCTGTCACTGTGGGCACCAAGGTGGAAGGGAAAATGGACGTTAAATGTGTGGAACCAAGGTAAATGGGGGGTAAGAGAGGAGTTTCTTGAGAGTACACAAGGATGGATATAAAACATGTAATATTACACCATAACATATAGGAGATGACAGACTGATAATGTAAACCATAATGTAAAACATAGGATAACTAAGAATGTAAAGAACTGTGTATCCTAAAGTATGCACCATAATGTAAGCACAGATGTCACCTTGTTAGAAACCTAATGTCTCAGACTCTGTACATCACGTTAAGTAAATATGATGTGAATAGGGTGTAAGTGTATTGCTCTGGAAGGAAAAAGGTTTTTGTGGGGGATGTATGGGAGTGCTGTATATTATATATATGCATTGCTGTAGTCTAGGACTCCTGTGAAGAGAAGCTGAATAATTAGGGGGGAAAAAAAAAAAAAAAAGATAGGATGTAGAATTTTTTCAAGTCAACATTCTTTATCTAAGTTCTTTATCTAACTTTATCCAAGTTCTTTATCTAACCTTTAAATCCCTCGCTATATGCCATTCCCTAGTAAGGGACCATGACATTATATTGGGCTTCAAATTTCGGGGAGTTCTGGATCACAGAGTGTTTCAACAATGGCAATGGAGGGATACTGGTATGGGATACCAATGACAGGTGATATATGGCTGACAGGGAGCTGTACAGAACATATGTCCAGGGTGCATGGTAATGTTTGGATATACTCATAGTGGCAACAATTAAAAACCACAGCAGGGGGGGTACTGGGTTCCTGGCCAGTGGTGCTCTGTCGTGGTCCCTAGGGGAGCAGCGACAGTCTCCCAGGTACAGCGGCGGGGACCGGGAGGGAGTGAGGGTTCAACGGTGAGCCCCTGATGCTAATGACTATGCTTGTGAGCTGATAAGCCTAAAATAAGAACAAGGCCTAGAGCAACATTGTGCCTGGGAATTTCCTCCTGTCAGCCTTCATGTTACTCAAATGTGGCCAGTCTCGAAGCCAAACTCAGCATGTAAATGCAATGCCTTCCCCCCAGCGTGGGACATGACACCCGGGGATGAGCCTCCCTGGCACCGAGGGACCACTATCAACTACCAACTGATGATGCAACTGGAAAATGACCTTATACGGAAGGTTCAATGTGGATCAGCAGAATATCCCTGTCTACATAAAATAACATGACTTTAAAATGCTGTTTGAACTAAAGTAAGGGGGAAATGGAAAAGAGAAATGAGTTTATATGGCTACGAGTTTCTAAAAAAGAGTCTGGAGGCTGGCAGAAGGATTGCCCTCATGCACAACTGAGCAGAGTCAGAGAGACAGATAAAGCAGATACAACCCCCAGATATCGGTTCCTTCGAGGGCTAAAGAGACCCATGGGAGTTATGGTCATGGCCGATGGGGTTAACTACCAGGTCAGATGGCCCCTTTTTGGAACTGGTGTTTATGTGTGATGAATCTGGACTTAGATGGGATCTTCCTTCATAAGACTTTCATGCTAATGTGCTGGAGGTGCAGTTAACGTTGGGGTTTAAGATATATTTAGGGGATTTGAATCTCTGGACTGACAATGTGATAGCCAGGTCCTGAGCCTCAACAGACTCCAGCACCTACAATCTGATTTATTGGACTTACCACACTCAGCTAAGATGGAGTTGAAGAAGGACAACCACCACACCATGGAGCCTAGAGTGATTACAACTGAAAGTGGGAGGATTGCATCCAGCATCCATGTGGAATCTGAGCCTCCTCTTGACATAGAGGTGCAATGGACACAACCAATCCAATGTCCACATAGAAGAGGTGGCATTGGATTGGGAAAAGTGGACATGGTGGCTGATGGGTATGGGGAAAGGCAGGAAGAGATGAGAGGTGGAGGCTTTGGGACATGGAGCTGCCCTGGATGGTGCTTCAGAGGCAATCACCGGACATTGTAAATCCTCACAGGGCCCACTGGATGGAATGGAGGAGAGTATGGGCCATGATGTGGACCATTGACTATGAGGTGCAGAGGTGCCCAAAGATGTACTTACCAAATCCAATGGATGTGTCATGATGATGGGAACGAGTGTTGCTGGGGGGGGGGGGGGGGAGAGGTGGGGTGGGGGGGTGGGGTTGAATGGGACCTCACATATATATTTTTAATGTAATATTATTACAAAGTCAATAAAAAAAAAATAAAAAAAATAAAAAATAAATAAAATGACCGATCAATATCATAAAGGACATTAATTAATTTTGCATTTTATTAATTTACTATACTTTAGATATATTGACTTCAATAACTTGATTTTATTCAGTTTTCATCAATTGTCTGGTCCTCCTAATAACAAGTCACAAACTATTTTATTTAATAATTTTATTAAATAGAGTCAAAGCTAAGCAGCTATAACAAAGAAACCAATGATAGAATTACCTAAGGTAGCAGTTTGACATAGCTATGAAGTCCAAAAATAGATATTGGATTATGTTTGTAAACTAGTCTGAACCTGGGCATGATTAAGTTATGATTAGGGCTTTGATTGGGCCACATCATTAGGGCATGATAAAAGGCATGGCAAAGAACAGAGTTGAGGGTTTTTGATGTTGGAGTTTTAATGTTGGAGTTTGATGCTGAAGCCTTAAGCCGGAGCCCTGGGAAGTAAGCTCACAGAGGAAAGAGAAGCCAGCCCCAGGAAGAGAGGAACCCTGAGCCTAGGAAGAAGCAAGCCCTGGGAAGAAAGGTACCTTGAACCCAGAGAGAAGCAAGACCCTGGAAGGGAGGAACCCAGGAAACCTGAACCGTAGCAGACATTGGCAGCCATCTTACTCCAACACATGAAAATAGACTTTTGTGAGGGAAGTAACTTAGGCTTATGGCCTGTTATCTGTAAGCTCCTACACCGAGTAAATACCCATTATAAAAACTAACTAATTTCTGGTGTTTTGCCTCAGCAGCACTTTGGCTGACTAATACAGAATTTGGTACCACGGAGTGGGGAGGTGCTTTCGCAATTACCAAAATGCTGGAACAGTTTTATAAATGGGTAAGGGGTATTTTTTGGAGGAATTGGGAGATGCGTGGAAGAAAAGACCTACAGTGCTTTGAAGTCACTATTGACAGCAATATGGATGCTAAAGAGACTTTTATGATGCCTTAGAAGTAAATGATAAAACTATTATTGGAACTGGAGGAAAGGCGATCCATATTTTAAAGTTGCAGAGAATGTAGGAAGATTAACTTCTGGTGTTTTACGGAAGGCAGAATTTGAAAATGGTGAGCCTGGGCATTTAGCTGAAGAAATTTCCAAAGTAAACCCGGAGAATGCAGCTTGGCTTCTGCTTGCAGTTTATAGCAAAATACTACACAAGAAAGATATACTGAGGACTGAAGTGTCAGGCACAAAGAAAACGAAAACTAATTCTGGAAATTCCAAGCCTCTGGAAATCAACCTCCCAGATAAAAGTGCCGCATTGAAGGACTTAACTAAACTTGAAACTTGTAAATCAAGATCGAAGATGCAATTATCTTGGAAAGACTTGTGGAAGGTCTTAGTGTCTGATGACTTGAACCCCAGCTTCTTGCATGCTAAGCCAACAAGGTTTTTGAGAGAGCTGTATGAACAAAACCACAGTCAGCTTGGACTAAAAGGGACATGGAAAGGAGAGATTGAAGGAGAAACAGCTTTAAGAGGAAAACCATGGAAGGTGAAATCTGGAATTAAGATATCACCTTGGGCCAGGAGAGGAACCCTACCCATATGTACAGAGAGGGTGAGTTTGCACCAGCAGTTGAAGAGGGTGTATGTTCCCACCCAGTGTTCTGGGAGAGTTTTGCTGCCCCAGGGTACAGAGAGGGTGGAGCACATTCCCCAAAGATTATGGCAGTTAAGGTCAGCACCCCACAGGTCTGAAAGGGGTGGACCTGTTCCCCATGGATTAGGGAAGGCCAGGTGGTCAACTCCTTGGTCTGAGAAGGTTGAGCTTGCATGCCAAAGATTAGGGAAAGCCAGGTGGTCAAATCCTTGCTCTGAGTGGACTGAGCCTGTTTGCCACATGTTAAGGGGAATGTTGTCTTCATATCACTGTACTGGAGTGTTAAGACTCTAACCCAAAGATTGGGTAAGGTGTGGCAATCACTCCAACACTCTTGGAGAGTGAGGTCTGGAACTTGGTCGACACCCAGATGCTTGATGAGGATGGAACCAAAAAAATGGTCATTGGGCAAGCATGTAGAAAGGATGGGTTCCCATAAGGCACCAAGGAAAAGAAGCCTTCATCTTAAGAATGACTCTCAGACTGAAATCAAATGGAGGATGCCCTGAAGGTTTGCTGAACTGTAGAGGACCCATGACTCATGTTTCCCTCCCAATTTCTCCTTATTGTAATGAAAATGTTTATCCTTTGTCCATTTGTGTTTGGGAAGCAGATAAATTGTTTTGTAAGTTTCAGAGTTCCATAGCAGACAGGACTTTGCCCCCAAGACAAACTATTTCTTTAAATTGATTGTGATATGATTTAGTACTTGCATTGTTACCGATTTAAGGGTTTTTGAATATTGCAATGTCTTTTTGAAATTCAGAGGGTAGAGTGTAGCAGTTTGACATAGTTACAAATTCCAAAAATAAATATTGGATTATGTTTGTAAAATGGTCTGAACCTAGGTGTGATTAAGTTATGATTAGGGCTTTGATTGGGCCATGTCGTTAGGACATTAACACCCCACCAAGTGGTGGGAACTCTCAAATAAAAGGCATGGCAAAGGACAAACTAAGGGTTTTTGATGTTGGAATTTTGATGTTGGCATTTGATGCGAAAGCCTTAAACTGGAGCCCTGGGAAGTAAACTCACAGAGTGAAGAGAAACCAGCCCCAGGAAGAGAGGAACACTGAACCCAGGAAGAAGTAAGCCCTGGGAAGAAAGGAACCTTGAACCCAGAGAAAAACAAAATCCTGAAAGGGAGGAACACAGGAAGCCTGAACCCTTGCAGACATCAGCAGACATCTTGCTCCAACAGGTGATAATAGACTTTGGTGAGGGAAGTAACTTATGCTTATAGCCTGGTATCTGTAAGCTCCTACCCCAAATAAATATCCTTTATAAAAACCAACCAATTTCTGGTATTTTGCATCAGTACCCCTTTGGCTGACTAATACACTAAGTAAAGCATTTTTTCTCTCTTTCTCTCATAGCATATTGGCCAATGCAAACTGTCTGGGCAGTTCTGTTCCATAAAATCGCTGGGAGTCATATGCTCTTTCTATATTCCTCCTGTATCATCCCTTAAGGTATTATCTTTATCTACTTCAGCAAAATGGAGCCAGTGTCATGTCTGTTTTCCAGAAAACAGAAAGACAGAAAGAGCCACAGTCCAAGGCAATAACTTCTGCTCACATTCATTGGCTCAAATGTAGTCAAAATGTTGCTGCAAGGAAGCAATAAAATCATGTTTCTAATTGAACAGTCATATGTCCAGGAAGAAGGGAGAAAAAGATTATGGGCAACAACTTGCCATAACAGTAAAACAATATATCCAAGTTCCTGATTAAGATAACCAATTCAACTTCAAATTACAGCTGTTCTCTGTTAACCTGAATCAATGTACAACCATTACATCACACCTAGGAAGCAAGTGTGGGTCTTTTTAATATGTATATATTTTCTCCCTTATAAGATAGATCTAATATGGACTTTCCTGTGTTTGCTTTACAAGGTTGTTGTAATGGTTAATTAGAGGGGGGTGGTTTTCAATATTGCTTTCTTGAGTTTAGTAGCCCCTAATACAGTTGTACAAAGTTATTAAATAAATATCAGTTTTTCTTTTTGACAAATACAAGATTAGTTTTCTTTAGAAAATAAAATTAAAATGTTAACACTCCTTTTTATTATAAAACTGTAAGAAATTCTTTTTTGAATATTCATGACTTTTAATTTTCAAGTTCTTAATTTCCAAAATTATACCTAATCGTGATTTACCAAAATACTATCCTATTGTTTTTACAAGTCTCATTTGGCAAAATTCTTTCTCTATTTGAAAAATACCATTTAGAACAAATTGTCTCCTTTGTAACACAAATTTCTGGAAGAACTAAGCAAAAGGACCCTCCACCCAATTCCAACACAGCAAATTATTACATTTTTTTCAATCTGAATGTGTAATCTTCTGAAGTCATCTCTACATATTTTACCTGATAATTATAATTGTAAAATATTATCTTTTCATGTAGTGATTACATACTCTTAAGAGTTCTGATCCCACAGAAAGAATATTTTAAGGTATAAGAAGGTGCATAGGAACTAAGTTTATGATTATATATGAGACATAGGTTATGCACCTGTACATTAACCACTAAAAAAGGGCAAGTATGAGAAGGGAAGGATAATTAAAAATAGGAATTCAGCCACATCAAACTTTAAACACTTTAAACGTCAGCACTACACTGCCAGTGGATCTGCCACCAACATCCCCACCCTCCTGTGCCAGGCTGTTTCTCACCTAATTCTTTTTTTATTATTATTATTCAATTGTCTTTCTTTCTTTTTTTTTCTTTTTTTTTTTTTTTTGAAGATACATAGATCACAAAAAATGTTACATTAAAAAATATAAGAGGTTCCCATATACCCCATACCCCACCCCCACACTCGTCCCACATCAACAACCTCTTTCATCGTTGTGGCTCATTCATTGCATTGGGTGATTACATTTTGGAGTACTGCTGCACCGCATGCATTATAGTTCATTGTAGTTTACACTCTCCCCCAGTACATTCAGTGGGTTATGGCAGGATATATAATGCCCAGTATCTGTGTCTGCAATATCATTTAGGACAACTCCAAGTACCAGAAATGCCCCCACATCTCATCTCTTTTTCCCTCTCCCTGCCCTCAGAAACTACTGGTTCACCTAATTCTTTGCTCAAAACAAGCTTCCCCACCTGGCTTGCCTTTGTGTTTCCTCTTCCTCAAACTAGCACAGGCTTATTCTTAACACTCAGTTCAGCTGTTATCTACTCTAGGAGACCTTTCTGGGCCCCCCAGGATGAGTTGGGTGCCCTCCCTTTGACATTTCTCTGATTATATTTACCACTATGTGTTGTAATGATCTCATTTTGTGTCTGCCTCCCCACTAGGCTGAGAACTCCTTGAAGATAGCCCACATTTTAGTCCTCTTTGTAGATGCTTCACTTAGTGCCTGGTACATGATGCATACTCAATATATGTGTGTTGAATGAATAAATTAATGAATTAAAAACATCACAATATCTATGACTTAATAATGTCACACCACTGAATTGTAGGGGTGCTAGTTTTGGTACTCAATTTATCCAGAATTATTGTCAACAATGAAAAAAATTAATTCAATATTCTGCTTTGTAAAAGCAGAAAGAATACATTTCTCTGGGTTCAGCATCTATTATATGCAGACATTTTGCTTGCTGCACAAAAATACATTGTTTTATCCATTTATTCATTCAACAAATACATACAGAGTGCCCATTGTGTGCCAGCAAAAGTTTTAGGCAATAGAGACACAAAGAAAACAATCTCTGCCCTCTTGGAGCTTAATTGGGTGAGGTAAACAAGTCAGAACGTAAACAAGAAAAATAAGTAAAATATATTAAATAATGCTAATTGAGTAGAAGATTATTAGGAAAGATGGATATAAAGGGGCTTAAATTTTAAACTGGATAGGCATAGAAGCCTCACTGAGGAAATGAGTAAAGACATAAATTGTGACAATGATGACTGCATCTATCTGGGGGAACAAGGTAGGATAAGAACTAAGAAGCAACTCTAGACTTAGAAGCAAGGAGGTGATTGTGACTTTTCAGTAGCGTGCTGGAGGTGACAATCTGATTGAACTGGGTTTAGAATAATAAACTCTTTACTCCTTGCCTACCCTAAAAAAATAAAAAATAAGAAGAATGGGAGGAGAGAATTTGGTAAGGCAAGCCTAATTTAATCTTCTAAACAATCCTATGAGGTAAGTAGTTTAGTCCATTTATAGATGAAGAAACTGAAGCTTAAGCATGTTAAATAATTTGCCTAAAGTGTTCATAAGGGGCAAGGTTGGGATTCCGATCCAAGGCAAATCTGTGTCCCCAAGAGCCTTCCAAATTGGCAAGTTGTTCTTCTGCTCTTTTGGCCACTTTAATAACTATTCCATGTCGGCTCCTCTGCACAGTAAACAATTATTTAATAATTGATATGTAATATCATGACAGCCAAAAATATGATTTAATTAGAAAGCCATAAAATGAGCGACTCCATGAAGATGTGGATGCTGGTTCCAATGCTTGGCAAAGCATTCAATTCAAAACAGAATAAATATCCTCCAAGATGCTTGCCCAACAAAACCACCAGATTAAAAGATAGTCATACATCTCTTGTGCAAAGTATTAAGCTAGGCTATAGCCACAATATTCAAAGAAGCCCCTACTTTTCTTTAAAGAAAATAGGTGTCAGAAATGAGACTATTATAGTTAGATGGTAGTGGGCATGTTTTTCCTGTTTTGTCATCAGGGGTGTGAGAGTTTGTATATGTGTGCTTATTTTCCTGTACTTTTCTGGTTTTATACTCTTATGGGGAGTCAGAAAAATTGGTAGGAGAAATAGACCCCAATATGCAAGGATGATGGGTCACACAGATAAAGCAGGAAGGTGCTTTTAAAATTCTTTTGTTATGGAAAATTTCAAACCTAAAAATGTAGAGAGCATTGTATAATAATTCCATGTACCCACGACTTGGCATCAATTCATGGCCAATTTTGTTTCATCTCTATGCTCACCTACTACCCTCTTCCCTTTTTAGAAACAAATACTAGGCATCATATTATTTTATCCATTCATATTTCAGTGTGAGAAGAATATTTAAAAATAAAGATGTCCCTTCTGTAGCAGTTTGATATGGTTATGAATTCCAAAAATAGATATTGGATTATGTTTGTAATCTGATCTGTACCTGGGCATGATTGAGTTATGATTAGGGCTTTGATTGGGCCACGTCATTAGGTGACGTGGTGGGTGGGGACTCACAGGTAAAAGGCATGGCAAAGAACAGAGCTGAGGGTTTCTGATGTTGGAGTTTGATGCTGAAGACTTTAGCTGGAGCCCCGGGAAGTAAGCTCACAGAGGAAAGAGAAGACAGCCCCAGGCAGAAAGGAACCTTAAACCCAGAGAGAAGCAAGACCCTGGAAGGGAGGATCTAAGAAGCCTGAACCCTCACAACCATCAGCAGCCATCTTGCTCCAATAAGTGAAAATAAACTCTGGTGAGGGAAGTAACTTATGCTTTATGGCCTGGTATCTGTAAGCTCTTACCCCAAATAAATACCCTTTATAAAAATCAACCAATTTCTGGTATTTTGCATCAGCACTGCTTTGGCTGATTAATACAGTCTGCTTACCTGATCAGAGGTTAAAAGCACTTAAATTCATCATCTTCACTTGAAAATATACAAGTCTAAAAGAATAATGGTATCTATTTTAGATGACCACATGGCTATGATAAATTGACTCCTGGAACACTCCATGTTTCTCACTGCTTTTCAACTTGCACTTACAGGCTCTACAAACCCAAACTGTCACTGAGTCCTCTTCTCTAGTCAGTGCTGTCTTCTCACTGTGCTTCATTGGTGTCCTGTTTGTCTCTGTCAGGTCCAGAATACCACCATCCTTCTCTTTGTATGAGAAACCCACATCTTCTTCATGATTCTGCTCAAGTATAGCCTCCTTCAAGAAAGCTCTCTGGAGTATTTTGAATCACGGAGATCATTTCTTAACTCCAATTGCTCTTAGAGGTTAGCCTTTACTACGTAACATTTTATTATATCTATTCTTACATTTTTGTTTTCCCAACTTGATTGAAAGCTTCTTCCTATAAGGCAAGGGTTATAATTTATAATGTATTGTTTTTTAGCTTTCATAATATCTGCCACAGAACTGATTATATAGTAAGTGCTCAATAAATATTCATTTATTAATGGATTTTGTGGGGCCAAATATCTATACTGGACTGGAAATGCTGGAACATATTACCATGTAATGTATTTATTTAAATGTGCAAATTGCTAAACTTCTCCAAAAAAGAAATTTACTAACAACCTGCAACCTGTTAGCACATTTTTTTTTAAAAATCAAGATTTTAATTTTAGCTTTACATGTTTTGAGATTTACCTAATCATAATAGTCCTGACACTGATTTCTTTGGTATTTATGACTTATGAAAGTCATATCCTTAAGTAGTACCAGGAGCAACAGAATGAAGACTGAATGTTCTTTCTGGTTTCAAAAGAGTTCATCATAAATGCTGAGCAGGGTACAGCCTTGAAAATAGCACAACTCAATCTATTTCATTTATATTGTGAACCGTTTGACAATGGAATATTTTTGTGTGCTGAACCAATTTGATTCTCTGTATGATTTACTATTCATATTTGTTTCTCTTTCCACTCAAGCCTATGATTTTAATAGCAATTATATATAGTGACAAACATGTAAATGAAAATGATATGGAATTTATGTCATTATTATTCTTCATAGAAACAAGATGCCACTATGAAAATCTGGTGTTAAGATTGACTCCATGATAATATTAGGAAGAAAATAAGCTGGCTATTTTAACAATATTTATTAAAATATCTAGAGTGGGTGTTGATGACATTTAATGGTTATTTCCTAGACTAGATAGTGCTATATTTCAAATTCACTTAGGGTATGTCGATTTTTGCTTAGCCGTGTATCCCCAGAAGGTAGCATAGTACCTGATGTGCTCCTTAATTACTTGATGGAATGAATTATTGGAGTTATAGTACTAATTGATGCTAATTTCATGAATGAGCAGGGAAGAAATGTATCTCTATGATGATATTTGAAAGAAAATATTATCCAAGTAAACCGATCATACCCAAATGTAAATTTCAACCCTCAGTGGGAGACAATCAATGGAGAACAAGGGAGTTGTAAGCGCCCCACTCTATATCCCTCAGACTCTGGAAGGTCTAATGACCAACACTCAGCAAACCAGGTCTTACTCATGAGAAAAAAGTAGAGATATAGCTCTGTAGCTCGGAATCCTTAAAATACATGGTAATAGCTATAACATATTGAGTGCTTACAATGCATCAGTTTGTACATACTATCTCCTTTTAACTTCATCACAAACCTATGAGGTGGATACCGTTTTTTGTCCATTTTGCAAATAAGGAGCTGAGAGCCCAGGGACATTGTCCACAAGCCCTCTCACTGAGCTTTCCCTCATAATGCCTCTCTTTTAAGTCTCTTCTCTAACAGAATCCCCCTTGGTAGGGCTGTCTTAGCACTGACTTTCCATTTTACCTCATGGCCCATATCCCAAGCCCAGGGGCCAAGCTTTCAAATATCAGCTACTATAATTGTTAACATGTGCTTATTCATTTGCCCACAATCTTAAGGCAACCAAGAGCTCTTTGTGTTACCCTTGCTAACTGCCTTCCTTTAACCAAAATTTATCTTCTGACAATATGGAAAACTTTATCAAACATGGGTCTCAATCCTAGAACTTTATCTCAGCCTTCCCTTACCTTTGCCCTTTGCCATGATAGAAGGAACTGCCTGTCCAATTCCTAGGAGTGAGCTCCAGGTATTAGGTCCAAACAGCCCCACATCCATTGTCAATATGTATGATCCCCACTCTAATGAACTGCTGTGGTGTTGCCTGGCCCCTAAGCCTTCCCTCTCCAGGTGGGCCAGGTTAGTTCTGCTTCATTACTCCCTCAGCTTCCATCCTCACAGACAGAGAAGTAGCTGCCTGACTCTGGCATGATTTACATCCCTCCTTCTCTTTCCTCCAGAAATAAACTTTCAGGAATCTATTTGACTCCAAACCCCATATAGATGACAATTTCAAACTCAATATACCTTCAGCAAAAGTACTATTCTTCAATGGAAGTATTAGCTTTTGCCCAAATCTGTAATAGAATCAAAGTTATCTTCCAGCATCCTCTGATGCCCCCAAAGCAGATAGTATCTAATGAATCAAGCCAGCAGGGTCATCCTTAGATAAATATGAGTAGTGAAATGGGACTTCATATTCCTCTGGGTTCCCCTTTTATCCCTTCCTTCCTCCATTAATGTTCCCTCTCCACAAAAGAACAGTCCAGATGCTGCCACGTTTGTAACCTTCATCAGGTCTTCCCTCCTTGGGAGTTTCACTACAAAATAAATTAATTTTCCCTTCTCCATTTCACTCAAAACAACAACAGAAAAATGACCCCTAACGTCTCCTCAGTCAGCCAGACTCTGACAAATTCACATGCCAGTGACAGTTACTTACAGCAGCTTCGTGCTTTATCTTTCTTGAGAACAACTATATATTTAATGAGGACACTTGGAAAACAAATGACATAAACCAAAAGAATACATTTTTAGGGCTGGAGTATCAGAAAACATGACAACAGATATATTACAGTCAGGCAAATTTCCCTTTTGCCTTTAAACAACACCAATTGAAAACGAATCTATTTGGCCTAGATTATGTTTCAAAATCTTATGTAAAGCTACATCTGGTTTAGATAAGAGAAAATATTCCTTGAGAACTCACTCTTTCCTATTACTGTGAGTTCTGCATATGCAATTTCATTGAAACCCCATAATAGTTCCATACAATACCTATTATTACCTCCCACTTTATCATTAAGGAACTGGGACCCAGAAAGATTAGGTAAATCCTAAATTTCTTCCAGTTAAGTAGTAGACCCAGGATTGGAACCCAGAAATACCTGCCTCCTGTAGCTCAGAATCCTTAAAATAAATGGTGTTACCTATAATATATTGATCTTTAATCACTGCTCAATTTAATCTGGCCCATTGACGTATATAACATTCTCATGATTACTCTGCATACCCACAGGTCTTTCAAGACCCTGGCCTATCATGAACCTCCCAATAATAAAAGCCTCACAAGAGGGAGTAGATATGGGTCAAGCAGTTGAGCACCCACCTATCACATGGGAGGTCTTGGGTTCTGTTCCTGGGACCTCCTGACAAAAATAAAAAGAGACAACAAGCAAAACAAATGATAAAACCAACTCAGGGAAGCCGATGTGACTCAGTGGTTGAGTGCCAGCTCCCCATATATGAGGTTTTGGGTTCAATCCCCAGCCCTGGGAACCTAAAACAAAAAGCACAATGAGAGTGGGAAGTTTGTGTGCTTTTATACACCTGTGCCTAGAACAAGGTATGAAATGTAACACTGAAGAGGCAGTGTCATTATTCTGGTAGACAGAATAGTGGTCCGAAAGGTGCCCACACCCAAATTCCCAGAACCTGTGAATATATTACCTTACATGACGAAGAGGACTTTGCAGATATGATTAGGATAAGTACCCTCAGAGAGGGAGCCTCTTCTAGATTATTCAGATAAATCCAATCTCATCACATAAATCTTAAAAGTAGAAAGCATTTATGGGTGTTGTCGGAGGAAAAGACTGGCAAGCAAAAGAAAGATTAGGAAGAGAGGCAATGCTGCTGGCTATGAAGATGGAGGAAGGGACCACAAGCCAAATCATGTGGTGGCCAATAGAACCTAGAAAAGGTAAGTAAACAGGTTCTCCCCTAGCACCTCCAGAAAGGAATAGAGCCTTGCTGACACTTCAATTTCAAGCCACAAAATTTGTGGTAATGTGTTACAACACCAACAGAAAACTAATACAGTGGCTTAATAATATTTATAAAATAAATAAATGAATTAATCCACAGTTTCACCTTGTTCCCATAAACTGGGTACTCATGTCAAGGATCAAAAGTACAAAAATGTCACTTTGATTTGTTTTTTTGAGAGTAGCTAGCCTCCCATGAAGTTTGCTAAATCAGGATTTATAAGTCAATGATATTTCCATCTATTTAATTTACTACTATATTTTATATATCAAATATTGCTTGAATACATTTGTCTTTGGGTGGATCTAATGAAAGACACAAAGATCCATGCACTAAGAACTTTGAACTTGATTATACTTGTTTTTACTCTGCATCATCTTTAGCCCAAGTTAAATCAAGTGTCAGATCAGGCCAATTACCATTCTTTTAAAAAGAGAAACACATTTAGTCCTCAGTGATGTCTGATTTATCCAAACACCCATTTATATAATAAGCTACAGAGATGTGAGTACTTAAGATTCTAAATGGCATGCTCTAATAAGAAAATGATCTTTAGAATAGACCAGTATATTACATGTCCTCCATACGAGAGCTCTTTCCTTGCTGTGAAAGGGTAGTCTTTGCCAGAACTTGGGAGACTCTATGGGTGCTTTTTTAACTTAGAGAAGTTGTAGGTTTACAAACAAATCATGTATAATACACATAGTTCCCATATACTACCTTATTAATACTTTGTTTTACTGTGGTACATTTGTTATAATTGATGAAGCAACATTTTTATAATTGTGCTATTAAATATAGTCCACGGTTTAATTAAGGGTTCATTGTGCTGTACGGTCCTACGGATTTTTTTTAAAATTTATTCTAGTAACATTTACACAACCTAAAATTTCTCCTTGTCACCACATTCAAGTGTTTAATTCAGTGGTATTAATTACATGCACTATATTGTTGTACCATCACCATCATCTATTACCAAAATATTTCCATCATCCCAAATAGAAAATCTGTACAATTTAAGCATTAATTGTCCATTACTTTCCCCCACCCTGACCCCTGGTAACCTATATTCTAGTTTCTGACTGTATGAATTTGCTTGCTGTAATTATTTCATATCAGTGAGATCATACAATACTTGTGCTATTGTGGTTGGCTTATATCACTCAACTTGATATCTTCAAGGTCCATCCACATTATTGCATGTGTCAGAAAAGAACTTAACTCCTTTTTTTACAGATGAATAATAACCTGTTGTTGTCTATATCTACTATGTTTTGTTTATCCATTCATTGGTTGGTGGACACTCAGTTTGCTTCCATTTTTAACAATTGTGGGTAATGCTGCTATGAATATCAGTGTGAAAAATATCTGCTCAAGTCCCTACTTTCAATTCTTTTGGGTATATACCTAGAAGTGGGATTGTATGGTCTTATGGTAATTCTATATTTAACTTTCTGAGGAACCATCAAACTGTCTTACACAGTGACTGCAGCATTTTACACTCCCAACAACAATGAACGAGTGTTCCTATTTCACCATATCCTCTCCACTTGCAATTTTCCATTCTTTTAATGGCAGCCATTTTTAGAGTGTGTGATATGATATCTCATTGTGTTTGATATGCATTTCCCTAATGGCTAATGATATTGAGTATCTTTTTATTTATTTGAGCATCTTTTCATGTGCTTTTCAGATACATTTATATATCTTCATTGGAGAAATGTTTATTCAAGTCTTTTGCCCATTTTTTAATTGGTTGTCTTTTGATTGCTGAGCTATAGGTTTGTTTGTTTGTTTACTATATCGTGGATGTTAAATCCTTATCAGATATGTGGTTTCTAAATATTTTCTCCCATTATTTAGGTTATCATTTTACTTTCATGATAAAGTCCTTTGATGTGCAAAAGTTTATAATTTTGATGAGAACCCATTTATCTATTTTTTTATTTTGTTGCTTGTACTTTGGATGTAATGTCTAAGAAACCATTACCTAAAAAAATGCTTCCCCTATGTATTCTTATAGGAATTTTATAGCTCTGGGTCTTATATTTAGGTCTTGGATCCTTTATGAGTTGATTTTAGTACATGGTGTGAGATAGGGGGTCCTTTTGCACATGGGCGGCCAGTTCTCCCAGCAGTGTTTGTTGAAGTGACTATTCCTTCCCAATTGAATGGAATTTGCACCCTTGTAAAAAAATCAGTTAAGCATAAATATGAAGGGTTATTTCTGAAATATCAATTCAATTTTATTGGTCTATATGTCTGTCCTTGTGCTAGTACCATGCTATTTGATTACTAAGGTTTTGTAATAAGTTTCCAGATCAGGAAGTATGAATCCTCCCACTTTGTTGGGTTTGTCTAGTCGGGGCCCTTTATCATTCCATACTAATTCACAATCATGTATAACATACAGAATTTCTACATATCACCCCTCCACAAACAGCTTGCATTGTTGTGGCCTTCCATATGAATTTGATGACTGACTTTTCCATATCTGCAAAGAAGGCTTTTGGAATTTTGTATTTGCATATCACTTTAGGTAGAATCAACATCTTAATGATATTTAGCCTTCCAATCCATGAACATGGACTATTCTTCAATTTATTTAGACTGCTTTGATTGCTACAGCAATATTTCTTCATTTTCTGTGTACAAGTCTTTTATATTGTTGATTAGATTTATTCTTAGATAGTTGATTCTTTTAATTACTATTATAATGGATTTTTTCTTGATTTTTTTTTCCTGAGTTTTTTCATTACTAGTGTAGAGAAACACTACTGATTTTTGGAATATTGATCTTGTAATCCACCACTTTGCTGAATTCATTTATTAGCTCTAGGAGCGTTGTTGTGGATTTTTCAGGATTTCTTGTATCTTGATCATGTCATCTGCAAATAGGGAAGGCTTACCACTTCCTTTCCAATTTGGATGCCCTTTATTTCTTTTTCTTGACTAGTTGCTCACACTAGCACTTCCAGTACAATGTTGTGACAGTAAGCATTCTTATCTTGTTCCTGGTCTTAAAAGAAAATCTTTCAGTCTTTCACCATTAAGTATGATGTTAGCTGTGGGTTTTTCAATCTATGCCCTTTATCACATTGAGTACAATTCCTTCTATTCCTACTTTTCTAAGTGGTTTAATCAAGAAGGTATGCTGGATTTTGTCAAATGCCTTTTCTGCATCAAGTAAAATGATCATGCATTTTTTTCCTTCATTCTGTTACATTAATTGACTCTGTTTTGTTGAAACACCTTTGCATATCTGGGATAAATCCCACTTCATCACAGTGTATACGTCTTTTAATGTGCTGTTGGACTCAGTTAGTTGGTAGTTGAGGATTTTTGCATCTGTATGCACAAGAGGAAGTGGTCTGTAATTTTTTTTTTATCATGGTATCTTTATCTGGCTTTGGCAGAAGCATGATATTGGACTCATAAAATGACTTAGGGAGTGATCCCTCTTTCATTTTTTTGAAGAGTTTGATCATGATCAGGATTGGTGTTAATTCTTCTTGGAATGTTCTGTAAAAGTCCACTGTGAATCCATCTGGTCCTGTGCTTTTTAGTTGTTGTTGCTGGGGCCGGGGGGGGGGGGCGGGGGGGCTATATTTCTGCAATCACTTTACTTGTTCTTGTTTTCCTGAAATTTTCACTTTCTTCTTGAGTCAGTATAGGCAGTTTGTATGTTTCTAGGAATTTGTCCATTTCATCTACATTATCTAACTTGTTGGTGTACACTTGTTCATAGTATCCTTTTACAGTCATTTTTATTTCTGTGGGACTAGTAGTAATGTTCCCCTTTTCATTTCTGATTTTAGTTATTTTTGTCCCATCTTTTTTTTTCATTTTTAAATTTTATTTTATTGATCTTTTCAAAGACCCAAACTTTTTGTTTTGTTGATCATGTCTATTTCTTTTTATTCTCTATTTTATTTCCCTCCATTCTAATCTTTGTTATTTTCTTCCTTCTCACTTTGGGTTCAGTTTGTTCTTCTTTCACTAGATCCTCCAGTTTTGAGCTTAGCTCTCTAATTTGAGATCTTTCTTCTATTTAAATATCAGCATTTAAAGCAAGGGTTCTTAACCTTTTTTGTTCCATGAACACATTTGCCAGTTAGGTGAAATGAATACTACTGTAATTTATTTATTGCATACATTCATAAGTGAAGGAAATGCTAGACTTCAGTTAGAGGTCAGAGAAAATAAAGATAATAAGTTGATTTTTTTTTTCAATTAAAGCTCATGGACCCCCTGAAACCTTTCCGTGGACCCCTGATTAAGAACTCCTGATTTAGAGTTAAAGATTTCCCTCTCCACACTGCCTTTACTGCATCCCATAAGTTTTGTAATGTTTGCATTTTCATTCACCTCAAGATATTTCCTAATTTCCCTGTGAGTTATTCTTTGACCCATTGGTTGCTTAAAAGCATGTTATTTAATTTCCACATATATGTGAATTTTTTATTTATTTCTAGTTTCATTCCATTTTAGTCAGAGAAGAGATATTATAGGATTTCAATATTTTTAAATTTATTGAAACTTTGTTTTATGAACTAACATATGGTCTATCCTAGACAACAATCCAAGTGCACAAGAAAATAATGTGTATTTTGCTGCTGTTGGTGCAGTGTTCTATATATGTCTGTTATGTCTAGTTAGTTTCTAGTATTTTTTAAGTTCTGTATTTCCTTATTGATCTCCTATATAGATAGGTGCTGTATCCATTATTGAAAGTGGTGTATTAAAATCTCTTGTTATTAACTTAGAACCATCTATTTCTCCCTTCAAATCTGTCAATATTTCCTTACATATTTTAAAGCTCGCTTTTATGTGCACCTATATTTAAAATTTTTATGCCGTCTTTTTAAATTGACACCTTTATCGGTATGCACTTTGTCCCTCATAGTAGTTTTTTACTTAAAGTCTATTTTATCTGATAAAGTCAGAGAGGCATTTCGTAGGTCACGCTTTCCCAACCAGAGGAGGACAGGAACCCACAAAGGTATCACCAGCAGGCTCCACACTGCCCTGGAGAGGGGTGAAAGAGGGTCCAGCAAGAAGGCCAGGATTTTCTCTACAGCTCTTTGAAGCTGTGTTTCTTGATTTGGCACTTTCCCAGTAAATGCAGCTCTTTAATAACTATTTTCTGTAGTTTTGAGGAAAGGCATTGTCTTTAAAGCTCCCCCAGATCTTGGAGAACTAGGTCTTTATATCTTATGCTGGCACCATCAATCTGCTCCAGGAGCTGGAACTGAGGATATGAATGCTTCCTGCCATGAATCTGGGTAAGAGGCAATGATAGCGACTTCATGGAGAGTGAAATTCACTGGTATTACTACAGTTTACCAGCCCCTTCCTCTCGCTCTTCCCTGATGCTGCTCAGTATTCTACTAGACTCCAGGGTTTCAAAATAGTTGATTTAGACAGTTCCTGCCTACTAAATGGTTGTTCTGGTAGAGGGACTTACTCCTGGAGCTTCCTACTCTGTCATCTTCCCAGCCCCGATCCTCTATAAACAGTTTGGCACATTTATTTCTATTTTAACTAGAACTCCTTTTTTCAATTTTCCTTTTTTTCCTCCCCCTCCTCCCCCTGCTGTTTTTGCTGTCAGTGTCCATTTGCTGTGTGATCGTCTGTGTCTATTTCTCTTTCTGTCTTCTCTTCTCGTTTTCTCCTCTAGGATTCACTGGGTTTCGATCCTGGGGATCTCCAACATGGAGAGAGGTTCCCTGACTTGCACCACCTCAGTTCCTGTTTTTTGTTGCATCTCACCTTGACTCTCCCCTTCGTCTCTCTTTGGTTGCATTATTGTCTTGCCTTGTGGGCTTCTACATGGGCACTGGCTCACTGAGCAGGCACATCTTTACCAGGAGGCCCCAGGAATCGAACCCAGGTCATCCCATATGGTAGATGGAAGCCCAATCACTTGAGCCATATCCGCTTCTCCCTTATCTAAAACTTTTTAAGTGAAATGTTCATAAAATATATTTTTTCCTTTTTATAACTAAAAAGTCAAAAACTCTCTTCATATTTTAAAACAAAAGAAAACTTCATTTATTGAATACAAAAGTAACTAAAAATTAAGAAGATGGTGTGTCAGTTTTCCAAGTCCAAGTTCAACAGAAAATAAGAAGGAATCAAATAGAAGCACTTAAAGGAAAAAATAAAGCATCTAAGAGACATTTAAAGGGTACTTTAAACTACTCTATAAGCTGATGAAAGACTTTCAGGGAGGTGTTTCTACTGGAATTCCAGAGTCAGAAACTTGGAAAGAAAGGAATGGAAGAAGGAGAGGAATAAGAGAGGGAGAGGAAGTGAAGGGAAGAAAAGGGAAAGGAAGCAAAGAAATGGGAAAGGAAAGAATGGAAGAAGAATTCCAATAGTTTTATCAAGTAAAGTGAATTATATGTACTATATTTAAAATACACCTGGGATGGTTTTCTTTTGTGAGAATTGCTATAAAAGCCTTTTAAGCTACTGTGCTTTCGTGAATTTAGGACTAGATCTGAGTTTCTATTAAAATAAAAATTTCGAGGAAATGATTTATTTCAAGTTTATTTCCTTTGTTGTTGAAAACCACTAAGATATCGGGATTTTTTGTCACCACATCATAAGCTAATCTATCCCAACCAATATAAGGATATATAAAGTTTACTTATATTTTTAGTAATATATAGGAAAGGTAAACAATTTAAAGACCAATCAAAATCAAGTTATTTACATAAATCACCTACAGTAAGTTTAACTCTGTATTCATCCTACCATCTGTAATAAACTACAAAATTACATTCAAATGTTACCTTCTAAAGCTTTGCCATGTTTTATGTACTGAATGCAACCCCATGCTAGTGACCATTTTGGGGGGGAAATCATAGTAGCCTCGAATTAGATATTACTAAATGTGAGTAATAATAATAATACTCATAGGACAGTTGTATTGTTAGCTCCCTTAGGATCACTAAAGTCACTTGAAGGCCTTTTCTGCCTGAAAACACAAATGGAATTGTGGGTCATGTCCATAAGCAGTCATTGAATCAATCACATAGCGGTAATTTTGAATCTTTCATCTCCTAATTAGAGCAGTTTCAGAATACCACAATATAAATCTTCCCTGAACTCAGTTTTAAAAAATGATATTGACCATTTTTAGATGATCTTTTGAAGAGAATGACAGCCGCAATCATTCACGTTGAGAAAGAGGAAAATTCTGTCTTTCATCATGTGACAAATTGACTCTTCCTTAATTATGTCAAGTAATACACATACATACACATATCCTTACAAAGATTTCAATGGATTTTCCATCCCTAGTAATTAAATTATCGTGTTCATTTTTGTGGTGCCCTTTGACGCTGCCTAGAGCTTTTTAAAAAATCATTCCTTGACTGGTTAGAAAATATTTCCTTTTGCCATTTTCTCATCAAGGATAAAGACAAATAGAATCAATGTTCCATCATTACAACTCCTTTAGATTTTAAAAACAATTTCCATTTATAGTATGAGGTTAGCAGAATCACACTGTAGGAGTCTGTTTCTTTTTATAATCCCTAGGGCCTTTGGCATGTAAAGGTGTCTATTTGCAAATCTTTTGCTTTGTGCTTACTTTCCCTCTATTTAGTCTATAGAAATTTTCCACTGAAAAAACCAAAAGGCGACAAAGCCCTCATATTCTCTATGGGCGGGCAGCAATGTGGGCAGCAGAGTGTGGAAGCAGAATGTGTTTTGGCAGAGAGCCACGTAAGAGACAGTTCTTGGCTACATATGGAGTTACTCTGTGTTTATCTGTGATTGAAAATGTGTAACCCAACAGAAGTGCTTGCACACAGTAGTCACCTTGTAAAAACAAGCGATTCTACGGCTTTTGACATTGTTCTTATACAGACATATGACCAAGCTATGGTGAAAATACCAATTTGGAACACAGCTGTGAGTCTTGCTTTGTGATCTTGGAAACATCATCTCATTGCTTATCTGACAAGTCTACTTACAAGATTTTTCTCTTCATTTTTCTTTCAAAAGTCCTCCTTTTGTTTTATCTTCTACCTTTAAAAGGGAGATCTAGTGGGGAGGAATAATCTTCATTTCTCCCATGAATCAGGTTATGTTTCTAAGTATCCCAATGGTGATGATCATTATAATTTCTATATTAATATAATATAGCAGCTTGAACTCTACAGCCAAGGTGGTCTGGGTTCCCCTACTCTCCCCTATTCACTAGTTGTATAATTTTGCCAGGTATCTGCCTCATATCATCATCTGTTCTTGTGAGGATAAAATTATTTAATATATGTAAAGCTTTTGGAACAGAGTCAGCCGTTTTTTAATTGCTATTTGTGTGTTTTCCATTGTTACTCATATTAAAAAGTAGCATCTTATTGCAGATACAGACATTTGCAAGGAAAGTTAATTATGATGGTAAGGTTATCCTGAAGATCCCCAAGTTGCATAGAATAAAAGACTCAATGACAGACCATAAGCTGAAAAAGCCATACTTCAACAGAAAAGATAAATAGCATTCCACCCTTATAAATATTTCACTAATCAGTCCTTATTTTTAATGCTCTTATCTGCTTTAAACAAAATCCTCTGGACCTGAGGCCTTAGAAGTTCACTGAAAGGAAGCCTTTATCTATAGCCCTATCTTGTCTTGGTTCTCACAGTATATGAAAGGAACGCAATGGCCATCTCTAAGGATACGTACTCACTTGATAATGCTACAACCCACAGAGTAAAGTCAGCAAAGAATCTGACTGAAGTAGAATTATATGCCAAGTCACAAGTGCTGACCCTCTATTGTGCAGTACAGTTAGAAGAATAGTATTATCAGCTTTTGTTCTAAACCTCACCTCATTTGACTCATTCAATTACTCAATCATTCATTCTCTCAACTATTACACACTAAGAAATGAGCTAAGTAAACACAAATGTCAAGACTTCATATTTTAGTACTTAATGGTAGTACCATCCCTCCCATTGAGGATAACTAAAAATATTGAATAATTCCTTTTTTTTTTTTAGTTTCTTTTAAAAAAAAAACAAAGAGCTAACAAGGTACTGAAGTATTACTGGATCAAAATCTAGGAAAGATATTTTGGGTGCCAAAAAGATATCTGGCTCCCAAAGCTTTTATAACCTAAGGACATTTGTCAATTTGGGGGAAAATCATCAAGAAACTGCTGTGCATTTGCAGGCTACTGAAACCATTAAAGCCCAGAATCCCAAATTTGGAACTCTGATTTGGAACCAGCCTCCAATTTCAAACCACAAAAACTGAAATGAAGAACTTATGGGCTAGATTTTTTATAAGGTTAGGCACAGCTGAAGAGAGAATTAGTAAAGTGGAAAGTAAATCAGAAAGAATTAACCAGAATGTATCACAGATTGATAAAGAGATGAAAATATATAATAAAAAGACATAGAGTTTACAGTGAGAAAAAACATAGATCAGAAATAAAGAAATAGAAATCCTTAAAGATATAATTAATTCCAGAACTAAGGAGAAACATCAACTCACATTTTCAAGAACCTCAATTAATCAACAGGATAAATATAATGCTGTCCATATGTAGACACATCATAGTAAAACTGAAAGAAAACAGATAAATAACAGTATTTCTCACAAGGAGTTTATAATCTAAGGATTTAGGGGTTATGGTAGGTAATAAAATACACATGTACTTGCTTTTTTTTCTTTTGTTATTCTATTAAAATGAACAAGGTTGCCATACTCCTTACCTGTTTACTTAGGTGAATAACAAAACAGACACTTTTTGCTTAGCTCCTCTAATCTGGGCTTATAGCAGAAACTGCAAATCAGATAAATCTAAGAAGACTTCTTCAGTTCTCAACTGTGCTAAAATATCTCAAATTCTATTTTTATATCAGCAGTTGTAGAAGGGGGAGGTCTACACATATATATATATAACCATTTCTGAAGGTAAAATACAGGTGCTATTTATCTTAACAAGTAACATCCAATACATTTTCCTTTATAGGACACATTCAACTTAACAAAAAATTTGTTCAAGATATTTTTGACATATTTCTATTTTCATCCCTAATTAGAAAGCAAAAACTATGTCTCAAAATTCCTTATACCTTAATATTCAAAGAAACTGTTTTGCACACAGGAAGCTCTCAAAATTTGGGAGAGGGATATAGCTGGTGTATAATATACTTATCTCACCATTATATATAGTTTATCATTATTCTCAGTATTTTAATAAGTAGCATGAGGGAAGCAGATATGGCTCAAGTATTTGGGAGCCTGCCTACCACTTGGGAGGTCCTGGTTTCAGTTCATGGTGACTCCTGGAGAAGACAAGCAAGAGAGCAAGCTGACCCAATGGCGATGGCGTGGTGAACTGATACAACAAGATGACACAAAGAGGAAACACAATGAAAGACACAGCAAAGCAGTGAGCTAAGGTGGCTCAAGTGATTGAATACCTCTCACCCACATAGGATGTCCTGGGTTCAATTCCCGGTGCATCCTAAAGAAAAAAAGATGAGCAGACACAACAAATGGACATAGAGAGCAGATAGCAAGTGCAAACAATGGGGGGAGGGGAGTAAAAAAAAATACTTTAGAGAAAATAGAAAATAAATAAGTAGTATGATTAAGTAGGCCCAAACATAATACAAATGTCAGTCACAATCCTCTTATTTATTAGCTGTGTGGCCTTAGATGATTTACTTACCCTCTTATTTACTTACCCTCTCAGTTTCTTAAAAAGATAAGGTATAGTAGACATCAATGGGATTAAGTGTATGACATATACCCCTGACCCACTCCTGTGTAATAGCCCTCTCTGACTCTACACAATTCCTTTAGGTAATACAGTAGAGCTTGAAGCCAGACAGCTTGGGTTAAAATCCTGGCTTTGACACTTAATATGTGATGATGGCCATGTTATTTGAACTCTTTGTGCCTTAGTTTCCTCAACTACAAACTGGTGATAATTAACTTTATAGGGTTGTGGTAAAACTAAAAGAAGCAAATGCATGTATTTAGAAATTTGCTTGGCTTATAATAAGCACCTAATTATTATTAATATTAATTCCTATTATTAGGTTAAATCATGAAAGTGGCATTTTTATAGCAATCAAGTAGTGGTAATTTCATATAATTCAACCTAATATTATATGATCCTCTTACACTGGTCACAGTTTCTTAATTCATCTATGGTCACCTGGCCAAAGCCGAGCTAATGATTCTCTTCCCAGACGTTTTCAAGTTGGGGCCAAGATAATGGCAGTTGATGCCATTATCAACATTTTCCCATTTATTAGAAAGAACCAGTGAGAAACAAGAAAGCCATAAAAAGTAAGTCAATTTAAAACAGAGAGATGAGAGACAGTATCCTGATGGTTTGGGGTGACTTCCATCTAGTCAGTCATGTGCAAGGGCCAACTACAGTCTCAGCGCTTGGTTATTCCAAGATAACCCAGTATCCATTTAAAAAATGAAGCCTTTTGCTTAAACTTTTAAAAATTGGGTTTCTTTCCAGCAAGCAAAAGATCTCCTACCAATATACTGTATTTGTAAGATTAAAATAACCACAATGATTTTGAAGGATTATTGAGTATATAAAGCAATGGATATATGGTATATGAAATTTTTTTCAAAATATCTGACATGTAAGAGAAAACATGACTAAATGGTGACTTGTCAGTTTTATCACAGTCATCTAATGTTATCAGGGATATGTCTTGTCAAAGACACAGGGGATATAGAGGTTACATTGCATCATACCAGAGTCAGGAGAGTTAGAATAAAGCATCAGGTTGGCAATTTTTCTCTCTTACAAGAAAGCACATCTATAAATAATGACTCTGTGGAAGCTTCCCAAATCCAGCCACTCTTACATAGATTCATGAAGTCTTAATTATGAAATAAAATTTATCCAATGTCAAATCTATGTTCACAAGCTTCTGTTTGTTTTTTAGGAGGTACCGGGAACTGAACCCAGGACCTCATACATAGGAAGCAGGCATTCAACTACTAAGCTACATCTGCTCCCCAAGGAGAGCTGGGTATTTTTTTTCCATTTGTTTGCTTGTTTGTTTTCAGGAGGTACCAGGGATCCAACCTGGGACCACATATATGGGAAGCAAGTACTCAACTACTTGAGCTCCTTCTGCTCCCTAATCTGTGTTCACAAGTTTTTATCCTATTCCTTCCATCTCTTTTCTTTTTGCAAAATTTTGTTTGAATTTTTAAATTAA
Source organism: Dasypus novemcinctus (assembly GCF_030445035.2). Taxonomy (NCBI): domain Eukaryota; kingdom Metazoa; phylum Chordata; class Mammalia; order Cingulata; family Dasypodidae; genus Dasypus; species Dasypus novemcinctus. Next base: position 63,584,659 of record NC_080687.1, read on the forward strand.
CTTTTATTTACAAACACCATATACCTACCAAGCAAAAACTATTTTCTACTTTTCCTTTCCCCTGTTAACCTCTAATTTACTGTCCTTACAAATTTGCTAATCTTCTATAGCTCATATGTGACCTCATGCAATATTTGTTTTTATGTGCTTTGTTTATTTCACTCAGCAAAATGTTTCCAAGGTTCATCCAAGTGACAGCATGTCTCAGAGCTTCATTATTTCTTATGGCAAACAATATTCCATATTTTGTAAGTATCACATTTTGTTTGTGCCATTAATTTACTAATATTTACCAGGGTTGTTCCCATTTTTTAGCTATTATGACTAATGTTGCTATGAATACTGTGTACAAGTAACTGAGACCCTGTTTTCACATTCTTTGGGTTTATACCTAGGAGTAGAATTGCTGAGTCATATGCTAATTCCATATTTAACTTTTTTAGGAACCATCATATTGCTTTCTACAGTGGCTGCACCATATTACATTTCCAAGAAAAATTGACAAAATTTTCCATTTTTCTGCATCTTCTCCAAAAGTAATAGCCATCCTTGTGGGTGTAAAGTGTTATCTCATTGTAATTTTAATTTGCATTTCCCATATGGTGAATGATGTTGAGTATCATTTCATATGCTTATTGGCCATTTGTAGATATTCTTTGGAAACATGTTAGTTCAAATCCTTCGTCTGTTTTTTAAATTGGGTTATTCGTCTTTTGCTTTTCCATTGTAAAAGTTCTTTATCTATTCTGGATACTAAATCCTTATCAGATATATGGTTTGGAAGGTTGATTTTTCATACCTTTCTTTTTCAAGAGACTGCCAGAAACTACTGACTAGTTTGTTACTTCTACTTTATGCTCTCATATTTCAAAGATGGGCTGCCATGTTTTCTACGCCTAGAAACTGCTGGCAATTACATTCTAGCATGTTTATTGCCTATCTCATTGGCCCAACTTATAAATATAAGACATTCTATTGGAAATAATAGTTGTATTTAGCAAGGTAACTAGATACTAGGTCAATATTCAAAATTCAATTTTAATTTTATATACCAAGAGCAAATATTTTAAAAGCAAATTTAGGAAATGACACATTTATAACAGGATCATGAAACATAAAACACCTAGTAATATATGTATTTTTTTAAAAGATTTATTTATTTCTCCCCATCTCAACCCCCCATTGTTGTTTGAGCTGTTTGTTATGTGCTCCTCTTCTTTTTAGGAGGCCCTGGGAACTGAACCTAGAACTTCCATGTGGGATAGAGGGGCACATTGGTTTGATTCACCTCTGTTTCCCACTTGTGGTATCTCTCATTGTGTTTCCCACTTGTGGTATCATTCTTGTGTTTCCTTGTTATGTCTCTTCGTTGTGTCATCTTGTATCATCTTGTTGTGTCTTCTTGTTGCGTTTGCTCACCAGAACAGCCCATCATGTCAGCTTGCTGTCTTACTTATCTTCTTTAGGAGACACCAGGGACCAAATCTGAGACCTCCCATGTGGAAGGGAGGGGCCTAACTGCTTGAGCCACATCAGCTTCCCTCTAATTTTTAAAGGAGCACGATCTTTATACAAAGACTATATAACAATTTTGAGATAAATTAAATGCCTAAATAAATGGAGGGGTATGCCATGCTCATAATTTGGAACAATTCTCCCCAACTTGTTCTAGACTTGATACAACCCTCATCCCCCCCACCCAAAAATTCCATGCTATTTTTTATAGGAATTTATAAGCTAATTTTAAAGGATCAAGAATAATTAGGACAATCTTAAAAAGAACAGAGGTAGAAATTAACAAGGCTTGTAATAAAGCTATAATAATTAAAAAAGTATGGAATTGATGCAAGGATGGAAAAGGTCCAAAAGAGAAAATCCAAAAACAGACCTATACATATAAGGACACTAGACTTAAAACAAAATTTACAATGCAAAATAGTGGAAAGAATAGATTTTTTTCAATAAAACTATTGAGTCCATTGGATAATTATATGGAATAAAATGAATGTTGACTCCGAACTAATACCACATCCAAAAGCTAATTCCAGATGGATTGTTGATATAACTGTGAATGGTGAAACAATAAACTTCTAGAAAATAATATAGAATACCTTCAAGGCTTTGGGATATGCAAGAATTTATTAAAGAGAATATAAAAAGCATTAATCTCAAATGAAAACAGAAATTTTGTTTATCAAAAGATACCTTCATGAAATTTAAAAGATTAGTCTCAGACTGGAAGAAGATGTCATCTGAAATTCTTATAACCAACTACTGACTCATAACAAATTATTTGAAAAATGTTCCAATAGAAAATTGGGCAAAAACCGGTGATACTTTGAAAGAAGATACACAAAGTCCCAATAAATTAGGAAAATATTCTATTCTCATTAGTCATCAATGAAATGCAAATTAAAACACAAAGAGATAACATTACACACCCAAAATGAAGAACGTTGAAAAAACCAAGTGATAGCAAGAATATGGAGGAACTGTTCATTTGGGAATGTAAATTGGAAAAAAAAAAAAATCTTGGAAAACTTTTTGGCAATGTCTACTAAAGCCAAATAGGCACATACTTTATTACCCAGTCATTTACCTAAAACATATACACGAATATATATATATACACATTTCATTTTAAAATAAATTTTATTGCCACCAAAAGAGAGAAATAAATGATACATGATAAACTATACATAGACACACAAATTTTAAGTTATAACGAATAAAATTTATTTTGGCAGATACTGTTAAACAAAATTAAATTTGCATCCTTAATTTGGTATAAGTGTGAAACATTTTGCTGCTTTCCTCTGTTCTGTTAAATTACTGTACCTAAACCAATTTATAAAACTGAAAGACTTAAATTTAACTTTACTGTTTCCACTAATGCCTGATTCTGAACAAAACTTCTCATAAGTTTCTTCTATCTCTGGGTCGAACTCATCTTTAGTATCATCAAAGTATTGATCATCAGTCCCCAGTAAATCTGTTATATTTCCTTCAAAATCTGAAAAAAAAAGTCTTCTCTTTCAAGTAAATCTTGATATTTATCTTGGTAATCTGGATCAGCTGTAGAGAAAAGAGCATCATCCGTTGTAGAAATTATGGTTCATTCATAAAATTATTCCTAATAACCCAAAATTGGGGAAAACAAATATCCATCAACAATACAATGAATAAATGAAGCATATTATACTCACACAATGAAATACCATATAGCAATGAAGTTGAACAATGTATTGCTATACATAAAGTACAACATGAATGACTCTCATTAACAAAATTATTGAGCAGAATAAGTCAGAGCAAAAGGATACATTCTGCACAAGTCTATTATGTAAAGCTCAGCTATGGCTAAAACAAAACCTAAAAGATTTTTGGCAGGGGGATGAAGAAGATGGAATAAGGAATAGTAGGTAAGAAGGGACTTACTGAAGTATTGATAAGTTCTATTTATTTATCTATGTGTGATAGTTACTCATCAAACTTAGCATTATGATTTGTGCAAGTATTACTATGTATGTTGTAGTTCAATTAGTAAGTTTCTGTTTAGTTTTTCTTTTTAAAAGTCAGGTTATTTTCATCTGTTGGTTATGTATTTGATGATAAAATAATGATAAGATGACTTTTTACTTATTTTCAATGACAAAATCATCTCAAGGATAGATATTTGATCTTAAAATATTGCTGCCAAATTAGAAAAACTACAAATGTCAAACTTTAAAAACATGCATTATTGCATTTTAAATTCAGCAAAACAATCATCCTCAAAAACTACCTCTGCAGGAAACCTTTGACCAAAGGTAGAAAAAACTGACCAAACATGCTCTCTGATCTCTAAGAGTATATCAATCAATTGACAAATATTTACTGGACATTTAACATTTATAAGAGGAGATACTATAGAGAACTTTGAAAAGAATAAATGATCTCTTTCCCTGGGGAATTTAAAATCTGATGGGGAGACAAGCTATATTCAGGTACACAAAAAAAGGCATTTATCATTTCAGTGTATTAAACAATACTAAATTTACAGTACAGAGTGAAGAAAAGAGAGAAAGAATTGTAGGTAGGGTATGGGCAAAACACTTTCTGGAAACAAGAGTCATGAAGGATATATTTAGGGGACATTGAGCACTGAAAGCTGATGGTTAGATAAGGTTGGAATGCTTAAAAAATATTTTATATCAAATAAATGACACTGATTGTGTAAGGCTGAGAAGAGAGGGAACCATTGAAGGTTTTGAGCAGAAAAATGATATAATTTGCTCCCTCAGGAAAAAGTAATCACTCTTTCCTCCTGAAACACGTAACTTAATCTAATTCTCATTTGAATTTTATTTTGTTCTTCATATGCTTGTCTAGGTAGTAACTAATATTCTTGAAAGCAGGCACCAATTAACAGTTATCTCTATTTCTCTTACAACATCCATATTAGAGCCTAACACATGGCTAGCACTCAGTACTTGTGTGTTGAAAGACTGAATCAACAATCAATAAGTAAACACAGGTAAAAGACACTCAACGACAACCATACAATAAATCTAGAGTTGAAGCAACAGGAAAAAGTCACATATCAATAACTATATTTTGTATTTTAAGCAATTGGGTTTTTTTTGCTGTGTATGGCTCTAATGAGTTAATTGTACATGATGAGACAGAAAAGAGACGATTAGAAGAAACAAAATAATTTCCTATTAATCACGGAAGAGAAGAAGACCCTTAGTTGTTGGGGGATCTGCTGGAGAGTTTAAAAACTCTAGTAAGAGAGAACACTTGTTTATTGCCTGGCTCCTGAATCAATAGTAGGTATTAAGTCCTTTGTATATCAAGGAGCAGCTTCTTTAGGACTAAGTAACATGGCATTTATATACTCTCACCATAACTGTATTTACTTTCTTTTAGAAATTAATAGATAAATCTCGTGCTGTAATTAGTCTGGGGAGTCATGAGATAAAACATGCTCTGTAAGAAGAAGCAAATTATATATGTTCAACCATTTAGCTGTATTCTGCTTCTAATCATTACTACAGAAAATATTCAAAAATACATAATAAGGAAGTAGGCATTCATTTTCCTTATAGCTTTAACCAACTTAATGATCTTTAAAGTGGCTTTTGGTATATTTTAATGAAGAGGCATTGCAGAACAGATTTTATAAAACAGACCTAGGTAAATCCTGTCTCCTTGACTAAGATCAGATTACACTTCCTCTTTACGTAGCAATGCTGAGGAAACCATTAACTTCACTGAAGCACCAATACCACCTAGTATAATATGTAGCTCATAGTAGCTGTTCAATAACGATTCATTTTCATTTTATTCTTTTCTTCCAGGTATGCTATATCAGGGAAAACATATTAATATGCTTAATATATAATATACTATAGGCCATGTAAAGTTTTGGGATTTCTATACAAATGTTTACTTTAAAATAATTCTAACCCTAGTAAGCAAATATTATTGTGTGCAATGATATTGAATTATTATAACTAACTTATATTTGATTATTAGATGAAATTTTCATAACAATTATTGTGATAATTCAACATTTTACATAACTTGACATACACTCTTTCTTTCGTCTTTACTATCTTCAACTCCTTGGAATTCCACACTTCATGTAATCTAAACAGATATTCTCTTTTTAAGGCAAATGCATACTTCTCCATCACCAACATCAAAGCAGCTACTATAGAAATTTAATCATTCTTTTAAACTAAATTGGCAAGGAGAAACCACAACCTTGTTCCATGGTTTATGCTGAAAGCTATGTAAGATGGAAACTTTGAGGAACACCTATTATCTGTATTACCACACTAGGATGCATCTATAGAATACGAAGCAAACATAACATTACTCCTAGCACAATAAAATCCAGTTATAACTGATTGTAATGGTTAATTCCATGTGTCAACTTGGCTGGGTGATGGTGTCCAGTTGTTTGGTCAAGCAAGCACTGGCCTGATTGTTCCTGTGAGGGTATTACATGAATTTAAATCATTAGTCAGTTGATTGCATGTATGGCTGATTACCTCTCCAACTAAGAGACTGCCTTCAGCGATGAGGGGAGCCTTATCAATTATTTGAAAGCCTTAAAAGGAGAACTGATGATTTCAGCAGCCATGAAGAAGAATTTCCATCTACACTTCAACCAGCTGGAATCCTGGGGAACTCATCGAACCCTTCAAAAGAGTTCCCAACCTGTGACCTGCAAGAAAGAATTCAGAGTTGCTAATCCTCACAGTCATGTGAGCCAATTCCTATAATAAATCTCATAATATTTACACACCACACACATACATACAAACACACACATATGCTGACACACTGATTTACTTCTGCAGCCAATGTGTAACTATAATTACCAAAAAGGGAACCACAGATTATACCTCTTGTATGAACACAAACCTGTATCCAGTGTTTGTGTTGGTTCTCATGGGATGCAGTGCACTGTGACCTATAGTCGGTAATCATAAAATAATAATTGCCCTGGTTTCCAAATGTTATAAGTTTAATCTCATCTAATTAGCCATCATGTTACAGGCAATTTTTAAACTGGTGTTTTGGTATAAATAAATAAGGAGTTATTAGGAAAACAAGCTAATCTGCCTCCTGGTAAATGTTGAGATACTTAATATGTTGTTTTTTTCTTGGTCAAGTATTTTTAAATGTAATGATTCATAATATTTATAGCAAGAGCTCCACTTGTTATGTTTACTAAACAAGCTAAACCATATTCTATTAAAAAATAAAGTTTTAAATTATAAATTATTTAACATTAACAGGGATACACAATGTATGCAACACTCTTTCTGTTTGTTGTTATTGTGCTACCTTCCAATACAGCTGTCTAATGCAGCATGAGCTTTGTCTAAACAGATTGTCATTTATGCGGGAAGCCTCTCCCCACGCCCTCCCACCCCTTTCCTTGATTAATGTTATTTGATGGATGCTGTATGAGGAAGGCTCTGGTTTTTGGTTGATGGATGGTGGGTAAAGAAAGGACTGCATTCTCAAATAGGTTATACAAATTCCTTCCTAAGAAAAGAAGTGAACATTAGAAGTGAACTCTCTGAATGTAGTTGCGGAAGATAATCAGATCATCACCCTATAAGTAATGCCTTGATTTCTCTATGACAAAAGAGACCATTAGTCACCAAGAAGAGGTAATCCCTAGGTAAGAACAAATCTCAATTTTATGAGCATCCCTGCTGCCACTGAAATTCAAATCTCAGAGGATGTTTGCCTCTTTCCTAGACATGGGATATGCAACTGAAAAATAAAATACATGCGTAGCTAGCCAGATCTGAAAGGCACAATTGGAGCATTGTGTGACAGAGCTGGAGAGGCAGGCAAGCCTTCTTGGGGAAAACTGTGAATTTAGTCAGTAAAGAATACCTGCTTTGAAATTTTCATCATAAAATTAAGCATCATAAAACTTTCTCTACAGAGCATGAACACTGAGCCAGACTCAGAAAACAACTTTGAATTGCAATGTTTTGGAGTCTGAGTACTTTTGTGTTATATCTCATGCAGAAATAACAGCTTTTTTATGCAACACTTGCCTCTGGAAAGATTCAACAATCCTGCATCTGACACCAAGGTGAGGGAAGATTGCTGGAGAAATTGCAGAAGATGAGAAGCTTTTTGAAAATCAACTACATAGGATCTCAAGATCCAGTCTTCTCTGAAACCAATAAGAAAACATCTCATCCCACCCACACAGATACTTGCCCAATTCTTTCTAAAGCATATGAAACACTCCAAGAATTCAGTTACAGTGAATTTGGTAAATAATAATAGTATTTTGTAAACTTTCAAAACATGTTTTCTATAGGACAGGAGTAGACAAGGCAGGTAAGCACTCACATTCACACATGCACACATGTGGAGGAAAGAAATCAAGGAAAGCCTTGGTGGAGGCTAAATAATTGGTACTCTGTCCTTTGTTAGCCTGTGACTCTGATTCAGAGGCTAAAATGGAAAGTAAAGTTGGCACACTTAATATCCAAAAACTTGAAAGAGATTAATGATATTTAGAAAATCATTTTGCTTTTCAACAAAATTTTGTTGCAGCAGAGAGAAATATCTAAATTGATTTTTTAAAAGCCCTGTCCTAAGGTTGTTTCTTTACTTTTTTTCCCAGATCCGGAATTTTAACTCAAATAGCATAGAGTTCCTAATTCTGTTATTGATTTTAAATCTGCCTCATTTTGTTTACACCATTAAATGAAACTTGGTAAACCATACACCAACTTCAGTTGCTATTGTCCTTCTTGTTTTTTCTTTTCTCCCATCTCTTAAAGTTTATATATTCTTAGCTTAATGGAAAAGTTTGGACTTAGAAATTGCCATAAACTACACGCCTAAGAAATTATCTTTGAACTGCTCTATGTCAGTTACAGCTGAAACCAGGAAACAGTAGTTACTAATTCCTTGTGAGTGTTTCACAATTTTTATAACCATGTTGCTTGGAATCCAGTTCAGAAATTTTGGGAGAATCTTATTTTTACATCATATTACCTTACTCTGAGATACTATGTAGTGCACGGTTTCTTAACTTTTTTTGTTCCACAGATCCCTTTGCCAGTTCGGTGAAAACCACAGACCCATTTTCAGAATGTAGCAGCAGATGGTGGTTTTATGACACTCAACTAGCGTCAGCTCTAACAACTACCGTAATTTCAAAGTATGAATGAGCATAAGTGATTTTTTGAGATATGCAACAACTGTAATGTGATATGAGATGAATACCACTGTAATTTATTGCATACATTCATAAGTGAAGGAAATGCTAGATTTCAGTTAAAGGTCAGAGAAAACAAAGATAATACATTGATTTTTTTTTTTTTAATTCTTGCTCACGGACCCCTTGAGGGTCTGTGAACCCCTGGTTAAGAATCCCCGATCTAGTGATATGCTCTTCAACTTTATTCGTTTATTCCTTCAAGGATCCTTTGGTATTTATTAAATTTCAGGCTTCATTTTAATTTTTATAACAATTTTTCCTTCCATTTTCACATGGAATACTTCTATAACCTGAACTTTTATGCACTTAAAAAGTGCAAAATAAGTGTTAGGCACTTACTTTGATCTATTTGTTGGTTATTTCTCTTATTCTAATGGTTTCTGTGGCAGTTTGAGATTATTTTATGAATCCCAAAAGAGAAAGATTATGTTTGTAAACTAATCTATTCTGGGTGTGACTTCTTTCAATTATATTGGATTCAATTGAGGCGCCCTTGAATAAATTACCTGTTAAGATTAGGGCTTTGATTTGACCACGTCAGTAAGGCCTGACTTAGTTAAGTCCCGCCCCCTTGGTTGGCTGATATAAACAGACACTCAAGAAGACACACAGGAAGATAGCTATGTCAATTTATTTTTTTAAAGATTTATTTATTTTATTTACTTTCCCTCCTTCCCATTCTCCACCTTGCTGTCTTTGTTGTCTGTGTTGTTTTCTCTTCTCATGTTCTCTCCTCTAGGATTCACCAGGAGTCAATCCTGGAGACTTCTGATAGAGAGGTTCCCTGTCAATTGCACCACCTCAGTTTCTGGTTTCTGCTGTGCATCACCTTGACTCTCCCCTTGTGGTCTTTTGTTGTGTCATCATCTTGCTGCATGACTCACTTGCCTGGGGCACTGGCTCACCATCCAGGTACTCACGTGGGCACTCATGCAGGCACTGGCTCACCACACAGGCACCCGTGTGGGCACTGGCTCACCATGCAGGCATGCTTTCTCTTCTTTTTCACCAGGAGGCCCCAGGGACCAAACCCAGGTCCTCCCATAGGGTAGGCAGAAGCTCTATCATTTGAGCCACATCCACTTCCCACTATGTCAGTTTTGATCCTGGGGCCCTGAGAAGAGATGAGCCATTCACCTGACAGTTTGAGCTAAGATAGAGGAAGCCTGAGAGACAAACCCTATGCCAGCCTACAGCTGAGATTGGGAAAAAGCTGGGCCCACAAAGGTTTAAGAGAAACAGGAAGCCCAGGAAGCAGAGACCAGGCAGAGATCAGCAACCATCTTGCTTCAACATGTGGCAACTGACTTTGGTGAGAAAACAACCTTGAGTTGGACTCTAGGGCCTTGTAACTGTAAGCTTTTACCCCAAATAAATACCCTTTATAAAAAGCCAACAGCTTTTTGGTACTTTGCATCAGTACCCCTTTGGCAGACTAAAACAGTTCCTAATTTTTTTTTTTAATTTTGGAAATAATTATTATTTGATTAGTATATCCCATTGCTTTCTCACCTATGATATGGATGAATATAATTAATCTTCTGAGAAATTTCACAATACCTTTGACATACCTGGTCATGCTCGTAAATAAAACCAGAATTGCTATGTCTAGTGCTAGCCATGCTGCATCATTAGTTTCGTCTTCTGGATTCAAAGATATCCCTAGAATTCTGGGAAAGCAAAGGTCATGAACATAGAAAAGTTTAGAGTGATAGGAGATTATCTATACCAACCTGCTCATTTTTCAGATGAGCAGACTGAGTCCTAGCAGTAAACAGACATGCCCAAGGTCTAGACTCTAGTTTATAGATCCAGGATCCAGGGATTTGGGTCATATTCCTTGCTCTTTTTCTCAGTTGAAAACTGACAAATGAGTTAACTTTTGTACTATAGCCTCTCTACTGAAAAATGACAGCTCTGTGCCACTTAAGGAAGATGTGTCTAGTGAGACAACTTTAAAACAACTTCATTTACTTAGGGAAAGAAACAATTAAATATGTGCCAATCTAAAAGGTACCAAAAAAATGGTAGCTGAACTCTTTCCTGACAGTGTTTTACTAATCTTTGGCTACTTATATATTGTTTTTGAGCTTCAGTTTTCTATTTAGAGAAATAAGACTAACAGGTTTTATCTGTTTGTTTCCTTTGACATTTACAGGCTATAAAGATAACTGCTGTACAAATACATAGTGATACATGCTAAGCATGTGTAGACCATTTAGAAAATCAGACTATTCTGTAGAAAAAATTTAGACTATTCCATGTGAAAAACAGGTATTATATTAATGTCTGTGGAATTTTCATGTTAGACTATTTAATAGGACTTTCCATCCCAATCACATTTACCTACAAACGACCTTTTTCCAGAGGCAAGAAAGAAAAAAATTACATAAGCAAACACATACACACACACATATATACACATACACACACCTATATATACAAACACACATACATAAATAAAGAAAAAGAAAGAGACTCTTCAACCTGACCTCCAAATGTGGGAAAATATGTCTTAATATGAAATGTCTTAGCTGAGATCCATTTAATTTGTATGTTTTATACACAAATATGATAATTATACCATGCCTGGTGGTTATCATTATTCTACTAGTCTCATTTTGCAGATCCAATGAAAACGCTACTTTAACGTGACAAGTCCAAAATATTCTATCACAAATAGAGGGGTTCACATTATTGTGAGAATAATAACTGTTGCATAGCCTCAACTCCAGTGACCTTTACCCACTCATTATTTTAGCAATCCACTCCTCTAGCCATATTCTTTCACTTCAGGTATGACCTTTAAAACCCCCCACAGTCCAAAATCTACTTTGATTACAACTGCCTATCCTCTCAATTTCCCACTTTTTTACTCCCAACACCCCAATCTTCAGGCTCACAGACATTTCCAATCCCTGAATCACTGGATTTCCTTTTCACATTAGTCTCTTTCTTCAGTATCTTCAACTATCTATAAGATAGATCATATCAGTAGGATGTCTATGCATCTATCAAATGACTGGTAGTATTGCATGCCAGCATTAAATAAGAGTGAACCCCATGACCCATCTCTTCTAAAAACCTCTTACTGTTATCCTTAACTGATTACCCAGCTTAGTGGTTTACTCCATTTGCACCAGCCTTGCAAAACTCCACAACTGAGTCAATAGAGCTATTTCATTTCCTGACTCTAGCAGTTATCCCAAACACTGCAGGAGAAAATCAGACAAGTTTAATTTGGTATTGCCAGATTCATGTTGCCCAAGTTTCTATTCAATTTCCCTTCCATTTCCCTCAATTTCAGATATTCACTTCCTTCTTCAAACTCTGTAAAACTACCCTCTTCTGGTTTCAGCAAATGACTTGGCCTTCACTGAAAAAATCCAGGACTTCAGGAAAGAGCTTCTTCAGTTTCTCACACCTTCCCCATTCACATCTGAAGGGGCAAATTTGTCCATTCTTTCTTGCTTCTGAAGGGACATAGTTGCATCAGTTATTCCCTCTCTCTTTCCTATTTTGCTAACTTTTTAAAACTCTTCATCATATCCTGTCTCAGACAAGTTTTTCCCATTAACAAAACAACAACTTAACCACATCCATCCTACTTTTCCCCTTCTCTCAAACAAAATCAGGTTCTGCAGAGGCCATATACACTTAATCTCCTCACTTCCTCACTAGGTATTCACAACACCTTCCACTGTAACCTGGCATCAGCACTACCATTTTACTAACCAGGGGTCAGCAAACTTTCTCTGTAAAGGGACAGATAGTAAATATTTTAGAATTTGTGTCTCATGTAGTCTTTCTGGCAACTAATTAACTCTGCCATTGCAGTGCGAAACTTTACGGACAATATGTAAACAACTGATAGTGGCTGTGTTCCAATGAAACTTTTTTCACAGATACTGACATTTGAATTTCATGTAATTTTAATATGTAGGAAAAAATTATTCTTTCAATTTTTTCAATCATTTAAAAATTTGCCAGCCATGCAAAAACAGATGCAGATGGGCAACGTTTTAACCCCTGTACTAAACCTATTTTTCCAAGGTTACCAATGAGCTCCAGATTACATACAAACCAATAGATATTTCTACTATCCTTATCTCCTTTGACTTCTCTCCATATTGATCCTGTAGATCACTCCCTTCTTTTTGAAGCTCTTCTCTTCCCCATATTTTGTGACATGACTCTCCTCTGTATCTTTTCCTCCTATCCCAACGTTTATTCCCCATTTCCTTCCTGGTGCCCTCTACCCCAACTGCCTCTTGACTGTCAATGCTCAGGTTCACACTTAAGCTCCCTTCTCTATACATTCTCTCATTGGGTGATCTCATCCATACTCATGGCATCAACTACAATGTATATGCTGATGTCTTCCATCTTTGATTCTTGTTTACTCTTTTCAGCTAAGCACAGATACAACTGGACATTTCTATCTAGATAGTCAAAAAGCATTCAATGTAAGTCTTCCAAAACTAAAGGTAGCATCCATCCACAAGCCCTTTTCATCTGTGAATGATGCAACTATTTATCTATTTGCATAGGCTAAAACACAACCGAGTTGTCCTAGATGTTTCTGTTTTCTTCCATATTCTCTCCCTTCTTCTTTCCTGCCACTCCCCATTTCCTTATTCCTTCTCTTTCTCTCTCACACACACACAAACACACACACAAAAATACAATCACCAGTCTAATCCTTTAAAAGTCCTCATATCTATTCCTTTTTCTTCAGCCCTGCCCCTGCTGCCTTAGATCAGATCTTGTTTCTTTCCTGGATTACCATGGTATGAATTAGCATGCTAGCCTGCTGTGCTAGTTATTCTTTATTTGCTATCATTTCCCCCACCTCCAAGTACATCTCCATGTTCCTCTTCCCTTCTCTATGTCCCAAGAAGCCAGCCTCTACTTACTGTAGCACCCACATTTTTCCCTGTGGCTTCCCATCAGTTTCAGTTTCTGGTAACAGGCCTAGGGTTGGAATGGCTTCCAACTGTTTTAAGACCCTGGGTGATTTACCATCCTTTCTAGGTCCCCTCAACCCTGTTCACTCCCCTGAAGAGTCCTTTCATTAAACTCTCTGAGGTCAAACTCTTTGGAAATGCCATCTGTTTCCAGCCAAGTATATGAATTAAACACAATCTTGCTGATATTACTGGTTCCAATCTGTTTCTATCCATTCCATGCCACCACTAGACTAAAAAATGTTAGTAACAAATCTGATTATAGTCCCACAAACATTTCCAGTAACTTCAAATTAAAGTCCATATTCCTTAGCTTAGCTCACAGAATCCTCCATGATTTGACCATGTCTATTGGTCTGGCTGTATCTTCCACACCATTCTTCCGTTCCATGAACTAAAAACTATTTGCCATTTCTCAAGGAAATCATGATATTCATTCCTTTTTTCTTTGCATTCTGTATCCTCTTCAAAGAATTCCTTCCTTTCTCTCTCTTGTCAGCTAACTAACTCTTACTTCTTCAAATGTCTCCTCTAACAGGATTTTCCAGTCTCATTTTGATGCCCATTAATGTATATACATCTATCATATTTTTTTATCAGGCTTTAATAATTGTGGATCAGTGTCATCTTCCCCCTAGGGTGAAACATCTTGAAGGCAAGAAACATTACATTTGACTTTGTAGATCCCAGCTCAAAAGAAGAATTCCTAATCTCCTGCTCTCTCAGTAGAGACAAAGTAAGAAAAAGTTTTAAGCAGTCAATTTCCCTCTTTCTGATCCATCTTTAGAAATATTCCTGAATATCCTAGAACTCTAGTCTAGGACCTTGAATCTTCAGTTTTACTTTACATAGTTGGAAAGTGACCACTAGTTATTCTCCTCAGACCGAGTCTAAGGAATGTCAGTAATAGCCTCTCTCTGGAGATCACATTCTCAGAGGCCACCCCCTCTCTTGCACTAGATTAGCTTAGGCACAAGGCATGTGGTTCTGAAAAGAACGACAGAGTATTCACAATAGAGCTGAACAGGCCAGACATGCACTAGAAACATGTCTCCCAATCCTCTACCCTTGGGAATTTTATTGAGTGTTTTAAGAAACTAAGAGTCAAGTTCTTAGGAGCGAACAGGTGCATGGTGCTTAAGAAGACTCTGATTCGATCGCAGTCGTCATCCTGGTCTTTCTCTGCACACCGATATTTGAGAGAGACAGAAAGACAGAAAGAAACACCCCCACTAGTAAAGAAGTATTATTGTCCTTTCCTAAATTATCAGTCTAATTGCTAAAATATTCAATTTTTTAAATAACACTAGAATTTTCCTCTGAGTAACGGCATAGGGATGAGTTCCAGAGGTGGTGCAGGGACTCTAAGCACAGGTCCTATCACTCTCACTTGGTCACCTGCGTTAAAGGCCCTCACATCCTCAAAGTGCACACATCGTAATCATTTCAGTTTGTCAGTCACCATGGTAATGAGCACTACACAAATAACTCACATAGATTTTTTTAGGAAAAAATCTAACAGTGAAAATTAATAATGAAGGAGTAAGGGCTTTGTATACTAGTTCTAATTAAACTGCTCAAAATAAATAAATGTACTTATGCTTTCTTGAATCTCTGGGTGTTAGTCCTCTTTGTCCTGAGAGAATAAGGATAGAATAAGTAATAGAGAATAAAGTAGTCTTATTGGTTTAAATATGGTTTAAAACTCAGAAAGATAACCTGAAGAGTAACAGAAAATAGACTCATTCTGAAAGTAATACTATGTTCCCTTAATATAAAAAAAAAATTAAATAAAAAACAAAGATTTTGTTAAAGTTTTTTTTTTTTTAAAGAAAAATTTCCCAACAGGTAAGAGTTAAATATAAAACTTGTGACTCAAGGGGAGATAAGCATGCACAATAAATGGTTAACTGTTTTATAGTTCAGGCATGAGAGTATTAATATAGGAAAAGTCTAACTTTCACAATTTTTCACCCAGCCTGATAAAGAACCTACAGGGGTTTCCAAACAGCACCTTAAAAGCCGGCCTGATCCTTGGGGTTTCTGCAGCCAATGAAAGTTTGTCATGATGATGTAATGCTCCTGAGTTGTCTCAGCTCCGAGTATGTGGTCACCAGCTATCATGCCTGAGAGATAGGTAAGTTTTTGGATCAAATCTTTATTTGCAGCCTATTCCCCTGCTTAAACTAATTTCTGCAGAAAGGTCATTTGTTTCTAGTCTATTTTACTACCTCTGAACAATTTTTTAACATGTGGGCTAGGGTTATTATAGAATTGTAAAGACAGCTGCTAAACAAAATGATGAGATCTTAGTTTTCCTCTGTTATTATATGAAAGCATTTGCTCCTCAGCAGTGTTTTATCACCTCAGAGGAAAAGACCAGCAAGCAGTGTTATGTATTTGCTGAGAGAGCATTGGTGATTTAACAAACAACTTTTACTGGCATGATATTTTCAGGATGATGGCAAAAAATTATGTTTATAGATTGACACTCAATTTGACTGACATTATTAAAGAAGCCCCTACTGTACTGTGGACAGTGGAATAAAGTTTCAATGTTGATTATAAATAGAGAATATATAGGTCCTGCCCTCACAGAGTTTAAAGCCTAAAAAAAAAAAAAAGCATGCAATTTTTAAAATTTTAATTAAGTTAAAAACAATTAAAAAGGCTAAAGGTTTAGCGGCCTAACAGTTATATGAAGTTAAATGAAAGGGACAAACATTAAACATAAATATATAAGCCTGTCCCAATAAATGGAAGTGAAGACACTTACATTTTAAAATTTGGAGTATTTTAAAAGTTTGAACTCAAAACCAGCACTATCAATGTATTTCTTTGTTTTTCCTCCAAGAAGGTCTCTGCAGGTGTAGAGATGTTTAAAGAACTGTTATTGATATTAATCAATCTATGTAAATTCAAGCAACATGGATTACAGAAAACAATTATCCAGATAAATCAAGATTTTAAAAATTGCTACTGAGGAAAATGGAATAGGTAACGAGGAGGGGCTTAATAATTCATCACTAGCTACACTGATTGAATTATCGAGATGACTACTTGTTTGACAACTTAACTCTAATTGTGTAGACACAGACACTAAGAAGAGCATCTAAAATAAAAATGTGGAAAAGAATTATTATCAGCATGAGGAATAAACAATACTTTTTCTTGTTTTATAGAACAGTATGTCATATGGGTACTATTACAGGTTTTCTTTTATTAAAAATTTCTCATCTTTCTGGCTTGAAAGTTACTCCTCTGTATACCTGAACTGACTTTATCAATTTCATGTCACTTTCCACAACATTTTTATTCACTTTACATTCCGAATAACTGGGCCATCTCTCTACCAGACCTTCTAAATGGTTAATAAATACTTTGCCACTTACTTGGAATTATTCTCCTCTTTCTTTTCCATTGTTAACTCATTCTTCTCCCAAATTAATAACAGCAAAGCCAAATATTTCATATTATAAAGCAAATCTTGTTTAAACCAAACAATTATTAGTCTACATAATATAGACATGACTCATTTTCCTTTTCTACCACCATTTCCCATTCATTGCTGTGATGCAATAATTAGTACTGAGACTTGGGATTAAGTAGATAAAATTCCACATTTCAATAGCATCCCATGCTTTGTTTCTACATCATAGGTTCTAAACAAGGAGACAGCAGTTAAGAAGAGGCACAAAGTCATATCTAAAATTGACTGAATTAGTGAGTGGTGCTTTAGAATGACTGATGGAAAGAAAAAACATTTCCAAGAAAGGGAAACAGTATGGATAAAGGTGGAGAACAGTGAGAAAGATGTGAGATGACCTGGTTTCTGGTACAGAATTTATTTGGCTTTGGGATTTGGCATATGTTTAAGAGTATGCCTCTATCACAGAGCTGTGGTAGAGCCTGCTCTAGCTCATTAGGCTTGAGTTCCCAATTATCCCAGCACTCAGCTGGATGCAAAGAGGGCATCAGTATGGAATAAAGCATAGCTCATTAGTCTGCTGAGTGGGCCTTTGGAGAAGCCTAGGAGGAATCTGCTTGAGGTTCTGCTTGATCTGGGAAACCTCTTTGATCCTCACTCTGATATGCAACTGTGCTGATAAATTCAGAAAATTTAAAGCTCTGTTTTATAAGGAAGATATTGCTTAAATGACTACCTTAGGGCATGATCGGAGTGCTTACAAGGACCAATAACACACTCCTGTGATTAATCTTGAGGACAGAGTATGCCTCGGTAAAGGCAATCCATGGTAGATCTTTTTGTATTCATAAGGTCAGAAGGTTACAGTACAATTCCAGAATGCCTGAAACAAGGTGGACAAACTCAAGGGCCACCTAGAGGATTTATAAATTGGGAAAATCTGGTAATCCAGAAAATAAGTGATTTAGTTGGGAAAAAATCTATTGGAGTACACTCCACTATATATAATAAAATGGGTGTTCAGTAAAAGTCATTCAATTTTAACATACCTCACTTTCCATTCTTCCCCAAAAAGTGTTTTTCATTCAGTAATATCATCTTTTACAAGTAGAAATGGTCTAGGTTCATTTAATTATCATACCCACTTACATGATGGAGATATAGCATGCTGGTACCACAGTTAGAGGGAGAGAATGATGGTGAGCAAGGACAAAAGGAATTAACTGTGAGTCCTAATTTGAATATTGGAAGATAATGTATTCCCTAATTGCTTAGAGAATTTGGTTGTGGGAGTACATTTGTAGAGAAAGGATAGGAATGTAATAGTCATGCTTAATTATAATTCCACAGTGACGTTTCACTGGGCACCTACCATACAGCAAGCACTAGATGAGGTGCCAAGGATACAAAGAAACAGAATACACAATTTCTGTCCTCAAAGAGGTTTCCTTGATGGTTATGTCTAAAGCATATGATAGTTTGTCCAACATGCAAAGACAGGCATGTGTAATAAAAGGAGAATGACCATACATCCCAGTTTGCCAAGTATGGGCTCAGCTGACAATTGTCCTGGTAAAATTATCGATAGCATCTCCTTTCACAGTCAAATGTGTCCTAGCTTGGCACTTATGAATGAGGAGGCATTAAAAGCTTTAAAATTTGAGATAAAGGAGGAGGACCATTAGCCCAGGCAAGAAATTATGAAGACCTGAACCAAGGCAGTGGTCATGGTGACAGATAATGTAGATAGAATTTGCTTCTCTTTTTTCTGAAGCCAGAACCTCGAGTTCCTTTTAGAACATTTCTCCTCTCCTTCTGCGAGGTGTCTTTGTAAATTATGGGCCCTCAGCTTTCTCCGAGACCATTGGTCACTTTCTTCTGGAGCTTTCACCCTTGAGCAAAATGATAAGATGAGAGAAGAAGGGAGAAAAAGCTTAGAGATTGTCAGTCCACATATTTATAAAAGGAAGGGAAGAACCAAGGAAAAGTGAGGCAATAGACTGCTCAAGACTTCTCTTTTGCTCACTATCTTAAACTCTTTATTTTTGTACATGAACTTAACACTATAACTTCCCTTAATCAATTAAACGTGGTTCTTAAAATGCTGCATGTACTTCATTGCTTATTTTCCAATCACAGTGTCTGAACATATGCACAGCAATGGGGTTGGTTATGTAAAAGGAATAGGGAGGTACTGCTTCTGCCACTCAGAGAGTCCAGTAGCCCAGGATTTCTCTTTCCTTACGTCTTTTGATGGTCCCAGCAAAGACATCAGTTGCAAAGACAAACAGATTTAAGTTAAAACAAACAAAACAGAACAAAAACACAGTAAGACTTTTTTTCTCAGAGGTTATTTGTCAAGGAACTGAAGATGTGTGGGTGACCTGACCTACAGTTTTAATTTAGGCGTTGTTCTCCTTTAAACCCGTCCAGGCTTGCGGCGCTGCCTCTGCAGTTATAATAAGGTTAGAGGGTGCCGAACGGTGATCTCACACCAGTACCACACACGTGCTTCAGTAGGGGGAACAAATGAAAACTGGGGGGACCAAGATTGTATACCACGATTGGTTGGATTTTGATGCAGCTCCACTGTAGTGACCTGAAATATTGTATGCAGAAAGTCTCCACAGATGCACCCTGCTGCAGTTCTTGAAAGGCAGGAACAAATTTAAACTGGGTTTTGTGAAAACAAATGACATCATTCCTGCACACTCTGAAAAGCTGCAGCCCCAATGGAACATTTTCCCATTTTCCCCTCTGCTCTTTATGTGTCTGACTGCAGGGCTTCAGGTTTTTATGCTGCATGTTTAACTAGCTAAACCTTGCAGAGAATAACCTTTCATCACTTGCCTCTAAAAATAATAAAACCCAAGAAGAAAATAGAGAGGTATGTAAAAGTTCATTTAAAATCACATTTAATCTCCATGTGGCTGTTATCTGAAGATGTGACAGCACATGGGAAGAATTCCAGTGATCCGAAGGAAACAATCACAAAATACTGTATTGGGGATTGTCATCATGGAAATTATGGCACTGACTTATTTTGGGTGGCCTTTACTGTGCAGTGTGCAGTGCTTGTGATGGGGAGGACTAGGATTTCCATTTAGGGATTTTTCTGAGTTCACATTGTTAGCTGCAAAAGTAATCAAGGAGCTGATATGCTTAAGATAGTCGGCTAAGGGCTGTATTGAAGTACTGTTCTGGATGTGCTGCTCCTCACTGTAAAATTCTACAGGAAAGAAAGTGAAAAAAGATAGGTGAGCCCAAAAGTTATTCAGACATAAGAGAGTTAGCTGACTTTCAGAACATGCTAGACACTTAGAAATGCAATCGTGTGTCTTCAGCGTACTAGAAACTGATGGAAAATTTTCCATTAAGAAAACATTTCTTTAATCACTGTCCTAAGGTAATGTATGTCCCAGAAGTCACCAATTTGTCAATGTCAGTCCTGTAAGAGCCACTGCTTGGAGAGGCATTGTGAGAGGTGCCTCAAGGCTCAAAGCCCATCTGGTTTTCTAAATCCCACCCCAGCAACCCAATTCTAGCTGTTCACCTTCCTAAAACCCATTTCCAGAGCAAATTCTAAAAGTACTTTTCTTCACTGAGCAGATTATTAAAATCTTTTTCATTCAAATTTCTTCACAATTTTTACAAGATAACAAACCAAAAAATGAATTTTCAAAGTATAAGGATTAATTTCACATGAAAAACATCATGAGATGAATTCTAAGTAAAGTATGGGCATGATACCATACACTCCTTCAACTCCCAGTGATAGAAGCAAGAACCAGAAGCAAGATGATGGTTGTCTTTCTCTCTGAAAATAAAGAAGTCCAGGGAGAATATGAGAGGGAAATGAAGAAACCAGTTCAAATGTCTACAGCTCTGACTTTGGAAATTAATAACTTTACACCTCTGTTCTTGATTCTTGACTCTAAACTGTCCTTTTGACTATAAAACTTTTGGAGTCATCTTTGCAAACTCCACACTCATTTCATGTCATTATAAATTAAATGATAGCTACCCTATAGACCCAAAGAAAGTCATATACCAGCAATCAAGAATAATCTCAAAAATAGAGATAATTTACTACTCAAGAAATGAAATGTATTGTTTGAGTAAATAAACGTTTCTTTTTTAGCAAGAATGCTAGCATTTGTTTATTTTTATTACCCTCTTAAAATTTCCCTCCCATTCTAAAGGAAAAATTTTAAAATATTTTTCTACATAATTTTCTCCCTTCAATTACCTGGGTTTTTTTCTATTAAAAGAGGGCACCCAGTTATAGCTCTTCTTATGGCACTGGAACTGATTTCCTTTCACTATAATCATTTTTTTTTCCAATAAGGAATACTTTTTTTTTTCACGTCTAGAGGATTCAGCTTTATACTCCCCAGATTGGGAAATGGAGAAGTGAGAACTTTTCAGCACTTCTGTAACTCTTTCTGAACTTCTAATAGCCTCTCTTCCTCTTTCTTATTTTGACTGTCTTTTACTTCCCATGAACTGTCAGCACTGAACAAACAGAGCTGGAGCCTTGGAGCTGCAGTGTCTGCTGCCCCTTCCCCCCCCCCCCCCACCCCAAACCCCCATTGGCCCAAAGTTGCCTAAACCTTAACAGAAAAAATTTAAAAATTAAAGACATATAGGAACACTACCTGAAAGTTTTTTAGTTCTAATTCCTCTGCTTTGAATTCCCTCCCTGGCATGATTATTTGAAGGATTTTCATGAAAATTATCTATGGCATTTTCTTTCAAAATAGGTTTTATTAGCACTTAAGAAGGGAGACTGAAAGACACGGGAGACATATTAGAAGATGTAAAGAAACTTAAATTTGATTTTGCTGATAAATCACTGTATAACCTAGGAAAGGTTGATGTTATTTAATATAGGCAATTAATTAAATTTGCCCAGAATTTTATAGAAAAGAACTCCTCAATACCTAGACAATTCTGTATATTCCCTCCAATTTATAAGGCAAGCAAATAAAAAGGTATTGTGAAAGGTGGTGTGGGGGCGGAAGGGTACAAAATCATCATCAAAGAGTTAGGAGATCACATGACTTTGCTATTCAGAACGTGCCAATGGTTTCCCCACTCTTTCAAGGAAAATCCACTGCACTTGCCTTCTTCTCTTTTCTCCTTCCTGTCCTCATACTCATTCACTGAATTCCAGCTACACTAATCTCACTGCTTTTTTATCAGTCAGTCCAACCATGTGGCAGCCTTAGGACCTTTGCTTAAAGTAATCTCCATGCCTGGAACAGTGTTCCTCCAGATATCTACATACTAGTTCCCTCACTGCTTTCAGATCTTTGCTTAAATGCCATTTTGTCAGTGAGGACTTCCCTGGTCACATTATATAAAATAGCAGCTTCTACTACTTGCTACTTCCCAGTATCCTTATCCCCTGTAGACTTCTTTATTTTTTCCAGAGAACATATAACATCATGTAGTCCATATGTTTATAAATATTGCCTTCTGTGGCCCGTCTTCTCACTCTAGCAGGCAAGCTCCAAGAAGGCCTGGACTTGACTTTGGTCACTGCTATACTCACAGTATCTACACCACCATTCAGCACACATAGAATGGACCCAGGAATGTTTGTTGAATAAGTGAATGAATGAATAAATGATGAAGAATGAGTGAACCTGCAATTTTTTAATCTTAAGATAATAATTTCCTATATTTAAGACTTCTTTCTTCTTGTCTTCTCAGAAAAAAATCATATTTAATTTTTGGGGGCCTTAAATCAATGAAGTTGTAATTAGACATATATAACAATAAAATATAAAGCTATAGAGTTTTATTCATATTTAAAATTATGCAGTGACACCATTTCAAATATAATACTTCTTTTTTGTTCCTTAACTATGTTACAAACTACCCTTTGCTCTTCTTTCCTTGCTTAAGAGCTATAAAGGTAGTGCACACTCATCTTTCCAGTGAATTCTCACACAATAATTTCCTTGAGCGGTTTCAATCTATTTCATTTGGTTCCAGCTCAGAAAGCTCTCCTCCACCTTCTCTTCATTCTTAACATTTTCTCCATTCCTGTTCATGTTTCTGGAGCTCTTTAAACCGTGGACTGTTCTCTCTCAGTTGATTTCTCTATTTCTGTCGGCCATGGTCGTACCCTTACCCAATGCATTGCCTTTTCTTTCTCTGCTGGGAATTTTGCTCCTTGAAGTCTAACTATAATCTTTGGGCAAATACATTGGACTAGAGAGCCCTCAAGGAATTAAATTCTTGTGGAAGCTGTTTGAGTACAGAAGTCCCTGGATTCAATGAGTTGTGTGACAGATGTGCTTCAAAATAACTTGGCTTATTCCCTTCCTTAATAGTAATAAGTTCAGAAGCAGAAATACCTTGAAAACAGAGCTAAAGCTTAACCTATATTTTCCCTGTGTATCTGCATTTTTCCCTATGCATTTTACTCTTATGCTTAAAACTATTTCTCAGAGCTCTAAACTTTTGATGGATTTTTAGGACATTATACTTTTCCACCCTCTGTAACTTCACAAACTGCTGCTTGCTGATGAAATATTGTCACTTTGGCTCCTCTTCTCTTTCTCAACTTCTAACTCCCATTGAGTCTGAAATCTGTAGATAAACATTTCTATAAAATAGAACTTTCTATAGTGAAGAAATTGTACATCTGCACTGTCCAATATAGTAATCATTAGTCACAAGTGGCTATTGAACATTTAAAGCATGGCTTGTGTAACTGAGGAGCTGAATTTTTTTTTGTATTTAATTTTAATTAATTTAAGTAGCCACACATGACTAGTGTCTACCCTACTGTACAGTACAGTCTATAATCTGTCAGTGTAGCAGCTTTTGGATGTAAAATTCCAGAAGGGCATCTCTAATGAAGACAGATTTCCCCTACTAAACATGGAAAGAATAGGTGACATCCAGCCAATTTCTAAATTTATATCTATATCCATATCCAAATCCATACCCTTTTCTTCTCATAGTCACACAATTTATTACCCCCAATGTCTTGCATTCAAATTTCTTAGAAAATTACTTGGATACTTCAAAATTGCTTTGACAACCAATTCTCAAGTATTATAGTGAGAAAGTAAGTACATGTTTATCAGTAATATCATGAGACCAAAACCTGTTAATTTTTGGTTCCACAATCTACTACACTGAGTCTGCTACTACAACAGTAAAATATACTTAATTTCATTCCTCTTAACCACATTGTAGAGGTAGCTACAAGCCATGCAAGGGGGAGAGACAGTGATAGACAGCCCTTGATAACTGACATCTGAGATATCAAAAATATCTGATTATAGAAAATTTAACTTCTCCCACTTCTGTCAATATATTATTAACTGATAATTTGACATTAGTTGAAAATTGACAGTGTTCTTAGTAATACATGGAAAAAATGTAAAACTTCAAATGTGTCCAAATGAATTCAGTAAACTCAAAACTTAAGATACCATATCAGATTTATTGGATTCTTAAATCTTCTATCTTTGTAATTAGAGATATTCCTCTCTATCATGGATCATAGCAAAGCTTTATTTATCAGTGCATTTTTAATAGAACTCTTTTTTATGACTCTAGACAGCAAATCTGCATAAAGTTGCTATGATGGTGCCACACCAGTGAGTGGTAACATTTGCCTACAGCTGGAAAAAAATCTGTCAAAGTCCAAGAGGCAAAAAATACTTGCCCACAACTCCACAATGCTTATAAAAATACTGCAGGTTTGCATTTCATGATCTGCACATTACTATTTTTAAGATACTCCCTGAACGAGACTAACTGGAGAGATAGCAAACTACACTGCCCCCAGGAGAGTCAAAATACACAGTGGCATATTAAAGGTTCTGAGAAGTCCTGTAAACAGGAAACCTGTTTATTTTTTTCTCTCTCTTTATTATTTTTTTAAATGTTACATTCAAAAAATATAAGTGCCCCCCATATATCACCCATCTCCCTCACCCCTCTCCTCCCACATCAACAACCTCTTTCACCATCATGGCACATTCACTGCATTTGGTGAATACATTTTAGAGCACTGCTGCACCACATGGATAATGGTTTACACTGTAGTTTATACTCTCCCCCAGTCCACCCAGTGGGCCATGGCAAGACATACAATGTTCAGTATCTGTCCCTGCAGTACCACCCAGGACAACTCCAAGTCCTGAAAATATCCCCACATCATATCTTTCCTTCCCTCTCCCTACCCTTATTTTTTAACACAGTGTTTTTCAATGTATTTGGCCTCAAAACACTTCATTTATTCACCTGATGTTTCTTAATATGCCATTGAAGTAGCATTCCAGGGAGTACATTTTGAGAAATCCTATCTAATTAATAAGCCAGCCCTAGGTATCAGTTCCCTGTTTCTATATGTTCTGGAATAGTCTAGATCTAGATTCATTCAACAGACACAGAAACCCTTGAGAGCCAACAAAATACCAGGTATGCCCAGGTGTGAGATGTTTCCAAGTGGTAGGTAAGATGCTTGAATGAATAAATGAATGAATGAACTTCCATTATGTATTCTCTGTGATATACCCATTGAGAACTTTTCTAACAGTTTATAGTTGCTTTGCCAAGAAGCTTCAAGCATATTTAGGACTATAATTGCTCTTCAAGCTACAAATTTGTCATGAATTGCATATGCAATTACTATATGATTGTTCCCTATATCAGAAGCTCTTGCAGGCAAGATTTCCCTACTGAAAATACCTGGAGCATCTGTTCCAAATACCACTTCCCAGGACTGTATAACACAGAGCAGTTTTCATGATTTGCCTTGGTTTCAGCTTGATTTCTTTGAGACTATAGGAATGAGCTCTCCTACATGATTTAGTTAGAGAAATTATCTGTGTAAGCATTACCTATGAAACTACTGTGTGGTAAAAATGAGAAGTATCTTTGAAAGTCAAAAAGGCACCATTAAAATAGTTTTCCCTCGGGAACAAGCCTCTTAATGACTTCTTCAAAACAAATAATAAGTGATAATGAAAGGATTTACAAGATGTCCAGATTTTAGAATTTTACAGTTATGAGTTATGTTTTATCTACCTAATAACTGCTATCTACAAACCACTTAAATACGTGACTGTCTCAGAGCCCCTTTATCTGCTTCACAAATTTTTCTCTAGTAAAGATCTCTAGCCATGCTTTTAATCTATATTTAAGAAGAAGTTTTGACCTGGCAATGGAACAGATTGCATTAGCTAGTACTGCACCGAAGATACATGTCAAGTAAAAAAGACATGAGTTCAAATCCCTACTCTAACAATTATAACATATGTTAACCATGGGAGGCTATTTAACTTTTCTGAATGTCAATTTCCCTATCTGTGAAATGGGTATTAAAGCACCTACAGTGAACAATAATCAAGAGAATCAGACAGATAGTGTGTGTAAAGCATTTAATATGGGGCCTAGATAAACAAATTGTGCTAAAAAATCAGGATTATTTCTCTAAGTCATTATTTTGGAAAACTTTCAAATATACAAATACAGTTTCTAGAATATAATACTCAAGCATCCATTTATTTAAACTACATACCACATTCGTTCCATTCCTTTATTAAACAAATGCTTGAGTCACTAAGCATCTGTGAAAAACCTCTGCTATTGAAGAACTCACAATTAAGGTGGGGAGGCAGCCATGGTCACAAGTCATAGTAGCACATCATGGCAAGTGATAACAGTGGAGAGGGAAGACAAGAAAGGAGCAACAAATTCTGCCCAAGTCCTCAGGAAAAGGCTTCTCAGGGAAGAGCATGAAAACTTATGGCCCAAAGGCCCAAGGGTGTTTGTCAAGTGGAGGGATGTATTCAGCAGGTACATCAGGAGAAGAGCCACTTGGTGGGGTGGAGAACACGTGTGTGTGGCTTGCTGTGAGTGCAGGGGGACAAGAAGAAAGAGATACAAGATTGTCCATATAAGAGTCAGGAAATTAAAAGAGGGGGGAAACTAATTTAAGTTATTGAACATGTAGTATGGCTAGATCGTACCAGGTACTTACCTACTCTCTTTCATCTAAACCGTGTGACAACATCATGAGGGAAGTAGAATTATCTCCACTTGGGAAAAGAGGAAAGTGTGGCTCTCAGAACTTAAATAGTTTCCCCAAAGTTACATAAAAATAAATTGGATCCAGATGCCTTTCCATCAGTGAATAGTTACACAAACGGATTCACCCATATCATGGACTACTACTCAGCAATAAAAAGTAACAATTTGTTGTACATGCAACAACTTGGATACATCTCCAGAGAATTGTGCTAGGTGAAAAAAACCCAATCCTAAAAATTCCCACATTGTATGATTTCCTTTATATAGTATTCTTGAAATGATAAAATTATAGAAATAATTATAAAATTATAGAAATATAATTTTATCATTATAAGATTATGGTTAAGGAGAGGGTGGGGACAGGAAGGAAGTAGATGTGACTATAAAAGTGCAACATGAGGGAGCCTTGTGGTGACAGAAATATATATCTTTACTGTATCCATGTCAATATCCTACTTGTAATATTCTTAATGTTTTGCAAGATGGTTCCATTGGAGGAAATTGGGTAAAGGATACATGGGATCTCTGTATTATTTCTGAGAGCAGAATGTGAATCTACAAATATCTCAAAATTAAAAATTTAATAATAATAATAAAAAAAGACATTGGAGGAGCTTAGATTCCAGCCCAGGCTTATTGGACAACAGAGCCCATGCTGACCTCTATTCTGAGCAACAGGAACCAGCAGGAGTCCTTAATCAAGGAAGTGACCTCATCAGAATTCCTGTTTTTGAAAGGAAAATATGGTGACAGAATACAAGATGATGGATTGGAGGAAGGTAAACTGGGGATCGGGAGATGTGAGAGGTTACTGCAGTTTTGCAGGTGAAAGATGATGAAGTAAGTCCTCAGCCTAGGCAGTTCCTGTGAGGATAGGAAGGAGATGAGAGAAACATTTCTCAGAGACCCCAAAGAGCCTGGTTACCAATTGGATGTGGTATACCACAGAATAAAATCTCTGAACCTAGACACAATAGAATGTGTTTGAGGGAGAACAGTAAACTACTTCATATACTTTTTTTTAATACTTTTTTATTTTTAAAAAAAAATACTTTAGATTACATAGATGTTACATTAAAAAAAAAACATAGGAAATTCCCATATGCCCTGCTCCCTACCCATCCCACACTTTCCCACATTAACATCGTCCCTCATTAGTGTGGTACATTTGTTACAGTTGATGAACCCACATTGGAGCATTGCCACTAAGCGTGGATTATAGTTTACATTATAGTTGGCACTCTGTCCCACACAATTTTGTAAGTCACAACAAAATAGATAACAGCCTATATCCATCATTGCAGCGTCATTCAGGACAATTCCAATGTCCTGAAAATGCCCCCATATTACACCTGTTTTTTCCTCCCCTCCCCTCAGAACCTCCAGTGCCCACTGCTCCCACATTAATGATAAAAGTTCTTCCATTGCTGGAATAACAATATTAATTTGAAACAGGAGAACCAAACATGTGGCATTATGTCATTGAAAGCCTTGCTGCTCAAAGTATGATCCAGAAACTAGCACATTGCTTTACCTGGGAGCTTATTGGAAATGCAGAATCTCGAGCTCCACCCCAGACATTCTGACACAATCTGCATTTTAGCAAAATCCCAGGATGATGGTACACACATTAAAATTAAAGCAACACTGACCTTGCTCTAATAGAACTAAAACTGAGGGTAGTAGGGTAGAGAAGGGAGGAGTTGGAAAATGAAAGCGATTCTCTTTAAAAGTGGGCTCTACAATCTGAGCAGAGGATATGTTGGAATTGTCTGTATGGGTTTTGTATTACTTTCATATCTGTCCTGTAGGTTTGAAATTATTTCAAGATAAAAAGTTTAAGGAAAAATGAGCTCTATACCCTGAATTTGGACCTTGAACTTATAAGCTTTCCCAAAAACATTCTGGTGAGCCAAGATTTTTATTTTGCATTACTTTTACCTCTAAGAAATTTCTAGGACAAGAAGCAGCCAACAGGTGCTGACATGGCCAGGATGTAAAATGCAGATGCTCCTTCAAGTTCAGTTCATACATGACTGCTAAAGCCCCACTGTAACGGAATGATTAGGTAGTGTTTGAACTGCTCATTTGGAAAGTCGGCAGGGATAATGCTTACATAAGCTCTATGCCATCTCATATTGTTCTTCTGTTACTGGGAAAATAGAAACCTGAAAGTGAGGCAATTTTATCCTTATGATAGACTGAGAGAAGGAAAGAGCATGAACACTTTAGAATATTTTCTAAATGTTCATCAGTGGATTCAACACGTGTGTGTTAACATGTGTGTATGTGTGTAATGTTGAGCACATCTGGAATGACTTCTTGAACCTATTATTCTGCTCTTCACTGATCACTGTTATTGATCCGTAAGTCTTTAAATTCTACCCAACAATTCATAATTGGGAGAGCCGGGAGGACAAGAAAAAAGTCAGCCCTCAGAATAGGTAGAACAGCTAGAAATCTTCTAGACAATGGTCCCCAGTGATTTGTACCAGCTTCTCCCTATCTCATCTTTCCTGATGACCACTGGCATCCTTTGTGAGAGGGATACTGGGTCTATATGTTCTCATTATCTTATAATTTGATCTTTTTGATGTAATGGGAAAATTGAAATATTTTCTCTTGGTGCCATAAGAAAAACTTGTGAAGCTTGGTCAGAGGCAGGTGTGTATAGATGCTCTTTCTGATCCGTGCACCCCCCTACCAGTGGTGTACACATCCCATTGTGTCTTATTCATCATCATCATTTGTTAATGGAGAGTTGGGGGGAATTGGCTACTTCTAGGCATTGTTCTAGGCTCTGAGACAGAGGTGAACAAAGACCCTACTCAAATGGCACTGGGTTTCAAATGAACAAGAGAGATAATGAACAAATTTTTTTAAAACCACAGCCATAAAATAGTGTCTAGTGTTGGTAAGTGGCAATTAAAAAAACATAGTGTGGTGTAACGGGACAGAGAGCAATAGGGGGTGCTGTCTTAGATGGTCACTCAGAATTCTTCATAGAATTGATTTTTGAGATGAGACCTGAGTAAAGTGAGGAAGCTAGTCATGGGGGCCAAGAGTTCCAGACAAGAGGAGGTACAAACGCAAAGTCCCTCTGGCAGAAGCCCATGTGGGAAGCAGCAAGAAATTCAGCATGGCTGGGACAGACAGGAAGAGTGATACGAAATGGTGAGCCAGGGGCCAGGTCATGTAGGTCCTTGAAGGACCTTGAAGTTCACAGGGAGGCTAACCAGCAAACAAAAAGCTTTTCCTTTACTGAGACAGGCACAAGATTAGTAACATACAGCATTTAGTTTAATCCTCACTATAATCCTGACAGGGTATCGTTATGATGCCAATTTTGCAGTCAAGGAAACTGAGGCTTAGAGAAGTTCATTCACTTCACCCTGGTCTCACAGCCACTATGTGTTGAACCTGAGATTTGCTACCAGGTCTGTCTGACGTCAAAGGCCACATTTTTACCACAATGTTGATACTATAGACAGATGTCTTTTATTATTATTATTTTTCATGATTGCACGGGTGTTTAGTACACCCCGTTGTATTAGGGACAGAGGTGGGGGTTTGGGGTCATCTGTTATCGGGGCAGGGGAGACCTAAAATTCCCAGCTCTTTTTGATATGGTTGGGTGGAGATGGAGAGCAGGAAGGTGTTGTAGGATTCAATTATTGTTCCTCTTTTGGTGTTGAGATATTTTGGCTTCTGGCTTGGTGGCTGGCACTGTATTTTTGTAGCAGAAGATCATGTTCATGATCATGGGTGACATCTTGGACTGCTGTCCAGATAAAGTGAGTTATTGCATGGAAGATGTATGGACTTGCCAGCTGAGATTCGATGTCTGGTGTTGGATGGGTTCTCTCAGCAGCAGCAAGGTGGGAACTCCTCACCAATCAAATAGTCTCAGTGTAGTCCCAGACCCAGGTTTTCGGCACCAAATGTTAAAGAAAAAATGGTGCTCACAGGAACACAGACTGAGGATTGTAGACAAGCAGGAGTTGATTGGGAAACTCTCCCAAACAGAGGGGGTCTGAAGATTAGACTGCAGACCCTAGACAGATGTCTTGAATCAACATTTATATGCAGATTATTGGTGGAAATACACTGAAGCTCAAGTAGAGTAGATATGGTTGTATGTCCTTTTTAATAGAGAGGCTAAGAGTATAGTCTCCACTCCTTACCAAAAATAAATTGTATTTTGATTCACATTTCTCATGCTCTTAACACAGTAAGATTCCCATTTAATGTTCAAAGTCTATAAATAGGTTTGTGCAAGTGTTTAAGGTATTTAAAAAATAGAATTTGGATAATAGGTATAAAATCAAATGGATCTAACCCCTCCCTAGACTCTTCAGACAATAAGTTGTAGTACACAGCTCTGAAGACTGTTTAGTTTAAAAAATTATCTGATACTAGTTACTCAAGGTGAGACACAGATGTTCAAAATATTTGGTACTCTCTACTTCCTCCTAATTTACATTGTCTTTGTTAATTTGTGCATTCGTGTTTTCCAAATTTATCTCATAATACAAGTATCTAGTCAGGGACGTCTATTCAGCATGACTCATCCCTTCTCATCTCATTCTCCCCACCCAAGAAACCTTTCCAGCCTCTCTCTCTGACTATTACAGTCTGGCTGTTCCTTTAATGCTCTGCCCTTCTAAGCTCCTAGCTCCTCGCTGGAGCATTTAATATACTTCCCTGCCTGTGTAATGGATTAACCTTCTCTATATATTCTGCTTCACCAAATGACTCTTGCCACCTTGACTTTGTCTTCTATGCCTCTGAGGACATTACTTGCTTGGAGTAGCAGTGCCTGGGGCTTCACTAGCCACCATATATTAAGAGACATTTTGAGCACTAACATTGATTTCTGGCCTCCAAACCACACTCGTATCTCAAGTGCCTGGAATATTTCTTTGATTCTTTCAGTTGGTTGAATAATCTCTACCTCATCCACAATATTAACTCCCACCTTCACTTTAAGGTAGTGTGAAAAACCTATGCACAGGAGTTTCCTCAGAAAAGCCCTAAAATCTGTATGACCAAAGGCAA
This sequence comes from Dasypus novemcinctus, assembly GCF_030445035.2. Taxonomy (NCBI): domain Eukaryota; kingdom Metazoa; phylum Chordata; class Mammalia; order Cingulata; family Dasypodidae; genus Dasypus; species Dasypus novemcinctus. The sequence goes on from NC_080687.1 coordinate 63,616,934, forward strand.
ACATTTTAATGGCCTAGTTGATTTAAAAATAAAACCCACTTAGTACAAAAATAAGCCAGGGAAGTCTCCCTTCTCCCAATGCTTTCTATCCTACAAACTGGTAAATTTCAGAGGCGGTTCTTCTTTAGAAAGCTTTGTTCCATGGGGTAATACATTTTTGTAGAATAAACAGAAAAGTTTTCAGTTAAGCCAGTAGTAACAATAGTAAGCTAAGCATGATCTTTCTAAGAACACTTGAATTTCATTTCTGTTCAAGTGGTTCTTGTTCTGTTTTGTTCTGTTTTTTCAAAAAGCAGACTTTTCTTTTGCCGCTCTTTGCTGTAAATGTACCTCATATGAGAGGTCCTATAAATCAGGCATAAATTATAAAAAGCTTTTATTTGTTTTCAGGGACCAATGTTTAAAACACTCTGTATTCTCCAACAGTTTGTTGAAGTGCTGAAGCTGAAAAAAATCTGGGCTTGTAAAGAAACTGCAGTGCCTAAAACTCTCCAGAAGCATTTGGAAGGACAGGGCTCTTAACCAATAAAATGTGAGATTCAAGGAACACATTGTCACTACTCAGCAAATAACAAGCAGCAGGTATAAGTATGACATCATTGAAAAGCATTCTCATTGGCGGCTCCTCTGTGCGCTGGTTACTGTTCTATTTGTGGAAGCAGCAGCCTTATTCAAATTAACCTTTTCAGGCAGAGGGGAGGAGGGAGGTGGTGAGGAATGTGCTGCAGTCTTTTCCCTGAAGGTGATGTGCTCTCAAATCGCTTTACATTGCCTTTGAGCAGGCAAAATAAAAATAAATTCAGCTGTAGCAGTGTTTCACAGGGATAATAGCGACTTCAATTAGATCAGGACAGTGAAAAGGAATGGAAAAGAATTTCTGTTGCAGAGTTCAAATAAATTCCTGCATTTTCTGTTCTCTTTTATTCCTTCCCTCTTATTATTTCTCCATATCTTATTCTTGATCTCAACTGCTGCAGAGACTAAACTTGACAAAGCTCCATACGGCCATTTGAGGGAAGAATTTCTTTGAATACTAATACCTCTAGCCTGGGCTGTCTGGGGGGTCTAGCAAACAGGAGAGATTAACTGATGGTTTTCTGGCATTGTAGAAATACTCAGGAGTATGAGGCTGATGAGGTAATTTAATCACGTTTACTGGAGTCTAAGGAACTGTCATTCTGTATCCCGTTACTGTTATGTAACATAGGGCCTCCAGCTACATCAGTGATACACGGGGGAGCCCACTCAGTTAGTACTTTGCTTTAACTTATGAGAGCACCCATGGAAAGAACAGTCTTTAATGATATATGCATTCCTTCTCGAGATAAGTTCCTAGTACTTTGCACAACTTTGTTTAAAATAGAATGTGTTAGGTCATTGGCTTTATTTTATTTTATCTCTTCAAACCTCAATTTCATTGTCTCTTGTCATCTACAAAGATCATTGACGATATAAGTCATAAAATTTTGAATCCTGCTTTTGAGTAAATTTAAGTCATTTCTTGTTTTTGACATCCATTTACCTTTCTTCCTTTCTCTTTTCATTTCTTTCCCACCTCAAAACTTCCCTACATCAGAGATCTTTTTTTTTTTTTAAAGTGATCAAAGTCCACAGAAGGTTGACAATAAGCCCATTATCTCTGCTGTAATGTTGAATTAGGCAAAAATGGCTGTTTCAGGTCAGGAATAATTTGTTACTTGAGAAGTCTCTTTGCTCCAAAAATTCAGATTCTTTGCTGCACTATGGCATGTCCTGAAAGAGGTGCTAACCCATGAAATCTTACTGCTGCCCTTACCACTCCACTAAAAGTGTTAAAAATCACATCACCAAGCGTTAACGACAATGTCACCAGAATGACACTGCACATTACGATCCTATTCTGTGCCTCGATACTTCTTTTGCCTCTCTCCTATAAAGGTTCAGAAAATGGTAGCTGGTCTGAGGGTGGTTACAGCTCTGCATTTTCATCACTACTCTTTCTTGAAGTGAATAAATAATGCAAGCGCAGGTTGAGTGCCTAGCAGCGCTGCGAAGGTTGTTGGCCAGTGGGGAGCAGGTGTCTGCAGAGGAGCTAGATGTTCAGAGAAGAGGCAGGGACTCTGTAAGGCATCACCACTCTAGTCCAGCGTGCTCCGTCATTCCTACCCGGCCCTTCCAGCTTTTGGTTGCAATCGCCAAGATCTGTTTGGCCCTTTCCCGGGTAGCTGCTGAAATCTCATGTGGGCATCTGGAGCACTTTTTGCACAGCTTTTGGATATCTCTGAAGCCCACCAGTCTTGGCTGCCCAGTCTTGCATTTCAGGAGGTTTTGCACTTTTCCCTGCCTAATTTCAGGCTTTCCTTTGAAATCACACTGTTTCATGGCCTACCTTGGCAAACCACCCCACTGAGAGGAGCCAAAGGTTGCGGCTCTGACCCAGTGCACCACACATTTTCAGCTCGTTATGCCTGAATGCTGCATTGTTCCTGTGTTGAATGAAGTTTTGGAAAATGACTTTCAGATGTTAGAATGCCACTCTGGTTCTCTTTTACCCCCTTGCTTCTCACTCTGTAGTTTACAATTCCATAAAAACTCACTGTTATTTGTTTGGCTCTGGCAAAAAAAAAATGAAGACTCATAAATTGGCATTCTAATGAGATGAACTGATATAAATTTGAAATGCTTCAGCTTAAGACCACTACCAAATAATTTAATTATTGGCCTTCCACTTTACTTAAGCTTTTTGGTTTGTTTGTTTTCCTCTTTTGCTTTAACTCAAACCCATTGGGTTATTTTACTGTGACCCTTTTTATCTGAACTCTAATCAGAAAAACGTCTGGCTCTCCCCAGGTTTTTTTTTTTTTCTCCCTCCCTCCCCACCCCTACCCCTCCTTCAAACCAGAAAAGTAGCTGCTGAAAGCAGAACAGTTGCCATGGCAACCTCTTGGCAGCTTCCTCAGCGAGTAACCGTGTTGATTTCCCGAGGCCGGGTGGGAGGGGGTGGAGTTCTGAGGAGGTAAAGGAAGGTTACTGTGCACTTAGTTAATATGCAAAACCACTTACACAGTGCTGGGTGAGCAGTGAATAAGTGCAAACAAAGCCATGCTTGATCAGCTAGCATGGACTTTACACACAAGTTGGTCTGTCCAAGGATGCAGATGTTGGCTCAGAAAGAAATTCTGCAGTTGGACAGTAAAGGACACAAGAGGTACTACTACAAGTGGTTAAACAGTATTTTTGTAATGGCTGATGAATCTGGAAGAAATAAACAGAAGCCGGGGTATAATTGCCTTGTTCCTCTTCGCTTTGTTCAAAGAAAAACATAGCAATCCAAATCACAAGGATGGTGTTTTCTCTGAAAATCTAACATACTGAAGTTCAAGTTTGCATCAATTAAACTCTATGTAAGATAAACCAATATGTTCAGATATAAGCAAGTATAGCATAATTTGGTTTGTGCTTGAACAAAACATACGGCTCAAGTAGCATCTTTCACCTCAGAGTTTTCAGACAAAGCAGCAGCTTACTAACTTGGGTGGGGCTGGGGTATAAGTGTTGGATTTCCCTCCTCTCCCCCTATTTCTCTTTTTCAACTTTGTTAGATCCCTTTTTGTTTCCTAGGTCCTGGATAGGTTAGAAATAAATCTCCAAGAGAATACTGGTGAGACTCTGGCACCGTTGTCCTGGTCGAGTTCCCCTACAGGAGAAAAGAGCAGACCGGCAGAGCTGAGGAGGCGGCAGCCCGCCCCGTGCCACGTGGGCTGTAGCTTTGCATTTTAAAGAAGAGGTAGGCTGATGGAAAGCCTGTAGCCAGTGAGCCAAGGTCTGCCCAGCAGGTGTCACTAGGGATTTAAAGCTTACCAGACCTTTGAGACAAGGGCTAGGAAACAGCCATGTAATTATTAATGAATCTCGTTTTAAAATATTTTTGAGAGGCTATATATGAAATAATTCTAAGGATTTCTTCTTCCAAGGAAAGTTAAACCGATAGCTACAACTCGTTTGAAATGATTTCTGGACCATTCTCTCCAAGGTTCTCCGTGCGTTTCTGAGATCCCATTCCTAAAATCAAACATGGACAAAAAACTCCCAGAAGGCACACTGAATCCAACAATGATGGGGAAATACAAAGGCAAAACCAAATGATATAGAAAATGATTATAATGATGGCAATTCCTATTTATCAAATCATCAGCCATGTTGATGCTGATTTTGTAAGTAATTTCAGGATTAAGATAAGAGTTCACTGTGAAAAAGGGAATGCTCGGGTCCCTGTATAATTGAGGTTGGCTTGTATTTTATTATTGGTTAATATTTTAACAATATTAAAATACGAAGACTGCCTCTACTTGAAAAAAACTGCATGCAAGACATTATCTTCTAATTTATATAGCAAAGAATATGATGATGTATTCTAAAAAAAAATTGAGAGCTATGGAAAATTTGTCTCTTTTTCTGAGTCCTTTTCTAATGTTTCCCTTTTAGTATTGTCTGCCTGGAAGCTCAATATTATATTTCACGATGAATTTCAGTGGCTTCCCAGCTTTGATTTTCTTGTATAATTTCCTTTTTCATCCATCTTATATTATTTGAACAATGGTTTCTTACTTTGTTTTAATGATTTTATAGTTTTAAAATATCTGTACTTTTTTACTATTAACATAGACATTTCCCTCCATCCTTTAGATATATGACTTACCCACTTAGAAGGAGGGAAGGAATAAAGGAAAGGAGAGGGAGAAAGAATGGAGAGAGAGAGAGAGAAGGAGGAAGTAGCATGACCTTGTAATCAACCTTCACCTTATGGTGTTAGTTCATGACGTTTATCTTCAGTTATTCTTTGAATGGTATCCTTTGAGGGAGGCAGTGCCTGACATTGTAGCCCTGAGAGGGGTTAAACTTGTACATGCATGAGCCGCCTCCTGTTGCCTATGAAGCCTACTTCATAAGCACTCTGGGCATCTGGATGGTGTGGGAGCTACTGGTGGGAGAGGAGAAAGTGAGGGCCAAGGGACTACACCAAAGAACTGTACCTGCATCAGAGTTTGGCTGAGGCTGGGTAGGGGGCTGCTTGCAAAGCATCGTGATGTGCAGTTTCCACCTTCCAATCTGAACAAGAGTTCTATCAAATATAATTCTTCCCATCTCACAAATGAGAGACACTAAGGCTCAGGGAAGTTTGTCATTTGCCAGTGGTCACACACCGATCTGTGCCAGAACCAGGCCTGTGGCTCACATTCCTGCGAACGACGGTCTAGGAAGAATGAAAGAAAACACCAGGATGTATATAGAAGTTATGTAAATAAACCTTTACTTTCTCATTTTTCTCCTGGGGAGAGAAAACTCTCCCACAAATGAAAACATCGGTCTGCAGTTATGCAAATGTGGAGTAATTTTATTAAGATCTTTGACGGTCATTGTCATTAGGCCCATTTTCTAACCACAACTCTAACCATTTCTCTAATCGCTTAACTCATGTTGTTTTAATGAGAGCTATTGTTATTATGCATTATTAATAAAGGACCACCATTACTGTTAATATCACTTAGGAAAGATTCTATAATGAGCTTTGAGACTGCAGATACAATTAACAAGAAGCCAAACTCTCCATGGTATGGAAAAAATCAGGTAGGGCTGGCTACACACATTTGATCTTATAAAGCCCTATAAAGGGTTGTAAGTGGTTTTCACATGCCCACAGGAAAAATACGAACCCCATAAAGATTGATGTGTACAGTTACTTGTCCTCCTCAACATATAGAGAAACTTTCATAAGCTTCTGACCTCATGGCCACGGCAGTGGAATTCATTATTTACATGAGAGGGAACTTATGCTTGCCCCAAAGGCCCTATTCATAATGGTGTCGACAAAGATATTAACGCTTTTGAATAGGACACAGGATGTTGACTAGGTGGGGATGCTGTTGTAATCCTCATGGGCTTCATGGTATACATGAGAGCTGAATACGTGGCAGTGGGGCAGAGAGTCCTTTCAAATATCCTCCCTCAATGATCATTCCCACTGAAAGGCTATCTCCTGGCCTACAAAGCAGCAATCTCCTGCCAGGCTTAGAACCATGGGATCATGTTGTCTCTTCTTCAGGGAGGGATGAATTAGAAGCAGTCTTGGCACAGCTAGAAGAAAGAGCCTTGACTTCAGACCCTCCTATTCCATCCCTGGCAAAGAAAGACTGGACTGTGCTCCTCTCATTGCTTTCAAGGTGAGAATGAAGTTCTCCACTCTAACAAAGGTTCACCTTAGCAGAGTGGATCTGTTTACTCCCTATCCTGGAGAGGTCTGTGTTCTACAGAAGCCACCATACTGCTTCACATTATATTTCTCTAAGAAGGGGGTTTTGTTCTACAGAACCTGAAGCTTACACTTGAATAACACTCTCAAATCCTCATCTAAGCCTTCTTTTTTCCTGGGTCTGTTAAGGATTTGTTAACCCTGATTTTTGACTCAAGTTCCCAGTAATAACAATGGTATTCAGCCTCATTATAAGACGAAGAGGCATAGGTCAGGTGGATGACCTGAGTAAAAGGAGAGTCCAAGAGCTACACGATCATAGGCATGTCTAGTAATTGTCAGGGGCTTCTAGAAAATTACAAGGCTTTCACACATTCTTACAGATGACATTTTTGCCAAAAGTCTTAGTCCCCACATAATAGCAATAATCATGTATATTTTCGAGAAATGCATAAGCTATAGAAAATTTAAAGCCCTTATTTTTATCTTACATTAATAAAGTGAATATCATTAGCCCCATAATGAAAGATGTGGAAACAGGCACAGGGATTGACAGTTGAGAAAACCATGGAGTCCAAAATGAAAGAACCTGAAATAAAATAAAATCCCCCTGACTTCCAGTCTAATGCTTAATCTACCCATTAACATAAGTTCTCTTATTAATTCATTAGGACTCAAAGGACCTGCAAAGGAGTGTCCACATGGAAACATAGTATGAATCTTTAGTTCATGACTTATCTGGATAAATTAATTTTTTCTGTTTCATTAATGCAAAACTCTTGGCTTATTCCATTGGACTTATTTGCATTTTTACTTGTTTTTCTCTTTTCCAAATTATGGCTCAGCAGATAATAACAATGAGGCTTTAACAGAAGTTTTGCATTAATCCAATAACGTCTTCATGTAAGTGTTAATAATCAAAGGAAAGCATATTATTTATATTAGAATATTCATGAAATAACTATTGAAAATACATAGTAACAATTGAAAACAATGTAGTCTTGAAACCTTAGAAGACATTTTCTAATTGGCTTAGGTGATTAGAGCAGAAAGGAATTTTCCATGCTGGTTACAGTCTACATTTCCTCTGGTACCTCCATCTGGGAGTGTCAAGAATTAATGTGCATATTGTTAGTTTTTAAGGAAGAGGATTTTGTGTATTTTTTATTTGATCCCTTTGTAATTAATATTCTTGCCAAATCATTATGTCATCAAGACATACTTGTTTTGCTAATATAAAATCTATAAACATATCAAAAATCAAAGTGAAAAAAAAGAGAAAATAGATTACTAGGGTGTTAGAATTATTTTTTAAAAAAACAGAACTTAAGGGTCATATAGTCAAAACATCCCCAAGGGAGAAACTGAGATGCAGGGAAGTTGTGACTTACCCTATATCTTACAGCACTCATTAACACAACTCAAACCTTAATGGAGATCCCTAACCTCTGGCACCCATTCCTATTTCATTGGCTTTTCTACTTCTTTTTTTCCTGCATTCTCTGTTTTGTTTCCTCTCTCTGAAGTTATTATCCACATATTTCCTTTCCTGCACAAGCTGTTGCTTAACATCATCACCCTGTAGCCCCAGGGAACCTCAAGCCTTCAACACACTCACCCTCTCAGTCCCCATATCTGCAGAGTGAATGTGGAAAACCTGACCATAATGTGTGGTATTAAAATGGAGTGACTACATAGATCCAACTGTCAAGATTCATAAAGCATTCACATGGCAAAGGAGAGCAATGGATTTTAAAGTCTTGCTACCAAGACCACATCTTAATCACATGCTACCTGCTTAAGTGTGCGGCATCTTAAGGCTGAATTTTCTTCTAAGCTGTGCGCTCTGAGGACGAATATGAAATTATGATCTGGAAAGGACAGTGTGCTCCTTCATAGAAAAGCACTTTTATTTTAACATTTAATTATGAAGCCGCCCCACAGAGGAACTTTGTGCTTGTTGCCATTAGAAACTGACTGATATTTGCTGGGGCTGTGGTCAAATTATAGGTCCCACCCCCACCTTCCTCCAACTCCTCCAGTAATTGACTGACCTTACTAAGGTTGACTGAGCTGAACTTTGAGATGGTCCCCACCGCTCTGTGACTGAGCTGCCTTTCTGAATGTGCACGGAAAGGACATTGGCTTTTTTGTTTGTTTTTTAAGGCAGAAGGGAGCCCTTGCAGACAAGACTTTCCAAGGAAATCTCTCAGATGCAGAAGCTAGCAATGATTAGTAGGAACAATTTTACATCTACCTGAAGGAAATGTCAACAAAGTTTCCATTATTTCAAACTCGTGTGAGAAGTATTGAATTATTGTGTAGGAAAATAAAATGTTTTTCCGTACCCACCAAGAAGATTGCAACAATCTTCCCAAATGGAGAATGTCTTGTAACCAAGCACATATATCAAAAATTGATTTATGTGAACCATTGAGTCTGCACGTATTTTGACACAATTCATTTTATAGCTTTATTCTATTACCTTGACAGAAGAAGACCCCTGTCTGCTTCTAAAAAAAGATTCTAGCTAATTTTTGAAAAGATTTTATAGTTTCTATGTTTTTTAAGGTAATTAATATTTTGACAATAGAAAATATACCCTAGTGCTTACTTTATTCCTTTTTATCTAAGACAAGAACTGGTTCTCTCTGATTAAATGCTATATATCATATCTGTGTTTCAAATGCCTTTCATCCCCACCTGCCATGCCAAAATAATTTAACATTCTATAAGTCTTAATACTTTAACAGTGGCCAGAAAAACCTTTCACTTTCTCCTCTGATGACAGTCGCTGAAAAAATCCTTCAGCCTCCCAGCATGGAGAATAAATAGCATGCCTAGCAAGCGAAATTTCTACCAGAACAACTCATGAAGTGTGGTGAGAAACAGTGTGTGGCCTTCTCTTTTAAAAATAGTGAAGAAAGTTTTAGAAATCAATCTTGAAAAGGAGAAGCTTGAAAGAAAAGAAAAAATAAGCAGAAAAATCAAAGAAAATAAAGTATGAACATTCAAGAGGAGATAGACATCAAGGAGAAGCATAATGATCACTCAGTAATGGATTATGGTAGATTTTTCCCACACTGTAAATTAGTCATGGGAAGATCTGGTATATGAAAGCTAATGGCTATCTGGCTATGGCTTTAGATATAGGGTTAATATATTTCATTTATTTCCACCTTTTTATCAGTTTATACCAACTTGGTCAGAAACAATGTGAGTGTGGTTTCTGTAGACATCTGTATTTGGTTCAGCAGTTTGTTAGGTTAAATAGTAGATAGAAGTGTTTACTAAACAGTATTTTCTGTGATTCTCACAAGGCAACTGCAAACCAAAGACTCTTTTACTGTACTTCTGACCCCATCCACTAAACCACTTTCTACCATAAGTTGCAGAAAACTAGGGATTGTGACCAAAAATCGTAATTTGATCTCAAGATGTGCTCCCCCTCACGTCTCTTTCCAGCCACTAGTCTCCCATTTGCCACCTGTAGTGGCACAGTCAGTTCACTACCACAGGATACAATCTGTATACAGACTTGTAAACTTCCAGTGCATATTTTTATACTACTTAAAGGTAAATCATGCAATAATGCAAGCTCACTTCCCTGACCATACCTTTTATCAGCAATCTAAGAAACAGATTTTAAGTTTAGACTGTATCCAATGGTTTCAAGATCTTCAGTACTGGAGGTAAGAGAGAGAAAGCTGCTTATCGGACTCTACCCAGAAAGAACAGTAGACCCCACCAAGTTGAGATCACGGTTTTGGAACCTTGAACAAATTTCTTAACCTCTTTAGCGTCTGTTTCTTCACCTATAAAAGAGAAACGAGACTGATAGAATTGTTGTAAGGACTTGTAATTACTTATGTAACCTACAGTAGGAATTTAATAAATGATGACTAGTCATATCTCACCAAACACTCAGGATAAATTTAAAAAGGAAGATTTTCATACCCACATCCCACAGTGACAGGTAATAAGAAATAATGCTGCTGAAATTCCTTCCTAGTCCCAATGTCCAGATTGAAGTCACTCAACACTCTTCCTGATGTCTTGTGCTTGAGATGATATCCTTGTAGTACTTTCATCTTTCAAAGACTTTTATTTTCTCCCACATAATTGTCCAATCCCTACTTCTTCTTTACCATTGAGAATAGCTCCATGCTCCTTAGCATGGAATTTAAAGGTCCTTGAATTCTCAGACCAAACTAGCTTAACAATACTTGGCAATGTCCATTATGTACTCTGCTCTTATTCTCTTGATCACACTATAGAACAACCTCCTGAAGTATTTTCATTTGCTTTATATTATATTTATATGTCCCAGCTAAACTCTCAAATGGGAATGTTATCCACCCTTTTATTCATTGGTAATGGTCCCAATACTGCCATCTCCGTGCTAGTAGACAATCTAAAACTGAAGAAAATGTCAACAAAATTTCTAATCATTTCACACTTTTGTGAGAGCTATTGATTTATTGCATAAGAAAATATATTTCTCTTACCCAATAAGAGTTAGACCATACTTTACTAATGTGAAGGGTTAGTTTTTGGGTGTTAGTTACAATTTCTTCCTTCCAGGGTTCTAGCCAGGAATCTGAGAACAAAGAAATGAGCTTGCTATATCACCTTGAGATAGAGCTGCCTAGTATCAGCTAAACTAAAGATCACAGGACTGCATACCATCATAACTTCACATGGTCTGAGTTTAACATCCTGGTGCTGTGAAGAAAAAGACTATTTCCCAGGGGTTTTTAAGGACAGGTATGTCCTGGTGAAAAGAGTGAATCTAGAACATTTAGGCAGAATAACTTGATCTACTAATACATGGAGTATGGCCCAAAGGATATGGGCTTCCTTTAATTTCACCAACCAGAATGGACACCACCAAAACTCCCTGAGTAGGAGTAGGAACATATGTACTGATCCTTCCTGGTGAGTGGAGCTGAAGTCATCTCCCTACCATGGAAATAAGATAAGCTAGGGAATGAGCATTCTTCCTTAACAATGAAAATGTAGTATAATTATGTAATTTGGATGTCAAAATGAGGTTCTACAGTGTCAGTTTAGTCTGAGGAATGAAAATTATAGATGCTACACTTCAAAGTGAGATTTGCCAATGATAGAATTGTTCAAGTTCTAACACCCAATCTCATAAATGTGATTCTATTTAGAAATAGGCTCTTTGAAGATGTTATTAATTAGGATAAAGTCAAACTGATGAGTGTTATCCTGATAAAGAGAGGATATTTGGACACAGAAAGAAGACAGCCATGTGATGGAGGATGAAATTGAGTCATGCCACAAGCTACTTAGTTTGTGGAATTTTGTACAGCAGACTTAGGAAATTAAGATAATCCCTGAAATGACATCATGCCTCTAAACAGGACGTGCTGAAAAGAATAAGAGTTGAGATTGAGGAAAGATTTTTTGAGAGGTGTTGGGAGGTGGGGGTGCTCACTCTCTGCCTCAAGTCAAAACAAAGAGTTTTTAAAGGACATCTAGGTGGATTAAATATATGCCCTTGGCTGCTTGGGGGATATAGTTTCTGGTCCCTGATTTTACTGAAAAAATCTAAAGTGTCAGAGGTGAGCTTGCAGGTTTCTTTGTGGAAGAGTAAAAGAGCGTTATTGCTGATTTGGGATCAGTTTGTAGACCTAGAATTTAGCAGGGTAGGGGGAGTAATGAAAGGATCTAAGGTTCCCGTGGACCTGATGCAGCCACATGAGTGAAAGAGCAATTGGTTGGGGTCATCTTAGGTCCTGAGAACTAAGGTTCCTAGGACTGAGTCAGCAGAAAATGACCAGCCCAAATCAAGATTCTCAGCAATTGGTTGGGGCAAGGAAGGAGATATCAGGGAGGCAGGGAAGTTGGAAAAGGGAGAGGCTTCAAAGGACCCACAAGAGCACCTATAATTGAACGTATCCACATTAAATATCCTCCAGACCCATAGTACCTAGTACAGCCCACAAGAGTACCAAGGATGTAAGCAATACCTTGCCCAAACCTATTTCTCCTCCTTTCCTTCTCTCTGCCAGCTCTGACCCTGAAAGTAAAAGAAAATTCCTTTATTTGGAGGAGGTGGAGGAGTAGGTGTGCATGGCATGGAAGTTAGAAGGCTTCCAACCTGAGACAGACTGAATGGGGTGGGGAAAAGCCTCGACTTGGCAAGAGTGGAGATGTGACAGTCCATGGGACAGGATATTCTAATGACTAAATTGAGAAAGTGGTTTGGACATTAAGAGTGAATTCAGGGGGAAACGGACTTTGGCCCAGTGGTTAGGGCATCCGTCTACCACATGGGAGGTCTGCGGTTCAAACCCCGGGCCTCCTTGACCCGTGTGGAGCTGGCGCATGCGCAGTGCTGATGCGCGCAAGGCGTGCTGTGCCACACAGGGGTGTCCCCCGCGAAGGGGAACCCCACGCACAAGGAGTGCACCTTTAAGGAGAGCCGCCCAGCACGAAAGAAAGAGCAGCCTGCCCAGGAATGGCGCCGCCCACACTTCCCGTGCCGCTGACGACAACAGAAGCGGACAAGGAAACAAGACGCAGCAAAAAGACACAGAAAACAGACAACCAGGGGAGGGGAGGGGAATTAAATAAATAAAAATAAATCTTTAAAAAAAAAAAAAAAGAGTGAATTCAAAAAGTGATAGGCCCTTTCCGTGTTTTCTTCCAGGGGAGTGGCAGGTAGTAGCTCTACAGAATTAATTTTAGAGAACTCTGGGAAACAATGTACAGCTATATGATTACCTCTCCTGAGCCATATTTCTTTCAATATAAGTTTTACAATTATTTTTGCATGCCTGCCTCCCCAATCTTTATCCCTGATGGCAGCTATTGTGTTTTGTTCATTTTTATATTCTCAGCACCTATCTTAGTATCTGGCACATAGCTAGCACAAGTACTCAAGGGATAATGCAAGGGAGAATACCACAACTTGCCAGGAAGAAGTAAACAGAATTATGAGTGTGAATAAGGGAGGAACCTTCACAGATATGGTCCTTTCTAATATAGGCCATACAAGATAATATCATTCCACCAGGTACAGATGTGGACAACAGAACTCAGGAAAGATGGAATCACAGGAGAAAAACTATAGAGGTAAAGAGATGTAGAATTTCTTTCAGAAATGAAGTGGCTGGGCTCTGGATGGCAATGTGAGGACGTATATAATCGTATTTCACAGTCAATGGGAATAGAGAGCAAGAGGAGAACCATAATGAGATTGGAGAGGCTGAGGACATCAGGCTGCTGGCAGGCCCTGAGACAGAAACAGATGAAGTTTATTGGAGGAGAGTAGGCTGGGAAACCCACCAGAGGCCTATCAAGAGCCTGCTAAAGGCATCATCCAGAGGATGCTGCCAAATCAGGGTTCAGGTCCAGTGAGGAGAGCAGTGTCTACCTGACATTTATGAGTGGACTAATTTTCCAGGCATAAAAGGACTTTGCTTCTCCAATCATCAAATTGGCAAGCAAAAAAGAATTAGTTTATCCAGACAGCAGGAATTAAAGGTAAAATAATAAAAACAAAAGACTAGATTCAAGAATGGAGAAAGTCCCAACTGGAAGAAAATGAAATGGAATAGCCTGGCAGATGGGTTTGGCTACTTCACGCCAACTGGGTTAATGAAGATGGATAGTTATCTATTCTGTAAATAGTTGATACCCCAAATGTCTTATGTTATTAATCTCATTTTGTTCATTCAAATAGCTGATTCTTTTGCTTTTCTCATGCAGATATACTGCTTCAGATAACATGTCAAGGGCAAGGTTGTGAATTCATGGGGGTGAAGTCTTTACAGGGGAAGTTTCCTCACTTCTCCCAGTTAGTATTAAAATAAAGTTATTTCAGTGAAATGTCATGATAAAGAACTTTGGGAATGCCTCTGTTTAGAGGTTGTCTTCTGTCACAGAAGCCAACTTCTCAGGATATTACTTATTAATACTTTAGAATGACTTAGAAAGAGCCAGTTTATATAAGCCTGAGAAAATGGAGAATAAAATATGGTGGGAAGTCCCTGGAGAGTCAAAAGACTTAGGTACCAGGAACAAACACCATTGACTTTTCATGTTGCGTAGAAGCTGCCATGGGAAGGTTAAAAGGAAAATATAAATCCCTAGTAAGGTCAAGAAATAAAAATGTGTGAAAGGACTATTTTGTGTATATCCTGCATAACTTACCTCATTTTATCTCCATAAAAGCCCTATGCTATTGAGGAAATTGAGATTCAGGCAAGTTAAGTAAAGCATTCAAGGCAATGTATATGGGAACCAAGATTCAAACCCAGATGTGTTGAAAATCAAAGACCTTGCTTTTTCCACAACTCCAAGATGTCTTTGTGTACAAAGTGTAAACAACAACAACAAAAAAGCCCAAGACCTCCATAGATGATTTATTAGGAATTTTCATGCCTTAAAGCTGGTAAATTACAGAACCTTACTAAAAGATTTCTCCTTTTTTAATGGAAAAGAATGAGTTTATTCCCCCTGCAAATTTACAAAAGGCATGGATTATATCTTAATGGCATCTTAATATACAAAAACACAAGATATGTATTATATCTTGGCACGTGTGTTTGTTTAATATATTTATCACTAAAAATATTTATAAAAAATTGTCTTAATCAAAAGGGATTTCATACACTCCCCTATCCCCCCCTTTTTTTAATCATCGATCTTTTGATAAAATTGTCAAACCACTGCCTGATAATTTGTGATAAAATAGTCAAGCACTATGGGGCAGCTTCAATGACTTATGAACAACATAAAATAACATGTCAACTGTGGAATAAACAGGAAGTATTGGATTAACTTGAGGAGATGAGCAAGATACTTTTAAATATGTATATTCCAATTTATAATAACTTTTAAAACACACACAAGCATGCACAGACACAGCACTCTTATTTTTAGGTAGTGCTCCCTGCAGAAAATTCCTTTCTCATTAAAAACAAAAAGCAAAACAATACCAAAAAAGCCAATGATGCATAATTAAATGATGCATAATTAAATAAATTTATAATTAAATGAAAATACAGATTTAGTTCCCCCACATCCTCAGAGTTAGCTTGCTTTTTTGGTACCGAAACAGTAGTAAGCTTGAGAAAAACCATATAAACCGAAGAGGTATTTTTCTCTAAGCTTAACCAATTAAAACTATTTAAACATTTCTTATTAGTAATTGTAAATGATCTAGTTTTGCTGTAAAATAAAGTAGGTCTTTTTCATTTTGTACTTAAAAGACTCCTGGTAGAAATAGTTGATATATCCAGTGAGAGGTACATTTCAAATTAACAGGCGGTTTTACCACTGCTCACAACTGATAAACAACTGGATATTTCTGCAGTTTCAATTCAGAAGAATTTGAAACTATTCTATTGAGAACCTATTATAAAACAAATAAAAAATATTAACAATGACAAAATCACTGACTCCTGGTTTAGAAGATGACTATCCAAGCACCCAAGTCCATATGGCATAAAGCTCAGGGAAGGAGAATCAGTTTTAGACTCCATTCCATAGTATTTAAATTTCTGAAGTACCAATTTCACCTATCAGTAGATTCCACAGAATGGAAATTAATAAAATGCATCTTCAGTGCCTGTGAAGTAAAAAGTATATATTCTATATATAGTCATCATAAAATAAACTTCTAGTTTAAAATTAAGGCATGATCACCTATGAATGGAAGTTTCCTATAACTGCCTAAAAGTTGTGCTTAGCTCTTACTGCGTTGATAGCATGCATATGTGTCAATATGAAACCACTAAAACTTTAATTTGATAGTCAAGAGACAATGTGGTGCCACATATATGTTTATTAAAAACTGACATAAACAAACAAAAACTGTATAGCAAGAAATATATATATATATATCCCAAAGGGCTTATCACTTTGAAACACAGATGTTGGGAGTCTTGATCACCCAGCACCCCATCCTCTTCTACCATCGCCTCTTCCTTTTCCTGCAACAGCTTCCCTTTTCTTGGATTTCACCTTAGGGTCAGCCTCCACAAAGAGTGTATCCAGAGACAAGCTGTCCGAATAAAATATCGAATATTTTTTCCTCGAGTACTCAGTGTTTCCAGCTGTACCGGTTCTGAGTTCCTCAGGGTCATTTTCTCAGCTTTAAGCCATGTCTGCATGCACACACCCACACCTGTGTCGGTTCCGTGGACCAGCTTTCCATTCTTCAATTCAGTGGTTATAGGTTCATGACTCGGTTTCATCAAAAATCTCAGGAGCCTCATCCCAGCAGCGCCGACACCTGTTGGGTCAGAGGGCACACAAAACCAAACAACGCAGGACTGACGGACTGGAGTGTGAACGGCCCTGAAGGACTTTAACGCCTGAAATACTGGAAGACAGGATTGTAAAGATTTCAATTTTGCTCAAAATAATATAGTTTACTCAAACCACCCAAAACCAATGAATTTTAAAACTAGATCAGAACAAAAAGCTTAAATATAGAAGAAAAAAAATGCGCAGGAAAAAGCAAGAAATCTTTGAGAAAATTAAAAGGAATCGGTCCAACAGACGACTTAGAGCGAAGGCGAGAATGCGGACGCGCTGGCTCTTCCCGTGGATTTCGCGTTGGATGGATGGGGATAAGCGCAGCCGCGCTCTGAAAGGAGAGCCAAGGAAAGCAAGGAGCTCCGTTTGGGCTCGGAAGAAGCGTCCGGAGCGCGGACGCGTGAAGGCTACGACAGCGAGGAGCAGGATGGCGAGGAGCCCGGACGGCCACGCTGTCGAGGGCTGGATTCCCTTCGTCCCCGGAGTCCACGAGGCACCACGAAGAAGACATCCCGACAGGTTCGCAGAGGGTGGGCCGATGAAAACATGCCCTTGGCCTGGCCAGGCGTGCGGCGCGCTTGAAGGGGTGCGCGCTGGTTGAGCATGAGGCCTACGAGGAGGCGCAGGCTGCCGGGGCAGGACTCGGTGCCGGGATTTGACGGGACAGCCCGTCGGCGGACACGGGTGTTCTGTTCCCGACCGCGCACGGGCAAGGGGAGAGGTGGCCGAGGACGCAGCCGGGGTCCAGACCCGAGACGTCGCTGACAGGTCCTCTGTTGCCCAGGTGTTCTTCCCAGAGATTCCATTGGATCCTGCTGCCTTGGAGAAAGAGGGCTGGAGAGGAACTTCTGTGTTTATATTTAATCCTTAACCTACCTGTTAAGTGTTTCTTTTGGTTATGAGTAAATGTCCCATTTTTGTTGTCTACATATTAAAAAAAGGGGATCTGTCCAACTGAATTTTAAAGTGTATTTTAAAGGACAATAATTAAAACAGTACAGCATTTATGCTAGAAAAATTCAAGAGTATAAGGAGAAAGAAATTAAATTATACGTATTAATTCTAAGTATACACAGGAATTTAATAATTTATACAAGGTGTATAAAAATACAAGCTTCTGTCTCTAGAAAAAAATAAAGTATTCAATACATGGTTTGAAAGTAACTGATTAAATATTGTATGGTCTCACTGATAGTAACTAAATATGAGTAAACTTACAGAATTAAACTATAGAGTATAGGTTATCAGGAGACAGAACGTAGTTTGAGAAGGGGTTGCCGATGCCGAATGTAAGAAGAATATTTAGTAAGTTTGATTGTAAATATATGGAAATGGGTAGAGTTAATGGTAACACATTATAATGAGTATAACTAACACTTCTGATTCATAAATGTGGTTATGACGGAAAAGGGCAGTCTAGGGAGGTTAATGTTAATTGAAAGAAGCTAGAGGATAATCTAGGACTGTATAATATAATGATTTCAGTGGCAGTTGATGACTGTGGTTAATAATGCAAATACAAGAATGTTCCCCTGTTACAAGGTATTCAGAATATGGAGATGCATGGGACAAATACAATTATTGTAACTTACAAACTGTAGTTAAGAGTAATATTGTAATATTTTTGTAGCAAAGGCAGAAAAGGTACTATATCAGTGCTAAGGGTTAAAAAAAGAATATAGGGGGAAAGGGACTTGGCCCACTGGTTAGGGCGTCTGTCTACCACATGGGAGGTCCGCGGTTCAAACCCCGGGCCTCCTTGACCCGTGTGGAGCTGGCCCATGCGCAGTGCTGATGCGCAAGGAGTGCCATGCCACGCAGGCTGTCCCCCGCGTAGGGGAGCCCCACGCGCAAGGAGTGCGCCCCTGAGGAAAGCCGCCCAGCGCGAAAGAAAGTGCAGCCTGCCCAGGAATGGCGCCGCCCACACTTCCCGTGCCGCTGACGACAACAGAAGGGGACAAAGAAATAAGACGCAGCAAATAGACACAGAGAACAGACAAACGGGGCGGGGGGGGGGGGGGATTAAATAAATAAATCTTTACATATATATATATATATAGGGGAAGCAGATTTGGCTCAACTGATAGAGCATCCACCTACCACATGGCAGGTCCAGGGTTCAAACCCAGGGCCTCCTGACCTGTATGGAGCTGGCCCACACACAGTGCTGATGTGCATAAGGAGTGCCCTGCCACACAGGGGTGTCCCCTGCATAGAGGAGCCCCACGCGCAAGGAGTGCCGCCCCATGCAAAACAATCGCAGCCTGCCTAGGAGTGACACCACACACATGGAGAGCTGACACAGCAAGATGACACAACAACAACGACAAGAGACACAGATTCCTAGTGCCACTGACAAGAATACAAGGGGACACAGAAGAACACACAGCAACAGAGAGAGCAGACAATAGGGGCAGGGGGGAAGAAGAGAGAAACAAATAAAAAGAAATCTTTAAAATAAAATAAAAATAATTTTAAAAAAGAATGTGGGATTTTGTTTAATGAGATGTGAATATGATCAAGCTTTTATTTTCCATTTTCTCCTTTAACAGGGAGACCTTGGTCATGTCATTTAAACAGTCTGTACTCATTTATTAATCTTTCTGAACACTGGAGAAACTGCTGAGATTGTTTTTTGGGTTAAATAAAATAAATGTGCCTGGACAGGATTTTTTGAAGTAATGCTTCCATAATTTGTTAAGTTGCCTTTTGTCTGTTATTTTATTTTTTGAAGTTGAAATAAAGTTTAAAAATTTTAAAAAACATCTGCTTGTTCCAAATATGGCAAAAACGTAGTGAAAAAAAGCAAACAACAAGTGGAAGAAATATATTGACAACACGTGACAGGCAATGGTTAATTTACTTCCTATAAATAGCTATTACATATAAGAAAATACCTATGTAAAAACAGACAAAGGAGTAGAAAATTTGTTTATACACATACAAACAAATTGCCAACATATATGAAATATATTCAACATCATTGATAAGAAAATAAATGAAAATTAAAATAATGAGGCCCTAGATTGACAAAGATAAAAGAATGATAATATACAACAATGCCAAGAGAAGAAATAGACTTCCCTACACAGCCAGTAGATACGTAAATAAGTAAAATCTTTCTCCAGAACAAACTGAGAACATGAATAAAAAGTATTTAAAATGTGCTTGCCTTTTGACCGGGAGATTTCACTTCTTGAAATTGGTCGTAAGGAAATAATTAGGGACAGGTGAAAAGATTTAACTACAAAGATAATATAAAGTGGTAACTTGCAACATGCAACCTTCAAGGGAGTAAGGAATGTAAGAGCAGGCAAGGCAGTCTCAGCGATCTTTTTTCTCTTTTGGATGGAATAGCAAGAGAGGGGATTTATGGGCTGACTGTATGTAAATAAGCCTAAAGGGTTTTTTTAAGCATCACCTGGAAGTGGCAGCTGGAGTGCATCTTCCTTAAGGTTGGAAGAGCAAGTAGTGGGAGCAAGTTTCCACATAAGTTAGAAATGAGGAAGTATTTCCTTACAAGGAGATTTATAAACATTGGTATTGGATAAAGAGGAAGGTGATATAATCACATTACCCGTGACATTACTGCAGAATTGATTTTTATCAAATTAACATGACATTCGGTAGAAGCCTACAAGGAGAAAGGTATGCTATCCTAAGTTCTTGTTTAGTCTTCTATTTTTATTTATTCTTTCAATGTTTGATCAGTCCGTTTGTTCATTTTATGATATGGGTTCTTGTTAGAAATTGTCACATCATCTCATGAAAATAAAACTTAGAATTACTCTTTATTACCCAAATGAAATAGATTTTGCAATCAGAAGAGAGATACTGTCTTGACTCACCAGCTGCCATGCATTATATGACATAAATAAATCCAGTAATATTTGAGACTTTTTGGGTAATCCTGGCTTTTCCCAGAAAATTCTGAGTCCAGATTTATCAATCCTCTGAAAGACTACAGATATTCCAACTCCCTTTTCAGTTACAATGTAGTAAGCTTTCTAGTTTGCATACCCCATTCAGGTTTATTATTGTTGTTGTTATATTATCATTTACTGAGCACAGAAGACAGATTATAATAAATTCCAGACATAATTCTGTAAGAAGAGAACAGCATTGAACACAATCATAGCCAAGTTCTGATCTAAAAGTAAAATTTCACAAATATGGGGGGAAAATATCTTTTACATACTCAAATAAAAAAGCTGGATATGAAAACTGTGTTACAGAAATAAATATATTAACAAGTCAAATTCAAAACCTTTTGCAAGGTGGTACAGATACACTTAGCAAAGGGAAAAAAGTGAACATAAGGAGAAAAATCTATAAATTGCTTATATGAAAGCACAAAGAATATTACTGTATTATTTACACTTTAAAGTATCATTTTTTCATATTTAATAAACTCCAAATATCCTCACTTATCAGACAAATAATCTGGCATCTTTTTTCCAGTTGCGTCGTAGCTATATGGCACAAAATGAGTAATTCTGTAATGATTACCTAGCGATTATTTCTATCTTTAGATTTTTCTAAGCAGGAAAGAAAGAATTAAAATGAGCACTATTTGAAAGAATATTCAGAGAACACACCCCTTCTGAAAAGAGGACTGCATTAAGCTAACTCACTTAATTAGTTTTATAAAGCAATATGTAGTTTCTCCTATTTTCCTTCTTTAAGTCCTAACCTTTACAGTCCATTTATCTTTTTTAAAATTCACTTTTTTAATTTTTGGCTACAACCTAATTCATCTAGCTCATAAATCCATGTACGTGGTATATCTGCAAGTCAAACCCATCTCTTGGTTTCAGGGAAATTCAACTGAACTCCAAACTGACAATATTCCTTGGATTCATTCTCTCACTCTTCTGGATACATAACCTAATTCTAAATATTTATGGATGTATTTTTCAAAATATCATCTAATGCTGGATGTCAGGCGAATGAAGAATTCATTCTTGTTTTTTCCAGTTCTTTACTCTCACATTCTCTAACCATTCCACAGCTTTCTTCCTATATCCTTTCCTATACTGTGCCCCCAAATTTTTAAACTTTGTTCTTCAATGGTATTTCAAAAAAATGTCTAAAGGAACATGATGGAGAGTCTTTATCCTACCGAAATATTTAGCCATTATATTAATAAAGTCATCCTTTGGTACTCAGCTGCAGTGAAACGTTGAATTTGGTTACTTGCACATTCTGACCTAAAAATTTTGTCCCGTTACTCGTCGTTTGTTTAGCACTCGATGTGCTAGCTAGAACTTGTCAGTGTCAGTTGTCTTGTGATTCATTACCCTTTCCAACTGAAACAAATGATCACACCTTAGTCACACGTCACACAGTAGCTCTTGTCCTATGCACATCCCTTTGCAGACTTATCTTAGTTTCTGTGGTCATTTTGTGTATGTTTGCTTTTTTTTTTCCCTCATCATGGGTCCTAAGGAAATGAGCAGTGATAGCGCTGAGCAGAAAATAAAGTTAATTCACACCACCATTGAGAAAAAAGAAATACTAGGTAAATATGAGAGTAATATTCCCACTGCTGATCTTGCTAGGGAATATGGTATGCCTGAACAACAGTCTCCACCATCATTAAGAATAAAGAAGTGATAAAAAAGGCTGATGTTGCAAAAGGAGTTAAAACAGTAACAATACAGTGTTCCCAAACACTTGAGGAAGATGAAAAGCTGTTGTTAATTTGGGTAAACGAGAAGCAGTTAGCAGGCAACAGTGATTGGGAAGCCGTGATATGTGAAAAAGGGAAACTGTTGTATGCCGATCTTTTGAAAAACAAACCAAAGGGAGTGATGAGCGTGTTAAAGTTTTTAAGGTCAGCCACGGCTGGTTTGATAACTCTAAAAAGAGGATCGGCATCCATAGTGTTAGGAGGCATGGAGAGGCAGCAAGTGCTAATAAAATGGCTGCTGATAAATTTGTCCATGAATTTCAAGACTACATAGAGGCTGCAGGTTTTATTTCCTACCAAGTTTTAAACTGTGATAAGACTGGAGATTTTTAGGAAAAAGTTCAGAATAGAACCTAGGAGAAAGGAACTCTGTCCAACAACATGGAGGCGGATTAAGGAGCTCCTAGAGTTGGCTCTTGCTGCAGGGCAGTTAGCAAACACCCAGAGCTCTCTGGAGCTAGCTGAAGCACCTGTTTGGGGGCTCCAGGAGGCCAGAAGAGCATCCTGCAACATAGTTGAAGGAGTGGAAGGAGATGCCCGTCTGCAGAGAAGACTCATAAGTAGAGCGCTGTATGCCACAGAGGCCTGTGCCCATCCTCCACTGGAGGCACAAGCCACCTCAGGAGCTGTTCTGTGGCTGGAATTGAAAGCTACACCTCCCCAAAACAGGGGAGGAAGAGATGGTTGGGCACCAATTTCAGCTATAATGAGGAAATTCAGTGGGTTACAGTATAATGCTGAGAACAGCTAAGGTTTGAGCCTGTCCAGGTTAGAAAGAGGCCAGGAGCCACCATCTTAACTCTGTGCCTGACACAAGGGGAAGCAGGGCGGATTGAAAATCCCAGGGCGAGTACAGACCGGCTTCTTCCCATCCAGATCATATTGCAGCTCTAGCCTAGGCCCCAGTGCCATCTCCAGCAGGGAGGAAGCTGCAGGGACCTGCGCCAGCCTCTCCAGGAAATTACTGGCCAAGCCCCGGACACTGGTCATTGTCCTACTCTGGTGACAAAAGCCGCTCCAGGAGTTGTTCTGTGACTGGAATTGGAAGCTCCATTTCCCAGAAACGGGAGGAGGAGACCTTTGGCTGCCGATTTCAGCTACTGATTGGGAGACTTGGCTGGCTAAGACATAACCCTGGGAACAGCTGGGGTGAGAACCAGCTCAAGTCAGAAAGAGGCCAGTGGCCACCATTCTGACTCCACCCCCAGCTTGAGGGGAGGCCTAGCTGACAGTTTCTTTCACACATATCAGCTGTAGCCCACCTAGGCTTCAGTCCCCACTTCTGGCAGGAAGGCCTATACAGGTAACTGCAGGGAACTTTGGCTGGCATAGACTGAAAATCAGAAGTCTACCAGGGCAACTATGGTCATCTTGGACCCACACTGCATAAATGGCTGCCCATACCTGCAGCTCCATCCCTGCCCCAGGCAGGGGAGAAAGGGATGTGAAGCATCATCAGTCTCTCTGGGCAACTGTAGTCCAGGCCTGCACATGGATTATTCCACATAGCTGTGACTTTGTCCCTACCCATGGCAAAGGAGAAAGTTGGAAGAAGCATCATTGGTCCCTGGTGCAATGAGGGCAGCTTGAGCCTCCACAGCTTACAGCACCAACTACATGCTTGGCTCCTACTGCACAATCAGCAAGGGAGAAATAATAGGAAGCCCTAAACTGAAGAGAAAAACTGCACCCAGAATTAATACTCTAGTAAGCCAAATGCAAAGACACCAACAAAAAATGAGAATCCACACCAAGAAACAGGAAGCTATGGCCCAGTTAAAGGAACAAGATAAGCCTCCAGATGACATAAGGGAGTTGAGACAACTAATTATAGGTGTTCAAACAAATCTCCTTAATAAATTCAATGAGATGACTAAAGAGATTAAGGATATTAAGAAGACATTGGATGAGCACAAAGAAGAATTTGAAAGCATACATAGAAAAATAGCAGATCTTATGGGAATGAAAGGTGCAATCAGTTAAATTTAAAAAACATTGGAATCATATGATAGCAGATTTGAGGAGGCAGAAGAAAGGATTGGTGAGCTTGAAGAAATGGCCTCTGAAAGTGAACATGCAAAAGAACAGATGAAGGAAAGAAAGGATAAAATTGAACAAGGTCTCAGGGAACTAAATGACAGCAAAAGGCATGCAAACATATGAGTCATGGGTGTCCCAGAAGGCAAAGGGAAGGGAAAAGTGGCAGAAGGAATATTTAAAGAAATAATGGTAGAAATTTTCCCAACCCTATTGAAGTACATAGATATCCCTGTCTAAGAAGCATAATGTACTCCCATTCAAAAAAATCCAAATAGACCAACTCCAAGACACATACTCATCAGAATGTCAAAGGACAAAGACAAAGAGAGAATTCTGAGAGCAGCAAGAAAAAAGCAATGCACAACATATAAGGGATATCCAATAAGGTTAAGTGCTGATTTCTCACCAGAAACCATGGAGGCAAGAAGACAGTGGTCTGATATATTTAAGATACTACAAGAGAAAAACTTCCAGCCAAGAATCTTATATCCAGCAAGACTGTCTTTCAAAAATGAGGGTGAAATTAGAATATTCACAGATAAACAGAAACAGAGAATTTCTAAGCAAGAGACCAGAATTTCAGGAAATACTAAAGGGTATGCTAGAACCTGAAAAGAAAAGACAGGAGAGAGAGGCCTGGAAGAGAGTCTACAAATGAAGATTATATCAATAAAAGTAATTAAAAGTGTCAAAAGAGTGGTGAAAATAAAATATGACAGATAAAACTCAAATAGGAATAAACTTAACCAATTATGTAAAGCACTTATATTCAGAAAACTGCAACTCAATGTTAAAACAAATTTTTAAAAAGCCCTAAATAACTGGAAGACATTCTATGCTCATGGATTGGAAGACTAAATATCTTTAAGATGGCAATTCTACTCAAATTGATATACAGATTTAACGCAATCCCAATAAAAATTCCACCAGCATTAAAGAAAAAATTGAAAACACAATCATTAAATTTATGTGGAAGGGTAAGAAGTCCTGAATAGCCAGAATCATCATAAAAAGGAAAAGTGAACCCTCACCTCCAGACTTTAAATCATAATACCTACCTACAGTGGTAAAAATATCGTTGTACTGGCCTAAAGACAGACACAATAGACCAATGGAACCAAATTTATGGTTCAGAAACAGACCCTCACAGGTATGGTCAAGTAATTTTCGACTAGCCTGTCAAACTCACACAGCTCTGGCAGAACAATCCATTCAACAAATGGTACTGAAAGAATTGGACATCTATAGCTGAAAGAAGGAAAGAGGACCCGTATCTCACACCTTATCCAAAAATTAACTAAAAATGGATCAAAAAACTAAAAAGCAAGAACCATAAAACTTCTAGAAGAAATTATTGGAAAATATCTTCAAGACCTGGTGGTAGGTGGTGGATTGTTAAAGGAGATAAGAAGAGGACTGAGTGGACTACTGATGCTTAATGCATGTAGAAGTTCTAATTAGCTTTACTGTAAAAGTGTGGAAATGTATAGAGTGGATGGTAACACACAGTAAGTAACAGCTAATTTATAAATGGGATGTGACCGAAAATGGTAGTCTAGTTATGTAAATGTCAATTGACAGAATGGTTGAGAATAAACTAGGAACTGGATAGTACAGTAAACCAAGAGGTGGATGAGAATTGTGGTTGATGGTACAGATGCAAGAGTGTCCTTTGTGAGCAAGAATAAATGTATATCACTACTGCAGGGTGTTGGGAATGTGGAAAAACATGGGAAAATACAGCTGGAGTGACCTATGGACTGTGGTTAGTAGTAATAATATGGTATTCTTGCATCTATGCAAAAGATGTACTGTGTTGATACTGAGGCAGTATGGAAAAAGTGAGCCAAATGTACACTACGGACATGGCAATAATCAGATGATATTATTTTATCTGTAGCAAATGACACACCATATTGTGGTATGTTGATGGAGGGGTGTAGTTTGGGAATTCTGCACATGTGCATAATTATTTTATAAGTTTACAACTTCTGTCATAAAAAAATATATATTTAAAAAATAGGGTGGGTTGGGGGGAAAACACACCAAATGTAAGATAAGAACTATGATTAGTAGTAAGATTTTGACAGTGTTCTTTCATAGTTTGCAACAAACATCTCATGACAATACAAGGTGTTGGTGGAGGGATGATGTATGGGACCCCTGTATGATGTTATGCATATTTGCTTTGTAAGTTCACAACTATTATACATTTATTGTTTATGTATGTTTATATATGAGTGATATATTTCAATTTTTTAAAAAGATAGATAAATAAATAAATAAATAAAAAGAGGAGAAGGCATTACCAGGCCAGAACTTGTAGCCAGAAAATGTGACTCAGAGAGACTATGAAGGGCTTGAGGCTTACCCCAAGCCTGCAGGTACAGAGGATACAGTAGTGTAGGATATTGTCTCTTTGGGCCATTCCATGGGTGTGGAGGTGGATGGTACTGATGTTGAGGACTTACTAAGGGAACATTGTGAAGAGCTCAGCACTGAGGAGCTGTCAAAACTACAGAAGAAGCAGCAACAAGAGGTGACTGAAGAGATTTCTTCAGGTGAGGAGATAAGGGAAGATGTCCCCAGTTCCTTGATAAAAGAAATGTGTGCAAAATGGGCAGAAGTTCAAAACTTTGTGGAGAAGTACCATCCAGACAAAGCTCTGACAAGCAGAAATGTGAATTTATTGAATGACCAAACAATTCCACACTTTCAAGGAATTCTGAAAAGAAGACAGAAGCAGTCCTCATTGGATAAGTGGATAAGTTTTTAGTGAAGGTGACAAAGAGTGTGTCAGAGCCTGTGGTGCAAGTTGAAAAAAGTCAGCAAAGAGAAAGAACACCTGAAGTTCAAGTGCCCAGTGTTCTGTTGGAGGGGACTCTCCTTCCGAGCAACACCCCATGTAACCTCCCTCCTCACCACTCTCCTCCCACCATCCCATTAGGCCATGGACTCATCTCAGTAGAGGTAAAGTGAAGTTTTTATTTTATTTTATCTAAATATTATTTTTTAGGTTTATTTCTCATGTAACGTAATGACATACAACCTGATCTCTTTACATATTACTTTTAAAATGTGCATTGTATTTAGGAATGTATTAAATTCCTTATGGAAAAATTTTGTTTGGTATTCATCGCACCTCCTGGAACCAATTAATGAGTACCAACGTACCACTGTACTTATAAAGTTTAGTATCTATTGATTATTCCGCTTTTATATTGGTAGAAATACAAAATAAGTCTCAAATTAGGTAGCAATTTAATTGACAAAAGTAGTTGTAAGAAACTTATTAGAAGTTAAAGAGAACAGTACACCAACCTCCCTATACCAACCCTGATATTTATTTGTGCTGGCAATGTATGCAGCAAAAATAAACTATATTCCCAGACTCCCTTGCAGCTAGGGCTGATCAAGGTACACAATGTTGGGCAATAAGACATAAGTGAAAGTCACTGGAGGGACTTATGGAAAGCTTTTTTGTGTGTGTGTGATTTTTTTTAAAGACTTATTTATTTTTTAATTTATTTCTCTCCCCTTCCCTGCCCTCCTTCCACCCCTCACCCCAGTTGTCTGCTTTCTGTGTCCATTTGCTGTGTATTCTTCTGAGTCTACATATATTCTTGTCAGCAGCAATGGCATTCTGTCTCCTTTTGTTGCATCATCTTGCTGCGTCAGCTCTCTGTGTGTGCAGTGCCACTCTTAGGCAGGCTGCAC
Source organism: Dasypus novemcinctus (assembly GCF_030445035.2). Taxonomy (NCBI): domain Eukaryota; kingdom Metazoa; phylum Chordata; class Mammalia; order Cingulata; family Dasypodidae; genus Dasypus; species Dasypus novemcinctus. The sequence continues at coordinate 63,644,911 of NC_080687.1, forward strand.
TTTTTTCACACTGGGTGGCTCTCCTTACAGGGCATACTCCTTGTACATGGGGCTCCCCTACTCAGGGGACACCCCTGCATGGCATGGTACTCCTTGCACTCATCAGCACTGCACATGGGCCAGCTCATCACACAGGTCAGGAGGCCCTGGGTTTGAACCCTGGACCTCCTATGTGGTAAGCATTTGCTCTATCCGTTGAGCCAAATCTGCTTCCCTGGAAAACTTTTTAAAAGGGGCTAACTCCACTGGCATGAATTCTTTCCCCCTTTCCCTTCATCCTTTTTTTCTGGCTAGGGTTTGGTTGCTATGCCCCTGGGGCAGAAGCCATAAGGCAATCACGAGGATGAAAGTATCTTTTTCTAGGAGAAAGATAGAAGGAGCCTGGGATTCCTGATGGCATTATGCATGCCATACCTGGCCTGCCCACCTCTAGACTTCTTCTTCATGAGAGAAAAATTCCTCTTTCATGCCACTCTTTAGGTTCCTGTGACTAGCAGTCCATCACACCCTTAACTGGTATAGTTGATAGAACATTTGAGAAATTTTAAACAAAGATATTTCAGGAAGTGTTGGTCATCATTGGGACAGTGACTTTCCTTCTGACTAAGAGTTAAATTATTACATATGCAACTCATTAAGCTCTTCTCCTTCATCTATTTTCTATTATATGCAAATACAAAATGATCCTACTGATCTTTACTTCTTTTTTACTGTCTATATGCCATAAGTTTGCTTAGAAAAGAAGAGAAAATGAGGTTATCAAACAGCAGATCAAAGCCTAAAGCTTACCCTCTGTTCCTACTAAAGATTAAGTATAGCTTCTTTCTACACTACCCTGATAGGTATCAGGACACTTGATTGCAAACAGCACAAACTTACTCTAGCCAACCTAAGCAAAAGTGGAACTTACTGGAATGATATCAGGTGGCTCACAGAATTGACAGGAAGTTTGGAGAACTAGGCTCAGAAAATTAGCAGGAATCAAAACCACAGTCAAAGTCCCTCCCCTGGAATAGTATTGTTAGGATTCAAATGTCCCCTCCATAGACACCTAGAATGCTCTGCTGACTTGCATTCTGGGTGCCAACAGGACTAATGCCAACCAAAAAACACTGGATATTGTCCAGCTTCTCTGCATTGCCTGTTCCAAATTCAACATTCCTGGGCATGAACATTTCATTATCCAAATATATGTCATGTGCACACACACAGAGAAAGGGAACTTTTATCACTTGTGGGCCTCTATGGTAGAAGTCAGGATACTGCATCAAATAATGGAAGGTTCTTCTAACTTACAAGCTTGGAGCAGTGGCCCCAAACATTCTTTCCTGAATGAGCACTTCACTCTTACAAGGTATATCTCCTAACTAGGACCATAGTGATCCTCTGATAGTCTTTCCCAATATTTGTAAGTGAGCTACTTTGGAGTGATGGACTACAAAATAAAATCCCAAATCCCATGAGTAGCAGGGCATTGTCAGACTTCACTCACTAGAAGCTCATTGCTTGGCCTGAGAAATGTTGCACAGAATATTTTGATGGGAAAAATAGGCATCTATTAAATCCACACTCAGTGGTGCTTTCAGAATAACAGACAGGAAAAGCAAATACATATCCTGAGTACTTTTTTTCCCAGAAAGTCCAAATACTTAATGGAAGGTATTCAAAATAATCAACCTACCACAAGTTCTGTTGAGGCCCTAGCTCCTTGTTGTGGGCCCAGAGTGGGCTAATTCTGCTGGAAAAGTGAGACCTCAGCAACAGTGATAGCAAAATAGGTCTTAAGGTAGAGAAGTCCCAATTCATAGGTATGTATTAATTTCCTGTGGCTGCCATACAATTTATTACAAACTTTGTGGCTTAAAACAACAGAAATTTATTTTGTCACGGTTCTGGAGACCAGACGTTGGCAATTAAAGTGTCAATAGGGTCATGCTCTCTCTGAAGGCTCTAGGAGATAATTCTTTCTTACCTCTTCCTGCTTCTGGTGACTCCAAGCATTTCCTGGCTTGTGTCTACATAACTCCAATTTCTTCCTTTATCTTCACATGGTCTTCTCCCTGTGCCTGTGACTTCTCCTTTTCTGTCTTTTATAAGACACTTGCCATTAGATTTAGGGTCCATTGGATAATCCAGGATGATTTCATTTTGAGATCTTTAACTTAATTATATCTGCAAAAGCCTTTTCTCCAAATAAAGTCATGTTTGCAGGTTCTAGGAATTAGGAAGTAAACATATCTTTTGGGGGGGCCACCAACAAAGTCCCAACAATAGCTTTCATCACTGTCACCTTAGCCACATCGTTCCAGAGACCACTGAGTAAGCACAGAAGAATGAGAGACAAGGTTGACAGATACCAGACAGTGGGTCATCCTATCCATCCTGATCATTAGAAGCCTTTTGATAAGCATTTAAATGATATACTAATATTTTCCCACTCTGAGTCCATTCCAAGAGGTTTATCCACATACTGCTTTCAAAACAGTCTTGCTAGTTCCAAATCAACAAGAGCACATGTTCAAATCATTAACCACTACCAATTGATCTATGTTATTGCTTAACTCAATCCATGACTTCTTCCAGGAAAATTAGACAAAATATGCCTCCTTTTAGAACAACAACTGAGTTGAGTTGTATGGTAAGATAGCATAAGCCCACCTAACACTGGTACCAAGAAATCAGAAGAAACTTTTATAAAGCACACTTTATTTTTATTTACTTTTCTTTTTTGGTTTCTCAAGATGCTGTTTATGGGAACCTCTCCATGGTATGGAAAAAGAAGGACAATGGAACAGGAATACATATATGGGGATGGTGTGCATACCCCTTGTGCAACTGAAGTTGTGTACTCAAGATTGGCTTGGGCCCATTCCTGTATATATCACTTCCACTTGATTGTGGAGTACTGCTGTGTAGGACTCACTTTGTGATTTGGTGCATGAGCTAATGATCAGTTCATAATGGGCAGCTAAGGTCACAAAGTCAGGCAGTTAGTCTCAGCCAAAGTCCAGTAGCAATCCAAGAGCTGTTTCTCAAAAGAGGAATAATACTTTCTGAAAAAATCAGAGGTTTTATTGCAAAAATAATATCAGAGGTCTTGACTGTGAATTTATTGTTGGGGCTCCATAAAGCATCCCAATCTGCCATAAACTGTTTGAACTTCATTGGATCTGCTGGATCATATGGGCTACCTGGTAGAGCTGGCGGTCCACAGCTGGACTGATTGCCAGGGGCTGTGTTGATTTGAGTCAGTAGGAGAAAACATCTGTAACAGCAGCTGCACTTGTAGGAATCACCTAATTATGCTTATGATAATCCACTCTCATTCTCCAAGACCCGTCTGTCTTCCCCATCAGCCTAATTGGAGAGGTAAATGGAGCTGTGATAGAAATGACCACTCCCACTCTATCTAGATATTGATGGTAGCACTAATCTCTTGGATTTCCCAGAGTTGTGTTACTACTTTTGGCATACTCTTTTAGTGGAGGCGGTGAGATCCAAGGTCCTTGCCTTCATCTCTTATTCATGAATCAAGAAGTCAGTATGAGCATTCTGCCTGGTGTCCAGGATATCTTTTTCCAGAATATACTCAGGGAGCATAAGGGGAAAAAAGATGATGTTTCTTCTGGTACTACTGTGCCTGCTGTGAGGTGGACTTTGGTCAACACTTCATTTATCATCTGACCACCGCCCACTGCTGCTCTGACCATTAGACCACTGTGCCATTCTTCTTTGCCAAGATGGGTTATTTTGGAACCATTTCCCCAATACACCTGAAATATCTGTTTATTTTCCTTTCCTCAGAATATATTTACCCCAGAAAATGACCACAGTCTGGAAGTAGGGATGATGACTTTGTCTCCCTTTCAGTGAGCTCTATTCCCAGACATAGAGGTTTTGTGAAAATTTATGAGTAACTTTGTGAGCGTCCCATAAATTTCAGACCTATATATGGAATGACTAAAAAACCAATGTGAAGGACCTAAGTGTTTCTATTAGGGAAATTACCACCACATACCCTCAGGACATTAAGTACCTCACTTGACTTACACATCTCTTCTACTATGGGATCTTCCCATATTCACTGGAATGAGGCAGACAATTTCAATATTAGTGTCTACCAACAATATCCCAAAAGAAAAGCTGCAATAGCGCTTTTGAAAGGTATCAGTTTTTTCCCTCACTGAAGTATTTCACTTGAACTTAGAAATGAGAAGATTTTCTGTGCCTATTTAGGGGACATGATTAGGGAGAAGGTAGAATTCATATAGTAAATCAGTCTTTTGATTTCCTTTCTGTATATTATAGAAAGTCATTTATAGCATCCTAACTTCCTTTAGAATGACCACATTCAGTCTAGCTTCCTATCAGCCAACCTAGGTATGAATTAAAACTACCCTGGTTTTCAATGAGTCCCAAAAAATGCTCCAATGTAAAATAAAAATCAGACTACTATAATCTAAAACTAAATTCCTTTTCCTTTCATTGAACATGTTCAGAACTTACTTCCACATATTTCCCCTACATTTTCTATTATATAAATTGTTAATTGTATTTAATTATTCTGTTATATAAACCTATTTTTGGGTTCACATTATAATTGTGCAAAATTCAATACTAGTTATAGATTAGAGATGAAGATGAAGGAAAGAGGGTTAAGACACTACAATAACTGCTCAAGAAGGGGAGAGAGAACCTCTTAAGACAAAAGAAAATGGGCTACTCAAGCTACTTTGGTTGTGTCAACTAACAAGGGAGGCTCATAGTGTTTGTAGATATATCTCCAATTCAATGTCCCAGGTCCAATTCTATCTATTTAATACTTTAACATTCATAGAAGAATCCTGGAGAAGGGATTTATTGAAAGAAGGTGGGAACTTGGTATACCTCATGACCAACAATTTCATTTGTGTTTGGGTACCTCAGTTTTGCAACTGTAAGGGTTAAAAAAAAATTCTTTTAGCATCATCACATAGAGTCTTCTGTGTTTATGTTAGTGACTTGGGTAGAATTTAGTATTTAACCTTGTCACTCTATTTTTTAAACCACATATTCTGACTGAAAGCAGACATTCCCACCTTCATTTGAGTTCCTCCTTGGTGTTATCCAACAGCAGCCATTTGATCCCCCAAAGCCTTATCTTCAATGTACACATGATTCTTAGTGATTACAGGAAAATTAACAACCTATCATATTTCTATCACTGACAATACCTTCATTTTCACTAATTTAGCCCCAGTTGGACCAAGTCACAATCCTAGATATTTCACTTGTCAATTAGGCCTGGCATGTATAATCCACTCCTGAAACCATGTTTCATACTAGCCAAGGCTTTTGATTGCCATAAAGAAAGACTCAGGTTATAAAGCACAGAAAAAAAAAATAGTTAATGGGAAGATACTGATCAGAATCTCATGGAATCAATAGAAAGACTGAGGAACAGGATCAGAAAACAGTGAAGAATCCATGGAGCAGCATACTGACTGATCTTATGCTCATATGACCCGACTGGATGCAATGGAACAGAGGGATATCTGCCTGCCCATTCTCAACAGCTTACAGCTTTCTTAGAAAGGAGGGAGAGAATTAAATTCAATGTTCCACAATAAGTGAGGAGGATGCTAGATGCAAGTGAATATTTGTACCAGAGCTTTGGGTAGCATAGACTACCTGTAATCTGACAAACATTTAAGAAAGCAATGTTTCCAAATTCAATTCTGCAAGCTCTTCCATTGAAATGTGTATTTACAGAGGTCAGGGTCTTTATCTTATATATTTGAGTTTTCTTTTAATCTCTTAAAGCATATGGTAACAACTTAAATGTGAAAAAAAATCTTTTAAATTAATTTCTTCAATTTCCATGAGTTTTATATGAGTTTGAGCAAGTTACATAAACTGTCTCTGCTTTTACTCATAACAAGCCTAAGTAAAAAATTGTGTTTGTAGTATTAATTTTAAAGTAACTTTATAAGTTAGGAATGAAAACAATTTTAGTTACAAGTATAAAGAATTTATTTTAAATATCTATTCTCCTTTATAATTAAAAATGCCCTTGTCTTCCATAATCTTCATGAATTTGGTCATTCCTTTCTCTTTATGTCATGAAATACTGGAAAATCAATGTTTAAAACAATTTGTGTCTGAGGCCAGTGTTTGGTATTTTATATGAAATCTTATTTTCTGATGACTTCCAACCTTTAAAAATAATATTATAGTAATAGGAAAATAACTTGTCAATACTTGTCATACTTGTCAATATACTTGTCAATAATACTGGGGAGCCTGTAGTGAAAATATCTTTTGAAAGGGATGTCTTCCTGGAATTGGGAATGCTAACTGAATCTTAAACATGCAGTCTTTCTATGGAGATACTTTCTTAGCATTTAAAATCGGCAATTGCTCCTCTGTTCTCTCCAAATTCCCTATAGTTATGAAATGTCTCAGACCATTATTTCCTCCAGCCACCAGTCATACACCTTTGATTAATCTTCCTTAGCTACAGCTACAATATGAGGAGTGATATGCCTTTCACAGTAACAAAGGACCAACAAGAACCCCTAGTTGCCCATGATTTATTAAATTCTACTACTTGATCATTTCATTGAAGATATCTCAGGTCACTATAGATATTGTACTTTTGCATCCACCAAAATACTCCTATTGTATTTCCTTGCAAATCAATTACTCGCTCAGCTTCTCTAAGCCACAATTGTCCAAAACTGTAGACCAGACCACAAAATACATAGCCAAAGAGAGGCCCCAGTGCAGTGAGCAACACACATGGCAGAACATACTCAATCTAAGACTCCACAGCACAGTGCTCTCTGATGGGGACAATTTGTAGCATGGTGTGTTAATGTTCATCGGCAAACGTGTTCAATGCTGCCTGCCATGTAGCCCTCACTCACTGAGCACTCACAAAAGCATTCAGCAAGTACAGAGTTTGCCAGTGTACTGGAAATCATATGTGTGTGTACACTAATGTGTGTGCACATTTTTAAGGAAGCATATCAGAGACAAATGGCTTCATAACAAACCATGCCATACAAAGAACCATGAAATGGGGTGCACCTAAATTCCTGTGGCCTTATTAATATTTATATATATGCTTTTTGAAATTAAAAGACACTACGCTCTAAATCATGTATATAGCGACATCTGTTTATTTCTATGTGTTATTTATATGTAGTTCAAAAATGGAGACTATATATAACCTCTCATTTGATAATTTTGCTATTTCATTATAACCCTTTTATCTTGTTCTTTCAGATAACATTCAAGAAAAGATAGCAGGCTTTTACCCAATCTTCTTAAATTGTATGGGAAAATAAAATTTCTTGTCATACTTTGGTAAATGCTTAAGCCAAAGTATTTTTTCATTGTGAGATTTTTTTTTAAATTTTTATGTCTCTGTTTAGAAAGTATCTATGTATATATTTTGAAAAATGAATCCATAAATAGATAAAATGTGGAGATAAAATTTTTCTATTCTCTTAATCCTAAAACTTTCCATTTTTACTAAGAAAACAGCATGTTTCAGAATAGTTTTCTTTGTGTAATGATTCTTGATATTATTCAGTTGAGCACTAGGTCTTTCCAAAAGTGTCTCTGATATTTTAATGTAGATTGATCTTAACTTACTAACTTGTTTTACCTTTTCAAAATTTAGTTTGCTTTTCTCCCATCATCTACTATATTTTTTCAAAAGTAATGACTATAAACTTGTCCTTGCTTTTGCTCTTTAAACCAATTTCTGTTTTACTTGGTATGTGTGTCATTAAGATTAATTGCCATGAATATCTCAGTATTTTTTTCCTAAGCATTCCCTACCATTTTATAATTAGTGTCTGTTTTTCAGTAACTTCATTATTCTTCCTAATCACAGAGTATATCTTCATTTTTCTTCTATTGAAGCCCGATTTTTATTACTTAATCCTTCTCCAGCAATTAATTTACTATAGTTGAATTGTTGTTGTATTTCATCTGAGATATGGCAGCATGCCTCTGGTGGTCCAAATTATCACTTACTGAAGTATGCAATATGGAAACTTGGAGTTATTGAGTTAATTTAGTTTACAAGTATTTTGAAGCTCTTACTTCATGAAGTATACTGCATATAGCACTCTAGAGAGGGTACAAGAGAAACAGTCTCCACCCTATAATAGGTTTACAAATTCATTAGGAAAATTCCCAGAAGTAAAATCAATTATTCTTTAAAATGACAGTCAGCCCAAATGGCATAGTGTAGTCATAGAATTGTTCACAAGTTTTTATTGATGTCTACTCTGTGCTAGACACTGGGCCAGTTTCTAGGAATATAGCACAAAGCAGGGTACTTGACCTTATGGCTTTTGAAGTATATTCTGGAAAATTGACAGTGAATAAGAAATTACAAATGTGGTGAACACCACAAAGGACACAGACTGAGTGATTTTGGAGCAGTCAACATGGAAACCCAGCCTAACAATGGGGGTAAGAAAAGGCTCCCTTGAATTAATAATGTTAAAGCCAAATAGACTAATAACTTATTAACTACTAACTTTGAGCAAAGGGAAAGGAACAGAACCCAAGGACTGAGTGGGTATTAACCAAAGTAGCACTTAAGCTGGTATAGGAAAGGCCTTTCAGAAGAGATAAACCCTGAGATGCAGTGAAATTCCATCTAAAATTTTTTTAAATAAATAAATTAGCTACATTCTATTTGAAGTACTCTGTATGCTAAATAGGACACGGATCCATGAAAATGACTGAGGAACATATTCCAACTGGAAGTGCCTTAGCACAGAATGGAAGGCAAAACTACATGTGTAACTTAGCTTGATCATAGGAGGGAAGCTGCACTGATGAGTAACATGAAATGAGTTTGCACAGAGATGAGGAAAGGTGATAGATCTAAGGAAGAGCGTTCTAAAAGTTAAGTATAAAATGAATGAGTAAGAGGAATTATAGGCTGGAAGGGGAATTCTTGAAACGATAATATAGTGTTTATTGCCTGGATGAAGTTAGCGTGGCAGATGCTGCTGGTACCCTGCCCATGTCCCCTTGGCATCCACACCCCCATTTCCATACACACCACTGCTACTGACCACAAGTATCTGCAACTCTCCACCCTAAGTCTTTCTCTAGCTATAGGAACATATGTAGGCACAGGCCAAAAGTTTGGGGGAGTTAATACCCCAACCAATGAAGGATGGAAATTAGTGTGTTACTACTCTGGTTCCCTCACCCCAAAGGGGGCGACTCTGGGGCAAGTTCTACTCTGCCTCCAAGAGGTCTCTAGAGGGTAGAGCACAGGTATGTTATATTGGCTTTTTCTCCTTCTCTGAATAACTTCTTTATTCCTTGTCCATGTTCTTGGGATCACCTCCAAATAAACTGTTTATACCCAATCCTTAGTCTTCAGGGTCTGCTTTTGGCAGAAACCCAACTGAGCAGTTAGTCATGAAGAAATTAAGGAAGAATAAGGGGTACTTAGAGATGGTGGGGGAAAAAAAAAGATATTCCCTTGTTAGGCATCCAACCCACAAATTAGCTGCCTGTCCTCCTAAACACAGCCAACTCTATTTTCTCTTGGTCACAAAGGCATGTCACCTAAATTGCACTCTGATTATCTACTAAGTGTAGAATTGTGGGTCAGTAATACTGACAGCGAGAAAGAGACATGAACTTGCATGTACAAAAATATAAGTTTTATATGCTTTACATAATTGTGTCCCAGGAACTAATCATGGCCTGTTTTGGTTAACATCTCACAATGAATGAGCACCCTTGGCCTCAGGATGTTTCTGAAATAATAAGGCCCTAAAAAAATCCTAGTCAGAACACTCATTGTATAGGTAAGGTAACTGAGGCACAGGGGAAAAAGGGACGTCAGCAAAGTCACACAGCTGGGAGTCTTGGAAATAAGGTCTGGCTCCCTATCTCTCTGTCACATGCACCTTTCCCATGGCTACCTGACATCAGAGAGGGAAAAACGTTCAAAAATAATATGAGGGGAGTGGATGTGGCTCAAGCAGTTGAGCACCCGCTTCCCACAAGGGAGTTCCCAGGTTTGGTTCCTGGTACCTCCTAAAAACAAAAAAACAACAAGCAAAACAAAACAAAACAAAGCAAACAAACAAACAAAAAAAAAAACCACTCAGGGGAGCTGATGTGGCTTAGTAGTTGAGTACCAGCTTCCTATATACAAGCTTCTGTGTTCAATCCCTGGCCTGGTACCTCAAAAAAATGAAAAGAAATGGAAACTATTCTTTTACCATGTGTATTTTGAAAGCAGTTAACACTAGTGCCCATAAAAAGGAGCAGGTTTTAGACACAAACATCATGGTTCATAAAATTGTAAAATTTGTCCTCCAGCCACAACTTCTTTCCCGGATTGAAAGATAATACAAGTTCATGTGTGAGAGAAGCAGGTCAGTTCCCTCTGGTAATGATTAGGTATATATCTAAATGAACTTTGTTATTTAATACAGACAAGACCGCCCAACTAATACAGAGAATAACTGCTAGTTATTTATCAAAACACCATCCAACAGAATTCAGAAATGAAATAAAAAAGCGAAAGAAGGGGTAGAGCTGAGCACATCTAGGAAAGGGCAAAAAAGTCACCCAGTGTTGCTCTGGAATTTGGTGGATGCAAATATACAGCTGTGTAGAGGAAAGTACTTTGGGATCCTCAAAGTCAAATGTTAGGAAGGGCATCCTTCTTATCAATCTATAGCTGAATTTAATTTCTGAATCAAGCTTGCATTTCCTCAGCTGGCAAAAACATAATCTCAGTCTAATCGTGAACTTCCCCGTAGGTTGGATCTGATATGCTGAGGGGTCTTACGACAAGCTGGAGCTTCAGTGACGGGGTGGGAGAAAGGTAGATTCTGGTTAGTTGTCGATACATTTTCCTCCTCCATTTGTCTCACACTGACCACCAGGTCACTGGAGTTCTGCTGACTGGCCATGCCACATTTGCCCCACTCCTGGTCTGTTTCTTTTCGTGTGGCGCTGGAGGGTATTGGCATTCGGAGGAGCTGACAGCTCCACCTGTCTGGATACCATTTGGGACATTTCTGTTGCCGCTTCATGGCTCTTCCTGCTTTCCCAAACTCTACTCAGTGATGGTGGCAGCAGTCTCTAATATGTCTCAGAACGTGGGACTCAGGCCATGGAGTGCAGGCAGAGGGGTTTCCAGGGAACAACCAGCCCCTACTGCTCTCCACTTCCCAGTCAGTGCATACTTAATCTAGACTCTGTAATTGGGAAAACTAACTCTGATTACAGATTCTTTCAAATTGTGCCTTGCTTTTGCTTTTGCATTTTTGTTTGTTTTTGTTTTTGTGTTTTGGAGGTACTAGGCATTGAACCCTTGTACATGGGAAGCAGGCACTCAACTACTGAGCTACATCTGCTCATCTGTGCCTTGTGTTTTGACCCTAACTTTTTTTTTAAAGATTTATTTTTATTTATTTCTCTCCCCATCCCCCCCCTCCAGTTGTCTGCTCTCTATGTCCATTCGCTGTGTGTTGTGACCGCTTCTATCCTTATCAGCGGCACCAGGAATCTGTGTTTCTTTTTGTTGCCTTGCGTCATCCTGTTGTTGTGTCAGCTCTCCATGTGTACAGTGCCATGTGTACAGTTCCTGAGCAGGCTGCACTTTCTTTCGTGCTGGGTGGCTCTCCTTACGGGGCACACTCCTTGTGCGTGGGGTTCCCCTATGTGGGGGACGGCACTCCTTGCGTGCATCAGTACCACGCATGGGCCAGCTCCACACGTGACCTTAACTTTTGAAAATCCCAAAAGCCAAGGATTTTATTCTTTTATATCCATGTTCTTTGATTCCTCATGATTAGCTGCCTAAATGGAGATGGTGCCATGGAATGACAACTTCAACAACAAAAAAGTGGAAGATTACCCACCAATTAATATATTATAATAAGTCACTTGGGTGACACCAATACACATTTTCATTACTCTTCTACCATTTCATGCTTAACATAAAACTTAAAGGGTGATAAGAATTGGGGCTGGCAGAAAATTAAACACTAGGCTATTTCTAAAACAGCATGCAACATTTATGAAAATCTTGGAAAGAAGCACTACTCAAAATTTCCACTGATGAAGGAAGATCTTAAGGCTGTCGAACCCTCATTACTAAGCCCACCACCATCGTCAAGGAGCTGAGGTTCTGGCACTATCTTGCTCATTCACTGGTAGTCTCAAAGTCTCAAGATCCCACGCCAGGTAACTTACCTATTGGCAGATTATTTCTTTGTGACTGACTGTACCAAGCTGTAATACCATTCCACCATGGTACTCAACTTAGGATCTTCACAACAAAGGTGAGAAGGGCAAGGTGTAGTCCCTTGATTTGTGATATGCTGGAACCAGACACATGCAGCAAGACAGTGGCAGAGCTGGACCTGGAACCTGGATCTCTCTACAATATTTAAGTCTTGTGAGGTTTTTTGTTTTTTCTTCCTGCTTTTACCCAGTGCACCACGCTGTACTGATTCCAGTGTTAGCCGTTATCAGAGACATGAGCAAAGTGCACCTGAAACTTAAAGCCATTCATTCTTGATGTCTTCAAAAAAACTAGGGAACATTCCCACAGATGATGGTGTTAAATTGGAAACTAAAGAATTTATTTAAATTTTATGGAACTACATTTCTCTCCTAAGTATGCAGCAACAGTCAGTAGATAGAGCTAGTTTTCCTTATGTACCAATCTTATTTAGCAAGAAAGCATTTCTTAGAAAATAATTTCTAGACTAGAGACACAATGTTAATTTAGCAGAAACCATGAAGACATTCAACATAATAGGAGGTACAAATAACTGTTTTGTGGTTATTCTTTTCAGGTAAAAATACAATTTGGTAGAACTGCTTCCTTAAATTATATCCTTTTTACGTCTCATGCCATTGAAAGCTCCAGTGAAGTTCTGATTAGTAGCCTGCTGCTAAATGATGCAACATAAATCGCTAAATACATTTAATTGATAAGCAACTAAAAACTCAACTTAAGCAAATGAAAATAGTTCAAAAACAATGATGGGATATCTCATCATTAAGCCCAAAATTAGAGTCTGGCAGATGAAATAAACCAAGTGAATTTTGTTAACTTTGGGCCCAGACACTCTCCCTTATCACCTAGGAGAGTCATTCTTTCTTGTTAATCAGTATTTACTGAGCACCTACTTGGCATAAGTTGCCATACTAGGTGTTATGGGGCCTTAAAAGGAAAAATAAAAATTGTCCTTTCCTTAAGATAGTAGCTTACTAAGTATTTGTTAAAGAAAATGTGTTTTTAAAAAGTCTGCTAAATTCCAGTCATTAGAGAAAGCATTATGATAAAAGCTAATGCAGTGCCTCTGCTTGCCTACTCCAATCTTTTTTGCCTGGCATTCTCCTTCTCCCTGGCTATCTTTTCATTCTGAGGAGAGTCACTGCCATTCTACTATTCTCCTTTAGCTCTATGGTCCAGTCACAAACTTCTTATATTTTCTTTAATTACCCATAGCACCCTTGAGGCAAAATTGTTCCTGGCTAAAGGAACAAAATGGAAATTTCATGCTCACATGCACACACACACACACACACAAAATGTGGCACAAGATGGTGTGGCTTAGAACATATATTTATTCGTATTCAGCTTGGGGAGTTGACTCCCTGCTTAGATCCCAGTCTGGTTCCATGTGGAACAGGCCACCTTTTAATTTTACCACCTTGGGAGCAGACTTCTAGACTTCCTTTTTTTTTTTTTAAAGACTTATTTTATTTATTTCTCTCCCTACCAGCCCCTCCCCCGCCCCAGTTGTCTGTTCTCTGTGTCCATTTGCTGTGTTTGTTAAATGTTCTTTCTTTGTCCACTTCTGTTGTTGTCAGCGGTATGGGAATCTGTTCCTTTTTGTTGCGTCATCTTGTTGTGTCAGCTCTCCATGTGTCCGGCACCATTCCTGGGCAGGCTGCACTTTCTTTCGCACTGGGCGGCTCTCCTTACAGGGCGCACTCCTTGCATATGGGGCTTCCCTACGTGGGGGACACCCCTGTGTGGCAGGGCACTGCACATGGGCCAGCTGCACACGGGTCAAGGAGGCCCGGGGCTTGAACCGTGGACCTCCCATATGGTAGACGGACACCCTAACCACTGGGCCAAGTACGCGTCCCCAGACTTCTTGATTCAAGGAGACAATGGACAGAACAATGTAGATCATGGGCTTTGAAATCAGATAAAAATGTGTTCAAATCCCAGATTTGCAATACTTATCTGTGTCGATTCAAGCCAACTAATATATAAACCTCTAGAAAATAACAATAATACCCTCCTCATTAGGGGTTGTTTTCAGAATTTAAAAAATAATAAGTTCTTGGCACTGTGTAGCGCTTATAGTTAATTGCACAATAAAGGAAAATTAGTGTTATCATTAAAATAATGATACTCTAAAAGCCATAAATAACATCAAGACACAAAGTGAATGGAGTTCCCTCTCTACGTACCCGGGCCCTGCTAGCCCAATGTCCACATCCTGCCTCAGGACCTCCCTTTTCCTAGTTCTTACCAGGAATGTTCACTTCCATCAGAAAAATCTGTGCTCAGACTTAACAGTGGTCTTACTAACAGACAAAGATAGAATAGTTTACTTAATAAAACACACTAAACAAACAATCCTGCATGACATATAAGTATATTCAAGGGAGATAATTTAGTTACAAATGCATTAACGGGTTAAACAGTAATTAATGCAAGATATATGAAGGTGTCAAATGATTAACTGACAAATTATATAGGCCGGGCTTAAGAGAGAAGGGGAGAGAGACTCAGGGATGTTGATAGTGCAATGCTTTTTATAAGTCTCCATGGTCAAACAAATTTCAGAAACCCTAATTTAAACAAAGCTTAAAAAGTGGAAGATTTCTTGTAACCTTTAATAAGCTAATGTGCACTTTGGAGCTCAAATAGTGGATACATGGTTTGCAGTAAATCCCTAATTTATGTATGCCGGACTCTTGCAAACACTCCTTAGTGTGTACATTGTAAATATGGTTCAGAACTGATATTCTCTCAACACATCTAGAGAACTGCAGGTAAATTCAAAAAAGGATTTTTATTATAGAAGAGAGATAGTACTATGGGTTTTAACAGACTGGCAAGCTTCAATGGTAAAAAAAAAAAATTGATCTGTTTGAAGAAATGGATAGGATAGAATGTTTAAGGTAGGAAGTCAAAAGAAAGTAAATAAACTAATATGTGACGACTTAAAGAAATTTTAAATATTCATTTATCTATAGCCTTCCAATTTTTACTTACTCATCAGGTTTGTACATCCACAAGGGTTTGCAGTAGCTCTCAGGAGGATACTTCGCCCTGACAACCACTTAGCTGCCACTTCAAAATAGTCCTTTACATCGTGTGAGACATTGTAGCTTTTCATATTCAGTGTACTCTAAAGCTAATGTGCATAAGAATGATGGGGAAGGAGTCTGATCAATAATACTACTTCTCAGACCTGCACTCAGATTCCTGCTCTTATAGCAAGGGTCAGGTGACTCCGTGCAAGTAATGTGGGATTGCACTTTAAAAATATTGCTTTAGATTGCTGTTATATAGAAATGATATCTAATCACAGATTCTATTCTCTCATTCCACTCTAAAAACACAGATATTTCCCAAGAAAGATAGACAGATAGATGATAGATCAGATGGATAGATGGATGGATGGATGGATGGGTGGATGGGTGGATGGATGGATGGACACACATAGAAGATAGTTAGAGCACAGATAGGTGATAGAAAGAAACAAAGGGTTTTAAAGACATAAGTTATGAACAGGGGTAATCTAGATCAGGAATTTCTAATTGTCTGCTGGAATTATCTGTCCCGGCATTAAGGTGACTCAAACTTCTAACTTATGTATTTCAAACTTAGAAGTAAAGAAAGAAAGAAGGGTAGGGAATGAAGAAGTGAAAAAGGAAGGGAGGGAGGAAGAGAATACAGCTAGTAGTTGTCATCAAATATTTCTGAACTTCATTGAGATGGTTTACGAGGAAGAATTTTACCTTATACGATCATGGTTAATGGTAATAAGTCATTTGACGTAAAGCTGCTGAATCCAATGCCTTTAGAAAGTGCTAGATAAATCCCAGAGAACCATGGAAGTTTGCAAGGAAGTTTACTTATCCTCAGTGGCCCCTCCCCTCATTTTCCAAATGAGGACAATGGAAACCAGATGCTGTGACACACTGAAGGTGGGAGACACAGTTAGTGGGGGCGATAAGTCAGTCTTTTATTGTGATTGCTGTATCCTGATCAAAAGGTGCATGGGAGGCTGAATCTAGAGCAGTGGGGAAAGAAGATATGTCTGAAACCGAGCCAGAGTAGGCTCTGCATCGTGAGCAACAGGCAGCCCAGATCACTACCATATCCCAGGACAGGTGTCATCAGCTGAGTGGAGCCAGGATCCCTGTCAAGGGGTCCTCTGGAGGGCCCAGCAACAGGAATCATCCAGGCATGGAGAAGGTTGAGTTAATATCGATAAGCCTCTGGAAAATAGCATTAATAATGCCATTTTACAATATGGTTTATTAACAGCTGAGGCAAGGATTCTTAACCTTTTTTGCTCCATGGACCCCTTTGCCTGTCAGGTGAAAACCACAGACCACTTCTCAGAATGTAATGGAAGATAGTTTTATGATACTCAGCATTGGCACATCTTTAAATTAAATTTTAGGATTATTAAAAATTATGTTTTACAATTTTCCCATAATTTCAATACCTGATAACCAAACAGTTCAACATCTGACAAAACAGTCATTTTCGGCAAACATTAGAAATTCAAGTTTTCCCACAGCGTCATAAAACCATCTTCAACATCCTTACCAATCTTTTTGCAGGCAATTATCCACTGCACTCAGAACATGCTACATCAAAATAAAAATCACACTGAGTCCACACTTACTGTGTATTATTTAATAAATATATCACACGAACACGAACACGTCCCCACAAAAACGTCTTTTTCAATTTTCAATCCAAGCTCATGGACCCCCTGAAATCTTTCCATGGACTCCGTAGGGGTCTGTGGGCTCCTGGTTAAAGGCCCTGAGCTAAGGGATAACGAAAAGGAAATTTCTATATACATGGCACAAGATGGTATCCCTTGCAGGGTCCTTGAAGGGAAGGGTGAGACTTCTTGGGTAATCAGAACCACAGATGGCGATTCCAGCCTGTTCCTAGCTCTGTTCCAACCTGCCCTAACAATCACCAGCCGTCTGTGTTCTCAGCCACACCCATCTGGGCACCAATGACTGACTCTGACTAGCAGAATTCAAAGCTTTGCCCCTGCCTACCTGTTCACAGTTGTCTTAAGTCAGTGAGCCTGGACGTCATCAGAGTCCTCTGTGCCAGGAAGTTCCCCGACTAACACTCACTGCCATGGGCAGCCTGTCCAAACGGTCCCTAGTTCTGGCTTCCAATGCTTGGCTCTTTTGCAGTGTCTCCACCATGTCGGGGCAGCAGGAAAACCAGCCCCAACTGGGAAGCTGGATTTTTCTCACCAGGTGGGGAAGGAGAGGGAAATGGAATCTGTAGGCGAATTCTAACTCTCAAGGAGGAGGCTGCAAGGGGCAAGCAGGGCATTAAGGATCTGGCCAAGCAGACTGCAGTTTAAGGCAGGGGCCCGATCATAATGAAGATCTGGAAAACAGAAGCCCACACTGCAAAAGGGAACATTGTAAGAGCACAGATGAAGACTGCAGCAAGGGCTTCAGTTCAATGAGTGTGTAATACCCTGATGATTTATCCAGACATGTCAGACATCAGACTCAGGGCTGTGAAGATGAAGTTTCCATTAAACTTGTGGCCTAGGGCAGGGTCAGATGAGAAACCACAAGTGAATGAATTCAAGGGATGGTGGTCCTGGGTGCCCTTGAGAAGAGCTGGGGAAGACTGGGATTGACTTTCGTTTATGGTGTTGAAACAGCAACGCTTTTCATTAATTATTCTTTGACTGTTGAAACGTTTTCTCTACCACTTTGGGCTCGTCTGTCTTCTCGATGCTCTTGCAGTGCGATGACTAATGTGCATAATGGTTAGAAGAAAACATAAAACTGCAATGCTGGGTTCGTTTTTATGGCAGTCCTGGTATATTTTGAAGTTAGATGTAGAAAGACCATCAGTCACTGGTGTGTTAGACATAATGAGTGCCTAAGTGATGCCACACAATAACTGTACTGCCAAGTTTCTATCCCCAGGAAAGGGCTTAGAGCCTCTCTCATAGAAACATAGTCCTTATCCATTCCTTAAGGCTTCCATAGCACCTCCTCTAGCAGTCTCCTAGGGGTCTAATCTTTTACTTTTCTATGCTCCTTCAGCATCCCTCCCTCCTCAGCTCTCCAGGGCTCCTTTTTACACTCCTTTCACTTGATGCTGACTCTTGTCAACATCCTATTTACTTATGACCTCACTAACCATCTCTGTGTATATGACTCCAAGATACCTCAGGAATAACTTGGCATTTCTGTCATCAAAATTTCTTACTAATGGAAGAAGTAGAGATCAGTGACTGAGCACCTACGTCATGTGTACAAGGTCCCTGGTTCAATCCCTAGTACCTTCTTGAAAAAAATGATACTTACTGCCTAAGAATCAGTACAAAGAAAACAGATCCATTCCTTCTCCTGATCACATAACTCTGTAGAAATTGTCCTCCATGGGACCAATCCCACCCTGAGTTCCTCAGTATTCTCCTTCCACATTCTTCCATCCAGGTTTCCCATTTGGGCCTGCCTATCTTTTGCTTGTGTGGTTATAATGACCTTTCTCTCTTCTACCCAGACTGAACACCTCAGACTCTGTCATAAATACATCATTATTGAGTTCAGGAGAGAGTGCAGCCAGCAAGGCTCTTGTGGTTACAATGTTTGGAAACAGTGGAGGGACCTGGTTGCCAAAGAAAGAACTTGAAACTACAGCATGAGGGCAGAACAGCCCACCATCTCCACCTCACCCCCAACACGCCCTCCCCCAGCCTCCTGCCCCAAGTGATGCTTTCGGGCTCTGTGCTTTTCCAGGAAATGCCTCCTGTCTCCATGTACCTAGTCAGTGAATAACTGAAGAAACTCTAGATTCCTTATGATTTTCATGTAAAAACAATTTCTCCAAGGAACCCATAAAGCATTTCCCAATTAAGTACTGCTCCACAAAACAGCAGGGAATAATTTTTTTTTAAAGTATTACTTATGTATTTAAAAAAAAACAAAAACAAAAACCTGTTCATCAGAACTTTCAGATTCCATATGTTTTCCTCAACCTAATTATGACTGGTGGAAAACAAAATTAGAAAGCTAGTTATTCCCACATCTCCTCTACTATGTTCCTACTCCTCTCACTCCCTACCCACCCCTGCCCAATCTAAACCCACCCTTGGTCCCAACTGTTTGGGAAAATTCCTGAGAAGCCCATGATCCAGATTCACTCACCTACTCCACAGCGCATCAGGACCCAGCCTCTGCTGTGCTTCAGCAAATGTTTATTAGATTGAATGTGTGTGTGTGTGTGTGTGTGTGAGAGCCTGTGTGAGATGCTCCTGCTGTCAAGAAGTTCACTGTGTAGTAGATAAGCAGAATTGGTATTTACTGAAGTGAATACTTGCTTTTCACTATTCCGGGCTCTTTATATCCTTTACAGGACTTAATCTCTGTAGCTTTGCAATAAAGTAGGCACTATCCTTCCCATATTAGAAGTAACACAAACTAAAAGCAATTTTTAAAAACTGAGGCACATTAACATTGTACTGCAAGTTCTAGCCAGAGCAATTAGGCAAGAAAAACTTTTTAAAAGGCATCCAAATTGGAAAGGAAGATGTATACATTCCCCATTTGCAGATGACATCATCCTATATAGAGTGAAAATCCTAAAAAATCCACTACAAAGCTATTAAAGTTAATAAATGAATTCAGCAAAGTAAGGGGTACAAGATCAACAGGCAAAAATCAGAAGTGTTTCTAGACACTAGTAGTAAATAATCTGAAAAGTTATTAAAATTCCATTTACAATAGTAACTAAAAGTAACTAATGGTAACTAAAAGAATCAAGTATCTAGAAATAAATTTAACCAAGTATGGAAAGGACTAATACATGGAAAACCAGAAACATTGCTAAAAGAAATCAAATAAGAACCAAATAAATGGAAGGACATTTCGTGTTTTGGATTGGAAGCCTAATATTATTAAGATGTCAGTTCTACCCAAAACAATTTACAGATTCAATATTATCCCAATCAAAACTCCAACAGCCTTCTTTGCAGAAGTGGAAAAGTCAATCATCATATTTAAATGGAAGGATAAAGGGCCCTGAATAGCCAAAACCATCTTGAAAAAAGAAGAATGAAGTTGGAGACCCAGACTTCATGATTTAAAATGTCTTACAATGCTACAGTCATAACATAAGCATGGACAGAAATATAAGGCTAGTGAATCAAATGAAAAGTTCAGAAATAAACCCTCACATGTATGGCCAATAGAGTTTTGAAAAGGGTGCCAAGTCCACTCAATGGAGAAAGCCAAATCTTAAATAGAAGGTTGACAGGTGAGTATATGAGAAGAAGAGAAGTTACCTTAATTGAGTGCATAATGGCATTCATCTAAGGTAGCCGAAGCCATCCCAAGCCACAGTAGTGAGAGATTTGCCAGTGGGTGTGGAGGTCTCATGTTTGGTGGTCTCCACCCTCCCTGCCTTACTCAGTACTTGGATGAGCCATTGTGTATTGGCCTCTGTGACGCTCCCCACATGATACTGATGATATCTTTCTTTAGCAACGCTAATTCATTCAATTGGATCTTAAGTCGTGTGGTCCTGAAAATCATTCTGTGTGCTTAAGATAACTCGACATATGGATTAATCATATATTCATTGATTCCATAAGTAAGTTCTCAGAATGTCATTGTATTCCATTTATTTACAAATTCTTGTGGAATCCCTTCCTACAGCCTCTTACACAGACATCCCTGGGCATTTCAGAATAAGTAGGATAAAAGTGCAACCCAATGTATATTTTAGGAGAACAGCAGGACCATGTAGGATGCTTACAGTAATTCATCTTCCTTCTTCACTTATGCACAGGTCTGGTATATCGTGATATGTGCCAGAAAACTGGTGACAGAGGAAAATTCAATTAATGACAGAAAATATCCCCCAAACTGTTCATACATCTCTGATACATTTTCAAAGAGTTATCATTAGAGTGAAAAGTTAGTATTTAATCCATGTCATCTTTGTGCACCATAAAATCTGTAACAAGGAAACTATTTTATATTATATTGTCTTTTTTGTTCAAAGCAATCTAAACTCATCTTCATCATCAAGAGCATTTGTGATGTTCATTTTACTGCAGTGTAAAGAGCAAGATATCAATAATATGGTTTTCTCTGCTCTTTTTTGCACCCTCAATTCATTTTCTTTGAGAGTCATTAAACGAATGTAGCTTACTGTCTCCAAAATCATTATTTATACAATAAGATAATTTTCACAGAATGCAATAACTGTGGATGGAATTCAAACCACTGATGTCTATATTAAGATCATATTTTTCAACTAAAGTAGTGTCTTTTAAATTAATTGCAGAATACCAGTTAATTCCTCGGAGCATTTAGATTTTAGAATGTAAGTAATTAACTCCTCTGACCCTCCTTCATCGTTTTAACTCTGAGAACTACTGCTGTTAGTGTTGGGTGTCAGATGGACTTTCTTGTGTTTGCCTCACACAGAGAAATCTCAGCCCGCAGCACTCAGACTTCTAGACAGAGCAGGGCGTGCCTGCCAAGGCCCCCTCCCTTGGAGGACTGCTGCAAACACCACCCAGGTGATCTCCCCATCTGTTCAGCGCTTCTGCGGAGGCACCACGGACAGGGGAGTAGATGTTGGAGAGGGAGGTGATTGCTTCCCTCACGTGGGTCTGTGCTGTATTTTCCACCCACAAAGCCAGGAAGCTCCACAGTTTCTGGCAAGCGGCCACTTGCTGTTTTCTCTGAAGCAGATAGAATGGTTCCCCTGTATTTTAAAAAGGCAAATGCTGCCTTATTAAACCTAATCATGGCTTAGAGAATGATAGGAAAGAACTGAGCCCACCACTTTTGAGACCTGAGAAATAAGGCCAGGCAGCACTCTATACGCATCAACTTTTCTTTCTCCAAAGACAGAAAATGGGCTCCTTCAAGGGAAGCCACCCACCTTCAATCTTTGAGTACAAGAACGTGCTATTTCTATTTCATTCTGTAACTCCCAAGCAGAACTTGATTAAACCCTAGGACCAGGTGGTCCTCCTAGCAATGCATTTCAAAGTACACAGTTGTCATCCATTTAAAGCTGCATGCAGCCACTAATAACAGAAGCAGGTCCAAAATTGCTGACCAACTTTTCTGGTATCTAGACTGGTGATCTAGGGGTGATACTGAAGTGTGGGCCCTTGGAGAAGGCAAGCTTCGGTGGGGTGTTGCAGCAGGAGGCCTGGGGAACTGACATGGAAGAGGGCGTGGGAAAGAGGCCTCAGGGAGTAAGAAAATAAATTTCAGAGAGGCAAGGGAATGCCAAAATCAGCACCTCTTCTTGGAAAAAAACCGTCTTAGGAAAAGTTACTGAAAATTGCCTTTGCCATGAAACTTCAGTGGTCAATTTATACTTTCATTACTACCCTAATACACAGTTGCTGTGACTTTTTAAATTCCACTGTCAGTCTTACATTTTAATTTGATCTGTTCAAAATAAAGCTATTCTCCCCCCTTATTTCCAAGAGGTGATTTGTTAGTTCATTTCTTTTTCTAAAAGATATGTTGGTAAGTACTTTCTGTGAATCACTTTGCTATATGCCTTGGTGGATGCAGGACAAATAAAACAGGATGGCAGTAAGGCACATGTAAGAATGCACAACTAGTGGGGTGTATGGGGAGTGGGGTATATGGGAACCGCTTATATTTTTTAATGTAACATTTTGTGTCATCTATATCTTAAAAAAAAAAAAGATAATAAAAAAATGAAAAAAAAAAGGTAATTTTGAGGTGTAGGGGTCTTTAAAATCCATTGCCTTGGAGGGGATGATGAGATATGGGAGTTTCTTACCTTAAAAATACATGATTACAGTGACAGATAATTTTGTATAAAAAATTGTATATTTTTTCATAACTTACAAAATTGTGCAGGACAGAGTGTAAACTATAATGTAAACTGTAGTTCATGGTTTGTCGCAATGCTTCAATATAGGTTCATCAGTTGTAAAAAACGTCCTACACTAATGAAGGATGTTGTTAATGTGGGAAAGTGTGGGAGAGGGAGGGAGTGGAGAATATGGGAATCCCTTGTATTTTTGTGTAACATTTATGTAATCTAAAGATTCTTTATAAATAAAAAAAACTCATTTAAAAATGAAAAAAAAATAAAAGAACAACCAGGGATTTTGAAAAGCAAGGTTCTCAGGACAATCATTTGCTAGTTTTAGGCCCTGACTTCTCGATCTATTAAGTGAGAAAATACATTAGGAGATCTCTAAATTTGATCAAAATGTTAGCATTCCTTCATAGGTCTTTATTCTTCTTTTCTAGTCCGTTTTCTTCAGGGATCTCTTTTTCTTTTATGCAGTATTTTCTTTTTCTGATCCTATAATACTTCCCTAGGTAATTTTATCTACTCCCATGGCTTTAATTTCCATATATATATGAACTTATGGTTCCCAAATGTAAAGATGATAGATAGATATAGATAGATTTTTATCCTGATCTCCAAACCTGATGTCCAACTTAATGTCTCTACCTGTATATCCCAAATTCATCTCAAGCTTTCATGTCCAAACTAAAAAATAATAATAATATAAACTTCTCCTGTGTCTATCTAGTTGGTTACCATAACCAAGAACTGGTAATATTCCTCAGTAGCTTCTCTCACTTACCAGGCGATAACTTGACCTGTCGATTCTTCCTCTTGTATGCCTCCCATAAATCCTCCAGATCACCACCTGAGTGACCTTTCCAAATTACAACTATAGGAATTCATTGCTTTTGTAATTTTGAAACATTTAACCACAAGTTTTTTGCTGCCACCAACTTCTTAAATTCCACCACCCAGGTGTGCTTCTCAATCTGAAATACACAGTCCCCAGAAGTATTGGCAATGTGCCAGGGGAATTAGAAACCAAGGATAACATCTTGGAAATACAGTTTTACTTGTTGGCAAGCAATATTATTTTAACATTTATACTAATAGGGGGAAAGAAGCATGGTAAAATGAAAAAATATTAAAGATGACTTCAAATAAATTTTCCACTTGTGAAAACATACATCAGGTTATGTCCCCAAAATCCACAATGGTGGTGGTGGTGGGAGTTATTCTCTATTCTTTGGAGTACTTTGGACAGAATATTTGAGAAGTACTGTTAATGCAGAATAAAATCAAGATTTCTACTTTTTAGAACTCTCTTTAAAATCCTCCATTATTGGGTCCATTCCTATTACCTCATCAGCTGCCTCTTCCTCTCTTTCTTCTCTCCCTCCCAATTCCAATCATGACAAGTTACCTTCATCTCTGAATGTGCTGTGTTGTTTCATGTATAAAGACATGTGTTGGGAAAGGATATAGAATGTGGGGAAACAACATGTAAGCATAGAGGACTTAGTTGGAAGTAGAAAGAGTTGAGTTTGGAGAGAGGTGAGAAGGATTATTGGGAACAGTGAAGAACATTGTCTGCCACGGTAAGAAGGTTGGACTTAGTTTTAAAGATGATGGTTAGTCCCTGAATGTTTTAAGTAGGGGAATGACAGGATTGTTGGTCTTTGAAGAAGATCACTGTAGAATCTCCAAACAATGATCCAGGTGAAAGATGAAATCCTGAGCCATCGCTGAAAAGTGAGCCCATGGGACTATGTGACATTTTTCACTCTACAGGTTTCAGGTAAAAAACAAAAAATTTAACCACAACAGGAACTGTGTTGATGACTCATTTGGTAAACATCCATAGCAGGTGTTTCAGATAACCATATTAGTGACAGCATGTTCAGTTTTACTAGTCCAAATGCCAACATATATAAATTCAAAGCAATGAGACATTTCACATATGAACTTCAGGCTTCTTTGGCATTGCGCTTACATTCTGTTCCCATTGCTTAGAATGCCCTTGTCACCCCAGACCCTATTCCAACTTTGGAGCCCCTCAACATATTTGAAAACCAGGTTAAAGAGACCTTCTTAAAGAAATGCTCTGTCACTGCCACCCATTGCCACCTGCATCAAGAGACTCCATCCCTGTGTGCCGAGAAACTCCGTGTACACGTGGCTCTGATAGCCTCACCTCGCTGGAATATGATTGCCTTTACAGGTCAGTCTCCTTTTGACTGTGAGCTCCTTGAAAGAAGGGCGAGGCGTTCTTTTCCTTTTTATCTCCATCATCCTGCCTAATGCGTAGCACATATTCGGCCATAAAGAATTTATATTGGATGAGTACATTAAAGAATTAAAACTCACAAGAAACCAGCCCCACTACTTTGTTACACCTCATATACATATATGTAGATCAAAGAAAATTCAGGAGCATACGTTAACTAATTTCAAAGTAAATGTCATTGTACAAGATTAAGTGCGCTTTGATAAAATCTGGCTGTCAACTAATGTATATTTCCTGTATTTGTCATTAACAAACATTTTATATTTGTGGGAAAATTAAGTAATACTCATGCCTATAAATGTACAATTTTATGTATATTTTTAAATTTAATTCTCTATTCAAATTCTGTGAAGTGGGCAGAATAGATTTTATATTCCTATTTTAGAGACTTTGTAGCTGAAAAATCAAAGGGGATGCGTGGATATTCAAATTTCACTGCAGATACTCTAGTTAAGAAGCTCATATGCCTGCTGTTGAGGAATTTTAATTTAAGAAAAATGCCAGGGCAATGATAATTAAGGGGATAAAGATTAGTTTACCTGACTTCTTTTCTCTACTTTCATGGATGTGTCTTTCCTACTCCAAATGAGAGAAATACTTCCTATAAAAGGGTAGTTTTCATTAATTATAAAAATCAAATATAATTAGAGATCAGTTATTAATTACTAAGATCTTATCTCATTTTCCCCTACTTCTTACATATGTGTGTATATATATACTTAAGTGTATGAATGTATATGTACATATGTGTGTATACATATATTTATACATAGAGTAAGAGAGAAAGATCCACTACAACAGATGTATGTATTATCAAACGTATTTTCTTTCATCTTTTGTTTCTCCTACATCTTTTATTATTGAGACTACTGAAATTTTAAATGACTTTAAGTCATATATATATATAAGCTATAATAACTAAACTTTTAATTGGATACAGGGAGAGACAGCATAAAATGGACTATAACAACTATAACACTTATTGAAAACTTATTATGAAGAGTAACTGATCAGCTCTTTACTTTTCAGGAAAAATTAAGTCACTTACTTATATTCATACAACTTAATAAACTGCAGCATTCAAATTTGAACCCAGATCTTTCTGATTCTAAAACCTGAATCTTACCCACCATCTTCTATTGCTTCTCAGAGAGTCACCTGAATTTGTTGTACTGCCCTTGGGATGCATTTTATCCATAAGTTTATTTAATATAGGGGCATTTATATTTATTTAGAGAGGCTAGCACTTTTTAATATTTCAGTGCATCCTTACCATATGATGATGTGAAAATGCCCTAAGGGGGCTCTTCAAAAAAGTGTACTCTAGATTCGGATTATAATGATTTTATGCATCTGTTTTCAAATAGAATATTTCACCAGCTGAAATACCTCTGTATACATTTCCTAAATTATTCTTAATTGAGCATTATCATGCTTTTACAAACTAGAATACGTAGTCAGAAACAAATGAATTGCATATAATCATTACACATGATCAATCTGTATGGGCAAATACGCTTCTAGGAGAAATGGTAACAAAAATAGTTTGTTCCATTGCTTCCAAAACACTCCTCCCAAAGCACTTTCATATTCTAGCTGTGGATATGTGACATATGCCTGTACAAGGACTGTTGCCCACCACAGGAATGCTTTTGGGGGCATGCAATGGAGAGAGCAGGCCATAGCACTGGACCATGGAAGTAGAAGCATCAGGGAGCTCCTGAACAGGCTGTGGTGTCTTCTGCAAAAAGATCTTGTCCCATTGCGGCTGTAGCTATTCATGTAAAACCTGTGACTAGCAAAGAACTGGCTTCTTCAAAGTGTGAGCTTGTGGTTTGCTTATTTGTTTGTTTTGTTTAATGACAGTTCCCTTGTAAATAAGCAATGTTTGCAGTGGGCCCAGCAGGAATAGGGGAATCTGAGCTCCCTAATGCTAACCAAAGGAGCCCCATTGCCTTTGACAGTGGCTTTGGTGAGACTGTGTACTTTATCACTTAGAGCTCCTCCTGGAAAGAAGAAATGTGATTCTATTCCCATTGTCATCTACCTATCTGGAATAGCACAAATGAAAATTTCTGATGTCACACAGAGGATGCCTATCACTAAAAAAGAAGTTCAAAACATTGTAAAATGCTTTTGGTTATGTGGGTTCAATTTTCAGAGGCTAGAAACCCTTAAACCTAGACAAAGCACTCTTGGAATGCAAAGTAAATTTCTCAAACATTATTATTGTTTTAATTTGAAGAATTATTTAAGAGTATGGGAGCTTGAATGAAGATGAAGACTAAAGGTGAACAAAAGGTCAAATTTATTTTAAAAATTGAGGCTTCTAAGTGGCTGAGTTGTAGGGTCAGTAACAAAGAATCATGAGTCTTCTTGATCATCATTTCCAATCTGTAGAGAGAAAAGTCATCCCAAAACATGTTTCAATATCAGAAGATAACCTGTTCTAGGACTCCAAACACTTTGGAAAGACAGAGTTTTCTTGTTGCTATTGTTACTTTGGATTTTGTTGTTTAATAATCCACTTTCCAGGAAGTATACAAAGAAATTAACACTGACTCCTTCCCCCTTTCCAGATTCCCCCCACAAACCCTTCCTCTTGTTAGCAATGTCCCGAAGTAAGATGATTATTCACGAAGTAATTATTTATGTCACTTCCAGATATTGTAATACCATAAATTCATCCAGTAAACACAGTTTTCATATTGTCAATTCAGACAATAATATTAAATATCTTTTGAATATCTGATTTTAATAATAAGTTGGGTGCTCTCTATCAATTTTTCCCCAGAGTGTACAAATGTAATGTAATAATGAAAACCAGTAACAAAATCAGGTTTTTTAGATTGTAGATTATATATCATTCCTGGTTGAAATTTTGGTTGAGACTATTTGCAAGCATGTGATAATAGTTCTTGTTTCCAAAGTTTCTATGTTGTGTGTACCCTGAAGCTGGTATGTAGGAAAGAAGCTCATAAGGGGATCCAAACTGACTTCCAAGCTTCTATACCCACTTGATGGTTTCCTGTAATGTCAAATTTTGACCTTTATAGGAGATATTTCCAAAAATAACATACATAGTAAAGCTATACCTTTGGATAGACAAATCTGGAGAACACTGAGCTTGTGTAAAAATATATCATAATGAAGAGAGCAAGCTACTTGGAGGAGTAAAGTTTAGTTCTAGCCCAAGCTCTCAATCTCATTGGCAATGTGACTTTGGGAACATCACGATCTCTCTGGTCTCAGCAAACACATCTGTCCTATGTATCTCTGATAATGCTTTTGTTCATCAAGTAAAACAGCGTGAAGTTAAAAGCAAAATAAGAGATTGTTACAAATTCTCAAGAGGGTAACAGAGGATATGGCAAGAGATTGGCATATTTTTCCTCCTTAATTTCTTAGCTTTCATTTGCTCAGCAACGTATTTATTAAGTGCCTGCTAAGTTCCATTTATAAGCACCAGTTAGACAAAGATAAAACAACATGCACCCTGACCTGAAGTAGCAATGAAGTGACATGATCTGAATTAGGTTTTATAAGGATCACTCTGGCTGCTGTGTTGAGAATGTGCTAAGGTGGTAAAGGTAGAAGCAGAGATCCCTGGTTTATAGGCTATGGTATCAATTTAGGTGAGAGATGATGGTGCCTTGGCCAAGGGCATTATTGTTGTAAGTGGTGAGATATCAACTATGATGAGGACTGATGACTGACTCTTGGATTGAGCATGGCAAAAAGATATTGGTATCCTTAATACAGACACAAAGACCAATCAAAGCAACAAGATGGAAATAGGGACCTATAAAGAAACTGAATATGTGAGAAGTTTACGTATATGATAATGAGAATTTCACAGAGCTTACTGGTTAGATTTGGGAGGAAGGTTAACCAGAGAATGAAGAGTAAGTGGGTAAAAAGCACCAGATTCAGAGAGGCTTCTTCTCTGTGCAATGGAGAAAGGCCTGAGAGGCATGGAGGCATGGGATGTCCATGAGGTTGGACAGACAGACAGAGGTATGGTGCCTCAGGAGAGAATTCATCCCAAGTATGTGAGGGAGAAAATCTTCTGCCTCCACAGTTGTTCAATTCCATACACAAACAAATTACCATTTGGCTCAGGGACTAAGATAAACATAGTTTAACTGTGTGCAGTAAAATTGGCCTAGCCCTTGAATGGAATGTTCACCAGGTATCTGGGGAGCGGTTGGATTATATATGCTTAAACCTATTATTTATTGAGTACCTACTCTGTGTCTGCCACATTTAATCTTCACAACAAAAACCCCAAACGTAAATGTTATCATAACATTCTAAAGATATCAAAAGTGAGGGTCTGAGAAATTAAACAACTGACCCATCTTCACAGTCTGTAAGTGATAAAACTAGGCTTCAAATCCCACATTCTTTCCATTATATTTGAAAGGCCATGGAGGCATGTCTCCTCTTAGACATGAAGAGTAAGGATTACTTTAAAACACAGCATTAGGATCACTGGGAAGACAGGACTAAAATAGTCCCTGTAGGAGACAGAAGTGAACTGGGGTCAGTTTAGGTTTTCAGTCTTCCGAACCAATCCTTGTAGCTCACTCAGGTTCAGCCAGTGGTTGTTAGTGTTTCCCAGGGACATATGAAAACTAGTGAAGTAACAGATACCTTCTAAATTTTAGAATCTAAAAGACAGATTATTTTAGATGACTTTCGAAGTGTTAAAGTGAATAATATTCCTTAATTAAGACTACCGTCATAAGCTTTTACCTCTTCCAAATTCTTACCCTCTGAAGTCTGCCCGGAATAAAAAATGTTGTTACTGTGCATCACCTTCGCCAGCACTTCCTTACTTTTACAAGCAGCTGTGCACACCATGGGGTTCAGGAAAACACGGAAATATTGCCAAGCACATTTTGGACCTGTGCACCTGAATATTCAAAGCCTGAATAATGAATTCAGGAATCAGGGGACTTTTTGTGGCCATTCCTCTAGAAAATATTTTTCAAAAGTTTAGGGATATCAGTTTATTACACATTATATACTCTTACCTTGACTCAAAGCTTTTTGTTCCTGATGTATACTCTCATATAATTTCTCACAGGGCTGTTATAACTTGGATGATGGGCTCCAAGAATCCAAAAATCCAGGGAATATTATTTTTGGTGAATACCTAGTACATCCCCAACTCACATTTCTAAAGGAGCTTATTTGTTTCCTTGTTTGTTTTTTGTTTTGTAAGATGGTCTTCATTGTTTTAGCATGCAGATCCCTTGAACATAATGATCCACTGTATTTAACTTTGAATGGTCTCATCTACTGAGGGTTCTTAATATTTGATGATGGATATCAAATTGTATTACAATTATTCACTAAGCATGGAACACCAGTGTTTGATTTCTCTTACTTTGCAGCTTTGCCAATTTAAAGAAGACCATGAAAATTGGATTAAGCACTAGCATATAATCTCTACATTGACAAAAATAAACAAAAGAGTGGTGTGCCTTTGTATCTTCTGCTTTTAAATAATCTGTCCCACTATTAACATTTAAGTAAAATCCAACTGCAATAATATGCCTCCTTAGTTTTAAATTCAGACAATGTAAGCACCATAGGATGAGTAAAGAAGTTACAGATTTGGAATCACAAGAAAATTCTCATTTAAGCTCTGTTACTGATTTCTGGTCTTAGGGTAAATAGCATTTCTATTTCGTACTCCTTATCCATTAAGTATTTCTAGTGATCTAGTTCATCTCCAAATTTCCATGCTATTCTCAAATCTTAAGAACATATATTATGGGATACAATACGTAAATACATTTCAAGGATTAGAGA
Source organism: Dasypus novemcinctus (assembly GCF_030445035.2). Taxonomy (NCBI): domain Eukaryota; kingdom Metazoa; phylum Chordata; class Mammalia; order Cingulata; family Dasypodidae; genus Dasypus; species Dasypus novemcinctus. The sequence continues at coordinate 63,676,146 of NC_080687.1, forward strand.
AATATAACCCATTATTTTAAAATATCAGTCCAGCTCCTTTTGGTTTGTTTTCCCAGATCATATTGTTTTCATTCCAGTCGAATTTGTGATTCTTTCCCAGTAAAGTCTTGAATTGTATCTGCTTTATAATATGGCTTCAAATTTTTCAACATTCAGTACACAAAGTATGATAAAAAGATCTACAGCAAAATATACAAAATAAAGATAATATTCTGCAGACATGGATAGTTCTGAGTCTTATCCAAGTAGACAGGTAAAATAAACTTACGGAGAGAAAACTGACATTTAAAATTGGTGGAGATACAAGTATTTTTGCAGAAATAACATCTTATACTTCCACAGCAGTCTGTCTCCTTTTCTTTCTTCCAAATACACGAAAAAGGCATTTTGAATTACTGATTAACTTTAACATACTGATCTTTGGCTCTGTCTAAGGTCCATGAAAATTGACTAAATATCCTTCTACCAAAGAGAAAACTAAGAAATTGAACACCTTTGTTTTTAAGATTCAGTTTTCTATTATCCCAATATATCAGCCCAGATCTCATTTAGTTGGCTATATTTTTATTTGTTCCTTTTCTGAAAGAAATCAGGAACTTTTAAATGAGTTGATTATTTTCCTAAGTAAGAAACTATCTGTTCATGATCAGAATAAACAATTTCTTTTTCTACTGGTATTTTCCATTCTAGAACAAGAAGGCTGGTCTTGTGGGGAATTGATTCTATAGCCACTGGGATTCTTGTTTATTATTAGCCTTGGCTCTGGATAGAAATTAAAGTGAAAAAAAATTTAAGCAGGAAGTCAGAGTAAAAATGAAAAAAAAGAATTTAAGGCAGGGAATCAAAGTGAATACACCGAGTGAAAATGAGTCTTACGTGTTTCATATTTTTCAAGAGACAAAAACAGGAGGGGGTATAGACAATTGATCTACATTTTTGTCTAATCACTCTATACGAGGCACCATGGTTTAATCTGGGGTGATACGAAAATGAGCAAGGCAACCCTTTTCTCAGACAGCTTGTGTGATATAAACCTCAAACTTATTAATTTAAGACATAATGTGGTTTAGTGGTATAATAGAGGTAAAAAAAAAAAAAAAAAAAAACCTCTGTAGGAGTACAGATTCCTTTTGTGAAGGACAAGGGGATGTTTTCTGGAGGTTGCTAATATTTGACCCAGCCTTGAGTTGAAGGGAGTTGTGACAGGTATCACCAGATGGGAATGGCATTCCAGCCAGGGGAACAAAAGCACAATTACAGGCAATGAAGGGAACACGTTTTGAGGAAATGTAATCGAACCATGGAGGGTGCATGGCAAAGAAAATAGTCAAGAGAAGAGTAACAGTGATAAGGAAGGGCTTAATTCTATACGTAGTGGGAAGTGATTTAAAGGTTTTTGAGTGAAAGAATGATGAGTCTTGATTTGCCAAGTGCTTAGTTAGGACTGATAGTCTAACAGCAATATGCAGCAAGCCTTGCAGTGGATAAGACTGAGACAAGCAGATCTGATAGGAGGCTATTTCACTGAAATGGTGGGTACATTGAGAAACAAATGCTTATTATTATTTCCCAGTCCCTAGCAGCCCAGGAGAAGAGTGAGTCTTTTATGTGTCAGTTATGGTACCAAGTGTAGCACTTCCAGGAATGAAAGCACCCCTGCCTCAGTCTAATTGGAGAGACAGATAAATGAATAACCAATTATAATAGAGCAGGTATCAGCTCTATGGCAAAGGTATGTGCAGAGTCACAGAGATGCACTATGGCAAGAATGCATGGGGGAAATCATTCACAATTTGCTTTAAAGTATGTAGGAGACAGTTGGCCCTACTTTGGAGTTTGTGTTCCTGACTGTGATGGAGTTGGAGCCAGATGTGATCTTTGTTCACAAGCCTCTCCTGTTATTTTACCAGACCTGTGTTTGGCCCTGGTTTAGTGTATACTCAGGGGACCTGAATCTCTGGACTGTCCATGTGATAGCCAGGCTGTGAGCCTCAACAGATTTGTAACTCCTACCCTCTGGCTTATTGGACTTACCCCAGCCAGCTAATGGGGAGGTTAAGAAGGTCAACCACCACACCAGGGAGCCAAGAGTGTCTACAACTGCAAGCAGGAGAACTGTATCCATCATCCCTGTGGACTCTAAGCCCCCTCTCGATATAGAGGTGGAGTGGACATAACCATCCCAGGGCCCACAGAATGGAGGAATAGAGTATAGATTACAGTGGACTTACTGATATTCTATTCTGGAACTATTGTGATTAGTAGTGGAAGTAAATGTAGCATTGATGTGGAGAAAATGGCCACGGTTGCTGCTGAGGGTAGGGAGCAGGAAGAAGAGATGTGATGTGGGGCATTTTCAGGACTTGGAGTTGTCCTGGGTGGTACTGCAAGGACAGTTACTGGACATTGTATGTCCTCCCATGGCCCACTGGGTGAACTGGGGGAGAGTGTGGGCTATGATGTGGACCATTGACCATGTGGTGCAGCAGTGCTCAGAGATGTATTCACCAAATGCAATGAATGTCCCAGGACGATGGAGGAGGTTGTTGTTATGGGAGGAGTGGGGTGAGGGGGATGGGGAGTTTATGAAGACCTCATATTTTTTTAATGTAACATTAAAAAAAGAGTATTTTTCTCTATTAAAAAAAACAAAATAAGATATACATTGATTTTTTTTATTGAAACCCTTGGTTTTCATCATGATCTATTTACTAACAACTTCTTAAACTCCATTCCTAGTCATTCTGCCTCTCATATTTAGCACTGCCCAATTATCAGGTACACAAGAATGTCCCTCAAACTCGCCAGGTGGAAACAGCCAAAAATAAATTCACAAATTTTTCTCTGCTAACCTACTTCTCCTATTGTCGTTCATGGTTCACTCAGTCTCCCCAAGGTAAAATTTCCAAAGACAGATTCTATTTCTTTTTTTTCCTTGAACTATATATACAAACTGTTAGCAAGTCCTGTCAATTCTTCCTCAGAAACTTCTCTTGAGACTCTTCCCTCCTTTCTTTCCCAAGCTACTGCCTGAAACGTGCTTCAGGTCTCTATCAACTGTTATCTGGATTGTTACATTGGCTTTCTCTCTGATCTCATTGCAGTCTCCTCCGCAAAGCCATCCTACACAGAGCTCCCAAAGTTACCTTCCTAAAAGTAAATATGTTCCCATCATTCATCTGCTTTAAATTCCAGATGTCTATTTTCTGGAACACAAAATTCAAACTCCTAAGTATGGCATTTAAGGACATTTTAAATGTGACCAGAACCTAACATTTCAGCAGTTATTCCCCTTACCCCAAGCCCCAGCCACATTGAATTTGTCACCATCTTTTATAGATAACCATCATAGATTATCCTTTGATGACCAATGCACATTCCAGGTGCTCTGCCTCAAATGTTCACGTCTTCTCTTCTAAGCCTGCCCATCTCATTTTCATCCTTTAAGACTGATATCAAAAGCCTGTTTTTTTCCCCTAACACTGCCTGACAAAATTAGTTTCTCCTTATATCCATAGAGCGCATTGTTTCTACCTTTATTTTTGTAGTTACCCCCAATTTATTGTACCTTTACCTATCTGTATATCAGAGTACTTCCAATGGACAACGAAATTCTCAAGGGTAAAGACTGGATTTCATTTACCATTTTCTCATGCTGTGCCTGCCATTAGCTTGGCAAATGGTATGTGCTTAATAAATGTTGAATGAGTGACTGATTATTACTGTTGGATGCTGTAATAATAAATGCTTACCCAATAGGAAAAATAGCAATGTAGACCAGCACTATACACGATACATCATGGACAAGAAATAGGAAATAAATCTCATGGAGATATAGAGATTTCTCTGCAAGGAATGTTTTCAAAGGAAACATAATGTCCTTATTGAAAACAAAGCTTTGATAGCAAAACACCAACTACTATTCTTAGGTAGTGTGAAATCAAGACTCCGGTTATAAAGGAGAAATTCAGGATACTCATTCTAGTCGTGGGTATCTTCTTTATAAAGGTAGTAATTGAAGCTTTGGAATAGGATGAAGATATCAAGATATCAGGTGTAGGGAGAGAAGAGTACATACATAATCCATGCTGACTCTCAAATTCTTCCTGAAGGTGGCACAGTCTAAACATTTCTGTTTCTGAGTATAGTTATAATGTTATGTTTTAGCTTTTGCTTAATTCTGTTATGTTGTGTCATTGATATTCTCTAATTTGTATGCAATCAAGGAGAAAGCCATTTAATAGTAAGAATGTTTTCACTTGCTTACAAGCCCATTCTCCTTGGTATTCTGTTCAAATAAAATGTAAACTTGGAAGCAACATCAAAGTGCTCCATCTTTCCTGTTTTATGCAATTCTCATTTCCCATTCACTTGAGCATGTAATAATGAAGATTCCAATTACCTGCCAATTCTTGAAATGGTTTTCCTGATATAGTTAAACTGACATCTTTGCATGCTTGATAAAATTACAACAACGTTCATCTTAGATTCAACATGTTCTTCACAACATTTATTCATTTTCCTAGTTATGAAGAATTGGTGATAAGATAGTTCAAGAGAAAAAAAATGCTAGAAATGCATAACTGCTAAGCTCTGCCACACTCTAGTACACCTTTTCATACTTTATGTTCCCAACAACCTAATGGGAATGTTTAAAAAGTAAATTCCAAGCAGTGATATGCTACAAAATACTGTGGCTCTGTCTTAGTTTGCCAGGCTGCTATAACACCACACAATGGATTGGCTTAAACTTGGAAATTTATTGTCTCAGGGTTTCAGAGGTAGAAAGCTGGCTTCCACCCTGGGTCATAGTGTTCCCGTGCTGGCTTACCACAGTCCTTAAGGTTCCTTGGCTTGAATCCCTGCTGCATGGCACATAGCTATGTCCACTCCTTTCTCTTCTGGTTCCCACTGACTTCCTGTCTCTGAGTCTTTATAAGGTTCTTTATAAGAACATTTCCTCCTTACTATCTCCATTATTTAGCATCAATTAATCACTTTGGTATGATGAGTTAATTGATTGACTTCTTAGTGTATTGATTCTTCAGAGGTAACAGTTAGAAGATCTTAGATTTTATAGATCTTACTAGCCCAGAGTTGAAAAAAAATGGGACCAGGGATTCAAGTATATAGAAAACATGTCTGTTTTGTTCCTTGTTATAACCCCAGCATATGGTCTAGGGCGTGCAATAGATTGTTTTCTGAATGAATAAATGATAAAATTTAAACTCCTGTTTTTGCAGGTGTTCAACAGAAATACTGATTACATTGTCTAAAGCATCAAGTTTCTAGTGTGTATATATATATATACGTATGTATATATACACTAAATATATATATATATGTATCTTCTGAATTATTGGGAGTTACATTAGATAGGGTAAGAGTATTTGGGGGAACATGACATCACACCTACAAGGAGTTCTTTAGGGCAAAGTTACTGGGGAAGATTTTGCTTGTAAGGGAATGTAGCAGTTTGATATGGTTGTGAATTCCAAAAATAGATATTGGATTATGTTTGTAATCTGATCTGTACCTGGGCCTGACTGACTTATGATTAGGGCTTTGATTGAGCCATATCATTAGGGCATTTCATTTCCACCCCTTGGTAGGTGGGGATTCACAAACAAAAGGCATGGCAAAGGACAGAGTTGCTGTTTCTGGTGTTGGAGTTTTGATGTTGGAGTCTGATGCTGAAGCTGGAGCCCCAGGAAGTAAGCTTGCAGAGGAAGAGAAGCCAGCCCCAGAAAGAAAGGAAACTTGAACCCAGAGTAAAGCAAGCCCCAGGAACACAAGAACGCAAGAAGCCTGAACCCTCGCAGACATCGATAGCCATCTTGCTCCAAATAGACTTTGGTGAGAGAAGTAACTTATGCTTTATGGCCTGGTATCTTTAAATTCCTACCCCAGATAAATACCCTTTATAAAACCCAACCCATTTCTGGTATTTTGCATCAGCACCCCTTTGGCTGACTAATACAGGGGAAATACACAATAGGAGGAAGAGAGAAAGAGCAGCTAACATTTTCTGTTTTTTATTACATAAAGTGTTCTTCTAGAAAATAAATGGATTTGCCAAAGAGACAAGACATTACACTTGCTGCTACTTCACAGATGGCAGATGTGGGAAAGGTAAAGTAGGAGAAATAAGCATTTGAAAATGTACAAATGTGGGTGTGCATAATACAGAACTGGTGACTGCTGGGCAATCCCATGGGGCTATAGAAGTCCTCAAAACAGTCATGCTCAGCTGGAGCCATAACAGTAGGGTCAGCAGCATAGAGGCACAACTCCAAAGCTGAAAGGAAAGCACAGAAAACTGACGGATAAGTTATGTTGGAATATATTGACATTTGATGCAGCTCAGCATTGATCAAAACAGAAGTGGTAGGAGTGATTGCCTTGAGCGTTTTTGGATCATAGGGAAGTCCATCTTTCATTTCTATTCCATTCAGTTCAGATATCTGAATCCCAGAAACAGCTCAGTGGCAAGATCTTTAGCCATTAACATAGCAGAGTGTTCCTCACCATGCTTAACACCATCATTAAAAAACCCTCCTGGGAAGCAAATGTGGCTCAAGCAATTGGCTTCTGTCTACCATATGGGAGGTCCAGGGTTCAATTCCCGGTACATCCTGATGAGGGCAAGCTGGCCCTCATGGTGACCTGGCCCACACGGAGTGCTGGTCCAAGCAGGAGTGCTGGCCCACACAGGAGTGCTGGCCTGCACAGCAAGCTGGCCTGAGCAGAGATGACACAACAAAAAGAGACACAGAGGAGAGACAATAAGAGACACAGCAGACCAGGGAGCTGAGGTGGCACAAGAGAATGAGCACCTCTCTCCCATTCTAGAAGGTCCCAGGATCAGTTCCCAGTGCCACCTAAAAAGAAGACAAGCAGACACAGAAGAACATACAGTGAATGGACACAGAGAGCAGACAATGGGGGGGGGGGGGGGGAGGAAGGGGAGTGATAAGTAAATAAATCTTAAAAAAAAAAAAACAAAAAACCTCCTGTGGTACTGGAAAAGATCTAGGTTGGAGATCCCCTCAGAATCTCAAGTAAATTAGTACAGAGAACTATGAAATAGGAATAGAGTCCAGAATAGGCTCAAGTACTTTTTATAAAAGATAGTGACATTTCACACACACACATATACCAAAAAAAAAAAAAAGTACAGAAGAAAACATAGAGGAAAAGTTCATAGACTTGGATTTAGAAGTGCTTTCTTAGATATGGAACCAGAAGTATGAGCAACAAGAAAAAAATAGAGAAAAAGGACTTCGTTAAAATTAAAAATTAGAAATTTCTGTAAGTCAAAGGACATTATCAAGAAAGTGAAATGACGACTGCACAATAGGAGAAAATAAATGCTAACCACAAATCTGCTAAGGATTTAATATCAAGATTATAAATAACTGCTACACTTCAACAACAAAAAGACAACCAGTTAAAGATGAGCAAAAGACTTGATAGACATTTCTCTAAAGAAGATATATGCATGACCAATAAGCACATTAAAAAGATAATCATTATCATTGGTCACAGGGAAATGCAAGTAAAAACCATAATGAGATATCACCTCATAGCCACTAGAATGACTACAATTTAAAAAAGAAAAAAGGAAGCGTCATGGGGTTGAGCAGAGGGAATAAATACAGTGCCCAGAGCAAGCGCCAGGCTCCAGTTCTTCAAACCAACAATGGTCCCAGTCTAACAGGATTGACTACTAAAGCAGCCCACCTAGTCAAGAAAGCCAACAAAGGATATTTGCTTGGGAGTGTCACAGAAGAAAAAGCTATGGTGCAACAGTGGTTAGAATACAGGGTAACTCAAGTTGACGGCCACTACAATAAAGATGATATCTGCACTCTGTTAAAGGATCTTAATTCATAGCTTGGAGACAAAGTTTACCTTACAGGTTATAACTTTACCTTAGCAGATACCCTACTGTACTACGGACTTCATCGCTTTATAGTTGACCTGACAGTTCAAGAAAAGGAGAAATATCTTAATGGGTCTCACTGGTTTTGTCACATTCAGAATTACCCAGGCATCAGGCACCATCTGTCTAGTATTGTCTTCATCAAGAACAGACTATATACCAATTCCCATTAGAAGTCATCTGTGCTGTACAGAAGATTGCTTAAAAATGTTTTAAATGGAAAATGTATTCTGGACCACAAGTTTAAAGGGAATTGATGAGCAGCATTCTTTATTTGTTGATATAAAGGCTAGCATTTTTAAAGTGTAAACTTGTGTCTTGAATGTGTACTTTGTTCTGTAGTTGAAATTTTGCAATTTTAATGTAAAATTTCAACTGTCAAAGAAATTTTAGTTGAAATCAAGTTGTAAATGACCTTGCTTTTAGATGAAGTTTATTTTAATAAAAGTTGCAAATCACTGGCTTAATCTCAAAAAAAGAAAAAGAAGGAAGAAAATTAGTGTTGGCAGGGGTGCAGAGAAATAGGAACACTTAAACATTGTTGATGGAGATGTAGAATGGTGCAGCCACTGTAGAAATCAGTTTGGTGGTTCCTCAGAAAATTGAACATAGAATTACCATATGACCTGGCAATCTCATTTGTAGATATATTCCCAAATATTTTAAAGCAGGGATTCATATAGATACTTGCAAATCGATATTCGTTGCAGCATTATTCACACTTGCCAACAGGTGGAAGCAACCCAAGTGCCCATCAATGGATGAATAGATAAACAAAATGTGGTATATATACACAAGGAAATATTTTTCAGCCATAGGAAGGAATGAAGTTCTGATACATGCTTACAACATGGATGTACATGAAAATATCACATTGAGTGAAATAAGGCACACACACGCAAAAAATATTGCATGATCTTACTTTAGTGAAATACCTAGAATGAGCAAATTTATGGAAACAGAAAGTAGATTAAAGGTTACCAAAGGTTAGGGGGCCAGGAATAGGGGAAGTTATTGTTCAATAGGTGTAGAGTATCTGTTCAAAGTGATTTCAACTAATAGATTATTGGTAATGACAGTACAAAACTGTGAATGTAATTGATACCACTGAATTGTATACTCAAAGGTGGTTAAAATGGAAATTTTTGAGCTTTATTTATGTAACTGTTTTCATTTGCTAGGCTGCTGAAAGCAGATACCATGAAATATGTTGGCTTAAACAGCAGACATTTATTAGTTTACAAGCTTACAGTTTTAAGGCTGTTAGAATGACCAAATCAGTCATCACCAAAACAATTCTTTCTTACTGAAGACTGGCTGCTGGCAATCCTGGAGTACTCTGTCACACAGCAAAGTACATCACAGCACCTGCTGGTCTCTCCCTTCTCATATGCATTTCGTTGCTTTCAGCGTCTTCCTTCCCTGGCTTTCTCTCTCTCTGTGTCTGAATTCCTTTCTCTTGTAATAGACTCCAGTAAGAGGATTAAGATGCACCCTGAATGAGGTGGGTCACACCAGAACAGAAATAGCCTCATCAAAAGATCCTATTTACCATGGGTCCACATCCACAGGAATGGATTAGGCTTTAAGAAGATAATTTTCTGGAGTACATATAGTTTCAATCCACCACAGTTACATACAAAGAGAAGCTTTCTCTAAACCCAACAAGAGTGCCAAAAGTTAATTCACTGCCATCTAGATCTTGATCAAAAATATAAATTTCTCTGAAAGAAAATCAGAGTGCCCAAAGAAGCAGACATTTTTTTTTTTTAATTGTATCCATAAGAACTGAGATCATGTTTGGGGAAAGGATAGTGTGAGGGTCTAATTCTATACTGCCAGATGGTAGTAGAGGTAAAAGTTTGACTAAGAGACATATGTAGACAGCCATATTTATTATCTCTCTCCCATCTCCCAACTATCTTTAAAATTAGAGGCATAGTCTACAGATCTGGTGAGGAAGAGGTGAGAAAGGAACCATTACGCAGAATGTTTGAGCAATGATAAATCAACAAATAAATCAACTATAAGCTGTGGGGTTTCACTGTAGACCATGCTGTTCTCCTACCTGCATGATTTTTCCATCTCAAGGTGTAAGCTACTAAAGCTAGGGAATGATGGGACCTACACTTTAGTAGGAAATTTTTATGAAACAACAAACCCAAATTGAACCTACCACTTTCCCAAGATCATGCCCCCTTGAGTAAGTAGCAGTCAGTAGATAAAACTGCCTCTTTTCAAATCTAAAATTGACTCTACTTAAATATAGATCCAAATCATTAATACTGGACCTAACAACTTGTTATAAAATAGTATAAATGTTACAAACTAAAAGGATGTAAAAATAATCCTTGGGTATATGGGAGTCCCCTATTTTGTATATGTGACTTTACTATGATCTAAAACTTTTTAGAAGACAAAATTTTTTTAAAAAGGATATAGGCACTGAGGAAGGAATGAAGGAGATCACCTTGCCACTGTACATGCCAGGCAATACCTATTACTGTGGTGAAAGGCAAAACATTAAAAACAAAGTTTTATGATATTTTTCTTTTTTTAATACCCCAATTTATTTTTTACTTTATTTTAGTTTTTTTTAAATTATGTATTTTATTTCTAATCTTTAAGCCTGTCAAAACTATTTCATTTTCCTACTAATTGAATTTGGCAATATATTAAGCTTCATTTTTGAAGAAGTTTTGGATCACAGAGGAATTCAACTATGGCCGGGGAGGAACACTGGTGTGGGGTGTCATTGATGGGGGATGCATGGGTGGGAGGGAGTTCTCCAGGGCATGCATATAGGGTATATAGATATGTTCAGAAGTTCGTTGGATATTGTCATAGTGGATAAAGTTACACATGACAACTGAGGGAGTGCTGAGTTCCCATCCTGGGGAGCTCTGTCACATTCCCCAATTGAACAGAACAATCCCCCAAGTACAAGGACAAAGACCAGGGAAGAAGTATGGTCCAATGATGGACCCTTGGTACTGATGATTATGCTTATGAGCCTGTGTACTTGGAATTTCAGCTAGGCCTAGAGCTGCAGGGTACATAAGAGTTACCTCCTGACAGCCTCCATGTTGCTCAAATGTGGTCACTCTCTAAGCCAAACTCAGCATGTAAATTCATTACCTTCCCCCCAGCATGGGACATGACTCCCAGGGATGAGCCTCCTTGGTGACGAGGAATTGCTACCATAACCAGCTGGTAATGCAACTAGAAAAAGACCTTGAATAAAAGGGGGAAATTGTAAAGACAAATGAGTTTATATCACTAAGAGACTTCAAAATGAGTTGGAAGGTCATCAGAAGGGTTGCGCTTACACACATCTCAGCAGGACCCCAGAGACAACCAAAGTAGATAAAACCCCAAGTACTGGTGCTCCTGAGGGCTACAGAGACACACACAGTTTCTACGGTCATGACAGATGGCTCTGGAGTTCAGTGCCTTGCCAGTGGGCCCTACTTTGGAATTTGTGCTCCTGAACGTGAGGGAGTTAGACTCAGATATGACCTCTCTACACATGCCTCTTCTGTCACTTTTACTGAACCTGTGGTTGGCGCTGGGGTTGATGTATGCTCAGGAAACTTGAATCTCTGGGCTGATCATGTGCCAGCTGGGCCCTGAGCCTCAGCAGAGTTGCAACACCTACTCTCTGGTTCATTGGACTTACCCAGGTCAGCTGATGGGGAAGTGAGAGTGGTCAACCACAACACCAGGGAACTAAAAGTGTCTACAGCTGCAAACAGGAGAATCTCATCCACCAGCCATATGGAATCTAAGCCCCCTCTCGATTTAGAGGTGGAGTGGACATCACCATCCCTGGGTCCACAGGATGGAGGAATATAATATGGATTGTAGAGGACTTGCTGGTATTCTACTATAGAACTGTTGTGACTCTAGCAGTGGAAGAAATTGTATCATTGATGTGGAGACAGTGGCCATGGGAGTTGCTGAAGGCAGGGAGAGGGAAGTGTGATATGGGGCACTTTTGGGACTTTGAGTTGTCCTGAATGATATTGCAGTGACAGATGCAGGACATTTTATATCCCGCATAACCCACTGTATGGAATGGGGGAAGAGTGTGAACTACAATGTAAACTATGGTCCATGTGGTATGGCAGTGGTCCAGGGCATATTCACCAAATGCAATGAATGTGCCTTACTGATGAAAGGGGATGTTGATGTGGGAGGAGTGGGAGGCGAGGGGTTTGGGAGTGGGGTATATGAGAACCTCTTATGTTTTTTAAAGTGACATTTTGTGTGATCTATTTATCTTTTTTAAAAAAAATACAATTATAAAAATAAAAATAATGTAACGAAAAATTGAGGAATTAGGACCTGTTAGTAAGTATAATCTTGCTAATTATAAAGCCGATGCATTGAAGAAGTAGCTTATATATCAAAGATATGATGTTTACGTAGTTTAGTTAGTGGTATAGAAATAACCTTAAAGACTAAAAGATAGGTTACGGACCTTCGAAGAAACCCCAAAAAGAGGAAACATACAAAGAAAAAAATAGAGACCAAATAACAAAAATTTAAAAACAAAGGAAGCATTAAAACAGAAATTATAACCTAATTAAAAGAAAGACAACTAGTAAGATTAAACATGGTGTATAAGCTTCCACTGATGGCAGCTAGATAAATCAATAACTGAGAAACTGAGATGAAATGTTTTAACAAATCTTCTCAAAATCACTGAGAAGATAATTGGATAAAGGTTTATTTTCCGGACAAAATCTGGAATGAGAGAATCCAGAGAAGGAAGGAAACCACTCAGAGCCATAGTTCTATACAATAATAGAATAGATAACTCAAAGTATGAATTTAATAGCAGATGATACATAGTTAATGAAAGAGTTGCCAGGCTGGAAGTTAGATCAAAAGAACTTATCAGAATAAGCACAGAGACAACAAGTTGGAAATACTGAAGGAAAGTAAAAGATATCGAAGTTATAGAGGAAAGTTTCCAGAACAGGAAAAAAATGAAGGAAGATGCAATATTTTAAGAAATTTCAGCTAGCAAATTTCCAAAACCGATGAAATACATTCAATTTAAGAATCAAGTTTACAGGAAAGAAGAAAGAGAGTGAGGGAGGAAGAGAGGGACAAAGCATTCTTAAATGCATCCAATCAAAATAGATGGATTAAAATAGTTTAACTTCAAAGAACAACAATTAGATGGAGAGCTGACAACAACATAATCTTACTCAGAAGACTGTGAAATGTTTCCTTCAAAGGGCAAATCTGGATTCTACACACCACAGAAATATTATTTAAGAATGAGAGTCCTCTGCAGCCAATAAAGTTGACCAGCCCTCTCTCCCCATGGTCTTGGTGTGTAGTGGCTGCAGATAGCAGCCTCCTTGGTATTGTACGTGGCCTGTTGCCTGTACAGGTTGCCATAAGGGAACTTGGAGACAGCCTTTCCTTACCTATTGCTGGTCCTGTCTGTGACCTCAAGCCATCCCCAATCTAGGCTTCAGATAGGTATGCAAGGTGCCTTTGGAAAGCCTCAGGGGCAGTGGCCTGGGTCCACATTGACCAAGTCATCATGTCCATCCGCAGCAAGCTTCAGAACAAGAAGCATGTGGTTGAGGCACTGCACAGGGCCAAGTTCAAGTTCCCTGGCCGTCAGAAAATCCACATCTCCAAGAAGCGCGGCTTCACCAAGCTCAATGCTGATAAATTCCAAGACATGGTGGCAGAGAAGCGCCTCATCCTGGATGGCTGTGAGGTGAAATACATCCCTAGTAGTGGCCCCTTGGACAAGTGCCAGCACTGCCCTCACCTGACCTGTGCCATACCAATAAATTACTTTCTGGCCATCAAAAAAAAAAAAAAAAAAATAGACTGAGAGTGAAGTAAAGATATTTTCAGAGAGAAACTTATGAGAAGGTTAAAGAAATTAAGTTTTTTGAAAAAGTAAAATGTATATACCTATTTCAATTTGCCAGGCTGCCAGAATGCAATATACCAGAAATGGGTAGGCTTTTACAATGGGATTCATTTTGCTTGCAAGCTTACAGTTCTGATTAGATTTGAAATGTCCAAATCAAGTCATCACCAGGTGATAGTTTCTCTTCAAAGACTGACTACTGGCAATCTTGAACTCCAGTTCAAGGCACATGGCAGTGACTGCTGGACTCTCCCTTTTCTTCAAGATTTTGTTGCTTCAGCTTCTGAATGTCTCTGGCTTTCTCTCATTCACCTGCATTCATCCTGTTTATAAAGGACTCCAGTAAGGATTAAGACGCACCCTGGGACCTGCCTTACTGAAGTAATCTAACCAAAAGGCCCTTAACTGAAGTAACCTAATCAAAAGGTCCCACCTACAATAGATCCATACCCACAGGAATGGATAAACTTTAAGACATAATCTTCTGGGGTCCATCCAGCTTCAAACCATCACAATACCCATAGATCCTATAACTCCAATACAAGGAATTTAGCTCAAATAAATAATAGAGTAAACAGAAAAAGATGCATATTGAGGTATTTGCTATTAGAAGTTTGTTTTATTTATCAAACTTTTGGAAACAAGTGAAATACATTAACAGCTAATTAATGAAATTTAAAAATGATACGTGCTTAATCTGCATTAAAAAGATTATGAGATCTTTGCATTCTCACATGGAAATATAGTTCCAATATTATAATTTGTAGAAAAAAAAGGAAGAGCATGTTATGGAGCAGCATGATCCAATATAGGTTAAAAATTATAAATCTCTCTTTGTTATGTTTACATATACAGAAAAGTTTAGAAGGATATTCATAGAGTCATTATTCCTAGGAAATTTTCACATCCTCTGATTTATTTGTATTCTTTACTAGATCATTTTCATTTGGGAGGGAAAAAAGTTTTGCAGGAATAGCCTGCATTTACTTTTACTATAAAAATTACATTTATGCAGGTAACATTAGATGTTTTTGATCTGGACTGCCTCATTTGGCTAGGCCAGGGTGTTAATGAAGCCTACTCTGAAGTTTTGTTTTCTATGTAGGTCAATTAGCTCTGCCCAGAGAACAAAACAGCTCTAGGAGTCAGGCTTTCAAATATTTACCTGAATCCCATGGCAAGAGACAGTGCATGGATGTCACAGAGCATAGAAAATGGAAAAGGTAATCCAAACGATGTGAACTTAGAAAATGGGGGCAGTTAGCCTCACTTTCACCTTCAAATAATGACTCCTATTTTCTTTGAAAATCTACCTCTGTTTCTCCCTGACCACCACATTTCTGAAGTTATATTAGGTTAAAACAAAATGGAATTTATTAAGCAGGAAATTTTGTTTTTTTGATGTTCCCTTTACATTTACCTTATGCTTTCCTCCTACTTTCTCTGCTTGCGAGAATTTTCTTTTTTATTCCCCTATTCATTCTCATCACCCATGACCTAAGGAAATAGAGGCTAACATACTACTACCTCTTGCCACTTTGCCATAGAGAAAACTAAAGCTTCAAAAGGGATTTATAATTTTTTTCAGCTATGGTGAGGAGCCACAACAGTTTAGGGATTCTAACCTTACAATTTTCAGGCCTGCACTTTTCCCCCTCAAATTGCTGCTAGTAAAATCTGGTAACATTTTTTGAAGGCTTGTCTAATATGGAGCCTGCCATATAAGTCTACAGCTTCATTCCATTCTGAATATATCACTGTCAATTTATAACCACAGTCATGGAAGGAATTTGAGTAGCTTGTTGGATTTTTATATTGGATATATGGAAGAGATGGTATTTTAGTTTGCTAAAAGCTGCTGGGAGCAATATACTAGAAGTGGGTTGGTTTTTATGGGAATTTATTAGGTTAAAAGCTTACAGATCTGAGGCCGTGGAAATGTCCAAATCAAGGCATCATCAGGTGCTGTTTCACTCAAGGTTGCCTGCAGGAGACCCTGGACTCCTCTCTCAGAGGACAAGGCATATGAAGGCATTTGCTTCTCTCCCTAGTCTCATTGCTTCAGCTTCTGGCTGCTCCATCTGTGGCTTCCTCTCTCCCATGTTCCTCGCTGAGCTCCTGGGTTCCTTCTGTCTTTCTCTGTGGGTCTCTGTTTCAGTACTCTGTTTATAAAGGACTCAGGCAAGAGGACAAGACCCACCCTGGATCAAGCCTCATTGAAGTAATCCAACAAAAGCCACGCCCCCCCACCCCCCCCAACCCCCACAACCAAATCCTATTCAAAGGGTCCCCTACCCAAAGGAATGGATTAGTTTCAAGAACATGATCATTTTTGGAATCCACGAAAAGCTCCAAACTGTCACAGATGGGGTTATACATTCCAACACTTCATCATAAATTATTTACTATGTAAAATTCTAAAAACTCACTTCAGAATTCTGGATATTGTTTTTTGCACTGGAAAGAATATCTGGCATATAGATACATTGTAAGGAGAAATGAGATTTTATAGCATTCTCCACATTTCTTTTGTGACATGTCCTAGGCCTTTCTGTTAGCAACTAATGATTGTTCAGTTCTCTTTATTTTGTGGAAGGTGCTTTACACTTTTAAAATAGTTAAACCGCCCGTAGTGTTTGTAGGAAGATTTTCCCATGCAAAATATTATATTTTCTAACATATAACGTTCTTATGACCGAGAAGAGAAATAAAAAAAAATTACTGGAAATACATGAGTTGGGTCTTTCTTTTGGAAACCCGTCAATATTTCCTGAATATTTGCTTTAAGGGACTATAGAAGAAATACACATGACAAATAAAACTATTTTCTCAAGGTTTTTTCCTTCAGATATGCTGACTATTAACTAGACAAATATAAAGCCATACATTTCCGTAGAAGACTACTTTACAGATAAAAATGCTGAGAGAGAATTCAATGTCCAATCAACCATATTTATTTTTGAAACTTTCCTTCCTAGGAAGGTTGGTTAAGGTGTCCTACAGACATAATTCTGGAGCTGTCCTGGTTAGATAAAGCCTTTTGTCCCTGCATAACTATTAACAGCATCACTTTCAGAAGTAGTCTGATTTTTTAAAAAGAATGCTATGATCACCCCAAATTTAATAGTTTGATGACTCTTTTTCACAGCTCTCCCTTCATTGGGTCTCTTGATATACACTTCTCTGAGAAAGCAAGAATCAATGAAGAATGCAATTGTACTATCCTTATCTAACCTGCTTGTTTACCTAGGGCTTCTGAGCAGGCTCAGGCAGGGCTGCCATGTTGCACAATTCTCAGGGGTGCCATTCATGTGGCATGATGGTGCCCTCCACCGCTTTTCTTGTACTTATTTCTTTAGGGGGAATATGTATCTGCATAGACTTAGCTAAATTATACAACTCAAATCTATATCTGTTTCTTTATTTTCATATGTGCTCCATGTCCAAACCCCCATCTCAATTTCATCTGAACAGAGTTTATCATCTCTTTTTTAACTAATTCTGTTTCCCAAATGAAAGTCTTTTCAAATTTCATATTACTGATACAATCTGGAGTCATATGAAAAAGTGTAGTGTTTGTATTTGGCTATATTTTATTAGCTTTTAGTGAAAACCAACACTATTTTATATACCCAATTATCTTCCTCCATTCTACTGTTATTTATTAATCATCTACTTATGCAAAATACTATGTAAGATACATGTTGAATGTTGACTGAATTTCTCTCTGTGAGAAACAATGTGCAACATACTTTTACATGTATAATATAACAAGCTGTGTTTAACTGTGGTATGCTCTTCCTTGTGTATTATTTATGTGTAGAATAATATTAAAATATCCATATAATGTTCTTAATAAAAAATTTTATGGATGCTTCTAAATTTGTAATTTACAATTCATTAACATCTAAGCATCACACATACACCAGAGGTGGAAACCATAAAAAAAAGATGGATACATTTGACTAAATATGTATTTTTTTATTTCCATGGAATACATGCATAGATTTATCTTTTTCCCAATGAAATGAGATTAAAGGGATTTTGAAAATATGAATACACACAAACACACAAAGAGAATGGTAAAGACTTAACAGTGGAAAAGAATTCTCAAATTTTGGGAGAGACAAAGAATTTGAAAGAATTAATAAAGCTTAGAAGGTTGAATACCAAGTGGCACAGAGAGGCTACCTCACAATTCCAGACAGACACATTAGCAGAAGATGCCAGTTACCAAGGAGGGAGAGAGGACTGGGGCAGTGAATAAAGAGTAAATTTCTGAAATCATGTATGAGAAGCAGTTGAACTCCACATTCTCTCCCACATGCTGAAACACCCTGGTGACTCCCCTCTCCTGTTTCAGCAGAAGAAAACACTCCAGATTCATGGGACTCCCAGGAATATGGAATGAAGGGGAGCAGTGATAGATTGGAAAAAGAGGGATAATTAGAAGTCTACATTTGGGACACTAAGACTTCCACTCTCCCAACCACTTTCTTTTCCTCAATTTGGAGAACACTGGAAGTCAGGCACATACATTTTAGGAAAAGGATTGGTGGAAGTGTTTTCTGGAAAAGATCTGGTCCAGAGAAATGACCTATAGAACTGACACTGGGGAGAAGGATAGAGTACTGCAACAAACGGTCAGATGCCCAGTAGGAAGTTCATCAGGAAACAACGACACAGAACTTCCAAACAGCATTTTCAAAGCCTCTGTCTTAAATATAAAGTTTTTTTTTTTTAATCAGAGATTTGAGGAAAACATCCAATTTCATAGGCAGAGTCCAAGCAAGCAAATGAATGGAAAAGAGGAACTCTGAGTAAACAAAGAGATAATAGAGTACAAAAATAAAGATTAAAAATCCTATAATCATTATCCTCAGAGGCTTAGAGAAGGTATTGTATCTATGATATAATTACAGGATATAAAAAAATTAGAAAAAAATTTTATATAATTGGTAAATAAAAATGATTACTAAAGGTAAAAAGTCAACTGAAGTGGAAGAAGGTAAAATGAAGGAACTCTCCCAGAAGCATAATAAAGACAAAAACATGAACTATCAGAGCAGAGAAAAGAGAAATAATATAAAAGAACAGTTCAGGAGATAAAACATACAACAAATCAGAATTCCAGAAAGAGAATATGTGGGGGGGAGGGGGGATACTAGGAAAAGATTATCAAAAATTACTTTAAGAAATTTTCCTAAAATTGAAGAATGAGTTTCCAAAAGGATGCTTAGCAAAATAAATTTAAAAACTACCCATTTTAATGCACATCATCATGAAATTTCAGAACACTAAGGATCAGCATAATGTTATAAATACAGAGAGAAATTAATTGGTTTTGGAAAAATAATCTGAAATCAGAATATGGCCAAGCAACTCTACAACGACATTTTTAGAGGTAGGAGATGAAGCAATGCCTTCAAATTTTTCAGAGAATTTTTTAACCAACATTAAATTCTGTTCTCAACTAAATTATCAATCAAGTATGATGATATACTAAAACAATTTCAGATAGGCAAGCCCTCAAAAAATTCTCATGTACCTCTTCTCAAGAAGATATTGGATACTGAAGCCACAAACCAAAAGAGAGGAAAACACTGAATCCTCAAAATATAGGACCTAGCCCAGGAGGGAGGAAAAGTCCCAGGATGATATCTGTGCAATAGCTCTGAAGAGAAACTATTCTATTTTGGAGCAGGTAGATGAAGGGGTACAGAATGAATGTTTCCAGGGGGTGAAAAAAAGAAACTAGGGAGTGAATGTAACTCAAGTGATTAAGTACCTGCTTCCCATGTACAAGATTCCAGGTTCAATTCCCAGTTTCTAAAAAAAAAGCAAATAAAAAACCAACTCTCATTGGGGAGTGGATGTGGCTCTGTGGTTGAGTGCCTGCTTCCCATGTACAAGGTCCTGGATTCAATCCCCAGTATCTTCTATAAACAAAACAAACAAAAAAACCTACTCTCATTGGCGAGCGGATGTAGTTCAGTAGTTGAGTGGCTGCTTCTCATGTACAAGGTCTTGAGAGCAGTTCAAACCCTGGTACCTCCTGGGAAAAAAAAAAGAAACTAATAAATTACCATATGGAAACAAGGATTCATAAGAGTTTTATTAATCAGTTGGATCTTGATATAATGGTTGCAATATATATACCCAAGCAAAGAAAAATTAAAATAAAATGAACTATTAACTCTTAGGAAAAGCAAAAGTGCACAAGATAGGATATATAGTTATATGACTACTTTGCTCATCTCTGAACATAGTCATAGTAAAATAAATACCACTCATGAATTTAATGAAATTAATTTCTAGCACCATATTGAGAAAATAGAAAGGAAACATAAGAAAAGTGCGCTAAATTTTCATTTGATAATAGGATGGAGATATATAATAATTGACAATTCAATAAACATCATTAATGTAAGAAAGTACATACCGAAAAAAAATACCCAAAAGAGCTTGTGTAGCAGGACACAGGGAATAGCAAATTTGGGCTCAAGAAATTTTTCTTTAATATCAAATTTGTTGCAGCATTTTGCAGTTTAAACTATGTAAATTTATTACTTACAAAAAATAAAAATAATATTTCACATAAAGTAGAAATGAATTAAACTCATAGGACAGAAGAATATGGGAGATCCCATCCATGTAATTACTACATCAACCAGTTAGAGGAGATAATCTGTATGGTGAATTCCATAGATGCTTAAAAAATTGATAGAATTCTATAAGCATTGCTGATAGAAATAAAAAGAATGAAAAAGTTTCCATAGCAAAGTAGAAATGAAAATAAACTTCTTTTACCTCTTAATGGATAACTTCCAGAAACCTATGGCAACAATTACGCTATTAGAGCAATAAATTACACACGGAGAAGAATGATTACTTTCAAAACTAAAATTCAAAAATGTGTTTACTATCATAGCCAGTGCCACAAGACAAAAAAAAAAAAAAACAAAATACAAATCTGTTGTCATAAAAAATAGCCATAATAGTAGAGATTAACACAAAAACTAAAAGAATATTGAATTCCCAAGCTGGGGATTATCACATTATCTAATTATCTAATGAAATAGCAACAATCCCCCAAGTACTGGGGCAATGACCAGTGAAAAAGGATGGTTCATTGTTGGGCTCTTGATACTGATCAATATTCTTATGAACCTTTTGCTTTTGAATTTGCAACTTAGCCTAGTATTGTAGGGCACCTTAGAATTACCTCCTAAGACCCTCCATGTTGCTCAAGTGTGGCCTCTCTCTAAGTCAAACTCAGCATATAAATGCATTACCTTCCCCCCAATATTGGCAATGACTCCCAGGTATGAGCCACCCTGGCACCAAGGGATTACTACCAAGTGCCAGCTGGTAATGCAACAGGAAAAAGACCTTGCATAAAAGAGGGAAAAGGTAAAAACAAATAAGTTTATATGGCTAAGAGACTTGAAAGCAAGTCGAGAGGTCATCAGAGAAGTAACACTTATACACATCTCAGCTGAACCTCATGGACAACCAAAATAGAGACTATCCCAAATAGTGGGACTCCTGAGGGCTCTGGAGACATACTTCCTATGGTCATGGCAGATAGCTCCAGAGTTTGGTGCCTTGCCAGTGGACCCTACTTTGGAGTTTCTGCACCTGAGTGTAACAGAGTTGGACAAAGATGTGACTTCTCTACACATGCCTCTTCTATCCCTTTTATTTTAACCTATAGTTGGTGCTGGAATTGGTAAGTGTACATCCAGGAGACTAGAATCTCTGGACTGTCCATATGCCAGCTGGACCTGAGCCTCAGCAGAGTTGCAACACCTATTCTCCAGTTTATTGGACTTACCCAGGACAACTGACAGGAAGGTGAGGATGGACAACCACCACACTAGGGAACCAAGAAGGTCTGCAACTGCAAGCAAGAGAGCCCATCCATCAGCCATATGGGATCAAAGTCCCCTTTCATTTAGAGGTACAGTGGCCATCACCATTTCAGAATCCTCAGGATTGGGGAATACAATATGGACTAGAGTAGACTTACTGGTATTCTACTATAGACTTATTATAATTCTAGCAATGAAAGAAATTATATCATTGATACGGAGACAGTAGCCACTGAAAGTGCGGAAGTAAGGGAGAGGGGGAAAGGTATAATATGGGGGCATTTTCAGGATGGGAAATTGACCTGAATGACATTGCAATGACAGACTTTGCCATAACCTACATAACTGACTGGGAGAGAATATAAACTATAGTCCATGCTTAGTGGAAATGCTCCAAATGTGTTCATCAATTGAAATGAAATAAGGAAGACTAGGTGTCTGGCCCTCAAACCCTACAAAATTCAGATGTTGCAGGAAGGAAATTAAGTGGTTCTCACTGCTCTGCAGAGAGTAGCTTGAACATTGCAAAGAACAGAATCTGATATTTATTGAATACAAATGGGGTTAGTGTCATCATCCTTGGCTATGCAACATATTTTTAATATGTTTGTCTGTATGATAAGATTGTAAGTTTCTTAAGTGTGGAGATTCTTTTTATACTTCTGTACTGCCACAAAGCTTGGTGCACTATTATGTCATTCAAGATTGTGTTTAATTGAATTGAGATAGGATCTTTTATCAGTATTTAGTGCTTTTTCATGAAATACTTAGGAAATGTCTCATCTTTCTCTCACATACTTGGGCCTCGGCAAAGATAAACAGGCTACAGTTGGCCCACAATTCTCATTCCCAAAGCAAAATAAAAATCTGCCCCTTCTCTATTTTTCTAGAAAGTGCTTCATTTGCTTTCTGAAACTAGTATTTCCTTGAATTCTGACAGAACCTCCCCATTATTTTAAGAATTGTTCATCTAAAATATTTTCTAATAGGAAAGTAGAAATTTGAGATACTTTTGATAATCTCTTGAATTTAGGGACTCTGCCTTTCAACAAAATGATATATAATCTCTAATATTGTATTATCAAAAGGCAAAAATATTAATTTCAACAAAATTCTCAAAGTATGTGTCAGTTTTTTAAAATATACATTCAATTTTGTAGTACTATCTTGTTCTTTCTTTGTTAACTATGCATAGTCAGTAACAGATAAGGCTCCAAAAATTCAAATCCTTGAAGTACCATGCTGTATCACTCTGAATTGCCTAGGTAGTCAAGGTTATGTTACAAGATTTGAGGGTCGGTTGTCTGTCAAGATTTCAAAGATATCCTTTAGACAGATTTTATGGAAAGGAGACACTCTCTTGGGTGTGTTTGAGTTTAGCAACTAATCCTCGCAAGTATATGTAATTCATGTAAAAAATAAGATTTCAGTGCTTCAGACCTCTTTTGACTAACCAATGGGGTCTTGGATGTGAACATTCATAATATCAGTAACTTCTTTGAATTTAAGCTAATAACTGCATTTTTTTTTCCTTTTTCTTCACCCTGTAAATTTTTCATGCTATATTTTTAGTTCACTAGGAAGTAAGCTTTAAAAACGTCTAATTCAATGATGAGTCAAGAAGTGCAAAATACTTTCTAGAAAGATACTGACAATTCACTTAATCACTCATATGGCAACAGAGTAGCATAGCAGGAATTACATTTTTATTTTTCACCTTGGGCTCAGGTGGTAAAGTGATGTGTCCCTAATTAAGAGATAACAGTCAAATAAGCATATGCCATAGGAGTTTGAAAACTGAACAAGCTCTCGTGTGATTTAATGATGGATGGAATCCTATTTCTACTCCTTGCTGGGTGGGCTGGGACCTTGACTGTCATCCTAAGGAATGAGGATCATCACACATCCCTGTCCCATACTGTGTGCCCCATATAATTTCATTACTAAGATTTGTAAGGAAGCACAAAAGTATAATTAGTATATTATTATTAGCAAGGAGGTAGCTACTAACTGTTTGAAAACTCTTGTAAGACTGACTTTAGATTCTTAACTGTTGTGGTGTTTGTCCTAATGCACAAGATTAAATGAATTGCCAACGTGTTGTTTTATATTTTGTTTTGTCTTCTGTAATCCTATGCATAGTGAGCATGCTGCCTCACAAGAAAAACAAAGTGTAGGTTAAAACACCTCTTCTTATTACAGGCTCATTCATTCTCATGCATTCTCATTCTACAAACAACACTTTGCGTTTTCCTTGTTAGAAAATTAGCAATGCAGCTCACATCCCTTGGCTCAGTGGATGAAGGGACCAGAATAATTTGTATAGATTACCCAATTTCCTGTGGGTGAGTGGGAACACAAAGAGAAGGGAAAAATAGAGAAGGAAAATACCAGGGAAGCCGGAGACAAATGGGCTACTCAAAAGTGGTTACATGGAATGCAGGGAATGGAAGCCTGGGGCAATTATTTGAAACTGAATGAGTCAACCATTGAATACTATTTTAAAATAAACTTTAAGAAAAGCCAATGTTTTTATAACCAAGATAACCAAAGTAGTACACAGCCATCACTCCTTCTAAAAACACTTGAAATGTAATTATTACAGTTAGTGTTATAAAGTATGTTATCTAAACAAGCTATTGAATATACTTTAATGTACTCTAAAATAACAAGGTTAATAAAAACAGATGAAACTTATTCCATCTTGACAATTAGATTCCTAGGTTTTTTCATGGTTGGGTACCAGGGTATAAATTTAAAGCACTTTAATGAAATGGATTAAAACCAAGAACAGAAAAACAGAAAAAGAGAGAGAAAAAATGATTTCTCCAGTAATGCTATTTAATTCAGAGGTCATATTAATGAACTTGCATCTCCTGTCATCTCAGTATCAGACCATTATGTGCAAGGCTACGGGACGCCCAGTATACCACATTTGGAAACTACTAGTTACAGGTGACAGAGTTCGTATTTGACAGTCCTCTCTCGCTACCATATTCTGAAAATTTCTACAATCTGAAGGAAAGATGACTCTTCTTACAAACTGTCCTGGCCTTCACCTTTGGTGTGTCTTCCAATTCATCTAAGAATGTCCTCACCTTCTCTGCCCAGTAATGAATTTCAGTCCTCCAGACTTTAGTTTCAGTTTAATCTTCAGTTTACTTATAAATGACATATACATGCCCCAGTCATTTTTCCCTGTCCATTTGAAGGTCAGGAATGTTACATGGGGCAGGCCAAAGAAAGTTAATCCTCAATCATTTGTGTTTACCAAGTTTTATGCGTCTTTATGGGTCCAAATGTGTTCATGGAGTGGGAGACAGTCAATTTCGTTATTTTATATAATATTTTTCTTTACACTATACACTTGCTAGAAAGAAGGTCACACACACTTCAGTACTTCAGTGCTGACATGCCTCGCTGAACCTCATAAACCTCTATCTACATATTAGCTTCCCCCAAGAGCCTAGTAAATCTGTCTTACAAAGATTCCAGTTGTCTTAGGAGAATGAGTTTCATTCTTTTCACCCCAATTTACTCATGAACTGCATCTGACATTTTTTGATGCAATGAAACTTTGCCAATCTGTTTTAAACAGGAATTCGTTGTTATTTTAATGCAATAAAATGTATTTGTTGACTACTCCTCTTTTTTCTGAGGAAATTTGCTGTCAATCTTTGCACTTACGGGATTTACCCTCTCAATAGTGTAGATGAGCACTAATGAAACAAATTTTAGAATATTTATGTAGTAAAATATAAGGAAAGACCTAGAAAAATATAGAGATTGAGGGAAAGTTCACTTTCTAAATATAATGATAAAAGGCATGTGGGAAGATAATTCTGATGTCATTTTCTTTCATCAGCATATATCCAGCTATTTGGGTTTTAGACTAGCTTCTGGTTTTCTGGGAGACCAATACTCAGAAGGCTAGGAAGGCCTCCTGGAGCTTGCAATAGTGAAGATGAGCAAGAAAGACAGCCTTAAGTAGCCCCAAAACCTCAAACAGGCAGCGACGGAGGTGTAGTCATCTACCCAACTGCAGGTTCCTGAAGTTCCTCCAGATGCCATGCAGATCTGGGTCCCTGAATCTAAATTATGGGCAGATTCATGCTCAAAATAGAATTTTCAGCATTTTTAAATGTTTTCATTTTCAAATACTTTCCATTATCAGATCAGTTACAAAAATAATACAAACTCCATACAGAAAACTTCAGCATCCTGCTACCCAGATCCACCAATTCTAACATTTTGTCACATTTAAGGTATCATTCTCTCTCTCTTTCTCTCTCCATTTTCTGAATACTTGAGTGTAGGTTGTACACTTTATGCTCCTTGAACATTTAATATTGCCATGTACATTTCTCAAGTACAAAGATATTCACTAAAGTAACCACCTTAAGTGCAGTTATCAAGTTCATGAAATTTAATATTGATATAAAGCGTATGGTCTACATTCCATTTTTTTCATATGTCCATTTGAGTATTTCTTCTCCCTTGTGAGAGCCTATTCAGTAGCATGTATTGCATTGAACCATTATTGTCTCTTTAGTTGCTTTTTTTTTTCAATTGTGGGAGTATTTATATAACATAAACTGTCTTATCTCAACCACTGCTAAGCATATCATTAAATGGGATTAATCACATTCATAATACTTCAGTACCCTCACTACCTTACATTACTAAAACTTAACCATGTCCCCAAACAGAAACCTTATACCCATTATGCATTAACTCCCTCATTCCCTCTGCCCCCTTCCCTGGCAACCTGTACTTTACCTCTACAAGTTTGCATATTTTCCAATATTTTCATTGTAGTTACCCCCATGGGGCTTAAATTTAACATTCTAAATGTATAACAGTCATGTTTCTTTGATACCAACCTAACTTTAATAATATATACAAACTATGTTCCTTTACACCTCTACTCCACCTTCATGAAGTTCTTGTTACAAATTACATGATTACACATTATGAGTCCAAAACCACTGACGTATTTCATTTTATGCATTTGCCTTTTACATACTGTAGAAAGTAAAAATTGGAGTCACAAACCAAAAATACAATAATACTGGTATTCATATTTAACCATTTCAATATCTTTACCAGAGATCTTTATTTTTTCATGTGGCTCCATTCAATTGTCTACAGTCCTTTCCTTTCAACCTGCAGAACTCCTTTTAGGATTTCTTGTAGCACTGGTCTTATGGTGACAAAGTCCTTCAACTTTTGTTTAGTGGAGAATATTTTAATCCCTCCCTTATTTTTGAAAGACAGTTTTGCCAGATACAAAATTCTTGGTTGGCTATTTTTTTGCTGTCAGCACCTTAAATATGTCATCCCACTGCCTTCTTGCCTCCATGGTTTCTGATGAATAATCAGCTCCCTCAATCTTATTAAATCTCCCTTGTATATAACATGTTACTTCTTTATTGCAGCTTTCAGAATTCTCTATCATTGGTATTTGACAGTTTTAACATAACATGGTTATATTGGGGTTTCTTCTGTTTGGAATTTGTTGAGCCATCTTGGATGTGTATATTCGTGTCTTTCATTAAATTTGGAGACTTGAAGGTATTATTTCTTTGAATATTCTTGCTGTTTCTTTTTCTCTTTCTCCTCCTTCTGGGACCCCCGCAATGTATATGTTGGTAGGTGTCCCAGAGTTTCCTCAGGCGATGTTCACTTTTCTTCATTCTTTCCTCTTTCCACTCTCCAGACTGAGTGATTTCAATTGTCTTATTTTCAAGTTCTCTGATTCTTTCTTCTGCCAACTCCAATCTACTCTTGAATCACTCTAGGAAATTTTAAATTTCCATTACTGTGGTTTTCAGCTCTGTTTTGTTCCTTTTCATAATTTCCATTCTTTACTGGTATTATATTTGTGTTTATCTATGGTTTTCTAGATTTCCTTTAGTTCTTGTCCATATTTTCCTTTATTTCTTTAAGAATATTTAAGGCAATTTTTTAAAAAAGTCTTTGTCTAGTATGTCCTTAATGATAGTCTATAATGCTTTAAACTTCTCCTCTGCCAGGGCCATTGCTTCCTATTTCTTTGCATATTTTGTAATGTTTTGTTGCAATCTGGACATTCTGATATATTAATGTATTATCACTGGAGTTTAGACTCTCAGGTGTCTGTTCCATCAGCTTGTGTCCAACTAGTGTTATGACAACACTGTTCTTGATTTCCAGCAGCTAACAAAAAAAGAAGGAAAAAAAGAAAACACCTTTTCCAGTCTTTGCAGACTGACCTATGTAACTGCCCTTCAGGGCATATTCATACAATAAGTTTAGAGAATAGCTCCAGGCCAAAGTAAAGGGGCCTCCTTAATCTTTTCTGCACATGTGTCTTATTTTGGGCATGCACATGTGGCCCTAGGAATTCCCCCATTTACATGGTTCTGAATGTCCTCTCCACTGTAGGAAATGTCTCCTCACAGTCCTTGGCACTGCACTTTATGTTCTATAGGCAGCAAGCCCTTGCCCCAGACAACAGACTTGACTGCTTTCCCACAGAGTTCTGAAGGAGAATTCCATGAGCTGTCTTCAATACACAGGGCAAGTTCTTGGACAGTGAGTCCCTCAAGCCGCCATCAGACATACTGGGCCAGACGCACATATTTCCAGTATGTTGAAGAGGGCTACACTGGGAAATGGACTTGGCCCAGTGGTTAGGGCATCCGTCTACCACATGGGAGGTCCGCGGTTCAAACCCCAGGCCTCCTTGACCCGTGTAAAGCTGGCCTATGTGCAGTGCCGATGCACACAAAGAGTGCCCTGCCACATAGGGGTGTCGCCCGCGTAGGGGAGCCCCATGCACAAGGAGTGCACCCCGTAAGGAGAACTGACCAGTGCAAAAGAAAGTGTAGCCTCCCCAGGAATGGTGCCACACACACGGAGAGCTGACACAACAAGATGACACAACAAAAAGAAACACAGATTCCCGTGCTGCTGACAACAACAGAAGTGGACAAAAAAGAAGAACATGCAGCAAATAGACACAGAGAACAGACAACCAGGGCAGGGGGGGAGTGGGAGGGGAGAGAAATAAATAAATCTTTAAAAAAAAAAAAAGAGTGCTACAGTGCTGCCTCTGGAACTGGGACCAGGGATCTGTACTGGGGAGATGGGCCAATTGCATGCTAAGCCCACAAGAGATAGGGTACTAGCCAGCCAGGGCACTACAAGATCCTACTGCTTTTAAGTAGTTTTTTTCTTATTTCAGTGCCCACCCTGTTAATCCAGTCCTGTAGCTGTTTCCTAGAGTTTTGAGAAAGATGCTTCTGCCAGTTCTTGCTGACTGTTCAAATCTTCTGTTGGGGGATGGAGTCCTAAAGCATCTCACTCTGCCATCTTTAATGGCACAGAGTGACATGTCTTAAAACCTGAAAAATGCTTAAGATTTTGAGGAAGATGAAGGCCATTCAATTTACTCCTCAAAGCTACAATAATTTCGGGAGCAGATGTTCCAGGACCTCTAAAACAAAACAAAAAAAACAACAACAAAAAACGCTACAATAATTTCTCCTCAATAGGATGAGATTCCTAAAAATCTAAATAATCTGAATAGGAAAGATTTTGGGGTTGATAGACTTTCATATCAAAGGGAAAATTAACTAAGACAAGTAATTTTATAAGGAAATATAAGAGAGTTCTTACAGGTATGCTTGCATTTACTAAAAACAATTTTAAAAATAATAACAAACGTCTCAATTCTTTCTTTATACCAGGTTCTTTGTATATATTATCTTAGTTTTTGCAGTGCTAAATAACATCCCTACTCTACAGTTGCAGTTTAGCAACTTGCCCAAAGTCACAAATATAAATAATTAAATCAGGACTTGAAACCAAGTTTGCATCAGTTCAAGCCTGTTCTACAGCAAGGATGATGATGGTGCTGGGAGAAAGAGATGGAGGCATGACAAAATGTCCACTTACTCCCATAACAGCTCTATATTCCTCTGGAGGCCCTTAAGCTTTTGAAGAAACAATACTGTTCATGGTCTTCTCTTGAAGGTCTTTCTGCATGCAATCATTCATACCTTGCTTCTTCTGAGCCTCCACTTAAGCATTATTCAAAATATAGTCTTTAGGAACTGAATATTTATAAAGTAGTTTTATAAAGTTTTTGTCTTTCTTCAGGATGCTCTACAGGTTGCAACCTGCCTATTGTACTGGTCAATGGGAATGGCTGGGTGATACTGTAGCTCTCTGTCTCTGTAACCTGAGTGCTGTATCTGCCTTCTCCTTGGCAGCTGTGTTTCACTGCCAAAATTAGTCTCCTGCATCCTGTGGCTAAGGATAGGGCATTTTAAACCTACTTTGCTAGGAAAAGTCACTTCCTGCTTATATTCTACCAAGCTGAATACAGATTTTTGCATTGCACAGAATCATAATGTTTCTTATTTTTCATCTTTACACATTTCAATGGCAGCAACAACTCATTAATCACCTTACCCAAATAGCTAGGTTGTTTGGGATCCTTTCAGGAATCATAATAAATTATATTGACCTTTTTTTTTTTTAAAAAGATTTATTTATTTATTTATTCAATTTCCGCCCTCCCTCCCCCGGTTGTCTGTTCTCTGTGTCTATTTGCTGCATCTTGTTTCTTTGTCCGCTTCTGTTGTCGTCAGTGGCAAGGGAAGTGTAGGCAGCGCCATTCCTGGGCAGGCTGCACTTTCTTTCACACTGGGCGGCTCTCCTTACGGGGCGCACTCCTTGCACGTGGGGGTCCCCTACGCGGGGGACACCCCTGCGTGGCGCCACACTCCTTGCGCACATCAGCACTGCGCATGGGCCAGTTCCACACCGGTCAAGGAGGCCTGGGGTTTGAACCGTGGACCTCCCATGTGGTAGACGGACGCCCTAACCACTGGGCCAAGTCCATTTCCCCATATTGGCCTTATTAAAATACTTTTATCAGAAAAATGATGCTATAGCATGATTTTTAATATTGTTGCTATTCATACATAAATCTGAGGAGACGAAAAGTTTCTAAAAAGAAATTGTATTCCCTCCAAAGCTCTATTTTCCACCATGTTTTGCAACTGGTCTTAATCTTAGGTGGAGAGAGCAGAGGTTTTCAAACAATAGATAGGGATCTGCAATCTACATGCAAAGACCACCATTATCTCCAGCCAAATCTCTGCCTTGGAGCTCTAGATTTGTTTTAGTATTTGCAAAGAGGTTATCATCTCCTAGATGCCCTACTCATTCTTCTAACTAAACATGGTCAGAAAAAATAAATTCCCAAACCAAATATCCCTTTTATATTCTTCATTTCTCTTAATAGAATCCATTTAATCTATGCATCTAAATCAGAAATCTCGGAGTTTAATAATCAATTACTAAGTTGTATCCTATCAAGCCACCTCCTAAATATCTTTCAAGCAAACGCTTTCTACCTTTTCCTGCCATTTCTTTCACTGACACCCTTGTTATGGAACATGCCAGTCATGATGCCTGCCACACCCACCCAAACCTTCCCCTCTTTGCCCCTTTTATGGAACAAGCATTCGTCTCTGAATGCGCCAGAGAAAACACCTGGCCCCAGAATCTAGCCAATAATTAATGTGGTCACTGAACACAGAAAATCCTGCTCAACAGAGGCAACAGCATTTAGCTGACAATTCCTTCCAGATAGAGGATCCAGGAACGGCCTTGCAGGCACTTAGAAAGATGCGAATTTAGTTGAATGGTAATGGAAGGTAGGGGAACCATGATGATAATACCTCCTCTGATGGACAAGTAGTCATCATGTGTGGCAAAGATAAAGTGGATTCTGTGCTGGCCAAATCAAGGCTTTGGTGATTTTATTTTCAAGGCATTAAAGGAAAGAGGAAATACAAGTAAAATCCTCCCTCCCTCTTATCTTTTTTTCCCTCCGCCCTCTCCCCACTTGCTCTCCTGGAAAGTTGGGCACGAAATTGTTAAAAGTGATTATTTTTTGATGGTTGAAATGCAATGGCTTTTAAAATCTCTCAAATTACTTTTATTTTATTTTCTAAAAAGCATGGTACATGCACTGGTTTAGGGATAATAAATAAAAAGCAAAAATGAAAACACCGAAAAAAAAGAAAGAAAGAAATGGAGAAACCAGAGCTGGATGATGGCCTCTCATAGGATTAGATGGTTTGCAATGAGGGAGCACATGCTCTGGTACCAGATCGCCTGGCTGAAAGCAGATAAGGAAACAGGGCCACCATATG
This sequence comes from Dasypus novemcinctus, assembly GCF_030445035.2. Lineage (NCBI taxonomy): Eukaryota > Metazoa > Chordata > Mammalia > Cingulata > Dasypodidae > Dasypus > Dasypus novemcinctus. Next base: position 63,708,087 of record NC_080687.1, read on the forward strand.
ACTTGGCTTCAGGAAACCTTCACTGTTTGTAACCAGTATTCTGAGACCACTTAAAATCAGATCCAAAACTAATAGTTCCCACTGTTGAATTGCAATATCAAGCTCAATTGTCTGACTTGCCAAGTTTCTATGGTTAAAATTAATGCCCTGCTTGGCAAACACTGTCATACTAGCAATGGGAGCCATTTGGGAGGAGCCAGAGGAGCCTGGATTTGCTGACTCCTGGCCTCCTCTGAATTGCTGCTCTGCATTCCTCTGCTTCCCCAAGCGTGGATGAAGATGCTGGTTAGTGTTGAAGACTCAAATGCAACATTAGGTCCAGGGAGGTGCCCAATCAAAGTGTGGGGGAAATAATTATATTAAAAGAAATTGTAGGAGTTGTCCTAGGAATATGGGGAAAGCTTCGTGAGAATGTGTAGGCATGCATTTTACATTTGCTTAACCATAGAGTATAAAACCTTATTTAAGAAAATCTAGCCTAATTCATCCCAAACTTAGAGTGAGAAAGGAATGGAGTGAGAGCGAAGAAGAGGCAAAGGGTTTCACCTGTGTGGGCACAGCCAGAGCTCTATGGTACCTAGTGTGACTCATACAGATAGGAGGCTGGAGTGGGCCTGCAGGCAGCAGACCCTTAGAAGGGGATATGACTTTGGTTGTAGGACTGTAGAAGATCGAGAAACTATGACAACCCCTCCCAAATAATAGGTTGGGATCTGCAGTCTATGTGCCATGACTCCTAAGTGGATTATCTTCAGTCAAATCTAGCTCTTTACCCTGAATAGTCTTCTTTGGTTCTAAAGTTTGGTGGAATTAGCTATGACCCAACCAATAACAGTGAAGAGTCAGAATGCTAGTGGAAATACTGAAAAAAGGATTTACAAACGATGCAGGAGATAGACATTTTAGAACACCAATTTATTCTTCTGTCCTCCTCATTTTCTCCAAGCTAGGTTCCCTGTTTGGGCTGGAAGATGCATCATTCTCTCTAATCATTAAAAGTAATCTAATAAGAGAAGCCATCTTAGGAATGAAAACTGCTTCCCTGCCTGGGATTTGTAGATAGTGAAAGGGGATAGCTATTAAGAAACAAATAGGTCATCTAAGTGTACCTGCATTAAATAAAATAGAAGCACCCAGGAAGGCTTGCATTTCTAGTGCTTTAGAAAAAAGCCTAACACCCAATTATCTGTGCTTTGGGCTACTGAGCTATATGGTTTAAGGAACAAAAGTAACAGCCCAGTAAAGATCATCTTGATAGGGATAAGGCTAAAATGGGTAACACCTTCTAGGATTTGGAATAAAGAAGACTCAGGGAATGGGTTGAAGAGTGATAGTAATATGTAACCACCGAGAGAAGCAGAGATCTATGAGACTGAATTCATCTTGTATAAAATAGAAGTAATGAGATGAGTCAGTCTTGATAATTTCCATGTCTGTCACAAGATCCCCTTTTAATTAAAAAAGTAAGTCTGATTTAGGCAACCAGAAGATACCATCATCTCTCACCAGATCTTTTGCAAGCTGGTCTTCTTATGCTTTTTACCTTCGTGTTATTCTACTCTAGTCAATCTGCCATATAACTTCTAAAGTAATATTTCTAAAACATAAATCTTGTTAGGTTATTCTGCCTTCAAACATTTACATGGGCGAAGCGGCTTTGGCTCAACAAATAGAGCATCTGCCCACCACGTGGGAGGTCCAGGGTTCAAACCCAAGGCCTCATGACCTGTGTGATGAGCTGACCCACATGCAGTACTGATGCGCACAAGGAGTGCTGTGCCACGCAGGGGTGTCCCCTGCATACGGGAGCCCCACATGCAAGGAGTGCACCCCTTAAGGAGAGTCACCCAACGCGAAAAAAAAGTACAGCCTGCCCAAGAATGGTGCTGCACACACGGAGAGCTGATGCAGCAAGATGACTCAACCAAAAGAAACACAGATTTCCGGTGCCACTGACGAGAATACACACGGACACAGAAGAACACAGAGCAAATGGACACAGAAAGCAGACAACTGGAGGGTGGGGAAGGGGAGAGAAATAAAAAACAAATCTTTAAAAAAAAAACAAACAACACTTACATGGCACTCAAAAGTTATGAAATAAAGCTCATACTTCTGAGAACCTATATGATCCTGCAGACCTTTCCAGTTTTAACTCTTAACATCTCGTGCCAACACACTCATATACACACACACACACAAACACACACACCAATGCTCTGAGCTCTAGTCCCTCAAGCACATCAAGCTCGATTGCCTTGGTAAATTTATACATAGCTTCTACTGATGTGGGCTATGGGTGGGAGGCTCTTTGTCTCTTCAGAGATAACCTAAGCTGTGTGTCCTGACTTGTGGGTGTGAAACGGTAAGAGGCTGCAGTCCTGCCCTTGGTAACCATGGCAACGACTCCAGTTCCAGAAAACAGTTTAACAATGCAAAGTCTTTAAACATTAAATATTCATGGGAAACGGACTTGGCCCAGTGGTTAGGGCGTTCGTCTACCACATGGGAGGTCCGCGGTTCAAATCCCAGGCCTCCTTGACCTGTGTGGAGCTGGCCCATGCGCAGTGCTGATGCGCACAAGGAGTGCCATGCCATGCAGGGGTGTCCCCCGCGTAGGGGAGCCCCACGCGCAAGGAGTGCGCCCCGTAAGGAGAGCCGCCCAGCACAAAAAAAGTGCAGCCTGCCCAGGAATGGTGCCACACACTTCCCACACTTCCCGTGCCGCTGACGACAACAGAAGCGGACAAAGAAACAAGACGCAGCAAATAGGCACAGAGAACAGACAACCGGGGGAGGGGGAGGAATTAAATAAATAAATAAATCTTAAAAAAAAAAAAACACTGAATATTCAGGGAAAATGCAAACCAAGCATGCTAAAAGCGTATCTAGAATATATGAAGTCCATGCTAAAAGCTTACCTAGGATATAGAAGATATTTGCTAATTCAAGCCTATTGAAAACTGACACAAAAGGACCATTTGGCCTTTCCTCTGTGTATAAAAGGGACTCAAAAATCTTGTTCGGGGCTCAGGTTTAAAACAGAAAGTTCCCAAGTCCAGCCGGCCATCTCAAAATCATTCCTGAGTCCTGGCTTTTCTATATGCAAATAATTGAACCTTTCTCAAATTCTACAACACTACTACCCTCATTATTTCCTTCACCTGATCCCCTGTATTCTACAGGGTGAACTCTGAATTTTGCAAGACTTGGGCCAAAAGATCACTGCCTTCTTAGGGTGTCCTTCACTGACTTGTTCTAGAGGAAGTTACATGTTTTCCTAACTCTGATCTTCTATAGCTCCCTGCTATCTTGATTATAGCACTCACGTGCAAGGAGTGCACCCCACAAAGAGAGCTGCTGCCCCACATGAAAAAAGCGCAGGCTGCCCACGAGTGGCACCGCACACACAGAGAGCTGATGCAGCAAGATGACACAACAAAAAGAGACACAGATTCCCAGGGCCACTGACAAGAATGCAAAGCGGGCACAGACGAACACACAGCGAATGGACACAGAGAACAGAAAGTCACAGCAATACCTAAGAGAGGGCTTGCAGTTGCTAAGATAAAGTCTCTGTGTAGAGTTAGGGGGAGGGTCACCCCTGCCAGCTCCATCCCATCCTCTTTGGGACCAACAATTCTAAAAAGATGGATTAGATATATTCCCTCCCCTGAGGCCTATTCCTATGTTCAGAAAACTCGGTATCTGAATCCTTACTCAGGACTTTATTGTTGAACAATATGCCCATGCCTCTCTTACATAATCCTTTTTTTTTTTCATGTGAAATATTGGGCAATGGAACTGAAATGGTTGTGCCAACCGACAAGTAGAGGGAGCCTCAGTAGGTCCAACAGTATCCCAATTCTGCTTATGTGCCTATTTTGGAAACACAACTTTCTTAAGTGTTTCCTTTAATATTTCAGCAAGCCTTTATTAAGAATGTACTATATGTCAGGCCTGGTTTTTATTGTGACAAATTATTGGGTCTCTGACAGAGTTAATAATGTGTGTAGAACCAATCAGGTGTGGAAGAAAATATAGTTTCCTCTACATCTGATCTGGTTTTGCTGTCAAGCTATCACACTGCGGGGTAGTGGGGAAAACTTGACTGTTCAGTTACAGGATATAATCTTTTGGGGGCAGTCACTTTAGAGCAAATCCTCAGTCCTTCAGTTCTTCTCCACTCCCATTCCCAAGATGGTCATTACTGGGATTCAAGGAGCTTTGGGGTCATGCCCATAGATTCCAGGAATCTCTGGGTCCTCACTGACCTCTCCTGGAATGTCCCGCCTACCCACCCCTGAATGTTCTGCTGACCTTGCTGCTAAAGTCTGCCGGACTTGTGGATTGTTTGCTGGTTCCAGCCTACCTTGACCTTCCCTGGCACTGGAGGCCTGTCTGATTATCAGCCAAGTCCTCCCTCCCTCCCTTCAATTCTGGTTTAGGTTGTCTGCCCTGCACCTGGAAAATAGGCACCCTTTTCTCTTGTTCCCACAGCTGGCTCACTGATTCTCCATCAGATCTCTCTATGTCCTTTCCTGGTCAAACACAGGGACTTCCAGATTCCATCTGAGCCATGTGAGACTCAAGATGTGTGTAGCGACTTGGGGGAGAAGTGGGAGACACGATCTCTAGCCCTCTATGTGGCCCCTCACCCAACCATTTGTAATATATGCCTTAGGACAATGTCTCTCAGACTATTTATAGTCGTTTTCCTCAATACATTGCCAACCAATATTTTTACAAAATACAATTAAAATTAATTAATAGAAAATAAAATAACAAATAGGTACAAAATACAAGTCTCCAGATTTTTTTAAAAATTTCTTTCATCAGGTATAAAACTAGGCAATCAACTTGACTAAACATTTCTAAATCCTTACTCTCCATTTCAAACTTATCTCAGGAACCAATACGGAGCGACTGGATGCCAGCCCTTCCTCAGGATCACATTTTGAGTAGCTTCAGTCTAGGTCCTGCGTGTGGATGTTACTCTGCTCTGAGATGCCCTCTCATCTCCCCAGGCGGTACCCCGGGAAGGGAAGCACAAGCCCCACTGCTCTGGGGTTCAACACAGTTTCTCTTTTATATTTGATGGAACAGCCCTCAAAGGCCACACCAGCCCTAAGCTTGCTGTCACGCCCCAGGCTCTGAGCCTCAGGGGTTAAGCCAGGACACGCTTCCTTTCTGCCAGCTCTCCCTCAGTGTCTCTGTAACTAGAAGCGTCTCCAGGCTCTCCTTAGGGTCCCTGTCCCTCCCTTTGACCTTCATAGACCCTCTTTGCTTTTGCTATATGGGAATAGGAGGGCTTTCTTTTTTACTTCTCTCTCTCTTGCTTTTTTTTCCCCCTTTCTTTCTTTTTGCCATTTTCAACCCTTTCACTCTCCACAAGGCTCAACTCTCTTGCTAGGCACTTTTTTTTTCCAGTTGGTTTTGAAATTCAAAGCTGATCAATGCCCTCTTTGTTCCAAATGGTATCCACCCTCCTCCTGGAAGGACAACTGGCATTGACAAAATGGGTGGGGTGCCTCAGAGATTAAAAAAAAAAAATTACAGAATATGAAAATATTTCATACAACACCTATTACACTCATATAGAGGTGCTATAAATAGCCGTAATTATGAAAGCTTTTAAAAATCTTCATTACATTATACTTGCTTCTTAATGGCATAAAATGATGCTTTGGATTGAAACATTTATATATTCCTTTACTATACACTCACCTCACCATGAAACAGAAACAGTGTCCATGTTTTATATCTTTATATATATGGACCCAAACCTAATATCACTAGTATAAAATAAAGCTAAAACTGTAACCATTTTTCTGTGTGTGTGTGTGTGTGTGTGTGTGTATAAACAACTGAAGAATTAGTTTTTAACTGGGTGATCCTTGTGCACTCTTGGAATTTTAACTTCACATACCCATTACGATCTGCTTTACACTCATGAAAATTGAGTGGTTCCTTCTCAGTATTTGTTTATTTCAAAATTGCGATTTTGTAGAGTTCCCTGTAAAGTTTCATTATAGAATTCAAAATAACTATCAAAAGAAAGTAGAAAATCTAGGCAGAGTTTGTACATTTTTCTTTCTGTTATTAATTATTTATTGTGACTACATGAATAATTCTAGTCATTATTTCTATTTCCATAGCTATTATATACTTGAAAGTTACTGTAAAAAATAAATTCTAGTTCTCTGAGATCTTATCTTGTTAAGGCCTGTAACTGAAGGCCGGCCTTGTGTCTTATTCATTTGGTATTTGAAATTCTTGCTTGGGGCCTAGAATTTTGAAGAAACCAAAAAATGCTTGCCAAATTAATGAATTATTAGCAGTAAAATCTCGCCTTCCCCAAACTTCTCTTTGGGCACACTGTCCCTACATGTTGTGTCCATTTTAAAATAAACTAACTTAATAAAAAAGATATAGAAACGATCATTTTTTAAAAACTCTAAATGAATATTGCTATCTATACCTGCAGTATCTTTTAACAATACATTCTCAGGCTATTGGCTGAGATTGGAAAAAGATGGCACAGTCAACTTGCATAATTTGGGGAGAATTTAATAAAGGGATTATTTTCAAAAGAGCGTCAGAAGAGAGAGAAACAAGAGATGGTCCAGTACCACAGGGCAGGTTACCAGGAGGCATTATTCCCACCCACAGTCTCAAGGAGCCAGTGGAACAGAGCCCCACGAAGGAGAAAGCTGGTTGACCAGGCCTGCTTGACAGCATCCATGACTATGGGTCAAAGAATACAACCATTCCATAGTGACACCCCACAAGAAAGGGTCCTAGGGAATCAATCTTCTGCCTTCCCTCTTCTCCCTCCATCTCATCTTCCCCACTGGCAGAGTCGACCAGAGTCAGACTCTAAGGAAGCCTGCCTATGTCAGTCGGAGTCCGCGTTCTCAGAGCAGCAAGGAGGAGTAGACCGTGAAGTAGGAGGAACAAACACAAGACATCTGCCACGCTCAGTGCTGTACTGTGTGCCAGGTTGCCTTGCAAAAAGTGCTTTAAGAGGTTCCATAGTCACATGTGTGCTCTTTAAAGTGTTTTGCACCTGATGTGCCCTTCAAAAGCACAAACTAGCTAATGAAAGATAGATGAATGCTCTTCAGTAGTAAGGTAATTCATCTTATTTTCTTTCCCTAATACTTTATGATAACAATGGTAAACACGCTGAATTTTCACTATTATTAAATTCTCTTTTTGTACTGGACATTCATGCTTTGTGACCACCAACCATAAAGAACCTCCTTAAATTTATAGAATTCCTGTCTTTGTGAGTCTCGTCACCCCAGAATAGAAGCCAGGATTGAGTTCCCAACCTCAGGCATGTAGCCTAGGTTAGGACAAGTAGATGAAACTGGTTTGGGCAGAGAGCAAGTAAGGAAGACAAGTTCACAGGGACTCTCTTTTCCTGGCAGGCATGGTAAAGCACAGCATAGAGACGATCAACTTTCCGAGACCAGAGGCAGTAAGTGTCCCAAGCTTATCCTGCAGTATGGACTTCAGTGTCCATGAGCAGCAAAGGTGTAGATTCAATATTTTCCTGTCAGGCTGATTTTCTGATCCCTCAGAGAGGTTGTGAACCATCTTTAGTAACTTTCTTTTCCACTTGATCTAGCTATATTAAGTTCTGCTATTTGCAAATGTTAAAAATAATCTGGATGATACACATTTTAATATAAACTGAGCTTAGAGAAGCTAAAATGGTACGACATAGAAGTGACCAACCACAGAGAGATCTCTCTGGTGCGGAAGCCCATGTTCAATTCATTTTCCATTCCAGGATTGCCTCTTCACCTGTCTGCCAGCTAATTCACCTGCAGGATCCACAATACTCTTCAAAAGAAGTGATTCCTGAAAGAAACACTTTAGAAAGAGTTGAGGCAGTAAGAGATCAGTTATCAACTGAGAGGCTTTTATAGATTTCACTGCATTGTGGGGTTACAAATAAATTTGAGTGAGTAGGCAAATTTGCAAACACAGAATAAGCGAATAGCAAGGATTAACTATCCAAATCCATCTAAATGTTCAGCAAAGCAAAAGACCACTATCTACTTAAAGAGACTTGCCCTCCTCAGAAGGCTATACCCCAAAAATGAATAAACTAAACTAAAAAATATCGAAAAATAAACATACATTTCTGTCACAGCATACAAGTACTGTTGGGGATTGAATTATGCACCCCTCAAAAATCATGTTCTCAGCTGTAATCCACATTCCTGCGTGATCCCATTTGTAAAGAGGGACTTTGGAAGATGATGTTACTAGTTAAGTTGTAGACAAATTGAATCAGGGTGGGTCCCAATCCATATTACTGGAGGTCTTAGAAGAAATTCTTAATAGAACCAGAGATGTCATATGATGAAGAAACCAGAAGTCCGAGAAGCCACAGAGAAATCCAAAGACACCAACAAGTGACAGAGGCAGAGATGCAAGTCAAGGAACCCCAAGCACTGGGGTAAGCTCTATCAGCAGATGCCAATGACTCCAGGAGAAACTATGGTTTTGCCTCTGCCTATTAATTTGGGACTTCTGGACTCTAAAATCGTGAGCCAATAAATCTTGTTTAAGCCAAATCATTGTGTAGCATCTGTCATAGAGATGCTAAAATGGTAAAAGTGCCATTTTAAATTATTTAATTAGGATGCATAACCAGGATGATAATCTGGAATTTCTTCTTGACTGAAGGAACCAGAGAAAAAGGACAAAATAGGAATCCCAAGGATATGTGGGGTAAGAGAGGAAGCAGCTGGGTTAGGGAGCAAGAGTCAGACTTAAAAATCACATCTTTACTAGCTCTTTAAGAAGGAAAGTTCCTTAAAACAGAGAAATAATTTTCAATCTGATTCTAACTTAGAAACCAATATAGATTGCTTGGGGGGTTTGGTGATAACCAACAATTTGAAAAGTGGCAGCAAGTAGTAAGAAAGAAGAATAAACTTTGTGTCAACATTATTGTTTTTTCTTTGAAAATCTATGTATTTTAAGAATTTAAAAAACTATTTTGAGAAGGAGTCTATAGGTTTCACCAGACTGCCAAAAATGTTCCTGTCACAAAAAAAATAATCTCTATCTTTTCTTTTATGTAAGATGCCCCATTGCAGAAAATAATTTTGCCATTGACTTGGCAACTTACACCTGTTTTATAAAATATGTGTGTCAAATTATAGATATATAAAGCAATAGAACTGATTTCTATGCCACATACAAAAACCCATTTCATTACCTTGTAATCACATTTTACACTATGTGAAGCCAAACCGTAATAAACATTCATAAATCATATTACAAAGCCTCAGCACCTTACAAATTCTTAATATCTTTTTAGATTTCTGGGAAGTGAATTTTTAAAAAGTAAAACCAGAAGCTGTAGTAATGTTTGAAAGGCAAGTCCAGAATTCTAGCCTAGTTTATTTATTTTCCTAGGTGTTTAACATATTGTACCTTTTTAAAGACACCAAGTAGTTTGCAAAAAAAAAAACACTGGAGCAGTATTTTTTTATATGAAATAATAAACTTCTCGATTTGCTTTTCTTGTAAGCCTAGTATTTGTAATTTGCTACTATTGTCTTTTTTAAAAAAAGGAAGAATTAAAATGCAGTCAATATTCAAGACACTCCTTTTTATTTGTCCTTCTGTTTTGGGGGGGAAGGATGAATTCCTGTAGAGCTCATCAGTTTGCTGCTTTTTGTTGATAAGGCTTAGTTATCATGAGTTTGAGTGTACGACTTGAGGTTTTAAAATGGGTGAACCTAAAAATCGCGATGTCCAGTAAATTTAGGTTTTGGAATTGAAAGGAAAAGATTTCAATCCTTCACAACGTCTTTCAAAAATAGAAATTATAAAATGCTGAAAGAGAACATTGAAATTGTTCTTGATTTTAAGGCAGAACTGGGGGAGGTAAAAAGAATTATCAAATGAAAAGAGAGGTAAAATTTTACAACTTCTATATACCAAATGTCTCCCCCTATTTTACGTATCAGTGCTGAGGGCTGGGCTGTGGACAGGTGGGATGCAGAACTGAGGGTTCAAGCCCCAGAAACAGGAGGGTGACCAGGAGACCCAGGTAGCTTGGAAATCACTCTCGTAAAAGCCTCACATTTAGACTTTTGCTATTATCTCTAATTTATGTTTGCATGTATGTGTGTTCCAGGAATGCATTTGCTAAATATAAGCATTGAAATATGTTATAATTCATTTTAAGTCTGCATTATGGGTCCAATGGTATCTGCCAAAAAGCTATGTTGAAGTTCTAATCTCTAGGACCTCAAGATGTGACCTTATTTAGAAATAGAGTCATTGCAGATGGAATCGGTGGTTAATTAAGATGAGATCATAATGGAGAAGAGTGAGCCCCTATTACATTATGACTGGTGCCCTTATTAGAAGAGACGAGACAGAAAAAATGAGAGAGAGTGAGAGTGAGAGAAATGGCCAGATGAAGACAGAAGCAGATTTTGGAGTTATGCTGCCACAAGCCAAGGAACCCCAAGAATAGTGAACCACCAGAAGCCAGGAGAGAGGTACAGAACAAATTCTCCTCACGAGACTTCAGGGGAAGCAGGGTTCTGCAGACACCTTGATTTCAGACTTTAGCCTGCAGAACTGTAAGACAATAAAATTCTGTTGTTTTAAGCCACCAAATGTCTGGTACTGAGTTACAGCAGCCCTAGAAAACCAAGTCAATCCGGTGAGCAGTTTTTCAACTTTTGATATATCAGAAGCTTCAAAAATAGAAACTCAAAATGGAAGTAAACGGACTCATCTCACTTTGTCAGAAGCTTTGCTTTTCAAGGGAATAGAGGGTACAAGTCATATGCTCTCTACCTCCTCTGCCTTCTAAATAGACCTGTCTACTAGTGCTGTGCAGTTGCCCACGGAGAATTTCTTCAGGGGAATTCCAGGAAAAATCTGAGATCACTTCGTTGACCCAGGAGATTTCCTGAATCCTGGGTTCTGAAGTAGCTAGCTCTCCTTAACCTGGGAGAAACCTGTCTCTTCATGAAACAAGACATCAGAAAAGTAACACAAGAGTGGAAATGAGCCCTTCTAAGGACAGCATCAGAATACATCTGGTGGTAGTTTGCTAAATATATTGAGAAGAAACAAAGGTTACTCAACAAAATAAAAAAGATCTTTCAGAGCTTTGGGCATTTATATTCTATGGTGATAACAGTGGCCAAGAAGAAGGCAAACCCTATCTTGTGATATAGCAACAATAAAGAAACCTCAGATGTGGCTTAGCCAGATAGGAAACAATAAATCAGCCACCTGCATGCCATGGATGCCAAGCTCTTTGAATTTCCTTGCTAATTCAAAAACAGAATATACAGCTTGTCACATGTTTCACATAAAATCCTTTGAAGAGAATTCATTAGAGAGAGAGAGTTCACAGTATAATGAAGCAGACATTTATTGCTAAAATGATTGCTGACCTGGCTTTTTAGCTATTTTGGTTCACATTAGGATACTCCTAGCTTCTTGCTTCAAAAGCTGATGGAGCGTAGAGTTATGTACAGGAGTGCCCTGTGTTTCCGGAGGTCACATGTACAGTAACCCCAGAACTCAAAAGCGCATCTGGAAATCCAAACATAAGTGGAGAACAAGGTCTTTGAACAGTGAGGAGAACAGTTTTCGCAAAGCTCTCAGGCTTTTTTTCTGATAGAAGGAAAGAGTTGACATGGCCTTGGCAACACTGAATGCCAGATCTCCCTTTTATAAACTGTACACTGCCTGGGTTATTTCATCAGTAAACTGCAAATAATAATATCAACCTAATAAGGTTTCTATGAAGATTTAATAAGAAAATCTATAGAAATATCCACCCAAAATATAAAGGACACTTAATAAAATGATCTGTTATCTTCAAGATTCTTGAAACCTTCTTCAGTCCCTCCCTCAGATAATGAAATGTTAGTTAAGGAAACAAATTTGAAGCTAATCTGATATCCACGGAAGTAAAAAGTAACAGCTGAAAGAAATTAAGTAGCCAAGCAAAGAAGAGGGATAATGTTCAGAAATTTGTCCCCATCCCCGCTCCAGACAAAAATCCTGCACTCATCACTTGAGGTTATTGCACACTGTAGCACACAGTCCATACCCAAGAAGGCTAGTGCAATAGACTGAATCATGTGCCCAGACCAAAGATGTGCTCTTGGTCTTAGTCTGCATTCCTGTAGGGGTGAACCCATTTGTAAATAGGCTCTTCTAAAATCCTGTTTAGGGGCGGCCAAACTGAATCCCTGTGAAATTTAATCCGTATTATGGAAGGTCTTATAAAGAGAAGAAATTTGGACATAGAAATGAGAGAAAGACAGGTGGAAACCACAGTCATCGGATTGTGAGGTCAGGCAGAGATGCAAGCCCAGGAACCACGGGGACTGGGGCAAGCCAGCGGCAGAACATTACAGATTTGGGGGAGAAAGCATGGCTTTGCCAACGCCTTGATTTTGGACTTCGAGTCTTCAAAACCATGAAACAATAAATTCTTGTGACTAAGCCAAACTATTGGGTGGTATTTGTCATAGCAGCCCTAGCAAACTAAGACAGTGAGGTAAATATTCAATATACTGCTGAGTGATTTCTATAAAAGTTTTTTTTTTCGGTTAAAACAGAAAAACACCTTATTGCTTCTTAAAGAGCTCAGCACCAAGTTTAAAACTACACAAAGATATCTTTTTTCATCTATTAGATTTGCAAAGTGCAAAAAGTTGTGTTGGCATGGGTGTGGGTGTTAACGCCCATGAATGGTAATTTGGCCATATCTACAAAATTGCTAAAGAACATACCCATGTTCCAACAAGTCCACTTCAGGAATGCAAACTGAAAATACATTCTCAAGCTATGCAAATTGAGATAGTTACTCTTTGTACCAATATTTGCAATAGCAAAAGATTTGGAATAATAATGTTTATTGATAGTGTACTAGTTAAATACATTATGACTCATTATTCAATGAAATACTTTGCACACATTTTAAAAAACATGTGTCAACTCTTTCTGGGCTGGTCTGAAATAGTTTCCACTATAACTTCTTACGAAAAAAAGTGTGAAAAGTGGTACAATATAAAGGGCGGGTGGGGAAAATATATGTGCATATGTTGCCTATATATGAGTAAATTATCTCTGGAAGGATATGCTACAAAGCAATAACATTGTTTGAATTGGGTGTTTGGAGGACTGGGACGGAAGGGAGGTATTTCACTCTAAGCCCTTTTTTCTACCTTTTGATTATTGAACGATGTGAATGTATATCCTAGTCAAAAAAACTACTTTAGGGAAACGGACTTTGGCCCAGTGGTTAGGGCGTCCGTCTACCATATGGGAGGTCCGCGGTTCAAACCCCGGGCCTCCTTGACCTGTGTGGAGCTGGCCATGCGCAGTGCTGATGCGCACAAGGAGTGCCGTGCCACGCAAGGGTGTCCCCCGCGTGGGGGAGCCCCACTCGCAAGGAGTGCGCCTGTGAGGAAAGCCGCCCAGCGTGAAAAGAAAGAGCAGCCTGCCCAGGAATGGCGCTGCCCACACTTCCCGTGCCGCTGACGACAACAGAAGCGGACAAAGAAACAAGACGCAGCAAATAGACACCAAGAACAGACAACCAGGGGAAGGGGGGAAATTAAATAAATAAATAAATCTTTTTTAAAAAAAAACTTTAAGAGGTAAGTTAAGTTAGCAATGGGGACGAATTGCTTTATTCCTTCTTTGCTTCCACAAGCATCTACTGAGCATCTCCTATGTGCTGGGCCCAGGGCCACATGCTGATGATATAGAGAGGAATAACTAGGATCCACGCTCCAGAGATGTCACCCTGTAATGGGGAAGTAAGGTTAGCTCAGGGCGTTTAATGTTAGCAGTGTGAACAAAGCCTGGAAAAGGCTGAGAACTGACGATGAGGGATGCTAGGCGGGGTGGTTCCACATATAAACTCAGATACATGAAGTAATGTAGGAAGGTGTAGCTTCATTGCTGCAGTCAATAGAAGGAGTGGAAGGTCTCTGTGGCCTCCTCACTGGGAAGGAGAAAATGTGCCAGATGCAGACATCATTTAGGAAGGAAAGTTATTCACCTAGGGCGCATTTTTGTTGTCCTACTGCTTTCATACAAATGAAAATTGTTTCCCAGATTTTTCTTACAAACCTACATTTGTCTATAATTTCTTATGTCCTCTATACAAATGAATTATGGAGAAGGCTTAGCAAATATATATATATTTTTAATCTAAAATGTGTTCAATGAAACAGGTGTCCCACAAAGAGATCTGCTTTCTAGAAAGGGGTTTTCACAATCAGACAAGTTTGGGAAACCTAGAGTGTCATCCTTCATGTTTAGAGACTCACCAGGCACAGGAGCATTTCCAAACTTATTTGAGCAGGGTAATTACTTTTTTAAAAAAAGCTGAATACAGTTAACAGGCAAGGGAAATAATATATAACATGCTGGTTAGAGGAATGGACCCTGTTGAATTTCACAGATTTACCATCATATTTTGCCAGGTATAATAATTGAGCCACAATTTGATAGCCATTTTTAAAAAAAAAGAAATAATAAAATGTTTCGATTGTGTTTTAAACAGTAAAGTTGAAGGAATTTAGAATCAGAGAATTGTCAGTTATTAAATTTGATTATCAACTTCATGATATTTTTAGAAAAGCATTATTGCATTTAAATAATATAATTCTAGTATAAATTTTCTATTGTACTACCTGCTTAATTGATATAATTTTATCTGCTTTCTTCACTGTTAAATCCCAACTCCTAGAACAGAACCTGGCATATGGTAGGTGATTAATGAATATTTGTTGGACAGCCAAATAGAATATACTAACTAATGTACTTAATAATATGCAGAGTATCTAAGAATCAGTTACACAAAACACCAAGACTATACTAAGTCACTTTTCCTCCTTTTCTTTTTATTTCAAATGTACTCCAGCCCTTCTGCTGCCTCGCAGAGCCAGCTCTATAAACACTGTCTTCATTATGTAAACGTACACAAAAAAGAAAAAAGAAAATTGTCGTTAGTAAGTACTGGTCAATGGAAAGTTAGATCTATCACATTTGCTGAACAATGTTAAATATCTGCATTTTCTTCTAATTTAAACCCAATCTACAGCAACTCATAGTGCCTTGGACTGACCTGGCATGGGTTTGTCAGTATCTAAAGTCATGAAATGTGTCAGAGTTGGGATCATGTCAAAGTTGCAGTGCCCAAGCAGTTTAGCATATGACTGTCAGGTGCCAGAAGGAGGGTTTGCTGAGTCATCCTGGCACTTCAGGGAGCAGGAAGATATTATACAACTGCTCCGGCCCCCAGTCATCCCTGAGGCAAATCAAACCTGGGCAAATTAATTAAGTCATACGTTCATTCGGGCATTCATTAAATATTTAGTTACTGTCTACTATGTTCCCAAAGGAAGGCTGAGTATTAAATCACTCCTTTTAAGCTCCCTAATAACAACAAAATTTAGTGAGTGTTTACTATGTACTGAGAATTATGCAAGAGCTTTACATGATATCTCATTCAACCTTCACAGCAGAGATATCCCTAAGATAGCCACTCTGGTTAGCCACATATTAAAAATGAAGACACTCCAAGACACACAGTTTTGCAGCTTGCCCATGGTCACAGAGCTAGTCAGGGATGACAGGATTTTTTTTTTAATTTTTAATTTTGAAATAAATTCAAACTTACAAAACAGTTGCAAAAATAATACAAAATCCATACAGAAAACTCCAACATGCACCCCTACCCCCACCCACCCCCACACACCCCAGATACCTAGATCTACCAGCTTTTCTAATTTTGCCACATTTGGCATATGGTCTGTCTATCCTTCCATCTATCTATCCATCCATCTACTATTTTTCTATTTTCTAAACACTTGAGTGTAGACTGTATGCATCATGCTCCTCAAACCCTTAATACTACCATGTACTTTTCCTGAGAACAGATATTCACTTAAGTAGCCACCTGAAATACAGTTATCAAGTTCAAGACATTTAACATTGATCTGATGCTTACAATCTATATTCCAGTTTTTTCATAAATCCCAGTAATGTCCTTTTTGGCCTTTTCTCCTGGGTTCACTGTGTCCCTATGCAAGTTATTTCACCTCTGTGCCTCAGTTTCCTTAGCTGTAAAATGGGCAAAGAACATGTCTTAGGAGGGTGTATTAACTTAAATAAGTTAATAAGTGTTTGTCTATATATTAACCCATTCAGTAATAATAATTACTACACATCTTAATAATATTTTTCATCTAGGTAAAATGTAGTTTAAAGTTTTTTAAAGGGGAAACGGACTTTGGCCCAGTGGTTAGGGCGTCCGTCTACCATATGGGAGGTCCGCGGTTCAAACCCTGGGCCTCCTTGACCCGTGTGGAGCTGGCCATGCGCAGTGCTGATGCGCGCAAGGAGTGCCGTGCCACGCAAGGGTGTCCCCGCGCAGGGGAGCCCCACGCGCAAGGAGTGCGCCCGTGAGGAAAGCCGCCCAGCGTGAAAGAAAGTGCAGCCTGCCCAGGAATGGCGCCGCCCACACTTCCCGTGCCGCTGACGACAACAGAAGCGGACAAAGAAACAAGACGCAGCAAATAGATACCAAGAACAGACAACCAGGGGAGGGGGGAAGATTAAATAAATAAATAAATCTTTAAAAAAAAAGTTTTTTAAAGATACAACTTTTTTTTTTAATTGTTGGGAGATGGAGAGGTTGGAGGAAAGACTGAAGAGAACTTCCCCTGCCCTACATCCCAACAGGGGATGTTATATAGCTGATAACCTCAATTGCCAATGTTACTTAGATGTTGTATTTCTGAATTTCAGCATACTTTTGGTCTCCACCAAATTCACCCCACCACTCCCCTTCTGAGAATTTCCAGGCACGTTCCCCAAGCTGTCTCAGAATCCAGGGCAACTCCTTGGTCTTCTGGGGAGGACTCTGGCCCAGCCCTCACCTATACATACAATCACCTGGAAACTTCATGTAAACACCTGGGGTTGGAAAGCTGGCTAAGTAAGAACTGAGCCTACTACCTTCTAAGGGAAATACATTAGAATTGCCATGGAGTAAAATGAGATTATGCCAGCAAAAGAAGCTGTTACTAATTCAAAGGTGTTGTAATTTCTTAAATTAAAAAAAAATTTTTTAGAAAAGACCAGTCGTTAGGATTGAGTTTCTGAGTGATTTATTGTGATCTTTTTCTGGAAGACTCTGGTGATTGTGATACGATTACACAAATAAAGGATACAAATCAACCGAGTATAAAAAAATTCGCTACTTTAAAGTACTTCATTAATCACTAGCCACAGCAACATTCCTAGCTCACCACTGTTCTGACTACAGAATTAGAGATGACCTATTGCCAAGTTAAGAGGTCTGTTTTGTTGGTCATTATTAGTCTGGCCAGTGTTAGCACCAATCCAAGCAAAAATTTCCAAGATGATATTTGACGCCTACTCCTTCTACCCACCATTGTATGCACAGCCCAGACTTCTTTGTCCCCAACATACACTAAGCAGTAAGTATTCTCCCAATGCACCCTAATCTGCCAATGAAGTTGAAACTACATCCCAAAGTGTGGTTGATCAAGTCAGGAGAAAAACCACTGTTGACCAGCTAAAATGTTTACCTGTTAGCTACTCCCTACACATGGCAACTCACTCTGCCCTTAGGCTTGAAGTCTTGTTTGTTGTTTTGGAAGCCTCCGTGATTTCTAAAGGTCATCGCTATAAATTCTGAAACTATTCAAAAGTATTTGGGGATGAGAGAGAAGAATCTAATCATGGAATTTCTTAGTATGTTATTGACTAAACAGGAACAAATATTTATTTGGTGTTATGCTTTGTTTCTCAGCGTATCTTAAAAGGAATATGGGCACATGTGCAGATTCTATTATTAACTCACCAAGGTCCATCTTGCTTCACCTAGAATAGTAAAGGTAAACATTATCCATCCTGGGGTAGGGACCAGCTTTGTTTACATCAACTGTACATGGTTAAAGAGGCACTTAACACATAGTTTTTATGATGGTGACATGTTTGCACCAACTTACCATGTATAATCAGTGCCACCTTTGCACTTCAATAATAAAATGTCCAATTTGTAACACATATACTAAAGTACCAAATTATATTTTTACACAAAACTGTGGCTTTTCTACACAAAAACTAATTGCAAAATTGATTATTGCTTAAAACCAAAAATAATAAAAAGTATTTTATTCTGGTTAGTCCTACTGGTCAAGTAGAATTCAATTGGTTACTGGGTTGCTAAAGATTGTGTCTCTCAGCTACAATGACTGGTCACAACCTATGCAAATACAACCCATAGCCTGCTGTGGATTGTCCTGAGCTTACATGCATAATTATAAGGTCTCTGGTAATTATGGTTTATATGAGCATGCTTTCGAACATTTTATAATGGAGAAAATATTTGCTGGAGGAAATTCTCATCAAAATATTATCTGCAAGATGTTGTTTACACAGTTCTTTCTCAATGCATATTACTCTGTTCCATAAATAACAGTGTTAAATATTGCAGCATCCTTGGGAGGTAGTCAACTGGGAGCATTGCATTTTTTTATAGTTTAGGAAAACTAAAGTCTCTCCTGGTTTCCCACTGTGAGTTAACTATACCCATCTCTGTACGCCCATATAAATTTGTCATTCCAACAAGCATATGACCTCTGGGAGAACTAAAACTATATGATAATGATCTTTTGAAATAATATTTATTAAGGATTTTTTTGACTGAAGGCCTAGAAAGCAAACAAAGAATAAAAATCTGTCAACAATACCGCTAAAAGAATTTTGGCATTTAATAGCCTTTTTATGCCCATGTTTAGTGTTTTTAAGCTTTTATTGTACATAGGGATCACCTGGGGATCATGTTAAAGTAGATGCTGATTCAGGAGGCCTAAGGTAGAGCCTGAGATTCTGTATGCTGAGGATGGGGGTCCAGGGACCACACCTTGAGCAGCATGGCCTCTATGGACACCTGTTGCTGTCATTTTGTTAGAATGCAATGTAAATAGACTTAACATCTTCAACAGCTTTCCAAATATATTATTTGTTAAATTTTTTTCTTTTTTAATTGTCCTGAAGTGGAAAATTTGTACGTAGTTTGGTAGTCATGTTGGTGTTCCCACAACCAGAAAACAATTTGTGATTCAGGAAAGGATGTTGGCATTTCTTCTGAGTAACAGTCAAAGAGAGCAGTGGCATGGCTGATGAAGATGGTAGCATTTAGGAGAGAAAACAGTTTTAGACACTCTCAGTACAATGGCAGAGATGGGAAAATACCAGTGAAGAGGCCAGGAGGAGTTGGGCTTAGAGAAATGTAAATATATAACAAGTCAAGAGGACTTGGGAATGGGGAAAAGATACAAGGCTTACCAGAAGGCTGGCCTTTTTAGCTACTGTGTACCTTTAATGAACAATTTCCTGGAGCAAATATCTCAAGGCATTCTAACTATTACACTGTATTCACTCAGTATTTATCAAAGGGTCATGGTGCTCTAATAGGATTTGATAATACCCACCTCTCTTCTACTTCATGTAGAGATTCTTTATTTAATACAACTCATTTTATCACAGTGAGGAAAGTGGTGTTAGTATAGGTTGGCACCCGGATACAGAAATAACTATTATCCAGCACTAAACTTTGATATAGTTGTTTTCCTGAAAATACTATTCTTGAACTCATCTGCTTTATCTTTGAATGAATGTAAGAAAATGTACTGCTTAAGTCCATTTATGCCAGTTATATATGTCTGTGATATGTTTGAACAAAATAGAAGAACTATTTTGTGTTGGAACCATGTAGATATTAAGTATCAGTGTAAGAACTAGAAGTAAATTAATTCATTCGCTTCTATATTTAGCAAGATTTACTGAGCATCCTATGTATTGGGAGGGTGCTGGGAATACCAAGATGGAAAATACATTCTCTGTCCCAAAAATCTAGCTGGAGGAGAGCATCAGAAATAAAGGAAAGTAATAATGTAGTACCTATGATGATGCTATGGCACAGAACAGGCAGAGTGCTCCCTTCTACTTGGGAGGAATCAAGAAAGTTGCAAGATGACATGATAGATGAGGAGTAAAATGTGAAGGAATATTATGATTCTGCTGTATCAGGCATTGTGCTAAGAATGGCAGGAGATGGGGTAAAATGTAAACAGTTAATATTCATTCAGCGAACATTTATAGAGCTCTTCCTGCAGAGCATTATGATGGGAATGTAAGGAGTTACAGTCTCCACTTTCAAAACCTTTATAATCTAGTTTAGGAAACATGATTTATACCTAAGTGTGTGTGTGTGTGTTGTGTGTGTGTGTTTAACATAGCAAGATATAAGTGCTAAACTAATATAGTGCAAATAAGTGGTAAAGAAGGAAGAGAGCACTATAAATTCAGCTGATCCAGGAGGAATACAAAGTTATTGTAGAACTTAGGTAGGACCAAAGCAAATGGAAAGGTGGTCAATTTAATTGGAAATAATGACATGGGCACAGGAATATATTGCTTAGGATGTTTCTGAGGCAAGTATCAGAAAACTCAATGCAAACTGGATTAAGTGATAAAGGGAATTTATAACCCACAAAACTGAAAAGTGCAGAGATAGAGTAGGCTTCAGTGCACTTGATGTAAAAGTCTTTGGCCCATTTCCTTGTGATTCTCTCGGTTCTGCCCTCCTCTGTATTCTACCTTGTTCCAGACTGTTTATTCTCAGAGTAGCAGAAATGGCCGTGGCATATCAGAGGCAAAAATCCAGGATCTCAACATCCCAGGCATAAATGCTGAGATTCTTTCTAACTTGAGCCTTTCACTGTTGCTGGGCCTTCTGTATAGAGGGAGGAAAGGTCTAACTAGATTAGCTCTAACTAGAGTCAGTTTCCTGGGAAATGCAAGAATGTCCAAACAACAGGACTGTTGGGAGATGAGGAATGGACACCAGCTAGGGAGTCAATGAGTGACAACTACAGCTTGGTCAGATGTTTTCCTGCCATCAGAACAAAATTCGGCTCCTTCTTTGCGCTGTCATAGCCAGGCATTGTGTTCACATCATTTGCATTCTGTCTGTTCCTAGCAGAGTATGAACTTTTTGAGAGCAGATATCATATGGCTTACTCATCTTCATAACCACAGCACCAAGCAGAGAGTATCACATCATAGACACTCCTAAATAAGTGCTTTTCTATATATCAATGTATCAAGAATGTCAATATGGCTATGGTGGGTATAAAAGGAAAGAGAGATTGAAGTTAAGAGTCCATTGTACATATACAGTGCCGACTTGAATTGAAAAGGGTTTGGCCCAGGGCAACATTCTCCAAAGTGTATTCAAGAAATATTAGTCTCATTTCACATGATGGTCTTGGAAAATGAGATAATGGTCAAAATAGTTTGGACAATACATTCATTCCTCACCCCCCCACCCCCCGTCAACACCCGCCCCCCGCCGCATGTCCCTAAGGAGATTTGTTGTGTATTAAAGTATATTCCTAATACTTTAAGTGGGAAGCAATGCTTAACATATTAAACCAAACTTGTCCAACATATTCCCACCCCTCATACTCCTCCATATAGTATCTATTAATGTTTTGGTTTCTATAAGGAAATTTATCACTGATTCCAATGTGAAATTGCCAAGAACACATTTCTCTGCCTAGGTATTCTTAACAGAAAAAAATGAGACTGCTCTTCCTTCTTATCCACAATAGCCATAGCCATTGGAGGAGATCCCTGTGTTCCCTCAGTAACTGGTAAAGACGTGGGAGGGGCTCTTGATCCCAGGCCTTGCCCCTTCCCCCAACCCTGTCAGTCTCCCCTCTCCAAGGAAGTAACATACAGGGCAGTAAATCCTAGCACTTCCACTGGAGTACGTTACAGCCAGGATGGACCGTCATCTACATGGCATAAGTTGTCTGGACTGATTGAATCCTAGTGGAACAGTACTGCAATCAGCTTGACCTTTAGTTCTCTGCTCACTGTAGACAGAAAAAATAAAATCCACCCTAGACAAAAGTGGTTCTAACATTGACTCATTTTTAAGAATGCCTAAAGTAATAAATAGTAAAAAAAAAACAAAAAACAGCACAACATTTTGAGTGTAATTTAAAGCATTGGGGGGAAAAAGAGAGAAATTGTTTCTAGGGAAATGGACTTGGCCCAGTGGTTAGGGCGTCCGTCTACCACATGGGAGGTCCGCGGTTCAAACCCTGGGCCTCCTTGACCCGTGTGCAGCTGGCCCATGTGCAGTGCTGATGCGCGCAAGGAGTGCCCTGCCACACAGGGGTGTCCCCCACATAAGGGACCCCCACGCACAAGGACTGCACCCCATAAGGAGAGCTGCCCAGCGCGAAAGAAAGTGCAGCCTGCCCAGGAATGGCGCCGCCCACACTTCCCGTTCCGCTGACGACAACAGAAGCGGACAAAGAAACAAGACGCAGCAAATAGACACAGAGAACAGACAACCAGGGGAGGGGGGGAATTAAATAAATAAATAAATAAATCTTTAAAAAAAAAAAAAGAAATTGTTTCTAATTTGTTTATTTGCTCAATGGATTGGGATTAAAATTTTTAACATGGAAAATTTTCAAGTATACATAGAAGTAAGAAGAATAGCATTAAAGGCGGCAGACTTGGCCCAGTGGTTAGGGCACCCGTCTACCACATGGGAGGTCTGCGGTTCAAACCCTGGGCCTCCTTGACCCGTGTGGAGCTGGCCCATGTGCAGTGCTGATATGCGCAAGGAGTGCCCTGCCACACAGGGGTGTCCCTCGTGTAGGAGTGCCCCACAATCAAGGAGTGCGCCCCGCAAGGAGAGCCACCCAGCGCAAAAGAAAGTGCAGCCTGCCCAGGAATGGCACTGCACACACGGAGAGCTAACATAGCAAGATGACGCAACAAAAAGAAACACAAGTTCCTGTGCCACTGACAACAACAGAAGCGGACAAAGAAGAAGACGCAGCAAATAGACACAGAGAACAGACAACCGGGTTGGGGGTGGGGAGGGGAGAGAAATAAATAAATAAATAAATAAATAAATAAATAAATCTTAAAAAAAAAAAAGAATAGCATTAAAAATACCTGTGTATCCATCACCCAACTTTAACCATTTAATGGCACTTGTCAGTCTCTTCTTTTATGCCATCCCACAATTTCTGTTTTCTAGAGTATTTTAAAGCAAATTCCAGCAATTATACCATTTCAGCTGTGAATTATTCAATATAGTCTCTAACTGAAAAGGCACATAGATACATATATATATACACACACATATATATCTCCACCATGCTATATCAAACCTAACAGAATTAATAGTAACACCTTAATATTGCCTGATACCTAGTTTACATAAAAAATTCTCAGGTTGTCTCAAGGGTATATTTATACAGTTGGTATAGGCAAACCAAATCAAGAATGAAACAAGTCTCTCAGACATTTGGTTTTTAGCCTTTACATCTCATTTTCCATTTCAGTCCACTTTTCCCTTTTGTTGTTTTTGTCTTTACATTCTACTTTTTTAATGCCACTGTATTTTAGAGATTTTTTTTTTCAGGACTTATTATCAAAGAACATAAAAAGATCAAAGAGATAGATTCTTATAAAATGTGGACAAAGTATATAGAAACTTAAATATACCTTGTTTTGAATATCAGAATATTCTCAGTTATTTCTTTGTAGGAAAAAACAAATGAGCAATAAGCTCAAGAAACATTTTCTGTGTAATAATTATAGTTTATAATTTTATATTCATAGTTTAGCATTCATATAAATGTGCCAGGACTCTGACCCCAATGTACTGATTCCAGGGCATAATAATGACCATCCTTGGTAAAAATCAATCAAAACATTACATGTGTTGATGTGTTTTTCTCAAAATGTTTGCCTATATTCAACTAGATTGTTTAATTTATTTTAAATCATTAGAGTTTAGATGACATCATCTGTGTATTTTTCATCTTATGTTGACCATGATTGTGAGGAAACTTACATACCAAATCTGATGATTATTTTCAGAAGCAGGATCTGGCATTAACAGTTTTCCTGGTTAGCCATCCTGTTCAAGAAAAGCTACATGCTAAGCAGTACACTTCATTCGCAAAGGCAGTAATTTCTCAGCCTTTATTTAGAAGAAATGAGGAAAGAAAGATAAATTGTGAAAAGAATTAGTAACACAATCTTTCAATTGCAGGTATCTCAATTGACTAACTGTCAGCCCAAGCATTTCCCTAAATTCAGCAAACCAACTCAATCTGTCTTTTGACATATTTGTTGCAATTTGTTAAGGCTTTTTGTCCAATCAAGAAAACCAAATACCTACTATTAGTTTAGGTATGATTTGTAGGTTGGAATTACTTTCCAATGAGAAATCTATATATTGCATGATAACTCAACAACCCAGTTAATCAAACCTTTTATAACAACCAAAGAATGTGTTAGAAAGTCTTAAATAGACACACGAATGATATATAAAGATATCTTTATCATTGTCTTCCAAATTTATTACAACCACGATATCTTTTTATTCTCTAAATTTTCATAAGATAATTCCCCTTAAAGTCATATCTTTCCAATATGGGTAAAAAACTTCTTCCTCATTTTAAGTACAATTTAATTATGTAGTCATTCAACATCACCAGAAACTAGTTTGGGCTACAGTTTGGAAAGGAGAAGCTGTATACCTGTAAACTCGTTTTTTAGAATACACTTAAGTAATTGAGTGAATACCCCATTCACTGATTAAAACAAACAAGATGAATAAAGCAGTAAGTTTTCCAGCCTCTCGGAGTATGCTGTTCTCCAGGGTTATCTTGATAAAGCAGCCTCGGTTTT
This sequence comes from Dasypus novemcinctus, assembly GCF_030445035.2. Taxonomy (NCBI): domain Eukaryota; kingdom Metazoa; phylum Chordata; class Mammalia; order Cingulata; family Dasypodidae; genus Dasypus; species Dasypus novemcinctus. The sequence goes on from NC_080687.1 coordinate 63,732,945, forward strand.
GTAAACCACTAGAAAAACAGAATTTATCTGGCTGGCAGAAAAACCATGGCATCAATATGTCTTAAAATGGAGGGCAGGGAGAAGTTAAATTACTGGCCAAATGGGTAAAAATCTTTCCCCTGACATGTAGTCTAATTTTTCAGTACATCGCCAGGTAAGATTGTGTGGCTATATTCATTTAAATCATTTTCTTTCTACATTCTGCTTCATAATAAAAGGAGAATGGGTATGATGTGACATTCCTGCCCAGAAAAGCAGTAATATATAAGTGCATCTTTCTTGACACAATACTATTGTCAGAGAAGCAATCCTCTCTCCTGCAGGACAGGTACAACCAATCATGTTGAACAAGCACATGAGTCAACTCACAATTTTATTCATCTCACCTAATCGGCATATCTCTCAACCTCCACTGTTGTAATGGCCTCTGTCCAAATGGGCTTTAACTACACATATGAGGCTTTTTTGCCTCTCTTTTTTTCATGACCAAAGAATCTGTGGGTCATGGGATCTAAAGTCTTTGGCCAGGGAGGCCTGAGTGGTAGGCCTGATGGTCCAAGCTGGTAGCCTAGGTTTGGGCAATGCCTAAAGGACTATAGAAGTTTATAGCATGTGGAACACATAAGACACTCCATATTTGTTGACTAGCAACTAACTACGTATTATATCTATAATCTCATCTTTTAGGATGAGGGAAAGATTATTTCTCTAAAAGCTAAAAAGAAACTGGGTAACCAAAGAGTAACAGGTTATAAACTGTTAGTAAAACTGGGGGGTAGGGCAGAAATAGGGATGCCACTACTTCCCCTGGGTTGCTAGTGAAATGAGGAATCACAAGAAAACTCTGGGACTGGAAAGGGCCAGACGAAAGAACACCCCAATCAAAAGGGATGTCCTGGGCTCATTTACAGCTTACAGATTGGGGTGCATATAGGAATAGCACAATTGTGTCTTCAAGAACTTAGGTGATGCACCAGTCCCTGTTCATAAATGCAAGAAACACTTCCATGGGGAAATTATCTTTCTTCTGTGACATGCTCATTCAATTTCTCAAATTGAATATCAGCTTGAACCTTCTCTTCTTGTGAGAACCAAACAGAAGCACAAGGAAAACCTCTGGTCTTTCTAATATAGAAATCGTCAGATCAAGCAAGGTAGCAGAATCATCTCCCTTTCCTCTAGTGCTATCGCAGACACTTCTACTAGTTGCCTGTTCATACCTGTTTGGCCTTTCTTCTTTTTCAGGGAACTCTGATTTTGGGGAAGAGCTGTGAAATGGGAATGAATCAGCCCAAACACATCCTTTGCCCTTTGGTCCAATTCTTTGTTCTTAGTGAAATGTGCACCCAACAGTGTTTGGTGGCCCTGAGGCAAAAGGTACACATTAAGAAAAATGACAGAGGTGAAATTTAGAAGGAACTGACTCCCTAGTAGTATTGTAGATTACTACACCAGTCCTGGATCACTGGACAGCAGACTTTTTTACATGAGAAAATAAAAGCCCTAATTTATTTAAGCTTAGGTTTTAGGGGTTTCTGTTGCTTGCAGTCAAACACAATACCAAGTGTGTTTCATTCATTAATATACTGTATACATTAGCTTGTTAAAACTTGATAACACAAAACCCTCTGGGGTAGGAATTATTATTACAAGACCAGAGTGAACTATCTAACATCAAATCTTTTTGTTATTTTGAACTTTCTCTGTCCATTAAATCCCACATTCAATTCTCCTTCAAGTTCTTCTGGCCTCTCTTCCTCATCTGTACCTCTATGTTCTTAGATCAGACTATCCTCACCTGAACTGTTCCAAAAGCTAATTTTTCTCTCTATTTTCAGTCTCTTTGATTAATTTATCCATTCAGAAACTCTTTATTGAATGTCAAGACAAGAGTAGATACTGGGAGGGGGCTGCTGACTTGCCCAGTGGTTAGGGCGTCCATCTACCACATGGGAGGTCCACGATTCAAACCCTGGGCCTCCTTGACCCGTGTGGAGCTGGCCCATGCACAGTGCTGATGCACACAAGGAGTGCCCTGCCACACAGGAGTGTCCCCGTGTAGGGGAGCCCCACGCGCAATGAGTGTGGCCCCTAAGAAGAGCCGCCCAGCATAAAAGAAAGTGCAGCCTGCCCAGGAATGACGTCGCACACACGGAGAGCTGACACAACAAGATGACACAACAAAAAGAAACACAGATTCCTGTGCCCCTGACAACAGAAGCTGACAAAGAAGACACAGCAAATAGATACAGAGAACAAACAACTGGGGTGGGGTGGGGGTGGGGGTGGGGGTGGGGGTGGGGGAAAGGGGAGATAAATAAATAAATCTTTAAAAAAAAAGAGTAAATACTGGGGAAAGAGTGATGAAATAGGTAGATATAACTTGTGCTCTTACACAGCTTGGATTCATCTAACTTACTGTCATAAGTGATGCCAAAATGTAAATTAGATCATGTCATTCTACTATTTAAAATCCTAAAATGACCTAAAATTAGAAACTATAAATTTAACGTAAAGTCTTTCATAACCTGGTAATAAGCTCACTTTCCAACCTCATCTTGCCATCTTCCATCACTTTCTTCTCCCAGGTTTCCTATTTTCAAGTTCACTGAACTGCTTGCTAGGTAATGTATATAAAGTACCTTACATGGGGCTGAAAAAATAGGCACTTAGCAGTGTGAGTTGCCTACCCCAGCCTTTCCCAAACACAACATACACATTCATACTCCTCTGAGTTTGCATATAATTTTTCCTGAAGTTTCTTGTTGACCTTCCCTTCCAGAAGACCTACTGAGTTCAAGACCTACTTAAATATTGTGAGCCAGAGGGGTCTATCTATGATCATGTGGACAATTTTTATGCTTCATGCTTTCCTTACACATCCTAGCACCAAAGAGTAACAAAACATGTTGAAAAGAATGACCTATAAGTGAATTAAATGCCGGTCATACAAATTGGGTTTCTAGTAGCTGACCATTGATAATAATGCACTGTTCAACAGAACCGAAGGAAGATTCTTTAGAATTTGCTTTAATGGGAATCCAGGTTGAGACAGATTCCAAGTAACCCAAAAGCAGCTAAAATGTTCTGTTCTATAATGGTCAGAAACAAAGATAACACCTAATGTGACAAGTGCAACTAATTTAGTTAATTCAACATTAAGCACCTAATTGTGAACATAGGTTGAGGAGCTGAAAAGTAGATAATTGGATTGATATAGAGTGGGGGTTTTCCTGGAGAACTGGAAGGGAGGAAAGGGTGTAAGTATAATGAGGCAGGAGAGTTGAGAGTCCCAAGTTTAGATGAGATGTGAAAGAAAATGAAAACCCAAAGAGACTGACAAAATTAGGAGAAAATAGATTAAGCAATTAAACATCTTGATGCAGTCAAAAAACAATGCGGCAGATGTAAAGAGTGAGAATACTAGAAGAACTGGAGACTGTGGTAAGGAAATTAAGACTTTGAGTTCAAGGTTTCAGTGCTGATGCAGTCCCTGGGGATGAGAGCATGTTCTTAACAGTCATGAGTGTGGAGTGGAGTGAAGGTGAGCATCCCTGCAGCTGAGGAGAACAAGGCACCATGGGTCTAGAAAGTTGGGCAGTCATCTACGTGGACAAACAAGTCATCCAGAATAACAGCTCAGTGTGGGGTGAAGAGGAAGAAGATAAGTCAAATGAAAGATTCTATGTATTTGTGCAATATCGTCTGTGGGGAGACATGCAGGGTAGTAGAGCTAAATAGCATAATAGGATCATAATAAGGGAACAGTTCTTTGGAACCAATAGCATGGACACAATAGTATATTGGCATGATCCTTTTCCCCCATCCTTATCATTCACAAACATGCGCCAAAGTCTCATGCCGAAAGGGAAAAGGGAAGAATCATTTGTTTTAATTAAAAGAGTTAAGGGGAATTTTATTCTTGGAAGAAAACCAGGTGTATTAGTCCACTTAAGGGGTGCTGATGCAAAGTACCAGAAATCTGTTGGCTTTTATAAAGGGTATTTATTTGGGGTAAAACTTACAGTGCCAAGGCCCTAAAAAGTCCAACTCAAGGTTGCTTCCTCACCAAAGTCAGTTGCCATGTGTTGAAGCACAGTGGTCACTGATCTCTGGCTGGTCTCTGCCTTCCCCTCTGGACTTCCTCTTCCTCCTGAGCAGGGTTTCTTAACCACCATTCAAGGGGGTCTGTGGAAAGATTTCAGGGGTTCTGTGAGCTTGAATTGAAAAAAAATCAACTTATTATCTTCATTTTCTCTTATCTCTAATTAAAATCTAGCATTTCCTTCACTTATGAATGCATGCAATAAATAAATTACAGCAGTATTCATTTCACCTGATCAGCAAAGTGGTCCATGGAACAAAAAAGGTTAAGAACCCCTACTCTTGAGGCTCCAAGGGCCCAGCCTCTTGAGGCTTCATGCTTATGTGAAGTCCTCTCTCTCTGGGCATAGGGCTTGTGTCTTTCCCTGCCTCCTTTATCAGTCTTGACTTGCTTCCCAATCTCAGCTGTAAACTATAAGGTTTACAGCCCCAGGGCTTTAGCTGTTTGAGCCTTCTTTCTGCCACATGGCAGGATCCAAAAATGACAGGGCTCTCTCTTCCTGTGTATGTTCTTGTGCCTGTCAGTCTGTCTGTGTGAGTGTCCTTTTATATCAGACCCAGCAAGTGGGTGGGGACTCAATCTGACTTGCACCATACTGATGTAGTAGAATCAAAGCCCTAAAGCAATCGATCTTATCAAGTAAGCTAATCAGACATCACATCTGAATTTAATGCAATCAAAGGGTATCCTACCCAGAGACATAGATTAGTTTACAAACATAATCTTCCTTTTTGGGAGATTCATAAAATAATCTCAAACTACCACACCAGGTTTAAATCAAACAAGGTGTAATGAGTCTTTTGTGAAGATGATTAAGATGATGGAATTTTTCTTAGTCATAATACGAGATTTCTTGAAGATGTAAAATATTACAAGAGAGTTGAGCAACAGGAGGCTGGCCAGAAGAGAGGAAGCACAGAAAATCCTTAATCTAAAATATGGGACTAGAAAGCAGGAGGAGTTTACTTGGATTGTGAGGAATAGTAGAATCATCTGGCACCAAAGTTCTAAAGAAATGCTGGAGTCAAAGCTGAGCTGCAAGTATGTTGCAAGACACCTAGTGTAGGTCTTCTGTGGCCTTTCTTCTAGATTCACACATACACATTATTGAGAAGTTGCTCTGCTATCTCTGAAGAAATTCTAACCCAGGTGGCTAGGTTTGGATACTCATCTCATAGTGGAAACCTCCCATTTGGTGGGAAGACTTAAGCTTTTGAAGGAACTGGCAGTGACCTGGATTGGGACTCATCTTGGGGATGCTTCTGTAACATCAAAGGTGAGATCCAGAAAAAGGAGACTCTCAGCCTCAAAGGCATAAAATTCAACAAACCGTGTGTCTGACACATGGGAAGCACACACAAAAATTAGTCAAATGAATTGTGAATTTTACCTTTCTTTTAGAAAACAGAAGCACATTTTCATACTGCTGAAAAAGAATGAAGGAAATGCTTGTCATTCTTTCTGGCTGCCCAGTCAGCAGCCACGTCTGCCCAGTCTGAATCATGTCTATATTTGGGGGCGTTCCCATTTTGTGAGTTAGAGTTAGAAACTAATGCCAGGTATTCATTTTTCTAGTCTCCCTTGCAGGTCAGGGGCATGCACGAGACTTAGGTTCAGCCAATGAGATGCAAATTTCCCAGGCTTTATGTTGGGATCTGGAAAGTAGAATGACAAAAAAAAAATTGTCTGTTGTGGCAGAGGCTATGGCAGCAAGATTTATTTCCCAGAGCAGCACTTATAGCAGTGGTAGCAGCAGCACCCAGCGCTCCCTGCCGGTAGGGTCAGCAGTGGAGCTACAGGGCATGGTGCTTAATGGCAGTGGAATTTATGCCCTCGCCCAGCCAGCTCTGTATGTGATTTGTGGCCTTGCTCCTCACTGTGCATCCTCAGGTCCTGGTTTTCCATCCCCACATGATTCCTACGCAGTCTCCTTTCAGCTAATTCAATTTCTCCTCAAAATAGGTAGATTTAGTTTCTTCTTCTTCTTACAACTCTAATGATATCAGATGTTTGAAATGGAAGTGGGGTGCTGAAAGAGTCTAAGATATGAAATTGGATAAATAGAGGGGGTGAGGTAGATAGCAATGAGGAATCCGACTGGGAAGTTAGTGGCTCTTTCTCTAGGATTGTGAGGCAGTAGATTAAACCATCTGTTGTTCTTGAACACAGACCATGGTCCTAAGAAGGCACTGGTATTAGGGGAAGTGGTAGGAACAGCAAAGAGTTGAAGGCTACTTCTTGGGGCTTTTCAGTGAGGCTTCATGGGAAAGAAACAAATTAAGACCAAGGTTGAACCATCTTAAAGCAAAGAAGGGGTCAGGAGATTTAGCAGCAGCAGATAAATTTGGGCCAAAAGAGAAACAATCTCCCAGGTCTGTCTTAAAGGATTCCTATGAAGTTGTTTCTGCCGGACAAAGAGAAAACCCCAAGTGGCAAAGATTGGATTATGGATATTGCCTTCCCACCCCAGGTTATTGTTTTAAATTGCCTCAGGGCTGGGGTCATTAATCTGAGTTTAGGAGGACCAGTATCATGTACAAGTCCCTGGCATGGTGTCAGGAATTCTCAGGCTCACAAGTCTATTTCTAGAAAAGGCCGTTGGCTGTGTTATTAGCCCATGGAATTGACTGGAAGCACCTGAAGCCTACTGAGTTCTTACAGGAATTGTATTACCAAAGAAAGCCCAAGGTTAATAAACAATGGCCTGTGACTATTCAGACACTGGACAATTCTCTGAGCTCCTAAACTATCACCAACAGGATATGGAATACTAAAGCTGTGCAGCCAGGAGAAAAGTCATTTCCCCCGATGTTCATCTCAAATGTTATCAGAAAGGACCATTATATTGGTCTGGGTGGATAAATACCATAACAAAACATACAATCTTTAAATATTTCAAACAACAGAAATTGATTTCCTATTCACAAGAGCTATTGAAGAGGTGTGTGGGGCTGCCATCATCCATGCAGTATTTCAGGGATCCAGGCTGAAAGAGGCCCTACTAAATTCACATATATGCTCTATGCTTTTCTTATCAGGGATATCCATTCAGGGAGCTGGAAGGAGGGGGAAAAATAAACATGTCAGCTCACATGTAGGTGGTTTATGGGCCCAGCCTGGAAGCAATGCATAGCAATTCCATTGATAGTCTACAGGCTAGAACTCAGTCAACATGGCTACAACTAAGCACAAGGAGGACTGGGAAAGAGGGCTTAGCTGTGTGCCCAGGAGGAAGAAGCAGGTATTAGGAATAGCTAGTCATCTCTGCCATGACAAAGAAAAGAGAGTAGAATTAGGGTTGACCAATGAGTGACTATGTACTTTCTTCTAAAGCCAGGACAGGGAGTCCTTGCTACTCTTATCCAACAGAATATAAGTGCTATGGACCAGTGACTGTTGTGAGTTGTTTTCTCTTGTCTCTTTGTCAGAATCAGAGTTAATTATTTTGTTGGATGGGAAGAGAATTTATTCTGTTTATGTTTGATATGCTTATGTTGGAAAATTTGTTTTTGAGCCATATGTCCACAGATCATGATAACATGAATTTTTTTTATAATTTAATTTTTTTAAAAAGCCAAGAAATCCCAGACGTTCAATTAGGTGTGTTGACTGATAAGATTATGGGTTATCTCCTTTTAGGGAGATAGTGGGTATGTTTTATATAGCTGTGAGCATTTTTTAACATGTATGAATGGGACAAGGGATATATATTTATATATTGGTTGGCTAAAGGGTAGACTTAAAGAGGCATATAGGATTGCCCACCCAACATCAATTCCCCTGCTTTCTCCATTTGAACCGAACTAGAATTTTGATTGGTAACTATTCACCTAACTTCATTTAGCTAACTTTGGTCAGTATTTTAGTTTGCCAGAGCTGCTATTGCAAATACCACAGACTGGTTGGCTTAAACAACAGGAATTTATCTTACCGTTTTGGCAGCTAGAAGTCCAAAATCAAAGCACTGGCAGGGTCATGCTTTCTCTAAAGCTTGTAGCATTCTGACGACGACTTGTGGGCAATCCATAACTCAACCTCTCCTCTATCTCAAGGCCATCTCTCTCCCCATCTGTCACCTACTCACTCCCACTTACTGTGTCAAAACTTCCTATTTTATAAGGATTCAATTCATATTGGATTAAGGCCCACCCTAATTCAGTTTGGCCTTATCTTAACTAATAGGATCTCCAAAGATCTTATTTTCAAATGAGTTTTCATCCACAGCATCAGGGATTAGAACTTGGACAGGTCTGTGACAGTTTGAGATGATTTTTGTGAATTCCAACAGAGAGAGAATATGTTTGTATATTAATCTAATCTTCTGTGTGTGATGCCTTTTGATTATATTGGATTCAGTTGAGGGGCCCTTGATTAAATTACCAGTTAAGATTAGGGCTTTGGGAAGTGGATTTGGCTCAAAGAATAGAGCATCCACCTACCACATGGGAGGTCCAGGGTTCAAAACCAGGGCCTCCTGACCTGTGTGGTGAGCTGGTCCACGCACGGTGCTGATGCACGCAAGGAGTACCATGCCACACAGGGTGTCCCCCACGTAAGGGAGCCCCACGCACAAGGAGTGCACCCCGTAAGAAGAGCTGCCCAGATGAAAAAAATGCAGCCTGCCCAGGGGTGGTGCCACACACACAGAGAACTGATACAGTGAAATGATATAACAAAAAGAGACACAGATTCCCAGTGCTGCTGACAAGAATACAAGCAGACAGAGAGGAGCATACAGCAAATGGACAAAGTGTGGACAACTGGGGGGGGGGAGGAGGGGGCAGGGAGGAAGGGGAGAGAAATAAATAAAAAATAAATCCTAAAAAAAAAAAACTAGGGCTTTGATTCAACAGTCAGTAGGGTGTGGCTCAGGTTGACTCCCCACCCCCTTGGTGGGCTGATAAAACCAGACATTCATTTAAGAAGACACATAGGAAGAGAGAGAGCTCTGTCATATTTGATCTTGGGGCCCTGGGGAGAGATGAGGCATTTGTCTGATAGTTTGCAGCTGACCTTGTGAAGAGAACAGAGCAGCTGAGTAGCTGAGAAGGCCTAGAAAGAAACAAGCCCTGTGTCAGAGACTGATATAGGAAGCCCTGAAACATAAGCCCTGTGCTAGTCTATAGCTGAGATCAGGAAGAAGCCAGGTCCATGAAGCCTTAAGGAGAAGAGGAAGTCCAGGAAGGAGAGACCAGGCAGAGATCAGCGACCATCTTGTCTCAACACGTGGCAACTGACTTAGGTGAGAAAGCAACCTGGAGCTGGACTCTTTAGGGCCTTGTAACAGTAAGCTTTTACCACAGACAAATATCCTTTATAAAAGCCAACAGATTTCTGGTACTTTGTATCTGTACCCCTCTGGCAGTCTAATACAATGTGGGGGACATGATTCAATCCTTAATAGTCATCTCGTTCCTTTTACTTTTGGTATAAGGAAATACATGTGATACAATTCTTGCAATGAAACACAAAAGGAAATCTGCTACAGGGCTTCAGAAAAAGGTTTCATTGCTAATAAAAGAGACTCATGGGAAAAAAGGGTATCTATTTTTCTATTTGACTTTTTTGTGTTGCATACAATATCTGGAACTGTGCCGACACTGTGTGACCATGAACAGGCTGAACTGAGGCTAAGTCAATGGGCATGTATCAGAGGCAAAAGATAGAAAGAACCTTAGTTACAATCATAAAATCATTAAGCAACTAAATTAATTGGCTTCATGTCACACTCCAGGGTGAAGCCACACAGAGTTCTTATTATCTAAGATATTACAGTTTTATTAGTGCTTAAGACATATTGAGTCAGATTTTCTGTTACTTTTTCAGTTAGGAGCTGAAAACTTCCTAACCGGAAAAAAAAAAAAAAAAATCCTTGATGCTAGCCAACCAAACACCTGATATTTTACATGGGAAATCTAAAGTTTAGTGCTTCATATCTGGTATGAGTATACGATCCTTTGTAGATGAAGATAGTACTGAGACCACATGTCAGTAAAGAATGTGTGTGTGCAGGTGTGTGTGTTTCATGAAAATGATCATTTTCCACAGAAGAGTTAATTTAAGTCAGAGTACAGTCCCTTACCTTGCCCTCATTGGCATGGTGGGTCAATGATCATAGGTAATGCTCAGTGTAAGAGTAAATAACTTCATTACAAGACCAGCAACATGGTGGGAATTGAGAATTCTCCTTCAGGTTCTATTATACACTAATTCTGTTGCTTTGGGCAAATAAATAGCAAATGAAATAAAGCTTTGCAAATGTGGGTGGCTTACATGGTATTTTAACATCTAGTGTTTGTGTTTTGTTTTGCTGTGTTTTTTAGCCCATTTCCTATCAATGCTTCTGAAGTTAGCTCAAATTATTTTCTTCCCATTCTATTATATTATACTCTACTTCCACCTTTCAGTTATAGTGAATATGTAATGATGAAAATAAGTGTTATAAATAATGTGTTACTTTTTATATCATCTTTCCAACAAAGAGAAAAATTCATGCTGAGCTGCAGAGAGAACTGGGTGGTAGCTGCTGCAACGTCTCAACAGGCAAGGCTGTATGGACCACTTGAAAAGAAGCCATTTTTCTTCTTACATAGGATGAGATGGGAGTGAATGTGTATAGCAGCCTTACTGATATTCCAGAACATCCCCTACTCGTCGCCATTTATAACATGATCAAATCTCCTAAGAGAAATTATAGAAATGCAAAGATATCCACTGCATGTGTGAAGTGTCTGGGAATGCCAAGAGCAGTCTTCCCTTCAGTTTTTCTTCTTTATCAGGAGTTTAAGAATCCTCAAGAAGGTAGTGAAGGCAACAGTAGAGATTGGCAGAAGTTGGGTAAAAAATGTGATAGTGTGACTGCTAAGAGGCAAAATATTAATTCAGTGAAAATCTTAGCCCACCAAATCTCAAGGGATGAATCATTCTGGAAACAAAATGGGATTTTGAATGAAGAGACCCGGGATGAACCTCCAGCTCTGTTGTGTATGAGCTTTATACCTTTGCTTTTATGGCTTCACTTATCTCTAAATTTAAGGCAATAATGGCCAAATTATTCATTCATTTACTTATTTATTTTTTCATATGTATTTTAAAACATTTGAAGCATATTATTAAAATTATATATGTAATAATCACCTAAGGTTGATGAAATAGAAATAAAAATTCAAAACAATGAAAAAAAAAGGGAGAAAGCATTCTAACTATAAAGTTTGGTACTATAGCCATAAATATACATCACATTAGATTTGGAGGTTCTTAGAAGCCTGGGCATGGAGGTAAAAATGAGGTTACGTATATTTGGCTTTTCATTAAGGAGAGTGAATATCAGTTCCTCTGAGGACATATATAGCATTTTCTTGGCACTGTTTTCTCAAAGAAATTGAAACCTTATACAGCTAATAATGGCCGATAACCAGGAATAAGTACATTAAATATATATAAAATCCTTTATCAAATGTAAACTATTATAAAACTATTAATTAAGTACATTTCCAGAGTCTGAATTGAAAGCAGAGAGCAGAATTTTAACATTTAATTCTTTTCAGAAGAAGCATTTCTACAATAGACACTATACTTTTCTGCCTTCTTGAGCAGAACGTACAGTGCATGATTTCATTTTTAAAAGAATCTGAGAGTTCATCAATATAAATATCAGTGGTTGTTGTATGCAGTATCTATAGGTAGAAATGTGGATGTGAAAAAATTATATGGTATATAGGGATGAATGGAAAGGGCTACACCAATGGATCTGACACTTCTAGAAAAAAATATCACCGATATTTGCTTGCTTTTAAACAATTTGACTCTCATAAAAGTGGAGTGAAAAATGTGCAGCTGTTGACCCCTTGGGCAGTGTAACACAGCTGCTTTTCTGTAAAACTAATTAGTGAACTAAAGTTGACGCAAGTAGCCTTCTCCCAAGTGATTTTCTTGCCCTCCAGACAAGCTTCACATTTACCAGGTCTCTTCCTCCTCAACACCATTCAAAGCATTACCTTTTGTTTCTGCGTCATAACTCAATGGTCTGCGGGCATTTTCTTGTCACTGTATAGTTCCTCTTTTACCTCATTTACACAGTTTGAGGATAGGATATCTAGAAGGAGTATCCCTTAATACTTGAAGAGGTTGTCTCAGGGTAAAGGACAGTAGCTTATTCTAAAGTCTATCAATTATGTTAATAATAGCTAACAGTTGCATATCAATTTAAAAATTTACAGAGTGCTTCTTTATACAGAGTTTCATTTAATCTTCACAAATGCTCTATGGTTTAGTTATTTTTGCAAATGGAATAAGACACCTGGACTTGAATCTTGGCTCTGTCCCTTATTAGCTATGGGAGTGCAAGTGTATTAGTTATTACCTTTATGAATCAATGCCCTAACCTATAAATCAAGAATAAAAAACACACATCGCTGGGTTGTGGTAAAGACTGAATGAGATAATACCTGTGGAGCACGTTTCACAGTATCAGAATGTATAGTATGTGCACAATAACCGTGATTAATATATTATTCAAACAGAACTTTGGTGGCTAGCAAATAACATTATAAATTGTATATTAAAATGTTACAATGTCATTGAAAGTCACAGTCATGTACTTTTCTGAGATAATGTGATACACTTTGGTCTATAATTTGACAGTGGATACCATTGGTTTAAAAAACAAAAACAAATACTAACCTCACTTCCCCAGAATGAGCCATAAAATCATCTAGGACTCTTTCTAGATGAAACCACCAAAAGACGTATAAATCAGTCCAAAATATTTGTCTCCAGTTGTGTGTGGTCTGTGCTCTGTACTCTATCAGTACATGCAAAGCAGCCACAATACCCTAGGACTACACATTTCTATCCCTCACACTTGACTATTATAGGAATCTACACCATTAGTGCACAAAACCTTTTCTTATGGGATTAATCCCAGAGGCATCTGATTATCTTCTAGGTAACTTCTGGATTAGAATTGCCAAAATAGCCTAGCTTCTTCAGGTTGTTTGAGTTTTCATAGGTGATTTATCTAAACATAAGCTATAAACATTCTTCAACACTCTCCTAATTCGCGGACTCCTGTCCCCCATTATTTCCATTTCTAATAGCACATCTCAATTTAAAATGCCAGCGACAGCCTTGAGGAAGCACACGAGCTTGGTCACTGTGTTTGCTGATGTAACCCAGCCTTTTCAGCCAGCACTAGGTCAGACTTAGAGAGCGCTTTGATCTTTTTACTGTGAGGCAAATGGTCTCTGTGTCAAATAGCACCAGTGACACTATTTCACAAGTTATTGCACCCAGGTTGGCATCAGGACGGGGCAGAACTTAAAACCCAGAGTTAGTGATAGGTGTACACAAGTGAGCACTGAAAGCCAAGCACACCAGTGCCAAAGGAAAGTTGTAATACAGAGAAGGAGATAAGATAAGGAGCCATAGTCCAGTCAGGGATCAGAGGACAGGAGCAGGCTGCTTGGCAGCTAAAACTGCTGTCCCCTTGGTAAAGCTGTTCGTATTGGACCACCTGGAGTAGAGTGGCAAACAGTGTCTTACAGATGCCACTTAACACAGCCACAGTGACTCAGGAGGCAAAGAATTTGAACAGCTGCCATTTGAAAGCCTTGATATGTTACCAGGCAAATATACCTAACACTCGTTGGCTTAAAACTAGTTCACCCAGTGATGAAGTCACATTTATTATATGAAATAAATATGCACTTCATTTTTGGTATAGCCATTCCAACCAATTGTGGAAAATTTTGGATTCGAGTAGTTTTGTGCTTTTTTAAAATTTACCGGTCTTTAATAACTTAAGGGTGTTTAGCCAATTTGGTTAAGCTGTCTTCCACTTTAAATTCATGCTTATTATAGCTTTATAGAATCTCATTGAATGTATCCTTTATTTAGATTTTTTTTCATTTTTTTCCATTTTTTTAATGTTACATTCAAAAAATATAATGGATGTATCCTTTTTGAGTCATCTTTTAATGAGTACTTCTACAAATTATACATAATTTTTTCAATTTTTTTTTATTTTTAAAGAATCTTCAGATCACATGAATGTTACATAAAAAATACAGAGGTTTCCCCATATACCCCATCCGCTCTCCCTCCCTCATTCTTTCCCACATTAACAACATCTTTCATTAGTGTGGTGGCAGTGTTACAATTGATCACATATGAAGCATTACTAACAACCGTGGTCTATAGTTTACATTATGGTTTATACTTTGCACTGCACAATTTTATAGGTTTTGACAAAATGTATAATGGCTTGTATCCATCATTGCAATGTCATGCAGGATGATTCCAATGTCCCAAAAAATGTCCCATGTTACACCTATTCTTCCCTTTGCCTCCTCTTAGAACTTCTGGTGGCCACTGCCTTTACATGAATGATGCAAGTTCTTCCATTACTAGAATAATAATAAGTCTACTTTAGTCCATAGTTGCATTTCCCCCTGTGTTTGTTCAGCCCTCAATATTGAGGATTTGGGGATGGTGATACCCACTCTGTTTCTGGCTGAAAGGGGGCTAGATCCCATGGGGCAGATGGAACTCTCTTGCTTACAGTTGCAGACACTCCCCGCTTCCTGGAATGTGCATTGTCCATCATCACCCTTTTGTTAGTTGTTCTGGGCGAGTCCGGTGAACTGGTGAGTAGGTTTTGCACCTCTGCTGAGATTCAGGGCTCCACCAGCATATGAACAGACTGAAGATTTAAGTCTCTGCTACATATATTTAATGAGTATACTGGTAATTATAGGTTCAAATAAAAGGGGCAGGAGAGCCATGTGTAGAGAAATTATAAATAAGTCTAACTGTTACATTGGGGAGCGTATATGTCACAAACTATATAAATTTATTAAGTAAATTAACAAATACCATGTGTTTGCTCCCATTTAATGAGGAACTGCTGTTTTGATAATAAAAAAAAGATCTGTTATGATTTTATGATGTAGATGTTATGAACAATGAAGTGCAATGAAGGATTGAATTCAATGTTGGATTAAATTAAACACAAGATTAAGTATGAAAGCACAGTACCTGGCATATGTTAGCTACTCAGTAAATATTAGTTCCTTTTAGAGAAGTGTGAAATATATTTTCATTAACAAATTGCCTTGTTGACATTTCATATGCCTCAGACTCATCATATTTTTGCTAACTTTTCATTTCTCCTTGAATTCTACCAACCTTGTTTTTATGATGTGAATAAGTGGAAGAGAAGATAAAGGAATATTCCTCTTCAGAACCTATGAGGTTCTAGTTTATTTTCCTAACTCCAGCCTTAGAAACAACATCTGGGAAAAGGAGTTATTCCATTTGCCCAATACTGGTTCCTGTATACCTAATACTAAAATTTCAGCCTATTCTCCTCTCCCTCTGGCCTTTGTAAGCAAAGGAGAGAGGTACACCAGATGTTGAAAGGCTTACTTCTCCCCCACAGGACATGCTGTGAGCAAGGAAGCCAATTCAGTTATGCTCTAATGCATTTTTTGCTTGAGCACTGCTATATGCCATAGTTGGACAGATAAAGAGCAAAAGATAGGGAGAAAAGAATAAACAAGATTCAGGGTCAGAGTATGGGAATGTGGAAAAAGAGACTGGAATTTATTGGAATGGAAGAGTTCAAGATGAGCAAGGAGAAGGATCAATACATAGTTCTAGTTTGGTGAAATAAGAAAATACAGTTTTGCTAGTCTACCCTTGTTTCTGCATGTTTACATAGGCTGTACATATCTATAAAGAGAAAGAACGGGAAGCATCAAAGTGTGTGTTGGGGGAGAGATGACAAAAGGGTGGGTGATATAAAACAGTGAGACAGCCCAGCTTCAGTGGGAGGAGAGTCAACGGTTTGAGCATATGTTCAAAAGAGGTTAAAGAAGATATGGAAGGAAACCTAATTTGGCTTCGTTTGAACTCATCATATCTACAAAGTGTCTATATCCAAATAAGATCACATTCGTGGGACTGGGGGTTAGGACTTGAATTTGTGTTTTAGGGGGTAATTCAATTCATAACACAGGCATTCAACTTATCTTTCAGGATGTTTTTTAGTTCTTATAAAGACGGTGTTTATGCATTAGTTCAGAACCCTATCCAATTCACTCACCTGGAATTAACAACTACCAATTAAGTACCTTTTCTAAGTTTTATACATGTAGGTCTCAGCTATCATAAGTCTTTTGTTGGTTGCCCACTCTGTGGTCATGATCCCTTTCTTCTCTGCTAATAGAAACATAATTTTGCAGTGGGATGAGATCCTAATTAACCCCAGGGACTGACTAATGAGTGGTCTACATCATTCATAATAATCTCATTCTCATTGGTTAGCAATTGGTTAGGGTTAGGGTATGGCATGTGAACCAAATCTAGCCAATGAGACATCAAGGAAAATCTGGCATTTCCCTTCTACTGACTTAAGAGAGAGCCTTAAAGGGAGAATAAAGAAGCATATCTCTTCCTGTTTATGTTACTGTAGTGAAGACATAATGCCTGGGGTTTTGAAAGGTAACTTGCAATCATGAGACAACTGGTGTAAATATAAAAAGTTCACTGAGGATGGCAAAGTTGAAGGAAGAAAGGAGCAAGGCTCCAGATGATCCCATTTTACAGCTGGCTACTTCAGCAGCAGCCGACTTCCAGACATTTGCAACAGTAATATGAGAAAAATAACCCCGTGCAAGCCACTATTTAGCTGGATTTCTGTTACTTGAATCCAAAAGCATTTAGTCTCTCAATCACATCTGGACTGGGCAGTCGACCTATAATCTTCATTATCTTTTAAGCCTTAAAAGAACACATTTGCTTTGTAGTTCAAAAACATGTTTAAATGAAACGTCTTAAACTAACATTTTTTTCCTAATTTAACACATTCTCTGGGAGTCCCATTTCCAGATATCTTAGGCATGACAAGTTGTTCTACCTATTTTCATGTGTCATCACTTTCTACTGGGGATCTGAAAAATGCAAAAAATATATTTATATATGAGTAAGTTGAGTAAAAACCTAAGTTCATAAATAACCAGATATTTTTAAATCACTTCATTGCTAACTCCTGATTAATAAGTTTAACTAAAATTTATTTAAGAAGTACATAAAATCGTAGCATCAGAGAGAGCAACAAGGCCATAAAAATGCCCTTGTTTTACCTTTGGAACAAAACAGAGGGATTAAGTGACCTGTCAGTGATCACTCACTAGACAGTGACAGTCAGGACTAGAATGCAAACCTTCTTTCTTAAGCTCTTCCTATCTATCATTCTGACTTCCAAATACAGACATGAAAAAACCCTGTCATAATTATTGGAATATATTCATTAGAAAGCCACAATCAGATGTGACTTTCCCTGAAATATACCTCTATGTTGTCGTCCATTGTTCCTTTGTTATTTCTTGTCTTCTTCTTATGGATTGTACTGATAGTTCTTTTTTTCATCATCAGTTCCTCACTATTTCATTTGATTCCTCTCTATTACCCTTACTTTCCCCTCCCTCTTCTGATTACCTATTCTTATTTCACTTACTTTAATTTATATCTCCCTTCTTCTACCAAATCCTAGCTTTGAGTCATCTATCCATTCATCCAGTTTCTCTTCTCAACATAAACTTTACTAATTTACTTTTTTTTTTAAGATTTATTTTATATATTTCTCTCCCTTTCCCCCCAGGCACCTGCTCTCTGTGTCCATTTGCTGTGTGTTCTTCTGCATCTGCTCGCGTTATCAGGAGGCTCTGGAATCTGCATCTCTTTTTTGCTGCGTCATCTTGCTGCGTCAGCTCTCTGTGTGTGCGATGCCACTCCTGGGTGGGCTGCACTCTCTTCACATGGGGCAGCTCTCCTTGCAGGGCACATACCTTGCACGTGGGATACCCCTACGCGGGGGTGCCCCTGCATGGCATGGCACTCCTTGCGTGAGGCAGCACTGAGCATGGGCCAGCTTACCATACCAGTCAGGAGGCCCTGGAGATCGAACCCTGGGCCCTCCATATGGTAGACAAACACTCTATTAGTTGAGCCACGTCAGCTTCCCACTAATTTATTTTTATTAGTTCTTTTTATTGTTGTTTTTGCCTGTTTTTTCTTTGATTTAAATAATCTATTTTCATTGTTTAATCACTTTTCTTGCATGCATTCTTTTTTTAAATGCATGCTCTAGCTTATTTATTTTTACATATTTTTATTTATTTTTAAAAGATACACAGATTACACAAAATTTTGGAGGTTCCCATATGCCCCACTCCCCACACCACCCACTTTTCCCACATCAATAACTTCTTCAGTAGTGTGGTACATTCATTGCAATTGATGAATACATTTTAGAGCACTGCTAAACAACATGGATTATAGTTTACACTGTAGTTTACACTCTCTCCAAGTCCATTCAGTAGGTTATGGCAGTATATATGATGTCCTGCATCTGTCCCTGCAATATCATTCAGGACAACTCCAAGTCCCATAAATGCCCCCATATCACACCTCCCTCTTTTCCCTCTCCCTGCCTTCAGCAACTCCCATGGCCACTGTCTCCACATCAATGATATAATTCCTTCCATTGCTGAAGTCACAATAATTCTATAGTAGAATACCATGTTTTATTCCTATTTTAATCTGTATTTTATTCCTCCTTCCTGAGTACCCTGTGGTGGCTAGCTTCTTTTTTTTTTTTTTTTTGAAGATTTATTTATTTATTTCTCTCTGCCCACCAGGCCCCAGTTGTCTGTTCTCTGTGTCTATTCACTGTGTGTTCTTCTTTGTCTGCTTCTGTTGTTGTCGGCGGCACGGGAATCTGTGTTTCTTTTTGTTGCATCATCTTGCTGTGTCACCTCTCCATGTGTTGCGACGCCATTCCTGGGCAGGCTGAACTTTCTTTCGCCCTGGGCGGCTCTCCTTACAGGGTGCACTCCTTGCGCATGGGGCTCCCCTACGTGGGGGAAACCCCTGCGTGGCAGGGCACTCCTTGCGTGCCTCAGCACTGCGCATGGACAGCTCCACACTCCACATGGGTCAAGGAGGCCCGGGGTTTGAACCGCGGACCTCCCATGTGGTAGATGGACACCCTATCCACTGGGCCAAGTCCGCTTCCCAGCTAACTTCTTATTTATTATTTTATCCAGTCTTTTCCAAAGTTAGTTGAGCACTAATAGTCATAAAGACCTGGCACTCTTGCCAATGCCATTACATTCCAGTTAACCTGCAAACCTCTCCCAGCGGAAGAGAATAAAGGCCATTAAAGATGCTAAATAGGAGGGTGGCAATAAGCAGAGTCCCAAGAGATAAGAGAGCAATGAAGGAGGGAAAGAGAACAGAAGGAAAAATAATAACCATTAAATCCTACTATTCAGAGTCATATGATTTCATCTCCGTAGACAGAAGGAAAGGAGCAAGCATTCAGGTTGTTGGGACTGATTGCTGAAGGAAGGCCCAGGAAACCAGGTTAATTAAAAATCTAGCCTGAAGAGGTCAGTGGTAGGGCAGAAAGAGACTGAGTGAAAGGTTAAAGATGAAAGAAACTTTGGTCAAGGTCTTTTCTGTGTTGATCCAACTGCATTGCCAAATAAAAGGGCTCTTTTGTAGTGTCATTCATCCACTCTGTTTCATAAGGAGGAGGACATTAGACAAACAGCAGGAAGGAGGAGAATATCATTTTGGAGGAAGGGAGGGATTTACAACTGACTTGAACATACTTCCTTTATGAAACCCCATGGCCCTAACTTTATGGCAACTACAGATTTTGCTGGGGTGTGATTCGGTAGTGAAGTCTATTCTGAAAACAGAAGTAATATCATTTGCTGTCACTGTACCAGTGTTGCACCCCACCATGATATTTGTATGCCTTATTAAAATGAACTCTACCTGATAGTCAAGATATTTTCTTATTTTAGATGATGCTTAAAATGATAGAAATTTTTAAAAATGGTTTAAAATAAGGTAATTAAATACCCCCCCTCTTAATCAGAGAATGACTAGAACTACTTTAAATATTTCTTTTGACACCTCTTGGGTCTTTATATACGAGTACTTTTTGGCATGTAGTTTGCTTATGTATATGAAGGGCTTGAGGAGGGAAGAGGCGAGGGGGAATGAAAATTAAATTCTATTTAATCATTGAATACATAATTATGCAACCCATATTTCCCCAGGCCGGTTTTGGACCTAAAATTGAGGAATATGAGTTATAATAACAAGTTTTTAAAATGTGGTTCAGCACAGACCAGCAAATTTGCTAAAATTCTGACCCAACCACCTTTCTTTTTCCAAATCCTGCTGGTCCACCTCACAAAGCCTAATCAGAATGCATCCAAAAAACTCCTGAATATCCCAAACTGACGGGTCCTCCCTTCTTAGGGACCACTCCCTCAGGAGTCCCTTTGCCTCCTGGTTACAAAGTCTCCAGTGTTTCCTTCATCGCTGCTCCCCCACTCTGCTCTGATGGCTGTCTTGAGGAAGATTTGGAGAAAAACAAAATCCTCTTGATGCCTATCAGAATTTTTTAAATTCCCATATAATGTAAGCCTCATCTATGTGAACTTTTAAGTTAATGGTAGCAGACCAAACCTGACTCAAATTCAAGCCTTCTGTGTCAAAAATTCTTCTGAGTCAACTGCCCAGAATTATTCTTGCCCGCTGACATTTGTCCAGTGTGTGCCCTCACCCTCCATCCTCCCCACCCCCACCGTGCATATGTGATAGGAAATCTAAGGAGTGAAGCTTTCATCCTGATTTCTGAAGGTGGGGCTGCAGAGAAGTATCTGCCTTATTTGGTGCTTAGGTAAAGACACTTGTTTGTTGTCCGCTCCCTGGAAATGTCCAGCTATGTACACGGCTTGGCTGAGACCATCCCTAAAGCAGGGATGTACTACTATACATCACTGTAGATAAATTTCCTTGTTGCCTTTTCTCCTGGACAAAGAACACAGAAGGATTGAATACATAATATGTTTGTTACACAAAGGTATAGATAAGCTTGGTAGGAGAGACCTGGTTGCTGGCTATTTTAGAGCCCCATATAGGTGTTAGTGGTTTGGGATGGATCCAGAATTTAGTCTTCAGTATGGGGAAGAGTACTATTACACATGCAAAGAATGTGGAAGCACATACCATTATGCCACAGCCCTAGTAAAAGAATACATTTTATTCCTTACTTTTATAAATTATGTGATTGGATTTTCATTCTCTCTGGCGGAGCTAATTCACACTAACCAAAGTTAGTTAACCCAAAATGCCAATTTATTAATTTACCTTCAGGAATATATCTGCCAGGTGGACTGTGATGCTCCTGTTGACTAGTCACAATAATACATTCTGCGTAGAGATGTCTACTTGAGAAATAAAGCTAAAATTAGAAAATATGGCTATGTACAGCAGGGGAAAAAGATTGAGAGGTGAGGAATTTTTGTTAGTCTGTTTTTTATTATTATTGAAATAATGAAAGTACTTTAATAATGATTGAAGTAATGAATGCCCAACTATGTGATTATACCAAATGCCATTGATTATACACTTTGGATAAATTGTATGCTTTATTAATATGTATCAATAAAATTGATTTGTTTAAAAAAAACTGCAATAAAAAAAATGCGACCTATGAGGAGGTAAGCTACCCTGCCAAATGGACCAAACATTCCTCATTTGCCCCAGAGTGGGCTAAAGTGATAATGGAATGTATGGCACTATCCAGCTCGCAGTCCTCAATATTCTTTATTGATGGAAAAACATTTCTGTGATTAAAGTTGTACTTAATGTTGGAATTTTTAGCATTGTTACCTACTGCCCTCCTTTATTTTCGGTATATTTTTAGATTCAGGTTTCCATGGCGACAATTTAGGAATGTCTTATCAGTGACAGCCTAGTATGGCTCATCTTAGTGTGAAGTTAAATATTTAGAAAAAACATTCTCCCCAAAACGCTGGACTCATTCATTTGCCTTTTGAATTGTTATTTCAGTTGAATTGTTGAACTATGGATTGTATTTCAGTAATTGAAGGATGTACCCTTTTGAAATCTGCAGTCCTGTATTGAGACTTGCAGGTAAGTCTCAAGGGCATATATAGATACTGGGGTCTTCTTGGGGACATGGCACTGTGAGGTGTGCAAAGGACTAAGATTCAAAATATCTGGGTTCTACTCTCAGCTCCACTTCCAGACACCTGAGGTGTGGGAAACCCATGCCTGTTTTTTCATACACATAGAGAACTGGAGTAGATCATTTTTAAATCTCTCTGACTAGCACAAGGTCAGTTACTCAAGCTTGTTGATTCTACAGATCATCTCTAAACGCTCTTTCAACACTAAAAATTTTTACAAAATCTTGGTGAATTAAAATCCAGGTTGGTGAACAAGTTTTGATAATTTAATTTTTTCTCTGAGTAGTTTTCCATTTATTAATTCAGTGAACATTCTTTACAAACTGCCTGTTCCTGACCATAAAAAGTTCAACTACCAAGACCCAAGAAAAACAAATCCCAATTACTGTTTTTTCTTCTTCATGTTCTTATATACTTGGCCCCCTCACTGTATCAACTTTTTTTCCCAATAAAATAAAATTTAATTTATTCCAAGATCTCTTCCCTCTAGTCAGACAGGAAATTAAATTACCACCATTACTGGGGATCCCCATCCCCCCATCCTCCAATAATGTGCAAAGGTCAGGAGTTAGCAAGTAATCCAGGGCATTCGGGAAGGATCCTTGGACGTTACCCACCATGGTCAGTCCACATCATATTCTTTTTATTCTACTAATCTAACAATCTCTGTGTACCACTAACTCACTCTCTACATGGGCCCCTTTCCCATAAATTCCCCAAGGTTTATTTTCTCTGTGACTCATTTGTTTTGAAGTCTTTCTTCTAAAAAAATAAAAAATAAAAAAAATAAAACCAAAAACTTGCCTATTGATTTATAGTCCAAGTTCAGAAGTTCAGGGAAAGCAGGTTCTAAGAAAAAAGCACAACTATGAGTGAAGGATCCCCATAGTCTTCCACGTACCTAATTTCCAAAAGTGAATTGCTCACATCTACAGCACTGTCAGGTCACTCTGGCTTTTACACCCCCGGCAAATCCCGCACAGGACGGCTGGGAAGGAATCCAGCCAAACATCCTGTGGCCACATGTGTCTTCACTCACTCTCCAGCCCCCGCAGCCTTTACAGGTCGCTGCCCTGACGCCGACCTGCGCAGACCACCCACGGGCCCTCTTCTGAAGTCCCGCGCGTTCTTCCCTTCTTCTCTCTTCTCTCAATCGTGC
Organism: Dasypus novemcinctus; assembly: GCF_030445035.2. NCBI lineage: Eukaryota > Metazoa > Chordata > Mammalia > Cingulata > Dasypodidae > Dasypus > Dasypus novemcinctus. The sequence continues at coordinate 63,756,289 of NC_080687.1, forward strand.
CCAAACCGTGCTCAGCCAACAGTTCAAGTCCGCTAAAGTCAGTATGTAGGAAATTTTAAAGAGAAGCATGATTTTAAATGCCATAACATTTTAAATTTGAATGAAAACAGACCCACAAAGTGCAGCAGAAGTGACAGCAACTCATGCAGTTATTAACATGAGAATGAAAAGGAGAGAGATTCAGGGAATTTTAAAAAGGGGGTTGTAACCATGGCAGGGAGGGGTTTTGGTTGTGGGTATACCTGCTGAGTGCCACCGAAGAGAGTTGAATGTCTACAGACTCAGTAAGTATCTTTCCTGGCACAATTAGTCAAGACCCAAGATAACCAAATCTCAGAAAACTCAAGACCGAAGAAAACTCATTTCCTTATGTTTAACGTTTTTCTCTGATCCAGATAATTGGCCTGTCACAGCATGTTGACATTCTCTGTCCAATAGTTCAGTGGCAGGATAAGGTTAATGACAGGTCTGGGGTACAGCTGAGGATGTTATAATGGATCCTTGGGAAGCCTAAGGGGTCAGGCAAAGCATTGTCATAAATTGACTGCTTAAAGCCACCACTTGAGTGCCCCTTCTTTTGCTCTGAACTTGTATTTGTGTCCACCATGTAACGAGCTGTGGCTGTATCTCAGGGTGGGTGAGCATAATCAAGATCTATCCCTCCCTCCACCCCAAATTAAATCACAGCTATAGGAAAAAAAGTGTTTTTTTAAAGAGTAGCAATTTTTTAATGCAACTAATTCCTGATTGATAGAACAATTTGATTTAACAGATGCCTTTCACCCTCTTCTGCGGTTCTTGAGAGTATGTCAAGTAAACCGTAAGTGTTTGACTTTATGAGCTTTGCAATTTCCATTTTAGAAATTTATCATAAAGAGGAAATTGAAGAACAATAAAGACACATGTACTAGAGTATTTCTAATAGTATTTTATATGTGTACAAAATTTGATAAATAAACCAAACATCTATGAATTAATAAAATAAATTATGTTACATTCACTCACTAGATCACTAGGCAGCCATTAAAAAATATATATCTTTATTCACTGATATGAAAAGTCCCTTGTGATTCATTGCTAAGTGCAAAAATAAAGTAAAAAAAAAAAATGTATGTTCCATTTATGATAAATTTATACTGGCAGACCCACATACAATATACATAGAAAGATGTTAACCTCAATGTTTAAAACTCCCTAACATATGGCCTCTTTCTAAGCCAAACTTAGCATATAAACTCACTGACTTCCCCCAACATGGGACATGACTCCCAGGGACAGGCCTCTCTGGCACCAAGGGATTATTACCAAGCACCGACTAGCCATGCACTCAGAAAAAAACCTCCACCAAAAGGGAGAAATATTAAATACAAAAGCATTTTTATGGCTAAAAGATTTCAAAATGAGTTAGGAGGCCATCCCGGAGGCTACACTTAACACACATCTCAGAAGGATATCACTGGCTGCTACAGTAAACAAAATCTCAAACAGGAGTGATTCTGAAGGCTCTGGAGACATCTGGACACTATAGACAGGGCAGACAACCACAATAAATTGGCACCCCATCTGTGGGCCTTACCTTTGAATATATGTTAACCTATCCCCCCACGTAACAAAGTTAGATTCATTTACAATTTCTCTATACATGGCTCTTCTGCCCCTTTTATTTGAACCTATAATTTTTACTATACCTGTTAAATATATGCCCCAAAGACTTAAATTTTCGGTCTGTTCATATGCTGGTTGAGCCCTGAATCTCAGCAGAGTTGCAGCCAACACCTACTCTCCAGTTCACTGGACTCATCCAGGACAACAAACAAAATAATGGTGATAGACAACACCCATCCCTAAAAACAATATCTACAACTGTAAGCAAAATAGTTCCATCCATCTCCTTCATGGGGTCTAAGCCCCCTCTTAATTGGAAGCAGTGCACCAATTACCATCCCCAAATCCTCAAGATAGAGGAATGAACAAACATAAGGGGGTAATGCAACTATGGACCAAAGCAGATATATCATTATTCTAGTAATGGAAGAACTTGTAACATTGATATAAAGACAGTGGTTGCCAGAGGTTCTGAGGGGAGATGGAAGGAAAAATAGTGGAACATGGGGCATTTTTGGGACATTGGAATTGTTCTGTATGATATTGCAATAACAGATACAGGTAATTAAACATTTTGTCAAAACCCATGAAATTGTATTGTGCAAAGTATAAATCATTATGTAATAGACCATGGTTAGTAGCAATGCTTCAATATATGCTCATCAATTGTAACAAATATACCACACTAATGAAATATGTTATTATAGGGGAAAGGGTGGGGGTATATGGGAATCCCCTATATTTTCAATGTAACTTTTCCATAATCTAAAATGTCTTTAAAAATAAAGTTAAAAAAAAAATCCCTGTCAAATCCCCACAGTGGAAATTCAGGTGATTTCAACGTCTTTATTTTTATTTTATGTACTCTTTGAAAATGAATAGATGAAATGAATCACTTTTACAGTAGGGAAAAACTCAATCAGCTATCTTTATTTTGAGTTTTGGAAAAGGAATAACGTGGGTGTTAGAATTAGATGGAGGTAGTTTCAAATACTAACTACAACTTACTAGTTATGTGACCCTAGGCAAGACATTTAACTACTCTGATCATCAGGTGCCTCTCCTTTATAAGTATTCCCAACCTATCACAAAGATTGCTTCAGGATCATATGAGATGATAGCTGCAAAATATTTTTAAATAGCATCCAATGTAGCTTTCTTTCTTTAAATTCCTTTTTTATGGTAGAAACTTTCCACCTCTAAGATTCAACCAGGAAAGCTGAGGGTTATGCCCTCAGGAAAGAGAGGACATAAAAGAATGTAATGAGAAAGCTTAGTAGGGTCAATAGTCATATTTTTGCCTTTGAATTAAAAAATAACTATCGAAATTCCTGGAAGAGACAACAGATTTTTTGGTAAGTTTTAATATTGCAAGTATTACTCTTTTAAAACAATTTTAATGAAAAAAGAAAAAGTTGAACTTCAAATTTCCAAATGTATCTCCAAATAAATAAAGCTCAGTTATTTGTCAAGAGCACCACACTTTATTTGTCAAACTTTTATTCCAGGAACTTTTCTAGATGCTGAGAATAGAGCAGTGAGAAAAACAACAAAAGTTTTTTTATTAGTATACTTTTTAAAATTTAGTTTATGAAACAGTTAATACATTCTTTTGATACATAATTTCATAAAGGGGAAGGTACAGAGTGGAGAGGATGTGAAGCAACTGGAACTAATATACTGCTGGTGGGTAAGTCTAAATTCATTCAACTATGGTAGAAGATAATTTGATATCATGCTAAATTGAGCACATGAGTGTTCTGTGAAACAGCAATCCAATCCCTAGGTATATTCCCAAGAGACACACCTTGCACACACATTTGGGGAAACTCGTAAAAGAATGTTTGTAGCAACAATGTTCATAAGAGTAAAAACAAGAAAACCACCCAAATGTCCATGAAAAGAAGAAATAAATTAATAAAATGAAGTATTTGTGTACAATGGTAAAAACAAACTACAGCAACATGCAATATTACAGATAAATCCTTGAAAGATCATTGTGCCAGATTGTCTTTTCTAAAAAGGGCCACAGTAGTGTTTCCAGTCTGAAATGCTCTTCCAGAACCATGCCACCACCTCCAAAACCCCTGCCTCACGAGGTGGAGTCTGTTTCCTTCCCTTGAATCTGGTGGGTCTTCATATCTACCACAATTAATACAGGACAGATGCTATGCAACTTCAGAGGCCAGGTCATAAAAGACAATATTGTTTGCACCTGCCTTATGGAATACAGAGCTGCCAAGTGAGGAGCTTCCCCTAGAGTCCTTAAGCCAAAGTGTCACAGAGATGCCAAACACAGAGTCCAAGGGATGCCTTGAGGTACTCCAGATGTTCCAGTCCCCAAAGGTTCTAGTCTTAGCACCCCAGGCATCAGTCAATAAAGAAAAAAACAACTGGGTGAAGGTATCTCAGAGATTACTCATATCCTAGCAACCACGTGTCTTCAAGCACACAAGACCCTGAGCCAAAACAGTCCAGCCAAGCATCTCATGAATTCCTGACCCACAGATACCAGAGTGATGATTTATGATTTTTAGAGACATGTAAGGCAGGAATAGATAACTAGAACAGTGACACTGGGTGAAAAGAAAGAGCAAGCCCAGAAAGGTACTTAAAGTATGATATCATTTTTATAGAGTTCAAAATATGTAAAACAAAACAATAAATCTATTTATTTATTTATTTATTTATTTATTTATTTATTTATTTATTTCTCCCCCTTCCCCCTCCCGCACCCCAGTTGTCTGTTCTCTGTGTCTTTTTGCTGCATCTTCTTCTTTGTCCACTTCTGTTGTTGTCAGCGGCACAGGAATCTGTGTTTCTTTTTGTTGCATCATCTTGTGTCAGCTCTCCGTGTGTGCGGCGCCATTCCTGGGCAGGCTGCACTTTCGCGCTGGGTGGCTCTCCTTGTAGGGCGCACTCATTGTACGTGGGGCTCCCCTACACGGGGACACCTCTGCATGGCAGGGCACTCCTTGCACGCATCAGCACTGCACATGGACCAGTTCCACACGGGTCAAGGAGGCCTGGGGTTTGAACCGCGGACCTCCCATGTGGTAGACTGACGCTCTAACCACTGGGCTAAGTCCGCTTCCCAAATCTATATTTTTAAATCATTAGAGAAATATATCCCAAAATTTCTAGATTTTGACCTAAGTTTCTGATTATATTGCATTCAAATCAGAGAATTTTTGTATTGTTTTTACTTTTTGAAATTTGTTACTGTTTTCTTTGTAACCTAACAGGTGATCACTTTTTGTGGATGCTACTTGAATATTTGAACATGCATTTGCCTTTTCCTAGATACAATATTTGAGATATAAACATGCATGTATGATTCAGATCTGCCTTACTACTTATGATATTCAGGTCTTCTAGACACTTAGTTTTGATTTGTCAGACAGAAAGGTAAATTAAGGACTCATGCTACTAGCATGTTTCTTTCTGCTTATTCTTTTTTATCTTTTGAAATCTCTGCTTTATGACTATTTTGCTCTTGTTTTTTGGAGGGCATAAATATCCATACCTGCATCTCCATTGTGAATTACAACCATCTTAGTTTTATCTAATGTTTATTGACTTGAAATCTACTATATCTGATACTAAGACTGTGAGCCCTATATTCTTTAATTTTAATTTCCTTGGTTTAAGGTTGTCCATCTTTTATTTATAACCTCTTAATCAGAATGCTTTAGGTATGTCTCAAATATAGCAGAGACTTGAGTTTTCTATGAGATAGATCAGTTTGAAAATCTTTCCCCTTGCATAGTGTGTAAAGCCTATTTATATTTATTAATAAAAAAGTTATCTTAGTTCCAGCATCCGTTCAACTGATACTTATTGAGTGTCTAATACTCCAGGTACTGTGGGGCTGAGAATACAAAAGTGAAATATATATATCATTCTGTGGCACTTGCAATCTAATGGGGGAATAAGAAAATAAACATAATGTGTTTTACAGGATTTTTTTACATGTTATGTAGGCCTCTAACTCTATGATCTGAATTCTTTGAGTCTACTTGTATGTATAGTTTTTCTATTTTTTAGAAATTTTGTATCCTCTACTAGTGGAAACTTATAACTATAATAATATAATATCCTTAGTTTTCTATTTATTTAGACAGTATCTGTTAACTTTCTATTATGAGATATGATTAAATTAGCATGTTTTCCCCCCCTTCTTTTCTATTATCTTTCTTAGTGTTTAATAGTAGGGTTACATATACCAATATTTCTACTACCTACTTTGTTAGCCCTGACTCTCAAGGATTACACATGAAGCAATCAGCAAACTTTCTGTGACTGCCATTTTCCCTCTTCATCTCCAAGTTCTCCTTAGTTACATACTCTTTACATAGTTAGAACATATATGTATTCTGTCACCACATTATCTATATTTGGTTTAATCTTTGCCTACAGTTAAATAGATTCAATGTTCACTACCATTTCCTTAGCCAGAATTTCCCAAGTAATCTCCAGGAATTTCACCAAGAACTCATTGGGACAGTACTCCCTCTGATCCTGCATCAAAACAGCCCACACTAGAGAAGCGGACTTGGCCCAGTGGATAGGGCATCCGCCTACCACATGGGAGGTCCACGGTTCAAACCCAGGACCTCCTTGACCCATGTAGAGCTGGCCTACGCACAGTGCTGATGCACACAAGGAGTGCCGTGCCACGCAGGGGTGTCCCCACGTAGGGGAGCCCCACGCGCAAGGTGTGCACCCCGTGAGGAGAGCCGCCCAACGCAAAAGAAAGTGCAGCCTGCCCAGGAATGGCACCGCACATACGGAGAGCTGATGCAACAAGATGACGCAACAAAAAGAAACACAGATTCCCGTGCTGACAACTGCAGAAGTGGACAAAAAGAAGAACACACAGCGAATGGATACAGAGACCAGACAACTGAGGGGGGGGGGGGAGGGAAGAAGGTGAGAGAAATAAATAAAAATAATCTTAAAAAAAAAAAAAAAACAGCCCACACTATGGTAGTGGTTAAGGCTTAAGCAGTTGAGCGCCTTCTTTCCACATGAGGGGTCTCGGGTTCCTCCCAGTGCCTCCTGAAAACAAAAATAAACAACAAGCAAGCAAGCAAACAAACACAAAAAGCCAGGGGAACTGATGTGGCTTGGTGGTCAAGCGCTGGCTTCTGCACACAAGGTCCCACGTTGAATCCCCTGCCCTGGTAACTCAAAAACAAAACACACACCCCAAAAAACACATTACCTTTAGTCTCTGTTTAAAAGATTTATTTTTAATTTATTTCTCTCCCCTTCCCTGCCCCCCCTCCCCAATTGTCTGCTCTCTCTGTCCATTTGCTGTGTGTTCTTCTGTGTCCACCTGTATTCTTGTCAGTGGCACCCAGAATCTGTGTCTCTTTTTGTTGCGTCATCTCTCTGCGTCAGCTCTCCGTGTGTGCGGCGCCATTCCTGGGCAGGCTGCACTTTCTTTTGCGCTGGGCGGCTCTCCTTACAGGTGCACTCCTTGCACATGGGGCTCCCCTACGCAGGGACACCCCTGCATGGCAGGGCACTCCTTGCGCGCATCAGCACTGCGCATGGACCGGCTCCCCACGGGTCAAGGAGGCCGGGGGTTTGAACCGTGGACCTCCCATGTGGTAGGCGGACGCCCTAGCCATTGGGCCAAATCTGCTTCCCTACCTTTAATCTTTATATTTGAAGGCAAGTTTGGCTAGATATTTCAACTTTGACCTATACTTCCTTCTAGGAATACTGCAGAGGTGCTCAAAATATTGATATTTTAGTGCATTCTTTTCATCTGCTGATGCGTTTTGCTATTCTTTTACATATTTTTCTTTCTGAGTACCCTTGTATTGTTGCTGCACCAGTTCCTGGATGGGCTTTTTGCTGGAGGTTCCTGCTGGGTGGATATCCCAGGTAGCCTTTCAGCCTTTGTGACCGAAAGGCTTTCTCCTCATGTGCTGTCACAGACACAGAAAATTTTCTGCAGTTATGGCTCACCCATCTGACTCTTTATTAGCCGTGCCTCCTTGCTTGTTTGAACCAAACGGATCTAGGGAACTTCTGCCACCAGCCCTGCTCACCCCAGTTCCTGACTCATTGTTGTAAACAAGCCCTGTGGTGTTTGCATTTCAGGGAGAGAACCTCATCCTCAGGAGGAGGTGCAGTCTGAGTTCCGCCAATCTCTAGCCTTCTCTCCACCTCCCCCTGTGCACACACACACGTATATGTATCTTGATTTCATGAAGAGTAAAATTTGCAAGTTTCTTTCTCTTCTTCCTTAAGCTTTTGCCCTTTTCCTTGGAGATGGAGCAAAAAGCATACTTATAAAACTTTTTGCATGCCAAATATTTCAAAGTACTTTGGGTTTGCAAGAACTGGGCTTAATGAGTAAGAAAATGATTTGTGGGTTCCAAAGATCTGGAGAATAAATTTTATTCCAAAAATGATACTATAGGAAACTCCATATGGTGATTACAGAGTAGGTCCCCCATCCCAAAGGGGTTAAGATAGCAGTGCGATGGCTGGAAGGAGTTGATTTGGAATTAACATGACTAGATCTATAAAAAGGCCTATGAAAAGGTCTATAAAAAGGCCCCACACTCTGTTCCTATTTGTAGGGAAAGTTTTGAACAGGGAGAGCAGCATAAACTATATTTTGGGGACAGTCTAAGCAGAAAGGACTATGGAAGGGATATTTTGGTGTAAGTTTCCAACACAGCAACTGAACAGTGGAAAAGAAGGGCTGAGGAAGTTGTCTGTGCAAAAGTTCCCGTGGGCCTAGACGTGGCACAAGCAAGAGTGTGTAGATCCTGAAAGAAGAGGCTCTGGAGGAAGCAATCCGTAATGGACCCTACTGCACTGCAGGGACCAGTGAGGGTGAAGCACACCTCCCTGGAATCCAGCAAGGCCAGAAGGTACCACAGGGGCCTCACACCACTCCCCAGTGCCAGAATAGCACAAAACTAATAGCATCCACCCCAATACAGATTATCCCAGAGGAGAAGGAAGGAGAGGGAGGGAAATATGCAATCAAGTGAATTTTTAACTTGAATTGATTACATATAAATTGCAAACAATGAGTTGCTGAATTGCCTAGGTAATGTTTCGGGTGTCTTCAAAATGGGAGCTACAAGACTGAGTGAATTTCAGCTTTAGAGAAAAAAACAGTATTAGATTTTTTCACATCTAGTTCATGACTGTAAAATTGTATTTTAGTTTTGATGATAGCACTTTTTTATTATTGTACTGTTTTTTTTAAAGATTTTTTTTTTTAATTTATTTTTCTCACCTTCCCCCTGCCCCCACCCCCAGTTGTCTGCTCTCTGTGTCCATTCGCTGTGTATTCTTCTGTGACCGCTTCTATCCTTATCAGCCGCACCAGGAATTTGTGTTTCTTTTTGTTGCGTCATCTTGCTGTGTCAGCTGTCTGTGAGTGCAGCGCCATTCCTGGGCAGGCTGCACTTTCTTTCCCGCTGGGCGGCTCTCCTTATGGGGCGCGCTCATTGCGCATGGGGCTCCCCTACGCGGGGACACCCCTGCGTGGCACGGCACTCCTTGTACGCATCAGCATATTGCGCGTGGGCCAGCTCCACACTGGGCAAGGTGGCCCGGGGTTTGAACCACGGACCTCCCATGTGGTAGACGGATGCCCTAACCACTGGGTCAAGTCCGCTTCCCCAATTATTGTACTATTTTTAACAGTAGTTACCTTTGTTACAATTGATGGAAGATTATTAAAATAGTTCTATCATCCATCATTTATGTTAGCTGTATTTTCCCCACATATTACGCTATTATTACCACCTTGTATTAGTATTATACATTGGTTATAATTCATATGTCCATTGTCTACAATAGGATTCATTGTATTTTATATTCTTTTTTTCTTTTAATTTTTATTCCAGTTCTACATACATCCTAAAGTTTCCTCTTTTAACCACCTTCGCCTATACAGGTGAGTGCTATTGATTACAGTTACAGTAATGTGCTACCATCACCACCATCCATTTCCAAACTTTTAGCATCAGCCTACATAGAAATTTTGTACAAGTTAAGCATCAACTCCCCATTCTCTAGCCCCAATCTATCTCCTGATAACATATATTCTAGATTGTAACTCTATACATTTGCTTATTATAATTAGCCCGTAGCAGTGAGATCATACAATGTCTGTCCTTTGTGTCTGGCTGATTTCACTTAACACAATGTCGTCAAGGTTCATCCATGTTGTCACATGCATCAGGACTTCATTACTTTTTACAGCTGAATAATATTCAATCATATATATATATACCACATTTTGTTATCCATTTATTGGTTGATAGACACTTGGGTTGCTTCCATCTTTTGGCAATTGTGAATAATGCTACTATTAACATCAGTGTGCAAATATCTGTTCAAGGTCCTGCTTTCAGTTCTTCTGGGTATGTGTCTAGTAACTGGATTGCCAATCATATGATAAATCTATACTTATCCTCCTGAGGAACTGCTAAATTGTCTTCCACAGAGGCTGTTCCATTTTACATTCCCACCAGCAGTGAATGTGCTCTATTTCTCCATATCCTCTGAAATACTTGCAGTTTTCTGTTTGGTTGGTTGTTTTTTTTTCAATAGTGTCCATTCTAGTAAGTATGAAATGATATCTCATTGTGGTTTAGATTTACATTTTTGTTGTTGAGCATCTTTTCATGTGCTTTTTAGCCATGTGTATTTCCTCTTTGGAGAAATATCTATCCAAGTTTTTGCCCATTGAATTGTTTGTCTTTTTGTTGTTGGGTTGCAGGATTTCTTTACAAATTCTGGATATTAAACCCTTATTGGATATGTGGTTTCCAAATATTTTCTCCCTTTTAGTAGGTTGTCTTTTTACTTTCTTGTCAAGGATCTTTGACACACATAAGTTTTTAATTTTGAGGAGGTCTCTTTTATCTGTTTTTTTTTTTTTCTTTCATTGATTGTGCTTTGGGTATAATGTCTAAGAAACCATTGCCTAACACAAAATCCTAAAGATGCTTTCTCACATTTTCTTCTAGGAGTTTCATAGACCTAGTTCTTACATTTAGGTCTTTAGTCCATTTTGAGTTAATTTTTGTAAATGGTGTGAGAGGTGGTCCTCTTTCATTCTTTTTTTTAAAGATTTATTTTTTATTTCTCTCCCCTTCCCCATCCCCCCTCCCCAGTTGTCTGTTCTCTGTGTCCATTTACTGTGTGTTCTTCTGTGTCAGCTTGTATTTGTCAGCAGCACAGGGAATCTGTGTCTCTTTTTGTTGCGTCATCTTGCTGCATCAGCTCTCCATGTGTGCAGGCAGGCTGCACTTTTTTCGCAATGGGCAGCTCTCCTTACAGGGCGCATTCCTTGTGCATGGGGCTCCCCTACATGGGGACACCCCTGCATGGCAGGGCACTCCTTGCGCACATTAGCACTGCACATGGGCCAGTTCATCACACAGGTCAGGAGGCCCGGGGTTTGAACACTGGACCTCCTATGTGGTAGGCAGACGCTCTATCCGTTAAGCCAAATCTACTCCCCCTCTTCCCCTCTTTCACTCTTTTGTATATGGATATCCTGTTCTTCCAGCATAGTTTGTTGAAGAGTCTAGTCTTTCCCAGTTGAATAGACTTGGCAGACTTGTCAAAAATCAATTGAGGGAAGCGGATGGATGTGTCTCAAGAGACTGGGCTCCCATCTACCATATGGGAGGTCCAGGGTTTGATTTCCAGGACCTTCTGGTAAAGGCAAACTGGCCCGTGTGGGGAGCTGGCCTGAGCAGAGATCTGGCCCATGTGGAGTGCTGGCTCACACAGTGTGCTGGCCTGAGCAGAGAGCTGGCCCATGCAGGAGTGCTGGCCCCTGTGGTAAGCTGGTTGAAGTGGAAAACTGGTGCAGCAAGATGACACAACAAAAAGAGACACAGAGGAGAGACAACAAGAGATGCAGACCAGGGAGCTGAGGTGGTGCAAGAGATTGAGTACTTCTCTCCCATTCCAGAAGGTCCCAGGATCAGTTCCTGGTGCTACCTAAAGAGAAAACAAGCAGACACAGAAGAACACGCAGCAAATGGATAGAGAGAGCAGACAATGAGGTGGGGGGTGGAAGTGGGGAGAAATGGGGAGGGGGAATAAATAAATCTGTTTTAAAAAAATCAATTGACTGGAATTGGATGTGGCTCAAGCATTTGGGTACCTTCCCACCACGTGGGAGGTCCCAGGTGCCTCCTAAAGAAGACAAGAAAGACAGTGAGCTGATGCAACAGACTGGCGTGGTGAGCTGACACAATGAGATGATGCACTGAAGACACATAATGAGGAAACACAATGAGAGACACAAGAAGCAGAAAGCAGAGGTAGCTCAAGCCAATGGGCACCTCCCTAGCACATGGGAGGTCCTGGGTTTGGTTCCCATGCCTCCTAAAAAGAAGACAAGCATGCAACAAATGGACACAAAGAGAAGACAGTGGGGAAGGGGGAGACATAAATAAATAAATCTTTTTTAAAAATCAATTGACCATAAATGTGGGGATTTATTTCTGAACTCTCAGTTCAATTCCATTAGTCAATATAGCTATCCTGTGACAGTACCATGCTGTCTTGACCCCTGTAGCTTTGTAATATGCTTTAAACTCAGGAAATGTGAGTCCTTCAACTTTGTCCCTCTTTTTCAAGCCATTTTTGGCCAAATAAATTTGATAATTGCCTTTTCCATTTCGGCAAAGTAGGCTGTTGGAATTTTAATTGGGATTGCATTGAATTTATAAATCAATTTGGGTAGAATTGATGTCTTAAAAATAGTTAGTCTTCAATGACTGTAAAATTTTAAACCACTGCATATAGGGGCTTGCCTGAAATTCAAAGGTGCATTCATGTAGGGCATACCTACCATAAGCTAATTTAAATCTTAGACAAGAATTGGAGCAAGTCAGGTTGAGATCAGAACTGTGATCCTGTGAGAGAACTGTATGTAGAAGAAGTCAAAGCCTGGGGAGAGCAGATGAGGCTCAGTCAGTTGAGCACCTGCTTCCCACATGGGAAGTCCCAGGTTTGGTCTTCAGTGCCTCCTGAAAAACAAACAAACAAATGAAAAAACAACTTGGGTGTCAATGTGGCTCAGTGGTTGAGCACCGGCTTCCTGCCCATGAGGTCAAGGGTTCAATCCCCAGCCCCAGTGCCCTATTAAAAAAAAAGTTTGGAACCCCAAACTATAATATTAAATTCAATGAGCAGATATTGATAGGCAGCAGAAAAAGAATGGCAGCAGCACAGAAAGTTATATTTAAGGCCATTAGCTCTTATTCTGAATGCTTAAAAGAAATGAACACTCTTCACATAGAGGAAAGGCTGAGTCTAGGGTTACCAGCTTAGGCCATAAAGGTGATGGAGGGCAGTATATTTATTTGACAAGTTTGAGATACAAGACCCCAATACAAGCTGTGAGGAAAATCCATAGCTAGTGATGTAGAAGCTGGATAGGCAAGGTCTTGAGACCCTGGAGAGTAGAGCTACTGGGATTATGTAAAGTCAAGGATTGGCCAGCACCCATCATCTCTTGAATTAGTCTACTAGGGTCCAGCAGCAGGACAAATGCTCCTTGGAGCCAGGAGATTTGGATTGGGGACCCTGTACATCATTTCTCTGTCTCTGGGCAGAGACACCTTTTAACCCTTAGTTATCTCAGCTTCAGGGAAGCCCCTTCTGTAGTAGCGATTATGTTCCCTAGGAAGGGATGGAGAGGAAAGAGAAATTCCTGGGAAAGTAAGTGTGATCCTACAGATGAAACAAATGAGAATGTCACCATGACCCATGTGAACTCCACAATCTTAGAGACTCCAAGGCATATGTTATGGAAACACAATTTGAACAGAGATTTCGTTACCACATTCTTTGAAGAATATACCCTTTTTCCTTGGAGATGTGACCATTTATTAGGAGGATAAAAGAAGCAGGAGAACATTCCAAATTTTAACAGATGCAATTTTCATTCTTAGTCATGCTTAAATTCATAATGGTCTCTACCTACTGAAGAAATGGTACTCATTGCTTCAGGATAGAGGCAGTTTCAATGTAGAACAAAAAAGTCCTGCTCTCATTCTAAGATTGAAAGTAGAGGTTTAAATCCAGAGCAGGCAGGAATACAAATTCATGGAGGATATGTCCAGAAACCCAGGACAGTCAGCAATAGGTTCACAGGCATCCCAGAGCAGAAGGGTGATTGCTTGGCTTCCCCAGTTAAAGCCCATAGCACCATACAAACATTATAGATAAACTTTGCTCCAGCATTGAACCAAATGCTGTTGAATCCCAACAGGTGAATAAGATTTCTGTGCTGTTGGACTTCTAAGGTCCCTGACCTGAATATGGTATGGAAAACCCTCCTGGGGGCTTGTACTGATAGACCTAGTGGGCCAAAAGAGACCTCATGTTTGGAACAAGGCAGTTGAAGAAAGCGTGGCCTCACAACTGGAGGCCATTGGAGGGGTATGAAGTCAGCAGTACATGTAACAAATTCCAAAGTCCAGGCAGGCCCTGCTGCAACTTGCTGGACTGAGCAAGCGCAGAGGATCACACCTGGACACAAGACACATGATCCCTCCCTAGACCAGGACAATACGTTCATGAGCCCCTCCCTCAGTCCCTTTTCTACCCAGGTCATAGTTCAACCCTGGCTTCAAAGATACAATGAAGGAGAACCATGAGCTGCCTGATCTGAAATTTCAAATTGAATTCAGGAAATGGCTAAGTTAACTTGAATTGGCAATACAAAAATTTCCACCATCAGAGAAGCTGAGAGGTCTTAAGTTTATGTAATTTTAGTTATAATGGAACAAAAAGCATTTTCATCTTTGACACCCAAATTTTGTCACTATGTGAAAATTAAACTCTATATTTATTGAGTGACTGGCATATAGCAAACATTTAAGAAATTATAGCAGTTAATTGTTATAGTATTATCATATCTTTCCTTTTTATCTTAATTTCATGTTCTATCAACTTTTAGATCTTAAGAGCCCACTATTTAAAAGCAAACATCTTCCAAATGCCCTGTAAGCTTATCAGGTAGCACTTAAGTATTGGCAAATAAAATCTTTCATTCTTAGGAAAGCAATATAATTACTTTGGTACAGTAAAGGACTGAAGGTAAAGACTAGTGTTTAAAAGGAGATCATTCTAAAAAAATATTATCTCATTCATAATTTTGCCTGCAAAGGAAAAACAAGCTCATCTGGCACCCAAATCACCATGAATTATTTGTACCAGGATGGCACTTTAATAATTAATAATGAGAAACTTAGCTTAATATTCCTGCTAGCCTGCATTGAAAAGCCACACTTTAAAAAATTACTTGGTAAATCTAGGATCTGAGTAAATATATTGGGTGGTTTTGCAGGATATTTGCATCATGTTGTAAGAGCCCAGTGGATGGCTTTTCTCCATTAAAGGACTATCTCCAGAGCATCTATTTATATTCCAAAGTCAGGCCACCCTCTTGCTTTGAGAATACTGCCAAAGCACACAACATTCTTACATTATTAATTGCCTCCTCTTACTGTCTCTGAGTGCCACCACTCTTTAGTTTGTATTTGTCTACCTCACCTTTCTTCTTTTCAACACACATTTTTAATACGTTGCAAGTTAATAACAGATTATTTTTGTCTTTAATAATTTTGGTTGGTTATTATTATCGGCATATGAGGAGCTATCTTTATTCTTAATTTTTTTACTGAAATTTCCCCAAATTCCATTGGAGATAAGTTATTTCTCTCAAATCTACTTCCTGTTTCATGTATTGATATGATAATCATTTCCTAGCCAGAATTTCTTACTGTTTCCTTTGATTTGCTCTTAGGTTTGGAGGTTCTTCTTAGTTTGGGTGTAAGAAGAATTGTCTATTGACTTTTCTTATGGAAAAGTTAGTGTTAAACTTCTTCTTGACATATCAGGGCCAAATGAAGTTGCTAGACCAAGATGATGAAGACTGAGCATTTACCACTGGATTCAATGACTAGATTTAAATGTTGTTGACTTTAACAAGTGCAGTTTTATTAGATTGATGGAGGTAAATGTCTTATAGAAATGGTTTCAAGAGAGGATGACAGAAGAGGGATTGATCACAGAAAAAAAAAAAAAAGAACCCACTTTGGCAGACTTTTTTTTAAAAGGAAGAACAGAGAAAGGGGATGGGGACTGGAGGAGAGACTGTATGGTCAGGAGAGGTTTTTAAATTTGTTTCCGAAGACTGGGTAAATTATAGCATGTTGTATGCTGAAGGGAATGATTCAGTGGGGAAGGAAAAAACTGGTGATGCAGAAGTGAGGAAACAATTACTGGAGCAATGTATGTGTGTGGGTGAGCAGATAAGGAATCCAGTGCCAGAAGTGGAGGACCCGGCTTTTGGAGCACTGACAGTTTGTCCATAGTGTCAGGAGAGGAGGCAGAGCTGTAAGAAGGTGGCTAGCTGGGGTGGTAAAAGCATTTATGTGAAAATTCACTCCTGAGTGCTTCTTTTTTCTCGGGAAAATAGGAATCAAGCTTATCGATGGAGACTGAGGATGGGAGAAAGGGTGTTGGAAGTTTGAGAAGAGAGAAGGTATGGAATAATCAGTGGGCTGGGAGCATGCAGTGGGTTTGCTGGGCAGCATTCGTCATCCTAAAGGAGCATTTCTGAACTAGGGTTTCTTGGGAGAAAAAGTACCAGAGTGATAAAATGCATGTTTGAACACCTGGGTGGTTCAATATTTTGGGGAACCGTTGTTACTATGTGGCCCTGTTTTCCAGAGTCACAACTAAATTAATATACGTTAACAACTATTGCAGCATTCTCTTCAAAGAAAGTTCTTAATATTGCACAACCAAAACCTTTCCAAATGCTTGAAAGCACGGAATTCTTGGTGTACCATTACCTATTAACATTTGATAGGACAATGCTCCGTGGACTCCAGTTTGGAAATCACTGCCACAACCACAGCTTCTGCAAAGGTGTCTACCAGTTTCCCCAAACAGGCTGTTGTACATGCTGCTTTTCCATGTACAAGGAGCCACGTAGGAACCAAAGGAAAAATGCAAAACTTGAGACTCTAGGTAAAAGATTAGGGCAGAGTTCACTCACCTTTTTCTGAGGCTTCTCATTAATGAGCTGTAGTGGAGGTATAAAAAAGATTTCAATGACAAGTCAGCCTAATGTGAAGAACAAGATTCTGGGATATGGGAAGCCAAACCTGATACACGCAGGCTAGGCAACCTTGGCAAGCCATCAACAATTATACATCTAAATGTTCACTGATAGATTACCTCCAGCAGTCTTGTGTGGAGCACATCCTAGGAGCACACCTCAGCTCCATATTTTACTAGCTGTGCCACCTTGGACAAGTTATCAAACTCCATCACGTGTCTCAGTTTCCTTCTCAGTAAAATGGAGAAGATAGCACCTACCTCATTGGCTATTGTGAAGATTAAATAAGAAAATGTACGTAAAAATAGCATATTGTTTTTTACACATATACTGTGAAAATAGAATGCAATAACTAATAGCAAACACTTTTCTAAATTAAAAACCCCATGACATTGTCAGGCAGCATTACTTCTTTATTAATGTATGAACACAGGAAATAAATTTAAGCATTTATTTTGAAAGACAACTTATACCCTAAATAGATTTGGCTTTTAAAAGTACGAAGCTATTCTATTGTTCCACACCCTTTTAAAACAGTATCTTTCAGAACTGGGGCAACAATCTGTAGCAGAGGTTTATCAAGCCTGTACTGTATTATTGCAGAAAGGAACGGCTTTTCTGTTGGGGATAATAATAGTAATAAAATCACATTGTTTTAGATCTGTGGTCTAGAATTTCCTTTACAAGCAGGTATTGCTCCTGATGGGAAAATAAAGGTTACAGGAGGGTTAACTGACTTAGTGAAGGTCAACAACATGGCACAATCATTCTGCCCATAGAGCAGGGGGAAAGTCTGTATTTCTGATATATTTATAACTATGGTTAAGATGTTTGCTTAATGTTCTTTTTGATTCAAAGGTCTCTGGCCATTTAAACTCTTTCCCCTCTAACTTAGATGTGCTTTGTTAGCTATTAATGCTCTTTAAGTACCTGCTTTACACTCACTTTAAGATCTGGACCTACCAATTTTCAAAGAGTTCTACTTTGACAAAATTCCAAGATAATTACAGCAATTGTTTTTTAAAAACATGTTCAAGTTAAAAATAAAGCCCTCCTTTAGATTTGAAATTTCAAGGAACTAAGTGTGCTTGCTTATTATAAGAAGATAATTCTCAGATTTTGTAGTACTAAGAGTAAGAAATCTACTTCATTTTCCTTACAGGTTTAAAACGTGTTTGACTATGTCTACTAACCTTTGAAACTGATCTAAGAGCTACACTCAGAAGTAGTAGCTAAAAATCTGAATTCCAGGTCTTATTGCCAAATCCACAGAGAATTATGTATATCCTTTCTAACATCAAATCTTCTAGATATAATGGCAAACTAATTCCTTGCTGCTTGATTATAGGTTACTATATAAAAGCAATATTTATATGTATTGCTCTGGTTAAATTATACAAATATTTTTATTAGCACCTGATTATAAGAGATACAAATCCCAACAGTAGATGTGCATGAATGGCCACACAAGTCAATACACATGCACAAAAAGAGATAGAATTACCAATGGCATGCATCTAGGTTTTCACAGTAGACCTAGTTGTATGTTTCTTGTTCAGACTGTTGCCCAGCAAACTCATGCGTATGAATAACAATTCTAGCAGGGAGAAGTCATGCTAATAGCATTTGGTATTATTATAGAACACTACTCAACCAAACTTTTAAATTGAGTAATTTCAATAAATGCAGTATAAATAAGAAAAGTAATTAAAATTTGATGGTGAACCAGTACGTGGCATTTTGCACCATAAGCTGTATCAGTCAGTCTCTCCTTGGCATCCCTCTACAGTTATGGTCATTTTAAATCCCCTGGAGTCAGGCAGGACAGTGGCAAGCACAACTGTGGGATACACAGGGGCTAAAGTCTATGAAATGTTTCCCTTACTTTCCCCTTTGCAATAGAAAATAACTGCTCCCAGCTTCGATGGAATAAAGAATGGGACTTAAATTTGTTTGCCCTTTTCAAAAAACATTGAATGTATATTTTCTGCTTTGTGTGAAGGTGGGACAGGTAGGTGTAATACAGCTATAGATTTTGATTCATATAGATAAATTTGTATATTTTAAAAGTAAGCCTTAGATTTTATCTGATGTTTTCTACTGAGAAAATACAATCACCCTGCTTAATTCAATGAGCAAAATATTTAATAATTGATGAGGATTTGTGGAGTTGAAAACTGTAAACAAGACAGTATTTCAATACAACAGCTTTAAAATAATTTAATAGACTTTCTCTGTTATATTTATCCTTTTCATAGCACCTATCATCTTTATATTTAGATGTAAAAATAACAGGCATAAAGGGAGGAGGAAAATATCATGATTCCATCTAATTCTTCTCTCTCAGTCAGTTAAAATAGAGACAGGGTTCAGCCATATATCATTGCTCATTGCCATAAGAATAAAGAATGCCTTATGTACTACAAGTATGCCGTCCTTGGTGTGAAAGGAATATGAAATTGTGACACTGTATTTTAATCCCAAAATGAGCCATTTACTTAAATAAAAAATAATATACAAATACTCAGATATAGTAGTAGTATTTAACGGCCATGCATTCGGTTTTTCTTTTCCTAGTTTCATTCTCATTTTGGCAGAAATTCTTCCTTGCCACCCATGATCTTGTGAAAACCAGTTGAGTTCCCAAAGACCCACAGTCATTTCATGGGCCTAATGAGGTTATCTATTTCTTTCATGCCCAAAAGAAACATAGGAAATGGTTTATATCATAATAGTTAATGATAAATTATGTAAAAATCCTTATAATTGTAGTTTTTTGGGATATAGTGATATTTAAAGCATCAGAAGCCTTAGTTTCCCTCTTTGTGCAATGGGAATTCACATGATTCATAAATGTTTATTAGGTAGCTACTATATGCCAGGCAATTTCTATACAATGGGCTGCAGCAGTGAACAGGATAGAGAAATCCTTACCCTTGTGGAGCTTCCACTCTAGAGGGGATAAATGCAGAGGGGAAAATAGGTAAACAACAACAAAAAATAAAATAGTGTATTAGGGGGTGATGAGTGCTATATGGAGAAAGATAAACTAAGGAAGTAGGATCGGGCTGGCAATTTTCAAAAGTTTGGTGAAGCCCTCCCTGATAAGGTGAAAACAGTAGCAGACTTTCATAGGATTCTTGTGAAGATTGAATAAATTATTATATGAAAAATGATTTGAACTGTCCATAGCACATAGTAACTTGATAATAAATGTCAGTTTAAAAAAGTGAGAGCTACATCAGGGTTGTTTTAAGGAAGATTTCTGTTTGCTATATAGTGAATTTCTTTTAATTACCACTGTTATTTTATCTGGATTTGAGAATGGAATTGTACTTGCATTTTGCATAAAAGTTTCAATAAGCTAATTGGAGAACTAGATAAAAATAAAGACCTGGGAGTACCAGTTCGTCAATGGATAAATCACCCACAATTTGTCTCTCTCTTGAAAGAAAGAAGGAAAGAAAGAGAGAAAAAGAGAAAGAGAAGCAGTAAAAGAGGGAAGAGGGTGGGAGGAAGGGAAGGAAAAAAGTTCTTAATCGATTAAGAGTCTACTTTAAGAATAAAATTGTTTTGTCATAGATCTAATTTAAATTACTTTAACTTTATATGTTTTCTTTTTTTAAAAAAGATTTATTTATTTCTCCCTCCTATCCCTCTGTTGCCTGCTCTCTGTGTCCATTTGCTGTGTGTTCTTCTGTGTCTGCTTGTAGTCTCTCGTTAGGTGGCTCCAGGAAACAATGCTGGGACCTTCCAGAGTGTGAGAGGCGATTATTCTCTTGTGTCACCTCAGCTCCCTGTTCTGCTACGTCTTTGTATTTTCTCTCCTCTGTGTTTCTCGTGTCATCTTGCTGCACCAGCTCTCCATGTTGGCTGGTAGTCCTGTGTGGGGCAGCTTTCCTGTGTGGGGTGGAATTCCCATGCAGGGCAGCACTCCTGCGCGGGGTCGCATTCCCACATGGGCCGGCACTCCATGTTTGCCAGCTCACTGCATGGGCCAACTTGCCCTCATCAGGAGGCCCCGGGCATCGAACCCTGGACCTCCTATATGGTAGACAGGAGTCCACAATTGGTTAAGCCACAATTGTTTCCTATATGTTTTCTAACTTGGAAAACAGGTTAATAAAAAATAAATGCACGGGAAGTGGATGTAGCTCAAGTAGTTAGGTGACCACTTACCACATGGGAGGTCCTGGGTTTGGTTCCTGATGTCTCCTAAAAAAAAGAAGATGAGCAGGCATAGCACACAATGAACAGACAGACAGAGCTGACAGTGAGCGCAAACAACACGGGGGGGGGGGCGGTGGATGAACAAATAAATAAATCTTTAAAACAAACAGATGCATGCCAAAGGCAGGAAAATACTATTCTTCACAAATTGAATGAAGGGTCCAAACATTATATTGAACTAAAGTATAAAAATCTTACATATTACTTTACATTATTTTTCTGGACAAAGAAACAGTTCTATTATTATAGTAGGTTACTGTATTTAGGTGGATTTTAATATTTAAAAAATAAGTTATTTGTATCAAAGAAGCTAACAATTCTAAGCACTTTAGAAATTATTAATACCTTTATTCTGCCATCAAAAAGTTTTGAGGACCTGCAGTATGCTGGCTTTGAATTGGACACTGGTGGTATAACTGAGAATGAGTAAATATATTTCTTGCCAAGCCTCAGAGAGCTTACAGTCTTGCAGCATAATAGATAAAATGCCTGGGGAAGTGGATGTGGCTTAAGCAGTTGGGCAGCCATCTACCACATGGGAGGTCCAGGGTTCAGTTCCTGGTGCCGCCTAAAGAAGATAAGCAAGACAATGTACTGGTATGGAGAGCTGATGCAACAAGATGGTGTAACAAGATGACTCTATGAGATGATGCAACAAAGAGGCACAAGGAGGAAACACAATGAGAAACACAACAAGCAGGGAGTGGAGGTAGCCCAAGG
The DNA here is from genome assembly GCF_030445035.2 of Dasypus novemcinctus. Lineage (NCBI taxonomy): Eukaryota > Metazoa > Chordata > Mammalia > Cingulata > Dasypodidae > Dasypus > Dasypus novemcinctus. Next base: position 63,777,992 of record NC_080687.1, read on the forward strand.
GATTGGGTGCTTGAGACCTCTCACATGGGAGGTCCCGGGTTCAGTTCCTGGAACCTCCTAAAAAGAAGAGCACACAATGAACAGATGGCAAGCAGAAACAACAAGAGGAGGTAGGAAGAAATAAATAAATAAAGTAAATCTTTAAAATACCTTATTAGTCCTCAAATCCTTGCAGAGAAGGTACAAACCCAGGTGTATAGGAAGGAAAACTGAAACTAAGAAAAATTGATCAACCTGTCCAAATTCTCACAACCAAGTAGTGAAGCTCAGAAGCTGACTGGGTCTCTCTTGTTCTGAGGCACAAGCACTTAGACTGCTGCCTCACTAATATTTGAAAGTGGAATACTAACAGTTTATGTTTGGGGAGAGGTTACAGACTCACCTTTCTAATTGTGATCGCTTATGCCAACTTTTAAAAACTAACGTTTGTTATTCAAAGACATGTAAATTGAAGGAGTGGAAAGATGAGCCATATCTAGACCATATAATTGGGTAAAGCTATAAGCTCAGAATCACATTTTGTGCTAGGTGAATCATACATGGGTTAATCTAATTAACTATATTATGGTTTGTGTACTTTAATGACTTATTTACCGCAGTGAAGGGCATAGTACATGTTAAGAAACATCGCAAAACCCTTTTAGAAGTTTATGAATTGATGTCCTTAAAGAAGAGTGGCAATAATTTAGAAGCCTACAGTATGTTTTTCTTTTTTAGCCATCTGCTGGCAAGAATTCAATAGAGATCTTCAGTAATACAATGGCTTGTACTTTAAGACTATAACATTATACAAAATCATATAGCGGAAAGCCAGGCGCTGTTAGGTGGCTGTCCCAAATTCCACCTAAGAGCCCATCTCCCCACCCATTTTCCTGGATTGGTCTGGGGAAGCCATGTGACCCAGTTCTGGTCAATGAAATGTCAACAGCTGCCACAAGTGACGCTTCTGGGAAACTTTCTAAAAGAGACAGACTTAGCTTTTGCCCTTAGTCTTTTTCGTTCTCTGTACTGGGTAGCTGTGGTGGTGGCAAGGGTGTTTACTACACATTGAAAATGGGGAGAAGGAAAATAAAATGAGCTTGGCACCTTAGGGCACCAAGTCTTGCTCAAACACCAGTCTTGGACTGCTGTTGACAACCTTTGGATTTGTTTCCTTGTGCAGGGGCGGACAAAAATGCATTTTTCTTAAGCCAGCATTACTCGGGTTTCCCTTTGTTTGCAGATGAAAGCAATATTAATTAATAAATACGGAGCTCTTCTTCCCTTCTTTTCTTACTCCTCTCTCTCTAATCCTACTTTTGTTACTTTTATTTTATTCCAAGTTTCTGACCAGGTTTCAATTCAGTCTATTTTCTCTCAGCTATCTAATTTGCTACTTTGACTTCAAAAATGTAGTGTCAATTATCTACTTAGATGACTAACACATTTATCAAATATAGACTAAAAACAAGTCAATTCTCCTGAATTCCATACTTTTTAAGACACTTCTTTTCTCCTATTGCTAAGGCTTGAAATGTGATAGTTTCCTAGTCCCTTTCGTGTCTCCTCCCCAAAATAATGAGTCGCTGAATTTGAGAGTCTTAATTTGTAATGTCTTTCACAGCTGTACTAATACTCTTTTCCTATTGTACCCGCCTGAGTTCAGATGCTTTCCCTATTTCAGCCAGGCTATGGCAATAGCAGTTCTATTCAGGCCAAGCATTCTACCCACCCATGCCACATTTATATTCCTAGAATAGAGTTCAATCTCTAACAATCAAAGAATTAAAATTCAAACTATATTTATTTACTAACTGAAGGGTTTTTATTTTAAAGCACTATCCAATGCTACCAAAAACACAGGAAAATGGCACGCTTGTGGCTGATGATGTCATTGTAGCTGGTAAAAACCTTTTGAAAAATAATTTGCCAGTACGTTTCTAGAACAATAAAAACAAATTCATCTTCTTTGTCTCAGTAACACAAGTTAGGGGAAACTGTCAAAAAGAAATATTTTTTAAAGGAAAGAAGCTAAGCTGTTCAATATTAGGCAAGTACAATAAAAATTGGGGAACAATTCTAATGGGGTGGAGAGAATAAGTTTAATAAATAATGGAAAAAATGATTATGAAGACTTTATGGCAAGATCAAAACCACTGACATAAAATTGCAATGAAAATATAAACCCCAAGGGGGGCAGTGGTTACCCTGTAAGAGACAGAAGGGGGTGCAACTGGGGAGGATCACCCCAGAGACAGCCGTAGTGCTGCATGTTGTTTTTTTTAGGTAGGTGGGGGCCACATGAATAGAACTTAACATATATGTGATATATATTATTTTATATGCATATTTCATATTAATAAAAAAGCTTCCTTATTCATCTTTTGAAGATTCTTTTAAGTTTAAGCAGCCTTTCCCACAATGTTTCCAAACAGATGTAACTTCACTCAGAGTATTTTAAAATTGAACCTCATATTATACTCATTAGGTTTTTTATAAGTCCATCATCACATATCTTTAATACTTAGTGCCCTGTATATACCAGGAAATTAAAAGTGATATTTTGTAAACTATGTACACTTTAACTAAATTTAGTATTGCCATGGAGGTATTATTTTCATTTGTAAAATTTTAAAAAATCAAGAATCACTACAGTTCAAATCTCATCTGCCTTAGTTTGTTATATTTGAAAAACGCACATCATCTCTATTTGTACATCACAGTTCTGAAGTTTGCAACCTAAAAACTTGTACCGGTTTTTTTTAATTAGGCAGTGGTTTCCCCTTTTATATTGAAAAATTGAATTTTCATTTAATACAGTGTAATTCTACATAATTCTAATTTAACAAAACTAGAACGAAGAGCTGTAAAACTTACTGAATAACTTTAAGTGATTAAATATCATAAGACTATGAAATAAAGTAAAAATTCTTCAAATTAGGTACATTACTTTATGTAAAAACTTTTAATTTCGAAAGAAAGCTGCTTGAGGAATGTTGCCAGAAATAACATCCAAGAAGTATTTATAACATATTCCAGAATTTTTGCTTATTTTCTATTTGTGTATCTGAATGGATACTCAAGGTTTCTTCCAAATTGTGTCTTAGTGTGTGTCATTCTAATTTTATACACTGTAATTGTTTCATTGATTCAAGAGAAATTCATTTATCATTTGTTATGTGCAAAATAGTAGTGGGTGGGGTGGTAGGAAGGCTAAACAGGTGATTAAGTACAGTCCTTGTTTTCAAAGGGTTATATGTGATAGGGGAGCCAAGATGTACACAGAAACAATATTTAATGAAAGGTAGGAAGGTGTAGGTACCTTAAGAACAAGTGAGGGAATTAACATTTGTTGGATGCCTATTGGGCCATTAAATCTCACATTGAAAAATGTTAATCCTTCCTTGTGTGGGAAATATTATTGAAAGAGGTGGAAAGAAAAAAGGATGAAAAATCAGCTAGTCAGTGGCTGAGATAGTCTTTCCACGATACCAAGGTAAGATAAAAGAAGCAACAAGGAAAGAGAGATTATTTTTTTTATTGAGGGGATGGGACATAGGCACAGGTGTGTGGGGTGTCATGGAGTAATATTTGGAGGCTTAAGCGGGAGGGAATGGAAGGGGATCATCAAGCAGAGGAGAGGCATTGGTGATGGATGGGGCACGGCAGGTGTCCATGTGGCATGGCGGTGGAAGTGTGAGGTAGGAACATCCACGTGACACCCTTGAGTGTCATGGTATTGTACCAAAACTAATTTGTATCATTATAAGTTTGTACATGTAAGAATGCTATAATTTGGGCTCTGCAGTGGGAAGAGTGGACTGGAATCTGATTAATGGGCAGAGGGGCAGAGGTGAGCGGACAGGGTCTGCAAAGGGCATGTGGTGATGCAGGCCAGGAAGGAGGAGTCCTGGATGAGTATGCCTGTGGAGGGATTTGGAAAAGACTCACCTGAGAGATATAATGGAGCTATTTAAACTGATAGGATCAAAAAACTGTACTGATTGCAACAGAGAAACGAATGCCCCCACCCCCCGTAACTTTCAGGCGGCTCCTCACCCGAATCAAAATATATTTACCATGTAATTGTATAATACCACAAACTGTTTGCATTTGTTATGTCTTTTACATGCCTTTCTCACACTTACACGGGAAGATTTTCCCTTTGTTGACTATTGTTGCCAAATTATGACATGTGAAAAATACAGGCATTGAAAGCTTAACTGTACATATTCACTCCCGGCCCCTAGGGAAATCAGAACTTTATTTTTTAATTTAGTTACAGCTCCAGGAATCATCTTTACCTTTACTTCTAGTCAATTGTTATACTAACCTTTTCTGCAACACAAGCTTTACTTCTGAAAATGGATGTTCTCTCAACCACCCCCAGGAATTATATGGGTGTCAAATCATCCATGCAGTCTTTGGTATCACTAATTGAGATGTTTAAGAACTTTGCGTATATACGAAATGAGGCTTTACTTTTGAGAAATTAGGGTGTGGTATAGCTAATACGCTTAAAAATATTGTAAAAGATTTTTCTATCACTGACATTGATTTTTCAAACAGAGTACGCCCACTGGCTAAGTATAGGAAGGTCTGGCAAAATGTTTATGGGTAGGTAACATTTACCTGTACAGTAACTACTTCCACTTATAAATTTTGCTATATCATTTACATTGAATTAGATATATTATCTACTTTGGGAATGTATGCTCCTCTCTTTTCTGGACAAGGCTATTAGGTAAAATCCAATGTATGCACCATGTTACAAGCAACTCCCAATACCAACCTTCCCCCTCTTACTTTGTTAATGCATCTTCTTTTGATATTGGCAAAAATAAAGACTAAGAAGATGAAGCACATAAAGCCAAGGAAATGGGTGGGTAAGAAATGCCTCATCATCCACGACTCAAATGATCTTGGTTTAAACTGAAGTATCAGATAAGCTTTGGATTCTAGATACTTTCAAACCTTAAACTCTATGGCTTTGTAATTTCTCTCCCCAAATTCTTTTGCATGGTCAGAACGACATATTGTTGGCAGAATAATTTGGCCATCTTTACATTTTCTGATTTTTCAGGTCACTGTATACACATGGGGGTAGAGAGGAGAAAGGTCTGAACATAAAGATATGTATAACTTTGCCAGGGTATGTGTCCTTTTTTGTGCTCTCTCCCCTCCTGTTCATATCTTACATTTGTTTAAATTCCACACAGAGATAGAATTGTATGAGCTCAATTGGAAATGTGTTTTTGTGTATAGGTGTATCAGGCGTGCACACACTCTCTCTAAAGTCATCCTACCCAACAAATATCCATGCTTCTTTATTCACTGACTTTGTACTTTCACAGCCATTCTCAACTCATACGAGGAGATTCTCCCTTATAAACCTTTTTCTTTTCCCTCTTTAAATCTGGGAAATGTCCTTAATCTAACATTTCCATTCTTAAAACTTACCCATCTCTATTTTTTTTTTTAACTTGCAAAAATTTTTCCTAATATTTAAGTCCTCCCTCTCCTCCCCCCACTTTTTTTGAGGTACGGGGGCCCGGGGATTGAACCCGGGACCTCCCATGTGGGGAGGCAGGCGTTTGAGCCACATCTGTTCCCAATGTAAGTTCTTCTAACTGCATTATCCAGACTCTAGATAGTAACCTTGACCTACCGCTTGTTTTGATATCACTCTGGAATGGGTTCTTGAACTTCACTTTCTATCTTTCATCCTTCTATCAACATGCCTGTGGCTGTTGCCAGAGGAACGGAGTGCAGTTTGCTTTTCCACGTGCAGAAACACTCGCTATACAATATATTTATGGTCTGTTCACCACTCAGCTCTAAGAAAGAGCTGTTATTACAAGAACTGCCACGCTGACATAATTTCTCACAGCATCCTTCCACCGTTAGTTAAGTCGCCTTCACTCCCTGCCTCTCCTTGCCCCACCTAGAGGGGAACTTTAAAGTGTTTTTAGGAGTGGCAAGTTCTTCTTTTAAACATTGCATATTTGTTGCTACTCTACCATTTTCAAACTTATGTTTCCATCCAGATGTAATGGAGTGTAAGGGGCTGTTCACCCCACGCCCAGGATCAGACCAGGCGCTGCGTCCCAAGCAACTTTCTGTGGATCAGAGACCCCACCCCTGGGACCGACTCCTCACCCTGCAGGCCCCATTTTCCCTTTGGGTTCCTAATTCTCCCGCAGCACTCAGATCTTCAACTTTGGTCTTGCATCGCCTTCTCCCTCCCTCTGCTTTCCCAGTGTAAGGCTACTTCGCTTGAGGCCCCCTTCCCTTAATCCTGCTCTACGCCTAAGAAAACGCAGGTCCAATGATTCATCCAGTCCAGACTTGAAGGACCTGGGAATTCTCCTCCAGCCGGACCACCTTTTCCATTTTCCTCACACACCAAACGCGGCAGGAGGCAGCGAACGCACCGGGCGATACCCTGCCTTTGTTTTCCACACCAGGCCAGGCCTTTCTAAGTTTGAAAAATGCCACAACGCCAGGCAAAAGTAGAACATGGCTTTTCCTGGCTTCAAATCCTTCCTTCGCTCTCATTTCCTGTTTCTCGGCCTCTCCCTTGTTTCTCTTCCCACCCCACTTCATGCCACATTACAGAAGATCTTTCTCTCAACACAAACTTCCCCTTCCTGCCTTTCCCACCGCTGGGGCCTCGCCCGGGGTGCTGGTCCCCGAGGCGGTTTCCCACGGAAGGCGGGCTCCAGGGCAACGGGTAGGGGCGTCGGCCGGCCAAGGAGCCGCTGTGCGCACACCTAGGTTTGGAAGAAAGTGGCACACGCAATCTCAATCAATGACTGCCCCGCCTCCGCCAGCCCTACCTCCCCACCCCCCACCCGCCCGCTTCCGCCGGCGCTCCTTCCCGCCCGGCCCACCCTCTCGCGCGGGCTGACCCCGAGCCCTCGAGGCCGCGGCGGGGAGCGCAGGGACCCCGCCGGCTGCCTCCTCCCCCTCTCGCCCCTGGGCCCCGCGGATCCGCTCCCCAGGGCGCGGAGGCGGAGCGGGAGGGGGGCGCCGAGGCAGGCGTCGAGGACTCTGCTCCCGGCCGTCGGCTTCTCGGGGCTCCGCTCCAGGGAGCAGGGCCCCTTCTCCCAGTGCCCCCTCGCTGATCCCCAGCCTTCCGGCCTCGGCGGCTCTGGGGTTGCTCCCCTTCTGCAAGCTGGCCTTGCTTTCCTAAATAACTGGCTCCGGAAGGCGCCCCGCGCCCCGGGATTCGGAAGCAAACCCAAACAATGATCCCCCTTCCCCGCCCCCGCGCAGAGGGCGCCGCCCGCCCGCCCGCTCGGGATGCCCCCGCGCGCACCCCATTGTTGCAATGCGCGGGCGATGCCCGGCGTCCGGGGGCGGTCCCCGCGAGCGGCCGCGCGTGGCTGCGCCGCCAGCCCCGCAGCCTCGGCGGCTCCGCCCACACCTTTCCAAGTTAGCTCGCTGGCGAGCCGCGGGGACTGCGTGGGCTCGGGGACCCCTCCCTGCGCGCCCCCAACCGGGCGGGAACCGGCAGGGGGTGGGGTCGGGAGTCGGCTCCGGGCTTTATTTGTTTCCGAATTCTCTTAATAATGCTGGCTTGCGCGCTCTGACACAAAAGAGGGGACTTTCTCCCGGCTCCGCGCAAGTTCTGGCCTGGCGAGTTGAAATCTGGGGGTTCCTCTCGCCTCGAGGCACCGCGGGCCCCCTTACCCAGGGGCTCACAAAGCTCCGTTGGCCATGTGTACATTATTTTTGGTATCGCAGCAAGGTGGTGCAGGTGAAAGGGAAGCGCGGCCGAGAAAGGAGGCCAGGGGAGGCGGAAGCAGGGGTGGGGCGGGGTGGGGCGGGCTGGCGGCGCCGCGGACCAACCCCCCAGCCCGGCGGCCCGGGCGGCAGGGCGAGGGCTGGGCAGTGGGTGTTGCCTTCTACCTCTGCGAGCGGGGAGGGGTTAGTTTCCCACAGGGGATTTCAACCATCACACTCAGAGCCCGCCTCCTAATCCTCGGGCGGAGCGGCTCCGGGGCCCCATTTTATGGCAATAAAGCGACTTAGCGCCTGCTGAGCGAGCCCCTCCCTGCCGCCGCCCCCGCCCTCGGCCCCACCCCGGGGCTCGCCCGCAGCGGCGGGGCTTTGTTTCTGGGGAGGAGGAGGACCCGGAGCTCTTTTGTTTGGGGGTTTGGTGTTTTCACCCCCCCCACCACCCTACCCCACCCCCGGCGCCTCTCCGGTTTCCTGAGCTCGGTGCTGCAAGGGAGGAGAAGCGGCGTCTTGCAACCCCCTCGGCTGGGCCCCGGGGTAATTCGATGCGGGCCTGGCGAGGCTCCCCACGCTAGACCCGGGCTCGCGTCTCGGCAGCCTCCACCCACCGGCCCACCCTACATTTAGCGCATCATGTGATCCGGGTAAGTCATTTGCAAGTACAACAGTTCCCTGGGTTGCCCCCCATTCATTTCCTGAGAACTGCAGAGAGCAGCTGAGAGCTCTGCCTGTGCGAGTGTGCGTGTGAGTGTGCGCGGGTGACGCCGTGTGTGCGCGAGAGAGTGAGTGTGTGCGCGCGCGTGTGTATGTGTGTGTGTGTGAGAGAGAGAGAGAGAGAGAAAGGGAGAGAGAGGGGGACTCTGTGAGGGAAAGAAAACAATTTCTCCTGCTCTGCAGCTTCTGTTCAGGTCTGTGTCGATTCCGTTTCTTATCAAAATAAACAACCCCCTTCCTATTATTATTTTTGCCATCCCAAATCAGACCGTATTCTCTTAACGTGTTTTATTTTCCTTCTGTCATCTGCTCAAGTTAAATCATTTTGGTTGGTCTGTGATCTTAAAAGGGGAAAGTGTTCAGAAGCGGGAGGGGGTCGGGGGAGGGCGATGCTATTGCAAAGCGAGGAGCGTTGGTCGGATTCGTGGAGAAGAAAGAAGGAGGTTTCTTTCCCCCCCCTCCCCTAATTTTTTTTTAAAAAAGAACTTATCAAGTAACGTGTATTAAGCAAATATTCAGATGTTTTTCTACCCCTAGTGAAATTGTTGGTTGCAGTGTTTGCCTGACAGTTGCCAAGGATGAAAAATAAAGCACTAGGGCTGAACTGGGGGTTTTGTTAAAGTGATTTGCCCCCGGGAATGTAGCGGTTTGGATGAATAGCTGCCGCACCGCGGCTGTAGGGCTGTAGGACTGTGGATGTGCGCTGGAGAGCGTGGAGGGGAAGGGGTTAACGCGGAGATGACACTGCTGGCATGAATAGTGGTCCTGGTGCTACATTCATTATTGTCTCTGGTCGTAATGATGTGTAACTGTCACTTGCTACAGTGCCTGGTCCGTGGAAGTAGCCAGACACTGGACCGTGGCTGTTATTTTCAATTACGGGGGCCCCGGCCGGAGTTGACAAGGGGCAACTTTGCGCGTCCACCCGGGCGGGGAAGCCCGCGGAGCCGGCCTGGGAGCCACTTCTTGGCTTATGGAAGCTCGCCCCGAGGACTCGGACTTGACCTCCGCGACATTAGTTGGTGTCATGTTAGATGCTCCCTTGCGGGGAGAATCATTCCCGCTTTTTTTGGGGGGGGGGGGGGGGTAAGGGACTGCCTATTCCAACTTTGAAAACTTTTATCTTTGGGGAACAGGGTGGGGTGCACTCAACAGTTCTCTTTTCTCAGTGCATTTGAGGCGAATGCCTGGAAAAAGTACCAATTCCTTTGTTACATGCCCTGCAGCTTCCCAGCCCCCTTCACTCTGAGCTTCGAGTTTTGCATACTTTAGTAGTAATAGCCTTAATTCAGCTGATACAAGCCGACTGTGTTGTGTTAAAGATTATTAGTACAACGGAATGAGTAATCTGGATAAGCAGTTTGTGTGGTTAATATTGTCAGCTCTCTAATTTAACTGTACAGATGGTTTAAGTATCCTGCGTGGATTGTTTTAAACAATTCCACTGGCTAATAGAATTCTCGGCCATGCACATGGATATTTTATTTTAAATTAGCTTTAATATTCTCTCAGCTTCCCTGTGACACCAGGGAGATGGGCAGCTCTATTTACATTTAGAGCATGTGCATCTAGTTGCTTCTGTAGACATCTGCCAATCACATGCACGTCATTCAGTAAATCCACCTAGACGACTGCATTCCCTTTTCTTACTGGAGGATAGAGTCGTTTAGTTAAGTAAATGCTTTGACATAAATTTGGTGGCTTTTTGCAGGCAGCATCTTGTCATGGCAGTAGGAGTGGTCACTTTGAACAGTGGGTGTATACCATCTTCTAAAAAATGCTCTTTAGAATAGAGACTTAATAAAAACAGTGACCTCCCTCATGCCCCCCAAAAAGCCTATGCTATTTGCAGACCTCGTTCAGATTTGTTTACAGTTTTTAAGCCACATAGATTATTTTAAAGGGATATACTTTTAGTCCAGAAGATTTTACTCTAGAAGCTTAGAAATAGGATGTTGAAGGGCAAACATTTCGGTTGTGTAAGTTATATCTTTATTGCTGCAGCTTGGTTAATCATGAGCCTAGAATGAGTATATTAAGCCCCTTATGGGCTGGAGATAAACTTTAGCATACAAGAATTGGCAGAAATTTGTAAATATTCAGGAAAGATGTTTATTATTGTTAATCTTTCTAATTCATAACTACTGTAACATAATTAGACTGGTAAAATTTGGAATATTTTCCCATAAAGTTGCCATAATTTATGAACTGAAACTGTCATTAATATAGCTATGTCGAGTAAACAACATTGTTGAGGGGTTTCTGTTTATTTTTTAAATGCTCTAGCTATTTACTATTTAGTAATGCATATTTAAAAGAAACTTGAGCAAAACTTAATTTGTATTCCTGTTTATTAATGAAACTATTGTGCTGGTGAACACTTATTATTTTTTCCCCCCAAAAGTTCCTTTCTAAGTAATGAATGTCATTTGGGAGAAAACTGGTCCTGATTGAGCATTTGAGACCTTGACCTTAGCAACTCTCTGGCTGGTGCTTGTTTACTACAGCTGCAGCCTGTGTGTGTATAGAAGTGGAAGGGCTTGCAAACACTGGTGCACTAACTCTCCCCAGGCCAAGGAAATAACAAATCAGGATGCTCGACTTTCATTCCGAAGAGCACGCAGGCATCAAGCATATTATCGGTAGTGTTCTGGTCATTAAAATAGGTGTGTGTGTGTCTGTGTCTGTGTTCCTCAGGGACTTCTTTGCTGCCTCCTGTAAAAGGCACATATGGACTTTTAACAGCGTCTGAATGAGTTTTAGTTGTTGTCCTGAAGCATGGTGTTATCAACTTAATGAAATAATTTGGTGTTAAATATAGGTGTGTTTAAACCCAGCAAAGACCTAAATGCTGAGGCCCCCGGGCCTATACTGAGGACATTTTGAATTCAAGCCAGTGTTGGTTAATCTAAAGTATTGAGTAACCTTCCCTGGAGAGGTGATGTTGTTAAATAGTTGAATATAGGAAGGTCTTGAACATTTCTTTTCTTGTACAAAATGGAAAACATGGAGTTTCCTATTTATGCGAATTCAATTACATTAGAATAATCACATTAAATTGGAAAGCCAAATGGTTTGTTTTCCTTATAAACAATCCTCCTCTTGTGTTAACTTCTTAAATCTAGTTGCAGATAGATTGTGCTAATGCAAAATAGTTTTTATTGTACAAAACTAGAAATGCTACAAAATTATTTGATAAGTTAGTTTTTTTTTGAATATTGTTTCCCCACTTGTGCTTTCATGTTGCTTAATGAATGAGAGCTAAAAATCCCACAGCAGTTTTATTCAAAATTGACACATGTATCTTTTTTTTTTCAAAGACAGCTTTCATTTGTGTAAATAATTCCCAAAATAGGCTGCAGTTGCTTACCTCTACTATTTGTGTTTTGAAAATACCTTGTGGTGGTAGAATGGAGATAATCTATTTTTGCCCAATGTATTTGCCTAATATTTTTTTATTTTCCCTTTTTTATCCATTTATTTTTCTGCCCACACTTAAATAATACCCAGCCTTAGATATGTACAAAGTCTAAGGATAAAAAAATTGAAATTAGATCACTGGCAACACCCTGTAACTGCAGCCTTAACTCATCTACACAACCACTCCTCCCAAAAGCAAAATGCTAGTGAGCAGCTGGGCCTTGCCCTGTGCCCAGAAGTCAACAGCCTTAGGCTCTGTCAGACTTGCTTAGTTTCTAGAGCTCAACCTGTCCAGGGAGCTGCCGGATTTCAACCCACTGGAATCCTTTCTCAGGGCCGGGAGTGGCCACACCCCAGTTGATGTCAGTTATTGAGTGCTTGTGGTAGAGAACACATGCTGTGGATTAAATGGTTACTTTCTCTATATATTCTCAGTAATTATGTTGCAAAAGGATTTTTCGGTTTTGGGTGTTTGTTGTCATAAAAGCGACTACTTGAGTAGTCATATTGCGCCATAAAAATTTGTTTCGGTCTGGCAGTATTATAGGATATTCACCCAAAGCATTCTCCTCTGGTAAAAAGTCTTTCTTCCTGTAATGCTGTATTTTTCTTTTGTTGCTAATCTCATGTTATATATTTTTGAATGTCTATTAGTGTACTAATTGAACCGGTCCAGATAGTAGTATTGCTTTCTAGGTACGGAAAGCCCTTGCTGTTCTAATCCTGCATGGAAGAGGGAGAGGGAAAATTTGGAGAGCTTTGGGGAAACTTCCCACCCTCATCAGAGACTGCAGAAGCTTACAGTTTATCCTACCACTATCGTATCTGCTAGTTAGACAGCAAGGAATTATCTTATATATGCTTGTCATTATATGGTTTTCCTAGTAATTCCTGGCTGTGATGTATGTGTGTATATTGTATGTAGATATATAGTCACTATTTTATATATCCACACACACTATATACCTTTCAACCAAGCATTGCAATAAAAAGCCCCCTCCACATATTTGAAATTAAAAGAGGAAAATGCACAAAAGTCTGTTTCTTTCAAATTCTATGTTTTGTAATAGTATCCTCTCTTTATTTTGAAGTTAATAAGCAAACTCATAACAAAAAACAACCTTGCCCCCTAAAAAACAAGCCCACAAACCTAAATGGTAACCATTTACTGCAAAAAAAAAAAAAAAAAAAAGAAATAAAAACAATGTAAAAAAAATCCTTCATTTCATAATCAGGTATCCACTAAAATTTTACATCTAGGTATCAGGACTTATTTAAGTGGCAGATATATTTGGGTTTAAGTCAGGCTCTCCTGTTTACTAACTCTGGATGACCTTGTTCAAATTTCTTAACCTATCAGAGCCTCAGTTTTTTAATCTGTAAAATGGGAGAAATAATAGAGGGCTGTCATGAGGATAAAATGAGATAATGTAGGTGAAAACCACTTTGTAAATTTTAAGTACTAGTGTGGCAACTGATGTGACAGGAAAACCACTCCCACTGCACCACGCTCCACCCTCACCCCCCAATGGGATGAAACTTTGCAGTTTTCTCAAATGAGCATATAAATTACACTTATAGAAAAGGAATTTTCAAGTGTGGGTAGAAAACTTCTGGTAGTCAAAGGTCATGAATTCCATTCCTGTCTCACCAGAGACTTGCTCTATGACCTTGAGAAATCACTCATAAAAAGTTTCAGTGGGGAAATGGATGTAGCTTGGGGGTTGAGTGCCTGCTTCCAGTGTCGAGGTCCGGGGTTAAATCCCTGGTACTTCCTAAAAAAAAAAAAGGAAAAGTTTGTGTGTAGTTGGTATAAAAGTTACCATTAACCTTTATATAATGCAGGTAAAGTATCTGAGTTTTGCAAAAGAAGAAAATTACATAAAAAGAAACTGTGCTTATTATTTTCTATTTGTCTGTGATAAAGACCAACCATTATTATTTAGAGATTATAAAGCTCTAGGCTACCTCTTTAATGAGTCAACTGAAACTTCTGTCAAATGATCATTAAAAATGCCCCTTTTTTAAAATTATTAGATTTGTGATGTACTATAATTTAGAACAGTCTATTGAACTGCAAATCCCCAGTTAAGCCAAGATTCTGTTGATTAAGCTATGACTGATTTATGGCTCAAGTTGCTTGGTTAGACGCAAACATTGTTGTAACACAACATGTATTGCTCTTGATTAACATTATGAAGAATGCACATTAAAGAAGGGAAGATTATGGAGACTGTAAATGATTTTGAAAAATCATGGAACACATTTTTACTTATATTCACAAATCTTTCTGTCACATAAATTTAAGAACAATATTAATTTACATAATTTCTCCCCAGTGACATTTTTTTCCAATTAATTAAAAGTTTTTTTGCAGTCTTCTTTCCTAGAGCAAAGAAATATGCTCAAACTAGCCTATCATTATAACTTGTATTATGCTCTTTCCATGGCACATACACATAGCTTAGCTCCTCTTTATGCTTCAAGTATCGCTGTAAACATCACTTTCTATGTAACTCTTTTATCACCTCCTGCTTTAAGAATGCACTAGGTCCGGTCTATATTCTGTGGCCCCATAGCACATGGAATGCATTCAGGTGTAATTGCTTGTTGATTTGTCTTTGTCCTCTCCCAATAAAAAACTCCTTGAGAGCAGGAATTGAGTCTTCTGCACAATGATTTTGCTGGCATCTAATAAAGTACCTAAAGTAATGGCTGATACATTGTAAGTATATTTCGTGAAAGAATAAATTGTGGAATAGCTACCATGCAGTCCATTTGGCTATCCCTTTCAGTAGCTAAATGCCGTTATCATAGTTGTTCCTACCCAAGTCTTTTCACCTCTACCTAAATCTGTTCAATTCTATCTGCCATTCCTTAATTTACCATATTTCCTGAATTCATTAGTTAGCTTCTTGCAAAAAGAAGCCTATGATAGTAGAATTAGAGCCTAACAGTGCTGAATTTGAAACCCCACACAACCCAGTTTTAAAAAAATTATTATTTCTATTTTATTTTTTGAGGTATCAGGGGCCAGGGATTGAACCCTGGACCTCATAGGTGGGAAGCCAGTGCTCAACTACTGAGCTACATCAGCTTCCCTGACTTGGTATGTTGATTTGCTTTTCTAGTTGTTTTTGTTTTTTCAGGATGCCTGGGATCCGAACCCAGGGCCTCTTGTGGGAGAGGCTTGAGCCATGTCTGCTCCCACAACCTAGTTTTTAGCTTTCTAACTAGGCAAGTTACTGTTCCAAGCCTGTTTCCTCATAAATAAAACAAAAACTAGAGCCAGTGTCAACATTTCAAACTTTTTGAGGATAAAAAGTGGTAAGATTTAAAAATACTGTATAGAACCTTGTACGTGTTTAATGCTCAATAAATATTGACTACTTCGGTATGTCAGTGCCTCTCAAAATGAACTGTTCTAGATGAGTAGTAGCAGCAAAAGAAAAGAGCTACTCTTTATTGTGCAGATACTATAGTACAGATGTGAGGTACTGCACTTTACATGGGTTAGCGTCTTTGATGTTTATTCCTTAACAAACAGGTACTGGTAGCCCTTGTCTTTTGTTTATTTGACTTTCAGATAATTGACATTTAAAATTTTACATGTGAAAACCACTAATGTGCCTTTTTATATACTGAATTTTGACTTGTGAATCTCATTTGATGAATGAATTTTTTTTTTTTTTTACAGCTATTGTATGATGGTGCTACCTGCCAGGTAGCAGCTCACTTGTGCCAGGGTGACTTTGCCACCTTTGGGGAAAATTTTATTGCCTCTTTTCTTTCTCATTTTAATAAAATGAACAGAAAAGGGAAAACAGATGCTCCTTCTAGTTATGAGAAACTTAGGGCTTGTTATATAGATATACAATTGAGACAAAAGAAATCATTTGGTGTACTGAAAGTGGTGAATCTCTAGTGAAAGTGCTTAATGGAGTTACACTGATGAATTGTGAAAAATAATAAGATTACAGAGCATAAAACATGCTATTTGTCTATTTTTATTATATTTTTATTATAGAGATTGTGAACTTACCAACAACCATGCACATGTGTGGAATTCCCATATAACACCCCTTCACCAAAACAACACACTGTTGTGGAACATTCATTACAGATTATGAGATATCATCAGACTGTTACCACTAACTATGGTCCATATTTCTTTCATACCCCCTATTATTAACACAGTACATTTTTGGCATTGATGGAAGAATATTACAGTATTGCTGTTCACTATGGTCCATAGATTACAATAATTGTATTCTTCCCATTCTTCTCCACGTCCCTACCACCCTGCAGTAGTGCTATACTTCCGTTCTTGTTCACAGAAGGATATTCTTGCATTTGTACTAGTAACCACCGTAGATTATTCTCTAACTTTCTTTCAATTGACATTTACATTCCTAGACTACCCTTTATATGTCTCTTTTTAGTGACTATCTAATAGATTGCATATAATTCTGGATTTTATAATTTTCCTTTTTTTTCTGGAAATGGATTGCCTATAAAACATATGTCTGTTTCCTTTGCTTTTATATATTTGACCTTCATACAAGTTTTCAGGAGTGTATTATTTATAAAAATAAGATTCCTTCATTTATTTATATATTTATTGAACAGTATTTATTGAATACATACTTAGAAAGCCCTTGCAGAGTTTCTCCTGTTTTGTTCTTATCTCCCTCCAGCATAGGATATTCCAGGTTTTTCTTGTAGCAGGGCAGAAATGGGAGTGTCATATAAATAACTATTATGTTTATAGAGGCTATATTATTTTGTTGCAGATTATATTGTTATACTACATTTAGTGGAATTATGCTTTAACATAGTAGCCAGTTCTGTGTTTGTTGATATATGCATTAAAACAAATTGTGACTTATCCAAAAAAAAAATTTAGAAGACAACTGCTCCAGGATATTTGATAGTGGTAATAGTACATTAATAAATTCTGACCGATATGTGTTGTGCTCTTTGGGAAAGCTATTAAAGTTAAAGGCTTAATAAAAGTAATAAAAATATTATCATTACAAAAAATGCTTCAGTTACCCATTTGACCTATATTTATGTAGCTCCTACTGTGTGTATGAACCATAAGACATGGCTGTCATTATTGGGCTGAAAGTCCAATAGGGGAGTTAAGACTTGTATAGGATATTATAATACAAAATAATTTGTGATAAGTGAAGATGTGCTTAAGCAAAGTACACAGACCATCAGAGGTTTCAGGGCTTTAGTAGATGATGGAAAAATGTTTTCGTGGAAAAGTTTGATATTTATAGAGAAGCAAATGCATGAAAGCAAATTACAAACTTGTTTTGGCCGCTGTGGTGATTTCACCCCTACTTTTCCCTTATTTTTTTTTTTTTAAAGCAGATGGCTTTATGGTGTTTGGCAAACTTCTGTCATTTGCTGTTATCAACCAGAAAATTTTCTTGTCCAAATTGGGATCCTGGGATCTTGGCCAGGGGGACCTACAGTATTATGAATTTAGAGAAGGTTTATTTGGGCTATGAAAGCAAAGCAAAAATGATGACTTGTAATAAAATGAAAAATTATTCTTTATGTGAAGCCGTCTAAGGAAGTTTTTTCATATAGCTGAACGGATTTGATTTATAATATTTTATCTGCCAATGATGAGAATTTTAGCCTTGACCACAAAAAGGAAAAAGATATTTTTTCGTAAGAAAAATGGAAGAGAAAAAAATAGAAATATTTTACAGAAGGTCAGAGTCAGGTCAGAGGGAATTGCAATTTATCGGATGTATTGCTGGAAGGGATATTTAAACTGGATGTTTAAAGGGTGACATCCCCTAGAATATGCATCAGCTCTTCTGCTTTACATGCTAGTATGAGACTTTATAGCAAACACCCAAAATATTAATTTTATTTAGAGAAATTATATAACAAAAATAAAATTAACTTTTTTTTTTAAAGATTTATTTTTACTTATTTCTCTCCCCTTCCCCACCTCCCCTCAGTTGTCTTTTCTCCGTGTCCATTTGCTGCGTGTTCTTTTTTGTCCGCTTCTGTTGTCAGCGGCACGGGAATTTGTATCTCTTTTAGTTGCATCATCTTGTGTGTCAGCTCTCTGTGTGTGCGGCGCCATTCCTGGGCAGGCTGCACTTTCTTTCGTGCTGGGCGGCTCTCCTTATGGGGCGCACTCCTTGCGCGTGGGGCTCCCCTACACAGGGACACCCCTGCATGGCATGGCACTCCTTGCGCGCATCAGCACTGCGCATGGGCCAGCTCCACACGGGTCAAGGAGGCCCGGGGTTTGAACCGCGGACCTCCCATATGGTAGACGGACGCCCTACCACTGGGCCAAATCCGGTTCCCTAAAATTAACTTTGAATTTTTAAATTTCTCTCCTTTTCATCCCCACCCCCCCGCCCCTGTTTTCTGCTCTGTGTCCATTCACTGCATGTTCTTCTGTGTCTGCCTGTGTTCTTGTCAGCGGAACCAGGAATCTGTGTCTCTCTTTGTTGTGTCATCTTGCTGCGTCAGCTCTCTGTGTGTGTGGCGCCACTCTAGGGCAGGATGCACTTTTTTCCCCCCACGCTGGGCGGCTCTCCTTACCAGGTGCACTCCTTGTGTGTGGGACTCCCCTATGCGGGGACACCCCTGTGTGGCATGGCACTCCTTGTGCGCATCAGCCCTGCATGGGGGCCAGCTTACTACATGGGTCAGGAGGCCCTGGGCTTGAACCCTGGACCTCCCATGTGATAGGCGGACGCCCTATCTGTTGGGCCAAATCCACTTCCCTATGAGTCTTTAAAGAGCATTAATGGAATTCTTACTGCATACCCAACACTTTACTACATATAATGGGACTATCCCAGTGCTCTAGGCTGAAGCAATTATCTTGACATTTTAGAAGACTTGAGAATTATCAGGTAACAAAAAAATTGCTTCATGCCAGGTGGTTTACAGAGTGCTTTTAGTTTCTTTCTCAGTCCCCTAATGTAGAAGGGATGCATTTTAAAAATTTTTTTATTTTACAACCATCCCTTCCCCCTCCCACACTTTTCCCCATTAACAAAATCTTATGATTAGTGTGGTACAACTCTTATAATTGATGAATGCATACTGAAGCATTGCTACTAACCATGGTCAGTAGTTTACCTTATAGTTTACACTTCTCAGTGTACATTTTTATAGGTTTTGACAAAATGTATAATGGCCTGTATCCATCATTCCAGTGTCATTCTGAACAATTCCAGTGGCCCAGAAATGCTTCATGTTACACCTATTCTTTCATCTCCCTCCCCTGAGAACCTCTGCTGGCTACTGCCTTTATATCAGTGTTACAAGTTCTTCCATTGTTAGGATAATAATAAGTCTGCTTTAATACTTTAGTCCATAGTTACATTCCTACCTTATGTTTGTTCATTCCTCAATCTTTAGAATTTTAGAATGGTGATGTCCTCTCTGTTTCTGATTCAGAGGGGGCTTAGATCCCATGGGGCAGATAGATGGAACTATTTTGCTTGCAGTTATAGATAACTCTGTTTTTTGGGATGGGTGTTGTCCATCATCATCTTTTTGTTGGTTGTCCTGGGTGAGTCCATTGAACTGGAGATGGGTGTTGCCTCAACCAGTGTATGAACAGGCAGAAGAGTTAAGTCTCTGGCATATATATTTAATGGATATAGTGCTAATTATAGGTTCAAATGAAAGGGGCAGTAGAGCCATGTGTAGAGAATCTATAAATTGAGTCTAACTCTGCTAAACTAGGGAGCATATACTCCAAGGTAAGGCCCACTGAAAGAGTGCTGAATTCCTGAGATAGTCTGTTCTGCCTATAGTGTCTAGATGTCTCTAGTGCTTTCAGGAGCATCCCTCTTTGAGGCAGGGTTTACTGTGGCATTCAGTGAGATCCTCCTGAGATGTGCATAAGTGTAACCTCTGGAATGACCTCACGACTCACTTTGAAATCGCTTAGCCATAAAAACTCATTTGTATTTAATATTTCCCTCTTTTGATCAGATCTTTTTCCAAATGCATTGCTAGTTGGTGCTTGGTAATAATTCCTTGGTGCAAGGGAGGTTCATCCCCGGGAGTCATGTCCCATACTACCGTGGGAAGATAGTTTATATGCTGAATTTGGCTTAGAGAGAGGCCACGTTTGAGCAACCAGGAGGCAGATGGGATACATATTAATGATTTTATTGGTAAGAACATTAAAGTCAAGAGAAGGTGAAATATGTGATTTCAAAGTCAGAGCTAGAACCTGTTTTCCAAAATCAGTGTTTTCTACACTTCATCCAATTGTTACCTTCATAATTTTCATTTAATCTTCACAAGCCAGAAATTATGCACTGAACTACTAACTGCCTCCCCCCAGAGAGTTTGAAATAAGTGAAAATTGAGGGAAAGTCCACCTTGCAAGCCAGAGGTGCCATCTTCTACTGTCTAGTTCAAGAAAAATGTTCAGTGAATATTATTGGATAAGTCTTACCTCCATCCAAAATGCACATTTAAAGGCATAGTTTATATTTGGACCTGGATATAATGATCTATAGTGATCCACCCAATCAACCCTAGATGAGATTGTGCATCAGAGACATCCATATTCTGAGGAAAATTGGTTTATCACTTACCTGGTGTTGGGGCTTGTGCTAGGACCTGAGAATACAAAGGTGAGTTAGATATTAGGGAGTTGGTTCTCAAGTATTGACAGATCAGGAAACAGGCAGATCAGGAAACACAAAGTAAAGTCCACATTAGTGTATTCTGAATTTTAAAATTTATATCCTCAAGCTATTATGCTTAAAGTAGAAATGCCCTAGATACGTTTACACTTACGTTTTAGCCTCATTTGAGTAGTTTTTTTTTGAAGTACTGGGTTGTCTTCACCATGGTGTTATTTGTTTTGTTTTGTTTTGTTTTTTTAAACGTATTTTTTTCATTTATTTCCCCCTTCTTTTCCTCCTCCCCTGCTGTGTGTTTTTTGTTGTTGTTGTTGCTGTCTGTGTTGTCTTCTCATTTTTTCTCCTCTAGGATTCACCGGGGGATTTGATCCTGGAGACCTCTGGTGGGGAGAGAGGTTCCCTGTCTATTGCGCCACCTCAGTTACTGGTCTTTGCTGCGCTTTACCTTGACTCTCCCCTTGTCTGTCTTTTGGTAACGTCATCATCTTGCTATGTGACTCACTTGCACGGGGCACTGGCTCACCATGCGGTCACTTGCGTGGGCACTTGCGCTGGCATGCTTTCTCTTCTTTTTCACCAGGAAGCCCCAGGGACCTAACCCAGACCCTCCCAGGCCCTCCCATATCATAGGCGGAAGCTCTATCACTCGAGCCACATCTACTTCCCTCATTTGAGTAGTTTTAAGCTTATCTGAAAATATTTTCTCCCTGTAAGCATGCCGTTTTTTTTTTCTTTCAAAAAATGTATACTCCCCCACATTTATTGCATATGTAATGTATATAGTACATTTAAAAGGCACTGTCTCATTTAATGTTTACAATCAATTTAGAACTAGGTATTTATGGTGAAGTTCTTAATACTTTGTGACTTCAGTTTTCAAAGGAAAACAAAGTTGTAGGAAATTAAGCTTTGTTGTGCAGAAACTCACTTGATGGGGCAGTGTTTTCAAATCAATCTTTAAAAAGTTGGTACATTTTGTATGGACACATTTTAAACTTTGTTTTAGTGAAATCCTTTCTCCCTTTTTTACTTAGGTTCCCTTCTTCTAGCCTAAAACAGCATTCTTTTTGCCAACCTGTGCCATAAGAGCTAGTTTGTATTCTTTTATATTTTTCATGTTCATAAATGCTGTGAACACATAATGGAATTTGGTCATTGTTTACAAAAATGGGATCATTGTATGGAAACTTTTTAATCTTTTTTTTTTCTTTCAGTATTGCCTGAGGTTATTTCTTCTACTCAAATGCTACACGCTATAGTCTTTTTTAAAAAATAAGTATTGCATGATATTCCAAGGTATGGCTACTCCATAGCCTCTTCAGCCATTCACTTCTTGGTGGACAGTACTATGTTTATAGTTTTTAAGGCACTAAAACCAGTGTTGCAATAAACATCTCTCTCTCTATATGCATTCCCTGGCAGGCCTAATGGTATAGTTTCTTAGGGGAGGGATTACGGATTCAAAATATAGATGTTTTTAGTTTTCATAAATTTTTTTCAGATTACTTTCAGAAGGCTGTAACATTTCACATTTCTACCAGCAATGTAGACTAATAATATTTCCCTGAAACTTCATCAGCAATAGTTCTTAAAACTTTTTCCGGTCCGATAGTTTTATATTGATATCATTGCTACTCTAATTAGCTTTTCTAGACTCCAGTGACTTTGAACATCTTTTTCTGTAATTTCTAGGTCTGTTGGAATTGCTCTTCTAAGAATTCCCCTTTGGTATTCTTTGTCCATTTTTCTATTTGATTGTTTTTCTTATCAATTTTTAGGAGTTCTTTATATGTTATAGTTATTAATCATTTCTCTGATATCTGCATTGCAAATATTTTTTCAAGAATTGATATTTTATCTTTTTTGTTCAAGAGATTTTTATATACATTCCAAGCCTTTCGTATGTACTTATATATTACATAATAACATTTTAAATTTTTATTTACTCATACTGCCCATATCCATCTTGATCTCTCTCGTTTCCTGTTTTAAGGCTTTTCCATTATGAAATAGACATGTAATCCCCTATACCTAGATTTAATATTTTTCTACTTTGATTTTATCTTTAATGTATTTGAAATTGATTGTTGTATATGGTATGAGAGGTGTTTCACTCTTTCAGATGCATTGTGAGTTTACTGTATCAGCACCATTTCTGAGGGTAATCTATTATCAGTAAATATATATTCCACATTTATCATATCTTTTGTTCTCATCAGTACTTTGCTAGTACCCTGTTTTTTCCCTTTTCTTTTCTTTATAATTTTCTGAGTTATATTTGGACATGTATATAATGTTTAAATGTAAGGAATACTTTTTTGTTATGCTTACCTCCCCTGGGCAGAAACTGCACAAAAATCATCCTGTAAGTGTAATTAGAATTGCATTAAATTAGATATGTTTTTGAGCTACTTAACATATCAGTGTTATTTTTAGTGTATGATATATCTGATTCAATAACGTGGATTCTTTCCATTTGTTCATATCTGTTTTTTACACTTGAAAGATATTTTGGTATTTTATTTATAATGGTTATTTTCATTTTGATTAAATTTGTTTCTAAATACTTTAAAAGATTTTAGCTTTTTATAACTTAGATGATTTTTTTTTTTTTGCCTGTTAATATGGTGAATTACACTGATTTTTGAATGTTGAACTAGACTTGCATTCTTTACATATACCTTATTTGGTTCTGATGTATTAGCTTATTACATAGAGCTGGATATGATTTGCTAATGTTTTGTGAAGGATTTTATTTTATTTTTGTCCACTTATGTTCATGATGTTCATGGGCATAGTGGCCAGTAAATTTTTTTGTTAACATCTTCCGCTGATTTGTTTTCATTGTATTCCTTGTCTCATTAAGTGACTTGAAAATGGTTCCATCCTTTTACTGGAATACTTCCTATAGAATTATTATCCATCTGGGTTTGGATTTTTTTTTGGTAGGAAGTTTATTAACTATAAATTCAATTTATTTGATAGTTACAGGGCTATTCACATGATGTATTTCTTCTTGAGTCAGCTTTGTTAGTTTGTCTTTGAAGAACTTCAGCTTTTTTGTCTTTAAGATATGAAATTTATTGGCATAGCCATCTTCATATTCCTTACTATTTTTTAAAAAATAATGTTTATAGGATCTATTTCGATGTCTCTATTCCTAATACTGGTGAATAGAGACTTTTCTCTTTTTACCCTGATCAGTCTGACTAGAAGTTTATCAATTTTATTGATCTTTTTAATTTATTTTTTATTTTTTCACTTTTATTTGTCTTTATTTTTGTTCATCAATTCTTTCATTACTGCTTCCTTTTTTATATAATTTTTTTTTTTAATTTTTGAAGAAGCTTTAAAAGATTACATAAATATTCGTAGAAAATATAAGGAATTCCCGTATGCCCCACGCCTTTCCCCTCCCCCACTTTGCCACATTAACAACACCCTTCATTAGTGTGGTACGTTTGTTAAAATTGATAAACCCATACTGAAGCATTGCTACTAACCGTGGACTACAGTTTACAAAAAATACAGAATGCTTTGTGAATTTGTGTGTCATTCTTGTGCAGAGATTATGCTAATGGTCTCTGTATAGTTCCAATTTTTAGTATATGTGCTGCCAAAGCAAGCACTTATTGAACTTTTTAAAGAACCAGCTTTTGATTTCACTGATTTTTTTCCTATTGTTTTTCTGTTTTCTGATTCATTGATTTCTGCTCTTTATTATTTCTTCCTGCTGTTAGTTTAATTTTTTTCTTTTCTGTTTTCTGAAGATGGAAGCTTAGAACATTGATTTGAGACCTTTTCGTCTTACGGAAGGATATATTGCTATGAATTTTACTCTGAGTTTTATTTTTAATCTTCACTCAGTTCACAGTATTTTCTAATTTCCATTGTGGTTCCTTTTGACCCTGGGTTATTTAGAAGTTATTGAATATTTGAATATTTGGGGATTTTGCAGATTTCTTTGTTACTGGTTTCTGATTGAGGTTCATGATTTTCAGTGAACATACCTTGTATTATTTCTGTTCTTTTAGAACAGAAATCTGCTGAGATTTCTTTAATGGCCTAGAATATGTCTATCTTGGTAAATGTTCCATGTATACTTGAAAATACTGTATCCTGCCATTGTTGGGTGAAACAGTCTATAAATATCAATTAGGTCAAGTTGGTTAGTAATGTCTGTCTAGGATCTTATTGATATTTTCTTTTTTCTTTTTGGTCTCCTTGTTCTGTTAGTTATTGGGGAGGTGTGTTGAAGAATTGAAATCTCCAAATAAAATTGTGAATTTGTATATTTCTCCTTTCACTTCTATCGGTTTTTGCTTTATGTATTTTGAAGTTTGGTTATTAGGAGCATACACAATTAGGATTGTTATGTTGCCTTGATCAGTTCACCCTTTATTATTATGCAATATATCTCTCCCCCCCCCCCATAATATTTCTTATTGTGATGTCTGCTCTGTATTAATATCACTACTATACCTTTCTTTTGATTATTACTTTCATGGTTTAACTTGTAGCCAATTACTTTTAACCTAACTATGTCTTTATATGTAAAGTGGCTTTCTTGTAGACCTTATACCATTGGGTCTTACTTTTATTCTAGTCTTACCATCTCTAACTTTTATTTGGAGTGTTTTGACCATTGACATTTAGCACAATTTTTATATTATTGTGCTTCCATTTACTAATTTGTTTTTCATTTCTCTCATATGTTCCTTGTTCCTATTTTTCCTTGTTTCCTTCTTTAGGATTATTTTTTAGTATTCTATTTTATGTCCAGTATTGGCTCATTTGTTATATCACTGACATATATTTACTGGGGGTTGTTCTATGGTTTATAATACACACTCTAACTTATCATAGTCTATCTTCAAATAATAATGGACCATTTCCTGTATAGTATCAGAATCTCACAGTCTATTTTCCTCCTTTTGTATTGTTTTCTTCATACACTTTACTTATATACATACAAACCGAACAATTCCTAGTTACTGTCTCTTCTTTAAGCACTTAAGCCTTTAACAGAGGTTAAAAATAAGAATTTTTAAAATATGTGCCAACATTTTTGTTAGTTTCAGAAAGCTTTATTTCTTTGTTTAGATCTAAATTTCTATCTGGTATCATAGTAGTTTGCCTAAAGAAATTTATTTAAGATGTCATCTAAGGCAGTCTACTAGCAATGATTTTTCTTATATCTTGCTTGTCTGAAAAAATCTACTTGCCTTTGTTTCTCATATAGTTTGCAGGTTATTGAATTCTGGATTGATAATTTCCCCTCATAACTTTAAAGATTTTCCTCCATTATTAGCTTGTTTCAATAGTATCTGATTAGAAATCTGTTGTCACTCTTATCTTTGTTTCATTGTGTGTAATGTTTTTGTTTTTCCTCTGATGCCTTCAGTATTTTTCTTTATCCTTGGTTTTCAGCAGTTGGATTGTGACATGTCTAGGTATATCATCATTTGTAATTATTTGTTTGGGATTCTCTAAGCTTTTTCTTAATCTCGAGTTTATTGTCCATCCTAATTTTTGATAATTTTCATCCTTTATCATTTTGGATGTTTCTTTTGCCCCATTTTCTCTCTTTTCCTTCTGTATCATAGTGACAAATGTGTTAAACTACTTGATATTGTCTCACAGGTCTTGGCTGCCTTCTCTTCTTCCTCCTTCATACTATTCATTTTTCAGTCTGTATAATTTCTATTGATCTTTCCTAGTGTTTACTGATTATTCTGCTGTGTCCAGTCTGTTGTAAACCCTGTGAAGGAATCCTTCATATTTGATAAAAATCATTAATTTCTCGTATTTTTATATAACATTTAAAAATTTTCACCTTTCAGCTGAATTTTGCTATAAGTCTGTATATCATCTACCTTTTTCTCTGTGTTCTTTGACGTTTTAATGATAGCTCTTCTAAAGTCTCTGCTAGATTCAACACCTCTGCTATCTTGGGGTCTGGTTATATAGGCAGGTTTCTCTTGACATTGGTAAGTTTTCTTTTTTATGTGTGTTTTGTAATTTTTGATTGACCTTCTAGCATTATGTGTACAAGAACAGTAGAGACTGAGGTAAACCATTTATGCTAAGAAATGCATTTGCCTTTTATTCTGTATGGTGTTGGCATGAGTGTGGGGGAGGTGAGAGATGAGTCAGTTTGACCAGGAGATACGCTGAGTTTGTGCTTTGTTTTTGCTATTGAACTGTCACCTCACCATAAAGTTCTTTTTTTTTTTTAAGATTTATTTTTTATTTCTTTCCCCTTTTCCCCTCTACCCCCCAGGTATCTGCTTTCTGTGTCCATTTGCTGTGTGTTCTTCTGTGCCCGTTTGTATTCTTGTCAGTGGCACTGGGAATCTGTGTGTCTCTCTCTCTTTTTTTTTCTTTCCCGTTGTGTAATCTTGCTGCATCAGCTCTCCGTGCATGTGGCCCCACTCCTGGGCAGGCTGCACTTTTTTCACACGGAGTGGTGGCTCTCCTTACGGGGTGCACTCCTTGTGTGTGGAGATCCCCTACTGGGGGGACACCCCTGTATGGCATGGCACCCTTTGCGTGCATCAGTACTGCACATGGGTCAGCTTTACCACATGGGTCAGGAGGCCCTGGATTTGAACCTTGGACTTCCCATGTGCTGGGTGGATGCTCTATCCATTGAGCCAAACCTGCTTCCTCACCATAAAATTCTAATTTCTCCAAGGATTCATTGCTTTTATCTTGAGTCTTTTGTGAGACCTGAGTGCCACAGAGTTTTTCTCATTGTTTCTGCTTTATCCTTAATTTTCAGCCAACTCTGAACTCCCATTGACACAGGAGGGCCTCTCTGTGTTTTTGCCTCTCTCCCAGAAGTATTCTGGGGAGCTGGATGGGGGATGGGGGATGGTCTCACTTCTCCTCCAACTTCAGTCAAGCCAAGACCTGTGTACCTAAGCCTTAGTTGGGAATTTTCAGCATCCCCAACTCTTCCAGTAGCTTAACTTTGCCTTGTGTCAAAGGGAGGCTTTTGTACAAGTGAATTTTCTGTCCCTTCATTAGTATGACTGGGTTTTTTTGTTTGTCTGTCAGTGCAGGATTCTGGGTCTGAGTAAGTTTCCTCCCTCAGTCACAGGAGCAGATGGATTTTTACCTAGTGTCAGTGCAGATTAGGGGTCTGTGTGTGTGTTTTTGTGTTTTCCTCAGCAGCTGCTGTTCTTTGCTTGATGGGGATTGGGAGGGGTAGATAGAGGGTTTCCTGCCTCTCTCCCACTGGCAGGTGTCCTTTGCTTCTACTCCAAAAGCAGCCAACATTTGCCGGGAGGGTGGTGGGAGTATTTACTGTCACACTCTCTGTGGCAGATGTCTTTTGCTTCATTTGAGAGTAGAGCCTGGGATAAGGTCAGATTTTGTGCCTCTGCCCCAGTGGTAGCTGATCCTTACCTGCATGACTGTACCTCCAAGGGAAACTGTCTTAGGATTCATGTTCTTTTCTCACTCTTTTGTCTCATCACTTGGGGGGGAGGCTTGTGCAAAAGAGTGGGTGAGTGACTGTGACTATTTTTGCATCTGGGGCTCCTGGTCTAATAAATTGCCTGTTGACCCATATTAAACCTTTTAAGAATTTGTTAAAATTGTAGAGTTTTTTTCTTGCCTGCTTTTGTGTGTGTTTACTCTTCTTTAATTATCTGCCAACGGCAATGTCTTGTTTTTCTAGGAAGGGGCTTATCACTCTTTGGAATCCAGTTCATCTGGTTGCCTTGTGACTTCAACACTTTGGATTCAGAAGGCAGGGTTTTGTAGATTATTTTTGTTTTCTCATTGTTGAGTGGGGTTGACATTTTTCTGCAGTTTTCTACCTCCAGACCAGTTCCATGTAGACTTTCCACTTTTGACTACTGAAAATGGAATATTTTCCCCATTGTTCTTTCCATCTGTTTATTATTAAAATAGAGAAAAGTTATTGGTAATTTTGTATATATATATGTCTATGTCTGTATGTGTGGTATTAGTATGTGAGAATTTGGCATAATTTTTTTCTGAATGGCTTTTGTGAAATATTCTTCATATTTAAAAAAAGCATTTTATCAGATATTTTTATGTTCTTAGTGATAAACCATGTTTTTTTTCCTCTTTTAACTGGATTTTATAAAGGATTCTGTGGAGGACATATTGGTCTTGATCTGTAATCACAAGTGAGATTGATTTCTAATATTCTTTCTTGATGTGTATATTTTTGTGGAAAGTTTCGGTGGTTAAATAAATGAATTGGGAAAATGTCTTTCTGCAAACTGTAATTGGAACTGACCCTTAAAGACTGGCGTCCAGGTGTGAATGCTTTGGATCATGGTTTTATTTCTTTTTTAATCTTTCCAGTGGTAGATATTTAACCTATTTTCCAGTTTATTCTGTATATTGATATATTAAGTTTTCGAACTTCTTTGTGGGTTAGGTTCTTCTAGGAAATTACCCATTTCTTAGGCTTTTAAATTTGCTGCCTCAGGATAGCATGTAGTATCCCCCAAATAAATAAAATGTTTCTACTGTAACATGTTATTTTTCACCTAATATTGTCTAGTTTTTATTGTTCTCTTTTTTCCATAAATATTTCTGCAGGCAGTTTTTACAAGTTTTATAACTATTCTTTTAAAGCCATTGGTTTTCTTTTTTTTTAAAGATTTATTTATTTATTTAATCCCCCCCCTCCCCCGGTTGTCTGTTCTCTGTGTCTATTTGCTGTGTCTTGTTTCTTTGTCCGCTTCTGTTTGTCATCAGTGGCAGGGGAAGTGTGGGCGGCGCCATTCCTGGGCAGGCTGCACTTTCCTTCGCGCTGGGCGGCTCTCCTCACGGGGTGCACTCCTTGCGCATGGGGACTCCCCTGCGTGGGGCGGCACTCCTTGCGCGCATCAGCACTGCGCATGGACCAGCTCCACACGAGTCAAGGAGGCCTGGGGTTTGAACCGCGGACCTCCCATGTGGTAGACAGACGCCCTAACCACTGGGCCAAGTCCGTTTCCCGCCATTGGTTTTCTTAATTCTCTTTCCTCTTTCCCTCCCCTCCCTCCACTTAGGTCTTTTAAAAAAATACTATATCCTTGAAGGTATTAAAGTTAGAAATACTCTTCTGGGCATATCATTTACTTTGTAGTCTGTGGTTTCTGGCATTTTTGGAGAAGTTATTCTTATTTTCATTGTTTCTAGGTAGTTTTAAATTATATTATTGATTTCTCCTTTAATCAAATATTTCTAGGTATGTTTCTTAATTTCTGAGTATTAAAAATATTTAGGTCTTTTATTTTTTACTTTTACATTTTATTTTATTTTTGAGATTGTAACTTGTAAAACATTCTTATTTTTAAATCATTATGCTCCTTTTTGTAGTTTAGTATATGATCGATTTTTATAAATGTCTCCTAGAAATTTGACTACTGGTGTCTTCTCTGTTGAGGAATGTGATGTTCATTTTTCACCCACTAAGTTGAGTTTATTGATTTATTAATTATTCTAATGTACTAAAATAACTACAGTGACTTTTCATTTATTCTCTGCTGGGATCTATTGAATTGGTTGTCATTATTCTTGCTCAGCATATAAGGGAAACAAATCTTGTTGCATTATACCAAGTGGCAGCAGCTCCATATGCATGGAGTGGCAGAAC
Organism: Dasypus novemcinctus; assembly: GCF_030445035.2. Taxonomy (NCBI): domain Eukaryota; kingdom Metazoa; phylum Chordata; class Mammalia; order Cingulata; family Dasypodidae; genus Dasypus; species Dasypus novemcinctus. The sequence goes on from NC_080687.1 coordinate 63,808,136, forward strand.
AGTAGTAGGCAGGCTGACAGCTTTCTCTTAAATGCCAAGTTTTCCTGCTTTCAGGTCACTTACACTCTCCAAGCTTTGGGAGAGAGAGGATTTCAGCCATGTATCAGTTTGGCACTTTTGATAAGCAGATGCTAAGACTGGATTAGATGTGCAAAAGAATTTTTGTGGGAAGGTACTTGGGAAGGAGAAGAGATCAAGAGGAGATGGGTAGAATCTCCAGACTGTGATGCCAATCTGATACCTTTGAAAGAAGAGAGGAAAGGAAGGATGTTTGGGTATGAAGAGTTTCTGACTGTAGTGTACTTGTGAGAAATTATCAGCCAGGCCAATGGGAATTTTTTAAGCAGAGATTTCCCATTAAAGGAGACCTGTGTTGGGCAGAGATGTCCTGACCCTAGCACCCTCATTATGATCAGCCACAGGCTCTGAGCTTTTTGGAGAAGCATACCCTTGGTGTCATGAGTGCTGTGACAGATTTGAAGATGTGAAAATTAGAGCCGGTCAGTCTGCTATGTTTTCCTTGTACAGGTTGTGAAGATTTGAAGCTGTATGGACCCCAGAAAACTGTTTTTAAAGTTAGTCCATTCCTATGGGTGTGGCTCATTTCAAGTAGGATCTTTTGGCAGGTAGGATCTTAACTTCAGGGTAAGTCTTGATTCTTTTACTGGAGTCCTTAATAAATGGAGGACTAAAAAGCCATGGACACCCTGAAAAAGCTGCAGTGAAAGAGAGAAGTCACAGATGAAGCTGCAGAACTAGCCACAGGCCTGGAGGAGCGGGGAGAGACAAGCGCCACGCCCTTAGACCCTGCCTTGTGCCTGATTGCCCCTAGCTGCAAGTTTGGGAGATAGCATCTCTTGAGGAGGCCTTGATTCAGATCACATCCTTGGAACTGTACGCTTTTACTCTAGTAAATGCCAGTGATAAAAGCAAACATATTTCTGGTATATTGCATTGGCAGTCTTTAGCAAACAAAAACACAGGTTTTCTTGAAGAGATACATGAGTGGCAAGAGTTGAAGACCGTGTGTTAGTTTCCTAGGGCCATGGTAACAAACTCCTACAAACTGGGATACTTAAAACATCAGAAACGTATTCTTTCAGAGTTCTGGAAGGTAGAATCCGAAATCAAGGTATCAGCAAGACCATGTAGGGAATAATCATGTCCATGCTTCTGATGGCTGCTAGCAAAACTTGGCTTTCCTTGATTTGTAGCTTCATCACACTGGTTTTCTACCTTCCTCATCACATGACAGTCTTCTCTGTGTGTTTATTTTCACACAGTTTTCTTATAAGGACTCCAGTCATTGGATAGCTTCTATTCTGAGGTTCTGGCTGGGCATGAATTTTGGAGGCACACGATTCAATCCCATACAGCCACCATAGCCTGCCTCATCTTTGACGGTCAAAGAGAGCAGGCAAACATCTGTAAGGCTCATGCTGACGTATTCCCAGAGGTCCACCTGTTTCTGCGGGTTCAGCTCTTTACAAAAGTAACTTTTGAACCACACCTCGATACTCTAAATCTGGTCTCTGGGCTTTGCCCAGCCCTCCTGTGATCAATGCTCTCATGAATATGTAACCAGAAGGAAAAGCTGATTATTCTTCTACCATTGTTGACCAGCAAATTGCAATTTCGTATAGTTCAATATAGTAATCTTCCACTGGGATTCCCTCAGACTGAAGGCCTCATTTTCATGTGACTGTCTTTGGTCACTGTGTTTGTTTGGTTCAGGAAAGTTAGGAAACTTGGATTTCGGAGTGGACACATAGCATGTCAGATTCTGAATACCATCTTCAGAATGTCAGCTACATTCTTCCTGTATTTCCAGCACCATCTCCACTGCATCTTGATCCATTGTAATTAGTTTGCTTTCATTTAGTTCCATAAATAAAGTAGGATATGGAAAAACTTCAAAACCACTTAGAACCATCAAAGAACAATATCTTGTGGCATTCTCCCAAACAAGTAACTTTTGAGTAAGAAAAATACTAGCTCATTGAGGTCAACTATTTTAATCAACTCATCCTTTCTTAAAATAAAGGTCATTGAGAAAAGTCATTTGTAAATTAACTGTTGGAGGTAATAATGTATCAAAGAGACTTTTTTGTTTCCATATCCAATCTTGAAACTTTATTGACCATAACTTAATACATTCAAGACCTGTTTGAGAATGTATTTATTTTCCATTACCCTAACTTACCAACCTTCACAGTTGGATTACTGACTTCATTCTTCGTTCTCTTATCTAGAAAGAAATGAATTAACTTCATGGACCAACAGTCATGCTCTTCTTAATAGATGAGTTAAGGATTTTTTTTTTTAAATTCAGAGAAATACTGAGCTTTATAGACCATCTTTATGCCTTAAGAATCTTATTTAAGGGAAGGTATCCCAGTGGGCCACGTGTGCAGCTGTGTTTGAATGGCCCCATGGGGGGCCTGGCCCACGATCTGAAGGACTAGCTATAGGTCGTGGTCCTTTGGCACACAATAGCTGAGCTAAGGTGCAGTACTGTGAGGCACTGGTATTTGAAAGATTATGGCATCTGAAACCCACAATGTTAAAAAAAATGAAACTTTTATAATAATATTGAGCATCATTTCATCGATTTTCGTAGAAAAATGGCCACTAATTTCACTGATAAGAACATGAAGAAGGTTAAGAAATCTCCCAATCACTTGGCTACTGACATAAATAAAACAGTTGGACAAGCTGTGAAAAGCCCAGATAAACTACAGAAGGTGATCTGTTGCAGAAAGTAAGTTCATCATCCTTTTCCAAGTCCTTGTTACAGAAGAAAACAGTCCCAAGAATTGGGGGCTGTGACATGGCAAATAAAATGAAGTGGCTAGTGCTGTCCACCTGCCTGAAAAATTATGCCGTGATAGTCGAGCATATTTGGTTAACTGTAGTGATTTTGGCTCTTCGCAGACAGGAAGCCCACCATTAAAATACAACGAGTTTTCTCCTGAGGTTTCTCAGACCATGAAACAATGGCATAAGTTTTGTTCAGCAGGAATTTGAGATTGTATCCTGCTTTAACTTTATAGAGGCACGCAAGTATAAGTGAACTTTCGTAAACCTATTTGATGGGATAGAAGATCTTAGAGTTGTGGATTGGCTTACTGTACTCACCAATAGTTTATAGGAAGAAAAACATTTCACTTGGTTGCTATGTAGATTTGTTGCCTCTACTAAAGTTACTACTTAAAAGCAAAATTGAAGAATATTTAATAATTGGTTTAAACTGGCTTCAAGCAGTCATAAAAAGGTGTGGTAGTCAGAACTACCATTCAAAACAGAAAATATAAGTGATGGAAATATTAAGATTTTAAAACAGCAGTTAAGTGGATTGTGGGAACAGGAAAACCATCTTACTTTTGTTCCAGTACACACTGGCAATATAGCTAAGGATGTCCATGCTTGTAATTATTATTGATACAATTGCATTGGGAGATTTCAGCTACTAAAGAGTGCTTGTTATTCAGAATATTCCTGGCTGATTATCTGATTTCCAAAAAAAAAGTCTCACCTGAGAACCGTGAACTGTGAAAGAAATCAAAATCTTTTTTTTTTCTTTTAAAAAGCCACATAATGAAACTACTAATGAAACCCTAATAATCTGCTTTACATTGAAGTGGAAAATATCCACAAAGAGTAGCTTCAACTTGAGTGAAGTGAAATTGCACTAAGAGGATGGTTCACCTTTGCTGCATTTGGGATTTGTGTGTTTATTTGGTATCATTGTATAAGAACTGCTGGTTCTTAATGCACTCCTACATTGCATAAGAATATAATTTATACTATGTGAAAAAAATAAGACAGGACTTTTCACTAGGAACCACAAAGGCCAATAATCAATTATTTTTAAAGTTTGTATTTTATAAGAAAACACTTAAGTGTATACAGCTATTTTCTTACGCTGAAAAGACTGAAAGTTTAAAACTTCGTGACAAATAATATTAAACATTTTTTGTCCACACTGAGATTTTATGTTTGCAAAATGACTTAATTGTTAATAAGCCAATGTGTTATGATACCAATATCTGTTAAAAAAAATTAAAAACCAGCCATGTTTCTGGCATGATAAAATCATGGAATTAAATCAGGCGTTTACAGTCAAGTAGAATATTGATGTTTGAAACCTATTCCACACCATTTTTAAAACTTAAGAATATTTTTAATATCTCTAATTCTTTTTTGCTGGAATCATCATGTCATGTATGTATGTGTTATGCCTAATATACAATTTTAAAGGGTAAATACATATTTATATGAATGCTTAACTGGAAATATCCATGAGGTTGGCTAGTATATGTTTATTTTTTATTGTATAGATTTCTAACATCTTCTGTTAGGTGTAATTTGAGTAAATTCACTAAATATTAAAAAATTTTAATCAATATATAGGATGTTCTCTACCACTATACCAAACTTAATAAAATTTTCTAAGCATTATCAGAGATATGGCTTGTTTAAAAAACTTCTATTTAAGTAAGGCTAGATGAATTATAAACAGATATTTCCTCATTTTTTAATGCATGTTTTACATCTTTATTGTAAAATACTTAAAACATATACAGAAGTAGAGAAAATACTATAACAAACACAAATGTACACACTTTCTACCTCAACAAATCTCAGCATTTTGCCATCTTGTTTCATTAATCCCCTTTGCTGTCCCCCTTTTACCATAAAGCTAATTTCAGACATCATGTAATTGTAACCATGAATATTTCATTGTGCCTCTCTTGCAGATAAATACATAATACAACCCCTCTAGTTCCATTATGACACTGAGTATAATTGCCATGGTATATTTGTTAAAGCTCAAAAACCAACATTGGTATATCACAATTACTTGGATTTCACCAGTTTTTCCATTAATATCCTCTTTTCTTTTGCATGATATAATACAAATCATTTACCCCATTGCGTAAGTTGTCATGTCCGCTTGGTTTCTTCTGTTTTGTTTCTTTTCCATAACAGTTTGGAGGAGTACTGGTTAGGTATTTTGTAGGATATCCCTCAATTTGGATTTGTGGGATGCTATGTCATAGACTGGATTATAAGTTTTAGAGAGAGAAAACCTACCGAATGTCCTTCTCATTGTATCATATCAGGGGGTTACATGATACCCTTGTGATATCATTAGTGAAATCATTGGTGATGCTGACCTTAATCACTTCTTAAAAGTAATGTCTGGCAGGTTTTGCATTGTATAGTTCCTTTTCCACCTTTCTGTATTCTTTGGAAGTGAATTATTAAGCCTTGCCTGCTTTGAAGGTGGATGGAGAGGGGTGGGGGACCAAATTCTATAGATTTGACGAATCAGGCTGGCTCTCCCCCCCGCCCTTTGCTGCTATTTATAGGGTTTTAAAAAATCTACTTATTTATTTATTTATTGTCTTTTTTAAAAAGATAAATAGAACATGTAAAACATTACATTAAAAACATAGAGGTTCCCATATACCCCGCTCCCCCCCCTCCCCCCCCATTTCATCAGTAAGGCACATTTACTGCATTTGGTGAATACACCCTGGAGCACTGTAACAACACATGAACCATAGTTTACATTGTAGTTCACACTCTCCCCCAGTCCATCCAGTGGGTTATGGCAGGATATGCAGTGTCCTGTATCTGTCTCTGCAGTATCTTTCAGGACAATTCTGAGTCCCGAAAATACCCCACATCACACCTCTTCCTCCCTCTCCCTGCCCTCAGCAACTCTCCTGGCCATCATGTCCACATCAGTGATAAAATTTCTTCCATTGCTAGAGTCACAACATTTCTATAGTAGAATACCAGCAAGTCCACTCTAATCCATATTCTATTCTTCCATTCTGTGGACGCTGGGATGGCGATGTCCACTTCACCTCTAAATCGAGAAGGGGCTTAGATCCCATATGGCCGATGGATGTGATTCTCCTGCTTGCAGTTATAGATACTCTCGATGTCCCTGTGACGTGCCTCTCACCATCCATTTGTTTTTTTTTTGGGGTGGGGCACTAACTTATTTTCTGGTAGTAGTAGATTTCCCAGGCTCATCATTTATTTTCCCCTACAGTAGCGTCAAATCACCATTTCTCCAAGAATCTCTGGTTCTAATTTTTTGGAGAATGGTATTTAGAAACCAAAATCTGAGTGCTAGAAGTTCTCCATACTATGTGAATGGATGCTGTTTTTAATTATGAATCACATTTGGTCAAAATTGGTAATTTCCCTTAAATCTTATTTTATAGTAAACTAATAAATAAAGGAAATACCAATAATTCTATTTGAAATGAAAACATTACTTTGGCTAGTTAATTGAAAATTTCATGTTGTAATAAAAGTAGGGAAAATAGTTTTTTCAGCAAATCTTGGAGCAAGTTCTTTGCTATTTTCCTTTTGTTTTTTCCTTTGTAAGTTTTCTTCATCTTGGTGCCCTGCTATGGGGAGTGGGGGAGAACACTAGTGATATTTTATCCCAGTAATATGCATCTGTGGATCCATTGAACTAATGGCACAATTTCAAAATTTGTTACTGAAGTAAACCTTTTATTTTGGACAGAAATTTCTTGTTTTAATTACAGTTTAAAGAAAATTTGGAATTTTATGCATGTGTGTATATATATGTATGTACATGTGAATACATATGCATATATACATACATGTGCATAAAGATGTACATACATATATATATATAAACAGAGATACCAGTTTTCAAAATTAACTTAGAGATCATATCAGTGTTTTATCTCCATATGGTTAAAACATTTTTGTGACAAGTCCTGCTATGAAATCTTGAATTATATAATGGAAATAATTACAATCATGGAAATCAAACTAATTCTCATTGAATATTTACAATGTGCATGGTATTGTGTTTATATACAAAACCAGAATTCTTGTAAAAGTATGACTTTATGGTTAATTTTCCTTTAAGGGTAGGTTCTTAAAAGTTCAACCTACCACTATCCAAATAAAACTACACATGCTGTAAAACATTCATATGAAAAATAAAGAATTTTAAAAAGTAGATAACTTCATCCAGAAGGGGTCTCTAAGTAATTACCATGCAAATAAGAGTCTTCTTGCTTTAGGGAGGAAGGCTGTGTAACTCCAGACTTTTCTAGGAGCAAAGAGATGGTCTTCAAATATCTATTGCAGGGCACTAGGTGGAATAATTCTTAGGGCTCAGAAGGAAGATGTTTCTAAACTTCTGTCTCTGCCTCAGTGGTTCTTTTTTAGAACAAGACATTAGCTTTGATTCTAGCAGAGAGTGGAAGGACATACTGGGTCCTTTTGTGTTCTTGTTTTTTTCCTTCCTTTTCCTTCATTTTTGGGTTTATAGGCTATGTTTATTTAATTTGGATCTAAGGCATGAAAAATGAACATACATTTGCTGAATGGCTACTCTTGAATGGTGAATCCTCTGAAAGTTATGCCCATGTGCAAATCCATGGATGTGACCTTATTTGGAAAAAGGATCTTTGCTGATGTAATCAAGTTAAGGATCTTGAGAAGAATCATCCTGGTTTACCCAGGTGGGCCCTACATTTATGACATTTGTCCTTATAAGAGACAGGAGAGAAGACACGGTCACACAGAAATCTGTGTGAAGATGGTGGCAGAGATTGTGGTGATGTGTCACAAGAAAACAACCCCAAGAAATGCACGTAGAAGCTGGGAGAGACAAGGCTAAGCTTTTCCACCAGAGCCTTCAGATTGAGAGCAGCCCTGCTGATACCTTAATATCAGACTTCTGGTCCCCAGAACTGTGAGATCATAAATATCTATTGTTTTGTGCTGTCAAATTGTGAAAATTTGTTCCAGCAGTCCCACAGAACTGTTTTATACCCACTGTGGGGAAGCCATTATGCTAAACACAGAGTTGAGCCAAGACAAGGTCCTTGCTATCCAGAAATTCATAATTTTTGGATAAGAGAACTTAACAAAAACATAATGCATTACAAAAAGTTGTGTTATAAAGTGTGTACAGAATGTTCTGAAAACATTGAAAGGTGCAATTAACTTTGTCCAGAGGATTTGGAGGGCTCATTGAGGAAGAATCCTTGAGTCTGAGCTTAAATGTGAAGTTAGGTATGGCTGGAAGGAAAGGCAAGGTGTCAGAGAAAGAAATGTGTGTGAAAGAGCAGATCTTACTCCTTTATTCACCACCACCACATCTAAAGGTTCAGTATTGAGAGTAGAGCAGTTTCTTGAAGCTATATTTTCAGCTTAAAACTGCCATATCTCAGCCACTACAAGTCTGTTTCAGTCAATATCATAAAAGATACTTACTTAGAAATCACCCTCCATCAATGCTTCATCACTTATTCTCTGACTTAGTCCCTTTAGCAGCTTAGACATACTATAAAGCCAGGCGCCTTCACATGAGGCCGTGATTAGAAGGAACTCTTCGTAATTTGACAGGGTTTAGCACGCTTTCTGTATAGGACCAAATGGTAAATATTTTAGGGTTTGCAGGCCACAGAAGGTGTCTCTCACATATGTGTATATATATGTTTCTTCAGCCTTTTAAGAATGTAAGAATCATTTTTTTTGGATGCAGGCCTTACAGAAACAGGCCATGGGCCATAGGTTTTGACTTACGGTCTGTGAAAATATATTAAATTAGGAGTTACTTTTTCTTTATGAAGAAGGGTCAAGTATTTCTGCCAGAAAATGTAGTTATCAAATGTAAACAGTTTAAAATCTGAGCCAGAGCATGACTGGTTGAAATTTATGGCTTTCTCACCTAATCAAATAAAAAATATTGAACAAGTTTAAAAATAGCCAGAAAAATACATTTACTGTATTTTTCTTTATTTTCTTTAATATCTTTGCCATTTTTGTAAGTGGAACTTTTTAAAATCAGATCTTTCAAAGGTCTGAAAGGATGAATGGCATCTTGACTTTTCAGTACCACTTTAAAAGTCTACATATCTAATTTAGTAACAACACCTTTAAAGGACCATCTCTTTTACATTGGCACAAAGTTACTGTATGTGCAATGTTCTGTTGAATTTTTAAAGATTCGTCAACAAAATTGTATTCTTTAGGGTGAATGTTTTAACTGGACATATCAAATCATCTTGTGAAATTCTTTATTAGATTGTCTTTTTTCTCAGTCATGTTCCTGAAACATCTGACACAAATTATATTATGAATATTTTAAATTATCTTAAGGTAAGCGAGTATGAATCGCAAATATTATTTTTAATTCCAATAAAACAATTGCAAGTTAGATTTCATAAAATCTTTATACTGAGCTTAAAGTGAAGAGAATATTAGGAAATATCTCGAAAGATATCTTACAATTCAAAGTTTCTTTCAGAGTACACTACAGTTCCTATCTGCTCTTTTCTCCACACAGTACATAGAGTTCAAGTACATCAATAAAATTAGTTAAGGGAAAAAGTAATTTTGTATACAAGTTATACTGTTGAGCCCATCTCAAATGAAGAATTAGAAGACTTACTCATTAGTCTCTTTTTGTGCCTCACGTAGTATTCATAGCCTATTTATTTTAAGATTACAAGCCCCTGAATCCCTACCCTTAGGCTCATTCTATTTATTTTGCCACATCTCTCATCCACTGCCCTCCTTTCATAGCAAGATCCGAAGTCAGTTCACTTAAATTCTGACCAACTGTAATATAAGTGGTAAAGTCAGACAAAAAGAATGAGATTCCTGGTTCTTCTGTGTCTTGTTCAGTTATTTAACCCCTCTGTGTGCTAGCATCATCTATCAAAGGGGTATCTCTACCTTGCCTTTGTTGAGAGGATTAAAGAAGCTGGGTACCAAGCATCATCTCAGGATTTGGCACAGAGTATGGTCAATCAATGGCAGCCTGCTCTTATGAGACAAAGCTCCAGCTCTCCAATCTAGAGGAATAGATAGAAACACAGATTAATTCTGATGTCAGTGGGTGAAGAAACTGTAATCCTTGCCTTAGAGGGAGAGTAATGGCAGTCTTCACTGGTGATTTTAAGAATGCTCTGTAATGGCAATGCCCATAAGTCACATTTTGATGGGCATGTTGCATTTGAATGGGTGGAGGGGGAGGAAAGGGCAGTCTAGACACAGGAAGCAACTTGAGCTCTGGGTGAGGCAGGAAGTGCTGGGTGTGTATGGGGCAGAGGTCCACTGTGGCAGTTTAGCCCACAGAAATTCTTTCTTCGGAAATACACAATGCTTTAAAAGATTTAGCCAACCTAGAAACATGGGAGATACTATTTACAATTTGGATTTCAAGTTTCTCTTGAAAAATTACACAGACTCTCTACCGCTGGTTGACACTTAACCACCCTGACGTAGTCTCATATCATTTGAATATATTTTACAGGTTTTTCAATATGCTTTAGTTCAAATCTTCTTTCATAATTCTTTTTAAAAATGTCTTGGCTATTATTGTCTTCTTATTATTCCATATGACTTTATAGCTACAGTTATTTTTGTTCCCTGGGAACATGAGGCATGTTTCTAGTTTATTCAGGCCTTCATTTATGTTTTTCAGAAAATTTAAGTTTCCATGATTTGAGTTCTATAAATATTTTATATTTAAGGTTGCTCTTGAAATGTCCCCGTCATTCCTTTATATTTTGTAACTGGTTATTGTTTGTATGTTTTTGTAGGAAATCTCCACTGGCTTAAATTGATATTTTTATCATGCTAAGGAGGCACCTTTCTCTCTCTCTCCCTCTCTTTTTATTAACTAAGAATTATAATCAGGAATAGATGTTGAATTTTGTCAAATGCTTTTGAATATCTTATACTATGTTTTTCCCCCTTAGATATATTGATGCTTTGGCACTATGATACCTTGCTTTTTAATAATAAATTAGAGCACAAGCAACAAAAGAAAAAAAATATATGGGACTTCATCAAAATTAAAAACTTTTAAATCTCAAAGGACTTTATCAATGAAAGTAAACTGACAATTTATACAATTGGAGAAAATATTTGGAAGCCACATATCTGATAAAAGTTTAGTATCCTTAATATGTAAGGAAATTCTTCAGCTTAACACCAAAAAGACAAACAGCCCAATTTGAAAAATGGGCAAATGACTTGAAAAGATGTTTCTCTAGAGAAGATAGACAAATGACCAGAATGTACTTGAAAAGGTGTTCAACAACATTTGCCATCAGGGAAATGAAAAATCAAAACCACAATAAGATACCTTTTCACACCCATTAGATTGGCTGCTATTAAAAAAATGGAAATTAACAAGTGTTACAGTGGATGTGGAGAATAGGAATGCTCATTCATTGCTGGTGGGGATGTAAAATGGTAAAGCTGTAGTTGACAGTTTGGTGGTTCCTCAGAAAACCAAGCATAGAACTTCTGTATGACTTGGCAATCTCTGCTAGGTATACACCCTAAAGACTTGAAAGCAGGGACTTTAACAAATATTTGTACACTGCTGTTCAGAGCAGCATTATTCACGATTGCCAAAAGATGGATGTAACCCAAGTATCCATCAACTGTTGAGTGGATAAACAAAATTTTTTATATACATGCCATGAATATTATTCAGCCCTGAAAAGAAATGAAGTCCTGATACATGTGACAGTATGGATGAACTTTGAAGACACGATGTTGACTGCCATAAGCCAGACATGGAAGGACAAATATTGTATGATCCACTGATATGAAATAATTAGAATAAACAAGCTCATAGAGTCAGAATCTAGAATATAAGTTAATAGGGGATGGAATAGTGATAGGAAATGGGAAGTTAAGGCTTAATGTGTCCAAGGATCCTATTTGGAACAATGAATGTGTTTTGGAAATGGATGGTCGTGATGGTAGCTCAACATTGTGAAAGTAATTAACAGTACCGATTTACCTAGACAGACTATCTAACATCTTATCAAATGACTAGGTATTTTGGCTTTAGCAGTTGCTTATTTCTGTTTTGTAAGACTTTATAAAGAGTATTTGTCTTAACCGCTCCATCGCCACAAGACTCTTAAGGGCCTATGCATGTATGTTTCCTACTTTGGTTCCTTCTCTTTACTCCTTAACAACTACTGTTCTGACCAAGCTTAGGTGTAGCACCCTTCAAGTACAGTGCAACTTTTTATTCTTTAATAAGCAGAGCATAAGATGACCTAATAAAGTGATGAGTTAAATTTCCTTTAGACTATAATGACATTATCTTGAAATTCAGCTTATTTCTTTATTTTAGTTGCTTGATACCATGATTACAAAGTATGGTTAGAAAGCTAGGAGAAAAATTGATTGCCAGGGAACCTAACTGAAATATGTGCTCTTGGAAACTGAACCCTACGTACATGTGTCACAGAGGCATTTTTATTCCTTTCCTTTGAGCTTTTTTGAAGGGAACTAACTCCCTTGCTAGGACTTTACTGTCATAATGCAGACGAATAAGAAGACCTCTCGTGAATTGTTTGGTTTGGACTGTGGAGAGCTAGATTTGAGCTTCTATACCCAGTTGTCTTTGTAGAGAGAGAAAAATACCTAACAATATTTATGTTGGGGCAGGCATTAAATAATCATTGGGTTAGCATAATGCAATTTATTTCCCAAGAAGTTATATTTTTTGAATGTGATATAATTCATGGTCTTTAGAATGCAGTGAAAATGCCGGATTTCCATGAGCATAGTTGTATAAGTATGCATTGACTTTCTCTTCAGAAAATGCTGTTATTGCTTATCAGTAAGATGAACACTTAGAAAATATTTTTTAAAAGCATATACCCTGAAGGGTACAATGAAATGGGGATTCAGTTTTCAAGTGCCATAAATTGGCCTTAGTTTTATTATGCTAGAAAAAATACTTATCAGGAAACTAAATGAAAATTTTTTTAAAGATTTATTTATTCATCCCCCCGTCCCTGCCATTGTCTGTGTCCATTCGTTGTGTGTGTTCTTCTGTGTTTGCTTGTATTCTCATTAGGTGGCTCCGGGTGCCCTCAGCTCCCTGATCTGCTACATCTCTTTATTATCTCTTCTCTGTGTCTCTCTTTGTTGTGTCCATCTTGCTGTGTCAGCTCTCCTCATGAACCAGCACTCCTGCATGGGGCAGCACTCCTGTGTGGGGCAGTACTCTGTGTAGGTCAGCATTCTGCATGGGCCAGCTTGCCTTCACCAGGAGGCCCTGGGCATCGAACCCTGGACCTCCTATATGGTAAATGGAAGCCCAGTTGCTTGAACCTCAACTGCTTCTCTAAATCAAATTTTTATGTTAAATATTTGAAGTCACTTTTAATGTCTTAAGATGTCCAATAAAAAATTGGTAGAGACAGCTGTTGAAATACCTGTATTATCAAAATAGTTTCACATATCATTTTGGATAGAAACCTGTTTTGGGTATGTGCCATTTGGATAGGTACCATTTTGAATAAGTACCTATGTAACCATTTCCTGTTTTGGGTGAAACATAGATATGACTTTACTACCTAGTAAGTATCAAATATGATTATGAATTTAATTGATTTTGAGTACCTTGAGAACAGGAACAATGCCATGTAAATAGACTCGAATTCCCAATTACTGTGGTATAGGCTATAAAGACCAGGGGTGCATTCCAGTTTGTGAAATTCAGTAACTTCATTTCTTTTTAAAGCTGACAAGAAATTGCTATCTCATAGCTACCTTAATTTTATTACAGTAAAAAATGATGCTGAGAACATCTGTGGTTGGGTCTTGATTTTCTGTCTCTCTTTCTCTCTTCTCTCACTCCCTCTGTCCACTCTCACTTTCTTTACACATGATGTGAAAAGCAATTTTTTCTTTCACTTTACAAAAATTTTCTTCCCCTTCTTGTTCGACCTAATATGTATTCATTTATGTCTTTTTTATTTTCAGTGCTTGAGCATTGAATTATTTGAACAAGCAACCCATCCTTTCCTGGAAAAGGTCCTCCTTCATACGTCCTGGTTCTGTTACCATGTTCGCATTGGAAGCCAAGTAATGCTGTCCCCTCCACTTGTATACTTGGTGAGATAATCAGATATTTCAGTCCATGTGTTTTGTTATATATGAATTTAATCTTTTAGCAAAAACTCTTTGCCCTCTTTTCTCTGCTCTTCTAACTGCTTGCCTTCTCATTACTTTTCATTAGTTTTTTTTCTTTGTGGATATCTTAAAATAATTTCGAATTGTGCATCTATGATAATTTTAATTAGACTTTCAGATATGATGATGTGATTTATGTTCTTTGCCTTGTTTCCCATTTTCCTTCATTAATCAGATTACTTTTTAATCAAGTTGGGGAGTGTTAGGGACAAAACCCACTTCTGTTTTGGGGGATATAAAACTCCTATAGTTGTATTTCTAGAAAATACTTTTAAGAATTCTGAAATTGTTAAATAAGTCACTGCTTCCTTTGACAGTATTATCTCCTGGCCTTTCTTAATGACCATCAGAACTACATAATTGTGCCTCCAACTTTCTTAAGATAGTTGTAACTAGTCAACCAATATACCCTGTCTTAATTAGTGAAAGAAGAGCTCTCTCTTTCCAGCCATGAAACAGTCATTGACTTAAGCTGTACTGGACCCTGGGGACGTGGTATTTATAATGGTGACCCCACCCACTATGAACTCATGCAGCTTACATTCCAGAAAGTCAGATGTTAGACAAATAATTTCAGAAATTAATTAAAATAAGTAGGCAGAGTGCTTTTAGAGGGAAAATACACAGCGCTACTGTCGAACCTAATTGGTATAAATGGGACCTAATCCATCTTTAGTAATACTTACTAATACATAATACAGGTTTAAAATATGAGAACATATGCAACCCATGTTTTATCTCGCAGTAATAACTGTCTGCTACTGTCCCTTTTTTTAAAATTAGAAGTTGTAGGTTTACAGAAAAATCATTCAATAAGTACAGAGTTCCCTTATGCCCCTCCCTCATCCACAGTTTTTCTTGTTGTGTTAACACTTTGCATTAGTGTGGTAGCTTTGTTACAACTGAAGAAACAATATTATTATAATTATATACTATTAATTATAGTCAAGTTTACATTAGGGTTTACTGTGTTGTACAGTTATGTTTTTATACATTTTTTATTCTAATACTGTATATACAAGCTAAAATTTTTCCTTTTAACCACGTTCTAATATATAATTCAGTGGTGTTGATTACATCTACAATCTACCATCACCACCATCCATTACCAAAAGTTTTCCGTCACCCCAAATAGAAATACTTCTATTGCTTTTTAAGGCAAATACAATGAATTTAAAAGTTGCTGGGTTTAATTAAGGGACATTATATTTGTTCATGAATATATACTAACATAGTAAAAAGTTTTCTTGATAATTTTTGACTCCTGAAATTGTATAGTAGCTGAAGCTATTTTATATTTTTAGTCTCTGAGTCTGGGAAAAAGGTGGTACCATTAACAAAAATAAGAATACTGAGAGAAACGTGGGGAGGTTGAGAAAAATATGATAAAAATCCCAATTTACACAGCCAGGAAAGTTGAGTTTCTGTCATTTAAAACTTTGGGTACGTTGATTTATGGAAACTCTATTGAATGCCATTTAATCTGTAGTGATTCAGAGGACACACAAAGTCAAGAAATTTTGATATCTTATGCATCTTTATGAATCTTAATATGTGACTCTGTGGAAATGTCAGACTATAGATTTATGGTTGAATAAATGTTGGATAATGCAGAGCATGAGTTTAATCACTCACTGAATATCTCTACCTGTCCACAGAGGAATAATGATGCTCTACTCAAAACTGTCTAGAAACAAAATGTACAAATCATTGAAATAGTGTACTAAAAATATGTTCAAGTGTAATGACTCACAAGTCCAAAAAAAATACCTCATTTGGAAAATTTCCTAAATCTGTATATGCTTCTCTATTTTGTGGGGTGTGTGCATGTACTTTAATAACAAAAGGTAGAATAAATTAAAAAACCTGGTATTTGAAAGGTTCTCATTCTACTGGGGAAATTCTCGCCTTGTTAGGATCTATTATAATGTCAGATTTTACCTAACCCCAATGAGTTCTAACAAAACTTCTATCGTTTTGTTTTTGAATAGGTATGTAAAATGTGATGCTGTGATATTGTAGGTCAGGTCATGTGATGATGAGTTATTACATATAATCTTTGTACTTTGATAGCATTGGAATAAATCAAACCTTTTGAAATTAAGGCATAAATGAATTGTGGCTCATCAGTACATACTCGGTCGTGATTTTAAAGTGGCCTTTTTAGTTTGAGATCATTGCAAGGAAAATGAAGCATAAATTTTTCCCCTAAAAAGATCTGTATAAAGTATAATACAAATAGCACATTATAATATAGCCAAATGCCTGCAATTGAAGATGTGGACTTTGGTTTTCAGAATTCTCGTGGGGTGTACTTAAACCATGTAGGAGACTGTGGCTTGTTTCTGACTATCGATAAGGACCAGTGTGTCCCTGTCCCTGCAACACATTTGCCTATTTTAGTTCTTGAGCCTGAACTGACTCTTTTTTTCTTAGCACCTCGTTTGAGGTCAAATTGTTGTTTTAATTTGCCACCATTGAATGGTTGGTTTAAAGGGCATTCCTGTTTAGTAATCTTAAAAAAATTTTTACCTGTAAAATTATTTTTCAACAGCTGAGAAGAAATTGTACAGTGTCTTAGAATTAGTTTTGGAATAAAAATGTCAAACAGTAATTTTAAAGTTATTTACTTAGAAATTAATTTTATAACAAGTTGCAAGAGCAGTACAATTGTTGCAGTTCACCATTATTGTCCATCACATACCTCTTCCTTCCATGATTGTTGTCTCTTTCTGAACTATGCGTGAGCCAGCTCTAGACATGATGCCCCATTATTCCTAAGTAACTTAGTGTGTGTTTACCCAAAACATGAACACTTACACTTCACACCATACAGACTTCCAAGTCAGGAAATCAACCTTGATGCTACATAACTATCCAATTCACAGCCTTTATTCAGATTTTGCAAACTGTCCCAATGATGTCTCTTTCTCTTTCTGGTCAGGAACGCATCCAAGAACACACAGTACAGTTAGCAATCATGTCCCTTCACATTCTTCCAACTTGGAACATTTCCTCCATCATTTCCTGCTCTTGTGACCTCGATAGTTTTTAGAGTATGGGCTTTACATTCTGTAAGATGCTGCCCAGCACCCGGTGATGTTATTTTCATCATGATGATTGTGTTCATGTCTGCCAGGTTTCTCCTCCTTAAAGATACCATTTTCCCCTTCATAATTGATTAGTGCTCTAAGGGGAGATAATCTAAAATGATGCCAATATCCTTTCCTTCACCAAAGCTCTATCTCCCAGGCCTATTCTCCATTGATTACTCTGCCTGAATCAACTACCAAAATGATGGTTGCCTAGTGGTGATTTTCAATTTCTGGCATTACTTAGACATTTATTGGTTGGCAATCTACTGTAGGGAAGGACTTTCCTGTCTGCCTGCTGTAATTTTTTTTCATGTATTTATTTTTATTACATGATTCTATTTTTCTTAATGGGTTATAATCTTTTAGTTTCCTTATTATTTTGATGTTCTTGTTGTCCCAGATTTGGTGACTGGGAGCCCCTTCAGGGTGGCTCTTGTGCCTTTTAAAATTTTTTTCTTCTTGTGTCTTTTTGACACTTGCCCATCAATCTTTGACCACTTGCTTATTTTTTGGCACAGCTATTCCAGGCTCATCTTGTACTTTTTGCCTCTATGCTTGGAGTAGGCTATTTCTCCAAGTAACCCTAGTTCTTTTTAGTGGAGAATGGCATTTAGACTCCAATCTCTGGACACTCTGGGTGCTCACTGATATGGGCTCTCTCAGCAGTCAACTTAGAAATGAATATACATACACACATTTTTAGACCCATGCTTCCATCCATATGTACATTTATAACTATATCTATGTCTCTGTATTTTTAAAAAATTGTGGGTTCATACCTTTACCTCTGTTTTAGTTTTTAGGCTGCTGAAAGCAGATACCATAATTTGGGTTGGTTTTTTTTTTAATTAACTTTTTAATTAAAAAAATATATACCTAGATTACATAAATGGTACATAAAAAATATAGGGTAGTCCCACATGCCCTGCTTCCAACCCCTCCCTCATTTTCCCACGTTAAAAACATCCTTCATAAGTGTGGTACATTTGTTACAATTGATGAACACATTTTGGAGCATTGCCACTAAACATGGATTATAGTTTACACTCTTCCACAATTTTGTAAGTAATGCAAGATATATAATGGCCTTTATGTCACTGCTATGTCATTCAGGACAATTCCCAAGTCCCGAAAATGCCCCCATATTGTAATAGTTTTTCCCTCTCCTTTTTCTCAGAACTGCCTCCACATCAATGATATAAGTTCTTCCATTGCTAGACTCACATTAAGTCTATAGTAGAATACCAATAAGTCTACTCTAGTCCATCATTCATTCCCCAATCCTGAGGGTTCTGGGAGGGTGATGCCCTCTCCTCCTCTAATTGAGAGGGGGCTTAGATCCCATGGGGCAGAAGGATGGGAGTATCTTGTTTGCAGTTGCAGATTCTCTCTGTTCCTTGGGATGGTTGTTGTCCATCATCATCTCCTTGGTAGCTGTCCTGGGTGAGTCCTGGAGAAGTAGGTATTGCAACTCTCTTAATATTCAGGGTGCCCATCTGGCACAGGGACAGCTCAAGGATTTAAGTCTCTTGGACATACACCTATTAATTCTAGTACTAACTGTAGGTTCAGATAGAAGGAGCAGAAGAGCCATGTGTCAGGAAATCACAACTGAGTGGAACTCTGTCACACTGCGGAGCATAAATTCCAAAGTAGGGCCCACTGGCAGGGCACCAAACTCCTGAGCTGTCTGCCCTGACTCTAGTGTCTGGATGTCTCCAAAGCCCTCAGGAGCCCTGCTATTTGAGGCAATATTTACTTTGGCAGTCAATGAGATTCTGCTGAGATGTGCATAAGCATAACCTCTTGAATGACCTCCGGACTCACTTTGAATTCTCTTAGCCATATAAACTCATTGTTCCCCCTTTTGGTCAAGGTATTTTTCCAGTTGCATTGCTAGTTGGTGCTTGGCAGATAATCCCTCAGTGCCAGGGAGGCTCATCCCTGAGAGTCATGTCACATGCCACGGGGAAGGCAATGCTGAGTTTGGCTTAGAGAGAGGTAACAATTTGAGCAACACATGGTTTGGCTTTTTACAATGGAAATTTATTAGCTTTCAGTTTTGTTTTGTTTTTTTCAAGGAGGTCCTGGGGATTGAACCCAGGACCTCGTACATGCGAAGCAGACAAACACTGAGCCACACCCACTCCCAAGCTTACAGTTTTGAGACTGAGAAAAATGTCCAAATCAAAAAATCATTACTGCTTTCTTTCCAAAGACTGACTGCCAGTGATCCTTGGTTCCTTTGCTACATGGCAAGGCACACATCCAGGTCTGCTGGTCTTTCCCTTTTTTGCTGGGGTTGCTTCCAGCTTCTTACTTCCTGGTGGGTTTCTCTCTCTTTGTTTGAACTCTTTCTCTCATAAAGGACTCGAGTAAGAGTATTAAGACCCATCCTGATTGAGGAGGGCCACACCTTAACTGAAGTAGCCTCATCAAAAGGTCCTACTTACAATGGGTGCACATCCACAGGAATGGATTAGCTTTAAGAACATGATTTTCTGGGGCATGTAACAGTTTCAAACTACCACAATCTCCAATTCCAATCCAACACTCCAGGGTTCATTGTAGCCTTTATCCATTTTAAAAAAAGAAAACCTGCTACAACGTGGAGGAACCTGGAGCTCATTAACCTCATTCTATTTATTGTTCGGTCACTTTACCCATTTTCCCTTTCCATTGTGTCATCTTCCTGTTATCACCTTATTTTTTACCTCCCAGTGACCTGTTTCTTTGTTCTTTATGGACAGCTGTTAACCTGCGCTGCTGCTCCCTTTCTCCCCCTCAGCACCCTTAAGTGCTTGGTGCAGGTAGGCATGCTTACCCATGTGTGTCATTGTTCTGTCTTAACCCCATCTCCACTCTAGCACTCCAAATCCTTGGGTACTGGTTTCCACAAGCTACAATAATGTTTTCAGGGTGAATTTGAAAGTCACATACCAGTTTACATCATTTTTATCATTGTTGTTAGAATAAATTTTTTTGGTTCCTACTCAGTTTAAATCAATACGTTTTTTTTCTTTCTCTTTTAAGAGTGCTTACCATATGTCAGGCATTATTCTGTGTGTAGTACAGAAGTGAAGAAGATAGACATAGTCCCTGCCCATATGGACCCATGAGCAGGGTGAAGTGACTAAATTACGAATAAATGATGAATTTTACAAAATGGAAAGACAGGGTACTGTGGAAACTCATTGGAGGCTCTTCCCCAGTGTGCTGTACTTAGGTTCTCTTCTCATGCCTGGTGTAGCAGTTTGAACTCATTTCATGAATCCCCAAAAGAGAATGATTATGTTTTTAAACTAATCTATTTGTGTAGGTGTGATAACCTTTGATTACTTTAAATTCTGTTGAGGGTCCTTTGATTAGATTACTTGATAAGATTGCTACAGGGCTTTTGATTGGACTATGTCAGTGAGTCATGACTCAGACTGAGTCTCTGCCCCCTTGTTGGGTCTGATATAATACTTGAGACAGAAGCAGACACAGGAAAAAGGGAGCTGCCGTGTTTGATGTAGCCCATAAGAGAGCATTAGGGGATTATTTAAGCACCAGACCCTACGGAGAGCTCAAGAGGAAGCAAGCCCTATGTCAGGTATGCCTACACCTGCAGAAAGGCAGAGACCTTGCAGATATGGTTGGCCATCTTGCTTCCCATATGGTAACTAACTTTGGTGAGAAAGCATCTTTTACGGTGCCCTGATTTGGACTTAGAACTGTAAACTTTTACCCCAAATAAATTCACGTTATGAGAGCCAAGCCATTTCTGGTACTTTGCTTTGGCAGCCATTTGGCAAACTAAAACATCTGGTATATTCTTTGTCCTCCAAGATTTACTGAATGAATTACTTATTATTTGTGGTATGGATATGAATGTGTATATATGGCCAGGTGTGAGGCTGACTAAAGGAATAGCTAACTAAAGGAATGTTGCAGAATTTGAATATAAGACTAGCACTTAGATTTAATGATCCCACATATTTTCTTTTGGTCAGATGGAAGTAGCTTAAGTTTCTGAACAGGGTGAAATTTGTACTGTAAAAGGCTTATGTGTTTTTTGGGGTAGGTGTAGGCAAAGAAATTTGCCTAAAACCATTTATTGAATGATCATTAGAAATATAAGTCCAATAACAAAATAAAAATGAGTCATTATAAAGTATCCCTTCCTAACCTTCAGAAAGCAAAATTTGTTTGACACAACTTGTTTGCGAAATCCTGTGACATGCAACATAGCAGTTTAAGGATTTGAAAATATTAAGTGTTCCATATTAACTTGTTTACTTTTTTGCCTAGATCTATATATATTTTTACATTTTGAACGTAACTGCTTAATAATAGAACAGTGCCACCTAAACTACAACATATATTTGTTCAGCCTATTGTGAAAACTCCTTGCCTAAAAATTTATAAACAAAGGTGATTAGGTGTCTTAGTGTTTCAGGGCTGCTATGACAAATAACCATATACTGCTTGGCTTTAAGAACAGGAACTTTTTGGCTGAGAGTTTTGAAAGCTTTAAGTTCCAAATCAAGGTCTCGACAAACAATCCTTTTTCTTGAGTCTAGCATTCTGGTGCTGGCTCATTGCTATCCTTAGGGGTTCCTTAGGCTTGCATTTCTGCCTTTGATATATGGTATGCTCTCTCTCTCCTCCTGACTTCTGGCTTCTTCTAACTGACTGCATTCAAATATCCTCTCTTTATAAAGCCTCTGGTCATATAGATTAAGGCTCACCTGATTCAATTTGGCCTTGTCTTGACAAGATCTTCAAAGATTCTAGTCACAAATGAGTCCACCCCTTCAACAACATATTCAAATGTCCTGTGTGCAAATGGTTTCACACTTGCAGAAATGTGGATTACGACTTGTACTTCTTTGTGTGGTACATGATTCAGTCCTCAACACCAAGGTCTTATTTATATAATGTTTCTTTCCTGTGGTATTTACTAAATAACTGTGAAGTTTACATTTCTGTGTTGTGGCAGAAACCCACATATGATCTGATAACCCAGATAAAAATTGGACAAAGTGCTTGAATAGACTTTTCTCTAAAGGAGATATTCAAATGACCAATAAGTATATGAAAAGATGTTTAGCATCATTAGTCATTAGGGAAATGTAAATAAAAAATCACACACCTGAAAGATGGATAATATTGAAAACGAAATCAAACAATAGGGAAGTGGATGTGGCTCAAGTGATAAGGCCTCTGACTACCATGTGGGAGGACCTGGGTTTGCTCCCTGGGCCTTCTGGTGAAAAAGAAGAGAAAGCATGCCCATGTGGCGAGTCAGTTGGCCGTTTGATGAGCTGAGTGCCTATGTGAATCCCTGCTTGGCAAGCTGAGTGCCCATATGGTAAGCTGAGTGCCCATGTGATGAGCCAAGTGACTGAGTGGCGAGCTGAGTGCCCATGTAGTGAGCCAGTGCACACACAAGTGAGTCACGCAGCAAGATGATGGTGCAGCAAAAAAAAAGAGACAAAGGGGAGAGTCAAGGTGAAGTGCAGCAGAGACCAGGAACTGAGGTGGCACGATTAACAGGGAACCTTGCTTCACATCAGAGATCCCCATGATCGAATCCCATTGAATCCTAGAGGAGAAAGATGAGAAGAGAAATAGATACAGAAGATCACACAGGGAATGGACACAGACAGCAAAACAGCAGGGTGGGGGAAAGAGAGGGGAACTAAAAAAAAAGCCAATATGTAACAACCGCAGGTGAAGATGCGGAGAAATTTGAACCTTTGTGTGTTGTTGTAAAATGGTGCAGCCACTATGGGAAACAGTTAGGTGGTTCCTTAAAGTTAAATAGAATTGCCATATGACCTGGCAATTCCACTTCTAGGCATTTACCCCCAAAATTGAAAATGGAGACCACGACAGATATATATATGTTCATTCAGCATTATTCACTATAGCCAAAAGTTTGACGCAACCCAAGTGTCCATCAAGAGGTAAATTGATAAACAAATTGTGAAATATGTGTACAATGGAATACTTATTCAGTTGTAAGAGTGACGTTTTGAGACACTCTGCAACATGAGCCAAACATGTTTTCATGAAAACATAATGTGAGTAAAACCAGGCACAAAGAGACAAATGTGTATGATTCCAGTTATGTGACATAGCTAAGTAAAGAAGTTCACAGGACAAAGTAGATTAGATGTTACCAGGGGCCAGGAGGAGTGGGGGATGGGAGTTAGTAATGGATGGTAATGTTAGCAGCACAATATTGTGCATGTAATGCCATTGAATTCCATATGGTTAAAATGGAATTTTGTGTTATGTTACCACAATAAAAATTTAAAAATATAAAGAACAAATTACTGTTATATGCAACAAGTTGGATGACTATCACAGATGTAATGTTGATGAAAAGAAGCCAGATATGCTGTACAAGTCTATTCATATAAAGTAAACAGGCAAAACTAAAAACAAACCAACCCCTCTTCCCAAACCCATGTATGAGGTTTGACAGAGCCATTTGGTCTTCAGTAACAGACCAGTAGAGCATTTACTAAGATGTCTATAGAGTCATGGTGGAAAGAACTTTAGAAATTGTATTACCTTATCAGAAAAGGTGAAATAACTTCCACCAAGTCATTGAACTCGAATGCGTTAGATCCAGGGGCCTAGATAGGAATTTAACTCTTCAGGTTCCAAGACTAAATCTATACCCAAGGTTTTAGTGTTTCGGGATTTGGTGGTGGTAGTTATAATTACCCTCATTATTTTTATTATTTGATTAGCCTGACAGTTCATAACACCAAGCTTTTGTCACACATAAGCAATGTTGATGATTAATAATTACCAGTGATTACCTGGACCATTTTTAGCTCACAATAAAAATGGGCACAGTGTCAAATTGTAATTCAGGATTCTAAGCAGAGATTCAGCTGTGTGTGATAAACTGAAAATCTTTTGCCTTTATCATTATGGCTGAAATAGCTTTATTTCTGGGATCAGGATTTCTGGGATTCTATGAGGGGGTGAATGATAATTAGATTTCCTGGGTCTCAGTATCTATTTGATGGTAGAAGCAGACTGTAACCTATAAAAATAAGTTTAGCTGGTTGGTTGTTTCCATTTCCAATCTTCTTTCTTTTTTGGACTTACAGATGTTATGATAGCGGGGAAAAAAGTAGGATTGAATTCTGAATGGCTTCTTGGTAAGCCAATACATGTGCCTGTAAAAAAGTATTTGGAGCAGCAATTTATGGAGTTGGTCTCTGTTATATAGATAGCAGTGAGTGCTGGTTTAAAAAAAAAAATTGCTTTGCAATTGCAGTCACTTAAACCATAAAAGCACATGAGTACATGAATTATATATTCACATTTTAATTATGCTGTGAAGTTAAATGTTTGGGAAGAGACCTAAAACTTAAAAATATTGGAATGTAGTGCCAGACTCTTGTTAGCAGCAAATCTGAAGTATTTGGATATTTGGAGCCTGATTTTGATGCCGTACAAATTAATGTGATTTGATCATGTTTATTTTTTTTGAAATTTTTGACTGTTTAAACAAATTCTGCAGACATGTATGCAACCCATTCATGTTATTTGGGCCCCAGTGCCCTCCAGTACTTAGTTGTTGTTAAAAGAGAGTTGAACAGAGCAAATTTAGGCAGTGTGTCCCTAGCAAAGATGGATAATATAATCATGTTCTCAGTATTAAAAGGTCATTGATGGTAAGCAGAAGTGATACTCCATTGTATTTTCTAAAATTACTGTGTCTCCATATACACTCTCTAAGAAGAGAATTCAAAAATTAACCTTACTTCATATTAGTCATAAAGTCCCTGAGAAACTACCAGCTTTCCCATCTTTGAACGTGGCTCTTGGAGAATCTTTTGAGACACAAAACAAAGTAACAAGTGTGAGGGTAGGAAATAAATTCTGAAGTTGGTGTTTTATATTCATTTTTAACTGAATTCTTGTTACCACGATATGAGATAAGTACTTTCCCTTTTTAAAGAGTTAGAAACTGAGGTTCAGAGAGGTGACATCACTTACCAAAGGAAAATAACTAGGAAGTGATGGATCTGGACTTGGAACTCAGATGTCTGACTTGATGTTTCCAACAAGTCCAGATTTCTCTAACTCTCTTGGTCTCACCTTTCACATAAGGAATTGAGCTAAATGCATGCACTGTGTTGGGCACTTAATGACTTCTGCTAGAAATGGCATTCCAGCTTTTGGAGCTGTCTGGGCAGTCTTTATTCTGTTCTTCCTTCACAGCCCTGGAGAAGCTGACGCAGGAAAGCTACATTCTATCTCCTTTTCATTTTGTTGTCATTTTCAGTGATGCTTAGATGGCAATTTCTTCTAAGAAGTGGTTATCACATGTGTGAGCCCAGGCAAAAGGAAAGTGACAGAGTTTTCTTACAAGAACACATGGCTTACAAATACCGATTAGAAAAAACTTCAAGGAAATGCTAGACCATTGTTTCTCACTTTAAATAATTTTTCTGAAGAGCTCAAGTTAAATAATCGAATCTTGAAGGGACCACCTTTTATTTAGATTACCTCTTACCTAGTAGGTGGTCCTGTGAAAAGTTCATTGTGATGGCAGTCTTTGGTCTTCTGTGCAGGAAAAGTAGGGACCTATTTTTCCTGTACCTATGTGTGTCTAGTCAGCTACCCTTCCATTTTCTGAGCACTGTGCTAGATGCTGAGGAAGGGGAGAATGGGCACAAAGGAAGAAGAACCTAACTCAAGATGAAAATTAGAATTTAGTTGGAATGATGAACTCTTGTGGAAAACTTTTGGAATTGTTCAAACTCAGTACCTTTTGATATTACCAGTTTGGGTGGAAGCTTTCTGAACTTTATAACTAAAAGAGGAAGAAGAAAACCTCCAGAAACATATTCTTGGCATTTGCCTGCAAGTAAACATGTCTAGGAGGAATTGTTCATGGTGTGTAAAAGTTGCGCCTCTTTGGGCCAAAGCACCTAGTTCAGGAAACGACAGAAGACAGTAAGAAACTGGGTGGCCAAACTACTACTCCAACAGAGGATTCCATGGAGATGCAGGAGATATGGTGTGTGTCTTTGATATTATCAAAATACCACACAGGGAAGTGGAGTGGCTCAAGTGATAGAGCTTCGCCTACCATATGGGAGGACCGGGTTTGATCCCTGGGATCTCTTGGTGAAAAACAAGAAGAGAAAGCATGCCCATGTGGCGAGCCAGTGCCCACACAAGTGATTCACGCAGTAAGATGATGACACATCAAAAGAGAGACAAAGTGAGAGTCAAGGTGAAGCACAGCAGAACCCAGGAACTGAGGTGGCGCAATTGACAGGGAACTTCTCTCCACGTCAGAGGTCTCCAGAATCGAATTCCAGTGAATCCTAGAGGAGAGAAAATGAGAAGAGAAGACAATACAGACAGCAAAAACTGCAGATGAGGAGGAGGGGAAGGGGGAAAAATAAATAAATAATTAAATCATAAAAAAACCCCAAAAAAGACCATGCTGAAGACAACTCAGTGTACCCAGTGCAATTCTGGAATAAAATACATCGTTGAGGAAACGTAGCTTCTCACCGTAACTGATGTTCAAAATGGTAACCAAGTCCCTGATAGTTTAAGTTGTTTTCAGTACATTTTTCTCTATGAAATTGGCATTATCTATTATAAATACGTAAATATTTCAATAAAAATATGACGCTTTAACTAAAAAAAAAAAATCCAGTCATCCCAGCGAACTTATTTTTTAAGGATTCTGGATAACTGAGGCTTCCTTGAAAACAGATTTGTCATAAACCCCTGAAATTTCTATTCTGATATCCTGTGTGGAGTTTTTAATCAAATCTCAAGAAAGGAATGGATCTGAAAAAAAATAAAGGAAATGAACTGTTCTTTGTTCTACCTGGAGATTTATAAAAAATGTGAACATCTGCGTCTAGTGGGACTGACTTATTGGATCTCAAAATTTTATACTAGAACTGAGTTTTCCCTCAAAATATAAAAGATATTAAGTGAAAAACAAGTAAAAGGAAATACTTCACACAGTGAATAGAATATTTGTAGACTATATTACCTACATGAGGTATTTTTATGGTGAAAATAGGCAGATGGAAAATAGCTCCAAAATGTTGCTAAATCACTTTAAGCTTTTCTGGTTATGGAAAGAAAATACTAAGTACCTACTATGTGTCACGCATTGTGTGTTGTTCTGGGGAGTCCAGATGCAGTCTTTTCCCCTTAGAAACCTACAATCTGACGAGAGGAGACAAACTAGTAAAGTAATCCCTGACATGTAAAGGAAAGTGCAGAGTGCTGTGAAGTCCCATTGCACCATAGATTATTTCTTTCCCTTTACAAAGACCTGTGCATATGCTTTTAAAAATTAATGTCTTTTTTGTTGTTGTTAGAGAAGTTGTAGGTTTACAGAAATATCATGCATAAAATATACAAAATAGAATTCCAGTATATCACCCTATTATTAATGTTGTAGAATTTGAGAGAGGTTCAATTATTTGCGTATAGAAAGGCCAGGGCTCAGGAATGATTTTGAGAAGGAAAAATGATTTATTGACAGCCGGCTGGACTCGGGAGCTTTCTGTTTCAAACCCGGCCACGAACAAGAATTTTGAGTTCCCTTTATACAGAGGAAGGGCTAAATTGTTCTTTGTTTAAGTACTCAGTAGGTTTGAATTAGCATATATATCTTCCACATCCTAGGTAAGCTTTTAGCATGGACTTCATACATTCTAGATAAGCTTTTAGCACATTTGGTTTGCATTTTCCCTGAATACTTAAAGTTTATAGAGTTTGCATTGATAAACTGTTTCCTGGGACTGGAGTCGTTGCCGTGATCACCAAGGGCAGGACTGCAGCCTCTCACCATCCCACACCCACAAGTCAGGGCAGACAGCTTAGGTTAAGGTTATCTCTGAAGAGACAAAGAGCCTCCCACCCATAGCCCACATCATTAACACCTTGCATTTGTATGTTACATTTCTTAAAATTCACAAAAGAACATTTTTATAATTGTATTATTAATTATAGTCCATCGTTTACAATAGGGTACACTGTGTTGTGCAGGCCTGTGTTTTTAAAAAATGTTTATTCAAGTAACATATGTATGACCTAAAATTTCCCCTTTTAACCACATGTATGTATATAATTCAGTGCTGTTAATTACTTTTACAATGTTGTGCTACTGTCACTACCATGCATTACCAAAACATTTACATTGTTGCACATAGGAACCCTGGATATTTTAAACCTTAACTTCCCACTTCCTTCCATCCCCTGAAAACCTGTATTCTAGATTTGGCCTGTAGTAGTTTGTTTATTCTAATTATTTCGTATCAGTGGATCATATAATATTTGTCCTTTTACGTCTGGCTTATGGCACTCAACATGGCATCTTCAGTGTTCATCCATGTTGCTGCATGCATCAGAACTTCATTCCCTTTTATGGTTGAATAATATTCCATTACATGTATATACCACATTTTTTTAATCCATTCGTTGGTTGACGGACACTAGGGTTGCTTCCATTTTTTGGCAGTTGTGAGTAATGCTGTGCATATATCTCTTAGAGTCCCTGCTTTCATTTCTTTTCTATATATACCTAGCAGAGGATTGCCAGATTATATGGTTAATTCTGTACGTTCTGAAGAACTGCCAAACTGTCTTCCACAGAGGCTGCACTGTTTTACGTTCCCATCAGCAATGAATGAGTTTTCCTGTTTCTCTGTATCCTCTCCAGTACTTATTTTTCTTTCTTCCTTTCTTCCTTTCCTTCCTTTCCTTCCTTTCCTTCCTTTCCTTCCTTTCCTTCCTTTCCTTCCTTTCCTTCCCTTCCTTCCCTTCCCTCCTTCCTTCCCTCCTTCCTTCCCTCCTTCCTTCCCTCCTTCCTTCCTTCCTTCCTTCCTTCCTTCCCTCCCTCCCTCCCTCCCTCCCTCCCTCCCTCCTTCCCTCCTTCCTTCCTCCTTCCTTCCTTCCTTCCTTCCTTCCTTCCTTCCTTCCTTCCTTCCTTCCTTCCTTCCTTCCTTCCTTCCTTCCTTCCTTCCTTCCTTCCTTCCTTCCCTTCCTTCCCTTCCTTCCCTTCCTTCCCTTCTTTTCTTTCTTTCTTTTCTTTCTTTTCTTTCTTTTCTTTCTTTCTTTTCTTTCTTTTCTTTCTTTTCTTTCCTTCCCATTCTAATGGGTATCTCATTGTGGTTTTGATATGCATTTTGATATGCATTTCCCTGTTAGTCATGGAGCATATTATGTTTTGCATATTTTCATGTGCTTTGTCCTTGTGCGTATCTTCTTTGGAGAAATACTTGTTCAAGTCTTTTGTCCATTTTAAAAATTTAAAAAAATTAAAAAAAAATTGTCTTTTTGTTAAGTTTTAGGATATGTATTTCAGATATCAGATCTTTACCAGATATTTGGTTTTCAAATATTTCCTTCCATTGTGTAGGTTGTCATTTTATTTTCATGATAAAGTCCTTTGAGGCTTAAAGTTTTAATTTTGATGAGGTCCTTTTTGTATGTTTTTTTGTTATTTGTTGCTTATTCACTGGGTGAAATGTCTAAGACACTATTGCCTAACACAAGATCTTGAAGGTCTTCCCTATATTTTCTTCTTATCTTTAGGCCTTTGATCCATTTTCAGGTAATTTTTATGTATGATGTGAGATAGGTGTCTTCATTTTTTTTTGCATTTGAATATCCAGTTTTCCCAGCACCATTTGTTGAAGAGACTATTCTTTCCCAGTTGAATGGACTTGGCGCCTTGTCAAAGATCACTTGGCCATAGATGTGAGGATATATGCATATGCATTTTAAAGCCAGGATCTATACTTTTTGAAATGCTTATGGAATGTAAATTTTGTAGTTGTTAATTATAAAACCACCATCCTTTGCTTTCTCAATTGCTAAGGGAATAAAGTATAGATAATTTGGATGAACAAGATTTTAAACTTTTTCTACTTGTGTGTGCATGTGTTGTGTGGGAGTCAGATATTTATGAGGATAGTTTACATATGGAAGGCATAAACGTATAAAATTATATACATAAGAATCTGTGAAGTTATGCTGATTTAAATTCTTGAATATGTATTTGCATAACAAATAGGGAATACCTTTGAGCCATCCTAAAACTTTTTTTCCATTATTTACCACTAAAAGACCATGTGAACTTCAGAATATTTGAGAAAAATCCTTCCCCACGTAAGGAATGTCTTTAAAATGTTTTTAATTATAACATGTTGATATCAGTGATTGCTATTTAAACCAAAGTAATGCTTATTTACTTTAGCTTGTAGTTTTCTTTGTTTTACCTATTGCCCTGAAGTATAATGCATTGGTTATTAGCCCTCTCACTCTTATGTAATTTTCAGGCTTGATTCTTAATTATATCTTCTTTTTGGATATGATTATATGTTTTGAACAACCTTAGACTCAGAACTTTAGTGCTGGAATTGTCTTTAAAAATTAGTTTACTCTAATTCCTTCAAATTATTTACAAGGAAATGATAATGACTATGTTTTCGTTACTTATAATTTACATAGTTCTTAGAGCTTACAAAGTTTTATCTCATTAAATAGGGCTCTAGCTTTGCCAGTTTCTATGCCCTCCATATTTTAATTTCTTTATTCTTTGTGCCATGTTATCTTGGACAAGTAGTATTACCAAAGGCCAACAGAATTGGCGCAGTGGAATCTCCATAGTAACTGGGAGACTTTTTAGACATGTAACTGTTCATGTCAAATATATTAATGGTTGGAAAGTTATCATAAGAAGTAAATAAACAGACACTGGATATGACTTCTTTAGATAGGTGGTAGAGGAAAGAGAAAAGACCATTTTATGTTTTGTTTTAACAAGGGAAAAGTTTAAGCTTGGGAAAAAGTGATGAAAATAACTGAATGTTTTATATTAAAGGGTAAAAGTCAAGGTAACCTAGAAGTCACTTTTCTTTACTAAGCTCTCGATGCTTTGTCCCCTACCTGTCCCCAACCTATGTAGTGTGCAGGAGAATTAGTGCCTACTGCTTTTGTACACCTGCAAGGGATCATGCTTGAGCAGAGGGGAAACTGTTCTCAGTTATGTTAAACACAGCCCGGCTCCGTACACTCTTGTGGCTATTGCCATGGGCGCAGGCATAGTTCAGGAAGTCTGCCCTTATCCACATGCATAATTGCTTCTAGTGCCACATCCAGCCCCAGCACTTTGAATCAGGGTAGACTCAGCCATTTCATACTTTTGGATTCCAGAGTCCATCTTTACTCTGTCCAGCTTGACTTTCTCCCCTTTTCTTTCCCTTTCTCTTTAAACCCTGGTCACAAGGAGGTCTTAACTGTGTCCTCCTTCCCTGATTTTGGTGCTCTGTTTTTCCCTTTGAAAGGCTGGGAAAACATCTCCCTGGGGGAGCCTACCCTTGTTCCTTTATTAGCTTTAGTGCACAAAATTGATTTACCCTCCTAAAAATGACAAAGGTGACATTTTGGTAGCTTACATGCCAGAGCAGATTCGAGTGAATGGGGAGATTAGGGTCAAGGAGACCAGGTAGAAGGCCAGAATTCTGGTTTGGGGGTTTTGGGTTAGTATGGAATAGATGAATTGGGCGGAATTAAAGCATTTCATGAGGAACATTTTGATTCCTTAGAATACAAATGCAGCTGACAAATAGGGAGAGTCAAAGTGGATTCTGAAAGTTCAGGGCTTCGTGGTTGTGAGAATGCTGGTGCTATTCACATAGAGACGTTGCAGGGGAGACTTGATTTGGGATGAGATTCGGAGCTCAGTATTGGTCATGTTATTTTTGAGTTGCTAGGAGGACACCTGAGTAAATGGGTGCTCTCATTATAATTTATGGGGCCTAGGAAGGTATGTTGAAATGGAAAAAGATTTGAGCATGTAGTTCTGGTGAAGCTTTGAAATAGGATTCAACACACTAAGGAAAACATAGCTTGCCTTTCTTCAAAAATAGCCATTTCTACACTGTTGCCTCCAAAATTATATTTCTGATCCATTTATTTACTAGCATTTCCTTTTTTTGATGATGATTAAAGAAAATCAACTCAGACTGGCAAAAATAATAGAGAGGACATTTTCTGGACAATGGAATTGTCCTGCATGACATTGCAGTGATGGATATAGTTCATTATACATTTTGTCATAATCTATAAAATTGTGTGGGGCAGAGGGTAAGCTGTAATCCATGGTTAGTAGCAATGCTTCAGTATGTGTTCATCAATTGGGAAAGTGGGGGAGGGAGCAGGGCATATGGAAATCTCCTATATTTTTTATGTAACATTTATGTAATCTTTATCTTCTTGAAAAAAAAAAACTTGTAAGTTAATAAATTCCTGTTGTTAAAGCCAAAAAAATTAAAAGGAAGAGGTCTTTAGGTGCCCGATAATATGAAGTCCAGAAGAATGTCTTCAGGGTTAGCTTGGTTTAACATCTGAACAATATCATCAAGAACGGATCCAGTTTCTTTCTGTCTCTCTCTGTTGGCTTTAACTTCAGTCTGGCTTCCTCTCTTGAGTGCAGGATAGATGCCAATTTGTACAGTAAGACAGAAGATATCTGCTTTTTCACTTGTAGAGTGAGAAGAAAATTGGTTTCTGGCAGCTCTCAAGAGAGTGAGGAAACTTCTTTCTCAGCTACCTGTAAATGCAGAACCATATCTCATTGTTAAAGTTGGGGTCCCGTACTGTTCTGACACAATAACTTAAAAAAAAAAAAAGACTTAATTTATTTATTTACCCCCCTACACCCGTGGCTTTTCCCTTTTCTTTTGCTGTCTCTTCTTTGTGTCCATTCGCTGTGCATTTTTTCTGTATCTGCTTGTCTCCCTTTTGTTGGGTCATCTTGCCGTGCCAGCTCTTATGGGCTGCCAGCTCTCACGGACCGCCAGCTCTCCGCAGCGCATGGGCCAGCTTTGCCTTCACAAGGAGATCCTGGGACAGGAACCCAGAGCCTCCCATATGGTAGATGGGAGCCCAACTTATTGAGCCACAGCTGTTTCCCCTGACCCAATAACTTTTGATACGGGAATGACATTAGAGCAGGGATTCTTAACCAGGGGCTCCATGAGCTTGAATTGCAAAAAGAAATCAACTTAGTATTTTTATTTTCTCTGACTCTTAACTGAAGTCTAGCATTTCCTTCACTTATGAATGTATGCAATAAATGAATTACAGTAACCTGACTGGCAGAGAGGTCCATGGAACAAGAAAGTTAAGAACCCCTGCATTATTATGATTGCTTTAGGCCTGAGGCACAGGCTCCAGCCAAATAGGAAAAGGTGGGGCCAGTTTCCTGGAGAGTACTTAGTCTGTCTTGGGGAAGTTTGGGTGCATAATTACCAAGAGAAGGAGGTTTAGTGAAGGAGAGGTGTTCCCAGTGCCTACCACCCCAAACCAGGATGCTTTGGGTTGTGCTCTTGATTATTTTCCTTTAATGTCATTGCAGTTAATTTGATATCCTGCCTAGAGGTATTGAGTTGAATGAAGGTTAATTGCTATACTGATATTCTGGCCAGAGTGGCAATAACTATTTCTAAGTAATTCTGTCTGATCATTTCACATCAGGAGTTACTTGGAGGCAATGACTAGGAATCACACTGAAGAAGAATTGATGTTCTTGGGTGGCTACGAATCAATTGAGGGAACTGGAGGCTGGTTTTAGACAGTACTTACAACATTCTAGGAGTTGGTGCATCGTTTTGGATTTTAATTACACTAATACTTGCACCCTGGTGTTTTAGTTTGCCAAAGGCTACTGATACAAAGAGCCAGAAATGGGTTGGCTTTTATAAAGGGGATTTATTGGGATAAAAGCTTACAGTTCTGAGGCCGTGAAATGTCCAAATCAAGGCACCCTCAAAGGTGCTTTCTCACCAAAGTCAGCTGCCATGTGGCAAAGCAAGATGGCTACCAATCTCTGCCCAAGTCTTTGCCTTCCTCTCCTGAATCTGTCCGTCATCTCCTGTAGCTTAGCTGTGGGCTTGTCGCTTTCCTGGCCTCTTCTGTCAGTCTTGGCTGCTCTTCTGTCTTCCCAAGCTCAGCTGCAAGTTATCAGGAATATGGTACATCTCTCCCTGGGCCTCAGGTTTTTGAGCCTCTGGGGGCTTCTGTCTTTGCAGCTCAGCTGTGGCAAAACTGGAGTCCTCTCTCTCTCACATGGCAGAATCAATATGGTGGCTCCTTTTTTTCTGTGTCTCTGTTTTTATCTGACCAGCAAGGGGGTAGACATTCAATCTGAGTCATGCCTCACTGATGTGGTCCACTTGAAACGGTCTCACACTCAGAATGGTTTGTTCACAAACATAATCTTTCTCTTTGGGGATTCATAAAATAATTTCAAACGGCCACACCTGGCAATATGAGCACAAAGAACAATTGGGCTTTTTTTGACTATCGATCATTACAGTGCTGTGAACTAATAATGGTGACCAAAGCAAAGCTGAAGATTTACCAGAGATTAGCCCCCATAACTGAAAGGTGTCTCGTAATTCTTCTCCATAGACAATGCAAGTATGATCCTTAAAGACAGAGAAATAGAAATAAGAAATCAGAAAGTCAGTGAAGAGATGTGTAAAAGAAGTTTGGAATGAAAATGGCAAATTAAAACATCAAAGGTTACGACTCTGGAATGTTAGTATTGCCCAAATTTCTTTGTGCCTTTTGAAGTGTTACAGTATAGTAAAGATTTTTGCAAAGAATTCATTTTTTAAATGCCTAATGATTCGGATTTCTGTGGGATTTTCAGCATGTTATTTATGACTGATATTAAATTTCTCTATGGGCTTACCTAATACACATTTACTAAATAAAATGGTCTAGAAATGAACCATCAACTACATCCTATATTGAAGGTATTGGATTTTGTTCAGGGTTAGAAATACCTGTTTTTAAAATAGAATGATAGACTCTATTGCATTCGTGAATTTGATGTATTATTTTATCCGTGTTTAAAAAAATTTGGAGAAAGATTTTTCTGACTTTGTGCATGCATGGATGTGGGTGTTTATAGGTCTCATTTAGCCCCCCCCCCCTTTTTTTAACCAGAAAAGCAGTGAAAATATTACAGGGTGAATAAAGTATAAATGAATTTTATGGATGTGATGCTTGGATTTGTATTTTGAGTTTTCTCACTTATTGAGATGATTAGAGCGTAAGAGTTCTACAAATGGTAATTGTCAGAGTTCCACTAGAGATAATAGAATAACTTATTTGCACAGTTTTTTTATTTCTAAAGAGTTTATATAAAGTGGTTTACAATATAATCCTTCAAAATAAAACCTGTTGTCCTGAAACATACCCATACACATACAAATTTTATGTCTTTAATTATAATTCCTTGTGGGAGATTTTAACACTGTAAAGTACTTCCACATTCATATTACTTGTGATCATCATCAAAGCTCTTCATTTGTCAGAAAAACAAATCAGACATTGAAAGACCTCAAAGATGTAGCTGTCTGTGGTGGAAGAAGATACCCAGAATCCCAATCCTGTGCTCTTTTTGTAAATCATATTATTTCTGTAAAAGTACCATCATAACCACATTCTGATTTTTTTTTTGAATGGCTCTACTCTCTCTCTTTTTGTCCTTTGTTCTGCTAGAGTAGGAAGATAGCAGCAGCCAACATTTTCATCAGTGAGTAGTTTCTGTGGTGAGTATTATATATTCCTCTAAAGGGAAGGGTATTTATCCTTAGTGGAATTTGGCAGCAGAAAGTTTGCTAGGTAGTGGGAATTACTTGGCCTTAGGGCCTGAATTCAACATCTTTCATGGAGTTGTTAGAAAACTTCTAGCTATTAAGGTCAGTGATACCAAGAAGGAAGACCATGCTTTGGCCCCCAGTCTCTAGAATACCACTTTTTCCTCCAGTCACTCATCCCTATGAAGTTTCTAAGCATAAGAGTATATGGTTGGAAGTGGTCTTGCCCTCTACAGTGCTCTCCTCCTTAAGGATGCACTTGCGTGCAGTAGCTGGCATTTCCTTCTTTTTTGCTCACTATTTGTGCATTTTTCGGGCTTCAGTGATCACCCAATTATGTCTTCCTCCTCACAAGGCACAGAGGAACACCAAATAATTATATATTAGAATCATGTACTTTACAAATATTATCTTATTTGATGCTAACAACTGAAGAACTCATCATCTCTAGTTTATGGATTTTAAAAAAAACAACACAACGGATTTGGGGCTCAGGAACTTTGAAGTCACTTGCTTGAAATGACATGGCTGAATGCTTGGAGGATCTAGAACAGGAAAACTGACCTCAGATTATAAACTCCCTGAGGACAGGAAGGACGTTTTCATCACTGCTTAGACCCCAGTACTTAGCGCGGAATAGCACATAATTAAGAACTCAGATATGTCTTGTTTAAATGTCGATTCCCTGCTCTGGACTATCCTGCTGCACCCAGCTGTGCGCAGTTGTGAGATTATTTAAGCAGATGCTGGGCTTTCTTCATTTGACCCTCAAGATGTCTCCTGAGAGCCTGTTGGGCATCAACTACTTTCAGGGGTGAGAAAATCCTCCCAAGATTTTTTTTTTTTTGGAATCCATGCTACTGTCTGGACTTGAATCTACGTAACTTCTGACCTAGAACCTGTGTCAGCATGCACATCACGTTGCTTGCTGGTGGCTGAGGACAGATGACAAAATTACTGTAGCTGCTGCTGTTTATCTGAAAGTTGCTCCTTGGACTATGCATTTTACTTCCCTGTCAACAAATTGTGTTGTCAGGATTAACCCCAAGTGAAATTATTGCCAAACAGTGTCTTCTCCAGCATCCTCAGTGGTAGGTAAATAAAATGTTCCGGACAGTATGCATTTTGGAAGCTACGAGGAGAAAGGTAGGATAGGGTTCAGTCTTTGAAATAATTGCTATCAAGTCATCATCAACTCCTCCCCACACTTAAAATATTAGCAATTTCTTTTGCTAATAATTTTTTTCATAAAAAATTAATTTTAAAAACCCTTCTACAGTTATATAAAATATTAAAAGCCCAGCACATATTTCATAATTTTACTGCAGAAATAAAATAAATCAAGCTAAAAATAAAATTTACCATGAAATTTGCTGAAGTTTGTCCTCATTGAAGACAATCATTTGCTTAAATTATGATTTTAGTAGGCACCAGCAATCTTTATTCCACTACAGATACATGGCTTTTGCTTAGAAACTCTATGATATTGTAGTATTTCTCACGGTTTGTACTACTGACAGTTTGTACCAGAAGTACCAGAATAGGTGTTAAAATGTCTAGTCCAGGGTCTAACCCCAAGTTACTAAATCAGAACTATTGAGAGTAGGGCCCAGGAATTGGCATTTTTAACAGACACCCTGTTGATTCTGGCAAATGCTAAAGTTAGAATTTGGCTGGAGAGTAGATAGCAGCCCAGGATTAGATTCACAAAGATCTGGGTTTAGTCCCTGTTCCACCAAGCTGCTAACCGTTGGGAAAATTGTTAGGTCTCTCTAAACCTTGATATAGAGATGACAGTGATAGCATTGCTACCTCAAGGAAGTATGAGAATTCAATGAATTATGCTTAAAATAATTAGTGCAGTATCTGGAATAGAGCAAGTGCTCAAGAAATGTTGGGTAGCAGGGGCATTCATTCTGGTCCTTATTGTTTCACCAAATTAGTCAAAGGGACTCCTCCCCCAGAAACAAGGGTGAGAGAATCACCAGCAAAAGGACTTTTGAGAGTTATCAGTTCTATTCTAGAGTCCTCCAACTATGGTCCACAGCTTGTTTCTGTAAAGTTTTGTTGGAACACAGCCGTGCCCAAATGTTAAAGTATTGAATACCTGCTTTTGACTCTTTGGTCTGCAAAGCTAAAACTATTTTACTCTTTGGTCCCCCAGAGAAAAAGTTTGCTGATTCCTCCTCTATACCCATGTGAATTTTTGGTGAAAGCATGATACATGTTAATCCATGGTATGGAGGCAGTCAGATCTAGGTAATAAATGAGAGTGCTGGTAATGGCCAGCCTCTGCTGCTGCCCTTGGCCTTTAGCACACCTCCCACACCTGTTGCTTCAGGTTTTTAAGATGGGCCAGCCCTTCCATGTACCTTTCTACCACTGCCTTCTCACTGCAAGTAATAATCATGGCAGGGGGCCTTTCCTAGTATTGTTGTAGAATTTGATACTAGGTTCAATTATTTGTGTAAAGAAAGGCCAGGACTCAGGAATGATTTTGAGAAGGAAAAATGGTTTATTGACAGCTGGCCGGACTCGGGAGCTTACTGTTTCAAACCCGAACACCCAGCAAGATTTTTGAGTCCCCTTTATGCAGAGAGAAAAGGCCAAATGGTCCTTTTGTTTCAGTTCTCAATAGGCTTGAATTAGCATATATCTTCCACATCCTAGGTAAGCTTTTAGCATGGACTTCATACATTCTAGATAAGCTTTTAGCACATTTGGTTTGCATTTTCCCTGAATATTTAAAGTTTATAGACTTTGCATTGTTAAACTGTTTCCTGGGACTGGGGTCGTTGCCATGGTCACCAAGGGCAGGGCTGCAGCCTCTTACCATCCCACACCCATAAGTCAGGACAGATAGTTTAGGTTAAATTAAGGTTATCTCTGAAGAGACAAAGAGCCTTCCACCCATAGCCCACGTCAGTATAGCATCTTGGAAGCATCCCAGGACTCAGGTGTAATAGTCCTTAAAATTACGGAGATGGAAAGGGAAATAGTACAGAGTACATGTAGACCAAGCATGGTCATTTGTCCTGGTTGTCTTCCTTATGGCCAAGTTTGAATTCTACCTGAGTTTTAGAAACACTTTACATTCATCCCTTACCATCTCTAAATTAAAAGCCAAAACCAAACCCAACTAGCAGAGCAGAAAAAAAAACAAGCCAGTAGTCTCAAATGGAACATACAAAAAACCCCGTAAAATTGTGGAAGGATCCTACAATGTGAATGGTTACAAACTAATGCAGTGTAATTGAACCTAAAACTAAGTGAAGATAGGATTCTTAAACTTTTTGGTTACTTTTCACAAAGTAAGAAAAGGTCACCTCCAGACCTTCTGTCCTCAAGCTTTGCATAGTACATAGGCAAATAAACAACGGTTAACACATAATGTTTTTGACTTTTCCAACACTAATAATTGGAATATCCCATATTCCCTTAGCACTGATGTGGGCTGTGGGTGGGAGGCTCTTTGTCTCTTCAGAGATAACCTAAGCTGTCTGTGACTTGTGGGTGTGAGACAATAAGAGCCTGCAGTCCTGCCCTTGGTGACCATGGCAACAACTCCAGTCCCAGGAAACAGTTTAACAATGCAAGGTCTATAAAGTTTAAGTATTCAGGGGAAATGCAAACCAAATATGCTAAAAGCTTATCTAGAATGTCTGAAGTCCATGCTAAAAGCTCACCTAGGATGTGGAAGATATAATGGTAATTCAAGCCTATTGAGAACTGAAACAAAAGGACCATTTAACCTTTCCTCTCTGTATAAAAGAAACTCGAAAGTCTTGTTCAGAAAGTCTTGTTCAGGGCTGGGGTTTGCAACAGGAAGCTCCCGAGTCCAGCCGGCTGTCAATAAACCATTTTTCCTTCTCAAAATCATTCCTGATTCCTGACCTCTCTATACGCAAATAATTGAACCTCTCTCTAATTCTACAACAGTACGTCATATTTTTCTTGCATTTGGCGTTAATGTTATTATGGGCTTTAGTTGGGAAAGAACTCTGGGCTGTGGATTTTAAATTTATCTTTTAACATGATTTTATATGGCCCTTAGAGCAAGTGATGAGGTACCCCCCATTTCTGCATATGTTTGTGAAAACATAAGACAGCCAGTAGTCTTTAGTAAAGATGTTTTGAAGAGATTGGGCAAAATTGGAATTGGAGTGTTATTCCATGGTCCTGTGGGTTTGACTGCCATTTTCTGTTATTTCTTTTTTCTTATGTTTTGTTTGTTTCTCTACCTGCCTGTTTAATTCCCACTTCCCTCCATCCCATAGCTCCGTTCTTCCCCTTATCTTGCTCCTTTAGCTAGTCAGGATGTAGAACTTTAGTGTTTCCCTTGGCAACTAGCATAACATTTAACATTTCTCTTGTACACCCCCTCTTCACAACAAAACTGTCATTCCAAGCAAAAATGAAAAGACTCTTTATATATGTGCCCTTGATTAATATTTTTATTAGGCCACTGACTCTCCCATAAGGGGGAAAAGTTCCTGTTCCCTGTTTTTTGGCTTCTTTGTGTTGCTGGCCCAGACTATTTTATTGTTTGACGGAGGAGATAAAATTCCCCTGATGTTTCCT
This sequence comes from Dasypus novemcinctus, assembly GCF_030445035.2. NCBI lineage: Eukaryota > Metazoa > Chordata > Mammalia > Cingulata > Dasypodidae > Dasypus > Dasypus novemcinctus. Next base: position 63,848,529 of record NC_080687.1, read on the forward strand.
GTTCACTCTAAATTTGGAATACACCTACAGTATTCTTTTAGGCTTTATTGTTTCCTAAAACCATCTAGTTAAATACAGTCCTAGAGCTTCAGGCTTTGTTGCTGTGGCTAAAAACAATGTGTGTCATGGAGCAGTAGATTAGACTTTATTACCATCTCATAACCATGTAAAAGAACAAAATTCATGCCATGACCTACGAAAAAACAGGAGTGATGGTGGTTTGCAGAGGGCGTGTGTGGGATTGTCCAATTTTTTCATATTTTCAGATCTCTTTCACCTAAAATAATCACAGATAGGCATCAGTGTTTTAAAAATTAAAGATATTTTCTATTAATTTGAAATTTGTCATGTAATGGAAAGAACATCATGGACCCATACAGACCTGTATCAGAAATAGCTTATAAATGTACAACCAGGGGCCTTGTTATTCTCCCTGATACTAACTTTCCTTATGTGTAGAATGCATGAACCGTTAGCTAACTTCTAACTTCTGAAGGTCATAATGCTTTCCCACAATGTGGACACTCTGTAAATGCTAGTGATTGTTAAATTTTGCCCATACCATGATAAATGCATAGTAGTTATTCCTAGTGATCTATATGTGGAGTGGTGGGAAGAACTTGACCTTTAAAATCCAATGGGACTTTTCTGTAACTGGTTTGTGGCAGAGGCAGGGGCAGCCAGAAGGACAATATGGGCTTTCTCACTGCACGGAACAGTGCGATCCAATGCGCAGTGCTGTTGCATCGATAGCATAGTGAGGAGCTTTCTGGGTTTTGTTCTGTGTTGATACTTCTACAAAATTAAAGACATTTGTAGCCCTGTTTTAGGGAACAGTTGATTTGAGGCTTCTATTTCCTGATTTGTTTATCAGAAAACCTTTATATATTTTTCTATCCTAGATTTTTATTGGATTATGAGATGTATATCAAACTCACTAATTAATTTGATTTAAATTATTTTTCAATAATAAACTACATATATTCTGTAACACCAAAAATAAATGGTTTGCCCAATGGGGGCTCCAGCTTAAATCCTGCCTTCCCTCAACTGTCTGGGAAGAAAGAGGTAGTACTTTTTGGGGTAAAGGGCATAGGAAATGAAGATTGGACCCTCAAAGTCTGATGGTAGTGGTGGAAAGATAACAATAAAGCAATTTACCATTTAAAAATGTTATTTTCTATTTAAATTATTGTTATATTTCATGATATGTACACTTTGATATGTCCCTTGCTTATGCTCTTTTCCCAATTCAAAAATTCTCATCTCCCATTTTCTCTTCTATTTGTTCCATCTCTCAAAATCTGATGCCTAAAGTTCATGTACCACTTGCTCCAAGAAACTGCCCTGGTTTCTAAATTCAAAATGACTGAATACTTTTTTCCTGTAATCTTTAGTTCTGTACTGTGGGATATTTTGCCTAGGCTTCTACGTAGCAATTATTTCATTAACTTTAAATGATAGGTATTACATATTAGTTTGAACTATACGAAATTGCCATTATTCACCTGTTCTTGAGCTATATAAAACATGTTTATATGCTTCAACCTGTCATTTAATTGAGCATTAACTGGACAAACTTTTGAAAACAAAGTGTGGTGTTGGATATTTAAAACACATCCTGCACTAGGATTTATGCATCTACTTGTCTTAGAGCACTTGAATAGCTCGTACATGAATATGTGTTCAATAAATGTTTGTTAAACGTTTGGTTTTTTGGTTTGTTGAAATTACCACGACTCTTCAGAAGACAGCTAATAGTTGATCTAAAACTGATGTTTTGTTCTGCTGGCTACTCCCTTCTAAAGCCCCAGGATATTGGAGTCCACTGTGTTCTTTGCCCAACCTATTTTGATATTCTTCTCAGATAACCAAAGTTCTTGTCTCAGAGTCACTGTTCTTAATGTTTTAGTTTTATATGGTATTATCTGTGATGAAATATTTTTGTATCTTGCCTCTACTTGTCTTAATTTGCTTTACTTAATGCAAAAATAGTAATGCTTTTTTTTCTCCTTTTCCTCTCAAAATTTTATTATCAATCTTCTCTGCTGAAGATCCTTTATGCTGTTCTCCCCACCAAGGCCCCTCCCTTTAGAAAATGCTCCCTGGTTTTTCTTTGTTTAAACCAAGGTAAAAGAAATCCTTTCCTTCTTTTGAAGTTACATTCAGTGCTTGTTAAAGGTGCAGTTAAATCATAGGAGATAAAAGTAGTACTGACAACTTTGGATGTTTTCTGTCCCTTTGCCAAGAATAGCCAACTAGACATTCATCTTGTTACAGAAATATGTGTATGTTCATCCTCAAAAAAACCCAAAACCTTGTATTTTGTTATTCTTGGGAGAAAAGAGCCCTAAGTCAGCTCATGGCATGGAACAGGGTGGGTGGGGGAAGTGGTAAAGTGATTTTTGGGGGACACAGTGTGGCGCTGAAGGAATGGAGAAAATTGTGTTTTTTCTTATTGACAATCTTTGGTTTAATACCATATAGCCTCCTTCTTGGCTACTTAGAATGTAATTTCCTTAAGATGTCTGTGAATATATTGAAGTATTTTATAGTATCATGCAAAGAATGTTTTCATTCATGTGAATTTCTTTTGCTCTTGAATCAGCAATTTTGCTCCATAGTACTTTTTTTTTTTTTTAAGATTTAATTTTCTCCTCCCTCCTCCCCGGGTTGTCTGTTCTCTGTGTCCATTCACTGTGCGTTCTTTGACCGCTTCTATCCTTATCAGCAGCACTGGGAATCTGTGTTTCTTTTTGTTGCGTCATCTTGTTGTGTCAGCTCTCTGTGTGTGCAGCACCATTCTTGGGCAGGCTGCACTTTCTTTCAAGCTGGGTGGCTCTCCTTACGGGGTGCACTCCTTGTGTGTGTGGCTCCCCTACGTGGGCGACACCCCTGCATGGCACGGCACTCCTTGTGCGCATCAGCACTGCGCATGGGCCAGCTCCACACGGGTCAAGGAGGCCCGGGGTTTGACCTGTGGACCTCCCATGTGGTAGGCCGATGCCCTATCCATTGGGCCAAGTCCTCTCCCCTCCATAGTACTTTTAATTAGGTAAAAGTTCAGATTGGTTCTTTTATAAGCCATCAGGCGTGTATATAGAACATTATAAATTTTAAACAGACCCATTGTTTGAGGATGGTGGAACATGAAATCATAAGTTGAATTGGGTACTTTTATTAATTGAATAAGATGACTTATTTTCTGACGTTTTCTAGCAAGAGTAGAGTAGGAAAGCAGGTTATTGTAAATCTATGGAAGGAGGCTTTCCAACCCTGTGTGTAGTGATATATGTTTCTGCCATTTCAATGAATAATTCAGTAAAATAGAGTAGATTTTATTGAGCATGAATTGCGTAGAAATAGGGGAAGAGATCATTGCATCCCAGTGGCCAGGACAGTGCCTTGAACATGATAAATCCATAATTATCCTCTGTTGAGTGAATGGCTGATTTGATAAATAATATATCTAGTAGTTGATTAGCACCATGTGACGAACTCCAAAGAACACAGAAAAATTATGTAATAAACATGGTCCTAAAAGTTGCAAATTAGATGTAACAACAAAAATAAGTACATATTAATAATTAGAGATTAGTACTGAATTCCATGGATCAAAGGTAATTTTAATTAAAAAGGAGAGCTCAGATGAAAGAGGCAGTACCTGTTTTCTTCCATTTTTGTGCTGTTTTACATATATTACCTCAATGAGTCTTCATGGCAAAATTATTATAATTTTCTCTGAGTTTTCAGTGAGGTAATCGAGGTTCAGTATCTTGTTCAAGGTTACCTAGCAACTAAGTGGCTGACCCAGGTTATGAGACCTGTTCTTTCTGCCTCCTCTTCTTTGCTTTGACTTCTCTTCCTTTTTTCTAGAGTCGTCTGGACCAAGATTGGTTCAGGTTGGTAGTTTGCTACCAGAGGCTCTCTGGTCATCTGTAGACCCGGTAGACTTGGGCTATTAACCTAAACCAGAGTGTAACATATTTTACTGCAAAGAAAACTGGACTCTACCCCTTTGCTGTCAGTTCAGTGGTGTGTGAGTAGGGAAGTGTAGTGTAGGGTGACTCTGAAGGGGCTTGTTTGTCTCTGCCCTCGTTAGTGTCAATATTAAAATCTACCCATGTTTTAGTGATATTTTCAAGCTGACCCATTTCCATTGTAGGCAGTACTTTAAGGTGCATGTACAAATAATTTTTGAGTTAAAAAATGAAGTGTTAAACATGGATGCCACTGTGCTTGAGTTACTTCCAATTTGGCACCAGATCAAAAGACAGATCTCTGCTTCAAGGTCTGTTACCTGGGAAATACCAGTATCTTAACCCAGTTCCCAAAAATTCTAAATCAGTTGATTTGGGATGGGACTCCGGAAATCTTTTAAAAAGCTCACTTGGAATTCTGATGGCAGGCCAGGTTTGTGAACCTCTGTTTCAGCAGACCTTTGTTCAGAGCCTGCAGCAGTGCCAGCTTCAGGGATTGGTAAGAGAATAGTAGAAATTTCCTTCCGATTCACCGAGAGGACTCAGTGTTCCCACACGGACAGAAATTTTCAAGGAGAAATTACCTAGTTAAGTTAGCTAAGTAGTTCGGGTTCAATTTAGGCTCTTGCCTGTTCAATATTTTTACAGTTTTGTAATTCTATTTTGCATACGTTTTTCCCTGTGAAAATATTTTGTGCAAAAATTTTTTTTAAACGTTTGCTTGATAAACGTTTGCTTGAGTGTCTGCTCTGGGAGTTGAATGTCATATATCGTCCAGTCTAGGATGCCAGTTCTCTCTCCTAATTCCCACCACTTTTTAACATTTCTGAAGAGACGTTAGCATCGCATAATAGTTGAATTGGCTGGTTGTTAGTTTCTCAGTTGCACAGAAAATAATGGTGCATCTTTTAATCGATGGAACCTTTTTATCAGTGAAATGTAGTGTTAGGTGATTTCTGTCAGGGAAAAGAATTACCTAGAAGGTATTCATTTAGGGATACCTTTGGGATTTCCAGATTGTAAATGTATATTTGCTGTCATAAATCAGTACATTTGAATCATTACTATGAAAGATTATGCATCATTTATTTTGTGTCAGAATATTTTCCATACAATAATAGAGAATAAAAGCGCATCCTAATTACAGTTGAGCAGTTCCACATGTGTGGGTATATATATTTCCATATCATCACATAATGAAGAAAATTGAATGTAACAAATGATTAATACTTACAAAAGAGATGAAGATTTAATTAAATAATAGTATTAAATTTATGACCGTTTATAATTATGCCTTGTAACAATTTTGAGTATTACTAAAAACAATATGGAGAAACATTTCCGCAGGTCAGCATCTTCTATTTCTAGATGGAAAGTGCGTTTAATAGTGAGTTTTTCTTGTAGGGTAATAATAGTTTTTGAGAGAAGTGCAACTCTTTTTTTTTTTTTTTAATGAGCTTACTTAATTTGTACAGCTTCACTATAATGGAATGTAAGAAAGAGAACACCAATTACTGTCAACAATTAGAATTTTAGGTATGGGATTTTGGATTTGCTCCTTTACGGAAAATATGAACCTTCTGTGTCAATCTGTCCTTCAAAATACCAAGAGCTCTTTGTCCTCCGTAATAACTGTTCCTCATTTTCCTTTTCCTTTCCCCTGATTGGCTGGGACTGTTGTCAAAAACCATAAGCAGAAAGTTTACATCTGAGTCCAACTCCATCATATTCAGGAAAACAAATTCCCAGGCAGGGCCCACTGACAAGGCACTGAACTCCTGAGCCAACCACCATGGCTCTCTACACATGCCTCTTTTATCACTTTTACTGAACCTGTGGTTGGTGCTGGGGTTGGTGTATGCCCAGGAGACTTCAATCTCTGGACTGGCCATGTGCCAGCTGGGCCATGAGCCTCAGCAGAGTTGCAGCTCCTGTTCTCTGGTTGTACTTCCACAGATCTGCTAACAGGGAGGTGAAGATGGTCAACCTCCACACCAGGGAACCAAGAATGCCTACAACTCCAAGCTGGAGAATCGCATCCATCAATCATGGATCTAAGCCCCTTCTCAATATAGAGGTGGAGTGGACATCACCAATCCAGGGTCTGCAGGATGGAGGAATGAAATGTGGATTAGAGTGAATTTACTGGTATTCTGCTATAGAACTATTGTGACTAGTAATGGAAGAAACAGTAGCATTGATCTGGAGGAAGTGGCCAAGGTGGATGCTGAGGGCAGGAAGAGGGAAGTGGAGATGAGATGTGGGACCATTTTCGGGACTTAGAGTTGTCCTGAATGATATTGCAGGGACAGATGCTGGACATTATATATCCTGCCATAACCCACTGAATGTACTGGGGGGAAAGTGTGGGCTACAATGTAAACTATAATCCATGTGGTTCAGCAGTGCTCCAAAATGTATTCACAAAATGCAATGAATGTGCCATGCTGATGAGGGAGATTGTTGATCTGGGAGAAGTGGGGGGGTGAGGGGGGGAAGTGTGGGGTATGTGGGAACCCCTTATATTTTTTAATGTAACATTTTTTGTGATTTGTATATCTTAAAAAAAAAAACCCATAAGCTGACTAACAAGCAAAATCCACATATAGTCAATGCAATAATCAAAAACTGTCATTGCAATAATGTAAAAAATACACTGTATCTTCCTAGATCTAAAAGAAGCAAGCCAGATTACAGGTGTTTGATCTGCAATTTTTTCCCAGAGTAAAGAAGAACACTTAATTTATAGTTTGATAACTTCTCAAATATACCACTTTTTTATTTATGAGAAAATAAGTAGACAAAAAAATTAAGCAGTTTAATTGATCCTACAGAGAAAAGTAGGTTGAGAATAAATTTTTAGAGATTGTTGGAAAAGTAATAGTCTCTGTGAATGCTGTCCTTGCTCTCTTTGTTACCAAGTCAGAATAATTTCAATACTTTAAAAAAATTACCAGGGGAAGGGGACTTGGCCCAATGGATAGGGTGTCTGCCTACCACATGGGAGGTCCACAGTTCAAACCCCAGGCCTCCTTGACCCGCGTGGAGCTGGCCCATGTGCAGAGCTGATGCGTGCAATGAGTGCTGTGCCATGCAGGGGTGTCCCTGCATAGGGGAGCCCCGCGCGCAAGGAGTGCGCCCTGTAAGGAGAGCTGCCCAGTGCGAAAGAAAGTGCAGCCTGCCCAGGAATGGTGCCGCCCACACAGAGAACTGACACAAGATGACGCAACAAAAAGAAACACAACTTCCTGGTGCTGCTGATAAGGATAGGAAGTGGTCACAGAAGAACACACAGCAAAATGGACACAGAGAGCAGACAACTGGAGGGGGGTAGGGGGAGAAATAAATTTAAAAATCTTAAAAAAGAAATAAAATGGAAAAGCCATTAAAAAAATTACTAGTTTGCCAGTGTTTTTTTTTTTTAAACATTGCTTCAGTTTATTCTTGTCACTTATTTGTGGCTTATAATTTTTGTAGCAATTTTGAATGATTTGTCTAAGGTTGCACTCATTTTATAGATGACGTCAGAACTCAGGATGATTTCTACCACATCATACCTAATTATTCACAAACTTAATTTCATTTCATTTCATCCTGCAACTCTATTTATTTCAGTATTTCAATTTTATTTATTTTAAATATATATATTTATTTATTTCTCTACCCTTCCCCCCCCCATCACCCCACCCCGGTTGTCTGTTCTCTGTGTCTGTTTGCTGCGTATTCTTTGCCCGCTTCTGTTGTTGTCAGTGGCACGGGAATCTGTGTTTCTTTTTGCTGCATCATCTTGTTCTGTCATTTCTCTGCGTGGACGGCGCCATTCTTAGGCAGGCTACACTTTCTTTCACACTGGGCGGCTCTCCTTATGGGTGCACTCCTTGGGCGTGGGGCTCCCCTATGCTGGGGACACCTCTGCGTGGCATGGCACTCCTTGAGTGCATCAGCACTGCGCATGGGCCAGCTCCATATGGGTCGAGGCCCGGGGTTTGAACCGCAGACCTTCCATGTGGTAGACGGACACCCTAACCACTGGGCCAAGATCGCCGCCAGTATTTCAATTTTAGTACGTTCAAATTTTGCTACAAGGTATGATTTTCATAAGCTCTTGGAGCCAAAATTCTTTTGATATAGAATTCCCTCTTGCTTTTAGAAAAAGGTGAAAAAGAAAATGAGATTTAACTTGGATAAATGATTTACATTAATATTTTGTGTAATAGCCATAATCCATTTACAGCTATGAAAAACTCATAGGGATAGAGTTAAGGAATAAAAACTACTTTAAAAAAATTTGTATTGAGATACAATTCACATACTATCATAAATTAATCCATTTAAGGTATACATTTCAGTGAATCTTAGTATATTCGGAGCTGTGTTCAATTTTAGAACACAAGAAATCCTTTAACTTTGTATTTTGAAGTAATTTCAGACTTAAGCAGGACAGCTGTAAAAAAACAAAACCCCAAAACTATGAAGATCTTCATAATATCTCCTACCTGATATCTAGATATACCAACTTTTAACATTTTGTTCCCACCCTCCTTCCCTCCTACCCTCCCTTCTTTCCTCCTTCCCTTTCCCCTTCCCCCCTTCTCCCCCCCCCCCCCCCTTTTTTGATCTAAATATTGGAGGCTAGGAAAACCTACTGCTTAAAAATATAGTGAGGGATATCTGGGTTTTGAATGTTTGGTTATTACAAATAGCTGCTATTCATTTATTATTTTAAAGAAAGTATAGGTCATTAGAACAGAATACTTAGTCTTCAAATTATGTTCAGGATCATGTGTTTGTAAACCTTTAATTATATTGTAATTGTTTTTTGTCCATTTAAAGCCATTTCTAGCCAGAGTGCTTGTCTGGGAAACTTTAGTATGTAAAAAACTTTTTGTTTGTTTGCTTGTTTTTTCTTATATTACTGCATTTTCTTGGTGTTCGTCCACTCCTTTTTGGATATGTTTTGATGAGAAATATGAAGTGAATGGTATTTGTTTAAACAAATGAATATTCATTTCAAATTTTGTGGTAGGAGCTATAAATAAACACATGATTTAAACGGTAGGTTAGATTTGTTTTTTAGCTTATCAGGTTCATAGTGGATTGCAGGCAGAATAGATAGTATTTTTTATTGAGTAGTGGTTCTCAGTTGGTGATGCACATTAGAATCATTAAGTATTTAAAAATACGGGTATCGGAGATCGGATGTAGCTCAAGTTGTTGAGCTCCTGCTTCCCATGTATGAGGTCCCAGGTTTGATCCCTGGGACCTCCTACAAAAATAAAATAAAATAAAGGAACCTTTACAGACTCCCCAGATATTGTAATTTAATTGATAATTGAATCTAGCATTGGACCTTGGTGCCAGCAGTTGGTTAATTTAAGTTTCCTACACTAACCTGATTGTGTGGTCAGAATTGAGAACCATTGTTTTAGGTTCTTGCTGTCAAAATTTTAATAACAGAAACCTGCACTTAATTTTTCTTAAACTTTTTACCTTTTGTCCATTTTCAGAAAAAGAACTGGTTAAATCAGACCATGATTACAAAATGCAGAAAGAAACCTTGGTAAAACCGCTGGCCAATACATTTGATTTGCATTAGTGTTTCCTAACATATCCCTGCCCCTTAGATATTTCACTCACTCATTCATTCATTCATATTAGGTGCCTCCTGTCCCAGTACTGCTTTATACCCTGGTATATAATTACAATTTGGAATCCTTACATTTAAGTTGGCGAAAGATGTATGATAAAATATTCGTTGAGTTGAATAGAATTGCAGCTGACTCTTGGCACAGGGTTGTAACTGTGGTTCAAATCCTTTGTAGCAATTACTACTTTTTCCTATCCAGGAACATTCCAAGCGTTTAGAAACCTGTCAGAGGGAGGCCTGCTAGGGGCAGCCACAGCCTGGTCTGCATGGCTTGGAATCCAGTCTTCTCTTCCGCCTCAGTGGGGTTTTCCTCTTTAGGGGTGGGAAGGGGGACCTTGTGTGATCCTGTATGGGTTTAAATTCTCAGCGGAGTTTGATCATTTCTCTTGTGCTCCCCTCCAGTTGCTTGGATATTATACAGTTGATTTTATATGCTCTCCATCCCCATCCCGCAAAAAAGAGCGCCCACCAGTAGCAAAGTATACATGTCTGCACACTGACACACACATACACACACCCACACACACCCACACACAGATTTCAGTGAGAAAAAAACAGTAGCAGAAGTAAAGGGGTAACACTTTTTTTAAAAAATCAGGGATTCTCTTATTTGGTTATTTCTAGCTTTTTCAGAGTCTCAGAATACAGAAAAATCTGCAGAATAACAGTGATAGGTTGGAATGTTTTGCTAGGTATATTGCTGTGGCGCTATTATAGGAAATGCAAAATGGGGGTGGGGTGGAGAAAGGTTGTAGGTTTAACAAGGCATTCTTTATAGATGAGTCCTTGTGATAGTGAATCATGTTAATCAGAGACATAGTATGCCCCATGTTTTTAGGAAAATATTTTAAGAAATTCTGTTTTTACTTCATTAATGAAGTAACTGAAGTTTAGTCGTTGAGGTTCTTCCCTCACCCCGCTTTCTCCATCTCAATTCTTTTTTCTTTGGGCAGTTCAACTTGCTTATGCCATCTTGCAAATAATTTATTCTGTGGGCATGTGTGTATTTGTGTGCCTTTTAAAGGATTTTGTTTGTTGGTGAACTCTGTAAGTGTACCAAAAGAGCTTCTGTGTGACCACCATTAGAACAAAGCTTCCTAATTTCAGTGTCATTAAGTCAGCAGCTGGTGCAGCTGAATTCAAAGGAACAAGCATAGTTATTGACTGTTTTCTCTAAAAACAGCCTGAACAAAGAATTTCCTTAAGCAACATTGAGCAGGATTTGGAACTTCCTATGCCTCAAAAAGTCTTAGAAAGATTTACAGAAGTGCAAAGGTCCACATTACCTCATGTGATGATAATTCCCAAACCCCTATCCACGGCAGTTGACTTCTTTAAAAATTGTTGTATTTAAATCACGTGGTTAGAAATCCTAAGCAAAAACCAAATAATCAGTAAACTGCATGGCTCTAGCAGTTACTGCTAGATTATCTTTAGTATTGGCTAGACGAGTTGTACTGACACAATAGCTACTTATTAAGGTTTGGTAGGGTTATGAATAGCATTGCAACTCTGTAAAGTTAACACTATTCTATTTTCAGTTTTATTTGGGTAATACTTATATTTTGTTAATGTTTGTCTGTGTTAGTGTATTAGAGATGTAATTTCTACAATTGCTCATAGACACTAATTGGATTCATGTTCCAAGTTTATTGATAACTCAGAAGCTGTGAGTCTGTAAACATAAACTGATTATTTTTCCCTTATGAAATGAATTATCTTTTAGTTATCCATAAAGGAAATATTATTTACTCACTTCCAGGTCTCAGGAGTTCCCCCACAGTGTTCTCAGTGGGAGTTCTAAAATTTCATTGTTCTTTCCCCTTCCTTCTACCTGAACAATGCCACTTTCACTCCCACAGATTGACTGTCATGGAGACAATAGATTCATGGAGACAATAGATTCTGTACGTCAAGAACTTCTTCAGCTTGTACTGGACAAATATACAAGCCCATCAATACCTAGTTCCGTCTTTACCTCTTTCTTTCTGGTTTCCTGGAAAGTCAATTCTGTTGGGCTGAGGCTGTTGCTGACACTAAAACTCTTTAACAAGGTCCCTTCCTGGCTCTTCTGAAGCTTTGAGCCTTCAGTTAGTGCCCTCCGAGTGCCTTGCCCCACTGGTTTTCTGTTCCACTATTCCTCTCCAGCTCAGGAGAATCTTTAAAGTTATAGTCTTTTAAAACAGTTTCTTTCTTGGTTTCATTCTAAGGAAAGATCCGTACTCTCCTTTTGCCTTCAATTGCAGGGGAGCTTTTGTAAAAGAGTTTGTTTCCGCTTGTCTCCCATCCACTTTCAACTCAAGACATTTGAGCATATGCACCTGCTACTACAGTTAGAGGTTTTTTTTTTTTTTGCTAATCATCTCTTTAACTGCCAAACACAGTGGTTTAATAAATTATCTTATTTGACCTTGCTTTTGCATGTGACATAGTTGACTACTTAATTGCCTTCTCTTTTTTTAAAAAAAAGATTTATTTATTTATTTAATTCCCCTCCCCTCCCCTGGTTGTCTGTTTTCTGTGTCTTTTTCCTGCGTCTTGTTTCTCTGTCTGCTTCTGTTGTCGTCAGCAGCACGGGAAGTGTGGGCGGCGCCATTCCTCGGCAGGCTGCTTCCTCCTTCGCGCTGGGCGGCTCTCCTTGGGTGCACTCCTTGCGCGTGGGCCAGGTCCACATGGATCAAGGAGGCCCGGGGCTTGAACCACAGACCTCCCATGTGGTAGACGGATGCCCTAACCACTGGGCCAAAGTCCGTTTCCCTAATTGCCTTCTCTTGATCCCCCTATCATTTCCCATGTTCCTGCTTCTTCCCTTTTGACTGTTAACGTTTTTATCATCTTTATGGGATTTCCTTTCCTTCTTGGCCCTAAAGTTGATATTTGGGAGGGTTTCCTTTATCTCCTTCCTTAGCTCATTGATATCTGCAACTTCACATTCTTCCCACTCAGTACTGAATATTAACTAGACATCTGTTGCTTTACTTCTCATGATTTTTAGATTTAGGTAGTTGGCTTCCTATTAAATATCCCCTGGGTTTTTAATAGTATTTCAGACTTATCATGTGCACAACTATGTTTGCTATTTATTCCTTTAAATGCCTTCATTTCCTATCTTAATTAATGAATCCCCAGTACTGGTTGGGAATCATACTGGATTCATTGCTAATGCTCTCGTCTCTCATCAATCATCAAGTGACTTCTATTATTCTTTCATTTACTTAAACCATTTTCAAAATCTCATCACTGGTCTCTATATCCTGTATTACCTCTATTCATTTTCTAAATTTTTGGGAAAGATACTAAGTTAAAATACAAATATGATTGTGTCATTCTTTTGTTTAAGATACAGTAATTCCCCATCATTTATAGTGTGAAACTCAGATAACTTTGTCCCTCATGACCTGACCTCTATTCTACCTTCCTAGCTGCTCCATTTGGGAGAACTTGTAGTACCTAGAACCCGTGCTTCTTTTTAGCACTGCCCTGCCTTTGAACGTGTTCCTGGACCCAAGAATGTGTCTTCCCACGTAATTAAAATTTCCTGAACTCACTCTTCGGGTCTCAGTGAAAGCCTCCGCTACACTATCATCTTACCTACTGCTCTCCAGACCAAGTTAGTTGTATTCTTTTTGACACTTAACAGAATACATTTACTTAGAATACTTAGTATAATGGATTGATATTGTTTTGTTAATATGTCCATCTATCTCATTAAATATTGACTTCTTGGAAGGCCAAGACCTTCATATTCTTCTTTGTATCTCAATAACTATCAAAGGGCCTGACACAGAGTAGGTATACTACTACTAATATTACTGTCTTCACAACAGAAGTTATACCTGTCAGTAGTTAAAAAAAATTACTTAAATTAGGGGGACATAAAAATTATATATACATATCTCGAATGTTTTATTCAAACTGAAAACATGCTGATACACACTTTTTGGCAAACTTTTGATGTAGGAGTAAGTGCTTCCTTTGAGTATGGCTACACAAATGGAGTTTTGTCAACTTTCTAACGAAAACCATGCCCATAATGGATTATTATTTCCAGTTTCTTTCTTTAAAGAGAAGTAAAAACTTACTTTTGAAAATATTTGTGATTTCTTTTCCCCCAGGGTTGTGCAATTATGATTCACATGCATTATTAGTTATTGTCTGTTTTTTTGAACTTATTTTGAAATAATGTCATAATTACAAGATAGTTGCAAAAAACAAATCAAAATCCATACAGAGAATGCCAGCATACTGTGACCCCAGATATTCAGAGTCACCCAATTTAACATTTTGCTACAATTGCCATATCTATCTACCTACCTACCTGCCTGCTTACCTATTTTCTGAATATTTCAGATTAAATTTTATGCATCATACCCCTTGAACACATATTTCTATGTATGTTTCCTAAGAACAAAGATATTCACTGATGTAATGATCTTAAGTACAGCTACCAAATTCAAGAAATTTAACTTTGATATAAAGCTTACAGTCTATATTCCAGTTTTTTCATATGTCCCAGTAATGTACTTTTGGACCTTTTCTCCATTATTGGTTCCAGTCCAGGATCATGAATTGCATTTAATTGTCATATACACTTCAGTTGCTCTTTTTTTTAATTGTGGAAACCTATAACAATGTAAACTTTCCCATCTCAGCCACTCCTGAGCATACCATTCAATGGGATTAATCACATTCATAATGTACTACACTCACCACCATCATTATCAGAACTTTCCCATAATCCCAATCAAAAACCATACATCCATAATGTATTTACTCTCCGTTTTCACCAACTCCCCTTCCCCTAGTACCTGTACTTTCTTTTCTGTCTCAGTGAGTTTGCATATTCTACCTATTTTGTATAGGTGGAATCTTGGAATATTTGTCTTTTTATGTCTGACTTATTTTGAGTAACATGATATCTTCAAGGTTCATTCATATAGTGGCATGTTTCAGAACTTCATTCTTTTTTAAGGCAGAGTAATATTCCATTGTGTGTATATACCACATTTTGTTTATCCATTCATCTGCTGATGGACACTGGGGCTACTTATAGGTTCTGGCTTTTGTGCATAATTGTGCTGTGAGCAGTGGTGCACAAATTCAAACATCAGTTTTTAAAATTATTTTGTAACCTTTGAATTTTTTCAAAACATTCCATTTATTTTTCATAGAAACAGATACTGTGCCTCTGTACTCCTGTTTTACCTATTTAATTAATGTATCATTTAATGAAATCATCTTATTACAGTAAATACTGCATAAACAAATTTAGGTCAGAAACTGCTCTTAGTAAGAATATGGCTCAGTTGATGGGAGCAGAGTACTCGGGCTGCTCAAAGAGGAGCCTACTGGTTGGGGCATTCCCTGGACTTCCATCACTGTGATTTACAAAGAAATGGAGGTCATTGGTTAATCTGGACAGTTGGTTAAGTGGAAGTTGGTTAAAGGGATTCTACCGTATTTGTCAGTTTGATACTAAAAGGATGTTTAGCTCAGTTCCTTGGTATTTCAGTAACTAGAAGAGCTTAATACAAACTTGCCTACTTTCCTGTGTACTCTCTCCTCCAAATCATTTATAAAAATGTTAAATAGGACCACTTTGAGCACCTGCCTCTTGGAAGTCCTCCTGCTTTCTGTCATTTGTTTACAGCTCTGACTAGAATAAGGTGTAATTTTTAAAACTAGCCTGGTTTGTTACACTCTCTTGGTTGCTGTCAAGTAAAGTGAGTTCTCAACCTATCATTAATTCCAGGTTGTTTTTCTCCCCTCAGTATGTTGCTTAATTCAGTGTTTGAATGGCCTTCATTTTGAAATTTCTGTGTTTGGGTACCATGTTAACAGCGCATCCTTCAGCATAGAGGCTGGTTGTAATTTTACATTTTAACCAAAGATGTAAAATTTCTGTCTGGGACTTTAACTCCTTGATAGTGCCAGTTTGTTCTTGTTGTTTAGCTTCTCCCCTAAGTTAATCACTGTTTGATTTGGTTCCTCCAACCTTTTGTTTCAAAAGCTTAATTGGTATTTGCTATAGTCTTAAAATTTTTCTAAATAAAGACAAATGAAACAGTTATTCAGTTTCATTTTTTTTGATTGTGGTAAGTACATGCTTTGCATTAAAATTTTATTGTATTTACAAAGGTTTTCCTTTTGACTTTACGGTATGTATTGACTTTGGAATACTTTGCAAGGTTACTCTCAGATTCTTCTTCTTTTTTTAACTTTATTTTTAAAGAAGTTTTAGATTATAGAAGAGTTACATAGAAAATATAGGGCATCCCCATATACCCCGCCCCCTTACACTCTCACATTTTCCCTTATTAATAACATGTTAGTGTGGTGCATTGTTACAATTGATGAATTGTAACATTACTGCTAAGCATGGTCTGTAGTTTACATTATGGTTTACACTTTGCCCTGAACAATCTTACAGGTTTTGACAAAATGTATAATGGCCTGTATCATCGTTGCAATATCACGCAGAACAATTCCAGTGCCCTGTGTTCCACCTGTGCTTCTGTCCCCCTTCCCTCATAATGTCTGGTAATCACTATCTTTATATCAGTGTTACAAGTTCTTCCATTAAATCTACAATAATGTCTCCTTTGGTCTATGATTGCATTCCCCCTGTGTTCATTCCTCAGTCTTGAGGATTTGGGGATGGTGATACCCATTCTGCTTCAGATTGAGAGTGGGATTAAATCTTTAGATTGAGAAGGGGCAGATGGAAGGAATGGTTTTGCTTGCAGTTTTAGAGACTCTTTGCTGTTTGGGATGGGAGTTGTCCATCATCATCATTTTGTTGTTGTACTGGGAGAGTCTGATGAACTGGACAGTAAGTCTTGGCTGCAATTCTTCTGAGGTTCAGGGCTCAACTGGCATAGGAACAGAACAAAGATTTAAGTCTCTGAGACATATATTTAACAGGTGTAGTGCTAATTGTAGGCTCAAATAAAAGGGGTAGAAGAATCGTGTATAGGGAAATTATAAATGAGTCTAACTCTGTTACATTGGGGTAATAGTTTGTCATAGTCCAAGGTAAGGGTCCTGATTTTATGAGGTTGTTTGTCTTGCCTGTGGAGTTCAGGTGGCTCTAGAGCTCTAAGGAGCACCCCTGTTGGAAGCTTTGTTTACTGTGGCAGTTAGTGAAATCTGCCTGAGACATGTATAAGCATAACCTTTGGAATGACCTCCTGACTCATTTTGAAATCTCTTAGCAGTAAAAACTCTTGTGTTTAATGTTCCCCCTTTTGGTCAAGGTCTTTTTCCAAATACATCACTGGTTGGAACTTGGTATTAATCCCCTTGGAGCCAGGGAGGTTCATCTCTGGGAGTCATGTCCCATGCCTCTGGAAAGGTAGCACATTTATTTACTGAGTTTGGCTTAGAGAGAGGCCACATTTGAGTAACAAGGAGGTTTTCAGGATGTAACTTTTAGGCAATAGTTATTATTAGGCTAAGTTTCAGTTTTACAAGAATATGGCTCATAGTTACATGCCTTAATATTGAGGGCTTGGCATACTGGTCTGTTTTCTCTTATTAGGCACTGGCTATGTACTTGAGAGATACTTGCCCCTTTATTTGAGAACATGGCAAGACTCCCCAGGTTGAGAGTTTAATATTTTGTTGGTTATTATGTGGATCTCTGTACACTGGGATAACACTCAGTGACCACAAGAACACATATTCCATAGAGGCAAACCCCAGGTTCACCCTTTCTAATACATTCCCCCCCCCCCACCCCATCAGTCTGTACCAGTGACCCTTCTCTGCCACAGTCGCCAAAAGAACGTTTCCACAATTATATTCTCAAGCACAGTCCTCTACCTCCCCACAGTTCACCTTTTCCTTCCTTCAGCTCTGCCCCTAGCTCTATGGATAACACAACCCAAACCCCCAATCCTGCTTACACTCTCACTCCAGAATCTTCAATCCCATTCACATTGCTGTACCACCATCAACCCTGTCCATTGTCACACATCCCCCATCCACCTTATTATAGATTCCACCCAGATTGAGTATCAGCTCACTGCTCTCTACTCCCTTTCTGTCTCCTGATAACCTATCTTTCAGACTTTTTCTCTGTATGTCTGCTCAATATCCTTAGTTCATATCAGTGAGATCATGCAATATTTGACCTTTAGGGACTGGCTTACTTGACTCAAGGTCTTCAAGATTCATCCATGTTTTTGTATATGTCAATACTTCATTCCTTCTTACAGCTGAATAATAGTCCATCATATGTGTAACCACATTTTGTTTATCCATTCATCCATTGGTGGACACTTGGGTTGCTTCTACCTTTTGGCAATTGTGAATAATGACATGATGAACATTGGTGTGCATAAATTTGTTCATGTCCCTGCTTTCAATGTTTCTGGGTAATATTCCTAGTCGTGGGATTTCAGATTCTTTCTTGGCAGGCCTAATTATTAGTTTGCACTTAACCTATTAAACTTTGAGGTTTCCCCCTATATTCCTTTATAGAGCTCTTATTCTAATTTTTGAAAGGTATTTTTTATCTTTTCCATTGCCAGCTAGCCATTTATGTTTGCACATCCCCTGCTCCTCACTACCCCTTCAGCACTCCACTACACAGGGACTTCCTAATCCTTTTGATTCTTGACACGTTTATCTTGGCCTATGGATCATGTATTTAAATTGTCTTTAAAGTACTTTGGTTTTTTTTTTTTTTAAGCTGCATGTTTCCTTTTTAGGAATAATGATCCACTTCTATGAGTTGATTAGTGACTTGCTGTAGCCATCTTTGGAGGCCAGAGAGATGTTGCTATCCAGTTTGGCAGTGATCTTTTCCAGTGGGCAACTGTCTTTGATTTTTAGATGTTAAATAAAACTCCCCTACCTATCATCCAGACGTATGCCCCCTCCCTCTTTCAATATGGGAAATACATATTCACATTTTGCCTTACCATTAACCTTGCTATTTTCTTTTCACTAAATTTAAAATGATGAGAATATTATTTAAAAGGAGCATGAAAGCAATACCTCAAGAGCAATGCCTCATACAGGCTCTTTCAATATAATGTATATATGATTTAGTAATGGCTATGTTTATCAAAGAAGGAAACATTTATAGGTAAAAGTATGCTAGACTATTAGCACAAATGTTCTAATAATTGTGGCAGCAAATGTTCAAAATATTCACCATCTGCTCAGGCTTTCGAGAATAATATAGAACAGTCTGAAACTGATAGACACATGCATCTACATTTCTTTTTCATACTCCGTCTTTCATTATCGCCTATAGAGCCATTGGTCTTACCGGACTATGGATGTGGGTAAGACCATGTCATCTACAGCGACCTCTGTTTTTTTTTGTGTGTGCCTACCTGCCGCTACAGGGCCTCCACCCCCTTCAAAGTTTTCCTCCATGCTCTTTTCTCTAGATCCCAAGGGAACATCTTATATATGTACCCTTATAAAGCATTCCCTCATCTTGTTGCTGTGGAGAGTCTTCAGCATCTCAGTCTTCTGCTTGCTCCTATTCCCTCTCTTTCTTGTTTTTAGGACCTCATACATGCTAAGCAGGTGCTCAACCACTGAGCTATACCTGTTCCCTGTATTTTTTTATAATATGATTGCTAATTCTGACCTCTGCAAGAATCCTAATTTCATGCCTAGAGTTTTAGAGTGATTGTTTACAGAGCTTCCTTTGTTGATAGCCTTTGAGTAGAGTGAGGAATGTCCCTTTGGGTCACTTTGTATAGTTGTATTCCCAAACCTTGCTGCCCATGTAATTCTCTCATATTACTCCTACCTGCTTTATGGGCTCAGAAACCAGGAATTTGTCCTAGAGCAAGGAGATATAATACTGGTCTCTGGGTGTATCCCACCCCCACCCCATCTTATAGAAAACAGTACAACCCAAACACCGATTTCATCCTTGAACCAAGAAACAGAAGTCCTCTGGGCTAACCAAATTTCCCATGTCATTATATATACCAAAGTTTCATTTCCTTTTTGTCCTTAGGGATTGCATTACATCTCTAAGTTTAGGGACTGCTGTAGAGGTAAATGAGGAGCCAGATAAATTACCTCATAATATAAATTATGGTAACTTGGAATGGTCACATGGGTAACTGGTTCACATTTGAATTTCTCATTTTAAAATATTTTTTGAATGTGAACATGATTTACTGTTTTGAATATTAATGTTTATGTATATATGTCAATATATATTTGCATATAAATCAGATACACAGTAGTATAATGCATATATTTGTGGGTGTGTGAGTGAGATGCAGAGTAATATGATATGTATGTGTATGTTGTGTGTATGAATCAGGCACAGATTAATGGTTATATGCATATATGTATGTTTGTGTGAATTAGAGTGGTCAAATGTCTGCATATGTATGTGTGCATGAGACAGGTAGAGAAGTATGATATGAATGTGTATATATGTGTTTGTGGATCAGATGGAGTAGTAAAGTGTATATATGTGAGTGTATGATGGATGTGCGTGTGAATCAGATATACAGTAGTATAACAGGGAAAAAATAAAATTTAAATTTGATTTTGAAATATTTAAAGTCTGTGTGACCTTTCATAAATCACACAACCTTTCCGACGTTCTTATAAAATAGGAGATTTTTGCAAGATCTGACAAAGATCCTTTTTGGTTCTGAGTTGATGTCTAGTTCAGTCACTTATCACAAACTACTCAACCTATTCTCTCACTGTGTGAATTATTATATCTGAACAACACTTATAACTGACCTTTTAAAAATACATTGTATCTTTGTTTATTAGACTCTGTAAAGAGAGAGAAATGATAAGTATTCATTTCATGGGCATTTTCCTGAATTATCAAAAATACCCATTGTTTTTATTTATTTTTTAATCCTCCCCCCACCCCCGTTGTCTGTTCTCTGTGTCTATTTGCTGCATGTTCTTCTTTGTCTGCTTCTGTTGCTGTTAGCGGCACGGGAATCTGTGTCTCTTTTTGTTGCGTCATCTTCTTGTGTCAGCTCTCCATGTGGGCGGCGCCATTCTTAGGCAGGCTGCACTTTCTTTTGTACTGGGTGGCTCTCCTTATGGGGCACACTCCTTGTGTGTGGGGCTCCCCTATGCAGGGACAGCCCTGCATGGCATGGCACTCCTTGCGTGCATCAGCACTGTGCATGGGCCAGCTCCACACGGGTCAAGGAGGGCCGGGGTTTGAACCGCGGACCTCCCATGTGTGGTAGACAGATGCCCTAACCACTGGGCCAGGTCCGCTTCTCCCCACTGTTTTTATAAATAGGGAAGCCAGCACTTCCTTGCATGTATCATCAAACACAAATTTCCTGAATCAGTGGATTAACATAAAGAAACAATTATAGTAATCCATATTTCTTTCAGGCTGCATGGCTTTATAATACCTAAGTAAAAAATGACTTGAATGTGTATACTGGTATCACCTTCATCTCTGTAAACAATACATACGTGGCTTCTGCCATATACTAGATACTCAGTGGTGGTTTATGAAATGAGCAAGTAATAGTATGGTAAGGAGCATTTTTAAAATCCATTTTGTATACCTGCCCATATATTCTCTGAAGATTTCTTTCTTATGTTTTGGTTGGGACTAGTGGAGAGAGGCAGTTTCCCACAGTCATGGTTGCAAGATGGCCATGCAATTTTTTAACTGTGACAGATAGAAGAATTGAGGAGTGATGGGAGTAGAATGTTAGCAGCGGTCTCTCTTTTGGGGACAATGATTGCACCCCTATTAGAAGAACTGTCTTAAACCAGTGAACCAAATTATTTCATTAGCTTTATGTCCATAGAATCATATGGGAGCTTTCTTTCCTGGGCATAAATCATGTGTCCATGGGGCATTGAAGCAGTTACTCTAAATGCTCTCTTTTGCAATAAAAGTGCAATGCAGACCTTGCACTGAGCTATGATAGTAGAACATCAGAAGGTCCTACTTTTCTAGTAGAACATCCTCCTTACTAGCATGTGGTAATTGTAAAAGGAAGTGAAAAACTCTGAGGAAAAATGATAAACTCTAAAAGAAAATTTGGTAATCTGATATATATGAACACCCTTTTTATTGCAAGGATGACTTACACTTTTTTTTTTTAATTTCAAAATCCATTGGAGCATTATTAGTCACTAAAGCTTGCTGTGATGGGAAAAAATGCCCTTAATGCCCTCTCTGTCATCTTACGCTGATTAGGTACAATTAATTCTTACTCTGATACCTTATGTTGACTCCCTTACTTGTGGGAAAGGTGCAAACATTAGAAATATGATCTTAAAAAATTTGATTATGAGCTATTACTAAAAAATTTCAGGGATATGTTTTACCATTCAGTGAAAGAAAAAGAATATAAGATTATATTAAATAGCAGATTTGATGTCCTTGACGTTTAAAACAAAGAAATAATAATACAGATCTGAATACCAGTGTTGCCTCGAGGTTGGCTCTTTTAGATTCCGGCCTCTGAAAACGTTTTGAAATTTTTACATTGATTTGTGCTGAATTTGACCTTAGAAAGGAGACTTTTTCCAGATTCAAAATGAAACTATTCATATTAGGGGCTGGTGGGGTAAAAAAAATCCATCTTGCATACTGGAGCAGACTGCATCAGAGTTCTGCCAACTGGCCTGTTTGTGAGAACTAGTGAAGTCATCAAGCCAGTGCTATTTTAATACACTGACACAGTACACCCAGGCAGCTGGAGGTGCTGCACAGAGGAAGCTCAGAGAGAGAGGTTTGCAGAAGCAGAAAATTTTCCTGATGACTGACAGCATCACCGTTTCACACCGGCTGGGGCTCTGACATCTCAAGGAAGCATGAGGGGTTGTGTAATGGCTCAGGCAGGAGGAGGGTGAAGAGGAGCCCAGCCTTTACAGGTTCTCTGAAGCGGTGTCTCACCGTCAAGTTACCAAGACTGTCTAACAGAATAGGTTGCCGTGGGTAAGGAAAATGGTAATAGTGAAAAGCTGGAGATAAAATCTTTTGTTTATCGAGCAAGATGGATTTTTCCTTTTTTTCTAAAAAAGGTCATAAATGCAGAGGCTGCCCTTTTGCTGACACAATCCTATAGAAGATTATTAGCAAAGTAAAGGAAGTGGAATACACAGCATCTACAATTTATCATTAGCATAATTGAAAACAAGTTGACTACCATGTTGGACAGTAATTTACTTTAGAATAACCCAAAAGTAGGAGAAAATATTGTTACGTTGCATTTTTCAAAATCCTTAGGAAAATGATCTGTGCCAGTTGTAATTTTTTCTGCTGTTATCGGTCATCTGAAATGCAGTTTAATTTTCTGGTTGCAAACTCTGCCTGGTGAGCTCTGTCAATAATTCTTAAGAAAATCATAAATGAATATTTGATTGTAGAATTATGTACCAGAAGCTCTTTTAACCACTCCTGAAATGATCTAAAAGTGTGTGAACACCTCATCGCTTTAGAGACTTAGAAAAAGTCCAGATACATCAACCAACTGGAGATAAACAGAGATAATGAGATATTAAGCTTTGAGTGTAAGAAATGAAGTGTTTTTCAGCTTTGCTGCCTAAAGTGTTTTAGATTCTAAAAACAAGGGGTATACCCAGATAAGTAGTTCCCCACAGTAAGGAGTTAATCAAACCAGACATTTGAGCAGGAGTGCACGCCGGGGTCATGACTGTGAAAGCTGCCATGATTCAACCCTGATTTAGCAGTGGAAACCCAGAGACAGGAAGCTGCCGTGTTTATTAGAAGTAGGGTGACCACAGTCTCAGACAACCGAGGAAGGTTCTGCCGGCACTTTCGTTCTGAGTGTTAAGCCCTAGTTTAAAAAAAGAGAAAAAGCCAAAGTATTTGTTATAAGTGTTTATATATTGCTAAACCTTATAGAGGTTTGTTTTTTGTTGTTGTTGACCTCAAAATTTATAGTTAAAAAGACACAATATTAACATTCAGTAATAATTACACATTTCCCAAAGCAATCATACCAAGTCGAAGTATGAATGATTTCATGGCTCTGCTTTCTATATTATTTTATGAAAATGAA
Source organism: Dasypus novemcinctus (assembly GCF_030445035.2). Classification (NCBI taxonomy): domain Eukaryota; kingdom Metazoa; phylum Chordata; class Mammalia; order Cingulata; family Dasypodidae; genus Dasypus; species Dasypus novemcinctus. The sequence continues at coordinate 63,872,171 of NC_080687.1, forward strand.
GCTAACATTGTCTTTTTGGGAAGACACTTCTTTTCAAACTACCCCAAGGGATGTTTATTCAGAGATTTACACCATCTTTCAGCAGCAAAAAGATTAGAATACTAGCATTGGGATTACTTGAGAAAAGGGGAAGGGCCTGCAAAATAATCTTATGTTTGATGGAATTTTGGGACATCATTTGGAGCATTTTTATTTACAGATGAAGAAACTGAGACCCAAATGTGTTTTCCTTCCTTGAAGTCTCACATTCGAGTGTATCATTGAAATAAGGTATATGAGTGTAATTGAGAGCTATTGTGTGTTTGATAACTGGCCTGCTGCTCTTGGGGGAATCTTTTCTTGGAAAAAGGTCCGTCCCAGCAATACCCAATGCAGGCAGCCGTTTTTTTTAACTTAACAGTGATCAATACTATTATTGCTGTATTTTACTCTGCAGTGCTCCAAGGTGCAATTTGATAGACTGTTTTGATATGTGTAGAAATATTGGCTCCCGCTAGGTAACCCCGGGACCAAGGTCTTGATTTTAACCCATGAGGTGATGCCCCTGCCCTCACCGCAGGGTATTAGGAAATAATTTCCCTTCTGATTAGCTACAGTATGTACTCTATCAGGAGTATTGTGTGTGAAATTAAAACCATCTAAAATTCAAGAGGTGAATGGAGGTCAATAAGTATTTCAAAGAAAATGTTTAAGAGGAGCAACAATCCCAAATTCAGACAGTCTTTTTCACACTCATTTGCTAAGAGCTTCTCTTTCCTCCATCTCCCTATTTTACCTCTTACCATGTGTGTACACTTTTATATGTGTATTACTTTCATAACATATATGTGCATGTATTCTTTAAATGAGATGATGAAAAAAATTGAGAAATTCCTTGCTCCCATTTTACAGACAAGAAGTAAGGCACTAAGAAATTTATAAAGATTACAAAGCTAAAAAATTGTTGAATTAATTCTGCTTCAGGTTTTTTCTCTCGTCCTGCATCTCCCTCTATCTCTCTTCATTCTGTTCTTCCCCTGGTGATACAATCTTGGACCCCTTCTTTTCACAGTCTTTTGTCTTTGCATAATACTGTTCCCCTGTTTTTATTTTTCCCTTTTGAAATAGCAGAAGTTACTATATTAAGTAGTTACTGTCTCTAATTACCAATTAGAATTTTTGTATTAAAATTTAAAAACATGATATAGCATTTTATTTTCTTTTAAAATATTTGAATACAAGTTGAAATTTTGAGGCCATTGATTCAACTTCTCCTGTGTGTCAATGACTAGTGATAGAAAAAATAATTTGTTACTTAGTTTAGGAGGTGAAGCTTTACCTTTCATTTATAGACATTTCATCTTACATTGAGTGCTCTGGTTGTAAAAGGCACCATATTAGCCACTATTTAGATTACTTTAAATCTGTCTTCTCAAAGTGCAAAATTATGCTATAACCTGCCCTATTGGATCCTGGTAAAATTAGTTAACAGTCCTTTCAAAAGCGAGGGAAGGAAGCCACAGTTCCCTCCTAGTCTCAGGGGGTGGGGCTGAGATTGTCAGTAACCAAGCCCCTGGACCTGCTTCTCTCTTACCATCTTGGACTGGCCGTGCCTGTTACACACTGTACCTACCCACACGCAAACATACCCGCCTCTCCCTTGTGTTTTGACAAAGGTCATGTAGCGTTACCTCTGTGAAGTTAAGGTGAGACTAAAAAGTACTGGTACTGATGTTCAGCAATACACAAGGTTGAATTTAAATACTAGTCCATGTTTTAAAAATCCCTCATGAATATCTGACAACTCGGGTCCTGGCATTCCACCTTGGTCCTTGACCTTTCTCCCTCTTTAATGGCTCTCAGCAACTTGAAAAAACTCATTCCATGCAGAGTGCTACAGCTCTTCCTAGCCTGCATGCTCAGACCCAGTGCTGGGCCTCTTTTTACCCACTAAAGACTCTCTAAGGTTTTCTGCCCCAAAGTAAGCTACTAACTCTAGGTCTCTTCCATTGACCTCCTTTACCAGGCCCCATAAGGGATTGGGGGAAAGTTGCCGATTTATTTTTCTACTGAGATGAATGCACCCACTTCCTTTCCCCAAAAAAGGCAGACCTGGCTTCTGAATATTTTCCCACTTCTCTGTTACATGTAGAAAGAAAGCCAAAATAAATTATGATAATTTCAGCTTTTTGGTTGAGTGGATTTTGGATGAGTTGGCGTTTACTGTAACTTTGACATAATCTTTTTTAGTTTGACAGTATAGCCGGTAACACAATTTCCATTTTTGCAGATTAATTTTCTGAACCTATTTGTATACCAGATCATGGCAGATACTTAAAAGTTTCACTTCTCTTCTCTGTGTAGTGAACATGTGAAATAGGATTCTTGTAAACACAGAAGAATATGCTGCATAATTTTACAGCTTTTGCCATCTAAGTTGGATTTCTTATTCATAACGCACCATATGCAGTGTTATTAATCTTTACTTTAAGTAGAATGACAAGTGAGCAATAAAAGCCAGGCCCTGAAAAAAAAATCTACCAACAAACAAACATACAGGAAAAAAAAAAATCCACTAACAGATGCTTTAGAAAGAAGTGACAGTCAGTGAAATTTGGGTTACATGTAAATTGCATAACTGATGGGTCTTTGTGAAGGCCAATATGGTCCTTGGTTTTCCCTTCAAATCACAGTGTGGGTTCCTCCCTCCCTCCCTCCCTCCCTCCCTCCTAGCACCTAAATCCTATGAAAAACATTTCTGGTTGGGAACTACTGGGTTCCTCACCTCTTCCTGTCTGCTTGCAGGCATGTCTGCACTATCTAGACAGGAGGTCCCAGTCGTAATATCTATCTTGCCCTGACCTGCGTTGAGTCAGCTTTTGCAGGAGGTTGGCACCATTCACACCAGACGCTTTCTCTGCCTTTGTTGCCTACCCGTCCACATCCATTGCTGCCTTGCTGGGCCATTTTTTGCTGCTGTTATCTGTGCCTACTTTGTCACCTACACCTCCGAGTTGTTCCTCGTCCTTGGTGAACAGCCATTTATTCTGGTCCCAGACTTGATGCTTTATAACCATTGCCTGGTGGCCGCCTGCCGCCTGGAACAGCTCCATGCTTTGAGTAAATTGATGTAGTTTTTCTTTCCAACTATAACCATTACTTATCCATACCCTCTTATGTTTCATGGAAAATCTTCTGTGGACTCATCTTGACTGTTTCACGACTGTTTCCTGAGTCATAGGAACTAAGACCAGCCCCAAAGGCAGAAGGGCTTTGTAATATCATTGTGGAAAATAGGTTAAAGGGTGTTAACTGTGCCGACAATTTGTTTCCATCCTATTGGGTGGATGTTGATGAGCCTCTTATGTTCACTGTGATATTTTGAGACCGGTCTGACTGGAGCGAGATTTGCTTTTTCTGCTGCATATTTTGTACAGAACCAAGAAAATACAATTTGCAAGTATCCTTAGATATTTGGATGGCAAGGATAAATGCTTTGTATTGATTTGTTATTGTGGCCCGTCAACACAGCACCAGTTTTTCTTCTAATAAATTATTGTGTAGTTAGGGTTTTGCCTACAAGTGAACTGAATGGATTTTAGAAATAGAAGTCTAAATTTTCAACTTATTTGATGCTAGGCTCAAAGGCATTTTGTGTGAGCGAAAAGGCAGAATCTGACTTATTAAAGCTTCAAGCACATTTTCTTTTACTAGTTCTTTAACATTTTTCTGATGTTTTTAAGTAATACTTTTTAAGTATTTAGTTTTCTCTACCTTACTTATATAAAATATTATACTTACCTGGTACTTGGTGAGATTTCTTCAAGATTTTGGGAAAGAGGAAAAAAGATTAGACTGAAAGAAGTAATTAATGTTTTATTTTCGATTGTACAACTCGCTAGATGCTCTTGAGCAAAACATTTAATTTCACCTTCTCTTAATTTTTCTGTCCTTAAGAGGTTAATTATAATTGTTCTCTGCTTTTTTTTCATAGGGATGTTTTTTAGTGACTATGGCTCTCTAGGTCCCATTTTCCCCTTCGTTATGGCCTAAATAGACATGCCAAAAGCTTCTGTGATATTCTTCCATCTAATCCTTTTACTCAGTATTGTACTGAAATAATCTTAAGCACTATCTTTAGCACATCTTCTACTCCAAAGAAGTTCAGGTGATAAACCAAGTTTGTATTCATTAGTCTACACTTATGAACATATCCTGTGTGCCAAGTCCAGTATTCTAGACATGTAATCCTCATTTCTTACAGAACATTTTTCTGGGTGTTCTGGAAGCCAGTGGAGGCAGTGTTGACTGCTCGATTTTCATCCTGGCTTCACTACTTACTTAATATGTGACTTATGCAGTCTTTTATCTTCTCTATATTTTGACTTCCTCATCCATGAAGTGATGCTAATAGCAACTACCTCATAGGGTTGTTGAGAGGATTAAATGAATTAATACATGAAAAGGCCTTAGGATAGTACTTGACACCTGATGACCCTTATTTATTTTTATTATTATTATTATTAGTAGTAGTATTTGTTGTAGAAGTGATAGTGGTAGTAATGGTAGTATTAGTGAGGATAAAAAAAGTAGATGTTTCTTGCCGTTGTTATTATAGGGAATATGTGTAAAGTAAAATTAAGTATGTTTAGAAAACAATATTTTGCCATCAAAGGCAAGTGAATTTTTCTCTATAAAATATATTCAGTAGAATTAGCTTATGTAATATTTTAAGTATAATTTGTACACAGTCTATCCTTGAGTATTTAGATATTTCAACTTGCTGTGGCAAGTATCTGAAGATGCTAATTATAAATATTTGGCCAAATTGAAAAACAGTGACAACTAGATAATAGGAGTTCCTGGTTGACAGAATGGTACTCTCCTGTTGGTGTGTAAATTGGTTTACGTGTAAATGCTGAAGAAATGAATGCTGGCCTGGCTATTGTGGCTGTTGGCTATAAGGCAACCAGGGAAGACTCTAAAGGTTTTAGAGGGAAAGCAAGGCTAATTGTTTGATAAAGAAGATAGGAAGGCTTAGCAGTGAAGAAGTGAAGGATTTAAAAAATTTATTAGGTAAAAACAAGCAGATTATTTGCTCTCCAACTAAATTTCTCTCCAATTATTTGCCCTCCAACTTTGTATTTCAGCTGTGGGCAGTGGGAGAGAAGGACAGACACTAAGAGATGGGCTTTGTTTGCAAGTTTTGCTTCTCTGGTACATGTACTTTATAACTCAGGAAAGTGGGAATAGCAACTTGCTTTAGGGGAAAAATTGTCCTTTTTGAATCTAGCCAAGACTGTGTGGTGTGATGTGGAGCAGGGTAGATAATCTGCTTCCCTAGCTTTTAACTTGATTCTCAGTTTTGATAAATGGTTTGTTATTCCTTTTCCATGGAGTATCACAAAGCTTATTTTCAGTAGAAATAGTCTTCCCAAGAGTGAGCCTAACAGAAACCTAAAAAAAAAAACAAAAACAAAAACAAAAAAACACGCAAAATTCCTAAAACAACTGATTCAAACATGTAATCCTTACTATTACCTAATGGCTAGCAGATGGGCAAACCATGAGAATTCCTATCTTTGGAAATTATCCTTGAACATGTACCACATTTCTGATGCCAGATAAGGGACCCTTCAAATTTAAGTCACAAGTTATTTGTATCTTCCATTTTTTTACCCACGAAGAAACTGAGGTACAGAAAGGTTAAAATGATTTGTCTTAGGTCATAAAACTAGAAGACTTGAAGTCTGTGTTTTACAATTCCAAATCCAATTTTCTAGGATTTCTACTTGATCCCACTTCTCTTTCTACCTGCTTGATCCCAGTTCTGTCAGCCTGTCTCTTTTGGGGAGTGGGTTTGGTGGTGGGTAGTTATCCTTTGATGTAGTCACTTGAGTTCATCATGCTTGCCTGGACTCCAGTTTGTCACCCTTACCGGTCCCTGGAATGCCCCCCTCTCATTTTTACTTCCTTTATCTTCAATCCCTGCTTCCATTCCTCTGCTACCATCATGCCTCTCAACATGGGCCAAGTGCACTTTTCAATATGACTGATATATATCTCTGAATGCGTATGAGTTCTTGCACAGTTGATGTTGGTTGTGTGTGTTTTAAATTTACATAAATTGTTCTATGCTGTAAAACTCATTTCTTCTTACAGTTTTCACTCAACGTTACATTTTTAAGTTATATTTGTGTCGGCTCTCACTACTGCATCTATTCTGTAATATTCACCTACCATATTTTACTTTACCATTCTCTAGTGGACACCTTGAATGCCTTCAATTCCCAACTCTTATTACTACTACATTGTTCCCAGGAACGTTTCCAAACGTGTTTCCTTAAGTGAGAGGAGTGGAGTTGCCTGTTCATAGAGGGCAGAAACATACTTAATTTCACTAGTTACTGCCAGATTTTTTTGCCTGTCTCTTCCCTGTGTTTTATTCCAGGTGCCCACTTCTGTCAGATATATCCTCTTCATTTTAGTTTTTAGTTTTGACTTTTATTATTTGTAAATAGCTTAGAGTGTCAAATTGTCCAACAAAACTTAAGGAAAAGTAGATGTTCTCCCCCCCCATTTCTCCATTCTCTGTTTAGGCTGGTTCTTCTGATTTTGAAACCTGGTGTCTGTAAATAACTTGTATATATTGCTTTTTCTTTCCCTTGTTTTATTTCCTTCTGTTTTATCCTGCATCTGTCTTCTCTATATGTAATAGAAGGGCTTAGGTCTCTCCAACTCCATGCCCCCACCAAACAGAGCTTTCCTGTCCCTCCAGGATAGTTATGTCATAACTGGTTATATTAGTAGTGTGTTCAAGTGCTTATACGATGAACATCTGAAAACTCTGCACATAGCAGAGCCATGTAGTATACAATGAATACTTTTCCTTTCCTTAAAATGTGTTGTCTGATAATTTTGTTTGTTTGCTTTGTGTTCAGTGTTTTTTAATGCTAATTCACCAGGCATCTTTTGGAGTTTCTTATTCTCTCAGTAGAGTCAGATTCTTGAGGTGTCCTGTCAGGTTCATCTTTTTGAGGTCATCAGTCCTATGCTGTTTTGTGCACAGCTTTCTTCCTGGGACCCCTGTAACCACCCTTCCCCCTGTCTTAGCTTCTCTATCTCTTTATCTCATGGTTTTCTTCTTTGCTTCCTCTGTTCTTGGCAGGAGTATATCCTCCAGTAGATTCCTACAGAGAAATGTTGTACGTGGGACAAATTTTTTTCTATATCCAGCAGGTTTCAAAATGCCTTTACTTTATTTTTACACTTGATAGTGTGGAAATACTTTTCCTTTGGGGTTTTGAAGGCATTTCTCTACTGGAGCTTCCCTGATTCCTGATCCTTTTGTTAATTACATTTACTGTCATTCTCCGTCACCCTCCCCTTTTCTCTCTCTGAAAGCTTGTAGTATCTTCTTGTTCTAATGAAGACCCTTGTGTATTTTCATCTAATTTTGCAGGGTACTCACTGGAGCTGTCATTCTGCATACTTAGATCATTCTTTCCAGGAAAATTTTCTTTAAATACAGAGGCCTCTTGTTTCCAAATGTATTTGGTTACTGGGTTCAGAAGGAAAGCAGATCAGGAGACCAGAGCATCAGGGGTACTGTTTCCTCTAAAGAGGACTACTTAGAAAAAAATTGGCTTCTGAGTTCAAAGAGTAGACTTTGGGGGGCAAGGGATCCCTGAGCGGGATCCCCATTTTCAGTGGTCCTTCTTTAACTTCCTTATTCAGATGTGAGAGATCCTGGGCTGGAATTTCAATTTCCTTATTTTGCTCCTACTTTCTGTTTCCTATTTTCTGCAAGGTCATGTCATCATCTTCTAATCCTTTTATTTATTATTTCATTTTTTTATGATCATATTTTTAATTTCTAAGAATTTTAAAAATAATCTTTTAAATGGCCCCTTGATCTTGTTTGGTGAATTTGGTATCCTTTCTTATGGCTTCACGAATGTGAATTGTTAATGAATAGCATTTCAGTTTCAGTTTTCTTCTCCTTTCATATCTCTGTTTCTCCAGATTTATTTTCCTGTTTGGTTTGATCATTGTCCTTTACCTTAAGGCTTTCCTCAGGTGTCAGGTCATCTGTTTCTGGCACTAAAGTCTTCCTGGAAACGCTGAACTGGTCCCTGGGCTTCTCAGTGGGGTCAGCAGGCTGAGCTGCTATTTGGAGAACTGATGATGTCAGGATGTATCTTTAGGCTTGATTCTTGGGCTAATCAGGTTCTCCATAGAAAAACCTTGTAGACTCCTGCCTACAGGTATTGGCCCAGGCTGCCAGCAACTTGCACTTAAATGGAGAAGAAAAGTGGCATCTCAGCACTGTGTTCCCTTAATCACTTTGTTCTCAATAAGTTTCCCTCTGTCACCACTGTGCCCATGGGCCTTTTGTTGAGGCTCTTTTTTAAACCCTGTCCAGGAAATAAATTGTGGGTCTTTTATTGGGGGGGAGGGCAGGCATTTAGCTGCATTCTGGTAGGTTCAATATCTAGAGATCTGATTCCTAGAAGGATTTTCAACCAGTCTTCCTTGTTTTAGCTAAACTTTTACCCCATTTTTGGGTCTTACAAAGCTGACGGTTTTTCAGGTTCTCGGAGGTTTTGTTGATTCACTCAAGGTGCTTCTTAATTATCCTCACTGTTGGCATAGGATCATTTACCTCTAGGATCTTCTAAATAATTTACTTCTCTTCTATTTGCTTTTTGCCTTTCCAAACTCTTTTTTTTTCCCATTACTGATCCAACTCACATTTGTGTTTTATGCCTATAGAAAACTCTTAGAATTGGGGAGAGAGTGAAAGTCTATGTGGTCAATCTGCTGTCCTTATCCAGAAGTCCTATTCTTGTTGGCTCTTTGGTTCTATTTCTGTTAATAGTTTGTTTCACCTAGGTTTTCTATTGGGTTTCTTGTCTTTTTCTTACTGATTTGTAGAAGTTTCTTATATATTCCAGATTTTAAATCCTTATTGAATTTATATCCTTTTGTTAACAACTTTGGGCCATATGATAAAGTTGCTGTGTTCTAAAATGTGAAATTCTGTGTCATTATTGCTGGCCAATGTCTAAGTAGGTGTCACTGTTTTGTGGGATTCTCAAAACATAAATACTTTAATGATTTAATAACCTTAATGGTTCTCATCTTTGTGTATGATTTGTATTTGTTTTGGCTGGAAATTAGAAACCCAGCTGTGACAGAGGCTGGTTGTCCCACAGTATCTGTTCCTTTTTCCATGATGCATGCATGGCTGCCCCCAGTAAAGAAGATACTGCCCGGCCTCTAGATGTGGCATGCGAGTTCTAGCCTGTGGGATGTCAGTAGATGTATAGTGTTGCAGATTGTAGCAACTCACCTTAAAATCAGCGTGTGCATTTCCTTTACCCCACTTCTTCATTCTTCAATTTTTGTTTGTGTGTGGAATGCAGATGTGATGGCTACTGATCTAGCTGCCAAATTGAGCCACTAGGATGGAGTCAAATCCTAGGAATGCTGGAGCTGTGAGCTATATGACTTGGTGGAGCAGTACATTCATTCCTGCTTGGGACTGCCTGAATTTTCACTCTTAATACAAGAGATATAAAATATCTTCAATCATGTCTAAACCAGAGTCCTTTTGATTTTCCTGACACTTGAAGCTAAGCCTAATCCTAACTGATATACCAATATAACCTTGCTTAATTGAAAAAGAAAGTTTATTGGTTAAGGGAACTGAGACATCCAAAAGGTAAAGGTGGTTTCAAACACTGCCTTATGTGGCAGTTTAAGTTAGCATCAGTAGCACTCTATTTCTCTGTTCTCTTTTCAGCTTTACTGTCTCTGCATTGCTTTATTTTCAGATAGGCTATCACCATGTGGCAGCAGTAGGGCTGCCAGTAGCCTCAAATTTCTGTCATAAAGACATCTTATTAAAAACCAAGCACTTTTTCTGATAGCTCTGGTAAAACTTGGGGAAGGGAACAATTATCCTGGTCACCCATTTCTTGTACAACTCAAGGTGACCAGCAGAGAATACTCAGACTGGTTAGGTCTGGGTCATATCCTTGCTCCTGGTATGGAAAGGAAAGGATGTCTTTACCCAAACACATGGACTAAGTAGAATTACTGTGGAATGGATGTGATGCTGGGAAAATAAATATATGTTCAATTGTATTATATACAATTAGCTTCATATTGCTGTGGTTTAAAAACCAATATATATGTTAATTTCTTAATTTTTCTGTGTTTTGTAGTCATCTTTTCCAAAAGAAGCAATGAATGTTAAAATGAATAATTTATAGAAGAATCAATGGTAGTAAAGAGGTAAAAGTAATACACATGATGGAATATTAAGGAAAGCAGAAAGTATTTTTACCTAAATAGATTCAGTGGTGAGATTACCAAATGAAAATGTCTGTAGTAGGAAATTCATAATAACGTTTTCTAACTAGAGACAGTTTCTCTTACTGTTAATTCAACATTCCTTATTAGAGTGGTTACACTTATAGCATTTATCTGAGCAAACTCTCAACTACAGTTGAGAAATGAACAACCTTATGATTCTTCTCTAATTTGTAGTCTCTTATGAGTAACTCTTTTTCTCAACTGTGATCCTTTCCAAAGTCCCTATCCTGTGACACATTTGCCCTCAATTTCCTTTCTTTAAAAAAAGATTTATTTATTTCCCCTTGCCTCCCACCTTGTTGTTTGCGCTTGCTCTTTGCTCTCTCTGTCCATTTGCTGTGTGCTGCCTGTATCTGCTGGTCTTCTCTTTGGGAGGCACTGGGAACCAAACCTGGGATCTTGCATGTGGGGGAGAGGCACTCAATCGCTTGAGTCACCTCAGCTCCCTGCTTTGTTGAGTCTCCCATTGTATCTTGTTGTTGTGTCTTCTTGTTGTATCTTCTTGTCTTGTCAGCTCGCCACGCCTACCCTTCACGCCAGTTTGCTGTCTTGCTCATCTTCTCCAGGAGGCACCAGCATCTGAACCTGGGACCTCCCATGTGGTCGATGGAAGCTCAATCACTTGAATCACATCTGCTTCCCCCTGTTTTCTTTTTCTTGTGGTAAAACTGATCTCTGTGCCTCCCCAAATGAAATGGAATATGTTGTTTCTTTTACAAAACAATGAAATAGTGTATAATATTTATTTTTTCCTCATAATTTTTAGGTTTTATAGACTTGAACAAAGTCCTTAAATAGATTTTTTAAAAATTTAACCTTGTGTGGAAGATGAGATAAGCATTAAAAAAAAAAGTTCTAGAGTTATAGAAAAATTGTGAAGACAGTACAAGGAATCCCCATGTTTCCCTCACCCAGTTTCCCCTATTATTAACATTTTACAATAGAATGGATTATTTGTTGCAATTATTCTACCGATGTCAATATGCTAGTAAATTCTCAGATCTCCTTCATTTTTACCTAGCATCTTTTTTTTTTTTGGGGGGGGGGGGGTCTAGGTCCCACCCAGCATTCCACATACATTTACTCAGCTTGTCTCCTTAGGCTCCTGTTGGCTGTAACAGTTTCTCAGACTTTCTGTGTTTGATGTTGACAGTTTGAGGAGTATTGGTCAGATATATTTTAGAATGTCCCTAGATTGAGATTTGTCTGATGTTTTCCCCATGATTAGACCAGAATTATGGGTTTTGGAGAGGACGATCACAAGGGAAAGTGCTATCCTCATCACGGGTATTAAATACTATTAGCAACATAACTTACTGTTGTAGAATTTGAGAGAAGTTCAATTACTTGAGTATAGAGAGGCCAGGACTCAGGAATGATTTTGAGAAGGAAAATTGGTTTATTGACGGCCGGCCGGAGTCGGGAACTTTCTGTTTGAATCCCGAGCCCTGAACAAGATTTTTTAGTCCCTTTTATACAGAGAGGAAAGGCCAAATGGTCCTTTTGTTTCAGTTCTCAATAGACTTGAATTAGCGTATATTTCCACATCTTAGTAAGCTTTTAGCATGGACCTCAGGCATTCGATAAGCTTTTAGCATATTTGTTTTGCATTTCCCCTGAATACTTAAAGTTTATAGACCTTGCATTGTTAAACTGTCTCCTGCTCACCAAGGGCAGGACTGCAACCTTTCATCATCCCACACCCACAAGTCACAGTTTAGGTTATCTCTGAAGAGACAAAGAGCCTGCCACCCATAGCCCACATCATTTCCCCCCTTTGCCAAAGTTTAACTTGCTAAGCTTTGGCATAATTATTGTTGGAGCTATGAGGTGGATGACTGTTTGTTGTTTTGATTGATTATTTATCAATCTTTAGTGTAGCATCCAGGACTGTTTCTAAGAGTTTAGAAGTTTTCATTCTGGACAGCAGAATCCTGGGGCGGGGGCCTCCTGCAGTAATCCTGCGGCCACCGGCGCTCACATGGATTTCCAGTCAGGTTCCAGATCCATGTATTAATTTTATTTTACCCTTGAAGAGTTTACACCTTTAATTTAAAAGGGGTGCTGAAGGGAGACGGATCTCTTATGTAACTGCTTCCTGCTGGCCATGGGCTGTAGTCATTGCCTAATAAGGTGTAAAACTCTTAATTTATTCTAACTGGAGGAAGATGGATCTGGCATTCTGTATGAAGTTGGATGAAGTTTTCATATGGTTAATAAGATGTTCACTCTGAAAGAAACAAACTTAATTAAAAATTTGGAGTACCCGTTTTTAAAAGAGGACACATTGGATTACAGAGGTAGACAAGGTTAGGTGCCTATAAAGATGGCACTCCTTAAAAGCTGGTGGGAACAGCATATATGTTCTTTTTTAAGTTATTCATCTTTAGAGAGAAATTGCAACAGACACTTACCTTTGTCTGAAGACACATTCCAAGCTGTTCAATGATTGGCCTTATTCGCTCTGTCAGATGCTCCTGGTGAACTGGCACTCCTTGGGCAACTGGCTTCACTCAGGATTAGAACATTAAGTTGGAAATTCTCTTCGTTTTCACCTGTGGGAATGATCAGAACTACAGAATAAAGGTTTTTTTACACCTTGGTTTTAATTGTACAATTTCTCGCAATTTTGACTTGTTCAATAGGTGACTCACCATCAGCAAGCAAGCCTCACCTTTGCTACACAGCAGAGTACAGTAGAATATAGAAGTTGACTGAGACTGGCTGAGACTGCCACCTTATTCTATAGACATGTTTATTAACTGTTTAGAAAATGATTTTACCAGGAATTTAACATGTCTAAAATAGAAATAGATACAAATAGAAAAGATAACGTTATAATTATTAGGCATATATTTAGTACAGGATAAAAGTACAGCACTTAATATTAACTAATGTATTACTTAATGCATAAGGATTCAGAGTTGCAATTATTAGTTTTGAGTTTCAGGTTTGTAATACTTTACATGTTATCTCTCCATGAGAGCAGGCCATAATGCCAATTGTGTTTAAGTTTCACTTACAGTATCCTGGTATCATGGCTCCACGTAGCATGTTCTTCAACGCAGTGAGCAAGTCGCAGCGTCCTTGATCTTAGAGAGATTTTCCAGTATTCCACTAGCCTGGTGCATAGTGCTCTCTGGCACCATGGAACAGTGCCAGTCTGGAGGCAATATCCATTGTACACTTGGCTGTACCGAGTCATTATTGACTGCTGCAGGAGCTTGAAACTGCAACATAGTTTCCATCAACTTCAGGAGCAGAACCAGAGGCTGATAGAGCAAATATTTTTAATTGAGGGGTCAGTGACCAGCCTAGCCAATAACTCACATGGAGAGGCCACCTGTAATGTATTCAAGGCCTGGTTTGAATGCACAAGAGTTTGACAATGTTAAAGTTTATTTCTCGTTTTTATATATATTTTAAACAACTTAAAGCAACACATATATCAAATGACTGTTCACTTATACAATTTTACTATGAAGATAACAGTAGGTACTTTACTTTAGTAATAGAAGAAAGATATTATTTTTCATTGTTAAAATGAAAACAGAAGATTTCCAATAGAATCAAGATAACTTTTTATTACCATTTACTTAAATATGTACTTTGTGGTGGCCTTCAGACAGGTTTTATTATCATTAAGTTATTTCTGCTACCAATACCAATCTAAGTTTTAGTTAACAATGACTTCTAGAACTAGAACTATTTAAACATTTTCAGTTTGGCAGATGTTTTACAACCTCCTTATAATTGACTATAACCACACTGACTAGATACCTCATGTTTAAATAAACTTATTAAATTACAATTACCAAAGAAATTTACTCTATTTATTTAAGAGAGCATATCTACAATCTTTTTCCTTTAACCTAATTTCACCAATGTGAACTTACAATTTTCATTACTCTAAAGATTTTGTATATATAATGTTAATTTAGTTTATAAATTAACTATGGGAGATTACACTCAAGTTAAATAAAATTGAAACCATAATAGTTTATTCAAGGAATGTTCTCTTTTTCCCTTACAGGAAGCTAAAAACTTCTTTTCTTTAAGTTATGAAAATTAATAATTTAAAAGCATACTGACTACCAGGTTTTAAAACACATTACACAATTACTTAATTTTTTAAATCATAACCCAGTAAAGATCTTTCCATAGTTTTTATGGACTTTTCTTTACTTACTGAAATTTGTTAATAGAGCCACTAATTACCTTTATTTTGTTGGAAAGAAATCTTCTGGAAGTAAATAAGGCTCACCAGATTGTGGAGGAGATAAAAATTTATTCTCAATCTTGCAAGAAGGGGCGCAGAGCCAGATACAGCTGGTGCCCCAAACAAAGAAAAATGACACAATTTATACCCCTAAACCTAGCATGCAAGCTTTTCCTCTGTTTTTCCATAGATTGGATACTTCAGAAGTTACATCTTATCTGAGATTTAACTTTCCCCCACAAAAGTTTGTGATTTAACTGCTTCCTCTATCACATTCCAGCCATTTTAGTTTTTACCTGCTCCCCTTTGTCAAATAAGGAATAGAATTTAGTGCTGAAATGGCACCGATTTAGCTCCTTGGGCATCCTTCCACTGCCTATAGGACTGGCCTAAACTGGTCTCTTCCACTGCTGTCCAACCCGGGAGTGGGAGACTGAGGCAGCAGGCCGCCAGGTTACATCAACATTTTTCTTATGTGAAAATTAACCTAATCTTTGTTTTTTTACATTTTATGGCTGACAAAAGGTTTAAACTGGGAAATTAACCTGGCAAACTGATTCTTAATTCCCTAGCCTAGTAGATAGGTTTAATCTGCTACACCTAATCTCGCCTTTAAAGCTCTTGGAAAGAGGAGGCCCTTTCCCAATTGTTTCTATAATCAGATTTCTATGACTTTTTCATCCTGCTTAGTTTAATTTGGGCTTTAAGAATATTTATTTACATATATAACTGCATATTTAATTAACAATTTGAATAGAGCTCTTTTAAGAATTTTCATTTGTTAATTTGATATTATCCTGATGTATGAAGACATACACTGAGCAAATGGGCAGACACAAAGAGTTAGACACAGAAACAAAACTCATTGATATTATTTATAATTTGCATTATTTTATATACTGTTTAACTTAATTTGGGGTCCAGAAATATATATTACTTATAACTGCATATTTAACCTCAACAATTTGAGCAAATAGGCAGACATGAATAGTTTGACACAACAACATAACTTTAGTTACTTTAAACTTCTAATTCTTACAAACCAAGTGTGACTGCAAAACATTTCAAAGACTCCTGAAACTCTTCTTAATTTGCACTATGACTGTGCAGTTTTATACTATGACTATGTAGTTTTACACAAGAATTTTCCTTCTTACTTAATGGATTGTAATAACCAAAATGTTCTCAATGCTTTAGCACCGTTTTGTTTTAGAACTTTATATTTTACTTTGAAATTAGCAGAATTTTGGATAAACAACAAGATTAATCTTATATGTATTTACTGAGGCTATTTGAAGCCTCAGGGAGACAGACTGGTTTCTCATGAATTGCCACTCTTAGGAACACTGACGGTCAAGGCAGGAGACTTCTCCCCCTCAACCCCCCTTTTTGATTTTGGAGATAATAAAACTCCAGTGGTCATTTAACCTTATTCCATCAGGCAGCAATTTATTTAGTTTACACTTGAATTCATGAGAGAAAGGGTAACTAATACCAGGACAGAAGACAGTGATGTCCTTGCTCTTGTCTGGCCTGTAGGGGCAGAAGCTATTATGAAATAACCATAGGCAAAGGCAAGGGGTGAGGTTAGGCTTGAAGTAACCATAAACAAAGGAAAGATTAGTTTAGAATTTACACTTAAATAATAGTTTCAGGCTAAATTCACTCAGTTATAATTTCAGTTATTATCTTTCTGCTCTTTCATAATATAAATGCATTTATAAATGATTTTAACTCTTAGTTACAGTTTTTATTAATTTTTTTAAAACCTGTTAATTTTATAACAGTTTTAAACACCTTTCATTCGACTTATAACATATTAGATGAACTTAACCATTACTTTAATTTCTCTTTTAAGGTAAAATAAATCTCTTGCAGTTAGTTTGAAATAAAAGCTACTTTTCAGGATTTGATGAGATAAGACACTTCTTCAAACACTGAGGAAATGATGAGGTTAAAGCACAAACTATTTTGATAAACCAGATTTTCTTTGTATACTGATCTTACTCAATTTTAATCATAAAAGTTTCCTTTCACAAACCTTCTACACTTTCAGTATTTATTCAGATTTTGTCCCACTCTCTACTCTTTCCAATAATCAATCATTTTATCTTAGGACAAAATCATCTTCTGCTTCCTTAACAATAAAAACACATTCCATATATCCCACATACTAAGTTACCAGGCAAACTTCTTACAACATATAATTGCCATTAATACTAAACAAGCTTGTTAAAATAATGAACTTTTCTTCGCTTTTAATACTTAGTAGCATGTAATACCAGAAACAGTTTTTTTGGAAGCTTGTTAAAGTAATGAACTTTTCTTCGCTTTTAATACTTAGTAGCATGTAATACCAGAAACAGTTTTTTTGGAAGCAAGTTGGCAGGGGAGGCTGGCTGCCGAATAAGTTTGTTATAAAATTACCTTTTATTATTATTATTATCAGTTCAGTTTTTGTTTAATAATGACTTTCTGCAATTAGCCATTTAAATACCTTAATTTAAACAATGCTTTGTAAAACTTTTATAATTATTTATACCCTTAAGACAAATTTTACCGTCACAGAACACATTCTCTTACTTAAAGTTATTACAATACCTTCTAAGAACCTGGGCAGAATGCAAATATAGTTTGGCTTTGACACCCTATGGAGGGAACTTTACTTCATTTATTCTGATTCTGCTTTTTACCCCCTTCACTTCCCCCCTTCCAGGTAGTCAGGTGCACAACAATCAAACAGGAATGCGGCTTATGAATAGAAGGTGTGGACTCACTGGAAAGGGGCAAGCCCTCCCCCTTTCCAGCTTTCAGCCAAAATGAGCAGACAAAAACTCTCCCAGGGACCCAGCCACCCTGACTGGGGCAGCCCCAACAAACTTGGGTGCATGGCGCGGACACAGGTGGCCTCCAAGCCCTGGCAAAGGGCCAGACCAGAGACAAGATAGCAGAGCGTGCACAAACATCTAGACTCCGCAAACATCCAGACTCCTAAGTTTTGCCCCATAATCATTTCACCCCCTTGCCAATGGCAAGGGAGGGCTCCAGCTCAGCTGTAATTCTGCTTTACATACGGACACAACTCCAACACTAGCATTGAGCTGACACAGACAGAAGCACAAAGGTCACTAATCTGACCCACAAGTTTATACATATTTTCACCATGGCTGCCCCCACAGCCATCACAAACCTCAGAACACTTAACATTTGGTATAAAGCAAATTCATTCACAATTTAGCACCATAACAAAAGATTTCAGCTAGACTTTTTCCATTGTTTAAACTTTACACCCAGACCAAGCTCCACCAGAAAAGCCGATCCATTTTCCTGTAACCAAGCTTTGTTTTTTTTAATCTAGACCAATTTCCAGGACATTAGGACTTGAACCTATAAATAGTCCTTTTTACTAAAATCAAGACTCCACTCCTTTTGTGGATATAAGACTAGTACCAGATTTTAACATGCAGTTAGACAAACCCAAAACACCAGGGCTTTTCCCCGGTTTTTCTCCTTTTCCCAAGCCTAGAGAGAACGGCTTCCCCCCAATTTTCTGGGGCTACTAGGGTTCTCTCGGGAGGTGATCAGCCTCCCCTTCCTAGCAATTAAAGCTAGGGCCTTCCAGACTGCTCACCCGGGGAGTCTTACCTTCTTCCATGTTCGGAGTTCTTTTTCGCTCCCAGAATCTTTCTCTTCAGACCTTCCATTGTCCTTGATTTTTGTTGGGAAGATTCTGGTGGAGCCCACATCTTTTCTGGATTAAATTTAATCCAGGGGCGCCCAGATTTGGGGTTCACCTGAGTCCTCCCGGCTTCCTCGGGGATTTGGAAGGGGCAGCAAAATGCTACCGTCTCTGGCCTTCATTTGTTATCCCACCAGAGTCACCAAAAATGTTGTAGAATTTGAGAGAAGTTCAATTACTTGAGTATAGAGAGGCCAGGACTCAGGAATGATTTTGAGAAGGAAAAATGGTTTATTGACGGCCGGCCGGAGTCGGGAACTTTCTGTTTGAATCCCGAGCCCCGAACAAGATTTTTTAGTCCCTTTTATACAGCGAGGAAAGGCCAAATGGTCCTTTTGTTTCAGTTCTCAATAGACTTGAATTAGCGTATATTTCCACATCTTAGTAAGCTTTTAGCATGGACCTCAGGCATTCGATAAGCTTTTAGCATATTTGTTTTGCATTTCCCCTGAATACTTAAAGTTTATAGACTTTGCATTGTTAAACTGTCTCCTGCTCACCAAGGGCAGAACTGCAACCTTTCATCATCCCACACCCACAAGTCACAGTTTAGGTTATCTCTGAAGAGACAAAGAGCCTGCCACCCATAGCCCACATCATTGCTGTAGATACTGAACTTGGTCACCTGGCTGAGTTAGTGTTTGTCAGGTTTCTCCATTTTAAAGTTTATCACTTTCCTCTTTTTGAAGGAAGTCAATGTGTGCCACGCACATTCAAGAAGTGGGAAGTTAAGTTCTCTCTCCTTGAGGACAGAGTAGACACTTTAATTAGATGGCATTCTTTGGAGTGTGAGAGTTGTCTCTTCTCATTTGCTTGTTTATTAATTTATTCATTTGTGTCAGTATGGACTTATGGATATTTATTTTTTCCTTTGGGTCGTAACCCAGTACTACTATATTTCCTTGTACAAATTGTTCTACTTTTGGCCATTGGAAACTCTTCCAGTTGGCTCCTGTATCCCTTTGCCATACTCCAGCATTGTGTGTGTGGGTGTGGGTGTGTGTTTGTTTGGTGCTTCCTTAATTTCTGGTATTAGAAATTTGCTTCCAGCTCATAGTGTGTGCTTCGTGCCCTGGTTCCTTTTATTGGAGAATGGTATTAGAGACCAAGATCTGGGTGCTGGGTGTGCACATTACTACTGTATTGCTGTAAAGCAGGCATGTTTATTATCCCATTCTATATATGCAGAATTGCAGATGCCAAATAATGATGCTCATGAAGATAAGGGAAGGGGGTGATTGTGGTCAGAGTGGAATAAGGTGTCTGGTTTCTGGAGGTTTCTCTTCCATTACTTCACAGTGTGTGGGCTTTTGGATTTCTTTTTCTCACTGATACTTTTCTTAGGTGGTTTATTTTCCTAGATACTTAACAGGTCACTAATTCTGAATGCAAAATGTAGTATAGTTTTTATTAATACTCTGACTGGAGAAGCTATTAGACGATTGACCACATCATTGTTTTTGTGAGCACAGAAATAAAACAGAATCTGTTAAAGAGTATTGTATATTGTTGATGGCAATAAGGTGAGATGTAAAATTTCCTACAAGATTGTAGGTACAGGTAGACTCCTTTATGCGTGTTTAATGGCTTTGATGCTTTCCCATTGTCTTCTCCCAAAGTACATAGCAGATGTACTTTGTGGCAAGTGAGGGCTTGCCTATTTTGTTATAACTAAGCACATAGCCAAATAATTACAATTTTAGTCTTTTAAAAAATATTACCTTGAATATAGAATTGCAAGCTTTTCTCAAGAAACTTTTGAAGATAAAACCTAAAGCTGTAAATATCTTTGTATAACATTTACTACTTTTGTCCCTGTGCATTAGTCAATCCTCTTAAGAAATAGGAACTTGGTAGATTTTTCAGGTCATGGTTGAGGACCAAAATATTTGTATAATCCTATTTACTCTATTTTAGAAAAATATCAAGAAACAATGAAACCATTGTGAGACCAGAGAATGTACACACACACACACACACACACAGAGTAATTAATTTCTGTTTTCCACTGTTATATGTTTGTAGGGAGATTGGAATGAGTTTTGCAGGTGTCTCAGTTTCATTACTCCTTTGTTAATATGGACAGAATGGCCTTAGATCAAGCTACTATGATTATCTTATCTTTTTCCCACTTCCCCACACCCATATGTAGTCATTACTAAACATATTCTATTCCTTTGGAGCATTTGAATACATTCATTTTTCCTGTTTAAGATGGTTTAATATATGTCAAAGGATGAGGGTCTTCATTTTATTTTCCTTCTGGCCATTAGCAGGGTAATTAGAAAAGCTTGAGCAGTGCTAGAGCCTTCTTTCATCCAATCTTTTAAATTTACAGACTTAATGAAAAAATAATATATCAGAAAGACAATCTCGGTTTAACCTTGTGGAGAGGTTTTTCTGTTAATCAGACCTTACTTACCATGAATGGAATCTTCTGTACTTTTTTTAAAAAATGAATTCTTATTTACTTTGTTACTTTTTTGTATTTGGATGATCTTGATAGATATCCTATTCTTTGCTGCTTTCTTGAATCTCCAATTCATTTTCACTAGATTTCTCTCTACTCTTTCTCTGTCTCCTGGGATATCTGGGCACTGGAAAGCCTTCCTACCCGTAGAGATTCAGTATGCTCTCTTTTCATTTATGCCTCAGTTAATGCTTTTTTCATGTTCATTTAAATGCTTTATGAGTTCCTGTCCTCTGAAACATAGATCTTATTTGTTTGAATAGCACGTTGCAAATATTTAATGTTAATGTATTTATGAGGCTCTTTTGAATTAATACCCTTTCCACATACTTATCAGGTCTTACTTGATTGACGGTAAGACTCAGCAATCCATTGTTTTTTAATCAATACGAATTTAGACTCTTAGGAGGGTCCTTAAAAGCTCTGTCCCCAGCAGTGTTCAACATTGATGAATCAAGTCAGAGATACTGCTTTGAGTTTGTTTCTTTAGCAGTCTTTGGGACTCTCTGGCCTTTTGACATTGTTATGACAGTGAAAATAAGGAATACTGCTTGGCAGGGGGAGAGCTGCTAGGTCAGATAGATTTTAAGGATTAGGTCCTCATGTTGCTTATCACACTTGAGACCTTATTTATTAAGAATTAGCCAGTAGGTAAACTCATTCTAAATATTAAGTAAATTACAAATAAACCATATATATTATTGAAAATAGTAATAATAGCAAATACTTATTTAGCATATACATGTTGTATATGAGGTAGTTACTATATAATCCTTAATTTGCAAATATGAAACTAAGGCATAGAGTACTTACTTATAAAACTTGCATATTTTCACAGAATAACAGGTAGTGCAGGCAAGACTGGATCAGTGCAGTATGATTTAAGAATCTGCTCTAAAAAATTTTACTATCCTGCCCTGAGGTTTTTCTCTTCCCTTTTGGTATTTGAGTGAGTGTGTGTGTGTGAGTCAGGGATGTGGAGACTGCATTGTCATATATTTGATTTTGGATTCTTTTTCATTAAATTAGGTGTAGATATTGGTAATTTGGATACATAAAATGACTTTTTAGAAAGAATGGCTGCTGTAAAAAACGGATTTATTAAACCTACATCCTCCACTGATTGCATTTTAGCCATTCTTACACACTCTTTGCATCTGAGAATGCCAGTATCTTAAAATGAGTGTTCAAAGTTCAGTTCCACTTGATAAATATTTATTAATCACCTCCTGTATACATTTTCCAGTCTGAGGCAAGGCAGAAGGGCAGATAATACAGATCCTTGTACTTGGACAAGGTAAGTCTTATTCCTACACAAATACTTCCATAGTAAATTCTTATATGGGTAACTCTAGTAACAAGACACATACATGTTCCCTATCTTTAGGAAGAAGACTCTAGACGTAATATCCTTGAGGACATTATGTTGCAGTAGAGCTAGGTTGTAAGGAGATGGGGTTTCCATCAGAAAGATACCGGAAGAGGAAGGAGCAGCATGGATAAAGGAACTAAGGAGGAAAAGTACATAAGTAGTCTAGAGTACTTTTTGGGTAAGGTATGCATGTGGTGGGGAATAATTTTGGAAACCGGGTTATATTATGGATTTTATTTAATGCTAATCTGGATAATTGTGGCAGTGGAAGTAGAAAAGCAGGGGTTAATTTGGGAGCCATTCTCAGAATGTATAGGACTTTGAATGGGAAAGATCTGGATGGAGGAAGGGCCCAGGATGATGTCAAGCTTAAAGCCAAGGAGAATTTGAAAAGGGTGGCAGGAAGAGAGGAAATTGCTTGTTTTCATTCTGGCCTGCTTCGCTTGAAGCAAGGATTACTGTGATACTTGGTATAAACAGGTTTTGACTACCTCAGCTATTGAAAAACTGGTCCTAGTGACTTAGTATTGTATATAGGGTATGCAATTGAGGCGAGGAAATAGCTCCCTAAAGGAATTTTGGAGAAAATGCCTAGCATAAAAACAGCTTTGTTATGTGCTGCATTTGGTGGGTCTAAATGAGGTATTCCAAGAGCCTCTTATTCAGTCTTAAGTGGTTTGAAAAAGAAAGGGAAAGAGGTTGTAGGCATACCTATGTTTGTATGCACTGACTGTAGAGTACGGATCTGTTTCATTCCTAAAGCTGTTCTAGGTGCCGGACGGATCTCTATGTCCGAGTGCCTGGATTGTGGATGTTTAGTGCCTCCATCAGGAATACCAGTATTTTTTCCCCCCCAGGAATAGTGTTTGATCTTCCTTAGATAGTACTGTATTCAATATACAGGTAGCATGGAGCTCACCTTTCTGTCATCCTTGTAGATGTGGTCCACGATGACAGGAATCCTGTTTGCTCTGGGTGACTTTCAATCCCTGGCACTTGGTACTTTGGTACAAAAAATCTAAGTGGAGTGAGGCTGAGTTATGTGCCATAGCCTGTACTACTTCTGTCCCACTTATTCTTTTTTTTTAGTCTCTATTATTATTTTTTAATGTTACATTAAAAAAATTGAGGTCCTCATATACCCCTCACCCCCCTCACCCCACTCCTCTCATAACAACAACCTCCTGCATTATCATGGGACATTCATTGCACTTGGTGAATACATCTCTGAGCCTTGCTGCACCACATGGTCAGTGGTCCAAATTATAGTTTACACTCTCCCCCAGCCCACCCAGTGGACCATGGGAAGACATACAATGTCGGGTAACTGTCCCTGCAGTACCACCCAGGAAAACTCAAGTCCTGAAAATGTCCCCACATCACATCTCTTCTTCCCACTCCCCACCCTCCCACTTATTAATGGCTCTCAATAGGTGCATTATGAACTGGTGGATAGCATTTTGAGAGACATGATTTACTGATGACTTTTTTAGGGAAGGTTTGAATTAAAGGACCTATGTATCTAATTTGCCATTTATACAGCTTAGTTTGTGGTATCTGTAGATGAATTTTTTCAACTAGAATGTCTTATTTAATACCACATCTTTGACATTACTGAATTTGAGTTTTGAGCAAGCCATACTATATGCTTTATCCATTGACAACCCCAAGGCACTTTTTTTCTATGAGTTTTTAGATAATAGCTCATGACTGAAAGTTTTGAGGTGCCACAAGATGGTACTGTTTGTAAGGCAGCAGTTTAGTGTCGTCAGCATTGCCATCTTTATCTCTGCTTCTGGAGGCCAGTGGCCATCCAAGGTGTAAGGGTAAAGATGTATGTAGAATTTTCATCTTTATCTTTGTTTATTCAGTTTTTTGAAAACTTTATTTTTTATTTTCCCCATTTCCAAAAGTAATACTTTTTGTGATAAATTTATAATAAGGCCCAAACACAATATGGCAATATCTCTTTGTTATTATTTTTATAGGATTATGTTTTTTTGATGTCACATTTCCCAGATATAATGTTTGGACTTATAAGGGAACCAAGAGATCTGATTAGACCAACTTGGCAGAAAGACCAATAAACTAAAATGAAAATATCAAGATACTGGTAACTGAGAGTTAGTCAAAAGCAAAGACTTGTAAATAAAATACCGTATTAAGTGAAACTGAAATTATTTGCTTTTACAAAACTTTCTCAGATGAACACATATCCGGCAAAGTGAATTCATGGCTATATTTGAAAAAAATAGTAAAATCTTGATTCCAGTGTACTTTCTGTCATTAGAGATATTTAAATTCTAATAATGTAAAGCAGTTTGTTTTTCTTGGAAATGAACATTCCATGGTTTTCCACATTGTAAACTAAACTGTAAGCATTCTGTATGGCAGGAATTTAACTTGGATAATTCCGGTAACATTTCCAAAGAAGTTCCCCAAAAAGCAATGTAAAAGGAAAACTGAGCTTTTGAAGTTCAATGCAACTCCCTTTAGATGAAATCAGTCAACTTATTTTACCTTAACACTTTTTTGCTTTTAAGTTAGAAATAACTTCAATGAAAACTTCTTTCCGGAGCTGAGAGTTTAATGATGTGGACCACGGGACAGTAAGAGCATCCTATACTGGCCTTACATAATCATTTATTTTGTGAATTGCATGGTGATTGGCAGTTACAATCTTGTTAATATAGAGCTTGAAGATGAGCCACCTGCAGATCCTCACATGCCTTCTCATGGGTGGTACCTTCTCTTCCTCCACACCCTGAGGTGGTAGTGGTGGGTGATTATTAGACTGTGAGTTCATCAGGATCAAGGACTGTATTATTTTGTGTCTATAGCCCCAGTTTGTAGAGCAATGCCAGGCAAGAATAAGTGCTTAAGAAGTGTTGAATACATACATGGCTGACTAATGTATTTGTATGTCTGTATAGGAAACTGTTTGCAAATGACAGATTTTCATAATTTTTAAAATTTTGGATCATTATAGATTCATGGGAATTAAAAAAAAAAAAGTAACTACCATCTCTCTTCACCCAGTTTTCCCCATGGTAACATCTTGAATAACTATAATACAATATCAGAATTGACATTGATACAGTCCATAGCCCTTATTCAGATTTCACTAGTTTTGTATGTACACTTTTGTGTATGTTTGTATGTATACTTCTGTGCAGTTTTGTCACATGCATAGATTTGTGTAGCAACCACAACAGTTAAGGATACATAGGGGTTCTATCCCCATGAAGCTTCTTATGCTGTCTCTTTATAGCCATGCTCCCTTCCCCCCCAGGAACAGGTTTTTACTAGTGCTGACTCTGTGTTTTGTGTTAGCTATGCATTAACCATGGCGTGTTGAAAAATAATTATGTTTCTGGTCATGAAAAGACTGTGGTAATGATTGAAATTTTGCCCATTCTCCAGTGCATAGATCTTTCAGTTCCCACATTTTCTGTTAAAAAAAAAAATTACCTGAAATTTGGATTCCCCCAAATTATGAGTTATCAAAATTATTATAATGTGAGTCCATTTCCATTAATCAGAACTCATTATCCCTATTATATTCATTATCAAAGAAGTACATGAAGTTGCAAAACATAAACAGAACACGAAAAATGGGAACCCACAGTATTAATGAGTTAAATATTGACAAGTACATCGTAGAAAATGATCATATGAATGAAAATTGATGCATCAATTTTAATTGCCGTGAATGTGGACATCGTGTGCACTCTTGAGGCTGTGAAGATGAATGGCCTGCAGTAGGCCCAGAGGTGGAGATGTGCCTGTGTGTTGAGAAGAAATCTGTCCCTGGGGTGAATATAGCAGCCTGGATTGCTGCTATAACCACCCATGTTTTCAAGCGAATCAGGCTCTTGTGGGAGATTTTTTTCTTCAGGAAATAGTTGAGAGTTTTGAAATCAAAAGCCCTTTACTCTGATGTCATGAAGATAAAAAGAGACAGCATGACAAAGTACACAGTGGGGCTGTATTTTCCACAAAAAGAGACCTCTGGTTGACACGGGAGAGAAAGCGCTGCCTTCCTTCTCCCCCTCACTTTTCTTATACATTTCATTTGCCGAAGAAAGACTAATAGACCTTTCTTGGGAACTTCATTAATGGGAGTAAAAGATTCTGCTACCCCTCCTCTCCTAGCTTGCCCTACCCTGGCCCTGCTGGTGGGGCCAGAGCCAGCATGAAAATCCTGTTCTGTCAAGAAAAGCCCCTACTGGACAGGCACCCCCCATTCCCTGGAAGTTGCCACCTCCGCAGGTTTAAAAAAGTGAGCCTACCTTAGAACCCTGTGTCCCTGAGTCCTTGTTCAAGTGTACTTTCCAGCCTGTGCACTGTGAGCCCGGGGGCGGGCATGGGCACAGCGAGTCTGGGTCGGTGTCAGGCAAGGCCTTGAAAAAATAGCTTCTTGTTTTTCAGTTTTCGGAACCTCACCAGCCTGTCCCAGTTTATTAACGATCAATTTTTAACTTTTGCACTGGGCACAGTGGGAGATTGAAGAAGCCTTTGTCTTTGAAGAACCGACAATATCTACAGAGGCTTTATCACAAGTGGGAGCAAAAGAACTTTACCAGCAAGTGCGAAATGATAGACCATTATTATTAAAATGGTAAATGTGGAATAGTTCAGTACCCAGAAGAGGTGCTGAAAGAATTATAGAGGTGGTGTTATGGATTGAATTGAACAAGTCCTAACCCCAGGTCCTGTGATTGTAAATGCATCTTCAGTTACTGTTAACCAGCAACATCTTCAAAGATCCTATCAGATTGGGTGAAGGCGGGCCCTTCTCCCCTGTGGCTGTCCTTTGAAGATGGGTGTCCTTTAAAGGAGAAGAAACTTGGAGAGAAAGAGATGGCCATGGACAGAGGCAGAGACTGAGTTACCTGCCACACACAAGACATGGAATAATTCTAGCTGTTAAAAGGAAGCACGACCTTGCCCACACCTTGATTTTGAGTTTGTAACCTCCAGAATTAAGAAGTTTCTGTTTAAGGCAACTAGTTGGTCTGAGGTGCTTTACTACAGCAGACTGACAACCTAAGACAGGTGGTCTGGGTACAGAATACACATTTTGAGATGGTTCATAAGGTGCTGATGAATGTTGGACATTGGAGAAGAGAGCAGTTGGCGAGGAAGAAGGTGGGTATGTGGCTCTTCGCTGGCATGGAAGGCACACAGACGGAGGCAGAAGTCCTGTGTTCAAGTCCTTCCACTTAATAGATTTAATTCAGATCGTTTCTTCCGTGACTATAAAATCCCTGACATGCACTAAAGTTGTGATTAGCAAATAAAATAATACTTGTAAAAGAGCTTCATAAATGGTAAAACTTTGTACAGATTCGGTTTATTACTCATTGATTATCATTCTTAGAAATCTGTGTTTGTTTCCTTTTAGGTTCAAATTAAAACAGAAGAATGAGAGCATGCTGCTATTTACTCATTTTTAAGAACATAAATTGCTACTGAGGTAACACATTGAGCAGATGATTTTCAGAAGCATTCCAACCTTTGAACCCATCAGAAGTAAATTTTTTGAATGCTTATGATCCTTTTCAGTTTTTCAAGAAATTTGTGACTGATTACTTCCAAAGGAAAACTGTATATAGCAGCTTTAGGTTTGGCTTCAACCTGACTTTTCCTTGTTCTTAGAAAAACAAATAAAAGCAAACGAAAACTTCCCCATGAACTTCCCTCCCTCCCTTTTAAACATATTTAAAGAGCATCTGTTTATCTGCCGCTACTGCAGTGGGGTTCGAAAACAATCATCATCTCTGTTCTGAATCAAGTAACCATATTAATATAAGTACATGCACCACCACCACCAACTGAGAGAGAATGTTGAATAAAGGGAAAATTCTATGAGCACTTGTAACCGGCACTAGGTAAAGGCAGTCTTCCCTTAGGGAGTAATGCTTGAGTACAGTGTGCAGTAAGCCATGGGATATGCAGGACTGGAACTGAGAAGAGAGGATATGGATTGGGATAAAAAATAATGGCTAAAAATAGTGATGATATTAAGCCAGTGTATCTGATGTGTCTTTACTTTTGTATTCTATGTTGGAAGCTTAGATAAAGCCTCTTCTATACCATCGTTAAATACAGTGGTTTGACTAGGCATTATACTTTGCCCAACCTTCAGAAATAATACTCTGATTTCAAATATATCTCCCTAATTCTTTGCTTCATAAAAATGGAATCAAAATAATGTACAAAAGATACTAAAGTAAGATTTAGGTGAATATTTTAATAAGTCTGGTATGGAGGAGAAATTTCTAAATAGTGACTCCAAATCCAGAAATCCATAAATTGGAAGCAGTTGATGTTTGTCTACTTTAAATGTATCTTTAAAACAACAATTTTATAAGTGTCAACTGGCAAAGAACACACAAACTATTTGCAATATATGACAATGAAAGTTTAATATATTTAATGAAAAAAGTTTTTAACCAGAATATGGTAGGTCTCCCAACATAAAGACGGGATAATATATGAACAAAGATTTCACAAAAGAGACATAAAAATTGCCATTAAACAGGTGAACTCATGCTTAAGCTCACTGGCAGTACAAGAAATACAAATTAAAACAAAATGGTGTTTTTCTGTTTCAGACTGGGTAAGATTAAAAAGATGGGCCATATCAAATACTGGAGAGGATTTGGTGAATATGTATATGTGTGCACTGTTAAAGTGGTGTAAATTTATATTTTTCTACATAAATATGTGTAAACATTTAACATGTGGGTACCCTTTGACTCAGAAATTTTACTTCAGGAATTTATTTAAAAAATGTAATTATGTGCAAAGATTTAGCGACAATTCTCTTCATCAAATTATTATACATAAAAATTGTGAAGCAAACTGTACAGTAGGGAGATAGTTAAATAAATCATGGTACATTGATAAAATGACCAAATAGGCTGCCATTAAAGCAAAGTATTTTCAA
The DNA here is from genome assembly GCF_030445035.2 of Dasypus novemcinctus. Classification (NCBI taxonomy): domain Eukaryota; kingdom Metazoa; phylum Chordata; class Mammalia; order Cingulata; family Dasypodidae; genus Dasypus; species Dasypus novemcinctus. The sequence goes on from NC_080687.1 coordinate 63,901,288, forward strand.
ATTGGAAGTCTATTTTATGAGGTATTAAGTGAAAGAAGCAGATTACAAAACAGCATTTACGTCAGAGTACACAATAACATATAGTGAAAGTTTACTGTTACTTTAAGTGCTCCACATTGATTATCTCATTTAATTCTTCTAAGTAAACATTAACCCAGTTTACATATTAGTAAACAGAAATATCAGTGGGCTAAAGAGCTATTTATTTCTTTCCTATTTCCCCCTCCCATCGGCTCCCCCCCCCTGCTTGCTATTTTTGCTCTGTGTCCATTTGCTGTGTGATCTTCTGTGTCTATTTTTCTTTTTGTCTTCTCGTCTTTCTCTTTTGGGATTCATCCGCGTTGGATCCTGGAGACCTCTGATGTGGGTGGAGGTTCCCTGTGAATTACGCCACCTCAGTTCCTGGTCTCTGCTGTGCTTCACCCTGACTCTCCCCTTCTAGTCTCTCTCTTGTTGCATCATCATCTTGCTGCGTGACTCACTTGTGTGGGCGCTTAGCTCTCCATGCCGATACTCGCCTGGGCTATTGGCTTACCGCCAATGCAGCCACGTGGGCACGCTTTTCATTTTTCAGTGTTTGTAATAGTAATTTTTCAGAAGGGCAAGCACCACTATTTTAATTTGTATACATTGTGTGTCAAGTTTTACCTCAAGAGGAAGAGATGAGGGAAAATGTAGGTGTGATTATTAGCATATATAGTTGACATTTTTAATAACACCACAGGATGTTGGATATTGGGAAAATAGAGGATTTTTTGAGGTGTTCTTTAGGATAATACAAAAATAGGATTTTAAGGAATAAAAATTGAACATGTTAGGTACATACAGTTTAAAAATTTAGGTACTTTTTGGAAAATAAAAAATCAAATTCATATAAAAGTAAAATTTATTTTTATAATAAATGATCAAGTATTTAATGAATACCAAGTCTTGATAGGAAAAAAGAGATTGTCTAAGATGCAGAATTAACGATCTAGTTGTGGAAACAAAACTTCTGAAAGAGGTAATCCATAATTAGGACAGTATATAGTCAGGTGGTAAATTGCAGGCTCCTGATGAAAACACAGAAATAGACCTGGGTCATGAGGGTGGGGTGGTATAGAGAAGGATGGGGCTAAATAATACTAGGTGAATTGAACTCATGTGTAATAGGAAAGGTATACTTGGAGAATGTAATTATTGAATTGATGGTGAAAGAGGGTAAGATGATAGCTGAGGGTAGAGAACATTCTGTAGGCACAGGCAGTTCGTTCAGTGGTGTAGCCTGGATCCGTGGAAAATAAATAAGATAAAGTCAGATTATAGAGAGCATATGTTGATACATTTATGTAAAAAGATTTCCAGATAAACAAAAAATACTTCAAGACTGTTTTAGAAAGCCTAATTATATTTATTTTCTTCAGGTTCTTCAGTTCTATAGAAATTTTAAGACAAGTTTTATAATCCAGAGGAGTCCATGCCTAACAGATTTGGAAGTTCCTATTCTACATCATAGGTTTTATTTTCAGTTCTCAAACTGTATTTTGTAGTTTATTAGCAGCATTCTATGGATCTTACATGGGAAATACTGAACCTGATTAGTCTGATCAGACCTCTACACATTTGTTCTTAATTAAGAAACTGTCTTGGAAGGGGCTTGAAGGGGCTTCATTTAGCTTGATTTCTCACTCAGTATAGAGAGTTGTTCTTTAATCTCCCAAGGGGATTATTCCTAATTATTGCTAAGAAAACAAATAGAGGAAAATGAAGACTGAGTCATTTAGCCCAACATGTGTAATAGCCTATTTCATCTGTCAAAATATATATTTATAACTGAATGAAAACTTAAAAGCCCACACTTGTTTTTCAGATTTGCACTTACTATTGGGGAAAAAAATCATACAGAATACTAAATTATCCATTGAGTAATATAAATGATCTTTGAAATAATTGTTCTTTATTGTAACATGGAAAAATACCTTTAAAGCTCTTACATCTGGCAATTTGAATTTTTTTTTGCCAGTGACTTTATAAATATTTTAGTTAACTTTGATAAGTAACATGAAAAGTGTCATTTAATCTTTTCCTGTGACTGTACAAATAATTAATATTATATAATGTCAAATTCATATTCTATCATGATAGTAACTGTTTTGTTATTTTAATAATTGTTTTAAAATGTACTCTTTATACATGAAAGAAAGTTAATGACTTGGAAGGTAGCATTATTATACAAAAAAAATGATACCTTTTACCAAGCCAGAAAAAATTATTTCTTTAATAGTAATGATTTAAATCAAATAGATTATTTAAGTAATGAACACTTGCGTGGCATTCCCAAGGACAAGTTTATTACCAGTAATATACTCCTCCTCTAAATAAAGAGGACCTATGGTGATTGCGGGTCATAAACTTAGAATTAAGATTAATCCAATTATTTACACCTGAGACTCCCCCTGTCAAACTTCGTATAACTACTTGATACTTAATATTCAGGGTATTATTGTAGGCACAACTGGTAATTTAGAACTAAGTACAAGATACAATATCTTTATTGGTTGAATGTTAATCTAATATATGAAGCTATGTAAACAAAATACAGGGATGCATTTTGAATCATATACAAAACCACTGACATTGCTGGACTGGTTAGTAAATAATGAGAATTATTCAAGGAAAGCAACATGAAGAAAACGAGCAAAAAGTTTGAAGAAGCGTAGGGATGGGTTTTGGTCGAAGAAATGGCAAAAGACTTGAGTCTTTGAACCCACCAAAGCTTGGACTGTTCACCTCTGCGTAGTCTTTGTAATTCCAGAATGTAGCACAACACTTTATACACAGTGGTACTCATTTTTAAAGATATACTGCCTCTTAGATATTGAAAAGAGAAAAGTAAGTATACTTTAACAATTGATAGTATAATGTAATAGTTCAAAATTCAGTTTAGGATGAGAGAGACCAGAATTGAAGACCTGGCTTACAAAACACTTGCTTCCATCTCCTTGATGTTAGGCCAGCTCTTTACCTTCCAAGTTACAGTTTTCTCATCTCTAAAGTATAGCAAGAGTACTTATTTCAAACCTTGTGATTTTAATGAAGTAAATCTTGTAAAGTTTTTGGCATTATGTTAGTTTAAATTTTATCCTTAATTAAAAGAGATATGGGAGACGTCAGGCTTCTATTTTGTGGTTGGCATTAACGTATAAACGTATTCCTTATGGTCTGCAGTAAGCTTTTGAGAAGTGATGCTAAGTGACTTGATTTTAACAGTCATAGTGTATTATTTTCTTTATATGCAAGTGAGCAGAGGACAGCAGAATTTTGATCTGGGAACAATGGTGCTTTCTAGACTTTTGGTCTCTGCCTCATCTAGGTGTTTTAACTTCTAGTTAAGGCCCATCTTAAGATAGGGCAAGCATTCCTGTTCTAATGGAAGAAATTGGTATTTTAACTGGGCCTGAGATTAACACGAGGACACACAGAGTCTGAATAGGGGAAAGGAAAAGAGACACAGTAACATAGGAGGAAAAAATGTATAATGCTGGGCAGAGCCCTCTCTTTCTACAGGCTTCTTTTCTGACTCTTCTGTCTTGCTTTATCCCAAGGGTTGACCCTTCTGTTCTCTGTGTGCTATATTCCTGGTATCTCATCTTTGTTTTCATCTGTGAGCTCCTCTACCATACTGGATAAAACAAAACATGTCACCCCACTTCGTACTCAGTCCTGACTGCTTCATTCTAGCCCAGATTTCCAAATCTCCAAGAACATACTGACTTCTATGTTTGACCATTAATTTACTCAAGTAGTTCATAATAGCGACATAAAACATTTTATATATAATATAAAAAAATCTAGTTTAGAGTTTTTCTTTTAGAGAAAATTCACATGTATTTATAAGAAAGTATGTGTTTCAAATAACTTAAAGCCTCCTGTGGTTGAATCAGGTTTACCCACAGCAGCACTTTTCATCCTTTCCAACTTTTTCACTCCCTGCTGTCATTTACTTGGCCCTGGTTCTGCCCTTTTCCATGGCTTAGAGGTAAAATTTGACGTGCAGTGCTCTTAGATTAAGTTATGGAACTTATACATTGTAATTCTCTGTTGTCACCTAGCAAAGTGCTTTTTAAAACCCATGTAAGATAAAGACCAGTTTAACATCTTAAAACTTGAAGTGTTTTCCATGTTTATTTATCATAGTAACACAAATTCTAGATGTGGCTTTTCTCATCTTTATTATATTTTTCAATGAACTTGCCATTTGGAATCTGTATAATAAAAAATAGTATTAGGAAATATACTTACAAAATATAGTATAGAGTTTCTTAGAAAAACACTGCAAAATTATATCAGTAATATAAATTATGCCAGTAAGAAAAAAAATCACTGAAACCACCACACCACATTTATTCAACAAATGTTTTCATGTTTTTAAATAATTCTTCTTCATATGCAGATTATTTTTTCTTAATGTTGCAGCATGAGTTTTTTCCCTCCCATTTTTCCTATTTGTGGTTTTGTTTTATATTAATAGTTCCTTACATTGCTTTCCCCTAATTAAATCAACCATTTTCTTGTGATAGATTGTTTCCATTATTCAGGTTACAAATAGTGTTTTAATGAGTATTTTTATATTAAACATTTTCCTTCATGATTATTATTTTTATTTTTGTGGATTAATTTAGGAATGTTATTACTGGGCCCAAGATGAAGAATGTTTTTGTGACTTGCAGCACAAGTGCCTTTCACAAGGGAGTTTGATAGTTGGTATTGCCAGAGGCACAAATTAGTGGAGTTGTTTCTACCATTTTCTAGCAATAGATATAATATGGTTATTTAGTGTTAGATTGCCCAATAGAGTGAAACCTCAACCTTTTCTTATTTCTTTAGAATGGAGAGAAATGACCTTATTGACAATGTACTTGGTTTCAGATAGTAGTAGATAGTCATGGCTTGAATATTCTAGAATTAGTATTAGAGTATAAAAGAGCACACAGTGTTAAAACTATGTAACAAAAACTTTTTATATGGCGATTTGTATGCATAGTTGAAACAATTTGTAGGAAAAAATTTAAAAAGTCTTTGAAGTGAAAAACACACTTTAAAAATATATTTCCGGCTTATAGATTCAATTACTGATTAGTTGGCTTAATGTAACATTTACTTTAAGCTATTACTATCTAAAGCCCCAGTCACTAAATGTAGAATTGGAAACTGCTGTTTTTGTTTTATGAGCATTTAAAAATAGCCTTAGGGGATCTTTATCTTGAGTTTTACTATTAAAGCCAACTACACAAAGTCTTCCTTCATAGCCTGATCTCTTTGTCCTCATTTGTAGAACAACAGATCTTAGTATTTTAAAGTTACATATGCTGCTCCCCTACCCCAAGTCAAAACATAGGAATGTTGGGTGAATAGACATAAAAGGCTGGGGTTCCTTGAGATGTGTAATTAGATGATGAAAAACAAGGAGGAGGAAAATGTGAGAACTAAAGAGAAAAAAGAAAATGAGATTAGGGAAGAAAACATGGAAATATGGAAGTGAATAGATTTACTTGGGGTTCATTGTCAGTTCCTCCAAAAAGTGTAAATAGACTATCCTTTTGGTTTATAGATCTGGGTCGATTTGTAGTTTTAGTCGACTTAATTCTGCATCTGTTTCCCATTTGCCTTTTCTTTTTTGCTTCTTTATTTTATTTTTAAGAATCTAACTTAGTGGTTCTTTCTGCCCTGCTGTTGCTGCAGTCTCCCCACTGTGTGAATTTGCACTTCAGTGTGGCACCATTTCCTGTCAGAAACTGAAGGCAGGTTCTAAGGTGGTGACTCAAAAAAGAACGGACCCAAAAAGCTTCCGAGCATATTACTACATTGTGGGACATGCCCATAAACGATAAAGTTGGTGCACAAATGGATCCCTGGACCTCTTTCTATACTTTTTGGCCTTGCATGAGTCTAAGACTCTATAGTGGTTGGAAGAGTTAAAAGATTCCAAAACACAAATTATAGGAGATTAGAATCGATGTTCAGATTTACCTGACTAGAAATCAAGGTGAATGATATTGTAGTATTGCCAAGTTTTTTAAACCATGACTTCCCTCTAGTGCAAAGCTCTTTTTTTTTTTTTATCTCGCCCTAAGTTCTTATGTCAGGGATAATTTTTTTTTTGGAATGAATTTAGAATCCATATGCACTTAAATATTAATAAAAATTATGAAATTAATAATTGGTATGAATTATGATTATTAAAGTTTTGAGTCAAAGTACACAAAATTCAGCTGTTTTAACTGGAACATTTTTAACAAATCTAAATTCTTTAGGGAAGTAATGTTTCCATTTTTCTAAATAATGTTTTAGGCCTTAATAGGGGGTTTTAGAGGAATGACTGACAATAATCAAGTCTTAGAAAATTAGATGACTGTTTTATCTAGATGGTTTCATAATTTAGTGATATATGCAATCACTTAGTTACCTGATCAGTGTAATTCATTTCATTTGGCTTTATTGAAGGATGATATAACCTACGTTATTTTGTATTTATAACAGTGACTGTTTATAAAAGAGGCAAAGCATAAATATCATTCTGCATTCCTTGGGTATCATTCTTGCTCAGTGAATGTTAATAAATGATTGTTATGAACTGGATGGGTCCATGGCATTGAAGTGCCAGACCTTTCCATCTGCTTATTCATTGATTTTTTTAAAACTCTGAAAAAATCCCAATGTCCAACATGTTAGTTCACTAGTGTTAATAACCAATCAGTAGCACAGGTAAGGACCTTCATAAGAACCTTGAAGGTACAGCAGTAGATGGCATCTAATGTATTGTGACATTTCATCTGAATAGATGGGTAACAGAGGTTTTTCTTTTCAGAATCTAGAAGTTGTTGGGAAGAAGTGGTACTTGCATAAAGGCACTTCCTTTTGCCACCTCTAGTACTTTTAATTTTTCCAGAAGTGTGGTATAATCTCACACCTGTTATTAAACTGCTTTAAACTACTTTCCAAATATCACAGCCAATTCGAAGGATTTATTTTCTTGCCTGTACTTTAAAACATTGCTGTCAAACAAAGTAAGCAAAAGCAAGTTCTAGAAAGATTCATCCTCCTTGTGTTTTCAGGTTGATTTGCGTTTGTTCATGACTTTTAAGTTATTTTAAATTCTCAAAGGAGTTTGCTTGTTTTTAAACTCTATAAAAATTGTTTCCTGAAAGGGTCTATCAGAGATCAAAGTGTCAACTTAATAATAGATTTTTTCCTGTCTGTGCTGTGTTATAAAGGGAGATTTCTTTTGCCTTATTTATGTTAGAACTAACTGTAGTTAGGAGAGCAGTGTTTACTAAAGTTTGGAAAGTGTTAGGGAGGAGGTGGGTGTTATTTTTCTATATAGAGTCAAATATTTCAAGTCTATAGAAGCTTAAATAATTTAATTGGTAAAAGTGTATCAGATCACTTGAAGTTTCTCATTATTTACTATATTTTAAAGAGTTTTTTCCCCTCCATCTACCAAAGTGTATTCCTACTCACAAAAGCAAAATTGCTTAAATGAATCTGCCCATTTTCCTTAAAATAGTGTTTCAATGAACAATAGTACTTTGTTACTCTTTCCACTTATTTTCTAGAGTACTTAGGCCCAAAGATGAGATATTTGAATTTTTAGGGTTGTTGCTGTAGCTCTGGCTGCAGAAATACGGATCTGAAAGTTTTAAACTACAGGCAACCTGAAATTTCCAAGGCTGGGCGTTGACACAGGAACTCTGGTGCATGTGTGGTAATAAACTGTTAGGGCTTGGGTTTCTTTCCTATTAATCCCTTAGGGACACTTCTAAGGCTGTCTTTATTTCAGGTTCCCTTCCTTTTCCTTGATTTCTCCAAAACTTGACTAATAGACTACCTGTTCCCAATCAGTGCCTGATACTTAGGACTATGGTTGCTGTTTTTTACCCTTCTTTCCTGCCACTAGCCAGGAGAGAATATTGTCTCTGAGTTTCTCTTCTGTAATTTTTTTTTTTGGGGGGGCCTGTTTTCTTTTATTAGGTACTGCCTACAAATTCCAGAGATTTTTTGCCATTTTGTTTAAGAAAATACAAGGATCCCCATGATAGGAGTTTAATATTTTGTTGAGTACTGTGTGAGTCTCTATCCAGAAAATATACTATAGCAATGCAAATACATTTATATCCCATAGAAGTATGCTTTAGGTACATTTCCCCCATATAGAGTCCCATAAATCTGTTCTTGAAGCAAGTGTTTATGCATTGTAAAGTTCCTTTGGGTTTATACTACTAGAAATAATGAAAAAGTGGAATATAAGAGAGGCGAATTTATAATAGTTCAAGAAATTCCCAAACAAAACTGGGGATATATAGGTAAAGAGCATTGGTTTTCAAGCTAGCTTCAGTACCTCAAGGAAAAGCTTTCCATGCCTGAGCCTCGTCCGCAAAGATTGTAATATAATGGGTTTAGTGTGGAACCTGGGCAGTGTATGTCTAGACTTTCCCTAGTGAATCTGAGAACTATGCAGGAAATTATTAGTGTTGAGCAATTAGTGAGAAAGGTCTAGAATGGTGGTTCTCAATTCTGGCTGCACATTGGAGTTGCCTGGGCAGCTTTTAAACCCTCCTGATGCCATATGATTGGCCAGGAATGCAGAACTTCTCAGAGGGATTTCTAAAAGCTTCTGTGGAATTCTTTCTTTTTTTTAGGAGGTACCTGGGATATGTGCAGGTGCCGAACCACTGAACTCTACCCGCTCCATGTGGTGAATTCTTACATGCTGCCAATGTTGAGAAATAACTGATCTGAAAGTTCTTATGTTCTCACGACCAGTAGGGATATGTACAATTTTAGACTTTTTGAGAAAGTTTTTTTGAGGTGGAGCACATGGATTTAGATTAATATCAGTTTCAGCAAGACAAGGAAATCCGTTATCTCATTTCTCCTACTTCACAATGTAAGGCTTCTCTGGACATCTTGGGAGAAGGGAGCCAAAGGGTTATATGCAAATTGAGTGTGTAGGTGATTGGAATGGTCACTGGTGGTTGCATCTGGGTTGGTGTGCAGGTAGGTGGGCTTTTTTAAATTTACCCATCTCTCTCATAATCTCTTTAGCACTGTCTTTTATACTCTTGGAAAAACCTGTCTGGCCCCACATTTAGGGGATAAGAATGAGAGTACCGGGTTGCCAAAAAAAAAAAAAAACCAAAAAAAAAAAACCAAAACCAAAACCAACCTAAAACAAAAACAGTGAGAAGGAATAGACTAGGAAAAATGCCATGAGTGGAGAGGCAAAAAAAGTGCACCTGTAACTTTTTAAGTATGTGTATGAGGATGTCCACTGAGTTGGTAGGGAGGGGGCTTAATGTGTGTGTATGTAGAGAGATTCTAGTTATAGAATACTTTTGTGGCTTAGAAATGTATGCATATAATTAATTATAGTCTGCTTTGTTTTCTGAAATTCTCTTTGCCGTGAATGTTACCATTGTATTGTGACGTTTTCCTCCCTGTCTTACAATACACCTGTGTAGTATAGACTAGACTTGACATTTGGGTAATGCCCATTTGTTGAGGGCAAATGTATCGTGGGCTTTTTTTTTTTTGAGATTGATTTATTTATTTCTCCCTACCCCCCTTCATTGTTTTGCGCTCAAATGTTTTCTGTGTCTGCTTGCTGTTCATTCTTTTGTGTCTGCTTGTCTTCTCTTTAGGCGGCACTGGGAACCGATCTTGGGACCTTCCGGAGTGGAAGAGAGGTGGTCATTCTCTTGTACCACCTCAGCTCCCTGGTCTGCTGTTTCTCTTATTGCCTCCTATCTGTGTCTCTTTTTTTGTTGTGTCATCTTAGTGCACAAACTCTTCTTGTGGGCCAGTACTCCTGCGTGGGCCAGCTTGCCTTCACCAGGATGCCCTAGGAATCGAACCCTGGACCTCCCATATGGTAGATGGGAGCCCCATCACTTGAACCACATCTGCTTCCCACAAATACTTTATCGTTAATACCTCTTTTTTCCTGGTGCTTCATGTCTAGTAGGCCATTGCTGTCGTTCTTTACCTAGTAACAGCATATTTAACTTACCTAAGAAGATATGTAAGACATCAGATTTTAAGCAGCTCTGTTTCTTACAGAAGGCTCTGAATGAGTGCCACTGTATTGACTTTCATTTTGTTCTGGTTTTCTTGTTGAGTTCACATGTTTTGCTAGCCTCCTAATGAATATAATTATGTTTATTTTTGTTTGTTTCAAACTCCACTGCTGATTTAGCCACAGTAGAACTAAATGAATTCTGTGGTCCAACTAGTGATATCATTTAAGAGACCTCATCCCTGGTGAAATTCTTTGATGTTGGTTTCTGAGAACTTCACTTAATGGCTCATTTTTGAAAACACTAATAGTTTTTTCAGATAACTAATAGTTATCTGAAATTGTTCTGTGTCTACTAAGCACTTGCGTATTTAATTTTCCTAACAGTTCTTTGAGGTATGTGATTTCATTTCCATTTTATTGGTAAGGGACTGTCACTTAGCATTTTAATTTGTATCTAACCAGTGGTATGCCAGTAAACAGCTTTTTTGGGGGGAAAAAAAAGCCCTTGAAATTTCCCTTGAAATCGGTACTTTGACCAGGATGGGTTTCAGGCTACTAAAGTGTAGTCAAGGAGTTGTGAAGAGATGCCACAGTCAGCTCTCACATGCCTCTGTTAGCCAGCTCCAACATGTCTCTGGGTCTTAGGCCAAAGCCATGTTCTTTCTATTATGTTATGCTGCTTCTCTTTCTGCCTCTTTTTCTGTCCTCCTTCCTTTTTCCTTTCCTTCCTTTCTTCCCTTCTCTCTCCTTCCCTCCCTTTCTCCCTTGGGGGGGGTGGCGGTCATTGCTTACATCACTATCTCAAGAACATCATGTCCTATGTGTAGCCTCTTCTGCAATGGGTTTCTGACAGCCAGGGAATTGTAATCAACTGTCAGCTTCTGGGACCCTTATTGACTTAAACTACAGTATGTAAAAGAGGATGTATTACATTAATTCATATATTATTTATTCTTGATAAAGAAAAGTATGGGTGTCCTACCAAGTCAGATGGCCTGGTCATTCCAGATGTGAGAAGCAATGTTGTGAAATTATTAGAAAAGAATCATGAAACCAACTGTTCTTATTTAAATTCAAAATGCTGTTTACTTTCCATGCCTCCTTTTCCTCTCCATAACCTTTACCTGAAACCACTTTTTCTCCAGCTGTGTTATAGCTGACTTGGAAGAGGTCTGGGTCTTGTTGGTAATAAAAAATGAAGAGACTTGCCTGTCAAATGGCAGGTATTAAAATCTCCTTGCCATTGCATACTTTTGAAAACTCTAAACATTTGTCTATTCTCCTTCCTTTTCTCTATTTCTATGTGACTGTAAATCTCAGAAAACGTGTTTTGGAGAATTTTCACTTTTCCTGGTTTTGGCTATAGCGCTGACTCCCTTAAAAAATTGGCACACGTTCTAAATCCTTAGGTCGCGTCACATTCCCTACCCATGCTAAGACCTCATGTGTGATGTAGTCAGCATCACTACAGGGGTATTGCCGTCTTCGTGAGATTTGCCCTGTAGTGATTTGGGTACTTGTCTTCTCTCTTCAGCGGAGCTGTGATAGGCTTTGTGGGTGGAGAATGCTTGACTTCATTGCTGGCAGGGACTGCCTGCTTTTTACCGTGTTATTTCAATGAGATTGATGTTGCTTTAGTCCCTCATACTATGTAATTTTTACAAAACCAAACTTTAGGAAACACAGTTTTTGAAGTTGCTTTCTTTTACATGTATCCGAATGAAAGAATAGTCTAGTGATTATAAATATGAGATTTGAATTTTCTTTTCTTAACCACAAAGGCACTATGTAAGAATGGTTTCCTTTGACAGATGGCTAGACTTTTCTTCTTTGGTTTCCCCTTCAAGACATGGAAACCGTCCATTGGATTTCCCACACAACAGAGGGTTTTATCCCTACGTATTTTGGAAGCTTTGAGATTTGGGACTTAGGTATCGATATGCAGGCCACTACATGGAATCATGTGAGCGGATGGCACAGGAACCTGGGCTGAGTTTATGTTATTGTGACAGAAGTAGCTGAGTAAAGACACCAGCAGGTTTTTTTTTTTTTTAAAGATTTATTTATTTTATTTAATTTCCCCCCCTCCCCTGGTTGTCTGTTCTTGGTGTCTATTTGCTGCGTCTTGTTTCTTTGTCCGCTTCTGTTGTCGTCAGCGGCACGGGAAGTGTGGGCGGCGCCATTCCTGGGCAGGCTGCTCTTTCTTTTCACGCTGGGCGGCTCTCCTCACGGGCGCACTCCTTGCGCGTGGGGCTCCCCCACGCGGGGGACACCCTTGCGCGGCACGGCACTCCTTGCGCGCATCAGCGCTGCGCATGGCCAGCTCCACGTGGGTCAAGGAGGCCCGGGGTTTGAACCGTGGACCTCCCATATGGTAGACGGACGCCCTAACCACTGGGCCAAAGTCCGTTTCCCACCAGCAGGTTTTGATGTGGTTTACAGTCAGGGCAATTTATTTTACTTTTACGGAGGAAATAAAGGAGTAAATTTTTATCTTCTTAAAATGTTAATATTGCAAGATTTTTCCACAAGAAAAAGAAATTTCCTGGGAAAGCTGAGATTTAATTTCTTAGTCTAATTACAAGAGAAGATGCAAAGTTATATGGATTTGTTTCTTTTGTATAAACATTTGATGTTAGGTCATTGATTGCAAGGGACTTGGCAAGGTAAAAACCTATTATTATGGGTAAGCTTCTTGACAAAGAAATCTGATCTTTCAACCTGAACATCATCACTGGGAATTGCTTCCACTCTTTGATAGTTCTATTAATTGCACTGATTTATGATAAATATACTTATACAAAGGGAGATATAATAAAATAGAATTAAATTCAATTACCTTGTGATCAAAAAACCTTTTCAGTTTGAGGTGTTTTTATGACTGTATGGAATTAGAAGTATGTTTTTGTATGGAAAATTTGAGACTGAATTCTCTTTGGAAAAACTATTTTTCAAAGTTTAGCTTCAGTAGAAAAGGCCACTCTTAATTTCTGTATTGTGTATCTGTATTTGACATGTACTAAATTAATGTTTAATTTACATTAATTAAATTGCTGAATCATCTTTGGAAAGACCAGGATGGATTCCTAAATATTTGAATGTCATGGAATTAAACATAATTTTTAAAGAAGCAGAAATGAAATGCCTGGGAAAAACTAAATATATGAATGTTCTATACTGTGACCATTTCCAGAGGAGAATTTGCCTTGTTGGGCTTGTATGCATGAATTTATTTATTTTTTTACTTTTGGATTTTTAAAATTTTTAACCTTTCAGCCGTAGTGAGCACCCCTTTATGGCATTTATGCATCTTAAATCATTTTTGCAGAAGGTTATTAACCAGGTATTATACGTAAGAGAGCAAAATAATGGGGTGGAGGACAGAGAAAGAGAGATCTGAGCAATTTCTAGTGACCCAAGGATTTGAAAATGGGGAATTCATTGTGGAGAGTCATTAGTTATTTAAAATTGGTAAAATACCATTGAGGCGTTCCTTATTTAGGATGTTGGCTTTATGTTTTATTTTAGACAAAAAAAGAAAGGAAGAAACAATAATTATATGACTTTCAAAAAGGTTTTCTCATGGCCTTGGTCTCTCAGTTCTTGCCTACTGAGAGTGCTCAGGAAGGGCTCCTGGAGCTGGCAGGCACACCAAATGTTCCCATGCCCTGGTGTCCTCTCTTCTTTGTTGTAGTCGGCAGTGACCCTTGGTGACAGGCTCTGGAACTGTCTGCTCTGATGCTTTCCTACAGCCTCTTTTCTTCTCCCCTGGGGAGTGAGGTAGGGGTGGCATCACACCGATATGCAGGTCCTCTGCTTTTACTGTGACTTCTGCTGTTGGCCCAGTTACTTCCAGCTGAGACCATTTATTTGGGGGAGATATGTAGGTATAAATATAAATGTGCAAGTATAAATATAAATACATGTATGTGTGTATATCTTTTTTATATCTTCTCGCATTTGCCAGCTTTTCTCAAGAAAATCTCTTTCCTTTTTCTTCCATTTGGAATAGAAAACTAATGACCCTGTTGGGCTCTTCTATAACTTTTTATGGCAATGTTAAACCTGTGTAAATGTCTGTATGTACCAAGGAGATTAAAATAGGACTTCCCCCTGGAGAAAAGAGTTAAAAATACCATCAAAATGAGATGTTAAATGGAAACAAGTGAGAGACTAGTCGGATTCAGAGGATTTCAGATTTCATAGAGTTGTGTATATCACTTTTTAAATTTTTCGAGTTTGAGGGAATTTCTTTGCTTACAGTTTATCTTTTCAATGAAGTATATAAAAGACACATTACAATATACTACCCAGGCTAAGACATAAGATATTACCAGCAGGCCTTCCACAAAAGTTGATTGCCACCTCAGCTCCATCACCATGGCTTGCTGTCTGCCTCTGTCACCACATGAGAACAATATTGTATTGTTTTGAGACTGACTTTTTTACTCTGTATTATGTTTTTGAGATTCATCCATGTTTTCTTTTTCCCATTGCTGTATAATATTCCATTGTATGACTTTATAGACTTCTCTACCAATTTTATTGTTGCTGGCATTTCGGTGGTTTCCAGTTTTACAAGGAGTATTCTTGTATGTGCCTGTTGGTGCACATATGTACATACTTCTGCATGACATATCCTTAGAAGTGGATTTCTGAGTCTTCAGGAATATATTTTCTGTTTAGTAGATACTGTTACTTTCCCTGATTGTATCAATTTAGACATTCATAGGCAGTTTATGAGAGTTCTGTATGCTCCGTATTCTCTTTATTCTTTTTGTTTCACCATTCTAGTTTATGTATTTGTGTCTCTCTTGGTGGTTTAATTTGAAATTTCCTAACGACTAAGGGTAATATATACTTTTCATGTTAACAGTCATTTGGCCATTTTATAGGAAACAGTTGTACATGTTTACTTTTTGGACATTTAAGAAAATTGGCTTGTCTCTTTGATTTTGTTCATTTCTAATGTTGAACCAAATCCCAAATCTGGTTGACATTTGCTGTGGAGAGAGAGAAACATGGGAAATTACTCAGCTAGAAATATTTGCTTATTCACTTACCAAATGCTTATTGAATGTATCCTGTCCTATGCCTTTACAGTGGTAAAAAGATAAGTGCTTGCCTTAAGGGGTTTGCAGTCCAGTGACATCCAGGATACTTTGTGTTAAATTATTCAAAAGTTACAAGAAGACAGTTCAATGAAACCATAAGCAGGTGCCCATAACACAGGCCCTGAATTTAAGAACAGGTTTCCCACAAAAGAAAGAGAAAGAGCCAAAACCTGAATGAATTAGCCAAGATTAGGATGAGGAATAGTGTGTCAGATAGAGGTAACAGCATACCAAAAGTCATGTTTGAGAGACCTCAGTGCTGTGGGGAGAAAGAGGGTGTGTGAGTGCACATGTGTGGGGGTGTTGTTTAAAAAGACTTGATGTGGTCATTAATTAACTTAGCTATTATTTGCTGAATATTCCCCATATGCCAGATCCTGTGCAAGTCCTGAGGCTGTGAGGGCAAATAAAAGAAATAATAATGATAATGGTAACTAACATTGATTGAGTTTCCTTTGCACTGGACACTGGGCTAAGCACTCTAATTCATTCAGTTCCCACAACCATTCTATGGGTAGGCACTTTCCTATTCTTTGATACTTGAGAAACTGAGTCATAGGCTACGAAACTTCATTAGGCCCTAGATATGCCTCTGTGCTCACTGAATTTATAATATCATGGGGACTTAAGAAATTGAGTAAAGAATTATACATATATTCGTTTATTGAAGGTTATTGCAACATTAAGTTAGATAAGAATGTGTGTATGATAATAGTAAGCATTACAAGTCTTGGAATAGGTTATAAGAAGAATCCATATTTTCTAACATTGTTTTAAAATTTTATACTATATATGATTAAACTATATTGATACTACTAATATTTATACATGTGTACATAAAAATACTTCTATCCATTTATGATAAGGAAAAGGCACAGCTCTGGAGTCAGAATCCTTGTGTTTGATTCCTGGTTCTACCATTTATTATTTAAGCAACCATGGCAAACTCAACCTCTTTTTACGTCACTTTCATCATCTTAAAAATGTTTATAATAAATGTGTATGGTTATTGAAAGGATTAAATAGGTTAATATATGAATAATGTGTAGAATAGTGCCAGGCACATATTTGTATTAGTTATTATTATTCTTAGAGAATGTGGATTTAGATAAATCTTTAAGCCACAGATGATATTGGATCTTGGCTCTGCATCGATTCCTTTCCCAGATATTTCCTGTATTTAGAAACCACGTGCATGCCTATGTCAAATATGCTAGTAATCACACTTTGCAGGAAAATGTAATTTAAAAGTAGTGCAAAAGTGAGGCAAATTTTAATTTTTCATTTGGCCCTTGTTTAGTTTACCAAAGTCCTTATCTTTGGTCCCCAAAATAAGGATACTTACAAATATATATGTACTCAGAAAAATTGTACTTTCATGTGGAAATAGGAAATTGGAAAAATATTGTCTTAAATCTCTGAAAAAAAAAATCCCTTTAAAAATTTGGCGGTCCTTTGAGAAAAACACGTTCCAGTATGACTTAGTTCTTTTTTCTTGAAAGTTTCAATGTGTTGAACACTTAACAAAAACAAAAAATCCTTTGCAGACTGACATCTTGTAAAGTACATTATTTTTGGGCTGACCTGAAGGCACTGAAAATAGAAAGTTGTAATTGAAATGTCAGCAAATATAACTGACAATTCCAGTCGATGCTACTGGAATATTAAATATACCTGTTAAATACAGTTTTTCTTTTTCAGCATATAAATTTTAATATGCATTCCATATCTCTCTAGCCATATTTCCTATATCAATAGTCCCCTGTGGCAACTTTATCTTTGAATACAAACTCTTCTTGTTCAATATTTGAGTTGTGATAATGGGTTTTATTCTATAAATAACAGCCATAGTATCCTCAACTACAGCCAGCAGAACTTTACCATTTGCAAGAACTACAGTACTTTATATTCCAAATTGCAATTTTAATGTTTTATTCATTACTAGTAAACAAAAGCAGAACACATGAAGAAAACTTTATTAGTGTGTAATGGGCAAACCTATCCCTCTGTGCATTGGGCTGGCATACCCGTGCTTTGCTGAAAATATGCTGGGACAGTACAAGTTTTGTTTGAATCAGCACTCTAAATGACAAGATCCCTCAAATATGGGAAAATCCTTAAAAAAAAAAACCCACCTCTTTTTTCAGAACCATTCTAAGGGAATTTTGCCCTCCTCAAGAAGTTGCCCAATAATAGCCCAGCTTCTCAAACTTTTCTTCAGAAAAGCTAGTAATTCCAGGTGTGTGGTTGAAAGTACCCTGCTTCAGGTAGTGAATTTATTTTAATGCTCCCATTTTACTTTAAACCTGTAATCACAATATACTGAGTTTATTTTAATATAAGTTCTCAAAAGAAATCTGAGTAAAATTGATAATTCTGTAAGACGCGTCATGCTTTATCATGCAAATTTAAATTCATCCCAGAACATCACTGCAAAGACCCAGATATATCTTGGGTCTCTGTACTGTGTGATTTCCTTGTCCTAGGTGTTTTGAGTCTGACGGTCAGAAGAGTATAACATGTTATCACGAACTAGCTGATTTGTGGGTGGTTTTTAATTTTTTGTTTAGTGTTTGTCAGCATAGCAGTTTAGAATAATTCAGCCAATATTTTAAAAATTTAGAGTTTTTGGAAACAAATACAGATTTCACATTTCACTTGACTGCAATGATAGGACGTCCACTGTCAGGCATTTAGTAGCAAGCTCAGCCTTCTCCACTGAGGGCATTTGCTGTGCCTGTTGCTTTCAGTCTTATTTTGGCTGTCTACACTCTTCTGCTTCAACTTCTTGTTTCCTATTAGCATTTGAGCGTCCAAACTGATGTGCTATAGGCTGGTTACAGGTATATTGATGTACTGATTTCCTCAGACTATTGGGGATGATGTAAAAAAAAGATTGGGAAGCACTGAACTAGTCCTTTTGGTAAACTCATGAAAACCAAGATGCCCCAAGCTTGTGGGTTCATGGATTCCTTTCAGTTGAGGGCCTCACTTATGTTTATACCAAGCTATGAATTTATCCTTTAAGGGGATCAAAGTAAATCATTAGGAAAGTATGCTTTACCTGCATTTGCTTTCCCTCAGTTTCCTAGCTGTAACATACTCTGGGCCTGCATCAGGGAGAGTTGTCAACTGAACTCTTAAAGGCCTTCTATAGACATAGAAGAATGAGTCCATGTATTCTTTACCGAGTAGGTCCTCTCTCTGATGTCATAGGTGTGAATTTGTCAAAGAACCAGCATCTGAGTACAGCCTATGCTATATTGTGTGGTGGGCATGGTCCAGAATGGTTGTGTGCTTACTCATGACGTGCATCTGATTGGAACAAGTAGAGCAGGGATATTTGGTGGACATTATATGATGGAAAACATTGTATTTACATGTAACCCATGAAAAAATGAGTGTTGATGAGACTCATATGGGATTGTTTCTTAGGTACTGCTACTTGTTTATACAAGAGCGGAAAGTTCCCTAAATGTACAGTGAATTCTTTTACCACTTTTGAACATGACAATTATAAACTCTGTTAATCAAATTTATTTACCCAGTAGAATGCTGGATGAGAAAACATACAAGGAGCTGTTCAGATACTCACAGAATGGATGAAAATGTTGTCAGGTTTGACATTTAGAAATTTAAGAAAATTATTTGACCCAAGTTGTTTCCAAATGGTACTGTATCATAATATACTTTGCTATGTTGAGTTTAATGAGTCCAATTCTATCCTATCAGCAATAAAACAGATATGTGATGCAGTATAGGTAACATTTCATCTATTTAAATACAGTTATGCTTCAGACATAACAATAGACTTGGGAATAGATGTTCGGTTATACTTCTGGTCCTTTGGGAATCTTTTAGTTTTAATGGGCTATGTGGATTATGGAAAGTCCTTGACACTTCCGTTTGGGCATGGCTCTGTGATTGACGGTTCTTTGGAGACACACAAAATTTTGAAATCATTTGCAGACTTTCAAAGAATTGAAGTTTTTGATAATCTGGTGAGATAAAGATCAGGCATCAGCAAGCATCAAATACACTCTGTGCAATTATAGTTCCCCAAGGGGCTGAAAACTGCGCCCAATTAACAGTATATGTTATATACATTTACATCCAGATACATTGAATTCTAGGTTAAACTAGAAAACCTATCTTTGGGGAGTTTAGTGGACAAAGAAAACATGTCATTAAAGTTCTACATAAAGTACAATTTAGAGGCTAGGAACATTCCCACTGTGTTTTATTGTGGACTCTTAACCAGTACAGTCCAATAGAAATATAATGTGAGCCGCTTACATGATTTTAGTTTCTGATAGCCACATTAAAGAGTAAATCAAAACGGGGAATTAATTTTTTCCATAAAATTTTACTGTAAAAATACAGAGCTTTAATAGAAAATGAAAAGTATATTTTTATAGTATAAAAAAAGCAGTATTTGAACATAAATTTTCTTGAAATACAAAAATTCAAATATAAATGCTACTCATAAATTACATACTAATATTTACCTAAAACTGGGTCTAGTTTACTGGAGCTGATTTCAAAATACACATATAAGGATTTATACAACTGATATTTAGAAAGTCTCCTAAATCCACCTGTCAGTTAAAACGTTAAGCAAAACCTTCTCTGCCTTGACAGTGTGGAGCTGGAGCAGATCAGCTGGCAGTGGCTGGCTGTTGGCGCCTTCCTGGAACCCTCCACTGTACTCTGGGCCAGTCAGAGAGGGGCTGCTGTATGGGCCTCTCTGCCTCTAGGTATTTAATGTGTAGACACAGTAGATGCGCTGCCTTATCAAGGAAAGAGTACAAGTGATGCGAAATCTCCAAAAAGTGAAGACACTAAAGTCCCACAGTGGTGTGTTTACTTGGGAGCAGTGGTGCTAATCCAGAAGGGTCCTTACCAGGCTGATTTTTAAAGCAGTTCCTCTTTGGTTTAGGATTCTGCTTCATCATCACATTCATCATCATTGTTGTCCTTCTCATCTTCTTCCCTCTTCTCTTTAAGCATTTTCAAGTATTTACTAGCTGAAGTCGTCTTTGCTAATATTACGTAGCCTTGGCTGTGAGCACCAGCACCTCCTGGTTAATGCTGGACATCTTGAGGGAGCTCTTCTTGATGGCATGGATGAGGGATGGGGGCAGCAAGACCAGCCCCTGCTCCTTACACTTCTCTTTGCCAGTGGCCACATCTGCCATCTTCCTGCCTCTTCCTGGCAGGCGGCAGCCATGGCGTACCCAAGGGCGATTATGTCACCTTGGCTCCACGCCAAGGTGGCTGGCAAACACTGTCAGTCTGGGGACGTGAAATTCATTTTCATATTATATTTTATTTAATCCAGTATGTCCAAAATATTACTGTTTCAACATCTAATCAATATGAAAATGATAAATGAAATTTTTAAAAGTATACTTTCATATAAGGTTTTCAAGATCTGGTGTGTATTTCAGATCTGCCGAACTCCATATTTTGGACCAGCCACGTTTCAAATGCTTGGTGGCCGCATATGACTGGTGGCTGTTCCAATAAGTACTAGCAGCTCGTTGCCTTTGGCCTCATCGGTACTGTAAGTGGAGATTTTATACTGTTCCACCTCATACTTTCATAGCAAATTTAATTTTACTCTGAAATATGTGCTTTTTGAAACCTAGATTGTGCTTTACTTTTCACTAGACTAGAGATTTATCTGGAAAGCAGGAGGAGGCTAAGCATGTGCCAATTCACTAATGAATGATTAAATTTTATAGTGAAAGAGATCAAGGTGTGGATTTCGTAATAATTAAAGGAATGACTAGTGACTTTAAAGAGGCATTAAAATGGGGAGTGCAGAAGTTATTCAAAATAAAAATTTGTCTAATATTAAAATGCTTATAATATTAAGTAAATTTTAAAAAACAGAGCCAAAAAATATCCATAAACAGGAATTTTGGATGGTGGATATTTGGGTATTAGTTTATTTAGATCATTTTGGTATGAAAAGTTATAACCCGTCTTCCATTTCCTCTTTCTTTGTAAAAGGAGAATATGGCATAGTAATGTGTGTTTTCTGAAAGCCTGCTTGTCTTTAATAACTGTGTTTTTCTTCTCAAATTAGTATAAATAATAGGACATACAGAGGTTTTTTCCTAATCTCTTTGGGCCCCAGTAGCTTCAATGGTCAGTATTATTGTCTAGTTCTGTGTTATAAAAACTGAAATGATATTTATCAATGTGAAAACTAATACTTTGATAATAACTACTATTTTTATTGAGTGCCTTCTACAAGTTGGATTTCTTAGATTCTCAAAAATAACAAATATCTTATGGCATGGTAGATATTATTTTAACCATTTTTGTGGATGTGGAAAAGCTAAATTTCGAAGAGATTCTTGGTAATGCCTACATACTTGGAAGTAGAAAAGCTGGGTTTTGAATTCAGGGCCATAGAATGCCAGCGCTCATCTAGCACCAGGAGGTGAATAAAGTGATTTAAGGAAACATAAGTGCCTTTGATGCACTCTGCAGTTATTGTTTATGGTCTTATAAAAAAACAAGAGAGGTGCTTTCGAGTAACTTTATGACTTATTATGTGTGTGTGTGTTGGTGGTGGAGGAATTGTTCTTGCATAAAATCCTGCCTTAGGAACAAAATGCACTGGCAAACAAGAACTTCCTAACACTATGTTTTATTTAGATCTGTTTCAGTCTACAGAAAACATAGAGGACATGCTGCCCAAATGGTAGCAAGATTCAGTCTGTCTGTGGCTCCTGGTCAAAAGAAGAAGAGAGCACCAGACTCTTCAAGCCACTTGGATCCACAAAAGGAATGCTGCAGTGACTTCTTTCCATTTCAGTGCTTTGTAGCATTCCTGAGAGCTGACCATTTCTGGAACTAACTGTCCATTTGTCATATTTACCTATAGCATCCTATACCAGGAAAATTCAGTAATTCACAATTATATTGTTTCTGGAGTTCTTCGAAAGTTGTCACGTCACTTCCTCACCTCCAGTTGTTCCCTTCTCTAATCCATTCTGCCTGTTGCCCGAGAACAATCACTGTGGTATGAGGAAAAGGCTATGGACTCTGGGATCAGACAAAAGTGTGTTCAGATTCTGGTTATGGAGTATGATTGCAGTGGAACTGTGTATTTCTTCTCTTGTAAAAGGAGGTTAATATCTTTTCTTCATGAGGTTACTGTGAGGATTACTGAAGGTAAGGTGTCTAACATCCTTAGCACACTGCCTGGCACTTACCTTTGATTTATGGATTCGGTTTTTACTGCTGAGATACTATTGTAAATGGGATACTTGTTTAAATTATAGATGACAAAATGACAGATACATTTCTGAGCATTCCAAGTAGCTGAGGGAAAACCACAGGGAAAGAAATTATTTGCAGTCACAGGTATACTCTGTTAAAATGCAATACTTTCTTGAACTGTGCTTGGAAGAGAAATCCTCTCTGCTTACCTTCAGAATTCCCCAGGGCAACAACTACATCCTTTGCCACCTCCAGAGGATCATTCAGCTACTGCTATGTCCATAGGCTCAGCTTTGGAAATAGTGGAAATATTTCACTCTTTGGCTCCTATTTTTATCTTAGATTTTCTGTTCAGAGTAGCATGTAATAAAGAAGGGTGGAATGTTATGTTACAAATGGTGTTGTAGTTACTCGTTTTTTTCCTGCCCAAAACAGATTGGGAGTACTGGGAATAAGTTGGCTTACATTTCATGAATTTACTAATTCAGAATTAGAACTTGGACTCTATTAACTGTTATTAATTTATTCCATTTCATTCCATGTGCCTTACAGACTCACTTATATTTAAAAAATAGGATTCATAGGAACCACAGATTCATAAAGGAAAGACTTAAAAGTCTTGCAACGCCTTAATTTCATAGATGAGGTTGGTGAAGGTCCAGAAAGGTTAACTGACTTGCCACTGGCAGTGTAGTCACTAATGGTAAGCCAGCATTGGGAATGTAGTTAAGGAAGAATGGTTGTTTTGTTTTTTCCCCCTTTAATTTGACATGAGTCTTACTGGTCAATCAAATAATGTTTAATAGT
This sequence comes from Dasypus novemcinctus, assembly GCF_030445035.2. Taxonomy (NCBI): domain Eukaryota; kingdom Metazoa; phylum Chordata; class Mammalia; order Cingulata; family Dasypodidae; genus Dasypus; species Dasypus novemcinctus. Next base: position 63,924,505 of record NC_080687.1, read on the forward strand.
CAGGTACAAGAACTTAGCTTATCACAAAGAACAATAGAGACCACAAACAAAATGCATCACGTAACTTGGCATTAAAAACTGCTGCTGGGGAAACGGACTTTGGCCCAGTGGTTAGGGCGTCCGTCTACCATATGGGAGGTCCGCGGTTCAAACCCCGGGCCTCCTTGACCCATGTGGAGCTGGCCATGCGCAGTGCTGATGCGCGCAAGGAGTGCCATGCCGCGCAAGGGTGTCCCCCGCGTGGGGGAGCCCCACGCGCAAGGAGTGCGCCCGTGAGGAAAGCCGCCCAGTGTGAAAAGAAAGAGCAGCCTGCCCAGGAATGGCGCCGCCCACACTTCCCGTGCCGCTGACGACAACAGAAGCGGACAAAGAAACAAGACGCAGCAAATAGACACCAAGAACAGACAACCAGGGGAGGGGGGAAATTAAATAAAAAATCTTAAAAAACAAAACAAAACAAAAAAAACTGCTGCTGTGTATAATGGGTTTTTCAAGAGAGTTAGAGGGCTAGATGTGTTTGCAGGGATTCACCTCTTATGACCAAGAGTGGCCCACATGGCCCCCTCTTGATAGCTGGCTGGTCCATGGGCAGTAGCTAACTTTGGAGTGACTCATTTGTACCCTGTAATTTGCATAACCTAACTTAAAAATATGAACTGGACCACTCAAATTCTCTGCCTCAAGGGAAAATTTTTGATTCGTTTTTTTACACATAAAACATAAGTGCAAAAATTGCACATTTATTTGACCTTTAATCTTGATAATTTAACATTGATAAATTTTCACAAATTGTACATACCTGTCCCACTATCACCCAGATAAAAAATTAAACCATTATTATCCAGGAAGTCCTTGAATCCCCTTCTAGTCATTACCACCCTCCAAATGTAACCACCGATTTTTTTGTTTGTTTTTGAATCTTATATGAATGGATTCATACTGTGTTCATACTTTCGTGTCTGATTTAGTTTTATCCCACATTATAGATAGGTAAATGCATTTTTTTCATGTTTTTTTCTTGTAACATTTTTTTCTTCTGATTGCTGTATAGCATTTCATTATATTATGAATGTGGCATAATTTATTTATCCTTCTAGTATTGAAGGGCATTTGGGTTGTGTATAGTTTCTGGCTGTTACACATAGTGCTGCTATGATATTCTAGTATGTGTATTAACTCTTTGGTCACTATGGGTACTTATTGTGAGTATGTTCTAGTTTGATAAGCAGATGAAAGCAGACACCCTAAAATGAATTGACTTTTTAAAAAAAGATTTATTTATTTATCCCCCTGCCCCTCATGTCAGCTTTCTGTGTCCATTAGCTCTGTCTTCTATGTCTGCTTGTCTTCTCTTTAGGTGGCACCGGGAACCAATCCCGGGACCTTCCAAAATGAGAGAGAGGCAGTCAATCTCTTGTGCTACCTACTCCCTGGTCTGCTGTGTCTCTTACTGTCTCTCCTGTGTCTCTTTTTGTTACATCATCTTGCTATACCAGCTCTCCCGTGCAGGCCAGCACTCCACATGGGGCAGCTTGCTATGTGGGCCAGTTTGCCTTTACGAGGAGGCTCTGGGAATCAAACCCTGGACCTCTCATATGGTAGATGGTAGCCCAATCACTTGAGCCACATCTCCTTCCTCAAATGGATTGACTTTTAACAGTGGGGCTTTATTTGCTTATAAGCTTACCGTTTCGAGGCTAAGGAAAGTGTACCAATCAAGGCATTTTCAGGCAATGCTTTCTCCCCAAAGACCAGTTGCCAGCAATCCTGGACTCTTCTGTCACATGGCAAGGTCCCTAGAGATATCTGCTGGTCTCTGCCTTCTTTTCTAGGTTTTGTTGCTTCCAACTTCTTGCTTCCCTGGATTTTCTTTCTCTTTGTCTGAATTTATTTCTCTTATAAATACTTGGGTGAAAGGATTAAGACCCATCCTGAATGAGGTGGGTCATATCTTAAGATCTTACTCATCAGAAGATCCTACTTAGAATGAGTCTACACCTGTTCTTAAAGGAATGGATTAGCTTTAAGAATAAACTTTTCTGGGCTACATACAGTTTGAAACCACCGTAGGGTATACACCTACCTAGAAATAAGAGGTAATAGAATCTGAGAGTGGAATTGGTGGGTAGTGTGATTTGCTTAAGTTTGGCTTTAACAGATTGGCAATTTTCCAATTAGTTGTATAGTTTGTCCTTTTACCATCTGTGTATGAATATTCTAGCTGCTCCATACCCGCACCAGAAATTAGTGTGGTCAGTGTGGTTAATTTTTGCCATTACAATGGATCTGCAGTACTGGTATCTCATCGTTGATTTTACATTTCCATTGTGAGTAATGATGTTGTAAACATTTTCATTTATTTCTTTTGAGGAGTGCCTTTTTCAAATCTTTTGTTCATTTTCCTTTTTTTTTAAAGGAAATTATAGATTTGTAGGAATTATTTATTTTGGATAATAGTTTTTTGTCAAATATATGTATTGCAAATATCCTCTCTATATGTAAGTTGCCTTTTCACTCTATGATATCTTTTAATGAACACAAGTTCTAGATTTTAATATTGCCCATTTTACTAGTCTATTATTGATGGTTAGTATTTTGGTGTCCTGTTTAGGAAATTGCCTGTTGATTAGTTTATCTAGTCTAGTATGTCAATTCTGAACTATCTTAACTATCACAACTTATAATTGATATTGATACATGAGAGTATAAGTCCTCCAACTTTGTTCTTTTTCTTTAAGATTGTCTAGGTGATTTGTGTCATTTTGTGTTTGTGTTTTAACAGCACACACACACATATACACATAGTCCCTGGAGTTTTTTTTTTTTAAAGATTTATTTTATTATTCCCCATCTCCTCATTGCTTGCGCTCTCTATCTGCTCTCTGTGTCTGTTCGCTGTGTCTGCTCATCTTCTTTTCAGGAGGCCCTGGGAGCTGAACCTGGGACCTCCCACATGGGAAAAGAGCTCAGTCACTTGAGCCACCTCAGCTCCCTGCTTTGTTGTGTTTCTTATTGTGTTTCCTCTTTTACCTCCTCATTGTGTCATCTTGTCACATCAGCTCACTGCACTAGCCCGTCACGCCAGCTGGCTTTCTTGCTTGTTTTCTCCTGGAGGCACTGGGAACTGAACCTGGGCCTCCCATGTGGTAGGTGGGAGATCAGTTGCTTGAGCCATATCTGTTTCCCAATCCTTGGATTTTGATTGGGTTTTTATTGAATCTACAGGCCAATTTAAAGAGAATAACTGTTTTTCACCCACCCATGAATATATCATATCCTTCTATTTATTTAGGACTCGTTTAGTTTCTCTAAACAATGTTTTGCTTTTCCAGTGTTATGTCTTGAACATCTTTTATTTTTTTACTTTTAGATATTTTTAATGTTGTAATTTGTATTGGCTTTAAAAAATCTTGCTATACCTTTGTATATAGAAACACATTGATTTTGCAAGTTGACCTTGTATTCAGTGACCTTTCTAAATTCATGTGTTACAGTTTCTCCTAGATTTTCTATTATACATTCATGTTTTCTGTGAATAAGGACAGTTTTTAAGTTAAGTAATTAGTGAATTAATTAATACCGTATGACACTGGATAGGCCCTCTAGCACATGTTGAATTGAGGTAACAAAAACAAACATCCTTGTCTTTTTTTTATCTTAGTGGGGAAAGCTTTTAGTATTACTGTTTATGGTAGGTTTCTAAAGTAGATACTCTATAACATATTAGGGCATTAGTTCCCTTCTGTTTCTGCAATCTGTGGTTAACTTTTTAAAAAAAATTATTGCCGTGTCTTGGAATCTTTCAATTGTGTTTTTGCATTTGTGTGAAAATGTAATAATGCTGGAGAAATTTGGCTAGAGGCAGCGATAAAACTCTTCCCAGGTAGAGGAAAGGAAATCTCAGCTTCTTCTGAACTGCCTTGAAAATCCAGCAGACATTTAGACTAATTGGAAAGAAATTATGAACTGTTTAGATCAGGAATAACATGGTAAAATATTTTAATTAGCCTGATAAGTTTGTGACATGCATTGAAAAGAGAAGAGACTAGAGACAGTTTAACAGAAACCTAGACTTGCTAAATAAGGGCTATTGGGGATTGAATCCTATCCCCAACAAAAGGCATGTTCACATCCCACCCCTGGTCCAGTGGGTATGAAACCATTTGTCAGTAGGACCTTTGAAAATGATATTAGTTAAGGTGTGCCCAAACTGAATGAGGTTGGACCTTAATCTAAGATGGTTGAAATCCTTGTAAAAAAAAGGAATTTGGACCTAGAAGAGAGAAGTCATGGGGAACAGCCAGAAGCTGAAGTCAACAGAACCTGAAAGAGAAAGAAGACACCACCTTATGCATTGCCATGTGCCTGAAAATCCAAGGATGGAGGATGGCCGGCCGCTAGAACTCAGAAAGCCTTGCCTTGCCGAGACCTCAACTTCAGACTTCCCCTAGCCTCAAAACTGTGAGCCCTTAAATTCCTGTTGTTTAAGTCAATCCATTCTATAGTATTTGTCTTAGCAGCTAGGGAACTGATAAAGTGGCCTAATGGAGTTGAGGTGGAAGTGAACCTGAAGAGTTTTGAAAGGAATAAATTCAGAATTTTTGTTATGTATTGTTAAAGAAGTATGTTAAATTTGATCTCAAAGATATAATTCCAGAAATTGAACATAGATGATTTCATAGACTAAAATTGAAAGATGGATGGTATACTTTGAAGCTTTTATGGACCTCAGAAAAGAGTTTGTCCTTAGCACTAATCCATTCTTGTAGGTGTTAAACTATTGTAGCTGGGTCTTTTGATTAGATTACTTCAGAAGGGCGTGGGCTGGGGTGGGTCTTAATCCACTTACTTGAGTCCTTTATAAATGGGATGAATATGAAGAGAGAGACAGAGAGAAACCCCCAGAACCTGAGAGGGAAAATGCCACAGGAACAGAGAGAGAAAGGCACAAGAGCAAGGAGCTGAAATAACCAATCTAGGAGAGAAGCCAGAAGTTGAAGCATTGAAAAAGGAGAAGAAAAAGGAGAGACCAGTCAATGCCTGTCTTTGGGGGAGAAAGCATTGCCTGATGAAGCAGTGATTTGGACATTTTTATGGTCTCAGAACTGTAAGTTTTTAAGTTATTAATTCCCCATTGTAAAAGCCAACCCCTTTTTACTATATTGTTTTTGCTAGCTTATGGCAAACTCAAGCAATGGAAAAAGAATTATTTTTTAGGGAAAGATGAAGCCCTTTATTTTGGATGCTACAAAGTGAGGTCCTTTCTTCCACAAAGCATAAGCTCTTTTAGTGTGGGCTGCCAATGTCCAGCCTGCTAACCGACCTCAATTCAGTCATGTGATAAGTTGAGACACGTTTCTTAAATTATTCATTGATACCTATATGGAGACAAAGTAGAGTGAGATTTAGGTGTGAAATTAGGTTGAGAGATATTTGGGAATTACCTGTGGAGATAATGATTGAGACTTTTAGGTGAACTTATTAAGCGATCAGAGCATACAGAGAGCATATCTTAATGTTAAGGACAGTCTTACAAGATAACCCTTGGTAGGAAGGTGGAATCTTCAAAAGTAATCCGATGGTAATCATTAGAGAGAATGAAGAAAAGACTCAGAAGTCACTGAAATGAGGGAGGAGAATTTTCCTGTTGCAGGTCGTCTATGATGCTAAAATACATCAGTGATCGAGGAGACCATTTAAAGGGGGTATGGGGTTACGAGTAAAGCTGTGATCACCTCTCTGAGGAAGGACAGTAATTGTTCTGTAACTACATGTAGAGCCTGCCAAAAGTTTAGAATTAAGATAAGGATAGTCTGAGTATTTTTAAAGCAGGAGAGGAGACTTCTATTTTGGAGAAGAGTGGGTAATGAGAACCCAAATATGGAGATGGAAGGTGTAGGAGAGGCCCTAGAGAAAATAAGAATCCTTTAAAAAGGATAGCTGGAGTACGACTGTCACAAGGGACTTTTATGCACCTGAAGGTTAAAGCACATTGGAGTTTGAAGTATCTGGATCGAATTAAGAAATGTCATTTCAGAGGTCAGGAACCTTCCATGATAGAGAAAATGAATATGCTCTGAACAAAGATTGGCCCCCAGGAAAACCTGCAAATTGTGTATGGTTTGCTTTTATGTGGCACTAGTGTTCATTTAGATGCTGGTTGATAGCTCTTCTGAAACTAAAGGTGAACAACAGATTCATGTACATATTTCATAGCTTTATTCCTGATTACTAGCATGTTTTTATCTATTGGTTCTGCTGGACTGAAATGCAGTTTTAATTTTCTGTAGCCTGCCATTTTGAAGAGGTGAAGTATTTGTCAAAACACAATAGCCGATATCTATTGCTATCAGATCAACCAAGTCTTTCTAGCAGGCACAGTGGTTACCCAAATTACAGCATGCTACTGCCAGCCTTTCTTAATCTTAAAATATATGATCTATGAGATCTTTTTCATTTTTGAATCCCTAGTGTTTGGCAGGGCTATTTATTATATGAATGAGAGAATTAGTGAATATATATAATTAGGATTTTATAGTTCCTTTATATATCTTTATATTTTAATGCCATTCTAGAAAGATAACTATTTGCAAGTATTAGCTGTTTCTGCTTAGCATTATTTATGAGATGTAAACATTATCATTTGTTTAATGTATTGAGATTGTATAATAGTATGTTTGTGTTACTACCTTTGGAATCAGAATAGAATCTAATGTAATATAGGTGCATTTGAGAAGTCTGGGTTGAAGGAAACATACTTCACCTAAATTATAATAAATTTATTTTTTGACATATAATAGTTATTTGGGGTAACAGGTTCCCGCACATCAGAAATATTCCTTTGAAATGCATTTTCAGAATTGCCCATTTTATGTTGAATATATTCTCAAAGGATGCAGTTTATTTTTGATGTGAAAAGTTAAGTTCCTTTTGTATCTGTACATGTATTTGGATGTCACTAGGGAGGGAAGGGAAGAGGTGATTTTTAAAAAATTCATTTATTTAGGGTTTCATGTAAAAGATTGTATAAAAATGCCAGTAAGTCTCTAAAAACTTAAGAAATGTTTTAAGGTAAGTGTAAACTTTCTAATTAGGGCAAAATGTTGAAAAACATTGGGTTATTGTAATGTTGGGCAAGATTTCAAATGATCTCAGATTTGGAATGTATTTTTCTTTCCTTTATTGGGTAAGTGTCTCAGATTAGGCTATTAGTTCAGAAATACTTATTTTATGTTAATCTGTTTGAAAAAGCATATTAAAACTGTCTTGTTGCAATTGACTGGTTTATCTACTTTTCACAAATAAAGATGCCACACTGTTGCACATGGCCTACAGAGTTCCTTTTGAGGTTATTTGTAATAGTGATATAGAATAGGGGTTAAAATATTGAAGACTGGGAGTCATACTGCCAGTTTTCGTATCCTGGTTTTGCTGCTAAAATAAGTTACTTCATTTATCAGCATTTCCTTATCCGTAAAATGGGAATAATACTACTACCTACCTCATAGGGTTGTGAGGATTAAAATGAGTTAGTATATAGTGGACTAGTTAGAACAGTTCCTGGTACAGTTTCTTATATGATAGGCTAGTGTAAGTATTGACTGATGCTTTTAGCTGTGCTTCTTACTACATCTACTGCTGAGAATTGACACCGTTCTACTTAGTGGGCAATTTAAAATAATTTCTTTGGTTAGTAGTTGTATTAATATCCTTCTTGCTTAAAGAAGTACCATAGAATGTGTTGACTTAATAACAGGAATTTATTGCTCACAGTTTCAGAGGCTGGAAGACTTGCTTCCTCCTGGGATAGGTAGCTTCTGGCTGACTAGCCATCTTTGAGGATTGTTGGCTTCTCTTTCACATGGCAACAACATCTCCCTTCTCTTCTGGGTTCCATTGTCTTCCAGCTTCCGGCTGCTCCCCGTGGCTTCTCCTTTTGGGTCCTATTTCCTATGTTTATAAGGATTTAGCCCTATTGGATTAAGGGCCTCTCTCCTCAGTTTGGGCACACCTTAACTAATAATATGTTCAAAGGTCCTATTTACAAATGGGTTCACTCCCACAGGACCAGGCTTTGGGACCTGAGCATGCATTTTGTAGGAGACATGATTCAGTCCCCAAGCAGAGTCCTTCTTATAGAAGAGATGTGTATTTACATATAGTTAGAGGTCTGTCTTTTAAATGAATCCTTCCAAGGACTGTCACTTAAAACATGTATTTTTTGAGTTGTACTTACTTTATATTAAATTGTAAAAATGCATTCCTTTTACTTATTAGGGAAATACATGTCAACACTTGGGCTGTTTATTCCCAATAATTATTTGAAAAAGTTATTTTACTTGTGAATATTTCTTATAAGTTAAATATTAATCTATATATTATTTATTTATACAACTAACTTTGGTTTTCTTATTTTAGTTTTATGTATATCTTTGAATGAAATTTTTAAGCCTGCATTTTGGCTATTTTTATTTTAAAATTATTTTTCAAGATGCTTTTGGTACTCCTTGGCTGCTGCACTGTTTTTCAAAATCACTTGAATTTTTGTGGTTTTAAAAAAAGATAAAATTTTTAAATTTATGTACCTCTCAGGATTTTCTCTCTGGTCAATTTTTCACCGTGTTTGGTTGTGTGTGTTGTGTGTGTGTGTGTGTGTGTGAGAGAGAGAGAGATTCTTATCTGTGGGCATGCTGTGATTGATTGAATGTTGAATAATAAATATTTTGAAATATTCTGTGAGATGTCAGAAATGTCTATAATCATATGGAACTTATCACAGTCCATGTAAAAGGTCTTTAAATCATTTTTTCATAGTAGTTTTTAATTATATTTTATTGATCTTGATTTAGCATACAAAATATAAATCCCTTTAAACTAAGACAGATTCATATGTAAGACATTAGAAGTTGGACTTTCAGGATTTTTAAAAAAATATTTATTGGAAAGGAATCTTCTGTCCACATCACAACTTCTTTTTTTCATATTTGGGCCCATCTTTATGTGGCATAGACAGATTAGTATAAATATGATAATTCTTGGATTCTCATATATATGGGAATATGTATACCTAGATATACATACATTCTTAGTAAACTATATGTATCTATGTGTATGTGCATATTGTTTTTAAACTCAGATTTAAATTTACCGATACCCAATAAATCTCCTTTCCCTGAAAGGTCTTTTTTCCCCCATTTTCAAGACTTAGCTTAATGCCACCTCCTCTTTGAAGCCTTTTTGGGTTCCCTCAACTTCACACTGTATTTGGTGTTCTTTCCCTAGCATTTAGTGTCATTAAAGATAGCATCTTGATGTAGGTGAAGGAAATTGACATTACTCAGCCATTTCCATGGTAAAATGTGGATATTATTTCAAGTTAAAAAAGATAGCTATGCTTTGTACCTGGATTTAGTTAAATAATATGTTGCCCGCCAATGTTAAATATACAGTAAATGTTCAGTAGATGATAGCTGTTTATTTTGCTTATATATATGTAGCTCATTTTTGTTGACTGTGAGCTTCTTTAGAGCAGTTGTGGTGGTGCATGATTCTCTGTATGCTTACTGCTTGGCATATAGGCAGTTCATGGCTGAATTAATAACAGAATGTAAGCACCATGTAATATGTATCACTATTAAAAGGTACTGACCTTCATCACCTCACAGCAATTGCATGGATTATATTCTTTGACCTTCTCCAAATTCAGTGTTTTTCAGTTTTTAAAGGGGTCCTTTTTGGTCTTTCAGAATAAGTCAATCTGCATTATTTGTCATTCTTAAATATTTTTATTTTCTGGTATATTTGTGGGAGAAGCATAAAGATTAAGCAATCCATTTGACAGTCTACTAATTTGCCCATCGTTAGGAAATACTAAATGATTATGTACTTATTATGACAGCTAGCTAGCTATTGTATACAGATTATGAGCTACAGAAGAACAAAGATTGTGTCTGAATGCAAAAACTGGATTGATAAGTTTAGCCAGTCAAAACTATTGTTCAAAATAGCACTCAGCAACCTGTAAGATATTTATTAAAAATATCAAATCCTCTTATTTTTGTATCACTATGTCAAAATGTCAGTTAAATTTATTCAGTTCTTGGATCCATCTTTCAAATTATGTTGTAACATCTGCCTATTTTAAAGCTTCCTTGGTTTCAAATGTGTGAAGAGAGTAAACCAAAAAGTGTCCAAAAATATACCTTATCTGATATTTTCTAATGATTATAAAATATTTTGAAAATGCAAATTTCATTTAAACGTCAACTGTAATTAAGCTTGTGCCATTTGTTTTTCTACTCAGGTTTTAGAATTTGATGGAATGTTTTCCCCACAATTTAATAAATATTTGTTTTATTTCACATGAATTAATTCAAAAGTGGATAAGAGCAACATATTTTAATCAACTATTGTTGTGATGGACTAGAAAATAAATTTACTCCTTTAAGCAAACTGTTTACTATGAATTTGAATGGAATTTATCTTGCTTGGTGTTGGCAGGTTAAATACCCAAGCCAACAATTAATAGGAAAGCCAGATATGTATATTGAATATTGAATAAGGGAACTTATTTTTCTTGAATAAGTCAGATCTTTAATATATAAAATTTGTACTTATTTACCCCATAATGTACCTGACTATATTCAGACAGCACCTTTTGATGTGAAGTTAGTAAAGAAATTCTCAGACTGTGAATTATGATTTTAATTGGTACTAAATATATGTTTATCATGGTTTTATTTTAGTTACTTTCAAGTCTTCAATTTTGTTTTTCTGTTTATCACACAGTCACACCTAAAGTGCTGGGAAGTAGACTGGAAATTAAGAAATAGCTGGGCACTCTCACTCTATTGGTACCCCCTTCCACCTGCCACTTAAAAACCCAAAGATTTAACATTTTAAGCATAAAGATTATAAAAACACTTCCTGATAGAGGTGAATTAAGAGAAGGATGTCAGTGTTCTTTTTATGTGAATGCAAACTTGTGCTTGGCTAAGTTTCTTTTGGCAGAATATAGTAGTATATGCAGTGGTTTTATGTGCAAATCCAGATGAACACAGGCTTATTTTTGTGTTGCAATTCAAATCACATAATATAAATTAGGCATACAAATATAAAATTTAAGCATGTCAGTTCTTTGCCATACAACTCAGATTTTTGACTGTGCAGTCTTGATAAAAAGACATTTACACTTGAATGTGAGTATAGCATAGATTGCTTTTTAAAGTTTTATATTGACCACAATATATGTAAAAGAAATGCTTAATTTGCTGTGGATACTTTTTTTAGAGGGTCAATTTACCACAATATATGTAAAAGAAATGCTTACTTAATTTGTCATAGATCCTTTTTTTTTTTTTTGAGGGTTTATTTGTTCTCTTTACAGGGATTGATGAGGAATGGAAGCTGAAAATGGATTAAAAGAGTAATTTCCATTTCAGTGTGCTTTTGCTTTATCTTCTTCCTCTGAAAATGGGCTGCTCATTCAGTGGACTTTGTTCTTAAATGACCACTCAAGCTTCAGGGCATACCTTACTTCAAGTGGGACCTTAATTCTTGTGACTTGTTGCCTGCCTTTTTAATAGTGAAGAATTCTGGATTGAAGCATAATTTCAGGGAACCTGTAACTGGAAATAGGGAAGCACAGTTTTATAAATGGAGAATTTTCAGTTGGTTTATATGTAAGTAACAAATTTCTGAGGGGATCTGTATTGGATATGGGTTATCACTGACCTTTGAATTCCATTTCTGCTCTTTCTATTAGCTGTTACATCTTTGAGTTCTTATAATGGATGAATTATTGTTGCCCTACTGTGAAACCCTAGGGTGGAGAACATATAGTCTCTGCATCCATCTGGACCCAGGACTTTACTGTAAGAAACACACATTCATGGTTGAAGGTGACATTGTAGAAGTGTAACTTTGCCTGGACTAAGTCACTGCTTATTCCTGGGTTTTAGAAGTTTGGGCAGAAGAGGAGTTTGGGTACTTGATCATAAAGGTAGAGTGAAACAAGACTGATTTGTGTTGAATATGTAATATATGCCAGGCAATCTGGTATGCACATTTTAATATTCTTTTTCAGTATTCTTAGACATTGCCCCTCCATAAAAGGTTGGGGCCTTGATGAAACCAGTTTAACAAAGGAGGAAAAGGGGGCATATAAAAGTTAAGCAGTTTTCCCCAAATCACATTAACCCGCAGTGGAAAAGCCGGTGCTTATTCTCTCTGGCTTTCATGTTAGGCTCTTTTTCATGTTACTACATGTACTTTGTCGCAGTGTGGAGTACAGCATGTCATCCATTCATGTGAGATTCTGGGTATAAAGAAAATCCATATTGTCACCTGGATTGCTTGACGTGTCAAAGGAGAGGGTGCGGGACGTTGTGATTGGGTTTTATTTTAAGGAAGAGATATAATGCTAGAAAAAAGTGTGTTGTTATGTAATATGTCTGGGGAATAATCTATTTTGGAGTTTTTTGTGATTTTTTTTCTTTATTCATAAGATCTTTATGATGGTTTTGTGTTCTTAAATTTAATGTGAACTTGCTAATGATAATAATACTTTTATGTACTATCTACCTTAATTGAAGTCTCTTAAAACAGTTTGAAAATTCTTGTCATACATGTATTATCACCTTTATCTTTAATCACATAAGCTTACATGTGCTGAAAAGTTATATGTATTTCATATATAGAATTAGAATATAAAACGTGCATAACCAAAATTAAAAGTAGATAAAGAACTATCCTACTGTAAGTGGAGTCAGATATTCATATGGACATGATTTTCTGACAGTAAATGATTTACATTAGAAAATATCTGAACACTGATTTGCTTCTCTATCGAAAATGATGTGTGTCCAATGGAAAACTCATGGATTTCTCGGTATTACTTGTCTCATGCTGTACAAGATCAGAACAGATACAGTAGGTGTCACCTGTCACCTAGCAACAAGCATACTGCCTAGTGTCTTTAGCTTTTCTTTTCATTTTAAGTCAGAGTAGCTAGGAAGATACTACACTTCGATTTGCATTTATCTCCAGAAATATTTAGATTAACCTTCAAAAGTTTTAGTTTTCAAAATAAATCACGGGGACTGACAAAACAGAAAAAACTTTAAATGACAAAAAATTGTATAGCAGAAACTTTTATGAAGAGTATGCTAACCATGGATCTGTTACATAATATCCCAGACTTGCATGCATAGACCCTGCCTGTTTCTTAGTTTGGTGTAAAAGTTCTAATAACTGAATTGAATGTATATCTAGAACTTTATTACGTGATGTTTTTTTCCCATCAGAACTAGAAAAAACAAGGTCACTGCACATGAAGCAGTGATTTTGTAAAGCTGAATCTAGAAGACAGTTCCAAATGGGATTGCTGTACCAGTACTAGTATTCAATTTACTTGAAACAGAGCAGCTAAATTACCTTTGGGCAAAGAGCGAAATACCCTACCTAGTCAGCTGTCTATAAACACCTGTAAAACTTCTCTGTGTCTATTTAAAAATACCTTAAGGGAATCTCAGAGGGACTAGCAACAAGTATACTTACAGTTTCTGAAGTATTTAGAATGTATTAAACACAATCCTTTAAAGATTGAGAACATAGTTGAACACTTAAGATGTGATGAAGAGGGAGCAACCTGGTACTAAAGTGTAATGTGATGTCCATAATGTCTGTACTTTGAGGTAATTATTCTGAAATAATTACTTATTCGTTAAGGTGGATAGCCTTCTGCTTTCATTAATGCCAAGGTCATTTCTGTTGTCCAGGGTACTTGTTCTGGATTTTGAAGAAAGCTGCGTGACGAAACTTTTAAATGAGGGGAGAAAAGTGAGGAATTTGGAAAATCATTCTCTATTGCTTATAGCTACTGAAGAGAAACTCTTATAACTGGAATGTCTAGATTCTTCACTAAAGTATGAATATTTTTCTGTGGTTCCAGGAGGAGTATTTTTGCTTCAGAGTAAATCTAAAATTCTTTCCAAAATGTAATATGTTATCCCTTTGACTTTGTCATGTTTTTCACCACTGAAATAAATGAATAACCCTTTGGTTTTTTTCACCTAATGCCGAATGAGAATCATTTTGAAGCTAGGAAAATGAGTACCAAACCATGTTAAATGAGTTTTTCTATGAGGACAGTGTCCTTCAAACTTTTGGATCATTCTTTACAAAGATTGGCTGTATAATTTCACATACCTATTTGGTAGAACTAAGGAATCTTTTAATTAGGATATTAGGATGAGATATTAACTATTATTGGAAATGTGTCATTTAATTATTTAATGTCATGGCTAGTTTTGATAGGGATTTGGGGGACAGCCTAAAGTTCCATATAAAATTGGAGTTTTCTATCATGTGGTCTCAAATAAGGGCAATTCTTTTTTTTCCTGTTAAATACCTTTACCATTAATTAAAGAGAGATCCTATTTATGTGTTTGACAGTTAAATATTTAAAGGCTGCTTAATTTGGATGGAAAGCAAAATTTAGTACTGTACCAGCTGTTTCTGGGTTTAAAATATACAGATGTATACATGAAATTGCGGGTGGTTATAAAAATAAATGGCATGGTTAACCACAAAGAGCCGTACAGAGACTTGAGACAAAGACAGGGCTTTCAGTAAGGACCCTGACATTATCTGACTTCTGCAGGATTAGTTTCACTGTTGTCAAATACATCTTGGACTAGTTGATGTGCTCACCTCATAAAGTTATTAATGATACCATTAGGATACTTTGTAAATTCCAAAATGCTTTAAAAATGTAATCTTTTGATTTCATGTTATGTATAGTTCATATAATTTAACATTTATTTTAGTGTGCAGACTAATTATAACTAAAATACAAATTACCTAATTAAGGCCTAAATTGCATAAGTAAGAAATACCACAGAAATGATGCAAATAGGTTTTTTTTTCCTTTTTTCATTATTAGTGTCACTAATTCATTCAGTAAACATTTATTGCTCTTCTAAAATTTGCTAGACACTGTGCTATGTATGTACTAGGAAGCAGAAATGAGAATGGTGCTGTGTTAGCATATGATTCTTCTAGTGAACATATAAGTTGGTAGAGCCTGTTTAGAAATGAGTTTGTTGATATATTCGGAAACCTGAAGAAACCTCGTGTTATTTTGATCCTGTAATTAAACTTGTACAACTGTATTTTAAGGAAAAAGTTAAAGGTGCATATGGTGAGTGCTGAATGTAGTAGGCGGGTGCCTGGACTCAGGAGTGAGTGGCGGGCTGAAGTTTAGTCACTTCCCAGGCTCTTTGTCTTTATCAAAGCCTGTGTTTTCCCACAGCGGGCATCCTTTCTAGTTGTACAAAGGCATCATAAGGGCTAGCAGAGGCCCTGGTGCATACAAGATTTATATAGAAGGATTTTAAGTATTTTCGATAATATAATAAATTATTAAAGGAGCAAATAATGAATTTTAGATTAAATCATTACTAAATCTCCTGTGAAAATGGTCATGATGTATTAAAGTGTTTTTAAAAAATTAAGAACCACCGTTTGAAAAATAATCAGCCAGAATGTAAGGTTGAAGACAGATTTTGAAGCACATCGTTCATCTTGCTAAGAGGTTGGAAATGATTGGATTAGGCATATTTTGAAGACAAGATGTGATTGATAAGAAATATGGTGTCCTATCTGGCTTCTTAATTCTTTCAAGGGATACCATATTATAATTTCGTATGTAGGATAGAAGAATAATACTCTGAATTTCAAGAAAATGTTTCTAGCTCTCCCACCAAAATATTAAATTATTACTGTTATGTTGCATTGCTTTTTAGTAGCATTTCTAGTAGTAATGAGAGTTGTAGGGTAGAGTTGGGCGGTGTTTTGAGAGGTGTGTGTGAGTGTGTGTGAGTGTGTGTGTAGAAATAAAGACCAGTTCCAATCAAAGGCCAAGGTCATAAAAGATGTGAATTCCGCTACGTTTTGTTAAACGCCTTTCAGAAGTATAGAAAGACATACACAGGGACCTGTCCAGTGCTACAGTGCATCCACACTAGCAGGGAATAACCCTATTTCCTCATTTCTTCATTTTGTCCTTTACATAGCTGCTCTTTAGAAGAGCTAGCAAAGGATAGCTTAAAAAATTCTTCAGCTGTCATTTTTATTATGTTGCTCCACTAATTAAGAACTTAAAGAGCTGTAGAATTGTTAAGATTTGTTCCTTTGTTTAATGGAGGAATATCATTTTCACATGGAACTTTTTCTCATTTCTTTTGTTTGATTTTTCTTTTTCAGGATCAATGTGACTAGAAACAAATGGATGAATGAATATCCATATGAAGAGGAAATCAATAAAGGTTGGTTAGTCAGTCTGTGTAATTCTGTTGAAAATACTACAGTTTTGACTATTGCTTTTGGGCAGTTATTCGAGTGCTTTCTTGTCCTGATAGGAACAGAGGTCAATATTTATACACTCTCATCTCATCTGTAGAGTCTAATTTAAAATTTTTAACCTTTTAAATATCAAAAGCAATTGATAGAGAGACAACCACTCGGTTTTTAAATTTTTGTTTCTTGGGAGCTTTTGTTTTGAAATTTAGGCTGCTATTAGTTTACATGACTCAAGTTAGTATTTGAAGAATCAACTTTCAGATTAATATTAAAAAATGGAAATATACTTTATACAACTGATCAGTGAGATGAAAAAAGAACCCCAGACTTTGTTTAATATACATCAGTTTCTATGACTACAATCCTGATACAGCTCCATATGGTGCATGATTGCTGTCAAATGCTGTTCTCTTTGCACCTCCAGGCTCTGCTTTCCTAAAAGATGTTGAAACACTGTTGAAGGACTTAACTTTGGCTTCTCATAAACAAGTAACAGTATGAATTAGAGGAAGCATAAAAACCTATGAATTTCAGCAGTAATCAACGCTGTGCATCAATTTATTTGTGCTAGTCCTTTGAACCTGCCTTGTACAACATGCTGGTTATTGTAACATAAAATCATAGGTAGTACTCAGAAAATTCCAGTATGTTAAATCATCCCCATTTCATAAATAAAGATTTTGATACTGACAAGCTCTGGCCCACAGGCGTGGACCTAATCACTCTTCCTGTAGAGGCACAACACATAAAATTTCAAAGTTTCCTTTCCGCATTACTCTTGCTACTTTTAAATTAATGGACACCATGCCGTATCTTTTTTTGCCAGTCCATTTTCACAGTTACTTACAAATGATCTTCCATGTTATATCTTATACTTGAAATTGTCTTCCTCTGTCTCCTTGCTAAAATTGCTCCTTTCTCATATTTGTATTTGGAAAGTTTTCAGACTTCCTGAGGAACTGTTAATTCAGAGATTGTACAAGAGAGGTTTCTGGGTATTGATAATGTTCTCTTTGTTGGCCTGCATATTGCTAGATAGTATATTTACTTCTGGATAATTCATTGTTCTGTGTAGCTCATGAACTCGGGATAAGCTGGTTCCAGCAAAACATTGATAATTCAATTTTAAAATAAAATTTACAGAAGTATTTCTGGGGACTATTGGGATAAAGGTGGTAAATTTAAATTTTTATAGCTCATCCCACAATGTATTTATCCCTTTTCTCATGCCTGATGTTGACGAAGTATTACTTTAATTTATGTTCTCATTCAGTTGTCATTAAATTTTTATGTTGAATGGATTGGTGTTAGCTTTGTAAGTTTATAAATTTTGGCAGTATCATTGCTCTGTAACTAATTTGATGATGACAACTGAAGATGATGGCAATGAGAATCATTGTACTATTATGTACCCTGAGGATACAGAAAATATTATCATGAATGACTGTAATATATTGTAAGTGATTCATTCTAAATGGTTGTGCCTCAAAGCTTCTGATTCATGATTCAAAAGTGTTTTATAGAGGAAGGAGCAGTGAATATTTCACTTAATGTGTTTGTCCACTGAATTATTTTTCTCTTTGTTTCTCAAATTTTTGATCCTGATTTTCAGTTATCGATGTCTTAGAACAGAGAATGCATTGATTTTCTACATTCTACATTGGCTTGTGTTTAAGCCTTCTTGAATCAGGTATTGTTAGTTTTAACAAAGTCAGATTTAGAGAGAAAATTGCAGAGTTTGAAATTTTATCTTCTCTGTATTTCAGAGATATTGACAGGGTCAGTATGAAGATGAAGTTCTTAAAATGTCAATGGTGGAAGTTAACATTGCCACTGTCTACATAATTGAAAAGGGATTTAAATATGGCTCTTAAAGCTGTTTTGTATATTTCCAGTTTGCCAGCGGTGATAAAACCTTGCCAAGAGCCACAGTATATCATGCTGTGCCTTTCTGCTCAGGCACTAATATTTAAACAGCCTACTTGGAATTTGTAAAATTTCTGTTGTGGCCATACCAAAAGTCTGACTTCGGAGCATTCTTTATCTGCCTTTTCTTTAAAATATATATATATTTGCATTAAGTTTTTTCCTTTACTTGATTTCTTTGCATTTGAATTTGTCCCTTTACCAGCTGCCATTAGAAAACCTCAAATAAATTTCTAAAACGATCCCAGTCATACATTACTTTCTGCTCACAAACATCAACATACACAACCTCGTGTATCCTTTAAATATATTTCAGCAGTTGCTCTTGTGAATATGGTGGCTTCTTTATGGCCCTGTTTCCTAGCTTTGCTCCGTTTATTTTCCTGCTATTTCAGTATGTTTACCGAGTGCTTCTCAGCAGCTGGCTTAGGGCAGGTGTCCAAAACATACACATGCATATACATTAGCCCAGCTCATCAGAGTCCACATTACAACTTGTGCTCTGTGACTACCTCTGATGAACAGCTGCTTAAACCACCCTGTATTAGCCAGGTGGTGACTTTTGGTGCATGGGGAAACAAGGACAACGCAAGCCTTTTTGAGAATGCCTGGATTCCATACAAAATTATTTTATTTCATAGTGATGAGTATGTAAAATGTGGTAGCTTTTCTTTTCTCTGAAGTTCCAAGGCTGCAATACCAGCAGTCCAGCCCTCCTTCCATTTTGACTAAACAGCCGTAGTTGTTAAGAAAGCCACAGTTGATGTAAATGAAACATGTCAGCACTGAACTACTATCAGTGGAGGTAGGGTAGCTGCCTGGGCTGTAAACGTAGAATAAAACAAAACAAAACAACTCTGGGCTTTGCAATTATCTGTCCATATAATTGGGGCAGTGACCAGGATCTGTTTTGAATTTTAATTTTCTCAAATGCAAAGTGGTATTAATAATACCTGCCCTACCTATTTCAAGATTTGTTATGGGGAGAAAAAATATGAACTATTTTAAAGTTGTAGAGTTCTAAAAGTATGCATGGTGTTGCTGCTATTATTCTGTGGCATTGCTGTATGACTTCACATCACAAAGCCAAACATTTTTAGGGTTAGAAGGGCCCCTAGAGGTCATCGACTCCAACATTTGCATGGTACATGGCTACTTTCTGTAAAAGGTAGTTGGCTGTATCCTTTAGCATGTTGGAATTTGCTGCTTCATGTGGCTGACCACCCTATATTCAGGCATATATAATTATATTAGAATTTTTTCCTTTTATTGAGGTAAACCAATAGATTTGAATTAATGGTCAGTAGGAGATTAGTAGGACTATTGTAATTCTTTAAAATGTCATTTGAAATTAGATTCCTCCTATGTCAAGTCACTTCAGCTTTGGGTGTCTCATTTTTCTTATCTGGGAAATGAGAACAAAGTATCATATTGGGATTTGAGAAAAATTATATATACCATTATTGAATGTAGAATAATAGCTTTATTATTTGAAAAACTGGTGCATTGCTCATTTTAAAAACATTAAAGAATTCAAAGCCTCAGCATCTTCCTTTCCCATGAGTTCCATTAACATTTGGTGGGCATTGTTTAGAGCATCTCTCTCTTCATAAATATACAAGGGAATAGACAGTTTTACAAAAAGTAGGTTCCTATTTGTACTTGATTAAAATGAAAAAATGTATTTTCAATTTTGCTTCCAGGGTAATGAAGTAGAAACTGAATTTAAACCGAAGGAATTTATTAATTTCAGATCGGTGTTCCTTCACTAAAGTGATGTTGTTGCTTGAGTTAAGAAAAAAATCTTAGAATAACTTAAAAAAAAAATGACTTTAATTGGCATCTTTTGATTTTTCAGCTTGACAGGTGGGGAAATTGATGTTGCTTCCTAACTTCCTCTTCCCTTCTTTCTCTCTTTTACTATCATTTTTAAAATAGTTGACATTAACATTTATTGTTTGGTTGCTAACAATGATGAAAGCTATTTAATCTTAATTATTATTTCCTCCAGAAATATGAACATTACTTCACCATTTTCTGACATTTGATGTGACTGTAAAGACCAAAGACAAACCACTCTTTCTATTTGCTCTTGTTTAGCTTTTTTTTTTAGATGTCTGTAGACTATTTTTATTGACCTAAAAGTTCAGTAAATTCATCAATTGTGTCTTGGTCTTTATCATCGTATATCAGTTTTTCTTTGATGTTGCTCTTAAGCTCTGAGGTGTGGAGTCTGTTTTTATGTTGGGAAGTTTTAAAAATTGCCCGGAAAGTGCATTTTCTTTTCTTTAAGAAGTCTGATCATATAATCTCTCCTTTGTCTTTCAAATCAGTAGTCTTTCTCTTTAAATATTTTCTTTAATCTTTATTTCATTTAATGCTTTCCTCTTCAACCTATTTTCTGACAATGTTTTCAGTCACATTCTTTTTGTTCTCAAAGTGACTTTCATCTCGGTAATATTTCATTGCTTTGTCGGTAATATTTCATTGCTTTGTCGGCTTATTTTAATTTCTTTTAGTTATCTTCTTATTTTATCATTTGAACTCTTGTACTTCTTCCTTGATCTCTTCTTTTTAAAGAGAGATTCTTTTGTCCATGATTTCTTTTGGTATGTGAGTCTAGGAAGTGTTTTTTGTCTAAATTCTTCATCTGTTTGCCTGGGTAATTCCTCCTGTGATGTTTGTTCTTCACTGACCTTTTGCTTACATTTCTCCCTTGCTTTTGATATTTGCTGCTTCTTAGCGTAGTTCCCTCATAGTTCCCTGGTGGCTTCTGTCTGATTAGTACCCATCTTTAATTGGGGTCAGTGTTTGCCAAAGTACAGGGTGGGGAGGGTCACTGATGGGCCTGTATGAGTTAAATAAGTTCAAATCTTTGGTTTGAGTTTGTTATTTCACATACACTATAAATAAAGGTGCGATTTCCAGAGCCTCCCTGCTGTTCCATTGTATAGCAAAGTCCCTGAGGCCAACTACTTCTGCGTCCCTCCCCTCTGTCCCTCCCTTCTGCCACTCCCAACAAAACCCCTTGACCAGAGAGCAAGGCTCTATAAAATGGTGTTAGTGTGTTTACTCTTTCAGCACTGCTTTCTTTGCTTTCTGAGATACCGATCTGTATCTCCACTCCTTCGGTCATGCCCCTTGGATGGCTTTATTCTAATCAGATATTAGATATGACTTTCATAACTGTGATTTTTACTGTTAGAAAATTTTCATTCTTGCTCAAGGCTCGAGGAGGTGTGTGTCAGCTCCCAGTGTCCTCACAGAATTCAGTTACACTTTGACTGGTTTAGGACTGTTTTGCACTTTCTCTGAAGATGGAGAATTTACTCTTTATTATTCTAAATTCACTTTAGAAGTTTTCTCTTGATTTTGAAGAAAAGGTGCAAAAATGCCTTTATACTGCCATCTTTGACCACTGACCTTTTAAATTTAGGGATGTTTTAACTGATGTATTTCAGGGGCACATGGAGGGTATTGATCTTGCTGTATTAGTTTAAGAGCGTGGCTCTGTACTCAGACAGTTAGTTGGTCTTTCAGTCCTAGCTCTGTGAGTACTTGTGAACTTGTTTGAGTTGCCAGACCTTGCTTTTGCTCTCAGTTGTCTCATCTGTGATATGAGGATAATAATAATGTCTACTCCATAAAGTTGTTCTAAAGGTAAATGAGAAAAAAATGCTAAAGCATTAGTACATTGCCTAGCAGTTACAGAGTGCTCATTATAATAGCCATTATTTTTATTTTCTGTATGCTAGTTATGTTTAGAGTGTAGTCAGTTTGGCTTTAAGAAAATTTATTACCCAGTGCTCTCCTTTGATGGAATAATATACTGGTGTGAGGGCTACAAGGTGTCTCATTTTGGGATGGTTGGGGACTTCTAAATTGTTATACTCATGTTGATAAAGAATAGATATGTTCTGTTTTCTCTTGGAGGAAATAAAATCCTTAAAGACATTGGATATGCACATGTGATACTCAGTTCACTCACAGAATGTTGTCTCCTCCTGTCCTGTAGCGTGATTAAATTCAGCAATGACATATTTTGGGTGTATTACTTTTTAGGCACCAGATCACAAAGATAAATTTTATTTTCACCCTGTCCTCAAGGCTTCATCTTCTCAGAGACAGATAAATAAGTTACTGTAATTTGATGTGATATAATAAATGCTATCATTTAAGTGCTGAAATAAATATAATTAGGCCTGGGGAGTTGAAGGGTGGGTCATGGAAGGCTTCACACATGAGGTGACATTTGAATTAGTCCTTGAATGATAGTATCACATTGACTGGCAGAAATGGAAGCAATCCCCCAAAAGTTACAATCTCTTGTTTTAAAAAAATTTCCTACTAGGTATAAAAGTATACTGAGAAATTTGCTCCCAGAATTAAAGATGAATGTGATATTCAGTGATATTGTTGTAGAATTCGAGAGGTTCAGTTATTTGCGTATAGAAAGGCCAGGACTCAGGAATGATTTTGAGAAGGAAAAATGGTTTATTGATGGCCTCTTGGACTTGGGAGCTTTCTGTTTCAAACCGGAGGCCTGAACAAGATTTTCAAGTTTCTTTTATACAGAGAGGAATGGTCTAATGGTCCTTTTGTTTCAGTTCTCAATAGGCTTGAATTAGCATATATCTTCCACATCCTAGGTGAGCTTTTAGCATGGACTTCATACATTCTAGATAAGCTTTTAGCACATTTGGTTTGCATTTTCCCTGAATATCTAAAGTTTATAGAGTTCGCGTTGATAAACTGTTTCCTGGGACTGGAGTCGTTGCCGTGATCACCAAGGGCAGGACTGCAGGCTCTTATTGTCTCACACCCACAAGTCAGGACAGACAGCTTAGGTTAAGGTTATCTCCAAAGAGACAAAGAGCCTCCCACCCATAGCCCACATCAATATTAAACATTTTAGCCAGAATCTACTGAGACTCATTTATGTGTTCAGATAACTCTCTTTTTCTCTCCCTTGCTCATACAGTTTCAATCTATGGCCACTTGTAGTGATTGTAGTGAGTGGTTCTTCAGCCAAGCTTTATGCCATCCTATTTAGAGTACGTGATTAAAGTAGTTTATGCAATATATTTTTACCACAAAATTTCAAGAGTGATGATAAAAATGCTATGAGCATTTTCTAAACATAACCATTTTACTTAATTGTGATTTTTTTCCCTCTTATTTTTAAAAACCGTTACATTAAAAAAATATAAGCGGTCCCCATGTACCCTCTACCCCCTCACCCCACTCCTCCCACATCAACAACCTCTTTCATCATTGTGGCACATTCATTGCATTTGATGAATACATTTTGGAGCACTGCTGTACCACATGGATAATGGTTTACATTGTAATTTACACTCTCTACCAGTCCACCCAGTGGGCCATGGCAGGGCATACAATGTCCAGCATCGGTCCCTGCAGTACTACCCAGGACAACTCCAAGTCCTGAAAATGCTCCCACATCATATCTCTTCTTCCCTCTCCCCTCAGCAGCTACTGTGGCCACTTTCTCCACATCAATCCTACAATTTCTTCTATTACTAATCATAGTAGTTCCATAGTAGAATATCAGTGAGTCCACTCTGATCCATACTCTATTACTCCATCCTGTGGACCCTGGGATGGTTATGTCCACTCCACCTCTGTGGATGATGGATGTAATTCTCCTGCTTGCAGTTGTAGGCACTCCTCTTGGCTCCCTGGTGTAGCGGTTGACCTTGTTCACCTCCCTGTGAGCTGGCTGGGGTAAGTCCAGTAAACCAGAGGGTAGGAGTTGCAAGTCTGCTGAGGCTCAGGGCCTGGCTGTCACATGGACAGTCCAGAGATTCAGGTCTCCTGAGTATACACTAACTTCAGAGTCAACCATAGGTCCAGTAAAAGTGACAGGAGAGGCATGTGTAGAAAGACTTAATTGTGATTTAATGAGAACATCGTTGTATTGGAACAATGTAGTAACATTATTAAAAGCCTTTATTGACGTAAAACATCATCTTGTTAACTTTGTGATCAACATCTGGACATTAAAAAAAATAACCTTGTTCCCCTCTCCCAAACCTGATGTTAGCAGCAGATTAATTCCTTGCTTTTCTCAAAAGAGAATTTTATTGAAACAAACAAACAAACAAACAGCTATGAATAGTTACTGACTCAATCACAGGTACAAATCTTCAGTCTTATATATTTTTAATCCTTCATTGTACTTTTTTTTTTTAGGTACCAGGAAATAAACTCAGGACCTCTTACTTAGGGAGCAGGTGCTCAGCCACTGAGCTATATCAACCCCCCATGAGAGTTGTTTTTTTCGTTTTTGTATTTTTGTAGGTACCGGGGGTTGAACCTGGGACTTTGTACATGGGAAGCAAGCGCTCAACCACTTGAACTGCATCCTCTCTCCTTTAGTACATCTTAAAGTTCAGTGGAATTCAGGTTTACAGATACTACAATATAAAGACCACTTTATTAATATTCAGCATATTGCCTCATTTATATGTGCCTTTAGAGCAAGATGAAATGGAATTTATTTTTAGGAAAGGCTTTGTATTTGTTTTCTTTGGCTGCTGTAACAAACTACCACAAACTTAGTAGCAAATTTATCATCGTGGACTGCTAACATAGATCTCACTGGCTGCTATCAAGAGTGTGGCAAGGTTGCATCCTTCTGGAGATTCTATAGGAGAATTGGCTTTCTTGCCCATTCTTGCTTCTAGAGGCTGCCCACATTCCTTGGCTTATGTCCCCTCCTTCGTCTTCAAAGCTGGCCACATACTTATGCTACTGTCTCTCTGGTTTTCCTCTTTCCCCTTTGGGGACCTTTTTTATGTCATTGGGGTCACTTGGATCATCTGGGATAATTTCCCTATTTTCAGGTCAGCCTATTACCACCGGTCATCTTAATTCCCATTTGACACCTATGGCACCATATTCACAGGTTCTGGAGATTAGGGCAGGGACATCTTTGGGGGACCATTCCTCTGCCCACCATGGATTTCACAGGACACCGATGACTGATTGTAGATAGATATTACCAAGTCTGTATACATGGGTTTAGGGGTTTTGAGACAACTTGCACTATTTCATTCATATTCATTCAAATTTGTAATGATTCATGTCAACTGAAAAATGACTTAAACTTTTTCCAGTATAGCATTTTGAAAAGATTCCATTGAAATCATTTGGATTCAGTAGTTAAATTAAGCAAGTGATAATATTAAATGTTCACATAATAAAGACATGCTTTTCCTTTATATGAAATTTAAAGACATATGCAGTTGAATAATTCAGAATCTGAATAACTTCCATATGGTAGATTGTTTACCATGGTTTCACATGGTGGCATTACATCTCTGTGTGTCTTCAAAGCTGGATGAACTCCATTTAGAATTCATCATACTTCTTGGCCAAGCAAACTTCTTTATTTTCGCGTGCTTTGATTTGTAGCACATATGATAAAAACATTTTAAATCTAGTTTCAGAAAACATGATTGTTTATTTTGTTATTTTCTTTGGTGATAAGCATGCATTTACAATGTGAACACTTACTGAAGTTACTCACACATCTCACAGCAGTTGCTCAGAAGTCATATATAAAGTTTGTGTAACACCTGGTCTGGAGCTGCTGTTGGAAGTAACAGATAGGATGGGGGATATTGCTTCTTTCAGATTAGAAAGAATATTTTCAGGGGACTTCCCTCCCCTGTGGTCCCCTTCCCTGTGCTCCCCTCCCCTCTTGGGTAGGGGTGCAGAGGGCATCAAATCAAAGAAAGGATTTTCTCTTTCCTCTTCACAAAACAGAAAAAGAGTGTGAGGGGAGTGAAGTCCAGGAGAAGGGACTTCAGTAACATACAGAGCTACACATCACAGAAGTGACTTTGATAGCTAGGATGTAGGGGGAAATTTAAAGACCACATGATAAAGAGAAGCTGGAAGAATGAAGGCAAACTTCTAGAAAGTTGTCTGTGCCAGGATTATAAGCACCATGAGATCAGTAGAAACAAGGAGCAGCGCTGCACTTTGTGCACCTGCGCCTTTGAACCTTGCTTCCCCCTCATATCCTACGTAGTGATAATGATTAAATCCTCCTCACTGTTTACACCATACCACTCTGTTGCAAGCCAATCCTTTTCTTTTGTGTCGATTATTAGGCACCCAAATTGAAGGATGGGTGTCCCAGGTCTCCTGAGCATCCTTTGTAACTAATACAGTTGAAATCAGAACCTTCTGATAACTACAATTTCAATATCTATTGCTGTAACTTAAGTCATCCCAAAACTCAGTGGCTTTAAACAACAGTATTTTGCTTATGGAATGGCTATTTGGGCAGGACTTGGCAGGGACATTTTCTCCTTGTTCCATTTCACTAGTGGCTGAGGTGGCGTGCAGCTGGCTACTGGAAGCATTTGAAGACTGTCTCACTGACTTGTGTAGAAGTTGGTGCTGGTCGTGGGCTGGGACCTCATCTGATATGTGGGCTGGAAGACCTATGGGTGGCCTGGGTTTCCTTTGCAACGTGTTAGCTGGACTCTAGGGAGAAGGATAGGGGGAGAGAGAGGCACGGAGGGAGGGAGGGAAAGACACTAGGCATAAGCCACTTCACCGTAGGAGGTCAAGCAACATCATCTCCACCATATTCTAGTCATGAGAGCAATTATAAGGACCTGCCAAATTGCAAGGCAGAGGGGAAATACACTCCAGCCCCTTGGGAGAGTGGCAAAGTTCTGGAAGAACGTGTGTTTCTAGAAACATTGCACTTCCTCTTTTTGGAAAATAGTGTCCATCTTCACAATGGATGAATCTTTAAGAGTCTGTTCCTGTGGAAATAGTTCTGGTACCAAATATTGTATCATCCAGGCTTTGATCAGAGAAACAGGAGTGATGTCGAATATTGAATTTATTAGAAGGATTTGACTTTGCATATTTGTAGGTACTAGTTAAGCAAGTTATCTGTGGTTGTTGACTGTGTATATTTGGGGCTAGACCTTGAAGTCAAGGATGCCAGTCAGGAAGGAAGGATGGATGGAAAGTGGGAGAAGGACAGTAATCCACAAGGATAAGCTGGTACCCACATAGACCTCTCGCTACTTGCTGCACATTTGGTGGTGCTGATGATCTTCAGGAGAAGCTGGTGCCATCACTGAGTAAAACACACCATGGCCCAGGATTCAGATAAGCTGCTGAAACAGATCTGGTGGGGGTGGCGGAGCTGTGGTCTGACCTGTTTCCCACATCCATAAGGTGAGCCAGCATTTCAGCAACCACCTGTGTGAGGCGAACTAGCACCTGGTACCCTGCTTTGACCTTCCCAATGTGAAAGAAATGGCTTCTGCTTCACATCCGCCTCTTAGGACACATGAAACATGGAACTATGCAGAGAAGGCAATTCTGGGAAGCGGTGTTGGAGCTTAGCACCACGGAGCTCTGAGTGGCCTCTTCTCTCCCTTCTCACTTGTAGCTCTCCTTCCCCACTCTACCCCTCACCGGATCTTAGAGTATCTACTTTATTTTTGATTCCTGCTCTCTTGCCTTGATCCTTCCATGCTGGCCTGAAGCACTGCCCCAGGGATTCAGCATCGTGGAGGAGACCCTGCTTCTGCATGACTGGGGAAGATTCATCTGCCTTTCCACACCACCTGCCTGGATGCACTGTCCATGATCTCTGCCCATCCTTTGGGATCCTGCAGGACTATTTGTGGCTCACTTCTTCCTTCCTTGTGCTATACTTGTCTCAGTTCTCGGTGCCACGTGTGGCTGACCTCTTTGCTTTATGGATTTTGTATGTTGACTGTCTGTGTATTAGGCCATGGACTAGTCCGGCTTCAGGCTCAGTCTAGGGCCGTGTGCCTGCAGGGGAGCTGTGATTGAGAGCGTAGGAAGACCAAAAATGGCAGTAGAGAAAGGATGAATTTGTAAATGATAGGCTCTTTGAAAACTGGGTATTAGGGGCATAGCCAGGTAGAGAAGTTTAGAGCCAAATTAAGAGCAGTAATGGTAAGTGTAGTTTATTTTTTGGTCAATATGAAAGATTAATATCAGGGTACCAGTAGATGAGAGGCATGGTTGACAGGCAGTAACTGGAAGGACAGAAATGATGGAGAAATCTAATATGGAGGCATGTAGTACTTCAGGCCAGGTTCACCAGCCTAGGGTTACTAACCCTGGAGGGAAGAACAGAATGGGTAGTTAGCAGGCTAACGGCAGACATCAGCAGCACTTTAGAGGTTGAAGCCAGTTGGCACCAAGAGAGATGAAGCCACAGGACAGCCATTCTCTTGGTAAGGTTTCCTGGGGTTCTGTGTTGAGCCGTAGTGCAGGACTGAGAAACGATTTACAACTGGACTTTCTGGAAGTAGGATAAATGGAGTGCTGGGTGAGATGAGTGAATATAGGCACACAGAGGGTACTAACTTCGTATTGGATTCGGGGGAAAACAAGGAAAGCTTTCGAAAGCAATCTGGCTTACATTCCCAGAGTTTTGTCAATAAACACAGGATGGATTTGACTTTAATTTGAGACAGGGTAAATTCAGGAATGGCTTTCTTGTATTTGAGGGAATCAGAAAAAAATCAATAAAAAATCATTATAGCAGCTTGATATGGTTATGAATTCCAAAAATAGATACTGGATTATGTTTGTAATCTGGTCTGTACCTGGGTGTGATTAAGTTATGATTAAGGGCTTTGATTCGGTCATTAGGACATTGAGTCCCCAACCCTTGGTGGGTGGGGACTCACAGATAAAAGGCATGGCAAAGGACAGAGTTGAGGGTTTCTGATGTTGGAGTTTTGATGTTGGAGACTGATGCTGAAGTCTTAAGCTAGAGCCCCAGGAAGTCAGCACACAGAGGAAACAGAAGCAAGCACCAGAAAGAGAGGGCCTGAGCCAGGAGAACAACACAGAGGAATAGAGACGGCTTAGATACAGGAGAAACCCCAGGGAGAGAGACAGAGCCATTCACCTCATAGTCTACAGCTGACCTTGTATAGAAAACAGAGGAGTTGAGCCCAGAGGAACCCAGGAAGCCTGAAACCTCGCAGACGTCGGCAGCCGTCTTCCTCCAACACATGGAAATAGGTTTTGGTGAAGGAAGTAACCTATGTTTTATGGCCTGGTATCTGTAAGGTCCTTCCCAAATAAATACCCTTTATAAAGGTCAGCAGATTTCTGGTATTTTGCATCAGCACCCCTTTGGCTAATACAGTCATTGATAAAATAAACTTGCTCTTATTTACACAGTTTTCCTTTCAGCAATCTGTGCACATATGAGATATTACTACGTGAGTCAATTATTGCTAGGTTTTGAAATCTAGAGCGTGATGAAATACCTCCTTCTAGACTACCTAATTTTATTCATCAGGGCTTAAAAACCAAAGAGAAAGGGAAATTCCTCCTCACTGTTTATGACAAATTGTGCAGTAAATAGCCAGTGTCCCATCACCATCTAATTTCATTGTATTTGCTCAGTAGGGCTAGGAAGGGGGTGGAAACTCCAGAAAAGGCAAAAGCATAAGCATTCCATGATGCCTAAATTCCAGAGTGGAGCTTTAATTTTGAGGTACCAGCACAATGGAAAACTAGTTGCAGAGCTACTTTTTTGAGGAAAGGCTGAGAAGACATCCTCTATGATAACGATTTCTCTGTATTTGAACCACCTTGGTGCTATTTTGCCCAGAGTTTGGCTGATGCTATTTAAGGACAAATAGGAAGAAGAATCAGTGGAGAAGGTAGAGAGGGTAAAGCCATGGTAGGAGGCAAAGAGGGAAGACAGGCATCTCTGAAGGAAGAAGGCACTCTTGAGAGGGTGAATGTCTAGAACGCTGGCAGGCAGGGCAAATAAATTGAGAGAGAATATTTTCATTAGCTCTAGGAAGAAAGAGGTCACTGGTGACCTCAGAGAAAGCAGTTTCACTTGGGCAGAGGAATGGGGAGGAAGGCACACCGCAGTGAATTGTGTAGTGAATGGAAGGTAGGAGAAATAAGATCGAATCTCTGACATTGAGTATCAGAACCAAGTCGGAGAGGCAGACACATAAATAGAAAAATTATAAGCCCCCCTTCGTTGGCATCTGGAGAGAAAGGGAGAGGGTTTCAAGAAGTTTGAGAATAGGGGGATGGTAATAGAGTGGCATGTAGAGAGCAAGGGTATTATGTTTTTTCTGGTGGGAAAGTCTTGCACATACTTACTGCCTGAAAGAACAGAGACCAAAAGGGAGAGGTTGAAGATACAGTACAGTGGACATGAGGCAAGGCTCTCTGAGAGTGCTGGCAAGAAATTGAATTAGGAAGGTGGAGGCCATGGTCTTGGAGGAGTGACAGCTTTTCCTTAGATACCGGGGAGTAAGAGTGAATAAAGGTGCACTTATGTCAAAAATTTAAATAATACGAAGTCACTAGTCTTGCCACCCTGACCCCCTCTTTAAGAAAAAAACAAAAACACTTCCTAGGTTTTACTGAGTTGCGCATTATGTGTATATTTTTACTAAATTACTTTTAAATTGATTCTTAAATATGATTTACATTCTTAAGCACCAGGAACACATTCATTAAGGACATTACCTGGAGATTCTCAGGTAGACTTAGTGCTTTTTACTGGTGAATGCTTCTGAGGATTGATTTGCCAAACTATAAATGTGAAGTACAGAAAATGCTGTCTGTAGAATTTATCGTATTTGTTTGTGAACTCCCCTCACATCCACAATATACTCATCCTAAAATGGAGAAAATGGTAGAAATAGGTGGGGATCCAGCTGTTGGCCAAATTCATTGTTTCCATCCATGGCAATTTTTATCTGTCTCTGAAAAACTGAGGGCCACACCAATACTAGGGCCACACAGCGGTGGTTAAGAAACAGCGTAAATCTCATCTCTCTTTTATACCATTTATTTGTCCATCATTTCCTTAAAGTGCCATTTAGAGTCAAAATGCCACAACAGAGAAATTAGGGTGAAGATGGTATTTGGGAGGGTGTTTGTGTGTGTGTGTGTGGGGGGGGGGAGTGAGCGAGCGAGTGAGCAAGCCTACAGGTAGAGGAGGAGTAAACAAAAATTTATTTTTTAAGCAATTATAAATTTACATTTAGAATTTCTTTCAGTTATACATTAGTTCTTAAATGTATGAAATACTTATTTGTTTAACCTGCTAATTATTGCAGCCCTACCTTACCCCTAACTCTTCCTATAGATTAAAAAAAAATTTTTTTTTTTTAAATTGAGGTATTAGATGTTCAGAGGTGGATTTGACATGCAGCTTGGCAATTCCACAACCCACTACTTGCAAGCTTAATGCAATTAATAAAGGGAGGCACAAAGAGAAAAGGCTAAGAATTTTTTGCATTGGAGTTAAGAGTGAAAATGGACTCTCCTCTTCCCCTCTTCCAATTAATTACAAAAGAGCTGCTAATTTTTGCTATGGTCAAGACTATGTTGTTTTAAGAATTTAATTATAGTGAAATAGTTTCTAACCCTTTTTGAATGAAAAATTGTGTCTCAACCTTTCTTTGCCCGAACTGTGAAACTGAGGTTATGTTAAGGGCCTGGCCAAAACTGCTGGAAACAACAGTTGCTCTTTCCATGATGAAATATGTGTGCAGGGTGAGAGGAAACTAATTGGGAAAAGTAGGTTAGCTAATTGTCATTCGTTTTATGCCCGCTCAGTCTTTTTAAGTAGTCCAGGATGCAGGGTCTCACCTTCAAGCGGGTGATGCTGTCATTGGCATCAAAAGCTTTGCACTTCTAGATTTTATTCTCAGATAATTCTGATAATATCTTGCATATATCTCAAAAGTATGGGAAGTTGGACCTTGACAGTATTATAAGAATTATCTCATTGGGTTGGCTTATGTAAAAAGGAGGAAACAATAACAGTGAAGCCACTTGCTCAAGGTTACAGAGCCCATTTATAGATTGGGGGTTTGGGGGAAAGAAAGACGTAACAGGAACATGGTTACTAGCAGTTTACAGATAACTTAGAATCCAGTTTTAACGAGTAAGTTTAACTTCTACCTCTTTCTGAATTTATGATAAGTATCAAGGCACCTCTTAATCTTTTTACTAGATGTTTGACTCAATGGATGAATGGAGTTTGAATGACAGCAAAGCAAAGAATGAGAGAAGGAAAAGGAGAATGATTCTGTTACTTTTTCCTTTTTGATCAAGTGTGATGGAAAAGGAAGATGAGATCATAAAAAATTGATAAACGGGTCTCATAAAACATGACATACTGAAATTTTATTTTACTAAGGTTGACTTTTCTACTAAGCTGTAGTTGAGGGAAAAGATCCTGGGTTATGGCAATTTAAGTATGTGGAAAATGGCAAGAGAGGGATTTTCCTAAACAGTTAACTGCACAGCTATGCTGATATCATGGTTAAAATGCTTTGAAGTTTCTGCTTAGGCTGTGATGACTATCATAACATATATGAAGAAAATGTTTTCCTGTACTTGGTGTCTATATGATGATGATTATTTACATTTGTGGTAGCCCAACAATTTTATGTCAAGGCATCTAGCAACAGGGCATTTTTGTCTGTGTGTGTGTGTACAATGTGTTTTGACAATTCTCTTTGCTTATTCATCTAATATATATTTGCCTTAAGTGCAGGTAGGGCAAAAAAATTTTTTTTTCAGTTTGGTAGGTTAATTGTTCTGTATTACCTTCTACCCTCCTTTCTTATGTTTTTAGCATTGCAAATTAATATTTATTCTGCTTTAAGACTAGAATAACTGCTTATGTTTTGTGATTATTAGCCTTTTTTCTCCCCATGCATGGGTATCTTTTTTTTTTTTTTTTAACTTTATTTTAAAAGAAGTTTTAGGTTACAAAAAAGTTGCATTGAAAACACAGGGGATCCCATTTATCATTTAGTCTTAATAAAACAAATTCTATTCAGTTAACAGTCATTTCAAAACCAATACTGATTTTTTTTTTTTTAAAGATTTATTTATCTATTTATTACTCTCCCTCTTCCCCCCACCCCAGATGTCCATTCTCTGTGTCCACTTGCTGCATCTTCTTTGTCCACTTCTGTTCTCAGCAGCACGGGAATCCGTGCTTCTTCCTGTTGCGTCATCTTGCTGTGTCAGCTCTTCACGCGCGGCACCATTCCTGGGCAGTCTACACCCTCATTTGCGCTCGGCGGCTCTCCCCATGGGGCATGCTCCCTGTGCGTGGCATGTTTCCAGTAATTTTAAAGTTCTCTTTTGGTCCCAGACATGAACTGAAATTTATGTTCTGATTTATTTCTTTACTTTTTATATTCATGAACATGTTATTTACTTTTGCTTGTTTTTGGACATTATATGAATAATGCCATGTTGTTTATATTGTTTTGTGACTTGTTTTTGTTACTCAGAGATTTGGGTTCACATGTTTATACACATTGATGCACAGAGGTGATAGAATTCATTTTCACAGCAGAATAGAATTCCATTATATGACCATACCACAATTTATTTATTCTCCTGTAATGGATATTTCTATTTTTCTAGTTTTGTACTATTAAAAAAATGCTGCCATGTACAGTCATTTAAATGTCTCTTAGTGCAGGTATGGAGGAGTTTCTCTGGAATATACACCCAGGAATGGAATTGCTGGATTATAGGATATGCACATTTTCAACTATACTAGACAATGTCCAGTTGTTTTCCAAAGTGGTTGTAACAGATTACTCTAAATAGCATTGTTTAGTAGTTCCCATTTCTCTACAGCCTTACCATCTCATGGTGTCTGCAGACATTTAAAGTTTTATCAATCTGGTTTTATCAATCTTGTGCTAGTGTCTCTCTGTGGCCTTAATTGCATTTTCCTGTCATTAATGGTTCATGTGTTAACTGGCTATTTAGGGTTCCTCCTCTGTGGAATTCTTTTTCATGCCTTTGCTTATTTTTATGTTGAATGTTGGTCTGATTTTAAAAAAATTTTTTATGGGGCAAATAGGATTGACTAACGTGTGGATGTATGTTCTCTGGGATTGTGGATTTTCTTTTTAGTTTTCAAAACGTTGCTTTAATTTCCATTCTTTAGAATTGATATTTGTGCTATGGTTAGTGCTTTTTCTACCCAACTTGGTTATGATAGTACTCAATATCATTTAGTAATATTTTATATAGTATTTTTGTGTCCATATTCACAAGTGAGCTTGGCCTCTAATTTTCTTTTCTTATAATATTCTGACTGGATTTTGGTAACAATGTTAGGATCTTGTTTTTCTATTCTTTGAAAAAAGATGAATAAAATTAGAATAATCTACTCTTTAAATATTTGGTTGACCTCATTTGTAAAACTGTCTGGGACTAGCTTTTTTGTTTTATTCTTTTCATAGTTTCTTTAAGTTTATTCTCATATTTTTACATTTTACGTTTAGATGCTGAGCTATTTATACTTTTATTTTTAATACTCTAAGCAGTCAAATATATGGTTTCTCTCTAAACAAAATACCAATTTTATGAAGTAAGTTATGAGGTATTACTTAAATACTTAAAACATGAAGTATTTTCTATGTCATTTATGCATGTTTGCTTGTAAGTTCACAACTTTTACTGTACACTTGTTTATGTATGTTCATATATAAATGATTATAAAGATAGTCCTATTTATTTTTGATAGTCCATTATAATATCTTCTGAGTCTTAGTTATTTAGTTTTAATTTCTAAATGTATTTTCATATTTTTAATTTCCACATTTTAACCTATTTATGTTATATTCAGGGCATGCGATCTGCTTGATATTAGTTCTTTATGACCTTGCTATATGGTCGAGTTCAAGGGCAATTTTTGCAAATGCTCTGCATGTGTTTGAAAATAATGTATGTTCTATTAATGTACATAGTTGAATATTTGTGCTTTAGATAGTACTTTTTAATTATTTTGCTCAAAATATCTGTAACCTTAGTGATTTCTTTTCTGGCTTATCTATCCATGTCTGAGAGAGCTGGAATTTCTAATCATGAATTTTTCGCTTTCTTCTGTATTTCTATAGATTTTGGCTTTATATAATCTTGAACTATGCTAGTGCATACTCATTTAGAGTTTTTAAATACTCCCAGAAAATTGAGCCTGTGTTGTGGATAATGCATTTTGCCCATGTACCTCATATTCCTTTCTCCCTCTCCCTTCCTCTCTCTCCCCCCCTCACTTTCTCTCCTTCTCTTCCTTTTCCTTTTCCTGTAAGAACATTGAAAATCATGTCAAGGTGATAGGCATCAGAAGAGTGTCTGAATTGTGGGAGAATACAATGACTAGAATGGAGCATAAGGAATTTTCTGAGAGGGAAATGTTCTATAACTTGATTCATTAGATGTAGTAGCAGCTAGACACATGTAACTTGTAACTGTTGAGCCCTTGAAATGTGGCTAGTCCTAATTGAAATGCACTGTAGGTAATTTTTTATTAGAGAGTCTGTGAAATGTAATGTACATGTGTGGAATTCCCATACAACACTCCTCCACCAACACACTACATTGTTGTGGAACATTTGTTACAGATGTATGAGATAAACATCAGATTATTATCACTAACTATGGTCTATAGCGGACATTTGGTGTATGTTTACCCATACCCCTCTATATTAACAGTACATTTTTGGCATTGATGCAAGAATATTACAGTATTGCTATTATTTATAGTCTATTAATTGTGTAGTTCATTATTGTGTTTTTCCCATGCTTCTCCTCATTCTTACCACCTTACAATAGTGATATACATTTGTTCTAGTTCATAGTATTTGTACTGTTTACCGCAGTTCTTATCCATCTCTGGGTTCAGTGTGGTTCAGACTCTAGATTATTCTCTAGCTTTCTTCAGTTGACATATACATCCCTAGACTACCCTTTTTAGGTAGACTACCCTTTCACAGTCCCATTTATAAACTAGCTATGTTAGTGCTACTCATTTTAATGTGTTACCATCAACTCTATCCGTTTCCACACATTTACAGTCAAGATAATTAAAACTTGTACGTACATTAAGCATCAGAACACCTCTTCAGCCTGGCTCTTATCCCCTAATAACCTATAGTCGGGTTTTAACTCCATGTGTGTGTTTGTTTATTTTTTATTTCTCTCCTCTTCCCCCCCACAGTTGTCTGCTGTTTCTCTGTCCATTTGCTCTGTGTTCTTCTCTGTCCGCTTGTATTCTTGTCAGCAGCACCCGAAATCTGTGTCTTGTTTTGTTGCATCATCTTGCTGCATCAGCTTCCATGTGTGTGGTGCTGTTCCTGGGCAGGCTGCACGTTTTTTGTGCTGGGCGGTGCTCCTTACAGGGTGCACTCCTTGCACTCGGGGCTCTCCTACATGGGGACACCCCTGCATGGCACGGCATTCCTTGTACTCATCAGCACTGCGTGTGGCCCAGCTCATCACACAGGTCAGGAGGCCCTGGGTTTGAACCTTGGACCTCCCATGTGGCAGGCAGAAGCCCTATCTGTTGGGTCAAATCCTCTTCCCTCCATGTGTTTATTCTTCATATTTAGCTCCTATTAGTGAGACCACGCAATATTTATCCTTTTGTGTCTGGAATATGTCACGTAACAAAATGCTTCAAGAGTCATCCATGTTATCATATGTGTCCCAATTACATTTCTTCTTATAGCAGCATAGTATTCCATCATATGTATATACCACATTTTAAAAAATATACTTTTTAATTAAAAAAAAATACTTAGATTACATAAATGTTACATAGAAAATTTACAGTATTCCCATATGCCCTGCTCCTTATGGCTCCCGTATTTTCCCACATTAAGAGCATCCTTCATTAGTGTTGAGCATTTGTTACAATTGATGAACACAATTTGGAGCATTGCCACTTAGTGTGGATTATAGTTTACATTGTAGTTTACGCTTTCTCCCACACATTTTTGTAAGTTATTACAAGATGTATAATGGCCTGTATCTGTCATTGCAGTATCATTCAAGACAATTCCCAAGTCCTGAAAATGCCCCCATTTTACACCTAATTTTCTCTTCCTGTCTCCTCAGAACCTCCAGTGGCCACTGCCGCCACATCAATCGTAAATGTTCTTCCACTGCTAGAATCACAATAAGTCTACAGTAGAATACTATTAAGCCTACTCTAGTTCATCGTTCATTCCTCATTCCTGAGGGTTCTGAGGTGGTGATGTCTACTCTGCCTCTAATTGAGAGGGGGCTTAGATCCCATGGGGAAGATGGATGGGACAGTCTTTTTGAAGTTGCAGGTTCTCTCTGTTCCTTGAGATGGTTGTTGTCCATCGTCATCCTTGTTAGTTGTCCTTAGTGAGTCCAATGAACTGGAGAGTAGGTATTGCAAATCTGTTGAGATCCAGGGTCCAACTGTCACATGGACAGTCCAAAGATTTAAGTCTCTTGGACCTACACCTATCAACTCTAGTACTAACTATAAGTTCATATACAAGGGGCAGAAGAGTCTTGTGTAGGGAAACCACAAATGTCACACTGCGGAGTATAAATTCCAGAGTAGAGCCCACTGTCTGGGCGCCAAACTCCTGAGCTATCTGCCCTGCCTAAGTGTCTGGATGTCTCCAGAGCCCTCAGGAGCCCTGCTATTTGAGGCAATATTTGCTTTGGTAACCAATCACATACAGAATATAGGTGATTTCCATATACCCAACATCCTCCTTTTTTTCCCCTATTAATAACATTTTACAAGTGGATGGTACATTTGTTGCAAATGATGTAAAAATATTGAAACATTGCTACTAACCATGGTGAGTGGGACAGCATGTTCTGCATCTCCTCCTGTTTTTTAGTTTGTTTGTTAGAATGGGCCAAGTCTTCCTGTTTCTTACTATGGCTTATAATTTTTTGTTGATGTCTAGGCATCTCTTTATCTTGATGCATTTATTCAGTTGGTTAGTTTCTCTTTCTACTCTAGGGTTTTATTTTGTTGTTTTTGTGTGTGTGTGTGTGTATTGTAAGGTCTCATTTGGCACTTTGTTCCTCTTATTCTAATTCCTTGTTGTTGTCTATGATTCCTTGAAAAAAATTAGGGCCAGAGAAAAGGAAAGAGGTAAGAAGAGACAAAGAATACTACTACTACTAATAGTAAAAGGTAGAAGAGGAATCATACAAGACCTAGGAAAATTAAATAATTAACATGAGTAAAAAGTCCGGAGGAATAATTATAAAAAAGTGAAATAGAAACCATGAAACAAGAAACAAAATAGAGAAAAATATATAGAATGAATTAAAG
The DNA here is from genome assembly GCF_030445035.2 of Dasypus novemcinctus. Classification (NCBI taxonomy): domain Eukaryota; kingdom Metazoa; phylum Chordata; class Mammalia; order Cingulata; family Dasypodidae; genus Dasypus; species Dasypus novemcinctus. Next base: position 63,962,975 of record NC_080687.1, read on the forward strand.
ACTGGAATGATAAGAGGAAAAGAAAAAAGGAAAGAGAAAAAGAAAAAATGTAAAAAAAAAAAAAGAACAAAAATTGAAGACCAAACAAAAAGAGCCAGAATGGAAGAACAACAACAGAAGGCAGAAGATAGAAAAATGAAGGAAAGAAAAGAAATAGTGTAGGTAGAAAAAAAATCAGTAAAAAGGGAAAAAAAAAGGAAACAAAAAAAGGGAAAATGCAATAAGCAATAAATAAGACAGCAGCAACTAATAGAAAGGAGAAAGAAAGAATCCCCCCCCCCAAAAAAAAACCCAAAACAAAACAAAAAAACAAGGAAAAACAGCCTTTCCTTGGGTCCTAAGTAGTTTCTCAGGTTGCCTGGTGTTCATCAGTCAGTCACCCTGCAGCCTGCCCTCTGCAGGTTTTGAACCAGATTTCAGCACATAAAATAAGGGAAGAAAAAAAAAAGGAACCTTTTTTTTCTCTTAAAAAAAAAAAAAGACATCCAAGAAAAGCTAATAGAAAACGAATGTCTCTATGTTCCGTGTCATAAAATTTCAGCCAGATGCTTGATAACCAGTGGATCACTTCTCTAAGAAGGGCTGGGAATTGAACCAGGGACCTCATATATGCAAGCCAGGAATTCCTCACTGAACTAATCTGTCTCCTTAGCTAGCCTTTCGGAAAGCTCTCTGCCCCCTTTCCCTAGGCAGGTTAGATTCTGTCCCCGCCCCCTCTCTCATCTAATTCCTTGCTTTACCCTGGCGACTGAGTGTGACAGCCTGCCTGATGAGCTCCCCCTCCCCTCTCCCTGTCGGACCAGGTCCCTTCTGAGATTCAAAGGGGGCTCAGCTGGCCAGACTCCCAGCAAAGAAACACTCTCCACCCTCCCAGAGCCCTCTTCCCAGGGAATGCCCCCTTACCCTCGGGAGCAGGGAGCCAGGAGCTCCACCTAGGCTATTTGCCTGGAGTACAGGTATATGTATAGCCTCCAGCCATGGGGTTGAGCAGCTGGAGGTTTTCCTCTGGCTTCTTTATCTTTCCAGTACCCTCCTAAATGATTCAGGGCACCTCTTTGTTCTATAACTATCCCCAAGGCAGCTCCTTCAGAAGGGTCTCTGCCTTCTCTTTGCCCCTTTGTGGTAAGAGGGTCAGACTCTGCCTACCACCTTGGTACCATTTTCCTGGAACTCCTTTTTATGCCACATTTTGTTTATCCATTCATTGGTTGATGGGCACTTGGGTTGTTTCCATCTTTTGGCAATTGTGAATAACACCACTAAGAACATTGGTGTGCATATGTCTGTTCACGTCATAGTTTTCAGTTCTCCTGGATATATTCCTAGCAGAGGAATTGCTGCATAATATGGCAGATCTTTATTTAGCTTCCTGAGGAACCGCCAAACTGTTTTCCACAAAGGCTGCACCATTCTACATTCCCACCAACAGTGAAGGAGTGTTCCTATTTCTCCACATACTCTCCAGCACTTCTGTTTTTTTGTTTTTTGTTTTGATAATGGCCATTCTTTGCGGTGTGAGATGATCTCTTTGTCATATAATTTGTATTTCCCTAATAGCTAGTGATACTGAGCATTTTTTCATTTGCTTTTTTGGCCATTTGTATTTCCTCTTTGGATAAATGGTTAAGGCTTTTGCCCATTTTTCAATTAGATTGCTTGCTCTTTTATTGTTGAGTTGTGTGATCTCTTTATATAGAATAGAAATCAAACCCTTATCAGATACATTGTTTCCAAATATTTTCTCTCATTGAGTAGGCTGCCTTTTCACTTATTTGCAATCAAAAAAGTGTTTAAGGAGGTCCCATATATCTATGTTTTCTTCCGTTGCTCATGCTTTTGGTGTAGGGTTTAAGAATGCACCACCTACCACCAGATCTTGAAGATATTTCCCTACATTTTCTTCTAGGAACTTTATGGTTGTAGATTTTATAGTTAGGTCTTTGATCCATCTTGAGTTAATTTTTGTGTCAGTTGTAAGATAGGGGCCCTTTTTCTTTCTTTTCACTATGGATAGCCAGTTCTCCTAGGACCGTTTGTTGAATAAAATGTGCCCCATTTGGGTGGATTTGACTGGTTTGTCAAAAATCACTTGACCATAGATGTGAGTGCCTGTTTCTGAACCATCAGTTTGGTTCCATTAGTCTATATGTATATCTTTATGTCAGTACCATGCTGTTTTTACCTCTGTAGCAAGGTAATATGATTTATTTATTTATTTAATTTTATTTTATTTATTGCCCCCCCATTGTCTGCTCTCTGTGTCCACTCGCAGTATGTTTTTCTGTGTCCACTTGCACCCTTTGCAACATTGGGAAACTGCATCTCTTTTTGGTTGCAGGGTACAATCCTTGTGCATGGGGCACCGCTGCATGGCACGGCACTCCTTGCGCACAGTGCAGGCTGCACGTGGGCCAGCTTACCACACGGGTCAGGAGGCCCTGGGTATTGAACCCTGGGCCCTCCCATATGGTAGGCAGACGCTCTTATCAGTTTAGCCACATCCGCTTCCCAGGTAATATGATTTGAAGTCCAGAAGTGAGAGTCCTCCAACCTCAATCTTCCCTAAGATATTTCTGGCTATTTGGGTCCCTTGCCCTTCCAAATAAATTTTATAATTGTGTTTTCCATTTCTTTAAAAAATATTGGTAGAATTTTTATCAAGATTGCATCAAATCTGTATATCAATTTGGGTAGGATTGACATCTTAATGATATTTAGTCTCCCAATCCATGTGCACGAAATGTTCTTTCCATTTATTTAGGTCTTTTTTGAGATCTTTTAGCAATGCATTGCAGTTTTCTGAATACAAGCGCTTTTCATCCTTGGTTAAGTTTATTCTTAAATATTTGATTCTTTTAATAGCTCTTGTAAATGAAACTTTTTCCCCTAACTTCCTCCTCAGATTTATTTATTACTAGTGTATGGAAACACTATTGATTTTTGTGTATTCAACTTGTATCCTCCTACTCTGCTGAGATCAGCTTTATTTTAGATTTTTTGGGAGTTTCTAGGTGTAGGATCATATCATCTGTGAATAGTGAAACTCTTATTTCTTACTTTCCAGTTTGGATGCCTTTATTTCTTTTTCTTGCTTGATTGCTCTAGCTAGAACCTCTAGCACTATATTGAACAACAGCGGTGACAGTGGGCATCCTTATCTTATTCCTGACCTTAGCAGGAAAGCTTTCAGTCTTTCACCACTAAATGTTGGCCATGGTTTTTTCATATATGGCCTTTATTGTATTGAGAAAGTTTCCTTTAATTCCTATCTTTTGTGATATTTTTTTAATCAAGAAAAGATGCTGTATTTTGTCAAATGCCTTTTCTGTACCAATAAATAGGGTCATGTAATTTTTTGTTTTTGATTTATTAATATGGTATTATGCCAATTGATTTTCTTGAGCCACCCTTGAATGCCTGGTATAAAACTCACTTGATCATGATGACAAATTCTTTTCATGTGTTGTTGGGTTTAATTAGCAAGTATTTTGTTGAGGGTTTTTGCGGCCCTATTATTAGGGAAATAGGTCTGTAATTTTCTTTTTTTCATATGCTCTTTATTTGACTTTGTTATTAAGGTGATATTGGCTTCTTAGAATGACTTTGGTAGTGCTCCTTCCATGTACCTCTTTTGTATGAATTTAATATACATACTTCAGCTGCTCAGTTACTTTCAGTATTGGGAAGATATTATTTCATCTCACTGTATGCAGTCATCATCATTGAAAGACTTATGCAGCTGGGTCACATGTGAAGAGTTTTGAAAAAAAGATAGCTTGGGCTTTTGTCTGAAAAGTGTATCGGAAGGCAGCAAAACCTGGAGCCAGAGGGGTTATTGTAGTGCATCATGGGATGGTGGTGACTTCATTATCTGTTTCAGAGGAAGAATTTACAGATACTGGTGAGTGGATGTGTGAATGATGTAGCTTCAGTTTCTGTCTCGAGCAACTGGTTTCTTGAAATTATTTACCAGATTTAAAGTGCATGATCCTAAGGACATTTTGCATGTTATGTTTACATTTCAAGAATTCTTTAAGAGTCTCCAAAAAACAACTTTCCTGCTAGTTTTAGAGAGGATAAAAATAAGCCAAGCAGTGAATGGGTCTGTTGTTAAAGAGCTTTCTGACCAGGACCATTCATTAATTCTTTAATTTTTTTTTTCAGTCATTCAACATGTGCTGTTCAATATATGCTAGTTTCTGGGCTTGTAACAGTAAATATGATGGGACTAGTGTGTGCCCACACAGAGTTTAGTAGTAAATGTAGACTAGTAGAAAGCCCCTTGTCATTATATGGGACAAGGGAGTAGCTTTAAAAAAAGACATATGCTTTTATGATAATTCAAAGCAGTAGCAGCCACCCTAGATTTAGCAAGGTTAAGTTTTGTAAAGATTTTCCCATGAAAATGATGCCTAAACTGAAAGAAAGAATAGGAATAAACCAGAGCAGAGGTTCAGAGTTGTAAAGAAAACGCAGGGGAGAGATCATGTTAAGTAAATAAGGCTTGAGAATGGAGAGCTAAGAGAAATGCAACTGTTGGGAAGAACGAGGAACCAAATTATAAAGAGTCTTATAATTTATCTCAGGAAGTTTAATCTTTATTGTGAAACCTGTGAGGCGCTTTTAAATGGCTGTAGGCAAGAAAATTGACATGGTGAGATTTGCATTTTAAGAACTCTGATTGAAAAGGATTGGAATGAAAAATAAGGAAGATGGCCAGTTGATGATGATGGGGTCTTGAATTGGGTCTTGAATTGGCTGCTCAGATAGAGAAAAATGGATGGATTTGGGGAATATCTAGGAGATTAAATAATGAACATTTAGTTATTGACTGGGTTTGGGGTTGAAGAAATGAGGGAAGTCAGAAATTATAGCTTAGGGTGAGATAAGGAAACATGGGGAAGATAAGATTTGTAGAGGAGATCTTCTAAACATGTGTGATTTGAAATTCTTTTGAAAAATCCAAGGGAGTTGTCCAGGAGGTATATGGGCCCTGGCTCAGAGAGAGTTCTAGGCTAGAGAGTAGGGGTTCAGTAATATATTGATGACATTTCAAGCTCTGGGAGTAAATGAGATCATCCAAGTAATGTTTGTATAATTGAAAGAGTAAAACATCTGAGAGTGTCAAAAATGGAGGATAACGCAGCTAAACCAAGTACACAAATACCTGTAGTCAGAACATATGAAATGTACCAGGAAGAGAGAGCTGCTATGGGATTCTAAAGAAGGGAACAGTCTCTAATTGTTAAAAAAAAATAGGGAAGTCATGGTGGTTAATATTTAGACAGATTGTGAAAGAGCGTGATCCAAAAAGAAGGAAAATACAAACAATTATATAGAGGGGGAAAACAATGGGACATCTTTAGAGACCAGTGACTTTGGGATAGAGCAGAAGGGTCAGTTGGAGCCATTTTGCAAAATACCTCATGCATTACAATATTTGAATAAGTTCAAGGTAGTTGAGTTAATTCCGTTAACATACCTTGTAAAAATTTCTCTTTTATAACTTTAAGGCCACAGTTAAGTTACTTGGTGTTTTTAATTCTTAATGTACTTCCCCTTGATGTTCTTAATAGAATAATCTCTTCAGATGCTTCAGAATAAATATTCAGCTTGTGTTTTAAGAAATTGATTAATTCACTAATTCTTTTCATCGATTTCATTCTTGTTAAAATAAGTCAGTGTATATTAATTATTCAAGTCTTACTAGCACTTAGAGGAAAAAAGTGGTTGAAATGATGAAATATAGTTTAGACATATGGTATTTACATTTGAAAGGTCTCCAGTATTTTTTTAAAATATGGGAGAATGAAGGGAATAAAATTTTGTGTAAGCTTTTTGATGCATTTTTATTAGGAGTAAAACACTTGGAGAATTTTAAAGTGCTATAAGGTGGCTTTTGTTTTTACAAACTAGATAGATGGCTGATTAGAATTGGGATTTTTATGTGAAAATTCAGGTTTCATTAAGTGGAAGAACGTTTTGTTGCTTTTTTTAAAGGAGCATGCAGTTATCCTACAATGAAAGTTTCAGTTCTTAAATTTCAGGTTTTCCTTCTACTAATGTTTGAGAAATTAGGAAATAAATTGGTTACCCGCTGGGTGTAGGGCTCTGTACATAATCCTTTGGAGGTATAAGAAACCTGTACTGTGTTCTTAATGAGTTTATCAGCCAGTCAAGGAGAAATAGATCTTTTTATATTTAAATAAATTCTTTTTTCATTGGTTCTTTACTTGAATTTTTTGTTCTTGAGTTTATTTCTTTAAATTTGCCTCTTTTTCAACTAGATTTCATTGTCTAGTAATTTTAAGAAAATACAATAAGTACTGCATTCCCTGAGATATGTTATGTTTGCCCTTATTAGTTGGCTACATTTATGCCTTGTCATATTGACAAGTAATTGGATCATACGTTCCCTGACAATTTTGTAGAAATGTAGTGCTTATGTAGTCTTTTAGCCATGGCCTTAATTACTTGTTTGACTGGATTTTATTTCAAATTGTTTATTTTTTGAAGCTCTTAGGATGCCTGACTTCTTGGATGTTTAAAATATCTGTTTCTTTTGTCTTCAAAGGGTATTTTGCTTTGTAAAATTCTTGGGTCACTTAGAAATCTGTAGACATTGTTTCTTTTCTTTGACTTCTGACATAGAATGTTTCTAATGAAAGAGGTGAAGCCAGTTTGATTTTTTGTCCCTGTAAGTGAATTGCTTTATTCTGCCTAAACACCTGATGATTTTTTTTTTGTCTTGAAGTTCAGTGACTTAAAGATATAACTTCTTTTGGATCGCTCTGTATCTGTTTATCCTGGGAAACTGTTTGTTATTTCTATCTGTTCCTCCTTCATGTTAAGGAATGTTTGTACTATTATTACTTGAAATATTTTTGTATCCAGGTTTTGGATTCTTTTCTTCAGGATCAGCAATTTTCAGAAGTCTTTGTTCTTCATAGCTCTTATCTTTTCCTCCATTAAGAAAAATATATATTTGTCCTTTTCCTCTTAATTTAAGCTTTTCCTCTTTATCAGTAATTCAATTTTAGCCGTGTCACCTCATTTCTTTTTTTTTATTTATTAGTACCGAATTGATAAATGTTTGCTCTTCTGTAGGTTTTGATGGCTCTGCAATACTTTTTTAATTTGTGACTATTATTTTATCATTTCATTTTGATCTATTGATTATCATTTTTTAAAACTAGTATGATGTAAAGCTTTCTGTCCCTTAGGTTGTACTTCTTTTAGGAATGAGTGCTTATTTTCTGCTTTGCATATATGTTACTGTCCTTTCCTATCTCTCTTTCTTCTTTCCCTTTTATGCAGTGGTATGTTTACATTTTTTCCATAATGTTTCTTTTCATCTCGCCATGTTTAACGTGGGCAGATATTCTGTTTGCTGTGATGTAGTGTTGGTTAATTTTTCTTCCCTTCTGATTAGTCTATTTTCATTTGGGAGCTGTAATTTGAGAATGAGTTATTGTCTCTTTCATTTTTCTATAACTCTAGGTGAAGGGTTGGAAGCCATTTGTTCAGGAGCAGTGAAGGGAGGGGTGGGGCTAGCTGGAGTATGTGTAAGCTGTGCCAAGATGTTCTGTGGCCCCTTGCTCTGTTTTGACCATGTATGGGCAACGATGGTCTTTCATGGAGCCCTCAGGTATAAACCTTACTTTTGGTGGCATGCAACCAAAAAGGCATGTTCCTTTTCAGGTAAGTGATACGAAGCCAATTCTGAGAGAGCTTTGTGGCTTTATACTTTGTACAGTGGTTTCCCTCTTTGTAGCTATAAGCGCTGTGGCATAGATCTTTACCCATTAAAGAACTGACATTTTCTCCACAATATGATTATTTTAAGTACTTAAGATTACTTTGGGGACAGTAGGAGTATCTCCAGTTAAATAGCAAGGTTATCTTACATATTTTCTGAAGAAAACCATGTTCCGAATCTCTAAATGGGCTTTACATTTCCAGTATTTGTGTATTACTGTTGTACCATTTCCTTTTGCAAACATAGAAACAGCTGATTATATTGTTTTAAATTAATTATTTTCTCATTAGACTTTGCAATTCTTTATCATTCTTTGTGTTTCCATTTAAAATGACCAACTATTATGATAGGTACATAAGCTTCATGAAATCATGATGTCCAGGACTGTTGTAGAAAGATGTCCTTGACGTGATTGTATTTGTCTGGTGAAGGGAAGCTTTCTTTTCACTGAACTGTTATAAATCCAGTTCTCACATGGGCAAAACATACACAGTCTTCAGTGCACTCCTGGTGATTCATTAAGTCTTTAGAGTGCAGAAGGGCAGTGGTGGGTCACACTAGGGCACAATTTCAGCTGGGAGCCTGTCACCTCATATTGATCTACCAGTTATTTGTTTCGTTTATGTTTGAAGTTGCTCTACTGTGGCCATGATTACTGTGAATTCCGTCTGAGACATACAAGAGGGTAAAAGCAAACTGAAATTTTTAAAGTTTACTAAGGAACTTGAAAGCAACCTTCACATCCAGTTTATTATGCTAATAACCTTCACATTCAGTTTATTATGCTTATGTCTAAATGCAATTGGTATCATACTCACTACTATAGAGGACAGAGATGGCCCATAAGGAAATTATTCATAGTAAGAATCAAAGATGGACCACCTGTGATTGAGAAACCACTATACAGTTAAAAATGATTATTATTAATCAATTGTATTGATAATCTTTTTAATTGGACTTACTGTTTGGAGCCAGTGTTGAAGGCTTTTAAAGACCACACATGATTCTGTGATAGAACATTCACAATGAAATTGTTTCAAGGTAGTGGAGGAAGTTTAATTTATTGCTGTTGTTTATTTTCCTGATGAATTAAAACTAGCAATGTTAGGACAGTTTTAAATATTCATCTAATAATTCTGTTATCTTTGACAGTTTGCTGTGATTTTTTGTACTCATACCTGTTACATTTTTTTCTTTTTCTCAGAACATTCCAGAATTTTAAGATTTTTTGGTTTTGTAACTTGGCATTTCTTTTCCTGTGAGTGGTTTTGTACTATTCCTTTTGATTTAAATAAACATTTATTAACTGTGTAACAGCAAAAATCTGATGGATTTGGCTGGTTTAATTTCACAGCCAAACACTCTTTGAGTGGAGAAGAAATAAGCAAACAAATAAAGCCTTTAATCTCCCCCGCCCCCCTTTTTTTCCCCTTTGAATCATCTGGTCAATTCAGTTAAAAAAAAAAAAAGATCTCTATTTACTTATAGTTCACAAAGGATCAGGGGCTTCAAAGGAATCAAACTTTTGAGGAATCAAGCTATAAATTATATTTGTAATTTAGTAACTTTCCTCTCGTGAACTTTTATCACGGATGCTCAACAAAACTAGAAATGGTGATATAACTCATAGATATTCTATATACATCATATTGTTGCCTTAGAATGGAGTAAGAGTTCTCCCAGTCTCTTACAGTATATTCTTGCTCCTGCATATGAGATTGGCAGCAAGTGAGACAGTCTATCTGGTGTTTGCTTGTAGAGTTTGTTTTGTTAAGGAAGTTCGTGTATTTGGATTGCATTAATGTCTCCACAATTTTTAAACTCAGTATAAAGATCCTTAAATATGTTTGTAATCCCTCCTTGATTGGAACTCTGTGTGTGTGTGTGTTGGGGGATGGGAGGAGGGATCTATTTTTATTGATATATTACATGTTTTAAAAAATAGCTGAGTTTTTAAATCTCTTGCCAAGTTCTCCTTTAACTTTCTAATTTTGTGGTATTTATGTTTACAGTTTTTGAACATTTACAATTGGTAAAGAAAAACTGTTTGAAAACCACCAACTTAAACTGTTCTTCTATTTCCTTTTAATGATGCCCTCCCTCAGTCACTATTCACATTTTCTGCAGCTTTTGCAGTTTTGCTTAAAAAATATTCCACACCCTTCTGTTGCTTCCAACCCTTGATTTAACCCACTAAAAATGGGCACTTTTGGACAGCATCTGTACTGAGAATTCCTTTCCAAATAAAACATTTGTTAGAACACAAACGATTTATTTGGGTACATCTAAGAGCCTAAACATTTGATTCAGCTGCCAGTATGTGCTTGTTCACTTAATGTTTTTATAGTGTTTCCACATTTTTCAAAGGCTAGCAGCCAAGTTGTCCAACAGTCTGTTACCTCTTGGGGGTGGAAGTGGGTGTGTATGTGGGTAGTTGGTAGCTTTAGAATGCTCCTGTGTATAGCCAAATTAAAATACATTGTCACTGGCATAAGTTAGCCTTACTAACCTGAAAGCATATAGATATGAAACAGCTCCCCATGCCTGCCCAAAGGGGCTTCAGGAAGCCCACTTGGATCCCCTATGACACAAGAAAATCAAAACTCTTAGGGCAGCTCATCCAGTTAGATGCTGGCGCTAACTCATTCAATCATGTGTTGGATCTAAGGTTAATCAAGGCAGCACCACTGCGATCTAATGCATTGTTTTTATAGGTAGACATCTTATGGTACTAACAATAAACAATACTTGTGTAATGCTTTATAGTTTATAAGTTACGTTGCCAGTCCCATTTGATCAATCATAATAAAAAATAGTGAGGTAGATGGTATCTACATTTTACAGATAAGAGACTTAGTCATACATGCTGAAAGTGTTGGCCCTGTGGTTTAAATCCTCATCATTTGATTCCACCTTCCATGTTCTCTTTCTGCTCCATGCTTGAAATAAGACATGGCTTTCTGGAAGACAGACTGACCTAGTGTAATCCAAAACTGCATCAGCTATAAATCAATTTAAGAACCGAGAACTCTACTTGTACAATCAGCACCATGAGGTCAAAGAGCAACAAGCATTTGTTGATCCTAACTAAGCACCGTGGGATTTGTAAAGTTCTTATTAGATAATTTCTGTACCTATATGTAGCTCTATGTAATAATGAAAGATGAATAAGTGAAGGTACAAATTAGTATCTATGTAACATATAGACAATATTTATGCTGATATAAATATTATATTTTTTCCCTGTGGGTAGACTGCATTAAAAGGAAGAAGAATTTGATGGTAGCCTTATGGGGAAAATTTTTAGAATGTTGTATTGTTAGTTCCCTGAGGTCACTGGAAAGGTTTCTCTTTCATGTATTCACGGAGTGCTTTCTATAGCTGTGCTTGGTGAAGCAATAGCCCGGGCCGGGAGATAAAAAGGTAATCAATACACAGGACTCAGCCTCGAAGAGTTTATGATCTAGTGAGCCACCTGAACACAGGGGACGAAGTGACTCCTGCAAGGTTTGATAGAGGGAGAGAGAAATCAGAGACGCATCTTTGCACCAGGGCTTGAAAGATGAGTAGGAGTTCCATCACCAAATAAGGAGGAAAGGGTATTCCCTCTAGGATCAACTGTGGGCATGCCCTGAAGTGTAAAAGGGGATGGAAAAAATTCCTAATGGTAGTAGATTAGTCGGGGAAATGGAGGAGATATTAGAAGCTAGTCTAGGTCCTGTGTGCCAGCAGTCCTTTCCTTAGGGACGAAAGATAAGTGGAAGGAAATTAAACGTAATACCCATAATGGTTTTTCACCCATTTTCTATTTCTGTGTCTTCATCTATTCAACTCACTCCAGTTAGGATAAACTTTCATTATTTATAGTAGTTGTCTAGGGTGTGCTTCAGAATCTCTGGGAAGGTAGAGTTTATATTCTGACCCCTCCCTGCCACTAGTTCTGGTCCATTTTTCCTGGCTGCTACCCTGCACCCCCCTCCAGTCTTCCCCTCCCACACACTGGACGTTCAACTCCGTAGCAGCCTAGTACTGCTTTGAGTTAGTATCCTCTAGATCCAGTCTAGCAGGGAAAATTGAGAACCACTGCCATAAGCAAATAGTTTTGTTTTGTTTTTGTTTTCAATCTAAACGAGGAAAAAGCAGTAACTGGTATGTTTTGTAGAAATATAACTCATTTCTGATAATGAGAGAGATTGGAAAGTAAATTGTTGGCAGTCAGCAAACCAGTTAGGGGCTGTGTTTTAGTTTTGCTAGGCTGCTGAAAACAGATACAGTAACAATGAGAATTTATTTGCTTGGTACTGTTGAGCTCTAATGTGTTGAATTTACAAACTTACAGTTTTGAGGCCATGAGAATGTCCAAATCAAGGCATCATCAGGTGATGCTTTCTTCCCGAAGATTGGCTGCTTGCAATCCTGGGCTCCCGTGGCATGTGGCAAGGCCCATGCAGTGTCTGCTGGTCTCTCTTCCCTTCTGGATTTTGTTGCTTTCAGCTTCTTGTTTATGTGGCTTTTCTTTCTTGTATGAATTTCATTCTCATATCAAGGTCTCCAGTAAGCAGTTTCAGATCCACCTTGGGCCATGCCTAAAGTGAAGTAACCTCATCAAAAAGTCTTTCTTACAGTAGGTTTATGTTCACACTAATAGATTAATTTTAAGAACATGATTTTCTGTGGGTACATACAGTTCTAAAACACCAAAGGCTGTTTAATAGTCCAGCTCAGAGATGATTACCCAGGTTACGGCTGAGGCAATGGAGATGGTGATCATGGGGGGAGTGGAGAGAAATTTAAGAGGTGGCCTCAGTGAGACTTGGCCATGAGTGGAAAGAATCTGGGAGGACTCCTAGGTTTCCCAATTGGATGATTGGGTGGATATTGATATCATTAGTGTGAGTACAGAATAATGGAGAAAATGAGTGAATTTTTAAAAAGTGTGGACTGAGAGAGAAATAAGGGGGATGAGGAGACTATATAAACTTTCTTGGATACTTTTTAATTTATACAAAATCCAAGTAGAGTATATGATAACTGTATGGGGGTCTAGAACTCAGAAGAGTGGTGAGAACTGGAGATGGATTATCTAGTAGAAGATGAAATCAAAGAAATGAGCATGAATCAGATTTCTCCTGGAAGAATGTGTAGAGGAAGGAGGATATAGACTGAGATGTGGGCTTCCAGGCTGCTGATGGATGATATTAAATACCTAATAGAAGTCTTGTGCTAGTGACTGCAGAAAAATAACAAATGAATAAATTCCCTACCCTTGAGAAATTTCAGAAACATTCTCAACATTTGCACTGTGCTTTATGTTTTATTAAATCCTTCACATACACCATCTTTTAGAAAACTTCTTAGGTAGCTCTGTCCGCTAAATAAACATTTAATAAGGCAAGGAATGTCCCCAAATTAGGGTAGTCATTTTGCAACCAGTACGCTGGCAGGCATAGGTGATGGATGTACAGATTCTGCTCTTAGGTGGCCTGAAATAGAGCGATATCAAATAATTATTTTTCATTGAGAATATTAGGTAAAGTGGAGGAATACAGATGAAGTATAGTGACATAACTAATGGGATCTTGGTTGTCAAGCAACCTTAACTCTCTGGGACTCCTGTAAGTAACATCTGGGAATACACAAGTAAGGCCTCTGAGACACTAAGTAATGTCACATGGTATATCCATTTAACTGACACAAGAATATGTTACATTCTTAGGATCTCTTTTATATTCCATACAAAATATACCTGGCTTATTTTTCTGGTTTCAAAGTATATAACAATGAGGAACAGCAAACTTGAATTAACCATTTTAGCAAATAAAAGGGCCTTAGAATTATTTAGTTGAACTTCCTTATCTTACTTAGGTTTAAATATGTCAAATGACTTATCCAAGGCCACTCAGCTAGAAATAATAGTTTAAATCCAGTTAACTCTTAGTCCAGTATTTTTTCTGTTCTACCATAGGATAGAAGGAGCTTCTATAAAAAGAACATGCCAACACTGAGAAGTAACAGTCTGACAGACTATAAAAGGCAGATACAAAAACTCAAGAAGCACGCTTGTTTCAGGTGATTTAGTGTAGACACACTTGAGTGCGCCATCAAGTTATTTCTGTACACAGCATTGCACAGTCACTGATGTTCATAATTATTAGTCTGAGTCACCAAGAAAGACGTTAACTTATGTCCCTAACCTTTTGTACAAAGTATATTAGGAATGTTAGCATCCCAAGGGGTTAATATTTTTTCTCTTAAATTTGCTGTTAGAAGATAAAAATGCTCAATCCAGAAAACTAAACCCTTCAGCACACAGTATTCCTAAGAGTAGTGTGTAACTTGCTTATTGATTCAGTGCAGACCTCTTGCGGCTTGTTTACTGTTTTATTAAGGAGACAAACTTAGAAGTTTGGGACAGAGAGTAATAGACATAACCTTAAAGGTTCCATAACCTTCCTTAGAACAGAATTCCTCTTGAATCCTTAGAGGAGGGCGTAATCTCCATCAGATGCCTGGCTTTACAAAACTGACGGATTAGGGCTTATCCTTGGAGGATGGTGTGAGAACCGTTGCAGAACTAATTTTTATCGTTTGACTTTGTCTTGGAATCGGGTTGCCTTAGACTCTCATTTATACTTTGCTCATTTTACCCCTCTGGCTTTGAACACCATCGTGCTTGATTTCTGTTATGTGACTCTGTAGTCCAGCCTTGGCTGCGACTTCATGCCAGACATTTCTGTGGCTCTCTGTGTTGATTCAAACTCAGTCTCCGTTTTGGTGACTGGGATATCCCCATCCAACCTTGTGCTGCCAGTCCCTCCACTTTCCACTACTTTTACCTAGGTCAGAAAAGCTGATTACCAAGTCAAAGCTACGTTTAATTCTGGACTTGGAAAATGCTACATTTGCATTCATAGGAAAAGTCAGAAAATAAACAAAATCAGTGGCTTTTTGAAAACAAAGGAACTTCTCAGAATGAGCCCTTTTTACTTATCTTTAATCATATCCTGGCATTTATCTTGGCCACTGTTTGTTACATTAAAAAAAAAAAAGATTTATTTATTTACTTCTCCCCCTCCCTCCATTGTCTCTTCTCTGTGTCCATTCACTGTGGGTTCTGTGTCTGCCTGTATTCTCATTAGGTGGCTCTGGGAGCTGATCCTGGGACCTTCTGGAGTGGGAGGGAGGCGATCATTTTTTTGTGCCACCTCAGCTCCCTGGTCTCCTGCACCTCTTATTGTCTCTCCTCTGTGTCTCTCTTTGTTGTGTCATCTTGGTGCATCAGCTCTCCGCATGGGCCAGCACTCCTGCGTGGGCCAGCACTCTTGTGTGGGCCAGCACTCTTGTGTAGACCAGCTCGCCACATGGGCCAGCTTTCCTTCATCAGGAGGCCCTGGGTATTGAATCCTGGACCTCCTATATGGTAGACGGGAGCCCAATTGCTTGAGACACATGCGTTTCCCCATTTGTTACGTTTTTAGCTATAGAATTTATTTGTAAACATGCATACTTTTTAAAATGGGGATTGCCATTTTCTTTGTCCGTGTTTGGGATACTGAAGTGGCCTGTATATAGTTTATTTCTTTAACATGAAGTCAGTTAAATGGAAGTCCATTGTGCATTGCAGAATATTAACCAACATTCAGTTGTATCTCCTGAGTAAATGCTGGCCAATTGCTAGGTGTATAAATTCAAGGTCATTGGGTAGCAGTGCTGGGTGTCGGACATTAAATTCCTTTCTCTTGACTAGGGGAAAGGATTGTGGAGGCGCAATGTATGGAATTGACCACTTTGTGTGTCAGTGAGTGAAAATTGTATTTTGGTCCAATCTTTTTGCACTTGGAGCTGCAGGAGGCCACAGAGGTCAGGACTGCATTCAGGTTTTCCTCAAATGAGAGTTGGCTGCCCTTTTCTTACAAATCCCCAAGGAAAAAAGATTTCATGACCTCTGTTGACCGCACGTTTCAGAGCCTCACAGTCTCACTTGTAAGGAGTTCTTCCTAAAGCCCATTCCTAATTCTTCCTCTTTCACTTTCTTCTTTATGGCATCATTTTTTTTTTTTTTTTTACTTTTGCTCTTTTTCTTTTCCTTTTTTCCTCCTCTTTATCCTGAACAATACATGTGCATTATATAGTCAATAGAGAAACGTAAGAAAATATAAAAAGAAACAGGAGGCAAGGAAAGTAAATCTACCATAATTTTAACAGCACTCAGAATAATGAGATTATTTCATACATGACATTTGTATTTTGATTTTTTTGCTTAAGAATATATAGTGAAAACCTTTCCATGTCAGTGGAAACATATGTACATTTTAAATGGCCCTTTATGGTATTATATTTTATGACACCATGATCATTTTTTTAACCACTATCCTGTTTTTGGACATTTAATTCACTTCCAAGATTTAGTTAATTACAGACAGTAGAGAAATGTTCTTTTGCACACCCTTAATTATTACCTTAGGATAAATTCCAAGTGTTAGAATTCCTAGACCAAAGGCATGTGCATTTTTATGGCTTTTGATATTTTCTGCCAAATTGCCCTGCAGTTTACATTACAGCACCACCCACTAGAGTATGAGAGTGGCCTGCTATTAATTAATTTACATTGCAGCTCTATTGCCCGAACTTGGAAGAGATGACTCACTGGCATGAGGTGGCCAGCCATTTTCTAGTTTGACGAGCATGTTCTAATTGGTGCTTAATGACCGTGACCCTTTTCTTCTACCACATTTCCAGTTACCTCATGCCTTTTTGTCGCAGTGAGAAATTTTAATTTATTTATTCTGTTTTGAAAATGAAAAGATGAATGGTAAAAAAGAGAACTGGCTCTTTGGAGCAATGTGCAGTGGTATGTGTGCATGATTTGTCCTCTGCAACTCCTGCCCGGATGTCAAATGAGTCCCCTCACTGTTCCTGTGGGCACTGCACACATGGGTGTTAACACCAGTTGTGTAGATAAGAGTGTAGTCTCTGATTGAGTAGCATCCAGGAACCAGATCTGCCTGGTCTACAAACCCCATCAGCCCAGCTCTCTATGGAAGTCTTTGGAGGTACTTGGCGGCTGCAGTCCCTGTGTATGTGAGTTGCAAAATTCAGGCTAATACTTTTTCTGCATTTTCTGAAAGAATGGAGAAATGGGCCATCAAAGCAGAAACTGTGCTTTTAAAATAAAATATTTCTTATGCGGTTTGATGGAAAGATTTTCTTCTGCAGTATCTTTCCTCTGAAATAAAAATAAATATGTGAGAAACTTCTTGTCTTGGGAAAATGTACTTTTTATGTTTGCAGCATTCTTCTATTAAAGTATAAAGATTATGATGGGGCGTCAATTCACAGCATTTTAAAAACAATTTTAAACCTGAGCCATGTTGAGGGCATTTGATCCTAAGGCAAAGCCCTTCATCTGGTGTGGTATATTTCAAACTGATATGGTATACCCAGGTGGGTTACAAGTGCATCCAACCTAGCCATGCCTTCAGCCCTCAGGGACTGCCTGCCAGGGCAAATACAAGAAAGTGCCACTGCCTTTTCTGTATGTTCTGTAATGTGAAAATGGCCGAGAAGCATTGCTTACAGAATTATCCTCTTGCCTCCCCCCCCCCCCCCCGGCATCCTTGGAATGTGATATTCTAGATTCAGATTGACCTTAAAGTATCAGAGTATACTTACTCTGCTTACTATAGTTTATTCTGATACCATTTTTGGAGTTGAGATGTTAGGTTCCTTTCTCTTGACTAGAGTAAATGATTGTGAAGGTGCAGTGTATGGAATTGACCACTTTGTGTGTCAGTGAGTGAAAATTGTATTTTGGTCCAATCTTTTTGCATTTGGAGCTGTGGGAGGCCACAGAGGTCAGGACTGCATTCAGGTTTTCCTCAAATGAGAGTTGGCTGCCCTTTTCTTACAAATCCCCAATACTCTAGATTCAGATTGACTCTAAAGTGTCAAGAGTATCCTTACTCTTCTTACTGCAGTTTATTCTGATACCATTTTGGGAGAATTGGGAGATCTAGAAAGTTTGGAGAATAGGCTAAAAGTGGGATTACTTAAGATTCTCATAGTGTGGTTCTAAAATTCAAGGGTCAGTTTGCTCTAGCTAAACGTGGTTGTGAATGCCTGTGTCCTGTAAACTGTACCATACACATGGACTATGCAGAGACAAATAAGTCTTAGTGTCCTGTTAACAAGCTCACTGTGATGGATTGAATCAACTGATATTCGTGTTTCTTCCAGACTCCTTAGATCTTTGCACCCTTGATTGAAATTCATGTAGGTGTCAAGAAATCCTTGGCACTTAGGTTTTCTGTTGAAAGTTATGCCATAGCACAGCTCACTCTCTCGGTCTCCTGTTTGGATGGAAGATTCTGAATGGTTAGAAATAAAATTAGGCATTAAACATTTGTAACAATACAAGAAGGATCTATCTGCTCTTTCAAGTCAGTTTCCTTATTTGTTAGCTTCACTGGTAATAAACTGTAAAAAAGAGGACCATGTGTTGAACTTCCTAAGGTGGTGGTATTTAGGTCACCTTCAGAATCGCCGAAGGCTGGGTTTTCATCCTGTCGTTGACGGGTGGAATCTTTTTTCCATTTCTCCTCAGTGTTTACATTTATTTTATTTTTATTTTTTTTAAGGTTTATTTATTTATCTATTTCTCTCCCCTTCCACCACCCCCTCCCCCTGGTTGTCTGTTCTCTGTGTCTGTTTGCTGCGTCGTCTTTGTCCGCTTCTGTTGTTGTCAGTGGTAGGGGAATCTGTGTTTCTTTTTGTTGCATCATCTTGTTGTGTCAGCTCTCCCTGTGGGAGGCGCCATTCTTAGGCAGGCTGCACTTTCTGTTGCACTGGGCGGCTCTCCTTACGGGGCGCACTCCTTGCGTGTGGGGCTCCCCTATGCGGGGGACACCCCTGCGTGGCAGGGCACTCCTTGCACGCGTCAGCACTGCGCATGGGCCAGCTCCACACGGGTCAAGGAGGCCCGGGGTTTGAACTGCAAACCTCCCAGGTGGTAGATGGACGCCCCAACCACTGGGCCAAGTCCGCCACCCTGTGTGTTTGCATTTATTAACCACAGAACCAGATTTTAGTAAATAAGTTGTATATAGCTGTAGTATATTAAGAAATTTGGTTTCCAAAGAGGGATTTCACCTTTGTCCTGGATCTAGGATAATTTCTAAACTTTTGGCATTTTCCAAGTGATACTGTCCTTGATATTCATGGTATGCCCTCACCACCTGGTAGTTTTTGTTAATGAATGGCTCCGGGTGGGTCTGACTAACCTGATAGTCTTAGGGTGGGACTGGCCATGCCACAGAGACCAAACATGTGACTGGGGGCTTGGGACTTTGAGCTACATGATCCCAGCTCAACATCCAGGGAGGGGAGGGGGCCTGAGATTAAGTTGAACCATGTGACCAGTGAGTGATTCAATAACTCATGCCTGTGTAATGGAAACCCAATAAAAATTCTGGGCATGAAGCTCAGATGAGCTTTCTTTCTTGATTGGCAGTTTTCTCTGAGTACTGTCGTGCACCTTGTCTGAGCAGGTGACGTGTCTTACACAATGCAGAAACAACAATGGAAGCATTGTGTTTGATACCCTCCCCAACTGCCCAGGGTTCATCTCTTCCTTTGGCTAGTTCTTACTGTTCCTTTTTTTTTCTCTAATAAAGGTGTAATTTTAAGTACAGTGCTTGGCTGAGTTCTGTTAGTCTTTCTAGTGAATTATTGGATGTGAAGGGGTTGTGGAGCCCCTGAATTTATAGCCACTTGGCCAGAAATGAAGGTAGCCCTGGAAACCCCTGAACTTGCTGCTGGTATCTGAAGTGAGAGCTGCCTTGTGGCGAACTGTGGGTAGTTAGTGAAAGAACTCACTGCAGCTTCTTTTTTAAAGATTAATAGATTGAAGAGATATAAACGTAGAATGCTATATCAAGTGATTATGTTTACATACTTACCTTAGCGTTTTTAGCTTCTCCTTGACAACTTAATTTCTGTGTCAGGATACTAAGGTTTGCCCAGCTCAGCATTTTAAAATGAAAATACATCTATAGTTATTATTAACATCATACAAAGCACTAATTTATCATAAGATTTTTCCATAGTTGAAATGGAATTATTTTGATGAACATGTCTAGGTTTAAGAAGATTGCTGGAAATAAACTTACTACTTAAAACTCTTTTACATACTTATATAATGCATTCTAAAATTAGAAATGCATTGTAAAGTTAAGGTTAGGCGAGACAAGAGTCCTGTGATTGAAAACCTATTCAGTTTTCCCCAGTAGACATTTAACATGCAAATCAAAGTCTTTAAAAATATGTGTGCATATAGATATATTTGTGTATACACACACATTTATATATCCATATCCCTCTGATATCCTCTTTTGGCATAAAAATGAGTATTTTATTGCTTTATTTAATTGTATTTTGTTCTTATAAATAAACAAATACACTGGGTGACAATTTATTTACTGCCAGTAGAAAACTGTTTAAACACAGATGATGTATTTGCCCATGTAGCCTAGTCTTTCACATTATTACCATCCCTTCTATTGGTCTTGACAAAACGTTTGTAATTCATATAAAGCAATAGAATAACATTTGATTCTCTGTCAGTGGTCTATTTGAAGAATAGAAAATAGTGAAAAAGAGTGATTGATTACTCTAAAACTCTTACCATAGTATCTTGTTACTTGTGATAGTTTGATTTGGCAGTAGTGTTTGCTCTTAGGAATTGGTATTATTGCAGATGTCTAAATGTTATTTCTAGTGTCCTGAGTAAAGTAAGAAATTCATTCTTGAATTGATGTTTTTTGAAATCTGTTTTTGGGGACCACTGTACAGAATATATGCTTTTTTTTTTTGTTAGGTACCAGGGACTAGGGATTGATGCCGGGACCTTGTATGTGGGAAGGTGGCGCTCAACCCCTGAGCCACATAGGCTTCCCTGAGTTTTTTTTTTAATTTGTTTTGCTTGTTGTTTGTTTTTGTTTTTTTTCAGGAGGCATCAGGAACCAAACCCAGTACCTCCCATGTGGGAGGTGGGCGCTCAACTGCTTGAGCTCACATCTGCTCCTCAGAATATATTCTTTTTGTTTTGAATAAAAAAAAAAAAGAAGTTGGGGTTGAATTTAGAGCAGGGAATATTTTTAATTCTTCCAAAACTGCATTGTTGATGAGAAGCCAGTTCTTTTCTTTGTAACTCTCTAGGAATTTCCTCAAATAACATTTTCCAATATTGTTATATAATCTGAGTATGTGGCCTTAAAGATTAAAGACCCAGGGGAGCATGAGATCTGCACAAAGGGCAGAGACTCTTAATAGTTGATGGTAATTATAAAAAAGTTTATTTTTTAAAAAATCTGAAAAGTTCAGATCTTTCAGTTCCTATGTGCTTTTCCAGACAAGAACAGAAAAGATTGATTTCCCTTAATAGTAAAAGCTTTTAAGATATGCTCAATGGCTGTTGTATGTGGTGGAAAAAAATAAAAAGTATATAGCAAATACTGTTTTTTTCAGGATGCAAAATATTCAGCACTAGCTGATAGTATCATGTATCCGTTTGTGTATTGTTATGGCATTACTAAGAACATAAAAAAGATGATCACATTTGCAGATGGAATATCATAACACAATTCTGGATAATGAAAATGTTTGCAAACATCAGCTGATAGCCTACTTCAAGCAGTATGACATAATTGTGTGCAGCAATAACAAGTATGGCTTATTATTCATTTCAGTTTCACCTGTGTAATTTTTAGGTTTATATTAAATGTTAGTAAGTGTGTTTGTGTACATGTGTGTGCGTGCACTTTTTTTTTGGAAAACTGACGTGATGTTCACTTGATGAGAGTTAACCTGGGTAATAACTTTGACTTCCCTCCTGATCATCTTTCTTTTAGCCAGCTTACCTCTTTTTTACTTCAAATTTGAAAGTGTCAGGCATTTCTTTTAATTACACAGGTAATATATGAAATTCACAAAAAGTCAGAGACTATGTCAAATCAAAAATGAAAACTACCATTTCATGTCCTGCAAGTCCTGTCCACTCCAATCTGGCATGTGTATCCTCTTAGTGTGTGCATGCGTGCTCTCTCCACTCTCTTCTCTCCTCCTCTTCCCCTTCCCTCAGTCTCTCATTTTTTCTCTGTCATCTGCATTGTTTTTAAAGATAATGGAAGCCTACTATTCTAACTTCTGTTTGTCATTTAACTATGATCATTCATCTACATCAAGCAAACTGCATATCAGAGATTTAATGGATAAATATTATTCAGCACTTTGGTTGTCTCATTTCCATATTGTTTGACATTTTGATTGCTTCCTTTTTCTTTTGTACTCAAAGCAGCACTGTGTTATACGCACTTAAGCCTGTATTTGTTCAGTCATTTTCTTACAATAGCGTTGGCTGTGAACTTCATTATTTTTAGCAGGTTGCTAGCAGAACTTGACGTTTCTCATTCGTTTGCGTATCTCCAGCTTTTTTTCAGAGAATTTAGTAGAATTTCATTAATGTTGAAAGAAAAAAAATTTGCCTTTTGCAATATTTGATGCTATTGTTTTTGCAACTTTATACATTCAGAAGATGGGGATGGTCTACCATGTTTTGATCTTTTGGACTAAACAATTTATTTATGAGCCAAATAAAAGTTTACCATGCTTTAACCCATTTAAAAGCTAGCAGCAGGATGTGTTTCTAAAGATAGCATTTATCTGATATTGTGTTAAAAATAATACTCCTAAAATAAATCTCTTTATATTTGCTTTAAATAACCATGTATGCTAATTGTATAATAAGTAAATATGTTACACATGGCATATCTAATTATTATACATATGTAGTACATAGCCTTATACATATATTATTTGTAACCAAATATATAACATATCTAATGCATAACCATATATGACACTTTAACTCCTTTATAAGTCACCTCTGACTCATATCTACTAATAGGATTAATTTATTATTTTTCTTTTATTTCACTCATCTTGCCTAAAATGCAGTCAAATTTTCTGGGGCTTCCTTAGGATCTGAAATTTTACCTGGTAACAAAGATCAAGGAGGTTTTCCTTCTAAAGTTGGTTGAATTAGTTAGGTGTTTAGCGTACTAAAGGGATCAATTTTCTTCTGTCCCAAGATGTCTTTGGCAGCAGGTGGAAGAAGTGATGATTGTAAGACCATTACATCTAGGTCGAAGACTCATGTGAATGGAGAAGAAAGGCTGGCTGTGACTGAGCAAGCATTCTGATGATGGGATTCCATGTGGGTAGCAAGGGAAAGTTTTGTAGCCTGAGAAACAGTTGACAATGATGTCATTCCTTGAGGGACAATTCAGGAAGCAGAGCAAGACTTTCTTGTTTTCTTTTTCCTTTTCTTTTCGATTTCTTAAAATTTTGAGGTGGGTGGGGGGTCAGATAAAACAAGTTTGGTTTGGATTTAATTGTGCCATGCCCTTCGAATGTTTAGTAGATAATGTCAAGTGGTCAGTTGGAAAATACTTCTGGATCTTGAGAGAGAAATGTCAGGGCTGGAAAATGCAAAGTTGGGTCTTAGCAGTTAGTTTCTGAAGTCAGGTTGGCAGATGAGATCACTTACCTATTTTTCAATGGAGGACAAACTGAAATCGTGGACAGGCAATTCTTCATTGAATGGGACTGACTCATGCATTGAGAACCTTTAGCATCCTTCGGGCACAAGAGGCCAGTTGCACATCCCTCACACACACAGTTTTTGACATTCACATCTTGCCGCTACTTACCCTCACCCTACTCCCCAGTTTACAGAAGGATTGGATGAAGGCTAGAGAGATCATGATACCAATACAAGTTATATATACCCAAGTGATAGTATTGAACAGCACTGTCCAGTAGAAATAGAATGCAGCCATTATATATATAATTTTAAATGTTCTAGTATCCATGTTTAAAAAGTAAATAATATCTAGTAGATGACTGTATTTAAACTCATTATGAACAAACATTGTCATGTCAACATGTAATCAAGAAAAAATTACTGAGACATTTTGCATTCAAGTGTTCAAAATCCAGGGTGCATTTTACATGCAAAACACATCTGGATTTGGGCTAGGTCATATTTCAGCTGTTTAGAAGCCACATGTGGCTAGTGGCTACATGGATAGCATAGCTATAGACTGTGCAAACAAGCACATCTAATCAAAGTGACTTTGTGATTTACCTTTCTACCATGATCTTCATCTTCTAAAAAGAATTCCTTTTTTCCTTTTATTCCTGTGAATAAGATCCCCTAGGGACTGAGTTCCCAAAATTAAAAATAGTATTTTTTTCCCCTACCATCTCTTCCATCTTTTAAGTTTTTTGTAAGAAGGTACCCTCTTTTCTTTATCAAGGACATTGCTGCAATTTAATTTATATTACCTGTGGTGATTTTATATTGTCTTTTTAAATTCATAGCAACTAGAATGAGCAACCACAAGGATATATTAAATTTTGTCTTACTTAAAAGATAACATTTTGAACAAAATTAAGAAAATATAAGCAGGTTTTTGTTCAATAAAAATATTTCTGTTCGTATGATTGTTTTGTACTTGATATAGAGGTCAGCTTTGGCTTCTATGAAGAAAAGCAAAATATAAAACATGATTCAGAAAATCAGATGTAGAACCAAGAATGAAAGCTGCCATGTAATGTTTTCTTGTTGAATGTTTCACCATATTTGTTTGGGTAATTACGGTTTTTAACACTGGGGATTTTTGAGGCTAATTCGGTAGATTCTCACTGGCCTTTTCTGAGGATGAGGCCAACTAGCTCCTCTGAAGTGCTGCTATATTAATAGTCAAAATCCTTACTGGTTTCTTTTCGTTCCCATAGCTCGAACTTAATGAATAAATCTCCAGCTCCTTTTTCATAAATATGAGCTTGTTTAATGGAAAAATTTGGAAATTCAAAGAGGTAAGAAGGAATTCAAACAAAATATTGGGGTCCCTCTTATAAAATGTTGCTAATCTCCTAAACAGTAAATATTCTTTACGTCATTTATTATTTCTTTTCAATATTGGGGTAATGTTTATGCGATTGTATTGGGTAGTATAATGCAATATAAAATTAAGATTCTTTCCTAATGAGTTTATAATATCAGTAATTATAAAATAGTGCCTCTTGAATGGGGGTGCCACCTCCCCCTGACATTTGGCAGTTTCTGAAGGCATTGGCACAGTGGTGTTGGGGTAGGATGTGGGCAAATGGGGTGGGGATGCTACTGGCATCTCATGGGAGAAGGCATGGATGCTACTAAATATCTTTGAATATGCAGGGCAGCTCTCCAAAGCAAAGACTTACCTGGACCCAAAGTTTTGTAGTGCTGACACTGGCAACCCTGGTGAAAGAGGATCTCAGTTACAGTGATGGGCTTCCCAAGCAGTGTGTATTTACCCTCTCTCTCAGCACACTTATTTTAGCCATAATCAGTATCAGGTAGCAGAAGGCGATAGAAAGTTCCTGAATGCAACAAGTTATACATAGTTATGAATTCTACTGTATCTGTTTTTGTGTGTCAGGTTTATTAAGAGGCTGGAAGTAACACATCCGAGTAAATGCTGTGCAGTTATATTATACCTTAATGAAAAAGCAAATCTCAGGTTTTTGTTCTGAATAAATTTTGTTTCTCTTTTGACTTTTGCATTTTGGAATTTCAGAAATACCCATGTATACACATGTGTATATGTGTATTTGTCTATATATATGCATTTGTCTATATATACACATATGCAATATAAATTTCAAGAAGGGATAGATGTTGGGTTGGGTCTAGGATGATTGGTAGAGTGCAGAAATGAGGAGATGGGAAGGGACCTTCATGATGATGGGGACAGTGTGAACAAAGACATGGAGAAGTCAGTGTCATTGGCTTCAGGAATACTCTAAATGCATGTAAGTTTTTAGGCTCTAGCAACCTGGATTTATTTTATTTCCTATGTAGTTCTTTTGTTTTCCTCAAATAATTTTGGAAAATTATGTGAAAAGTCGTGTGAAAGGTGAACATTAGGTAAAGCCTTTTTTAGAAGAGTATCAAATGCAGCCTTTGATTGCTAGGAAGGACTTCCAGACACTCCTGATTGTTACTAGTAGGAGGTTGTGTCCCCAAGTAATTGGCATGCATCCTCACAGTGTCAAACATATAAAGTATTTCATTGCTTCCATTCTTCAGAAGAAACATATATTATTTGTGTGGCTCAATCAATCTTTCACCAATTCCTGTCAGCATTTTTAACACATCTAATATTTATATCCTCGTTGTTAGGTCATATATATCATATATAGAATCTAACCCATGAAACTTAGTGGGTTCTGCAAAGACTGAAAAAAAAAAATCAGATTAGGAAATCCATTATATTTTTTAAAAGATTTATTTATTTATCACCTTCCCCCCTACTCCAGCTGTTGTTCACGTTGTTCACTGTCTGCTCTTAGTGTCCATTTGCTGTGTACTCTTTGTGTCTGCTCGTCTTCTCTTTAGGAGGCATCAGAAACTGAACCCAAGACCCTCCTCCCATGTGGAAGAGAGGCGCTCAATCACCTGAGCCCCTCAGCTGCCTGGTTTGTTGTATCTCTCATTGTCTTTTCTCTTTGTGTTTCTTTTGTTGCATCAGCTCCTCCCGCCTGCTCGCCAGCTTACCTTCTCCAGGAGGCACTGGAAACCGAACCTGGGACCTCCCATGTAGTAGGTGGAAGCCCACTCCCCTGAGCCACATCTGCTTCCCAAAATCCATTATTAAAAATCCTTTTTGGGGAAACGGACTTTGGCCCAGTGGTTAGGGCGTCCGTCTACTATATGGGAGGTCTGCGGTTCAAACCCCGGGCCTCCATGACCCGTGTGGAGCTGGCCATGTGCAGTGCTGATGTGCGCAAAGGAGTGCCGTGCCACTCAAGGGTGTCCCCCGCGTGGGGGAGCCCCACGCGCAAGGAGTGCGCCTGTGAGGAAAGCCGCCCAGCGTGAAAAGAAAGTGCAGCCTGCCCAGGAATGGCGCCACCCACACTTCCCGTGCCGCTGACGACAACAGAAGCGAACAAAGAAACAAGACCCAGCAAATAGACACCAAGAACAGACAACCAGGGGAGGGGGGAAGTTAAATAAATAAATTAAACAAACAAACAAAAAAATCCTTTTTGGGGCGGCGGACTTGGCCCAGTGGATAGGGCGTCCATCAACCACATGGGAGGTGTGCGGTTCAAACCCCGGGTCTCCTTGACCCTTGAGCTGGCCCATGCGCAGTGCTGATACGCGCAAGGAGTGCCGTGCCACACAGGGGTGTCCCCCGCGTAGGGGAGCCCCACACTCAAGGAGTGCACCCCATAAGGAGAGCTGCCCAGTGTGAAAGAAAGTGCAGCCTGCCCAGGAATGGTGCCACACACACGGAGAGCTGATGCAACAAGATGACGCAACAAAAAAAAGAAACACAGATTCCTGTGCCATTGACGTCAACAGAAGCAGACAAAGAAGACGCAGCAAATAGACACAGAGAGCAGACAACCAGGGTGGAGGGGGGAGGGGAGAGAAATTAATTAATTAAAAAAAATCCATGTGGAAGAAAGGAAGAAATGGTACTATTACTAATAATAATAATTTTAAAATTAATGATTAACATTCATAAAGTAAGCCTTTTATATGCATTGTCTCATTGAATCCTTAAAATAGTAACTATGAAGTAGAACGTTATCTGTATTTGACAGATAAGGGAACTGAAACCACAGGAAATTAATGCACCTAACGGTCTGACGATTGGGTCCATGTGCTGAGTCAGTATTCTCGGGCAGCTTACCTTTATACAATTGTGAAAACAAAGACAGCATAGACTTAGAGTGCTTCTAAAAAGGTAAAAGACAAGGTGGTCAGAATTATTGTGGGTGATATTATAGATATTTAACAACATTGTCAAAAATGTCAAATTAGTTCAGGAATTGAATAATACATGAAATTTAATAATTACAAGGAAACAGATCATTGAGCTATTCTGGGAAGATCGTATCCTTAGGTGGATTATCCTTGGAAATCACCTGATTACATTTTTGGGTTGCTTCTGTGCCTTTAGCCACTTGGTAACCAACTAGTAATGTCTATTTTCCATGGAATTTTCAGAAACCAGAGTATTGGGGGAAGGGGAGTGAAGAAAGGCCTGGCTATAGTTGTGATATGTCTGACATGGCTGTGCAGATAACACAACCTACTGCAGTACCATTGTTGATGTAACTCTTTAAACAAATTACCTTTTATAACACCTTTTAATAACAAGACAAACACTACATAAAGTTTTAACAAACTTTGTAAACCTTTCCTGGACTAAAAATGAGTAAAGATAATTTTTTTTTACCTTTACTTTTTTGAAAACATACACTGAAAAGCAATATTGTGTCTAGGGTTTTCAAGGAATATAAAATGACAATATATAAAATATAAAATTAAAACCTAATGTTTAAAACATAAATACGGAAGTAAATATGGATTCTTAGAAGAAGAGACAAATTGTAATTTCCTTGTTTAACACTTTACATATTTTTCTGGCCACTGAAGAAAACCTTAATTACCTTTCTTTCACACGTATTAGAGTAGTTTAAAAATTTATAAATTTTTACTTGTTTTCTAAATTCTTTTACTTTCTTCCGACCCATCAATACTATTTCCTCAGGCAGAGAAGGAGAAAAAAACACTCAACAGCCAGTATTTTGAGAAGATAATCCATTTGGCATTTGATAAGGAGCCACTTGACCTCATCTGTGGAGTAGGCCAGGTGAAAATATAGGTCAATAATCATTTCCTTTTTTTCCTACATAAAATAAATGACTTAATATTTGATAGTAATCTTCATTTTCTCTAGACCCAGAAGGGCCAGTGATGTTATTTCATTTCATATTCCATTCCATGTTCTAGATATATTTTCCATTATTCAAGGGCCTTTTCATAACGGAACATGACTGATGAATATGTTAATGTTAGTTTGTTGAACTGATAAATCCAAGGGGAAGAAGAGTAGTAAAAGCAGGGTAAATTCTTTTCTTGAATTTGTAGCTAATAAGATTCATTTATGGAATTTTGTTCTTATATTTCAGTCAAACCTGTATTTTCCAAATTTGAATGCATTTAACTTTAACGTCTATTATATGATTTGAATATGCTCAGTTTAAGAAAAATCTTCCCCTGTGGGTTACAGATTCTGAGTAAGCAAGAATATATAGACAGTAAACAACACAACCCAGAGTGTAGTAGGTCCTTGAAGGGCTAGAGGAGGCGATAACATGATTCACTTTTTCTTCTGGTTTCCCTGCCTCAGCCTTAATTGCACAAGCTTGAAATGTCAGTGCCTCCTTGCCACACTTCTTCCTCCTATCTTAATGACCACGCTTCCTCCCTCTGTCCTTCAGAGGCTGGCCATTCTTCCTATGAAGTGTCTCTCAAATAGTTTCCCCTTCTCTAATCCCTTTTCCTGCCTTGGTTGAGGTTCTCCCCGCATCTCCCCTGAGCTATAGTGGTGGCCTGAGAGCTGGTTGCTCTCCCCTCTGTGTAAGATTCTCCATCATTAAAGCCAAATTCCAGTGCTGTCTTTCTAAACAGAAAATGTGAACAGGTTATTCTTTTTTCTTATAAACCTTCAGGACCCCCTCATCACCTATTGAATGATGCCTAAACGTATTTCCTCCTCACTCTAGCTGCCTTAAGGCAGAAATTCTTTCCATCTTTTACATCTGCACCCCTAATACCTAGCATCTAGCAGACATTAAGGGGATATTTTGAAATAATGATAAATTATGGTAACATGTGAGACTTATTGTGACCTGACCCCATGTTACCTTTCTTGTTTCATCTCCAGTTACTCCTCCAGTGATTTGCGTTCCAGCCATATCAAATTCTTTATTACTTTTCAGAAATGTGGAGAATTTCATAGCTCTAAGGCTTTGCTTATGATTTTCTCCCTGTCTGTCAACAACCATTGTATCATTTCCTACCTCCAGGAAAATGAGTTCCTCCTATTTCTGCCTACATTTATGCTTTCATTAGCCCAATAGGTATTTACTGTGCACATACTATGTGCTAGACACAATACTGGGGATAGGGATAGAGTTATTAACAAAAAGGAAAAGCCATGGCCCTCCTAGAACTTGTATTCTTGTGTAACATACAAATAAAAAGCCTGTTAGTAGGTAGTAATGAGTGCAGAGATGGATCAGCATGTACATCTAGAGAAGAAAGCATTTTGACATGATGGAGAAGTCAGTCTGGGTAGCATGAACAAAGTGGGAGAACGGTAGAAAGTGTAGGTTGGACACATGGCTAGAGGCAACATGCTTTAAGGCTGGGTATGGATTTTGGAATGAGTTTAACACCATCTCCCTTGAGTGGATGTTTGAACCAGCTTATCCTTGCCTTGCTGCTTACCCATGCCTTGCTGCCCCCACCTCAGCCATGGGGTAGTTACATCAGGAGCCTGAAACACCTCCACCAGAGTGGTTTGTACAGTCCTGCAGCCAGGGCCTGTTACCCTGCAACTGAGGATCTTTATTCCTAGTAGCAATGGAAAGCGTTGGTTAGAGCATAGATTTTAGCTCCAGAGTTAGGCTGCTTACCATTTGTACAACCTTAGGGGAGATTATGTAATTTCTCTGAGCTTTAATTTTCCTATTTAAAAGGGACATCATCATTATAATAAGGAGTTGTTGGGGGATCAAGTGACTAGAATGAAATTCCACAAGCCTTTTCTCTCTTTTGTTCACTGTTATAACCTAAATACCTAGAACAGTGCCTAATAATCAATTTTTGAATTATAAAATGAATGTAAAACACATGAAACAAAGCCTGGTGCATAAGTGCCCCATAAAGGTCGACGATTGTTATGGTAGTTATTTTTATAATTGTGACACCCTGTGATCATATTGTGATTGTGCTGCAAGTGTTCTTCCTACTTGCCCCTGTGGGCGCCTGGGTGCTGTGTTGGTGCTTCTGCCCAGGCTCGTTTGTCTGGTTCCAAGTCCATGCATGCTTCTAGGGAGGGAGGCCCAGAGGCCTGGGCGGGGGCCAGGGGAAGCTTTTCTGCCCCTCCTCTTCCCGTAGTCCTGGACTCGGTGAGGTCTAGGTCCTCGAAATAAGTTTCTGCTAGCCTTGTATGCTGGAGATCTTGTTTCTGGCTTCCTTTTCCAAGAGTAAATTGAATTCTCTCAGAAAGGCTTTAGCAGCCATAAAGCCCATTTGTGAGCCCATCCTGGGCCCCTGATACCTGCTTTCCTGCTGCCATAGACTGGGTCTGTCCCTGGAATAGGAATAGCTGACTGGATGAGGCGAAGTTTGTCTTCCCTCTCTAGGGTTTGCTTGGTGGTAGGTTGGCACTGCTCTTGCCTTGGCATTGCCCAGATTTTGATCACTCCTGCCCCCCAAGTCCCACATGCCCCTGCTCACTCCCACAGACCCTCATAGTTCATTTTCCCACGGTGACTGGAACAGCAGAGAAGAGACACTCACCGCATATTTATGGACAGATTTAGCCAACTAACAGCCTACAAATATGTGCAGCAGTTCAGAGTATGAAGGACAAAAATAATTTTCCATTACAATTTGTATTAATGCGAGGGTGAAAAGTGTTACCTGGAAGCTCAGATGGCTTTTTAACATTCCTCTGTACAGTGAACAAAGGGAAGGAGGTATGTGTCTGTTGTTTCTAAAAAATGCCATTAATAAATTTTAGCTCCTGCTTTTGGTTAGGTTGGTTGCCCTTTTGAGAAACATCTATTTGCAGCTTGAATAAGAACTATCTGTTTTTCACGGTTAGTTTAGCAAATATTATTTATAGTAAACATTTCCAAATTATTAGTGTAAACCATTTATTGTTGTAGGAATTTAGCATTTAACCCAACATGGGGAACAGAGTGATCCTTGGTATCAGAAAAATAGAAGCTGCTGTATTGCCCTTCCTCTGTGCACCAGTCCTGATGGAAGACACTGTTCTGTATATTTCAGTGTGAGAATCTTTATGGAAGTTTTTTTTTTTTTGAGATTAAAGACTAATATTTCAGAATAATTTATTTATGGATCATTGAAGGGTCTGTAGTCTGGTTCTTAGTTTTGTCAATAAAATATCATTAATGTGATCTTCACTCTCCCATTTTGGTAAGAAATGAAAGATGAAAGGTTGAGCCAGAAGAGCAGCAAAGTCTGCTTTTGAACTGATTTTTATTTTATACCATTTCAGATACTTTGATTATTCATAAACACTCTCCAAAGTCATGGGCTCAGTGTGGTGAGATATGATGAGAGGAAAATATGCTCTTTTACGTTTACTCCTTACATTAAATGTGATGCTAAATTTCTCTTTCCTGAGTCTAAAATGTGGAAGACTAAGTTACTGTATCATCCAAATACGTATACCTACTGTGAAAATACTGAATGTGCCACCAAGGATGTGAATATTTTCCATACATTGGTGTAGCAGATGAGATTACCTATA
Organism: Dasypus novemcinctus; assembly: GCF_030445035.2. Classification (NCBI taxonomy): domain Eukaryota; kingdom Metazoa; phylum Chordata; class Mammalia; order Cingulata; family Dasypodidae; genus Dasypus; species Dasypus novemcinctus. The sequence continues at coordinate 63,995,207 of NC_080687.1, forward strand.
TTTTCTGGATGTTGAAATCAGAATGGGACTGACTTGCTCAGTTGAATATGTAATTTCATCAAGCATGGAAATATATCAGAAGTTTAATTTAAAGAAAGAGTGAAATAGTTGGAATCTAAAGGCTTATTTGACTTCATTGTTATTTTTCAAAATGTCAATACTTACTAGTGACCCAAACGTGCATATGTTGTTCAGTGACTAAATGAGCTCAACCCTGAGAGCAACTGTTATCGACATTCCAGGGCTTCTCTGTTGGGACCCTCAATAAGGTCCTCATTTCCCCCATTTTGAGATATGTGTAATATATATATATATATATATTTTCTAGGTGTATATATATATTATGCACATATATGTAGTGAAGAGGTCGGCTTGGGGTCACACATCCTAGGTTTGGAGCACAGCTTTATGACTGGTGTGAGTAGCGTGACCTTGGGCAATTTAATTAACCACCCTGGGTCTCAGATTCTAATTTATCAGAAGATAATATAAAATCTCCCTCCTGGTTGCTGTGAGGATTGAGTATATGTGTTCACTTCTTAGCACTGGATCTGTCACTAGTAAATATGCAAACATAAAGTGTTATGCTTGTTATCAAGGTAATAAGGCATCGATTGTTGTTTTATGTCACTAAGTTTTGGGGTGGTTTGTTGCACAGCTTTAGATAACTAAATCCATCCCCTAAGCAACATTCCAATCAATTATGTTTTTTGACCCTTACCTATAGAGAGAGGAAGGAATTCACCAATTCTCTTGCATTTCAGCACAGGCTTTGTGTTTGGGTTAAACAGTTGTTTACTCCATAGAAGTGATCTGTTAGTTGAACTAGCACATCTGTGGTAAGAGATTTAAAAAATTTGCTATTGTTGTGGGTTTTGTCATTCTGGTAGAAGTCAGTCAGGTGAAGCGAGAGGTTGAAGTCTTTTTTTATATGCCACAGCATAATTTCCCAATATGATTCTATTGCTTTTGCTATGGGAAAAGGTACCAGTGGGATGATACTTTTCACTAGTTTGCATGCTCGCACTATAAACTTTTAAAAATCTGTCAGGAAATTGTCTTGACCACCTAAGTGCAGTGTATCCTGAATCGTGACTCAGGTGTCCCTTGCGTCATTGCTTAACATCCCATAGGAATGGGGACTGGTAACCATATTGCTCATCATCTGTAGGCAAACATGAAGATTTAAGATAGATAAATATTTAGGTATCAGAATTTGTCAGAGTTTTCAAGAGACACAGAACAGATAGGATTTAAAGTTACATAATATCTAACCAAAATTAATTATATATAATTAATAGTACATATGCATGCATGTTTGTACATACATGTATGAACATACACTCATGCAGAACTGATCATTCTGATTTATATAGTATCAAATATTTGTTACACCGTAAATATACAAATAGTAGCATGGTATTAAAATTGATGACTATAATTTTATTTACCTCTTGGGAATCCACTGAACTATTGATTCCGGTGCAAATGTGTTTTGATTAAGAGCATGGCAAGATATGTTTGACAGCAATTCCAAATTATGAGAACCTACTGCATGTTTAAAGCCTATAATCACTTGAGACTGTTTCTGAACTGAACTCAAAGGTGGAAATCTATCAATATTTTGTTCCAGTAACTATCTTAGATGCTATGTAGTTACGTGCTTCTTCCTGGATGGTTTGGAACATGCTATGATTCTTGTTTCTAAACAGGGTTAGAAACATGAATGCAGAGATTAATATATTTCACATATGTTAACAGTATAGCTATCAGGCATATATGCAGACTGAATCTGTACTAGTTGAAGGAGTTTAACTGTCAAGGCTTAGTTCCCTAGCTGTGAACAGTGTTATTTATGGTGTGTGTTATGGCAGTGGCTCTGAGTGATCCTTGGAAATCATGGAAGGAGAAATAGTTCTTGATCAAGAGATCAAGGAAAATCTTCATCTCTTTAAGAACAGTTTGAGAATGTGTTTTGTTTTATTCTTTTTTTACGTGATGAAATGTACATCTTCACTTTAACATATGCAGAATTATTCTTGAAGAACAACAGAAAATCCACCTGAAAAAACTGCAGTATTTAAATATGCTGAATGGAACATGGGCTCAGTCAGGTTCTCATGATTTATCCATTTGTAACTTCAAAGATTCTGGTTAGCTTGCATCTCTTAACTAATGAATTTATCACAGCCAGTGGGAAAATGCTTAAAGTATATCAGCTGTAAATTGGTACAAAGCAGTAAAAGGGACATTAGGCTCTAATCAGATTCTAACAGTTCATTAAGCCTGCCTTTCCAGAATCACTCTTTGTCTTTTCACCTCTTTTGCTTGGTCTCCCTTATAAGGTAGCTTCTCCTTTTCCTCTGGGCAAGACCTCCTGGGTAGGAAGCAATATCAACTCATCCTTCATTGTCTAGCAACCAAGCAACCCATGGGATGCTTTGTTAGGGCGATTCCTGGTGCTGCTGTGAAAACCAGGGCCTTGTGGCTGGCTGGCTGCAGGATGGTAGCAAGCCAAGCTGGCTGCTTCCAACCAGGGAAGCAAGCGACACGTTAGGATTTGAGATCTAAGCCCGGTGTATGTACAACCCACAGGCCTCGGAAGGATTTCGAGTTTGGAACAAATGAACCAAGCTCCCCAGGAATATCACAGCCAGCTCCTTCTGCTCTAAGCAATCTATTAAAAAGGACAAGTCAAAAGCCAAAAATATTTTTAAAAAATTTCCTGCCAATTTTGATATTGTATATTTCCAAGAAAAGAATATTAGTATAATTTGTTTTCTTCTTGTAAGTACCTCGTCGACTAGGTGGCATGGAGTTTTAAAATGCTCATTCATTAACTCTGGAGTTAAATTTGCTTTTTCTTATGGTAGTTGGTTTCTCAGAACAGATATTTATGAGAGTCCCTACAAATTTTATTTTTTTAGAGTATTTTTCTTAAACTAAAAGTTAGAAAATATGAGAAATAATTAGAGCTTCAGGATACGGTACTATGGTATTGGTAATAAAAAACATTAACTGTATTGTTAGTTGAAATTGGAGGTGTTTTAACTGTTAGTTTGGCAGGAAAGTAACTATGAAAATGAAAACCTGAAGTTTTAGAAATGCATTAACATTTGTCACCATGTAGGCAAAAAGCTGATTTATTTCCCACTTTAGTGTCATGAAGTTACATTCTATAACTGATCAAAAATAACAATACTAAATACTCATATGTATACAGTAAAATTTAGTCATGTTAGTTTCTTAAAGTTTGCATTGTAAATATATTTTAAAGTATGAACCTGATATTGGCCTTAAGCAAACACATTTGACTTCTTGATTCCCTTCCATAGGTTATTGACTTCAGAAAATCCCTAAGCAGTAAAAAGTAGTAGAAAATAATCTTCACTTAATCTTTTTATACATGGGGTTTGAAATTCTTTTGAGCCACAAACTAGATAAGGTTTTCCTTGATGTAGTATATTGAAATATATATATATATGAATAGAAAACAGATTTTTATTCATTCTTTGATTATGAGTTCACCTTAAGAACTCATTCTCCCTCCAAGACTTAGTTAGTCAGTTTTAAAATATTAGATATTTGTGGGTTGCTACGGAGAAATTTTTGTCTCATTGGAATTGTCATATCAAAATTTGATATAGCTAAAATTATATTATCTTGTTTTAAAATTTATGTAGACATTGACAATTACATGACAGTGTATAAATTATTTTTCTATTGGATTTTCTCCTTTGTGGCTTTTGTAAACAATGCAATCTCCAGAATTAAGGGAAAGAGAAGACTGACTTATATTTCCTTCCACTATTACAAAAGTGTGATGAATTGTTCTAGCCTCTTATCAATTAATGTATGGTTTCTATATTCTAGTTTATTACAGTCTGACCTCCAGCCCAGAGGTCAGAGAATTGGGCTGATTAATTCACCTTCTTGGTCATTACTTCAAATGAAAGTTCAAATTAGTGGGATAATTGGTGATGGTGATATTCTCATTTAATTACACCTCACTGTTAAAAAATTAGGTTAACAGCACTAAATGAACTATAATGAAGGAAGATTCTACCAGATGTCCTCTTTGGAATGTTTTATAGCTGAATGTCCCTCTTTCTTTTTTTCTTCTTAGAATATCCACACCTCTGAGAACAGAATGTTAATGCTTGATGGGATGCCGGCAGTCAGAGTCAAAACAGAGCTGTTGGAATCTGAACAAGGGGTAAGCAGAGGTTTCCAAACTATGTCTCTCCCCCCCCCCCTTTTCTTTATCATAATGGTGATCATTTCCAGAGCACCTTAAAGTTTGCAGACACTTTTGATTTTTCGCTTGTCTGAACGTTTCTCTCGCAAGCAAAAATCATATAAAAAGTATAGTTGATTCTCACCCATTTTCAACTTCAAATATTTCTCACTTGGAAGGGAAAGCATTCTGAAATTAGGAAGACATAGTGACCTTATAAGAACCACATGGCTTTATTTAAATTGGTGAATGTTTTGAAAAGGTAATTAAAAATCCAGAGCAAAGAAGAAGTTAAAAAAACCACGACGGAAATATAATTTCAATGTCATGATATCTTGGCTCCTTGTAAGTTAGGAATTGACAGAGAACAGATATGGGACTTTTATTGTTTATTAGGTAAATTTCTCTTATGAACATTTGTATTTAACCTTTTTCATTCCATGAGGAATGAATGGGGTTAGTTAATGAATTTGAGGTCAGTGAATTTGGAAAGTTCATAAAAGCCAAAGAAAGGTTAATCCATGGCAACTGAAAAATATAATGACTCAGAGCACAGAGAAATTTTTTAAAAAGATGTAGGGGATTTTGTAATTCCTAACCTTTGCAACATCACTAGTTAAAATAAAAATAAGGGCAGCATGACTGCTTACAGTACCTGCTGGCAGCCTGATGTTCAAAGGGAGAAAGATTTGCTCTTGTGCTGAGTGTACACTGGTTACCCATTTTATCGAACAACCTTTATCAAGGCAATACAGACAACTGAAAAAGGGTCATAAATCAAATAAGTATATGAAGGTAACCTTATTTATATATCTCTTATTCAAAAAAAGCAAAAGTACCAACGTTTTGCAGTTGAACAGTCAAAATTAATTTATTCAATGTGAATAAAGTCTCACAGGACAAATAATCAGAACGGATAAGTTCATCTGTTGTCCCAGTCAAGGAGTTAAGATACTGATGTATTACTGAAAGGTTCTTTATATAGATAGCCAGGTACAGCAGGGACAAGTGACATCAGAGATGCATGAAAGAAAGGTTTATTAGCCCTAGAACATAGAGGAGCGACTGGCCTCACCAGGCCACACTGGGAAACACAGCAGTGGCGTAGGTAGACTCATACAAGCAGTGGGGAGCAAGAGGTACGCAGTGGACCTTGGGAACCTGCCATTAGAATGTTATAGGGGTGAAGCTATACAGTTGACCTAGCCAGAGTGGGGATTGGGGGGTTTGCATTTGACTTCCTCAGGTGCATGAACCAAGGTAAGATGTGGGGAGGAGAGGGAGAAGCTGTTTATCTTGTCTAAGCTGGAAAGAGGGATGGTCACTGAAGAGACCTAAACAATAGGGTCTAAAAAGCTGAGGCATACTGACAATGCAAAACCCCCTAGGTTATTACCTTCCTAGGAAATGCTGAGGCATCCTGAGGTTGTGGGCCAGCCCCTATATTATTTTAATTCACTGCAACTGCTATATTTCATAATGAGGACATCTGGACATGGAGGTGGAGGGTAGCATCTAAATGAGCATCCTTAGTAACGTCCCTATTCCTTTCATTTCTTTGGATTGTATACCTAAGAGTGGAACTGCCAAGTCATACGTCATTTCTATGTTTAACTTTCTGAGGAAGGGTCAAACTGCCTCCCATAGTGGCTACACCATTTTACTTTTCCGCCCACAGTATATGTGTGTTCCAGTTTCTCTACCTCCTCACCAACGTTTATTATTTCCTTTTTTTTTCTTTAATAACAGCCTTCCTAGCGGGTGTGAAGTGGTTATTTATCTTGCTGCATTATCTTACGGTTAATAAAATTAATGTCTGCACAACCCATGTTTAACAAATCATACAGACCATAATATTAATATCTAATTCAGAGAGGATAACCTTTTTTCCATTGTTGATGGGGAAAAAAAGCAATCTGCATTTGACATCATTTTTTTTATTTCACAAATCCTTATTTGTGGTGAAGAGCAATAAATATATTCACATGCATGTTGGAGAAAGAAAGAAAGTATAAAAACTAGTCAGAAGATATGACTTGGACCAATGGTCAAAGCCAGGCCAATACATTATCCCCAGTCCTGATGATCCTTAATGATGTCCAGATAGTTCTTTCCCCTTTGATATAATTTTTCAGTTTAAGCTAAGGTTTGCATGAAAGATTTAGGTGCACAAAAAACAAAAGCCAGTATTCCAAGAGGTTTTACAGTGAAAATAGGAAACCCCACATCATATTATTTAAGTATTTTTTATCCTTAAATAGGGACAAGGAAAATTGTACGTTCTGTAGGTTTTACTTAATGCCTACTCATTAAAATAAATTTTCCTTCTTGCGAATGGAGCTGATCTTGGTATTTTGACCCTAATTTAGATTGTGCATGTAGGAGGGAAATGGAAACTTTATTTCTTATTTAGTTTCATATGTGCTTCTTAAATATATGATGGTGTAATTTCGTTCTTTTTTATAGTAAGCTTCAATAATACAGCCTGCCGTGTTTAATGACATTTATTATGACCTAAGTCTTTATGGAATGCAACAATTTTTGTATTTAACATTTCATAATACTTTAAATTAACTCTTCTTTAAAATTAGTAATGAAATGTAAAATTTTAGTGCACTTCATTTTTGGCCATTTTACTGGAGTTTTCACTGGAGATGAAGTGGGTGGTATGTACTGTCTAATTTCAGAATCTTAGAACTATTTCTAAATGAGTGCTAGAATTTCAAAGATGTTTTGGCTCCAACCTTACCCAGCTCTTTCCTTATTTTCATGGTTATGGGCTTTTAATAAAGATGAAACATGTTACAATGAACAAATAAAGTTAGAAACATGGGTATGTGTCACAACAATGAATGAGAAGACCTGAAGTTGGTTCATTGGCTGGAATCTGTGATCACATTGGAAACCTAGGATTGACACTCTCTATCTTTAGAACACAGATATAAACCTCAAGGCTTTGGGGGAAGGAAAATAAGTCTGTTGTTCAGGCTGCAGGTAGCATTTTAAAGATAATGCTACTTCTTGCGGAAATTCTGTTACAGAGCATCATGAAGGTGTGTGCTTGTTCTTTTCCGTTTGCTATAAATAGTCCCTTAGGTCTTCTGTGGACAGCTGGTCTCTGCATGTCCCTCCCTCCACCCCCAAGGAATTCAGGACCTGAGGAGTATGTTTCAGACCTTAAAGAAATGCTGTGCAACAGGCCTAGGCTCACCACTTTGCTTTCTCTCTTCCTTGAAAAAGGACTGGCTTCCGTGCCTAATCTCTTGCTAGCTTTTATGGTGTATGTATTTGTCCATGTGCAGTCATGTCTCTTCAGTCAGATTGTAAGTTCTTAGAGGGCAAATTTCTTGTAATCTCTTGTAGTTCCTGGCACATGGTACGTGTTCAATACCATGATTTAATAAAGTTGGCCATGTATTACAACCGTCATGATGAGAAATAATCAGTAGCTAGTTGTAAGCCTCTGCCATCTATACCATAAGGTTGCTGCTGACATAGAGATCAAAATTATAAATATTGAAAATATATTTTCTTGCTGGTGACGGAGGGCCTTAGTGTGGAGCCACGTGAAACCACGTACACATAGTGGCAGATTGACTCCGGTGCAGGACCTTCTCCTTAGAGCTCTCTCGGCTCTTACATCATGAGTTACATAATCACTAAGTAGACCGTTATTGTAGTCTCCTGAAATGTCGCTTGAGTTTTCTTCATTTTTGTCCGTCATATAGCACATGCTGCTAAGCAGTCCATAGGAAGGACCTGTGCCCTTGTGACACATTTCAGGGACACAGCAAGAAGCGGTTGAATGACTTTGCCTATGACTTTTGGTGCTTGTACCCTGCTGTTACAAGAGCTTCCCAAATGCTGTCAACCTTTGGAAGTTCTAACATGTTATTAAGTAAAGGACTAAAGCGGGAAGAATACTAGAACTATTACACTGAGTGAGAAGGTGGAGTGTAGAGAAAGGGTACCTCCTCAGAGGCAGAAAATACGATTTCATTTCTGGCTGTGAAGTTTACCGGCTTGAATGAACTTGGGAAGTGGCATCACATCTCTGGGCCTCTGTATTCTCATCCGTATGGTTGGCTGCTGGAGACGAACTTTCCAGGTTTAGTCTGGCATTCTGTGATCCTGGTAATGGGCAAGGAGTAAGAGAAAGCACCTCCCATTTTAAATGTAGCATTCATACTACAATGAAACTAACTACCTGTGTGTGAAAGTAAAAATACAGAGACTTTAACGTGAGACAGACCTAAATTTGGATGCTGTTCAGTCAGGTGCCAGCTGTGTGACACATGTTTAGTCTCTGTCAGCCTAATTCCCCTCCCCTGAGAGGTGGGGTGGGGTTAAACACCCATGCCTCGTAGGATTCTGCCTGGCACATACTGAGTAAATGTTCTCTTTCTGGAGAAAAAGGGGAAAAAATGACCCCGTTTCTTTAGTTTCTATTGCAGGAATTCCCAGATGGTTTTTGGTAGAGATCTCAATATCTACATTAATCTATAAATTTGCAAGTGGATTAAAGGTAAATCTCAAGTTGGAGCCCTACTTTTTTATTTGAATTTTTATTTAAGCATAGTGGGAGAAAATTCTGATTAGATTTTATAATGTGAAAAAATAACAAAGCCAGAAAACAATTATATTAAAACCGAAATGCTGTAATTTTTTTGTGTGATGACGGTATTTGGTTACATTACAAAAGGAATTCTGAGTTCATATGTTTTAAAGATACCTATGAAATATTCACAGATGAAATGATAAAAAGTCTCGATTTTGCTTCATGATAGAGTATGGGAAAGGAGAATGGATGGAGGGAGAGGAAACAAGAATGATCCCGAGTCCATAATTATTGAAGCCAGGTGAGGGGTCCATGGGAGTTTAACTCTTCTGCCTACTTTTGTGTATATATATATGTTTGAAATTCTTTAAAATAAAAAGTTTAAAGAAGTTATTTCTAAGTAGAATTTCACCTAAATGCAGAGGGAGATACACTCCTCATTCAGTCACCATCACTGTCCCAAAGGTCTGAGAAACCAGCCGTAGGGAAGGAGCTGACCTGTGACCCTGCACCAGCCATGGGGTTGAACCCTGCACCCTGCAGGTGCAGTTCTGACCTGCGGACCCAGTTGTCTTGGTGGTATGGGGGCCACAGTGTGGCAGAGGGAGGGAGAGAGGTTGGGAGTTTTGCCAACATTAAGTGCTCTGTACAGTTAGTAATTGAATGGCGGGAAGGCCCTTCAATTGGAGGAAAAGAGCCTAAAATCTCTGCTACAAGCCATGTCACTAGGAACGGTGCAGGTATAGCCTCAGCCAGGTATAGATTCCAATGTCTTACTAACAGAAAATGTCAGTGCTCGTCAAACCAGACATCCCTCTGAGCTTGTTTGGGATGTAGGACAAGAGAGAATAATGCAGACTTGGTCTTTTCGCTTTATGCCGTTGCAGTAACTTTTGCAAACCATCCTGCAAAAGCATTCATGACAAGCTGTTGAGAATATTTCTATATCACAGAGAGCAGATTAGCACCATTAAGCCTGGTATATTGTAAATTCCTTCATAGGGGAGCTTATGTTTTATGTTTCTCCTTCTCATCAACTCAACACAGGAGCTTATGAATAGGCAGCACTCAATAAATATTGATGAATTTAGATGCTTTTTGTCATAAGTTAGAGCCAGTTTGCCACACCGTAGAATTGAGAGGATTTTGAGACAGGGGCTATTTTTATAAAAGACACCAAACCTTAGGCTTAATAATGAAAGTATGGCTGGATGCAAGTATTTTAGCTATATCTAGAAATGTGCTACTGAGTGCTTATTTAAGGCGGGTAATTACGTTGGAATTCAATAGCTTTAGGAAGAACAACAACAGATCCCACTTTTTTTTCCTCAATGAACCACTATGTTTAATTTTACATAAAAGATTTAATGTAGATCTGTGTGTAAAGGCTTAATAAGACTGTTATTTTAATGACTATCAGAAGTGAAGAAAAGACATTATAAAAATGCCACTTGCATTACCTTTTAACAAGGCCTCATTATTTCCTCCCCTACTGTGGAATAGGGACCAGCATTGTTAATAAATTGGTAGAATTATCGTGGAAATATGAATTTGCTTATCATCTAATATTCTCTGATGACCCACTGTGTGAGATCTTTTGATCTGTAGTGAAATCTTTGCATGTCACTTCTTGGCTTCAAAGGAAAACGTATGCAGAAACCATGTTTTTGCTAATGTGAGAATGTTGTTCTAAAGCAGGAAAAAAAAAATCTCCTGAAAGACTCATATTTTAGGGAAGAAATATCCTCTACTACAGAAGCAAAGAGTTGGCCTGATTTTAATAATGTCAGAATGGCCAATAAGTGTATTAATAGAAAGAATTGAAAATCAATGAGCTGTGATAGTAATTACAGATAGTACCCAAGGGAAATACAGCAGGCAGACAAATCCTTTCCCTCAGGGCCTGCCCTGGGCAAAGCTCTGAAGTTTATAATTCTGCCCTCCTTCCTTCCCTTTAGCAATCTACTTTTTCTCCTCCAACTTTATTCTCCTGCCACCACCCTGACCCTAATGGCACTGTAATGATTCAGGGTACCAGCAGATGACCCGTTCCATCCTACTGCAGTCTCATTAATTGATGAGGGCCTAAAATGCTCCCTTTCCAAGGGTTATTTGCATTTTTATAGGTCAGTACTTTACAAAAAGAAATACTTCTTAAAGAAATGTCATGCTCTGACTAATTTGGGGACTTTAATTTGAGATAAATTAACATTTCCTGAATATTTTAGGTTACCCAGTATTGTGCTTTACTTCACCTAGTAGGCTTTGTGTGAGAATGCCAAAAAACAACAACAAAACTGAGCCATGAGAAGTGCATATCCAGATGTGTTTTATTCTGCTAACATTTGCCTACCGATTCATAGTTTATAAAATACCTCACAAAAATGTGTCGTTTAACCCTTTGAAGACTTAAACTTCTGTCCATGAATGATTAACTGCTGTGGGAAATGACCTTCCAGTACAAGCAACTGGGAAACCAGAAAAATATATGAAATAATTTTCACCTTTTGGACAACAGGCAGTTAAGGACTGTTATCCTTGAGAGAAGGGCAGAAAAGGAGGTGAACCCAAGATTGCCACAGCTTACTGTCTGGAGAAAATTCCCAGGATACAAAGCAAGGAGGGGCATTCCAAACAGAGCCTATGATCACACTGAGTTAATCAGAAAATGATTGGACTATGGAGAGGCTAAGGCAGTAACTTTTAAGGGGAAGGGTACCCGAGAGGAGGGAGTTGTACAGAGGGAGCTCTGGAGATCTGCAGAGGGGTCCTTTTAAGGGTTTGGCTGAGTACTGATCTGCCCGTTTTAGAGGAGGGCCAGGAAAGGACAACTGGAAAGCAGCAGGCTAAACGATGAGTGGAGCACACATAAAGTTCACACAGTCCAGAGCAGAGAGACTTCCTCATACATGGGACTTTGGGGCGAGGTCTCAGAGGAGTGACAGATTAGTAGAGGTGGTAAATTAGTCCCAGAACACAGTCTGGTCTGGACCTGTCGTAATAAACCTTAAAAGCAAACCCTGAGAGGATCAAACTGATCTTGAAGTTACTTAACTGTGTGTCAGAACAAAATCCAGCACACTAAAAAAGTAAACAAAATCCAGCATTCAGCAACGTGAAAGTCAAAGCCTGGCATCCAATAAAAAAAAGATCAGACATACAAAGGAGCAGGAAAACATGACACCTACCCAGATGGAAGAAAAAAATCAATGGGAAACATATCCAGCAATGACAGAAATAATACATTAGTAGGCAAAGATCTTGAAATAACTGTTACATATCTTATATAAATATGTTGAAGGATGTGAAGGAAAACGTTAAAATAAGAGAAATAAAAGATATGAAAAAGATAAAAAGTGAAACTTCCAGAGATGAAAGATATATTGGAAGTTTTTAAAAAGTAGAAATACAAAGAGGAACGATTAATGACTGTGAATACATAGTAATAAAAACTGTCCAAAATAAAGCAGAAGGAGAAAAAAGAGTGAAGAGAGAGAGAGAGAAGAAAAAAAACTCAAATCAGAGCCTCAGTGAGCTTTGGAGGAATAACTGGTAATTGAGCATACATGTAATTGGAGTCTCAGGAGGAGGGGGCAAACAAGATATTTGAAGTAATAATGGCTGAAAATTGTCCAAATTTGATGAAAATGATAAAAACCACAGATCCTAGAAGCTCAGTGAACCCCAAGCAGATGATCAAATTACTGAAACCTAGTGAAGCTAGTGATCAATAGTTTAAAAAGTAGTCAAAGGGAAAATAAGACACATTACAGATAGAGGGACAAAAGTCAGACTTCTTGTTTGAAACCATTCAAGGGCAGAAGAAAAATTCTTCAATTAGGAAGAATACTAGATAGAAATTGGTGTCTAGTCAATGAAGAGCACTTGAAATGGTAACTACATGGGAAAATGTAAAAGATTTAAAAATTTTAAAAAAACTTGTTAAAAGAAAATTGAGTACTTAAAGCAAAAATAGTAGTGCATATGGGTTTCATAAACTATGCAGAATTAAAATTATAGCAACCAAAGTGGAATGGAAAGGAGTTAACTGTTGAAGGGTTATTCTAGTATGTGTATATTATTTGTATTATTTGTATTATAGTATTATCTGAAGGTGGACTGTAATAAATTAAAGGTGTATGTTATAAATGCTAGCGCAAACCCACACACATAAAATCAAACAACAGGTATAGTTAATAAACCAATAATAGTAGAGATGGAGTTGAATCTCAAATCATAAAAAATACTTGATTTGTTCAAAAGAAGATAAGAGGAAGAATGGACAAAGGACAGGAGAAATAGAAAACCAGTAGCAAGGTAGTAGATTTAAACCCAATCATATTGATAATACAACTAAGACAGATGCTTTAAGCATTATATGCTATATATAAGAAATCTTCAAATATAACAACACAGAGAGGGTAAAAGAAAAAGGGTAGAAAGCATATATTTCATGCAAAAACAAAAGAAAACAAAATGTAGGACCTATACTAATAGCAAAATAAAAGTAGACTTTAGAATAAGGAATATAAAAAATGGGACTTTATTTCATAATGCTAAAAAAGGGAGGGTTAGTACATCAAGAGAACGTAATGGCCTCAAATATTTATGTACCTTATTATACCATTTGAGTCAATGTGATATAATCTCCATAAGTAAATAAAATTGCAGAGATAATGTACATCTAAGATCACACAACCAATAAATAGGATCAGAATTGGTGCCCATATTTTGTAAATATCTTTTTACCATTTCAAGTTGTCTTTGTAGCATAGTTTTGGTGGTAGTTGTGACATTGGAAATGATTGATAAACTAATTCCCTCTTTGATTTTCATGCTTCTGAAAAAAATTTTAATGTAGATTTTATGAAATGTTTTAGTTCAATGCTACAGTAAAAGCAAAAGATATCACAGAGGTTCAGAGGCCGTTATGCAAAGTAGCCTGAAGTAGTGTTGAATTTTTTGAAATCTTTTATCTTAATTTCATAAGATTTAAAAATGTTACTCCATATATTTATTTTAATATATCATAATGTTTTCATTTACTTAAATAAAAATACACAAAAAAATTTTCCCTAATAGTCACATGGACAAAGTACTTTTTCACTGTCTATCAATTTCAGAAAACAGCATAATTTAGCAAAAGCTCCCGTCACATAGTAGATTCAGCTTCTAAAAAACTTCTCTCTGTCATAGTGTTTGGAAAACCTAGAATTTCATAAATAGGTAGTAATGTAAGGATGTCAACTTTTTTTGTCATTGCTTTGCAAGTTATGTCAGCATCATCACATAGGAAAATGTACAATATATGACCACAGCACATTTGACTAGATGGGAATTTTGATCAATTTCTTGCCAAGTATTCTTGTCTGTAGTGTAGGAGAGGATGGAATTTTCTCTGATCCAGTTGTTCTAGGAAAGTATTGTCAAAAGACTTTCTTTGTAAAGAAATATGTACTTCTTATCAATTATGAAAGAACTGTGATATACAATATTGTAAGCCCCTGACCAACTCTTTCCACCTTTCAAACTTCAATTTCGTTGCTATATTCTTGTCGTAAATAAAAACATCTTTTTCTGTAAAGCCATGCTTTATCAATAATTATTGATATTACTCAATCTTAAAATATATATCTGCTAAATAAGACAATCTCGTTATTCTTTAAATGTAAGCAAATAATTTGTTTTTCGTAGATTTTTTTAAATCCTTGGTTATAATTTTTTTTAATTTGAAAGAAATTAATGCAGCTGTTGACTCAAAACTTCTAACCACCCTTGGCTAAGTCAGAAGTAATTATGTAGAACAAGTTTCTTAGTCCACTTCCAATTTTGTTACTAATTTCATATAATAGATGAGTATTCAGACTTTTAAAATGACTCATCAATATAGTATTATATATACTGACAAAATAGAGATAAAGTATTTAAGGTGAAGTATTTTCCGTGAACAGTGCAGGGTCTACCAGTATATTTTAGTGGCCTAACAGTCAGAATATTGATTTCAGGCCCATATAAATGACCTCCTAAGGTTCAAGATCATATATTTCCCCCTAGTCAGTATTGTACTCATTACAAACTTGGATATATTGCTGAAAATTTCTCCAGCTTTTTTCATCAGCTTTTGTAAATCAACATTTTCACAGATATTATTGTTAATATGGTAAACAAATAATATAGTAAAACCCTTAATGTCTATTGTTTTATTAAGACATCAAATAGATATAAAGACATGTAAGTGGAGATTTTTGCCTTAATCCTTTTGGATTGCTGTCCTTGCGTATATTTACATCTCATGTAGTATTTGTTTGCTTTTTAACTCTAAAAATGTTTCTAAAGAGGAGGTCAAACATTTTCCTTTATTTAAATTCATGTACACTAAAACATTTAAAAGGATTTGGCTAGAATAAATGACATTATGTACATAGTGCTTAGCGTAGTACATACACAGTGTATTAACTGATGAGTAAAAACAACAATTGGTCTTAAAATTGTTACTGTTTGCCTTTCTCCCTAATTTTATAATATAAAATATTTTGCATTTGTAAATTAAAATATCCAATATTTAACATGAGAGTGAAAAAAGATTTAACATTAATGATTCTCCAGAGTTATGCCATTTCATAAGACCCCATTATCAGGGAAAAAATGATACTGTCATCTATATTCTCCCTACGCCATTTCATAAGACCCCATTATCAGGGAAAAAATGATACTGTCATCTATATTCTCCCACAATAAAAATATTATATATTGGTATTGTGCTATTTTAAAAAGTGCTTTTAACTCAAATATAATAGGTAGCTTTAAGTCTGTATTCTTGGACTTTTGTCCACTACTCGAAAATACTGTACCTCATCATCTGCAGCTATCTTTTCCTAAACATAAAGACTTAAAGATAATTCTTAAAGTAGAAAGTATTTGGAATGTTACTGAAAAATGTATATGGCCTGATAGTTAAAGGAGTAAAAATGTAAAAATAACTATGTTTTCCAAATTAAAAAAACAAACACTTTTTGTTGTGCATATTAGTGTTTCATTTTAACCCTGTGTTTTCACAAAAATAAAATTATATTACTACAATTTTAAAAAATTCCACAGTCTGGGAACATGTCTCTCATAAGGGTAGAAGAGAATTTATAAGAGACAAAAATTATTATGTAGCCAGTTTCTTAAATTCATAGCTTTTTCTTAAGGGATAAATGAAGCATATTGTCAAGATGTAACATTTTGAAATACTTGAAAAAAGTCACAGAGCAGCTGCTATTTGCAGTTTTTGAATTACATGCATCTTCGTGTTATGCCTGGAAAAATTTTTTGCTATTATGAGACCTGTGGGCTTTGCTGGTGAGGGTAAAATGCTGTCAAGTGAAGTGCAGTTGCACATATATGATTTAACTCTGCTTTATGTACCTGACATCATTTCTCAAAACTTCTCAGACTGTCTGACATCTTTTGGTTACAATTTTGACATTTTATTAGCTTTCCATATGATAATTCCAGTATTCCTGAGATAGGATCTAAAAAAAAAAAAAAAAACCTTCACATATCCTGGACCCTCTTGCAGCTAGTGTATGGGCCGGTTGCCAAGCAATTGCATGACCCACAAGTGGGATTCCTGAACATGAAAGAATTCTCTTTGGACAAGCATAGTGGCAGGAACTTCTGGCTCTGCTGAAGAGGCTGTGGTCAACTTTCAGGTGTCAGATGCTGGTAGGCAGCATCAGTGATATTTTCACTATAGTTTGACTTTGCCTGGTTTCTTGGCCCTCCAAGAGATGTTGTGAACTCTGGTATTTTTTCAAAATACTGCTTTACCTAAATTAGATTCAGTTTTGTTGTTTGCAGCTGATACACTGAGATACACTCACTTTTCTGCCTAAATTATTGGTTCTTACCGCAAGACTCTTTGAAGTTAAATGTGTATGGACTCTGGAGCTACCCTACCTGGTTTTAATACTGGCTCCAACAGTTTTCCTGTGACTTGAGTAGACTATCTAATCAGTCTTGGCTTCTTCATCTGTAAAATGGGGGTTATAATGGCATCTACCTCATGAAGTTTCTAGAAAGATAAAGGAGTTATTTACATAGTATTTATCAGCTGCTAGCTATTGCTCCAACCTGTAATACCCTTTTTTCCTTTAATTTTTTGACTCACGGTTGTCCCCAGACCTCCAGCATAGGATCCGCATTTATTGTGTGCTCTTCTCTATACCTTTATTTAATCTATTTATAGTCATTATCCACCCAATTTAGCACTTAATTGAGCTCAGATTGTGTCTTGTGTCATCACTCCATTCAGCTTGATTTCAAGCACGTTCATTGGTTAATTCAGTCACCAAATAATTATTTATGGTGCAGGTTGCTAGGGATCAAGGTAGGCAAGGGACTGACTTGAAGGAGCTCCATGGATTATCTGGAAGACGATCCTAATTTTAAATTCCCCAATAAGAATAGCCGTGTAGCATACCATTTAGTGAACCCTTCTCTGCGACTGGTCCCTTATTTATGCTGCCTCTTCTAACGCTCCTGGTGCTCCTGCAGCGATTATTTCCACTTTACCAATGAGGATAGTTGAAGTAAATAATGGTTTAATAGTTTCTCCAGGATCTCGCAGCTTGTCAGTGTCAATAACCAGCTCTTTCTTACTCAAAAAGCTGTGCTTTTCTGTGATACTAAGCTGGTATGGAGCAAAGGCTAAAAACAGCATAGCTGAGACAGCATAGGTGAGAACAGTGAGAATTGTTCTCATTTTATTATCATGTTTTATGAAAATGCTTATTGAAATAATGCCCTCTATTGATGTAGTTAAATGAAACTGTGGTTGTATTAGTCCCGCCTTGCATTTCCTTGGTGTTGCAAATATATACTTCCTTTGACGTCTTCCAACTTAGTCTGAAGAAAAATCGTGCCAACTAGTACTGCTTCACATCAGTATATATCTCTTGCATAATTCAGAACACTGTCTTGTGCATTATCATTTCATGTTTGCATCAAATCAGTGAGAAGATGGAACAGAGCAAGATACTTGTGATCACCATTTTTCACAGGAGAAAATGGGAAAGTAATAATGAAATGATGTGTCTAAAGCCCAGAAAGAATCAGGAGCAGTTCTGAAATTATAGCCCAGGGCTTCTGATACTTAGCCTTTGGCCAATGGGTTTAACTGCCAGCATATTTCAAGTGCCAACTTATATACAGGGTAGGATTTTCAGTAAGTCCCATGGACAGACAAGATGGGAATGGGGAGGAATCATCCTGAGCTTAAGTGATATAGGTTGATATTGATTGGTGATATAGGTGGAGATGGAACTGGGGCTGTTTGGAGAGGAGGTATAGAGATGAAGGGGCTTTTGAGATAGGGTAGAAAATGACGGGTGGGAATGAGGCTTATCCTTGAGTAGGATGCTCTCTTAGAGCTGGTATTTCATCTTTTTGTTTTGGCAACTGAATTCTATTCCTTGTAATATAAAGGGAGAATGTTGGCCTCTTACTGATTTTTTAAAGATAATCCATAACCCCTGCCTCTCTTAGCTGGCAGGTCCCTTTCTCCCCTGTCCCTCTGCTTCTCATTTCCACTGTTCCCCACTTCTTGTGGTACTGAATTTTCAAGCTTACTCAGCTGTTCCAGAATTCATTTAGATAAAATTAGAATTATCAGGATTTGTTCACATAAAAGCTGTTATAGTTAAATTGTTAGACATTTGAGTTTCATGCTTCATACTCTTTCAGATTCTTTATGCCTTTTCATTTATCTGGTATAATTTCATTATGATTCTGTGTATCAATTTTGGGAATAATCCATGGGATTACCTTGGGCCTATTATTTTGAGAGCCAAGGAGTTATTTGAGTGCTGCTCTGCCATGTTCTCAGTTGACTCCTAAAATGGTGTCAGTGTAATTTGAAAGACCCTCCATTTCATGGAAATCAGAGAGTCCTTCTGCTGTGTACTGAATTTGGCCTGATTCTGCATAGCCTTAACTACTTGAGTAATTCAAACAGAGAAACAGCGTGCTTAAAACCCAAACTTTTATTGTGCTCGCAGATCACGAGTTAGAGAGGTTTAGTTCACTTAGTTTTGCAAAATGAGTTAGCCATCTACACCACCTTTGGTTTCCAGTTATTTCTATGCTCCAAAAAAAATTAGAGGGATGGCATTGAGCAAATATGCCTCAGAACACCTTAAAAAATACATGGTTATGTTCTTGATTCTTGTTTTAGGATATTATAATTTGCTATATACTTTATTATTTAAGGAGTTGGCCATGCTGTATACCTGGGTAGTACTTTGGATATGTAAATATCCTTTACGTGTTTTGGAACACTTTTATACATTACTATTTGATGATTGTATCAATTCAGTGAGAAGATGGAATAGGAAAGGCATGGTGATCATGATCTTAACAGAGACAAATGAGAAATTGAGTTTTTAATCCAGGAGTAGTATAGCTTGATAATTATTTACCACAGTTGGCCAAAAAAATGCTGGTGGTATTGCATTGTGATCAAAATGTAAGCCAAGTTGAATTGGTGGGAGGATGTGTCAATCTTGGTTACCTGAGACAGTGTTTTTCCAAGTGTGGTTTGCAGACTGTGGCTACAGTATCTACTGGATTCCCCACTCTGCATCAAAAACTCTGTGGATAGGAAAAGAGAACCATGTGTGTTCAACATGTTCCCCAGGGGGTTTTCTCTGAAGCACAGAATCTTCCTTCCCTAAAGGAAGAATGGAAGCTGTGGACCACTGGGAAGGAGACGGCCTGGGCTGGTCAGGGTAGCCAATAAGTGCTGGGGTCTAGAGAATATTAGGAATTTTTAATACCTGAAATTGATTCGTACTTGCATGTACATTCTGAATGCCACAGAGGATTCCTTTAAAACTCAGTGGGAGTCGTAAGGAAATTGCATAATTGTAGTAAGTGTAATACTGATGGTTCCTGGGCCACTTTCTCCATCAGGCTTTGAATTCCTGTGGAGCCCAGTGAATTCCTATTGTCATGTGTAGTATTGTATTTTCAAGCTCCAAGCCAGTTATCCTTGAATTGTGAGAAATGTACTCTCTCTTTGAAGGAGTTCACATTTTAGTCATTGACATTTTATTTTATCTTTTCTCTACTGAGAGAGTGAATGACTCATTTAGAAGAAAAAAAAAATACTTGAACTGTTTAAAATATTGATGCTGTAAGTGCCCTTACTTAGAAGAGGAACCACTGAAATTGGCATTTAAATGATGCCTCCAAAGTTTCCACATCTTTTATACAGAATGAGACTTGTTGCGGGAGTGAGCCTGGGGTGTGGGCTTTGTCCCTGAATGAGGGGCAGCAGGGCTCAGTGCCTGCTGGGGCTTTGCCAAGCCCTCCTCCGGGGCGGCCTGGCTGAGCAGGAGCCCCGCCACATGGTTTGTCTGGGGTAAATTTTCCTCATTACTCACCCTTGAAGCGGGGTCTTTCGTAAGTTTATTTCACTTTTAGTTTATCCAGCCTGCCTGGGAACCTGAGTTTGTATTTCTTTGTGTGAAAGTGTTGCTACATAGAATCCTAATGCTATTACCTTTGACACGGAATCTGTGCTCGGCTTACTGGACAGAAAAGTCTGCGTCTCTCTTACTGTAAGAAAGTCTGGACCCCCGCCCCCTACCCCTGTAATGGCCCTCCCTCCCCCAGCTCCCAGCAACGGGAGCAAAGTAAACCAACAAATTAGAAACCTTACGCACAAGGTCCTGTCACAACATACTTCTCTCCCACTGCCCCTCCGGTTTTCCTCAATCCTAACTTGCATTTCTCCCTGGGACGGAAGTTTCTCTCTCTCACTTCCTAGTAATCAGAGTGTATGTGGAAGTTGACTGTTACCATAAGAATCGACAAATAGTGTAGTATCTTAAAAAAAAAAAAAAAGTCATTGACGTTTTATTTTGTTAAGATGAAAAATATTTTGCATCTCATAAAAATGTGGAGTGTTGAAAGAGGTCCCAGATACCTTACTTAAAGGAAAGGAGATTTACAACATTTAGTCGGGGTTTTTATAAATATGCTGCTGCCTGTACTGTCCAGAAAATGGTAGGTTTAACCTACATTTTCTTAAGTTACAGCCTTGATTCTCTATATACTTTTTCTTTGAATACCTGGAAAGTGGTATTTTGTTTAGCCATAAAAGAAAAGCCCTAAGTTTAGGCACTTCTCTTGTTGTGAATGTTGTTTAGAGAAAGGGAATAACTGGTGAACTCTTTCCTTTGTTGGGAAAAACAACAATCATTTATAATTTCCTATTCTGTTAAGCCCGGCAGAAATCATTTCAAAGCCAGAATAATACTGCTATTATATAGATGTTTTAGAAAAATAAGAATCATGAAGAAAAAAACTGGCATAAGCGTTCATTAAGCAAATATTTCAAAATTTTTTATAAAATAGGCCAGCTTCTTGATTTTGTTGGTATTTTCTATGGATACCGGGATGTTGAGCTTATCTTTAGTTTCGTACTTGACTTGAAATAAATGAGTGACACCAGGAGAGTATCTATAGGATTTGTAGCACTGAGTTCTGAAGGGGAGGGGCTGGGGGCAGACTTGGATCTTAAATTCAAATGAGACAAGAATCAAGAAATTTTTGATGCTTATAGGAAGTGAAGATGTTACCTCTTCATTGTAAATGGGAAATAATTCATTTGAAGCTAAGCTATAAATTAATTCACTTAAATGGAAACGAGGTCCCCAAAAAAGCAACTCCATGCAATAGTGAAAAACAAAAAAACAAAACCTCTTAGATTCTTTTCCCTATCCAAAGCACATGACTTCCTGGTAGAAAAAAAAAAAAAAGGGAGATTTTGTGCATTTAAAAACACACATGGGGAGCCGATGTACCCATGTTGGGTGCATTCTTCCCATGTATGAGGTCCCAGGTTCAATTCCCAGTACCTCCTAAAAGAAAGAAAAACAAACAAAGAGAACATATGCCATTTATTGCCAAAATATAATGCTATGTATTGGTTGTACAAACGTGTAGTAGGGGGCCCAAAGATTGTGAGCTCCTCTTTTATTATAACTCCTAGGCATGATAATAGAGATTTAATATTTCTTTTGATCTTTAACACACCAAGCATGTATTTTTTAAAAATATTTATTTATTTATTCACCCCCACCCCCGCCCCCTGGTTGTCTGTTCTCTGTGTCTATTTGCTGCGTCTTCTTTGTCCGCTTCTGTTGTTGTCAGCAGCACGGGAATCTGTGTTTCTTTTTGTTGTGTCATCTTGTGTGTCAGCTCTCCTTGTGTGCGGCACCATTCCTGGGCAGGCTGCACTTTCTTTTGCGGTGGGTGGCTCTCCTCATGGGACGCACTCCTTGCGCGTGGGGCTCCCCTATGCGGGCACTCCTTGTGTGCATCAGCACTGCACACGGGCCAGCTCCACATGGGTCAAGGAGGTCTGGGGTTTTAACTGCGGACCTCCCATGTGGTAGACGGATGCCCTAACTACTGGGCAAGTCCGCCGCCAGTATATTTGTATATCTTATGTTTAATAAATACATGTACATATTCATGTACATGTGGTATGTATATATATATGTAAATGTATACACACAAACACCTAACACTATGAAAGCATTGGCACTGACATATTATTTTGAATAGGACTTTCAAACTATTTTCATGTCAGTTGTTTTTAATTTATAGGGGAAAAGGACCCAACAGTGAAGCATTTGAAAGAAGGTGGGGTATGCCCTGAGTGAAATTCTGCAAAGGATTCTGTGGGTAACTGCTGTTCCTGGCTAGACCTCCTTCCTTGCCTTAAATTGAGGGAATTTAGGAAAGATTTGTAAGAGATAAAGAAATGATCATAGTAAGCATCCTGGATGTTTTTCAGATAAAGGTTCAGAACCTAAGAATATATCATGCCTCTTGTGAGGAATAAAAGTATGATGTCCGGCATTGGGAATCTTTGTGGGTTTTTTGTTTTTGTTTTTTGCTTTCCATGATATTTTGTTTACAGATTTCTGGATGCATTCAAACGAAATGATAAGAATTGCGTCATGACAACATGGTGTATGGTGATGATTTTAGGAACTGGAGATGTGTAAACTACAGCCTTAAAATAAATAGTATTGTTTGACCCACTAGGGCAAATGTAAAATGATGTGTCCAATTTTAATTTGGATTTAAAAGCATAGGGAATTTAGAATTTTTCCTTGATAGATACATTGTTTTCTTTCTACTCTCTTCTTAATATTTAAAGATAGACAGCTTTCTTTTCTATGTCAAGATAAGCAAGTTCAACAGAGAAAATCCAGGTTCCTTTATACAATGTAAAAACCACAAGCTGAGTCATTTTGTTGTAGTGTTGTGTCTTGCTGTAGCAGACAAAACTCTGTCACAGTAGTTAGCAGATTTTCTGGGGTATTGATTGAATTTGTGGATAAATGTTCTAAATATTTTTTGGTAATTCTTGGGAGGTCCTTTAGTTATGAGAATTCTGTATTATAATTCTTGAAGTAACACTCTGTCAACTGTGAGGTTTCCTAAAT
The DNA here is from genome assembly GCF_030445035.2 of Dasypus novemcinctus. Lineage (NCBI taxonomy): Eukaryota > Metazoa > Chordata > Mammalia > Cingulata > Dasypodidae > Dasypus > Dasypus novemcinctus. The sequence continues at coordinate 64,018,512 of NC_080687.1, forward strand.
GTGATCCCATGAGCACCTTCAGCCTGGGCTGCTTTTTGGGGTAATTACAGGTACTCTCATTGGCTCTCAGAAGCTCAGGGAAAAACTTGCTCCCTGAGTTAGTACCAACAGTTTGATTACAGTACAGCCATTTAGTTTGTGGCACTTGGCAGGTGTTCTCCAGAATCTGATTGATTTTCAGAGTTTGTCAAATCAAGCAACTATTCAGAGGTAATGGCATGTTTTCGATCTTCAGAACTTTGGCAGCACAACTCAAAACAGAGGAATTAAAAGTAAATCAAGCAGTATTAAAGAGTCTAATAGGAGTAGGTTTTAGAGCACATCAGTTGAAAACCACACAATAGCAATTAGGGTTCCCTTAACAGTTCTGGGGTTCTGGCAGGAGAGATTGAGCGTCTAGCCAAGCTCAGGATCAGGTGGCCAGAAACAAGTCCTTGTTGGATAATTCTCTTCACTGCATTCTTTCTTTTTTCTGACTTTGATTGTTAAATAGATCTCTAAATGTTGTCTTTGTATTGCGTAAACAGCTTGACTCTGAATGAGCTTAAGTCTGTTACTTATATCACAGTCTTTGAAATTCTTTTTAAGTTCATTTTTGAAAAATCGAGTATTAAAATGTACCTCAAGTAGTCCTATATAAGAACTCTTACATAGTACCTACGGTTGAGAGGAGAAATGCATGTAAGTTGTTAGGCGTTTATGTAGTTCGTTTGCAACAGGGAGTAGAGAATTGAATTTTTCTAATGGCAATTTAATAGAGGAGGAGAAATGGTTGTAGACTGAACATAGACATTCCAGTGATGGAATTTCAAAGTGGAAACAAATATATGAGGAGTAAGAAGACAGAAACTTGCAAAAGGAATTATATTTGGAAAAATAGGAGGAGGGAAAATAAGTTTATTTTACTTATAATTGTGGTTGCCAAGTCAGTGTTCACTTTTTTCTTTTTTTTGAATTAGTGGGACTGGAGATTGGACTCAGGACCTCTTATGTGTGAAGTCGGCTCTCAACCGCTGAGCCACATCAACTCCCCTGGGTTGTTTTTTTCATATGTTTGCTTGTTTGTTTTTAGGAGACATTGGGAACTGAACTTGGGATCTCCCTTGTGGGAAGCAGGCACTCAACTGCTTGAGGCACATCTGCTCCCAGCATTTACTTTTGTACTGTTCCTTGGTCCTTTTCACTCATAATCTTGTAAGGAGAATATGCGTGTGTGTGTGTGTGTGTGTGTGTGTGTGTAATTAGAATAAGCACTTAAAGATTTAAGTTTAGAAATGATGTCTTTTTCATCCCTTACTGTGCCTTCAAAATCTTAAAAGCTCGACAGGTATTTGATATTTTCTTATTCAACTACATTTAAAGTATACCTCCTGTGTACCTACTGTGTGAAAGATACTGTCGTAGATACTGCAGAGACACCAGATACCTAAAACATAACCTCTGATCTGATATGAAGAGTTGACATTCTGAAAGTAGTATGAGATTGACACAGTAATAATAAAATTAGCTATTGTGTATTTATCACTTATTGGCTAAATTTAGCCATTTACATACTTTATTTCATTAATTCCCATGGTAAATCCAGGCCAACAGATATTACTATCCTCTTCTTCATTAAGGATATTATCAGTGTGATAATACAAATAAATGGCAGAGTCCAAATGAGTGCTTAATATAAACCAAAGCCAAGCTCTGAAATATACCTGTTACTGTCATATACCCATGAAATTAGGTGATAAGCAGTATGAGCGGGTAGATATTAAAAAACTAATAAGAAATTTCTGAACATGTGGGATGATTATATCTGGTTTAGAAGATCTGGGAAAGCTGAGATGGTGACAACAGACATGGACCTTGAAAGGATTAATATAGGGATGAGGGGAATCATACTAAACACTGGGAAAGATGTGCAGATAAGTTGTAGAATAAGACTTAGTAAGTATGCTACGTAGACTATTTTAGTAGCTCTCATAATTTGTTCAGAGCAGATAAGAGAGACACTAAAAAATTGGCAGGGCTAATTAGACACTCCCATAATCTGTGCTAGACATTGGATGGGTCTGTTTTTGGTGGTTTTTGTCCAAATTTGACAGGGTATTTGTTTTTGGGATTAAAAGAGTTGACCATTCTCTGATCTAGTTGAGTAGAAGAGTGGCCAAGGACTACCAGTGTACATATTCCTTTCTCGAGAATATTTGCTGCCAACAGTTTCCTGTTTTGAACGTTTGGTTTTCTATACCTGTTATTTGGGGCCAGATGAAGTTAACAATGAAGTAAAAACAATTACAGCATTGCAAAGCCTCAGACCAGTCCTTGTACTTATATTCTAGAAAACTAAGAGCATGATCCAGGTATCCTGATTCCTCATCTCCTATTTTTAAAAAATATTACTGTATTAATTTATATGGCCACAGTCTCTCACTAAAGCTTCTGTTTCGTAACCCCATATGCCAGAATTAAACAATGGTACTTAAGCCTTCATTTATAAAGTTACTTACAGACTCTGGCTATTTCATCCTAACAGTTCCTAGGCGGTTTTTATTTAAATATTATGATTGCTATTTTATAGGCAAAGAATAGGCGCAAAGACACTTATAGTGTTTATTTACACTGGCCATATAAAGTATTTTATCTGGAGTGCCACAGTCACCCTAATGACATAAATTCATTCACTTTTTTTTTACTTTTCGGGTTCTCAGATATGAAAGGGTAGATTCTTACAGAGATAATCAGTTGTGACTATGCCATAGTCAGACAGAGATATTTATTAGATGTTTGATATCACTGGGTCTAGTTGGACTATGCCAGTTCTGGAAATCAGTAAATCTCTAGTGTATGATTGGTTATTTTTGTGACTAACTATACAGAATTTTAGCCACTATATAAAATTTTTAATTTTTCAAGGCTTTTTTGGAATAAGCATTAGCTCTTCCTGAAATTGGAATATTGATTATTGGCCTGTTCATCCCAGGATTTATGCTGCTTAATTATGGCAGCCACATTGCTCTGACCATCCTATAAAAATCAATGTAGATCAAAAAGAACAGATGATACCTTAAAACCCCAGGCATCATGCATACCAGGGAAGTCAGAGAGCAGTGCAGACTTAAAGTCTTTTGTAAGTAGACACGAAGCACCAGTTTCCAGAAAAGGTATTTAAGTTACTTTTGCAAGCCTTTGTGGAGAGCTGGAGTTCTGGAGAAACTACACAAAAAAGAAAAAATGTTCTGGAGCTAAAATCATCCCCAAAAAGAGAAAGTCACTTCTAAGTGGAAAAAATACTGAAAAAGAGACCTGGATAGATCAGAGAGAGGACTGACTGCAGGGAAGGGTTTTAAAACCTGTGTGGGACTGGAGAAGGCAGTCTCAGAAAGGAAACACTTTTGGGGAAATGGGAATATGATAGGCTGAACAATGACCCCCGCAAATTATCCATGTCCCAGTCCCTGGAAACTGTGAGCATTACCTTTGTACCTGCGAGGCTTTGTGTCTGCAGCAGTCATGGCACTAGTCACTTCCTGGTCTCTGCTTCACAGCTGTGCTGGTGTGTCCTTGAAATCTGGGTCTGGCTTCCATTCCTCCTCCCATCCACTAATTCTCTGTCTTAAGCTCCTGTCTGCTTGAAATACATATAGAGTGGCTACTCTTTCTGTAGTGACCTCATTGATAGGAGGTTGGAAAAGAGATAACGTGATTATAGATTTTTAAAAAAATGTTGGGGGAGTATAGGGAGTAAAATGCATCCTCACTTATCACCAAGCATATAAATCCTAGCTTTTTACATTTTTGAGTTTTGGATCACAGAAGGGTGGCAGAGGTGGTGGGGTAGGATCACTAGTGTGGGTGTCAGTGATGTCAGAATGCTTGGGAAAGGGTTCAACTGCTTGCTTCTAAGACATATGAATATGTTCAAGTGTTCATGAGACATTGTCTTGGTGAGTGGAGATCCTCATAATAACTGGAAGAATACTGAATTTCCACCCTACTGCATTCTCTAATAGGACAGCAAGAAATCCCCCTTATGCAAGGGCGATATCTAGTGAAATAAGACAAACCATTCTGCCAGGCCCTTGATATTGGCAGTTGTACTTATGAACCTTTTCTTGTGAAATTGAAACTTAACCTAGTATTATATACTGCCTAAGAGTTTACTTCCTGAAAACCTCCTTGTTGCTTGAATATGGCCTCATTCTAAGCCAAACTCGTCTAATATATGCACAAATGCAATGCACCCTCCCCCGCTTCCACCCCTGGTGTAGGACATGACTCCTGGGGATGAACCTTCCTAGTATGGTGGGATTATTACCAAGCACCACCTAGCAATGCATCTGGAAAAAGGCCATGACCAAAAGGAGGAAATAGTAAATACAAATGAGTTTTTATGGCTAAGAGATTTCAAAGTGGGTCAGGAGGTCATTCAAGAGATAATACTTATGCAAGCCTCAACAGGTTCTCATTGACTGTCACTGTAAACAGTGCCTCAAATAGTGAGGCTCCTGAGTGCCCTACAGATATCCAGAAACTATGAGCAGGGCAGACAGCTCAGGAATTCAGCACCCTGTCAATAGGCCTTCAGAATTTATGTTCCCCAGTGTACCAGAGTTAGACTCATTTATAGGTTCTCTACACAATGCTCTTTTTACCCTTTTATTTGAACCTATAACTAGCACTACACTTGATAAATATATGTCCCAGAGACTTAAATCTTTGGTCTGTCCATGTGCCAGTTGAGCCCTTAATTTCAGCAGAGTTGCAACACCTACTCTCTAGTTCATTGGACTCACCCAGGACAACTAACAAGAAGACAATGATTGACAGCACCCATCCCAATTAACAGAGTATTGGCAACTGCAAGCTAGATAGCTGCATGGGATCTAAGTCCCTTCTCAATTAGAAGCAGAGTAGTCATCACCATCCCCAAATCCTCAAGATTGGGGTATGAACAATGGACTAAAGTAGACTTATTATTATATTATAGACTTACTATTATTATTCTAGCAATGGAAGAATTCTTATCATTGATGTAAAGGCAGTGGCCACCAGAGGTTCTGAGGGACAGGCGAGGGAAGAACAGATATAAGATGGGGACATTTTTGGGACATCGGATTTGTCCTGTATGACATTGCAGTGATGGATATAGGACATTGTATGTTTTGTCATAACTTAAAAAAATTGTGTGGGACAGAGTTTAAACTATAATGTAAACTTGGGAAGTAGATGTGGCTCAAGAGATTGGGCTTCCCTCTACTGTATGAAGGGTCCCAATTTTGATTACCGGGGCCTCCTCGTGAAAAACAACATGGCTCGCGCAGCACAGAGAGGTGGCGCAATAAGATGATGCAACAAAAAGAGACACAGAGGACAAACAGAGACACAGCAAACCAGTTGAGGTGGCTAAGGTGGCTCAGGTGATGAGTGTCTCCCACGTCAGAAGGTCCTGGGATTGGTCCCTGGTGCCTACTAAAGAAGGAAGAAGAAAAGACAAGTAGACACAGAAGAATGTGCAACGAATGGACACAGAGCAGATAGTGAGCACAAGTGGCAGGGAGAATGATAAATAAAAATGAAAAATCTTTAAAAAAAACAACAACTATAATATAAGCTGTAGGCCATGTTTAGTAGCAATGCTTCAATATGGGTTCATCAATTACAACAAATATGCCACACTTACGAACAATGTTGTTAATGTGGGAAAGTGTAGGAGGGAGACAGAGTGGGGCGTGTGACAATCCCTTATATATTTTTTAATAACATTTATGTAATCTAAAGCTTCTTTTTTTTTTTTTTAAGATTTATTTTATTCCCACCACTCCCCCCTCCCCATCGTTGTTTATGCTTGCTGTGTCCATTTTGCTGTGTGCTTGTCTTTTCTTTAGGAGGCACCGGAAACTGATCCTGGGACCTCCCATGTGGGAAAGAGATGCTCAATCCCTTGAGCTACCTCTGCTCCCTGTTTTATCTCTCATTGTCATTTCTCTTTGTGTCTACTTGTTGCATCATCTTGTTGTATCAGCATGCTGTCTTGCTTGTCTTCTCCAGGAAGCACTGAGAATCAAACCAGGACCTTCCATGTGGTAGGTGGAAGCTGAATTGCTTGAGCCAAATTTGCTTCTTTAAAAAAAAATTTTCATTAAAAATAAAAATCCTAGCTTCTTAACACAGTGTCCACGGCACGGCACAGAACCATACCAGTCTAGCACATCCCTCCTCACTCCCGTCCTCAAATTCCATACAGTTTCTGTACATTCCTGGCAAAGCTGGGTCCTATACGCATTTCTGTTACCTCACCTACAGTTTTCTTCCAACGACTTTTTCTCTATCCCCAACTTTTTTGTAACTCCTGTTCATCTTTATGATATGCAGTTCAGATACCTCTTCTTCCAGGAAGTGTTCTCTGACACTCACCCTAAGCTGATGAGATGCATTCCTCTGTAATCCCATAATTCACTCTCTATCTAATTATTCCACTTACATGCTGTACTAAAAGTATCTACCCGTGTTTCTGTCTCTCTTAGAAGACTGTGAATCCTGGCTGGTTGGAACTATCTTCACTTTTATTGCTGAATGAATAAATGAAAGAGTGGTTCTCTTTTTCATTGCTCCACCTACTTAAAGAAATAACTATATCAGTTTAAAAATATTTATGTCCTCCATTCGATATGATGGAATGTTACATTTTGTGGGGTTCATTGTTAAAGGGAATGAGGAAGATTTCTAGGAAATTAATCCCATTTAGGCTTGGTTAGAACAACATTTTCTAGAGAAATTCTGATTCTCCTTGTAAACTGTTTTCTTCAGTGTGGGAAATGACAGAGTACTTAGGTCCTGAACCCCATATTAAGGCAGGTGATTCTGACTCATCCTATTCATGGTGAATGATGTGATCTTTTACTCTGGATTTCATTTATGCCTGATAACCATATTCCAAATACATTTCAAAATTTAATCTGCATACATGTGTGCTAGCACCACCTACCTTCATCCTGTGTAAACTGATTTATTGGCTAAAGTTTCTCATTAATCTTTTCAAATCTCTTTCAACATGAACAGCACATATAAACACAAAAATAAGAATGAAAAAGAAATCAGCGTTGTGAGTCTCATTCAGTACTTTTAACTCTAAGGTTTTTAGAGACTGTTAGTTCATGGATTACCAAGACTCCTCAGTGCTTTACCTCAGGAGAGGGTCTAAGGTATAGTGATCAGTGATGGAGAACTGGGAATGGGAAGATAATGGGATTGGAATCTGATAGGAGATCCCCTTTATCCTAGGTAAAATGGGATATAAGGTCAGACTCTACTGATCAGAAAGAAGGGCAGTTGGAGATTAAATCTGAGAGCATCTACGAAGCCACTGGTTGTAACTAGATCATGAGCTCTTCATTAGTGTAGAATTTCATTCTTTATGGGCAGAATCCATTCTGACTAATCATTGTTCAACCTGTTAAATATTTTTTAACATCTCACTTGAATAAGACATCCTTATAAGTGGGTATGGGAGCAGTAAGTGAGATGAGGAGTGGAGGACTGAAGTTTTAATGTTGCCCGGCAAATTTTGGGGTGTTCTGGAAAACAGGGTCAAGCTCTCAGTTGTCTGCTAGGTTCCTCTATGGGAACCAGAACTACCAGTGGAAGAAATGAACAAAACCCCATGAGAGTTTTCTTCACAGCTGCATCTCCAATACCTAGAAAGTTTGTTGAATAAATGAGTCCAGAGTTGTTATATGTTCCTTTTTGTCTTTTCTGCTCATTTTTCTCTTGATTATCTCCTTTGGTCATTGTACTGACCATTTTAAGGACCATAGTTTCATGGCTTTAAGCTTGAAGCTAGGATCTTCATTATGCCATATTTGTGTATGTGTGTAATAAATCTAGCTTGAATTACATCCTATCCCCACCACCACCTTGGCAAGGAACTGCCCTAAGTAAAGCCGTTAACTGCTACTACTTCAAGACACTGAAATTAAGAAACATAGGACAACTATCACCTTGAAACTTATGATGTTTTCTTTTAAGTTGGTCCTCACAAAACTTTTGAATTTAGATATTAACTTGAGAGAAATTTTAAGAATTATGTATCCTTTTCCTATAAAATTGCAAATTTCTAGAGCCACTGCTAAATACCATGTTTTAAGTGATGAAATATAGTATTAAAACATGATCAAAATCAGTTTACTACTTTTTCAACAGCATTTTCATCTAAATTTTTCATGTCTTCTACAAAATGAGACTTAAAGACAGCACAGTAATTATTGCCATATTGGAAAGATCATTGCTCAATATTAAAAAAAAAACTTGAACTGATTTATGTTTGTCATTCGATGGGTACAAAGAATAAAATTAATATAGACAACTTATGATGCATAATAATGAAGTGAATACCTATGATCAGACTTTTAAAAAATATATATGATGTACTTATTTTTTCTGGTTATATGTACTAGTTCCGCATTTTACCAGCTTTGAAATATAGTGCTTTTATTATGATACAAGGTTTAAACATATTTTTAAAAATTTCTATTGTGACTTCTTTCTAGCTAATGGATTGTTTGGAAAGATGTTAAACCACAAAATGTATTATTTACTTTCTATATTTTTGATTTCTAATTAAATACAGTGGTCAGAAAATATGATCTGTGATAATTTTTAAAAACAAAAGTTGAGCCTTGCTATATGGCATATTTTGTGGTAACATTTTTCCAGTTATTATATGTCCCATGTGAAGAATACATATTTTCTGACTTGGATGCAGAGATCTATATGTGCTTGTTCTATCTACCTTAGTAATTATGCTATATAAATCATCATTATCTTTCCTAGCTTTGTCTGCTTGATAAAAAAATAATTGACAAAGGTATATTGAAATCTCCCTCTTCATAATGGTGGATTTTTTTATACTTTATGTTCCATCACTTTTGCTACATATATTTTCATGGCAGTTTTTTAGTTGCTTACATGTTTAGAATTTTTATAACTTCCTGATAAATTATGTGGTAAACCTCTGCATTCCTCCCTAATTATGTTTTCTGTCCTAAAGTCTCAACGGTCTTAAATAACATGGATGTATTTGCATGGTAAACCTGTTATTCTTTTACTTTCAGTCTTTCTTTGATTTATATTTAGATGTGTTTACTGTAAACTCTATATAATTAGACTTTTAAATCTATTCTAACAACTCTGTCTTTTGGCTTTTGTGTTTAGTTTGTTGTATTAGTTTTCTATTACTGTGTAACAAATTACAAACACAGTGGTCTAAAATAACACCGATTTACTATTTCACAGTTTTCTTGGATTAGGAGTCCAGTGCGTTTTCTCTGGGTCCTCTCCTTGAAAGGCTGAAGTCAAGGTGTCAACTGGCCCTGTGGTCATCTGGATGTTCAGCTAGCCAAGATTTACTCCCACTGTGTTGTCCAAACTCATTTCCCGGGAGGTGTGACTGAGGGCCCACTTTTCTTCCTAGTTTCTGCGTGGAGGCTATTCTCTCAGAGGTTGTTCTAAGGTCTTTGCCATGTGGCAAATCTGAGTCCTTTACTTAGAACAAACTGAAGAAGCTATTTTCTTAAAAGTTCATGTAATTAGGCCCATCTAGATAATCTCCCTTCTTAAGCTCAGTTGGGCCATATAACATAACCTAATCATGCAAGTAAAATCGATCAAATTCACAGTACCAGGGTTTATGCAGACCATGGGGCAGAGAAAAAAATCTTTGGAGACTCTCTAGAATTCTTCCTACTGCATCCATTTACATAATGATTATTGATGTTGGCTTTATTTTTATCAAATTTTTACTTTCTGTTTATATTTCCTTTCTATGTTTATTCTCATTTCAGATCTTAAAGAAAGGGAATTGCTTATACTTTTTTTGTTTTCTTGTTTGTCTTACATACTTTTTTCCATTCTACTGGTTTTGAAAATTATATTCTATCTTAGTTTTTTAAAAAAGATTTATTTACCCCCCCCCCCCCATTGTCTGTTCTCTGTGTCTATTTGTTGCATCTTCTTTGTCCACTTCTGTTGTTGTCAGCGGCACGGGAATCTGTGTTCCTTTTTTTGTTGCGGCATCTTGTTATGTCAGCTCTCCGTGTGTGCGGCACCATTCCTGGGCAGGCTGCACTTTCTTTTGCGCTGGGCTGCTCTCCTTACGGGGCTCACTTGTTGCGCGTGGGGCTCTCCTACGCGGGGGACACTCCTGCACGGCACTCCTTGTGCACATCAGCACTGCGCATGGGCCAGGTCCACACGGGTCAAGGAGGCCCGGGGTTTGAACTGTGGACTTCCCATGTGGTAGATGGACACTCTAACCACTGGGCCAAGTCCACCGCCTATCTTTGTTCTTTTAATAGCTACTTTTGAAGTTTTACCAAGCATAATTAATATCATAGAGAAATGATATAAGGACATTAGAAAACTAATTCCTAATATCCTCTCCAAACTTAAATGTTATTATAATCCTGTATTTTAGTTTTATCCATTTGTAAAACTCCTACAAATCAAGTATTACCATTGGAATTATTTTAAGCAGAATATGTTTACATACATTTATGAAATACTTACCAAGCTTTTTGCTAACCATTCCTTCTTACAACAGACCATACTTTTGGGATAATTCTTTTTCTTCTTTAAGTGTCATTATGTTAGAATCCTTTAGTCAAATAATTTAGAATTTCTTTTACTTTGGGTTTCTCAGTTTTCATTCACTTGAAAATGTCCTTAATTTTGCTCATATTTTGGAAGATATTTCACAGAATTATAGTGAGTGGCTACATAACCTTATGTGATATTTTCTTTCAACACTTTGAAAATATTATCCCACTGCCATGAAATATCCGAGTCATGGCGCCATCAGAGGTGCTTTCTCACCAAAATCAGCTACCGTTGATCCTTTTGTGTGGCCACATGGTGAAGCAAGATGGCTGCCAATCTCTGCCAAGGTCTCTGCCTTTCCCTCCAGAAGCTACCTCTTCCAGAACTCAGGTATGGGCAGCCATACATAGTAGGGCTTGTCTCTTTCTGGTCCTCCTCTATTAGTCTTGGCTACTCCACTTTCTTTCTGAGTTCAGCTGCAAGCTCTAAGAAATATGGCTCATCTCTCCCTGGGCCTCAGTTCTTTGAACCTCTCAGAGGCTTCTCTCCTTGCAGCTCAACTGTGGGCAAAACAAGAGTCCTTACTTTCACATTGCAGGAACAATATGGTGGCTTCCTTTTCCTGTATCTACTTTTGTCTCTCCTTGTGTCTCCATTTAAATCAGCCCCAGCCAGAGGATGGAGATCTAAACTGGCTCATGCCTCACCCTCCAATCCAAAGCCCTAAAGCAAATCTTATAAAGTAATCTAGTCAAAGGACCTTCAGCTGAATTTAATGCACCCACAGGAATGGATTGGTTCAAATATGTAATCTTTCTCTTTTTGGGATTCACTAAATTCAAACTGTCACACCAATTTATTTCTCCATATTTTGAATCAATTATATATAAAATATAAAATCTAGATACTCCAGCATGTTAAGTCTCACATACTCGAGAGAGCTGGATGGCGTTTAGAGCAACCCTTGTGTGTAACATTAAAATGACTACAGTAGTTTTCCGTTGGCATAGAGATATAATTCAGGTAAAAAATTCTCTTAAAAATTACTTCATATTCAGTGGTGTGTTGCTCAAGTGTTTTTCCCAACCAATTTATCATCATGCTTCATTATTTGGTATATGGGCAGACATAAGGAATCCATAGCTCTCCATCAGGAAGGTCTGTGAATCTTCCTGTAATTTTTCAGGTTTTGCTGAACTACTTCTGGGTACTATTATACCTTATGAGGGCAGAAAGGGAGCATCAAATAGTACATTAATAATGGCTTACTTAATATAAAATGGTTGTTTGGTACCTCTTTTCCTAGACTTAAGAGTATTTTCCCTTGTAAGAGTTTATGTAGTTAATATATCTTTACTACATGTAATCTAGTTACTACTTTCCCTAGTATTTCAGCTGTTATAAAGGACTACATGATAAAATAGTAATAACTCCATTGGCATTTTCTGCTGACCTTCAAGTTTGAAATGGTGCTAACAGACAGCTCTGTTGAATCTTAGACTCTAAATGGATCATAAGAGTTATACCGACTTTATACCTGGTTTTGAAAAATCATGAACTCAAAGTAAAATTAATTAAATTACCTACTCTACAACCTCTATTAGCAATAGAAAATTATATTTTATATGGATAATCATAGAAAATTGTACTGAGACTAATAAAAAGGAGAGGTCTTTCTTTCCTTTTCCCATAAAGGCCAAATAGACATAAAATTTAACCTTAAAAATCTAATGTTTCTTACATAAAAGGACCTTCTCATATGGATATGCTATGGAGCTGTTCTATGTAGGCAAAACTAAAAGGAAAATATGAGTGCGAAAGTCCTGTTACTTAAAAATATTTCTGCCTTGAATCATCTAGAGATTGTTCCCTGCTGTATACTTCACATAATTCCTGTCTAGGTTCTTATCATCTCCTCATTTAGCTCAGTCTTCAGTTGTTTTCATTCCAACCTCTACTGTGAGATCAGATTTAAATTTCTAAAACAGACTTTCTAACAAGAAAAACATGGCAGGATAAGGGGCCAGAAAGATGGAAGGTATTATTTCAATGGGGTACTCATAAATGGGGTGTCTGATAAAGAGAAATTTGGCCGGAGATCTGAGTAAAATTAGGGAGCTTGCCTTGTGAAGTACTCCAGACAGAGGAACTGTGATGGTTGTGAGAAGGCAGTGGCTGTGTGTACTGGAGGACTTCCAAAGAGGCCAGGAAACCAGAGCAGGAAAGATGGCAGGAGTTCAGACCACAGAGGGGAGCGAGGAGCCAGATCCTATAGGATCAATTAGGATTTTATTTTGAGAAGGGAAGCCTTTGAGCAGAGGTGTGATAGGATCTGATTTATATTTTAAAAGGATTGTTTTGTCTGTGGTGGGGATAATAGGCTCTGTATAAGAGCAAGAGCATTCCACAGCTTCCAAGAAAAATCCAAACTGCCAAGAATGTCAGTTAAGACACTGTAAAATAGAGAATTAAACCTGTATACTCCAGGTTAATCGATATTCTGGACTACTTGATGTTTGGTGAATATAGCATTACCTTTCACATCCTGTTATATCTGCTTATGTTATTCCTAATGCCTAAATATTGTTTCTTCTCTTCACTGCTTGGTGTGTCCTACTTAAACCTCAGGAGTCAGTTTTAATGTTAACTGTTGGGTGAACATTTGACCTTCATGACTTCCGTGACCCTGGGATGTTCAGTGGTTTTCTGACATTCTTCCACAACATCTTTTGACAATGACATAAACTTGAGAAACAACAAATGAAAATAGTTCAAAAGATATGAAGTTAATTAGACATTGTAGGCAATTATATGAATAACTGTAGTCTAACTAATGTTAGAATCTCCATAATAGCAAGCATAGATCAAATATTAAAACAAATAGTGAAACTACAGTATTTAAAACAGAAGGAAAGGTATTAAAAGGTCCCAAAGACAAGAGAAGTATGTGAAAGTTTTCTATAACTCTTATCTATATTATGCCAAACAGATCAGTCCTGCGAAGATATCAACAGAAGCAACAGAAAGTTATTCAAAGTACTATATTATTAATATTATTATTGTTATTATTCATGGTCCTAACACAACTTCTTTACCAGGAGCCTACAAAATCGCGTCTGTGGATGAAATCCAGCCCACCAGTTTTTGTAAAGAATAGGTGTGGCAAACAGCCGCATCTGCCTATGGATGTATTGTGTGCAACTACTATTACACTACAGTGGTAGAGCTGAGTAGCTGGAACAGACTTAAGGCTTATGGCACACTCAGTCTAAAGTGTTTATTATTTGGCCCTTTACAGGGTTTGCTTATTCTTGCTCTACATACACTCCTTCCTCACAAGCTCCTTCACTCCTTGGGGTTCTCAAATACGTACCACTCCTTCGGGTCGCAGTGACTGCTTCTCCTAGTCTGGGGCATGGTTCTCTGTCTCTTCCCAGCTAAGCCCAATCCTCCTTGAAGACTGGACTCTGGGCTGGTGCCTCTTAACAAAATTCTCCTCACGACAGGCTGTCCCCCTTTCAGGTCCACAGCAACACAAGTGTAGCCTGCCTCACTTTAATTACTTTGTGTTCTTGCCACCCTGATTAAATGACAGATCCCTGAGAAAAGGAAATGTTCCTTGGATTTTGCATTTCTTCTCCAAATGAACAAACATTAAGCATTTCAACTTAGGTAGTTGGCATTAAGATTCCTTCTGAAGCTTTAGTGAGTCAGAAGGGAATTCAAATTTAGTTTATTGCCTCATGCTACAAATCAACATACTAAAGTGATCCCAGCCCAAAAGTTTAGAAGAGGAAAAAAAAACCAAAACTTACAAAGGAATTTTCCTATTAAAAGTATATGTAGGGTTATGGGTCCTAATGAGGAATTGCCTCCAATTGCGAGGGAGTTTCCTCAGTTAATTCCAGCTGCTTCCAGATGCCTCTAGCCATGACTCACTCGTTCCCCTTCTACTTTGCTGCTTTAAAACTACTCTAAGAATTGGAAAACAAGACCAACATGTGGTAAAAGTTGTGTCTAAAATTAGAATAAATAGACTTTTAAGGACCTATGAGATTTTTTTTCTTTCACAGGTGCATAAACAGGGCTGCTCTTCCAAGGAAAACTTTTCTGAATTCCAGTTTCTTTGCTGCGTTCTAAGTGGGTGTTTTGCTTGAATCAGATACCCAGTACAATTAACTGAATTATTGTGGGATAGAAAACAACACCTTGACCAGACTAAAGAAAGTAATCTATAATGACCTGCCTATAATAAAAGAATACATTTGATGCTATTAGCAAACAAATTATATTATTACTTTAAAATGGGTTCCTAACAAGGAGTCCATTAGCTTGAATTGAAATTCAGAAAAACAGTCTTGTGGAGACATGTTGGTTCGGGTGTGATATATTTATTAAATAATACATAGTATATTTAATATACTGTTTTCACCTGACTGGCAAAGGGGTCATGGAACAAAAGTTAAGAACCTCTGCTTTAAAAAATAAAAATTGTTTTTAAAAACTAAACAGGCACCCAATTTTAAGCAGGACTAACCTAAAAATATACCTAGTTACAATCATTCATTTCCAAGTATGCTGTCTAGAAATAACAAAAGTCATGTTGCAAAAGTCACTCCCACATAAAAAGTAAAAAGAAATTAAGAGTAGATAGTTTTGGAAATAAAAGATAAATTAAGGAAAACTTTCATTTTTACAACTCACATTTGTAAACCATTATTTACAAAGGTGCTATTAAACAAGATATAACATCCAGAACCGTATAAAAGTGTAAGGATATTTATAGATTTCATTTGTATCTCTGCATTTTGTCATTCTGTAAATGTTTTCCATAGAAGATAGGAATATTTGAAATAAGTTTTTTCTTTAAAATTTCTTAAAAGCTTAAAGCAGTAAGATAATTTTCATTTGTTTAGCAAGGTACATTTTTCCTTATTTAATATGAGAGAGGTAAAAAATTTAAACCAATTTATTCACACTAAAACAATTAAAAACAAAGATCTCCTAACTTACAAATCCTAAAGAAAAGTCATTAAAGATTTAAAAACCAGGACAATATTATAACTTGGCAAAGTTAGGAGAATTTCATATTCTAATCTTCTATATAGTATTGTTCCATATGAACATTTTCTCAAACATTATTTCTTCTACCTGTGTCTTTGCAAAATGTTTTTGCTGTCAGATATACTTTGTCCCTTCTGTATATATTCAACATACTTTTTTTTGCACACTATAGTATAGCTTTTTCTTATTAAAATATGATACTAGACTATGTTTTTCATCAAATAGAGCTAGAAAGTACCTGCTGTACCCAAGGTCTAATTTATACTTATTATAAAATAATTCTTCACGTTGCCTTTCCCATTCCAATTTACTAATAACTAGAAATCTGGTCCTATTCCAAGATCCTGGATTTTTCCCTCTCATTTTTTATTTATAGTGCTAATGGAGAGGTGGAATTAATTCTTAAATCTTATAACGTGGCATTATGTTATATATTTATATATATAATATTAACAAAACTCATTATAAATAAAATAAGTCAGGTAACTGGGTCTTTTTCATCAGTATAACAAATAGTGGAGTTGTGACTTTGCCCACAAATTGAATAGACCAGAAATTAAAAGCTAAGGAATTGTGGACTGTTTTCCTGGCTCAGTGAAGGCAGTGTTGTGTTTGAATATAACAGCAGCGGCTTAATGCTTCTTGTCTTTTACCTGGTCTGCTTCTCTGATTTAAGCTATGGACACATACCTCAAAGGTATTTGAAATACTTATCTCTGCAGACAGACCCTGAGTTTAAGGCATTCTGATCTTTAGTATTTGAAGGAGATACCCTTTTTGGTGTTCACAGAACTATATCTTCTTCAGTCATTCCCATTTTGGTTATTTCTCACTTTCATATAGGTTATGGTTACACAGAATATTCCAACAGAGACAGAAATAAATCTGTACTTAGATTTTAATTATCACACCAAATGCCTATGCATATAAAGATATTTACTTCTGAATTTCATAGCAAGTTAACTAAAGTTAGTATATAAATGTGAAAATATTTTTAATTACTAGTAAATAACTTGTTTTAAAAATAATGTGTATGAGAAATGTCGAGGGTAGAATTTGACTTATAAACTGAAATTTTGTTTTACTGGGTAAAAGGTAATCATATTGCATTTTCAGTTCAGACTCTAAAATCATTGTTTCTAGTGTTATGACATAACATTTTAAAAGAGTTGTAAATATTTTGAACTAGGAGCAGTACAGACTCTTATATGTTAAGAGAGTTCATCATCAATTACAAGTTATAAAGCAAATCCTGGTAAGAAACAAAATAAGTTCATGTATATACTGATTTAGGGAACTTACTCAGGCACAGTCTTTATGGAAGAAGTCATACTCCTCCATTTTTCTTTTCATTTTATTGTCACATTAGTGTCTTTGTAAACTATCTTCTGTAAAATGAGAATAATCTTCCTAATGCAAAATTTATTAACCCAATTATTTTGTGGGGATGCCTGCTAAATTAAGACTAGCTTCTCCAAAGAATTTCCTTGGCTAACATCAGCATTATATTGCCCCCCCCCCCTTTTTTTTTAATACATTCTGAAGTTTGCTCTTAGCTGAGTAAAAAAAGATTATGCCTTATTATACTTTTTCAAATAAGCAACTTCAGTGAGGCAAACTCATTAAAACCTAAAAGTTATTTGCGTGAGAAAAAAATTGAATGATTCTATCAAAGTCTCAAAAGTTTTCCTTTCCTACAAAAAACAAAGCACCAAGCCTTACCATACCACCTTAGGAAGGTGAGGCATAGCTTTAGAAGACAGGCAGATAAATTTGAATGTCTTTGCCAAATTGGTAACTTTCTTTATACAAACAGGATGACATTGGGTAGGGACAACAGCAAGGAAGTATATAATTAGGAATTTTCTGGTTTGTAAAACTGAAGATACATGACAGGAAGGACACAATAAGATCAAACACAAAAGAAAAGTAGGCAAGGGATATTGCTTCCTAGCATGGTAACACAATTCTATCCTCGTATAGATAGTAAACATCTTATGATTTGCAAAGCTTCAGGCAGGGTGCTCCAGGATAGAGCAAAGACACTCCATTTTACTTCAAGATGCTTATAATCTTGAATGTATATAGTTAATTCAGTTATAAGACAAAAGAGGTAGGACAGTTGCCGCTGATAGCTTTTTGATAAAATTAACACTTGTATTTCAACACTATTAATTTTTAATATGAAAGTCAATTTCAGGGCATGTGCTGCACAACAATGTGTGAAGTAAACCGTGTTCCAGTTCTGCATTGAGTGGCTGTTCTACTGTAAAGGACAAAGCCTACGAAAATGGAGGTGCAGCCAGTAGGTAGTTATTTTATTATTTGGAGAAAGTGTCAGCCTTTTGGGGGCACCTTTCTTGAACTTAATACAGTTGGAAAAAAAAGCAAACCAAAACAAAAAACAAGTCCTTTCTGGTCACTGTTAAACGTATAACTCCAGTACTTGGTTTCCAAAGGTCTGTGTAACAAAACCTCACTTTAACTATCCATATCATTTCTCGGTACTAGATGTCATTCTTTTCTCATCTGGAAGTTGAGTACATGGACAGTATCTACCCCTTACAGTTGTTCTAAGAATTAAATGAGTTGATAAGTCTAAAATGTAACTGTGCTGGTATTGTTCTCTCCCTTCAGCTGAAGTACATATCAGTATCCCCTCATAGATCTAAATCTTCTCCATCATCAGCACCAACTTTGGTACTTATTACTGAATACAGTTTTCCCACACCAACCAAGCCTTCACAATCACTTCCTCCAATGTCCTTGAACCTCCATAGATGCCACTGCACAAAACAATTTAATACTTAGATTCAATAAAAGGCCTATTTCATTGTCTGCAAAATCAGAGTTGTCTCTGGCCTGTCTCTCCTCCCTCACCTCTTCTGGAGCACTGTAATCATACTTTCATCTTTACTGCTCTGTGGGGGATAATATCACCCTTAGATCCAGACCGCTGGACTCTGTGCTTTGCTGGACACTGCTTTTGTCATCCTCTGGCTTCCCCATATGGTGAGGAGTCTGTCAGGCCAGGGGCAGATGTGCCCACTCGAGCCCACTGTCCCTTCTGGAGCTTTCCCCAAGGGAACATTCTTCAATGAGGAAGTATTCTATATCTGTGCTGTCCAGCATGACAGCCACTGGTCATGTGGTGCCTGTTGAACATTTGAAATCTGACTAGTGTGACTAAGGGATTTTACTTTTATTTAATTTGAATTGTCAGCAATACTTAAATAGCCATATATGGCTAGTGACATTTTGGCCACTAAGAAATCTCTTATCAAGATCATGGATGACTTCCTTCGTGTCAGTTCATTGTTTCTATCTTCCTTGATGTCTTAGCTATGCTCAGCACAATTCAGCAATTGCTTCTTCATGATGATGTGGTTCTTTTGACCTCTGGGAAAACACTTTTCTGGTTTTCTCCCTATATCTCTGGTCACCTGTTCAGTCTTCTTTGCAGGCTTTATCTCTTGTGCTCAATCCCTTCATCCTCACTTTTTAAGGAAGTTGCATCCAGTCTAATATATATTAATCAATATAAAATCTTGACCTACAAATACAGATTCCCAGACCCAAAGACATTCTTGAAATCTTCACTTAGCATCTCAATGTAACAAATCCAGTAGCATCACTCTTAATTTCTCTTTCCTGCAAAAAGCCATCTCCTCTTTCAGACTTTGCTGTATCATTATGGCATCAGTATCTACCTAATTGCTCAAGCCTAGTCTAGGAAGTTATCTTTAATTCCTCTCTCTTTCAACAAGGCCAATATCTGGTCCTTAAGTGAGAACTTTTAATGCTATCGTCAAAAATATCATAAATCTGTGTATCTTTATTATCATAAACCTAGTTCAAGTCACCACCACCTCTAGCCTTTACTATAGCAGGAGTCTTCAAACTTGTCTTCAGGCGTCTCTGCTTGCCATCATCACCACTTATCCCCTGCAACTTCTAACTTAGAGAAGCAGCTGAACTTCTAAATGGGTGGTTGGGGAAGACTTAGTGAAAAGGTATCCTCTGGTTCAAGACTTGAAATAAGACAGGAATAAGCTGTGCCTGTATATCTAGGAAAAAAGAGAACTCTGGGTAAGGGGACATGTAAGGGCCATATGCTTTGAAAGGAGAGTACCTTTTATTGTAAGCAGAATGGAAAGACACTGAAAGATTCTAAGTATAGAAGGGAAGTCTAGTCCATGGAGAATGGAGAGAAAGGAGTAAGAATGGAAATTAGAAAAACCTTTTTGGTGACTTATTAGAGTAGTTCATGTGGAGGTGGAAGTAAAATTGACTTAAAAAAATTGGAAGTTATGAATTGGATGTGGTATGTGACGGAACAGAGAGTACTGAGGATGACTTCTAGGATTTTGGCTTAAGAAAGTCAAAGCTTGGTGCTGCTTGGTGAGATAAGGAAAGCCCAGGAAGGAGCAGTTCATATGGTAGTGGGGTGGCAGAGAGTATAATCAATGTCACTGTTTTTTAGGGGCATCATGAAGATAGGCTCCAAAAACAGACAAAGGTTACCAGTCACCAGTCTATGAGGTGCCACAAAGATGAGAGTTTTTGAAGTTATAGTCCCCAGAAACCATTTACTCTTGATATGCTGCTGATAATTTAGATATGGGAATTTTGCCATTCCTACTAAATAGTCCAGGAGAGAGGCTCATTAGTTTTGTGTGAGCATGGAATACAGTCCCTCTGAGGCTCTCCAGTTGCCTTCCAGGATGTCCTTTAATCCTTCACACATCTGTGCTCAGTGCCAGGAAAATCTATGCAGAGCAGTAGATGACAAAATTAGCTTAGGAACAATAGGGCACACATTTTATATAAGGGCAATAGCCGTAACTTAAGAAACAAATTGATGGGGAGCTGCAGTGTCAGAATGTGTGGTATGTGTTTGTGTATAATATGATCAGGACCACTCATTCACTTCACTCCTATCAAACACATTCACACAAGTAATCATCAGAAACTAAAAAGCTTCAAAAAATAGAAACTGGTGATATATATGCTACTGAGGTAATACAACCACCCATTTTAATATAGATAGGCTAATCGAGATATATCATATAAAGCCCTAAATTAGCATTGAAAATAATGTAACCTCAGGGAAATCAAAAGATTGCAAGACAGAAAAACAGTGAATGCATAATATCATGATATCTTTTGTTAATTTGTTTTGCTTATAATTAAAAAACACTGATTTTTGTTCATTGCATTTAAGTATCTGAAAAGACTTTACAAAGGGTTTCTTAGCAAGGGGTTGTGAGCTTGAATTGAAATTCAAGAATCATTATTCTTTTGGGAACATGTTGGTGCAGGTGTGCTATGTTTATTAAATAATGCACCATGTAGTGTGGACATAGTAAGATATCTGTGGTTTACCTGACTGGCAAAGGGGTCTGTGGAAGAATAAATGCTAAGAACCCTCCCCTGCTTTACAATATTTAGATAAAAAATAAGTTTTACTAAAGTTACTTTTGGCTACCTCTTCTAATATTTTTTATTATAATTTTGCTAAATCATTAAGACTGCCTTTTAATTATGAAGGCTTTTGTTGGGGAAATTAGGTTTTATGTTAAGCAAAGCACTAAAGAAATTCTCAGCAAGCCTAATTCTGTCACATAATGTTTCACAAAAAATTTGTATCAGAATAGATTTTCCTCTTTCATTGTTAGTTAAAAAGGGAAGGTTGTTTTGCTTCTATTCCTTTAAAAAATAGCATAATAAGTAATTGTAAAAAATGTGAAAAGAGATATGCATATATATTTGGATTTTCAAGAAAGTAACAACCATTCTAAAGAATTTTTTTTTTTTTAACTTTATGACTCTTACAAGAATGTAATGTCATTAGAAAGTAAGAAATCTCACTAGATTTTAGGGGATAAGGACTCTCACATGATTTTTGCTATTCTCTGTCATGCTGTGAGATTTCTTTCATCTTTTAAAGCTTAACTATAGAGGTTCTTCTGTATTTGAAAGAGTCACTTATTTAAGTATAGTCAACAAGTGTAATAACACTAAGAATTCTAGAATTTTGTTCCCAGAAATCTCCTGCCACAATAGTAACACTGATTTTGTAAGTGAATGGTCTTTTACAGATTATTTGAGTTTCATACTAATTTATTTAGACTTGCCAGAATCTTTTGATATCATCTTCTTTCATTATAGTTTCTAGTAGAATCTAGAACACCTGACACGACTTAGCAACTTTGTGGCAGGCTCCAGGGGGCACAGGCAGACAGTAATTCTTATTCTCTGCAATTTGAAATTTTTATTCTCATTTCATACATCAAGAAGTTGGAAGTCTTTTTCCTACCATATAAATTGTATTAGCAGTTATTCTTCATTTTTCTCATTGACTATATCCTATGATTTTAATGCCTCGTTGCTAAAATATATCTGTAGAAAACCAGTGACAACATGTGTGTTGTAAACTATAAAAGCAGCTTTGACCCAGGAAAACCTAAGAGCATCATATTAAATGTCTTAAGCACTTCATATTTTTAAAAATATGAGCAAGGATAATATAAAATAAAGGGTTAATACAATGTAGAAAACTCAGGTCAAGAACAAATAGAAATCTTAAAATATTTAAGCACATGTCATTGTGCTTCTACTTTTGTTTAGAATATTACAAGGTAAAAGAAATTAGTATTAGAAGGGGTATCTTTCTAATACAAACTAAGTTTTCCATTTTTTCCAAATAAAAAGAATTAAAAGAGTGAACTAAACATACTTTTTACAAGATTTCCTCTAAGTAATTTTCTTTGTGACTAAAGAATATTAAGATGTGATCATTTGATTTATCAGGCATATATTGACCTTGCATATATTTGAAGTAGAGGAAATGCAAAAGTGTGGATTTGCAACATGCCCCTGCTAGGATAGTATCTAACCTTATTTGTAGTTCATTGTCAGATAAATAATAGATTTCCTTTCTCTCATTTGCCAGCCACTAAACTCTATTCCTTATCCTCTGCCTCATATAAATGTCAAGGGATTTTATAAGCCTTACTTTTTGGGCTGTACTTAAAAAAATTTTTTTTTACCAAATGCCCCTTTCTATCAAACAATTAGAAATTAACCACATAAGGTTTCTATATGTTGACTGAAGCTTTCTGCCTAGAAACCCCAAAAAGTCTTTCCATAAAAAATAGTTTGAAAACTCTTTGATGTCAGGATTTTCACAGAAAGAAAAATTCTCCTTGTTATCCCCTTAAGCATTATTTTTATTTTTTATTATTTTAAGGATTTATTTTATTTATTTCTCTCCCCTTCCCCCTGTTGTCTGCTCTCTGTGTCCATTTGCTTCATGTTCTTCTGTGTCTGCTTGCGTTCTCAGCAGCACGGGGAAACTGCATCTCTTCTTTGTTGCATCATTTTGCTGAGTCAGCTCTATGTTTTTGCGTTGCCACTCCTTGGCGGGCTGCACTTTTTTCATGCTGTGCAGCGTTCCTTGTGGGGTGCATTCTTTGCACATGGGGCACGACACTCCTTGGGCGAGGCAGCTCTGCGCATGGGGCAGCTTACCACATGGGTCAGGGTATCGAACCCTGGACCCTCCCATATGGTAGGTGGATGCTCTATCAATTGAGCCACACCCACGTCCCTTAAGTGTTATTTTTAAGTCATTTTATTCAGTTTTAAGTGGAGTTGTTTTGTTTTTTCATATATATTATTTTTTATTTTCTTGTTATACCTTCCCAAAAACAAAGACATTCAACAGTAGGTAGAATGGCCATAGTGGTGTTGTTTTTGTATAATTTTAAACAATGATGACTGAGGGGGGAAGACTTTTTAACTTTCTATTGAAAGCTTTAAAGAATTAAGTGACACCTACCTCAATTGATTTTATCATGTACAATTGGTGTTCTATCCTCAAAGAAAGAATTCAAAGGAAACTAATAATTTTATAATTTTAAAGACAGTTTATAAATATTGAAGATGAAAGCACAAAAACTTTTTTGAATGTACTCAAAACTTTTGTAAATATGTCAAAATATCTGAATTCTGGCTTTAAGTGGAAACATGAAAATATGGTAAGTATTTTCCTCAGCTATTCCAATACTGCTTTGCACATGAATAAGGAAAAAATTGAAAGGATAAAAACAGAAATATTTTGAATAGGAAAAAGCAAAAAATATTGTACGTGGTTACTCTGCTTTTTAAAGAAGATGTGTGCATATATATAAATTCATTTTCATGAATATTTTTGAGTTATGAAAGATCACCAAAATAAACTTTGGTGAAAATTTTACATTTTTATATTAAAAATGGGGTGGGTATAGGGAATGGGGAGTTAAGGTTTAAAATATACAGGGTTCCTGTTTGGAATGATGGAAATATTTTGGTAGTGGATGGTAGCGATGGTAGGACAGCATTGTGAATGTAATTGACAGCACTGAAATATATATTTATATAAATGTTGTTAAAGGGGTAATGGTAGATTGTATACATGATAACAGAATAAAATTTAAAAATCCATGGAAATGTATACACAAACAATGAATCCTAAGTTAATTCTTGGCCTAGTGTTAATATACGATTATGAAAATGTGCTTTCTGTTTTAATAAGTGTTCTACAATAATGCCAGGTTAATATAAGATGGTATATGGGAATCCTATATTCTAAGCGTGATTGTCTGTAAACCCCTAACTTTTCTAGTAAAAAAGTGCTAATTTTATATAAAATATATTTTCATATTATATTTCAGAAAATGTATACTGTTGCTGTGTAGGAATAAAAATAGCACTTCTCTAGAATGACCTAGAATAGGAACCCTCTCCTCTCCTTGGAGCAGCTGAATATATTAAAGATGGGACAAGTAAAGATCACTTGTCAGAATTTGTTTTATATTGGTACATGCAGTAACTTAATTACTTATACCTTAAAAACTACATTTTAGAAAGGAATGAAGATCTAGAAAGTAAGTTTTTAAGAACCATAAAGAATAGTATGTTCTGGACAGGTATGCTTTTAAAATAATTAAAGCTGTTTGGGAGTGACAAGATTTCTGAGATAATCATGCACTCACTTGCCTTCTTAACCAAAACAGATGCTATAATCTCTTGCCTGATAGGTATTGCCAGCGTTATATATATATATCATTGTGTCCATGTGAAGATTTAGTTGCTGTTTGTTATACATGTAGATGATGTACAAGACAGAAATTAGTCAACTCTACAATTTTTATAGTATTTTAAAATAAATTTCTGTTGACAGCTTACATTTTTTAACCATTTATCTCTTTCTTATGAGCAAGGTGGAGTACTCAGGTATAAACTCCTTGGCAATGTACTATCTTCCAACAAAAAGTATAGTGAATTATAGGCCAAAGCAATAATTTCCCAGGGTTAACTCAGTCTTCCAGAGTGCAGTGTCCTTACTAATGCTATATATGGCTGACTTGTCAATAGTATTGTTCATAATATTTGATTTCTGTGTTAGTACATGTAGCTGCTTTATAGCAGGTGTTTATCTATGGTTCAGTTTATTGGTTGTTTATGGGGTTTGTTTTAATGGTATTACTCATGGATTCTAAGACTTTGGGCTAGGATATTTTAGGAAGATCTTATAAAACTACAAATTCTTATCAGAAATCTTCTAAACTGTTTCATAATCCCAACAATACTGAAATAACTTGTGAAAACAATGGGAGTACAATGGAAAGCAAAGAGAATAAAACGATCAAGAAGTAGTGATCTTCAACATGAACTCTAAAATCTTACACAATGGAATAGTAATTCTGTTCTGAAGTAATAAAGTTGATTTTGAAAAGAAATTTTAGTAAGGATTTTTTTTAAAAGGCCTGAAACAAATGATCACGTCTATAGTCAGGTATATTTAAAAGCTGTGCAATATAGAAATTTCATTCACTAAGGTTTTTATCATCTACTATGTCAGATAGTATCATTAACTAAAATAGGAAATTATGAAACTGTGGATTAAAAGAACTATCAAACTATCCTTATTTTGTTTAAAGCCCTTATCTGCTAGGGTAGAAGCCTTTGCCAAAAATCCAATTCTCATCAATAACAATTTAACAAACTAGGCTATATCCATAAAATAGAGTACTATGCAGCTGTTAAAAACATGGCTTGGAGTTGTGGATTGCTAGAGAATGATGTCTAAATTCTCTTTATTAAAAGGAAAGAAGCTGCAAAAATAAATATGCATAGCAAGATGCCATTTTCATAATTTTTATGTATGCACAGACCAGTGAAGTGGCTACAATGCATTATTTACTTACTGTAGCTGTATTTGCAGGGATGAGGGTTCAGGGTATGAATCTATTTTTTTTCCACAACTGCATTTGAACTTTTTTTCAGCATGAAGTTTTGCTGTAATAAAAATCCCAAAAGTGAGAATAATTAAAATCAGCCATTTCAACAGTATAAATTTGTTTGGATAAGACTCTGTGTTTAGAAGTGAAATCTCTGAAATTAAAAAACACAACAAAACAGTTCTTCTTGGTACTTATTTTGCTGACTGCTTAGCCCCCAAAGCTGACTTTCTAACATACCATATTTTTAAAAATTACTCTTCCTAAAAGCCGTGACCTATACCCCTGCACTCCTCTCTTACTTAACACTGGGTCTGAGAGAGGGACACCTTCAAATTTATTTTATAAAAATGAATAAATAAAAATAATCCACATGATCGAATTTAATTATGTGGATAGTTAAATGATGGAAATGGACAAAGTAGTTTCATATTAGGTTAGCAAGTTTTGTAGCCCTAAAGCACAAGTCTGATTTTAATGAATAGGTCACTGAGAAATTACATAGGATTCTTTACATGGGAAAACTATTTTGAAGAATCATATCCCAAGTAGAGTTCACATGCAAAAGAAATTAAAAAGAAAAATTATATATATATTTAAAACAATCCTACCTGCTTTATGATCACTGATATCGAGATAGTAGGGTATCTTGGAAAAAAACAGTTAACCAATTAACTGATTTTAAAACTTTTGATGAGAAATAGTTTCAGGTGAAACCAAATTGTCATACTGGACTATCTATTTTCAAAAACAATGTAGATGTGAGGGGAAGGAGGTAATGCTTGTGGAGTCCCCACTGTGTGCCAGGAGAAGTGTTAGGAGAATAGCTGAATCCTGTCATAGACTCAGGGAGCAGAAAAAGTGTGCTTCATTCAGCTTACACTGTGAAGGAGTGGTTAATATAAAAACAATTACAGCAGTGTAAGCTAGACATGATAGGAGTTTTCATCTTCAGATATCTCCTGATATTTCAAATGCTATTGGATATCTCCTCATTTATGGTGCTTGGGCACTACAAGCTGAACTCTTGTGAAACTAAATCCATTACCTTAGTTATTTTCTTCATTTGTGTTCTGAACCCCAGTATCAAACTACCCAGCATCCCAGGATGGAAATTTGTGCTTCATTCTCAACTCCCTCTCCTTCAGTCTCCATGTACCATTGAGCTTCAAATTCTGACACCTCATTTCCTAATTTGTGCTCTAACTTGTTTCTCTTCACATCCTCTATACTACCTTATTCCTGGGTTATTGTAATAGCTTCTTTTTTTTTTTTTTTTTAAAGATTTATTTATTTAATTCCCCCTTCCCCCAGTTGTCAGTTCTCTGTCCGCTTCTGTTGTCGTCAGCGGCATGGGAAGTGTGGGCGGTGCCATTCCTGGGCAGGCTGCACTTTCTTTTGCGCAGGGCGGCTCTCCTTACAGGTGCACTCCTTGCGCGTGGGGCTCCCATACGCGGGGGTGGGGCTCCCATACGCGGGGGACACCCCTGTGTGGCACGGCACTCCTTGCACGCATCAGCACTGCGCATGGGCCAGCTCCACATGGGTCAAGGAGGCCCAGGGTTTGAACCGTGGACCTCCCATGTGGTAGACGGACGCCCTAACCACTGGGCCAAGTCCGTTTCCCTGTAATAGCTTCTTAAGCGAACTCTACTATCTCCTCCTATATCTCCCAAAATACAAATCACAATATGTTAGACCCCTGCTTAAAATGTTTCAGTAGTCCTCCAACTCTTTTAGGACAGTTTTCACACTTCTTTAATGATCTGCCTTCAGTTTATTTCTCCAAACCACTACTGTCAGCCCCTACTTGTCCTAAAAGCTCCTCATATTCAGGACCTTCAGTTCTTTGAGAGTTCCATGTTCTTTCTTCACTTTAAGCCCTTGTAAATACTGTTATCTCTTGCCTGGGAACACTGTTCTTGAGCAGTCCAGATCCTGACCCAAGGCCTAGATGCGATTTTTCAGTCTTGACCATGGCAATTACAAAGTTTTTACTTGGCAGACCTCACAGGGGAAAGCTGCCCTCCTGTACCTCGACTTGGTTCAAATCCAGGGAGTTGCTCTCTGTGAATCCGCCAGCCTGGCTGGTGGTACTTGTGCACGAATTCCTATATCAGGGCCTGAGTTCTTATTGAGAGAAGTGAGGGGAACCTTGAAGACACATTTCTGCACTACGACTCAGTACTTTCCACTTCTTGTCACCCTCTTCCTCTAGCTCCAGAGTTCATTAAGCTGCAGTGGTCTTTTACTTGGAACTCCCTTGACAATGAGATGTCCCCCCTGTCTGAGCTGATCCTTTTGTCCCTCACCTGATGCTGGTTCCATCGGGGAAAATGAAATATGGGCTGATGGTGTTTTTCTTTGTGTCAGACCCTTGCTTACACATCATAGTGACTAAAGATTTGTTATTTTCATTTTTGCTTAATTGCCCTAACTGGCTACATTTGATACCTGGAAGCTCAGTTCAGCACCTTAGCCCAGTTCTTGTTGCTTAAAATAGTTACTCCTTTTACCTGTCTGGTTCCTACTTCTTTAGATATCTACTTAGATTTCAACACCTCCAGGAAAGATCAATTGATTTGACCTCCAAAATCTGGGTCAGCTGACCCTCCTTGATCTTTAAATAATATACATTTGTTTCCACTTAAGGTGTTTCTCTTTCTCTTACTGAGCCTAGTATACAATATACTCTTTTGAAATGTTCAGTGAATAAATGAATCTTTTCAAAAAAGTGATCATCAGGTAAGTAATTTTCAGATATGAAGGACAGCAATATATAATTTTTCCTAATCTTACCAAGTGAGAATGATTCTCAAACCATTATAAATTTTAAGACTAATCATATATACTAGGAAATTTATTCTTGTAAAATTATAATTGAAATCTCATTCTTGAAAAAAACTGAAGAAAACTCAACTTTGCTGCAGTCAAATTTTGACAAATTTTTCTGTTAGTTAAGACATGGTATTATTAGCTTTATGGATATAATACTTATGTCTATAAATGCAGGGAGACAAAACACATACATCCTAATCAGGGAGAGATTTTTGTTAGCTCATCTGCTTTAAATTTTATGCCAAGAACCAAGAAAAATCTTGGAAGTTCTGAGTTCTAGGTGTGAAAAGGAGAAAGATAAATTTTGAATCATGGATTGTAATCCCTGGACAAACAATCTGAGGGCAATTTGATTAATTTTAAAGCTGTCTTGATTGAAATGTCTTTTACCCTAAAAGAAAGAATAAACTTTTCTAAACAGTGTAACTGCATATACACTAAAATCGTTTAACATAGATCGCTCTTAATCATGTTTTTGTGTTGCTGTTTATGTTTGTTCAAACACTTCACTCATATTTCACAAACATCCCGCAATTAGCTATGGTTTCACATATGGTATAGCACAATGATCTTAGGTTGTTAATATTCCTTTGAAATTTATTTTGAAGATATGCTAAACAAATCAGTCAGAAAGCTTCATCCAAGCCGTCCACCCACGTTCAAGAACCTTTCTCCACCTAATGATAATTACAGACTGTAGAACAGGCAGCCTCTAATAAACAGCATCAACTTTAGAAGGCAGCTATCTCTAGGGCCCTTTCTGTTGCCATAGAAATATCTTCAGGCCACCTTGTCCCCAACATAAACATTATCTTCACATTAACCTCCTATTAAGGTGTGTATTTTGTATGTGTGTGTTGGGAATATATATTAGCCCAAATTAGGGAACAACTTGCCCTATCCTGATGGTTATACATGATAGTGCTCCTTAAAAACATTCCCTAAAATGGAGAACACAAGTCTTCTCTGTGACAGCAGCCCCTGACTAATGGGTTCTTGCTTCCTTGGCTCAATTGAAAACTTCTTACTGAAGCCATAAAAGTCAGCAAAGTATGCTCCATATCCCTTTTCTTCCTTTTCTAAGTTTTAGGGTAAGTGACTTGCTAAGTAAAGGTATCATTTACAGTTGTAAAAACAGGAAAATGCATTTCATCATGTCAATCCAGTATGAAAAGCATTTTAAGAATCATTCATTAAGATGTAGCAAAGGGAAGGAAAAGCCCCAAATCCTGTTTTATTAGTATCTTAAAGGTTGCTTTTAAAGAAATCAAATGAACTTCCCTTGAGGCATACTAATGACTAAAATATATAAATTCATTTTCGTAGCTGTAAACACTTTGGGAATTCATAGTTACACAGCTTGGGCCTATAGGTGCAACTAGATCTTAGTCAGCGATACTGCTTATACTTTAATAAGTTTATTCTTAAGCCCATTTAAACAGGTAATCATAACTAGATGTAAAGGACTATCTGAAAAGTAAAATAATGCAAGTGCAATTAATTGGACATTTATTACCCCGTAGTGCTTATGGTATGTCAGGGAAGGGAATCAAGAGGGAAGGAATGGAGAGGAATGTTAGAAAGGTAGGTGATGCAGAAACAGTGCTGGAGCATAAACAATTTTAAAACTCAACCCATTTTACATGCCTAATTTATATAATTCAAGGTTGCCAGGTAGTGTAATAAGGAACTTTTGATATTTGTTCTCTCAATTATTTCTGAAAACAAAAAAACAAAACATGGGAAGAGTTGATATTAGAGTATCATTTCCATTTTTACAGAAGTGGACACCAGCGCTCAGGAAGTTTAAGCTACTTGCCCAAATTTGTAGATATATTCATGGGAAAATGTAACAATTCTAACTCAGTAGTCTGTCCTCTTTCTAGGACTTCACTATCTTATTACTTTAGGTGCAAAAGAAAGCCTGTGTGCTGCTTTATTTAGCCTAATGGTCCACAAAAAACATTCTAAAATAATACTTAAATAAATAATGAAGAAGCTTTCAAAATATATAATAATTCATTCTTAAGTCAAGAATGCTAAAGACTTTTTCCCCCTTTCTTCTGATGTTGTTCTCAAAGATAATTCCTCATCGTATGGGTACTAAAATTCATCAAGAGTCCCGGGTCCTTTCAGTGACATCAAAAGTAGGGTTGGTGAAAGTCTATCTCAAGGTGAAGCCTAAAAATAAGTACTGTCCTGCAATATGAGCCTGAATTTATTGGTGGTGGTGGGGATAGTTTTTATTTTTCTTAAGTGCTTCTTTTTGAGAATCCCTAAGGCATCCATCTGCACAGTGTTCATTAGTTTGTTCTAATAGGATCCAGCTGCTTTATTCAGAGCCATTCTCTTCATGTGCCACTGAAGAATTATAATATTTTTTGACAAAAAGTTGACCCACAAATGAAGATTTTACACTTTTTTATTTGTGCTAACAGTTTTTATGTAATACAGTCTAAAAGAACACTTCTCATTTGCCTCATGTCTAATTGACACATTAATTTTTAAAGCAATACTGTATTTTTTTAAGAGATGCTGTCTGCGTGTGGTGTTTGTGCCTGCCAGAACATGCTGAGAGAATGATGAAGCGATCTTAACATGAAGAGCTGGGCAATAAAAACTAAAATTAACCATGGAGTCTAAAAATCTTATTAATTATGGCATTTCACAAATACATGATGGGCTTGTAAGTAAATTAGTACTGGGAAAATAAAAGAGAATGATAAATTTGATATAATACTTGAAAATACACTTATAGGTATAAAACTCTGGCCATCCTTTTGAGATATTAATGTTAGTGTGAAATATAATAGGTTTCGTATCTAACGTTAAATTCAGTCATAGGACTGTATAACTTTGTGTAAATGTTTTAACTATCCCATATCAAATTATTCAGTTCTCAAATAGGTTGATCAGCAGAATTTTAACAATTGTGTGTATGGGAAAGTCAGTGTTCCAGAAATTTCAAAAGCTTTTATGGGGAGCAGGTGTTGAGTGCCTGCTTTCCATGTAGGACAAACGAGAAAACCAGCTTGTGTTGGGGAGTGGATGTAGCTCAGTGGTTCAATCCCTTGTACCTCCTAAAAATTAGTCCAAGTCAACAATGACTATAATCAGAAAAATTTTAATGTCAATTACAACACGGGTAATCAACCTTCAAGCAAATCTCTGGAAGGCATTTAGAGCCCAAGGTAGGGCTAGACCAGAAATGAACAATCAAAATTGTTCCAAACAAGCACTTTAGACAACAAAGATACCATATATTTGCTAGTCATGTTTAAAAATTATACATGTTAATTAGAGCTGTTAAGGACCATTAATAAAACCCAGTACCCTATAATTTTCTCTCAGGACAAATGCAACAAATTCATTTCCTGGGATGGATGTGCAGATTGATTTATGTAAGAATCATTTCCACCAAATTGCTGAAGTTCTCTGTACTGGATCTTTCAATATATAGAAAATGCAGTTTTCTTTGGAGAAAAACAGAATAAAATGCACATTTTACTTTATCTCCTTCACTGAGAGATGGAATGGTAGTTTCCTGCTTGTATTTTTAAAATATTTGCTTATTTAACTTAGATTCACTGTGAAATCTGAGTTTGAAGAAACCAAGGGAAAAAATTGGTCATTTCTTTTCAGTGGTGATCTTAAAAATTAATGTATTTTGGCTCATTTTATTATGGAACTGTCATGCAATTTCAATATCTAAGTTTGTAACTGTGTTTACCGTTGTACTAGCAGTGTGTTCAAATAAAACTCTAAGGTCCAGGACTGATGAGAGGGAAAGGGAGTGGACTTAGCAACAATGATGCAGGTGAGCCAAGCAAGCAGCAGCTAAACCACAGTCCCAGGTGTCATGATGTCAGTTTCCCTATAGCTGAAATAGAGGAAAGTATCAGGAATACACAGAATACAGTAAACCAGCTTGCAAGACTCAAAAGACCTGTGCCTTATCAGGAGTCTATCAGGTTGACAGCAATTTACATGGAGCAAAAAGTCATCTGTAACCCATGTGATATTATTAATTTGAATCTTAGAGATTTTCGAACTGTTGATTAATTTGCATACTTGTTATTCTAGGTGTATAGGACCTTTTACACAAAGATTTTCAGCTTGGATTTTGATATATACTTATTCTTTGCCAATATTATAAACCAAAATGTTAAACAAAATTTTAGAAGTATTCAAGATATCCTCCCTCCCCCCACTCACACACTTTAGAAGGAATCCATTCATTCTTCATAATTTATGCTGCAGTGTACATTGCTCTTTTGTTATTCAGAGTAACCTCTGACTTTCAGATTATAGTTTTGTTTGTTCAGGGTTTTCCCTTTTGGTCTTTCTGCCTAGCTCAAACCTGAGACACAATAATCTTTTCATTTTAGGAGACTCTGCGGAAATGTGTTAGCATCAGGTTTAGTGATTCCATTGCTTACTTAATAACCTGGGTAGGTGATAATACAACAGCTTTAAAAATACACAATTCAGAGCAAAACCAACATATTTGTGCCCAAGTCCAGGAATTTCTGCAAGCATTAGTTCCTGTACTCTTGCCATAGAGTTGATTTAGTTAACATGATGATTCCATTTCCAGAAATTTAAATCCCAATTAAATTAAATAACTGAGTTATTATTGTTCTCTTTTTATGGTATCATTGCAGTACATACATAAAAGAAAGATAACATGCTGAAATAGTATACCGAAACTGATTTCTTACTCTGAATATAGAATATAGCAATTAAAACTTCGTGATTGTGCAGTATGTTTTTCTTTACGTAAGGCATAAGAAAAATTTTAAGTGTTCTTAAGAATGGGCTTTCTCTCTGAAATTTTCATTTCAGTATGCCACCATTCTCCCCAAATTAATTAACCTATCTGAAAACTAAATTTTTTTTTCCCCGCAAATTACTTCATCTTCCTTTCTCAGGCTTTCTCAGTGCCTATGTTCTATTTTTTAAAAATCCAGAGTGAAAGTGACAGTTTGGGTTGATCTTTTCCTTTTTCATCATATCAGAGCATTTCTTTTATCACAGTGGATTTTGCTTCAAAATGCATATTGGTTGTCTCTTTATAGTTACTACTATATCCTTATGTCATGTTGTCATCTCACCGCATAATAATTATGATACCCAAAGTCTTAGTGGATGTGATCGACTCTAGATTTTTAGCACCCCAAATATACTCTAAGGAGGAAAAATAATTGCAGGAGATGCTGTCAGATTCTTATTTTTCTTTATCCTACTTAAGATATTTTGTACATTCCAAATCTTTGAATTCATGTGATTTATTTTTTCTGAAAATGCTCAGACAGCATGTTTTCATGTGTTTACTCTTACCCATCTTTTTTTTCTGTTCTTTTCATTTACTTCTATATTTCCATTTGCTTTTCTCTCTATGTTGCCTTCAGTCTAATTCTTACATATATTTTCCAATTCACCAATTCTCTTTAGCTGTAACTCATTTGCTCCTTAATCTCTCTATTCCATTTATTTTAACATTTTTCCTTTTTAGAGGTTCTGCTTGATTTTTCAAACATCTTCCTGCTTATTCCCCTTCGTCATTTATTACTTGCTCATTTACATTGTTCATCTTTTATCTCCTTAACTATGTATATGCCTCCATTCTGTTTTCTATTTTTGATAACCCCAAATATATAAAGTCTTTAATGTCTACGTGTTTGGATTTATTATTCTGGCTGATTCACATTCAGAATGGCTTGTGTTAATGAATGTGACCTGCTTAATCTTAATTTGTTAAAATCCAGCAAACCTATATATCAAGGATGCATATTCAAGAGAGGGCCTTTGCATGCTTCTGCATGCTTTAGCCCATTTCAAAGTTCTTAATTTAATGTGGGTATCTCATGTTCATAACCTCCCTCCTTGTTGCTTTCTTGAGTCTTAGTGTCTAGATAACAGTAATTGTAAGCATTTATTCTCAGAGCAAGCACAATTCCAGTTCTCACTTATGATTTTGTCTCATCGTTTGTTCCGTTTTGGTAAGGAGGATGGAGGACTCATAGGCTTTAGAGATTTTCCCCTATTTAGTCCCCATCAAAGCACCAAAAATTGTGTTTCTGAAGGATGTCAGTGAATCAAAGTGATATGTCACTGGAAGCAAAAATCCATATTATTGTCTTAAATGGTGACATCAGTTCTAAAATATTTCATGGCTCTAAAATATTTGTTGACTCTTTACTCACTGGAGCAATTTAATCTTTCCTGCCTGTTTTATGCATCTAATATCTACTTATAAGACCTCCAGTATCCTACTTCCATCCACACTAATCAAACCTGTCTATGGTTCCTCAAGTCCCTCGTGCTCAATATGTTCTCTGCCTCCATTCAGGCAGAATTTTGCATATCTGGACTAGCCTGTCATCTCTGAACTACCAATCTAAATTCTACCCAGTTTTTAAGCCTAGCTCAGACCCAGTTACTTTTATGAAGTCTCTCTCATTCCAGTTTATTTTCCCACTCTTCCTCAGGTTCTACAGCCTTCATAATTCAAGACTCAACACAGAATGATACTTAAGCAAGGAATTTTTGAAATATAAAGATCCTTACAAGATCTTTTACAGGATTCTTAACACAGAATGATTTCCCCTCAGATTGAAAGCCAGTGTCATTACAGTGACCCATACCATCTGCCTTCTCCTCTCCCCTTCCCGACAATGAACCTTCTAGTCACATTATCTCCACATCTCTCTCCCTGGCTTTTCTACTTCAGATACATTCGTCTTTTTACTGTTCCTCAAACACAGAAAACGCAGTCCCTCATCAGGCCTTTGTACTTGGTGTCTGGAATTGGTCTAGATATCTGCTTAGATTACAGTATCACATACTACGTATGCTTACTTACTGTCTCCATATGAGAAAGACCTGAGCCTCTTAATAAAATGGTACCTCTCTTGATCAATCCCTAACTCCCTTAATTGTTTTCATTTTCCTTTAAAGGACTTACTAACTGAGGTATATTTAGATATCAGCAAACCTCAACCAAGAAAATAAGTTGTTTCCATCACTGTTGTATCCACAGTCCCTAAAACAGTGCCTGACAATTAGTAGAAACACAATAAGTTTGTATCTGTCCTTTTTTGAATAGGAGAGCATTTTGTAGAACTAAAAGCAGTCTTTAATCCTGCTTTTGGTCTGCATGTGCTCTAATAGTCGAATGCCTCAGTACATTGTGCAAAATTTTGTTACCAACATGTATACTCAAAATAGGAATTCAAATTTTAGAATGAATTAAAGCTACAGATTGTTTTACTACTGGTTTGTATTAAGATATTTTTAATCTTAACCTCCTTCTAGCTAAAAGGAATATTAAACTATACAGAAATGATTTAAAACTCATTAAAAAATACCTTTTTTCCTGTTAATCTAAAATTTTTCTAAAAATTAAGTTTATTATTACAGAAAAAAACTGTAAAAATAAACAGAGACAAGGGGATAAGATATGGTGTTAGATGAATGAATGAGAATATCTTTAAAAATCTTCTGGCTCATTAAAATGATAATGGTACATTAAGTTTTTTAGGTTTTGTTTGTGGTGGTGGTGTAGAAGTCGAGAGAGGTTCAATTATTTGTGTATAGAAAGGCCAGGGCTCAGGAATGATTTTGAGAAGGAAAAAATGATTTACTGATGGCCCACCAGACTTGGGAGCTTTCTGTTTCAAACCTGAGTCCCAAAGAAGATTTTTGAGTTCCTTTTATACAGAGGAAGGGCCAAATAGTTCTTTGTTTCAGTACTCAATAGGCTTGAATTAGCATATATCTTCCACCTCCTAGGTGAGCTTTTAGCATGGACTTGATAGATTCTAGATAAGCTTTCAGTACATTTGGTTTGCATTTCCCCTGAATATTTAAAGTTTATAGAGTTTGCATTGCTAAACTGTTTCTCTGAGACTGAAGTAGTTGCTATGGTCACCAAGAGCAGGGCTGCAGCCTCTCACTGTCCCACACCCACAAGTCAGGACACATACAGGTTAGGTTATCTTTGAAGAGATGAACAACCTCCCACCCATAGTTCACATCAGTGTCAATATAGGATGTGGAAGCAAGGGATGACTCTAGTCTAATACTCTTAGTGGAACTTGAGGATAAACTTTGAAGAAGCAGTTTGGTACAATTCATGTCTTCAATTCTGACCTTGCCCACAGTTGGTTAACAGCCAAACACGTTCCAACGGTCAGGGGCAGAGATACTTAGAAGTTCTCAAAGAAGTTCTCACAGAAATGTTCTTGATTAAGGGTATAGGTAGTGAGTTTCCATAAACTGGATCATATTCATTCACTCCTTCCAGTTGGAGAACTATAGATTTTTAAACTATCCCAGGAATGTAATAAACGAAAATATTCAGATACTAAGAGCACAAATGTGTAGTGCTGGCATTTGTTATTTTTAACCATAGAAATGTGCATCATATCTTTGTGCTGTGACTCTATTTTAAAACAAATATTCCCTTTGAAATAAAACTATGTTTTGTAAGCCATATACCCTGTGATTTGCTCAAGGGTTACTGTTCCTTTTTGGTGTCTCTACTGCTAAGGTATATTGATTTAAGGTTGGATGTGCCCAAGGCATTTTTTTGCCCCAGGAAAGGATGGATTGAAGGCCTAACTGTTTACTTCACAATAACTCCCCAAATGTAATTTCTTAAATAGATTCTACACAGCTTCTCAAAAAAAATGTTACCAATTGTTTACTTCATGAGGGCTACTTGAACTGTTAATAATTTGTGTCCTTTTTCTAAGTTCATTATGTTGAAGTTTGCCTATTTTTCTTCTATATGCCATTTTAAAAATCTAAAACTTCTCTAAAAATGCAGTTTATTATTACTAAAAACAAAATACCATGTTTTATCAGTCCACAAGTACAGTTTCCACTTGGTGATCTTCCATTAAGGACATCTTGGGAAAATATTCAACTTAAATGCTCCTTTATGGATACTAACACGCACCACATTTGTTTCTTAACACTTAATCTTTTTATTTCTTCAGTGTTTTATCTTCCTCCTACAATACCAAGCTATTTGTAGTCCCCTCATCTATAATATGGAGCTTTTTGCTGCTGCTATTTTGCTTGTAATACACTCTCTCTCATATCTTTACCCCAGTCCTTTGCTTCATTCCTGGCTGTCGAAGCGCGTCTCTTGAGTTATCTTCTCCAGGAAGCCTTCCCTCACCTCCTCCCAGTCTGGGGTTTGTGCAGAGCCTGTTTTCTCCAAGCATGACATAGGCTTCTCTGACATGTCCTCCTTCCCCATGAAGCTGTGAACTCTTAAAGCAATACTGCCTATTTCTTATCCTTCTACCCTGTAGGACCTAACCTAAAGTTAGGCAAATGTTGCATAGTTGAACTACTCCTATCTTGCAATTTTGTGTACTTTTCTTTCTTCTTCATATAACTTCTTTTTTTCCCTGAGTTATCATCAATGTAGGGTTTAGCAAGTAACTTTATGTTTTCCTTCCTCTGAGAAATTCCTTAGGTGTAATTCTGGGATAAACCAGCTGATGCAGCACTTGAGAGCTTCAGCCCAGCTCCAGGAATGTGGGCTGGTCCTCAGGTTTGCCATAATTTTAATCACCACCTGCAAATGACAGTCCACATTCCACTCAGCTTGATGTCTATCCTGGCAGTCAGCCACCAGGCAAACAGGAGAAGCTTACTGTGGGTCTAAGGGTGAATAAGAAAATCTTTTCTACTGATATAAGTGACATAGAATTCTCTCTCCTTTGTGACTCCATAAGACATGTTGCTGCCTCCCACAGAGTGAGAAAAGGAGAACTGGACTGCATGTGTTAACAAATGAAAGCAATAGGTTGGTACTTAACCAAGGTAGCAGATTCGAATTTAGTAAAAAACCATAAGCTGCTCATGCCTTTAAAGAATTTTTAAAAATTACTTAGAAGATACTCTTTAAGTATACATTAATATCACTTTCAATAAATACGTTTTCAGCTGTTGTTTTAATTACTGCATTTCTGAAACTGTACAATGTAAGCAGCATATGCCAAATTTCTAAACATTATAAAATTATTATAATTGCACTGGAAACAGGTTTACTAACATTTTTCCTGGTAAGTAAAAAAGGAAGCACACAGTCAAATGTTTTGTAAGAAAACATTTACACTGCATATCCATGAATAAAATGAATTCATTTTAATCTCTGCCAATCTGTGGCCAGCCTAACTCTCAGCTTTTGAGGCAACTGGCTTCTGCCAAAATGTATTAAATGACAGCCTATACCCCAGATCTCTTTAGTTTGACTTACTGTGGTCTCCATTTTCTGGCTTATTTCTGATATCTATTTCTTATCCCTTGAATTTCCTATTCCAAGCCTTATTCATGCATCATGGCCGTAAGGATTTTTCAGGTCCATTTGCTGATTTCCCACCACTAACAACCTACACTTCACGTGGATTGTTGCGAGATGAATCCTGTGAACACAGGGCTCTCAATCCACCTGCCCTCTGGACCTTACTTATCCCTAGAGCAGACCTCATGGCCAGAAGGCTTGCCAGGTCTATTCCAGCCCCAGGATTTTCATTGAAATGAGAAATTCTCACTCTTCTGCACTTAAGAATAATGCACATAATTATTGAATGAGCAAATGAATTTAAGAAATGAGAACCTACATTACAGATGTCAAAAAAAGCTAAATTCTCCACCTGGGTTCTGACATTAAGTGGGAGTTAATTTTTGAGTTCCCCTATCATTTTTGAGGCATTCTTTATGTATTATTAGCCCTCTGTGGTATATGTTACAAATTCTTTCCCCAATTGTATTTGTTTTTGATCTTGTTTATGATGTTTTTGGCATATGAAAACAAAATTCAGTATACTCAAAATTTTCATTTCCTTTTTTATTGCATGTGAGTTTTTGTTGTAGAAGTTGAGAGAGGTTCAATTAATTGTGTATAGAAAAGCCAGGGCTCAGGAATGATTTTGAGAAGGAAAAAATGATTTATTGATGGTTGGCTGGACTCGGGAGCTTTCTGTTTCAAACCTGAGCCCTGAACAAGATTTTTGAGTTCCTTTCATACAGAGGAAGGGCCAAATAGTTCTTTGTTTCAACGCTAAATAGGCTTGAATTGGCATATATCTTCCACCTCTTAGGTGAGCTTTTAGCATGGACTTGATAGATTCTAGATAAGCTTTCAGCACATTTGGTTTGCATTTCCCCTGAATATTTAAAGTTTATAGAGTTTGCATTGCTAAACTGTTTCTCTGAGACTGAAGTAGTTGCTATGGTCACCAAGAGCAGGGCTGCAGCCTCTCACTGTCCCACACCCACAAGTCAGGACACATACAGCTTAGGTTATCTACAAAGAGATGAAGAGCCTCCTTACCCATAGCCCACATCATTTTGAGTCTTCCGTGTACCCCAATTTTCTTCTGCTACTTATATGGTTTCATTTGTTATATTTAGAACTCTGTAATATTTTTGGTTTCTTCTTGTTTATAGGGTAAGCATGGAGCTACACTTACCTTTTTTCCAAAAGGCTATCTAATTGACCCTATGCTGTATTTGGTCCAGTTGTTTTGTAGAGTTTGAGAGGTTCAATTATTTGCATATAAAAAAGCCAGGACTCAGGAATGATTTTGAGAAGGAAAAATGGTTTATTGACAGCCGGCTGGACTTGGGAGCTTTCTGTTTCAAACCCGAGCCCCAAACAAGATTTTTGAGTTCTTTTTATACAGAGAGGAAAGGCCAAATGGTTCTTTTGTTTCAGTTCTCAATAGGCTTGAATTAGCATATATCTCCCACATCCTAGGTAAGCTTTTAGCATGGACTTCATACTTCTAGATAAGCTTTTAGCACATTTGGCTTGCATTTTCCCTGAATATTTACAGTTTATAGATTTTGCATTGATAAACTGTTTCCTGGGACTGGAGTTGTTGCCATGGTTACCGAGGGCAGGACTGCAGCCTCTCACCATCCCACACCCACAAGTCAGGACAGACGGTTTAGGTTAAGGTTATCTCTGAAGAGACAAAGAGCCTCCCACCCATAGCCCCCATCATTTTCCCCCCTTATGCCGAAGCTTAATTTGCTAAGCTTTGGCATAATTACTGTTGGAGCTATGAGGTGGATGGCTGTTTGTTGTTTTGATTGATTATTTTACTTATCAGTTTTCAGTGTAGCATCCAGGACTTTGTTTTTAGAAGTTTAGAAGTTTTCATTCTGGACAGCAGAATCCTGGGGTGGGGCCCCCCTGCAGTCATCCTGGGGCCACCGGCGCTCACATGGATTTCAAGTCAGGCTCTTGATCAGTCTATTAATTGTTTTACCCTTAAAGAGTTTACTCCTTTAATCTTAAAGGGGTGCTGAAGGGCAATGATCTCCTTTCTGTAACTGCTTCCTGCTGGCCATGGGCTGCAGTCATTGCCTAACAAGGTGTAAAACTTTTCTTTTAACTGGAGGAAGTTGCATCTGGCATTCTCTGTTAAGCTGGATGAAGTTTTCATATGGTTAATAAGATGTTCACTCTGAAAGAAACAAACTTAATTAAAATTTTGAAATACCTGTTTTTAAAAGAGGACATTGGATTACAGAGGTAGACAAGGTTAGGTGCTTATAAAGATGGCACCCCTTCTTAAAAGCCGGTGGGAACAGTGTGTATATATATATATATAATTTTTTTTTCTCTAAGGTGTTT
Source organism: Dasypus novemcinctus (assembly GCF_030445035.2). Taxonomy (NCBI): domain Eukaryota; kingdom Metazoa; phylum Chordata; class Mammalia; order Cingulata; family Dasypodidae; genus Dasypus; species Dasypus novemcinctus. The sequence goes on from NC_080687.1 coordinate 64,059,951, forward strand.
TTAGAAAGAAATTGCAGTAGATACTTAGCTTTGTTTTGAAGACACATTTCAGGCTGTTTAATAATTGGCACTCATGTGTTCCTGTTAGATGCTCCTGGTGAATTGGCACTTTTTGGACAGTTGGTTTCATTCAGGATTAGTGCAATAAGAGGGAAATTTTCTTAGTTTTTAGCTGTGGGAGTGGATCAGAGCTGCAGAATAAAGTTATTTACATTTTGGTTTTAATAGTACAATTTCTGGTAATTTTGACTGTTTAGTAGGTGACCCATTATTAGCAAGCAAGCCTTATTTTTGCTACACAGTAGAGTAAGTTGGCTGAGCCTGGCTAAGACCATTGCCTTATTTTATAGACATGTTTATTAATTATTTAGAAAATAAAGTTACCAGGAATTTAGCATGTCTAATATACTTTTGTACCTGATACAGAATAGAAAAGATAATGTTATAATTATTAGGCATATATTTAGTAAAGGATAAAAGTATAGCACTTTAATATTAATTAATGTATTATTTAATGCATAAGGATTCTGAATTGCAATTAGTAGTTTTAAGTTTCAGGTTTGTAATACTTTACATGTTATCTCTCCATGGGAGCAGTCCATAATGCCAATTGTGTTCAAGTTTTACTTACAGTATCTTGGTATCATGGCTCTACTTAGCATGTTCTTCACACAGTGAGCAAGTCGCAGCATTGTTGATCGTAGAGAGAGTTTCCAGTATTCTACCAGCCTGGTTCATAGTGTTCTCTGGCACTATGGAGCAGTGCCAGTCTGGAGACGATATCTATTGTACACTTGGCTTTACCGAGTCATCATTGGCTGCTGCAGGAGCTTGAAACTGCAACGTAGTTTCCATCGACTTCATGAGCAGAACCAGAGGCTGGTATAACAAATATTTCTAATTGAGGGTCAGTGACCAGCCTAGCCAATAACTCATATGGAGAGGCAACCTGTAATGTATTCAAGGCCTGGTTTGAATGTACAAAAGAGTTTGACAATGTTAAAGTTTATTCCTTGTTTTTATATATATATTAAACAATTTAATGCAACACATCATATATCAAATGACTGTTTACTTATACAGTTTTACCATTAAGATAATAGTAGGTATTTACTTTAGTAATAGAGGGAAAAAACTTATTTTTCATTGTTAAAATGAAAACAGAAGATTCCCAATAGAATCAAGATAACTTTTTATTATCGTTTACTTAAATATGCACCTTGTGGTGGCCTTCAGACAGGTTTTATTACCACAAAGTTATTCTTTGCAACAAATACCAGTCCAAGTTTTTAGTTAACAATGACTTCTAGAACTAGAACTATTTAAATGTTTTCAGTTTGGAAGATGTTTTATAAACTTTTTATAATTGACTACAACCACATTGACTAGTTACCTTACATTTAAATAAACTTACTAAATTATAATTACTAACCAAAGAAATTTACTTTATTTATTTAAGATTGCATATCTACAATCTTTCGTCTTTAGCTTAATTCCATTAACGTGAACTTAAAAATTTTTATTACTCTAAAGATTTTGTACATGTTAATTTATCTAATGGGTATTTTATAAACTAAGGGAGATTACAGCCAAGATAAATAAAATTGAAACCATTATAGTTTATACAAGGAATGTTCTCTTTTTTTCTTTGTAGGAAGCTAAAAACTTCTTCGTTTAAGTTATGAAAATGAATAATTTTTTAAAAGCATACTGACTACCAGGTTTTAAAACACATTACACAATTACCTAATTTGTTTAATCATAATCCAGGAAAGATCTCTCCATAGTTTTTATGGACTTTACTTACTGAAATTTGCCAGCAGAGCCACTAATTAACTTTATTTTGTGGCTGTCAAAAGGTTTAAACTGGGAAATTACAGGACAAACTGATTCTTAATTCCCCAGCCTAGTAGATAGGTTTAATCTGCTACACCTACTCCTGCCCTCAAAGCTCTTGCAAGGAGGAGGCCCTTTTTCAATAGTTCTTATAATTAGACTTCTATATGACCTTTTCATCCTGCTTAGTCTAATTTAGGCTCCAGGAATATTTATTCATATATAACTGCATATTTAATTTTTGACAATTTAAATAGAGCTCGTTTAAGAATTTTCATTTGTTAATTTGATATTATCATCCTGATGTATGAAGACATACACTGAGCAAATGGACAGGTACAAATAGTTAGGCACAGAAACACAACTCATTGATGTTACTTATATTTTGCATTATTTTATATACTCTTTAGCTTAATTTGGGCTCTAGAAATAAAAATTACTTATATAACTGTATATTTAACCTCAACAATTTGAGCAAATAGGCAGACATGAATAGTTTGACACAAAAACATAACTTTAGTTACTTAAAACTTCCATTTTTTTACAAAATAAGTGCGACTGCAAAACATTTCAAAGACTCTTGAAACTTTTTCTTAATTTTCACTATGACTGTGTAGTTTTGCACAAGAATTTTGTTTCTTAACTAATGGCTTGTAAACAAAATGTTTCCAATGCTTTAGCACCATTTTCTTTTGTTTCATGGCTTTATATTTTACCTTGAATTTAACAGAATTTTGATAAGCAACAAGATGAACTCTATGTATATTTACTGAGGCTATTTGAAGCCTCAGGGAGACTGATTTCTCTCATGAATGCCACTTTTAGGAACACTGACAGTCAAGGCAGGAGACTTCTTTTTTCCCCCAGTCTTTGGGAGATAATAAAACTCCAGTGGTCATTTAATCCCGCGGGCTAGGAATTCCACCAGGCAGCAATTTAGTTTACACTTGGATTCATGAGAGAAGCAGGGTTACTAATACCAGTAGGACAGGGACAGGGATGTCCCCAAGTCTGCCTTTCCCTGGACTATAGGGGCAGAAGCTGTTAATGAAATAACCATAGGCAAAAGGGAAGGGAAGGGGTGAGGTTAGGCTTGAAGTAACCATAAGGTTAGTTTAGAATTTATACTTACAATAATAGTTTCAGGCTAAATTCACCCAGTTTTAATTTCAGTTATTATCTTTCCGCTATTTTATAATATAAATGCATCTATAAATGATCTTAACTCTTCGTTACAGTTTTTATTAATTTTTTAATCTTAAGGTGAATTGGATAGCTTTATTAATTAAGCTACAAGAATATTATTAGTAGCAATTCTGTGAAGTCCTGCTTTTCCTTAGTAGTGGAACAAATTCTCATCTGCACGTTATGCATTTAATTCACCAGCAAGAGAGTATTGGCATTTAAAGATTCATTTTAAACTACATTTTTTCCTTTTTACTGTGAATTCTTAGGTGCCAGCAATGACAAAAGCCAAACATAGATTTCAAAGTGGCATTTCATTCCTTTTTTTTTTCTCTCTCTCTGTAGTCTCACAACCCTGAATTCCCAGCCAGACCATTGAAAAGGCTATCAAGTGATTAGAGGTCTATTGTTTCAAGGGATAACCTCCTTTCTTCAGACCTGAGTTTACAGTTCTAAAACATTCCAAAGTATTTCTACAGTTTTACAGAGAGATTCGGAAAAGAGAGATAAAAAACCTGGGCAGAATGCAAACGTATTTTAGACTTTGACACCCTAAGGAGGGAACTTTACTGCATTTATTTTGATCCTGCTTTTCATCATCTTCACCTCCCCCCCTTCCAGGCAGTAGGATGCACAGAGATTTAAATGGGCATGCGGTTTATGAATAGAAGGTGTGGACTCACTGGAAAGGGGTAAGCCGCTCCCTGTTTTCCAGCTTTCCGCCAAAATGGGCAGACAGAACTTAACTTAAATTCGGCACCCTTCCCTGGGACCTAGCCACCCTGACTGGGGCAGCCCCAACAAACACGGGTGCGTGACATGCACACAGGTGGCCTCCAAGCCCTGGCAAAAGGGCGGACCAGAGATGAGGCAGCAAAGCATCTGCAAACATCCTGACTCCACTGTTTTGCCCCATAATCAATTCACCCCTTTTGCCAATGGCAAGGGAGGGTCCCAGCTTAACTAAATTCCACTACTTTACATAACCACACAACTCCAACACCATCATTGAGCTGACACAGACAAAAGCACAAAGGTTGTTAATCTGACCCACAAGTTTTTTATATATATTTTTTCTGCATGGCTGCCCCCACAGCCTTCACAAACTTTAGAGAGAACACTTAACATCTGGTATAAAGCAAATTCATTCACAATTCAGCGTCATAATAAAAGAGTCCAGCTAGACCTTTTTTACTGTTTAACTTTATACCCAGACCAAGCTTCACTAGAAGATAATCCATTTTCCTGTAACCAAGTTTTTTAAACTCCAGACCGATTTTCAGGACGTTAGGACTCGAACCTATAAATAGCCCTTCCTATTATAATCAAGCCTCCACTCCTTTGGTAGATATAAGACCAGTACCAGATTCTAACATGCAGTTACACAAACCCAAAACACCAGGCTTTTTCCCAGTTCTTCTCCTTTTTCCAGAGAAGGAACGACTTCCCCCCAATTTTCTGGGGCTACTAGGGTTCTCTCGGGGTGGTGTGTGATCAGCCTCCCTTCCTAGCAATTAAAGCTAGGGTTTTCCAGACTATGCTCACCCTGGAAGTCTTACCTTCTTTCATGTTCAGAGTTCTTTTTCATTCCCAGAATCTTTCTCTTCAGACCTTCCATTGCTCTTGATTTTCATCGGGAAGATTCTGGTGGAGCCAACATCTTTTCTGGATTAAATTTAATCCAGGAGCGCCCAGATTTGGGGTTCACCCGAGACCTCCTGGCTTCCTCGGGGATTTGGAAGGGGGCAGCAAAATGCTACCGTCTCTGGCCTTCTTTTGCAAATCCAGACGAGCCCCCAAAAATGTTGTAGAATTTGAGAGGTTCAATTATTTGCGTTTAGAAAGGCCAGGACTCAGGAGTGATTTTGAGAAGGAAAAATGGTTTATTGATGGCTGGCTGGACCCGGGAGCTTTCTGTTTCAAACCCGAGCCCCGAACAAGATTTTTGAGTTCCTTTTATACATAGAGGAAAGGCCAAATTGTTCTTTTGTTTCAGTTCTCAATAGGCTTGAGTTAGCATTTATCTTCCACATCCTATGTTAGCTTTTAGCATGGACTTCATAGATTCTAGATAAGCTTTTAGCACATTTGGTTTGCATTTTCCCTGAATATTTACAGTTCATAGAGTTTGCATTGATAAACTGTTTCCTCGGATTGGAATTGTTACCATGGTTACCAAGGGCAGGGCTGCAGCTTCTTACAGTCCCACACCCACAAGTCAGGACAGACAGTTTAGGTTAAGGTTATCTCTGAAGAGACAAAGAGCCTCCCACCCATAGCCCACATCAGTTTTAAATGTCATACCGTATATAAGATTTCCATGTGTCTGTTGCTGAACTTCCTATTCTATTCCATTGGTCCCCCTGTCTGTTCAGGTGTTAGAACCATATTTTTAGTTCAGTTGCTTTAGAGAATGAGTAATTATCTTTCAGGCTATCACACTTCTCAGCTTTTCTTTTTCAATGTTTCCTTATATATAATTAAATTTTAGTTTTCTTTTGGTACCTTACTGTCAACGTGTCTACTCCATAAAAAACATGTTGGCATTTGATAAACTTTATAAATTGCCTTGGAGAAAACTGATATCTTTAACTCTTACCAATAATAAATACTGTCTTTTGACTAGTCCATGTATACTTTGTGTTTTTCAGGAATGTTTTTAGCATTTCTTCATGTAACATTTACACACTTCTTTAAGTTTATTCTGAAGTGTTTTTGTCCTTTTTTGTTACTCTACCGTGTTATCATATAACCAATTACTATTAGTGTTTCTGAAGGTCATGGATATTTGTATGATTTTTAAAAATTCAAGTATGTGTTCTCATCGATTCTCAAGGATTTCCAAGGTACCCATTATTTGCAAATAGATATAGTTTTGCTTATTATTCCTCTAATTACTTTTTTTTCTTTAATAACCTTCATTTGTATTGGCATTGGTTAATACCTCTCATCCTTGAATAGTAGCGTAGATAACGGGCATTTTTCTCTTGATCCTCATCTTGGTAGAAATACCTCCATTGTTAGCCCATCAGGTAAGATGTTAAGAATAAAGTATATATATATATGTGCATTTAAAATGGTAGAAAATTATTCATCAACTCTAATTTTCTTGAGTGTTTTTAGTGTAATAATGGGTAGTAAATAATATCAGTCCTGTTTAGCATCTCTGTATATAATCATGATATTTCTACTTAGATGGATTAATATGGCATATTTTAGATTTTTAATATTTAATTTAATTTGCATTCTTGGAATAAATTCTACTTGGTCATCCTGTTATTATTTCCTTAAGATGTTGGACTTTGTTCCTTAATATTCCCTTGAGTACTTTATTAATATTCATAAGTGATATTGATCTATAAATTTTGTACTATCTCAGATTTTAGTATCATTGTTATATTTGCATTATAAAAATTTTTGTGAGTTTTCCTTCATTTGCTGTGCCTTGGAACAATTTATGGAGTATTGTGAATCTGTCCTCTAAGAATTTTATAGACTTACGGTATAAATTCAGATAGCCCAGAACTTTATCATGCAGAAGTTTCTTGATATCTTTCCATAGAAATTGTACTGTTTAAGCTTTCTATCTGAGTCAATTTTTGTAAACCCTATTTTCTGAGATTATTCATTTCATCTAGATTTTCCAATTTATTTGCACAAATGCTTGAGAAATCATTATTTTCTAATGTCTTATTTTTTAAGATTAATGCTCCATTGACATATTTTGCTTTGACTATTTGTCTATCTCCCTTTTTTCTTGATTAAATTATGTACTATTTGTTTATTTTGCTTTTTTGAAAGCCAGATTGTGATGTATTAATTAACTCATTTTAAAATTTTCTACCTTGTTATTCTTGGTTTAATCTTTATTGTTTATTTCCTTTTCTTTCTGTTGGTTTGTAATTCTTTTTTTGTATATTTTAGTTAGCTAGGCTGCCAAAAGCAGTAAATCAGAAATGTGTTGGCTTTTACAATGGAGATTTATTAGCTTAGAAGCTTACAGTTCTGAGGCCATGAAAATGTCCACATCAAGGCATCACCAGGTGATGCTTTCTACATGAAGATCAGCTGCCGCATCTCTCTCTCTGGCTTGCTTCTCGCTCTCTCGCTTTCAGTATTCATCCCATTTATAAAGAACACCAGTAAGAGAATTAAGAACCACCCTCGGAATGCAAAATGGTGCTGATTCTTTGGAATACAGTTTGGCGGTTTTTATGCAAGCTAAATATAGAACTGCCATATAATGAAGCAATTCTTCTACTAGAAATATATCCAGAAGAACTGAAAATAGTGATGCAAGCAGGACGTGGGCACCAGTGTTCCTCGCATTGTTATTCACAATTGCCAAAAGTTGAAAAAAACCCAAGTATTCATCAACCGATGATTTGATAAACAAAATATGGTACATACAATGGAATACTATGCTGCTGTAAGAAGAAATGAAATTGGGACACATAGGATAACATGGATGAACCTTGAGGTCCTTATGCTGAGTAAAACAAGCCAGACACAAAAAGACAAATATTGTATGGTCTCATGAGTATGAATTAATATAGTACAAAGAATAAACACATAGAATTAAAACCTAGGAGATAGGATGAGGGCTGAGAATGGGTACTAATGCTTAAAGTGTGTAGAATTTTTAATTAGCTTGTCTGTTAAATGTAGAAATGGCTAGAGTTAATGGTAACACATTATAGTGAGTGTACACAGCTGGCTTATAAATGGAATTTTGGCTGAAAGGGGTAGTCGAGGGATATACTATAGATGTCACTTAAAAGAAAGCTAGACAATAATGTAGAGACAGAATAACACAGTGAACCTAGAGGTGCTTAATAATGCAAATGCAAGAATGTTATTCTATGAACAAGAACAAATGTACGGCACTATGACAAGGCAGTAAGAATATGGTGATGCATGGGAAAAATACAATTAATGTAACTTATGGACTATAGCTAACAGCAGTATTAATCTTGTATCAGTGTCAAAGAAGGTACTATATCAATGCTAAAGGTTAGTATTGACAGATATGAACATTTTTTCCTTTGGACTTAGGAAAATGTTAAAAAAAATTTACTGAGGCAAACACTGTACAACTCTGATAAAATTGAGTCATTGAGTACACATTTGGATAGATTGTACAAGGCATGGGACTGTGTAACACAGTGAACCATGTGGTGGATGATGGACTGTGGTTAACAGTATAAATATGAGAGTGTTTTCTCATGAACTGTAACATATGTACAATACTAATACATGGTGTTAATAGGGGGAAGTATGGAAAAATATATACCAAATGTATACTATGTATCATAGTGGTAATAGTCTGATATTCTTTCATAATCTGGAACACATTTTCCGCAACAGTGTAAGGTGTTGGTGAAAGGGTGTTATGTAGGAATTCTGCATATTATGCATGATTTTTTTTTTTTTTTTACATTTTGATTTATGTATTTTTATTAGAGAAGTTGTGAGCTTACAAAACTAAGATGTACTCTGGGCTCTGTCTTAAGTAACCTAAAGACCCTCAACTGCCTAATCAAAAGCTCCCGCCCACACTATGTTCACACCCATAGGAATGGACCAGCTTGAAGAACATGACATTCTGGATATATAGAACCTCAAACTGTATGCAATTTAATACATTAGTTCCATTTTCATGCTTTATTGATATGTTTAAAAGGGTGGTCTTTTCCTTTCATCATTCCTTAACTCTATTCTAAATGTTATGTAATGTCATGATTTTAAAGAAGGAATTCTGTAATTCTACTTTCCCTTTCCCTTTCAACCAAGAGTTAATAATTTTTTTCCTCCTAAATTTCCAGGTGGAAGGGCCTTTCTTTAGAATTTTGTTATTCATCTCTAGTTTCAACATATTGTGATCAGTGTTTACTGATCCTTTTCTTGTTATCTATTTCAGGTTTAGTTTTTGTGCATATTCTCTGTATTTGAAAAGAAAATGTATTTTCTATTTCTGTAAAGGTCAACAGAAATCTATAAGATTAACTTATTAATTATGTCATTAGATCCTCTTATTCTTAGTTCTTTTCTATGTGATCAGTCTTTTACCAAAAGTGGGTATGTTAAAGTTTCCTATTATTAATGTGTTTCTTCTTGACTTTTCTGTGTTGTCTACTTTATAAAGGTGGCTGCTGTCTTATTTGGTATATAGATAGTTATAACTTTTATATTCATAGAAAATTCTGGCTTTTAGTCACATTCTTTTTCATGTTTAATTCTCTTTGGCTTAAATATTACTTTGACCCATTGTGACCCATACTTTCTAATTGCTTTCATTTGTTGGGTATAACTTTATCCATCTCTTTAGTTTTAGGCTTTCTGAATCACTTTGTTATTAGTTGGCTCTTGCTTTGTAGTCCAGAATGGACACCTGTAAGTTAAACTAATGAAAGTGTACATTTATTAACATAGATATGTTGAGTCTCAACTCTGTTATGTATTTTCTATATTGCTTACTCTATGTGATGTGATTCCTGTGTTCTTTTATTTTTAGATTTCTGTTGGTATTTAGCAAGGTTTGGATTTTTGTTCTGTTAGTTACATTTGTATTTGTACCTTTTCAATTGCCATTCTGTTTTCTTCTTTAAACTTTTACTATCTGGCAGGTCAGTTTTTGTTCATACAGTCAGTCTCCCACATAATTGCCTATACAACAGTCAATTCACTTTTTCTACCCTCCTTTTCCCCCTACTCTTCTCCACTCAATGTTTAAGATGCTTTATTTCAGTTTAGTCAGGACATGTATATCTCATTCTTCCGCTCTTATACTCATTTTAGTTTCATGTATAGAACTGTAATTAAATATGTAAAATGGTGTTTTAATTTCTCAAATTATATCAGTAAAATAATATTGGAGCATAATATTAGGGCATTGGTAAACCTTTAATTTTCTGACAGCTTTGTTACTCTGTGGAAGAGGAAGTAATGAGAAATTGACAATGCCCTGATTCAATTCTGCATAAGAAGGAAAAAATGCTTGGTGATGTCAAAGTGATGGTAGCCTGGGGAGAAAAGAAATTTATTTTGAAATTTGTAAAAGAGGTGAAAAGGAATGCTGGACATGGTAATGGAAGGGCAAATTGTTGAATACCCCAAACAACAAAAAGTTACTGTTCAGAACAAATGAGATTTCCTAGAATGTCTGAATGGGCAATTATATATCATATATATAACTCAGAAATATACCCAAAAGGTTCTTGTAGGAGCCTTCTGATCTTGTGTTTCAAAAGATAAGGTAACAGAAATAAGATAGAACTGCTAAAAATTTCCTCAATCAAAAGAGAACAATCCTCTAACTTTTAGAAATGGAGAGGTCAATTTTTTAAAGAGAGAATTGAATTCTTCTGGTTCTTAATCACTGAGTCCATTCCTTTATTTAACAAGTATTAAAGAATCCTTCAATGTCAGGAAATATATTAAGTACTGTATACATTACATTCATGTGTATCGATATAATTTAGGTAATTGCAGCAGAACCATTGTAAAAAAAAATGGGGGATTTAGTTTCCGAACTGTCTGTTCCTTAAGTTTTTATCAGCTTGTGATATGACAGAGATTTTGTTGAAATGCCAGGAACTAATAAAAACAAAGGCAAAAAGCAGAGCAGCTGCTTTCTGAGGAACCAGTGCTAATGAGATTGCCAAAATGTTTTGGAGTTTTTAACTGAATGTAAGAAAAGTCCAGAATAGACAAGTGTGTAAAAACAGAAGCTGCAGCAACGGGTTAGTGCCAGTACATCAACAAAAAAGGCAACCAAAGTTAGTGGAAGGAAATTTTCCTGTTTTCGTGTTTTCCACAAAGCTAATTTACGCAGATGATCAGTCAACACATAAGCAAGTGTTGACTCTGTATAACCCCTATGAGTTTGGCCTAAAGTTCAAAGTGTTGTGTACTATAAGTCTGTTGTCGTCGATGCTGCGGGTGCAGTAAAGCCTCAGTGTTGTGTGGATATTGTGATTTGTCATAGGGATGTCACTATGGCGTAATAGATGAATTCCGTTTCCAGGAAGAAAAAAGAATAAAGGAACATTTAACAGAAAGTTTATTTTTGAGCAGTTGTTTCAACCAACTCTCTGGCTTTGGTGAGGTTCAATTAAACTTCGCACAAGAGCTAAGAAAACAGAGCCGAGCCGCTTCCCCAGGGCCAAGTTTACCAGCTGTCTTCCTGGGAGCAGTATGCATTGCAGCCCTAATGCCTCCTCTGCTGGGGAGTGTGGCTCGCTGATCCTCTCTCCCTCCACTTACCCATGAATCAAAAATGAGTGGCCGCTTATATTCTAGGTCTTATCACAGTGGCTCTGCTTAAAACATGAGCAGGGATTTCACTTGATTCCTGAAGTCACTTTATCTTCACAGCATCTGAATGTGGACTGCCTTTATTGATTTCTATCTCACTCTATTAACATGCTATAAAATATTGAATGATGTAAAATAATTGCAAATATATATTTTTTAAATTACTATAATTGTATTTGAAGACCTCTAGCACATTACGCTACATACAGCAAGGCTGCTTCTAAGTAACACCTATGACATTATTTGAAGAAATTCTTTTTATATCTGTACCTATTGTGCAAAAGACTTTAGTGACAACATTTGTTATTTTGTCATCTTTTTCTGGTTTGCTTCGATTGTTCAGATCATGTGTCCTTCGAAGTTAAAGGTCTAGAAGAGTAAACTGACCAGCCTAAAAATAAAAACTAAGTTTATTTCTTGGTTTAAAAAAAAAAAAAAAAAAAGGCAAAAAGCACCTTTCACCGTCTTGGCAAATTGGCTCTACTTTGGCCCATCAAGTTCTCCTATCAAGCTCCACCCAAGGCAAATGGGAAATGCAAGGTCCTTTCTTTCTTATGAATGTTCCAGAACCATGGAGCCTGTGTCTTTTCCTGGGCTTATGCTCGCTAGTTGCTTTAGGAATTTCCCATTTGCAGTTTACAGGATTTGGAGTGAATGCCCGCCCCTTCTAGCCTCTGAGTTTTCAAAACTAAGCAACATACTGTTTCTGCAGAGCTGGCTCCACCCTGCACTGTGGAGGGGTGGAGGAGCCGGCAATGGCACTGGGACACCGGAAGCTTTTGAAGGTGCATTTTCTTAATTCAGCACTTGCCCAGTTAATGCAGCCCTTTGACTGTTTTCTCTAGTTTTGAGGAAAATCACTGGTTTTAAGAAGGTTGGAACAATAGCCTTTGGAGTTGGACCCTAGGGATCTGAAGTATCTGATCGAAGGTAGAGATTTGGTATCAGAGTGTGTAGGGCTGGGTCTTTATGTTCTACCCTGGCACCGGCAAGCTGCTTCTGGAGTCAGAGCGCCAATTCCTAGGATTTATTGCAGTTTACCAGCCTTATTCTTCCACTTCACCTTGGATGCTGCACAGTGTTTCCCTAGACTCCAGAGCTTTAAAGCAGTTGATTCTGACAGTGTCTGCCTGTTCACTTGTTTGGGGGAGGTGATGTGGGCTACGGGTGGGAGGCTCTTTGTCTCTTCAGAGATAACCTAAGTAGTCTGTGACTTGTGGGTGTGAGACATAAGAGGCTGCAGTCCTGCCCTTGGTGACCATGGCAACGACTCCTGTCCCAGGAAACAGTTTAACAATGCAAGGTCTATAAACTAAGTATTCAGGGGAAATGCAAACCAAATATGCTAAAAGCTTATCTAGAGTGTCTGAAGTCCAGCTAAAAGCTCACCTAGGATGTGGAAGATATATATGCTAATTCAAGCCTATTGAGAACTGAAACAAAAGGACCATTTAACCTTTCCTCTCTGTATAAAAAAACTGGAAAGTCTTGTTGAGGGCTCAGGTTTGCAACAGGAAGCTCCTGAGTCCAGCCAGCTGTCAATAAACCATTTTTCCTTCTCAAAATCATTCCTGAGTCCTGGCCTCTCTATATGCAAATAATTGAACCTCTCTCTAATTCTACAACAGAGGGACCAATTCCTCAAGCTTCCTACTCCTCCATCTTCCCACAGTTCTGGTGCCTACTCTCTTTATTCTTGATCCATCTTGCTACAGGTTTATTAATTTTATTAGTCTTATTTAACCATTTTGGTTTTGTTGATTTTTCTCTGTGGTGTATTTGTTTTCTCTTCCATTAATTTCTGCTATCTATTATTTTCTTCCTTTTCCTTTCTTTAGGATTAATTAGCGTTTTGTTCTAAATTCTTAAGTAGAGATTTCAATCACTGATCATAAACCTTCTTTTCTAATATATGAATTTCTGTCTAATCACAGCTTTAGCTGAATATCACAGGTTTTCGTATATTTTTATTTTCATTTGATTTAAAATATTTCATTTTCACTGCAATTTTTGGACTTTTAGTTGATTTCAAGGCTTACTTATTAATTATTATGATTATTTTTGATACCTAGCGTAATTCCACTGCGGTTAGAGAACATATGCTTTATGATGTTAACCTTTTGGATTTGGTTAGACTTGCTTTATAGCTAACATATGGCCAAATACTAGTAAATGGTTCATATGTACTTGAAAAACATTGCCAGATATTGCATTGATTGTTATAAATATGTGAATAGGTTAAGTTTTTTAAAGCTTCATCTATAACCCCACTGTTTTTTTTTCTTTGTCTATTAGTTACTGAGAGAGATGTGCTAAATTCTTATACTCTGTGGATTTGTCTATTTCTTGTTGTAGTTCTTTTTGGTTTTGTATTTTAAGACTCTTTTGTTCATGGATGCAAATTGAGAATGATTGTATATATTCCTTTTGGAGTGGCTATTTTAGTCCCTAGTAATTATTCTCGCCTTACAATCTACTTTTTCTGGTATTAGTATATCTACACTAGGCTTCATATGATTACGTTTTGCCTAGTATTTTTCCATTTGTTCGCTTTCAACTTCATATTATAATAAGATTTACCTTCTATATGCAATATACAGTTGTTTAATAAAAATCTAGAATATCCTTTTTTTGTGGAATGTAGTATATTTTTAAAAATGCGCCCTTACTGTTTTTTAAAAATTTGTTACCTTTGTTCTGTGTTCTTTTATTACCCTTCCCTTCTCTGGTATTAAGAAAATTTATTACATTTCGTACTTTTATCAGCTTTTTAGTATAAAAATTACTTTATTATTTTTATGGATTGTCCTGGAGATTGCATTGCCCCTTTGGCTTATTAATGCCTACCACCATTTAGTTGTTTTACTTGTTTACGGACAATTCAACAGCCTTACAAAATGTTAAATCTGCTACCCTTCTCCCATTTGTCCTCCTTCATAAAATACCCAACACAATATAAATACTATTGATCTGTTCTGTCATTATTCAATTTTGATTTAGGACATACTTTCCTTTTCTCTTTACTTTTTTTCTAAGTGCTTTATTCCTTTCTGTATTTCCATATATGTATCTGGATTTATTTTCCTTGGGCCAAGAAGTCATTTCTGTACATCTTTTAGTATGGTTGTTGTGATAAATTCTCTCAATTTTTTGGTCTAAAAATGTTTTTATTTTGCCTTTACTTTTTATACAAAAGTATCAAAGTTTTCAGTTTTTTCTTTTAACAGTTTAAGGTTGTCATCCTGTTGTCATCCAGCTTTCCTTATTTTCTTGTTGAAAAGTAATTGTTCCCACCCCCAAAAATGTAATCTGTCAGTTAACTCCTTTAAAGATCATATTTTGACTAACTATATTTTAGGTAGTTCTCTTTGAATTTATATTGCTTGGGATCCATAGAACTTCTTGAATTTACAGTTTAATGTCTGTTAGCAATTTTAGAAAATTCATGGCCAGTGTGTTTTTCAATGTTGCTTCTGCTCTTTTCTCTATTTTGCTTCTAGGCCTCCAATTACATGTACAGAAGACTTAATCATAATTTGTACTTAACATGAAACACAAGCCAAATGAGATATTTAATAGTCAAGTTTGACCATAACATTTGACTTACTTGTAAACTTTTTTTTTTGCTTTTATTCTCTATGTATTTTTTTTTTTTTAGTTTTAGTTTTAAAGTTTGTGAACCACTGCTCTCAACCAACTGCATTCATAGTTGCCAATATTATATCCTTTTCAAAATCCTTCTTATGGTCTTTCTTTTATATACCACTTTTATTGCATATATATTCTAGTATTCTGCTGTGATCTTCTCATGTCACATTTTCCTGGAAATTTACCATGTCCTGAGTAATGAACTATGTATTCATTGATGTCCTTGTTGAACTGAATTCTTGGCAGATTCTATGTTGGCAGTCAGACTAATTTCTGAACTCCTTGGTAATTTGAAACCCTTCTGATTGGATATATTGGGTTTATAGTCCTTAATGTTTCCTTCACAGATAACAAGAATACTTTAGTGTCAGTGAATGGTATATTCCCTTTCCTTCAGTCTTTTGCAAATATGCATAAAAATGTTATCTTTCCGTTTCTTATTGGAGCGTCCTTGTAATGTGAAGTAACTTGTGTGCACTTGTGAAAACACACGAGTGTAGTCTTTGTTCATCCTCTTAAGAACCCAGCCCCATTTCCTACTATACTGCTTTTGTTCTGTATCATCTCCTGACCAGTGAAGTCAGCAAATAATTTAATAGCTTTTTAAAACACTAATCTAACAACTTACTCCAGCTCACCAGTAATGTATATCTATGAAAGAAATTAATTCTTAATTGAAAACAAGGATAAAGTTATAGTACCATCTGTTTGTTACCTTTATACAAATCTGAATATCTTTTATATTCTTTATAGAAATTAAGAAGTTATTTAATCTTGAATTACTGTTTAGAGTTGCATTTATAGGAAATTATTCAGAACCAACTTTTGTAAATCAATAAAAGAATTTTTAAAATCCTATATAATTCTATAATATGTGCTATGCTTTTAGAAAAAGAAGGAAAAACCTTAGAATTTATTTTAATGGTATAATTCTATTTTAATGAGTTTCACATTTTCTTATCTGTAATTCTAAAATCCCCAATAGCTCTGAAAAATTAGTTAAAAATAAAAACCTCATAGATTTCAATCTGGACCAAACTGATATATGAATATTTAGAGTTTTTATCCCACCCATTGTAAATGCTTTTTTCTTATTGCACAAATATTAATGAGTCTCAGTATGCAGTTCTGCCCAAGCCCTCTTGAGGGGATGGTGTTATTACCTCCCTAAAATATGAAAATTTCAAATTCTGAAAGATACGATCATCAGGGATTTAAAATAAGAGATTGTGCATCTACGAGTTAGTTTTGTTATGAATGTGTCCAACTGCCTCCTGCTACAGCAGATTATGAATATATTTCAATGCTTGACCATACAGTATACTATGTAATTTATTGAATAATCTAAGATCATTTCATTTTATGGAAGCTAAACTGATACAGACCATCAGATGTAATATTCTCTCTAGTCTTAGCACTAAAGTAGATAAAATAATAAATAACAAGGGGGAAAAAAACCAACTGCAGCTAACTTTGAGTACTTATTCTCTGGCAAGCTCTCTGCTGAGTGTTTCACATACTTTAGTAATTTAATCTTCAGAACACCTTTCTGAGGTAACTGTGACATTAGCACTATAAGTGAGGAACTGAACGTTAGAATGATAAGAAACTCTTTTGGTTACCAAGTTAGGGCAGAGCCAGGATGCAAACTGGAATCTACCAAATTCCCTAGTCCAGGCTCTTAACGCCTGGGCTATATATACTGTTGTCATGTATCATTTTTAATTAATCACATAAGACTTTTTAATAAATGTGAAATGTAGTTTCACTATCAACTCTAGATTATTTCATGTCAGTTATCTAAATGGAAAATGGAAATAGCAAATCAGCTTCCTTTTGTCATCCAGCATGTATCTGGGATCCTTCCCCCAGCTGTCAGTTGGCTTGTCTTCAAGATATTCAAATGAGTTTTAATATGAGCCTGAGGAAAAAAATGTAATTATGGTAGTAAATCTGCTGGAATTATATAATGAATTTAAAACCCAACATAAATGCTTTTGGATGATTTGTCATTTGGGATTACTTATTCTGCAATCCCGTCTATGACTGTAGTTAATTGAACATTGGCTATTTTACAGCAATTGAAAGTACTGAGGCTAAGAAGAAAATGAACCATGTAAATATGAGTTGCTTATTTATTTAATAACTAATTTGAGATCTCAACACAGAAATAATTTAAAACAAAAAAAAAAAGACAGTGACTTTACCTCATGAGAAACAAACTTCAATTATTTGAATCAAAGAAGTGATTAATGTGCCTGACTCTTTTCTTTTTCTTATTTGTTCCATTAATAATTGACTAATATACAGTTGTGTTTTTCCTTATATGTATGAAAAGGAAAGCTAATAAAAAAAATAACTGCTAGTCTATCTTTGTGATGTCTGTGAAAGTGTCTCCTTAACTTTTTTGACACTTTCTTCTTTACTAAACATTATCGTCTTTAAATTGGAGGAAATAAAAGGAAACTGTTTTGTAGAAGTGATTTCATTCTGTCCTAATCTACATTATGCATGCATTATAGAATCAAATGTGGAAATCAGTATTGCATGGTAGTTAAGGCCATGGGTTTTATCATGAATCACTAAAAGCTATGTTTTGACATTGCCACTCATAGAACCCTTGGCACATGTCTTAGCCTTTCCAAGTCTCTGTTTCCTATCTGTGCTAGTTTCCTGTATTGAAATGTTGTGAGGAGTAAAGCATATACTATAATGCATCATGTACAAAAGCCTGTGTTATATTTACATGTCATTATACATTTTTGTGTAGGGAAAGTGATTTAACCTTGGGTCTTTAGTTTAGCCAGTGGTAGCCATCATTTTGACTGATATCTAGATTTCTTAATGGAAAGGAAGGTGCTTACTGGAGTTGGGGATCATCATCTGTACTTGCAACTTAAGCTCTCTGATCCAGTTTCCCTTAATTTTTATCAAAAACAAAAAACAGAAAAACAAAACAAAAAAAAACCAAATATGTCTATATTCTTCTATTAAGGCAATTAGGCAAAATTACAAAACCTATTCAAAAGTATTATACAAAATAAAGTACAAAAATACTTGTAATGTGAAGGAATATAAGCATATTACCTATATAAGTCATAAACTCCTTAGGTTAATTTTTGTATATACTCTCCCTCCACACACATACTTCCATGATTTTTAAGTACACTAGATGCTCAGAAGTTACAAGACTGCTTACATGTTAATCAGCATTCTTATCAATACATAAACCATATCCACAAAGATGTACATAATCATGTTGGGCTGTTTTATATGTGTGATATATATTTATGTGAATAACACATTTGGAAGTAGAAGTGGATGAAAAATGAAAGCAAACATGCAATGCCTTCCCTACCCAACTCGCCTCCCAAAAAAAGAGCATGCTAGGGAAAAAGGATGGTAGCCCAGCACAGGGTTTCTCAATGTCCATACTGTTGACTTCCAGTCTTTCTTGGGGGCAGGAGGCTGTCCTGTCACCCTTCCCCCATTCATGATAATCAGAAATGTCTCCAGACATTGCTAAATGTCCCCTGGGGGACAGAATCACCCCTAGTTGAGATCCACTGGCTTAGTGGAAATAAGAAAATAAGATCTGTGGATGAAGTTGGAGCCCATGTGGGATAGAAGTAAACAAAAATCTAGAAGAACAGGATTAACCTAAAGGCATGAGAGCAATAAGCAAATAGGGGGAAAGGAGAAAGTAAAATAAGAGAAGAATATATGAGCCAAATGCATTTGAGTTTGAATATAGTAAAAATCAAGTTTGCTGGTAGAGGTCATTCTGACACGAGGGATTAGTTTAGCATGTTTAATTTATTTTCGTGAAATGGAAAATTAACAGGGATCAAACACGGACATTTATCATCGTATCTAGCTTTAGAATTTATAATCTCCCTTCCATGTAATATCTTCTGATTGACCGGAAAAAAACAACACACATACTTAATCGTAACTAACTTTGGGAAATTTGGTAGGCATTAAAACTGAATTTTGGAACTAGGGAACATAATTTTTTAACTTTCTCTCACTATGACATAGAGATTTTATGAATTTTCTAGTTACAATAAACAAAATGACTTACTTGGAGTTAACAAAGTAAAAAATGTAACTCACATATTAGGTTCCAGCTTCCTTTGGAAGTTCATGTTTTCCATCCTTTCTTTTAAAAATTATTTTGTAATGCATTGAAAATTGTGACTTAAAATTCTGTAGTGAGAGGGATTAATAAAATGACCATGATAATTTTTTTAAAATTTATTTTATTTCTCCCTACCCCCTGATTGCACTTACTGTATGATATGTCTTTAGGAGGCATCAGGATCTGAACCCAGGACCTCAAATGTGGGAGGGAGGTGTCTAATTACTTAAGCCACCTCCATTCCCTGCTTTGTTATGTCTCTTAGTATGTTTTTTTTCTTGTGTTTGTTGTAGCATCAACCTTGTTGTGTCAGCTTGTTGCACCTGCCCATCTGCGTCAGCTTGCTGTCTTGCTCATTTTTCTTTAGGAGGCACTGGGACTCTCTGCTCCCTGCTTTGAGGTGTCTCTCATTATGTTTTTCTTTTTGTGTCTCTTGTTGTGTCATATTGTTGTGTCAACTTGACACGCCTGCCCATCATGCCAGCTTGCTGTCTTCTTTAGGAGTCACCAGGAACCGGAACACGGACCTCCCAAGTGGTAGGCAGGAGCTCAGTTGTCTGAGCCACATCTGCATCCCTGTGTTTTATTTTTTTAATGTAACAATGAGTCCATGGAAACTTTCAGCTCTAAATTTTTGTTATAATTAAATCAATAAATATATTAGCTATTTAAGTTTCACATAATGGAGTGATTTCATAGATTTATTGAATTTTAGAGCTAATAGAGGCTTTGGAGAGCAACTTATTAATGAACTTTGAGTACCTACTTTGTACCAGGGACTTTGAAAGGTGCTAGACTATAGGGCAAGTATCTTCAGTGGACTCACAGTCTAGTTAGTATAAGACATAGAGACCTCAGGATGCTTTGGAATCACAGAAAAGGAGCATCTGATTCAGATTATATGGAATCTGGTAGGACTGGAAGAGAGAAGAGGCCTCTGAAATGTGCATAAGCATCATCAAAGTCATTTTCAGTTAGAACATCAAGGAAGAGAGACGCTGCATCAACTGTTCATATAATACAGAACCTAGGCTAGGACCTAGGGAAGTACTCTTTTTTTCTAAACTCTAAACATTTTTTATTGTTGCATTTGCAAATGTTAAACTTTATTACACTGCCTTCAAAAAGGACACCATGTGTCAATAGTCAAAAATAAAACTATTTTTCTTTGTCTCTGAGTATCAGTTAAAAAGAGAACTGAATGATTGAAGTGATAAACGCATAACTATGTGATTACACTGAATACCATTGATTGTATACTTTGGATGGGTTATGCTTTATTAATATCTATCAATAAAATTGATTTGTTAAAAAGAAAAGAAGCAAAAGGAAATAAATATATGTTGAAGTGATTTTTCTAATTACATAACTTACTGTACCCCTTACAAAGCTAATTAGCCATTCTTTTTTTTCCCCACTTCATTCTCCCATCTTATTATTCATTTTTTTCAAACATTATGAACAGTGTGTTCAGGGCACAAAGTATGCGGATGCTATTCCTAAACTAAGAATTTTTTTCTTAGTTGCTGTTACCCTAAAACTTATTTTGAGAAGAATCAGGGACTAAATGAAAAACCAGCATTAGGACATGAGTCATTTATATGTGCCTCATGCCATTAAATAAAATGTGAGGTGTGTTGGGTGAGTGTTGCTTACCAGAAGGCTATCCAAGTGTAGTGTTCATTTTTATTCTCTCTTCTGTTGCCTCTTGCTAAGTACTAATTTCAGACTAACTGCATGATAAAGTTTTTCATGGACATAAGCTCTCTCTGCTTCCCTCTTCCAGTGCCCATAAGGGCATGGTGGAGGAGTCTTAGCAATTACTCCTTAGGTTTAGATTACAGATTGACTGTGGCCATGGACAGAGGAGAAAATTCTTACAGGTAATGAGGTAATAATTTTTTTTAAAAAATGTATATTCTCCAATTTTTATAATCAGTAAAAAATTATTTTAAGATCTCTAATAATATTTGTTTGGATATTTACTTATTTGTACATATACTCTAAAGAGGTTGATTTAAAGAACTCAACTTTTTCCCTTAAATTCATTTTTAATGCCATACAGTTTTAGAACATAGTTTTGCAATATTCCCTATTGCTTAAACTTTTCATGTTTTATGAATACAGTTCACTAAAAAAAAAAGGATGGCGTTCTCTTTAAGTCTCTGTTTGTAACATCCTCAGGTTTATCACAGAGCTAATTATATGTAATGTTTACTAAGTACTTGACTGAGGGAAAGCTTTTCATCAAAAATGGAAAAAGTTTTATAGTACCCATACATTAACATGTAATTAAGTATGAAAACTGTTTAGTAAACTGTGCTGCTGCAGCTTGGAATTTCCAGGGGAAAACCATAGTTTGAATCTATTGGGAATACTGGTATTGAGTATCTTTAGTTATCAATATTGTTTAGCTCTTTAGCTTAATTCCAGATGATAAGTTGATACTTTAATTTCTGTAGAATAAGCATGTCACAGTCTAAAACTGATGGTAGTAACACCCATGGTATAAAGAGCTTTTGATAGAATTTGGTACTTTTGTCTAGTAACAATATAGTGTGCCTTTGTCGAAACATTGTGGTTCACTAGAATTTAGGAACATAACAGCCAGATTAAAAATTATAGAGGTCTCTGCTGCTTTTTAAAATGTTTTTCCATAAAATATATTTTGTATGCTGCCTATATTTTTTTCTTTCTGAAAATATAAAATTTCTTTTTATTTAAAAATTAACACAGAGTCACTATAGGAACTGCAGAAACAATGTAATAAAAATTTTATAGATTACCCATAAATCCATCTCATGGAGAAACCATTATTAACATTCTAGTATAGTTACTGTAAGGGCCTTTATCTTATTTTTATGTATAAATAGTGCCTTTTTTTAAAAGATTTATTTTATTTATTTATTTCCTCCCCTTCCCCCTCCTTCCCCCCCCCCCCCCCCATTGTTTATGCTTGCTGTATCTGTTTTTTATGTGCTTGTCTTCTTTTGGGAGGCACCAGCAACCAAACCTGGGACCTCCCATGTGGGAGGGAGGTACCTAAATGCTCGAGTCACCTGTGCTCCCTGCTTTGTTGTATCTCGTTATGTTTTCCTCCTTGTGTCTCTTGTTGTGTCATCTTGTTGCATCAGCTTGCTGTCTTGCTCATCTTCTTTAGGAGGCATCGGGTATTGGACCTGGTAGGTCCCAGGTGGAAGCTCAATTGCTTGAACCACATCTGTTTCCCAGTACTAATGCTTTTGAAGAACAAAATTAAGCTTCTTTATGCAATTTTATATGAATAAAGCAGTTTATATGGTAATATATTTTCACTTTCTGTTACATGGAGAGTATTTTCTCATGCCATTGATACTGTCTTAAAGTAACTTGGCTGATCAGTGAAATCACATGTGATGCTTTTCAAACTGTTGGTTTCTTCACCACACCTGATTTGCTGTGCCTCTGGCTTAAGTACCTTAAAATATTCAGAAATGATGCCAGTTCATAGAATTAAAACCAGTGTTCCAAATTTTATTCTGGTTTTCATGGCCACTTCATTGTTTCTAATTTTTACTACTACAAATAGATAAGGTTAACTAAAATGGTATATACATCATTGTCAAAATCTCAAATTGCCCTATATACCTAAATGTAAGTCTCTGCATTTGTTATTTATTTTTCCATAAAAGATGTTTTTAACTAATTCAAATATATAAATTCTTAGATAGATAATGTTTTAACTTGATACTTACAATATTTTCAAATATTAAGGTGGTTGCAAAACATTCTTTATTCCATTTTATAAAAAAGAATAATTTGGAAATAATAAAGTTTTGCATGTTTTTTTAATTCAATATTTTATTCAGTATTTTCACATGCACCTTCATTATTAGTGTCTAATAATGTTCTTTTGAGCGCCTTTTTAGGTCACCTTAATGGAGTTTTCTAGACTACATCATCTTGACCCTTGCAATTTTCTCGAGATAAATCATTTTGTGTTGCTATCCCTGGGATTTTCATCTAAACCAACCTCAAGCACTTATTTACATGAAGTTGAGATATTTGGTATATATGTAATTTCTACAACACAGTGACTGTCTTTAGAATGCTTCTTCACAGAGCCCACACTTGAAGTCGTGAAGTCATTCCACAGGAGTCATGACTAAATCTGCATCTAATTTCTTTGCCTTCTTTTTTTATTTTAAAGAAAGAAACTTTCTCTTAAGTTTTTCCCGAAAGCCAACAATAATTTTGATAGATGATGTCATTTCCAGACAGTATTTGATTTTCAAAACAGAATAATAGTTTTGTATACACTTTGATGAAATTTGCTTTGAATGGACTCAATATAAAGTCCTTCTCTCTCTGCTTGAGGTGTGTGTGTTTATGTGCAGAGAGAGAGAGAGTGGGGTGGGAGAGGGATGACAGTGCCTTAGATTCTGATATGTTTTAAGGTTCTTGAAGCATATAGACCAACAGAATTCCTGGCAGTATGTCTCCATTTACCCTCCTATCCAGCAGCAAAATTAAGTCTCCGTTTTCTACATCCTGGTCAGCATTACTATTGTCACTTTAAAAAAATCCTTACTGTATATAATTTAAAAAAAAACAACAAAGTGGTCCAGCCAAGTTGAGTACTAGTGAAGATGGCGGAGTTGAATTGAAACTTGCTGCATCATTGTAAGTCACATCATATTAGCATCAGTCTGATCTGCCTGGCATGTCCTCCTTTTCTGTAACATCGCTTTCCTTTCAGTTCTTCCTTTGTCATCTCTGAGGTGTAGACTGCCCCTTCTCCCCTATTACTTATGTGGCTTTCTTGAAACACAGTAAGCCTTGATGTGTGGGATTTATTCCCCACTTAGATAAGTGTGTTAGTTGTGGATGGTGATTGTAGGCAAAAGGGGGACCTTAAAAACCTTTAGACAGTTTTATCCTCTGGGATCCTCAGAAAGATCTGCCTGAGTCTACAGTCCTTTCACATGCCTAGCTAAACAGATGCTTTGCATGAAGACATTTTGCTCCTCTGGTAGTGGGCTGAGATGGATTTAAACAACCACTTATGAAAAAGTTATAAGGTATTTTAAAATTGCTACTTTTTGTATTTGTGACACTTTCCGAATACTCTCGCTTCTGCTTCAGTGAGAGGTGGAAAAGATAGATTTCTCCCCATCTTTACCATTAGTCTTATTTTGGCTCGTTATCTCCTTTTAAAGTAGGGGTTCTTAACCTTTTTGGTTCTGCGGACCCCTTTGCAGTCAGGTGAAAACCACGGACCCTGCACTAAGTCCTCACTATGCTGTGTATTATTTAATAAATATGTCACACCAGCACCAACATGTCCCTGCAAGAATAATGTTTTTCTGACTTTCAGTTCAAGCTCATGGGCCCCTTCTGAAGAACCCCATTTTAAAGGCATTTTCTATGAAAAGAGAGGCATATATAGGCTTTTCTTGATGACTTGCCTTCTTTAATTATACAAAAAGTAAAATCCTCATTGTGCAAATATCCCTTACTTTATATAGCAAGTTTACATAATTGCTTTCTATGTTTACAGTATGTTAGGCTTTCCAAATGTACATTTGACTCTCCCAGGCACTCTGTGATGTGAAGTTAAATTTTTCTCCGAATTTAGTTGATATGTCATGATAAAAATGAGTACTTATGGTGTTTTGTAAAAACAGAAGCAGTGTCCGTCTGGTAACAGAGAAGATTAATCTATTTGAAAATGAGATAAGCATTAATATGTATTTTAAACTTAACTAGCCCAGGACATTTGCCTCAAGCCCAGAGGGGTGTTACGGCCTAGGATGAAGATTCAGCTGAACCTTTCATCCTTAGAAGTCTGCAGGTCATCTTTTCCTCTCATGTGAATGTTGAATATTTTAAGTCATCCTCTAAATCACAGTAATATTCATTTTAAACCAAAAGAACAAAAACCATTGTAATCATGAGGTAGAAAGGATAAGCTTATTTCTTTGCCTCTTATTTTTTTACTGAAAATGTCATAATAATAGTTTTGGACTATTTATACTGCAAAGAATGGTAGATAAATTAATATACAATATAGGATCTAATCAACAGCATTACTCTTGAACCCAGCTTATTTTTAGTAAAATATCTTTTTTTAAAAAAGATTTATTTTTATTTATTTATTTAATCCGCCCCCCCCCCCCCCCCCCATTGTCTGTTCTCTGTGTCTATTTGCTGCATCTTGTTTCTTTGTCTGCTTCTGTTGTCGTCAGTGGCATGGGAAGTGTGGGCAGCGCCATTCCTGGGCAGGCTGCTCTTCCTTTCGTGCTGAGCGGCTCTCCTTACGGGGTGCACTCCTTGTGCGTGGGGCTCCCTACGCGGGGGACACCCCTGCGTGGCAGGGCACTCCTTGCGCGCATCAGCACTGCACATGGGCCAGCTCCACATGGGTCAAGGAGGCCCGGGGTTTGAACCGCGGACCTCCCATGTGGTAGGCGGACGCCCTAACCACTGGGCCACGTTCGTTTCCCAAAATATCTTTTTGTGCTTTCTAAAATTTCATTTGAAATTTAATCTATCTTTGAAAGTAATTGTAAGAAAATAGGAACAAAACTAACTTCCTGATTTTCCTTTTTTGACCTTTATTTTAGTAACATTACTTCATCTAATGTGACGAGGTAAATAGGATTTAATGGCTTAAAATCCAAAATATCTTTGAGTACTGTATTTTCATACTGCAAATGTGATGAGCTTTCACAGAAAAAATTATATGGTAAAATAAAGTATGATTTATTTGCTAAATATTTATATAGTTACGTGTATCACACTATGTTCGTGTCCAAACGTATTTATCATTCTTTTCAATGCTTAGGAATGTCTGCTAGTAATGTTTAAAAGTTCATAAATAGAACTCCCCCTGTCCTCCACCGTGTACATGTGAATCCTCCTTGCCTCCCACCATCCCCTCCTCACAGCACACATGTTCCAAACCAGAGTTTCAGAGTCACATTCAACTGTAAAAATATTTACAGATTGCTTTGGACACATCATTCAAGAAAGTCCTGAAAAAAATGGCAATAAATTTAAATATGTATATAGGATCCTTTTTAAGGTTTGGCATTTTAAATTCAAATGTGGAAGCATAAAAGCATAAATGTAAAAACATGGTGCAGTAGTATGTTCTTAATTTTCATAAGAAATCTGTCATTTCTTTAATTCTTAAGATATTGTTATAATGTAACTGAATTAAATATTCAATTATCTTCCTCTTACATGCAGTAGGTAACACGTTCAGTATTTTTAGATCCAAGTTCCAGGTTGTCAATTTAGGGTATTTCTACTGTTTCCTTCCTTTCATTCTCTCATCTATACTTTTAAAAGTCCCACCAATTTATTTTTTCTTTAGTATCCTTTGGTTTCGTTTTTTTCATTTTGTCAGTTTTATAAATTCACACTTTTATGGCATTTGTGTTTAAGAGTTTGCCCTTGAATGTTTAGAGTAAAGAAGAAAAATCACTGGGATGAAAGTAAATTATGACCATCAGTACACATTCAAGACAACTCTTGAAAAATAGGCTTTCCTCTCTAGTAAAATAAAACAACATTGACAATCGTGACATATAGTATCATTCACAAACAGATGCTTGATGCCCATTTCACTTAGAGCAAAAATGGCAAGACATTTTTGCAGATTGTTTGCTTCAAAGTCTGTTGCTTGCATCTCGAAATTTCGTGGGAGTGGATGTGGCTCAAGCAGTTGGGTGCCTCCCTTCTGCATGGGATGTCTGGGATTTGCTTCCTGTGCCTCCTCCAGAAGACGAACAGATACTAAAGCCAGCTGATGCCCCGGTCAGCCAGGAGCTGATGTGCTCTGGTGGTTGGGCACTCGCCTCCCACGTTGGGGGGGGGGGGGGGAGTCCTGGATTTGGTGTCCGGTGCCTCCTAGAGGAGATGAGCAGCCAATGAGCAGACAGGGATTGTAAATAAACAAATAAATCTTTAAAAAAAAGAAAGAAATTTCATAAACTAAGGGAAATGAAGGCACGTACCTACTATGCATTTCATGCAAAAAAGGAATTCAGCTCTTTCATCAAAATGTATGTGCATTTCAAATAATGCATTGTAACTTAAAAGCTCAAAACACAGAATGTGGAGTCTTAGGTTTAGCTTAGTTCCTTTTTCACATGAAGTACACAGTAGATTTCTCTAAGAGCTTCCTATAAAGGTACTTCTTCATTTAAATTACCAAGTGAGACAGTAAACTACCTATAAACTTATTTCTACTGAGACAAGAAACAAATATGCTGTTTCATCCCATGATAAGACTGTTGCAGATGGCCAACTTCCCAAAACTATTATGTGGATATTTTTTAAACTATTGTCATAATGGATACAAACATAACTGTGAATTAATATAGGGTATAATATAGGATATTTATGTTGTTGTAATTAAAATACCAGACTGATAAATTAAAATGTATTCCTCAGTTGTTATATCATCCAGTGGGCCAATCTAATTAGGCTAAAAAAAAAAAGCAGAAAAAATAAAATAAGTCACCTTCTGTCCGTCCATCCATCCCTCCATCCATCCATCCCTCCATCCATCCTTCCAGCATCTATCTGTATGTATAAAGAGAACATGTGTTTATAATCATATGTGGACTGTAAAAATGCTCACAATATTCAGACTTGTTCAGCTGCTTTTGTAACACATATTTGTTTAGCAAAGACTGTACCTCTACAATGGCTGTATATATAAAATCCTATGACAAAATATGCTGAGTTGAATGAGTTACCTCTGCGGTATAGTAATAAATGGAGTTCTGTTTAGAATGTATAATTCTAAGGAAGGGAGAGCTCTGCTTATTTGCTTGTCTCTACATTTCTCAGTTTTATGATCAGAGTACTTAATTCCCTTAATTCAGATTATTCTTCTACAGAAGAATAAACTAAGACGTAGAGAATGTTAATGATTATAACAAGATCGCACAACTAATAATGTCAGGGATAGGCCATGAATTCAGGTCTTTTGTGTCCAAATCAAATTTTCTTTCCATAATACCATACAAGAGTACAAAACAAAACAAAGGTACAAAACAATTAAACACAAGCTATATAGAATTAAGCAAGTCACTTTATAATCTTTACTAAAAACTGAGATGAGATTTCTCAAAAATTTGTAAAAGCAAAATTAAACATAATTTATTTAAATGATTGATGGATGGATGTAGAATTGGGGCCATTGTGTGTATGTGAGGGTGCCACATATCTTAAAACCCCGCATGCTATTAAAGGGGAAACTGACGGCATATAAATTTTGAATAGCATTTAGTAGAATATTACACAAGTGGTCCTCAAATCTGATGGCACATGAGGATCGCTGAAAGATGCTGATTTACTTCCTTTGGGTGTTGACTAGAATTTTTTTTTTTTTTTTAAGATTGCCAGATAATTAAAATACACAGCCAGCATTAAAAACACCATTTATCCATTGACAGACCATAATAAGGTTCAACTGATGGCAGTGGCTGACTGTAGGAAACACATTTGGTACTCTGGGAGCTAATATACAGGAGGTTTTACATTTATTTCTGCATTCACTCAACAAAATGCCTAAAGCTGAATTTAATTTACATTTTCAGTGTTTACTCAGGAAAAATATCTGATTAGAGAGGCTAAAATTTAACCCCCAAATAACTTGAAAAAAGATGTGCACTATAAAACTATATGTAGTATTTTTCAGTGGATTGTTATGAGTAAAAACAAAACCATGGTTTTCAGAATTACGATGAAAATGATCATATGTAACAATATAACCCTGTTTATTAGCTAGGTTTTCTCACACGTTGCTTTTGTAAAGTATATTGTTTCTTATACATGGCTGAGTTTTTGCAAATATTTATGCAATTACATCTTGACTCATTACTTTAATATATTAAACTTTATTGTGGATCCTTTGAAAGGGGTATTATATAATCTTTTGGAAAATGAAATTATTAATTTCTCTCATCTTAATTGACAAAACTTCAGTCTTTCCATCCAATCTTCGTGTCTTTAGAAGGAATATTGAATTCATTTGAAAATAGGAATATAATCAGTATTTATCTTTACATACCAGGGGCATCAACAGCAAAGACCAGCTAAGGGCACCATTCCATACAAAAATCTTAATGGGCTCTTAAAGAAAGACACTTAACTAACTTTGTCATGCATAGTTCATCAGTGTTGTATCAAGAATTGAGTAGATTTTATCAGTGGTAAAACTTTGAACTATAATCTTTCCTTCAATCTCTTTATGGTGGTTCCTCTTCTTCACCCTGTGTAAAACTTATAACCCGTGTGTGTTGTTTCTATTCTTTCAAGTGTCCCTTTTCTTTCGAGGCTGTTCCTTCGCTGGCATGCCTATATGTTCTCTCACTTTCTCTAATATGGGTGACCCTTCCATTTAATTTCAAGCTGTTCTAAGTACTTCACTTTTGGCAATTTCCTCTTGTTTCTTCTCACTTCCATTATCCTTCTGGGCTATTTCCTTTGCTTCCATCGCCTCACAACAGCTAAACTCTTATGGATTCAACCTCAAAACCAATGCATTTTGGTTTTCCACTTTCTAAGGTTAAAGAAATTAATTCCAGCAATGGTTTCAGGATCAAGCCATTCAGGTCTTTTTTCTAAGAGTGTGCCATAGCTGTTTTGTTTTTTTTTTTTTTTTTCCCCTTTTTCTTTTTTTTTTTTTTTTAATTTTTTTTATTTTTTATTGACTTTGTAATAATATTACATTAAAAATATATATGTGAGGTCCCATTCAACCCCACCCCCCCACCCCCCCTCTCCCCCACCCCCAACAACACTCGTTCCCATCATCATGACACATCCATTGGATTTGGTAAGTACATCTTTGGGCACCTCTGCACCTCATATACATTGGTTCACATCATGGCCCATACTCTCCTCTATTCCATCAAGTGGGCCCTGTGAGGATTTACAATGTCCGGTGATTACCTCTGAAGCACCATCCAGGGCAGCTCCATGTCCCGAAGACGCCTCCACCTCTCATCTCTTCCTGCCTTTCCCCATACCCTTTGTCCATTATGTCCACTTTTCCCAATCCAATGCCACCTCTTCTATGTGGACATTGGATTGGTTGTGTCCATTGCACCTCTATGTCAAGAGGAGGCTCAGATTCCACCTGGATGCTGGATGCAATCCTCCCATTTTCAGTTGTAATCACTAGGCTCCATGGTGTGGTGGTTGTCCTTCTTCAACTCCATCTTAGCTGAGTGTGGTAAGTCCAATAAATCAGATTGTAGGTGCTGGAGTCTGTTGAGGCTCAGGATCTGGCTATCGCATTGTCAGTCCAGAGATTCAAATCCCCTAAATATATCTTAAACCCCAACATTAACTGCACCTCCAGCACATTAGCATGAAAGTCTTATGAAGGGAGATCCCATCTGAGTCCAGATTCATCACACATAAACACCATTTCCAAAGAGGGGCCATCTGCCCTGGTAGTTAACCCCATCGGCCATGACCATAACTCCCATGGGTCTCTTTAGCCCTCAAAGGAACCAATATCCATAGCTGTTTTGAAACCATGTTTATGCAGTGTTACTGGCTTTAAAATATGTTTGTGCAGCCTGAGGCTGGAGTTGTGGACAGCTTTTTCTGCCATGCTACCACAGTATGAGATTAGTATGGGCTGTCAGGATATGATATTATGTGTTATTATGTCAACACTGTGAACAGATGAATGGTACAATAAGGATTTTGTCCCCTTTATACTGATGAAGCATTAGTTTTTAACATGCTGGCTGCATTTCAACTGCTACATATGAAAAAGGAACCCAGCATGTGTCTCTGTGATGTTTGTGCTTATAAATTCATGCATAATCTGTTCGAGTTTCTAAATAAGATATGTCTTTGGTCCAAAGGTTTGGTTTATCCTTCCTTACTGTTAAGAGCTTTTTCTATATTTTGGTTTGCACTCATGCAGAAGCTTTACGTTCTCAAGTATTTGAGAGCACCTAGGGGAGAGGATTGTGGGAAGTTGGTGGAGTAGGGAGCTGCAGGGCCCAGTCCTTCCACATAAACAACTACCAGGCAGGCAGGAACTGTCTGAAACGACTATTTTGAAACTCCAGAGACCAGAAGAACACTGTACAGCATCCTGGGAAGCGATGATAAGTTGCCGTATTGAATAGTAAATTGTTCTCTAGACGCAGTGGCTCTTGGAACCGACCCCCTCTTCTGAGTCAGGCTGCTGGGAGGTGCAAACCCTGGCTAGCTCTGCTGTTGACAGAAAGGGACATAAAATTCCTCTTCCCCAAGACCAGATATGGGTCCAGCCAATCGCTGATCCACAGCTTTTGATAAGTAAATTTGGATTACTGGGGACCCAGCTCTTAGGCAGATCTTGTTTCAACTCACCCTGTAAGAAGGTGGTGGCAGCCATGGTTTCAACTCTCCCCAGATAAGGGCAGCAGCTGTGGGGACTTAAAGGTGCTGTGCTTCCTTAGGACTGTGAGGGAGAGGTAGCTGAAGGGCTGCATTGCTGCGCAGGCCAGAAAAACTTAGCTTTAGGGAGCCATTGGAGAAGCTCTCGGTGCCCTTCTTTATCCTCCCCTCCCCAAGGAACTTTGGAGCTGGCGTGGCTACATAGTATACAGAAGACAGTTCTGTGTTATCAGTAGTGACTTTAAATGTAAGCGGATTAAACTCTCCAGTCAAGAGAGAGAGGTATGATTTAAAAAAAAGCATGACCCAACTCTGTGCTGTCTACAAAAGAGTCACTTTAAATTCAGAGATAAAAGGAGGTTGAGGGTAAAAAGATGGAAAAAATACACCATGCTAGCAGTAACCAAGAGAGAGCTGGGGTGGCTATACTAATATTGGATAAAATAGACTTCAATTAAGTAACAATTATAAGGGACATTGGGTCCTTATACACTGATAATGGGGATAATTCAACAGGAAGATGTAAAAACTATATATTTGCAGCTAACAGAATAATCCCCATATATATGAAGCAAATACTGACAGATATGAAGAGAGAAATTGATGGTTCGACATTAATAGTAGACTTTAACACACCACTGTCAATAATGGATAGAACTTGTAGTCAGAAGATCAATACAGAAGTACAGGACTTGAATAATGCACTAAACCAACTAGACCTAACAGACATATATAGAACCCTGCACCCTACAAAAACTGAATACACAATATTCTCCAGTGTACGTAGATCATTCACCAGGATAGACTGTATGTTAGGTCATAAATCTGAATAAATTTTTAAAACCATTACAGTCGTACACTGTATGTTCTCCAGCCACAAAAGAATGAAGCTAGAAATCAATAGCAGAGAGAGAAATGGAAAATTTACAAATATGTAGAAATGGAACAACATAGTCTTAAACAACCAATGGGTAAAAGAGGAAATCAGAGGTGAAATTAGGAAATACCTTGAAGCTAATGAAAATGAAAATACAACATACCAAAACTTAAGGGATGTAGCAAAGTTGGTGCTGAGAGAGAAATTTATAGCTCTACATGTATACGTTAAACAAGAAGACAGACTTGAAATCAGAGACTAGCCTCAAAATTGGAAGAATTAGAAAAGAAGAGAAAACTAAGCTCAAAGCAAGTGGAAGGAAATAAAGATTAGAGGGGAGATAAATAAATAAAATATTTCATGTATTTCATACATGATTATTTTGTGAACTCACAACTGCTCTAATTAAAAACAAAGAAACAGTAGAGAGAATCAACAAAACCAAAAGTCGGTTCTTTGAAAAAATTAATAAAATTGACAATTCTTTAGCTAGATTGGCAAAGAAAAAAAGAGGATACAAATAATGAAAATCAGAAATGAAAAGTGGGACAATTAGATAACCTATATGAAATGGACATATTCTTAGAAACACAAACTGCCTAGATTGACTCAAGCATAAATAGATTTTAACAAACCAATTACTAGTAAAGAAATTTAATTAGTTATCAAAATTCTCCTAACAAAGTTAAGACCAGGGCCAGATGACTTCTCAGGTGAATTCTACCAAACATTCCAAAAAGACTTAACTCCAATTCTGCTCAGACTCTTCCAAAAAAAATTGAAGAGGACGGAACAGGCCCTAATTAAATCTATGAGGCCAACCCTTATACCACAGCCTAATAAAGATACCACAAGGAAAGAAAACTACAGACCAATGTCTCTTAGAAATATAGATACCAAAAATCATCAACAAACTACCAGCAAACCCTGTCCAACCGCAT
Organism: Dasypus novemcinctus; assembly: GCF_030445035.2. Taxonomy (NCBI): domain Eukaryota; kingdom Metazoa; phylum Chordata; class Mammalia; order Cingulata; family Dasypodidae; genus Dasypus; species Dasypus novemcinctus. Next base: position 64,093,300 of record NC_080687.1, read on the forward strand.
GCTGAAGGAATTATAGACTATTCAAGTGAGATTTATCCCTGGTATGCAAGATTAGTTCAACATAAGAAAATCAATTACTATAACGTACCACATTAACAATACAAAAGGTAAAAGCCACATGATTATCTCAATTTGATGTAGAAAAGGCATTTGACAATATCCAGCATCCTTTCTTGATAAGACAGAAAAATTCAAATAGAGGAAACTTCCTCAACATGATAAAGGGCATATGTGAAAAGCCCACAGCTAACATCCTACTTAATGGTGAAAAACTGAAAGCTTTCCCTCTAAGATCAGGGGCAAGGAAAGGTTGCTCACTGTCATCACTGTTATTCAGCATTGTGCTGAAAATTCTTGCCAGAGCAAATAGGTAAGAAAAAGAAATAAAAGGCATCCAAGTTAGAAATGAAAAAGTAAAACATTCCCTATTTTTATATGATCCTATATACAGGAAATCCTGAAAAGTCTGCAGCAAATCTCCTTTATCTAATAAATTGAGCAAAGTGGCAGGGTACAAGGCCAACCCAGAAAATCATTAGTGTTTCTATATACAAGTTGTGAATGATCAGAAGAAGATTCAAGAAAAAACTTCCCTTCATAGTCGCAACTAAAGAATTGAATACATAGGAGTAAATCAAACCAATGTTGAAAAGGACTTGTACATGGAAAACTAAAAGACACTGCTAAAATTATCATGGAATGCCCAAATAAATTGAAGGACATCTTATGTTCTTGGATTGGAAGACTAAATATCTTTAAGATGTCAGTCTTGCCTAATGCAATTTATAAATTAAGTGCATTACCAATCAATTTTCCAACAACCTTCTTTGTAGAAATGGAAAAGTCAATCATCAAATTTATAAAGAAGGGTAAGGGGCCCAAAATAGCTAAAGACATCAAAAAAGAATGAAGTTGGGGGACTTACACTTGGCAGTTCTAAAACTTTTATTACAAAGCCACAGTAATCGAAACAATGTGGTACTGGCTCAAGAAGAGCTATTTAGACCAAAGAAATCAAGTTGAGAGCTCGGAAATCAACCCTCATAATTATGGCCAGCTGACTTTTTATTTTTTTTAAGGAGGTATTGGGAATTGAATCCAGGACCTCATTTGTATGTGGGAAGCAGGCGCTCAACCACTAAGCTCCATCCACTCCCGAATGAGAGTTGGGTTTTTTGTTTGTTTTTAGGAAGTACCAGAGATCAAACCCAGTTCCATGCACATGGGAATCAGACACTGAACCACTTGAGTTACGTCTGTTCCCCCAACTGATTTTTGACAAGGGGTCAAAGACCAGTCAATTGGGGAAGAATAGTCTCTCAATAAATGGTACTGCAAAAACTGGATCTCCATTTGGAGGGGGAAAAAAAAAGGACCCCTACCTCGCACTGTATACAAAAATCAACTTAAAATTCAAAGACCTTTTAATATGGAGAAATAAGAACACTCATTCATTGCTGGTGATGATTTAAAATGGTGCAGCCACTGTGGAAGACAATTTGGAGGTTTCTCAGAAAGCTAAGTATAGAACTACCATATGACCCAGCAATCCCAATGGTAAGTATATACCCCCCAAAATTTAAAATTGGGACTCTTAACAGATATTTGCACATCAATGTTCAGAGTGACATTATTCACAATTGCCAAAAGATATAAGTAACCAATGAACGGATACATAAAATTTGGCATATATTATACATAGAATGGAAATTTACTCAGCTGAGGAAAGAAATGACGTCTTGATACATGTGACAACATGGATGAAGCTTGAAGATGTCCTGTTGAGTGTTATAAGCTAGAAACAAAATGACAAATATTGTATCATCTCACTGACTTGAAATAATTAGAATAAGTAAAGTTATAGATTCAGAATCTAGAATTAGGTTAAAAGGGGGTCTGGTGGGCATAGAACGGGAAGTTAAGGCTTAAAATATAAAGGACTCCTATTTGGAATGATGGAAAAGTCTCTAATGTTTGGAGGTGGGGATAATCCAACATTGTGAAACAATCAGCAGCTCTGAAATATATATCTGCGTATGATTAAAATGGAAAATGTTAGATCGTATATGTGGTAACAGAATAAATAAAGAAACCAAGTGAGCTATGCTACAGAAACAGTGAACCCTAAGGTAAACCACGGACTTAAATAGTACGAGTATGAAATTACGCTACAACAATTTTAACATGTTCTACATCAATGCAAGATGGTGGTGGGGTGGTGTATGGGAATCCTGTTTTTTATGCCTTATTACTCTGTAAACTCACAACTTCTTTAATAAAGAGTAAAAGAAAGAGTACTTTTGGCCTCTTAATGTTGGATAGTCATAGCTTTCTAGTATAGACGACAGAATTGTACAAGGAATGTTCTCCATCTCCCATTTCTGTAAAACAGGTTAAGGAGTAGCTCTTTTTCTCATTGAGAGATTTAGCAGATACCTCCAAAATGTAGGCTTTTGTTCATAATGTAGAGAAATCTATGTAGTTGAGAAGTTCCATAAATCTTGATGTCTCACACTTAATCTCTTTAGAAATAAGCTCTCTATTTACCAACATCATTGTCATAATCTGCTTAAGTAGTTTTTCAAAAGCATTGTAGACTGCTTCTGCAATAATAAATTATACCTTAGCACTTTGTAAATATGTGAAGGAACCTTGTGTCTAAGTCGATAGGATTTGAAAAATTGATGGTACCGTTAATCACTAATTCCAAAATAATATCTTGGATATTTCTAATACCGGAAAAAGAAGAAACTATTCAAGACTATATTTAAAGTAGTCAAACCAGTGGCGTTTAATGATATGTGCATAAGAATATGTTTTATATTTTTATTGAAAAATCAGTGTCTTTTATGAAAGCGTCCTCGAGTAAGAATTTCTATAGGAGTATAACATATTAAAAAGAAACATCTTACATTGTTCTACAAAGAAATTAAATTATAATGCTAAGAACAAATTGAAATCCTGTTTTGGTTAGGGGAGTTATAATGACATTTTATAAAGTTCAATTTATAGTGTTTTTTTTTCTTTTGTTTCTTAATACTGTGAAAAGATTAAAAAAATTTTTCTTTCAATTTTAGCATATCAAATAAAAATCTTATTTATAATTTTGCATAATAGGTATTTTGGATAGCTAATTTTAATTTTTTAAATAATTCTTCTGTGTTTGTGGAAGAAACCATGTTAGCATAGAAGAAAAAACAATAAAACATCAATCCATTTCCCTTTATAGTTGATTTGTTACCATTGTTGTCTTACCATTTTCTTTCTTTTCTCTTTGTTGTTAAATAAAATGCCCTTGCACTACTACCTTTTGTGTATTCTGAATGGTGCTGTAATTTATATTCTATAAAGAAAATCTTTAAGAAACATGTTTTTTTTCATGTAAGTGTAAGATTTTGGGGGGAGTAGTAAACTAAATCCTTTATTAAAACAATAAAATGAAACAATTTAATATAATTTCAGCCATTCTGATATCATAATAAATCTGAAAAAAAGTTGTTCTTTTTGTAGTACACCAATAATGTCTGTGTTTGGTCAAATTAGATGTGTCCAGAATTGTGTTATAGTCTAATTCTTCCTGTTAAGGCTATTCTGACATATGCTAACTTCTAGAACTTTCAAGCTATATATGCTATATAGACCTTGTAAGTTGGCATTCAAAAAATATTTGTTAAATATATGAGTTGATAAGTATTTGAATACATTTGTATTTATGCCCAGTAATAACATGCTGAGCACATTAGCCTGGGTGAAATCTTGGAATCATTGCTCCTATTGTTAAACTTTAATCATTAAAAGTTTAAAGACTAAAATAAAATTAGACAAAATTATTATCATTATTTCAGATTAAACAAAAGCAGTCATAAACACCATAAATTTTCTAGGATTTTCCCCTTAAAAGTATTATTACTATTTCCTAAAATGTTACTTGTACTAGCTCTGTGTATTTTTTGTGCTTTATTTTGAGAAAAAATTTGTCATGCTCGGTTATAAGCCAATTGTTAGTAATGACATGTTATTAATAGTTCAGTGATCAGGCATGGGAGATTAGATAGTTTATCCCCCTTTTTAATGCCATGGGTGGTACAGTCGCCCTTGCTCTAAATATAAAAATAATGATATCTTTGTGCGTTCTCCCAATGTTGTTGCCACATAATATTTGTCTCTGGATTTTGATAGTGCTGGGTGATGGTAAGAATCATGAAGTCATAGAATTTCTTTTAGGTTGAAAGTATATTTAAGATTATCTAGTCAAAATTCCCATTAGTTTATAACTGAGGAAATTGAGACTCATAAATGCAGTGATGACCCGATATTTCAACACAATAACTTTTAAAATTAAATATGTAGTATTTATACAGTTTTAAGTAGATTATACTTTGCTTTTTGAACTTGACTTTTAGAAGACTTTATGCAAAATCACTTTCTTTTTTATGTTCCTATGGCCCCCTTTCCCCTGCATAGAACACTAGTTTCTCTGTATATTAATGACTGTATCTGTTTCTCCCAAGAGAATGAAAATATGTTTATGGTAGAGATCTTGTCTTACTCTCTTTTATATTTTTGTACTCTCCATTTCAACCACAGTGACTGTCACAGAGAACTCCTTCAGATAGTTGGTGAATGAATTAATGTCATTAAGCAATAAGAGAAAAATTAATATCCGTGTTAATAAATCATGCATCTGTTTCAGTGTGTGATTAACAAAGATAAATATGTGTTCCATTTTTCTCCCCACAGTCTCCAAACGTCCACAACTACCCCGATATGGAAGCTGTTCCCCTGTTGCTAAATAATGTGAAAGGGGAGCCCCCGGAGGACTCGTTATCTGTAGATCACTTCCAAACACAAACTGAGCCAGTGGACTTGTCAATAAACAAAGCCAGGACATCCCCTACAGCTGTTTCATCCTCCCCAGTTTCCATGACAGCGTCTGCCTCCTCACCTTCTTCTACTTCAACCTCTTCATCGTCTTCTAGTCGTCCAGCCTCATCCCCAACTGTTATAACATCAGTATCTTCGGCATCATCCTCGTCAACAGTATTAACTCCAGGGCCCCTTGTTGCCTCTGCATCTGGTGTGGGAGGCCAGCAGTTTTTGCACATTATCCATCCTGTACCACCTTCGAGTCCCATGAATTTACAGTCTAACAAACTGAGTCACGTTCACCGCATCCCCGTGGTGGTACAGTCGGTGCCTGTTGTCTACACAGCTGTACGGTCACCTGGAAATGTGAACAACACTATCGTAGTGCCGCTCTTGGAGGATGGGAGAAGCCATGGCAAAGGTAAGGGACACAAGTGTAGTCTTGATTTATTTCTGCACTAGAGGTAAAATACTTCTTTCAGTAGAAGGAGCCTAAAGCACATGCAAGCACACTTCATCCAAAGAAGGTCTGTTCAGAACAACACAGATACCAGCTTGTCAGTGGGGGGCCCAGCATAGTAGGAACTGCCCCCACATTTATGTAGGTAAGTGCTTCATTTCACCGAGTTAGTGCTTTTATTTATCAAGGCATTTAGTAGCAGAATTCAGGTATCTAAATTTGTAAAATAATGCCTACCTTCAAGTGCTCAGATGGGAAAGATCTATGGTTAGCGTGATTGCTGGTAAAGCAAATTAACCTCAGTAAAATGCAAAAGTTCTTAACTGAAGTTAGCCATTATGAGTCTTTTGAAAAGTGAACCACAATTTTTTTTTTCTTTCAGTTGTTTAGACTGGAACTTATTTTGATGACAATAATATCTACTGCTATGCTATATGAAGTTTTAAAATCAAATTTATTTTGATGACAATAATATAAAATACTGTGAAGTTTATGAAGAGACCTGGAATTGAATCATTCACTCTTAATGACTTGTAAATTAAGGTTCTATTAAAGTTGAGGGTTTGGCTATAAAAGTAACGTACTTGGGTTCTTCTCATAAGTCCAAGTTAATCTTTTAAATTGTAGGATAACTCAATATGATGTTATGGAAATATCTCCAAATGCTATATTAATACTCCCTTCTTGCATTCAGAAGATAGGAAGTACTTTGCCAGATGACTGTGTTTAGTTAATAATACCCAGTTATTTAATTAAAATTTGATAGTTATGCACCTGATCATGAAGTTATTTCTCTCTTTCTAAGTTCTTGTTTTTTCCCTTTTTTTTTTTTTAAACTAGAAGGAATTGGAGAATTGTAATAATACCATGCTGTCTATTCTTTCTTCCCCTCCCATGAATCTGAAATATATGCCACCTCACTGTAGAAATGTAACATGCCCATAATCATTGACTCATTTGCAGGGTATGTATTTTGTCTTCAGAGCCTAGAAATGAGAAGGAATTAAAACTTTTTTATATTACTTTATGCTTTGACCCCATATGACTATTGAGAACTATAATTAAAATATAATCAATGGATACATAAAACACTGCCTTCTCCATAAAATGATAGTTAACATCATTGTTTTGTTGTGTTGTGTAAGATAGGATTAATAAATAGAAATACCATTTGAAAGTGAATGTTAGAGAAAATTTTTCAAATACACACTGCAAAATTGTGCATTCCCAATTGGTGTTATTCTTTCATTGGCAGTGAGCTTCTTCATAGCACATGAAATACATTTCACCTACTCAGTTTTACCACGTTAAAAATCTCCAGATGCATAGCATACAGGAATTTTAGACTGCAGACTTGAAATGCAGACACTCACTGCCTACCTGACAACTTCTCTCCTTTGTGCTGTTGTGGGCAGAGAAACTTCTCGGTGAACAGGTGGAGCAAAAGGAAGGATTAGGGAGCCTTTTCATAGATTTTACACTAGATGAACCCTCTTTGATTAGCATATTTGCTAATAAATAAATAATAACACAACAGAAACCCACATCAGATTTTTTTCTTTTATAATTCACAGATGTGTTTAAAACTTTTGAGATAGAGTCAAGAAATAGTGAAGCATAAAATAACCTTGCATATTATTTTACATCTATGTGGGGTGAGGAGTTGATACCATAGAATCCAATCTTTATATGATAGCACTTAAGAGAAATGTTGCTTTTATTATGAAATTAACTGAAGATTTTACTGCTGCTTAGAACTTTTTATACAATTTTGAATCACGAATGAAGGAAACAAAAGAGATAATCTTTTACTTGTCATTATCTTTTTGGTGGAAGAGGGTATTTTTATTTAAAAAGTAAAAAATATAAAGCATATATTGTCAATTAACTTTCTGGAAAACGTATCATTGAAAGATTTTGTTGAGCCTCATGCTGTAATTTGTTCTGTATATGAGTATATTTAAGTTATTTTCATGCAGTATATTTTTTCAGTAGTTTCCTCATATCAAGAATGACAATTTGTGTAATCATAAACATGCTGAGCTGTGACATAGTGGTTTTAGGAACATGAGATTTTAGATAAAGGATATATGAGTTAGATTCCTCACTTAAAACTTTAGACTTGGGAAGTTATTTACTCTCACTAATCCTCAGTTTGTTCAGTAATAAAATGGGAATAATAACATGCTCTGTTATTAATGGGAAGATTAATGGGAAGATTTGCACATACCATGTGTATAAATTATTAGAATTCATCAGGTATCAATAAATATTTACAAATTGTTTATCATTATTATCTAAAAAAAAAAACCCTACTGGAAGTAATAATGTTCAGAAATTAAGCATTTCCTTTTCTTATACAACCAGAAAATTAGGAAGAAAAAAAATGTGATTTTCAAAATGAAAAACTACCCCAAGACATTGGTATGAGAATGCCCCTCAAAACTGCTTCTATAACAAGTTAAAGGAGATGAAAGTTTAGTATGAGAAACTGGAAACATACCATATTTTCTACTTATTATTAGAGTATATTAAGTTTTTATAATCACCATATACTACAAATGCTACTGTAGCTATATAAGGTGTTGTGTATGTGTTTTTAATGCTCAACCAATTAATTAGATGGTGGTAAAAGTGTCCAGTAAAGTAGGCCTCCTTACTCTCAGAATGAATAAAGGAAAGGCATTTCAGCAATTATTTAAGACTTTATTTTGCACCTTTGCAGCTGGTCGTTGGGCCAGCAGTGAAATGGCTGTGTGATAAACGGATCCCCTAATTCTTACCACGTAGGACTTTTGTCTGGCATGGATAAGCAAAAGAAAATACTGGTCGGGAATTTGGGCCTTCAGAATGCTAATAAATAAATAAATAAAAACACAAAATGTAACTCATTCAACTGTAGATGATTGTAGTGGATAATTTTTCAAGTTGACATATCTGGTATAATGTAGAGAAATAGATTTCTCTATGTGTCGTGATACACAGTGGGCTAAATGTTCACATAGACATCTAAGGTAATTTGTCATATGATTGAGTCGGGTGTCCATCCAACTGTTTACAGAACGCCTATCATGTGCCAGGCATTTTGTCGACACCAGGGATATAGTGGTGAACAAACAGATACTGTCTGTCTCTCATGTGGCTTAAAGTTTCCTAGGGATGAAGATATTAAACAAAAAAATCATACAATTTAATAATTTATAATTGTGGGCGGAGGTGGATTATAACAGACCAGCCAGGTGGTTCCCCAGTGAAGGGGTTTAAATAGAAATGCCAAGAGAGAAAGCTGAATTGGCCAAATGTGGTCCCCTGGAGGGTACTGCACTTTTTTTTTACTGTCATGCTCAGAAGTGATGATTAGGATTTGGGGAAGGTGGTGGAGTGAAACTTCCCGAAGGTTATGCCTGACAAACAACAGAAGGATATGTAAATGCTTACTAATGAGCATAGGGACTCCTTCTGTTCCTCATACCACACTCGGTCTCTCATCCAAGTATTTAAAGAATATCAATCTAAAGGACCGGCAAGTTAGCCACTAGCCCAGGACACCCACATGTCACAGTTGGGCCTTGACTGTATCCTGTGATGTGAAGAGAGATGGTAGGTGGATGCTCTGGAAGGTCCAGGAAACAGACGAAAGGGAGACCAGAGCTACCGGAAGTGAGGATGCCAGATCGTTTCCAGAGGAGTCTCTTTTAAGGTTCATCCCCAAAAGACAGATGCAATTAGCTCCCCAAAGTGGTGGTGGTGAGAAGCAATGAGCTCCCCTTCTTCAGGGACCAGCAAGAGGACTGGTTTGGCCAGGGTTTTGCTCAACAATCAAAATCTGAAAAGGCCTGGTGTGAATTTCATTGCTCGATTTTTTTCCCTGACCACTTTCTCTTTCTTTATCAGCTTATGTAGTCTTTTCCTCTTCCCCTACTAAGGGTTTCTCCTTAGCCACCCAAAAGTAATCAAATGTCCTCTTGACTGTAATAAAATAGATTGCCTAGAGGGAGAGTACGCAGCTCCAGTTTCCTAAGCAGCCACATTTTTATTCATGCAAATGAGTAGCCCAGTCTACCAGAATTTATAAAACATATTCATTGCATCAAGACCTTTTAGTGGTTTGATGTCATAATTGAAAAATAACCCTACTTACAGCAATTATGTGATTAGATCCTCGAGTATAAAGTATTATTTCCCAAAATACCTGACCATAGCCTGTTGAAACTGCTATCAAGAAATGGGGAATGCAGTTTCTTTGGTTACGTCCTGCAAAAGAGTGTTGCTTTTTTATTAAATTTAGATGTAGGCACATAGTGAAGAATCTTCCAAAAATATACCTTATTTTCATAGCACCCATTCAGGAGTTTTGAAGGGATGTGGCCTGGGGCAAATTTGAAATAATCACACCCCACTTTCTTCCTACAGGCTGTTGCTTTTCTCAGCAGCCTGCAGGAAGAAACCACAAGTGTATTTTTAATCTTGTGCCATTTATATTTGTGGAAGGAAGTATGGGCATTGCAGTGATTGCTGTAAAGCTGGTTGGATGACATGGCTCTACCTCCTGCCCCATTGACCATAAGTGTAGTCCTCTTCCCATGAAATTCCCCACTTCAGATATCTGTTTCACTGTGTTTCTTCGGCCCTCAGCCTTCCCACCTGTTGATGTTGACAATGTCATTTTTCAAGTCCTGGTTCATTTTGTCACAGCCTCACTTCTGTCTACCTTGCACATGACCATTTGGTAGAGTCCTGGTATCTTCTGTCCATATGACCAGAATAGTCCAGGACACCTGACCTAGAATTGTGTCTTCAGTGGTCTTGGCTTCTTGAGTGATCCTATTGTAGAAGATGAGAGAGATTCAATTATATTTGCGTATAGAAAGGCCAGACTCAGGAATGATTTTTTTTTTTTTAAGATTTATTTTTTATATATTCCGCACCCCCCGCCCCCAGTTGACTGCTTTCTGTGTCCATTTGCTGTGTGTTCTTCTGTGACCGCTTCTATCCTTATCAGTAGCACTGGGAATCTGTGTCTCTTTTTGTCCCGTCATCTTGTTGTGTCAGCTCACCGTGTGTGCAGTGCCATTCCTGGGCAGGCTGCACTTTTTTTCACACTGGGTGGCTCTCCTATGGGGTGCACTCCTTGCGCGTGGGGCTTCCCTACGCGGGGGACACCCTGCATGGCACGGCACTCCTTGCGCGCATCAGCACTGCACGTGGGCCAGCTCCACACGGGTCAAGGAGGCCCGGGGTTTGAACCATGTACATCCCATGTGGTTGGTGGACGCCCTATCCATTGGGCCAAGTCCGCTTCCAGGAATGATTCTGAGAAGGAAAAAATGATTTATTGATGGCCAACCAGATTCAGGAGCTTTTTGTTTCAAACCTGAGCCCCAAACAAGATTTTTTAGTTCTTTTTATACAGAGGAAGGGTTAAACTGTTCTTTAGTTCAGTGCTAATAGGCTTGAATTAGCATATATTGTCCACATCCTAGGTAAGCTTTTAGCATGGACTTCATAGATTCTAGATAAGCTTTTAGGACATTTGGTTTGCATTTCCGCTGAATATTTAAAGTTTATAGGGTTTGCATTGCTAAACTGTTTTTCCAGACTGTAGTTGTTACCATGGTCACCAAGGGCAGGACTGCAGCCTCTAACTGTCCCACACCTACAGCTCAGGACAGACAGCTTAGGTTATCTATGAAGAGAGGAACAGCTTTCCACCCATAACCCACATCAGTCCCACTACCATTCTTCCTTTGGTAAACTTTAAACTTATTTTTCCATTTACTGTTAAGTATGGATGTTGTAAAAGTAGAGGTCCAATTATTTGCGTATAGTAAAGCCAGGACTCAGGAATAATTTTTGGGGAAGGAAAAACGATTTATTTACAGCCGGCGGGACTCGGAGCTTCTCATTCCAAAGTCGGAGCTTCTCATTTCAGAATCCAAGCACCAAACAAGATTTTTGAGTTCCTTTTATACAGAGAAAGGGCCAAATGGTTCATTGTTTCAATTCTCAATAGGCTTGAATTAGCATGTATCTTCCACATCCTAGGTGAGCTTTTAGCGTGGACTTCATAGATGCTAGATAAGCTTTTAGCACATTTGGTTTGCATTTCCCGTGAATATGTAAAGTTTATATAGTTTGCATTGCTAAACTTTTTCCTGACTGGAGTCGTTGCCATGGTCACCAAGGGCGGGGCTGCAGCCTCTCACTGTCCCACAGCCACAGCTCAGGACACACACAGCTTAGGTTATCTATGAACAGACGGAACAGCCTCCCACCCAGAGCCCACATCATGGAAACTATGAAATAGAGAGTAATATTTTTATTCTGAATTTAATTTTTATCAAGAAACCCTATAGTTACTTATGTTCTTTGTTATTTTAATGTTGCTAATTGGAAAGGGAGATTGGACTATTGTTGCTTTTTGGTTTATTTTTCTTAAATATAGGCTTTGAGATTACTTGTTTTATCAAAGGCAGAAACATGTAAAATAATGAGAAAGGCGGACAGCCATAGTTATGAAAAAATGATTTTTAAACCAGGAGTTAAGAAGATGTTATTTTATACAGATTACATAGGTCATTTTACCTGATTTTCAACAAGGAGTAGAAAGTTATCTGTAATTTTTTCACTTGCAGGCCTGTACAAGAGACTGAATAGATTCCATCAAAAATTTGGCTTCTTATACTCTTGTTACTGTTTATCTGAAATATCTACAATCTGTCAATTCTATTGCTTCGTCTGGCATAGACTGCTAGTTCTAAGATTCGATCGTAATAACTGACTTAGAGAGGAGACAGAGTTGCCTGTATTGTTCTGAGAGAGAGCGGAATAGAGAAAATTCTAGATAAAGAGACCACTCTTGGCATTTTAAAATGCCAAGGAAGGAGTTTGATTGGTTTCTCGCCTCCCCACACAGCTAAATAGTAAATAAAAGTAAAAAGGGAAAAGGAAGAGAGAAGGAGAAAGTATGGACACCAAAGGGGAATCCACATTAAAATGTTGATGTTACTTAAAGAACTGAGGATACAAACAAGACAGCCACATATTGGGTGAAGTAACTAAAATAAGAACTTAACAGAACAGACTCTGTGTTCATTCTAAGGTAGTATGAAGAGCTACTAAATAAAATAGCTTAGTATACTATTTTAATTTGTTAGAGCAGTTTTCTACTATAATTAAAGAACTACTTTATGTCTAAATAAATATGTGCTTAATATTAAATTTTATGAATATAATATTCTAATGGAGTCTTCATATTCATTTTTCACTACACCTGAAAAGCTTTTTCTGGTAATATTTAATACACTGAACATAAAATAATGGATTTTGAAATATAATGTCTTTCTTGTCCTTTAAGAATAGTTTTCTGTAAAAATAATTTTTTTTTCCTGCTAGAGTAATGTACTGCTTAAGTATAAAGCTTCTGTTTTCACATACTGCAGGTACTGTTATAGTACAGGAAAATTCTTATTTGCTCTTAGATTGCAAGTGTTTCGATGATATTTAAACATATATGCTCATTGCACAAAACCTTTTGAGTATTATGTATTTATATGTAGATACAGGTAAGCATTTTCCAGTTAGGAAAGGAGCATTTTTACACAGGAACTCTTAATACCTTGTAGGAACAAATGAAAGAAGGAAGAAAATCAGATCCAAGAGGGAAGCTTGGTCTTAGAATCATTGCCAGCACTGTTTTAAATTGGCTTTTTAATTATTTATTACTATGTGATTGTGGTTTCTGTTCCCTATTTTTTCTTATTCCCTTAATAATTCCTTTTCTGTGTGTAACTATGTTACTATTTTCTCCACTCTTTCTATTTTCCATTGTTAATAGAGAATTTGATTAACTGGTACTCTGCTTTGAATGCTTTAGAGAACTAATTGGCATTTGTCTTTCAATCTAATAAATAAAAGAAGAGCAACCAATTTACAGAGTAATAATCACATGCTTAATTCTTTCTCCAGTCACCTTTATGTGGGGAAAATGAGACTTTGGTCACTGGCCAATTGTATGTTTTTCATGGCCAGCTGGCTTCACCATCTTTTTTCTTTTATTAATCAGTTCATTTACTCAGCAAATATATTTTGGGCTATTTACATAGCCAGAAATGTCCCCCATTCCCAGCTATGGTGTTTGTTTTGTTTTGTTTTGTTTCAAAAAAGCTATTCTGAAAAGCCAGGTCTAGTTTAAAATACACTTAAGAATGCTGCTCACGTGGTAGGCCATTTCCTGTTAGTGAATATTGAAATCAATTTGGTAGCTCATAACCAAGTTTTAAAGAAATGAAATAGAATGGAACAGAAAAAAAAAATGTCTGAACGTACTGCCCAAATAAGTATTATTTCATGAAATTTAGTAAAATATCTGTATGCATACACAAATGATGTGCTGTGAGTATAGGTGTGCTGGGCCAAGGTGAAGTGTATAGTCCTTACTGGGGTTGCGAAAGAAAAAGTTTGAAAGAGATTGCAGTGGACGTCTTTGCCTTTATCTCAGACTCTTCAAATGAAACATCTTCTTTTCTCTGCCCTCTCACTTTCCCTTCTTCCTTCCATTTCTGTCTTCTTCCTTCTTCCACTTATCATTCTCTGTCTCACTGCATCCATCGCCATTCTACCTTTTTCTGAATCTCAAATCTATTCCATATCTAACCAATCGCTATCCCAGAAGTTATTTATTGTGGAACTAAGCAACCTCTATTGAGAATGACAGTCTTTGGACTGCCATCTAGTGGTAAAATTTTAAAACAACATAAACTGAAAAACTTGGATGAGCTAACTCTACTCCGTCTACTCTGGTTATTTTATTTTCTGTGATTTCCCCTGATTTTCCCAGCTAGATTAGGATTGTAGGGGAGTACAAGGAGCGTGTCCTTTATAAGTAAAACTTGAACCTAAATTTGCAACCGAAGTTATCCACTTTTGTTTTTAGGGCTCTAGTATATGAAATATTTTTTAAAGACTTATTTAACTTGGGCCAGAAAGAAAAAGTGTTAACTTATGTCCACTCCTTCCCACTTTCCATTCTCTGCATTTGTGTGTTACTTTTTTATAAAAACAAAATGCTCCTTTCTGTTTATCTGTGCTTAGTTTTGTTTTTTTTTTAAGATTTATTTTATTTCTCTTCTCCCCCCCCTCCCCATTGTCTGCTCTCTTGTGTCCATTCCCTGTGTGTTCTTCTGTGTCCACTTGCATGCTCGGTGGCACCAGGAATCTGTGCCTCTTTTTGTTTCATCATCTTGCTGCGTCAGCTCTCTGTGTGTGCGGCACCACTTCTAGGCGGGCTGCACTTTTTTCGTGTGGGGCAGCTTTCCTTGCAGGGTGCACTCCTTGCACATGGGGCTCCTCTACATGGGGAACACCCCTGTGTGGCATGGCACTCGTTGCGCTGCAGCACTGCACATGGGCCAGCTCACCATACGGGCCAGGAGGCCCTGGGTTTGAACCCTGGACTCCTATATGGTACGCAGATGCTGTATCAGTTGAGCCACATCTGCTTCCCAGTTTTTTGTTTTTTTAAACTATGGGTTATATTTATTGGCTTAATGGAAGCACATATGCCAACTTGTGTGCTATTAGGTTTTGCTGTGAGCTGATTCCACTGAGAACAAAGAAACAAGGGCTCTAGAATGGTGTAGGGAAGGGAAAGCAAAAGAAAAGTGGGGAATTTTGTCTTGGGAAAGCGAGAAGCCTGGAAGAAAACAAGTCGGAGTATTTGGAGAAACTGAGAGTAGCTTTTGGAGAATTAGACTACCTACCTTCCCACTAACTAAGGCTTAAAAGAAATTTAGCTGACACAGGGTGAAATTAGAAAGCTAATTAGAAGCATATGTGTTTCTCAGGTCTCTCAGTGACCTGGGGAGAGAAAGCCCTAGCAGTACTCAGGGTGATTTAAAGTAAGAGTAAGCTCCTCTCTTGACAAGAACTGTAGTTGCTTATATAAGATGGTATATACCATTCTAAATCCTCACTCGTGGATAAAACAGGTTGGAGTCTCCTAGAATTCAATTTTAGCTCCATGAAGTTGGTACCATGTAAGCCTCATTAGCTGCTACTTCTCCAGCACATTGTATTGTGCCTGACAATCAGAAATGCTAAATAATTAGCTATTGAATAGAGGGGTGAATTAATAAATGAATAAATGGGTGTAGCCTTCTGTAGGTATGGCATTTTGCATGAGCTACTCGGGAATGCTGTAGCCAGTAATGGATGGTCTGTGGTCCTGAACCCCGGCTCTTAAAGCAAACCTGCCTTGTATGGTGAAGTCGAAGAAGCAGCAGCGTAATATAATAAACGGCAAGACTCCTCATAATCTGCCTCCTAATCCATTGCCGTTCCACCAGTACATCTATTATCCCAATAATCATTTCCATGGCTTTTCATAATGACATTGCCTTTATTCACAGAGTTCCTTTTTCCTGGGAGGCCTTCCCTTCCCTGGAAAAAGACCTGATCCAAATGCCTTCTTTTCCAAGCAGAAACTTTTTCTTTTTCTTAATCCCTTCATTCAGGATAAAACAGAGAATTAGACACTTCCCTTCTTGAATCGGGGCAGTTCTTGCCTGTGCATATGCTAAAGTACCTACCAGATTATAGCACAGTTCATCAGTCCAAACATTGTCTTCTTTCCTCGTTCCCTTATGCCTTGTCCAGTCCCTGGCACACCGTGAAGACTCTGTTTGCTTCATGAATGGACACCATCTCCGGGTGCTTTCTGTTTTATGTCAGTGTCCTATCTGTTGTTCCCTGGAATTCTTGAGTATATTGCTCCTGCTGTTTCTCCAAGTTTGGTTTATTTCATAGTATTTAACATTAAAAAATAATGTTTGGTAGTATATT
The DNA here is from genome assembly GCF_030445035.2 of Dasypus novemcinctus. Taxonomy (NCBI): domain Eukaryota; kingdom Metazoa; phylum Chordata; class Mammalia; order Cingulata; family Dasypodidae; genus Dasypus; species Dasypus novemcinctus. Next base: position 64,109,468 of record NC_080687.1, read on the forward strand.
ACAGTTGCTTTATGTGATTTAGATTTTAACAGTTTCTGGAGTTGAACCCCTGTGGGCTTCAGAGCATTTTCATAAGAAATATCTTATAGCTTCCAAGCAGTCTTAATGAAAAGATATTGCTGTATTAAAATTATCGTCAGTTCTTATTTATTCTCTGACTCTCAGGTAAAACATTTCACCTGTGAAACTGGGATAAATAATGTCTTTGATTCAATCCAGCAATTAATAGAGTCTGATAGATTTCTTATATAACAGTAATGCCAATTTCATTTCCCAGTCAGGGTGAAACAGAATTATGCCTCCTACCCACTGCAGTTAACGGCGTCAGCATCATAGTACCATAAAATCTCAATAAAATCTGAAAACTGTGGAGTATGGATAATCCCACTATAAATTGTAATAAAAATTACTCCTTTAAACTCTATATTCTCTCCATTAAGTTCATAGACACTGTCTCTTTGTACATAAAGTTTTATGAAATAAATCGACCATTTCTGCTGTCCTTACCAGATAGCAAGCTGTTTTGATTTTAAAGCTGATAAAGGTACAGTCATTTTTGGTGTTCGCAGTGCATTTTAAAAACATAAAGTTCATCTAACCTTAAGTGGATGGAAAATGCTACTTTTATTTGCACTATGCAGTGAATGTCTCTCTGTGAGAAAAAATAAATGACATGTTTATCACGGTGGACCTGTTTGTTGCAGCCATAAAACAAAGATTTGTTTTTCTACCACAGTTCTTTAATCTTAAAGGTATAGTGAGCAAACCCAAGCACGAATCTGAAAGAACTTTGTGTGAATTTCAAATCTGCCTTTAGAAGGAATTGTCAGTTTCTTGGTTACATTTGTCTCATCTGTGCTAAATCCAAGGGATCCCTAATTGTTTCTGGTGTGGCCTTTGTCAGGAAGGGATGCTCCATCAGTCTTCCATAGACACAGAACCCCTTTAGAGAAAGAAAACCTTCTAGAGATCTAAATTGTAAATTCCCAAAGGATATTAATTAGATTCTGGAGGAAGTCCACATTATCATGAAGATAGAGTTTCATCTTAGTTGCAAATAGAAGAGCTCTAAGTCTTTGATAGTCAGGTAGAAAGAAGTATTCCAGACCAAGAAAAATACTCATCCCTGAGGAGAGAGAATGCAGAGGATTTAAAGATTCAAGAGTAGTGTGTTTTACTAAAATGTAGTATGATACCTGTGCAAATAGACACATATATTACATATGATATAAAACATATGCTACATCCTTGATATATGTTACACATTTCTTACAGGAGATGATCTTAGGTCCTCTTGTAGGACCTAAGTTTAGGTCCTAAACTTTTCTCTCAACCTTAGTTTAGAGAAAATCCTTTGTGAATATGGTTTTCCAGCTGTGTGTTGATGGAAAATAGCCAGTAATAACAGCAAAGGAAAAAGAAGGGAGAGGAATATTTCCCAACCCTTATTTTTTTAAACTCAAGTTCTGTAAAATGTTTTTTTCATTTCAGCTCTTTTATGTATCCCCAGTAGGCATAAAATTTTTGTAGTGCTTCAGTTTCTGGATTTTCCTTAGTAAAACGAAAAAGGTCTACTGATTTTGCATCATCAATCTACAGATGCTTCATATACCCCAAGATTCTAATATGCTTACTCTCTGCCCAAATTAATTTATACCCTGGTATATTGACAACAAAAAGTGACAGTGTAAACGACTTGATGGTGAAGAGGGTGACAAAATTATTAGAATAAACTCAAAAAATTATAGGAAGGTCTTTCAGGATGGGAGCAAATAAGCTTCCACACCTCTTCAGTCCATGGGAAAAAGACTTTATTACAGCAGCATAATTGCTGTTTGAAATAATGACCATTAGTCATGAAATAAAGGTTAAATTATGGGCAGTCTTTTTGAAGAAGACAACAAAGTATGTAATAAATCTTGTAAAATATTTATTAAAATCATTTAATAATTATCCTTTATGTGATTTCTGTACATTATCCTTAAGCCCTGCAATAACGGCATATAGGTATTATTGCCTATCATTTGCAGATAAGAAAACTGAAACTCATATATTAGTTCCAGCTTATAAATAAGAGAGCCCTGAATAAAATCAAAACTTAAATACTCCAAAGCCATTTAGCTGTACTTGGGCTCTATGCTAAAAGAGCATTAGTTATCTAGGGAATTTATCAGTATTAAATATTCCCAACTCCATATTTCTTCAAATTAAGTATCATATTTTTAAATACTTTCATTTATTGTCAAAGTTCAAAGTCTATTACGTATGAAATCTATATATAAAAAGTTTTTATGTGGTTTGTATGAAGTAATTCCACATTGCTAATTATTAGCAGTAGAGTGTCATATTATGTTTTTCCATTTCTCTAGCATTTTTCAGCATTAAAAACAATAGCCCCAAGCTGTAGGTTAACATTTCTAGATGTAGGGAAATTTTGTCAGACTGTTGCTCACTGCGTTTCAGAGATTGACATTTGTGTCATTTTTAGACATATCTGGTCCCTACCTGCAGCTATTTTGAGCAGGAAATCGGTTAGAAAGACATATACAACAGGCATGCCTGGTCTATCTTGCTTCATTCGGTAGTGGTTATTTTCTGAGAAACATAAGGGGAAACCACAAAATAAAAACACAACAAGCATTTATTATTACTGTGATAATTTTATTTATTTTCCTTAGATTAATGAGATCAATAAAATTCTGAGTACTAGGCAATAGCTAATAATTATTATAACATTACAGCTTTAAAATTTTCCTCGTGTATATAGCAGATGTTCAGAAATGCCTTCTTCAAAACTGGAAAATAAATTCCATACACTGTGTCATTGGTAACAGAGAGTAGCTTCATAGTGAGATCTGACTTTTTCCACTTTGTGCTTGTTTCTCTTTAGAGCCCTGGATGTTATCTTTTCTATGTTTTTGTAGCCATCCTATTTTTTTTATTTAGCTTATCAAACAGTAAAATATCTTGTATGCTGTCTAAAATTTATTGGTAGATTTTCATGAGCTGTGGTAACAAGTGTTTTCCAACACATTCTTTTTTTTTTTTTTTTTTTTTTTTTACTTCAATAAAATTTTATTTAAAAAAAGAATAATGGAGAGTAAAAATATTGCATAGAAATCATTTAAAGATCTAAAGTCAACAAAAGTCTTTTTTCTAATTAAAAGTACATAATGTTTTGGAGGGGAAGGGAAACAATTAAGGAAAAAATATATTTACATTAATCATTCTTTTCATACACTTCAAATTTGTACTTAATGCCTTTCTCCTCCTGGACATCAGAAAGAACACCTGGGTATTCTGGGAGAAGTTTATATTTCTCTAGATCAATTTCTGGAAAAAATGTGTCACATTCAAATTCTTGCATGATCCTCGTCACAAACAGTCTAATATGGCCTGGCTGATTCATGGCTTCCTTATAAACAGAACTGCCTCCCACTATCCAAATCATGTCTACTTTATCTGCTAATTCTGGTTGCTCAATAAGTTTTAAGGCATCGTCCAGACTTTTCGCAAGAAAATGAGCTCCTTGGGGGGGTTCCCTGAGTTCTCTACTGAGAACTATATTAATTCTGTCCTTTAAAGGTCGATTTTTCTCAGGAATGGAGAACCAGGTCTTTCTACCCATAATCACCAAATTCTGTTTACCTTCTACTGAAGAGACCGTAGTCATTTTTTGGAAATACTTGTATTCATTCCTGAGCGGGGGCCAGGGCATGTCTCCGTTCTTGCCGATGCCCATGTTCTGGGACACGGCGACAATGCAGTTTAGGGGACGAACCATGATAGCAGCAGCAAATTCCTCCGAGCTAGCTGGTCTCACCAGAACCCCCGGCCAAGCTAGGCGCGAAAACTGTGGTCACCCGCCCCTTCGGCCCCATTTGTGCAGAGGAGGCTCCGCCCGCCGCCCCAACGCACGGCAGGGCCGCGACGTGCTCTCCAACACATTCTTGAAGTCATGGCTATTGTGGTATAATCCACTCATTGTCTAACAAATGAGTGCTAACTGGTGAAACACAATTTAGTGACATTATCGTGCCTGTTGGCATAATCTGCAGTAATCAAGGTAGTATAGCCTCCAGTGATGTGTTTTATTATCTCATTATCCATCTTGCAACTAGTACAACTATTAACAGGCCAGTTATCTTTCTTAATCAAATGAGGTATTTTTGAAGTTAATCACCCTAATAAGCTCATTAAAAGTCATAAAAGTATAACTCCCTTTTAACTATAGATTAAACTGGTTTTAACTATATAATTTTGTCTAATCTGATATAAATGAAAGTTTACAACTTTTTAGTTTACAAGCCTAAATAAGACACAAAACTTTTCCCCCCAAATGTTGTGCTCTCTTTATAATTGTTATAAACTTTGAAAATGGAATCATCATTAATAACAGAATATACCACCACAGAATCAGATTCTCTTTGTTGACATCGTTTATTTATTCCATTCCTGTTTTCCAGAAAGGATATAAGGATTGTCATCGCTCTAACCACTGTTCAGTTAGTGGATAGTTTGAGAGGCTTTGCATGTTTTTAAGTCTGGGATATAATGGCTGTCTGATACCTGGGCTTGTTAGAATCTGCTCAAAGAAAACCTTAGTTTACTGTACCTTCTTTATGAATGTATATATAAATATAAACACACATCACTATATCATATAAAAGCCATCTAGAAACTGTTGCACTTTATAAATGAAATGAAATTAGTTGATTTCTTATACTTGAATTTTATTTCTTGTGTTCTATCATTTATAAGGGGGAAAAGGTCTTCATATTTATTACTTAACCAAATATGGTGATTATAGCCCCAATTTATTTCCCTTTCTGTTCTCTTATTCATTTATCATATTTAAATAAAATTTGAACCACTATATTAAAAATTTAAGAATTAAAAAATGTTTGATCTTCACCTTCATATTTTTAATAACCTTTTTCCTTATCCAGTATATTCCTTTCAGTTCACTTATTCATCTGGTCAATACATATTTATCCTTTGACTAATTATATAATATGCATCTGATGACCCCAAGAATCGTAACAGTCATGTCTCTGTGGAATATGAATGTGTTCAACTCATCATGGAGTGTTGTCTTGGGGAATGGAAACCCACACAATAACCGAAAGAATATTGAATTCCCATCCTGGGGAATTCTGCTACAGTTCTCTAATATAGTGGCAAGAATCCCTAGAATAAATGGACAGTGCCTAGCAAAGGAGGACAGACAAAAAAAAAAAAAGCTTACATTGTAGTGAGGCAAATTCTGTAATACAAGTAAATATCTCCACAGAGGCAGATCACAAAGGAAGCTAAGCTCAGTGGTTGGGGAGGGAGTAGTTGTTACATTAGGAGAAGGGTGTTTCTTGGAGTAAGTATGAGTTGGATCAATACGTTGGTATGGTTCAACTGAAGACTGTTTATAAGTAATGGAAATGAGGGTCAAGAATTAGTCATGGATCCAGTTATCATAGGCCTTGTATAAAAACTAAAGAGTTTGTATATGTACTTATTATTACAGGAGACACATCAATACTTGTAAGTAGGTGGAAGTGAAATAGTGACATTTTAATCTGTGGATGAAGGACTGAATGTATTGAAAATGCAGAAAGGGAGACAAGCAAGAAGGCTATCTTGGGAAGCCAGGTAGAGTTCCTGAGGGTTGCACATAGGCAGTTTGGGTGGAAGTCTGATATTTAGAACTTTTTGGACCTTTGGATATGGAGGATAAAAGAAAAGATAAATTTAGGATAAATCCAAAGTTTCTTGTTTTGGCAACTGGATCATGTTGAGAAAGTTCAATGGGAGAATACATAAATTGAAAGATTTTTCCGATATTTTCATCCAGAAAAAAACAGAATGAAAAAGTTGGTGAAAACAAGAAAGAAAACTTAAGAGACCTGGATTGAGGTGTTCCAAAATATATCTAAAAGGACTTTTATAAAATAAGAATAGATGTAATTAAATATTCAGATTAAATATAGAAGCAATTTTCAAAGAGGTAATGGCTGAGAATTTTGAAAAATTACAGAATGTCATGAATCTTTACATATAGAAGAATATGTAAAAAAGAATCCACATCTAGACACACAACAGTGAAACTGTCAAACATCTGAGTTATAAAGGAAATCTCAAAAGCTATCTATAAAGGAAATAAGTAATGACAAACTGTCAACAATAACACATGCCAGAAAGCAATGCAGTAGTGTCTTCAAAGTGCTGAGAGTATCTTAGAACACTCTTCTCAGTTAAAAACTCAATTTATGGTTAAAAAAAATATACATTTTCAGAAATAATTGACTAAAAGTTTACCTCCCACACAAATTTCCTGAAAGACCTACCTAATGGATAAACTTCTGCAGGAAGACAAATGGAAGAGCTTAGAACTTGATTTTAAAACATTGGTAAGTATCTGAATAAAGAGAGAACTTTATATAAACTTTTGAGAGTCACACATGAACCAAAAATCTAGACAATAAGGAAAAAAGAACGTGGGGAAGATAGGAGTGTTCAGTGAGTATTATTGCATGCTAAATTCTTGTGTTTGGGAGGAGAAATGATACATTGAATAGCTTCAGACTTTGAACAAATTTAAATCTGGCGATAATCAGTTTTATAACAAAATGGGGAAATGGTTGTGGGAGTGTAAATTGATTCAATATTTTGGGCATCAATTTGGCAGAAACTAGTAAAACTGATGATGTGCATACCCTATGTATATATTATTAAGAAAATTGTAATAAATATTGTGAATATTACTATGAGAATAGATAAGTAATGTGCTATTCACAAAATGGAATATTGTACAGCAATTAAAATGAAAGATAACTAAATCATGTGAAAAAAGCAAATTTAAAATATTGCATTTTGTACTGTTTTTACAAGGGTAAAATCATATAAGTATTATTCATTGGTACATGTGGTTAAAGCATGAAAACATGAACGGGAAGGATATACGTATTCAGGATACTATGGAAGAGAATTGAAATAGAAATTTTAAAATAAAAGGGGGTTTCAAATGTTTCTGTGATTTTTTTTTTAATGATCTGAAGGAAATGCAGAAAAAATGAAGAGTTTTTGAAATTGCAAGGAGAATAAATAGATGATCATTTGTATGTTTGAAATTTCATAGAAATGACTTGAAATAAAAAATCTATAAGTAATTTAACTTAAATTTATAAGCAAGTTTCTTGGAGATCAAGTACTAGAATATAAGTTTAATGACTCTTCCTATTTTATCTTTTGTAAGAACAGTTAGATGTGAGAGACAAGTGGGAAGAAACAATTTTCAGAACCTGGGGTGGTTGACAGAGAAAGAGGAATAAAAATATTAAAGAATTGATTTGGTTCCTGACACACTATTTAATTTATAGTCCAAAAGACAGTGGGCACATAAGAAGATTATCTGCTTTCTTATTAGCTGATAAACTTAGGTGGGTTGTCATGAGCCACCAGCCTCACTCATGTCAGCTTGTCCTCAGGTACAGCAAATGCTTAGTCTGAGGTGACTTGGCAGCATTAGTCAAAGAAATCAGGCTAAACGATGTTCAGAGAAGGCACATAATGAAAGCAGTATGAATTTAGATGTCATTTGTTTCTACCAATGAAAAATACTCATTTTTCTTCCTATATTGAAAGAACAACATAAGACATTTATTTAACACCTTAATATATAGACGTCAAGCATCACACAATCTGCCAGCTATTCCAGTGATCACAAAACAACTGTAAATCTGTATACAAATGAGAAAAGTAATTTTAGCCATATGTCTATAGAAAAATGAAACCCTAGTAGTTCTCAGTATAATTTTCTGCAAAAACTTTTCTCACAAAAACAAAATCATCTTCCACAAAGAAGTTGGTGTAAACCCAGTTTAAACTTTGGAAAGAAAGAAGAGCAATGAGTACCTTCTCTTCACTATTCCAGTATAGTGTATATTATAACAGTGTTCTCAAAACAGTTGTTTCACCAGGTCTCCTCTAGGCAGGATCACTGCTTTGTGTTCTTGCATCTTTTCTGGAGGTGGCACCATCTGGCTATATGCAGGTTCCTTTCCTAAACATGTCCATGGCCTGAGTCACAGAGTTGAGGAAAGGGTCTGCCAAACACTCTCCCAATGTATTGTTTGTACCCAAGGCCAAGGAAGTTTGTAACACCATTGACAGGTGGCAAGGACCTTACTGGCTTTCTAAGACAAGATAGTTTCTCATCTCAAGGAGTCTGTTAGTAAAGTATCAAAACAACTTTGGCTTTCTAACAACAAATGAATCAGCACCAACAAAAAGCAAAATGGATAATGTATGCTTTTTATGGATTGGTGTGGAAGCTAACAGAAATGTTCCTTATAAAGTCTTCCACATCAATTCTAATTTGGTAAGCTACCTTTAATGCAATTTATAGAGCAAAATAATAACAAAAAAAGTTTCTCTTTGGCATTTCTATAAAGTGAGGGAGTATATAAACACATCCTTCAATTTAAATTGAAAGAGGAGTTATGGTCATGGCCGATGGGGTTAACTACCAGGGCAGATGGCCCCTCTTTGGAAATGGTGTTTAAGTGTGATGAATCTGGACTCAGATGGGATCTCCCTTCATAAGACTTTCATGCTAATATGCTGGAGGTGCAGTTAATGTTGGGGTTTAAGATATATTTAGGGGATTTGAATCTCTGGACTGACAATGTGATAGCCAGATCCTGAGCCTCAACAGACTCCAGCACCTACAATCTGATTTATTGGACTTACCACACTCAGCTAAGATGGAGTTGAAGAAGGACAACCACCACACCATTGAGCCTAGAGTGATTACAACTGAAAATGGGAGGATTGCATCCAGCATCCATGTGGAATCTGAGCCTCCTCTTGACATAGAGGTGCAATGGACACAACCAATCCAATGTCCACATAGAAGAGGTGGCATTGGATTGGGAAAAGTGGACATGGTGGACGATGGGTATGGGGAAAGGCAAGAAGAGATGAGAGGTGGAGGCGTCTTTGGGACATGGAGCTGCCCTGGATGGTGCCTCAGAGGTAATCACCGGACATTGTAAATCCTCACAGGGCCCACTGGATGGAATGGAGGAGAGTATGGGCCATGATGTGGACCATTGTCTATGAGGTGCAGAGGTGCCCAAAGATGTACTTACCAAATCCAATGGATGTGTCATGATGATGGGAACGAGTGTTGTTGGGGGGGGAGAGGGAGGGTGGGGGGGTGGGGTTGAATGGGACCTCACATATATATATATTTTTAATGTAATATTATTACAAAGTCAATTAAAAAAAAATAAAAGATTATTTTACCAAAAATAAATAAATAAATAAATAAATTGAAAGAGGAAAAAATGCAGCAATACCTTTTTTGGCCCAAGGACATGTACAGGTCATTTTTTGGATAGGTATGTAGCCCAAGATAAGAGAATATCCAGGAAAATGAATAATCAGCACCTACTTTGCCTTCAAAAAGGAAAATTACACTTAGTGATTTTAACACAATAGACCCTGGCATTCTCAGATAGAACACTGAAGATTTCTGCTTTTCACAAGTGTCCTCAAAAGTCTGTTATTTAGTTTGCTAGGGCTGCTATGAGAAGTACCACACATTGGTTGGCTTATCCAAAGGAAATTTATTGACTCGCAGGTTGGAAGCTGCAAGTCTAAAAACAACAATATATCAGCAGAACATGTTTTCTCTCAATTCTATAGCATTCTGGTGGTGGCTCAGACTCTGTCTCCACCACGTGGTAATTGTCTCCTTTTTTTGTTTTTCTACTTCTTTGTCCAATTTCTTTTGCTAGTAAAGGCTTAGCAATATTGGATTAAAGCCCACTTTGGCCTCACCTTAACTTAGAACAAAAATGGCCTATTTATCAATGGTTCCGCACCTGTAGAACTGGAGGTTAAGACTTGAACATGTCTTTTGTGGGAAGCATGATTCAGCCCTCCAACATTTGTGTATATGTGTGTGAGTATATCTGTATTCTTATATTTTCTATTTTGCTCAGTTACAAGTTAGAGTCACACACACTGGGAGTTGTTTAATGTGAACCTGATGACGGCAGCACATTTCAAGGGCGCCTTGTATTCTCTGCTTATAGCCCACACAGTAACTCTTGTGAAATGTTGGAGGGAAAGGCTTCTGTGTGTGTGGGTGGAGCACCAGAGAAAACATTACCAATCAAACGAGAAAGAAGAAAAGTTTCATAAAATGTTAAAAATTTTCCTCAGGAAATTGCACAGGAAGTATATAACTCTTGATGAAAATGTTACAGGAAGGAGGGACAACACAGATATAAATAATTCACAAATTTGAGGATTTTTTAATGGTTGTAGAACATATTAAAGGTCTAATGTACTTCTAAGAGGACTACCTAAACCAGTTATGTTTCAGGACTTAATTTTAATCTAGCAAATTTTAAATATATTAGAAAGATGAAGCTTGGAGGATACACTAATTAAGGAAGGGTGGGGGGTCAGAAGGCCTGAACAATAGTTCTGAGTACCAACTTTTTTGAAACTAATGAAGACCTTTTTCCTAAAAATTCATTTAACATGCCAACTCACTGTATGTAGTATAGTTGTTACCGAAGCTGAACTATTAAATTCAAGGTATATATTTTTTCAATTTAAATATTTCATATACCTAAAGTACCTAAGACCAGGACCATGATTCAGTGGTACATAAAATTGTTACAGCAGATCTCAGTCTTTCATGAAAGATTCAATTCTGCCCAGTCCATGGACCATAAAATGCAGACAGAGGGGGGAAAAAAAAAAAAACCCTAAATAAAAAGGGTGAATAATAAAAAGGCTATGTACGAATGCCTAAAAGCTCTGTGTGCATTCCAGATGAAAATGAGCTTGGTGATTTCATTCTTTCCCATATGTACTCACCACAAAATCACTTTTTTACTAGGTATTTTAAATCTTCTCTGCTAAAAGTAGATTCCATTTTGAATAAATCAGTTGGAGCTGGTTGGTTTGGTGTTTGAAAACGTTATAATAAATTGACAAGATGGAAAGGTAATGGGTAATAGTGGTATGGTGTTATCTCAGAACGTTCCTAGAGATCAGGGCTCCTGGCATACTCCAGAGAGTTATGTATGGTTGCCAAGCATAGTATATAAACTTATTAATGGAAACGATGAACTCTTTTTAATCCCAAAGTCCTTTGTACTCAAAGACATATTTTCAGTTCATGCAAGACAAATATAAATCTGTATTTATTTACATTTAGCAAGAAAAACAGGTGTGATTCTTTAGAAAAATGAAATCCAATAGCTATTGTTATAATCTTGACAAACAGATTAATATTTAAAGTATATTTTAAGTGATGGAAGTCTTTCATTGCTATTTCCAGGCAGTAATCCATGTGATACAAATGACAGGTATGTTGAGATATTTAAAATGATTTCCTGAGAGGAAAGGTAAGAAAGGCCTGTAGATGTAATTTAGCTAAAAAGTAAATAAAATCTATGAGCATTTCATTCCCATGTTATCCCGTGGCCTGTATTCAAATGAAAAATATAATTATCTAAGACTTTACAAGTAATAGGAACTTAATGATTGTGACTTTTCCTCCACAAATGTTAATATTAGAATGTAAGTCAGAATGTAAATCACATTTTAAGGTGAAAATGTGAAACATCTTTAATTATATTGAAGAATTTCTTGCCAGCTGGGATCATTTTAACAGAGACCTACCTTTATTACCATCATCTTTATCAGTAAATATTACATTTTACTATGTGCAGGGGAACATAATCAACATGGTTTTTGGGGGATGTCAATAAATATATGCTTAGGTATAATGCAAAATGGAATGTGCAAAAATCCCATTAAAATATAAATGCAGTTGTATGGGTGTTTTTTTTTAAAAAAAAAGGAGAGGCTGCATTTAGAAAAGGAAGGGAAAGTTCATGAGGAAGGTGTCATTCTGTAGGAAGGCTAAAGTTTTTTTTGGCAGAATTGTGGGCAGAAAGGAACAGCCAAACACAGCTGAATTAAAGGAGTTGGGAGATAAGATGTGGAACAGTTTCACAAGTTTACAAATGAGTTGTGGGGTGGTTGTAGAGGGGGCTTTCTAGTCAAGCTGAAGTGGTTGAACCTTATTTGGTAGTTATATTAGCCAGCCAAAGGGGTGCTGATGCAAAATACCAGAAACTGGTTGGTTTTTATAAAGGATATTTATTTGGGGTAGGAGCTTACAGATACCAGGCCATAAAGCATAAGTTACTTCCCTCACCAAAGTCTGTTTGGAGCAAGATGGCTGCCGATGTGTGCAAGGGTTCAGGCTTCCTGGGTTCCTGTGTTCCTGGGGCTTGCTTTTCTCTGGGTTCAAGTTTCCTTTCTCCCTGGGCCTGGCTTCTCTTTCCTCTGTGAGCTTACTTCCCGGGACTCCAGCTAAAGTCTTCAGCATCAAACTCCAACATCAATTCTCCAACATCAGAAACCCCCAATTCTGTTCTTTGCCATTTCTTTTATCTGTGGAGACTCAATGCCGTAATCATAACTCAGTCATGCCCAGGTACAGATCAGATTACAAACATAATCCAATATTTCTTTTTGGAATTCATCAACAATATCAAACTGTCACAGTAGGTGATAGGGAAAACTCAAGGCTCTTATGTAAGGGATGTTTGAGGAAAGTTCTGCATTCAGTTTCTAGGGAAATGCTATGTGTGATTCATGTACATAGCAATACTTTGAGGCAGTTCATTGAGAGGCAGTGTGGAAAGAAAAGAAAGGGCTCCAGAAAAAAACCATAGATGAAAAAGTAATAGCACTTAGCAGCTAAATAGGAAGGCAAATGAAATGAAGGAGAATTTTAAACCTGGATGACCAGGAAAATGATGCGTCCATCAATAGAGACTCAAAAACTAGGAGGAAGAACAGGACTTAAGTTGGGAATGACTTTTGAACTTGCAGGTGGAGTAGTGTTTAGTAGAATGCTGGAAATAGGAGACTGGAGTTTAGGGGAGAGTTAAGAGCTGGGAAGATGGATTTGGTATGCATCCCCTCTGAGACGGTAATGGAAATTATGGAATTGTGTGAAATTAGTGATAAGCTCACCCACAGAGAGAGGCAGTAAAAAGAAGCAGACAGTGAGATCTAGGAGGAAACTAGCTTTTAGGTGTATGAAGAAAGAGGAAGTGAAGAAGGATGTAGCAGCTTAGTTCTCAGAGAGGTAAACCAAAGAGAATTTAGTCATATACAACAGTCAGCAAAGAAACTCTCTAACGGGCCAGATAGTAGTTGAAGCTTTGTAAATTACTCGAGCCATACGATGTTTGTGACAATTTCACCACTCTGCCAATGTAGTGTAAAAGCAGCCAAGGACAAAATGAATGGGCATAGAAGAATGAAATTTTATTTATAAAAACAGATGGCAGGGTCTACAGGTCTTTGTCCGTCTCTGAAACCAATAGTGTAGGGGCCGAAAATGAAGAGGGATAACTAGTAGTCTTGTAGAGAAGTTCAATGACATTATATCTGAGAAAGGATCCTTGGACTGGTGCATTCTAAGAACATTATGGGGTTTTTTGTTTTTTTTTTTTTTTTTTAAGGAAATACTGGGGATTGAACCCAGGACCTTGTACATGGGAAGCAGGTGCTCAACCACTGATCTACATCTGTTCCCCTATTTTTTAATATAATAGGAGCAGAACCCATTACACTGCCAAGTGTGCATATAGGAATTGGGAAAAAAAAGAATAAATTGCATATTTTATCTACTAAGTACCAGACATTCCAGGATTTACATATTTGATTGAATTTTAAAATCTTCATTTGGGTTAACAGACCATCAGAGTTATGACTTTGCAGAGGTGGGCAGTCTCTTTAGCAGTAATAAAGGTAAAGGAAGTAAGAAAACAGGGTATGGTCCAAATATCAGTAAAGAGACTGGGACGTAAGAGAGTCTAATCTAGGAGTTCACCATACTTTGTGTTGAGCTTATTCTTTATATGGTCTTTTTTTTTTTTCCTTATCACATGCCTAGATATTCCTAAAAAATAAGCCAGAAAGGTAACATTTAATGGGGACCCATCAGTTGTACAAATATATTATGAAGGGCATGCTTCGTAGCCCTGCATGTAATAAAGTCCTGATTTTTAGTTGATATATGCAAACAGCATGAGGGAACTGAAGGGAAAAAAAAGCTAGTACAATTTTTCAGAGAACACTGATGTTAATGTCCTTGATGCTTCCCATGAGCATTTTCCCCTGGGCGCCAGGATCAGATAGGGCAATCCTTGTCAAATGACGTCATTCAGATCCTGTTACTCCAAAGCCTCCAGTGGCTTCCCTTCCCACTCAGCATCATGGAAGTCAGAATCTGTACACTGGCTTCCAAGGCCTGCCTGCCTTCTCATGCCCTCTTCTCTCTCTCCTCTCCCTGTCTCCTTGTCTCAGCGCCAGCTGTCTTTGGCAGTCTGTAGGTCTTCAGTTACATTGAGCTCATTCCCAACCTCAGGGACTTTGTACCTTTTGTGGACTTTTCCTGGGATGCCCCCATACCCGCCAGAAACATGCAAACCTCCCGCATCAGCTCTGTCCAGTTCTTGCTCACATGGCATGTGCTCTGTGAGGTCTTTCCTGGCCACCCTCTCTAAATTGTCAGCCTGCCTCTCAGCAGCCCCTCTCTACCTTCCTGGCTTTATTTTTGCCCATGACACTTATCATTATCTTACCTAGTATATGTTCTTCTTATTTATTTGTTTTGTTTGTCTTCCTCCTAATGCAAAAGCAGGACTTTTTTTTTATTTTTTAAGAAGCTTTAGATTGTACAAATGTTATAGTGAAAATATAGAGGATCTCCATATACTCCTCCCCTTTCCTGCTCCACACTTTCCCCCATTAACAACATCTTTCATTAGTGTGGTAGATTTGCTACAATTGATGAACACATACTGAAGCATTGCTTATAACCATGATCTGTAGTTTACATTATGGTTTATATTTGTAGAGCATAGTTTTATAGGTTTTGACAAAATGTATAATATAGCTTGTATCTCTCATTAAAATACCATGCAGAACAATTCTAATGTCCCCAAAATGCTCAAGTTGCACCTGTTCTTCTGTCTCCCTCCCCTCAGAACCTCTCATAACCACTGCCTTTATGTCAACGTTTTGAGTTCTTCCATTACTAGAATAATAATAATCCTACTTTAGTCCATAGTTGTATTTCCCCCCTTATATTCATTCCTGAATCTTGAGGATTTTGAGATGGCGATGCCCACTCTGCTTCCCATGGAGAGGGGCAGAAGCAGAAATTTTTATCTGCATTGTCCACTGCTTTCTACTTTTTTTTTCTGTATTTATTTAATTTCCCCTCCCCTCTTGGAGCTTGCTTGCTATATGCTCTCTGTGTCCATTCACTGTGTGCTCTTCTGTGTTCTTACTTGTCTCCTTTTTGTTGCGTCACCTTGTTGAGTCAGCTCTCCGCGGTGTCTGCGGACCTGGCAGCACTCTGCGGTGTCTGCGGACGAGCCTGCCTTCACAAGGAGGCCCCAGGACGCGAACCCCGGGCCTCCCATGTGGTAGACAGGAGCCCAACTGATTGAGCCACAGCTGCTTCCCTGTTCACTGCTTTCTATCCAGCACACAGAAGAGTGCTTGGTACTTAGTAGGTACCTGACAAGTATCTGTTGTTGTTTTTTTAATTTATTTTTAGATAAGTTTTAGATTTATGTTTATATAAAAATTACACTGAAAGTATAGGGAGCCCCCATATAACACCCCTCCCCCTGCACCCACATGCATAGTTGCCCCTATTATTGTCCTCTTAGATTTGTGTGGTACGTTTGTTACAATTGATGAACCAATATTGAAGCATTGCTACTAACTAAAGTCTACAGTTTACATTTTGTGTACAGTTCCATATGCGGGCCTTGACAAATGTATAATGCCATGTGTCTGTCATTGAAGTTATATAGAAGTAAGTTTATGGCCCCAACTGTGCTCTGCTCCACCCATTCATTCCCTATACCCCCTTCTGAGCCCCTGGCAGCCACTATCTTTATATCAGTGTTGCAAGTTCTTCTGCCAACACAAGATGACAATAACAGCAGCTAGTCTACTTTGGTCCATGGACACACACACACCCCTTCCCCACCCCATGATTGTTCATTCTCACATCCCAAAAGATTTGCTCTGACAGCCCTTGGCTGAGAGGGGACTCTGATACCTTGTGGCAGATGGAAGGAATTATCCTGTCTGCAACTGCAAAAACTGCCAGTTTTTTGGGGATGGAACCTGCCCATCATCATCGTTTTGTTGGTTTTCCAGAGCGAGCCCAAGGAACTGGACAGTAGGAGTTGTCTGCTACTCCACTGGGATTCAGGGCTTGACCTGCATTTGAACTGTTGAAAGATTTAGGTCTCTCTGAAATATATACTTAATAGGTACATTGAAAATGATAGGTTCAAATAAAAGGAGTAGAAGAATCACGATTAGGGGAATCATAAACGAGTATAACTATGTTATTAATATATTGGGGAGAGAGATTATTGTATATTCCCAGATATGTCCTACTGAAGGGGCGCTGATTTCATGGTGCTGTGTCCTTACCTCTGTTGCCCAGATGTCCCTGAAGTCCTCAGGAGCACTCTTGTTTGAGTCTTTGTTTATTGTGGCAGTTAGCGACATTTTTCTGAGCCCTGCATAAGTGTAATCTCCTGAATGACCTCCCAACTCACTTTGAAATCTCTTAGCCATTGTGTCAGTTTGAGATTATTTATTTATGAATTTCAAAAAGAGAGATTATGTTCGTAATCTGGTCTGTTGCTCTAGGCATGATACCCTCTGATTGAGTTAAGTTCAAAGGCTTTATGTTTACTTGATTAAATCAAAATCAGGGCTTTGATTTCAACCATATCATTAGGGTGACTGAGTTTGAGTCCCTGTCCCCTTTGTGGGCTATATAAATGGATACTCAATCAAGAAGACGGAGAAGGAAGATACACAGGGGGAGGGAGCTCCATAGACATGGAAGAGGATCCTGCGGCCCAGGGAAGAGAGCTGAGCCATTCACCTCTAGTTTACAACTGACCTTGTGAAGAAAACAGAGCCTGGGAAAAAAACAAACTCTCCAGCCTATAGCTAAGATCAGAAGGAGCTGAGACCACAGAGCCTTAAGAGGAAAGAGGAAGGCTGAACCCTCACAGATACTGCCTGCCATCTTGCTCCAGCACGTGGCAAGAGACTTTGGTGAGGAACTAGCCTTGAGTTGAACTCTTTAGGTCCTTTTAACTGTAAATTTCTCCCCAAATAAATACCCTTTATTAAAGCCAATGGATTTCTGGTAGTTTACATCAGCACCCCTTTCGCTGACTAATACAGCCATAAAAACTCTTTTTTATAATTCTCCCTTTTGGTCAAGGTCTTTTCCCAAATGCATGGCTGAATAATACTTGGTAATAATTCCTTTGTGCCTGGGAGGCTAATTATCAGGAATCATGTACCACATTGGGGGAAAGTAGTTTATTTGCAGACTTCGGCTTAGAGTGAGGCCACATTTGAGTAACTAGGAGGTTTTCAGGACATATCTGTTAGTCATTAATTGTGATTAGACAAATTTCAACTCTACAGGAATAAGGGTCATACATACAAGCATTCAGATTGAGGACTTGGCATATAGGCTTGTTTTCTTAGGCACAAAAAATAATTGCAAAATATTGCAAGTATTTTTGCCATTTTATTTGGGAAAGCAGGACTTTCCCAGGATGGAAGTTTAATATTTTGTTCGCTGCTGTTTGGGCCTCTTTTTATTGAGAAACATACCCATAACAATAAGAACACATTCATATCCCATGGAAGTATGTTTTAGGTGTACTGTCAGTACTCTCTACTAGAGAACCTGTGTTATAGATCGTGCAAGAACATTCTTATATTTGTATTCTTAACTACAGTCCTCAGGCCCCCTAGAATTTACTGAATTTTACAGTTGCCTGTTTTATCCTCTATATATCCTTCTAACCTCATGAACAGACCAAAACCACCCCTCACCGCTCACGCTTACACTGCAATGCTATTAATTACACCCACATTGCTGTGTCCCTGTCACCTCTGTCCATTTCCAAACCTTTACCATTCACCAAATTATAAATTCTGTGCAGATTAAGCATTGGCTTACCAATCACTACTCCCCTGTCTTCTAGCAATCTATCTTCCAACCCCTACCTCCATGAGTCTACTCACCATGCTTCGTTCATATCCATGAAATCATGAAATATTTGTCCTGTTGTGACTGGTTTATTTAATTTAACGTAAGGTCCCTCAGGGTTCATCAATGACGTGATATGTGTCAAAACTTCATTCCTACTTACAGTTGAGTAGTATTCCAAAATATGTATATACCACATTTTGTTTATTCATTTATCTGTTGTTGGACATGTGGGTTGCTTCTGTCCTTTGGCAATTATGAATAATGCCACTGTATTAGTCAGCCAAAGCAGTGCTGATGCAAAATACCAGAAGCCTGTTGACTTTTATAAAGGGTATTTATTTGGGGTAGGAGCTTACAGATACCAGGCCATAAAGCATAGGTTACTTCTCTCACCAAAGTCTGTTTCCACGTGTTGGAGCAAGATAGCTGCTGATGTCTGCCAGGGTTCAGGCTTCCTGGGTTCCTCTCTTCCTGGGGCTCCAGCTTAAGACTTCAGCATCAAACTCCAACATTAAAAATCCTCAACTCTGTCCTTTGCCATGTCTTTTATCTGTAAGTTGCCACCCACCAAGGGGTGGGGACTCAACACCCTACTGACATGGCCCAATCAGAGCCCTAATCATAATTTAATCATTCCCAGATACAGACCAGTTTACAAACATAATCCAATATCTATTTTTGCTCTCGCTTTCGATTCTTCTGGGTATATACCTAGTAAAGGGATTGTCAGGTCATTTCGTATTTCTATACTCAGCTACCTGAAGAATCGCCAAACTGTCCTCCAGAAGTGGCTGCACCATTTCACACATTCCCACCAGCAGGGAATATGTGTTCCTATTTCTCCACGTCTTCTCCAGCACTTGTAGTCTCCTGGGTTTTCTTTTTTTTGAACAGCAGCCAGTCTAGTAGGTATGAAATGATATCTCATTGTAGCTTTGATTTCATTTCCCTAATAGCTACTAATGTTGGACATCTTTTCATGTACTTTTTAGCCATTTATATTTCCTCTTTGGATAAGTGTTTGTTCAAGTCTCTTGCCCATTTTTAAAATGGATTGTCTTTTTATTATTGAGTGTAGGATTTCTTTATATGTATTGGATATTAGACTCTTATCTGATATGTGGTTTCCAAATATTTTCTGTCATTGTGAAGGCTGCCTTTTCACTCTTGACAAAGTCCTTTGAAGCACAAAATGTTTAATTTTGAAGAGGTCCCATTTATCTTATTTTTCTTTTGTTGTTAGCGCTTTGGGTGTGAAGTTTTCATGAAACAATTGCCTACCATAAGGTCCCATAGGTGCTTCCCTACATTATCTTCTAGGAGCTTTATGATCTTGCTAACTGAATGTATAAATGAATGTTTGGATCAAGGGAAGTAATGGTTTTATATTTTATCTGATATGTATTCTGCCTCAGAAGTGTTTTCTTCATTTTAGGTACATTTAAAAAATAAATTAAAAGCTGCCTGTTTTGAATAGTCCAGGACATTGGTGAAAGATTAATAAACAGTGTTGGGGATGGTTAAGGAAGCACTAAATTTACTGTGGGGGAAAATATACTTGTCTTAGTTTGCCTGGGCTGCTATGACAAATACCACAGAATGGATTGGCTTAAACAACAGAAATTTATTGTCTCTTAGTTTCAGAGGCTAGGCATTAAAAAATCAAGCCTTACAATTCTGTAGCATTCTAATACTGGTTTGCTGCAGTCGTTGGGGTTCCTTGGCATGGATCTCTGTGTCACTCACATAGCAATATTTCTCATTTTCTGCTTTCTTCTGACTTCTGGCTTGTGTCCAGTTTCCTTTGTATATACAGACTTAAGCCATATTGGACTAAGGCTGCCCTCATTTAGTTTGGTCACATGTTCATGAATAATAGCATCTTCAAAGATCCAATTTACAAATGAGTTCACATCCGTAGATCTGGGGTTAGGACTTGAACATGTCTTTTGCTGGTGACTTGATTTACTCCCCAACAATATTGAGTACTACTACTACTACCATTGTTACTACAGAGTGCCAGGCCAGTACTAAAATGCTTTGCATATGTTGTCCCATTTACTCCTCACAGCAGCAATGGTAGGGGAATAAAGGGAGGATTAGTGGTTCCAAATCAATTGCCAAGGTTGGAGAGCAGCAAATGGTGGAGCCAGAATTTATACCCTTGTTCTGAGTCAAGAGCTGAACCCTCAGCCCTTCAGAAACTCAGATTCTTCTTTTCAGAGACAGTCCTGTATACACTGTGTTGAGGAGGACTCTTCTACTCTGTGATGTATGAATCCTCTCCCCCTCATCCGTCAGTCATTCCCACATTCTCTTCTTTCTAGTAAAAATAGCAAATCTCCTTGAAACCAGGTTTCTCTAACTGGGACACGTTTCAGTCTTCCCAGGATGAAAAATAAGGGCAAGTACAGGTCACAAGCAGCTTGTCACTGGTTGAGAGAGGGAGATGAGAGCCCATGAGCCCGCTCCAGCTGACCCACCCAGTGGCCTCCCATCCATTCCATTTGTGGGAGCTCCTCCCCTCCAGCTCCATGGGTGGAGATGAAGAGGATTCAATATCTCCTCCTGTGATTTATTCTTTTTTTTTTTTTTTTAAAGATTTATTTACTTCTCTCCCCTTCTCCCTTACCCCCCCTCCCCTGTTGTCTATTCTCGGTGTCTATTTGCTGCGTTTCTTCTTTGTCTGCTTCTGTTCTTGTCAGCGGCACAGGAATCTGTGTTTCTTTTTGTTGCGTCATCTTGTTGTGTCAGCTCTCCGTGTATGCAGCACCATTCCTAGGCAGCCTAAGCTTTCTTTCACGCTGGGCGGCTCTCCTTACGGAGTGTACTCTTTGCGCGTGGGGCTCCCCTACGCGGGGGACACCTGTGTGGCACGGCACTCCTTGAGTGCATCAGCACTGCGCATGGGCCAGCTCCACACGGGTCAAGGAGGCCCAGGGTTTGAACCGTGGACCTCCCATGTGCTAGACGGATGCCCTAACTACTGGGCCAAGTCCGCTTCCCTGTAATTTTTCTTGTTAGGAAACAGTTTATATGTTTTAGTGTATGTTTGTAGAATTCACATTGAATTCAGTGACTTATGGGAAAACCTCCTTTAAGAATAGCTGAATGGACCAGTTGATCTGTAAGGAAATTAGAAGTGCTTTTAATCTTTTGGGGCAATACCTAGGCTGGAATGGGGGTGAGGACATTTTTGCAACTATATCTTTCTGTCATTAATATATGGGAATTCAAGAATTGGGGGTGAGGGAGAATGAAGTTTAAATTTCTCATATGAGTTGAAGAGAGCCAACAATATGATAATATAATATTGGGTAACCAGCTACCTGGGTCAACCCACCAGTATGAGTTTCCTACCAAGTATGTGCTTGGAAGAAGGGGTAAAAAAGCTTTGTTCCGCTGAATGTAATACCCAGCCACATGTTCTCTTCCAATAGAAGAACTCTGCCCAAAGAGGAATGGTGATAGATCAAAGGAAGGTGCCAATAAGCCAAAATATCTGTAAACATATTTTAGAACAATTTTGATAGAAAAGTTAATAATGATAGATACTGTATATAATAGCTTTTACTTTCCTTTTTCTCTATTAATAATCCACTTAAATTCATAGAGATTTATATGACTAAAGGCAGTTCTTGGGAGGAGAATAGGGAGGAGTGTGTTGTGTTGACTGTAGTTGTAGCAGTAGTTGGTCCACATCATTGCTAGGAAGTCTCAAGGAGGAGAGAAGATAACACGGTATAATAATTATCTTATTGTTGTATAACAAATTACCCCAAAACTTAATAGCAACATTTTTTTTTACCTCACAATTCTGTGGGTCAAAACTGGGATGTGTTTATTTGGGCATTTCTGATGCTGGTCCACCTGAGGTCACCCATGTGGCCACAGTCACCCTGGGGACTGGAATGTGGTTGGTTGGCTTAAAACAGCTCACTCACATGTCCAGCAGTTGGGCTTGGCTGCCAGCTGAGCAGCAGGTGTCTTATAGGCTCTCCCAGACTCCTTCACATGGTGGCCAAGTTCCAAAAACAGCAAGAGAGAAGAAAAGCCCAGTGTACAAGTGCTTTTCAGGCTTTTTCTTGAATCACTTATGCTAATGTCATCCCACTGGTCACATCAAGCCCAAAGTCATTGTCAGAGAAAACCACATAGGTCATGGATATGGGGAGGCATGATTCTCTAGAGACATTCATAGTAATAGTCCCCTGTTGGTGGGAATTTGAAAGTCAAAGTAAATAGGTTCAACTTGAGGTGATGAGGTTCCACAGTCATCTTCTCAGGGATCTTGTCACACAAATAAAGTTCACAGTATTCTAGAACAGCCCCAACTCGGAGAAATAACACTTCTGCCAGCAAGGAGCTGGGTGAACTAAAGCCATCTAACCCTTTTTTCAGTCAAAAGAAACAAATCTCAAATGTGAATTCTTTTCAGATGTTTATGAATCATTTGCTGCTGCCTTACTTAGGAAGTCGATGTATCATTGGTCAGATGCCCAGGTAACTTTTCCATTGTGCATAGGGGCCCTAGAAAATAGGCCCTTCCGTTTTTAAATGGGCTGCTGAGAAGCTCAAAGACTAATGGAGGTTAACTAAGATAGACATATCTATCCTGCGTTTAATAAAAATAGATTAGAATTATGCAAGTATGTAGATAAGCTAATCATCTGACCCAATCAGCAATGCAGATTTTTTAAAGCCTTTCTAATTACTTCCCCAGCTTGGCTGAAGGTATGGGTAGAAAGAATTTCCCAATGTGATGGTAGCAGATGTATTTCATAATATTTATTGAAAATATTGGAAAGAAATTCTCAATTATGATGTTCCTGAAAAGTACATCAAAAAAGATACCATATTTAAGATATTTTAAGCTTTCATTAAGATATAAACATAACACATAATTTAAATGATCATGTAACAATTCTCATACCAATTATTTGGAATGTTTCATAGAACTAGGCTTTAACTTTCAGAGCCGGGTAGTTTATTGGTTTACTGCCTGAAACTTCCTTTGGTTGTATTACTTATCTGTAAGAGCACAAGTTGTCTTGGACAAAATAGGACAACCAGAATGTTCTCTTTTCTTTGACTATTTGCTAAATTGGCATCTTGGCAACTGGGTCTTAGTGCATGATGTTTCAACATCTTTAAATGTTAAATTGCTGACATTTACAGGCATATGTATCACCACACAATATGTGATTTGGAAGCCTAGATATGTCTGATACTCATTTTCTTGGCTGAATTTGAGTAGTTATGAATGGTTGTTAAATGAATCACTTTAACAGCAGAGCCCACAAAGAAACTCTCTATGAATTTTTGGATGAAATGCTTGTACCCTCCCTGGGTCTTGTGCTATTTAAGTGGTGGTTGTTCATCATTCCTTTCTATTCTTTGAGCTCAATAACGTTCCAGTACATTCCTTTTCATATAAGCCAGAGCCAGCTTCTGATTCTCTGATAAATCTTAAGTGTTATAAGTGTTATGATTTCTTCAGGGCCATTGGCGTGACCGAATGCTTCAGTAGCTCTGTTACCAGGTTATGGTGAAACTGGTCATTTTGCTCTACAAAGAGTTTCTCCAACATCCCTCTTATAGGGAATATTCTCTAGGGTTCAAAAGGGAAATAGTCTTTTTTGCCCCTCAAGTGTATAGTACACAGAGAACATTAAAAAACAACAATGATACTGCCTGATGCCTGGCATTTGAGAAGTAAACGTTCTAATTGAAGAAGCTGTGAGTGCAGAGCCGTGTTAAAGTGAATCATTTTATTTGATGATGGATAATCCACCAAATGAATTAATTTTTTCTTAGTAACTTTGAAATTAGAACATTGTTATGTAATTGAAAATCATTAAGATATGGTACCTTTGTATGTCTAAGCTCTTAAATATGTCGATCGAAGTTTTCAATTTCATTACTGTTTACATTTATTACCAGTGAAATCTTTGTTGTGGGCACTGCCCTGTGTATTGTAGGATATTTAGTAGCACCCTTGGCCTCGACCTACCATGTGCTTGAAGTACCACCACCCCAGCTGTGATAAGCAAAAATGTTCCCAGACATTTCCAAGTGCCTCCAGTTGAGAAATTTCTATTATTTGGGTTCTTTTCTCTTTAATTCCACCAACTTTGACTGAGCACTTTTATTGTGCAAGGCACATTCTGGTATGTTTATATTTGTGGGCAGAATAGACTAGCACATACTAGGTACAACCTATATAAGTTCCTTCCTACCCAAGTTTAATTAGAAATAATGTTGAAACTCTCTCGATACAGGTTTCCAGCCATACGGTAAACTGTAGGTAGGATCATAATAGTCATTTTGTGGGTAATACAATGCTTAAATATTAGCATTTCCATGTGGTTCTACCTAATGTGTGGTGCATAGTAACAAGTAAATTATTTGAGAGAAAAGGTGAAATTGTAAACCTATCCCAATATCATTATAACCACGGTTTTTAAGTGCATTTTACTTTCTTTTGCAAGCAGTGGTGGCTCTGAAAATCTTATGCAGACAGGTTGAAAGAGCAGCAAACTGATTGGAGCTAGGTGGGGTTGAAGCCAGGTATTTTTAATACTGCAGTTGCAGAGCTAGCCCAGGAGTTTTAATTTGGAATGTGAGCTTACTTTGGTGTTCCAAGTTTCTTTGGCTGTGGTCCCCAAAGGTGTTCTTATAGAGGAGGTGTAGAGCGCAGGAGGTGAAAATGAAATCGAATTCCTAAAAATACGTATTAACCAATACACGTTGATGGTAATCTTCTCATTCAAAAGGATCTGATGGTCGTGGGCAATAGGGGTCAGATCAATGGACTGCTTTCTGCTTTGGCACGTTTGCAGTGGGAGGAGAATCGTCTGGAAATGCCTTTTTAAACAGCAAAATCAGGATGAAGAAGAACGCTTTCCAGCACATATAAACAGATATTTTAAAATTTACTGTTTCTGTCATTTTTATAAATGTGCTCAAATCTCCACTTACGGTAGTAATGAACTGAGAGACAGTGGGTCACTGAAGTATGAAAAGTACTAAAACTTCATTTTTGTCATTTAAACCGTGTTCTTCTTTAAACTTAATATGAGAGCTATAAACAAATAATATCTCCTCTCTGTCACACTATCTCCTATCCAAGGAAAGTGCTAATGAGCAATGAAATAGCCAGAACTCTGGCAGCAGGAACAAGGAGGAGGAGAAGCCAGAGGGCTGAGCAGTAATTCATGAGCTACACAATCAGCTTCTGACCACTCAGGAGTTGCTAATATTGTGAATTTTATAGTTTCTATTGTGTAATCATACCCTGAAACTCTTGAGAGCTGATGTAGGTTTTGTAAACCAAATGAACCAAGGAAAAATGTCAGTGGGTACTCAGTACATAAAATACATGGCTTTCGCTAATTCCTGGTGATTTCTAGAAAATTCCATTTGCGTGATTTACACAGAAGAGATGTTCTGTGCTTGATGTTGGTCCAGGACAAAGTTAATTTTCTGCACACTAATTTTAATTCATTATATATGCCTTTTTTTCCCAGCACAAATGGACCCTCGAGGCCTATCTCCCAGACAAAGTAAAAATGACAGTGATGATGATGACCTGCCAAATGTGACCTTAGCTAGCGTTAATGAAACTGGATCTACGGCCCTTTCCATAGCCAGAGCAGTACAAGAGTAAGTATCACCTTTCAGGATGAAATAAGAATTGCCAAGGTGTTCAATGGATAATGGAAACAGCAGCGTCTCCTGTTCCCCAGACATGTCATCCTAGCTCTGACCTGGCACACACATCAGCATCTTTCCATTCAGCCTTATGCTCTTTGGGAGAAGATTAGGGGAGAGAATGAAATGCTTTCAATAGCTGAAGATCTGTGTTTTGTTTAGAAATAAGACCTGTATACTCTTTTCTAATCCCTCCTACACCTTTTCCCTTAACTCTGAAAAAAATCATGTCTTTGACTGTCAGTTTCCGATTACCATCATCATCATTATTCTTCTTAGATAGCAGCTGAGAGGAATCAAATGTGGAAAGTATTGTTATCTTGTTTTGTTGGGAAATTAAAGAATACCTTTTTTGAAAATTAAAATTCAGAAGATAATATAGGAACCCTGAAATATAGGAAGTATATGCAGTTTATAAAGGGATCTTTTCTTTCCCTTGGGCTATGCACTGTGGGGTCAGTTTATGGCCCTTGGGTATTGAAAAATGTCTGCTTTTCCATCATTGCTAACTCAGTTTATCTGGAATTGAACCTATGGCTAGTCTGTGTATATTTTTTCTTCATAATAATTTTAAATAACATAATCTTGAAGCAGAGGATTTAAATAGCCACCATTATTGCTGGCGCACATGTAAATTAATGATTTGCTAAAAATGGACTTCATTTCCTCCCATATATTAATTACTCTTTCCCAAATACTGATTAAGCACCTACTTTGTTCCATGCATTAGGCCTTGAAATAAAACAAATATACACACATTGGTATAGAGTATGTGTATGTATGTATGTGTAAAATTAATAGTATGTGTTATATTAATACCTATATATGTATTTACATATATAGTTGGTTTATATATATATATAAATTAGAGGAAACAGGATACAATTCATCTAAAATGAAAAACTTCGAGTCAGAAAGATCTGGCTTCAAATTTACATTCAAACTCTAATAGCTGTCTGAGTTCTGGCACGTTAACCATTATGAAATATTTCCTCATCTATAGGAAGGAAAATAACTCTTACCTTATAGGACTATTGTGAAGGTTTGATTTACATACAAGATGTAAAAATGCAAGTTGCAGAATTGTTGGCAAATCGAAGACATTCAGTTGATGGAATTAGCATGAGTTGTAGTGGTAAGAGTGTGGTAGATAAGTATATAATAACTAGGAAATACAAATGTGGAAAATATCATTTTTCAGTTTTACAAATGAAGACACTGAGAATCAGAGACTTATCCAAAGTCATATAATTAACAGCATCAAGACATGTAAGTTTAGGACTTTGAATGCCCAAAGCAGTTATTTTCCTAAAAGTGCATGTAATACCTATTACCAGTAATAGGCTTCTACTTGAAAATTATTTAAAAAAATTTTTTTCTCTCTCATTTATTCAAGTAACTGGTTTGTGGCAGCTGATTTTCTCCAAAGTCAATGTTAACTTGAGCCAGGATAGGCAGTGAACCAAAGCGGTTGCTGAGGTCGTATTTAGGATGGCAGCATGCTGTGTCACCTCCTCCTGATTTGTGCTGGTCTACACCATAGTCACAATTTAGTGTGGGCTACATCTTAAGATCTAGGATTCTGGTTTCTCATCTGCAAAATTAGACTAAGTGATGATACCATTCAATTTTGAGATGAGTAAGTTTCATAGATTTTTGAATCACATTTTTCTTTATCATTATAATACATATATCACGTTTGAATATGTGTTTCTTCAAGTTGATCTTTAAAGTTTGGAACTGATTACTAAAATCTAAATCATGCTGACTCTATTTGGGGTTTAATACAGCAAATGATTATATTAACTTCTTAAATATGAACACACATGCTATTAATATTATATGATTCTAACATAATAGTATATATTAATGTGATGTTATTCAATAACAACCTCAGAAAACAAGGTTTCATTTTCAAAATACCTTTCTGATTCACTTTGCATACACATTTCAAACCACAGTGTTTTGTAAATATGTGTCTCTGTCTGTCTTTGTTACTATTACAAAAATTTGCATGTGTATCTTGGGAAATGCCAGGTTCATTCTTCATGTATGTGTTTTCATTAAACGACTAGTTAAGAATATGCTGAGCTGTCACCTGGGAAGCCCCAGAATTCCAGGACCCATTAATAGTTAAATAAGCCTCATTAAAGAGAGGGTTTTGTGTGTGTAAGCATTGGGAAGTACAGAACTATTAGGTGAGGCAAAAAAAAAAAAAAATGTTCTGGAGAGACCTCTTAAATGTAGGTATATTTAAAAATCTAGAAGAATATATTGAGGAAAATCTTATTCTGGGATAAAATATAGTTCTTATGTATAATTATGAATTTGACCTTCTGCCCTTATCCTAGTTTCTCCTTAATTTCAATCACAGTTTCACTATTAATTTTCTTTCCTCTTTTTCTATTTGCCTTTATACTATGATTTCTCTTAACTCAAAAACGGTTAAAAAAAAAAAAAAACCGACAAATATTCCAGTATAATCCTCTCAGTAAAGTAATACATTAAATAATAAAATGATAAATCTTCACCTTGGCCTAGAAAAGATGAGAGGATTTCAAGATGGCTGTCCAGTTCTTTATCTTTTGCGCTCACAGAACCTTCCTAAGAGGGTTATGTTGAGAAGATGGCCTGCAGGGAGAGAAGTGAGCAGCCAAAGGTTTATGTACGCAGTGGAAGCACATTTTAAAAACCCTGGGCAGCCAGTAAACTTCTGTCTTTCCAATGAAAGACAAAAGGAGACATGGTCTAAGAAGGGGCGAAAGGCTTGCCTCTTACTTCATTTGCCACCAGTGGAGTGTCAGTGAAAAGGGTTTAGAAAGGATAAAAACAAAGAGGAGGCTGGAGAGGGTCTGTGTTGTCGGAGGCCAGCTCTGTTGTCTGGGGGCCTCTGACCACAAGTTACCAAACCGTAAGGTAAATATCTCTAACTGAATCTCTTATTTCTCCTTTCTTCTTCAAGTTCTCAGTCCTGCCACATGCAATAACCATTATAGTTTGGATTTTCAATTTGGTCACCTACTTTATTGACATTAGTGTATTTATTTAATATGCTAGTAAATAGTGTTTTCTCTAAAAACCTAGTTTCTTGCATTTAATTGGATTGAAAACTGGACTTTTTTTTTAATCTTGGATTTTGCAGAATGATTCCTTAGGATTTAATATGCAGAAATTGTCTGCCAAAATTGCTTCTCTACCCCCAATTATTCAGATATACTTACTTGCCTTTAAGTAAAAAAGAACATGCTTGGCAGCTAGAGGAGTGTCCTGTGGCCACGTTTAATTATTTATATGCATTGATATAGTGAGGCTACCGAACTATGCTTGAGCTTATCATAGCAACCATTTCATTGATTCACTAAATTTCCATCTATCTTCTTGGCTACAGTGACTTAAGATAAATGGGAAGAACTGGTCACAGAGAGACCTGCAAAGCTGCAGGACTGCTCTACCCTTTAAAAATTTCAATTGTATAGATTTCTGTTCAAGCCAGAAATCATGTATTCAGTAATTTTGACAAAGCCAACCTCCAGCAATTCATAGACCATCTGTTTTATTTTGGTTTGTTTTTTTACCCCTGATGGTAAAATAGGGTCATTACCCTTAACAACTTGATAAACATAATTATGAAATAAGTGTTTAGAGAAAAAAAGAGGTAAAAGCACATGATTAAAGCAAATTATTATAATTAACTCTGGCCCTTGGCAAAATAATAATGTTTTTTAAATAGGTAAAGTTGGGCTTCCTTGCCCAGAGACTGTGATTTCTGTTCCCCCTTCTCTTTTTACCCTTTAATTCCAAACATTCCTAATCTTCATTTGTTAATAATGTGAGAATAATCAAGTTCTTCAAACTAAAGTGTAAATATATAGTAATATCTGAAAGAGGGCCCTCCCCCAAGGAATTTCTATTTTACTGTGAACAAACCTCAGACTAAAAGAATAATGACCTAGATATAATAATTTCAGATTGAGTGATGTGGGGGAGGGGAGGGGGGGAGGGATGCTGATGAGGATGCTCAGGAGATATGCCTTGAGTTTCCAATGCCAGTCCTTTCAGAATGGGGGTATGCTCATTACTTTTAAACTCAAACCATATTTGAATAATCTGCTTTCTCTGATCTTGATTGTAAGCAACATATTAGGAGCTTAGTAAAGTTTTGCTCTGATTGGTATTCCTGATATTTGCACCTGTTCATATGATAATCATTTTAAATGGCTAATTGTCCACTACATTTAACAAATTAAAGCACTTTGCTGTCTTCCTCCCCCTTTTTTATTATATGGCTCATGTGACTTAAAGAAAAACATTTTATAGATTGCTGGAAAGGAAAGATATTATCTTTAGTACATTTTTACTTGATCGCTCTTTGAAGGAGCATCTTTTAGTTTGCTAAAAGTTACCAAAAGCAATATGTAAGAAATGGGTTGGCTTTCACAATGGGGATTTATTAACATAAATTCCAGTTCTGAGGCCATGAAAATGTCCAAATTAAGGCTTCATCTTGCAGTGCTTTTCTCCTGGAAGATGGGCTGCCAGTGATCTTGGACTCCTGTCACATGGCGCAGTGGCGGCATCTGCTGTCTCTCCCTTCTCTGGGTCTCCTTGCTTTCAACTTGTGGCTTCCTCTGGCTTTCTCTTTGCTCCTGTGGCTTTCTCTCTCAGCTACTGTGACTTTTCTCTCTGAGCTCATGTAAGTCTCTCCATATTCTTGCCATTTTTGAAGGACACCAGGAGGAGGTTTAAGATCTACACTGGGGAAACCGACTTTGGCCCAGTGGTTAGGGCGTCCATCTACCACATGGGAGGTCCGCGGTTCAAACCCCGGGCCTCCCTGACCCGTGTGGAGCTGGCCCATGCGCAGTGCTGATGCGCGCAAGGAGTGCCCTGCCACGCAGGGGTGTCTCCCGTGTAGGGGAGCCCCACGCGCAAGGAGTGCACCCCATAAGGAGAGCTGCCCAGCACGAAAGAAAGTGCAGCCTGCCCAGGAATGGCACCACCTGCACTTCCCGTGCCGCTGACGACAACAGAAGCGCACAAAGAAACAAGACACAGCAAATAGACACAGAGAACAGACAAACGGGAGGGGGCGGGGCGGGGATTTAATAAATAAATAAATCTTTAAAAAAAAAAAATCCACACTGGGTCACACCTTACTAAAGTAATATAATCAGAAACCCTTAACTGAAGTGAGCTAATCAGAAGGCTCCACCTACGACAGGTTCACAGTCCTGGGAATGGATTAACTCTAAGGACATGATTTGTTGGGGTACGTCCAACGTGAAACCTTCACAGGACAGATATGGCAACAGTTATATATCCCATTGCTTCCTTCAGATTTCTTTTGTTGCTTGCTCAAACATCATGGGCCTTAGTTTAGAAAAGTTCATATAATAGTAAAACAAGATCAGAGGTGTTTTTGTGTTTTTCTTGTTCTAAAATTCTTGAATAGTTAATTCCCTTCTGTTCCTCTTAATTGCCTCGAGTATAATTGTGTTGACGTCTACATTATATAGTAGAGAAGAGTACTAGAAATGGGTGGAAAGGGACAATAAAAGAACTGCTATGAAGGGCCTATATATGATGTGTCTGTTTCTGACACTATATAGCTTTCATTTAGTTCTGCCTGTGATCCTGCTTTTATCCTACAGATAAAGAAATTTAGGCCTGAGCCATTTATTTACTCTATCCCCAGAGGTCCCACAGCTGGTAATTTGCAGAGCTCATATTCAAACCCAAGTATGTCCAACTACAAATCCACATTCCTTTATGAAGGCAGTCCCTATTTTTATGTTGTGGCTTTAAAATCTCTAAACCATACTATCTAAAATTAGCATAGTTATTTGAGTCTTGAACCACAGAACAGAACTGGTATGAAGGAATTTCCAACTTTCTATTCTTTAAATTCACTGTTACTTTAAATATAATCTTAAATGATTTTGGGGAAATAATTCTATCAGATACATTCTCATAAATATAAAAAAGCACTCAATTTCTTTCAGTTACATTATATTGAGGTATAAAAAAATAAAAATACATTATAGTGTTGTTTAGATAACCTTTCCTATTACTCTTATTTTATTAAAGAAGTTATTACTGGAAAAAATTGTTTCAAGTATGTTTCAATAGCAAATATATAGCAGAGCCAGTGTAACTCAATGGTTGAGTGCCTGCTTCATGTGTACACAGTCCTGGGTTCAATCCCCAGTACCTCCTAATTGAATAACAAATATATAAATAAATAACATTAATAAATATATATATATATGAGAGAGAGAGATGTTCCTGAACCCTAATAAATGAATGTCCCTTTCAAAATTATTTCTCTTTGTCCATAAAAAGAAGTTTGTCCAAGGGTTGAAATGGTACTCTGCCATCTTGTTTTGCACCCCTTGTCTAAAGTGGCTGGTGTGGGTGCTGCTGATGAGTTAAATCTGGGAGGCAATCACTCTTGCCAGGTTGCTCTTTTTGTCTGAAGGAATGCAGAAAAAGCTGCTTATTTACTGTGGATTATCCCAGATAAAACCTAAGGTGTATGCTTAGTCCTTATCAGCTGTCCAAACTTCCAAATCTGTATATCAGATGTTGCTATTTTGATAGTGATTTATGTCTCTCATCTCTATAAGGGACATTTTGTACTCTTCTGCATAATGCTAAATGACTAATTTGATTTTTTTAACTAAATTGAACATTTTCTGATATAACATACATTTAAATAGATTTATGTTTAGCCCCTTACTCATTTAGAAAGTAATAGGTTAACTGAGTGTTGATTTATTTATTAAACTGTCATGCCTCATTCTAGTGTGAATTATTACTTGGATCAGTTTAAAAATAGACAGAAATCAGATTTCATGAAACCAAAGTTTCGGGTTTTATTCTTGTTGTTTAACTATGGATTCCAAAATGATGTTATCGATAACACTTGATGAGCCACTTTTATTTGATAGTGGTTCTTTATTTTTGCTACTTGTAAATTGTAAAAAAAATTTTGGTATTAGTAATTCCTAAAATAACGGAAAATTTAAAGAACAGTATTTCATATGGTCACACAGTATACTCCAAAGTGATTGTAGGCTTTCTTTTGCTTTTGATTGCACAACATACTTCTCCATGTGAAATCTTCACGTAGCTCTTTTCTTACTGTATGTTCTACCTATAATCACATGCAAATTTATGTACACCATTTTTATTTCTCATCTATATTCTTAATAGCTGTAACTAGTGAGTAAAGGTAGTCATTTCTCATGCATTTTTGATGTGTGTTGACATAGATACTCAGTGATAATGTTGAAATATTAATATTTCACTACAAGTTTCCATAATCATTCATCACTATTTCATTTATTAATACAGTCAGTAAGAGTACATATGATGTAAAAAAATATTGTAATGTATTTGAAACTAACCCAATTCATCAGGATATAATCTCCTCTAGTCTCAGTCAAATGCTCCAAATACTTTCCTTTCTTATTACTCTCCATAGGTTATAGCCATTATACCATAATTTTCCCTTACTTTATAGCACGTTCCCACATGCTTGAATCTCATTAAGTATATTTACTTACATGCATCAAATGAAAGTAAAAAATTGAAGTATATGTTTTCATGGAGAACCTGCAACTGTGAAAAAGTCTGATATAGGTAGAGAAGAGGGCTTAGATAAGGGCGAACCTCAGTAGGTTGACGTTTTACAATGGCCATCTCTGATGATATCTACTCCATACTTTCACATATAGCTGAGGTCGGTATGACCCTACTGAAAGCTACTAATGCATCGTACACCTTGGCTTATCCTGAAAATTATATTCCAAACCATATGCAGTTAGTATACTGAAAATACCAGCAAATTTTGCATATGTTCTTTATTACTCTTCTGCAGTGTTACTGTGGGAGTGGATATAGCTCAAGTGGTTGAGCACCTGCTTCCCAAGTATAAGGTCTTGGATATGATTTCCGCTACCTCCTAAAAAATGAAACAAACAAATAGAAAAAACCCAGTTCTCTTTGGGGAGTGGATGTACCTCAGTGGGTGAGTGTCTGCTTCCCAGGTGCAAGGTCCTGGGTTCAATCCCCTGTTCTTCCTGGAAAAAAAAAAATACTAGTATGAGGAAGACAATTCCAAATTATAAATTATAAAATAAAATCTTGCCACTTTTCCATAAAATTATATCTGCCTTAGTGTTATTTTATCCCTACTTATGCAAAAGCATTCTAATATATACAAACTGAAACTTTAAGTTAATTTAAAAGTCATTAGATATTCCTGCCCTAAAATGGTCAATTTATTGACCTAATTTTTAAAAATATTAGACTAAGGGAAATAACATTTATGGATATATTTGTTAATAATTTGAATAAAAGTCTGTATCTATCTATCTTTCTTTCTATCATCTACTCATCCCTCCAGATATTGGTTAGTGTTACTTTTGACTGAAAACAGCAATAAACCTTACTATGGAGTTTAAATATGGGGTTATTTTTCAAGTGTAACAAGATGGCTGGGCTAAGAAGCAGGGCAGGCTGTTAGAATGGTAACACTGAGGTGGAGAATGATATTCCTCCCATGGAAAATAGGGGACTCTGGGAGTGTGATGTCTGACGCCCTAATATTTTGGAAAAGGAAGACAGTTGTTTACAGAAGGAATTCAGAGGAATGAATTTACCTATTTTTGCAGTCTAATTTCTCCTAAGGTTTAGAAAATTTTAGCTATGTTTTGCTGTAAAATTCCTTGATGGTTCTGCTGGTTTTCATAAGTTCTTGTCCTTAGATTCATCAACTGTTTTATTTTTAAAAATGAATAATAAGTTTGGTAATACCATTTTTTTGTTTCTGGATTCCTGTATTTCATAGTGTAAATCCTTATCTTCACTGTTTATACTCTCAGAAGTGGTTGTTTTGTTTTGCTCTGTAGAACAGAATGGAATTACTAGAATATAGAGCTTGACATTCCATAGGCTCATTCCAGCTGAAGAAGCCAAATCTGTACAGCCAAATCTATGCTCAGTCTGTAAACTCACATTAACATTGGTTAACCTCTTCTGATACACAAAATGGCAAAGATATATCATCAGCAGTTTTGCCCTTTTTTTCATGATTTCTGGAATTATGTGGCTATGAGCTACAATAGTGACAATAAATATAAAATTGAAGCTCCTATACAGATAATTGAAAATAAAATCTTTGAGATAAAATTTCATGACCTTTCAGTAGACTGTATTTTGGTCTCGAATTCTGCATCCGTTCTCCATATTGCGTTGTATATGTAAGCATTATCACAGTGAGACAAATCTTGAGATTGATTCTTGAAGCTGAAGTATCTATTTTCTAATACAAATATAAAACTAATTTAAAATTGCACATTTAGAGAAACTTTTCCAATATATGGCATGACAAATGCAAGGAAGAACATTGGTCAGGAAATACAATTGCATATTTTTCAATCAAAAGAGGAAAATGTCTTCTTGTCAACTTGGATTGGATAGATTACATTGTGAGTTAAAATATTAATTTTTCATTGCAATTTTTCTCTTTGGCTTATTAGCCAAGTAAAGTTAATAAGCCAATATAGTAAAATTTTAAAACATTAAAATATTGAACAAAATAAGAAATTGTTCAAGAAAAATTCAGTTACTGGGTTAAAAGCATATAACTCTTTCGTAATCCAAAATCAGCTTGATTTTGTTTTTTTGGTGTTTTTGTTTCTTTGTTTTGTTTGTTTATTATATCTCTTAAGACTTTTAGCTTTGGCTTTTTACTCCTATAGTATGACCCAAGTTTCTACGTTAACCACTACTTTGAAACAAATGTGGGACTTCACTAGTCTTGCCACATATCTGTAAAAGATCAAGATTACAGTAGTGTTCTAAAAGGAATTACTTGGTAAATTATCAGTCATGAAAATGTGTAGTAGATTGATCATTCTACCAAAAAAATACCAGAAGAATAAGTAGAATGTTTTTGAGTAATTCAGACATGAGCAACTCTGTGCCTGGGTCAGGGCTCCAGTGGCAGCTTTTGAACAATTATCAATAACAATAACCCTATGCATTGAATTAAAACTGCATATAGGAAGTGGACTTGGCTCAACTGATAGAGCATCTGCCTACCACATGGGAGGTCCGCGGTTCAAACCCCGGGCCTCCTTGACCTGTGTGGAGCTGGCCCACATGCAGTGCTGATGCGTGCAATGAGTGCCCTGCCATGCAGGGGTGCCCCCGCATAGGGGAGCCCCACGCACAAGGAGTGCGCCCTGTAAGGAGAACCGCCTAGTGCGAAAGAAAGTGCAACCTGCCCAAGAATGGTGCCGCACACAGGGAGAGCTGATGCAGCAAGATCACACAACAAAAAGAGACACAGATTCCCATGCCACTGACAACAACAGAAGTGGACACAAGAAGAACACGCAGCAAATGGACACAGAGAACAGACAACTGGGGCGGGGCAGGGAGAAGGGGAGGGAAATAAATTTAAAGAAAATAAATCTTAAAAAAAAAAACACTTGAGTTATAACATGGATTTTTGTGTATATACATACAATGGAATTGTTTATCCGATAATATCTGGATAAATCAATGTAGATCGCAAGTATGGATTTTATCCGTTCAAAATACTATTTAAGGCCCAATATATGACAGTGCCATTTTTCTTTCTCCTCTCCATTGAATTTTAATTGTAGGTGCAGCATCTTTATCTTCTTATTCACGTGAACGTTGAACTTTTCCTTTATTCCTTTGATCTCTTCAAAAATGAATATGTATTTGTAAACTCTGAACTCAAAGTGTTGGGCTCTTGGCTCATTATGATGAGAGAAAAGGAGCTTTCTGCTAGTAATAACCCTTGCATTTGCTATTTCCATAATATTTTATAGTTCTCTAACCTTCCCATGGCTTATCATTTAGAGATATGAGAGGCTCTTAAACACTTTCCATATTGCTGTACTTGTAAAGCACTCGGGTACTATAGAGTTACTTCTTTATATTGTGTAGAACTAAGATCATAAAATCAAAATTAAAGATAAACTTTACTGATTCATCCAGAGACTCCCATTAGATCACTTTTCATGAATGCATTGTTCGATACAATGACATGACAAGTACCAGAGAGGAATAACTTCATTCTTACACTTCATTCGTTCAGTTATTGTTGAACACTTACTATATGCAAGATATTTTCTGGAGGAGACAAGTAGAAAATGCTGCCTTTAAAATGACAAGAGTGATTTTATTTTCCAGCCTCTATGGTATGTTGGGCATTTGTATTCATGGAAATTTCTGGTGATTTAAAAAGTTTACATATAGTGATTTTGTCATTTTTCACAGAAGCTCACATTTACTGAGCATGCAGTATATGACAAAATATCACCGGTTGTGGAAGGTTTACATTGGTTTCGTAAAACCATCTTTTATCACAAGAAAATAAAGATTAAACTCTGCCTCATATGTCTTCAATACTTGGCAAGGAAAAAAAAGAGCATGATGACTTTCTTTTTAACAAGTTTGATGCTTGTAAGACCCATATTTTGTCACTTTTGAAACTAGTTATAAAGAAATAGAACAGACATTAGTAAACTGGCCATGAGTACAAAGATGCACATTGTAACCGTTGCTTTTTGTAGGGCTTGGGTCAGCCCTAGGGTCAGCCATCCCGAGTAGTGCAGCACATGGAGTTAATAAGCAGTCTAACGAAGTTTGCTGATATAATGGTTTCTTACTTTTGTGGGCTAGTTAAAAAGAAGGTAGACTGTGCATAGGAACAGGCTAGTCTAAACATTCCTTCTTGACCTTTTCCCTCTACTTATCCTTTAAAGAAGACTATAGGAATAGAAAATGGTACGGAGGTCAGAATGCAACTAGGAAGGTTAAAGATTTAGAAATTACTTTTTCAGGAGAAGAGGTATTTAAAGTTGTTTTCAAAATTATCTTTAAGTATATCAAATAGCATCAGACAATGGGTAGGATTGAACTGTGTTTCAACTGGGATATATGTAGGAAGAGGACTCCACATATAAAAACTTTATTTTCTTTAGGAAAATATATTTGTAGGTATGGATAACTCTGTATTTGTGATTTTTAAATAGGCTATTCTAGTCAGTGATACAGAATGACATTTTTAAAGGTGGTTGAGGTGCTGGTCCTGCTCCACCAATTTGTAGAACCCAACCTTGGAGAGCCCCTCCCTCCATCCCTTCCTTATAACAGAAAATGAGGGGGTTGGACTGTTATCTCTCAGATCCTTTTCGAGTCTATTATGTAATAAGTCAGTGATTTATTAACATACATGAAGGACCTGAGCTGTCCTTGGTCAATTATAGCTTCTCCTAACCACACGGAATCCGTTGCCTTTTAATATGTGTTTGAGGTTGGTGTTCCAGTCTACTATTGTGATGCAAAGTGGCCGTGTTTAAAATGATAGCATCGCCTAAGTAGGAGAGTTTGCATTTTGTGGTTATCACAATTTGGGTCACATATATATGTATATTCTTTAACAATTACTTCAGGTCAAATACAATTTTGGAATTTAGAGTTTCAGTAATTAGACAGTTGCAAAGACTTAATTTAATGATAATAGATGAGTTTTTAAGATACAAGAAAGAGCTATAAGAAAAAGTATCAAGGAATTTACGTGCAGAAAATATTAATCATTAAGACAGCAGATGTCGAGGAGGAGATCCTGATTCGGGAAATTCATTCTGGGCCCCAAGTTTATTACTCTTAACCTGGCCTATATTAGTCAGGGTTCTCTAGGGAAACAGAACTGACAGGAAATATGTGTAACTATTATGAGAGTTTGTAAAATTGTCTCAGGTGACCATGGCGGTACGTGAGTCCAAATTCTGAAGGGCAGATTTCAAGCCAGGATCTCTGATGAAGGTCCTTGAAGAGGACCTGGCTGGCTGAAGTAGAGATAGGAATTCTCTCTCTGACCATTGAAATCACTTCTCCTTTTAAGGCCTTCAAATAATGTGAATGTCTCTCATTGCTGAAGGCAGTCTCCTCAGTTAATTGTAAATGTAGTCAATGACAGATGCAATCAACTCACTGATGATTTAAGTCCATAAAATGTCCTCGCAGTATAGTTAGGCCAGTGCTTGCTTGACCAAACAACTGGGTACCATTACCTGGCCAAGTTGACACATGAGCCTAACATGGGCTTGCAAAGAAGTTTGTCAACCATAAACTCTCAAAGTCCAGTGTCAGAAAAGTGACCTTGATGATCCTTTTCAAACTGGTAACTACAGAATCCTAGATTTTGTCAAAGTGTTTCAGAGGGTCCATTTTAATGTTGTTATTTTTTTTCTTTATGCTTAGGTACATGCACATTATTTTTATTAGCGCAGTTGTAGGTTTACAGAATAATCATACAGAGCACAGAATTATCATAGACCTTCCCAATCACAGTTTTCCCTTTGGTTAACATTTTACATTAGTCTGTTACCTTTGTTACAATTGATAAAACAAAATTATGATAGTTTTATTATTAACTGTAGTCCATAGTTTCCATTGTTAATTTTTAAACCCAAACACACATAAGTACGCTTGCCTCCAGCCAAACTGGAGCCAAAGTGTCTTAAACAAATGTGTTAACTTGTACTTTCAGATTATCTTATTTGGGGACAGATCTCACAATACATCTACCACCATCTTTGTTTATATATTTAAAATTCTTTAAATGGGATTCTTGAGATAATGAATGCAAGAGATTAGCGCAATGCCCATAACATAGTAAACCTCAGTAAATGCTAGTTGCTGCTACCACCTTGTTGACATGGTTTTATTATATATCATTGCTTAGAAAGGTTGTCACTTCGCACTAGTTCTTTTCAGGTTCATGTCTGCAGGTGTCCAGTCGCATAAAACTGCACATTTGAGCACATTACTAAAGCACACATATGCCAGACTCAATTAAATGTCAGTCACAGGTAAGCCCAGGGGTTCAGCATGTGTCCACGCCACAGCCTAACAGTCACATGTACAATAACAAATGAATGTTTAACGTGTGGCTACAATAATATAACTAACTTTGGTTCTTGTTTTATAACTTTGATAATAACAATAAAGAATATAAACCTTTGCTAGAAATTTTTATTAATTCACCTTTGAAACAAATTTCCATTACACCATTTTTCTTTTTTTAAACTTCCAGGTCATTGTTTTATTAGTAAGAAGTGAATGGCATGCATTGTTCGTGAATAGTTCAGTGAATGTTTAAATACTGCCTTAGTTTTTTAGGGCTGCTCTAACAAAGCACCCTAGAGGAATTGGCTTCAACAACAGAAATTTATTGTCTCATTGTTCTGGAGGCTAAAAGTCCAAAGTCAAGGTGTCAGCAGGGCTATTGTTCCTCATAGAAGGGAGACTACATCCCTGCCTTTGGCTTCCAGCCAGCATAACTCAACCTCTGCCTCTGTCCCCGTGTCTCTCTTACTCCTGTGTTCACATTTCCTCTATTTATAAGGACAGTAATCATACTGGAGTCTTATATTGGCCTAATCCAGCTTGATCTCATTTTAACTAACAACGTCTTTGAAGATGCCATTTACAAAGAAATTCACATACACAGCACTGAGGGCAGGGGCTTGAACATGTCTTTTCAGAGGGCACAGTTTACCATAGCACCTGTGAATACACTCATGTGATTTTCACCCAGATCAATATATAGAATAGTTTGAGCACCTCAGTAGGTTCCCTTATACCTAGAGTATTTTATATCCCTTATATCTAGAGTATTTTAGTGCTTTTCCAACTAGTGGTAATATAGATTATTTTAATGGAAGGGGATTTGGAGATTACAGGATGACCTGTTAAATACTCTTATCAATTCTAGCTGTGAGTCTCATGAATCTACATTCTTTTCCACTAACTATTTGAAACAAAAATACAGGTGAAACTGGATGTCCCCATTGATGTTGCAAATCTGTCAGATTTTAGTACTCATTAAAACACATTACTGTATCTTCATATTTGCTTCATAATTATTTATATTTATGCATGAAGTAAATTTTTTATATGTAGATATTCTTTTTTTTTCCTTTATTCTTAAGCTTTAGATTACATAAATATTGCATTGAAAATATAGGGAATTCCCATGTACCTCACCCACTACCCTTCCCACACTTTCCACCATTAACAACATCTTTTGTTAGTGTGGTATGTTTGTTACAAATGGTGAACACATCTTAAAGCATTACTACTAAGCATGGTTTACAGTTTACATTATGGTTAACGCTTTGCACAATTTTATAGGTTCTGACAAAATGTTTAAATGGCTTCTGTCTGTCATTGCAATATTATGCAGAACAATTTCAGTGTCCCCATGTTACACCTATTCTTCCCTCTCCCTCCACTCTAAATCTCTGGTGACCTCTGTCTTTATATCAAATCTCTGTCTTTATATCAAAGTGACCTCTGTCTTTACATCAAATCTCTGTCTTTATATCAAAGATACAAGTAATTCTGTTGCTAGAATAATAAGACAAATGTAGTCCATAGTTGCATTCCCATCTTATGTTTGTTCATTTCTCAGTCTTGAGGATTTGTGGATGGTGATACCTACTCTGCTTCTGATTGAGTGGGGGCTTAAATCCCATAGGGTAGATGGATGGAACTGTCTTCCTTGTGTTGTAGATACACTGTTTTTGGGATGGGTGTTGTCCACCTTCATCCTTTTGTTAGTTGTCCTGGGGAGTCCAATGAACTGGAGAGTAGCTTTGGCTGTAACTGCTGAGATTCAGGCCTCAACTGGTATATGAACAGCCAGAAGATTTACATCTCTGGGATATATGCTTAATGGGTGTAGTGCTTATTATAGGTTCAAATAAAAGGGACTAAAGAACCATGTATTGAAAAATGATAAATGTGCCTCACTCTGATACTTTGGGGAGGTAGGTTAACATATATTCCAAAGTAAGGGCCACCAACAGGGTGCAGGATTCCTAGGGGTGTCTGCCCTGCCTGTAGTGTCTAGATGTCTCTAGAGCCCTCTGGATCTTGAGGCACTTTTTACTGTGGCAGTTGGTGAGGTCCTCCTGAGACATGCATAAGTGTAACCTCTGGAGTGACCTCCCGACTCACTTTGAAATCTCTTACCCATAAAAACTTATTTGCATTTAAAATTTCCCTCTTTCAGTCAAGGTCTTTTTCCAAATGCGTCACTGGTTGGCACTTGATAATAATCCCTCAGTTTCAGGGAGGCTGAGCCCTCAGAGTCTTGTCCCACATTGGGGGGAAGGTAGTGAGTTTATATGGCTGAGTTTTGACTTAAAGAAAGGTCACATTGAGCAACAAGGAAGCTTTCAAGGGGCAACTTGAAAGTAATATATATTTTTAGGGTAAGTTTCAAGTTCACAAGAACATGAGGTGGATATAGCTCAGTGGTTGTCTGGTTCTCTTGTACTGGTACTCCTAAAAATAAAACAACAAACAAAAAAGCCACTCTTACAGGAGAGCAGATGTAGTTCAGTGGTTGAGTGCCTGCTTACCATATACAAGCTCCAGGGTTCAATTCCTGGTACCTCTTTTAAAAAAAAAAAGAATGTATATAGCTCAAGTGGTTGAGCGCCTTTTCCCCATGTATAAGGTCCCGGGTTCATTCCCCAGTACCTCCTAAAAACAAAAAATCCCAAGTCTCATTCGAGAGTGGATAGAGCTCAGTAGGTGAGTGCCTCCTTCCCATGTACAAGGTCCTGGGTTCAATCCCTGGTACCTCCTTTAAAAGAAAAATCAATTTCATAAGAACAAGATTCATAAGTACAAGCATTAATATCAAGGGCCTGGTGTATTGGTCTGTCTTCCTTTGCTAGGCACTGTTCATGTTTTCTAGAGATTCTTGTCACTCTCTTAGAGATTGTAGCGGGATTCTCCAGGATGGGAATTCAGTATTGGGTCTCCATGCACCGAGACAATACCCCACGACCGTGTGAACATATTCATATTCCATAGAGGCATGCCCCAGGGCACCCCGCTCCACATGCCCCCCACCACAGAGACCCTACCAGTAATCTTCCCTTGCCATGGTTGCAAACCTTCTGCAATTCAAAACCTCCCCAAATGCAAAGCCACATAAAATAAGAAAAGAAAAGAAAAATTTTTACATTGTGCCTTTCATCACCATAATATCTTTTATGTGTGATGACAATTTCTTCTGTATGTTCCCTTCCATCTTTTTTATACATCTGAGTTCTATGTACAATGTCTTTGTAAAAAGGCTTCCGCTTCTGAAATGAGCTTTCCACTGGTATGTAGGTATACATGGATAGATTAGGAGTCACTGGTAGATTGGAATCTTTTGAGAGGAAAGAATGGAGATGCAGATAACTTGCTGGCCTGGCAATTTCATTTAGCCTCATGTCAGAGCCACACCCATAGTGAGTGACCTTTATAATTTTGATTTGCTCATGAGAATACTGTATGTTTGAACATGGACAAAAGAAAACAGAAAACAGCTGATGTAGGTCAATGACTTGCCATGTTTTGTGGATTCTACCAACTCAGATAGCATGTTGCTGGGAATAATTTTTGCTGGAAATAAATTTTGAAACTCCAGCAGTGTGCGATTATAATATATTCCTCTTTTATTATTACATTCTCTACACAAGGATCATTATTTTATGACCGATAACCTTGACAGTTGGTCTGCCAGCAGGACTGAAGATTGTATTTCTTTATTCTGTTCCCATTAGAAATAAACTTTAGGATAATTTATATAAATTCACCCAATGTAATATAATTGAAAAATAACAGCCAGGCAAATACATCAAGGTAAAGGGAAAATAATATGAGAACAGTTAGAGCCAGGAAATGTTAATACCTAGATATGCAGAGAATAAGATTCTGCATAATAAATGGAGACAAGATGCTAGTTTCATTCATGTATACCGAAGTTCATTTCTCTAACTGTAGAAGAATAAATACAAAATATTGCCCTAAAATAGACAACGATTTTTTAGACATGACAGTGTATTTGGAATGACAATATGGCAAGAAAATGTCAATTCATTAAGGAAGTATGAAAAATTGCATGGCAGTTCTGTTACTATATACGTAACTATTTAAAATAAAAATACTTACATTTCAAAAGCATCTTTAGTGCAGTAATAAACTGTAGCCTTCACTACTTATGTATAGATTATCAAAGTACAATTGCATAAATTAAACCTAGTAAATCTATTCTCTAGCTTTACAAAAAGTGTAAATTATACATGTCTGTTAACTCTAATTCTATCACATTTTGTTTGCATCCATCTAATTTTTAGAGAACTCCAAGAATACAAAATATATGAGAATGAGGTTATGTTAGAGATCTTAAGAGAAATGAAAGCAGAGTCTTTTAAAAATATATTTCTGGTGAATTTAAAATATAGATCATAATTCCCAAGGGAGAGTTCCCCCTATTAATCCAAAATTTCAAGATTAGAGCTTAAAATTTTTTTCTATCCAAGGCAATCTGTTATGTTTATTTCCTGAAAGAGTAGGAAGGATTTTCATGGAAGAGAGAATATGCTTTAGTAGAAGCCCAGGGCTGGAAGTGATTACTTCTGAATTTCAATGCCACCTGCGCTGTGGCTGGCTGTACTGAGCACCCACATTTGTAAAATGGAGAT
Source organism: Dasypus novemcinctus (assembly GCF_030445035.2). Lineage (NCBI taxonomy): Eukaryota > Metazoa > Chordata > Mammalia > Cingulata > Dasypodidae > Dasypus > Dasypus novemcinctus. Next base: position 64,153,949 of record NC_080687.1, read on the forward strand.
GGCCACACTTCCTTCCTCTCCCGTGAGACTATGAGAAGGGAAACAACAGAATAATATGGAGAATGTTTCCATTTCTTAGCAAAATCGACCCTTAAATACACTGTGGCATTCTGTGTGTGTGGGGGGGGGGGAGGATTCTCTAGGAATGCCTTTTGACCCTAAGATCATGCCCAACACTGCATGCAGTAGATATAATACAATATATAATTATATGTATTTCCATTACTTGGTTTTGAGTACCACCCTAGAGAGTATTAGCTTTTATTACTGCAAAATAGTGTCAGCATGGGTCACTTCACAAAATACATGATAATTGGAAGGACACAAAACAGTCACAAAACACAAAACAGTGTGATTAAAGAAGGAAATTACAAAAATAAACTCAAGTTATAACAAATGGATTGCCCAGAGTAAACTGGTGCATATTTTGACATACATGTTAAAACCTTAAGTTATAATAAGACTTACAAATAATAATTCTTACTGTTTCAGTCTAGTGTTTTAATGAAAGAAGAGTATATAACAAAAATATTAAGCAATTAATTAAAAGTAAGGATTACCTCCAAAAGTCAGAAGCAACTAAAGGCACTTAAAATCTATTTTTGTAAGCAGCTATTGATTGGTGAAGTATTTTAGTTTATGAAATGAAAAGTGAAAGCTAGGTACTCTTATGTAAACAGCGAATTGACAAGAACATACTTTAGTTTGAGCTGTGGGCCAGTTACACCACATCCCTTATCTCTTTTCATACCTACAGCTTTATAAGATAAGTATTAATGTTCCCATTTCAGAGATGTGGAACCTAAAATTGAACACATTTAGAGTGAACTTGCCCAGGCTCAGAAAAATAATGTATTTTGGTACTAAAGTCTGTACCTAGCTCTGCCTCACTCTTTGTGCTTTCCATTATACTCTGAAAGAACTCAGAATTTCTTAGTCCCTGCATGGCCAGAATCACTCTGTGAGTCATGTTGGGGTGATGGAGTCATGGACCAGATACTCTTCAAAGTCCTTTCTGGCTCTGAATTCTGCCAAAGTATCTTTAATTCAGTGGAAAAAGAAACACTGTTTGAATTGGTTCTCAGATTTGTCTGCCTAGTACTGTTGCAGTGCTCAACAAGTCCCAGACCCCTGGGAATCGTAGGGTGCTCATTTACAGACTGCAAATGTAGTTAGGACTGTGTTTCTACTGCAGGGCTTTTGTGAGGGTACCATGAGGTGATCTGTGTGAAGGTGCTTTGTACGCTCTAACGTATATCACAGATGTAGAGATTAACCATGATCCATTGGTCATAGGCCCACTTGAAAACCAGTGATTGAAAATATTTGTAGAAAAGAAAAGGCATGCAAACCTTCCGGTCATAAAATGCAATTTATGAGACTGTTGTATGTTAGCAAGATCATTTATACTTGTAACTCATTGTGGTAAAAGGAAAAGTCATTCTCAGTGGTTTGAGTTTTAGTAATGACTTGAACTGCTACAATTTGAACAAAATGTAGTCTTAATAGCTTTCAGAAATAGCAACAAACTAATTTGAAATGTACACAAAAAGTGTGAAATTTTCTTTGGAATAAATTTAGTGTTGACACTGAGATTACATGTATACTCTCTACTATAAAACGCATGGAAACTAATCAGTTTCCACTAGAATATGACTTTCATTCATATCTTAATTAGCAGAATGTGTAGCTGCAAGTTTCACACTTTATGAGAAAATTAATTGCAGGGAATTTCCATTTCTGTACCTAAAATTCTGTACTTAATTTGAAGTTAGATATATAAAATTGAGATGTTCTGAAACAAAATCCAAAATGAGATAAAGGCAATTTTATGGAAAGAACAAAATCTTTTTTAAAAAGGGGGTAGGGGATGGCTAGAAAGCAATATCTAATTCTGGGCAAAGGCACCATAATGCGTTTCTGATCCAGGGGCAAAAAGTGGTTTCTGCTTACCCAGTGCTGCTCTTAACAGTCACCGTGAACTGTTCCGTTATCAGAGCACTGAATCCCCAGTCCTAAAACACAGCTCCCTAACATGCGTTGAAATGTGGCTGTAATTGGTTGTTTTCTACATGGAACATTTTGTCCCTTCATTGTTTGCCTGAAAAGCATAAAGAATATGAAAAAGAGAACAAAAGACCTTCAAAAGGGGCTGACCGATCTGGGCTGAATTAGAGCTAACACTTCAGGTTCCCGCCATAACTTCTGGATCAGTTGCTTTGAAGCCCCAGATCTGAAATGAGTTTAGTTATGTATGCATTTCAAAAACAAATGTAACTGCCTGCATGTGCCAGATTTTCTACAGTGTAATTTTACTAGAGAAAATACATTACAAAAACTAACACATAAGCTATAATTTTCTATATTAGATGTAAATTGGGCAAGATTTAGTTTTATCCAGTAAGACTAAAGAAGAAAACCCTAAGAGGTTTATTACCCAGTCATTCCAATTATTAAATAAAAAATTATTAAATAAAATCTATGTGGGCTAGCGTGAACACTAAACTGATGGTTGCTGTTTTCTCTTTCCCATTGGTACAGGTTCCTCTTGCTCTTCCTGGCCCTCTCTTTCCTTGACTTCCTTTAGGATTTTCAGTTATTCCTATCTCTTGGAAACTAGAAATTTTAAAGTTGTCCCAGTATTCATGATGACTTTTGTAATAAATTTACTAACGATGTATTTTTTTTTTGCTTGAAAATAAAATATGTTTTATTTTATTGTAGTGCTTAGCATAGAGGAGGGCAAAACTTTTCTTTTCAAAAACTAATATACTAATTATTTGATCAGCCATTGTCTAAAATATCAATTGAGTAAGAACTTTGTGAAAGGGACTTGTATAAGCCAGCCAAAGGGGGTGCTGATGCAAAGTAACAGATATCAGTTGGCTTTTATAAAGGGTGTTTATTTGGGATAAAAGCTTACAGTCACAAGGCCCTATAGAGTACAACTCAAGATTACTTCACCCAAAGTCTGTGGCCATGTATTGAAGCAAGATGGCAGGCGATGTCTGGAAGGGTTCAGCCTCCCTCTTTCCTCATAAGGCTCTGTGGTCCCATCTTCTTCTGCTCTCAGGTACAGACTAGCATAAGGCTCATCTTTCTTCCAGGGACTTGTTTCTTTCTGGGCTCAGCTGCTCTGTTCCCTTTACAAGGTCAGCTATAGACCATGAGGCTCATCTTTCTTCCCAGGGCTGTAGGATCCTCTGTGTATCTTCTCTGTGTATTTACTTCCCTGTAAGAGTCTGTTTTATCCCCACCAAGGGGGTGGGGACTCGGCCCTGCACACCCAAATGATGTGGTCAAATAAATGCCCTAATGTGATTAAATAAAGTAAAAGTGAAACTTCTAAATCTAATACAGTCTAATACATCCAGAGGAACAGGTCAGTTTCCAAACACAATCCAGTATCTATTTTGGGGATTCATGAACAATACAGAACTGTTATAGGACTATATTATACCCTGGAGGGAATACAACTGGTGCATCCATGTTAGATTTGAGTACAAATCCTGCTTCTCTCACTAACTGTGTGACCTTGGATAAGCTGTGTTACTTCTCTGATCTTGTGTCATCATCTGTAAAATGAACCAGTAATGTCATATAGTTGTTTAAAGGATAAGAGATGAAATAAGTGGCTGGCAAGTAGTAGGTGCTCAGTGAATTAGTTATATAGTTGTTGTTATAATGTTATAATTTGTATTCCTTAGGAAATAAAATTAGATAAACTAGTAAACATATAAGGAGGAATTATGAAGAACACAAAACAAAATGAGAAATATTCTGACAATACGATATATCCTGTCTGTTTAGAGGATGGAAGAGAGAAAAGGCATTTTTGCCTGAAATGGTCAAGAATGGCTTCATGGCAGAAGCGGGGCTTGTTCTATGCTTTGAAAGATGGCTAAGATTTATATGTTAGAGGCAGAGGGAGAGGCATCTCTGACTACTAAAGTGGCATAGGCCGAAGCCTTGTAGCAGAAAAATACAAGCCTAATGGGAAACATTCTTACAGAGAAATGATGCAAGGTAGTACTAGTGGGTTATGGCCAAAACGCGAGGGTCTTGAATGTCATGTTAATGAGGTAGAGCTTTATCCTGCAGACATCAGAAACCCCCTTGGCAGTTATTGAACTTAGCGTTGGTAGAATGAACAAAGTAGTTTAAGAAAGTGTTTTAGGGTTCTTAGTTATCGATGAGTGAGTCCACTCTAGCAATTGATGGTGAAAGGGAATTATTAAGTGATGTTAGGTGCCAACAGAGCAGCTAGAGGCCAGCTGTAGTAAAACACCTTGACCAACCCTGCCCACCATTTGCACCCCTAAATTGGGAAGGGATGCCAGAACACCCTCCTAGCTGCCCCAGCAGAGCTAGGCTTCTGTCGTCATACCCACCAAGCACCCAGCCTCCTGCCCAGAGCTCCTCCCGTTGCTCAGATCTGCCTTGCTTCTGCTTGGAGGAACCTAGCTCATGTACAGAACCTTAGTTTCAATGGTATCTAAGAAATGTAGTTTTTATCTTCCTAGACTCTCTTCTTTAGGATATAAAAAATCAAGGGGGAATAATAGAAGCCAAGTTTGCCAACATTCAGGATCTGCCCAGATGGCTCATCCATTGGTACTGAGCCAGATGAATTGGTAGGGACAGAGACTGATGCATGGCCTGGCATCCAAGAGGCACTAGTGTGCTAAGTGTCAGATAGTAACTCCCTCATTTGGGGAGATTGCAAGAGCAATTGAAAATAAAGGACAGTTGAAACATTTCAGAGAGCGACTCAACAAGTGGTATTGGCTCTGATATACTAGAGAGGCAGTAAACAATAGTTACAAGACTATGAAATACTCATTGAAACATGGGTGGAAAATGGGTAATAGGAAAAACATGAATTTGGTTTAAAATATATTGAATTTGCATTGATAGTGAGATATTCAAGTGTGCTTACCTAGTAAGGAGTTAGAAATGCAAAATTAGAATTTAGGCCAAGATTAGGGCTGAAGTTATAACTTTGGAGCACCAGCAATGGGAGAGAGGAAGGGCTCAAGAAGGAGTGGCGGGGGGGGGGGGGGGGGGATTAAAAGTAAAAACAAATTAACCAGAAATTAAATTGGTGGAGGTAGAAGCCAGGTCACAAGAGGATAGAGAGAGAGAGGTATATAGATTAGAGTCAGACACAGGCATCCCACTGGAGAAGTTAAATTGTGAACGAAGCAACAGAAATTGTGGTAATCCCCCCCTTATTTTTATTTACAAAAAAGAAGCCTAGTTTGTGTATTTTTTTTAATTTAAAATTTTATTGCAGTATATCACTCATATATAAGCATGCATAATAAACCTATCGTCAATGTTGTAAACAAACATGCATAATGACATACAGGGCTCCAGCACCTCACCCAGCACCACCACCTTTCTGTGGAACCTTTTTAACGAATGATGAAATAGCATCCTCAAGATAATTCTGTTAACCAAAGTATCTTATATTTGGTGTATTTTCCCCCAATCCACCCTTTTTTTTTTTTTTTTTGGTTCATAAACCATACAGATTATCTAAAGTATACAATCAGTGGCATATGATACAATCACAGAATTGTGCATTCATCACATCAATCATTAGAGTGCTTTCCTTACTTAAAAAAAAAAAGAAAAGAAAAAAAAACCACTATCATACCCATATATTAGTGCTACTAATTACAAATCCCATGATGTGTTTTCTTTTTTTTTTTTTAAAGATTTATTTATTTATTTAATTTCCCCCCCCTCCCCTGGTTGTCTGTTCTTGGTGTCTATTTGCTGCGTCTTGTTTCTTTGTCCGCTTCTGTTGTCGTCAGCGGCACGGGAAGTGTGGGCGGCGCCATTCCTGGGCAGGCTGCTCTTTCTTTTCACGCTGGGCGGCTTTCCTCACGGGCGCACTCCTTGCGCGTGGGGCTCCCCCACGCGGGGGACACCCTTGCGTGGCACGGCACTCCTTGCGCGCATCAGCGCTGCGCATGGCCAGCTCCACACG